>NC_132852.1:4587232-6987232 GCF_048164855.1 Canis lupus baileyi | reverse complement strand
GATCTGGGTTTGGTCCTGTTGTTGCTATGGTTATTTGCACCTTACCACAGGCTTCAAATTCCTCTAATGTTACCTTGTTTTTAGTGTGGGAGTTGGATTGCTTAAGAATTTCAGGGATGTTGCTCTACCCTCAGTTTTAGGTCTTCCCTTTGTGACTACTCCTCGAGAAGATTATTACTCATGCTTCTAAATTTCCTCAGTGGTAAATTGTGTTGTCATTTAGTACTTGCTAGCCTAAGGTTTGGGGTGGAGACGGGCCTACAGTAAATTTCCTATTGTCTTGATTTAGCCTCAGACTCAGGCAGACCTTGTATCCCTGAGTCATGAAGGTGAGGTTTTCTCAATGGTCCTCTCTGTGCTCCACTTTAGGGTGACTTGAATGGACTGAAGCTAGATTTCCTCATTCATGTCCTAGGAGTAGCGGGAGTATGTTTCTGATCCCTTCTCTCGGCTACAGTGGACCTTAGCCTGAGTTCCAAAGGCAACAGTGTTTGCGATTCTTCTCCCAGTATCTTGAGGCTTTGCCTCATGGGAAGAAAGTAAAGAGGATCCTTCTGAGGTGTGTCTTTCCCACAGCATGTGCTGCTCCCTTCCTCTAGGTTTATACAACAAGAGATTCTTGTTCTGGCCCTTCATCCTGATTCCATCTTCCTCGTGCATAGCTGTCTTAGTCATTCCATGCCGCTATAATTAATCATCATAGCCTGGGGGCTTAAATAACAAACATTTTTCATAGTTGGAGAGGTAGAAAAGTCCAAGATCAGGATGCTGGCATATCTTGTGTCCTATAATGGCCTACTTCCTGATTTGCATCTGGTCTTCTTCTCTTTGTACCTTTGCAAAGAGAGAGAATGAGAGAGTGTGTGAAAGAGAGTGAGAAAATGAGTGAGAGAGCTCTCTCATGTCTCTGCTTTTAAGGGCACTAATCTCACTCATGAAGGCTCTACTCTTCGAACCTAATGTACCCCCAAAGGCCCTGCCCCCTAACAGTATCACATTAGGGTTAGAACTTCACCATATAAGTCTAGGGGTGACATAAACATGCAGTCCATAACTACCCAATTAGGTTCATGGACAATAGCTTGGGAGTGAATGTGGATCTTGGATCTGAGGTTCCCAGGGTTTTATGTATCCTCATAATGGCCCACATTTGTCTTTAATAATTTTTTGAAAATATAACCTGCATTATTTGTAGCAGTTTGTATATCACATGGCATCTTCTGGATGTATGCAAATGCTTGTGATTGGTAACTCCTTGGAGTTGACTGTCTTCCCTTAGATTTCAGATTTTGCCTTGTCCTTATTTTTTTTTCTGAGAAGTTCAAGAAGAGTTTTGCTTTTTTAAAAGTTATCTCGTATTTTTTTTTGAATGGGTGGGATTAGCATACTTTCTAGTTTTGTTTTGTTTTGTTTTATTTCCATCTATGGCGAACCCAGAATTTACCTGCTATTTTAATTTATTATTATGAATCATTTTAATTTACAATGTTTGGGTTGCTTATTCATATTTTCCTCAAAATATTTATTGAACAGATAATTTTATAAAGTCTATGCTAGTTTTAGACAGCATACAAAAATAAATATAATCATTGTTGGGATAATGGGAAACTATTCCTCACTCTTAATGTTTTTTTTTTCACATGGAGGACATACCATTAGAATATCTTTGATATCTCCCTTCCTTCCTCCTTTATTTATGGGAAGATGAGTGGTATTTTGTCAGTGACTTTGAGAATAAACCTGGGAGTGTATAGCTCAGTCCACTATTTTTCTCTAATTTTACAAGTCAGATTACTGGGAGCCCACATTTTGTTCTTCAGGACAGATTTTTTTTTCAAGCTGACTATACATGGTAATATCTGAAATAATTCCAAAGCTACCTATCGTTGGGTAAGTAAGTTTTCTATGGGATTCGGCATTAGAATCTGTCACTGCCTTTCAACTGTATCACCTTCATTGATAAAATAAAGCAATGATATTAACAATAATAAAGATTCTATTTTATATGCTGTATGCCTTATTATTCTTTGCCTATCTCAAGTAGAGTTCTAATAAAGATAGATAGAAAAATATATTACTTTCAAGTCCCTTCAAATAATAAGCAGCAGCATTATGACAGTCATTAATATTTCTTGATTGATGTGTTAATTTGCTAAGACCTCAATGCAATATCTAAAATAGTCCTCACGGGATCCCTGGGTGGCGCAGCAGTTTGGCGCCTGCCTTTGGCCCGGGGCACGATCCTGGAGACCCGGGATCGAATCCCACGTCGGGCTCCCAGTGCATGGAGCCTGCTTCTCCCTCTGCCTGTGTCTCTGCCTCTCTCTCTCTCTCTGTGACTATCATAAATAAATAAAAGTTAAAAAAATAATAATAAAATAAAATAGTCCTCACAATTGTTACGAGGTTGATAGGAATATTTTTTCTTACGGTATATTATGGCCACTTATCTTAGTATCATCATGACTCATGATGATAACCTTTTAAAAATTCCTACCTCATAGAATTTTTAGCCGATCAGTTCTATTTATTCTGCTCTTCTCCATTGCAGCTGTTTTCAACATGTGTACTTATTCCTTGCTGTATAACCAGTTATCAACACCTTAGTGGCTTAAAAAAACAATTATCAACTCATAGTTTCTGTGGATTGAAAATCTGGGTGAACCTTGACAAGAGGCCTCTTGCTCAGGATCTGTCACAGGCTATATCACTTAGTTGTCACCTGGGACTCCAGCCTCCTCAAAATGTGCCTGGGGAAGGATCTGCATCAAGCTCACTGACATGGTTATTGGCAGGTCTCAAGTCGTTCTTGACTTTTGGCCTGAGATAACAGTTGATTGCCTCATGGACAAGGTGGCTCACAACATTTTGAGAGATAAAGAGAAAGAGAGAAAGAGAAGTGGGGTGTGGGAAGAGGAGGAGGGTGCTAATATAAGTGGCATATCATCTCTGTTGCCATATTCTATGCATTAAAAGCAAGTGACTAGGTTAAGCCCACACTCAAGGGGAAAAGCTTATAGAAGTGCACGGGAGCTAGGAACTGGGACACATGAAGTGGCGGCACTTAGTGTTAACAACCATGATTATACATAAGACCTTGGTTTGTATTTTCACCACCCCACCTCTGACATTTTAAACCTAATGCATCAGTCTTTGATTTCAAGCGCTTATCCTTTCCACTGTCTCACACATTGTCAGCCAATTCAACAGTGCTATTCAGACTTCTAGGGCTTTCACTTTTCTTTCTTCAACTCTCTGTATCTCTGTTTTCTCTTCTTTTCTAAGCTCTAAAACTTTTATGGAATGTACTCATTATATTACTGACACTGTAGTCAAGAGCTGAAAATCTTGTTTTCTTTTACATTGCTCTTTGTAATAGAGTTTCTGAAGTTATTATAGGCAAGGAAAAGTGTACAAATAGAATACCATTTCATTATTGTATATGTGACCAATTTATGGATGCATAGCTTTGGGTGAACACTGTTGAACTGTTCATCTTGAACCATTATAGGGTCCAGAAAGCACAACTCCCTATTAAGCTTCAGGGTGGCTCAGCAGTTGAGCATCTGCCTTTGGCTCATTTTGTGATCCCCGGGTTCTGGGATCCCTGCAGGTAGCCTGCTTTTCCCTCTGCCTATGTCTCTGCCTCTCTCTCTCAGTGTCTCTCATGAATAAATAAATAAAATCTTTAAAAAAAAAAAAACTAAAGCTCCAAAAAAATCATAGATTTTTAACCATTAGCCTTTACTCTACTAGTGGTTATTGTGGAATAAAGGATCTGATGGGTTTTACCACTTTGATTATCATATTCTCAATTGCAAAGATTCTTTAAAAAAAAAGTCAAGGGAGTAATACTAACAAAATCCATAGTAAGTTTTTTTTTAATACCAACATAAAATTTTAAAAATATATTTTCTAATGCTTTTAACCTCACCTTTTTCCTTCTCAAAACCAGATGACAACCTTGCTTCCTATGAGGGAAGTCTTTAGGCTCATCCACCAGTTTATCTTACTGTGTATCCATCCCTGTTTCTTCATTTTGCCTTCTCCAAAGAGATCAATTTCTGCCTATGCAAAGTAAAATCCTATCTCTATATGGTAGAGACTGACCCTTTATGTCTTTCTAGCAAAGTAAGTACATCACATTTCTAGTTCACTGTGTATCTTTTCCTTTCCAATCAGTTTCTCTCCCTGAGCATATAAATGTGTTTAAGTTTTTAAGACCTTAAAAAAAAATTCTGCCATGATTCCACAACTCTTTATAGCAAGCTTTAAAAAGGAAACCTTTGCTCCCAAACTACCTTTTTATTACCCATTCACTACTTAACCCACTTAAATCAGACTCTTGTACTCAACTTCCCAGTGAAACTTTTCTCGCTAAGGTTATCAATTATCAATGACATTTACTACTAAGTACGTTGAGCACTCTTTAGGCCTTATCTTAATTAAACTCTTCTGTGGGTATTTGACATTCTTGATCATTCTTTTTTTTCCTTTGAAATTCCTCATGGACTTTACTAAGATCTTTATGTGGCTCAAGCAGGCATCAGTTTATACCTGCCTTCAAAATTGCTCAAGGTAAAATGAATTCAGCCAAGCTTTATAAAACAGAACTTTGTGAGAGCTCATTCTTAAGTCAACTGTGCAGCAAAGTAAATTCAAAACCATTATCTGAGGTTAATTTTGACTGGCTTGCCTGGAGACACTCTTAAGGCTTCTCTCCTCATATACATTGGATGTTCTTCAGTTCCAAATGCTTTTATTTTTAGACTGTTCAGCTTCGTGGAAGATTATTAATCCCCGAATACATTGCTCAATGAATACCTTATAATAGTTTTCAAGTAATCATTTACTAGGGAATATAATCTTGTGTTTAACTTCTGTGACCTTTTAAAAAATAATCTCAATCTGGAGAAATGATATTGAGGGAGGAATAGTGGTTAAATATATGCAAAATACCCCCTCTTTTAGAAAAGCCTGTGTACTACCACACTAATCTTTCCCTAACAAGAGAGATGACATATATATATATATACTGTATTTTGTTGATTCCATATAAATTGCTGTATGTGGAAGACACAACATGATATGCCATTAAGAACTTGTGTTTTGGAATAAGACAACTCAGGGTTTGAATCAGTTCAGTGAAGTCTGAATTAGGTAATCATGTAAAATATTATTTCCACTCACTAAACCTAAAGAAAATCATAATAATATTCACCTTAAGTGTAAGTTTGCGTTCAATTTCAGAAAAAAGTCATGCCAGCAGTATTCAGTATACTATTTCATCTTGCTTGCACTAATAGTACTTTTAATATTACCACTAATATTGAAGTTCTCAGAAATCGGAAGCTTCTTTCAAACATGTGCTCATAGGAGTTTATCATGAGACTATAGGACCTAGTCTCTGTTTATCAGCCAGCAAACTATGTGTAATGCCTTTTCTATATCTTGGGAATCCTCGTTTTTTCCTATACGATCACCATGGTTTATAAGTTGTATATGGTTTATTTTAATAGTATTCACATGTATTTCCTAAAACGTGCGTGAGGAGTATATGTGTAAGCACCTCTTTTCCTCATTCACTCAAGATATAAACTTTTGGGGGTTAGAAACTTTTTTGTTCTTGTGTTTTGGTTAGATTTTTAGATTTTTAGGGTCATTAGTTTATACAATAAGTGATCATTAGGAAACATTTCAAAAACAATTACCAATTGTATGCATACATAAACAAATGATGAAATGCAGTATATTATGACTATTTGGAGTTTTATCTTATATCTGTTCAAGATTGTATCAATAATTTTAATAAATCTATGTAAAATATAAAATTTGTAGATGACACTTGCAGGAAAGCGCAACAAAGATACCTGGTAAAAATTGTATGTAAAATTTTTACCTTTTGGGCACCTAAAGTAGCTCAGTCAGTTAAGCATCCAACTCTTGATTTTGGCTCAGGTATGGTTCAAAATTTCTCTGTGCAAAAACACAATGAAGAAAATAGAGCTTAATAGCAACACAAGTAAAAATAACTTTGGGATTTTTAAGCTTAAATGGGTTATAGGATTTATACTTCCAGGAACATGCAATAGACATATTTTTCTTCTTCTTTCATTTTAATGCAACTAAAAATCCATCAAATTATATTTAAAACAATTAGAAGATGACTCTGAAAGTTGAGGGAAAGAAGACAAATCAGGTAGGGATCTGGGGATACAAGGAACTTCATTGTAGTGAAACTCCTGTCTTTATTTATTTGTTTAACCTCATATATCACATGCATATTTAGAACTGAAGAAACTAGAACTAGAAATACCAAGGAGCAGACAAAAGAAATGTCCCAACAAAAGTCTTTTCTCTCTAGCCAAAGGATCAGGAAAGAGTAGCCTAACATTACAGAAAACTTGTAGACAAAAACTGTGTTTTCCAAACCAACACCCCCAAAAATTGTTGCCACCCACCCACATCCCTGCCAGGACAGGCCCAGTGGAAAGCCTAAAATTTTGTATTCCCTAGGCTGAAATGATATTATCAGGTTCCTAATTGACATTTATAGAAAAGTCTACCAAACACCCACAGAATTCATAGTCTCTTCAAGTGCTCGTGAAACACATACCAAGATAGACCAGAATCTAGTCCTTAAGAAAAAATCTCAACAAATTTAAAAGAATTTAATTTTTTTAAAAGCATGTTCTCTGACCTCAATGACATAAAACAGAAAGACAATGAGAAAATTCCCCAGACACTAGGAAACAAAACAGCACACTTCTAAATAATCTATGGGTCAAAGAGGAGCTCTCAAGCAAACACACACACACACACACACACACACACATACACACACACACGTGTTGAAGTGAATGAAAAGGAATCCAAGAAACCATAACGTATTAAAATATACGGGAACATTTGTAGCAAAAAAATGCATATATAAGAACAATAGAAATGTCACAGATAAACATTCTAAGCGTCCATCTTGTATCAGTCACCTTGGGCTACCAAACAGAAGACTATATAGGCTGGGTGGCTTAAGCAACTGAAATTTCTTTTCTCACAGTTCTTGAGACTGGATGTCCAAGATCAAGGTGCCAACAGGATAATGTCTGGAAAGAACTCTCTCCTTTGACGTAGATGGTTGCCTTTTCACTGTGTCCTCACATGGTGGAGACAGAGAACAAATTCTCTGATGTCTCTTCATCTAAGGACATGGATTCTATTGGATCAAGGCCTCACCTTTTTTTTTTTTTTTAAGGCCTCACCTTTTTGACCTCATGTAACCTTCTTCAATTTCTCATCTCCAAATACAGTCACATGAATTTGGGGATCAGGAGGATAAACACTCTATAACATGCATCATGAAATGAAGCAAAGTGAAGTCAAAGCAAACAGAAGGAAGGTTATAAAGATATAAGTAGAAATAAATGAAATTTTAAAGAGAAAAAGCAATAAAGTCAATGACATAAAGACCTGATCCATTGTAAAGATCAACGTATCAGATAAATTTCTTGACAAATAAGAGATAAAACACGAATTATATTTGAACAGGAACATCACTATAGACCCTGAAGATTTATTAAAAGTGTTAAGAGAATACTGTAAAAAAAAACCCTGCACATATATATCCCTTGAAAATCACAAGCTACTACAATTAAGTATAAGTCCAATAATTTGAATCGTCCTATAACTATTCAGGAAATTGAATTTCTTTAAAAACAACTGAAAAAGAAAACTCTATGTTCAAATGATTTTCTTGGATGAGAATATCCACAATATCTAAAGAATGGATTCTACACAGTTTCTTATAGGAAACAGAAGAGGAAGAAATTCTCCCAATTTTTGTTTCTTTTTTGGTTAAATTAGAATTTTGCTGATACCAAAGCAATAAGAGGACTGTAAAAAGAAAAGAAAAGAAAAAAGGAAATAGATACAGAGAAAAATCCTAGTGTCTGTCATGTATATAGAAGCAAAATTTGTAACAAAATATTACCAAAAAATATTTAGCAATATATAATAACTTTGCAGAATGCCCAAATTGAATTTGAATTCATTCAAAATGATCCATGACAGTAAGAGATTAAAGAAGATAAAGTCCACGTTCATATTAACTGAAACAGAGAAATTGACAAAATTCAACACACATTCATTATAAAAACTGTCAGAAAAAGAGGAATAAGGGACCATTTTGAAAATTTCATAAATAAGTTCTACAAAAGGCCTTCCACTAACATTGTTCTTAAAGTTGAACTAACAATGCTTTCTCTCTAAGATCTGTAATGAGGCAAAGACATTTACTGTCATCATCATTAAGCAATAGAGAACTAGAAGTTCTAGTTAATACAATAGGACAAGGAAAGGAAATAAAAACATACAGACCAGAAGGGAAATCATTAAAAGTGTCTCCTTTTACAGGTGACATGATCATCTCTGCTTAAATCCCTAAAAGTCTATAATTTTTAATAATCATTTTTAAATTATTGAGATAATCTACATAACATTGTATGAGCTTCCAGTGTACAACATAATGATATGTTTATATTGTGAAATGCTCACCACAGTAAGTCAATAACATTCATCACCATATGTAGTTACAGTTTTTTTTCCTGTGATAATAACTTTTAAGATTTACTTCCTTACCAACTTTCAGATAAATTTTTAAATAATCATAAAAGAAATCAAGGCATGTCTAAGTAATTGAAGAATCAGAGACATGTCTTGCTCATGGTATGAAAGCTTCAACATAGTAAAGTTGTCTGCTTTGCCCAAATTGAAGAGGTTTAGGGTACTTCCTATCCAAATCCCAGCAAGATTCATTCATTCATTCATTCATTCATTCATTCTTTATTTTATTTTATTTATTTATTTATTTTATTTTTTAGGTATATGGGGCGGAACAGAGAAGAGAGAGAAAGATTCTTAAGTTCTAAGTCCAGCCCAGAGCCCAACAAAGGGCTCAGTCTCACAACCTGGAGATCAGAATCAAGAGTCAGACACTTAGCAAACTGAGCCACCGAGGCACATTGCAAGAATCTTTATTATAAATATAGTTACTTATAAAATTTATATGGAAAGACAAAAGAAATAGAATAAGGAAAGGAAGAAAAGGAGGGGCATTATACTATCCAATTTTAGAACTTCCTGTTTCGCTATAGTAACCAAGACTGTATGATGTTGACACACACAGAGATAGACACAGAGATCAGTGGAATTGAATAAAGAATTCACAAACAGACCATACAGATATTTTTCAACTGATTTAATACTTGAAGTGACAGATGCAATTTAAGGGAAGAACAAGAGCTTTTGCAAGAAATGGTACAGAAGCAATTGGACATAGATTGCCAAAAAAAAAAAATCTTCAGGATCTAAGGCTAAGCAAAAGTTAGTTCATTTGATACAAAAAGCATGACAAATAAAAAAGAAAACTGGATCAATTTGCTTCATCAAAATTAAAAATTTGCTCTATAAATATCATATAAGAGGACAAAAATTCTAGGTACAGGCTAAGAGAAAATAATTATAATTCATTAGAGATGGTAAATAAGTAAGTTTAAGATGTTCAACATCAGTAGCCTTTAGGAAGTTTATTATTAAAACTAAAAAAAGAAGAGTACCTGGGTGGTTCAGTTGGTTGAGCCTCCAACTCTTGGCTTAGTTCAAATCACAGCATCAGGATTGTAAGATAGAGCCCCTCATAGGTATCCACACTTAGCACAGAGTCTGCTTGAGAGATTCTCCTCCTCTGCCCCTCACCGGCTGTGCGCTCTCTCTCTCTCTCTCTGAAATAAATAAATGAATCTTAAAAAAAATAAAATGGTACCACACATGTATCAATATCACTAAAATAATAAACAGTGACACCAGTAAACAATAGTAAGGATCTGGAGTAACTTTAACTCACGGTGATGGCGAGAATGTAAAATAGTACAGCCATCTTGCAAACCTTTGGCAGTTTTTTTTAATTTTATTTATTTATTCATGAGAAACACACAGAGAAAGGCAGAGACAAAGGCAGAAGGAGAAGCAGAGGGCTCCTACAGGGAGCCCAATGTGGGACTCAATCCCAGGACCCTGGGATCACACCCTGAGCCAAAGGCAGATGCTCAGCCACTGAGCCACCCAGGTGCACCCCTTTGACAGGTTCTTAAAAAAGTAAACATGCAAGTATTCCATGTACCAGCACTTAGATTCCTGATCATTTATATTAGAGAAATGACAACATGTTGATACAAAGCCTAAACCTGAATGCTTATGCTTGCTTTTTTTTAAGAATCAAAAACTGGATTCAAATGTCCTCCAACAAAAAACAGTTAAGTAGACTGCAGTTCCTTCATACTATGGAGTACAACTGAACAATTACAAAAAAACAACAAACATATAATGTTTGTCCTTCTCCGACTGACTTACTTCACTCAGCATAATACCCTCCAGTTCCATCCACGTTGAAGCAAATGGTGGGTATTCGTCATTTCTAATAGCTGAGGAATATTCCATTGTATACATAGACCACATCTTCTTTATCCATTCATCTTTCGTTGGACACCGAGGCTCCTTCCACAGTTTGGCTATCGTGGCCATTGTTGCTATAAACATCGGGGTGCAGGTGTCCCGGCGTTTCATTGCATCTGTATCTTTGGGGTAAATCCCCAACAGTGCAATTGCTGGGTCGTAGGGCAGGTCTATTTTTAACTGTTTGAGGAACCTCCACACAGTTTTCCAGAGTAGCTGCACCAGTTCACATTCCCACCAACAGTGTAAGAGGGTTCCCTTTTCTCCGCATCCTCTCCAACATTTGTGGCTTCCTGCCTTGTCAATTTTCCCCATTCTCACTGGTGGGAGTTGGGATCTCATTGTGGTTTTGATTTGTATTTCCCTGATGGCAAGTGATGCAAAGGGAATATAAGGGAAGGGAGAAGAAATATGCGGGAAATATCAGAAAGGGAGACAGAACGTAAAGACTGCTAACTCTGGGAAACGAACTAGGGGTGGTAGAAGGGGAGAAGGGCGGGGGGTGGGAGTGAATGGGTGACGGGCACTGGGGGTTATTCTGTATATTAGTAAATTGAACACCAATAAAAAATAAATTAAAAAAAATAAACTCTATGCCCTGCAAAGGCCAAAAACAAAAACAAAACAAAAAACAAACAAACAAACAAACAAACAGAAAACTACTGATACATGCAACAACCTGTATATTTCTACCGAGAGGGAAATAAACCTCAAAAGGTAACATACTGTTTTGATCCCGTATATATGACATTCTTGTAATTATAATATAATAGATAATAAAAAGAGATTAGTGGTTGCCAGGTGTTTGAGGGTGTGAATTTGAGAAGGAAGTTGGTATGTTTATATGAAGAAAAAATGAGGGATCCTTGCGGTGAACTACATTTTTGTTTCTTGATGGGATCAGTGTCAGTATTCTGGTTGTGATATTGTACTATAGTTTTGCAATCCATTCTGTCTTTGGAAGGAACTTAATAATGGATCTATAAGAACTCTCTGTATTATTTTTGCACCTGCACGTGAATCTTAAATTATCACAAAATAAGAAGCTTAGCTAAAAAAGAAAAAAAAATACAGAGGCATGTGTCTTACAAAATTTCAGCATGATCTATAACACCCTTAATATTTAGGAAAAAAAAGATATCTTTTTGGCATTTAACATGCATAGTCCAAAATCAAGCCAGGATGACTGGATTTAATTCTTCATAAACACCTTGAGTGTTTTAGACTAATTGGGGTTTATTTATAACTGGAAAACAGGAATGAGTAATAATTTAAAACTGTATGATATGCTGAATTAGCAACTATATTCAAATATTTGAAAATTTATACAGTCATATTTTCTTTTTTCTTTAAATGAATACTGGAAGTAATGGCAGAAGTATCAGTGACACAGGTTTCATTCATCAAAGAGGAATTACTATTTATAATATTTAATACCTATTAATTGATTTTTACCTGGGGATATTATAAATACTTGATGTATATAATTCATTTAGTCCTGAAAACAACATAATGTGATCATTAATTATACTACCCACATTTTACAGATGATGAATATAGAGGGTTAATATTGGCCTGTAGCAGGGTTAACTTTTGAGTCAAAACAGTTTGACATTGAAGCTTTTGCTATTAATAATTGTGCTATAGTATTTTTGCTATATGTTAGTATGTTTTCCAACTACAGTGGAATGAACTAGAAATACATAACCAGGGCAGCCCCAGTGGCCCAGTGGTTTGGCACTGCCTTTGGCCCAGGGTGTAATCCTGGAGTCCCGGGATTGAGTCCCACATCGGGCTCCCTGCATGGAGCCTACTTCTCCCTCTGCCTGTGTCTCTGCCTCTCTCTCTCTCTCTCTCATGAATAAGTGAATAAAATCTTTATAAAAAAAGAAATACATAACCCAAGAAAGTTTATTAGCCTCTTTATTCACTAATCCTGTCATTTGACATCTATAGACATATTTCCGAATTTCCTTAATTCAGATAATGTCAGCAAGTTTTCCTTGAACAGTACTTTGTTGTTTGAAATAATGTAATTGGAAGAACATCTTATATTAAAATTTATATGAATAAGAATGTATAAAAATTAGGGATCCCTGGGTGGCGCAGCGGTTTGGCGCCTGCCTTTGGCCCAGGGCGCGATCCTGGAGACCCGGGATCGAGTCCCATGTCGGGCTCCCGGTGCATGGAGCCTGCTTCTCCCTCTGCCTGTGTCTCTGCCTCTCTCTCTCTCTCTGTGTGTGACTATCATAAATAAATAAAAATTAAAAAAAAAACTTTAAAAAAAATCTTTAAAAAATGTATAAAAATTAAACATAAAATGACGTCTTTAAATGTATATTTTTCTCTGTATATGTAAATTTATATATATGTAAGAATATAAATATATAAATGTATATATAAGAATATATAAAACTTAAACATAAAAGGATATTTCTTTAAATATATATTTTCTCTATATGTATTCTTGATATATATTATATGTAAATATGTATTCATGATTATATGTTACATATTATATATATATACACTATGTAAATGTCAATCAGGAAAAATATTTCCTCATATTCAGACTTATGCCTGATTTTGTTTAATAATGAAAGCATTGTATACTTTTCAGTTGTTTTGATAATCTATAAATCTTGTTGCCTTGGAGCATCTAATTCATTGATGCTTAGGTGAATGCATGTCCACTGTATAGAATTCATTTTTTTAATGCAATTTTGAACTATGGGACTTGAAATCCAAGCAGTTTAAAGGGAAATATATCTTCTTAATTTCATTAGCTCTTGGTTGTAATTGTTGACTTATTATAATAGAGTTTTATGAAATGGAGGTCACAATCAGACAGGGCTGTGGGGACAGGGGAGATTTTCCTTTCTGTCACATGTAAAGTCTAAAAAATAAGAAGAGAGAACAAACATTGGCCTACAATACAACCCACATCTGGAACTCCTCTCTTCATAAAAGTTTGGTTGGAGTAATATTGGAGGATTTAAGAAAAATGCCTGAGGAAGTTCCATCTTTTGTCGTGTTTAGTTCTTTGCCTCCTACACCAACCTTATTGCAGACATATTTATGGAATCTTATTTAATCTGGTTATTCAGAAGGAGAAACTTGCTTTAACTATTCTAAATTACCCTGCATTTTTATTTTATGTGAATAATATTCACTTTGGAGAGGACAGTCTTAATATGGGGTAGCACTGTTGCCAAAAGCTATAGTGAACATCTTTTTTTATGATGATATTAGAATCACAGCAGACCCAAGAAGGCCAACAGAGATTATATAAACAGAACCAAGGGGGTTTTCAGAAACAATGATAGCTGATGTTGGCTGTCATGTCAGGGTAGATGGCCATACAAATTAGAATATGATATTGTCATTGCATATGAGATACATCAACCAATGACATCATCACAAGATATAGGCAGATATCTACTCAGAGGAAAATCTGGACCAGTATTTTCTTAGCAGAGGCTACAGAAAATAAGTGTGGGATACTATTTTCACTTTACCTTCACAAGGTTAAGTCATATGAGTCTACTGTGAATCCACTCCATATCTTGAGAAGGAGTAGTAAGATAAATGTGGAAATTTTAAAAGAAATGTATTTTACCTAAGAGACTATAAGTTTCCTTACGGATCTATGTGAGTTATTGAATTAGAATAACTTTCATAGATTTTAACAAATACTAATCTCTCCTATCATGTGAGAAAATTTAAGGGTAATAAAATGGTTTAGATACATGAAAAAAGGACAGAAAAAGATATGTTGCCTGTATATCTTAATATAATATCAGCAAATTAGGATCCCCATATTAACAATGGTAAAGGGTTATAAATTGGGGGGGGGAAGGCTATACTAAAGAAAGATTATAAATTCTATAGAAAGATCAGGGAAATTTTCACATGCAAGAAAGAAAGCCACATGTATAAAATTACTGGGTGAACAGAGATGCATCCGATGCTACTGGTTGGGGAGAGCATTTATACAGAGGAATGAGCCTTTGTAATATACTATACATTACTATACGTTTCAGTTTGTATTTGAAAGAAGGAGTTTTAGAATCGTCAACATTTGAGGTGCAAATGGAGCTATGAATAACAAGATTGGGCTAGAGAAATATAAATAATTATGTCATAGATGGTGCACTTAAATGTTTCACAAAAAGAAAGGCTATGGTTTAATTTGTGTTTTGCCTTGATCATTCTCCCAATAGTATGAAAATTTGATGTAAAAAGGTAAGATACACTGAGAGGGAGGATTACTTGAGAAGTAGTAGTTGTAGTCCCAGAGATTCAAGATGAAGACCAATTTAAAGTAAGTAATCAACTGTACGGATAATTAGGTGAAAAGGTATTTGAGAGAGACTTAATGGGAGTCAGTCAGTTGTTGGCTAAGCTTATCGATAAAAGTAGAGATCTGGACTACTTCTTGAATCTGAGTTTTATGATTGGGTGGAAATTGATGCCATTGCATAGTTAGCAAAAGCAGGCATGAGGTAGATTTGAGCTAAGGAATAGGTCAGGGTCAAAGAAGAGAAAATGAACTTACTTTTCTCATGTTGAATTCTTGTTATCAGTAGCACATCTAATAGGAGGTGTCCCACAAATATTCTGTTCAGAATCTCAAAACTAGAGATCTGAATGTGCTGGTTAGTTACATAGCTGTCATCTTTACATCTTTCTCAACTTACTGAGGAAAATTAATATATTTTATTAATCTTTGAAGCCTCAAATGACTGAAATATCACATAAGTTGTAAGTTCTTATGGTTTCTTTCTCAAAAAATAAGTTACAGTGAACTCAAGTTTCTTGTACTGTTCTAGTATTCTTATATTTCCTATGGTGTGGAGGTTGCGAATGCCTAAAGTTTTAAATTGGCATAGAATGCTTAAAATTATGGTAACATATTTGATTGAAGTATTCATGATTGTCCAATTATAATGATAAAAATAAGATCATGGGGAAAAAAAATAAAAACTCTTTTTAGTCCTTAGTGGCAGATTGATATGTGACCATTCATTTGAGCAAAAGAAATTTCTACATTTCTTCATAAACTGAAACTAATGTGGTTATTTATATGATGAAATAGAAAGTAGACTTTAAAGATTTGATTCAAATTCAACTGGAATAAGACATCAAATCAATATATTGAAATTATTCTATCATCCATCTTTTCTTGAATGGATTATATTGTTTTAGAAAAAGGTTAGTTTATATTTTCATTCATTCTGATTAACTAACAATCTTGCCAAAAATGGAATGCCATGGATAATGCATCAGTATACTCAACTCAAATGTTCAATATTATTCTTAATACAAATAGCTTGTAACACCCAATAAAGTCACTTTTCTTTGACATGAACTAAAATATCTAATAAAGGGGTGACAAAAGCACTAAAATGAAAGCCATCATTATATTGAGTTAGAAAGAGATTTATTTAACTGGTTAGGATTCTCACTAGAAATAACTGCATTCAATTTGTTAATAGTACTGTGAGGTTTTTTATAGGCTGCAATTTTTTTAACTGTTCCACTGATAGTTCAACATTCACAGGACTAGCTTTAGTTCCACCATCAACTTGCTGTGTGAATTTCAAATTTACATTTGGCAAAAAACAGGAAATTACTTTACCTACAGTGCTTATTCTGAAATATAATTTAGGATATGGTGTTTATTCTTCTGTTTTTTAATAGCATCTACTGAGAAATCACTTTTATTGGGAATCCAAACAACTGGAATTTATTTCATGTTCTATAATTTTATGAGAAGCAACTGAAAATAAACAGGCTGATACCATGACTGTATTCATAAAAGGAACTTAGAGACTATGGTCAGTACAAAACCTATATTAATGATCCTACTTTCGGCAACAAAATACTGGATGTGTATGAAACAAACACATGCATATTAAAGATGCCTATTACTGATTGAACTATTAGAGGAAGATGATAACCTATTTTCTGAGAATTTTGGCTCTGGCATCTAACTGCCCAGATTTGAAACATTATGGCTCACTGTTAATTATAGCATTAAATGCAGGTTATGTTACTATAACTTTAAAAAGTTGTAAAAAAAATATATATATATATACATACACAAATATTTGATCTTGAATTCATTAGAAACCTTTATTCATTTTTGAAAAATAAACATAAAATAACTGATAATAATCATCTCCATTTTATAAGTAATCTCCATTATATAAGTAAGGAAACTGACATAACCATGGTTGAGGAGCATCCCAGATTTATCAGCTAGTATGTCTACAAACTATGTTCTCACACTGACTTAGTCACCATAGATACCTAGCATATTTGTTTTATTAAGAACACTGTTGTACCTGTATTACTGCAGAATAGGAAACAGGGCAACCTATATATCTCATAGGACTCAAAGAAATATTCTGTATCTAGAGAATATAGTCTGAATTGAAAATTATAAATATAATTTCTGTATCCAAAAGGTATTACCAAAATAAGAATTGGGCTTTTAGTTGATGATAAATTTAATGCAGGTATTTTAGGTGCTATTTACTAGAAAATACCAGATAATCCTAAATAGCTATTGTCATTATTATTCTTTGGGTATACCTAACTCTGCTGTTTAAAAAAACAAAAAAACTAAACTAAACTAAATTTGCATTTCTCACTCTTTCCTTATTGGAGTTAATGAATTACAGTTATAGATTCATTGCATTTATGTAGATCTCCCTCTGATTATTTTTCAAAACTCTGATGTATATTTTATTATTCTCATGTCTAAATGTCAACTTCAGTGGCCAGTAGACCCATGGAATACACATGCAGCCTATACTTTCTCTATGGTTGTTCAGGAAGTCTTAATACATTTGGTTTTGTTTACTCATTTGTTCTAATTATCTATAGATATCTGCATTTGTGGACTTGCTCATGTTTCATTTGTATTGGGAAATAGAAATTCTATAGGTATACATATATACACACATATATATGATGAAGTATTACTCAGCCATCAAAAAGAATGAAATCTCGCCATTTGCAATGATGTGGATGAAGCTAAAGCATATTACGCTAAGCAAAATAAGTCAGAGAAAGACAAATACCACATGATTTCACTTGCATATGGAATTTAAGAAACAAATAGTTGAACATCGTCTATCTCTTTCATTTTCACCACTTACAATATAATGATTATAGTTTCAAATCCCCCCTCCTTTTTTTAAAATTAAAAATAGGGAGCATTTTTTCATGAATGATGACAATGGCACTCTACCATAGTGATCTTCCTCCAAAATGCTCGTAGCCCTGTATTATCATAAGGAAAATACCTGAAAACTCCCAATAGAAAGACTTCCTACAAAATGCTTGAGCCAATACTTCTAAAATTGTGAAGGATTTCTAAGAATCAGTCATAGTCAAGAGGAACTTCAGCAAGATGACCACTAAAGGTAATGTGGTATGGTGGATGGGACCTTAAAACAGAAAAAGTACATCAAGTAAGAACTAAGGAATCCTGAAAAAGGTATACACTTTAGTTAACAATAATGGTTGGTTCACTATTTATGCATGTTAGCTAACAACAATATTGGTTCATTAATTGTAACAAGTAGACCATATTAATGTAAGATGCTGATAATAGAAGAATTTCAATGTAGAGTATATGGGAATTCTCTGTAGTACGTTTACAGTTTTTCTCTCAAACTTCAATTGTCCTAAAGTGAAAAGTATATTTAAAAAAAAAAGACTTTAGAATGTCTTTGGTTTTGGTTTTGCTTTATTTTCACGTTCCTGAGGCTCCCACTCTGAAACTTTAAAACAACGTTAAAAAGTCTGCTAATAAGTATATACATCAATCTCAGGTAAAGTAAAAATTGACGTTTCCATATCACACATGCTTAAAAGAATGAAATAAAATTTCCCAAAGTGCAGTGTAAGACGGTTACTTAAATGCCCTTCGTAGACTCTGAAAGAGAGATTAGCAGGAACATAGATTGCTAAACTGCCTCACTGCACTGATACTCCATGATTGACTTCCTGTGACAAATAGTAAATGAGATTTTCTTTTTTAAAGACTACAATGCCACAGTGACTAGTTTTTCTGCCCCAAGCATTGTAGGTAACCCAGAAGCCAAAATAATGTCTCTCTCTCTCTCTCTTTTGAGAAAGAAACATCACTTTTATTTTATCAACAGAAGAGATTAATTTCAGCACAGTTGATCTCCATGAATACATTTTCTTTCAGACATTGCCAAGGTCAATGGAATTTTAACTTGTCTGGTACATTTGTGCTGGATATACAGTTTAAGCCTTCCAAAAGCAAATATAACTTACAATCTATCAAGGTTACTTTTTAAAGTTCAAGTTGAATATTTCTGTTTTGAGCTCAGCCTTTGCAAGCTCTGCTGGTTTTTTCTCTTTGCCATATCCCTTGACTTTTTTTTAAATGTACCTAAAATTTCTGATTATATTGATTCAGATTTTTTAAGGGAAGTAGAGATTATTGGATCAAGATGGTGAATACCTATGTGCCCTGAGCTTCTAAGCATAAACTCACATTGATGTTTATCTTAATTAGAATAATACTATAATGAAGAAATTAGATTTGTCTATATCTGGAAGAATGGGTGATTTGGTGGACTTTGTAGATCATGTGCCTTATGTGATTGGTCTATGTATACTTTTAAATGGATCGCATCAAACAGTATAAAAAGTACAGTAATGAAATAATGTGCACAGCTGAAAAATAAAAGTCTTGAACTTATATACTTTACATCATTTAGTTTTAAGCTAAATTTAAAATTCTAGATATTTATCTTCACATATTCAATCCATTTGAAAATACCTCTAAGTTTTTGTGATTTATGATTGGTCTGGATGAAGGGCTCCATTGAAGCTGTTTCTCCAAAGTCTCCAATTCCCATATACTCAGTTAAAACAGTTATGAGCTTTGACATATAAGAGTTCTGTTGTATATCTAAAGAGTAACGGGATCCCTGGGTAGCGCAGTGGTTTAGCGCCTGCCTTTGGCCCAGGGCGCGATCCTGGAGACCCGGGATCGAATCCCACGTTGGGCTCCCGGTGCATGGAGCCTGCTTCTCCCTCTGCCTGTGTCTTTGCCTCTCTCTCTCTCTGTGACTACCATAAATAAATAAAAAAAAAAGTAAAATAAGATTCGGTCCATCTGGAGTGGTATATTAGTAAATGAATATTACTTTATTTTCAGTTAAAAAAACCTCTTCTTCGATACATAGACTTCTCTATCAATGCACAATATAAACATTTTGCAGTGTTCATTTGGAAATGATGATCTGCAATAATATAAATGTGACATTTTTAAAAATGGGAATTTCAGACACTGAAAGAAGATAATATTACAGAGGTTAATCATACAAATAATTTAGCTTTCTCCTTGTTTCTTTCAAAACATCTATTACTCCTCTCCTTTCCTTTGATGATGGAACTTTTCATTTATTTTGAGAATTGTCCCTCCTGTACACTGATGTGATCTACAAATGCAACCTTCATATAGGAAACATCATGGTAGACTTCTGAGACCGGCCAATGTGTGCCATCCCCATTTAGTTAAGAAAAGGATATTTGACCAAAACTGAAATAGTCATATTTATTTTAACAAATTGAAAGGGATACAGAAAAAGGTGAAAAATTTCCATAAACATTATTTACAGTAAATCCTAGCTCTTCTAGTGTTTATTTGTGCTACTGTGTAGAGACCTCTTTCAAGAGAATCGAATCTACATATAGGCACACATAGCCAAAAGACAGATGAAATATGACTGAAGAACAGTTTTGTTTGGTTTGGTTTTCCCTTCAGGAAATTTTTGGATCCTTTCTCAAGTCTTGTCTAAGATTATTTATTGCTTGAGCTTCTTAGTTAGATTTTGAATATGTTTGATTTGGATTCCTGTCATTTTTATTGGAAAATAACTGATTCATACCTGAAAGTATGAGGATGGCTACTTCCTTGACCTGTGGTCTTGGTCCTTGTGTGTGTGTGTGTGTGTGTGTGTGTGTGTGTGTGTAGAGTAATATTGCATGGGATAGTCTATGACAATTAACTTACGGGAAAAGGGAAAACAGTTAGGAAAAGGGGCCTACAACAGTGCTTCTGAATAAAATGACAATATAAACTATCTCACTAAAGAGAATACCACCTATGCTTTATAAAATTGTTTAGAATGATTGATTTTAGAATGAGAAGCAGAGTGTGCTCATGAGCAGAAGAGGGGCAGAGGGAGAGGGACAAACAGACTCGGTGCTCAGCACCGAGCCCAACACAGGGCTCAATCTCACAACACAGAGATCAAGCCCTGAACTAAAATCGAGTTGGACATTTAACCAACTGAGCCACCAGGCACCCCTCACCTTAAGCTTTTTAGGAAGTCATAACTACTAGAATAGTTTCTCTGAGGATATAATTTGTTAAGATCCACTTTGTGACAATGGCCACTGAAAAATCATAGTTCTTTTTTTAAAAAAATCTACCCTCAAAATTATATAGTCTCCTTTGAATTCTTTTGTATTGGAAAAATACTAATTAGTCTGTGTGGGAATACAGTGAAGAAATTAAATGTTTACATGCCAAATCAGTAAAATCTAAATGGGCAGAATTGAAGAATTCTGCCAATAATCTACATTTAGCGCCATTTTTCATCCAATAGAATTATGACCCCATTTTGATGTTGAAATTAATGTTATGTTTTTATGGCAGAGACTCTTTATTTCCTTTAACTTCTGGATGAAGTGATGTATACTTCTGGATTTCACAATTAAAGAACCAGCATTTACTAAGTTATAATTAAATTTAATTAATATGTATGAATGTTTTTCCTCTTACTAAAGGAAGAAAATATTGGAATTAGTTTTAGAGGATAATGTGCCAATTTAATACAGATATCAGACTCATAGTATTGAAATTTTGGCACATGTTGCTTTTTGGAATATTCCAGTAAATCAAATAATTTCATGTGGTATATAAGTTTAATGGCATTTGAAACTGCAGTGCCCTGGCTTGTTTTAAATCAGAATTAAAGATGTGCCAACCTGTCACAACGCCTATGCACAAAGTACACTACAGTTCTCCACACCCCTTTGAGTTCATATCAATCATTTCAAAATTACATTTTTTCCTCAGAATGAGCTGTCACTACCAATTTGAATAGTGGCTGTTGAACTGGAATTCATCCAAATTTTCAGCAAGCCATTTGGTTCATTATATCACAAACTAAATGACTTGCAAAACCATATTTTTTCATACTGTTTTCAAGCAAATACAATACTATCTCTTCAAAGATTGCTGCAATAAATTAAGATATTTTTATTCAAATATCTATTAAGACTTCTATTTTGTTCCTGCCTTTGTGCCGTTTCTGATTCACTTTCCAAAAATGAGCCAAATGCATCAAATGCATTTCTTAATATCAAATGTATTTTGATTCAGCAGGACTTTACCTCTGGTTTATCTGTGATCACCAAATTACACAGCAATCTTTGTGATGTCTCACCTCGGTTCCTGTTATAAATGTGTACAGCCTAGAGGCTATATGATAAAGATGCTGTTCAGGGTAAAATAGTATTTGTGAAACACGCATCTGAATACAGAGTTTTGTTTTGTTTTGTTTTGTCTTTTTTTCTCATTTTGCCACATTTACCATACCTGGCATTTCATAAAAATCTTATGATTTAGGATTATTTTTGTATTGTAATCGGTCACAAAGTGTGACACAGTCTGTTGCATGGGACAGAAATTGTGCAATCAGCTGCAATGTTTCTTAGCAGAAAATATCTGTTGCCCCCTTCTTTTTAGGTTTCTGTTTTCATTTTATTCGAGAAATAATATATAAGGTTTTATTTTTTCTTCAGGAGGAAAATAGTTTATCAACCACAGTGATTTCAATCTATATGATTTGAACATAAAACTTTGTTCAAATAAATTCTGTAAACCCCTATGTAAATTATATTGGTAGATTACAACCAGTGATATCAAAGAAATATGACAGAAAACATGTTTCACAATTTCTGGCAAAGATTAATACCTAATACCTTGGAGGTATTGTTGAGGTAAAATAAATAAAGTCCTGATTGGGATATTCAATTACAGGTTGAAGACCTCAATCTGACCACTACTTGCTGTGTCACGTTGAGTTCCTTGTGTTACTTATCTCTGTAGATATCACCTACTTCACTCAGAAAATGGAGCTAACAGAATGGTGAAAACTGGTCAGTGACTGTCAACTTTCCTATATTTGCCCCATCTTCTGAGTGCCAACCAAAAGAGAGCTGAATATGCTCTCCAAACTCATCACATAAGATGCCCCTCTCCTATGACGGTTGTATTTCTTGGATTTGCTTGTTTCACTTAGCATGATGCCCTGTAGTTTTTTTCTCCACGTCATTGCCAATGGTGGGATTTCATTTTTTTTTTTTTTTGATGGCTGAGGGTTGCTGGAGGGGAGGGTAGTGGGGGGATGGGGTCATTGGGTGATGGGCACTAAGGAGGGCATATAATGTGATGAACACTGGGTGTTATATACAACTAATGAGTCACTGAACTCTACCTCTGGAACTAATAATACACTGTATCTTAATTATTTTAATTTAAATAAAATAAAATTCAAAAAATAGGAAGAAAATCTTAAAGAAAATGGAGCTAAAACACTAAACTGCTTGTATCACTGGAAAGCTCTAATGGCAAAACAAAATATCAAACGCAGAAGAATCTCAGGTATGGTAATTGTCACAATTCAGGAAAAGTAGAGAAATCACCTGTTATAAGGATGCTGAAAAATCCAACTTAATTTTATCTACATTTTCTCAAGTCTGAAATTACATCTCTTAAACACACTTGCATCCTACTATCTTTTGACGGCATCAGAAACTTAAGTAACTTGCGTTTCCCTAGACAGCCAATAAATTCTTTGTTGAATGTATTCTATTCCTTCTGTTTTGCTCTGGGAAATCTGCAATCTCATGTGAACAAACTTTTCACACTCTTGAACATTTGCAATCATTGTATCAATTCCTAGTTCTTTGCTCTCCATCAGGGACAACATATAGCTCACTCCCCTGACTAACTCACAGAAGTGATGGTGTGGGTTACCACATTACTACCAACTCTTTCTTCATTTGCAAATTATTGATCTGCCAGTACCATTAAAATGGCTTCCTGAGAAGTTCATGTCTCCTATGTAGGCATTACTCTGTGTTCTCGTCATCGTTATTTACTTACCCTCAGGTAACAAATGCTTGTCCTATCCTATTTTGATTCTATGGTATATTATTTAAAAGTACATTATATACAGGTTCTTAAATTCTTTTGTCCAGCCATTTTTTGAGGTTTTATATTTTTACTTCCTACTTCACCTTTATTGAAGTACAATTGACAATTAAATTGTAAGACACTGTAAGTGTACATTACAATCATTTTTTAAAATAATATTTATTATCCATGAGACACAGAGAGAGAGAGACAGAGACACAGACAGAGGGAGAAGCAGGCTCTGCGTGGGGAGCCTGATGTAAGACTCGATCCCAGGAACGCGGGATCACAAACTGAGCCAAAGGCAGATGCTCAACCACTGAGCCACTCAGGTGTCCCACATCATAATGATTTGATATACATATTTTAAAGGCAAAGAAATTACTGCCTCCCTTCCTTTTAGGAGTTTTATGGTTTCAGGTCTCACATTTAGGTCTTTAATCCACTTTGAGTTTATTTTTGTGTATGATGTAAGAAAGTGAACCAGTTTCATTTTTTTTTTCAGGTAGCTATCCAGTTTTTCTATCACCATTTATTGAAGAGATTATCTCTTCCTCATTGTGTATTCTTGCTTCCTTAGCTATAGATTAATTGATCATATAAACATGGGTTTGTTTCTGGGCTCTCTATTCTGATCCATGGATCTATCTTTGTCTATCTTTGTGCTTGTACATTACTGTTCTGACTTACTCTAGCTTTGTGATATGTCTTGAAATCTGGGATTGTGTTACCTCCAGTTTTGTTCTTCTTTCTCAGGATTGCTTTGGCTTTTCAGAGTCCACACAAATTTGAGGATTATTTGTTCTAGTTTGGTATTTTGAAAAGGATTATATTAAATCTGGATAGGGATCCCTGGGTGGCGCAGCGGTTTGGCGCCTGCCTTTGGCCCAGGGCCGATCCTGGAGATCCGGGATCGAATCCCACGTTGGGCTCCCGGTGCGTGGAGCCTGCTTCTCCCTCTGCCTGTGTCTCTGCCTCTCTCTCTCTCTCTCTGTGTGACTATCATAAATAAATAAGGAAAAAATATTTTAAAAAAATCTGGATATTACTATAGGTGGTATGGACATGTTAGTAATTTTGTTCACCCCCGAGCATGGAAAATCTTTCTGTTTGGTTGTATCATCTTCACTTTTCATCATCATTTTTTAATAATTTTCAGAGTACAGGTCCTTTGCCTCTTTGGTTAAGTTTATTCCTAGGCTTTTTATTGTTTTGGTGTAATTGTCATTGAGTTTGTTTTCTTAATTTCTCTTTCTGCTACTTCACTATTGGTGTATAGAAATGAAACAGATTTCTGTATATTAATGTTGTATCCTCTGACTTTACTTAATTCATTTATCAGTTCTAGTAGTTTTTTGATGGAGTCATTGGTTTTATCTAATATGGTATTATGTCATTTTAAATAATGAAAATTTTACTTCTTATCAGTTTGGATGCCTTTTATTTCTTTTTTGTTTGTTTCTTTAATTGTTGTGTCTAGAGTGGGTAGAGGACCTGAACAGACATTTTTCTGAAAAACACATACAGATGGTTAAGAGACACATGAAAAGTTGCTTAACATTACTAATCATCAGGGAAATGGAATTTAAAACCATGATGATGTATCACCTCACACCTATCAGAATGCCTAAAATGGAAAAAAAAGAAATAACAAGTGTTGGCAAAGATGTGGAGAAAAAGGGAATCCTTGTGCACTGCTGGAGGGAATGTAAACTGGTTTAGCTATTACGGAGGTTCCTCAAAATTAAAAATAGAATTATCATATGATCCAGCAATTCCACTATAAGGTATTTACCCAAAGAAAATGAAAACACTAATTTGAATAGATACACTCCTGTGTTTATTGCAGCATTATTTATAGTAGCCAAGATAATGAGGCAATCCATGTCCATGGATAAATGAATGGATAAAGAAGTAGCATCCACTTCTTATGTATATATAAGCTATTATTCAGCTATAAAAAAGAATGAGATCTTCCATTTGCCAGTACCTGGATGAACCTAGAGAGTATAATGCTAAGCAAAATGTCAGAGAAAGACATATTCCATATGATTTGATGCATATGTGGAATTTAAGAAACAAAACAAGAGACAAATCAGACTCTTAAATTCAGAGCACAAACTGGTGGTTGTGGGGGGATTGGTGTGGGTGGAAGATTGTTGAAATAGACAAGATTCAGAATATATGAATCTTGATGAGCATTGAATAATGTGTTGTTGAACCATTATATGGTACATCTGAAACTGTTGTAACACATATATCTTTTTCTTTAATATATTTATCTATTTGAGAGAAGGGGGGAAAGAGAGAGAGAGAATGAGCAAGGAGAGAGAAATAAGCAGACTCCCCACTGAGCAGGCAGCTTGACCTGGGACTCTACTCAAGGACCCTGAGGTCATGACCTGAGCCAAAGTCAGACACTTAACCGTTTGAACTAGCCAGGGCACCTAAACAGGGACACATATGTTAATTACACTTAAATTGAAAGAAAAAGAAAGGAAGGAAGGAAGGAAGGAAGGAAGGAAGGAAGGAAGGAAGGGAGGAAAGAAAGAAAGAACGAAAGAAAGAAAGAAAGAAAGAAAGAAAGAAAGAAAGAAAGAAAGAATAAGAAAAAGAAAGAAAGAAAAGAAAAGAAGAGGAGAGGAGAGTTGAGGAGGGGAGAGGAGAGGAGAGGAGAAGAGAAGAGAGGAGACGAACACCTGGGTAGCTCAGTCAGTTAAGCATCTGACTTTATGTTTTGGCTCAAGTCATGATCTCAGAGTTGTGAGATCGAGCCCCATGTCAAGCTCTGTGCTGAGTGTGGAGTCTTCCTGGGATTCTGCTCCTTACCCCCTGCTCACGTTCTCTCTCTCTCTCAAAAACAAAAACAAAACACATACAAAAAACAAAAAACACAAAATCTTCCAGAAGATAGAAATGCATGGAGACTCAAAGCATACTAGTAGTTATCAGGGGCAAGGGAACAGGGGGAGAGGTAGTGATGGCTTAATGGGTCTTCTCTCATGGTGTTTTCTTTTATTTAGCATGATGAAAATATTTGGGAGCTACAGAGGTGATGGTTGCACAATACTGTTGAGTGTACCAAATGCCACTAAATTGTACAATTTAAAGAGATCAATGATTAATATTACATGAATTTTACCTCAATTAAAAAAAATTTAATATGTATTATAAAAATTTCTAAAATTTTATGTCCTAAAATTTCTTCTAACAACTTTCTTGGGATATCCAATGATATTTATTGTCTCAGCTTCTACTCCTCAGTAACCATTTTTCTCTATCTTATTTAAGATTTTTCCTTTCTTCAGCTGCCTGAATAGCAAGTAGTGTCTCATGTTTTCCACAGTTAGTTTCCACATATCATGTGC
Source organism: Canis lupus baileyi (assembly GCF_048164855.1). Taxonomy (NCBI): domain Eukaryota; kingdom Metazoa; phylum Chordata; class Mammalia; order Carnivora; family Canidae; genus Canis; species Canis lupus. The sequence continues at coordinate 6,960,094 of NC_132852.1, read as the reverse complement.
TCTCCCTTTCTTCTAAGTCTTTGTTTAATCAATTGAATGTATTCTTCCTCTTTTATATACACTTTACATGTGCTTATTTTGTTATTTCTTTTCTCTACACGTTTAATTTAGTTTATTTGAAAATGGCATCTTCCCTTAACCTTGATCCCACATAAAAATTTATCCTATTATACCCATTAACAACACTCATCCTTAATGGGAGACATAAAATAAGGCTAAGACATTACATCTGCCTATTGTATTGCAGAAACTGTAGCCTGTGGGTCAAATCTGGCCCAACCCTTAATTTTGTAAATACATTTTATTGGAACACAGCAATGCTCATTCATTTATGTTGTCTATAGTTCCTCTCACAGTATAATCACAGTATTGAGTAGTTAAGACAGAGACACTATTGCTCACAAAGCCAAAAATACTTGCTATCTGGACCTTGACTTTTATAGAAAAAAAATTTCTAGGGCAGCCTGGGTGGCTCAGTGGTTTAGTACTGCCTTCTGCCCGGGGCCTGATCATGGAGACCCGGAATGGAGTCCCGCGTCAGGCTCCCTGTGGAGCCTGCTTCTCCCTTTGCCTGTGTTTCTGCCTCTCTCTCTCTCTCTGTCTCTCATGAATAAATAAATAAAATATTAAAAAAATTCTAGACTCCTATATTAGAAAACCAATAGCTACTTTACGAGGGAAAACTAAATCTCAGTGGATTTGCATAATGAAAAATTTTTTCATTTAATATATATATATATTCTCACATAAAATCCAACCACAGGCAAGGTAGAGGTGATACAGGAGAAAATACGATTACACATCTCTCAAAGGTGTCTGTCCTCTGACATTTAACTGGCACAAGGACAAGAAAATATATAACTTCTTCCACCAAAATTCCTTGTCCAGAACTCACCAATTATATGAGTTCCAATCTAGTTGTAAGAGGGGTGCAAAATGTTCCCTTGGCTGGTAAGCTTTTATCCAGCACAAATGCAATATTATGGCAGAGAACTATATATTTTTGATGGGCAAATAACTGTCTCTGCCACACGTATTCGTAAAGTTCAGAAAGATACTACAGAGTTGATTTTACTGCTGAGTTTGAAATTGAAAAAATTGAGTAGTTGAGGGGGCCAGTTATTAAGCTGCTCTCTCTGTGAGAAGCATCTCGTCTACCCGGTTTTGTAATGCTGAGACTGCACATCACATTACTCCCTGGCAAACTGTTAGATAAAAGCAGCAGTTGTCTCTGGCACCATTTGGTTCTGGTCGCTACCTTCTTTTTTTGACCTTGTAGAACTAGTTCAGTCATGCTTCCTCAGAGGTGAAGAGTTACCAGGATGTCCTTGAAAGTGCTCTCTCCTCAAAGGTCCATATCCCTGTTCCACGGAGAGAAAGGTCTCCAAGATCACAGGGTCACAGAAGGAGGCTGTGACAATCCTGCCAGAAGTCCACCTCTTATCTCCAGGGGGGCCCTTTTCCATTTCTGGATTCCCATAGCATCAATTCCCAGAGAGTGTTTGCTGGATCTGGCTGAAAAGATACTGGTGACTTATAATGTCAGATACTACTGGAATGGATGCAGTAGATTCCAGTCAGGATTGATTTGGGGTCTTCAGGTAGGTCTCACATGTAAAAAGAAGAGCATCAGCCTTCAAAAAGACTGTAGAACACAATAGCTGAGAAAATCCACTATTCTTTTCCCAAAAAGCATTCCTGAAAGGAGAATTGCTTTCCCTGAGTCCCATTGTTAGTTACACCAAATACATTCCTTCAAATGTTTGGATCCACTTTGTACAAAAAAGCAGTTACAAGGCACTATACCAAGTGATAAACAACATCTAATTTATCAATTAATAAACATAATGTATATTTTATTCACCCATTTCTCAGGCTTCTACATATCGTTCTTGTATTTTAAAGTATCGGGTACCTGTTACTTTTTTTTTAAAGATTTTATTTATTCTTGAGAGACAGAGAGAGAGAGAGAGAGAGAGAGAGAGGCAAAGACACAGGCAGAGGGAGAAGCAGGCTCCATGCAGGGAGCCTGATGTGGGACTCGATCCCAGGACTCCAGGATCACTGCCTGGGCCGAAGGCAGACACTAAACCACTGAGCCCCAGGGATCCCAGGTACCTGTTACTTATTGAAGTCTTACTTCTTCAAAGCCACTTTCTCGCCATCTTACCTCCATTGTTCCTGCATATTTATACCTTTACTGAAATCTGTGTTCTCCCATCAGCTACAATGCCCACTGCCTCATCCCCACTGACAACTAGGTTCTGTAGTTAACCCTGGTTATCTTTTTTTGTTAAAATCTTCTCTAGTCTTCTCTTTTCAAAGAAACCAATTAATTTCATTACTTATTTTTCTATTTGTTAAGCAGAAATGTATTTTTTAAATTATTAAATGTAACTTGCATTAAGAAACATGCATAAAGCATTTGAATGCATTTAGAGAAATAATTATATAGTAAGCAACTGTGTGAACACCACTGTGGCCAGGAATTAGAACATTACTAGTACCTTAGTAGATCCCTGGATTCTTTTTCTGAATTCTAAGTCCCATTCCTCTCAGGTATCTACTCTCCTGACTCAAATTTCTTCTGTATTTGATTCTCTTCATAAATTTATCACTTAAGTTTATTCCCAAATCATAATTTAGCTTTGTCATATTTTTAACTTATATTCATGTACTCATGCTTTCCATAATTTTTTGACTAGCTTATTTCCTACAGTATTTTATTTGTAAAATATATCCATGTTTCTGCACACTGCTACAGTTTACTCATTTTTACAAGTGCATTATATTTAATTACATAAATATGCAGCAATTTACTCATCTATTACATTCCTGATGGATATTCAAGTTCTAGATTTTTATGATAATTAACAATGGTGCTAATGAACATTCTTGTACATGTGTCACAGTCTATATGGACAAAATTTTATATAGAAAAAAGAGAATCATTATTGTTTTATAGGACATGTATTATTTAAATGTTATTGAATAATAGCAAAATGTTTTCTAAAGTGATTCTTATCAATTGACATTCCAACTAGCAATAAATTAGAAATTTTATAGCTCATAAGTTTCTTGGTTTCTTTTTTTCTCTTTCTTATAATTTATTTAGTGTACAAGTACAGTTCTAATTTTACATTTTCCATATCAATAAGGACACTATTGAAAGTCCTGACTATTCATTACTGTTTTCTTTAATATATTTTAATTACATTTAAAACATTCTGTAATGATATTTCTCATATATGATTGCATATATTCTGAACATTTCATGTATTTTTATGTAATTTTATTTTTTTTAATTTTTTATTTATTTATGATAGACAGAGAGAGAGAGAGAGAGAGAGAGGCAGAGACACAGGCAGAGGGAGAAGCAGGCTCCATGCACCGGGAGCCCGACGTGGGACTCGATCCCGAGTCTCCAGGATCACACCCTGGGCCGAAGGCAGGCGCCAAACCACTGTGCCACCCAGGGATCCCTATTTTTATGTAATTTTAAATGGTAGCTTTTAAAATCTCATTTTCTGATTAGCAGACTATATAGAAACAAAATAATAAAATTTATTTTCTTTGTATATATTACATATACAACAAATATACTAAAAAGTACAATCATCATACTAAAAATTCATAATGATTATAATATAGTCATTTTTCACTATTTCCTGTATATATAATCTCAGTGTTTGCAAGTAATTACCATTTTTAATCTAATTCTTTCAAATTTTATTTTATCTCTTTTTCAGATTTGAGGAATAATTTACATAAATATAACTTAGATGACCTAGACCATAAAATTTACCCATTTTTTAGTGTCCACTTTTGTGATTTTTGACAGACACATGCAGTCATGTAATCACTGTCAAATAGAGAACATAAAAAATTTCTATCATTTAAAAATTTTCTCAGACCCTTTTGTCTGAAGACAGCCCACTGCCAGCCTTTAGCCCCCAATGACACTGCTTCCTTCCAATAATTATGTCTTTTACTCAGTAATAAATCAATGAATTCAGACATATAGAGTCATGTAGACTTCGAGCCTGTCTTTGTTCACTTAGCATTTTACAGTTTGTATTCATTAATGTGGTTGCATGTATCACAAGTTTATTCTTTTTCATAGCTCAGTAGAATATCATATGGATGTGCCAACATTTATCAGTTGAAGGATATTTAGGTTGTTAGCAGTTAAGGCACTTTGGGAGTAATTATGAAAAAAAAATGCTATACATAATCACAGCAATCTGGAAAGTATTGTCAATCTTAACAATATTAAGCCTTACATTTATTTTGGACACGTGAATCACCAGATTATATATTTTATAGTTTTATGTTCTCGGTATATTTTATAACTTCTAAATTTCTTGTAACCTATGTAAATTTTAGGCCTGTTAGGATCCCTTATTTTCCTCACAAAGATTTTACTTTCATTGAAGTCATTTTCCCTTAATTATTTCAGGAATATTATAGTGAAAATGCAAAGTACGTTTAAACAATTGGTCTTCATAAAATTATCTGATATATGCCTCCCATGCAGTGTACATCTTCTTACTAAGATTTACCTGCAACATTTACAATTTAATAATTTCATGGAATCTACATGCAGATCCAGAGTAAGGGTTTATATTTAAATGTTACCTCTCAGATAAATATTTGTACATTATTACAATACGTATTTGTTTAATTTGAGTTATATAGATTCCTTATTAAAGATATAGTTCTTCAAGAAATATATAAAGCACTTGGGAACATAATTATAAAGAGAAAGATGATAAAATCAATGAAATCGGGATCCCTGGGTAGCGGAGCGGTTTAGCACCTGCCTTTGGCCCAGGGAGCGATCCTGGAGACCCGGGATCGAATCCCACGTCGGGCTCCCTGCATGGAGCCTGCTTCTCCCTCTGCCTATGTCTCTGCCTTTCTCTCTCTCTCTCTGTGACTATCATAAATAAATAAAAATTTTAAAAAAATCAATGAAATCCATGTGTATTGCAAGAATGGCAAGAATTTTAGCACACTTTAAGGATTTTAAAATACTTTTCTCAAATTTCAGAGAACATATCAGAGTAATTAAGAAAAGAACAGTGACGATACTCCTGAAACTAATAAGCAATTATAGCAAAATTGTAGGTTGCAGGTAAATATACAAAAGTCAATTGCTTTCCTATATATCAGCAATGAATGAGTAGAATTTGAAATAAAAAAAAAAACACGGTGCTATTTACATAGAGTGCTATTTACATTAGAACTCCAAAAATAAAATTCTCAGGTATAACTCTAATAAAATATGTACAAGATCTATATGAGGAAAACTACAAAAACACTAATGAACGAAATCGAAGAATAACTAAATGAATGAAGAAGAGATATTCCATGTGCATGGATATGGGGAGACTTGTTATTGTCAATATATCAGTTCTTCTCAACTTAATATATAGATTCAGTGCAATCCTAATTTACAATCCCAGAAATTTATTTTATGCATATTGATAAAGTGATTCAAAAGTCCCTGAAAATCCAATATATTATTAAGGCAGAAGAACAGAATTGGAGGACTGATACTGATGTTAAGACATTGTAAAATGACAATAATCAAGACAGTGAGATTTTGGTGAAAGAACAGCCAAATAGATCAGTTGAACAGAATAGAGAGCCCAGAAATAGACCCATATATAGACGACTGATCATTGACAAAGTAACAAAGGCAATATAGTATAACAATAGAGTTGCTTCAACAAATGGTACAACTGGGAACACTGAATCTACATGCCAAAGAATGAATCTAGATGTAGACCTTGCAGCCTTGACAAAATTAACTCAAAATGAATCATAGACCTAAATATAAAACACAAAAATATAAAATTCCTGGAAGAACATAGAAAAAAAATCCAGATTACCTTGGGTTTGGCAATGACTTTTTAGAGTCAAAATCATGATCCATGAAAGAAATAATTGGTAAACCGTATTTCATTAAAATTAAAAGACTTATGCCCTGTGAAAGACAATGTTAAGAGAAGAAAAACCATTGACTGTGAGAAAATGTTTGTAAAAGACTGTTCTTCAAAATAGAGAACAAACTCTTAAAACCCAACAATAAAAAAACAACAGTTTGATTAAAAATTAGGCCAAAGAAGACCTCACCGAGGAAGATACGAATGCAAAATAAACAAATGAAAAGATGCTCCATATCATATGCCATCAGGAAATTATAAATGAAAACAACAATGAGTTATCACTACACATCTATTAAAATGCCCCAAATCCAGAACACTGACAACACCAGTACTGCCAGGCATGTAAAATGGTATAGACACTTTGGAAAGTATTTTGGCAGTTTCTTACAAAATCAGCATACTTGGGGATCCCTGGGTGGCGCAGCGGTTTGGCACCTGCCTTTGGCCCAGGGCGTGATCCTGGAGACCCGGGATCGAGTCCCACGTCGGGCTCCCTGTGCATGGAGCCTGCTTCTCCCTCTGCCTCTGTCTCTGCCTCTCTCTCTCTCTCTCTGTATGACTATCATAAATAAATAAAAAAAATTTAAAAAAACACACAAAAAAACAAAATCAGCATACTTTTACCATATGATCCATATTTATTAGTATTTACCCAAAGTAATAGAAAACTTCTATAACACAAAACTGGCACATGAATGTTCTTTGCAGCTTTATCATAACTACCAAAACTTGGAAGCAACCAAGATGTCCTTCTGTAGGTAAATGGATAAATATAAAATGTGGTACATTCAGACAATGGAATATTATTTAGTGCTAAAAAGAAATGAGCTACCAAGCCATGTGAAGACATCAAGGAATCTGAAAAAGCTATGTACCCTATGTTTCCAAAGATATGACTTTCTGGAAAAGACAAAACTATGTAGATGATAAAAATAACAAGCAGTTGCCAGGGGTTGAGAGAAGAAGGGATAATTGGCAGAGCAGAGGGGATTTTTAAGGATTATTTTAAAATGATGTGCACAATATCATAATGACAGATACATGTCATCATATATTTATCCACACCCATAGAATGTAAAATAATACCGAGATTGAATCCTAATGGAAACTGTGGATTTTGGAGTGGTTATGATGTGTCAGCATAGGTTCACCGATTGTAATAAATATACCACACCAGCGGGGGATGTTGATACTGTAGATAGCTATGCATGTGGAGCTGAGTGCAGAGAGTATATACGAATTCTCTGTACTTCTGTCACAATTTTAGTTTCACAGCAAAGTGAGAAAAAGTTATAGCGATTTTGCCATAACTTTTCAATTTGGCTCTGAACCTAAAATTACCCTAAAATATAAAATTTTAAAAATATTTTAAAAGATAAAAATAGTTAAGTACAATAAAGTAAAAAAAATATATAATTATATATAGTTGCAATTAGTCACAGTGTATAGCGCAATTAGCCATATAACTTCATATAATTTTATTTTTATATATGGTAATTCCTTCCTTACTTTTATTACATTTTTTTCTTTTTTAAACCACTAGTTAAATGTTTTCTTTCCAATGTTTATTTTATCATCTATCTATTTATCTGTCTACCTATCTTCATCATCATCATCTATCTATTTGAACGTGCATTATTATCCATAAACCGTTTCACAGAGGCTGAGAGCTGTACTTCACTTATCTAAGAGGAACGTGGAGTTGAGAATTTAACAGAGAAGAGTCATGTGGTGTATGACTACTTACACTTTCCAAATAGGGCCACTATGACATATCCCACCCCACATGCCGTTACAATATGACAGATAGTCTTACCATTGGCTGAAGGGTTCCATTCCTCTCCACTTTGTTGAATGATTGTTTCTGTATCCCCAAAGAAGATGGCGTAAGTAAAGCTATGTGTTTTCCAAAGGCAGGCATAAAAAAAATCATGAAATCCTGCCTTGTTCTTTTAAGAATCTTGCTCTTGAAACACAGACATCATGCTGTGAGGAAGCCATATAGTAGCCCCTTATAGCTGCTCTAGTCTACAGACCAAGATCTAGCCTGTAGCCTGAATCAATCAACACACATATGAAGGAGCAAATCTTCATGTATGCCAGCATCCGCCTGTCTAATCATCCTCAGCATGCCAATCACCTCAGCTGACAACATGTGTAGCAAAAACAAGTTATGCTTGCCAATTGCTACTGAAATTACAGTTTCACTATCGAAGTATCTACTGATGGTTATTAAGCCTAGAGTAGGTCATATACATCAACAGACATTGGGAACATTATAATACATATGCAGTAGGCTTAAAGATCAATTTGACCATTTTAACAGAAATTTGGATGCTTTGGAAGATATTTCCTTTTTTAAGATTTTATTTATTTATTCATGAGAAACACACAGAGAGAAAGGCAGACACACAGGCAGAGGGAGAAGCAGGCTCCCTGCAGGGAGCTTGATGCGAGACTTGATCCCGATCCCGGGACTTTGGGATCACGCTCTGAGTCAAAGGCAGATGCTGAACTGCTGAGCCACCCAGGCATCCCATTTGGAAGATATTTCTACAAGAAAAATATGAAAGTGTAGGCTGAGTTGGAGTATTTGGAAAGAAATATTTTGTTTAGCATTTTAAAGATCTGTATAAAATTTTGAGAATAGAAATTTATAATAAGCTTGTAGAAATTTATGAAAATGTAAAATAAAATTCAGTTATTAAGTTCAGATAATACAAATGTTTTCAAAAAAGGAATCATGATGGTATTTTTGACTCATCATTAAGCATTATTATAATGATAATATTATTAACTGAGGATTTAACTTTAAAGAATCATATTTACTGGTAGAAAGATAGCAGTGGATTTTTTAAAACCATGTTTTTCTATTAAAGGATTTATTTAGTCATAAAAATTGATCAATCAAAAATGATATAAACATTTTTATATAGAATGATAACTGTAGATATCAATAGGATTGCCAACATTTTAAACTTCAGCACTAGTTTTTTATAAGATACACTTCTATTACTCTAATAAAAATTAACATAATATTTGAAAAAGTATGGACCATGGTGTTTAACAGTTTATTAGTGTATTAGAGTCAATATTAATTGAAATAAAGAAAATAGAATGTCCTCAAAGTCCTGTGTCCCTTTCTGTAAATAAATATGAATTTCCCAGGCATTAACTGAGATCTCAGCTATAATCACAAAATACAACTATAAATACCTATATCCTAGTCCTAAATTTATTTCCAATAATCATGATCAAATCTGAGTCTCCATTAAAGAAATCACTGAACCTAAATCATTTTTAGAGGCAAAAAGATGCTTATAGTATGTTTTAAGTAAGGTGTGAGCCATGTTTAATAGTCTTTTCTGAGATATTTTTCATGTTATCTTGCTATTCTGCACAAAATATTTAGTTTCCTGAACATTTTTGTCACACCACAAATTATGAAAGAATTAAACACTTGAAACAAAATATAGAACAGCTTAAAGTACTATTTTATTAGCTTGCTTTTGAAAAAGGCTAATGTATGGTACCTGGAAGTATGAGAGAAGATTGAGATTATCTGTAAAGAAAAAAGAATGAGCTATAAAGAGGGTACTGTGCACGCCATGACAGTGTAATACCTACCTGTACAATATTGAATTTCCATCAATTCATTTCATAATTGACTGCAAAGTTTATACATTTTCAGCAATTGAAAGTACTCTCAAAATGCCACAGAACATTTTCATGTAAGACTTTTAAAGGCTTCTGAAGACCCAACCAAGCAGTGAACATATATATATATATATATACCTGGGATTTTTCTCAATTATATAGAATGTACTTGGTCTTTGGAGTATGAACCACCAAGATAACGTGCAAGAAATCTTCATTTTAGGAGAACTTCCACGGAAGTTTTCCATGGGGCCTTTTTCCTCAGGTTATGTAGCCAAGTCAAGCTGCCTCTCAGATTATACCAGGTAAAAGCCACCAGTAAACAAGTCGGCCCTACCCAAGGAGGGGTCAAACTAAAGAATGTTTCAAAAATCATTATTTGACTCATTCCTCCTTATCTTGTCAAGAATTGACACCAGAATCTCCAGTCATCCCTGGAGCTAAGTATGGAGATTTTTTTTCCAAACTAGCAATAAATAATTCTACTTTATGCATAGTAGGGATTCAGTCAAAACTTTTTTAAGATTTTATTAATTTTTGAGAGAGAGAGAGACAGAGAGAGAGAGAGAGAGAGAGAGAGAATGAGCCAGGAAGAAGGACAGAAGGAGAGGCAAACTCCATGGGAGCCCAATGTGAGACTCAATCCCAGGACCGGAGACCTGAACCAAAGGGAGACGCTTAACTGACTGAGCCACCCAAGTGCCCTAGGTAATATTTTTTAAATGCCTGTAGCAGTGTAGAGTCCTACCAAACAGAAACCATAAGGCCCAGTAGGATGAAAACTATGCTCTGATGCAAACTATACTTAATTAAAAATATATATATATGCAAATTAAAACCGGAACCAATACATGCCCTTCTAATAATATGGGAATCTGTAGCAATAATTACCAATAAATGAGGAAAGCCAGTCTATTCATTCATTCAGCCTGTCAATTAACAAGTATTTGTTGAGGACCAGCTATTGCTCTACATGGCACTTCCCCTGCTACTTTATTAATTTTTAAAAAACATGTAAATGTGAACTTTATTGGACACTATGAGTCAATTAAAAATTCACATTATATTCAAATATCGGTTATTATGGTAAGGGGTATTATTATCATGGGGCTTACTGCATTTAAGATATTTCTAAAAGTCATAAAGAGAAGACTGACTTAATATCACAGAAGAACAGGATTTTGCATTAGCATTTTTTTTGTTTATTTCTTTACCATAAATGCATATATTCTCTAGCATTTGATTTTGACCTGACAATATGACTCTTGGTTTTTGGCAATGAATCTGTGCATTGTCAATTTTATTTTAATTGAAGATCTGAAATTATATCAATGGCCATAGACCCTGTGTAGACTTAATATCTCTGATCCCTAGTTCATCTTGATAATTTATTAGGTATTGTAACTCATAGAGATCAGCATAAAGGCAACACATTCAACTGTTCTCATAGGTTTTGTCTTTTGAGGGGATAATTATGCAAACCTCAGGAGGTTTTGAACAATAAAATCCTATGATTTTTGCAAGATTGTTATGGATGGAACCTGAGATGTATTTTCCAAGTATTGCAGATTTACATTAAATATTTTAAATATCTATCAAATATAAAAATATGCTTTTCTGCATTACTATTCTTCATAAAATGCTTGCTTGTATTGTTTTTAGGAAGAATATTTTGACTTCTCACTTATAGCCCTACTGCCAAATATGTATCACTTAATAGAGGAAGAAAATAAAAATACGAATTTAAACTGTCCTATGTTTTTCAGAAGACTATACTTTTATGGCCATTTAGAGCACTGTAACTACTTGTTTTTTGCTCTCCTTGCCAAATTCTTTCCCAAGCCACAAATGTCAGTTCCTACTCATCTGCTGCTCTGTTTCTTACTGACACCCTACAGATTGCTTGAGTTGTATTCCAGCTCAAATTGGATCATTTGAGTAAAAAAGGAATTTTAAAATCTGTTGCTTGTTTCTTTAACTTCTTTTACCTCCTTCCCATACAACTTTATACTATTGTAAATAGAAATTTCTATTTATAGATCCCAGGAAATCTTTAATTTAAAATAAGAATTGTATATGTCAAAGATTTTAAAATGCCAATCAATCATGTAGACATTTAAAGTAATGGACACAATAGTTCTATAAAAACAAAAAAAATACTTTTATTAAAATGAATTTTAATAGCATGATTTCGATTATTTTCAAGTAGTTTAAGATAAACTGTCTTTGGTAAAAGGAAATCTAAAAAAATTCTCAACACTTTAGAATACTTTAAATGATTGATGATCTTTTGCAATATTTTATGAACATCTAATTCTAACAAAAATTTAATGATTCGGGATCCCTGGGTGGCGCAGCGGTTTGGCGCCTGCCTTTGGCCCAGGGTGTGATCCTGGAGACCCGGGATCGAATCCCACGTTGGGCTCCCGGTGCATGGAGCCTGCTTCTCCCTCAGCCTGTGTCTCTGCTTCTCTCCCTCTCTCTCTCTCTCTCTCTGTGACTATCATAAATAAATAAAAATTTTTTAAAAAAGAAAATCTTAAAAAAATAAAAATTTAATGATTTGGAATCAACCACAGTCAGTCACTGACATCACTCAGTGGCATTCTAAAGTATGCAAGAATTTATTACCATTACCATATCTTCTATATATATGGTTTCCCATTTTTAGTAGCATTGTAGCTCAACGATATACAAGATCCAATATTTTCATGTTCACCCCAAGTCTTACTTTTAGGATTAAAAAACAAAAAAAATGTATAATTCATTCATATTTAGGCCAACTTTGAAATTTTACTCTACATATATATTACTTGAAAGCTTGTCTAATAGCTAATTTCAGTCTTCACTAGCAGAAATACAATATATGTCTAGAAGTATTTAAATAATTCTCAAACATAGTAATTCTGATTCCAGGTGTCCTCAGACCATGTTTTAGGAACATCATACAAAATATTAGGTGATTAATTACAGCATGAACTATTTACCACCCATAAGAATTTTTTTTTACTGGGCACCAGGGTGGCTCAGTGGTTGAGCATATGCCTTTGGCTCAGGTCATGATCCTGGGATCCTGGGATCGAGTTCCACATCAGGCTCCCTGGATGGAGCCTGCTTCTCCCGCTGCCTGTGTCTCTGCCTCTCTCTGGGTCTCCTATGAATAATTAAAATCTTTTTTTAATGTGCTATATCACTCACACAGAATTCTGGTAATTCAGTAGTAAGCATTCTAAATCATATGACTGGACTTGGTGGGTTCATCATTTTTTAGATAGAGAATAAATTCCTTAAGGATGTTAGATGTCTGGACAATCCAAAGCCCCTTTTGAAGTGTGATGCTATCCATAGTTTAGCAGCAGTTACAGAAAATGTTAACTTTTGGATTTATCTAAGAATGCATTTTTTTCTTCCTGTATGTTCTAAAGTATCTTATAAATTCTTTGTAGTATAACTGCAAAGCAGTGGTGATTCAAAACTGCAGATTGGAAGTAGCATTGCCATTAATTATAGGACAGCAGAAACAATTGAAGAAGGATGAATAGGAGTCTTTATTCAGAAAATATTTAGTGGCTGACATTGTAGTGGTATCAATATCTATAGTATGATGATAATATTAGGCAACTGAAAAGGAATGGGAAAGAAAGTTATTATATACCACTAAAGAAAAGAGTTGCATCATATTGCTTTATAAGTGCAAATTTAGTTTTACATATAAAAGAAGAAAATGGATGCTATCTTTACATATCTGAAAGGGTAATGTCTTATTCTTCATTTAGTCAGAGGTCTGCAGGAGTCCTGGGTAACTATAAGTATCTAGCATCATTTCTGTAAGATTTCATTTGAAAAATGAGGGATGTGCTTAATAATAATCCATTGGTTTAAAGAAGAAAGAGCTAACCTTTATGAACTAGATTCTCAATTTCTTGAGGTTATTGAACTATTTCTCCATATTAGCAAGCATGACTCAGAAATGTGGTTTAGAACTCTTGAATTATTTATTGAGAGTTTATTTTTTAATATTTTATTTATTTATTCATAGAGACACAGAGAGAGAGAGAGGCAGAGACACAGGCAGATGGAGAAGCAGGCTCCATGCAGGGAGCCTGATGTTGGACTCCATCCAGGTTCTCTAGGATCACGCCCTGGGCTAAAGGCAGTGCTAACCCACTGAGCCACCTGGGCTGCCCTTATTGAGAGTTTAAAAAAAGATTTTTAAAACTGCAAGAGATACATTCATAAGCAGTATAATTAAATATAGAGAGAAGAAAAAAAATATGTTCAAATGACCCAAAGGAAGGCAAGATAAAAAACAAAGGGACAACAAACAGAGGACACATTTAAAAAAATGACAGAGCTGTACCATCTCAGAAGTTATATTAAATATAAGTGATACTAATATACCTCCCCCCAAAAAGAAAGACTGATAGAGTGGATTAAAAAATAAGACCCAACTTTGTCCTCTTCAAAGATTTATTTGAGCGTAAGAGGGACAGAGAAAGAGAATCTCAAGCAGACTCCCTGCTGAACATGGAGTGAAGCTGGACTCTATTGCAGGACTCTGAGATCATGACCTGAGCCAAACACAAGGGTCAGGTGTACAACTGACTGAGCCATCCAGGCGCCCCCCAACTCTGTGCTCTTTATAAGAAATTCATATCAAAGTCAAATTAAATGACATAGGTACATGGAAAGTAAAAAAAAAAAGGCAAACCAAGAAACAGGCTCTTAACTATAGAAAGCAAACTGATGTTATCAGAAGGGAGGTGGGGGTGGGAGATAAGTTAAGAAAATAAAAACAAAACAAAAGGAAAACATACAGATGATAGTAAAGAAAATTACTAGAGACAAAGTGAGGATAAAAGGACCAATCAGGAAGATATAATGATTGAGATGTGTACATACCAAACAGTAGAGTTTCAATACAAATGAAGCTAAAAACTTTTAAGATCTACTCTCTTAGCAACTTTCCGATATGCATTACAGTATTAGTAACCTAGTTACGATATTGTACATTATATCGCCAGAATTCATTTATCTTATTAGTAGCAGTTTATATCTTCTGATCGCCTTTACCCATTCCCTCCAAGCGCCCTTGACTTTGGGAACCAACAATTTGCTTTACATTTCTATGAAAGATTTTTTTTTGAGATTCCACATATAAGTTAAATCACATATAAGTGTCCTTTCTCAACAACCTGACTTATTTCATGTATTATAATGGCTCTCAAGTTCATCCATGTTATCATGATATATTACATTTTCTTTATCCATTTATTCACTGATGGGCACTTAGATTGTTTCCATGTCTTGGTTATTTAAATAATGCTACAGGATACATAGTGCTGTAGATATCTCCTTGACATAGTGACTTTGTGTCCTTTGGATATATACCAAGAAATGGAATTGCTGTGTTATATGGTAGTCCTATTTTTAACTTTTTGAGGAACCTCCCTACTGTTTTCCATAGTGGCTGCACCAGTTCACATTCCCACCAACAGTGCATACGGGTTCCATTTCATTTATCCTTGTCAATACATTATGTCTTATATTTTTGATGTAGGTCATTCTAATAGTACGAGATCACATCTCATTGTGGTTTTGTTTTGCAGCTCTCTGATAATTAAGTGGTATTGAGCACTTTTCCTATACTTGTTAATTGTCTATGACCCTTCTTTGGAAAAAATGTTTATTCAATTCCTCTGACCATTTTTGAATCATTGTTGTTGTTGTTGTCATTGAGTTATATGAGCTCTTTCTCTCCTTAGGATAGTAACCACATATCACATACGTCATTAATAAATATTTTCTTCCACTCCATAGGTTACTATTTCTTGTTTTTGATGGTTTCTTTTGCTGTGCGGATTTTTAGTTTGGTGTAGTTCCACTTGTTTATTTTTGGTTTTCTTGTCTTTGCTTTTGGTATCAACTCTAAAAATGCATTTATTTTTGTTATTTAAGTTGTTTTCTACTACTTGTACTCTCTTGATAGTAATGGATTTCATAATACTTCCTAAATTTCAAATCAATGATTGCTATATCGAGATGTAATACAAAATCAATTATGGATGATATAACAATTAGATAAAATAGCTAGATAAAATGTTGTTGTGCTTCCCTGTGTCACGTAATTACTGTGATATGTATTAGAAAGAATAAAATACTATAATGTCAACAATAAATGTGCATGTATTTTTGAAAACCTATTGATAAATACAAAAAACTACAAACCTGCAAGAGCAGATAAAGATTGTTATGCATATGAAGGGTTTATTCTTTGAAAAACTGCTTAGTAAAGATACCACAATATAATCTGTGCATTCTCCTCCTTTATGAGACTCTTTCACACATCACATTGGAATGGATTATACTGACAACAAGGCTAAGCAATACAGTGTCTGTTTCTGTTACCACAACAACAGTAGTCTTTACATGGCATGGTTTTCATTCTGTGTTCCTGTTAATCTTTCTTTCTTTCTTTATTCATTTTTAAAGACATTGATAGAAGGCACATAATCTTTGTATACAGTAAACATTACAATTTGAATAACTATGCTGAGGTGGAATTTTACATGACAGTAGGGAATTCACATGAGAGCAATTGAAACACATCACTTTATTATACTTAGGAGTGTAACACTTAATTTTTATTTTATCACTGGATGTCAGGTACCTAGCCTGATTCTGTTTCCAAGTCTGTAATTTTGGAACTCTTTAAAATATTTTTGTTGGCTTATTTTAACAAAAACTTTATTCAAAACTGCAATGAAGTTTTATTAATATTAGAATTACCTCAAATTTTGAATATCTTAGATAATTATTGTGTTTAGTGACTTCATAAAAAGAAAATGACTGAAGTTCTTTTTGTCTGGCCATTGTAATATTTCATGAAAGTATTTTTCATGTTATAATATCTGGTATGCATATTATAGCTCTATGTACACATATATAACTATATCTCTATGTGCATATATTTTTCTGTCATTGTTTTTATTACTAAATGTGTTAAACTTAAAATGAAAATTAAAATAGGGATCCCTGGGTGGCGCAGCGGTTTAGCGCCTGTCTTTGGCCCAGGGTGCGATCCTGGAGACCCGGGATCAAATCCCACATCGAGCTCCCGGTGCATGGAGTCTGCTTCTCCCTCTGCCTGTGTCTCTGCCTCTCTGTCTCTCTCTCTCTCTCTGTGACTATCATAAATAAATAAAAATTAAAAAAAATAAAGTATTAAAAAAAGAAAATTAAAATATAACTCTTTTAGCTTTGTATTTATTGCATTTTAATTATATCTCATGTGTCAGGGAGATGGTACTATTGCTGCTTCTTTTAATGTATGAAAAATATGACCAGAAAAATATTTGAGAAACACATGAGAAAGAGTCGGTAGTACTTTTCATATTTCATAATGAAAAAAGAAATATTTCTTTCTTTAATTCCGTATCATCAGGCAGGATTACTGCCTTGATTTTTATCAAGTTTTATGAAAGTTCACAGGTGTGAAAGTCATACTCTTCTATAATTTAATCTATCATAGTTCCCAGACAAGCTGAAAATGAGAAGAGTAGTTGTAAGTTAAATTTAGACGACTAATTTTTTTTGTAAATTTAAGTTAGAAATTTAATTGATAAGAATGATAGTGAGGTATTTTAGAAGCCCTACTTTGTGGAAGTGTAAGATACAGATAAAACGAAACATATATGTGAAGACTAATGTCAGGAATGATAAAACAAGAAAGCATAGGAAGTAAGAGAGAAAGTTTGGAGAAGATCAAAACAAAGTTAAAATTGTAATACTTAGACCCTGATATATAGTCTTAACAGGAGTCTAATTTAATGCTGAGTGATTCTGAACTATTGAATTAAACTGAGATAAAATTCTTTAAATCACATCATTCACCTTCTGAATATAATACAGTGAATTAGTGTCGCCTTATACATTATTCTTTGCTCGTCTCAGCCAACAGTAAAATTCTTCACCAGCACTGCTTCAATATACCTTTTACAAATATCTCTGCAACTCAAAAAAAAAATATCTCTGCAACTCTTTCATATTCCTTTGCCTAGCCTTGGCACTAATACTTCTGATAAACTTCATTTCTGCCCTATTGTAATAACAGTAGGTGTAGAGCTTATTTTAATGTCAGTTTTGGGAAAGATATGCATAAAGCATAAATTTTTCTTATAGTCACATTGAATTTCAAGCCTTAAAAAAATCTTGCTTGTCCTATGAATGAAAATGTTGAATAGAAAAAGTAGTTTTTTTCTTTCCATTTATTTCAATTCTAAACAATTAATTGGTTATTTTAGTAAAACTATAATTTTTTCCATTACCCAATTAACTTTTCCCTCTATTCATGCAATAAAAAAAAGTCAACACATTCACAATTCATTTTTGATATTCCCAAACAGAGCCAACATCCTTAGAGTAAGATCATAGTTTCCAGGATGTCTACCTACTTACAAGAGTATAAGAAAGACATTCACACAAACGACTGAAGCCAAATTTTCTTATGGTTTCTTTTCCTTTTATTAGGGGATAAAAAGTTCAACATCAGAAAAACATCCTATTTCCTGAAGGTGCTCAATTCCATCAATAGGAGTTAAGAGAAGACCTATGACATATGTGCAACTTGCCCCTTCCTAACAGAGTAGAATAACCCCCTTCATCCTTGCTAGACATACATATCCCAACTAGGACATTGAGCATCAGCATCACAGATCAAAAAAGCAACAATGTGATTGAAATAAGAACCTACCTTCCCCAGCCCACATGTTTCTTTAAACAGAGATTAAGAGAAATCTTAGATACCCATTCTTCTCTCCATCCTTTCACCCTGTTTCTCCATAATTCTATGCAACAAGCCCACCAGGATGATTGGGAATTAAATTTCTTCCATATCAGTGACAATAGGAATCACAGGTCAATCTTAACTCCAAGACTCTAAGTTTTATACGTTTTTCGGGTTTCTATCAGTTTCTCTTCCCTATTACTCCCCCACACTCTTGAAGACTCTTCAGTGTTCCCTTATAATTGGAAGTTGCCCAGATCCTCAATGTCTTCTTTGAACATTCTTCTCAACATTTTGCTCTGTTGTGAATTTGGCCTTCCCCGAAAGTTAGTGTTTTCCTTGAAGTTCACTCAAGTGGTGGCTCATTGTTGTTTGTTTCTTTTCTGAATCAGAGAACACTAGTAGGATAAATGCTAATAATGACACCTGGGCACATAATTTTCAAACTACCCGGAAAATAAAGCAAAAGATAAACTCCTGAAAGAAACCAGAAGTTGAGGAAAAACACTTTACCGATAGAAAAACAGCACTTAGAATTGCATCCTACTTCTAAGAAACTATGCAAGCAAGAAAAAAGTGAACTACATATTTAAAACATTGAGAGAAAAATAACATCAACATAGAATTTTGTACCCTACAAAATTATGCTTCAAAAGTGAAGGAGAAATAAAGGCTATTTTAGACAAATAAAATTGAGGGAATTAGTTGCCAGTAGATGTGTACAAAACTTTGAGAGTTTCTTTAGAGTGAATAGAAATGATACACATTGGAAACTAATTTCCACATAAAGAGAGAGCATTAACGAAGTAAGGGAAGGCAAAATTTAAACTGTTCCTATTGTTAATTGATCTAACCGAGAACAATTTGTTCAAAATGATACCAACAATGAATTTGATTATACATACTTATATATATATATATATGTATATATATACATATATATATATAATGAATATATACATGCTTGTGGATGCCCATATACAAGTAAATTGAAAGACACAAGACAAGAGAAAACAGGAGGGGACTAGGATTGTGGTGTTATTATAAAGTACTCACAGTATCTGTTAAATGACATACCGTTGTTTGAAAGTGGTCATGGATTAGTTGTAAATGTATATTGCAAACTACAGGGCAACTAGGAGAAAAAATGTTAAAAACAAACAAATCAAGTATTGATATGCTATAAAAAAAGGAGAAAAATGTAACTGTAACTGTCCAGTTAAAACCACAAAACACAGAAAAAGAGTGGAAGACAAAAATAAGAACAGGGCAAAAATAATAACACTAAAAAACAATAACAGAAACAAATGTGTATATATAGAGAGATAGATATATGCTTGATCCTCCTTTAATTTTGAATGCAGCCACTTTTTTTCCCTTCCTCTCTTATGATCTCACAGGATGAAAATTCCCTTAACTGACTTGATGGCTTTTCAGTTTCCAATGGAGTAGAAAAATATTTGCCACTCTGCAGAATAATTGCTATTTAGAGAGATGCACAGTGAAACTTTATGGACAGAGAAAGGTGTAAAGGTTCAGAGGTGTTTTTTAAAAAGAAGCAACATTTAGACTGACATTTAAGGTTGTGAAAGAATCTAATAAACTGGTTGGTGAGTTCAGGCCATCTAAGAATAACAAGATTGAGGATATTATATTTATCAGCATTCTTTAGAGTGGGGAGCCACTCATTTAAAAAAGGCAGCAATTTGTTCAGTACTTGGCCTACACTCAGTATATACTGCTGGAACCCAGACTTTAGAGAAATTTGTTGAAATTCTCTGTACAACAAAAAGGATAAATTTGATCCATTCAGTAAGAAAGGATGAAAAGCTGAGGACTGTTTGAAGGAGGGCAGAGGAGATCCAAAAAATGCAAGAAAAGAAAAGATAGAAAACCAAGAGCATCATGGATGAAAAAGTTTCTTGAGGAAAGAATATTTTTGCTATGTGATGCCTGAGATACATACACTCTTCTTCAACTTTATCAAATTTAATAAAGTACATATTGCTTACCAGTGCTTCTTATTGTAGGAAAATTTTAAGATGGATTGAACTCAGAGAGAGGAAGAGCTTATATTCACATCTTTGCGAATGCATGGCATGTCAGGTGAAAAGCTGGAGGAAAAATATTTCAGTTGGTATCAGGGTTAACTGAGATCTGTCATTTTAGAAATTACTCTTTTTTTAAAAATTGAGCTTTATTTATGAAAATAAAAATTGTAACTTAACAGATGCCTTATAAATTAAATTAGCTAATTCTGTAGGATATTTCTCGCCTTATAAATTTCTTTTTTCATATACTATAGACCTAATGCTTTGTGGAACCTGCTTTGGGAAAAGATGGCTTCACTACCAAAAATGAACGTCAACAAAAAGAAAAATATCTGAATACAAATGAAATCTGTAACTATTTATGGAAAATATTTTCTATTAACCAACCAAGTAGAAATAGCTAGAACAAAAGGAAAGATTTTATTTACAGTGTTTTCATTCCTTAAAATAAGGGCCCGTGAATGGCTTTTTGTCCTTTCCTTTTTTAAGTCAGTATTATTAGTCAGAATAGGCTGGGTTAATGCAATAATAAATAAACCCTGAAGACCTTAGTGCTTAAGCCAAGAACAACTTTGTGTGTATGTATTTCATACCTTGATGATTTGAGAAAAAATATGTAATGTTATAGATAAGTAGGGAGATAGATGAGAGTTGAGTGACTCTCCTTTATAGCATGATACTCTTTAAAATTTCGGCTGTTTGGATGTTCTAATTCTATCATCTATTAACTACTCAGATGAGAGAATTTGGAAAAAATATTTATAAACAATAAAACTATCTATGATGGGAGAGTTTGGCTCTTATCTCACAGAGTCAAAGAATGAATCTTGCAGACAAAGGAGAGTGAGTAAAGGAATAAAAGTTTAGTAAACACAGAGAAAGTTCTCAGAAGTGAGAGATGTCCCTACTGGGTTGCCACTGCGGGCTTGTAGGGTTGGTCTTTTACTGGAAGCCAACCAGGGAACTTAAATCTTTTAACATTGTCTACTGATATCACCACTGAGTAAGGACTAGTGATAACGTCTTTGATGCCTTACTTCTTCTTTGGGGTCTGGTTATCCTTTGTTGGTCACAGATGACTGTCATAAAAAGATACCTTCCTCACCCACATCTAGGGCAGGGTGGTCTGGCTTGTTCCTTTATCTCTGGTTTCCTTATACCTCAGCATTTTGGGGATTTTTGTGAGCCTACTTCCATGGCCCCCTACCTAGCCCTGCCTAGCCCCATTTGTCCTTAACTCATATAGTTGCCTTGGCTCAAAAGTAGCAAATAGGTTGGCTAAATGTCCACTGTCAAGAGTAATTAAGGGACCTCATTTAAACACAGGAACAAGGAAATGTAAACAGGTTTTTTTGGTAAGACTAACACTCTTCTGCCAATGTATTTTTTTTCCTATAAGTTTGGGGAAAGAAATCTACTTTTGGTTACATTTTAGGTGGTTATGAAATAATCATTTTATTACTAGTTTGAACATTGAAAAATACTGCCTCTTACCATACTTTAGCACTAAATTTTATTGATCAGATTTTCATATTTATGAATAATTCACTATATGAGATAAAGGAATTGTAAAGGAAGAGTCATGAGTGAAGGAAACTGTCACCTACCTGACATGTAAAAATGGAAAATGTGGCATATTGAAATTATGACTAATAATAGGAAAAATCACATTTCTTAGAATATTGGTAAGGTTGCAAATACACACACATAGGAGCATTTCATCATTATAATAAGATATAAAGAAAGTTTGAAACTAATTTGAGATTGATAATTGCTACATCTTATTTGTATAATTGAAATTTAAATCAGTAAGTATTTTTTGAGCATTTATGTTGTTCAAAGCACTGTACTAAACACTGGGAATTAAAAATATCAAACTGCTGACATATTCTCCAAATACAGAAATTTACATTCTACTGAGGGACACAAATAAATATGGTCTCTACAAAAAAAAAAAAAAAAAAAAAAAAAAAAAAAAAAGCAGATAAATGATTGTCCTATTAAATGTGTGGCTTTCAATGGGAAATTTGGAGGTAGAGATTATTTCTGACCCAAGGCGTTGAGAATTTTCCTGGGAAGAGGTTCTCATTGAGTAAAGGTCAGATCATGGTTAAGCAAACAAGGACATGAAGATATTATCTGTAAGAATATCCATGGACAAATACACAAGAAAAGGACTTTTCAGGAGATGTTCTGGGGGAAGAAATGCTTTATTTGGCTGCAGCACATAATAGGATAGAATAATAATATTAGCAATATGTATTATTAGTGGTAGATAATCCTTTTAATACTTGCTTTGTGATAGATACGATTAACACTTTACATATATTAATTCTTATACAATTGTGTAAAGTAGGTTATATTATTATTCTCATTTTCAGAGGACAAGTGAGATTAAGTAACTTTATAAGTGTATACATCTAGTGAGTTATAGACCTGAAATTCAAAGCCAGATCTGGCTGGTGAGTCAAAAAAAATGTAAAAGTGAATTTAGTATTGGATAAAGTGCTTTGATTATTGGGCAAGATACTTTTAACTTCATTGAGCACATGTTGGTCTGTATTTGAGTCAGATGGTGAGATCTGCTTTCTATTAGAACAAAATTAAGAGCAGCCTATAAGGTACATTGAAATAGGAAAAAACAAAATGGTTAGTAACAGCTTCTGGGCCTGAATTTTTGTTGGTGTGATTTAGGAAAGTGCTAATGAAGTGAAAAACATGATTTTGTGAAACAGACTCAAAAATGACTTGTGGGGGAGAAGATACTGCTAATTAGAAGAAAATAAATGAAATAAAGCATGTATCAAACACAGATCAGAGTGGAAATTGTAGTAATTTTACAACCCTAATTAGGAAGTGAGAATTTGAGGCACACGGATGGCTCAGTCAGGCATCTGACTCTTGGTTTCAGCTCAGGTTATGATATTAGAGTCATGAGATTAGGCCTCACGTTGGGCTGTACACTGAGTGAGGTGTGAGATTCTCTCTCTCTCTTCCTCTGGACTTCTTGCTTGTGCTCTCTCTCTCAAATAAATAAATAGATTTATTTTAGAAAGAGAGAGAGAGAGCATGAGTAGGAGGAGGGGCAGAAGAAGAAGCAAACTCTGTACTGAGCAAGGAGCCTGGCATGGGCTGGATCCCAGGACCCTGGGATCATGACCTGAGCTGAAGGCAGACACTTAACTGAGCTACCCTGGTGCCCCATAAATAAATAATTCCTTTAAAATTTATAATTAATTTATATAGGTATGTAGTACTATCCAAGAAAGGAAGGAAGCCTAAAAGGATAGGTCTGTTACTGTGAGCCACTGAAATTCAAAGGCAGTTCATGACCATAGCAAAACTTAGTAGAAAATTATGATGATGAAATGAATTATGAATTTCCATAACTATGAGATAAGAGAGATTGCTTTCTAGAATAATCAGTCTACAGAACTAAACAGTAGTGCAGAAGGTTTCCATTTCACTAGAGCAGGGCCAACACTTGACACCAACGAGCTTCCCAATTTGTCCCAAACTAACAGGAGGAGAATAATACTTAATTATTGTTTTATTGTTAATGTTCCTGATGACCAATGATGTTGAGTATCTCATCACACATTTACTACATTTAATTTTTTTTCTCTGTAAATTATATCATTTTAGGTAGGGAAGCAGTATTATTATTTTTTTTTCAAATGGTTTGACAGTTTTTCCCTCTTTTACTAGACTATCTTTTCTCTCTTTCTTTATGGTACCTAATTCCATAGTTGATTCTATCTCTGAATTTTCCCATTTTGCAGATGGGTCAGATTGTCTGTTCTTGTGAAAATTCCACACTATTTTTATTACTATGACTATAATAATGTCTTCATAACACCCAGGGAAAGACTTTCCCCCATTCTTTGTTTTTACAGCCTGATTCACCTTCAAGATCTTTAGTATAAGATATCCTATAACATACACATGTTTATAAATGTTATAAATACATAAATTTATAAATACATAAATATTATAAGGTTCAGCAATTTGCCTAAGAAGGTTTCTGGATTTTTATTAATATTGAATTTGTTTTGTAGCTTGGAATCTTGACCTTGTATAATATTATCTGAATGCCACGAAGCATAAATGACAAACATCTTTGCTGTAGCCACTTTCTCCAGACATCCCAGCTATTTAGTTCCTCTTTTGGTTTGCTGTTAATCATTAATAATATCTTAGCTCTTGTTCCTTTTACTAGTTGACCATTAGAAAAAAATGCTTTTATAGGTTGATCGTTTTATTTACAATATTGGGAATTTTTCTTATAGCTATTGTTTTGGCTTATTGTTTCTGTTGTCTCCCACCCGTCCATCCCCCAAACTCCAGGCTAAGGACAATGTCCTTTAACTATCGATGCTTTCATTTTGGGATAATGACAATAATCCCTCCCTTCAAATCCACTTACCTCTATTGCACAAGTGGCTAGGTGTCATGCTAGATATCAGGAATTGTATCTCTAAGTAAGAAAAGGAGAATAGGCATTTGATGACAAGAATATTGGTATTGTCCACTTGAAATAATTTTGCTTTTTTATTTTTCTAATTTACTTTTTAATCACCTAGCAAAGACATTTCTTAATAAATTCTTTTTGAGAGATTTATATCTTGAATAAAGAGTTGGTTCCAAAAGTCCCTGCAATATTATTAATTTTTTGCTATATTGAAGGAAGAATCTAGAGCTAAGTGTTTATTTGAAAATTTAAGTTTTAGTGTTTAATCGAACAATAATAGAATTGCTAAAAATTAATGCTGCTTTTCATGCACATTGTCTATTAAACTGTAATTTCTAACAGGTAAAATATAGTGATCTTTTAGCCCATAATGCTATTAGGCATTGAAAACAATAATTATTTGCCAAAACATAGTATAGTGGAGGGTCTCCATGAATTCACATTTGTAGATTTGGTATTAAAGATTAAAGTAATGCAGAATGTTAAAAAAAAATGTGTGATTAGAAAACATCAAATGAAGCCAATATGTGACTGCAAAGCTATTTTGCCAATCCTGTGTACTCTCAGTCATTTAGCAAATGATGATGGTACATTTTATATAACATTTATGAATGCCTGCAGGCAACATTAAGACAATTCTTCAATTAGCTTAACGGACATATTCTAGAGGAAACAAAAAACTGTTAGTTATTTTTTATATGATTTAGCAGGAGTAAAAGCCACAGCAGAATTGGGAAAAGAAAACATTGATGGCAAGCTACAGATGTTATTTCAAGGACAATATTGGAATGGTTATTTCAAAGGGTATCATCCTGTTAAGAGCTGAACTCTGAGTTCTTCTACTTCCCTAAGATCACTTTGAAATGGAAATGATAAGAACCTTTAATGTCTTGCCCAAATAGGAAGGTGCGCAGAAATCAGAGCTATGCTTGGCAAGAGATAAGAGGCATTGCAAATAAAGCTGGGATGAGCAAGTATAACATGCATAGTCCCAACAGAATAATCAGAAGATAGAATGGCCCAAGACTGCAAGTGGAGATATAGGAGTAGTTAGAGATACCTTCTTTATGTGTTATCTTCTAATAGTGACTATATAAATATTTATTCTGTGAGTAGGGATATTGTGGCAAACCTGGATCAAAATTGATATGCACGTTATTTCCCTCTAGAAATATCCCCAAAGATTTTCTACATGATGTTGTTTCCTCTATTAAAGCTGAAGTAGAAATTATTTTAATCTCATACAGTCTTGGTTATATCATGTATTAACCTATCTGTGTAGGAAAAAAAAATGTAAGATGAAACTGTGGAAGGCTACATTCAGATTTTATGTTAACCGTAAGTGCCAGAAATAAAGAACACAATATACTTAAAGTTGCACTCAGGAAAATTTCATAGATATGGCTAATAGAGTTACGGCACTGAGTGTATCATCCTGAACTCATTCTGTACAAACACTGAACTCCAGAAGAACTTGACCTATTTTTTTTCTGTTTACCAGAGAGCTTGTACAGGGAACTTCCTACAATATCGATACTTATTATCTTTCTTTTATTGTTATCTAGAGGGAGCACTTTTTTAAAAAGTAAATGGAGTCGCCCCTGTGTATCAATAAGGAAACTTATAGCTCAGCATTGGACAGCTGAGACCAGCAGGGTGCTCCTGCTGAATACAGATTCATCGATTTTTCTCTTTCTCAGAAAGTTACTACTCCATTTACTCTGTCAAAACCCTTGCTTCCAGGCGATGTAGGAACATGCTGGATGTGAAGTAAAATCACACTGCTATATAGGTGTCTGTGATTGTTGCTTATTTAGACAAGTTTCAGAAGGCAAATAATCTAGTGTTCACTTACATTATAGAAATAAATAAACCAAAAACCCCTTATAGATAAATTAATTCATCTAAGTTTATAAGAATACTATGTAACGTAACCCATAATAACTGTCTTCTATGTGTAAGTTTTTCCTTTCCAACATATAAATACATATTTAGTAATGACTATTTCTTCTGAAATACAACCTTTTAAAAAAATTCCTACTGAGAGAATAAGTGATTTTTAACACCTGCCATCTAACAACATTTTTAGAATAATTTTTAACACTATTTTACCTTACTAAACCAGCTTATTTAAATTAAGATCTTAGTTTGAAAACTGGAGCTTAGTTTATCACTCAAAATTCTGTTTGATTATTTTTTAAATCTACATTTTCCATTTTATAAGAATATAAGCTTGAATGTGAATAAGTAAATGCTTATAATAAACTTATATAACTTAAATTTTAGAAAAGAGGTATGTCTATTGCATAACTGTAAATCAACATTTCTTTGCTTTTAAGTCATTGCAATAATTCTAACTGAATTTTAGGGTACATCATCAAAGATATATTTTTAAAACTCCAGCTATAATTTTTTCCCTTATATGAAAAATATCTTCAAATAATCATGGTTTAAAATTTTGAACAAAAATTTTGAAATCTGGGATCCCTGGGTGGCGCAGCAGTTTGGCGCCTGCCTTTGGCCCAGGGCACGATCCTGGAGACCCGGGATCGAATCCCACGTCGGGCTCCCAGTGCATGAAGCCTGCTTCTCCCTCTGCCTATGTCTCTGCCTCTCTTTCTCTCTCTCTCTCTTTCTCTCTCTCTCTGTGACTATCATAAATAAATAAAAATTAAAAAAATTTTTTGAAATCTTACTGATTATCAGATATAAGCCTGAGAGTATTATTTTTTCTGAGAGTATAAAATTAAGAACACTAGAGTAACTGATAATCTATGCACTTTAGGGAATGTGAAGCAAAGCTTTCAGAGAGATCCCAGATAAATATATCAATAAATTCATTACAAATATTGCCAGATATTTTTCTTTGTTTTTATTTTTGTTTTTAATAGCACAGACAACTTTTTCTCCTAACTTTACTGATTATTGTGACAAATAGCCTTCTTTGCCATGATCTTGCCAACCTCAACCAAGGTTTATACTGCCACCTAAATTTAGAAATGACATCTTTTATTTTTCTCTCTGTGGCAAAGCTCTGTTAGTCTGAAATTTCATCAAAGGTATAAAGTAGCATGTCATCTTTGACAACGACTGGGTACAGCAGGGATATTGAATTAAGGCATCATAAAATGTTTAGGGAGGCATGATAAAGTTGTTAGGTAGTTGTTCTATTGGCATAACAGAAACTCTCATAAATTACAGAGTTGTGATATAGATAAGGAAAATATAATGCAAATGGTTAATTAGATAAGGACCATTAAAATTGTAAAAAGAGCCTGTTACAGCTATATTTATATTTATACTCCATATCCATTATCTTTTTAACATAATTGGTAATGAAATATTGAAACTACATTCCTCAAATCACTGGATTTCAGTACTCTTACCTAATAGGTCATAATATAAATGAAATAAATAAGTGAAATGAATATTACTCTTAAAGTGTGTGTGTGTATACACTCTACATTTGACTGTAACAATCAATATTTTCAAGCCTTCAAATATATAGCAACTCTACTCATTTAATCTGGACTTTGATTTCTCTCTAAAAATTTATACACGAAGTTTTTAAGGATTAAATTAAATCTTTCTAGCCATTTAAATATAGTGTGCTTAAAGAAAAAAAATGAAGACAGTGTGGTGAGTTATTACTACAAGAAAGACTTTGAGGACCTAGAAAGTATAGTCTTCTTCCAAGTCAGACTTTTAAGAAACTTTTATTAGTGTTCATTCTGAGGAAGTGACAATTTATCTTGATTGTCATTTTCTATTCATAAGGGGGGAGGCAGTTTGGTTAACATGCATATGGCTGAATGGTTATAAGAACAAATTGAGTCACATTTTCCTTAGACACTTTTGTAAGTTATTTTGTACTATGAGGTCAGTAGTATCATAGTTTCTCAGGGATATGATCTTGACAGAAAAAAAGCAACTGTTCAGTTTCATTAAAAACACAAGAAAGTAACGATATACTTAGAAAGCATCATTGAAATACTCCATTTATTTCTCTCTAATGCAATTCAGGTGTTCTTCTGCATGTTCTAGGACAGTGCTTCTCAAACGGTAATGTGAAAACAAATCACCTGGGTATCTTATTAAAATGCAGATCTTATTCAGTACAGCTGGGTTAGATCCCAAGGCTGGATGTCTAGCAAATTCTGAGGTAATATTAATTCTGTTGTTTCCTCGAAATACGTTTTTTTTTATGACAGTCACACACAAACACACAGAGAGAGAGAGAGAGGCAGAGACACAGGCAGAGGGAGAAGCAGGCAGAGGGAGAAGCAGGCTCCATGCACCGGGAGCCCGATATGGGATTCGATCCCGGGTCTCCAGGATTGCGCCCTGGGCCAAAGGCAGGCGCCAAACCGCTGCGCCACCCAGGGATCCCCGAAATACGTTTTGGTAGCTTCTAGGTAATGCTGTTCCTTCTGGGTTTTTAAACCACATAAAATATATGACATTCGTATATTTTTATATGAAAGGTAAAATTTAACACCCCTCACATTTACACTTTATCATAATCTAGATTATAAGAGACTGGTTTTATGGTCTTAATTTTATGTTCAAAAAGGCTTATAGTTAATACCCCCATTTGATTAAAAATATTAACCAAATTAGATCCTAAGACTTCAGATATTTTGATCAATTTTTCTCTATTAGCAATCTTCCACATTTACCATTGGTTCGACATAAAATGGACTCTAATAAAGCATTCATAACTCACTGACAGAGTGCCACTTAAAAGAAAACTGATGGATTTTATACAGATTTTAAAAAGAGGAGAAATAAAATAAATTTCTTTCTGGGATGTTTTGGAAAACCCAAATACTTGTGTTGTTATCTTTCCAGGCTTAATTCATTAAGTATCCTTAATGAATAGATAGATTCATATCTATCTATGATATGAATAGATATCTATTCTATCAGATATAGATAGAATATATAGATTTCTGTGACTTTACCTAGTTTAGCACCCAAATCTATAAAGCATCTGTGTTGTGAACGGTAACAAAAACTGTGATGAGTTCCATGTGTCTTTATACGTCTTTGTGTGTGTGTAAATTGTGAACGAGATTAAGACAGGGAGATGAGACAAACAGAAAAGAGAGAAGGAAGAAAGAAAACATCAGAAAAGTGCAATTCTAAATTAACTGAAGCAGCTGAAGTCTGGGATTTATATTTGCTCCATCTTGTTCTTCGAGACCACAAACCACTGTGCTTCTGCTGCCTGCATTTTCTAACTGGGTAGAGAATCACCTGATTCACCGCCTTTTTGCCTTTGCTTTAATGACATGGAAGATCCATATAATAGTGGAATTTTATTTCTTACCTGAAAGTCAAGAAGGGCTGAAAAGATATCCCTGGTGGTGTCTTCATCAGATTTGTAAGATTCCACCCAAATCATGTTGTTAGTCTATTACAGTTTGTGTGCGTGTGTGTAT
Source organism: Canis lupus baileyi (assembly GCF_048164855.1). Classification (NCBI taxonomy): domain Eukaryota; kingdom Metazoa; phylum Chordata; class Mammalia; order Carnivora; family Canidae; genus Canis; species Canis lupus. The sequence continues at coordinate 6,929,732 of NC_132852.1, read as the reverse complement.
GCTGGTTGAAAGATCTCCATCAGTTTTCTTTTTAGATACAAGAAAACCTTTAAAATTGATTACTGATAGTATTTGTAAGATTTTTTCCTCATATTGCACCCCAAATAAACAGTGACACAAAGCAGGACATACTACTACATGCTTTATTAACCCTGAGAAAATATTCATTACCTGATTCATTCCTGCAGTGCATTATTTCATTTGGCAAAAAGTCAACAGAAGAGAACAATCCTCCAGACTGGCTTGATTTACAATGATGTGGGGTGATTGGTTGAAAGATATTTGGACTGGTTGCACCTCCAAAATGCACCAAACCTGAGGCGCTATTTCCTGGGTTGGTTCCCAGATCATAACTATCTAGTAAACAAAATTATATCTAGGGTGTTCTCAATATCTTCTCCACTGTAATCATTTATAGAAAATCTCTTTGTAATACTTTTTTATCAACAATTCTTGTATATAAATGTGTTCCACTTAGGATCTAGTTTTGTAGCTTCCTTTTTCACAATAGGAATGAAGAAGGGGGGCTAAGCTCTTGTGTTGTCTTCACAAAACCGTCCATTGGGTCTTGTATTGCTATTATCTAGAAAGGAGGGATTCACAGCATTCTCCTTACTCCTGAAAAATTTCCTCCTCCCTATTGATATGAGAGAGCCTGGTTCTTGTCTCATGGAATCGAAGAATGAATCTCAGAGATGACAGAGAGTGGGCAAAGCGGTAGTTTATTAAGCAGAGAACAGAGAGCTCTCAGGAGTGAGAGGGGTCCTGACAGGGTTGCCCCTGAGGGCTTTTATGGTCTGTCTTTTATAGGAAACTGATCAGGGAACTTGGTGAATTTCTTGTCAATATCAAGGTGGATATTTAGAACAAACATCGTGGACTGGTAACCATCATAATAACTGACAAGATGTTCTTATAAATATCATGAGCCCAAACAAGGTGTTCTCTGCTTTCTCATGACTATCTCCTACGTAATATTCCTCTACACCAGGGATTTCTGTGAGCCTAGTCAGGTAGCCCATGGCCTTGAGATTCTTGTGCATCTTGGTTTGAGCAGGGACTATTGATAACCCCTTAATGACATATTTCTTCGTGGCCTGGTTTCTGTTATTACTTAATAGCCACTCAAGGGAGGTACTCCCTCACATTTTGGAGCTAGGGAGCCAGGTTTATTTTTTCTGTTTTTACTGTCTTATCTCTGTTTCCTTGGGATGGGTAGAAGTCTAACTCTGGGACCTTTCTTATCTTTCCCTGCCTAGTCCTGTCTGCCCCTAACTCCTTCCTACATCAGTATCAAATTATCCCACTACTCAAACTTTCAGAAAAATTATCTCAAGAGACCAGAACTCATCTTCCCATGCCTTTTTTGCCTATTTGTATCAATAACAACAACAACAAAAAATCCCCAAATCCTAGGCTTTCTTTAAAATCACAGCTTCTCATGCTCTTACGGATGCCATCCTGACATAGCACTAGCACAAACCTATATTCTCTCTCTCTCTCCAAATATGGAAAATTTTTCTCTACACTTTCTGGAACCCACATCTCAACAATTTATTATGATGACTCCTTCCATATCTCTTCCCACATGAAACCTGAATCTTTTCTATGACTGTTAGGCTGTGACGCTTCCTTTAAAATTCTCTGCAAATCACTGGCAATGGTGATGAATAGGTGTATTCTTTACTCTTCATTACAACTTATGTACCATAGTCTCTCTCTCCAACTAAAACCCCCAGATTTCAAGCCCATGTCACCAGATGATATTGCCTACTTTGACATTCAGATCAGAAATTCATAGGTCCTGGTGCCATGTCCATTATAATATGCCTTGAATATATTAGCTTGAGGTTATCACTTTCCTTTTACAGTATACCTGTCTTGAAAATTCTGGTTTTCCAATTGTTAAAAAAAATATTATTAAAGAGAGGAAAATGCCTTGTATGTATCTAGAAAACAAAACTCTCCATCATGTCAATAAAATTTAAAAAATAATTTAAACAGAAGGAATCAAAGTGGTAAAAAATATGTAAATATTAGTTCTCACCTTACTAATCATGGGAATGCAAGAAGCTGTGAAGACTACATATCCCCAAAATAGGCAAACTTTTTTGACAAAAAAATAGACAAAAACTAGTATGTCAGGTACTATCAATGATGGTGAGAATACCAAGAAAAGAGAACTCTAATATCCTGCTGGTGGCAATGTGTTTCAAAAGCATTTATAAAATATAAATTTGAATAACAAAAATATAAATTTTCAATAAAGTGAATATACATATGACGTATGGCTCATAGATTATATTTCTTGGTATTTAACCTGTAGAAGTGTGTATCAACATTGTAACTGTGATAACCAGGAAATAAGTAAATGTTCATCAGCATGTAATTGAGACATATTTAGAGAGTGGGCTCTCATATATTAATCAGTATTATGATTTTCTACAGTCAAGAATCTAAGTATATTTTTAAAATTGTTAAGTGCGAGAAGAGGGGCAAGATGTCGGAAGAGTAGGATCCCCAAATCACCTGTCCCCACCAAATTACCTAGATAACCTTCAAATCATCCTGAAAATCTACAAATTCGGCCTGAGATTTAAAGAGAGACCAGCTGGAATGATACAGTGAGAAGAGTTCGTGCTTCTATATAGGTAGGAAGACGGGGAAAAAGAAATAAGAAACAAAGGCCTCCAAGAGGGAGGGGCCCGCGTGGAGCCGGGCTGAGGCCGGGGCGAGTGTCCCCGGGGCAGGAGAGCCCCGTCCCGGAGGAGCAGGAGCTGCACCAACCTTCCCGGGCGGAAAGGGGCTCGCAGGGAGGTGGAGGAGGACCCGGGAGGGCGGGGATGCCCTCGGGTTCCCTGGGACAGTAACAGACACCTGCGCCCGGGAGAGTGCGCCGAGCTCCCTAAGGGCTGCAGCGCGCACGGCGGTGCCCAAAGCAGCTCGGAGGGGCTCGGGCAAAGGAGGAGGCTCGGCGGAGCGGGCTGCAGGGCCGGAGCAGCTTGTGGGGGGGGCTCGGGCGGGGCTCCGTGGAGGGGGCTGTGGGGCGGGAGCAGCTTGGGGCGGCTCGGGCGGAGGAAGAGGCTCCCCGGAGGGGGCTGCGAGGTGGGAGCCCGAATCCAACACTGCAGGCCCCGCAGCACAGGGTGCCGGGACACACCCCAGGATCCGGCCTCCCCCCGGGACAGGCAGAGGCCGGGAAGGCCCAGGACAGCGAGGACGCTCCTGCCCCGAGCCTGTCCCGCCCCGGAGTGTCCAGGCCCTGCAGACCGAGAGCTTTGTAGTTATTGCAGGAGCTGACTCCAGGGCTCCAGACCTGCCGCTGCCACTGGGGCTGTTGCTCCTGGAGCCTCACGGGGTAAACAACCCCCACTGAGCACCAGGCAGGGGCAGAGCAGCTCCCCCAAGTGCTAACACCTGAGAATCAGCACAACAGTCCCCTCCCCAGAACACCAGCTAGACAGACAAGTTCCAGGGAAAGTCAAGGGACTTAAAGTACACAGAATCAGAAGATACTCCCCCGTGGTTTTGTTTTGTTTATTTGTTTTTTTTTTGTTTTTTTTTTGCTTTTCTTTGTTTTGTTTTGTTTTGCTTTTTGATTTCTGTTTGCTTCCCCCACCTTTTTTTCCCTTTATTCCTTTTTCTTTCTCTTTTTTTCTTTTTTCTTCCTTTTTTCTCTTTTCTTTTCCTCTTTTCTTTCCTTCTTTCTCTCCTCTCTTTTTCTCCTTTTCCCAATACAACTTGTTTTTGGCCACTCTGCACTGAGCAAAATGACTACAAGTAAAACCTCACCTCAAAAGAAAGAATCAGAAACAGTCCTCTCTCCCACAGAGTTACAAAATCTGGATTACAATTCAATGTCAGAAAGCCAATTGTCAGAGAGCTGGAGAAAAGACAGCAAATAGACCCTACACCCAGCAGAAGAAGAGGGTTAAAAACGATGTGAGCAGAACTCAATGAAATAGAGACCAGAACTATGCGACTGATCAACAAAACCGGGAGTTGGTTCTTTGAAAGAATTAATAAGATGAAACATTAGCCAGCCTTATTAAAAAGAAGAGAGAAAAGACTCAAATTAATAAAATCATGAATGACAAAGGGGAGATCACTACCAACACCAAGGAAATACAAACGATTTTAAAAACTTATTATGGGCAGCCATACGCCATTAAATTAGGCAATCTAGAAGAAATGGACAGATTTCTGGAAAACCACGAACTACCAAAACTGGAACAGGAAGAAATAGAAAACCTGAACAGGCCGATAACCAGGGAGGAAATTGAAGCAGTCATCAAAACCCTCCAAAGACACAAAAGTCCAGGGCCAGATGGCTTCCCTGGAGAATTCTATGAAACGCTTAATGAAGAAACCGTACCTATTCTACTACAGCTGTTTAAAAGATGGAAAGAGATGGAGTACTTCCAAACTTCTTCTATGAGGCCAGCATCACCTTAATTCCAAAACCCAACAAAGACCCCACCCAGAAGGAGAATTAGAGACCAATATCCCTGATGAACATGGATGCAAAAATTCTCAACAGGATACTAGCCAATAGAAGCCAACAATATATTAAGAAGATGATTCAAAATGACCAAGTGGGATTTATACCTGGGATGCAATGCTGGTTCAACACACGTAAACAATCAATGTGACTAACCATATCAGCAAGAGAAAAAAAGAAGAACCATCTGACCCTCTCAATAGAGGCAGAGAAAGCATTTGACAAAATACAGCATCCGTTCCTGATCAAAACTCTTCAGAGTGTAGGGAGAGAGGGAATATTCTTCAGCATCTTAAAAGCCATCTACGAGAAGCCCACAGCAGCTTTCCCAATGGGGAAGCACTGGGAGCCTTTCCCCTAAGATCAGGAAGAGGACAGGGATGTCCACTCTCACCACTGCTATTCAACATAGCACTAGAAGTCCTAGCCTCAGCCATCAGGCAACAAAAAGGAATAAAAGGCGTTCAAATTGGCAAAGAAAAATTCAAACTCTCCCTCTTCACAGATGACATGATACTTTACATAGAAAACCCAAAAGAGTCCACCCCAAGATTGCTAGAACTCATACAGCAATTTGGCAGTGTGGCAGGATACAAAATCAATGCCCAGAAGTCAGTGGCATTTCTGTACACTAACAACGAGACTGAAGAAAGAGAAATTGAGGAGTCAATCCCATTTACAATTGCATCCAAAAGCATAAGATACCTAGGAATCAACCTAACCAAAGAGGTAAAGGATCTATACCCTAAAAACTACAGAACGCTTCTGAAAGAAATGGAGGAAGATACAAAGAGATGGAAAAATATTCCATGCTCATGGATTGGAAGAATTAATATTGTGAAAATGCCAATGCTACCCAGGGCAATTTACACGTTCAATGCAATCCCTATCAAAATACCATGGACTTTCTTCAGAGAGTTGCTACAAATCATCTTAAGATTTGTGTGGAATCAGAAAAGACTTCGAATACCCAGGGATTTATTGAAAAAGAAAACCATAGCTGGGGGCATCACAATGCCAGATTTCAGGTTGTACTACAAAGCTGTGGTCATCAAGACACTGTGGTCCTGGCACAAAAACAGACACATAGATCAATGGAACAAAAGAGAAAATCCAGAAGTGGACCCTCAACTTTATGGTCAACTAACATTCAACAAAGCAGGAAAGACTACCCACTGGAAAAAAAGACAGTCTCTTCAATAAATGGTGCTGGGAACACTGGACTTCCATAGGCAGAAGAATGAAACTGGATCATTCTCTTACATCATACACAAAGATAAACTCAAAATGGATGAAAGATCTAAATGAGAGACAAGATTCCATCAAAATCCTAGAGGAGAACACAGGCAACACCCTTTTTGAACTTGGCCACAGTAACTTCTTGCAAGATACATCCATGAAGGCAAGGGAAAGAGAAGCAAAAATGAACTGTTGGGACTTCATCAAGATAAGAAGCTTCTGCACAGCAAAACTGAAAGACAACCTGCAGAACGGGAGAAGATATTTGCAAATGATACACCAGATAAAGGGCTAGTATCCAAGATCTATAAAGAACTTATTAAACTCAAAAGAAAAGAAACAACACATCCAATCAAGAAATGAGCAAAAGACATGAACAGAAATCTCACAGAGGAAGACATAGACCTGCCCACCAAGCACATGAGAAAATGCTCCACATCACTGGCCATCAGGGAAATACAAATCAAAACCACCATGAGATCCCACCTCACACCAGTGAGAATGGAGAACATTAACAAGGCAGGAAACAACAATTTTTTTGTCTGCTTTTTATTGAAAAAAAGACCATGATTCTTTGGGAGGTGATACAAGATTGCTTTCCAGTCAGATCATAATTTCCACGATTTCTGTAATAACTATAAATTTGAAAGTTTCTCACTCTCCCCACCCCAATTCACTTTTGGCACCTGTGTGTGAAATGTCACTTCCAAAAAATGGGGGAAAATATGCTGAATACTGGGTTTTCATCACATAGTACTCCTTTCCTGAGGAAAAATTTTCTGGTTGCTAAATTGAGAATATTGATACAAGAATGCTTAACAATATCTCATCAGTAAAAGCCTTTTTCTAACCAACTCAATGGCTGTCTCAGAAGAAAATTACATAGAAATGGCATCCAATTCTCAGAGGTAAAAAGGCAATGGCTTATCTTATCCTTTTCCACTTCTCCTAATTTTACATTTAGAATTAGAGCAAATCTATGAGAGGTAGTAGAAGGTCTGGCACAGGCTCTGGCTTCATGATTTGAAAATACAATTTCAACTCATCACATTCTTCAGAAGAACTCATTATACTTAAAGGAAGCACACAAAGAGGGTCTCTTCACCTCTGCATGCAGAGGTTGACCAGAAGGACATACATTGGTTACCAACAGAGAAGGATGGGCCTGGAGGTGTCTGAATTGCCTCAGATAACGCAGGGCCCGGAGATGCACATCTGTGCCTGGCATGTGCTGTCTTAGCAATTGCAGAAGTTTCATAAGGGACGGAAATTCTGGGAACTGACAAAAGTCTTCCCCATAATAATCCAGCCATATTTCCAGCATGCAGGAGATGGCCCTGGGGAGGGACAGGCGGGCACAGGCGTCAGAAGACAGGGCTCTGTCACATGCAGGTGTCCCGGGGAAGCCCTGCAGGACACGGGGCCCCGGCCTCCCGCGCGGGGTGTCAAAGGCCAGTCCTGCTCCTCGTGCCCCTGCCACCTGGCGGTCCTGCCTGCCACAGGCCTGCTCCCCGAGGAGGGGCTGGCATGCAGCCTCTGTGTGGGGAGCCCAGGCCCAGCGGGGTGACCATCAGCGTCTCTCCTGGGGAAGCGGGGCTCCCTCCTCAGCCTGGTCCCTGTCCACCTGCCCCTTGAGTCCACTGGCAGGTGTCCGGGGACTGGGGGGGGCGGGGCGTCTGGCCTGTCATTGCCCTCACTGCACACACTGTCGCTCTGGGAAGCTCCAAGGCAGGAGGGCTCGGGCTCTGTGTCCTGCCAGGCCTTGCCAGGAGCCGCCCAGGACCGCCACCTTCGCTCCTGTGGCTCTGGGCTGCCTCCCTCCAGAGGGGCCCCTGGGGGTGTCCTTCCACTGACTCTAATATCCCATCTCCCACAGGGCGAGGGCCGCCTGGTCCGGGAGCCATCACCGGCCGTCCTGAGCACCTGCTGTGCCCCCGGGTGCAGGTGCCACCAGATTGGGGAGTGCGATGCTCCCCACCCCCTCTGCTCTGGGTCCCAGGTGTGGGGCAGAGAGAGGGTTGGGGGGGATGGAGAAGGTCTCCCTAAGGGGTCCCAGTGCCTCCCACCAAGCCCGCACCCCATCCACCGCTCTCCTTCGCTCTTTTCCCGAAGGGGCCTTAGACCTTTACCCTGTCACGGGAATTGCCGATATGTGGGGTGAGGGTGCAGCCCACCCTGCCCCACAGCCCCCTCGCTGCCCTCCTGGAGAGGGAAGGCCCTCCTGCAGGAGCCGGAGTCACTCACAGTTTCCAGCGCTGCAGGACCACGTCATTATTACCCCATGCATCTACGATGCACCCATTCCTAGAGGAGAGAGGGGGCATCCCATGAATTGTCCTGTGGACACGACCTCTCATCATGGGGGCTGTAACCCTCTGACCCCGACTAGGCCAGAGCCCCGGGGACCGTCAGCTCTGTGCGTGGGGCCACGCGCAGCTCCCAGAGAAGTGCCCGCACCTGCTGGGGCCTCCTGAAGTCTTGAGCATGAAAGGGCTCTGGCCAGGCCCTTGGCCCATATCCTAGTGGGCTTGGGGGGTCCCGGGGTCCCCCAGTCTGGCTGCCCCAGGACACAGACCCCCAATGGACTCTCAAACCTCCCTTTCAATGGGGAAACAGGCCGCTCAGGACCCTGGTGATGGGGGGGGTGGGGAGGAGGAGGCACAGGCCTGGTCACGGGGGAGGAGGACGGCTGCTGAGCACAGGCACAGCCCCTCTGGCCGACCCGCCACAGGCCAAGCCCCGGGCTGCCCTCCAGGACCCCGCTAGGCCCTGGGGGACCCTGCTCCAGGCGGGGGAGCAGCCCGAGGCCGGGAAGCTCACACCATCCCCAGCCTCCCCAGCAGCAGGTGGCCCAGCCCTGGGCTGAGGAGGGGCAGGTGCTCACTCGGTGAACAGCAGGTCCAGCACCTCGTGCGTGGTGGCGAATGTACGATAATCCTCCAAAAAGCTAAAGACGTAGATGACGTCCCTGTGCTGCAAGGCGAGCAGCAGTTGTCGGACTTTGTGCTCCAGCAGCTCCGTCCGGCTGAGCTTCTTCGGGGCGATCCGATGCCCCTTCCTGGCCAAGGCCCCTGTACCCTGAGGTGGGACAGAGGGGATGTGCAGCCTGCAGGGAGCCGCCAGGAGGCCTGGGATCCCGCCCCGGCAGGCCCTGCGCTGGGGCCCCGTGGGCTTGAGGAGCTGGGGCTCCCTCTCCCGCTCAAGCTCCCTGCCTGTCTCTTACACAAACAGGACCAACTATGCAATAAAGAAACAATCTCAGAGGATAAATGTTCAAAATATTTGGATCAGTACAAGGACCTCAAGAGACACAGAGAGAGAGACCGAGAGAGGCAGCCACACAGACAGAGGGAGAAGCAGCCCGTGCAGGGAGCCCAGGCGGGGCTCGATCCCGGGCCTCGGAGATCAGGCCTGGGGGAAGGCAGGCGCTAACCCCTGGGCAACCAGGCCTCCCCTGAGGGCTCTATTCTGATGTTCCCACACATCTGTGCGCAGGGACTCTGCATCTGGCCCAGGCAGGGGCAGGGCCATGGGGGCAGGTGTGGGGAGGGAGGGATCCAGACTCATGTGGGAGCAGGAGTGTCGGGGGGCCCAGGGGGTAGCAGGCTGGCTTCTGGGACCCGGGGTCCTTCCTGCCCCATCGGGGCCCGGGTGTCGGGGGGCCCAGCCCCTGCACTCACCCTGAGCCCGCGCTGGCCTCTGGTAGCTGCGCAGGGCACCTCCCTGCTCCTGGAGGCGTTGGGGCAGACGACCCCTTCCTCCCGCTCGCGCCCCACGTCCCGGGTAGAGCTCTGTGGAGACAGTGCCCGGCAGCCAGGCAGGAGACCTCAGCGCCTGGTCTGGCCCCCTCGGCTGGGCCGCACCCCCAGCTGCCTCCACCCAGACACCCCACAGTGCAGGCGGCACCCACCGCCCCCGGGGACAGCAAAGGGATGAGGATGCAGGGCCTCGGGGTGATTCCGGGGCGGGTAGAGGACCTCAGGAACCCTGTTTCCCCCCTGCCCACCTTGACATCAGGGTGACCCTGAAGGGATCCCCGGGGAATGTGCCGCCCTGCAGTGTCCCCCAGCCTGCATGGGACCTGCCCACACATCCCTGGTTCCCTGAAACTGAGGAGGAGGGGATGAGGCTCCCAGGATGGTGGCACCGGGGGCCTGGCCTGGCCTGCGCTGTGTTACCTGACGGCGCCTCCTGATCATCGCCCTGACGCCTTGGTATCTATGCTGGAGCCACTGCCTACAGCATTGGAACAAGCCGCACCCCTGGGGTTCCTGGGAGCCAGAGCCCCCAGACGTGGGCCGGCAGCAAGAGAGCATCCTCCAGTAGCAGATGTCTCCAGCCAAGTGAGCCTGAGCTGGGGCTGCACTGGATGCAGGTGCCTGGTTTGGGGGGTTCCAAGTTCTGTTGGGCTCTGTGACACGGAAGTGAACTCACTTCCTGGGACCCCCGCCCTGACCCACTCCTGGAGGAAGCTGCAGGGGCAGTGCTCGTGCTGCCAACGCTTCCCCCCTCCCTGCAGGCAATGGCCTGTGCACACAGGGACACGACCGCAGCCCTGTCCACAGGCCCCAGGGAAGGACTGTGTGCAACCAGGACCCCAGCCTGGACACACGCCTGGGTTCAGACACGACTGTCCAGTCTTCCCCACTTTGACCCCAGAGAAGCCGTTGTACCCGTCGGGGATGGTCAGCGTCTGGCCTGTGGGACAGGGAGTATCCTAGCGGGTGCTTCCCCCAGACGTCCCCATGCCACTGTGGCCTCATATCTATGACCTTGGAGGCGGGTGTCACCTGCAGGACATACCTCCACCCACACATTCTTCCTTCATGTGTACATGCGTCCAGGTCCAAGAGGTCCTGTGTGCACACATGTGGGCACTGGTACCCTCATTCTGGAGGTCCAGAAGATGACAGTCCCCCCGGGCAGGGATGGGCAACAGCTTCCCAGGATCCTAGGCTCCTGAATCCAAGGTAAACCCTGCAGAAGGTTTCGTCTGGACTCCTGTTGTGATTCTGAGTCTGGGGTTATGGATTTGCTCCCGAATGGGACCCTCTGTGCCCTGTGACCCTGGGTCAGGTGTTCAAAACTGCAGCTATTTCAGAAAACCGATCTTTTCCTCACCCTTCAATTCATGAGTTACACATCCAAGAAGACTGACTCCACACACATTTTTCCAAATTAAATGATATCTATGTTGACACGCATGTTCACTATCTCATGTGCTATTTAGAAGAGTCCAGAAGGGGGTGGTTGTCCTATGTCTTCTGGAATGCTTGCTTTCACAGAACTGAAGCTCCAGGGCAGCTTGTGTGTGCTGACTGTGTCACAGCGATGGGGAAGGCTATGGGCCATGGGGCAAGCGCTCAGGAGGACAAAGGATCAGGCTCTGGGCCAGGCCACATGCAGACATGTTCATGACCAGGTTAATGGAGGACATTGTGGTGTTTGTCCAAACGGGGGCTCCTTTGTTTCCTTTTTCTCTTCTCTTGGACATGGAGCTATTCACCAGGAAGCAGCAGCCTTGCAGGCAGGACTTTCTAGGAGAGAGAGGAGTCAACATGCCTGTGCCAATGTCATTTTTTCTGGATTTATTCACAGGCTAAGTCATTTGAAAACAGAAGACAGTTATGTTTAAAAACTACCATGTACTGGGCCAAGACAGTCCTGCCTTTGTAGTTTCTGTGAAATCAGGTGCAGAGCGGCAGGAAAGTCATCTCATCTCCTATTATGTGAAAGTCAATATGTGCATTGTGAGGAATGAGAAATTTCTAGGTGTAGGATGGAGAGATGATGGAGGAGAGATGGATGACAGGGAGGCTCTTCAGCGATAGATGGACACACCCTCGATGGAGAAATAGATATGGAGTAACATTGCTCTTGAGAGCTACTCCTCAGCCCTCCTTCCCTGCTTGGAAGGTCCTGGCCAGGGGTGAAGCAGGAGGACCCATTACTCGCAGGGCAATATTATCAGAAACTTAATGGCACTTACAGGGTCTCAACCTGATCTACTCTTTTCCAAACCAATATTGACCTCCCAGTAGGGCCCCCAGGCTTCCAATGAAAGCCATGGTTTCCCCAGGTGCAGAGGCTGCACAGGGGATGAGCAAGGACTGCGGAGCGTTGGAAGCACAGCACAGGAAGGATTTTTCACCTTTCCTCAGCAGGCAGTGTCCAGCTGTGGCAACATTAGAGTTGCAAGGTGGGAACCACGTCCCCAGACCTTCTGTCAATACTCATCGTGCCTCTGCAGCTCTAGCAAATGCACACGCTGCAGCCCAAAGTGTGGAGCTGCACACCTGCCAGCCTGAGCAGCTGCACAAAGTGGGGTCCTTTGGAAGCCTAGGAACAACTTGGGCTGGCCAGCGTCGCCCTCTGCTGGTCTGAGCTCACGGTGCAAGGCTCCTGTTGTGACCTCCCCTATGGAATGGGAACAGGTGGGTGGACTTGCTCAGGTGTGGGTAGCACAGGTGGGAGAAGGTCATCCAGGAGGTGCTGGCCACAGCGTACAGGGAGCTGAATGGATGATTACAGGGGATTTCATAATGTGAGCGTGTGTGTGTGTGTGTGTGTGTGTGTGTGTGTCTGAATGCAGATGTTAATCCAGCAGAGGTTTGGATACCGAAATTTGCACAGATTGACTTGCATATGTGGATTTTTCTGTGGCTTTTTCCTTCATCATTCATGTGTCCTGCCCTATTGCCATTTCACTTAAGATTCCTGTCAGTTCAGAACAAATCAAATAAAAGACACTTCATTGGATGTAGTCATTCAAAATCTAACTCCACTTTGTGAATTTAAACCCTTTAATTCCAAAAATACTTGTCAGTCTTCATTCATCTAGAATTCCTGGATCCAGGGCTGTAGAGGATGGTTGGTTTTCCAAAGCAGCTCCAGCCAGAATGACTGACACAGGATTTCAGGGCACAGAGGGAACTATTTAGGAGGAGATCCACAGCCCAGGCTCAGAGTCACAACTCGACTTAGACATGATTGTTGTCGGAGAGAGAAAATTTCAGGAAGAGTGACAGGTCACTCATCACTAGAATTTTCAGGGCACTTGGGGCTTTGGAGGACAGGGGTGTGGGATGGGCAAGGTCTGCTCTTCCTCCAGGGAGACCCTCTTTCCTGAAACAAACCCCCAACACACGCAGATACTCAAAGAATACACACATCCATACATAAAGGAATGATTATAAATGCTGTCTTAGAAAGTCAAATGGTATTCCACCTGTTTTCATACCTCATTAGATCTCGTTCCAATGTATTTTAACTTTTTGAGGCAACTGACACATATTTATTTTACGTTGTAAAAGAGAAGAGGATACTTTCTCTACATGTGTGTGGATTCCTCAGGATAGGCAAACCACCAGCTATGCCTGAGCATCCTCTATTAAATAAGCAAAGGTAGAGTCATCAGATCCTGCTACATCAGTTAAACAACATTTGAGCAAGAAGCGTATTCTACATCCAATTTGAAAATTCCCAAATAGGATTCGGTGCATTTGACAGAAATTAGGAGGACAGTGGGCGTTCCAGCTTCCCATAAATGCGTCCGTATCTACTGTTGGATTTGAACTAAGGTATTGTAATCCTCTAACCCTGTTCCTATGCACATCATAAACTCAAAATTGATTCATCACAATACTTGTATTTTCATAATTACTTACTGAATATATTAGGCATTGTGTATGTACCAACTCCCCGAGGAACCTGAGATAATTGATTATTCTTATCGCAAGAATAAATATATTTAAAAATTCAGTGAGGTCAACTGTGTAAAACACTGGCAAATTACAAATTCAATGAAATAAGATAGTGAAGGGGCAAGATTGTCGAAAACTGGGGACCTCCGCTCAGCTGGATCCTTGATGGTAGGTAGATGCTATCCGATCATTGTGAAGAGCTAGGAATCCCACCTGACGTTTAATAAAAGAATTGCTGGAGCAATTCAGTAGAAAAGCGACCACCCTCTGCAAGGTGGGAGATGCGAGACGTGAATCCAAAGTGATATATCAGAAGGTGAATGGCAGGGCGGGCAGTTTACACACCCCAGAATCGGGAAAGGGAAGGGCCACAGAGCCCACATTGCAATCTGCCTTGGCAATCTGATCCGGTGAGACACAACCTTGCCTGAAATGAGCTCAGGTGGTGAAATGGGCAGACACTACTTTGGACACAGTGTCTCAGAATTCTGAGTCCCAAAAAGAATGGGGGTGCCCACGGGGGTGGAGTTCCCAAGCCTTGGGGTGTGGACACTGGTCATGGCCAACAAGAGTGCGAGGGAATCTCAGCTCAGTTGGCCCTAAAACTGGAACCACTTTGCCTAATCGGCTGACCACTCTCCACATGGGAATCCTGCAAAGGACAGGGAAGTGGGGACCCTGCCCCTTCCCCTGGGATAGGCAGAGAGTGTAGGTGCACCACCGGGGGACAGCTCTCAGTGCAGAGACCCTGGAAGGAACAGTAACAGGGCAACCCTCTCTCTTCTCCTGGCAGACTGGTCTGGGCGCCCACCACAGGCGTCTGCAGCATCTGGCACACCCCAGTGACTCCTGCTTGGCCCTGAGTGCTTACTGAAGAGCGGGACCCTGATCTTTCTTCTCTGAGGCTGGAGATCAGATTCCAGCCATTTCGTGTTGGTCTCCTAAAGAGGCACAGAGGGCTTTCAAGGAACAAAGCCACACAGGAAAACCAGAAAGAGCTCACAGTGAGCCCAGCCCCGAGGCAAGGGGACGTGTAAGCCGGACCAGGAACAGACCCTGAGCATCAGTGCAGCAGGCCCCTCCCCCGGGAGATCAGCTCCCAAGATGTCATGAACACCATGTGTATGGACATCAAAGGGCTGCGTATTCCAGGTGTGGGACAACACAGTATAGAGAATGTGACTGTTCATCTAATGATTCCTATATCTGCAATTTAAACTTCTATGATGCTTTTTTGTCTTTTTCCCCTTTTCCACTGGTTTCATGTTTTCTCAACTCTTCGATTTTAAGACATTTGGTAACTTCAATTTTTTACACTCATATTTTATAGATACATTCTTTATGTTTGGCTTCTTGTCACTGGAATGAATTTTATTGTTCTCCATATACAAGTTTTGCTTCTTGACAATTTGAGATTTAGTGTCTCAGGCTCATGGTATATCCATAACCTATGCCAGCTTGTCCAGATAACTCTGTCTTCCTCCATATCTGGATGAGACTGGATTTTCCATTGGGAAGATAGATTTGGTCTGCTTTGCTTTGGTTTGGTGTTGTGATGGCAGGGAAGCAAAAGACACGTGAGGTGACTAGAGGGGAGAGCACAGGCCTGCCCAGGACTTCTTCTGCTAGTCTTTCTCCCTGGTCTCCCTGGGCACATGGACCAAATTCCCTCCAAGCACATGAAGTACCAGTTCTACTGGAGAGCCCAGCCTGAAGGCCCTTTGCTCAAGCCTACCTGCCTCCTCACCCCTGTGCCCTATATACCTGCAGGTCCAAGAATCCTTAGGCTACTTCACTATCTCCAATCCCGACATTCCCTGTGAGGATCGGCCTTCCTACCCTTGGACCTCTGGGATCCTCATATTTCTGTTGTGGCATGCATCCCTTGAGTGCCCAGAAAGCTGCATTTTCCTCAGAAGCCATGAGGTAGCAATAGGGCAGCTTTCATGGAATGAGACAGGGGACTGAGGCTCCAGGGATCAGACTCTGACCCGGGTCACATAATGATTGCATGAATGGGAGGTACTTAGGGCTTGAGGGTGGGAGAAGGATCCCACACCATGGCTTCTCTACTGCCCTCTGAATTTAAAAACCTAGTGTGCACATCGAGGAGCTCCTCTACCCTCCATATGCACAGAGAGAGGGAACACCCTTGAACAGGAGCTCTGGAGTGAGGAAAGAGCAGTCAGTTGTTTTTCCTAAAAAAGAAATCCTCATGACACAACCATGGATGTGCTTTGGTTTGGTTTCGTTTGGGTTGGTTTGGTTTTGCTGAGTTTCATTTGGTTTGGTATCACATGGTGTTGTATTGTTTCCATTGGCCCACTTCAGAGATATGCCTGAGAACGAGGGACAGAGAGAGAAAGAGAGACAGTCAGAGGGAAGTACCCAGTCCTGGGTCTCGTGCTATTTGGACCATTACATGCCCACTAGTAAACTTTGCCTTGTTAGGAAATCATCTGGAGGGAGATAAATCTCCATGCTCAGGCCTCTGAAAGGAGGCATCATGATCCAACATTGAAGTGGGTTTCAGGATATATAAAGAATGAAACCGTCAACTCATCCCATTACAGACCACGTGTGACCGAGGCCCCATGCGGAGCACATGGCACCCACACTGGATGCTCAGGGATCCACGTTGCCTGGGTAGTACTTCATGCAGAACACTGGGTGTGCAGGAGACCCTCAATGTCTACGTATCCCCTGAACCTATCAAGCTGCTGTTTCCTCTCAAGTAATTATGGCTGGAGGAATTAACATAACTATGGAGAGGTTCAGAAATGCTGAGCAATAAAAACCCCACAAAACAAGATCAAAAGAATGACATGCACACTATTCATTTGTGCTAATATTTTATTAACAGAAAAACACTACACACAATTCTAAATTAACACTAAAGAATAAACGTACTGCCTGGGTTAAATATCGACAATCACAGTTTCGGCAAAGCTACCACCACTGAGTCAAGAAAAGCTCATCTCAGGAGAAAACACAGTGTCCATTTGCAGGGCCCACAGCGGCTGTTCAAAGCTGAAAACCCAAATGCAGACATGTGTACGCCAATGAGAGCTTAAAGTCTGAGTTTCTATTTCCATTGGAGTGACAAGTGCTCATTCGAAATTCCCTCCATTTCTAGGAGAATCTATTTGCTGAAGAGAAAATTGACATTCCAGAGGGAAGAGTAGCCTTCTCCACAGCACATGGATTTCCCTAAAGAAAAGTGCATTGTGTGCCTTTGGGGTTCAGTGTCTGTGCACAGCCCCAGAGCATGAGAGGAAGCAGGCTGTGGACCCGAGAATTCCCATGCAAAGGAGCTGAGCAAGTGCTGATTCCCCACATGAGTCCAGGAGGGGCCACGTCCTCAGGTCCGCAGTCACCACTTAGGGTGCAGTGGGGTGGAGACAATGTCCGAGGCCAGGAGCTGGCTCATTCGCTCTCAGTGTCTTCTGAGGATGAGTACACCTGTAGGTCACCGTGGAGGACACTCCAGGGGCCACAGACACAGGCTCCAACCGACATGTGGGGGGCAGGAGGGCCCTGAGCAGGGCCTGGCTTCTCGGGAAGAAGGATGAAGGAGCTGCGAGGAACCGGGAGCTCCAGCACCTTCTGTTCAATCTGGTGAAGACCATTCTCAGGGGCTGAGTGGGGGCCCGCGCAGAGGGCGGCCGTGGGGGCTCAGTACACGGCTGCAGCATCTCCAGGTGAGGTGTGGCAGGTGTGGGCTGGGGGCCCTTTCTTGGCCGGAAGGCAGGTGTCTTCCTGGGCTGCAGGGGCCTGGCTGTGCATCCACAGGCACGTCTACTTCCTGGAGGACACAGACTCCCCGAAATCCCCACAGGGGCTTCCACAATGATCCCGGAGGTGTGCTGGCTGGGGCTCCATCACGGTTTCTTTCAGGAGTTCTGGGACCTGTCTAGGGGCATCTGGACACATTTCTTGCCTGGAGTCTGGAGGGGCATTTGGGAATTATTTGCCAATGCGTTGCTGACAGTGGGACGGGTGTTCTCCTCATGATACTTGGGTGGTGCCTGGGTGTGTCCCAGCCCATGGTCCTGGGAGCCAGCCTGGGGACCCTCGAGGGAGACTCTGCAGGGCCTCTTGGCTCTCTGCTGCACAACCAAGCTATCAGCCCTGACAAAGGGTTGGCGACCCGGCTGAGGGGTGTCAGCCATCGGCACATCCTGGGCACCAGGAGGTCCACCAAGTGGGCTGTGGCTAACTTGAGGGCTTCTAAGACGAGAGGTGGAATGGGACCGGAGTCTTATGTCAGGGGGCTGAGTACATGGTTCCATCGGCAGGGCAGGGTCAGGGATAGAAGGCCTCCTGGTGGTGTAGACGAGCATCGGCATGTGTGGACGCTGTGGGAAAAGAGAACACACGGGACTCCATGAGTTTGGCCCCGGCACCAAAGCAAAATGAACACTTAGGAAAGAAAGAAAGAAACCAACAAATGCCCACGACCTTAGTAACCACCCCCTCCCCCGGAACAGGGAAAGAAAGAGTTGGGATCTGTTGACCTAGGAGTAGGGAATCTGGCTCCAGGACTCGTCCAAACAAGGCCTGACAGGATGCTGTTGATGCCCTTGAGACATGGGGGGGACACGCAAAGTCCTGCCTCACAGCGATGCTTCCTCCATTGGACCAGCGCTTCCATCCTCTCTGCTCATGAGGCGATAGGAGTCCTGCAGCTGGAGAGTCATGGTGGGAGCTCCTGAGTGGGGATGGGCAGTGTGGGATGATGTGTCACAAAGGACAGCGGCCTGTTCTTCTCTGAGGTTGGTATGTGCTCCAGGAGTGCCCGCCAATGACCTTCACACGTCAAACAGCCAGTGTTCGCACAAATACCAGGCATAAGGCAACATCATGGGCACCAAGGGAAAAAAGTGTGCAAATCCACGCTGCTCAACTGCCACTGGTCAGAGAGGAAGTGGAGCCCCGCCTCCCCCAGGAGGCCCATGGAGCCCAGCGAGTCCAGAAGGGCACAGCCCGGGACGCAGCGCACACTCACCCTCACATAGTCACAAGATTCCGTGTCTTCCTTCCAGGTGCGCTTCTGCCCCTCCTGGGGTCACCTGGGGAACCTGTGGAGCAGGCCTTTCCTCTGCTCGGCTTCTTGCCTGCACCAGATATCAAGGCATGGAAAGGAGAAGGAACTCCATTCCCTGGCTTCCAGCCGGACACCTGCTCGGGGCTTGGGCCAACCTGGTCCTTTCCCTCCGCAGCCACTCTACACCCACCTCTGCCCCTCATCCTAACTATCGGGAGCTGAACAGGTCGTCCAGGCAGTTTCTTACATTCAGAATCTGAAAGGGTCTGCCTTGGCATGTGCCAAGCTCCATACATTCACTGGTGCAGGGACACTGCTCCAGCCGCAAACCCCACACCAAATCAGCAGGGACAGCTCCATCACCCAAATGTGGACCCTGTTAGTCTGGGAGCTCCTCTGCCTGCCTCGCCCAGCCTGGCTCTGCCCGCAGCCGCCCTGCACACTGTGCATGAACACGTACACGGGGTCTGTCATATAGCCTTGGTGTTCGGGTCACCAGCCCCATTCCTCACCTTCGTCTCCCTGCCTTCTCCCTCTCAGCCTGGTTCAACAGCCCAGCCTGGTGCCGCTGGTCCTGCTGACTCCCTGGCTCCACATTCTCCTTCAGCCTCCTGGAGCCCAAGGCCAGGGGAAGGAGGGTTGCGTCCCAGTGTGTTACGGGGCATCTGGTGCTTGATGCTTTGTGTCCAAGGTCCCGCGGTCTTGGACAGGTAAAATGAGGCATATAAACACTGGATTTAAGATATACACTCTTGTAGGAAAGGGAGTTTCAAAGGAATGTTTCCCAAAAGAATGTTTCCCAGTGAGAGAATTCCTGTTGTGGTGGACCTGGGTCACACCAAGGCAGAAACTGGTATTCATCAAAACATTCACAATCTTTGTAGACTGGAATATAGTCCAGAGAGATGGAAGTGTAGAAGCCAAGCAATGGATGCCATATTCCCAAATAATTGGTTTCAGCTACAAATATTCTGCTGGTGAGGAGAACGAGTTCCTATGTGATACCTGAGCTCCTTTGGGAAAGTGATCTTCCCTGTCCTAGAGCACTAACGTCTAACACTCCTTGGCTCGCTTGGGGTTACTCAAAGGAAAGGACATTCAAAAAGGTTTCCTCTGAACATAGAAACTCTGAACAAATTCTGTTGAGAAAGGTGCAGGGACAGTTAAGGAGGTTGAGAATAATCTGAAAGTTGCCTGTTGTGGGAGGCAAGAATGGGAGCTGGGCTGACCTGAATGGTTTCCGTCAGGGAGGGACCACACCCAAATCCTGTAATCCAATCTAGCAATTAGAGTGGATGAGAGGACTTTGTGCCTTATCCCAGGGCCCAAAAGCCATAAAAGGTGGAGGTGAGGTTCACTATCTGACATTTGGAAACTGGCACAGTGAGAGGAGCATCCCTTTGCGACCCGAAGCTCCTGGTTGAATGTATCTTGTGGACACTGTTTCTGCAGACATGGAGGCTGCCCACCTCCACCCCTCAGAGGAGCCTCAGTTCAGCGCCTCTCCCAAACCCCAGTCATGCTGGTCAAAGAGAGGCGGTGCTGAAGTCCATGGAGGACCCTCTGTGCCCGAGACGACATCCCCTGCATCAAAGACTCTCTCCTCCCCGACTGACCCGTTGGCTCCCGCATCAGCAGGGCTGCCTCCCACCAAGACGCCTCTGAGTTGGAAGAGCCTTTCCCAGGTGGGAGCCGGGCTTCAGAACATGGGCAACACTTGCTATGTGAATGCGACCCTACAGTGTCTGACCTACACAGAGCCCCTCGCCAGCTACATGCTGTCCCTGCAGCACGGGACCACCTGTAGGAGGCAGACATCCTGCATGCTGTGTACCCTGCAGGCTCACCTGACGCGGGTTCTCTGCCATCCTGGACGTGTGCTCCGGCCCCTGCCACTCCTGCTCGCCGCCTTCCACAGACACAAGCAGGAAGATGCCCATGAGTACCTCATGTTCATTCTGGATGCAATGCAGCAAGCATGCTTGCCTGAGGACAAGCTCTCAGACCCTGAGTGTCCTCAGGACAGCACCCTCATCCAGCAACTCTTTGGGGGGTACTGGAGGTCTCAAATCCAGTGTCTCCACTGCCAAGGCATTTCGAGCACTCTGGAACCTTACCTGGACATCAGCCTGGACATCGGGGATGCTCACAGCGTCAGCCAAGCTTTGGAGCAGTTGGTGAAGCCCGAACTGCTGGAAGGTGAAAATGCCTACCATTGTAGTAAGTGTCTGGAGAAGGTGCCTGCGTCCAAGGTGTTGACTTTGCACACTTCCCCGAAGGTCCTCATCCTGGTCTTGAGACGATTCTCAGACTTGACAGGCAACAAAATGACTAAGGAGGTGCAATATCCTGAGCGCCTTGACATGCAACACTACCTGTCTGAGCAGAGGGCAGGACCCTTGGTTTATGTGCTCTATGCCGTGCTGGTGCATGCTGGGAGGAGTTGCCACAGCGGACATTACTTCTGTTTCGTAAAGGCAGGAAATGGCCAGTGGTATAAAATGGATGATGCTAAGGTCAGCGCCTGTGATGTGACTTGCGCGCTGCGCCAACCTGCCTATGTCCTCTTTTATATGCAGAAGACTGATCTGGAGAGAGACCTTGGGAGGGAGTCAGTCGAAGAGGGAGGACTCGCATCTCCCGAGGCAGACCCCACAGTGGTGGGTGAGGCCTCAGGAGAGCCGGCAACGGATCCCTCCGTGAACCTTCCTGAGTTGGAGGAGCGTGGGGAAGAGACCTCAAGGCAACAAATGACATTAGACCAGTGGAGATGCCTTCAAGAATGCAACCGCCCTAAGCCTGAACTTAATGTCAGGAGAAGAGAAATTGCTCTTCCTGCGAACGCAGTCATCCTTCACCACTCCAAATACAGACCTGAGATGCCGAAGAATCATCCTCAGCAGACCGTCGACCTGCTCACCACTGCGGCTGGGATGCTCCCACCTCAGGTGGCCGGGGACGTGGCCAAAGTCCCGCGTGTGCCAGGGAGAGCCCGACCTACCAAGAGGACGAGCAAGAAGGGACAGAGGTCTGAGGAAGCAGTCCAGGGATGTGTCTCCTAACTTTGGTGCACATGGGCGCACACACCCACACACACAGCATCACTCACTCCAAACCCGAACACAGACCCATACTGGAAATACTTTGTGTTGTGAGAAGTGTGTGTTCTGTATGTATGGAAGAACCATCTATCTGGTGTGTTCATGGGGTATGGCCTTCAACTGAACCTAGAGGACACTGATATTTAAACCTGGGTCTTTGTCATGATCTTATATTGGGATAGTGTGGATTTCATATGGGGTGTATCGAGGAACCTGCCTCTCCGTCAGCCTTGGGGAGAGTGGGGGCCACTTGCAGGTGAGAGGCAGTGAGCAGTCAGGGTTGAGAGTGGATATGATGCTGAGGACCTGGGGTTGAAGTATGTTTGACCCTCTCGTCATGGTCCCCACTTCCCAATGCTTTTCTTCTATTTATATTGAAAGAATATTTGTCTGAACACATGAGTATGTATTGGGTCTTGCTAGCGATGTGTCTTGGTCAATGCTTGGAAATTGTAAGAAGGAAATTAAGTGCTTACTTTTGGGACAATAACTGCATCCAGCCTGATATAACCATAGTGATTATATTATGTTCCCTTCACTCTCTCCCACATTAAGACTGAAGAGAAGCAAACTAACAAGGGCTCTTATTCCAAAAGGAAATGCCCAGCCTCCCACTGAATATAACTTTTTACAACTCTTGCTACCATCTGCTCTGTGGCACCTCCTGACCCAGAAGCAGTGGACTCTGGATTTCAGACGAGTTCAAATTCAAATTTGGACCTGGTTTGATACCTTGGAAATCAGTGCCAAGTTCATGAGTCTAGCAAAAGCGTTTTGAGGTCAGGTTATAGGTGTTCTGTGTTATCATTGCATTTCTTACAGAAGAGTTTGACAAGTTCATTGTAGAATGGAAATTATTACATGACCAGCAAACGCCTCTGAGTGTGACCGTAGATGTGCAGTTGTAACATCACATCATAATGTTATTTTCACTCTGTATTCAAACTTGGAAATACCACCCTTACTGGAGAGTAAGGGACGATAGGATCTGTGCAGAAGAAATCAAGCTTTTTTGTAGATTTTCATGTACCAAAGACAGATTAGAGATATAAAGTGTCAGGGTTTCTTTCATGTCTGGGAATTGTGTTTCTTTTGACCAATACAGTTTATTGTGTTGTAAAGAGTGAGGAAACCTGTGTGCATGTCTTGCCAAGAGTTCCCTAAGAGGACCTGCAGGTATCCCCATCCTCTGAAGACTGTCATAGGGAATGAGACAGCTCATGGACTCGGGGACTTGTCCTCCACAGCAGAGGACCCTGAGGAGGTGTCTGTTGGAATGAGGATATGTCTCCACCTGGACTGTTGTGGTTAACCAGCAATTCCTCCGCTGAACTGGATGGAAACGGTCAAGTCCACAACGTGCTGGGTGTCCTGCTTTTGTGCGCCTACACATACACTCCCCCCACTACACAGATGCTGCAGTTTTTCTTTAGGTAAATCTATAGGACTGTCAAAGCGTGCATCCAATCCGGAATGTCAAGTTTGTCTTAGTGAAATCCATTTTCTAACAAATGTAGGGAAATCATCCTGGCAATTTGTAACTTGGTTGTAAACAGAAATTAACAAGTTAATCTGAAATTGTTTTATAAATGTCTGAATTTCTGATTTAGAAAAAGATCCCATTCAGAGTTCTGCAAATTACACCATGTTTTCTCCTAGAAGACATTTTCTGTACTTGTTGATATTATTTCTCTGAAATTGTTATGCAGAATATTGCATCTGCTTTGTTTGTTTTTGCTCTAAAATGTTATTACGAAGTTGTGTGGTTTTTTATTCTTAATAAAAAATTCCCACATATGATTTGGTGTGCAGGCTTTTTCTCCCCAGTAGTTCAGAACCTTGAAACAGTTGTTTTATTTCCAGGCTGGCTCCTCACAGAGGCTTCTTTGCCTGCTTCCCCTGAGTGGAATTCCACAGCCACCTTTAGGTCACCTGCAGCTCAAATTCATATCCTCCCCCCATGGGAATTTCTCACTCCTACTCACTGGCTCAATATAGGGGAAGCGCCAGCAGCCATTTAAGAGGAAATGCAATGGGACATAGGGACATTATTCTTCAGGGTCTCTTCAATTATGAGAGCTCTGACCAGGAAGATGCTTGTATGAGAAATTAAGGGGGAGGGAGTAGATTGAACCAGAAGCACACCATCTCTGTCCAAGGCTAGCAGAGACCCCGAGGAGGGATGATGGGAGATGGTTGGATAGCACACTGTGGGGACGGTGGAGGCTGGACAGTCAGCATATGGATTCTCTGGTTAGGTGTCTGGACGTCAATGCTCATCCTGTCCAGGTATCCATTAGTCACTCAAGGGGTGTCTCTCTATATCAAGATCTATTAGTCATGAGGACAGACCAAAGAATCTGCAGAGCCTCCCACAGAACAGATTCACGAGTTCTTTTCTTTAAAAGATTTATTTATTTATTTATTTATTAATTCATTCATTCATTTATGATAGACAGAGAGGGGGGCAGAGACACTGGAGGAGGGAGAAGCAGGCTCCATGCCCGGAGCCTGACGTGGGACTCGATCCCGGGATTCCAGGATCATGCCCTGGGCCAAAGGCAGGCGCCAAACCGCTGAGCCACCCAGGGATCCCCAGATTCATGAGTTATTTCCTGGGAAACCAGAATTGCCAATCCTGGATGGAGTTCTAGGTGGACCTCATACCTGTTTCCAGGAAACAATGTGTTGAGTCCTGGCTCCATCAACCTGTGGCAAGATGTCAGGCTGGAATTGTGTTCACAATAGAAATCTGGGCTGAAACTAGGTTTTGGGGACAGCCCCAAGGCTAGATTCCATGGCAGGATATGGAGGTTTAATCTGGGAGGCCACATCCAATCAATGATCTGTGAGCTTGACAAGGAGGGTAGGTTCCTGGCCATGGTGGGTGAATGTAAGCATAAGGATTCCCTGACTTCCCATCCTGAGCTTTTGTGTTGTCCTGGAGGAGAAAACAAAGTCAGGACTTTTCACAGGAGATATCCTAGGGCATGTGTCTCGTGGCAGGTTTGAGCGCAGGCAGGAGACAGGAAACAGCTTCTAGGGAGCTTGCCTCCTCCCGTGAGGTGTGCATCATCCCATTACCAGCTGCTCCAATAGAAGACACCACAGATGGACCACATCTTAGCTCTGCCTCTCCACTTCATAGAAATCAAGCACAGTAAAGGCATGGAGATGAGAACAATCCATTCCATGGTGATATTATTAAAAGTGCTCATTTTAATGGGAAAAGAACCCCACCCCTGTGGTGATAAGGGGACATAAAATACATTAGCCTCCTGTTACCAGAGGGCGAGATGAGAAGGTTTCCAAACAGTGTTTTAGTTTCTTTAGAAGAAGCCATTGCATTCACTCTTCTGGCAGTGGACCGAGCTAATCCTGTCTTCAGAGTGTAGGGATAGAGGAACATTCCTCAGCATCTTAAAAGCCATCTAGGGAAACCCCTCAGCAAACATCATTCTCAATGGGGAAACACAGGGAGCCTTTCCCCTAAGATCAGGAACAAGGCAGGGATGGCCACTCTCACCCCTGCTATTCAACATAAGATACCTAGGAATCAACCTGCCCAAAGAGGTAAAGGATCCTAACCCTAAAAACTACAGAACACTTTTAAGGAAATGGAGGGAGACACAAAGAGATGGAAAAATATTCCAAGCTCAAGGATTGGAAGAAGTAATATTATGAAAATGTCAAGGGTACCCAGGGCGATTCACACATTTAATGCAATCCCTATCAAAACACTGAGGACTTTCTTTAGAGATTTGGAACAAATGATCTTAAGATTTGTGTGGAAATAGAAAAGACCCTGAATAGCCAGGAGAATATTAAAAAGAAAACCATAGCTGTCTTTAAAATTTTTAGTGATACTGTGTGTGATACACGATTTGGAATATATATGGAATCAATACATTTTGTTGCATTAGGGATTTTTCCATTTGGAGACATCTCAGTAAATCAGTTCCACGTGGTGGCTCTAGCATGTTGGGGCTCACATGCCAGCGATCACACAGAAGCAAAGAATTGAAGGACACATGGAACCTGAAGACTCCATAAGCAAGGAAGGGAACTCGGGGAGAGAATGGAATTTTAAGAAATCCCTCACGGAGGAAGAGCATGGAGTGAAGACACTCTGGGTGCACAGACGGGAGACGGTGGTGGATAAGGAAGAGCCCCGCCGTCAGGAGGGAATCCGATGCTGCCAATTCCTTCCAATGTGGCTGCTTTTGCCCTTGGAGTGTCCTAGATAATGTCTGCTTGAGGGCCTTGCTGTCTCATGCTTCTTACCTGGAAATGAAAAATAACGCCAGACATGTGGGTCTCAGGAATGTGGGAGGGAGCCCCGAATCCAGCAGCACGGCCACTGGGGAGTCTCCCTGAGAATCTCTCTCCCTCTCTTTGTCGGCCCCCCTCTCTCCCGCTACTCTGTGGTCTCTCTCTGGTCTCTCCCTGTCTCAAACAAATAAACAAATAAATCTTAAACAGAAACAAACAGTGAAACGTGTTCATGTCTTGGCATCTATGTCCCCACATCCAAGTCGATTAGATCCGGGGATCCGTGTGTTTCTCAGTATTTCAGGGTGTGGGAAGCACTGAGTCCTTTGCACTTTGCTACACTGACCTCCTCTCTCGTGTCCGATCCACCTCCCAACTCAGAGACATTTTCAAGATTTTTCCAACAATGTGGTTTGGTTTTGGGGTCTGCCGTGCACAGTCTGGATCCCTGCTCAGTGTGAGGCTCTGTCTCACTCTCCAACTGGCACAGATCTATCCGTTTAGCTCTCTATCTCAATCTGTCTGATGAATCAATAAAGATTTTAAAAACCCTGATATTTTCTCTACTAAATTCAAACTGTTACATTATTTTTCTAATAACTCTGATTCGTGAATGTTATAATTCATTCTGAAAGGAAATAATGGAAACATTAAATGCATGTATATGTGACCAAAGTTTAAAACAACCTGAGAACGGCCGCCCAAATCATAGGAATCAGCATAATCACACATTAATTACCTTTCAACAATGCATTAGTCAATCTTGCCCCAAAGAAATATAATTGTTACATAGCACCCATTAGTTAACCTCAAAACCCACATTCATTCAGTGGAGAATGTCTTTCTGAGGTGTCACCCAAGGACCAAAATTGGAGTGGAAGTGATTTGAAATCCTGTGCCCACCTCTCCCTTGTCAGGAGATTGTCACACAGACGGATGACTGTCAAGTGTTCTGGACATGTTAGAGTTGCTGGGATATGGAGCAATTCCCTGTGGGAGATGGGTCCTTGCCAGGCACCTGCTCTTCAGTCAAAGGTGGGGGTAGATTGTGAAGGGGCTGTGATTCAACCAGCATGATATAATCAGGTAGGATGCATTTAACTCCTGAAATATAAGCATTTCATTGCCTCTTTGCATTTCCAAATATTATCAAACGCCGGGTTTATGGGTTGACTTCTCAATATATATTTTGTGTCCATAGTTTCCTGAAAAGAAGTCTGTCGCCATACAAGGCTGCAGGTCATCGACTTACACGGTAGTTTGTCATTTCTTTGTGTAGGTGCCCTGGGTTTTCAAATCGGTGCTGGTTGTATATGACCGAACACATTGCTGCCAACACTCCACCCACCCTGGTTTGGACAAATGGTCTTTCAATATAAAGAGAAGATAAGCAATGGGATGAGGGATGCATGAGGACACGGTCAGACATGCTCACACTGACCCTAGGTCCCCAGCATCGTTTCCACACTCAAAGCTTCAAAGCTGCCTCTCACTGCTTCTAATCCTTTCACCTTCAAGTGGCCCCATTTTTCCCCAAGGCTGAAGGAGGGGCTGATTCACCCAATGTGCATCCAACTGTGCTAAATACATCTATTACTAATATCCATAACCTATACCAGTTTGTTCAGATAAATCTGACGTCTTCCATATCTGGATGAGAGTGGATTTTGCTTTGGGAAGATAGGTTTGGCCCTGTTTGGTTGGGTTTGCTTTGGTTTGGTTTGGTTTTTGGATGGCAGGGAAGCAAAAGACATGTCAGGTGACTAGAGAGGAGAGCACAGGTCTGCTCAGACCTTCTTCCGCTAGCATTTCTCCCTGGTCTCTCTGTGCACATGGACAGAATCCAGTCAATTGCACATGAAGTCCCAATTCTGCTAGAGAGCCCAGCATTAAGGCCCTTTGCTCAAGCCTGCCTGCCTCCACACCCTTGTGCCCTATATTCCTGCAAGTCCAAGAATACTTAGACTACTTTGCTAGTTCCAATCCCAACATTCCCCGTGATGATAGGCCTTCCCACTCTTGGACCTCTGGGATCTTCATAGGCTTCCAGAAAGTAGGGAACATTTCTATTACTGCACACATCCCATGAGTGCCCAAGAAGCTGCATTTTCCTCAGAAGCCATGAGATAGCAATAGGGCGGCATTCATGGGATGAGACAGGGGCTTGAGGTTCAAGGGGCCATACTCTGACCTGGGTCACATAATGATTGCATGAATGGGAGTTAATATCTAATGGTATTAAAAATGGGGTCAGGGTTGAGGTTATTCAAGATGTTATATCCATTTTCTCAACTAACTTTCAGTTAAAAACTGAAATATCATAAAGAGCAAGATCTTCCAATCGGCTATAATCGCTTGATTGGATTAAGGGATTTGGGTATGGTCTCTTTCTCATAGGGACCATTCAGGCCAGTCCAGGTCCTAATCCTGACTCTCTCATCAGACAACACCTTCAGGTCTTTCTCAACCTCCCTAACTGCCCCTGCTCCTTTCTGAACAGAATTTGATCAGTTTCTATGTTCAATGGATATCTCTATGAATGTCCTTTTTCTTCCTCAGTAACCTCAAGCGAGCCAAGGAGTGTTAGACGTCAGTGCTCTAGGACAGGGAAGATCACTCTCCCAAAGGAGCGCAGGTATCACATAGGAACTCGTTCTCCTCACCAGCCAGAATGTTTGTAGCTGTAACCAATCATTTGGGAATATGGCATCCATTGCTTGGCTTCTACACTTCTATCTCTCTGGACTATGATCCCAATCTACAAAGATTGTGAAGGTTTTGATGAATACCAGTTTCTGCCTAGGTGTGGCCCGGGTCCACCACAAGAGAAATTCTCTGGCTGGTTTAATGATTTTGGGAAACATTCCTTTGAAACTCCCTTTCCTACAAGAGTCTCTATCCTCAATCCAGTGTTTATCTGCCTCATTTTAACTGTTCCTCAGGGAATTCCATCCCAATATCCTTTATATTCTCTTGATTCAGTTGGAATATGTTGTAGGCTTATGCCTTTTTCCACATTGTGGGCTTGGCAGGTGTAGATGCAGGTAGGAGGGCACTGGGTTATCCTGTGGTTTGAAAGTGTCGTTATGGCTTCTTCCGCCTACAGAATTGCTAGTGTCTGCTGAAACATTTTTGAGTCGACACGACAATTCATTCCTACTTGTGACCATGATCCTTTGCATTGGAAAAGGAGGCATCTTTGTGCAGGTTAGAATAGTGAAGAATAATGAAGTTTAGGAAATCGTATAAGTCTTAGGAAAGGTGGAAACCTAAGTCTATGTGTCTTCTTTACTGACCAGAGGCCAAGAGAAACAGGAACATTTTGCCAGGCCTTGGTCAGTGACTGGGCTTCACAAGCCCTGGGGCCCTGCTGAATTCTTGATGTTCACTTGTCGTCCCTGGACACTTAGAAAATAAAAGTGTCATCGCTGAAGCCACCATGTTTTCGGGTGTTTATTCTGTACCTATGGAGTCCAATGAAAAAACATGTTTAGGATGCTCTATATGATATCTCCGTTTTTAACTGAAAGTTTTAATTGATAAAATGAATATTACATCATGATTATCCTCAAACTTTGACCCCATTTTTATTACCATTAGGTCTAAATTCAGCAGAAGTGTTGGTAAAATATCAATAGTTCAGGAAACATGAGTCTGACGTTAATTCCCACGCTAAAATGTACCAATATAATTTCACTTGCAGAAATTCCAATCTCCACCAAATCCACATGGACTCACACCTCCATTCACATAGACACACACACACAGGCACACACACGGAGTCATAGAAATCGCTCTCATGAGGGCATCATTAGCCTGTTGAAGCTGCTGAGTGGCTCAATCCCTGCAGCACCTAAGAGGATTAGGTGGATGTCTTTCAAGTGGATGAAACGTGATGTGACTTTGGGGCAGTATAAAAGTCCGGGAGCAACGGAAGTGGCCATTCCTGACCATCCCTCTCTCCCATGGGACACACAGTCTCCTGCAGTGGAGTCTGTCCAGGACCTTTCTCAGCCTCTCCTGATGGGCATCAGTACCACAACTGCACTTCAGGTGAGTTTTCGGGCCACTGGTCTGACCTTCACTGTCCGAGCAATGGGACAGTGAGGAAATGATGGAGGGATTGGCCCTTCCTCCACGGGTTAAGGACTGTTTCTGGTCTAACATGTTCTGAGAACAGAGACTGAGCCAAGGCATGGCTATGAATGCCCTGGACACCCAGAGGTTCCAATGCCAGTGGAATGGGGCCTCAGGTGTCACATTGGTGTGGGGGGGTGGACGAGCAGGGACAGAAGGCCCCTAAATGTCTCAGTGGGACCTGCAGGCCTAGAGAAGACACAGGATCAGGGCACCTGGGTAGCTCCATTGTTTCAGGGACTGACTTGGGTCGGGTCGTGATCTCAGGCTCTGGAGATGGATCCAGGCCCTCACTGGGTTTCTGATAACTGAGTGTCTCCATCTCCCTCTGTCCTTCCTACAGCTCAGGTGATAACTCTCCCTCATACACACTCACACTCTCTCTCTCCCGTAAATAATTGGCCTTTTTTTCAATAGAAGAATCACCTGGTTCCCAAGGTGAAAAGAAATTCACCTCCTAAACCTTCGATGGCAGTTAATTGGGGGCACTGCCATGAACACATGGAATGGAAGTGTTCAGATGGGCAGCTTCCCATCGAGTAGAGGAGAATGTGTTTCCCAATGAATTTGGACTTAACTATGGCTTCCTCTGCTGTCACAAGGGGCATTCAGATATGAGAGAGGGAAGCCCACTTTCCTGACGCTTTTGCCCTTTGCGTGCTCCATGGTGCATCCCACTGGACCTCAATCAGGAGAGGTCCCGTCCCTGGTTTTGTTCCCACAGGGGATTTGGAGAGACTTAATGATAGTGTCAACAAGAGTCCTTCCTTAAGGGCGGCCTTCCTCAGAGCGGGGATGTGGTTAGGCCAGGAGAGCTTAGGCAGGAAGGAGGAAAGAGAAGTGACGGGGGGAAATGTGTGCTTCTCTGGCAGAACTGTCCTGAAGCTCGCTAAGGCCTCCTTGGGAAGATGGAACAGGGAGGACGCCTAGGACAGGTGAATAGGACTCTCTTGTTTCTTTTCCCTCAGGCTACCCGAAACCCATCCCTGAAGCAGACTGACTTGTCCCTCCAGAACGTGGGACTGATGGCAGCCAGTCATGCCCAGCTTGGGCCTGACAGTCCCTTGAGACCCCAGAAAGGCAAGAGGCCACAGACAGCAGGACTGGCCCTTAGAGTTCCCAGACTAGAGGAGGAGGATCCCAGGGTGAGTGGGGAGGCTGGCATGGGTTTTGAAGCAGGAGCTCTGCCAGGAGTCTTGAGACAGTCTAGGCTCCCGGAAGATTGTGGCCCGAACTCAGTTGTCCATCATGACATGGGCAGGAAATCCCCCCAGGCTACACACTGGGACACTCAGACGCTCTGAGCATCAGCCCCAGGGCACCATAAGATCAGATCGAGCCTTGTGTTTGTCCCCAGTCTTAATGATGTTTCCACCTGTCCTCAAACTGACACCTCCAATCCCTCTTCCCCTTTCCTCCCTTCCACGGGATGGGGAGTAAGCATACAGAGGTCTTCACTATACTGACACCTCACTAGCCAGATAGGATGTCCCCTGTCCTCATCCAATGTGCCACTCCATGAGGATGGCCTCCCATTCGTGTGCCTGGCAGGTTCACTGGCATTTGAGTGGATGCACTGACCCCTGCCTCTTCCTCCCCCAGGTAAAGTGCAGGGACTGTGAGGCCTTTGGACACAAGGCATCAAGCACCAGATGCCCCATAAAACACTGGGACATGACCCTCGTTCCCGTGGCCTTGGGCTCCAGGAGACTGAAGGAGAATGTGGAGCCGGGGAGTCCGTGGGACCAGCGGCACCAGGCTGGGCTATTGGACCAGGCTGAGAGGGAGAAGGCAGAGAGACAAAGGTGAGGAATGGGGCTTGTGACCCGAATGCCAGGGCTGACACGACAGACCCCGAGTCCGTGTGCATGCACAGTGTGCAGGGCGGCTGCCGGCAGAGCCAGGCTGGGCAAGGCAGGCAGAGGAGCTCCCAGGCTAACAGGGTCCACATTTGGGTGATGGAGCTGTCCCTGCTGATTTGGTGTGGGGTTTGTGGCTGGAGCAGTGTCCCTGCACCAATGAATATATGGAGCTTGGCACATGCCAAGGCAGACTCTCTCATAGGCTCTGCATGAAACAAACTGCCTGGATGACCTGGTGGGTCACTGTAGTCAGGGTGGGGCAGAGGTGGGCGGAGAGTGGCTGAGGAGGGAAAGGACTAGGTTGGCCCAAGCCCAGAGCAGGTGTCCGGCTGGAAGCCAGGGAAAGGAGTTCCTTCTCCTGTCCATGCTTTGATTTCTGGTGCAGGCAAGAAGCTGAGCAGAGGAAGGCCCTGCTCCACAGGTTCCCCAGGCGACCCCGGGAGGGGCAGAAGCACACCTGGAAGGAAGACACGGAATCTTGTGACTATGTGAGGGTGAGTGTGTGCTGCTTCCCGGGCTGTGCCCCTGGGGACTCCCTGGGCTCCATGGGCTTCCTGGGGGAGGCAGGGCTCCACTTCCTCGCTGACCTGTGGCAGTTGAGTAGCATGGTCTTAGCACCCATTTTTTCCTTGGTGCCCATTTTGTTGCCTTATGCCTTGTATTTGTGCGAATCGTGGCTCGTTGGCATGTGAAGGTCATTGGCGGGCACTCCTGGAGCACATACCATCCTCAGAGATCAGGCCTCTGTCTTTCATGACACGTTACCCCTTGCCCATCCCCTCTCAGGAGCTCCCACCATGACTCTCTAGCAGCAGGACTCCTACCTCCTCATGAGCAGAGAGGATGGAAGCGCTGGTCCAATGGAGGAAGCATCGCTGTGAGGCAGGACTTTGTGTGTCCCCCCCATGTCTCAAGGGCATCAACAGCATCCTGTCAGGCCTTTGTTCCGGAACAGCCCTGCAGCCAGATTCCCTACTCCTAGGTCAACAGATCCCATCTTTTTCTTTCCCTGTTCCGGGGGAGGGGGTGGTTACTAAGGTCTTGGCCATTTGTCGGTTTGTTTCTTTCTTTCCTGAGTGTTCATTTTGCCTTGGTGCCAGGGCCAAACTCATGGAGTCCCGTGTGTTCTCTTTTCCCACAGCATCCACACATGCCAATGCACGTCTACACCACCAGGAGGACTTCTATCGCTGAGCATGCCCTGCTGATGGAACCACGTGAAGACAACCCAGTCGTGAGTGTCCAGTCCCATTCCACATCTCGTCTCAGAAGCCCTTAAGTTAGCCTCAGCCCACCTGGTGGACCTCCTGGTGCCCAGGAAGTGCCGATCGCTGACACCCATCAGCCGGCTCGCCAACCCTGTGTCAGGGCTGACAGCCTGGTTGTGCAGCAGAGAGCCAAGAGGCCCTGCAGTGTCTCCCTCAAGGGTCCCCAGGATGGCTCCAAGGGCCATGGGTTGGGACACACCCTGGT
Organism: Canis lupus baileyi; assembly: GCF_048164855.1. NCBI lineage: Eukaryota > Metazoa > Chordata > Mammalia > Carnivora > Canidae > Canis > Canis lupus. The sequence continues at coordinate 6,896,397 of NC_132852.1, read as the reverse complement.
ACCACCCAAATATCCTGAGAAGAACACCCGTCCCGCAGTCAGCAAAGCATTGCAGACAATTCCCAAATGCCCCTCCAGACTCCAGGCAAGAAATGTGCCCAGATGCCCTTAGACAGGACCCTGAACCCCGAAAGAAAGCGTGCTGGAGCCCCAGCCAGCACACCAGCAGGAGCATCCAGGGAGGCCCTGTGGGGAATTCAGGGAGTCTGTGTCCTCCAGGAAGCAGACGTGCCCGTGGATGCACAGCCAGGCCCGCAGCCCAGGAAGACACCTGCCAAGCAAGGGCCAAGCAAGGGCTCCCAGCCCACACCTGCCACACCTCACCTGGAGATGCTGCAGCCGTGCACCGAGCCCCCACGGCCGCACTCTGCGCGGGCCCCCACTCAGCCCCTGAGAATGGTCTTCACCAGATTGGACAGAAGGTGCTGGAGCTCCCGGTTCCTCGCAGCTCCCTCATTCCTTCCTCCCGAGAAGCCAGGCCCTGCTCAGGGCCCTCCTGCCCCCCACCTGTCAGACAGAGCCTGTGTCTGTGGCCCCTGGAGTGTCCTCCACGGTGACCTACAGGTGTCTTCATCCTCAGAAGACACTGAGAGCGAATGAGCCAGCTCCTGGCCTCGGACATTGTCCTCCACCCCACTGCATCCTGACGGGGTGACTGAGGACCTGAGGACGTGGCCCCTCCTGGACTCATGTGGGGAATCAGCACTTGCTCAGCTGCTTTGCATGGAAATTCCTGGGTCCACAGCATGCTGCCTCTCATGCCCCTGGGGCTATGCACAGACACCCAAACCCCCAAAACACACCTTGCACTTTTCTTTAGGGAATCTGTGTGCTGTGACAAAGGGTAGTCTTCCCTCTGGAATGTCAATTTTCTCTTCTGCAAATAGGTTTTCCAATAAATGGAGGGAAATTTGAATCAGCACTTGTTACTCCATTGGAAATAGAATCTAAGATGTTAATGTGTCTGTGGTGTACACATGTGTGCCTTTGGGGTTTCGGCATCGAGAACCCACTGTGGGACCTGCAAATGGACATATTGTTTTCTCCTGAGATTAGTTTTTCTAGACTGTGGTGGTAGCTTGTGGGAATTGTGGTGGGCAATATTTCATCTGTGCATTTCAGTTATTCTCAGCGTTAATTTAGATTTGTGTGTAGTGTTTTATTTCCCTTAATAAAATGTTAGCACCAATGAAATGCGTCCAAGTGTTTCTTTTGATTTTGTGTTCTTTTTTTTTTTAAATCTCAGCAATTCTGAAACTCTCTATAATTAATTTAATTCCTCCAGCCTTAATTAACTGAGACGGGACAACAGCTTGATAGTTTTGGGGGATCTGTAGACTTTGAGGGTCTCCTGCACACCCAGTCTCTTTCGTGAAGTACTGCATAGGGAACATTGACCGTGTGCACCCTGTGAGGGAGCCCTGTGTACTGTATGGGCCCTGGGTCGCACATTGGTCTGTAATGGGATAAGTGGGTGGTTTCCCTCTATACATATTCTGGATCCAACTTTAATGTTGGATCATGATGCCTCCTTTCTGAGACCTGGGCAAGGAGATTTTTTACCCTCCTGATGATTTCCTAAGGAGGCAATGGTTGACAAGTCGTCTAAATACCACAAGACCAAGGCCACGGTGTCTCTCTCTCTCTCTCTCTCTCTCTCGTTCCCTCTCAGTCTCTCTTTCTCAGGGATATCTCTGATATGGGCCCATGGAAACAAAACAATACAACACCATGCCAAATGAGAACAAACCAAACCAAGCACTTCCATATTTGTATTCAGAGAATTTCTTTTTCTTTTTTTTTTTTTTAGAAAGACAACTGACTGCTCTTTTCTCACTCCAGAGCATCTGCTTAAGGGTGTTCCCTTTCTCTGTGCAGATGCCTGTAGGTGGAGGGTAGAAGAGCTCCTTTATGAGCACACTAGGGTTTAAAATGTCAAAAGGCAGTAGAAAAGCCACAGTGTGGGATCCTTCTCCCACCCCCAGGGCCTAAGTAACTCCCATTCATGCAATCATTATGTGACCCGGATCAGAGTCTGGCCCCTTGAGCCTCAGGCCCCTGTCTCATCCCATGAATGCCGCCCTATTGCTATCTCATGGCTTCTGAGGAAAATGCAGCTTCCTGGGCCCTCAAGAGATGCATACATGAATAGAAATATTCCCTACTTTCTGGAAGCCTATGAAAATCCCAGAGGTTCAAAGGTAGGAAGGTCTATCCTCACAGGGGCATGTTGGGATTGGAACCAGCAAAGTAGTCTAAGGATTCTTGGACTTGCAGGAATATAGGGTAGAGGGGTGAGGAGGCAGGCAGGCTTGAGCAAAGGGCCTTAATGCTGGGCTCTCCAGCACAATTAGGACTTCATGCGCTGTGGAGGGGATTCCATCCATGTGCACAGGGAGACCAGGGAGAAAGGCTAGTTGAAGTCCTGAGCAGGGCTGTTCTCCCCCTCTAGTCACCTCACTTGTCTTTTACTTCCCTGCCATCAAAAAACCAAACCAAACCAAACCTAAAACAACCAAACCCAACCAAACCAAACGCAAACCTATCTTCCCAAAGGAAAATCCACTCTCATCCAGATATGGAAGACGACAGAGTTATCTGAACAAACAGGTATAGGTTATGGATATTAGTAATAGATGGAGTTAGCAGAGTTGGATGCACATTGGGTGAATCCTCCCTTCCTTCAGCCTTGGGGAAAAATGAGGCCACTTGAAGGTGAAAGGATTAGAAGCAGTGAGCAGCCAGCTTTGAGTGTGGAAATGATGCTGAGGACCTGGGGTCAGTGTGAGCATGTCTGACCGTGTCCTCATGCATCCCTCATCCCATTGCTTATCTTCTCTTTATATTGAAAGACCATTTGTCCAAACCAGGGTGGGTGGAGTGTTGGCAGCAATGTGTTTGGTCATATACAACCAGCACCGATTTGAAAACCCAGGCACCTACACACTAAATGACAAACTACCGTGTAAGTCGATGACCTACAGCCTTGTATGGCGACAGACTTCTTTTCAGGAAATTATGGGCACAAAATATATATTGAGAAGTCAACCCATAAACCCGGTGCTTGATAATATTTGGAAATGCAAAGAGGCAATGAAATGCTTATATTTCAGGAGTTAAATGCATCCTGCCTGCTTAGATCATGTTGATTGAATCACAGCCCCTTCACAATCTACCCCCACCTTTGACTGAAGAGCAGGTGCCTGGCAAGGACCCATCTCCCACAGGGAATTGCTCCATATCCCAGCAACTCTAACCTGTCCAGACACTTTACTGTCATCCGTCTGTGTGAGAATCTCCTGACAAAGAAGAGGTGGGCACAGGATTTCAGATCACTTCCACTCCAATTTTGGTCCTTGGGTGACACCTCAGAAAGACATTCTCCACTGAATGAATGTGGGTTTTGAGGTTAACTAATGGGTGCTATGTAACAATTATATTTCTTAGGGGCAAGATTGACTAATACATTGTTGAAAGGTAATTAATGTGTGATTATGCTGATTCTTATGATTTGGGCAGCGTTCTCGTGTTCTTTCAAACTTTGGTCACATATACATACATTTAATGTTTCCATTATTTCCTTTCAGAATGAATTATAACATTCATGAATCACAGTTATTAGAAAATAATAAGACACTTTGAATTTTGTGGAGAAAATATCAGGGTTTCTTTAAATTTTATTTATTCATCAGACAGATTGAGTAGAGAGTAAGGGGATAGATCTGTGCCAGTTGGAGAGTGAGATGGAGCCTCTCACTGACCAGGGATCCAGACTGTGCACAGAAAACCACAAAACCAAACCACATTGTTGGAAAAGTTTTGAAAATGTCACTGAGTTGGGAGGTTGCCCTCAAGCAGACATTATCTAGAACACTCCAAGGGCAAAAGCAGCCATATTGGAAGGAATTGGCAGCATCGGATTCCCTCCTGACGGCGGGGCTCTTCCTTATCCACCACCGTCTCTCGTCTCTGCACCCAGAGTGTCTTCACTCCATGCTCTTCTTCCGTGAGGGATTTCTTAAAATTCCATTCTCTCCCCGAGTTCCCTTCCTTGCTTATGGAGTCTTCAGGTTCCATGTGTCCTTCAATTCTTTGCTTCTGTGTGATCGCTGGCATGTGAGCCCCAACATGCTAGAGCCACCATGTGGAACTGATTTACTGAGATGTCTCCAAATGGAAAAATCCCTAATGCAACAAAATGTATTGATTCCACATATATTCCAAATCGTGTATCACACACAGTATCACTAAAAATTTTAAAGACAGCTATGGTTTTCTTTTTAATATTCCCTTGGCTATTCAGGGTCTTTTCTATTTCCACACAAATCTTAAGATGATTTGTTCCAAATCTCTAAAGAAAGTCCTCAGTGTTTTGATAGGGATTGCATTAAATGTGTGAATCGCCCTGGGTACCCTTGACATTTTCATAATATTACTTCTTCTAATCCTTGAGCTTGGAATATTTTTCCATCTCTTTGTGTCTCCCTCCATTTCCTTAAAAGTGTTCTGTAGTTTTTAGGGTATAGATCCTTTACCTCTTTGGGTAGGTTGATTCCTAGGTATCTTATGTTGAATAGCAGGGGTAAGACTGGCCATCCCTGCCTTGTTCCTGATCTTAGGGGAAAGGCTCCCAGTGTTTCCCCATTGAGAATGATGTTTGCTGAGGGGTTTCTGTAAATGGCTTTTAAGATGCTGAGGAATGGCCCCTCTATCCTACACTCTGAAGACAGGATTAGCTCGGTCCACTGCCAGAAGAGTGAATGCAATGGCTTCTTCTAAAGAAACTAAAACACTGTTTGGAAACCTTCTCATCTCGCCCTCTGGTAACAGGAGGCTAATGTATTTTATGTCCCCTTATCACCACAGGGGTGGGGTTCTTTTCCCATTAAAATGAGCACTTTTAATAATATCACCATGGAATGGATTGTTCTCATCTCCATGCCTTTACTGTGCTTGATTTCTATGAAGTGGAGAGGCAGAGCTAAGATGTGGTTCATCTGTGGTGTCTTCTGTTGGAGCAGCTGGTAATGGGATGATGCACACCTCACGGGAGGAGGCAATCTCCCTAGAAGCTGTTTCCTGTCTCCTGCCTGAGCTCAAACCTGCCACGAGACACATGCCCTAAGATATCTCCTGTGAAAAGTCCTGACTTTGTTTTCTCCTGCTGGACAACACAAAAGCTCATGAAGGGGAGTCAGGTAAATCCTTCTCCTTACATTAACCCACCATAGCCAGGAACCTACCATCCTTGTCAAGCTCATAGATCATTGATTGGATGTGGCTTCCCAGATTAAACCTCCATATCCTGCCATGGAATCTAGCCTTGGGGCTGTCCCCAAAACCCAATTTCAGCCCAGATTTCTATTGTGAAAACAATTCCAGCCTGACATTTTGCCACAGGTTGATGGAGCCAGGACTCAACACATTGTTTCCTGGAAACAGGTATGAGGTCCACCTAGAACTCCATCCAGGATTGGCAATTCCATTTTTCCAGGAAATAACTCACACATCTGCGGATCCCTGGGTGGCTCAGCAGTTTGGCACCTGCCTTTGGCCCAGGGCGTGATCCTGGAAACCCAGGATCGAGTCCCACGTCAGTCTCTGGGCATGGAGCCTGCTTCTCCCTCCTCCCGTGTCTCTGCCCCTCTCTCTCTCTCTGTCTATCATACATAAATAAATGAATAAATCAATCTTTAAAAGAAAAAGAACTCGTGAATCTGGTCTGTGGGAGGCTCTGCAGATTCTTTGGACTGTCCTCATGACTAATAGATCTTCATAGAGAGAGACCCCCCTCGAGTTACTAATGGATACCTGGACAGGATGAGCATTGAAGTCCAGACACCTAACCAGAGAATCCATCTGCTGACTGCCCAGCCTCCACCGTCCCCACAGTGTACTATCCAAACATCTCCCGTCATCCCTCCTAGGGGTCTCTGCTAGCCTTGGACAGAGATGGTGTACTTCTGGTTCAATCTACTCCCTCCCCCTTAATTTCTCATACAAGCATCTTCCTGGTCAGAGCTCTCATAATTGAAGAGACCCTGAAGAATAATGTCCCTATGTCCCATTGCATTTCCTCTTAAATGGCTGCTGTCGCTTCCCCTATATTGAGCCAGTGAGTAGGAGTGAGAAATTCCCATGGGGGAGGATATAAATTTGAGCTGCAGGTTACCTAGAGGTGGCTGTGGAATTCCACTCAGGGGAAACAGGCAAAGAAGCCTCTGTGAGGAGCCAGCCTGGAAATAAAACAACTGTTTCAAGGTTCTGAACTACTGGGGAGCAAAAGCCTGCACACCAAATCATATGTGGGAATTTTTTATTAAGAATAAAAAACCACACCACTTCCTAATAACATTTTAGAACAAAAACAAATAAAGCAGATGCAATATTCTGCATAACAATTTCAGAGAAATAATATCAACAAGTACAGAAAATGTCTTCTAGGAGAAAACATGGTGTAATTTGCAGAACTCTGGATGGGATCTTTTTCTAAATCAGAAATTCAGACATTTATAAAACAATTTCAGATTAACTTGTTAATTTCTGTTTACAACCAATTTACAATTGCCAGGATGATTTCCCTACATTTGTTAGAAAATGGATTTCACTAAGACAAACTTGACATTCCGATTGGGAAGCACGCTTTCACATTCCTATAGATTTACCTAAAGAAAAACTGCAGCATCTGTGTAGTGGTGGAAGTGTATGGGTAGGGGCACAAAAGCAGGACACCCAGCACGTTGTGACTTGACCGTTTCCATGCAGTTCAGTGGAGGAATTGCTGGTTCACCACATCAGTCCAGGTGGGGACATATCCTCATTCCCACAGACACCTCCTCAGGTTCCTCTGCTGTGGAGGACAAGTCCCCAAGTCCATGAGCTGTCTCATTCCCTATGACAGTCTTCAGAGGACGGGGATACCTGCAGGTCCTCTTACGGAACTCTTGGCAAGACATGCACACAGGCTCCCTCACTCTTTACGACAGAATAAACTGTATTGGCCATAAGAAACACAATTCCCAGACATGAAAGAAACCCTGACACCTTAGATCTCTAATCTGTCTTAGGTACATGAAAATCTCCAAAAAAACCTGATTTCTTCTGCACAGATCCTATTGTCCCTTACTCTCCAGTAAGGGTGGCATGTCCAAGTTTGAATTCAGAGTGAAAATAACATTATGATGTGATGTTACAACTGCACATCTATGGTCACACTCAGAGGCGTGTGCTGGTCATGCAATAATTTCCATTCTACAATGAACTTGTCAAACTCCTCTGTAAGAAATGCAATGATAACACAGAACACATATAACCTGACCTCAAAACGCTTTTGCTAGACTCATGAACTTGGCACTGTTTTCCAAGGTATCAACCCAGGTCCAAATTTGAATTTGAACTGGTCTGAAATCCAGAGTCCACTTCTTCTGGGTCAAGAGACGCCAAGAGCAGACGGTAGCAAAATAGTCATAAAAAGTTATGTTCAGTGGGAGGCTGGGCATTTCCCTTTGGAATAAGAGTCCTTGTTAGTTTGCTTCTCTTCAGTCTTAATGTGGGAGAGAGTATGTTAGTAAATTGAACACCAATAAAAAAAATATCATTATAAAAAAAAAATAAAAAAAAAATAAAAAAAAAAATAAAAAAAGTAAAATCACTGTGGTTCAATCAGGTCTGGATGCAGTTATCGCCGGAAAATAAGCACTTAATTTCCATCTCACAATTTCCAAGCAATGACCAAGACACATCGCTAGCAAGACCCAATACACTCTTATGTTCAGAGAAATATTCTTTCAATATAAATAGAAGAAAAGCATTCGGAAGTGGGGAGCATGACGAGAGGGTCAAACATACTGACTTCAACCCCAGGTCCTCTGCATCATATCCACTGTCAACCCTGACTGCTCACTGCCTCTCAACTGCAAGGGGCCCCCACTCTCCCCAAGGCTGAAGGACCGGCATGTTCCTGGATAGACCCCATATGAAATCCACACTATCCCAATAAAAGATCATGACAATGAAACAGGTTTAAATATCAGTGTCCTCAAGTTTCAGTTGAAGGCCTTATCCCATGAACACACCTGATAGATGGTTCTTCCATACATACAGAACACACACTTCACACAACACAAAATATTTCCAGTAGGGACTGTGTTCGGGTTTGGAGTGAGTGAGTGACGCTGTGTGTATGGGTGTGTGTGCCCATGTGCACCAAAGTTAGGAGACACATCCCTGGACTCCTTCCCCAGACCTCTGTCCCTTCTTGCTCATCCTCTTGGTAGGTCTGGCTCTTCCTGGCACACGCGGGACTTTGGCCACGTCCCCGGCCACCTGAGGTGGGAGCATCCCAGCTGCAGTGGTGAGCAGGTCGACAGTCTGTTGAGGATGATTCTTCGGCATCTCAGGTCTGTATTTGGAGTGGTGAAGGATGACTGCGTTCGCAGGAAGAGCAATTTCTCTTCTCCTGACATTGAGTTCAGGCTTAGGGCGGTTGCATTCTTGGAGGCATCTCCACTGGTCTAATGTCATTTGTTGTCTGGAGGTCTCTTCCCCCCGCTCCTCCAACTCAGGATGGTTCACGGAGGGATCCGTTGCCGGCTCTCCTGAGGCCTCACCCACCACCGTGGGGTCTGCCTCGGGAGATGCGAGTCCTCCCTCCTCGACTGACTCCCTCCCAAGGTCTCTCTCCAGATCAGTCTTCTGCATATAAAAGAGGACATAGGCAGGTTGGCGCAGCGCACAAATCACATCACAGGCGCTGACCTTAGCATCATCCATTTTATACCACTGGCCATTTCCTGCCTTTATGAAACAGAAGTAATGTCCGCTGTGGCAACTCCTCCCAGCGTGCACCAGCACGGCATAGAGCACATAAACCAAGGGTCCTGCCCTCTGCTCAGACAGGCAGTGTTGCATGTCAAGGCGCTCAGGATATTGCACCTCCTTAGTCATTTTGTTGCCTGTCAAGTCTGAGAATCGTCTCAAGACCAGGATGAGGACCTTCGGGGAAGTGTGCAAAGTCTACACCTTGGACGCAGGCACCTTCTTCAGACACTTACTACAATGGTAGGCATTTTCACCTTCCAGCAGTTCGGGCTTCACCAACTGCTCCAAAGCTTGGCTGACGCTGTGAGCAGGCGCGATGTCCAGGCTGATGTCCAGGTAAGATTCCAGAGTGCTCGAAATGCCTTGGCAGTGGAGACACTGGATTTGAGACCTCCAGTACCCTCCAAAGAGTTGCTGGATGAGGGTGCTGTCCTGAGGACGCTCAGGGTCTGAGAGCTTGTCCTCAGGCAAGCATGCTTGCTGCATTGCATCCAGAATGAACATGAGATACTCATGGGCATCTTCCTGCTTGTGTCTGTGGAAGGCGGCGAGCAGGAGTGGCAGGGGCCGGAGCACACGTCCAGGATGGCAGAGAACCCGCGTCAGGTGAGCCTGCAGGGTACACAGCATGCAGGATGTCTGCTTCCTACAGGTGGTCCCGTGCTGCTGGGACAGCATGTAGCTGGCGAGGGGCTCTGTGTAGGTCAGACACTGTAGGGTCGCATTCACATAGCAAGTGTTGCCCATGTTCTGAAGCCCGGCTCCCACCTGGGAAAGGCTCTTCCAACTCAGAGGCGTCTTAGTGGGAGGCAGCCCTGCTGATGCGGGAGCCAACGGGTTAGTCAGGGAGGAGAGCGTCTTTGATGCAGGGGATGCCCTCTCGGGCACAGAGGGTCTTCCGAGGACTTCAGCACCGCCTCTCCTTGACCAGCATAACTGGGGTTTGGGAGAGGCGCTGAACTGAGGCTCCTCTGAGGGGTGGAGGTGGGCAGCCTCCATGTCTGCAGAAACAGTGTCCACAAGATACATTCAACCAGGAGCTTTGGGTTGCAAAGGGATGCTCCTCTCACTGTGCCAGTTTCCAAATGTCAGATAGTGACCCTCACCTCCACCTTTCATGGCTTTTGGGCCCTGGGATAAGGCACAAAGTCCTCTAATCCACTCTAATTGCTTGATTGGATTACGGGATTTGGGTGTGGTCCATCCCTGACAGAGACCATTCAGGTCAGCCCAGCTCCTAATCTTGCCTCCCACAACAGACAGCAACTTCAGATCTTTCTCAACCTCCCTAACTGCCCCTACCTATGTCTAACAGACTTTCTTCAGTGTTTCTATGTTCAGTGGAAATCTTAATGAGTGTCCTTTTTCTTTTTGAGTAACCTCAAGTGAGCCAAGGAGAGTTAGACATTAGTGCTCTAAGACAGGGAAGATCATTCTCCCAAAAGAGCTCAGGTATCACATAGGAACACCTTATCCTCACCAGCCAGAATGTTTGTAGCTGTAACCAATTATTTGGGAATATGGTGTCCATGCTTTGCTTCTACACCTTCATCTCTGTTTACTATGAATCCAATATACAAAGATGATGAAGGTCTTAATGAATATCATTGTCTGTCTAGGTGTGTCTCGGGTCTACAACAAGTGAAATCCTCTGGATGGTTTTATGCTTTTGGGAAACATTCCTTTAAAGCTCCTTTCTGACAGGTCTATATCTTAAATCCAGTGTTATTATGCCTAATTTTAATTTTTCCTCAGGTAATTCTACACCAATATTCTTTATATACTTTTGACTTAATTGGAGTATGTCGTAGGCTTGCACCTTTTTTACACATTATGGTTTTGGCAGTTGTAGATGCAGGGAGGTAGGCACGGGGTTAGCTCGTGGTTTGGAAGTGTCATTATGGCTTATTCTGTTTACAGAATTGGTAGTCTCTGCTGAAAGATTTTTGATTCAACAAGACAATTAATTCCTACTGTGACCATGACCATTTCCAGTTTATGAATTTGAATAAGCCTTAGGAAAGGTTAAAACCTAAGTCCATTTGTCTTCTTTACTAAACAGAGGCCAAGAGAAATTTTGCAAGGCCTTGGTCAGTGACTGGGCTGCACAAGCCCTGGGGCCCTGCTGAATACTTGATGTTCACTTGTCGTCCCTGGACACTGAGAGAATAAAAGTGTCATCTCTTATGCCACCATGTTTTAGGATATTTATTCTGAAACCATGGAGTCTAAAAAAATTTTTGTGTAGGATGCTCTTTATGATATCTCCGTGTTTAACTGAAAGTTTTAATTGACAAAATGAATATTACATCATGAATATCGTCAAACTATGACCCCATTTTTATTGCCATTAGCTCTAAATTGAGCAATCATACAGAGATATGGGGCCTAGGAATGATGTCTTTTGCTGAGTCTCCTCGTGTTGTCCAGAGATCCCATTACTCATTGTTTGACATGAGAAATAACTGTTTGGGAAGGTTTAACAATCCCTCTCTTTCTATAATCTGCTTAAACAAAGCCAGGCACATCCTCTGTGCCTGAGAAAGTACAATATTATTATTGTCTGCTTATCATTGTTTTTTTAATCATCATTCTCATTCTTATTATCTGCCTCAATTAAGTATTTAAACACCTTATGAATATTCCATGTCAGTTGATTGGCTAGATGCCTGATGAACTTCAGTAGTCTGTTACAATATCCCCAGTTCAACTTTGGACTCTATTAAAAATTTCCTCTTACTTTGAGCAGAAATCTAAGGCTGTGCAATTCCTTTCTGTTGGTCTGAGTCCTAACTGGGGTAGAACAGGTTCAGTGTTTCTTCAGCATGGCATTATCTCAGGTATACGACAGCAATATGTGTTCTTTCTCCTCCTCAAAGCTGTATTTTCCAAGAACAAGTTCCCTTTGGGAGTGACTGCCAGTTCTTTGTATTATTTCTCTTGAGAACATCTGTCACCAAAAACTTTTCAATCATTTATCTCAAAATACCTTTACTCTCTTCAGCTTAATCTTTGTTCTAAAGAAAAACTCGTTGTCCACATCACCCTGAATTCCAGAATTAAACCCATTATTCATTGATATTTCTTACAGAATGGATCAGCCTCAGGTTTCTTTTATCTTTGCACCTAAAATCTTGAAACTCCACAGCCACATGGCTGTGGTCTATCGTTGCATGTGGCCTATCGTTGACCTGCCTACAGTATAAACAGCACCATCTTTACCTTTTGTTATATATCTGAAACTATTAATTTGGAGACATGAAAACAATCACACATTGGGAAGGAATGTTATTGAAATTAGAAAGTAGACTGCCTCCATCCCAGGAAGACATACTCTGCTTCTAGATATCCTAGAAATGACTATGGCAGAAGGAATTGAATACCCAGTAGGGACACTGTGTAAGTTGTGCAGGGAATCTGAGCTCCCATACAGCTGCTCACGTGACATGTGCTTTTTCTTTTTTTTTAATTTATTTTTTATTGGTGTTCAATTTACTAACATACAGAATAACCCCCAATGCCGTCACCCATTTAATCCCACCCCCCACCCTCCTCACCTTCTACCACCCCTAGTTCGTTTCCCAGAGTTAGCAGTCTTTACGTTCTGTCTCCCTTTCTGATATTTCCCACACATTTCTTCTCCCTTCCCTTATATTCCCTTTCACTATTATTTATATTCCCCAAATGAATGAGAACATATAATGTTTGTCCTTCTCCGATTGACTTACTTCATTCAGCATAATACCCTCCAGTTCCATCCACGTTGAAGCAAATGGTGGGTATTTGTCATTTCTAATAGCTGAGTAATATTCCATTGTATACATAAACCACATCTTCTTTATCCATTCATCATTCGTTGGACACCAAGGCTCCTTCCACAGTTTGGCTATCGTGGCCATTGCTGCTATAAACATCGGGGTGCAGGTGTCCCGGCGTTTCATTGCATTTGTATCTTTGGGGTAAATCCCCAACAGTGCAATTGCTGGGTCGTAGGGCAGGTATATTTTTAACTGTTTGAGGAACCTCCACACAGTTTTCCAGAGTGGCTGCACCAGGTCACATTCCCACCAACAGTGTAAGAGGGTTCCCTTTTCTCTGCATCCTCTCCAACATTTGTTGTTTCCTGCCTTGTTAATTTGCCCCATTCTCACTGGTGTGAGGTGGTATCTCATTGTGGTTTTGATTTGTATTTCCCTGATGGCAAGTGATGCAGAGCATTTTCTCATATGCGTGTTGGCCATGTCTATGTCTTCCTCTGTGAGATTTCTCTTCATGACTTTTGCCCATTTCATGATTGCATTGTTTGTTTCTTTGGTGTTGAGTTTAATAAGTTCTTTAGAGATCTTGGAAACTAGCCCTTTATCTGATAGGTCATTTGCAAATATCTTCTCCCATTCTGTAGGTTGTCTTTTAGTTTTGTTGACTGTATCCTTTGCTGTGCAAAAGCTTCTTATCTTGATGAAGTCCCAATAGTTCATTTTTGCTTTTGTTTCTTTTGCCTTCGTGGATGTATCTTGCAAGAAGTTACTATGGCCGAGTTCAAAAAGGGTGTTGCCTGTGTTCTTCTCTAGGATTTTGATGGAATCTTGTCTCACATTTAGATCTTTCATCCATTTTGAGTTTATCTTTGTGTATGGTGAAAGGGAGTGGTCTAGTTTCATTCTTCTGCATGTGGATGTCCAATTTTCCCAGCACCATTTATTGAAGAGACTGTCTTTCTTCCAATGGATAGTCTTTCCTCCTTTATCGAATATTAGTTGACCATAAAGTTCTGGGTCCACTTCTGGATTCTCTATTTTGTTCCACTGATCTATGTGTCTGTTTTTGTGCCAGTACCACACCGTCTTGATGACCACAGCTTTGTAGTACAACCTGAAATCTGGCATTGTGATGCCCCCAGATATGGTTTTCTTTTTTAAAATTCCCCTGGCTATTCGGTGTCTTTTCTGCTTCCACACAAATCTTAAAATAATTTGTTCTAACTCTGAAGAAAGGCCATGGTATTTTGATAGGGATTGCATTAAACGTGTATATTGCCCTGGGTAACATTGACATTTTCACAATATTAATTCTGCCACTCCATGAGCATGGAATATTTTTCCATCTCTTTGTGTCTTCCTCAATTTCTTTCAGAAGTGTTCTATGGTTTTGAGGGTATAGATCCTTTACATCTTTGGTTAGGTTTATTTCTAGGTATTTTATGCTTTTGGGTGCAATTGTAAATGGGATTGACTCCTTAATTTCTCTTTCTTCAGTCTCATTGTTAGTGTATAGAAATGCCACTGATTTCTGGGCATTGATTTTGTATCCTGCCACGCTACCGAATTGCTGTATGAGTTCTAGCAATCTTGGGGTGGAGACTTTTGGGTTTCCTATGTAGAGTATTATGTCATCGGCGAAGAGGGAGAGTTTGACTTCTTCTTTGCCAATTTGAATGCCTTTAATGTCTTTTTGTTGTCTGATTGCTGAGGCTAGGACTTCCAGTACTATGTTGAAGAGCACTGGTGAGAGTGGACATCCCTGTCTTGTTCCTGATCTTAGGGAAAAGGCTCCCAGTGCTTCCCCATTGAGAATGATATTTGCTGTGGGCTTTTCATAGATGGCTTTTTAGATGTCGAGGAATGTTCCCTCTATCCCTACACTCTGAAGAGTTTTGATCAGAAATGGATGCTGTATTTTGTCAAATGCTTTCTCTGCATCTAATGAGAGGATCATATGGTTCTTGGTTTTTCTCTTGCTGATATGATGAATCACATTGATTGTTTTACGGGTGTTGAAGCAGCCTGGTGTCCCAGGGATAAATCCTACTTGGTCATGGTGAATAATTTTCTTAATGTACTGTTGGATCCTATTGGCCAGTATCTTGTTGAGAATTTTTGCATCCATGTTCATTAGGGATATTGGTCTGTAATTCTCCTTTTTGTTGGGGTCTTTGTCTGGTTTTGGAATTAAGGTGATGCTGGCCTCATAGAACGAATTTGGAAGTACTCCATCTCTTTCTATCTTTCCAAACAGCTTTAGGAGAATAGGTATGGTTTCTTCTTTAAACGTTTGATAGAATTCCCCTGGGAAGCCATCTGGCCCTGGACTCTTGTGTCTTGGGAGGTTTTTGATGACTGCTTCAATTTCCTCCCTGGTTATTGGCCTGTTCAGGTTTTCTATTTCTTCCTGTTCCAGTTTTGGTAGTTTGTGGCTTTCCAGGAATGCGTCCATTTCTCCTAGATTGCCTAATTTATTGGCGTATAGCTGTTCATAATATGTTTTTAAAATCGTTTGTATTTCCTTGGTGTTGGTGCTGATCTCTCCTTTCTCATTCATGATTTTATTAATTTGAGTCTTCTCTCTCTTCTTTTTAATAAGACTGGCTAATGGTTTATCTATCTTATTAATTCTTTCAAAGAACCAACTCTTGGTAATGTTGATCTGTTCCACAGTTCTTCTGGTCTCGATTTCGTTGAGTTCTGCTCGAATCTTTATTAACTCCCTTCTTCTCTTGGGTGTAGGATCTATTTGCTGTTTTTTCTCTAGCTCCTTTATGTGTAAGGTTAGCTTTTGTATTTGAGTTCTTTCCAGTTTTTGAACGGATGCTTGTATTGTGATGTATTTCCCCCTTAGGACTGCTTTAGCTGCATCCCAAAGATTTTGGATGGTTGTATCTTCATTCTCATTAGTTTCCATGAATCTTTTTAATTCTTCCTTAATTTCCTGGTTGACCTTTCATCTTTGAGCAGGATGGTCCTTAACCTCCACGTGTTTGAGGTCCTTCCAAACTTCTTGTTGTGATTTAGTTCTAATTTCAAGGCATTATGGTCTGAGAATATGCAGGGGACAATCCCAATCTTTTGGTATCGGTTCAGACCCGATTTGTGACCCAATATGTGGTCTATTCTGGAGAAAGTTCCATGTGCGCTTGAGAAGAATGTGTATTCAGTTGAGTTTGGATGTAAAGTTCTGTAGATATCTGTGAAATCCATCTGGTCCAGTGTATCATTTAAAGCTCTCATTTCTTTGGAGATGTTGTGCTTAGAAGACCTATCGAGTATAGAAAGAGCTAGATTGAAGTCACCAAGTATAAGTGTATTTTTATCTAAGTATTTCTTCACTTTGGTTAATAATTGATTTATATATTTGGCAGCTCCCACATTCGGGGCATATATATTGAGGATTGTTAAGTCCTCTTGTTGGATAGATCCTTTAAGTATGATATAGTGTCCCTCTTCATCTCTCACTACAGTCTTTGGGGTAAATTTTAGTTTATCTGATATAAGGATGGCTACCCCTGCTTTCTTTTGAAGACCATTCGAATGGTAAATGGTTCTCCAACCTTTTATTTTCAGGCTGTAGGTGTCCTTCTGTCTAAAATGAGTCTCTTGTAGACAGCAAATAGATGGGTCCTGCTTTTTTATCCAGTCTGAAACCCTGTGCCTTTTGATGGGGTCATTAAGCCCGTTCACATTCAGAGTTACTATTGAGAGATATGAATTTAGTGTCATCATGATAACTATTCAGTCCTTGTTTTTGTGGATTGTTCCACTGAACTTCTTCTTAAAGGGGAATTTTAAGAGGCCCCCTTAAAATTTCTTGCAGAGCTGGTTTGGAGGTCACATATTCTTTTAGTTGCTGCCTGTCTTGGAAGCTCTTTATCTCTCCTTCCATTTTGAATGAGAGCCTTGCTGGATAAAGGATTCTTGTTTGCATGTTCTTCTCATTTAGGACCCTGAATATATCCTGCCAGCCCTTTCTGGCCTGCCAGGTCTCTGTGGAGAGGTCTGCTGTTACCCTAATACTCCTCCCCATAAAAGTCAGGGATTTCTTGTCTCTTGCTGCTTTAAGGATCTTCTCTTTATCTTTGGAATTTGCAAGCTTCACTATTAAATGTCGAGGTGTTGAACGGTTTTTATTGATTTTAGGGGGGATCTCTCTATTTCCTGGATCTGAATGCCTGCTTCCCTTCCCAGATTAGGAAAGTTTTCAGCTAGAATTTGTTCAAATACATATTCTGGCCCTCTGGCCCTTTCGGCACCCTTGGGAACACCAATTAAACGTAGGTTTTTCTTCCTCAGGCTGTCGTTTATTTCCCTTAATCTATCTTCATGGTCTTTTAATTGTTTGTGTCTTTTTTCCTCAGTTTCCCTCTTTGCTATCAACTTGTCTTCTATGTCACTCACTCATTCTTCCACCTCGTTAACCCTCGTCGTTAGGACTTCTAGTTTGGATTGCATCTCATTCAATTGATTTTTAATTTCTGCCTGATTGGCTCTAAATTCTGCAGTCATGAAGTCTCTTGAGTCCTTTATGCTTTTTTCTAGAGCCACCAGTAGCTGTATAATAGTGCTTCTGAATTGGCTTTCTGACATTGAATTGTAATCCAGATTTTGTAACTCTGTGGGAGAGAGGACTGTTTCTGATTCTTTCTTTTGAGGTGAGGTTTTCCTTCTAGTCATTTTGCTCAGTGCAGAGTGGCCAAAAGCAAGTTGTATTGGGAAAAGGAGAAAAAGAGAGGAGAGAAAGAAGGAAAGAAAAGAGAAAGAGAAAAAAAAGGAAGAAAAAAAACGAAAAAAAAAGAAGAAAAAGAGAAAGAAAAAGAAAGAAAGGAGAAAAAAGGGGGGTGGGGGAAGGAAACAAATCAAAAAGCAAAACAAAACAAAAAAAAGAACCACGGGGGAGTATCTTCTGATTCTGTGTACTTTAAGTCCCTTGGCTTCCCCTGGAAGTTGTCAGTCAGTCTAGCTGGTCTTCTGGGGGAGGGGCCTGCTGTGCTGATTTTCAGGTGTTAGCAGTTGGGGGAGCTGCTGTGCCCCTGCCTGGTGCAGGGCTCAGTGGGGG
Organism: Canis lupus baileyi; assembly: GCF_048164855.1. Lineage (NCBI taxonomy): Eukaryota > Metazoa > Chordata > Mammalia > Carnivora > Canidae > Canis > Canis lupus. The sequence continues at coordinate 6,878,751 of NC_132852.1, read as the reverse complement.
TTGTTTACCCCGTGAGGTCCCAGGAACAACAACCCCAGTGGCGGGGTCAGCTCTGGAAACCTGGATTCAGCCCCCGCAGGAACTCCAGAGCTCTGCGTCTGCAGGGCCTGGAGGCTCCGGGCAGGGCCACTGATCTGCTCAGCTCGGGGCAGGAGCGTCCTCGCTGTCCTGGGCCCTCCCGGCCTCTGCCTGTCCCGGGGGAGGCCGGATCCTGGGCTGTGTCCCGGCGCCCTGTGCTCCGGAGCCTGCGCTGTTGGATTCACGCTCCCGGGGCCGCGCAGCCCCCTCTGCGGAGCCGCCCCCGACCCCCCCCGAGCTGCTCCGGGTCCCCCCGTGCGCGCTGCAGCCCTTAGGGAGCTCGGCGCACTCTCCCGGGGCGCAGGTGTCTGTTAGTGTCCCCGGGAGCCCGAGGGCATCCCCGCCCTCCTGGGTCCTGCCCCACCTCCCTGCGAGCCCCTTTCCGCCCAGGAAGGTTGGTGCAGCTCCTGCTCCTCCGGGACGGGGCTCTCCTGTCCTGGGGACACTCGCCCCGGCCTCAGCCCGGCTCCTCGCGGGGCCCCTCCCCCTTGGAGGCCTTTGTTTCTTTATTTCTTTTTCCCCGTCTTCCTACCTTGATAGAAGCACAAACTCTTCTCACTGTAGCATTCCAGGTGTTCTCTTTTTAATTCTCAGGCCGAATTCATAGATTTTCAGGATAAATTGAAGGTTTTCTAGGTAATTTGGTGGAGACAGGTGATTTGGAGACCCTCCTCTCCCGTCATCTTGCCCCTCCTCTGTATTGTCCTTTCTTGATGCGGGGTCCATTTCAAAACCCCCTCACAATAACGGAAAGGGAATGGCAGTGTCTGTAGAACAAGATTGATCAGTTTGTGCTGAATTCCCAAATGGCAGAGGACAAAACGTTAAGAATCATCTTCTTTCATATTCCCAATTGAAGTACTGAACCCCAGGGATAGGAAAAGCAAAGAAGTTGACCACAAAATGTGCTCTGAGACACTTAACCTTGTGTCTATGCCTTGAGAGTATAAAAGAAAGCTAGAGAAGGCAGAGGACAAATTTCCTTGGAAAATGTGTTAGTGAGCTGGGATTGGGACCTCACTGTGGCTCTCAAGGGGGACGGGTGAGGAAGACAGCACTTTTATACACAATCCACACAACCCACTCAGGATTGAGGTGAGCTTCAAGAGGCTACTTGGGAAATTCAACATGCCGCACTGTGGTTCTATACCTGAACGTGTTGACAGGTGAAGAACTCTGGCTGGAGTTGTCCACGGTGGCAGGACAGAAAGATCAGCCATGGGGTCACTACACTTATGATATTAGGTAGGGCAAAAGGGGCATGGCTCCCAGGGACCAAGTGAATACCACACAAGATCACTGGGCTGGGTGGCCCGGGTGGCTCAGCGGTTTGGTTCAGCCTTTGGCCCAGGGCATGATCCTGGAAATACGGGACTGAGTCCCACGTCGGGCTCCCTGGATGGAGCCTACTTCTCCCTCTGCCTGTTTCTCTGCCTCTCTCTCTCTCTGTCTCTCATGATTGAATAAATAAAAATTAAAAAAAAAAAGATCACTGAGCTGAAACCATCCTAAAGGGAGTATTCCCAAATAATGTGACCTGCTCAATCAAAGGGACTCAGTAGTAAGTCATTTTTGGATACATTGCTTGGGTGGAGGGAAATTCATAAGATCAACTAGAAAGAACATCAACCATTCACAAAACTGTGCAATGCCACGAACCAACAGAAACCTTGCAAGAACACATAAATGTGCTCCCCCAAAGAGATCTACCTTGGAAGACTGCTGGACTCATTTATTTCAGTGTGTCACAAAGTACCACAAAAGTTAGCTGCTTAAAGCAGCACACCCTCTCTCGCAGGTCTGTGGGTCCAAAGTCCAGGCATGGTGTATCTGGACCCCGTGCTCAGGGTTTCAGGAGACTGACAGCATGGGGTCAGCTGGGACTTTGATCTAATCTGAGGCAAGAGATCCCCTTGCATCCCCCTGGGGCTGTTGGGAAAAATTGTGTCACCTGTGGTTGTTGGGCTGCAGTGGGTTGCTGTCTTCTTGGAGGATGTCGGCCAGGTATTATGCTGAGCACACAGAAGCTGCCTGGCATTCCCTGACCTGTGGCTCTTTCCATAAAATGGCAGCTTTCTCCTTCAGGGCCACCCAAAGTGTCTCTCGTACTTCAAAACTCCTACTTCTGTCTAACAGCACAAAAGAAAGAGGAGAAAACCAAGCTATACAGAATAATGCTTTGTTCACCATTGGAATCTAGTTGTTTAAAATTAATTGCAAATTCATTTACGACATAAACATACATAGTGCCATAATTAATTAAACAAGGGAATTATCAGTAGAGAACAGAAAATAGAAAGAAATATTGATATTGAAAGTTAAAATACCTGAAAAAGATTCACTGAATAGATGTGAGAGTATAGAAAATATGACAGGATCAAGAGTCACTGATATTTGACAAGGAAATTCAAATGGTACCTCAGGAAATATCTGTTTAACACAAAAGAAGTCAGTAATGCAGGAAAGGTGGGTGGAGGAGAAATTTAGGAAATAAATAGCAGGGGCATCTGGTGGCTTAGCTGGTTAAGCTTCTGACTCTTGATTTTGGCTCAGGTCATGATCTCAGGATTGTGAATCTGAGCCCAACACAGAGCCTTATTGGAATTCTCTCTCTCCCACTGTCCCTCCCCACCCTCCACTTTAGCTCTCTCTCTCTCTCTCCGACCCTCCCATAGATAAATAAATGCATAATAATAAAAAAGAAAACTATAATAGCAAATGGTGGATGTAAATCCTACCTCATCAATTATGGTATTAAATGCAAATGAATTAAATATTCCAGTTAGAGTCTAAGAGAATGGTTTTTAAATTTTTTTTTTAAAGATCCAACTATATGCTGTGTGCCTGTGTGAAAGGGACACGCTGGATTCAATGAAATGAAGAGGTCAAAAGTAGAAGGATGGAAAAATATGATGGAGCCAGAGACAAGAGAACCCTGTATAGTGGTAGACACGTCAACCGCTTAAGAACACATGACCATTATAAGCGTGTACAAACCTAACAAGAGCCACGAAATACATGAAGTGGGAACTGACACACTGAAGAGAGAAATCAGTAGTTCAACAAAAGTATATGTGTCTTATAGCCCAGCATGTGATCTGTGTTGATGAATGTGTCATAGGTACTTGAAAAAGGTGTGTATGTGTGTTTTGCAGTCATTTTGGGTTGTATTCCATAAATACCAATTCACTCAACGTGGTGGTAGTGTTGTTTACATCAAACCTGTGTTTGTGAAATTTGGTTCTACCCTTTGCTGGAAAGAATGACATCAGAATCTTCTGCTCTCATTGTAGAACTGTGTTTCCCCATTTTAATCCATCCAGTTATTGTGTAAAAGTGTTATGCAGCATCCCACTCTCCATTTGATAACTTTCTTTTTTATCTGAAATGAATATTGGCACTCCAGCCTCCTTACTCTAGATATTTTCTTAGTTTATGTTTTTCCATTCATGTGTTTTCAGGCTTTCTTTGTCTTTTTATATTTAATGCTTTCCTTATAATTTGTGATCTGAGGTTACTCTGCCACTTTATTTCCTAGCTTTGACAATTCACAATTATGGACAATGTCCCCATTGCAGTAGGCTGGGTGATGGGTGCCTAAGACCTCTCTGTACCATTTTTGGAACTTATTGTGAGTCTATAATTATCTCAAAGGAAAAAAAATGTTTGGAGAGAAAATTCCTTTATGGATAACATGTAGCTTTGTCTTCCTATTTAATCCATAGGATTACCTCTGTTGTTTAAGGAGAATATTCAGTCCCTTAACCTTTTTATGTAATTAATGATAGATTAGTAGGATATTGGTCTATCAATTGAGTATTTTTGACGTCTTTGTTCTCCTTGATTTTGTCCCTCTGTTCTCTCTCTCTTATCTTCTTCCGATTACTGGGATATTTTTGTCAAAATTTGCATTATAATATATGTATTATAATTAATGGCTTCACTGGTATTATCAATACACATCCAACTTAGGGTTGATGTTAATCCATTCTCCTTAAAATTTGGAAGGCTTGTAATCATATAGGTAGACCTATTTCTTCCTATTCTCATAGTCTTTCTGCTATATTTTTTTGTATGTATCACATCCACATACAGTATAAACCCACAAGGCAATGTTACAGATTTTGCTTTAAGAAGTCACATCAATTTCAAATAAATTAAAAGACAATGTATTTTTTTAAGTACTTACACTGATATTTATCTTTTCTGATGTTTTGCATTTTCCTTGAAAACCACATTTCCTTCTGGTATTTCCCTTCAGCCTGAAGAATTTCCTTTTATAGTTACTGTAGGGAATCTCTCCTAGAGAAAAATACTTTCAATTTTCTTTGCCCTGAATATATGTTTATTCTATCTTCCCTTTTTAAAGGTATCTTTCCTGCAGATGGAATTTGGGTCTGTGGCAGTGTTATGGTTGTCTTCCTTCAGCTGCTGCAAGGTGTGTGCACAGTCACCTGACCTCTTTCAATTCTGAGGAGAAGCCAATTGCTATTTCCCTATCTCTGGTCACAGAGACACACACACATGCCCACGCTCATAGTGACTGAAGTGGTCTCATGAGGACATTCATTAGCATCCTCGCAGCTCCCTGCATGATTGCTGCTCGCAGCTCCCACGGGAGTTTCTGCAGTGCGCTCCACCCACACCTCAGGAAGTCCACCCTCTTGGCTTCATGCTGTCCAGGGACATCACCACGGGGCATCGTGCAAGGAACCCTTGGAGCAGCAGGGGCGACGTTGGCAACCAGACTCATTTCCTAAGCTTCCAGGAGGCTTTGACACTGTGCAGGTGCCCAAGGAGGGAGGTCTGCACCTCCATGGCTTGGGCTGCAGTGTGAGCATTTCCTAGGGCCCTAAGGGGACAGTGGGTAATTACAGAATATCTGGGGACTTCGAATTCCCCGCGGGGACGCCACTTTGAAAACTGCTGGACCCTGGGCTCTGAGCTCAGGTGAAAGATTTGGAGGAAGCTCAGGCAATGGTATTACAATCTCGAGGTTTTCCAGGAAATTTTCTTCCCACATGTATATGCAGCTCAGTCAAGGCTTTGGATAATAACAACACAATCACTGGCAGGGTGACACTGGTTGTGGGCACACCAGAAGGTGCCCTCACATGGACCAATATTTGAGCAATTACTGATGCCAAGTCAGTGAATTTGGTCTTGCCCTTTGCAGTCATCCTAAACACCCACATTTCTAAAGGAAATATTCACTCACAGAAATAACACTTCTTTTTATAAGAGCATTGATGTGACTATGGTCAGACAATTTAATATCTCATTTAATATCATGAGTAGAAAAGATGCATTTAGGGAAGGCAAGTATCTCCTTGTCCTTCCGGTTTCCATCAAACACATGGAGTCATGTTTGAAAGGATTAATGTTAAAATAGAATGCTGTTCTTGCTGAAATTTGTCAAGAGAAAATTATGCGTTATCAGATGAGTGTTAATTATGCTCCTCAAAAAAAAAAAAAGATGTATTAACATGTTGCATCATTTCTCTTTCCAGAGTAATCCACAGACACATCCAAGTAACTAACCACTTGTCCTCTTCTGTAATATGTGTTAGATATGAGTTGTTTGCTCCATAATGTGGAACAACATTGTAGCAAAAAGTGATGGGATAAGAAAACGTCTGGAAAACTATTTGTCTTTCCAATTCAACAATATTATTTTATTTGTGTGTGTGTGTGTTTGTGTGTGTGTGTGTGTGTGTGTGTGTGTGTGTGTGTTTGACTGTGAGTGTTTCCCAGGGAGGAAGGTCTGCATGGAAGAAGGTCGGAGGCAGAAGGTCTACGTCTGGACTCCTGTTGTGATTCTGAGTCTGGGGTTGTGGATTTGCTCCCGAATGGGACCCTCTGTGCCCTGTGACCCTGGGTCAGGTGTTTCAAAACTGCAGCTATTTCAGAAAACCATTCTTTTCCTCACCCTTCGATTCATGAGTTACACATCCAAGAAGACTGACTCCACACAAAGTATTCCAAATTTAATGATATCTATGTTGACACGTATGTTAACTATCTCATGTGCTATTTAGATGAGTCCAGAAGGGGGTGGTTGTCCTATGTCTTCTGGAACGCTTGCTTTCACAGAACTGAAGCTCCAGTGCAGCTCGTGTGTGCTGACTGTCACAGCGATGGGGAAGGCTATGGGCCATGGGGCAAGCGCTCAGGAGGACAAAGGATCAGGCTCTGGGCCAGGCCACGTGCAGACATGTTCATGACCAGGTTACTGGAGTACATTGTCGTGTTTGTCCAAACGGGGGCTCCTGTATTCGCTTTTTCTCTTCTCTTGGACATGGAGCTATTCACCAGGAAGCAGCAGCCTTGCAGGCAGGACTTTCTAGGAGAGAGAGGAGTTAACATGCCTGTGCCAATGTCATTTTTTCTGGATTTATTCACAGGCTAAGTCATTTGAAAACACAAGACAGTTACGTTTAAAAACTACCATGTACTGGGCCAAGACAGTCCTGCCTTAGTAGTTTCTGTGAAATCTGGTGCAGAGCAGCAGGAAAGTCATCTCATCTCCTATTATGTGAAAGTGAATATGTGCATTGTGAGGAATGAGAAATTTCTAGGTGTATGATGGAGAGATAATGCAGGAGAGCTGGATGACAGGGAGGCTCTTCAGCGATAGATGGACACACAGTCGATGGAGAAATAGATAGGGAGTAACATTGCTCGTGAGAGCTATTCCTCAGCCCTCCTTCCCTGCTTGGAAGGTCCTGGCCAGGGGTGTAGCAGGAGGACCCATTACTCTCAGGGCAATATTATCAGAAACTTAATGGCACTTAGAGGGTCACAACCTGATCTACTCTTTTCCAAACCAATATTTACCTCCCAGTAGGGCCTCCAGGCTTCCAATGAAAGCCATGGTTTCCCCAGGTGCAGGGGCTGCACAGGGGATGAGCAGGACTGCAGAGCATTGGAAGCACAGCACAGGAAGGATTTTTCACCTTTCCTCAGCAGGCAGTGTCCAGCTGTGGCAACATTAGAGTTGCAAGGTGGGAATACACGTCCCCAGACCTTCTGTCAATATTCATCGTGCCTCTGCAGCTCTAGCAAATGCACACCTGCCAGCCTGAGCAACTGCACAAAGTGGGGTCCTCCTGGAAGCCTAGGAACAACTTGGGCTGCCCAGTGTAGTCCTCTAGTGGCCTCAGCTCATGATGCAAGGCTCCTTCCTGTGACCTCCCGTATGGAACGGAAACAGGTGGGTGGACTTGCTCAGGTGTGGGTAGCACAGGTGGGAGAAGGTCATCCAGGATACATGCCCTGTGAGGATAGGCCTTCCCACCCTTGGACCTCTGGGATCTTCATAGGCTTCCAAGAAGTAGGGAACATTTCTATTACTGCACACATCCCATGAGAGCCCAGGAAGCTGCATTTTCCTCAGAGGCCATGAGATAGCAATAGGGCAGTATTCATGGGATGAGGCCAGGGTCTGTGGCTCAAGGAACCAGACTGTGATCCGGGTCACATAATGATTGCCTGAGTGGGAGTTCCTTAGGGCTTGGGTATGGGAGAAGGATCCCACATCATGACTTCTGTACTGCCCTCTGACTTTTAAAAGCCCAGTGTGCTCATGGAGGAGCTCCTCTACCCTCCACCTACAGGCATCTGCACAGAGAGAGGGAACACCCTTAAACAGGTACCCTGGAGTGAGGAAAGAGCAGTCAGTTGTTTCCCCTAAAAAAAGAAATTCTCTTATCACGACTATGGATGTGCTTTGGTTTGGTTTGGTTTGGGGTCATTTGATTTGGTTTCATTTGGTTTGGTTTCACATGCTGTTGTATGGTTTTATTTCCATGATCCCACATCAGAGATTTGCCTGAGTATGAGGGACAGAGAAAGAGAGAGTCAGAGGGAAGCAACCGGTCCAGGGTCTCGAGCTATTGGACCACTACGTGCCCACTTGTCAAACACTGCCTCCTTGGGAAATCATCTGGAGGGTGAAAAATCTCCATGCCCAGGCCTCAGAAAAGACGTATGATGATCCAGCATTGAAGTGAGTTCGGGATATGTATAGAGGGCAACCGTCAACTCATCCCATTGCAGACCATGTGCGACTGCGGCCCCTTGTGGGGCACACGGAACCCACGCTGGATGCTGAGGGATCGATGTTGCCTGGGTAGTACTTCACGCAGAACACTGGGTGTGCAGGAGACCCTCAATGTCTACGTATCCCCTGAACCTATCAAGCTGCTGTCTCCTCTCAAGTAATTATGGCTGCAGGAATTAATATAACTATGGAGAGGTTCAGAAATGCTGAGCAATAAAAACCCCACAAAACAAGATCAAAAGAGAGCCTTGCACGCTATTCATCAGTGCTAATATTTTATTAAGGGAAATAAAACTCTACACACAATTCTAAATTAACACTAAAGAATAAACGAACTGCAAGGGTTAAATGTCGACAATCACAGTTCCCAGTAAGCTACTACCATTGACAGAAGAAAAACTCATCTCAGGAGAAAACACAATGTCCATTTGCAGGGCCCACAGGGGCTGTTCGAAGCTGAAAACCCAAATGCAGACATGTGTACGCCAATGAGAGCTTAAAGTCTGAGTTTCTATTTCCATTGGAGTGACAAGTTCTCATTCGAAATTCCGTCCATTTCTAGGAGAATCTATTTGCTGAAGAGAAAATAGACATTCCAGAGGGAAGAGTAGCCTTTGCCACAGCACACGGATTTCCTTAAGATAACTGCAAGGTGTGTCTTTGGGCTTCAGTGTCTGTGCACGGCCCCAGCAGCATGAGAGGCAGCAGGCTGTGGACCCGGGAATTCCCATGCAAAGCAGCTGAGCAAGTGCTGATTCCCCACATGAGTCCAGGAGGGGCCACGTCCTGAGGTCCGCAGTCACCCCATGAGGGTGCAGTGGGGTGGAGGACAATGTCCGAGGCCAGGAGCTGGCTCATTCGCTCTCAGTGTCTTCTGAGGATGAGGACACCTGTAGGTCACTGTGGAGGACACTCCAGGGGCCACAGACACAGGCTCCATCCGACGTGTGGGGGGCAGGAGGGCCCTGAGCAGGGCCTGGCTTCTCGGGAGGAAGGAATGAAGGAGCTGCGAGGAACAGGGAGCTCCAGCAGCTTCTGTCCAATCTGGTGAAAACCATTCTTGGGGGCTGAGTGGGGGCCTGCGCAGAGGGCGGCCGTGGGGGCTCGGTGCACGGCTGCAGTGTTCCCAGGTGAAGTGTGGCAGGTGTGGGCTGGGGGCCCTTGCTTGGCCGGAGGGCGGGTGTCTTCCTGGTCTGCGGGGGCCCGGCTGTGCATCCACGGGCACGTCTGCTTCCTGGAGGGCAAAGACTCCCTGAAATCCCCACAGGGGCTCCCTGGATGCTCCTGCGGGTGTGCTGGCTGGGGCTCCATTGCACTTTCTTTCGGGGGTCCTGGGACCTGTCTAGGGGCATCTGGGCACATTTCTTGCCTGGAGTCTGGAGGGGCATTTGGGAATTCTCTGCCAATGTGTTGCTGACAGTGGGACGGGTGTTCTCCTCAGGAATACTTGGGTGGTGCCTGGGTGTGTCCCAGCCCATGGCCCTGGGAGCCAGCCTGGTGACCCTCGAAGGATACTCTGCAGGGCCTCTTGGCTCTCTGCTGCACAACCAGGCTATCAGCCCTGACACAGGGTTGGCGAGCCGGCTGAGGGGTGTCAGCGATCGGCACTTCCTGGGCACAGAGGTCCACCAGGTGGGCTGAGGCTAACTTTAGGGCTTCTGAGACGAGATGTGGAATGGGACTGGACACTCACGACTAGGTTGTCTTCACGTGGTTCCATCAGCAGGGCAGGCTCTGGGATAGAAGGCCTCCTGGTGGTGTAGACGGGCATCGGCATGTGTGGATGCTGTGTGAAAAGAAAAAACACAGGACACCATGAGTTTGGCCTCGGCACCAAAGCAAAATGAACATTTGTGCAAGAAAGAGACCAACAAATTCCCAAGAACTCTGCAACCTCCCCAGACCAGGTAAAGACAGAAATGGCAACTTTTCACCTAGGAGTGGGGAATCCGGCTCCAGGGTGGTTCCAAACAAATGCATGACAGGATGTTGATGCACTTTTGACTTCAGAAGGTCCGGCGACACATCCATCCTTGCTCCATTGGACCGGCTCTTCCATCCACTCTGCTCTGGAGGCAATGGGAGTCCTCCTGCTGCAGAGTCATAGTGGGAGCTCCTGAGTGGGGATGGGTTGGGGGTAATCTGTCATGAAGGACTGAGGCCTGTTCTTCTCTGAGGATGGTATGTGCTCCAGGAGTGCCCGCCAATGACCTTCACATGTCAACCAGCCACTGTTCACACCATACAAAGCATCTTAGGCACCAAGGAAAAAATGGGTGCAAAGTCCACCCTGCTCAACTGCCACTGGTCAGAGAGGAAGTGGAGCCCCGCTTCCCCCAGGAGGTCCATGGAGCCCATAGAGTCCCCAAGGGCACAGCCCGGGAAGCAGCGCACACTCACCATCACATAGTCACAAGATTCCATGTCTTCCTTCCAGGTGCGCTTCTGCCCCTCCCGGGGTCTCCTGGGGAACCTGTGGAGCAGGGCCTTCCTCTGCTCGGCTTCTTGCCTGCACCAGAAATCAAAGCAGGGAAAGGAGAAGGAACTCCCTTCCCTGGCTTCCAGCCGGACACCTGCTCGGGGTTTGGGCCAACCTGGTCCTTTCCCGCCTCAGCCACTCTACGCCCACCTCTGCCCCTCGTCCTAACTACAGGGAGCTGAACAGGTCATCCAGGCAGTTTCTTACATGCAGAGTCAGAAAGGGTCTGCCTTGGCATGTGCCAAGCTCCATACATTCACTGGTGCAGGGACACTTGTCCAGCCACAAACCCCACACCAAATCAGCAGGGACAGCTCCATCACCCAAATGTGGACCCTGTTAGCCTGGGAGCTCCTCTGGCTGCCTCGCCCAGCCTGGCTCTGCCCGCAGCCGCCCTGCACACTGTGCATGCACACGGACTCGGGGTCTGTCATATCAGCCTTGGCGTTCGGGTCACCGAACCCATTCCTCACCTTCGTCTCCCTGCCTTCTCCCTCTCAGCCTGGTTCAACAGCACAGCCTGTTGCCGCTGGTCCTGCTGACTCCCTGGTTCCACATTCTCCTTCAGCCTCCTGGAGCCCAAGGCAGGGGGAAGGAGGGTTGCGCCCCAGTGTGTTACGGGGCATCTGGTGCTTGGTGCCTTGTGTTCAAGGTCCCGCGGTCTTGTACAGGTAAAATGAGACATTGGATTTAGGATATTGACTCTTGTAGGAAAGGGAGTTTCAAAGGAATGTTTCCCAAAATCATTAATCCAGTGAGAGAATTCCTGTTGTGGTGGACCCGGGCCACACCTAGGCAGAAACTGGTATTCATCAAAACATTCACAATCTTTGTAGATTGGGATCATAGTCCAGAGAGATGGAAGTGTAGAAGCCAAGCAATGGATGCCATATTCCCAAATAATTGGTTTCAGCTACAAACATTCTGCTGGTGAGGAGAACGAGTTGCTATGTGATACCTGAGCTCCTTTGGGAAAGTGATCTTCCCTGTCCTAGAGCACTAACGTCTAACACTCCTTGGCTTGCTTGGGGTTACTCAAAGGAAAGGACATTCAAAAAGGTTTCCTCTGAACATAGAAACTCTGAACAAATTCTGTTGAGAAAGGTGCAGGGACAGTTGAGGAGGTTGAGAATAATCTGAAAGTTGCCTGTTGTGGGAGGCAAGAATAGGAGCTGGGCTGACCTGAATGGTCTCCCTCAGGGAGGGACCACACCCAAATCCCATAATCCAATCTAGCAATTAGAGTGGATTAGAGGACTTTGTGCCTTATCCCAGGGCCCAAAAGGCATAAAAGGTGGAGTTGAGGGTCATTATCTGCCATTTGGAAACTGGCACAGTGAGAGGAGCATCACTTTGAGACCCGAAGCTCCTGGTTGAATGTATCTTGTGGACACTGTTTCTGCAGACATGGAGGCTGCCCACCTCCACCCCTCAGAGGAGCCTCAGTTCAGCGCCTCTCCCAAACCCCAGTCATGCTGGTCAAGGAGAGGCGGTGCTGAAGTCCACGGAGGACCCTCTGTGCCCGAGACGACATCCCCTGCATCAAAGACACTCTCCTCCCCAACTGACCCGTTAGCTCCCGCATCAGCAGGGCTGCCTCCCACCAAGACACCTCTGAGTTGGAAGAGCCTTTCCCAGGTGGGAGCCGGGCTTCAGAACATGGGCAACACTTGCTATGTGAATGCGACCCTACAGTGTCTGACCTACACAGAGCCCCTCGCCAGCTACATGCTGTCCCAGCAGCACGGGACCACCTGTAGGAGGCAGACATCCTGCATGCTGTGTACCCTGCAGGCTCACCTGACGCGGGTTCTCTGCCATCCTGGACGTGTGCTCCGGCCCCTGCCACTCCTGCTCGCCGCCTTCCACAGACACAAGCAGGAAGATGCCCATGAGTATCTCATGTTCATTCTGGATGCAATGCAGCAATCATGCTTGCCTGAGGACAAGCTCTCAGACCCTGAGTGTCCTCAGGACAGCACCCTCATCCAGCAACTCTTTGGGGGGTACTGGAGGTCTCAAATCCAGTGTCTCCACTGCCAAGGCATTTCGAGCACTCTGGAACCTTACCTGGACATCAGCCTGGACATCGGGGCTGCTCACAGCATCAGCCAAGCTTTGGAGCAGTTGATGAAGCCCGAACTGCTGGAAGGTGAAAATGCCTACCATTGTAGTAAGTGTCTGGAGAAGGTGCCTGCGTCCAAGGTGTTGACTTTGCACACTTCCCCGAAGGTCCTCATCCTGGTCTTGAGACGATTCTCAGACTTGACAGGCAACAAAATGACTAAGGAGGTGCAATATCCTGAGCGCCTTGACATGCAACACTACCTGTCTGAGCAGAGGGCAGGACCCTTGGTTTATGTGCTCTATGCCGTGCTGGTGCACGCTGGGAGGAGTTGCCACAGCGGACATTACTTCTGTTTCGTAAAGGCAGGAAATGGCCAGTGGTATAAAATGGATGATGCTAAGGTCAGCGCCTGTGATGTGACTTGCGCGCTGCGCCAACCTGCCTATGTCCTCTTTTATATGCAGAAGACTGATCTGGAGAGAGACCTTGGGAGGGAGTCAGTCGAGGAGGGAGGACTCGCATCTCCCGAGGCAGACCCCACGGTGGTGGGTGAGGCCTCAGGAGAGCCGGCAACCGATCCCTCCGTGAACCATCCTGAGTTGGAGGAGCGTGGGGAAGAGACCTCCAGACAACAAATGACATTAGACCAGTGGAGATGCCTCCAAGAATGCAACCGCCCTAAGCCTGAACTCAATGTCAAGGGAAGAGAAATTGCTCTTCCTGCGAACGCAGTCATCCTTCACCACTCCAAATACAGACCTGAGATGCCGAAGAATCATCCTCAGCAGACCGTCGACCTGCTCACCACTGCAGCTGGGATGCTCCCACCTCAGGTGGCCGGGGACGTGGCCAAAGTCCCGCGTGTGCCAGGGAGAGCCCGACCTACCAAGAGGACGAGCAAGAAGGGACAGAGGTCTGGGGAAGCAGTCCAGGGATGTGTCTCCTAACTTTGGTGCACATGGGCGCACACACCCACACACACAGCGTCACTCACTCCAAACCCGAACACAGTCCCATACTGGAATTATTTTGTGTTGTGTGAAGTGTGTGTTCTGTATGTATGGAAGAACCATCTATCTGGTGTGTTCATGGGATATGGCCTTCAACTGAAACTAGAGGACACTGATATTTAAACCTGGGTCTTTGTCATGATCTTATATTGGGATAGTGTGGATTTCATATGGGGTCTATCCAGGAACCTGCCTCTCCTTAAGCCTCGGGGAGAGTGGGGGCCACTTGCAGGTAAGAGGCAGTGAGCAGTCAGGGTTGAGAGTGGATATGATGCTGAGGACCTGGGGTTGAAGTGAGTATGTTTGACCCTCTCCTCATGCTCCCCACTTCCCAATGCTTTTCTTCTATTTATATTGAAAGAATTTTGTCTGAACACATAAGTATGTGTTGGGTCTTGCTAGCGATGTGTCTTGGTCATTGCTTGGAAATTGTAGGAAGGAAATTAAGTGCTTACTTTTGGGGCAATAACTGCATCCAGCCTGATTGAACACAATGATTTTATTAGGTTCCCATAACTTTCCCACATTAAGACTGAAGAGAAGCAAACTAACAAGGACTCTTATTCCAAAGGGAAATGCCCAGCCTCCCACTGAACATAACTTTTTACGACTATTTTGCTACCATCTGCTCTGTGGCACCTCCTGACCCAGAAGCAGTGGACTCTGGATTTCAGACCAGTTCAAAATCAAATTTGGACCTGGGTTGATACCTCTGGAAAACAGTGCCAAGTTCATGAATCTAGCAAAAGCTTTTTGAGGTCATGTTATAGTTGTTCTGTGTTATCATTTCATTTCTTACAGAGGAGTTTGACAAGTTCTTTGTAGAATGGAAATTATTGCAAGACCACCAAACGCCTCTGAGTGTCACCGTAGATGTACAGTTGTAACATCACATCATAATGTTATTTTCACTCTGTATCCAAACTTGGACATGCCACCCTTAATGGAAAGTAAGGGACAGTAGGATCTGTGCAGAAGAAATCACCCTTTTTTTTAGATTTTCATGTACCAAAGACAGATTAGAGATATAAAGTGTCAGAGTTTCTTTCATGTCTGGGAATTGTGTTTCTTTTGACCAATACAGTTTATTGCATCATAAAAAGTGAGGGAACCTGCGTGCATGTCTTGCCAAGAGTTCCCTAAGAGGACCTGCAGGTATCCCCGTCCTCTGAAGACTGTCATAGGGAATGAGACAGCTCATGGACTCGGGGACTTGTCCTCCACAGCAGAGGACCCTGAGGAGGTGTCTGTTGGAATGAGGATATGTCCCCACCTGGACTGTTGTGGTGAACCAGCAAATCCTCCGCTGAACTGGATGGAAACGGTCAAGTCCACAACGTGCTGGGTGTCCTGCGCCTACACATACACTCCCCCCACTACACAGATGCTACAGTTTTTCTTTAGGTAAATCTATAGGAATGTCAAAACGTGATTCCCAATCCGGAATGTCAAGTTTGTGTTAGTGAAATCTATTTTCTAACAAATGTAGGGAAATCATCCTGGCAATTTGTAAATTGGTTGTAAACAGAAATTAACAAGTTAATCTGAAATTGTTTTATAAATGTCTGAATTTCTGATTTAGAAAAAGATCCCATCCAGAGTTCTGCAAATTACACCATGTTTTCTCCTAGAAGACATTTTCTGTACTTGATATTATTTTTCTGAAATTGTTATGCAGAATATTGCATCTGCTTTGTTTGTTTTTGCTCTAAAATGTTATTAGGAAGTGGTGTGGTTTTTTATTCTTAATAAAAAATTCCCACATATGATTTGGTGTGCAGGCTTTTTCTCCCCAGTATTTCAGAACCTTGAAATAGTTATTTTATTTCCAGGCTGGCTCCTCACAGAGGCTTCTTTGCCTGCTTCCCCTGAGTGGATTTCCACAGCCAGCTCTAGGTCACCTGCAGCTCAAATTCATATCCTCCCCCCATGGGAACTTCTCACTCCTACTCACTGGCTCAATATAGGGGAAGCACCAGTAGCCATTTAAGAGGAAATGCAATGGGACATAGGGACATTATTCTTCAGGGTCTCTTCAATTATGAGAGCTCTGACCAGGAAGATGCTTGTATGAGAACTTAAGGGGGAGGGAGTAGATTGAACCAGAAGCACACCATCTCTGTCCAAGGCTAGAGGAGACCCCTAAGAGGGATGATGGGAGATGGTTGGATAACACACTGTGAGGTCGGACTGTGGAGGCTGGACAGTCAGCAGATGAATTCTTTGGTTAGGTGTCTGGACGTCAATGCTCATCCTGTCCAGGTATCCATTCAAGGGGTGTCTCTATTTATCAAGATCTATTAGTCATGAGGACAGACCAAAGAATCTGCAGAGTCTCCCACAGAACAGATTCATGAGTTCTTTTTTTTTAAGATTTATTTTTTTTATTTATGATAGACAGAGAGAGAGGTGGGCAGAGACACAGGAGGAGGGAGAAGCAGGCTCCATGCCCGGACCCTGAGGTGGAACTCGATCCAGGGTTTCCAGGATCGCACCCTGGGCCAAAGGCAAGCGCCAAACCACTGAGCCATCCAGGCAACCCCAGATTCACAAGTTCTTTCCTGGGAAACTGGAATTGCCAATCCTGGATGGAGTTCTAGGTGGACCTACTAACTGTTTTCAGGTTACAATGTGTTGAGTCCTGGCTCCATTAACCTGTGGCAGGATGTCAGGCTGGAATTGTTTTCACAGTAGGGATCTGTGCTGAAACTGGGTTTTGGGGACAACCCCAAGGGTAGATTCCATGGCAGTATATGGAGGTTTAATCTGGGAGGCCACATCCAATCAATGATCTGTGAGCTTGACAAGGAGGGTAGGTTCCTGGCCATGGTGGGTGAATGTAAGCAGAAGGATTACCTGACTCCCCTTCCTGAGCTTTTGTGTTTTCCAGCAGGAGAAAACAAAGTCAGGACTTTTCACAGGAGATATCCTAGGGCATGTGTCTCATGGCAGGTTTGAGCTCAGGCAGGAGACAGGAAACAGCTTCTAGGGAGATTGCCTCCTCCCGTGAGGTGTGCATCATCCCATTACCAGCTGCTCCAATAGAAGACACCACAGATGGACCACATCTTAGCTCTTCCTCTCCACTTCATAGAAATCAAGCACTGTAAAGGCATGGAGATGAGAACAATCCATAACACGGTGATATTATTAAAAGTGCTCATTTTAATGGGAAAAGAGCCCCATCCCTGCGGTGATAAGGGGACATAAAATACATTAGCCTCCTGTTACCAGAGGGCGAGATGAGAAGGTTTCAATACAGTGTTTTCGTTTTTTAGAAGAAGCCATTACATTCACTCTTCTGGCAGTGGACCGAGCTAATCCTGTCTTCAGAGTGTAGGGATAGAGGAACATTCCTCAGCATCTTAAAAGCCATCTACGGAAACCCCTCAGCAAACATCATTCTCAATGGGGAAACAGTGGGAGCCTTTCCCCTAAGATCAGGAACATGGCAGGGATGGCCACTCTCAACCCTGCTATTCAACATAAGATACCTAGGAATTAACCTACCCAAAGAGGTAAAGGATCTATACCCTAAAATCTACAGAACACTTTTAAGGAAATGGAGGGAGACACAAAGAGATGGAAAAATATTCCAAGCTCAAGGATTGGAAGAAGTAATATTATGAATATGTCAAGGGTACCCAGGGTGATTCACACATTTAATGCAGTCCCTATCAAAACACTGAGGACTTTCTTTAGTGATTTGGAACAAATAATCTTAAGATTTGTGTGGAAATAGAAAAGAGCCTGAATAGCCAGGGGAATATTAAAAAGAAAACCATAGCTGTCTTTAAAATTTTTAGTGATACTCTGCGTGATACATGATTTGGAATATATATGGAATCAATACATTTTGTTGCATTAGGGATTTTTCCATGTGGAGACATCTCAGTAAATCAGTTCCACATGGTGGCTCTAGTATGTTGGGGCTCACATGCCAGCGATCACACAGAAGCAAAGAATTGAAGGACACATGGAACCTGAAGACTCCATAAGCAAGGAAGGGAACTCGTGGAGAGAATGGAATTTTAAGAAATCCCTCACGGAGGAAGAGCATGGAGTGAAGACACTCTGGGTGCACAGACGGGAGACGGTGGTGGATAAGGAAGAGCCCCGCCGTCAGGAGGGAATCCGATGCTGCCAATTCCTTCCAATGTGGCTGCTTTTGCCCTTGGAGTGTCCTAGATAATGTCTGCTTGAGGGCCTTGCTGTCTCATGCTTCTTACCTGGAAATGAAAAATAATGCCAGATATGTGGGTCTCAGGAATGTGGGAGGGAGCCCCGAATCCAGCAGCATGGCCACTGGGGAGTCTCCCTGAGAATCTCTCTCCCTCTCTTTGTCGGCCCCCCTCTCTCCCGCTACCCTGTGGTCTCTCTCTCTGGTCTCTCCCTGTCTCAAACAAATAAACAAATAAATCTTAAACAGAAACAAACAATGAAACGTGTTCATGTCTTGGCATCTATGTCCCCACATCCAAGTCGATTAGATCCAGGGAGCCCGGTGTTACTCAGTATTTCAGGGTGTGGGAAGCACTGAGTCCTTTGCACTTTGCTACACTGACCTGCTCTCTCGTGTCCGATCCACCTCCCAACTCATAGACAATTTAAAGAATTTTCCAACAATGTGGTTTGGTTTTGGGGTCTGCCATGCACAGTCTGGATCCCTGCTCAGTGTGAGGCTCCGTCTCACTCTCCAACTGGCACAGATCTATCCGCTTAACTCTCTATCTCAATCTGTCTGATGAATAAATAAAGATTTTAAAAACCCTGATATTTTCTCTGCAAAATTCAAACTGTCACATTATTTTTCTAATAACTGTGATTCGTGAATGTTATAATTCATTCTGAAAGGAAATAATGGAAACATTAAATGCATGTATATGTGACCAAAGTTTAAAACAACATGAGAACGACCACCCAAATCATAGGAATCAGTATAACCACGCATTAATTACCTTTCAACAATGCATTAGTCCATCTTGCCCCAAAGAAATATAATTGTTACATAGCACCCATTAGTTAACCTCAAAACCCACATTCATTCAGTGGAGAATGTCTTTCTGAGGTGTCACCCAAGGACCAAAATTGGAGTGGAAGTGATCTGAAATCTTGTGCCCACCTCTTTGTCAGGAGATTGTCACACAGACAGATGACAGTAAAGTGTTCTGGACAGGTTAGAGTTGCTGGGATATGGAGCAATTTCCTGAGGGAGATGGGTCCTTGCCAGTCACCTTCTCTTCAGTCACAGGTGGGGGTGGATTGCGAAGGGGCTGTATTCAACCAGCATGATCTAATCAGGCAGGATGCATTTAACTCCTGATATATAAGCATTTTATTGCCTCTTTGCATTTCCAAATATTATCAAGCATCCGGGTTTATGGGTTGACTTCTCAATATATATTTTGTGCCCATAGTTTCCTGAAAAGAAGTCTGTCACCATACAAGGCTGCAGGTCATCGACTTACACGGTAGTTTGTCATTTCTTTGTGTAGGTGCCCTGGGTTTTCAAATCGGTGCTGGTTGTATATGACCAAACACATTGCTCCCAGCACTCCACCCATGCTGGTTTGGACAAATGGTCTTTCAATATAAAGAGAAGATAAGCAATGGGATGAGGGATGCATGAGGACATGGTCAGACATGCTCACACTGACCCCAGGTCCTCAGCATCATTTCCACACTCAAAGCTACCTCTCACTGCTTCTAATCCTTTCACCTTCAAGTGGCCCCATTTTTCCGCAAGGCTGAAGCAGGGGCTGATTTACCCAATGTTCATCCAACTGTGCTAAATACATCTATTACTAATATCCATAACCTATTCCAGTTTGTTCAGATAAATCTGACGTCTTCCATATCTGGATGAGAGTGGATTTTGCTTTGGGAAGATAGGTTTGGCCCTGTTTGGTTGGGTTTGCTTTGGTTTGTTTGGTTTTGTTTGGTTTTTGGATGGCAGGGAAGCAAAAGACATGTCAGGTGACTAGTGGGGAGAGCACAGGACTGCTCAGACCTTCTTCCGCTAGCCTTTCTCCCTGGTCTCCCTGTGCACATGGACGGAATCCTCTCAATTGCACATGAAGTCCCAATTCTGCTAGAGAGCCCAGCATTAAGGCCCTTTGCTCAAGCCTGCCCGCCTCCTCACCCTTGTGCCCTATATTCCTGCAAGTCCAAGAATACTTAGACTACTTTGCTAGTTCCAATCCCAACATCCCCCGTGATGATAGGCCTTCCCACCCTTCGACCTCTGGGATCTTCATAGGCCTCCAGAAAGTAGGGAACATTTCTATTACTGCACACTTCCCATGAGTGCCCAAGAAGCTGCATTTTCCTAAGAAGCCATGAGATAGCAATAGGGCAGCATTCATGGGATGAGACAGGGGCTTGAGGCTCAAGGGGCCAGACTCTGACCTGGGTCACATAATGATTGCATGAATGGGAGTTACTTAGGGCTTGGGGGCAGGAGAATGATTGCACACTGTGGCTTTTCTACTGCCATCTGACTTTTTAAACCCTAGTGTGCTCATAGAGGAGCTCCTCTACCCTCCACTTACAGGCATCTGCACAGAGAGAGGGAACACCCTTAAACAGATGCTCTGGATTGAGAAAAGAACAGTCAGTTGTTTTTCCAAAAAAAAAATAAAAGAAAAGAAATTCTCTAAATACAAGTATGGAAGTGCTTGGTGTGGTTTGGTTTCATTTGGCATGGTGTTGTATTGTTTTGTTTCCATGGGCCCGTATCAGAGATATCCCTGAGGAAGAGAGACAGAGAGAGAACAATGAGAGAGAGAGAGAGAGAGAGTGTGAGAGAGAGAGACACCATGGCCTTGGTCTCGTGCTATTGGACGACTTGTCAACCATTGCCTCCTTAGGAAATCATCAGGAGGGTAAAAAATCTCCTTGCCCAGGTCTCAGAAAGGAGGCATCATGATCCAACATTAAAGATGGATCCAGAATATGTATAGAGGGAAACCACCCACTCACCCCATTAAAGACCAACCTGTGACCCAGGGCCCATACAGTACACAGGGCTCCCTCACAGGGTGCACACGGTCAATGTTCACTGTGCAGTACTTCACCAAGGAGAGTGGGTGTGCAGGAGACCCTCAAAGTCTACATATCCCCCAAAACTATCAAGCTGTTGTCTCCTCTCAGTTAATTAAGGCTGGAGGAATTAAATTAACTATAGAGAGTTTCAGAATTGCTGAGACACAATGGAATATTCCTCTGCCATTAGAAACGACAAATACCCACCATTTGCTTCAACGTGGATGGAACTGGAAGGTATTATGCTGAGTGAAGTAAGTCAATCGGAGAATGACAAACAGTGTATGTTTTCATTCATTTGGGGAATTAAATAACAGTGAAAGGGAATATAAGGGAAGGGTGAAAAAGACTCCTAACTCTGGGAAAGGAACTACGGGTGGTGGAAGGGGAGAAGGGCAGGGGTTAGGGGTGAATGGGTGACGGGCACTGAGGGGGGCACTTGACGGGATGAGCACTGGGTGTTATTCTGTATGTTGGTTAATTGAACACCAATAAAAAATTTTTTAAAAAAGGACGTAAAAAAAAGAATTGCTGAGATTAAAAAAACCCAGAAACCAAATCAAAAGAAACACATAAACACTATTCATCAGTGCTAACATTTTTAAGGGTAATCAAACACTACACACAATTCTAAATTATGGCTGAGAATAATTGAAATGCGCAGATGAACTATTGCCCATGACAGAGTCCACAAAGCTACCACCACAGTCTAGAAAACTCATCTCAGGAGAAAACACAATGTCCATTTGCAGAGCCCACAGGGTCTGTTCGAAGCTGAAAACCCAAATGCAGACATGTGTACGCCAATGACAGCTTAAAGTCTGAGTTTCTATTTCCATTGTAGTGACAAGTGCTCATTCAAAATTCCCTTCATTTCTTGGAGAATCTATTTGCAGAAGAGAAAATTGACATTCCAGAGGGAAGAGTAGCCTTTGCCACAGCACACGGATTTCCCTAAAGAAAAGTGCAAGGTGTGTCTTTGGGGTTCGGTGTCTGTGCACGGCCCCAGGAGCATGAGAGGCATCACGCTGTGGACCCGGGAATTTCCATGCAAAGCAGCTGAGCAAGTGCTGATTCCCCACATGAGTCCAGGAGTGGCCACGTCCTGAGGTCCGCAGTCTCCCCGTGAGGGTGCAGTGGGGTGGAGGACAGTGTCCGAGGCCAGGAGCTGGCTCATTCACTCTCAGTGTCTTCTGAGGATGAGGACACCTGTAGGTCACCGTGGAGGACACTCCAGGGGCCACAGACACAGGCTCCATCCGACATGTGGGTGGCAGGAGGGCCCTGAGCAGGGCCTGGCTTCTCGGGAGGAAGGAATGAGGGAGCTGTGAGGAACCGGGAGCTCCAGCAGCTTCTGTCCAATCTGGTGAAGACCATTCTCAGGGGCTGAGTGGGGGCCCGTGCATAGGGCAGCCATGTGGGCTCAGTGCACATCTGCAGCGTCTCCAGGTGAGGTGTGGCAGGTGTGGGCTGGGGGCCCTTGCTTGGCCGGAGGGAAGTTGTCTTCCTGGGGTGCAGGGGCCCCGCTGTGCATCCACGGGCATGTCTGCTTCCTGGAGGACACAGACTCCCGGAAATCCCCACAGGGGCTTCCTCAATGATCCTGAAGGTGTGCTGGGAGGGCCTCCATCCCAGTTTTTTTCGGGAGTTCTGGGACCTGTCTAGGGGCATCTGGGCACCTTTCTTGCCTGGAGTCTGGAGGGGCTTTTGGCAATTGTCTGCCAATATGTTGCTGACAGTGGGACGGGTGTTTTCCTCAGGATACTTGGGTGGTGCCTGGGTGTGCCCCAGCCCATGGCCCTGGGAGCCAGCCTGGGGACCCTCGAGGGAGTCTCTGCAGGGCCTCTTGGCTCTCTGCTGCACAACCAGGCTATCAGCCCTGACACAGGGTTGGCGAGTCGGCTGAGGGTTGTCAGCAATTGGCACTTCCTGGGCACCAGGAAGTCCACCAAGGGGCCTGAGTCTAACTTTAGGGCTAGTCAGAGGAGATGTGGAATGGGACCAGAGTCTTATGTCTGGATTCTCAGTACGTGGCTTCTTCAGCAGTGCAGGCTCAGGGATAGAAGGCCTCCTGGTGGTGTAGACAGGCATCGGCATGTGTGGACGCTGTGGGAAAAGAAAAGACACAACACCATGAGTTTGGCCTCAGCACCAAGGCAAAATGAACATTCAGGAAAGAAAGAAACCAATGAATGCCCACGACCTTAGTAACCACCTCCTGCCCCGGAACAGGGAAAGAAAGCGATGGAATCTGTTGACCTAGAAGTAGGAAATGCAGCTGCAGGGCTGCTCTGGAACAAAGGATGTTTGGATCCTCCCGGAGAATGACAGAATGTTGTTGATGCCCTTTAACATGGTGGGGGGACACGGAAAGTCCTGCCTCACAGCGATGCTTCCTCCATTGGACCAGCTCTTCCATACTCTCTGCTCATGAGGTGATAGGAGTCCTGCTGCTGGAGAGTCATGGTGGGAGCTCCTGAGTGGGGATGGGCAGGGGGGTAACGTGTCATGAAGGACACAGGACTGTTCCTTGAGGATGGTATGTGGTCCAGGAGTGCCCACCAATGACCTTCACACGCCAACCAGCCACGGTTCCCACACATATGAGGCATAAGGCAACATCATGGGCACCAAGGGAAAAAAGGGTGCAAATCCACCCTACTCAACTGCCACTGGTCAGAGAGGAAGTGGAGCCCCGCCTCCCTCAGGAGGCCCATGGAGCCTAGCGAGTCCCCAAGCACAGCCCGGTAAGAAGTTCCCCTAGCACAGCCCGGGAAGCAGTGCACACTCACCCTCACATAGTCACAAGATTCCGTGTCTTCCTTCCAGGTGCGCTTCTGCCCCTCCCGGGGTCTCCTGGGGAACCTGTGGAGCAGGGCCTTCCTCTGCTCGGCTTCTTGCCTGCATGAGAAATCAAAGCATGGAAAGAAGAAGGAACTCCCTTCCCTGGCTTCCAGCCGGACACCTGCTCGGGGCTTGGGCCAACCTGGTCCTTTCCCTCCGCAGCCACTCTACGCCCACCTCTGCCCCTCGTCCTAACTACAGGGAGCTGAACAGGTCATCCAGGCAGTTTCTTACATGCAGAGTCAGAAAGGGTCTGCCTTGGCATATGCCAAGCTCCATACATTCACTGGTGCAGGGACACTGCTCCAGCCACAAACCCCACACCAAATCAGCAGGGACAGCTCCATCACCCAAATGTGGACCTTGTTAGCCTGGGAGCTCCTCTGGCTGCCTCGCCCAGCCTGGCTCTGCCCGCAGCCGCCCTGCACACTGTGCATGCACACGGACTCGGGGCCTGTCGTATCAGCCCTGGCGTTCGGGTCACAAGCCCCATTCCTCACCTTCGTCTCTCTGTCTTCTCCCTCTCAGCCTGGTCCAACAGCCTAGCCTGGTGTCTTGGGTCCCGCTGACTCCCCGGCTCCACATTCTCCTTCAGCCTCCTGGAGCCCAAGGCCACAGGAATGAGGGTCTTGCCCCAGTGTTTTATGGGGCATCTGGTGCTTGATGCCTTGTGTCCAAAGGCCCCACAGTCCCTGCACTTTACCTGGGGAAGGAAGGAGCAGGGGTCAGTGCATCCACTCAAATGCCAGTGAACCTGCCAAGCACACGAATTGGAGGCCGTCCTCATGAAGTGGCACATGGGATGAGGACAGGGGACATCCTATCTGGCTAGTGAGATGTCAGTATAATGAAGACCTCTGGATGCTTACTCCCCTTCCTGTGGAAGGGAAGGAAGGTGAAGAGGGAGTGGAGGTGTCAGGTTGAAGACAGGTGGAAACATCATTAAGATTCGGGACAAACACAAGCCTGGATCTGATCTTATGGTGCCCTGAGGCTGATGCTCAGAGCCTCTGAGTGTCGCAATGTGTAGACTGCTGGGATTCCAGCCCATGTCAGGATGACAACAGGGTCTGGTCAATGATCTTCTGTGAGCCTAGCCTGTCTCAAGACTCCTGGCAGAGCTCCTGCTTCAAAACCCATGCCAGCCTCCCCACTCACCCTGGGATCCTCCTCCTCTGGACTGGGAACTCCGAGGGCCAGTCCTGCTGTCTGTGGCCTCTTGCCTTTCTGGGGTCTCAAGGGAATGTCGGGCCCAAGCTGGGAGTGACGGGCCACCATGTGTCCCATGTCCTGGAGTGACAAGTCAGTCTGATTTGGGGATGGGTTTCCGGTAGCCTGTGGGAAAAGAAACAAGAGAGTCCTATTCACCTGACCTAGGCGTCCTCCCTGTACCGTCTTCCCAAGGAGGTCTTAGCGAGCTTCAGGACAGTCTTGCCAAACACACATTTCCCCCTGTCACTTCTCTTTCCTCCTTCCGGTCTATGCCCTCCTGGCCAAGCCACATCCCTGCTCTGATGGATGCCACCAAGAAGGAATGTTGTTCAGTCTGCTTTGAAGGACCCTTGACGACACTATCATTAAGTTTCTCCAAAATCCCTTTGGAAGCAAAATCAGGGACAGAACCTCTCCCAGTTGAGGTCCAGAGGGATCCACCATGGAGGACTCAAAGTGAACAGGCTTCAGGAAAGTGGACTTCCCTCTCTAATATCTGAATGCCCCACCGGGAAAGCCATGATTAAGTCCAAAGTCACTTTGGAAACACATTATCCTCTACTCCATGGGGAGCTGCCCACCTGAGACTATGAACACTTCCATTTCATGTGTTCTTGGCAATGTCCCCAATACAGCCCCACCAAATTGACAAATATATATATGTATTTTCAGCTTGTGGGAACCAGTAAATTCTTTTGTCAAAAAAAATGTAAGTTATTTACGAGAGAGAGTGTGTGCGTGTGTAATGGAGAGTGATCACCTGAGCTGTAGGAAGGACAGAGGGAGAAGCAGACACTCAGTTATCAGAAACCCAGTGAGGGCCTGGATCCATCTCCAGACCCTGAGATCATGTCCCGACCCAAGTCAGTCCCTGAAACAATGGAGCTGCCCAGGCGCCCTGATCCTGTGTCTTCTCTAGGCCTGCAGGGCCCACTGAGACATTTACGGGCCTTCTGTCCCTGCTCGTCCACCACCCCACACCAATGTGCCACCTGAGGCCCCATTCCACTGGCATTGGAACGTCCCGGTGCCCAGGGCATTCACAGCCATGCTTTGGCTCAGTCTCTGTCCTCAGAACATGTTAGACCAGAAAGAGTCCTTAACCCTTGGAGGAAGGGCCAATCCCTCCATCATTTCCTCACTGTCCCATTGCTCTGTCAGGGAAGGTCGGACCAGTGGCCTGAAAACTCACCTGAAGTGCACTTGTGGTCCTCACGCCCATCAGGAGAGGCTGAGAAAGGTCCTGGACAGACTCCACTGCAGGAGACTGGGTGTCCCGTGGGAGAGAGGGATGGTCAGGAATGGCCACTTCCGTTGCTTCCGGACTTTTATACTGCCCCAAGGTCACGTGATGTTTCAGCCACTTGAAAGATATCCACCCAATCTTCTTAGCTGCTGCAGGGATTGAGCCACTCAGCAGCTTCAACAGGCTAATGATGCCCTCATGAGAGCGATTCCTATGACTCCGTGTGTGTGCCTGTGTGTGTGTGTCTATGTGAATGGAGGTGTGAGTCCATGTGGATTTGGTGGAGATTGGAATTTCTGCAAGTGAAATTATATTGGTACATTTTAGCGTGGGAATTAACCTCAGGACTCATGTTTTCTGAACCATTGGTATTTTACCAACACTTCTGCTGAATTTAGACCTAATGGTATTAAAAATTGGGTCAGGGTTTGAGGTTATTCAAGATGTTATATCCATTTTCTCAACTAACTTTCAGTTAAAAACTGAAATGTAAAGAGCAAGATCTTCCAATTGGCTATAATCGCTTGATTGGATTAAGGGATTTGGGTGTGGTCCCTTTCTCATAGAGACCTTTCAGGCCAGCCCAGGTCCTAATCTTGACTCTCTCATCAGACAGCACCTTCAGGTCTTTCTCAACCTCCCTAACTGCCCCTGCTCCTTTCTGAACAGAATTTGATCAGTTTCTATGTTCACTGGATATCTCTATGAATGTCCTTTTTCTTCCTCAGTAACCTCAAGTGAGCCAAGGAGTGTTAGACGTCAGTGCTCTAGGACAGGGAAGATCACTCTCCCAAAGGAGCGCAGGTATCACATAGGAACTCGTTCTCCTCACCAGCCAGAATGTTTGTAGCTGTAACCAATCATTTGGGAATATGGCATCCATTGCTTGGCTTCTACACTTCTATCTCTCTGGACTATGATCCCAATCTACAAAGATTGTGAAGGTTTTGATGAATACCAGTTTCTGCCTAGGTGTGGCCCGGGTCCACCACAAGAGAAATTCTCTGGCTGGTTTAATGATTTTGGGAAACATTCCTTTGAAACTCCCTTTCCTACAAGAGTCTCTATCCTCAATCCAGTGTTTATCTGCCTCATTTTAACTGTTCCTCGGGGAATTCCACCCCAATATCCTTTATATTCTCTTGATTCAGTTGGAATATGTTATAGGCTTGTGCCTTTTTCCACATTGTGGGCTTGGCAGGTGTAGATGCAGGTAGGAGGGCACCTTGTTAGCTTGTGGTTTGAAAGTGTCATTATGGCTTCTTCCGCCCACAGAATTGGTAGTGTCTGCTGAAACATTTTTGAGTCGACACGACAATTCATTCCTACTTGTGACCATGATCCTTTGCATTGGAAAAGGAGGCATCTTTGTGCAGGATAGAATAGTGAAGAATAATGAAGTTTAGGAAATCGTATAAGTCTTAGGAAAGGTGGAAACCTAAGTCTATTTGTCTTCTTTACTGACCAGAGGCCAAGAGAAACAGGAACATTTTGCCAGGCCTTGGTCAGTGACTGGGCTTCACAAGCCCTGGGGCCCTGCTGAATTCCTGATGTTCACTTGTCGTCCCTGGACACTAAGAGAATAAAAGTGTCATCTCTGAAGCCACCATGTTTTAGGATATTGATTCTGTACCCATGGAGTTCAATAAAAAATTTGTGTAGGATGCTCTATATGATATCTCCATTTTTACCTGAAAGTTTTAATCCCTGATCCTAACCTGCCAATGAAGGCACGTACTGAGACCCCTGTTGAGACTGTCCAGTCCCATTCCACATCTCCTCTGAGTAGCCCTAAAGTTAGCCTCAGCCCACCTGGTGGACCTCCTGGTGCCCAGGAAGTGCCGATCGCTGACACCCCACAGCCGGCTTGCCAACCCTGTGTCAGGGCTGACAGCCTGGTTGTGCAGCAGAGAGCCAAGAGGCCCTGCAGAGTCTCCCTCAAGGGTCCCCAGGCTGGCTCCCAGGGCCATGGGTTAGGACACACCCAGGCACCACCCAAGTAACCTGAGGAGAACACCCTTCCCGCTGTCAGGAACGAATTGGCAGACAATTCCCAAATGCCCCTCCATACTCCAGGCAAGAAATGTGCCCAGATGCCCCTAGACAGGACCCAGAACCCCTGAAAGAAAGCGCGGTGGAGCCCCAGCCAGCACACCCGCAGGAGCATCCAGGGAGCCCCTGTGGGGAATTCAGGGAATCTGTGTCCTCCAGGAAGCAGACGTGCCCGTGGATGCACAGCCAGGCCCCTGCAGCCCAGGAAGACACCTGCCCTCCATCCGAGCAAGGGCCCCCAGCCCACACCTGCCACACCTCACCTGGAGATGCTTCAGCCGTGCACCGAGCCCCCACAGCTGCCCTCTGCGCGGGCCCCCACTCAGCCCCTGAGAATGCTCTTCACCAGATTGGACAGAAGCTGCTGGAGCTCCCGGTTCCTCGCAGCTCCCTCATTCCTTCCTCCCGAGAAGCCAGGACCTGCTCAGGGCCCTCCTGCCTCCCACCTGTTGGACGGAGCCTGTGTCTGTGGCCCCTGGAGTGTCCTCCACAGTACCTACAGGTGTCCTCATCCTCAGAAGACACTGAGAGTGAATGAGCCAGCTCCTGGCCTCGGACATTGTCCTCCACCCCACTGCCACCTGACGGGGTGACTGAAGACCTCAGGACGTGGTCCCTCCTGGGCTCATGTGGGGAATCAGCCCTTGCTCAGCTGCATTGTGTGGAAATTACCAGGTCTACAGCATGCTGCCTCTCATGCTCCTGGGGCCATGCACCCACCCCCAAAACACACCTTGTACTTTCCTTAGGGAAATCCATGCACTATGACAAAGGCTACTCTTCCATGTAGAATGTCAATTTTATCTTCTGCAAATAGATTCTCAGGCCTCGCGGCGGCTCCCTGCAGGATGCATGTCCCCTCTTCCCACCTCAGGGTGCAGGGGCCTTGGCCGGGAATGGGCATCTGATCGCCCTGATGAAGTCCAGCCGGACGGAGTTGCTGGAGCACAAAGTCCGACAACTGCTGCTCGCCTTGCAGTGCAGGGACGTCATCTCCATTTGCAGGTTCTTAGACGACTATCGTGGATTCGCCACCACGGACGAGGTGCTGGACCTGCTGTTCACCGAGTGAGCACCTGCCCCTCCGCAGCCCAGGGCTGGGCCACCTGCTGCTGGGGAGGCTGGGGATGGTGTGAGCTTCCCGGCCTCGGGCTGCTCCCCCACCTGGAGCAGGGTAACCCAGGGCCTAGCGGGGTCCTGGAGGGCAGCCCCAGGGCCTGGCCTGTGGCGGGTCAGCCAGAGGGGCTGTGCCTGTGCTCAGCAGCCATCCTCCTCCCCTGTGAGGAGACTTGTGCCTCCTCCACCCATCACCAGCGTCCTGAGCTGGCCTGTTTCCCCATTGAAAGGAGGTTTGAGAGTCCATCGGGGTTCTGTGTCCTGGGGCAACCAGACCGGGGACCCCGGGGTGCCTCAGGCCCACTAGGATTTGGCCATGGGTCTGGCTGGAGCCCTTTCATGCTCAAGCCTTCAGGAGGCCCCAGAAGGTGCAGGTAATTCTCTGGGAGCTGCCCGTGGCCCCATGAACAGAGTTGACGGCCCCCGGGGCTCTGGCCTAGTCAGGGTCAGAGGGTGACAGCCCCCATAATGAGAAGTCGCGTCCCCAGCACAATTCATGGGATGCCCCCGCTCTCCTCTAGGAATGGGTGCATCGTAGATGCGTGGGGTAACAATGACGAGGTCCTGCAACGCTGGAAACTGTGAGTGACTCCGGCTCCTGCAGGAGGGCCTTCCCTCTCCAGGAGGGCAGCGAGGGGGCTGTGGGGCAGGGGGGCTGCACCCTCACCCCACACATCTGCAATTCCCGTGACAGGGTAAAGGTCTAAGGGCCCTTCTGAAAAAGAGCGAAGGAGAGCGGTGGATGGGGTGCGGGCTTGGTGGGAGGCATTGGGACCTCTCAGGGAGCCCTTCTCCATGCCCCCCAACCCTCTCTCTGCCCCACACCTAGGGCCCAGAGCAGAGGGGGTGGGGAGCATCGCACTCCCCAATCTGGTGGCACCTGGACCCGGGGGTACAGCAGGTGCTCAGGAGGGCTGTAGGGCTCCCGGACCAGGTGGCCCCCACCCCATGGGAGAAGGGAGATTAGAGTCAGTGGAAGGACACCCCAGGGTCCCCTCGGGAGGGAGGCAGGCCAGAGCCACAGGAGGGAAGGTGGCGGTCCCGGGCGGGTCCTGGCAAGCCCTGGCAGGACACAGAGCCCGAGCCCTCCTGGCTTGGACCTACCCAGAAGACAGTGTGTGCAGTGAGGGCAATGACAGGCCAGATGCCCCCTGTCCCCGTACGCCTGCCGGTGGACTCAAGGGGCAGTTGGGCAGGGACCAGGCTGAGGAGGGAGCCCCGCTTCCCCAGGAGAGATGGTGATGGTCACCCCGCTGGCCGTGGACTCCCCAGCACTGAGGCTACGTGCCAGCCCCTCCTCGGGGAGCAGGCCTGTGGCAGGCAGGACCACCAGGTGGCAAGGGGATGAGGAGCAGGACTTGCCTCCAACATCCTGCAAGGGATGCCAGGTCCCCGGGTCCTGCCGGGCTTTCCCAGGACACCTGTGAGTGAGGGTGCCCTGTCTTCTGACTCCTATGCCCTCCTGTCCCTCCCCAGGGCCATCTCCTGCATGCTGGAAATATGGCTGGATTATTTTCAGGACGAATATTGTCAGCTCCCAGAATTTCCCTCCCTGAGGATGATTCTGGAATTCATGAGGCAGAGCATGCCAGGCTCGGCCGTGGAACTCCGTGCCCGGCGTTACCTCCAGCAATTCAGACGCCTCCAGCAGCGGAGCCAGAGGCTGGGGGTGAGGAGGCCTGGGGGTGGCCGAGCTGGGGACAGGGGGTGCCCGGCGGATCCAGCCTCTATGCAGCTGGGCCGGGAGCAGGGGTTGGGCTCACACCCCACCCCACGGGCTGTAGGCTGGGGACACCTCCCAGGGCTCTTGCCCCCACACATGTGGAGCAGTGGGAAGAGTGGCCTTGATTTGGGAGGAACGTGGACAGTCTGCCCTGATGGTGATACTTTGTCTTCTTGGAGCTACAGCTTTGGACTGAGCAAAACACCCTGAACCCGCTCTGGAGTGTGCCCCAGCTCTGACCGTGGGGCCTACTGCCCCGACGGGGCCTGAAGGGATCGAAGCCATCCTGGCTGCTGGGGCTGAGGGCTCAGCCCGCGCTGAGGCGCCCGCTGGGGAGGCGAAGTGGTCACTGGTCTAGTTCATTGCTCCGCCCTGGAGGGGCCCCCTGCACCCCTGGGAGCCTAGAAGAGGAGCAGGCGCCACCCCCTGCTCTCGAGGTCATGGATGTGCCCGAGCAGCCTCCTAACTCGATGGAGCAACCAGCCATAGGACCGAAGCAACCCTGTGAACCACCTCGGGAGCCTGCCCCAGCTCCGACTGTGGGGCCTGCTGAAGCTTCAGGGTGATGGAGCTAGTCCTGGCTGCTGGAGCTGAGGACTTGGTCAAAGCCGAGATGCTGGCTCCTGAGTTTAAGGTAGTGCAGATGCTGGTCGAACCTATGGTTCCCTGCCCCGATGAGGAAGAGCCACCTGCACCCGCGGCCACCCCAGAGGAGTAGGCCCGGGAGCCCGTAATTGGGGTCCCCAGATTGTCAGAGCCACCACCTGCCTCCGGAACAACCTGCTTCGACCCCTGAGCAGCCCCCTGATCACCTCAGGAGCCCGCCCCAGCTCCTGCTGCGGGGCTCGTGGTGGCTATAGCCCAATGGAGCCTTCCCCTCCCTGTCATTGCACTGTTACTATATTTTATGATTTTTGTAAACCTTCTGTAAGGGCTTATATATTTTATTTGTAATAAGGGATAAGTTAACCTGGCACAAAATTTACTCTGATGCTTCTGAATTTCACATCGTGG
Organism: Canis lupus baileyi; assembly: GCF_048164855.1. Classification (NCBI taxonomy): domain Eukaryota; kingdom Metazoa; phylum Chordata; class Mammalia; order Carnivora; family Canidae; genus Canis; species Canis lupus. The sequence continues at coordinate 6,846,803 of NC_132852.1, read as the reverse complement.
TACTTTAGGTCCATTCACAGTGTCGCAAGCCCCCGGGCCCAGGGCGCCGAGGGACACAGCCGAGGATCCGTTGCTCCCCTGAACAGGCAGAGGCTGGGAGGACCCGGGACAGCCAGGTCACTCCTGCTGCCAGGCCCAGAGCTGTGCAGGTCAGCAGCCCCGCCCTGGAGCACCCAGGCCCTGCACACTGGGGGCTGTTGTAGTTACTGTGGGAGCTGACTCCAGGGCTGCAAAGCTGGCTGCCTGCACTGTTGTTGTCCCTCCTGGTGTCACCCTGTACCTGGGACTGAGCAGGGGGCTCACAGGATAAACAACTCCCACTGAGCCGTACACCTGTCAGGAGGCAGGGCAGCTCCCCAGGTACACACACCTGAGAATCAGCACAGCAGGACCCTCCCCCAGAAGAATTGCTAGAAGGTCAGGGGAAAAGCCAGTTATTGAACAAGCAGCACTGGAAAGTTCCAGGGGAAGTGGAGGGATTTACAGTATATAGAATCAAGATTTGTGGTTTGCTGCCTTGTTAATGTTCCCCATTCTCACTGGTGTGAGGTGGGATCTCATGGTGGTTTTGATTTGTATTTCCCTGATGGCAAGTGATGCAGAGCATTGTCTCATGTGCATGTTGGCCATGTCTATGTCTTCCTCTGTGAGATTTCTCTTCATGTCTTTTGCCCATTTCATGATTGGATTGTTTGTTTCTTTGTTGTTGAGTTTAATAAGTTCTTTATAGATCTTGGATGCTAGCCCTTTATCTGATACGCCAATTGCAAATATCTTCTCCCATTCTGTAGGTTGTCTTTTAGTTTTGTCGACTGATTCCTTTGCTGTGCAGAAGCTTCTTATCTCGATGAAGTCCCAATAGTTCATTTTTGCTTTTGTTTCTCTTGCCTTCATGGATGTATCTTGCAAGAATTTGCTGTGGCCAAGTTCGAAAAGGGTGTTGCCTGTGTTCTCCTCTAGGATTTTGATGGAATCTTGTCTCACATTTAGATCTTTCATCCATTTTGAGTTTATCTTTGTGTATGGTGCAAGAGAGTGGATGTCCAATTTTCCCAGCACCATTAATTGAAGAGACTGTCTTTTTTCCAGTGGATAGTCTTCCCTGCTTTGTCGAATATTAGTTTACCATAAAGTTGAGGGTCCACTTCTGGATTCTCTATTGTGTTCAGACTTTTTGGTAAAACTAGAATCTGCATTCAAAGCTTTCATATTTGTATCTTTACCTAAATTCACTAGAGATGGGTTCCTTCTGCAAACACTTGCTTCTTCTATTATATAAAGAAAGGGAGGTGTAGCAGCCTCGAGGGAAATGCTACTGTTAACCCATCACCAAAGAAGAGGATCTTTATCACATAAGGAAAATAGTAGCCCCAGAATGGCCTAGAACAAATCTATGCACAGAGGAAAATATATTCTCAAATTGTAAGTCAGGAACGTTTGGGGGAACACTCATGGATGGATCTTTTCTCCCCTCTTTTTTATAACCTTTATCTAATGCATGCCTCAAGGATAGTCACTCTCAAAGATCAAATATTCCATTCACTTTTCAGGTGAAAGCCTTCATTCATTCAAATCTTTCAAAATAAATTGATTGCATATTTATTATGTACCAGGCACCGTTTAAGCAAACAAAACAGATAAGGGTCACAGCCTCATGGATCTCACATACTAGTCAGAGAGTCAGATAATAAGCAAATAAAATAAAGTTCAATTTTTACACCATAAAAAAATGCCCTGAAGGGTCTCTCATTTTCCAATACACACAATCATTATAATTGACAAGCTGACTGCACAATATGTTTAATCTAACTGGGTAAGATAAGGAAATCATTATTCTCAGTATGAAACTAAAAAGATCTACTTTTTTTTATTACCATGGTGTGAATCAGTGACCCAATTAAACATCTAACTCCCAAAGCACACCTGTCATCACCAGTGCATTAAATAACAAGGACAAGAATCCATTTTAAGTGCAATTTCTTCCATGTCTGGAGCACTTTTTAGAATGCTTTCATAAAGCAGTGTCTTATTCTTCTGAAATAATTACATTCTCTCAGGCATTGGATTGATAATCTACTCGTAGCTTAAAAATCCACATTTGAATTTGATCATGGTTTTTTGAAGAAATTAAAAGACTTAGGTACTGCAAAGAATTTTGCTTTAAGCAAACCAGGGGTTGGGTACCCTGACGTTGGCCACAGAACCTGACACAGGAAGAATACAAATGTATTTTTGTGCCCATCTCCCCACATGCGCCCAGCACTGTGCAATTTACAGGCATGATTGCATGAAATCTTGCAACAACACTGTAAAGCAAGTGGTGATATCTCAATTTAATAGTTGAAGAGAAAGAGTCTACATGGCTTTCTCAAGACTGTGTTGCTCTTAAGTGATGTGGCTCGGGGTGCTTGAGGCAGAAATTCATGCTCCCTCTCTATATCCCTTTTTTTTCTTGGGCATATCACATCTGGGATTGGTATCTGTATCCCATGTGAGCACGAATTATCAACTTTAGTGTGTTCTTTTAAAAATATGGTAGTGTGTTTCATGAGTTGGTATTTGTTGAACCCAGGGAATGTTGTGCAGAACTACATGATCTACTGACAAATAAAAAAAAATTATATATATATATATATATATATATATATATATATATATATATATATATATTCCTTGACTTCTTCATATATAGCACTTTTCTGTGAATGCATTTCTCAAGGTTTAAATCTGGAAAATACAATTCCGAACAATTGGGCGTGTGTATCAGTGCTAAAGACTTGGCTGCTTGACAGTCCCCGTCGCATGACCATCAGCACCGGTGGGCTTCTGGACCTTGGCCCCTTCCCAGGCCCTGGGAACGCATGTTCCCACATGGCCCACCTGTATTCTTTCTGGGATTGTGTAATATTTACGTAACACTGTATGAAGATTTATAGAAGCAAGTAGACATGTGCCCACTTTTCACTCCCCTCCACTGAATGAAGGCAAGTTTCCAGGTCTTTTATTGTCCCTTGAGCAGCATCAAATATTTCTTGCCATGTTTCTTACCCGGTCATTAATACTCTTATTGCAAACATGCCTGGAGGCGATGTCGAATCCCCTTGCAATTGCATCTCTCTCTGTGAGAATTCTTTTGCTTGCACCTGCTTTGTTTTGACATGTACATTTTCCTTTGGGAGCCATATTCAAGAAAAACTAGAAAATCCTAGGTTTAAAAATATTGCCTCAAGTCCCCTGTACAATGCTGCCTGCCTTTCACTCTATATCCAAAGGTAGATCTATAATGTTCTTAATGCTTGTCATTGGCTCAGGGGTTCTTATAAGAAAGCCCCGAGGCACACATCTAAAACTCTATGCTCTGTGTTTTTCTGTTTGTAAGTCACACATCACACTAAGGAGCTGGATGACCCAACCATTCCTCATCTGTTTCCAGTGAAATACTTGGGGGTGCCTGGCAAAATGGCAGGTGTCATTTCCCAGAAAACCTTACATTTCACAACATACATAACACTATTTTAATATTAATTCTTGATGATTTACCTCCTAAATTTTGAACAAAAGAAGTATTATTTTGGATGCTTTTCTGTAAGCCATTTTTCCTAAATATCGCGGAATTGTGACTTCATTTCTTAAAGTAGTTTTGTTTCTGGATCTATCTGAGGGAGAAAAAGAGCAGGAAGTGCTTTCTAGAGTAAATGCCAGTGCTCCCTGGAATCTGCCGTTAAATAAGGCACTTTGGAAGGACAGCACACTTACGGCGGGTTGTGAGGTTTTGTGTTAAAACTCGTAAATTCTCTACCCACAAACGTAGGAGACAAAGGTTTTCAAGCTTTACAAGCTCATTTTGATTTTTGTAATGTAGTTTGAAGGAATCTTTTCTGGAACAGCATTCTATGCTCCCATCTTCCCAACACACACACAGTGCCTATCCAATAGGAATATATTTTACATCTCTGTTCTTTTCTTTGTTAGGGGACATAACTGCTAGTTTCTGGGGAAAAAATGATACACAAATGTTTGTGAACAGACCCCCTGTCATCTATCACAATGCTTGCTCTTCATCCCAGAGAAATTACCTGGAGAACTTGATGCCAATGAATTGCATATCTGAGGTATTATTTGTCCCATATCTTTGGGAAATTCAGAGAACTGAGACTTCACTTTTTTTTTCTAGCAAGAACAGATCTTGTCTTACATGAATGCTGTGATCTTAAATACTTCAACATTCCATGATGATGTGAAGCATCCATTTTATATATTTTCAGGGATATCGGTGCTTGTCGGGGTATCACCCAGTTAAATGCAACTCATAACAACTTAATTCTTGGGATATCACACTTTATCACATGCATTCTCTGCGATTTATATTAATCTAGCTACAAGAAAGGAGACAATAATCATCAGATTGCTTAGGGTTAGACTCATAAGAAATCTGCCCATTTTCTTGCTCCAATATTTTCTTTTACTTAATGATGAGACCGGGGCTTGGGTATACTGCAAATTTTCATAATTCGCTCACAGTACCAACACAGTCTAGAATTTGTATAGACAAAGTCACTGACACTAGGGAGGGGATGTCCAATATTTGGTGTCTGGTTAGGGCAGTACATTGGTCTGTGCCAGCATCCATGTTCAGAGACTCGAAGCATTTTCATGCTCCCTGACTAACTTGGGAGCACACGGGGACCAGGTGACAAATGAATTCCTGACTAAATCTGTCTGTAACGGGCCCACTCAGTCCACAGACCCACCCCATGGCTATGTCTTCAGTTCTTAAATGAGTAAGTAGAGTGGGCATGTCTGAATGTGTCACCGGTCCCATACCGGGGCCTCACCTAGTGGCTGAGAAGCTGTCGTATACACATGGTCATGTGGAAGCCTCTGAAACTGCCCCCGTCCCCATGTGGCCAAGACCTCACATCAGCGGCAATACCCCATCTCTTGGGGATTAGGAGCCACCCTTACAAACATAAAGGGTCTGGAGGTGGTGCCCGTCATCTCAGCATTTCAGTTGCCAGTCAGTGTCCTGCGAAGCCCATGTTGGCCATGGAGGGTGAAAAGAGGCTTCTCACCACTTAATCAGACATCAGTGTCCATGCCTGAGGCTGTGGCCTTAGCAGAGTGGGTAAACACTGGTTAGCTGGTGATAATCAGAAAAGGGATCAGAACAAGTTCATATCCACATGGATTAAAAAAAAAAAACACCCCCCCCCCAAACACAGAAAAAACAGGGTACATTTAGAGCTTGGCCCCAAGGCTGGGTTAAATATCCTACCCTCTGCCATAATATCCTCCAGAGAGGCCTGAATTATCTGAACATCCTGCTGATACCGCGTTAATCCACTAAATCGGTGGCATCGTGCTAATGTATCATGTACCCGCGCAGAGACAGATGTGTTCCGTGTGATGGGGATGTCCTCCATGCACGTTCAGAGTCCCACCATGTTATGTGAAATATTTAGATGCAGCTTGGGGGGTGCTGAAACACATTATCAAAATTAAGGGAGAAATCACTGATCACACAGCTCCCATCACAAAGAAGGCTCAACACTGCCTGGGAAGGTCAATCCCATGTGCCAACCTGGGTAGGCTAGAGTGACCAGCTGACCAGTCAAACCCCAGGCCAGATGCTCTGACGAGGGTATATTTCAGATAAGATTAATGTTCAGAAACATTTGAACTCAAATGTTCAGTCAACTTTGAGGACCTTCCATACTATGGGTGAGCTCCGCCCAATCAGTCTGAGGTCTTACGAGTAAGATCTTTTTGGATTTCCCAAAGTAGCAAGAATTCTGTCCCAATTTCCATCCTTCTAAAGAATCCTGACTCATACGGTGCCTCGTAGGCCAGGCTGTGGCCACAGTGTGCTCTACACCTGAGAATACCGCTTCATTTCAGACAGCAGTTGACTCCCAAGGTGGTTGCTCTAAAGGGGCTCCAAACAGGAAGGATCCTGCTGTGGTCCCAGGTGAAGGTTTGAGCTACAGTGACACATGGGCCATAGGACCCGGCACATTCTAGTTCCGGAGATATCAGTGATGAATTAGTGTGAGCCCCATTGAGGAGCCCACAACGTGGATGCTTCAGGCTGTGGATCAAGCGCATGCTGTCCTCTATGAGCATGTACGTCTTTTGTAGAACAACTCCCGATGTGCTACTGAGTCTTGATAGGGACAGAGCACCTGTCCCACGGGCAAAAAGTAACCATATGGCCACTGCTACTCTCTGTGAACTAGGCTATCATGTACCCATTCAACCATCAGTGTGTGTGGTCCAGAAACAATCTATTGCAAGATGGAAGGTGAGCATTAAGCAAATCACAGGTTAAGTCTCACACATAGGTAACGAGTGGCCCCATGTCACCCATCACTAACTGCACTCGGCCTGCCAGTCAGCATACACCCATATGGGTGATCCTTTGTGACGAGCTGACATGGGAGGAAAAAGCTTGAGCTTGGCTCATGATGGACCAGCTCAGTATTTGGGTGTGAGTTAGAAATGAATGTCAGTTCACAAATGAATGACAGCCCAGCCCAGAGAAGGTACTACCAGAGAGTGGTAAGGCTACCTTGCTTCAAGCAGGGCACCTGGTGGGCCATGCATGTGGAAATAGAAGTAGACTCAGGTTGGACTGTATAGAGAGATGTGATCTGCGTTGAAGGGCTTGGCTAACATATCCTGGGATGAGAAGGAGAACGGTCAGGAGGGTGGGGACAGGAAATCTTGGTGTAGACATGGTGGCGGTCATATGGGATAAACCTAGAAGGTAGAGATCTTTGCATTGCACGGCATGCCCCCCAGAAAGCATCCACCCCAGCAGAAGCACTAGGCAACAAGGTGGACAAAATTACTTATGACAACATCTGGCCTTTATCACTGGCCACACAAGTGCTGGCATGAGGGTCACATGAGGTGAGCCTGCTGGCAAGAAAGGACACTGTGTGTGAGACTCACCTAGCAAAGGGCATGTAGCTGCTGAAACTATGGAGTTCCCAGCTTGCCAGTGACAGAGTCGATCCTAAGAAGCATTTCTTTAGGAGACCACCCACCCGGTGGTGGTAAACTGATTAAATCAATCCCCTTTTACATCAGAAGGGAAAAGCAGTCCATCCTGATTAGAAATGATACGTATTGTGCATGTGAATTTACCTTTCTCACCTTCAGGGGCTTAGCCATCTCCACTCTGTGAGGGGCTTTGGAATATTTGTTCCTCCATTACAAGAATGGACTAACATTAATTCAATTAACTCAGTAACATTAACTCAGTGAGGACCCATTTTACAGCAAGAGAGGGGAATGGGTCCTGCCCAGTACATCCACTGTTCTGATCACAAGCCATACCATCCCAGAAACAGCTGGCCTGTGGAAGCATCAGGAGGAGCTGGGAATGTGACAGGTGATACCGTCCACCAGGAGCCTACACTGTACAAAGATGGGACACCAGGCTCCAGGATGAAGTGCACATTTTGGTGCCATGTCTCCAACAAGAACATGATAAGAGTCTTGGCCAAGGTGCAAATGGAGGGGTTCCTCGTTGTCACCCCCAGGGACCCACTTAGGGAGTCTGACCTTCTGTCCCTGAAACTCTGGGCTTTGTAGGTTTGGAGGTCTTCATTAAGAGAGAACACTTCACGCAGGGTCTCATGAGAAGAAAGTTCACCTTAGATTCTGTGCCAATGGAGCTGCGGACAAGCAGAATCTCTCTTCCAGCAGGTATAATAATGGCCTGAGACCAAGGGGAAGATAGGGGGATGTTGTCACCGAGTGGCATACAGGTGACACACTTGGATGTGTCTAGGTGCCCATTGCCAACACTGGATGGTGAATGAACACGTACAGCAGCCTCAGCCTCAGCAGCACATACCCTCAGGGATGAGAGTCTGGCTCATGCTAATGAGCCAACAGGTGCCAGTTGAAGATGAGGAGCCTACAGTGGATGGTGGGAGTGGGAGATACCCAGAGTGGCTGCCAAATCAGCCTCTCTCTGGAGTTGGGGGGCTGCTCCTGTACCCTAGAACGCCCCCCGCCATGTTCCTCTTAGACAGGGCCTTTCACTGGGATCTTAGTGGGGCTTCTCTCAGGACAGGAAGGACTTTCTTCCAGGGGAACAAAGCTTGTCATATGTGCCACCCACACCCTTGAGGATAAAGATGTATCCCCCATTACTGGCAGTGCTTTCTAGCAGATGGCCCTGCAGGTATCACCCCACCCGAAACCACCACCTGTCCCAGACCGTGCCCCCACCTGAAGCAGCTACGTCCAGGAATGACCAGCAGGGATCTGAAGAAACTGGCTGAGATGACCCAGCCTGGGCCGCCACTGAAGGGGTGCTGCCCAGACCCCTAGGGCATTGTCAGCCCTCCACAGCCCCGACCTCTGCTGACCCGGCTCCTGCACCGTCTCTGCCTCCACATGTACTGACCTGAATGCACAGTAGGAAATGTTTGTACAGTAGTCCCTACATCAGAGGCTACGACTTCAAACTCCCATTTTCTTTTTTTTAATGTATGGGTTTTGTTTGTTTGTTTGTTGTTTGGTTTGCTCTTTAATACCTAGAGTAAATGATAAGTACCAAAATAAAGTAGAAAGAGTCTAGTAGAAAAAGAAAAAAAAATAGTTTAATATCTTTTTCTTAATTCCACATTTTGGCCTATTCCAATCCATTCTTGCTCCAAGTAGGTTCGTGCAAGATCTTTACCAAGGTAGATCCTGAGTTTATCGATATTAAAAGTGATAATCTATTATTTTAAATTGTCACATCCTTCTTAAAATAAAAGCATCATCATTCATTCGTGTTCCGAATCACTTGTATGAGAACTAGGTAATTTTCGCTCTTCTATGCTAAGTCATTCCATGAAAAATCATGACAAAATCACTTGTCCAAGGAGTAACATATTCAGCAGTTTTAAATGATGATAAACTATGAAAAGGTAAAAACCAGATGCTCTATAATATGCATGTTTATACCCACAAATAAATCTAAATGCATGAGTAGACTCTCAGCCGCTTTCTGAAGAGCTGTCCTTAAAAGGCTGTTTTCTCATTAGATCTAAGATTTCTCTTGTGTTGAGTTAAGAGACATGGCTACTCATGACCAAATGCGCATGCCTAGGGTCCCTTTGCACTTTAATAAAATTGGCCATTTAAATGGAAATATATTAAAGGAGAACATTTATAAAGGATTTCACTCACACTTTTTTTCAAATAATATCCCATTTACACCACCACATATCCAAAACCATCTGTTAAAATTAGAAGTGTAATAGTTGAGTCCATTAATGAAGAGCTTTGTCTTCTGAGGGCGTCAGGATAAGTAAAATAACAGTAGGCATAGAAGACATACAGGCTTGATGAAGTCTCCTTTATAACCCGTGAGCTACGGTCTTGCAACCTTTTGACAAAAAGTAATTACTTCCTTTATTTTGCCCAAGGGCTAAATTTCTAACAACAACAAAAACAGGAAATAAAAATTACGGAATGCGTGTTGAGTTAAATGCATAAATGGAAAGGAAGGCATTACTACTAAACAGTCATATAAACTCAAACCGAGATTAATTGCTTACTTCTATGCTAAAACGCAGAATAAAGAGAAGTGTTTTCTTTCCATCTACATTGCTGCTTTAAATTATAGCAAACATGTCCAAACATTATGTTGTTTTAAGAATTATGAATAAATCAGTTTGACTCACAATGATTAAAGATTTGAAATGAAAAAGAGAGAAGTTCTATTTACTGATAAGCAGATTTTTATTGCAGCAAACATTATTGTCTGAAATAAATATGTATGCCGTGTGTGGGATTTCTAGTTCCAGAGTTTATGAAAAAAATTCTAACTTCTGATTGCAAATAGGGTTTGTTTAGGAATCTGGTACACATGTGGTGTTGCGATGGTCGCGGGCCCTCCGGGGGTGAATGGAGGAGCATCACAAACAGGAGTGTGGAGAGAAGAAATGTGTTTCACTCTGCTTGCCTCACTTGACACTGATGTCACAGACCAGTGGCCAGGAGGTCACACAATATAACTCTGAGCTTCACGGGTACCCCAGTAGAATAAACTTTACACAGCTGGATAATTTCATCCACTAATCCTCTGAGATCATGGATCCAGAAGAAAGACTCCGGGTCCAGATTAGATCTTCTAGAAATTGAGCAGAGACAAGACAGAAAGGCTCTGTCTTTCTGACCACCCCGAGATGGGATATGTCACCATCTCGAAACTGAGAAAATGAATTGGAAGCATGAAAACCCACTGAAGAGGAAGACCCTGGGCAGAAGGAAGCAAACCAGGTGTCGGTGTACTTTCTGGAAAGCTCAGTTTAGAAAGCGAATGAGGAAAGGGATCTTCGGAGGTGGGCACGTGGTGATGTAATATGCAGGCTGGGTCCATAGGAGAAAGGACAGCCGAGCATTGTAAATGGGCAACACGAAGCCTAGTGGGGCCTCATGCCCCTGGTGTGTCAGTTGGCGTGCTGGGGATAGAAGTGGGATTGGAGCCACGCCAAGTGACCCTTGAGGATTTTTCCAGAACGTAGATGCTTGGAGACCGACCACAAATATCTAATATTTGTGTCACTGTGGTTCCAGAAGGAGAGGAAATAGAAGAGGGGCCTGGAAACAGTCAATGGTTAAATCTTGGCAAATATTGACAAGACACATGAACTAACAGATTCAAGAGCTGTGGGCAGCCAAACAGGGTAAATCTGTGCCAAGATATCATGATTAATTTTTTTTTGAAAATGAAAGAAAGATTTAAAATCTTGAAAGAAATCACAGAAAAACCCTATAGGTGAACAGCAATTAAAATGACCATAGAGTCCTGATCAGAATCTAAATATTCCATGAGTCAAAGAGGAAGTCTCACGGTCAGTTCAAAAATACATTGACTATGGGGCACCTGGGTGGCTCAGGCGGGTAAGCATCTGGTTCTTGATCTCAGCTCAGGTCTTGACCTGTAAGAGACAAAGAGACAACATCAATTCACTACACTTCATCAAAAGTAAACACTTTTATGCTTCAAGTGACTGTTGATAGGATAGAAAAACAGCTACAGAGTAAAGGAAATCCTTGTGAACCATATACCTGGCAAAGGATTAGTATCTAAAGCATGTGAAGAATCTCAAAGCTCAACAGTAAAACAAATTCCAAGTAGAAAATGGGTAAGAGGTATTTCACCCAAAGGGTACATGGAAGGCAAATGACACGAAAAAATGTTGGGCAGCCCTGGTGGCGCAGCGGTTTAGCGCCGCCTGCAGCCTGGGGCGTGATCTGGAGACCCTGGATCGAGTCCCGCATCGGGCTCTCTGCATGGGGCCTGCTTCTCCCTCTGCCTGTGTCTCTGCCTCTCTCTCTCTCTCTCTGCATCTCTATGAATAAATAAATAAAATCTTAAAAAAAAAAAGAAAAAATGTTCGACACCATCAGCCTTCAGGGAAATGCAGATTAAAATAATCAGGAGCCACCCCAGTGCACCAATGAGAATGGCTAACGTGACAAATAGTGATGGTTCCAAATGCCGGTGGGTATGCAGAGAAATGGGATCCCAGAAACGCTGTTTATCAGAAGTGGTACAGCCGCTCTGCAAAACAGCCAGGCAATTTAAAGCACAAGGCATGCCCCTACCCTAGGACCCAGTCCATCCAACCAGGGCTCTTGTTCCTCAAGAAACCAAGACATAGACCAGCAGAACTCTATGCAAGTATTTACGACAGCTTTGTTCACAGCAGCCCTAACTGGGAACAGCCCAGCTGCCTTTCAATGATGAGCAGGTAAACAGAAGGTCGTACATCAGCTCCGAGGGGCACTGCTTAGCAGCACGTAGGACTAAGCCAGTAATGCACGCCATGACGTGGATGGACCTTTAGAGACTTGCTCTGAGGGAAGGAAGGAAGGAAGGAAGGAAGGAAGGAAGGAAGGAGGGAGGGAGGGAGGGAAGGAAGGATGGAAGGAAGGAAGGAAGGAAGGAAGGAAGGGAGGAAAGAAGGAAGGAAGGAGGGAAGGAAGGAAGGAAGGAAGAGGAAGGAAGGAAGGAAGGAAGGAAGGAAGGAAGGAAGGAAGGAATAGGAAGGAAGGAAGAAAGGAAGGAAGGAAAGAAGGAAGGAAGAAGGGAAGGAAGGAAGGAAAGGGGAAAAATCCAACCCCCAAATGCCGCAGGTCTTCCCATCCCATTAAGGCTCCTGAGTGAGGAGACCATGGGAAAGGAGCCAGGATTCCGCGGCCCCAGGGGGTCAAGGAGCAGGGAAGGGAGGAAGACAGGTGCGTGGTGATAATGTCCTGCTTCTGGACTGCGTCAGTACCTACAGCCTCGTGGAGGTGTTGTGCAGGAGAGCCGCAGGAGGTCACGGGCGGGGAGATGGGGAGTGAGCACTCGGAGCCTCCACGTAGTGTTTCTTACAACCGTATGTGCTTCTGTAATGCTCTCAAAATAGAGAGCTTAATTTAAAAAAAGTGCTGTCTCTTCCCAGGAGCAATTTAAACTCCCACTAGGAATATGATGAGCGCCTTTACTCTCACTGTCATCAGCAGCGGGTATTGCCAATCACGCCTTACTTTTTGCCAACCATCAATCTCTATTATTACATATTTATATTTCTCCTTCATTTGCTTGTTCTTGCTTTTGCCTTTTATTTAAAAAAAATTGAGAGATTTTTGTTTTATTTATTTGAGAGACAGAGAGAGAGACAGAGCACAAGTAGATGGAAGGAGAGAGGGAGAGGGAGAAGCGGGCTCCTCGCTGAGCAGGTGTTGGGCTCGATCCCAGGACCGTGAGATTGTGATCTGAGCCAAAGGCAGACGCTTAGGCGACTGAGTCACTCAGGCACCCAAAAACGTTCTTAATATCCAACATACTTATGCATCTGATTTTCTTTTTATGTAATAGATTTATAAAATTCTTTTCGTGGTAAGATTCGATTTCTTTTTTAAGATTTGATTTTTCAATCAAAATATTTTTGATCAAAATTACATGTGATAAATACTCGCTTAGATACATGGTGTCTGGCTCTTAGTCATGGTTGGGAAATAATGCCCTAGAAACATTAACAATCCCAATCTAGACACATTTTAAATTGTATTGCAGTGGCACCCCGGGGTCCCTCCCAACAAAAATGTCTGTCATCGGGAAAGCAGACATAGCCCTTGCCCAATACACTGCATGTTTTTGGAAAATCATTTTATTTAAGCTCTCAGTCTTAATGTCCACAAACGAAAACTGAGAATAAGGACAGCACCTGTTCCCTACGTCTGTGGGAGGAATCAATGCGAAAAGCCTTCCAAAATGCTTCAGATCCTGCTTCACGCTTGCAAAGCTCTCGGCAAGCATGTGCTGTGCCACCAAGGCCTGCCAGGCCGAGCGAGGACCGTCCTGACTTCAGGTCGGGACTCCACGCAGCCTGGCCTGCACACGGTGCCCACGCTGATGTCCGCGGACTGCCGGCCCGTCCCAGGTCGACTGCGGCTCATCGCCCGGGGTCTCCCCGATTCCCTCTCCAGTCTGCTGACTGCGGGTTCACTCCCGTCCTCGGCCTCCTGGGAACCTGCGTGTCCACCACCTGCATCCCGGGCCATGTCCTCCTCTGGGCCCGGCGGCCCACACCATCCGGGCCCGGCGGCCAACACCCGCCAGCCGGCCCTTCCCAGGTGGCCGCCACCTGCACCTGTCCCTGCCCCGCCTGCTGCACAGGTGCCCGCACCTGGCCCGGCTGCAGCACGGGATGCTCCGGCCTGCGACCCCACCAGCTTCCCGGCTGCACCCGCCCAGCGCAGCCCGCTCCCTGCTCTCTGGGATCTACGTGGAAGTCAGTGTCACGGGGCTCACATGGCTCACAGGCCCCTTCTGAATTCATGACTTCCTTTCTAAGCATTTGTTGAATTCCATCTTCCCATCCCTAATTAGTGCCCCCCAATACTCTTTCCACATGTGCAGAATTGTTTGCGGTTAAGGTTTTCTGCGGTTGAAGAGTTTTCCTATTGTCCTCCCTATTCAATATACCATAAATTCAGTAAGTTTTGTCTTCGGTGAATAAAATATTACTTTGTTCTCCTTTAAACTCAGTGAGATGGTTGTGGGGAAGTCTCCAAGCAAATAGCAGAAGCTGAGACTTGAAAGATTACTTCTAGGTAACTAGGTCAAAGAGCCCATTATGGGAAGGGGCGAGGGAGCGCTCCCGAGGGAGCAGCATGCACGCAGACCCCATGGTAGGAAACGGTGTAACTCATTCAAGAAATAGAAGGGCCACGGGACTGTCCCATGAGAGCAAAGCCAGCACCAAGAGGAGGCTGAGACAAGGCTGAACAGATGGCTCAATTCCATTTAGGGCATGTGAGTCCTGCGGAGGACATCACTACCCATCCGGGGATGGAGCAGGGCGACTGAGGAGTATGCAGAAATGCAAGATGATGAGGTCTTCATCCTGATGTGGACTCTGGCAAGCGTGGCGAGGAAGCCAAGGCAGGGGTCGCACAGTAGACGCATCCAGGGATGAATGTCGTTAAGAGTCTGTTGTCTGGTGTGTCAAAACGGAGAGAATAAAATCCGGTGGAAAGTCAGAATGCAAAATGGAAAGTCCTTTGTAATGAACCGGATGCTGCAGTGGGCAAGAGGGAGGACGGTTCTTCACATCTGAGGTACAGAAGTGACTCAATAAAACAGAAAGCCCTCAAGAGGACCCGAGTTGGGAGGGAAGATGAGGCATTTGGCTGTGGAGAGGGTGCACTGGAAGGAAGCTTCAGGATAAGTGACTGATATCAATCAATGAATTCCTTTTTTCTTAATCCAGCTTGACTTACGTGCGCGGGTTGTATTTCTGTGTGACGCACCACCCCAGAGTCCGGACAGTGAAACAGCAACACTAGTCGTGCTCACAGACTCCGTGTCAGGAAGCCAGGGGGCTGCAGCAGGGTGGCTTGCTTCACACCCACAATGCCTAGGGTCTCGGGCCCAAAGAAAGCCCAGAAGTTGGGGTCCCGGACCCCTCCAGGGGCACATGGGCTGGAGCGACTCAAGAATGGCCTTCCTGCCTTTATAGAAGCCTATAGTCACACGGGCGGGCCTCGGGACACTGGGACATCTTTTCTCTGGCTTTCAGGCCAAGTGCTAGGATCCCAGGGTCCAGGTGCCCCCTGCATCGCCATCTCTGTCATAGGCCCAGGAGTCAGACAGTATCCCATAACATTTCTTTTCCAGAGACTCACGAGCCCTCTGTCCCAGCTCCGCTGCCGGAGGCACAGCCCTCACTTCTTGGTTGAGGAGCATCAAGGCCATGTCGCCGAGGACCAGGAGAGATGGAAGGTGCTGCAGGCATCTGTGGGAACCACCAGGGGCCACTTTGCTTCTGTGCCTCTTGCAGCCAGAGCCTGGGCAGCCAGAAGGGCAGTGTCTCCTCTCGCGCATCTTTTGTTTGGTGCCGTCCAAGACGCTCTCTTTCATACCAACGAAACAGGTGTTTGCAGAAACGCGGAGCCTGTCCTCTCTCCCTTTCTGGTTTGTTTCTTGTTCTTTTTCAACTGTGTATCACACGGTGCAATTTATAGGAAAGAAGCATAGGACAGAACATCGGCAAAAAGTAAACATGCAAAGAACTCATGTAAAATATTTCAATCTAGAGCGAATCGCTACGGATAATTTGATGGACATTGGACCTTTGAGAGATCCCTTCTCGGGCTTCCTTCTGAAGTCAAATTCGGTTTCCTGCAGTGGTTACATCCTTCTCCTCTCCTTCAGCGGTAGGTGAATAGTCATGCGTGTCATTAAAATGGCTTCATGAATACGATTTTTAAATAACATGTGGTCAGAGACCTACAACAAGAAGAGTTCCTTACATACAGAATTAAAACCATAAAGAGGGAATCGGTCAGATGCAGAGAGAAACACCTCTTGCATGCAACGCATGAACAGAGAGGGACGTCCAATCCCGGCGGCTTGGTGACCGGATCATGGGGAGGATGAGAATTGAACTTGCTTCCTTTCCTGCAGGTGCAAGAAGGGGTCACGCTGTGTCCGAATGCTGGTGGTTGATTTTGGAGACACAGGGGATCGTCCCTTCTGTTTCTTTATTTCAACCATCAGAAATACACACATTTAGTACCTTTGTTTTCTGAAAGAAGCCATAAAGTGAATATCCACTTTTTTTCTAGAAATCATCCATAATAATGAAACAGTTGCATGAGCCAATCTATGCCGCTGATGTGCTTTTGTTACATCTGATTTCTCTCCCAAGATTTCCCTCTGAGCAGAAACAATGCCTCAGTCCCAACGTCCCTAAAGACCACATGGCCTCAAGGTGCAATCTGCTGCAATCTGTCAGAGGCGTATTTTTCATCTTGTTGTAAAAAAATCCGAACATTACATTTTTCAAATCTTTAGAAAATACATTAAATAATAATTTAAAAAACACTCTAAATATGAATTGGGGAAGAAAAAAGTTCTTGATCACAAACAGAAACCTGCTCTTGAGAAATACGGGAAATTCATTTTAACTAGAAGAATGTTAATTTATTTTCATTGGAAGAAAAAAGCAAAAAAAAAAAAAAAGAAAAGAAAAGAAAAGAAAAAAGCATTCAATTTATTTAAGGAAAGTATCTTCCAAAGAATTTAACGAACACAGTAATGGAATCGCTTAAGATTTCAACGTATTGGGGTTATTAGGGGTTGAGTGGCGACCCCCACAATCCTTATACAGGAGTTCCAACCCCCGAGAGCTCAGAGATGAACTTGTTTGGAAACAGGGTCATGGCAGGTAGAGACCCAGGCAGAGGGAGAAGCAGGCTCCATGCAGGGAGCCCAACGCGGGACTGGATCCCAGGACCCCGGGGTCACTCCCTGAGCCAAAGGCAGGCATCTGCTCAACCACAGAGCCACCTGGGCATCCCAATTTTACATCTTTCTAAAGGGGCTTCCCTTGGTCAGAATCAGAGACCCTGCAGGGTCCAGCCAGACCCCAAGAAGTGAGCAAATCAAAGGGGAAAGTAAGGTCATTAGAGACCAAAAGCTGACGAGACCGGACCGCGCTGGGTCTCGCGCTGAGCCTGCAGGATGACCCACCTTTCCCGCACCCAGTGCAGCACCGAAGGCGGCGGGACAGATGCAGCGTGGGGGTGGCTTCCCCTCCATCTTCCTTGTTTCTCTTGCTCCCTCCTGTGGGCCGATGTCAGGGAGCACCAGCTCCCCGTTCCCCGTGGGCATCGCGAGCACAGGGAAGCAAGCCCCCCAGTCTCAGTCGCCTGCTTCCCCCAGTACCTGGGTGGTAAGTCCTTGGATCAGGCGACCCCCACTTGAGCCGAGCGCTGGAAGGAACACGGGGGACGAGGCCGGGCCAAGGTGACCCAGGAGGATGGAGGCGGCCTGGTCAGCCCCAAGCGATCCCTGGATCGGTGGACCCCGCCTGCACCAGCACAGTCACCTGGGGCGGGGGCTCCTTCCCTGGGTCCTCTGACCATTCTAACGACCAGACCCTCTTCGGAGGGAGCAACAGGCTGGTGCAGGGAGGACAGAGACACGATGGGCCCCAGTGCTGTGGTGGGGCCACTTCCGCGCCTGCCAGGGAGAGGGCCCGGCTGGCCCGAAAGGCCTGCGAGGTCCCTGGGCCTCTCCTGGGGGCACGGGGTGCAGGGACCAGCGGGCTGTCTGGGTTTGGGTGATGCTGAACCCTTTGGGCAGGTTGTCCCTTGGCCCCTGGGGCTGTCCCCATTCCCAAGTTACGGCCTGGCTGTGTCCATCCCCCAGCTCCTGCGTGTGGGGACGGGAGCCAAGGACAGGCAGCAGGTGCAGGAGGACGGGCCCCAGTGCAGGAGGGCGGAGCATCACCCAGATGCCGTGACTGCGGGGTGAGCACTGTGGGACTGAGGATCCAGTGCCCATGGGCTGCCGTCCTCCCCGGACACCCGGTGGCCTGTGTGCAGCTGCTCCCACTCAGAGGACACCCCTCTGCCTGAACCCCACCACCCATGGCTTTCCTGACAGCATCTGCCCCCGCGCGGGACCTGCTTGTGGCCCCGGGCCTGCTGGTCACCCGAGGAGGGGCCCCTGCCTGTGCAGGCCCAGCCCCCTGGTGGGACAAGGACACTGAGATGGCAGGTGGGCGCCCCAAGCAAGAGGGCGCTCAGGGGAGGCTGGGGCAGGGGCAGCTGCTGCTCTCAGGGCCGCGATAGGTGTACCGCACCCAGCACGATGCTTCTCGGCCCTGGCATGGAGGCGGCACGAGGTTCCTGGGTCCTCTCGGGAGCATCTGTGTCCTGTGAGCCCAAGGGGACCCGCCTCCACGTCCCCGGAGGCCGTTCCTCGGCCTAGTCCCTACGGGGCCCCCAACCCCGGGCTGCGGCAGCTTGGGCAGCCTGTTCCCTGCCAGTCCCGCACTCTGACAGGCAGCCCGGAGGGGGCCGCACCATCGTGCCCTTGAACACGAACTCAGCTCCGATCTCTTCCTCCCTGCGCTGCTGACCTGTGCAAGCAGCAACTCACGATTCTTTTTCTTTCTGGAATTGTTTCTTAAACTTCTGCTTCTGCCCACCAGGCCCCCTTTACCTAAGTTTAGCAAAGCTGAAAAGGAACCTGGAGCAATATCGTTTTCAACTGAATAAATTCTTGGTGCATAATGGTGACACTTTCTATGGTTTGTACGTGTCTCTAAGTGTGTGTGTGTCCAAGTCACACGCGCGTGCATGTGGGTGTGCGAATGTAGCACGGTCACGGCCGCGATACCGTGCCCTTTACCCGCTGGGTGAACGGACTAATCAGCAGGTGGTGTTGTCTGGAGAAAATGAAACATCGCTTGGTTGCAGAAAGACCCTAGAGCCAGGAGGTGTGTCCTCTGGAGCAATCCCCTCCACAGGTGCAGAGGGGCCCGGCTCCAGGCCCGCGGTCCCCACGACCCCTCCTCCTTCCCTGGGACACGAGGCCGCACTGCCCGCTGCTTGCTCAGCATCGCCTCAGGGCGCAGGAGTACCTGTCCCCGCCTCACGCACCACCCGGGGCCCCAGCACCACTGAGGACACTTTTCCAGAGATTTGGCCCCATCATCCGTTTGCTGAGCCTCTGTGTGTGTTGTGCCACCAACTCCTCTGGATCGACGATGCCCAAAGGAACGTGATCCGCACCCCCGCTCCCTGCATGGCCCGGGTGGGGACCGCCTCCAGTTCTTGATCCCCGCGGAGACTCACCGGGCACCGGGCGCCGACTGCCACCACGGGGCTGTAGGGGAGATCTGTCAGGGTTAGGGGGAGATCTCATAGTCTCCCATTTTTATTAACAGTCTTTCATTTCTATCGATTTTTTTTATTCTGTGAATACCAAAATCACTTCAACATGAGCCGGAATCCAGTCTCACTACGATAGACAAAGCACAGCAAAGTCTCCAAAGACCCTAACTGTGTGTGACGTGCCTTACGCACAAAACGACCGTCGTCGGGTCCATCCGTGGAAAAACTGAATAGTAGGTGTTTTCCACCTCTCTGGGATCCTCATTCATTCCTACACCGCAGTTTGAGAATTTCAGTCATGCTGTGACTTTTCTTTCACAGCCTAGGCGGCCTGTATCGGCAGCTGACGCCCGCCGCACTCCACGGGGCGACCCGGCCCAGCAGTCCTTAGCACGGTCACCCCTCTTGCTATTGGTCCAATATTTGTTGAGATACCTGCTCTGCCCTGCGGAGGAGATGCATTTTCCGAATCCGGGACGAGAGCAGTAAAGGAAACGGACACATCGTTCTCTTTGGGGAGACAAGGAGCAGATCGTAAAATTGTAGTTTATAGCACGTTGCAGGGCAATGACTACGATGTGCAAAAATAAAGGAAATAGAAAGAAAAGGAAAGACGGGAAATGGTCGCAATGGGCCTCTGCGCTGATGAGAGTGGTCAGACCCTCCCGGGCGGCAGGGAGTGGCAGGTCGAGGGCCACCCCAGGCCCTGGCCCAGAGGAGCCACCTGCGGGAAGCCCCGGGGAGGGGACCTGCCTCCTGGGGGCAGCCGAGCGGAGGGGGGGCCTTGGTGGACGCCGTAAAGAAGCCACTTTTGTTGTGAGGGACGGAGGCCAGTGCAGAGTTCTTAATGGACAAGCCGGGGGCTTCCGTCACGCTCATAAAGCGATGGTGACCCGTGGCGTCCCTTGGGAAGTTTTATGAACATCAGTCGGGACCTTAGTTCTAGGCCACCAACGCGACCTGAGATATTCCGCGGACGTAAACTGGGTGACCCCGGCCCCGGGAAGCTGTCTATCTGGTGGGCGAGCCGGTGTGTCTGTCAACCAGGAGCACTTCTCGAGGGACCGCTGCGTGTTGGGCATCCTGGGGAGCGCGTGTGCTGAAGCCCGGGCGTGTCACCTCCGTGCAGTCACGGGGACCTGTGTATGATCCGCATAGACTCAGGCATCTGGAGGGATGACTGACATCCCGCTGCGGTCTGGTCTCTGGTTGTGCGTGTGAGCATCGTTACGGTCTCCTCCCCACGTCACGCACACCCGCACACACCGCACACTCGCACAGACCCAGCGCGCTCCTCTCTGTGAAACAGGGCCTCGTGCGAGGCGACGGGGAAGAGCACGCACAAAGCACCAGCACTTACCCGCTCGAGGAGGCGGGGCTGAGGCCGCGTGCAAGGAGTCGAGACACATTTCTTAGGGACCGTGGCTCCCGTGCAGGGATGGAGGGACGGTAACCAAGGTGAAGCTGGTGAGGGGGTGCAGGTCTTTACCTCGAGGCTGGAGGGGCCACACAACCCGGAGCCCTGTTCCCGGAGGCGACAGCCAACAGGTGGCACCAGACAGCCCGGATCTTGCCAGTGGGCGCCCACGGGAGAGGCGGGCAGCAGCCACGGAGGATGCCGTCCAGGAGGCTTTCCTGCTCGCGCTGCTGCTGCTCAGAGAGCTGGACAGCCCTGCCCGCCCTCGAGGCTGTGCGCCCCCCCAGCGGCAGGAGGAAACCCTTGCGGCCACGGGGTGCTCTTTCCCTTGATGGTGCTGCTGCTTTGTCCCGCGTCGTCACCCACCCAAGCTCACCCACCGCGCACGTTAAAAATGGGCCACACTGTTCTCTCTCGATCACATCTTAATAAAGATGTTAATTAAAATGAGAAGCATATCCGAGCCCAGCATCTGACGTGCACAAATAACGACGAGCTCAAAACCGGCCACCACTGTCAACGTGCGTGAACGGGTGCGAAGGGCAAATTCCTTGGTGCAGTGACTATGGATCTGACCTGAGCAAAGTCACTTGGTTGGTGTTTAAAGGGGAAATGCCTTATTTCTGGTGTATTTCTGATTAAAAAAAAACTGTTTTACACTGATTTATAGTAAATAAGGGGTTAGGAAATAATCACACTGGGCATATGTATAGGATTTAGAGCAAATGGTTCATTAGGTCTGTTTCACTGGAAAAAAAAAGAATCGATGCCCCCGAACAATGAACAAAGTCTGCAAAATAGTACAGACTATTTGACAGGAACACTGAAATCTCCCTGGGTAACTGGTGATTGCAGCAGTGAGGATCCACAGACGCCACCAGCCCAGCGGCGGACGATCAGAAACAAGCGTCATGTGCTGTTTTTGTCCTGTGCTGTCTCCCATGACATCGCAATTTGTCAAATTGGAGAGTTTCAATGCCTTAAATTATGTCTCATGGCCAAAGATTTGGGGGCTGTTGTTTAATCCGAATCCAACCTGTCTTGTCAACAGTAAGAAAAGCCCATACTTGTGTCAAATCATCCCGGTGAAAACCACCAGGTATCTGCTGAAGCGCAATATACATATTTGTGGGTTTGACGCATACTTCACAATTAGCATCGGTCATTTTTTTTTGTATATTTTTATTAGAGTTCCATTTGCCAATATATAGCATAACACCCAGTGCTCATCCCATCAAGTGACCCCTCAGTGCCTGTCACCCAGTCACCCCACCCCCTGCCCTCCTCCCCTTCCCCCACCCCTAGTTCGTTTCCCGGAGTTAGGAGTCTCTCATGTTCTGTCTCCCTTTCTGATATCCCCACACATTTTCTCTCCTTTCCCCTTTATTCCTTTCCACTATTTTTTATATTCCCCAAGTGAATGAGAACATATAATCTTTATCCTTCTCCAATTGACTTATTTCACTCAGCATAATACCCTCCAGGTCCATCCACGTCGAAGCAAATGGTGGGTATTTGTCGTTTCTAATGGCTGAGGAATATCCCACTGTATACAGAGACCACAGCTTCTCTATCCATCATCTGTCGATGGACACCGAGGCTCCTTCCACAGTGTGGCTATTGTGGACATTGCTGCTAGAATCATCGGGGTGCAGGGGTCCCAGCATTTCACTGCATCTGTATCTTTGGGGTAAATCCCCAGCAGTGCAATGGCTGGGTCATAGGGTAGACCTATTTTTAACTCTTTGAGGAACCTCCACACAGTTTTCCAGAGTGGCCGCACCAGGTCACATTCCCACCCACAGTGCAGGAGGGTTCCCCTTTCTCCACATCCTCGCCAACATTTGTGGTTTCCTGCCTTGTCAATTTTCCCCATTCTCACTGCTGTGAGGTGGGATCTCATTGTGGTTTTGATTTGTATTTCCCTGATGGCAAGTGATGTGGAGCATTTTCTCATGTGTGTGTTGGCCACGTCTATGTCTTCCTCTGTGAGATTTCTGTTCATGTCTTTTGTCCATTTCCTGAATGGGTTGTTTGTTTCTTTGCTTTTGAGTTTAATAAGTTCTTTCTAGATCTTGGGAAGGCAAAAAAACATTTTTTTTGACAGCAAGTTTATCACCCCGTGGACACAGGCAGCGTAGTGCATGGACAGATGCGCACGCCACTGGGGACGGCTCCCACCCGGCCAGGCTGCTCACAGCATCACCTCGGAGAAAACTCGTTTTGTGCATAAGGCACGACATGCACAGTTGGCGTCTTTGGAGACTTTGCTGTGCTTTGTCTATCGTAGTGAGACTGGATTCCGGCTCATGTTGAAGTGATTTTGGTATTCACAGAATAAAAAAAATCGATAGAAATGAAAGACTGTTAATAAAAATGGGAGACTATGAGATCTCCCCCTAACCCTGACAGATCTCCCCTACAGCCCCGTGGTGGCAGTCGGCGCCCGGTGCCCGGTGAGTCTCCGCAGGGACCAAGAACTAGAGGCGGTCCCCACCCGGGCCGTGCAGGGAGCGGGGGTGCGGATCACGTTCCTTTGGGCATCGTTGACCCAGAGGAGTTTGGCGGCACGACACACACAGAGGCTCAGCAAACAGATGATGGGGTCAAAGCCCCGGACAAGTGTCCTCGGAGGAGCTGGGGTCCCGGGTGGTGCGTGAGGAGGGGACAGGTGCTCCCGCGCCCTGAGGCAATGCTGAGCAAGCAGCGGGCAGCGCGGCCTCGTGTCCCAGGGAAGGAGGAGGGGTCGTGGGGGCCGCGGGCCTGGAGCCGGGCCCCTCTGCACCTGTGGAGGGGATTGCTCCAGAGGACACACCTCCTGGCTCTAGGGTCTTTCTGCAACCAAGCGATGTTTCATTTTCTCCAGACAACACCACCTGCTGATTAGTCCGTTCACCCAGCGGGTAAAGGGCACGCTATCACGGCCGTGACCGTGCTACATTCGCACACCCACATGCACGCACGTGTGACTTGGACACACACACACTTAGAGACACGTACAAACCATAGAAAGTGTCACCATTATGCACCAAGAATTTATTCAGTTGAAAACGATATTGCTCCAGGTTCCTTTTCAGCTTTGCTAAACTTAGGTAAAGGGGGCCTGGTGGGCAGAAGCAGAAGTTTAAGAAACAATTCCAGAAAAAAAAGAATCAGGAGCTGCTGCTTGCACCGGTCAGCAGCGCAGGGAGGAAGAGATCGGAGCTGAGTTCGTGTTCAAGGGCACGATGGTGCGGCCCCCTCCGGGCTGCCTGTGGGAGCGCGGGGCTGGCGGGGGGCAGGCCGCCCAAGCTGCCGCAGCCCAGGGTCGGGGGCCCCACAGGGACTAGGCCGGGGAACGGCCTCCGGGGACGTGGAGGCGGGTCCCGTGGGGCTCACAGGAAACAGGTGCTCCCGAGAGACCCGGGAACCTCGTGCCGCCTCCACGCCAGGGCCGAGAAGCATCGTGCTGGGTGCGGGACACCTATCGCGGCCCTGAGAGCGGCGGCTGCCCTTGCCCCACGTTCCAGGGGTCGCTCGGGGTGGACCAGGCCGCCTCCATCCTCCTGGGTCGCCTTGGCCCGGCCTCGTCCCCCATGTTCCTTCCAGCACTCAGCTCTAGTGGGGGTCGCCTGATCCAAGGTCTTGCCACCCAGGTACTGGGGGAAGCAGGCGACTGAGACTGGGGGGCTTCCCTGTGCTCGCGATGCCCGCGGGGAACGGGGAGCTGGTGCTCCCCGACATCGGCCCACGGGAGGGAGCAAGAGAAACAAGGAAGATGGAGGCGAAGCCACCCCCACCCTGCATCTGTCCCGCTGCTGTGGGTGCTGCACTGGGTGCGGGAAAGGTGGGTCATCCTGCAGGCTCAGCGCGAGACCCAGCGCGGTCCGGTCTCGTCAGCTTTCGGTCTCTAATGACCTTACTTTCCCCTTTATTTGCTCACTTCTTGGGGTCTGGCTGGACCCTGCAGGGTCTCTGATTCTGACCAAGGGAAGCCCCTTTAGAAAGATGTAAAATTGGGATGCCCAGGTGGCTCTGTGGTTGAGCAGATGCCTGCCTTTGGCTCAGGGAGTGACCCTGGGGTCGCGGGATCCAGTCCCCCTTCGGGCTCCCTGCATGGAGCCTGCTTCTCCCTCTGCCTGGGTCTCTACCTGCCATGACCCTGTTTCCAAACAAGTTCATCTCTGAGCTCTCAGGGGGTTGGAACTCCTGTATAAGGATTGTGGGGGACGCCACTCAACCCCTAACAACTCCAATACATTAAAATCTTAAGCGATTCCCTTTCTGTGTTCGTTAAATTCTTTGGAAGTTACTTTCCTTAAAGAAATTGAATGCTCTTTTCTTTTCTTTTCTTTTCTTTTCTTTTTTTTGTTTTGTTTTTCTTCTAATGAAACTAAATTAACATTCTTCTAGTTAAAATGAATTTCCCGTATTTCTCAAGAGCAGGTATCTGTTTGTGATCAAGAACTTTTTTCTTCCCCAATTCATATTTAGAGGGTTTTTTAAATTATTATTTAATGTATTTTCTAAAGATTTGAAAAATGTAATGTTCGGATTTTTTTACAACAAGATGAAAAATACGCCTCTGACAGATTGCAGCAGATTGCACCTTGAGGCCATGTGGTCTTTAGGGACGTTGGGACTGAGGCATTGTTTCTGCTCAGAGGGAAATCTTGGGAGAGAAATCAGATGTAACAAAAGCACATCAGCGGCATAGATTGGCTCATGCAACTGTTTCATTATTATGGATGATTTCTAGAAAAAAAGTGGATATTCACTTTATGGCTTCTTTCAGAAAACAAAGGTACTAAATATGTGTATTTCTGATGGTTGAAATAAAGAAACAGAAGGGACGATCCCCTGTGTCTCCAAAATCAACCACCAGCATTCGGACACAGCGTGACCCCTTCTTGCACCTGCAGGAAAGGAAGCAAGTTCAATTCTCATCCTCCCCATGATCCGGTCACCAAGCATCCGGGATTGGACGTCCCTCTCCGTTCATGCGTTGCGTGCAAGAGGTGTTTCTCTCTGCATTTGACCGATTCCCTCTTTATGGTTTTAATTCTGTATGTAAGGAACTCTTCTTGTTGTAGGTCTCTGACCACATGTTATTTAAAAATCGTATTCATGAAGCCATTTTAATGACACGCATGACTATTCACCTACCGCTGAAGGAGAGGAGAAGGATGTAACCACTGCAGGAAACCGAATTTGACTTCAGAAGGAAGCCCGAGAAGGGATCTCTCAAAGGTCCAATGTCCATCAAATTATCCGTAGCGATTCGCTCTAGATTGAAATATTTTACATGAGTTCTTTGCATGTTTACTTTTTGCCGATGTTCTGTCCTATGCTTCTTTCCTATAAATTGCACCGTGTGATACACAGTTGAAAAAGAACAAGAAACAAACCAGAAGGGGAGAGAGGACAGGCTCGGCGTTTCTGCAAACACCTGCTTCGTTGGTATGAAAGAGAGCGTCTTGGACGGCGCCAAACAAAAGATGCGCGAGAGGAGACACTGCCCTTCCGGCTGCCCAGGCTCTGGCTGCAAGAGGCACAGAAGCAAAGTGGCCCCTGGTGGTTCCCACAGATGCCTGCAGCACCTTCCATCTCTCCTGGTCCTCGGCGACATGGCCTTGATGCTCCTCAACCAAGAAGTGAGGGCTGTGCCTCCGGCAGCGGAGCTGGGACAGAGGGCTCGTGAGTCTCTGGAAAAGAAATGTTATGAGATGCTGTCTGACTCCTGGGCCTATGACAGAGATGGCAATGCGGGTGGCACCTGTTCCCTGGGATCCTAGCACTTGGCCTGAAAGCCAGAGAAAAGATGTCCCAGTGTCCCGAGGCCCGCCCCTGTGACTATAGGCTTCTATAAAGGCAGGAAGGCCATTCTTGAGTCCCTCCAGCCCATGTGCCCCTGGAGGGGTCCGGGACCCCAACTTCTGGGCTTTCTTTGGGCCCGAGACCCTAGGCATTGTGGGTTTGAAGCAAGCCACCCTGCTGCAGCCCCCTGGCTTCCTGACACGGAGTCTGTGAGCACGACTAGTGTTGCTGTTTCACTGTCCGGACTCCGGGGTGGTGCATCACACAGAAATACAACCCGAGCACGTAAGTCAAACTGGATTAAGAAAAAAGGAATTCATTGATTGATATCAGTCACTTATCCTGAAGCTTCCTTCCAGTGCACCCTCTCCACAGCCAAATGCCTCATCTTCCCTCCCAACTCGGGTCCTCTTGAGGGCTTTCTGTTTTATTGAGTCACTTCTGTACCTCAGATGTGAAGAACGGTTCTCCCTCTTGCCCACCACAGCATCCGGTTCATTACAAATGACTTTCCATTTTGCATTCTGACTTTCCACCGGATTCTATTCTCTCCGTTTTGACACACCAGACAACAGACTCTTAACGACGTTTATCCCTGGATGCGTCTACTGTGTGACCCCTGCCTTGGCTTCCTCGCCACGCTTGCCAGAGTCCACATCAGGATGAAGACCTTAGCATCTTGCATTTCTGCGTACTCCTCAGTCACCCTGCTCCATCCCCGGATGGGTACTGACGTCCTCCGCAGGACTCACATGCCCTAAATGGAATTGAGCCATCTGTTCAGCCTTGTCTCAGCTGACTCTTGGTGTTGGCTTTGCTCTCATGGGACAGTCCCGTGGCCCTTCTATTTCTTGATTGAGTTACACCATTTCCTACCATGGGGTCTGCGTGCATGCTGCTCCCTCGGGAGCGCACCCTCGCCCCTTCCCATAATGGGCTCTTTGACCTAGTTACCTAGAAGTAATCTTTCAAGTCTCAGCTTCTGCTATTTGCTTGGAGACTTCCCCACAACCATCTCACTGAGTTTAAAGGAGAACAAAGTAATATTTTATTCAGTGAAGACAAACCTTACTGAAACAGGATAAATACAGCTTATTTTACGAAAGAAGGCTTTTCTTAGGGAAAAGGAAAAGTGCCCTGACATATACGTGAAACCCACAAAGGAATGCAGTTATTTTGAAGTCGGAGAGAAAATAAGCACCCTTGATGTTGATTGGCTTGCAAGAGGAGGAATGTCTTTCATCAATACTTAACAGCCCACGTGGACCAGACCCCTTTTCTTTGAATCTGATAAATGCTGCTGATAGAATTCATTTGGATGAGACTTCTAAAGTAGATATAGGAACATATGCAAGTGTCCTGTGGCACGCAGTTGCGACAGCGCCTTGCGGTGTGGACGCTGTCCCACTTCCACCACGGGCGCTGACGCCTGCCACTTTGTTCCTCTGCACCAGGAGATGACAGGTGGACAGCTCTCCTGGGCTGCCGTGCTACCTGCTGCCACAACCAGCAGGAGACTCAGCGCCATCGGCCTACAACTTCAGGACCAGGGTACCTGACGTTTAGTCTAGATCCTGAGCATTCGTGTGGCAAAATGAACTTTCATGTGCCCAATCCTGGGTTGGCACTTTCATATATATCATTTAATCATTGCAAAAATCTGGGAGGAAGGGGACATGGACCTTATGCGTGAGAGCCACTCGGATCCACTCTGTTATTCGGCAAGTGCTTATCAACTGGCCCTCGTGTTCACGTAAAGCGCGGGAGACAGAGGGTGCACGTGATTCCTTCACTGAATTTACAACAACCCAACAAGATCAATTAAGAATATCCATTAAGATAAGCCTGCTAGGTGCTTAAATATAGGGATCTGGAGGAGACATCATTACATGTGGTTTAAGAGGTTTCTAGTATCAATTGATATGTCAAAGGACATAAATATGAAAAGTCTTAAAGGATGATATGATTCTAACTAGTAGATTACTTCATCGGTGGTGCTGGATGACGCTCTCTGGTCCCGGGTCCTTGTTGCCCTTGCCTCGTGTATCTCTTGTTCTGTCTGGGTCCGCCCCAGAGTGGGCACTCCCTTGATTTGGGACCCTTGTGGTTACATGCAGAACAGTTTATGAATTTCTGTTCACAGTCATGAGTGGCAGGTATTTTTTTTTACTATATTATTACTATTTTTTTGCTTTCCTGAAGTAGCAAAAGTATCTTGACTGCCTGTCTTATTTATCACCCAAAAAAAGAAACATGGATGTCACATCTTTGTTTTCTTTTTCACATTTGTTTAAACTCTGGGTGTCTTTTTCAACTCTGTGATGTTTTCCATCCAAATGAGGACAGAAACGTGACGAGGTAGCATTGCACGAACAGCAGGCATGCCTGGCTCCTTCCCCTGCCTGCGTGTGGCCACCTCCCCGACAATCCCGGGAGCGCTGCTGTTTAACCAGAATCATGGGAGAGCACCCTCGGTGCTCCAGAACCCACGTTCTGTGATTTTGTGTGATTTCCCTCGGAGAGGGTCATAATGTCTCCCGGGATGGTCCCGCCCACATGGCACAACTCTTTAAATCCAGGGTCGCTCACCATAACCTTTCACGGATTCCCTTTCTGGTGGCCCACAGAAACATAGAAAGGCAAGCTTGACCTCTCTGGGAACTCAAATGCACTCTCTTTACATGCAAGCAGGATGCAGACGGTCCTAGGGCACAGAATTTCACCTCGTCTGTCTGACTTTTGGGATGCCTGACCTAGCCTGAGCACTCTGTAACGCACCAATCCTTCGGGTTAGACACAAAGATGGGAACTGTGTGTATGTAGTTATTGTCTCATTCAACATCTTAATTTACCAGATTTTTATTATTGTGTGTGTGTGAAAGGCTTTTTGCTAAATGCCGCAGTGGGTCAGAGGGTAACGGGCATTCTGTCACCCTTCCGTGCACTCGCACTTTTCTGAGGAGAAAAGTGTATGTTTGGATGTCCTTTGTTTGCAGTACACACATCTCCCTTTTTCCAAGTTGGGATGAAAGGGATCCCTGGGTGGCGCAGCAGTTTAGTGCCTGCCTTTGGCCCAGGGCGCGATCCTGGAGACCCGGGATCGAATCCCACATCGGCTCCCGGTGCATGGAGCCTGCTTCTCCCTCTGCCTATGTCTCAGCCTCTCTCTCTCTCTGTGTGTTTGACTATCATAAATAAATAAAAATTAAAAAAAATAAACGTGTATGAAAGATGGTTTCTCCTTTAAAGAGCTTAAAGGTGTCTTGCACATGGGCAGGAGAGGTGAGAGCCACACTTCTTGGGGGGTCACAGGCTGGGATAGGGAGGACATCCCGGAGGAAGCGCAATCTGAACGGGCTCTTGGCCCAGGACACAGAGACAGAAGAGGCCTCGCATCCATCCAAGCCCCAAACCAGCCACTTATCCTCTCCACGTCTCCATGTGTAGACAGGAGCCCCTGGACACAACAGTTCCCAGAAGTGCTGGGGAAACGAAAAAGAATCCAAAGAGTGCCGAGTGCTGTCGTTGTGAGGTCAAGCAAATGTGGCTGGAGGAAGCAGGGTGCTCCCGACGGGGATGAGAGGTGCTTCCTGGGTGAGCCAGTGGAGAACCCCAGGCTGTGCCCTGCATCCAGCGAGAGGAGCATGTTCTTCAGTGGTAGACTGGGGGCCAAGGTCTCACGTGCATCACAGAGTCTGTCTCTTTCTCATTTTTTTCTTTAAGATTTTATTTATTTATTCATGGGAGACACACACACAGAGAGAGAGAGAGAGAGAGAGAGGCAGAGACACAGGCAAAGGGAGAAGGAGGCTCCATGGAGGGAGCCCCACGTGGGACTCGATCCCGGGTCTCCAGTATCAGGCCCTGGGCTGAAGGCGGAAGTAAACTGCTGAGCCACCCGGGGTGCCCTCTTTCTCAGATTTTAATCAGATTAATATAATACATTGCTTTAAATTCGTTAGTTTGTCAGGACTTGGACTGTCGACCAACACTGAAAAGTAACTGTGTGCCATTCACAGGAAGGTGGAAGCACCTCAAGTGTCCGCCCACAGATGAATGTATAAACAAAACATGGTCTATCCCTATCATGGAAGCTCTGACAGCTAGAATTGGATAAAATGGCATATTTGGTGTTGTTTATATTTTACCATATTTAAAAATCTCTCCCCCCCCAATGATGCAATGGTTAACATGGACAACAAGGTAGTTATTCTTCTCCTAGCTTCTGAAAATGTGCGGGTTGATAGACACCAGGATAAAATTAGGGACCTCCGAAGGTGCTTTGTCTCCCATTTGATAAAGGTTATAAAAAAGAGGGGAGAAAAGATCCATCCATGAGTGTTCCCCAAACTTTCCTGACTTACCATTTGAGAATTTATTTTCCTCTGTGCATAGATTTGTTCTAGGCCATTCTGGGGCTATTATTTTGCTTATGTGATAAAGATCCTCTTCTTTGGTGATGAGTTAACAGTAGCATTTCTCTCAAGGCTGCTACACCTCCCTTTCTTTATATAAAAGGAGAAGCAAGTGCTTGCAGAAGGAACCCATTTCTAGTGAATTTAGGTAAAGATGCAAATATGAAAGCTTTGAATGCAGATTCTAGTTTTACCAAAAAGTCTGAACAGAATAGAGAATCCAGAAGTGGACTCTCAACTTTATGGTAAACTAATATTCGATCAAGGAGGAAAGACTATCCACTGGAAAAAAGACAGTCTCTTCAATAAATGGTGCTGGGAAAATTGGACATCCACTTTCTTGCACCATACACAATGATAAACTCAAAATGGATGAAAGATCTCAATGTGAGACAAGATTCCATCAAAATCCTAGAGGAGAACACAGGCAACACCCTTTGAACTTGGCCACAGCAACTTCTTGCAAGATACATCCGTGAAGGCAAGAGAAACAAAAGCAAAAATGAACTATTGGGACTTCATCAAGATAAGAAGCCTCTGCACAGCAAAGGATACAGTCAACAAAACTAAAAGACAACCTGCAGAATGGGAGAAGATATTTGCAAATGACGTATCAGATAAAGGGCTAGTTTCCAAGATCTATAAAGAACTTATTAAACTCAACACCCAAGAAACAAACAATCCAATCATGAAATGGGCAAAACACATGAAGAGAAATCTCACAGAGGAAGACATAGACATGGCCAACATGCACATGAGAAAATGCTCCGCATCATTTGCCATCAAGGAAATACAAATCAAAACCACAATGAGATCCCACCTTATCCCAGTGAGAATGGGGAAAATTGACAAGGCAGGAAACCACAAATGTTGGAGAGGATGCAGAGAAAAGGGAACCCTCCTGCACTGTTGTTGGGAATGTGACCTGGTGCAGCCACTCTGGAAAACTCTGTGGAGGTTCCTCAAAGGGTTAAAAATAGATCTGCCCTACCCAGCAATTGCACTGCTGGGGCATTACCCCAAAGATAGAGATGCAATGAAACGCCGGGACACCTGCACCCCAATGTTTCTAGCAGCAATGTGCACAATAGCCAAACTGTGGAAGGAGCCTCGGTGTCTATCGACAGATGATGGATAAAGAAGCTGTGGTCTCTGTATACAGTGGGATATTCCTCAGCCATTAGTAATGACAAATACCCACCATTTGCCTCGATGTGGATGGACCTGGAGCGTATTATGCTGAGTGAAATAAGTCAATCAGAGGACAAACAGTATATGGTCTCATTCATTTGGGGAATATAAAAAATAGTGAAAGGGGAAAGGACAGAAAATGCTGGAAAATATCAGGAAGGGAGACAGAATATGAGAGGCTCCTAACTCTGGGAAATGAACTAGGGGTGGTGAAGGGTAGGAGGGCAGGGGGTGGGGGTGAGTGGGTGACGGGGACTGAGGGGGGCACTTGATGGGATGAGCACTGGGTGTTATTCTATATGTTGGCAAATTGAACACCAATAAAAAATAAATTTATATAAAAAAAAACTGAAAAAATCCCTCTCAACCATCATCTTTGCCTTTATTACCAAACGAAGAGGTAAAAAAAAAAAAAAAAAAAAAAAAAAAAAAAAAAAAAAACAACAACAACAAAAACAAAAACAAAAAGAACAACAAAAAGCAAAAAGAACAACAACAACAAAAAACTCATCTTTATTCCCTGAAACATCGAGTCATTCTTATTGCTGAAAACCACTTTGCCGTGCAAGGACAAGACCCTGGACGTCCTTCTAAATCACTCTTAAACTACCGTTAAGGACGGTGGCCAGGACCGAGGAGGGGGATGTGTTCCTTGTTGCAAACATTGTCCTTTGCCATTGGAGGGAAGAAGCGTGTGTGCACGATCGGGGAACCCCGGCCTGCGCTTCCTGCCCACGGTCGGTCTGTCCTCCCGTAAAACGCCTCCATATCAGCTCCCAAGTCAGCGAGGAGCCACAAGGGCGGTCAGCGACGGCAGGAGGAAACTGGCAGAAGTGGAGTTAATAAGTGTCCTCTGCTTTATATTCATCATCCTGTGTCATCCTCGCAGGGATTTCCCAAGGCGGGTCGTCTGAGACAAGGGACAGCTGAGCTTGTCTCACGTGCGTCCAAAGCACCGGAGCCCCTGGTTGAACCGAGGTGTGAGGGGGCCCAGGGAAAGTCCCCGCCTAGCATCTTCCCGGGAGACCAGCATCGTGGGACGGCCACGGGGTCCCTGGAGGGATCCTGCAGCTCGCGCTCCTGATCTCCTGCACCCTCGGTCCGAGGTGCGGGTGTGCGACAGCTGCCCTGGGCCAGAGACCAGCCTAGAGCCCTGATCTCTCGCTGCCTCCGCCGGGACTAATACAGTATCGGTGAACAAGTACAAAGATGGGGACATTTCATCCCTAAAGAGAACTTCTCAAAATTCGTATTCGTAATATCTGTCCTCCGGCCGTGTTGTCATTCCAATTCCATGCTGACGCCTGGGAATGGTGTGATCTGGGGCTTGTATCCACACGCCCCTGCCACCATGTCTGAGTAGCTGCTGGTACACTTGGGGGGGCGTTGGGTTCTCCCACGATGTCCTCTTTATAAGGTTGACGTGCGTGGAGAAGCTCGATGTTTGGAAAGGATGCACATCCCGTCCTGAGTATGCATTTGACTCCCAGGGGCGCGTGTAAGAGTCGGGCTTTCCTCTCTGGGGTCGTGTGAACCTGAGGAGGGAAGCGGGGGCTCTCTTGGGAAGAAGCTGGGCTGACTACCAGAAATCAGTGGGTCCACAGAACACTCCTCGGGCGGGACGTGAATTAAAACGGGGTCTTGTAGAAACATCACCTCTCTCTTTCCAGAAGACTTCCCGGCCGAGCCCTTGCTACCCTCCTGTTCACTGTTCTCCCATCACCGAGGCTCCCGTGGGAGGGGGCTTCCTCTTGCCCTGCAGTCCTCTTGGGAATGGACGTACCGAACGCCAAGATGCCTACAGCTAAAGACACGACTGTCCATTTGTCATCCCCGTCTCTCCACCGCCGGAAATGGAACCCCTCATCAAGCGCCATGAATGCTCAGAGGGCAAAACTCACGACCCGGCTGTGGTCCCACAGTCGTGGAAAATGTGCACTGAGCTGTGAGAATTGCCAGAAGTCTTGTGTTTCTGTTTTCTTTCATTGTGTTTTTTGTTTTGCTCTTCTCTGAACCCAGCCATTGGGGACATTGTGGCATTTTATCAAACGTGCCATCACTAAACCTAACATTTCAACATTCTTATATTCTCTAACCTTCCAACAAGTTGGGGAAAGAGCTCTCAAAGTATGGATTTTCAGGTGGTAAATACACGGAATCTCCGAGACTCAAAGAGAAATGCATGTTTACAATTTGCGGTTTTGACGGGAAGTGGTGTTTTCTCATTTGGTTCTCATCATGCTGCCGCATTGCAAATGACATAATGATACTGAATCTGAGCACAGGCACTTGTAATGATAGGATGCGAGGGAATCATAGAAAGACGGTCCCCCGTTGCAAGGAAGTGTTGTGGCTCCGCTGCAGCTGGAGAGGACAGTTGGCAATTTGCAACCTCTTCGAGGCTGAAGATGTTTAACAGATAAGATGGGATCGCTTCCCCAGGTGAGCTCCAGGTGGAGAAAATACTTGGCTTCCCATTCCTTCGAGAGAGAGGAAATGGCAAGAAAAGAAAACGCTGAGAGAGAGAGACAGACAATAAATCAAAAGCTAAATGACACCCGAGAATGGATATTGAGTCCTTAGGAGCCCAAACATCAGCACTGCCTCATTAGGCACATGAAAGGGGACATGCAGTGGAATTATCGCAGCCGCACAGGTTCTACCAGGCCCCAGCCTGGGCTGGTGGTGCCTTCATTCAGCCGAGGAGGGAGCCGCCGGCCGGGCAGGAGCTGTGCCCACCACAGGGAGGACGGGGATGTGGGGACAAGGTGTCACCCTCAAGGGCTCGCCTGGGAGAAGAGCGAGAGCACAGAGCATCCCGTCCGCGGGGGGACGAGCGCTGACGAGATGCTGCAGGAGCTCCTGCGGTTAGGAGGCTCCTGGGGCCCCCGGGTCTGAGCACCAAGGGTCCGCACAAGTGACACGGAGAGAAGCAGAAGGGGTGAGGTGCAGAGAGCGGTTGCAACAGGCTTTGGGTGGAGGGGGGGACCACAGTCCAGGCCCGTGGCCAGGACGCCGTTGTGGGGAGGTAGCTGGCGGGGCTGCGGGGACCCACAGGGCACGGCTGAGGCTTGAACCCGCTTCTGAGAACGAGAGGGGCCGGAGGGGCAGCAGAACCAGCACATCCTGGTCCTCGGGGACAATCCCAGCGAGTGGCCTTCGAGACGGCCTTCCTTTAAAATCCCTCGGTTAAGGACATCGCAGCAAAGAACCGTGGATAATCCGCAGAGGAGAAATGAGCGTGACGTGGGTCCAGCCTTCGATCTCCAGGGTCGGTCGGCGGGACCTGGGGCAGCGGCCCAGGGAGGTGCAGGCGTGGGAGCTCCCCGGGGCGAGGAGAGGCCCACACCCTCGAGCTCAGGCACCGGCGGGGCTTAGCCCGGGGACGTGCCGGGCCACTCAGGAGAGGAGCACGTGGGCCTGGGGCTCCTGGAGGCATCAGGCTGCTCTCGGCAGGTGTGTCCACCTGGGTCTGCTCCACCTGCAGGGGCCCACGATGCCAGGTGACCCTGTGGCCAGCACGGCCGCCCGCTGCCCCGAAATGGAGCCGCAGCTCAAGGCCGCTGTGGGACGAGGACATGGAGGCGGAGACCGTGCAGTTTCCATGGTGAGCCGCGGGCACCTGCCGGCGCGGCTGCATCGGGGCCTTTTCCGGGACGTGGGACCCCCTCAGCACCAGGAGCTGGGGCGCCCAGGGGCTCAGTGCGGGAAGCGTCTGCCTTGGGCTCAGGCCGTGACCTCAGAGTCCTGGGATCGAGCCCCGCGTCCCGCGCAGCAGAAGGTCTGCTTCTCCCTCTGCCCTCCCCGCCCCCTGCTCATGCTTGGTCTCCGCCAAATAAATATATAAAATCTTAAAAAAAAAAAAGAAGCCAGAAGCTTTTTATTCCTTTCAAGCAAGTTTTAACTGCGCGGATAGCCCCAAAGCCTTGCCGCAGGATTGTGTCCTCAGCGCACATCAGCCTGTCCCGCCACCACGTGGGATGTCCCGTCTGCAGCACCGTCCTGCTCCTCCCGCCCCAACTTTCTGCCCTGCAGACAGT
Organism: Canis lupus baileyi; assembly: GCF_048164855.1. Taxonomy (NCBI): domain Eukaryota; kingdom Metazoa; phylum Chordata; class Mammalia; order Carnivora; family Canidae; genus Canis; species Canis lupus. The sequence goes on along the minus strand of NC_132852.1, from coordinate 6,810,753 downwards.
GATAGAGCGGAGCAAGGCGCAGGCCTCTAAGTGGGGCACAGCGGGGTGGGGGGCCCTTCTTGCTGCTTCTTCAGCTCCCGGGGGGTGGGGACATTTGTATGTCACACCCCACATTATTGCCTGATTTTTTCCTAATTAAAAAAAAAATCGAAGGAAGGGAAGATGGCAGAGGAGTAGGGTCCCCAAATCACCTGTTCCCACCAAATTACCTAGATAACCTTCAAATCATCCTGAAAATCTACGAATTAGGCCTGAGATTTAAAGAGAGACCAGCTGGAGTGCTACGGTGAGAAGAGTTCGGCTTCTATCAAGGTAGGAAGACGGGGAAAAAGAAATAAAGAAACAAAAGGCCTCCAAGGGGGAGGGGCCCCGCGAGGAGCCGGGCTGAGGCCGGGGCGAGTGTCCCCAGGACAGGAGAGCCCCGTCCTGGAGGAGCAGGAGCTGCACCAACCTTCCCGGGAGGAAAGGGGCTCGCAGGGAGTTAGAGCAAGACCCAGGAGGTCGGGGATGCCCTCGGGCTCCCTGAGACACTAACAGACACCTGCACCCCGGGAGAGTGCGCTGAGCTCCCTAAGTGCTGAAGCACACAGGGCGGGACCCAGAGCAGCTCCGAGGTGCTCTGGGGGCGGCTCCGTGGAGGGGGCTGCTGGGGCGGGAGCAGCTGGGGTCGGGGCAGGGCAGAGGAAGAGGCTCCGGGGAGAGGGCTGCGGGGGCGGGAGCAGCTCAGAGGGGCTCAGGCAGTGGCTCTGCGGAGGGGGCTATGGGGCAGGAGCAGCTGGCTGGGGGGCTTGGGCCGGAGGAAGAGGCTCCGGGGAGGAGGTTGCGGGGCGGGAGCAGCTTGGAGGGGCTTGGGCGGAGGAAGAGGCTTCAGGGAGACAGCTGCAGGGCGGGAGCAGCTCGGAGGGGCTGGGGGCGGCTCCGCGGAGGGAACTGCGAGGTAGGAGCAGCTCGGAGGGGCTCGGGCAGAAGATGAGGCTCCGGGGAGGGGGCTGCGGGGCTGGAGCAGCTTAGAGGGGCCCCGGCGGAGGAGAGGCTCTGCGGAGGGGGCTGCGGAGCGGGAGCAACTCGGGGGGGCTCGGGCGGTGGTTCCGTGGAGGGGGCTGCGCAGCGGTGCAGCTTGGAGGGGCTCGGGCAGAGGAAGAGGCTCCGGGGAGGGGGCTGCGGGGCGGGAGCAGCTCTGAGGGGCTGGGGGCGGCTCAGCGGAGGGGGCTGCAGGGCGGGAGCAGCTCGGGGGCTTGGGCGGAGGAAGAGGCTCCACGGAGGGGGCTGCGGGGCGGGAGCAGCTGGGGGGGCTCCGGCGGGGGCTCCGCGGAGGGGGCTGCATGGAGGGAGCAGCTTGGAGGGGCTAGGGCAGAGGAAGAGGCTCCGCGGAGGGGTCTGCGGGGCCGGAGCGCAAATCCAACAGCGCAGGCCCCACAGCACAGGGCGCCAGGACACAGCCCAGGATCTGGCCTCCCCTGGGACAGGCAGAGGCCCGGAGGGCCCAGGACAGCAAAGACTCTCCTGCCCCAGGCTGAGCAGATCAGCGGCCCCGCCCTGGAGCCTCAAGGCCCTGCAGACCAAGAGCTTTGTAGTTACTGCAGGAGCTGACTCCAGGGCTCCAGACCTGCTTCCGCCCCTGCGGTTGTTACTCCAGGGGCCTCACGGGGTAAACAACCCCCACTGAGCCCTGCACCAGGCAGGGGGCAGAGCAGCTCCCCCAAGTGCTAACACCTGAGAATCAGCACAACAGGCCCCTCCCCCAGAAGACCACCTAGACGGACAACTTCCAGGGGAATTCAAGGGACTTAAAGTATACAGAATCAGAAGATACTACCCCGTGGTTTTGTTTTGCTTTGTTTTGTTTTCTTTTGTTTTGCCTTTTTTAAATTTTTTTTATTTATGATAGTCACAGAGAGAGAGAGAGGCAGAGACACAGGCAGAGGGAGAAGCATGCTCCATGCACCGGGAGCCCGATGTGGGATTCGATCCCGGGTCTCCAGGATCGGGCCCTGGGCCAAAGGCAGGCGCCAAACTGCTGTGCCACCCAGGGATTCCTTGTTTTGCTTTTTGATTTCTGTTTGCTTCCCCCACCTTTTTTCCCCTTTATTCCTTTTTCTTTCTTTTTTTTCTTTTTTCTTCCTTTTTTCTTTTTCCTTTTTCTCTTTTCTTTTTTTTTTTTTCTTTTTCTCTTTTCTTTCCTTCTTTCTCTCCTCTCTTTTTCTCCTTTTCCCAATACAACTTGTTTTTGGCCACTCTGCACTGAGCAAAATGACTAGAAGGAAAACCTCACCTCGAAAGAATCAGAAACAGTCCTCTCTCCCACAGAGTTACAAAATCTGGATTACAATTCAATGTCAGAAAGCCAATTGTCAGAGAGCTGGAGAAAAGACAGCAAATAGATCCTACACCCAGCAGAAGAAGAGGGTTAAAAACGATTTGAGCAGAACTCAATGAAATAGAGACCAGAAAAACTGTGCGATGATCAACAAAACCAGGAGTTGGTTCTTTGAAAGAATTAGTAAGATAAACCATTAGCCAGCCTTATTAAAAAGAAGAGAGAAAAGACTCAAATTAATAAAATCATGAATGACAAAGGGGAGATCACTACCAACACCAAGGAAATACAAACGATTTTAAAAACTTATTATGGGCAGCCTATGCCAATAACTTAGGCAATCTAGAAGAAATGGACAGATTTCTGGAAAACCACGATTAACCAAACCTGGAACAGGAAGAAATAGAAAACCTAAACAGGCAGATAACCAGGGAGGAAATTGAAGCAGTCATCAAAACCCTCCAAAGACACAAAAGTCCAGGGCCAGATGGCTTCCCTGGAGAATTCTATCAAACGCTTAACGAAGACACCGTACCTATTCTACTACAGCTGTATAAAAGACAGAAAGAGACGGAGTACTTCCAAACTTCTTCTATGAGGCCAGCATCACCTTAATTCCAAAACCCAACAAAGACCCCACCCAGAAGGAGAATTAGAGACCAATATCCCTGATGAACATGGATGCAAAAATTCTCAACAGGATACTAGCCAATAGAGGCCAACAATATATTAAGAAGACGATTCAAAATGACCAAGTGGGATTTATACCCGGGATGCAATGCTGGTTCAACACACGTAAAACAATCAATGTGACTGACCATATCAGCAAGAGAAAAAACAAGAACCATCTGACCCTCTCAATAGAGGCAGAGAAAGCATTTGACAAAATAGAGCATCCGTTCCTGATCAAAACTCTTCAGAGTGTAGGGAGAGAGGGAATATTCTTCAGCATCTTAAAAGCCATCTACGAGAACCCCACAGCAACTTTCTCAATGGGGAAGCACTGGGAGCCTTTCCCCTAAGATCAGGAACAGGACAGGGATGTCCACTCTCACCACTGCTATTCAACATAGCACTAGAAGTCCTAGCCTCAGCCATCAGGCAACAAAAAGGAATAAAAGGCGTTCAAATTGGCAAAGAAAAATTCAAACTCTCCCTCTTCGCAGATGACATGATACTTTACATAGAAAACCCAAAAGAGTCCACCCCAAGATTGCTAGAACTCATACAGCAATTCGGCATTGTGGCAGGATACAAAATCAATGCCCAGAAGTCAGTGGCATTTCTGTACACTAACAACGAGACTGAAGAAAGAGAAATTAAGGAGTCAATCCCATTTACAATTGCACCCAAAAGCATAAGATACCTAGGAATCAACCTAACCAAAGAGGTAAAGGATCTATACCCTAAAAACTACAGAACGCTTCTGAAAGAAATGGAGGAAGACACAAAGAGATGGAAAAATATTCCATGCTCATGGATTGGAAGAATTAATGTTGTGAAAATGCCAATGCTACCCAGGGCAATTTACACATTCAATGCAATCCCTATCAAAATACCATGGACTTTCTTCAGAGAGTTGATACAAATCATCTTAAGATATGTGTGGAATCAGAAAACACCCCGAATAGCCAGGGGAATATTGAAAAAGAAAACCATAGCTGGGGGCATCACAATGCCAGATTTCAGGTTGTACTACAAAGCTGTGGTCATCAAGACAGTGTGGTCCTGACACAAAAACAGACACATAGATCAATGGAACAGAATAGAGAATCCAGAAGTGGACCCTCAACTTTATGGTCAACTAACATTCTACAAAGCAGGAAAGCCTACCCACTGGAAAAAAAGACAGTCTCTTCAATAAATGGTGCTGGGAACACTGGACATCCACATGCAGAAGAATGAAACTGGATCATTCTCTTACATCATACACAAAGATAAACTCAAAATGATGTAAGATCTAAATGTGAGACAAGATTCCATCAAAATCCTAGAGGAGAACACAGGCAACACCCTTTTTGAACTCGGCCACAGTAACTTCTTGCAAGATACATCCATGACGGCAAGAGAAACAAAAGGAGAAATGAACTATTGGGACTTCATCAAGATAAGAAGCTTCTGCACAGCAAAACTGAAAGACAACCTACAGAACGGGAGAAGATATTTGCAAATGACACACCAGATAAAGGGTTAGAAACCAAGATCTATAAAGAACTCATTAAACTCAAAAGCAAAGAAACAACCAATCCAATCATGAATTGAGCAAAAGACATGAACAGAAATCTCACAGAGGGAGACATAGACATGGCCACCAAGCACATAAGAAAATGCTCCACATCACTGGCCATCAGGTAAATACAAATCAAAACCACCATGAGATCCCACCTCACACCAGTGAGAATGGAGAACATTAACAAGGCAGGAAACAACAATTTTTTGTCTGCTTTTTATTTTAAAAATGACCATGATTCTTTGGGAGGTGATACAAGATTGCTTTCCAGTCAGATCATAATTTCCACAATTTCTGTAATAACTATAAATTTGAAAGTTTCTCACTCTCCCCACCCCAATTCACTTTTGGCACCTGTGTGTGAAATGTCACTTCCAAAAAAAGGGGGAAAATATGCTGAATACTGGGTTTTCATCACACAGTACTCCTTTCGTGAGGAAAAATGTTCTGGTTGCTAAATTGAGAATATTGATACAAGAATGCTTAACAATATCTCATCAGTAAAAGCCTTTTTCTAACCAACTCTATGGCTGTCTCAGAAGAAAATTACATAGAAATAGCAGCCAATTCCTAGAGGTAAAAAGGCAATGGCTTATCTTCTCCTTTTCCACTTCTCCTAATTTTACATTTAGAATTAGAGCAAATCTATGAGAGGTAGCAGAAGGTCTGGCACAGGCTCTGGCTTCATGATTTGAAAATACAATTTCAACTCATCACATTCTTCAGAAGAACTCATTATACTTAAAAGAAACACACAAAGAGGCTCTCTTCACCTCTGCATGCAGAGGTTGACCAGAAGGACATACATTGGTTACCAACAGAGAAGGATGAGCCTACGATCTGGCAATTAGGAGATGGTGTATCCAAAGATATAGTCTTGACCTGGTTAGAAAACTGTGTCATTTGTAAAGTATATTACTCTTGAGTCTTCACTTACTTGCTAAAAAGAAGCTTCTACACAAAAATCAGGATGCTACAGGAGAGAAATAGCTAACACAGGCTATAGTTGGCTAATATTTAAATACAAAGAATTCAACTTTCATTTTTCATATGTGTGAAAGGTTTGTGAGCTTGTTACTGACCTATTTGGCCCAATTCATATTTATTTTTATTTTATCCACCGTGCTTCAGATCCATGGGGTATTGCCAAAAAACTTATCCCAAAAATCTCTCAGTTTTTATTAGAGCTTAATGGATTTATTTGAATACTTCTGTTAAGCTGATAAGAGTTAGGGAGAGTCTTATCCTACTCCCTTCCCCAAACCTAATTAGACATTTTTATTTCAAAACAAAAGATGGTGATATTATAAAACTAGGGAGGGAAATAAGATGCTATGACAGTACACTTCTTTTTAGTTAACACTTATTTCTTACCTATAGCACTACGTATGTGATAAAACTTTTGGGAAGGAGAAGGGAAGAAGGAAATTCCAAAGCCTCCCAACAAAGTAGCCATTCCAATGCATGGACAAGGGCTTATTTCTCCTGCCAGCCACTGATTCACAAATATTTTCCCCTTTTAAAGAAGTATGTGTGAATGAGGTTGGGGAGAGCAAGGAACACATCAAGGCGTCAACTATACTCTTCTCTTAATGAGCCCGCCCCATGTCCTTAGTGGCGACTGACTTCATCCGCCATCTTGGCTTTCACGGTAAACAACATCTTTCTTTAAAACTTTTCTTGTTCTTGCTGCTTTTCTTGCCGTTCTTGTCTTTGTTCTCGGACATGTTTTTGGCTCTGATTTCTCTCATTAGGTCAAAGAATACCTTGTCCACATTGGCTCTCGTTTTAGCTGATGTCTCCACGTACTGCACACCCCACTCCTCTGCTTTAGTCCTTGCCTCTTCGATGGGCACCTGCCTCCGCTCCTCTAGGTCGGACTTGTTTCCCATGACAAGCAATGGACTTGCCTTTTTTTTTTCTGGACCACATATCCATAATGGACATACAGTGCCCAAGGCCCTCAGATGCAAGAAAATATCGTCCTTGTCTATGTTATACACCAACCAAGTAACAACTGCTGCCACATCCTGGGCTCTCCTGGAAAGAGAGGTTCCTATAGACACTGGCGTGTGACCGTCCACATCCAGCTGTCCATTGAGCCTTGGGAGGCATAGCTACTGAGGTCTCCTCAATGCAGGAGAGAGTCGAACTTGAGGCCGCGGGCTTATCCCACCTGCAGGGGAGGTCTCCCCTGTTCTTCCTCAGTCCCTTGCTGGATGCCACCATACCAGAGAAGGTCAGCCTTCCCCAGTCCCCTTGGCTATGTAGGGAGCCCCCATGACATCAACTGAGTGAACTGCAATGGAGTTTGTCTACTTTATGGATGGTATGAGCACCATGCTACAGGGGGGGAGCTCATGTGGAATATTTATGTCCCTAATAAAGGACACAACCCACCCAACAGTCAGCAGTAGAAGCCAAGCTTTAGGCTGCCATTTAGCTCTGGATGCCCTGGTCAGCAAATGGTTCCATCAGCACCTCTTACAAACTCTTGGGCCACTGTCTAAGAGTTGTTCCTTTTAGGGTAAGGAACTCAGGGCACTCTTGCCTCAGAGATACCCCAAATATAAATCAAAATCACAGATGTCCCCACATGCAGTAAGGCCACAATGCAAGGCCTCCCTGGGACACCACTTGTCCTCCTTGGTGTTCCAACATTACAGATCATGGCCAGACGCTCATTTTGCTTCTCAGGATACATAATGCTGGCCCTACAGGAGGTACTCAATAAGTAAAATCCCACCTCCCCTGGAGACCACAAGCAGCCAGTGGAACTGAGAGGCACACACTGGTCTCCTCAAACAACTCCTATTTAAGCTTCAAGGTGTCAAACGGGCCTCCAGTGGAGGCCATCAGGGGCCTTGACAACACAGAGTTTCAAGACAAAAGGATGCACGTGCAGTTATCCACAAGCCGACTTCGGACTGCCCCTGGGATGGGAGACCAGAGTGGCTGCTATCGGCGTGGGAAAGAGGGGCACTGGTCCAAAGAGTGTCCAGTAGATCGCACAGGTCGTGTGGCGGACTTTACTGAGCAGCATAACGGACAGTATGGAGCAGTGCGCACGCCGTACACCCTGGGCTGCGGGGAACCCACATGTTACAACGATGCATATGGAGCATCGACTCTTAGAAGCGCTACCGGGTCTGCTCTTATGAGGCAGTGGCGGCGGCAGCAGCAGCCTCTGCATACAAGCGCGGAGCAGTCCATGTCCCATCTGCCTCACGACCAGAGCACAGCTGGGACCAGTCACCCCAACCCCACTTCTGTTGATCCCTACGACAGACACCTGTTGCCGAGCTCAGGGGCTGCTGCCACTTCGGCTCTGTGGCTGCTGCCGCTGCCAACACCTCGTCCTACTATGGAAGGGACAGGAGCCCCCTTTGTCATGCCACAGCTGTGCTCCCCATGGTTATGGGCCAGAGAGTGAGCTGCCGCAGGCCTCAGCAGCTGCACGGATTCTCTGTATGGCATGGTCCAGTGTGAGCGGGAGCACATGTGGACCGAGCACGGTGCTCAGCCTTTTGAAACTGGAGGTAGGATCATTGCGGACTGAACCCTGGGCTGCGGTCATATATGAGAACCTGCTCCGCGCGTCCCCTTGCCACGATGTTTCCATTGCTTCATGTTTGAGTAAACAAAGGAGTTTGTGACCAACTGTGTTTTCTTTCTTAATTTAATTCTTATAAGTTGACTTTTCTTTCCTCTTGATACTAGTCCCTGTAGCCTTTCACTCCGTTCCTTATATTCTCAGCCTCTGAGCAGCCCTAGGTAAGGATTATGCTGACATCCCCTTTTTCCTGTACCGTGGATCCCCCTCTTATCTTGCTTTCCTTAGGAATTGAGCCCTTCTCCCTGTCTACCTGCAACATCTCCTTTCCCTTTAAAATGACCATGTAGTGGCACAAGACCTTTTACTCTTCTGTTAGCTCTGGGCCCTAACGTTGAGGCTAATCTTCTGAAACTGCTAGGACCATTGGGGTTTTGGGGGTGGGGGTTGTTGTTTTGTTTGTTTTGCTTTATGTCTGACCTGTGATCGTGGTACAGCATTAGCTGAAATTTAGCCTTGTTTTATTTCACTCCTCCCACTTTTTAAAAAATATTTTGACAAATAAACGTTTCTAACACTTAAAAAAAGTGAGAGAAAGAGGGAGAGTACGAGCAGGGGGAAAGGCAGAATGAGAGACAAAGCGTTCCAAGCAGCCTTCTTGCCGAACATGCAAAGCTTGGCATCTGGCTTTATCCGACAACCAAGAGATCATGACCTGAGCCAAGATCAAGGGGGATGCATAACCGACTGAGCAACTCAGATTTTATTGATTTATCCATGAAAGACACAGAGAGAGACAGAGACACTGGCAGAGGGAGAAGCAGGCTCCATGCAGGAAGCCCAATGTGGGACTCGATCCGGGTCTCCAGGATCACGCCCTGGGCCGAAGGCAGGTGCTCAACCACTGAGCTACCCAGGAGAGGAAAAAAGGGGTTTCTGAGGCAGAGCAGCATAAAGAGACACAAGGAGACATGAAATTATATGGCTTGCTCACACAACGCTGGTAGTGAAGTATGGCTGAAACCTCAAAGGCTGCAGATGGAGTGTTAATATGTTTTCAATGACGCATTTACAAGTTTTGACTTATTCTATAGTCAAAGAGTGAGTTATGAGCAGACGACATGATTCTTTCTGTATTTGTATTCAAATTAAAAGGGAATGGAAGAAAAAAATAGGGAGATTACTGTCTCTCTAATTTATTTGTTACTCCTTGCTGTTTCTTAAACTTCAGAATAGAATTACTACCATCATTTTTTTACAGTTTTTTTAATGTCTTTTATTTTTAATTCTTTTAAGTAATCTCTCTGCCCAACATAGGGCTTGAATTCATGACCCTGAGATAGATAAAGAGTTGCATGCCTTACCAACTGAGCCAGCCAGGAGCTCCATTATTTATTGATCATCTTCATAACTACAACTTTTTATATTCTTTGTTTTCCTCATCATCACTTAGCTGCTTTGTTTTCTTTGCAGCCTGTTCCACTAAGGAGCAGTTGGTGGCCTCTCTTATTCTTTAACTTGAACAAACAGAAGGAGTAGCAATGTAAAAGGGTCCAGGGCCAACTTGACTTCAAATTCTTCCTCATTTCCAATGTGTCTTACAAGACCTCTCTTTTTGTTTCATTCTCTAGGATTAGAAGAAAGCCTTTGTTGTAATTTTAGTTAGCCTTATTAATGACACCTTTCCTTTATTTCAAATATTTGAGAATGTTTATATTATATGTAGGGATGAAGTTGAAGCCCACTGTTTGGGAGCCAAGACTGTATAGGAAAGACAGTATATAATACTTTGTGATATGAATGATTTATCTATCTCAGATTTCAGGTTACTGTTAACACTATTCTAAAAAGACAGTATCCATATATAGAAACATTTCTTATTGATAATGTTTTATGTAACTAAGTATTATGAAGATGAGTCCTTTTTGGTTTGATCTCTTTTTCCCAAATTAGGAATGAGTATTAAGATTTAGCATCAAGTTTATGATATATTTGAATTTTTGCTCCATGCATGCAACTTAATTTTTGTAAGTTAATACTGAGTTTTATAATATTAAAAACGGGTGTCAGCCTCACATGCCCAGCTGGTGACAATGTGGGAAGCTAGTAGGGATGGGTCAGCTTAGAGCAAGTTAAGTACTGCATGAATGTATTCCAATTCAAAAGAAGAAAAACCATTCTGTCTGCCAAACAAAATATATTCTGAAGGCTGGCTGTTTTGTAATACTTGATTTGAAATTTTTGGGGTCTGAAATTTATAAAAGAATTAAATTATAAAATGCTAAATGGCTTGCCTTTATTATGAAGTAATCAGTTACTTTATTTTTTTATTTATTTATGATAGTCACACAGAGAGAGAGAGAGACAGAGAGAGAGAGAGGCAGAGACCTAGGCAGAGGGAGAAGCAGGCTCCATGCACCGGGAGCCTGACGTGGGATTCGATCCCGGGTCTCCAGGATCGCGCCCTGGGCCAAAGGCAGGTGCAAAACCGCTGCGCAACCCAGGGATCCCAATCTGTTACTTTAAAATCAAAAGAGAAGAAGAACTGGGGGTGGTGGAAGGGGAGGAGGGCGGGGGGTGGGAGTGAATGGGTGACGGGCACTGGGGGTTATTCTGTATGTTAGTAAATTGAACGCCAATAAAAAATTTAAAAAAAAAGAAATAAAGCAAATATCATGAAACCTAGTTATTACAAATTGCCATCTGTATTTATAATAACATTGGTAGCTATTTTTTTCTAATAAGATGAGTGGAATTTCCTTGATTATAGGTTTATTTTTATTATTTTCTATTTTGAAAAGGCCAATATGCTTATGAGTAAGATTTGTGTGGTCAGCTTCTGTTCTTTCATAAACTTCAGATAAAAATCATTTTAGCTGTAACCAAAACCTGAAGTCTTTAAAAAATGGCAGATGTTAATTTAAAAACAGCATATACTAATTTAGTTTGCTGTGTGATTATGGTCTAATGGAAGTTTCATAAGCTTTCTTTTCCCCTAACTCAGAAAAGTATATGTCAGAGTTTTGGAGTATGTCCTTAGCCAAGAATTTTATCCACTTAACATATATTTACAAACTTACATAAAGCAAAAACGAATGTAGGTAACTATAGTGAGCAAGAAATATAGTTTTGCTCATATTATCTGATGTTTGCCAAAAGAAGAATAAAAGATGTATGAATTAAATCATACAGAGAAAAATACACGTTTGAGGAAATTCAACAAGAAACAGATATCCCTGAAAGAGAACTTGGTAGAGCCCTGCAGTCCCTCGCCTGTGGTAAACCAACACAGCGGGTTCTTACAAAAGAACCCAAGTCCAAGGGAACAGAAAATGGCCACAGATTCACAGTTAATGATCAGTTCACATCCAAAGTACACAGAGTCAAGACTCAAACAGTTGCTGCCAAACAAGGTGAATCTGACCCAGAAAGGAAAGAAACGAGGCAGAAAGTAGATGACGACAGGAAACATGAGATCGAAGCTGCTATCCTGCAGATAATGAAATCCAGAAAGAAGATGCAGCACAGTGTGTTAGTAGCAGAGGTAACTCAGCAGGTGAAGGCTCGATTCTTCCCAAGTACAGTTGTTATTAAGAAACCTATAGAAGGACTTATTGAAAGAGAATATTTGGCTCGAACACCTGAGGATTGCAAAGTATACACATATGTAGCATAAAATGCGTTCAGAAATTTGATTTATCCTTGGACTGTACTCTTCGCATGGACTGAGAAGTTCTTTTAAATCATTAAATATTAAGACGACCATCTCTTCTATTAAATTACAGCACATGTTCTAGACCATTCAGATCAAGCCTTTACTCCCTTTGAGAGTTTTCAAAATCAATTGATTGAGCTTCAGGCTTTACAGAGTTTATCCCTGTAGAGATCAAATTTTTTTTTTCTGGTTCTTCAAAATTTTATTAACAAAACCAGGGAGAGGGGAGGCAACAGTGAGCAAACTGCACAGTCCCACCCAGGCACAGAGAATGGAGAGACAGAGGGACAGACAAGGACAGAAGAAAATCCTGAGACCCTCTGATACCGGCAGCGGGGTAGTCAAATGGTGGGTGGGCACAGGGAGAAACTCAGGGACCACTGGAGAAACAGATGAATGGCAGAGCAGCCAAACGGGGGATTCGGGCGGCTCCCGGGCCTGGAATGCAGAGCGTGGGGACTTCGGGGCCAGTGAGGCTCAGCGGTCAGCACTGGAGCGCGGCTCGGGAGTGAGCGGGTCATGCTGGATCGTGAGGTGCAGCGTCAGGGCCAGTGATCCTGCCCGTCAGTCCCAGCCGTGCGAACGGTGCGTTCCTGCTCAAACAGCTCGTCCAGCTTGTACCACGCGTGCACACGCTCCAGGGCCACTCCAGCAGCCGCAACCTCTCCCTGCAGTAATGCGGGTACACTGGCGTTTGGGCAGGAGGCAGAAGTCACCCGCGAGCTAAAGACATCACGCACAAGAGGACACCCACATACCTCATCAGCTGGCACTTCGGGGTCCCGGGAGTGCTCGGGGCACAGCACCTGGAGCCGTTTACAGTATGTCTTGCTCTAAGGGTTGTAGACATCACAGAAGAGTCGTGTAGCTCCCTCAATGTGTGTGGGGTACGTGGACCCAAAGGACGTCTGGCTCTCGTACTTGGCAGCAGCGCTCCATGTGGCGCAAGGCAACACGTGGGTTGATAGGGTGCCCGCAGGAGACGCAGAAGATCTGCAGGTCCGTGTCATCACTGTCACCCTCATTGCTTTTCCAAACAAGGGCCTGTTCTGGGATTGTGGGTGGACATGAAATGGGGACACTTGTCGGCCCATTTCACAGAAGCCTCCAGAGCTCTGCTACTATCGGTGGGTCCACCACCCAGGCTTCCTTGGCCTCCCACCTTCCCCTCCAGCCTTGCCACACTTTCAGTGTGGGCTACGGGGGCTGCTTCCGTACCCCTGTGGGGGCAGTGGGGTGAGTGGGGTCACCGTGGATCCACAGCTGTTCTGAGGTATGGATGCCTGGTGTGGGAATGCTTCCCTGATGCCACATCTTCCAACCTCCCCCAGCCCATGAGGCAGCTTGTGGATTCGACTGGCCTTGCCATCTGCCCTGGGCAGGAGGCCAGGCTTGCCTTTGCTCCAGCCCCAAGTGGCCAGGACAGAGGCAGCCTTGGCTGCCCCACTTTGTCGCGGACAGGCCTCTGACCTGTTCACATCCACTCTCTCCGGGGAAGCTGAGGGGAGCCGTATAGAATCCTTGTTCCATTGCATCATTACTGGAGTCTTGGGGCAGCTGCTAAAACCACTCGGTTTTAGTATTCCATGCAGGGAGTGGGGCAGTGTCCCATGGTGGGCTGGCCTGGGACCTTGTGTTGTGCTCCGTTCTGTCACCCAGTCACTGTAGATATTTTCTACCTTCCTGCATAACTCAGGTTCCAGGGTACGTGATCTGTTCTCGGTTCCCTTAATAAACAAAGTCAGTCCTCCAAAAAAAAAAAAAGAAAGAAATATGATCATCTCCTTTTTTTTCCCCCAACAATACCAGCCTTTGAGTTCTTTATTAAGCACCAGATTTTCACATGCATCACTATAGGAGGGAGGCTTCAGATTCAACCAGACTCTGGCCCTTAGTCAGGAGAGATGTGGTGTGCTGAGGTATTCCTGTGTCTAGAAACAGGCACATGGCTTCAAGAGCAGCAGAAGTTGACTATGGGCATCATCGTCTTCCTTGAAAGAGTAAAGGTAAGTGTCGTTCAACCCAGGGAACTGAGGCTCCATCCCCAGGGGGAGGGCTTGGAGAAGTGGCCATAATGTCTTCAGGGATGCTGCCATGAAGCATCCAAAGATGACATCCCATAGGCTTTAGAGAGCAGATCAAGAAGCTGCTTCTTTTCATCTTCTGGGAGGAAACTAAACTTTGCCGCATTGGTGTTCAGTCTCTTAAACTCCTCCTCGGCAAAGTCCATGCCCTGTTTGGGCATCTGGTAATCCGTTCCAGGGTGGATGAAGATGAGTGGGTCATCCGTGTTGAGGGAGTAGGTAGCCTGGTCATGTTTGAGCCGAACACTGCATGCTCCGTGTCAGAGTTCCAGGGGCCTGTGAGGTAACGGGACCAGGGGCAGATCTCGAAGTGCATGTTTTCCTGCTGCAGCCTGTCATAAAGGGCCTCGTCCTGCAGCGTGTGGTAGCCATGGCCCAGCCTCTCCGTCTTGAGCGTGTCCACAGCCTCTTTGACCACCTCCGCTGAGCCCACTCCCCTGCATGCACAGTGCGGTGGATGCCTCTCCTCACAGCCTCCTGGTAGCCCTTCACGTGTCCCAGGAAGACACTGCTCCCTTTAATGGTCTCGTCTCCTGCCAGGTCGATGGCCACCACAGTCTGCTGGTACTTCGGACACAGCTCCACCACCTCCAGGGGCCAACTGGGCTGGTGGCGCAGGTGGCACAGGATGGACCTCACTTTCACCTTGAAGTCCCGTTCTCCCTCCTGCAGGCTCTGGCTCACCAGGGCCACCACCTCCCCTAGGATTTGCAAAATCTCTACATTAAAATTGATGTGGCAGTTTTAATACAATGTATACAAAATAGTCTAAAATTTACAATACCGGAAAACATGATTATTTTTTTTTTCTCCTAAAGTTGAAAAGCTTGGAATGTATGTCCAACAGTGAGGTAAAACATTTTGTCTCTCAATTTAAAGAACTCTGCAAGGATAACATTCAAACACATTCAATTAGGGCACTTTTCAGTTTTGACAGGAATAATGAATTACTGTAGCCAACAAGGCACAGTTAGAAAATGCCAACATTTCAAGTCAATAAGAACAAGGCAGATAATATCAAGCAAATCTTTTAAAAAACTTTTCTTTTGAAACAATTTCTTTGAGGACAAAGGGCAGTTTGCTTCACGTGACTGTAATTTCTTGTGCCAGGGAGGAGTCTGCCCTAGAGAGCATCGGAAGGCAGCCACTCACTCATTCCTGCACATTGCAAAAGGGCAAAGAAATAAGGTCCGTGGAAGGCGCTACTCCTACGTGGAGGATGGAAGGCACTACTTTAAGTTTTTTCTTGTTTGGGGTTTTTAAAATCACGCCACCAGTGTTTGTTGCTCACACTCTCGTGCACGGCCACAGTGGCCCCTCGGCCTCCTGAGGTGCACAGCCAAGCCGTCTCCCCTCAAGGACGTGTGACCCGTGTGCCTGGGCCAGTGTGGCTGTGTCCAGGATGCAACAGGGAGGCAGCGCTCCACAGGGTCCTGGGGCCATCCAGGTTGTGCCAGGGTCTCACAATGGGCTGAGTTGGACATAAAAGCAAACCTGTAAAAAGAGCAACAGCGTCAGGAGTCCCTAGAGAGAAGACCCTCAGCCACAGGACCTATCCTCCAGCCGGGGCCCCCCATCTGCAGCCAGCACCCCCTCTCATGTAGCGGACCCCCCACCCCCTGTCCCGCCTCCCAGGGTGAGTGGGGAGGCTGGCATGGGTTTTGAAGCAGGAGCTCTGCCAGGAGTCTTGCGACAGGCTAGGCTCACAGAAGATCATTGACCGGACCCTGTTGTCCATCCTGACATGGGCTGGAATCCCAGCAGTCTACACATTAGGACACTCAGAGACTCTGAGCATCAGTCTCAGGGCACCATAAGATTAGATCCACGCTTGTGTTTGTCCCGAATCTTAATGATGTTTCCACCTGTCTTCAACCTGACACCTGCAATCCCTCCTCCCTGCCCCGCCCTCCCACTGGCTGTGAGAGGATGCATCCTGAGGTCTTCACTATACTGACACTTCACTAGCCAGATAGGATGTCCCCTGTCCTCATCCCATGTGCCACTCCATGAGGACCGCCTCCCATTCATGTGCTTGGCAGGTTCACTGGCATTTGAGTGGATGCACTGACCCCTGCCCCTTCCACCCCCAGGTAAAGTGCAGGGACTGTGGGGCCTTTGGACACAAGGCATCAAGCACCAGATGCCCCATAAAACACTGGGGCACGACCCTTGTTCCCATGGACTTGGGCTCCAGCAGGCTGAAGAATGTGGAGCCGGGGAGTCAGCGGGACCAGCGGCACCAGGCTGGGCTGTTGGACCAGGCTGAGAGGGAGAAGGCAGAGAGACGAAGGTGAGGAATGGGGCTTGTGACCCGATCGCCAGGGCTGACACGACAGACCCCGAGTCCGTGTGCATGCACAGTGTGCAGGGCGGCTGCAGGCAGAGCCAGGCTGGGCGAGGCAGCCAGAGGAGCTCCCAGACTAACAGGGTCCACATTTGGGTGATGGAGCTGTCCCTGCTGATTTGGTGTGGGGTTTGTGGCTGGACAAGTGTCCCTGCACCAGTGAATGTATGGAGCTTGGCACATGCCAAGGCAGACCCTTTCTGACTCTGCATGAAACAAACTGCCAGGATGACCTGGTGGGTCACTGTAGTCAGGGTGGGGCAGAGGTGGGCAGAGAGTGGCTGAGGAGGGAAAGGACCAGGTTGGCCCAAGCCCCGAGCAGGTGTCTGGCTGGAAGCCAGGGAAGGGAGTTCCTTCTCCTTTCCCTGCTTTGATTTCTCGTGCAGGCAAGAAGCCGAGCAGAGGAAGGCCCTGCTCCACGGGTTCCCCAGGAGACCCCGGGAGGGGCAGAAGCGCACCTGGAAGGAAGACACAGAATCTTGTTACTATGTGAGGGTGAGTGTGTGCTGCTTCCCGGGCTGTGCCCTTGGGCACTCCCTGGGCTCCATGTGCCTCCTGGGGGAGGTGGGGCTCCACTTCCTCTCTGACCAGTGGCAGTTGAGCAGCGTGGTCTTTGCACCCTTTTTTTCCTTGGTGCCCATGATATTGCCTTGTGCCTTGTATGTGTGTGAACCGTGGCTGGTTGGCATGTGATGGTCATTGGCGGGCACTCCTGGAGCACATACCACCTCAGAGAACAGGCCTCTGTCCTTCATGACACATTACCCCCCTGCCCATCCCCTCTCAGGAGCTGCCACCATGACTCTCCAGCATCAGGACTCTTATTGCCTCATGAGCATAGTGGATGGAAGAGCTGGTCCAATAGAAGAAGCATCGCTGTGAGGCAGGACTTTGCGTGTCCCCCCATAATGTCTCAAGGGCATCAAAAGCATCCAGTCATACCTTTGTTCCGGACCAGCCCTGCAACTGCATTCCCTACTCCCAGGGTGAGTCAGATCAACAGATCCCATCTTTTTCTTTCCCTGTTCCGGGTGAGGGGGTTGTTACTAAGGTCTTGGCCGTTAGTTGGTTTCTTTCTTTCTTTCCTGAGTGTTCATTTTGCCTTAGTGCTGGGGCCAAACTCATGGAGTCCCAGGTGTTCTCTATTCCCACAGTGTCCACACATGCCGATGCCTGTCTACACCACCAGGAGGCCTTCTATCCCTGAGCCTGCCCTGCTGATGGAACCACGTACTGACAATCCAGTCATGAGTGTCTGGTCCCATTCCACATCTCATCTCAGAAGCCCTCAAGTTAGCCTCAGCCCACCTGGTAGACCGCCTGGTGCCCAGGAAGTGCCGATCACTGACACCCCTCAGCCGGCTCGCCAACCCTGTGTCAGGGCTGACAGCCTGGTTGTGCAGCAGAGAGACAAGAGGCCCTGCAGAGTGTCCCTCGAGGGTCCCCAGGCTGGCTCTCAGGGCCATGGGCTCGGACACACCCAGGCACCACCCAAGTATCCTGAGGAGAACACCCGTCCCGCTGTCAGCAACGCATTGGCAGACAATTCCCAAATGCCCCCCCCAGGCTCCAGGCAAGAAATGTGCCCACATGCCCCTAGACAGGACCCTGAACCCCCGAAAGAAAGCGTGGTGGAGCCCCAGCCAGCACACCTGCAGGAGCATCCAGGAGGGCCTGTGGGGAATTCAGGGAATCTGTGTGCTCCAGGAAGCAGACATGCCCGTGGATGCACAGCCAGGCCCCCGCATCCCAGGAAGACACCTGCCCTCCAGCCAAGCAAGGGCCCCCAGCCCACACCTGCCACACCTCACTTGGAGACGCTGCAGCCATGCACCGAGCCCCCATGGCCGCACTCTGCGCGGGCCCCCACTCAGCCCCTGGAATGGTCTTCACCAGATTGGACAGAAGCTGCTGGAGCTCCCGGTTCCTTGCAGCTCCCTCATTCTTTCCTCCCGAGAAGCCAGGACCTGCTCAGGGCCCTCCTGCCCCCCACCTGTTGAACGGAGCCTGTGTCTGTGGCCCCTGGAGTGTCCTCCACGGTGACCTACAGGTGTCCTCATCCTCAGAAGACTGCACACCAAATTGTATGTGGGAATTTTTTATTAAGAATAAAAAAACACACAACTTTGTAATAACATTTTAGAGCAAAAACAAACAAAGCAGATGCAATATTTTACATAACAATTTCAGAGAAATAATATCAACAAGTACAGAAAATGTCTTCTAGGAGAAAACATGGTGTAATTTGCAAAACTCTGGATGGGATCTTTTTCTAAATCAGAAATTCAGACATTTATAAAACTATTTCAGATTAACTTGTTAATTTCTGTTACAACCAAGTTACAAATTGCCAGGATGATTTCCCTACATTTGTTAGAAAATGGATTTCACTAAGACAAACTGACATTCCAACTGGGAAGCACGATTTGACATTCTTATAGATTTACCTAAAGAAAAACTGCAACATCTGTGTAGTGGGGGGAGTGTATGTGTAGGCGCACAAAAGCAGGACACTCAGCACGTGGTGGACTTGATGGTTTTCATCCAGTTCAGCGGGGGAATTGCTGGTTCACCACATCAGTCCAGGTGGGGACATATCCTCATTCCCACAGACACCTCCTCAGTGTACTCTGCTGTGGAGGACAAGTCCCCGAGTCCATGAGCTGTCTCATTCCCTATGACAGTCTTCAGAGGACGGGGATACCTGCAGATCCTCTTACGGAACTCTTGGCAAGACATGCACACAGGCTCCCTCACTCTTTACGACACAATAAACTGTATTGGCCATAAGAAACACAATTCCCAGACATGAAAGAAACCCTGACACCTTAGATCTCTAATCTGTCTTAGGTACATGAAAATCTCCAAAAAAGCCTGATTTCTTCTGCACAGATCCTATTGTCCCTTACTATCCAGTAAGGGTGGCATGTCCAAGTTTGAATACAGAGTGAAAATAACATTATGATGTGATGTTACAACTGCACATCTACGGTCACACTCAGAGGCGTTTGCTGGTCATGCAATAATTTCCATTCTACAATGAACTTGTCAAACTCTTCTAAAGAAATGCAATGATAACACAGAACACCTATAACCTGACCTCAAAATGCTTTGGTAGACTCATGAACTTGGCACTGTTTTCCAGAGGTATCAACCCAGGTCCAAATTTGAATTTGAACTGGTCTGAAATCCAGAGTCCACTTCTTCTGGGTCAAGAGATGCCACAGAGTAGACGGTAGCAAAATAGTCATAAAAAGTTATGTTCAGTGGGAGGCTGGGCATTTCCCTTTGGAATAAGAGTCCTTGTTAGTTTGCTTCTCTTCAGTCTTAATGTGGGAGAGAGTGAAGGGAACATAATAAAATCACTGTGGTTCAATCAGGTCTGGATGCAGTTATCGCCCCAAAAATAAGCACTTAATTTCCATCTTACAATTTCCAAGCAATGACCAAGACACATCGCTAGCAAGACCCAATACATACTTATGTTCGGAGAAATATTCTTTCAATATAAATAGAAGAAAAGCATTGGGAAGTGGGGAGCATGACGAAAGGGTCAAACATACTGACTTCAACCCCAGGTCCTCAGCATCATATCCACTCTCAACCCTGATTGCTCACTGCCTCTCACCTGCAAGTGGCCCCCACTCTCCCCAAGGCTGAAGGAGAGGCAGGTTCCTCGATACACCCCATATGAAATCCACACTATCCCAATAAAAGATCATGACAATGAACCAGGTTTAAATATCAGTGTCCTCAAGTTTCAGTTGAAGGCCATATCCCATGAACACACCAGATAGATGGTTCTTCCATACATATAGAACACACACTTCACATAACACAAAATATTTCCAGTATGGGACTGTGTTCGGGTTTGGAGTGAGTGAGTGACGCTGTGTGTGTGGGTGTGTGCGCCCATGTGCACCAAAGTTAGGAGACACATCCCTGGACTGCTTCCCCAGACCTCTGTCCCTTCTTGCTCGTCCTCTTGGTAGGTCGGGCTCTCCCTGGCACACGCGGGACTTTGGCCACGTCCCCGGCCACCTGAGGTGGGAGCATCCCAGCCGCAGTGGTGAGCAGGTCGACGGTCTGCTGAGGATGATTCTTCGGCATCTCAGGTCTGTATTTGGAGTGGTGAAGGATGACTGCGTTCGCAGGAAGAGCAATTTCTCTTCCCCTGACATTGAGTTCAGGCTTAGGTCGATTGCGTTCCTGGCGGCATCTCCACTGGTCTAATGTCATTTGTTGCCTTGAGGTCTCTTCCCCACGCTCCTCCAACTCAGGAAGGTTCACGGAGGGATCCGTTGCCGGCTCTCCTGAGGCCTCACCCACCACTGTGGGGTCTGCCTCGGGAGATGCGAGTCCTCCCTCCTCGACTGACTCCCTCCCAAGGTCTCTCTCCAGATCAGTCTTCTGCATATAAAAGAGGACATAGGCAGGTTGGCGCAGCGCGCAAGTCACATCACAGGCGCTGACCTTAGCATCATCCATTTTATACCACTGGCCATTTCCTGCCTTTACAAAACAGAAGTAATGTCCGCTGTGGCAACTCCTCCCAGCGTGCACCAGCACGGCATAGAGCACATAAACCAAGGGTCCTGCCCTCTGCTCAGACAGGTAGTGTTGCATGTCAAGGCGCTCAGGATATTGCACCTCCTTAGTCATTTTGTTGCCTGTCAAGTCTGAGAATCGTCTCAAGACCAGGATGAGGACCTTCGGGGAAGTGTGCAAAGTCAACACCTTGGACGCAGGCACCTTCTCCAGACACTTACTACAATGGTAGGCATTTTCACCTTCCAGCAGTTCGGGCTTCACCAACTGCTCCAAAGCTTGGCTGACGCTGTGAGCATCCCCGATGTCCAGGCTGATGTCCAGGTAAGGTTCCAGAGTGCTCGAAATGCCTTGGCAGTGGAGACACTGGATTTGAGACCTCCAGTACCCCCCAAAGAGTTGCTGGATGAGGGTGCTGTCCTGAGGACACTCAGGGTCTGAGAGCTTGTCCTCAGGCAAGCACGCTTGCTGCATTGCATCCAGAATGAACATGAGATACTCATGGGCATCTTCCTGCTTGTGTCTGTGGAAGGCGGCGAGCAGGAGTGGCAGGGGCCGGAGCACACGTCCAGGATGGCAGAGAACCCGCATCAGGTGAGCCTGCAGGGTACACAGCATGCAGGATGTCTGCCTCCTACAGGTGGTCCCGTGCTGCTGGGACAGCATGTAGCTGGCGAGGGGCTCTGTGTAGGTCAGACACTGTAGGGTCGCATTCACATAGCAAGTGTTGCCCATGTTCTGAAGCCCGGCTCCCACCTGGGAAAGGCTCTTCCAACTCAGAGGCGTCTTGGTGAGAGGCAGCCCTGCTGATGCGGGAGCCAACGGGTCAGTCGGGGAGGAGAGCGTCTTTGATGCAGGAGATGTCCTCTCGGGCACAGAGGGTCCTCGGTGGACTTCAGCACCGCCTCTCCTTGACCAGTATGACTGGGGTTTGGGAGAGGCGCTGAACTGAGGCTCCTCTGAGGGGTGGAGGTGGGCAGCCTCCATGTCTGCAGAAACAGTGTCCACAAGATACATTCAACCAGGAGCTTCAGGTCGCAAAGGGATGCTCCTCTCACTGAGCCGTTTTCAAATGGCAGATAGTGAACCTCACCTCCACCTTTATGGCTTTTGGGCCCTGGGATAAGGCACAAAGTCCTCTAATCCACTCTAATTGCTTGATTGGATTACGGGATTTGGGTGTGGTCCCTCCCTGACGGAGACCATTCAGGTCAGCCCAGCTCCTATTCTTGCCTCCCACAACAGGCAACTTTCAGATTATTCTCAACCACCTCAACTGTCCCTGCACCTTTCTCAACAGAATTTGTTCAGAGTTTCTATGTTCAGAGGAAACCTTTTTGAATGTCCTTTCCTTTGAGTAACCCCAAGGGAGCCAAGGAGTGTTAGACGTTAGTGCTCTAGGACAGGGAAGATCACTCTCCCAAAGGAGCTCAGGTATCACATAGGAACTCGTTCTCCTCACCAGCAGAATGTTTGTAGCTGAAACCAATTATTTGGGAATATGGCATCCATTGCTTGGCTTCTCCACTTCTATCTCTCTGGACTATGATTCCAATCTACAAAGATTGTGAATGTTTTGATGAATACCAGTTTCTGCCTTGGTGTGGCCCGGGTCCACCACAACAGGAATTCTCTCACTGGTTTAATGTTTTTGGGAAACATTCCTTTGAAACTCCCTTTCCTACAAGAGTCTATATCCTAAATCCAGTGTTTATATGCCTCATTTTACCTGTACAAGACCGCGGGACCTTGGACACAAGGCACCAAGCACCAGATGCCCGGTAACACACTGGGGTGCAACCTTCCTTCCCCTTGCCTTGGGCTCCAGGAGGCTGAAGGAGAATGTGGAGCCGGGGAGTCAGCGGGACCAGCGGCACCAGGCTGGGCTGTTGAACCAGGCTGAGAGGGAGAAGGCAGGGAGACGAAGGTGAGGAATGGGGCTTGTGACCCCAACGCCAGGGCTGATACGACAGACCCCGAGTCCGTGTGCATGCACAGTGTGCAGGGCGGCTGCGGGCAGAGCCAGGCAGGGCGAGGCAGCCAGAGGAGCTCCCAGGCTAAGAGGGTCCACATTTGGGTGATGGAGCTGTCCCTGCTGATTTGGTGTGGGGTTTGTGGCTGGAGCAGTGTCCCTGCACCAGTGAATGTATGGAGCTTGGCACATGCCAAGGCAGACCCTTTCAGACTCTGTATGTAAGAAACTGCCTGGATGACCTGTTCAGCTCCCTGTAGTTAGGACGAGGGGCAGAGGTGGGCGTAGATTGGCTGAGGACGGAAAGGACCAGGTTGGCCCAAGCCCCAAGCAGGTGTCCGGCTGGAAGCCAGGGAAGGGAGTTCCTACTCCTTTCCCTGCTTTGATTTCTCGTGCAGGCAAGAAGCCGAGCAGAGGAAGGCCCTGCTCCACAGGTTCCCCAGGAGACCCCAGGAGGGGCAGAAGCACACCTGGAAGGAAGACACGGAATCTTGTGACTATGTGAGGGTGAGTGTGCGCTGCTTCCCGGGCTGTGCCCTTGGGGACTCCCTGGGCTCCATGGGCCTCCTGGTGGAAGCGGGGCTCCACTTCCTCTCTGACCAGTGGCAGTTGAGTAGGGTGGATTTGCACCCAGTTTTCCCTTGGTGCCCATGATGTTGCCTCCCACCTTCTATGTGTGTGAACACTGGCTGTTTGACGTGTGAAGGTCATTGGCGGGCACTCCTGGAGCACATACCAACCTCAGAGAAGAACAGGCCGCTGTCCTTTGTGACACATCATCCCACACTGCCCATCCCCACTCAGGAGCTCCCACCATGACTCTCCAGCAGCAGGACTCCTATCTCCTCATGAGCAGAGAGGATGGAAGCGCTGGTCCAATGGAGGAAGCATCGCTGTGAGGCAGGACTTTGCGTGTCCCCCCCATGTCTCAAGGGCATCAACAGCATCCTGTCAGGCCTTTGTTCTGGACGAGCCCTGCAGCCAGATTCCCTACTCCTAGGTCAACAGATCCCAACTCTTTCTTTCCCTGTTCCGGGGGAGGGGGTGGTTACTAGGGTCCTGGCCATTTGTTGGTTTCTTTCTTTCTTTCCTGAATGTTCATTTTGCCTTGGTGCCGGGGCCAAACTCATGGAGTCCTGTGTGTTCTCTTTTCCCACAGTGTCCACACATGCCAATGCCCGTCTACACCACCAGGAGGCCTTCTATCCCTGAGCCTGCCCTGCTGATGGAACCACGTACTCAGCCCCCTGACATAAGACTCCCGTCCCATTCCACCTCTCATCTCAGAAGCCCTAAAGTTAGCCTCAGCCCACCTGGTGGACCTCGGGGTGCCCAGCAAGTGCCGATCACTGACACCCCTCTGCCGGCTCGCCAACCCTGTGTCAGGGCTGACAGCCTGGTTGTGCAGCAGAGAGCCAAGAGGCCCTGCAGAGTCTCCCTTGAGGGTCCCCAGGCTGGCTCCAAGGGCCATGGGCTGGGACACACCCAGGAACCACCCAAGTATCCTGAGGAGAACACCTGTCCCGCTGTCAGCAACGCATTGGCAGACAATTCCCAAATGCCCCTCCAGACGCCAGGCAAGAAATGTG
This sequence comes from Canis lupus baileyi, assembly GCF_048164855.1. NCBI lineage: Eukaryota > Metazoa > Chordata > Mammalia > Carnivora > Canidae > Canis > Canis lupus. Next base: position 6,786,398 of record NC_132852.1, on the reverse strand, counting down.
CCCAGATGCCCCTAGACAGGTCCCAGAACTCCCGAAAAAAACCGGGATGGAGGCCCTCCCAGCACACCTGCAGGATCATTGAGGAAGCCCCTCTAGGGATATTGGGGAGTCTGTGTCCTCCAGGAAGCAGACGTGCCCATGGACGCACAGCCCGGCCCCCGCAGACCAGGAAGACACCTGCCCTCCATCCAAGCAAGGGCCCCCAGCCCACACCTGCCACACCTCACCTGGGAACGCTGCAGCCGTGCACCGAGCCCCCACGGCCGCCCTCTGCGCGGGCCCCCACTCAGCCCCTGAGAATGGTCTTCACCAGATTGAACAGAAGCTGCTGGAGCTCCCGGTTCCTCGCAGCTCCCTCATTCCTTCCTCCCGAGAAGCCAGGCCCTGCTCAGGGCCCTCCTGCCCCCCACCTGTCGGACGGAGCCTGTGTCTGTGGCTCCTGGAGTGTCCTCCACGGTGACCTACAGGTGTCCTCATCCTCAGAAGACAGTGAGAGCGAATGAGCCAGCTCCTGGCCTCGGACATTATCCTCCACCCCAAGCACCCTGAGGGGGTGACTGTGGACCTGAGGACGTGGCCCCTCCTGGACTGATATGGGGAATCAGCACTTGCTCAGCTCCTTTGCATGGGAATCCTGGGTCCACAGCCTGCTGCCTCTCATGCTCCTTGATAGGTTCAGGGGATACGTAGACATTGAGGGTCTCCTGCACACCCAGTGTTCTGCGTGAAGTACTAGCCAGGCAATGTGGATCCCTGAGCATCCAGTATGGGTGCCATGTGCTCCACATGGGGTCGCGGTCGCACATGGTCTGTAATGGGATGAGTTGACAGTTTCATTCTTTATATATCCTGAAACCCACTTCAATGTTGGGTAATGATGCTTCCTTTCAGAGGCCTGAGCATGGAGATTTATCTCTCTCCAGATGATTTCCTAAGAAGGCAAAGTTTGACTAGTGGGCATGTAATGGTCCAAATAGCACAGGACCCAGGACTGGGTAGTTCCCTCTGACTGTCTGTCTTTCTCTCTCTGTCCCTCGTTCTCAGGCATATCTCTGAAGTAGGCCAATGGAAACAATACAACACCATGTGATACCAAACCAAATGAAACTCAGCAAAACCAAACCAACCCAAACGAAACCAAACCAAAGCACATCCATAGTTGTGTCGTGAGGATTTCTTTTTTAGGAAAAACAACTGACTGCTCTTTCCTCACTCCAGAGCTCCTGTTCAAGGGTGTTCCCTCTCTCTGTGCATATGGAGGGTAGAGGAGCTCCTCGATGTGCACACTAGGCTTTTAAAAGTCAGAGGGCAGTAGAGAAGCCACGGTGTGGGATCCTTCTCCCACCCTCAAGCCCTAAGTAACTCCCATTCATGCAATCATTATGTGACCCGGGTCAGATTCTGGTCCCTGGAGCCTCAGGCTCCTGTCTCATTCCATGAAAGCTGCCCTATTGCTGCCTCATGGCTTCAGAGGAAAATGCAGCTTCCTGGGCACTCAAGGGATGCATGCCACAACAGAAATATTCCCTACTTTCTGGAAGCCTATGAGGATCCCAGGGGTCCAAGGGTAGGAAGGCCTATCCTCACAGGGGATGTCGGGATTGGAGCTAGTGAAGTAGCCTAAGGATCCTTGGACCTGAAGGTGTATAGGGCACAGGGGTGAGGATGCAGGCAGGCTTGAGCAAAGGGCCTTCAGGCTGGGCTCTCCAGCAGAACTGGCACTTCATGTGCTTGAAGGGGATTTGGTCCATGTGCCCAGGGAGACCAGGGAGAAAGGCTAGCGGAAGAAGGTCTGAGCAGGCCTGTGCTCTCCCCTCTAGTCACCTCACGTGTCTTTTCTTCCCTGCCATCAAAACACCAAACCAAAGCAAACCAGACCAAATCTATCTTCCCAATGGAAAATCCACTCTCATCCAGATATGGAGGAAGACAGAGTTATCTGGACAAGCTGGCATAGGTTATGGATATACCATGAGCCTGAGACACTAAATCTCAAATTGTCAAGAAGCAAAACTTATATATGGAGAACAATAAAATTCATTCCAGTGACAAGAACCAAACATAAAGAATGTATCCATAAAATATGAGTGTAAAAAATTGAAGTTACCAAATGTCTTAAAATCAAAGAGTTGAGAAAACACGAAACCAGTGGAAAAGGGGAAAAAGACAAAAAAGCATCACGGAATTTTAAACTGCAGATATAGGAATCATTAGATGAACAGTCACATTCTCTATACTGTGTTGTCCCCACCTGGAATACGCAGCCCTTTGATGTCCATACACATGGTGTTCATGGCATCTTGTGAGCTGATCTCCTGGGGGAGGGGCCTGCTGCACTGATGCTCAGGGTCTGTTCCTGGTCCGGTTTACACGTCCCCTTGCCTCGGGGCTGGGCTCACTGTGAGCTCTTTCTGGTTTTCCTGCGTAGCTTTGTTCCCTGAAAGCCCCCTGTGCCTCTTTAGGAGACCAACACGAAATGGCTGGAATCTGATCTCCAGCCTGAGAGCAGAAAGATCAGGGTCCCGCTCTTCAGTAAGCACTCAGGGCCAAGCAGGAGTCACTGGGGTGTGCCAGATGCTGCAGACGCCTGTGGTGGGCGCCCAGACCAGTCTGCCAAAAGAGAGAGGGTTGCCCTGTTACTGTTCCTTCCAGGGTCTCTGCACTGAGAGCTGTCCCCCGGTGGTGCACATACACTCTCTGCCTATCCCAGGGGAAGGGGCAGGGTCCCCACTTCCCTGTCCTTTGCAGGATTCCCATGTGGAGGGTGGTCAGCCGATTAGGCAAAGTGGTTCCAGTTTTAGGGCCAACTGAGCTGTGAGGCACCTTGCACTCTTGTTGGCCATGACCAGTGTCCACACCCCAAGGCTTGGGAACTCCACCCCCGTGGGCACCCCCATTCTTTCTGGGACTCTGAGAATTCTGAGACACTGTGTCCAGAGTAGTGTCTGCCCATTTCACCACCTGAGCTCATTTCAGGCAAGGTTGTGTCTCACCGGATCAGATTGCTAAGGCAGATTGAAATGTGGGCTCTGTGGCCCTTCCCTTTCCCGATTCTGGGGTGCGTAAACTGCCCGCCCTGCCATTCACCTTCTGATATATCACTTTGGATTCACGTCTCGCATCTCCCACCTTGCAGAGGGTGGTCGCTTTTCTACTGAAGAGTTCCAGCAATTCTTTTATTAAACGTCAGGTGGGATTCCTACCTTTTCACAACGATCGGATAGCATCTACCTACCATCAAGGATCCAGCTGAGCGGAGGTCCCCAGTTTTCGACAATCTTGCCCCTTCACTATCTTATTTCTTTGCAATTGTAATTTTGCCAGTGTTTTACACAGTTGAGCTCACTGAATTTTTAAATATATTTATTCTTGCGATAACAATAATCAATTATCTCAGGTTCCTCGGGGAGTTGGTACATACACAAAGCCTAATATATTCAGTAAGTAATTATGAAAATACAAGTATTGTGATGAATCAATTTTGAGTTTATGATGTGCAGAGGAACAGGGTTAGAGGATGACAATACCTTATTTCAAATCCAACAGTAGATACGGATGCATTTATCGGAAGCCGGAACGCCCACCGTCCTCCTAATTTCTGTTAAATGCACCGAATCCTATTTGGGAATTTTCAAATCGGATATAGAATACGCTTCTTGCTCAACTGTTGTTTAACTGATGTAGCAGGATCTGATGACTCTACCTTTGCTTATTTAATAGAGGATGCTCAGGCATAGCTGGTGGTTTTCCTATCCTGAGGAATCCACACACATGTAGAGAAAGTATCCTCTTCTCTTTTATAACGTAAAATAAATATGTGTCACTTGCTTCAAAAAGTTAAAATACATTGACACCAGACCTAATGAGGTATGAATACATGTGGAAAACCATTTGACTTTCTAATACAGCATTTATAATCATTCCTTTATGTATGGATGTGTGTATTCTTTGAGTATCTGTGTGTGTTGGAGGTTTGTTTCAGGAAAGAGGGTCTACCTGGAGGAAGAGCAGACCTTGCCCATCCCACACCCCTGTCCTCCAAAGCCCCAACTACCCTGAAAATTCTAGTGATGAGTGACCTGTCACTCTTCCTGAAATTTTCTCTCTCCGACAACAATCATGTCTAAGTCGAGTTGTGACTCTGAGCCTGGGCTGTGGATCTCCTCCTAAATAGTTCTCTCTGTGCCCTGAAATCCTGTGTCAGTCATTCTGGATGGAGCCGCTTTGGAAAACCAACCATCCTCTACAGCCCTGGATCCAGGAATTCTAGATGAATGAAGACTGACAAGTATTTTTGGAATTAAAGGGTTTAAATTCACAAAGTGGAGTTAGATTTTGAATGACTACATCCAATGAAGTGTCTTTTATTGTTGATTTGATCTGAACTGACAGGAATCTTAAGTGAAATGGCAATAGGGCAGGACACATGAATGATGAAGGAAAAAGCCACAGAAAAATCCACATATGCAAGTCAATGTGTATAAATTTCTGTATCCAAACCTCTGCTGGATTAACATCTGCATTCAGACACACACACACACACACACGCTCACAAACCCACACTATGAAAACCCACAGAATCATCCATTCAGCTCCCTGCACGCTGTGGCCAGCACCTCCCGGATGACCTTCTCCCACCTGTGCTATCCACACCTGAGCAAGTCCACCCACCTATTCCCATTGCATAGGGGAGGTCACAGGAAGGAGCCTTGCACCGTGAGCTCAGACCAGCAGAGGGCGACGCTGGCCAGCCCAAGTTGTTCCTAGGCTTCCAGGAGGACCCCACTTTGTGCAGCTGCTCAGGCTGGCAGGTGTGCAGCTCCACACTTTGGGCTGCAGCGTGTGCATTTGCTAGAGCTGCAGAGGCACGATGAGTATTGACAGAAGGTCTGGGGACGTGGTTCCCACCTTGCAACTCTAATGTTGCCACAGCTGGACACTGCCTGCTGAGGAAAGGAGAAAAATCTTTCCTGTGCTGTGCTTCCAATGCTCCGCAGTCCTTGCTCATCCCCTGTGCAGCCCCTGCACCTGGGGAAACCATGGCTTTCATTGGAAGCCTGGGGGCCCTACTGGGAGGTCAATATTGGTTTAGAAAAGAGTAGATCAGGTTGTGACCCTGTAAGTGCCAGGAAGTTTCTGATAATATTGCCCTGCGAGTAATGGGTCCTCCTGCTTCACCCCTGGCCAGGACCTTCCAAGCAGGGAAGGAGGGCTGAGGAGTAGCTCTCAAGAGCAATGTTACTCCCTATCTATTTCTCCATCGACTGTGTGTCCATCTATCGCTGACGAGCCTCCCTGTCATCCATCTCTCCTCCATCATCTCTCCATCATACACCTAGAAATTTCTCATTCCTCACAATGCACATATTCACTTTCACATAATAGGAGATGAGATGACTTTCCTGCCGCTCTGCACCTGATTTCACAGAAACTACTAAGGCAGGACTGTCTTGGCCCAGTACATGGTAGTTTTTAAATGTAACTGTCTCATGTTTTCAAATGACTTAGCCTGTGAATAAATCCATTGAAAATGACATTGGCACAGGCATGTTGACTCCTCTCTTTCCTAGAAAGTCCTGCCTGCAAGGCTGCTGCTTCCTGGTGAATAGCTCCATGTCCAAGAGAAGAGAAAAAGGAAACACAGGAGCCCCCATTTGGACAAACACCACAGTGTCCTCCATTAACCTGGTCATGAACATGTCTGCACGTGGCCTGGCCCAGAGCCTGATCTTTTGTCCTCCTGAGCGCTTGCCCCATGGCCCATAGCCTTCCCCATTGCTGTGACACAGTCAGCACACGAGCTGCACTGGAGCTTCAGTTCTGTGAAAGCAAGCGTTCCAGAAGACATAGGACAACCACCCCCTTCTGGACTCTTCTAAATAGCACATGAGATAGTGAACATGCGTGTCAGCATAGATATCATTAAATTTGGAATAATTTGTGTGGAGTCAGTCTTCTTGGATGTGTAACTCATGAATCGAAAGTTGAGGAATAGATCGGTTTTCTGAAATAGCTGCAGTTTTGAACACCCGACCCAGGGTCACAGGGCACAGAGGGTCCCATTCGGGAGCAAATCCAAAACCCGAGACTCAGAATCACAACAGGAGACCAGACGACACCTTCTGCAGGGTTTGCCTTGGATTCAGGAGCCTAGGATCCTGGGAAGCTGTTGCCCATCCCTGGCCGGGGCGATTGTCACCTTCTGGGCCTCCAGAATGAGGGTACCGGTGCCCACGTGTGTGCACAGAGGACCTCGTGGACCTGGACGCATGTACACACCAAGGAAGAACGTGTGGGTGGAGGTATGTCCTGCAGGTGACACCCGCCTCCAAGGTCATAGATATGAGGCCACAGTGGCCTGGGGACATCTGGGGGAAGCACCCGCTAGGATACTCCCTGTCCCACAGTCAAGACGCCGACCATCCCCATGGGCACAACGGCTTGTTGGTGTCAAACCGGGGAAGACTGGACAGTCATGTCTGAACCCAGGCGTGTGTCCAGGCTGGGGTCCTGGGTGCACACAGTCCTTCCCTGGGGCCTGTGGACAGGGCTGCGGTCGTGTCCCTGTGTGCACAGGCCATCGCCTGCAGGGAGGGGGGAAGCATTGGCAGCACGAGCACTGCCCCTGCAGCTTCCTCCAGGAGTGGGTCAGGGAGGGGGTCCCAGGGAGTGAGGTCACTTCCGTGTCACAGAGCCCAACAGAACTTGGAACCCCCGTAACCAGGCACCCGCATCCAGTGCAGCCCCAGCTCAGGCTCACTTGGCTGGAGACATCTGCTACTGGAGGATGTTCTCTTGCTGCCGGCCCACCTCTCGGGGCTCTGGCTCCCAGGAACCCCGGGGGAGCCGCTTGTTCCAATGCTGTAGGCATTGGCTCCAGGATAGATACCAAGGCGTCAGGGCGGTGATCCGGAGGCGCCGTCAGGTAACACAGCGCAGGCCAGGCCAGGCCCCCTGTGCCACCATCCTGGGAGCCTCATCCCCTCCTCCTCAGGTTCAGGGTACCAGGAATGTGTGGGCAGGTCCCATGCAGGCTGGGGGACGCTGCAGGGCGGCACATTCCCCGGGGATCCCTTCAGGGTCACCCTGATGTCACAGTGGGCAGGGGGGAAACAGGGTTCCTGAGGTCCTCTACCCGCCCCGGAGTCACCCCGAGGCCCTGCAGCCACATCCCTTTCCTCTCTCCAGGGGCGGTGGGTGCCGCCTGCGCTGTGGTGTGTCTGGGTGGAGGCAGCTGGGGGTGCGGCCCAGGCGAGGGGGCCAGACCGGGCGCTGAGGCCTCCTGCCTGACTGCGGGGCACTGTCTCCACAGAGCTCCACCCGGGACATGGGGCGCGAGCGGGAGGAAGGGGTCGTCTGCCCCACCGCCTCCAGGAGCAGGGAGGTGCCCTGCGCAGCTAACAGAGGCCAGCGCGGGCTCAGGGTGAGTGCAGGGGCTGGGACCCCCGACACCCGGGCCCTGATGTGGCAGGAAGGGCACCGGGTCCCAGAAGCCAGCCTGCTACCCCCTGGGCCCCCCGACACTCCTGCTCCCACATGAGTCTGGATCCCCTCCTCCCCACACCTGCCCCCATGGCCCTGCCCCTGCCAGGGCCAGATGCAGAGTCCCTGCGCACAGATTTGTGGGAACATCAGAATAGAGCCCTCAGGGGAGGCCTGGTCGCCCGGCGGTTAGCGCCTGCCTTCCGCCAGGCCTGATCTCCGAGGCCCGGGATCGAGCCCCGCCTGGGCTCCCTGCACGGGCTGCTTCTCCCTCCGTGTGTGTGGCTGCCTCTCTCGGTCTCTCTCTCTGTGTCTCTTGAGGTCCTCGTATTGATCCAAATATTTTGAACATTTATCCTCTGAGATTGTTTCTCTATTGCATAGTTGGTCCTGTTTGTGTAAGAGACAAGCAGGGAGCTTGAGCGGGAGAGGGAGCCCCAGCTCCTCAAGCCCACGGGGCCCCAGCGCAGGGCCTGCCGGGGCGGGATCCCAGGTCTCCTGGCGGCTCCCTGCAGGCTGCACGTCCCCTCTGTCCCACCTCAGGGTGCTGGGGCCGCGGCCGGGAAGGGGCATCAGATTGTCCCGAAGAAGCTCAGCCGGACGGAGCTGCTGGGGCACGAAGACCGACAACTGCTGCTCGCCTTGCAGCGCAGGGACGTCATCTCCATTTGCAGCTTCTTAGACGAGTATCGTGGATTCGCCACCACGGAGGAGGTGCTGGACCTGCTGTTCACCGAGTGAGCACCTGCCCCTCCGCAGCCCAGGGCTGTGCCACCTGCTGCTGGGGAGGCTGGGGATGGAGTGAGCTTCCCGGCCTCGGGCTGCTCCCCCGCCTGGAGCAGGGTCCCCCAGGGCCTAGCGGGGTCCTGGAGGGCAGCCCCGGGTCAGCCAGAGGGTCTGTGCCTGTGCTCAGCAGCTGTCTTCCTCCCCCATCATGAGGCCTTGGCCTCCTCCACCCCGTCACCAGGGTCCTGAGCGGCCTGTTTCCCATTTGAAAGGGAGGTTTGAGAGTCTATCGGGGGTCTGTGTCCTCGGGCAACCAGACCGGGGGACCCCGGGGCACCCCGGGCCCACTCGGTTATGGGCCATGGGCCTCGCCGAGCCCTTTCATGCTCAAGCCTTCAGGAGGCCCCAGCAGGTGCGGGCACTTCTCCGGGAGCTGCCCGTGGCCCCACGCACAGAGCTGACGGCCCCCGGGGCTCCGGCCTAGTCAGGGGTCAGAGGGTGACAGCCCCCATTATGAGAGGTCACGTCCACAGGACGATTCATGGGATGCCCCCGCCCTCCTCTAGATATGGGTACATCGTAGCTGCATGTGGTGACGACGACACGGTCCAGCGTTGGAAACTGTGAGTGACTCTGGCTCCTGCAGGAGGGCCTTCCCTCTCCAGGAGGGCAGCGAAGGGGCTGTGGGGCGGGGGGGCGGCTGCACCCTCACCTCACACATCTGCAATTCCTGTGACAGAGTAAAGGTCTAAGGCCCCTTCTGGAAAAGAGGGCAGGAGAGCCAGGATGGGGTGCGGTCTTGGTGGGAGACACTGGGACCCCTAAGGAGAACTTCTCCATGCCCCCCAACCCTCTCTCTGCCCCACACCTGGGGCCCAGAGCAGAGGGGGTGGGGAGCATCGCACTCCCCAATCTGGTGGCACCTGGACCTGGGGGCACAGCAGGTGCTCAGGAGGGCTGGTGAGGCCTCCAGACCAGGCGGCCCCCACCCTGTGGGAGATGAGAGATTAGAGTCAGTGGAAGGACACCCCCGGGGGCCCCTCTGGAGGGAGGCAGGCCAGAGCCACAGGAGGGAAGGTGGCGGTCCTGGGCGGCTCCTGGCAAGGCCTGGCAGGACACAGAGCCCGAGCCCTCCTGCCTTGGAGCTTCCCAGAGCGACAGTGTGTGCAGTGAGGGCAATGACAGGCCAGACGCCCCCAGTCCCCGGACGCCTGCCGGTGGACTCAAGGGGCAGGTGGGCAGGGACCAGGCTGAGGAGGGAGTCCCGCTTCCCCAGGAGAGACGGTGATGGTCACCCCGCTGGGCGTGGGCTCCCCAGAACAGAGGCTGCATATCAGCCCCTCCTCAGGGAGCAGGCCTGTGGCAGGCAGGTCCGCCAGGTGGCAGGGGCACAAGGAGCAGGACTGGCCTCTGACACCCCGCACGGGAGGCCGGGTCCCCGGGTCCTGCACGGCTTCCCCGGGACACCTGCATGTGACAGAGCCCTGTCTTCTGACACCTGTGCCCGCCTGTCCCTCCACAGGGCCATCTCCTGCATGCTGGAAATATGGCTGGATTATTATGGGGACGACTTTTGTCAGCTCCCCGAATTTCCCTCCCTTATGAAAATTCTGCAATTCGTAAGACAGCACATGCCAGGTTCAGACGTGGAACTCCGTGCCCGGCGTAACCTCCAGCAATTCAGACGCCTCCATACAGTGGAGCCAGAGGCTGGGGGTGAGGAGGCCTGGGGGTGACTGAGCTGGGGACAGGGTGGGCCCCGCCGATCCAGCCTCCATGCAGCTGGGCTGGGAGCAGGGGGTGGGCTCACACTTCACCCCACGGGCTGCAGCCTGGGGACACCTCCCAGGGCTCATGCCCTCACGCACGTGGAGCAGTGGGAAGAGTGGTCTTGACTTGGGAGGCACGTGGAACGTCCGTCCTAATGGGGATACTTTGCCTTCCTGGAGCTACAGCTTCAGCCCAAGGAAAACACCCTGAAGCAGCTCAGGAGCAAGTCCCAGCTCTGACCGTGGGGACTGCTGCCCCGTCGGGGCCTGCGGGGATCCAGGCCGTCCCGGCTGCTGGGGCTGAGGGCTCGGCCCGCGCTGAAGCGCCCGCTGGGGAGGTGAAGCCCCTGCAGATAGTGGTCACTGCTCTAGTTCACTGCTCAGCCCTGGAGGAGCCCCCTGCACCCACGGCCACCCCAGAGGAGGAGCAGGCCCCGGCACCTGCAATCGGGGTCCCCAGAGTGCCAGAGCCGCCACCTGCATCTGGAACAACTGGCTTCGACCCCTGAGCTCGCCCCAGCTCCCAACGCAGGGCTCGTGGTGGCTGCAGCCCAACGGAGGCTTGCCCTCCCCTGGCATTTCACTGTTTCTATATTTTCCATTTTTCTTTAACCTTTAACCTGTATAATGGCTTATGAGTTTTATTGTAATAAAGGATAAGTTAACTTCACACAAAATTGACTCTGATGGTTTTAAATGCTACATTGTACTTAGGTCAATCACAGTGTGGCAGGCTCGGAGCCCAGGGCACCGGGGGACACAGCCCAGGATCCGGTGCTCCCCTGGGAAAGGCAGAGGACGGGAGGACACAGGACATCAGGTCACTCCTGCCGCCGGGCCGCGGCAAAATTTTGAGGGTACTCAGGCCCCTGCTAATTTGTTTTCCAGTATTTTTGGATTGCAAGAGCAGTTGCAGGGCACCCAAATGACATTAGAAATTTTATGCGGGCTCTAGTGAGGCAAGGAGGGTTGTGTGACTCTCCCAGGTCTACAGGGAATGGTGCTGATCTCTGGACGGAACGTGTACATTTTTCTAGGATCTGCCAACCTGGGGACATTATCCACTTGGCTTCCCTGCCCTCATGGAGGGTATATGCCTCAGGAGAGGAATGTGGAACATGCTGAGAGGGTTTCCGCATGAAAGGAAACCAAGCAGTGGAGTGGGAGAACTGTAGCCTCGTTGTGTAAAAGTCTTCTGGGGAACAATCAGAAATGGTCTCCAAATATCAGACCCTCCTCTTGAATAGAAAATGTAGTCAGTGTTTTATAACAACCACCCATGAACAATCCATAATAAGAGACATAATAGTAAAAGTAATAATCAAGAGCAATGTAATGATTGGAGGACGATCACAGTGACTTTAACGCTATTAAAGCAATTAATACTGCCAAGTCTCCTACAACAAACCTAAGAAGTTGGGAGATTCCGGTACATATTTCTCAAATTCCTTGTCAAATCACAAGATATCAGGACCTTCTTCCTGGGGTATCTCAGGCTCTGAGCCCCATGTTCTGATCAAGAAAATTATTTCATAAGGCCAAAACAGGTAGCCTGTGGCATAGAAAGTCAAACCAACTAGGTCCAGGTAATGGGGGATCTTGGGAACTTGTGTGCACATACCAGTGGGGGAGCTTTAAAGAATGGAGGTGGAAGGGGGGCTGTCTGGGGCTGGCCAGCCACATGATACCCATCAGATTTCAAGTATTTGGCCAGCCCAGGGTGCATGCAGAGAAGGCAGGAGCCAGACTCACAGCCAGGGTCCATGAACCATGCTATGACTCCCACTAAACCCCAGCATTTTCTTAGCCTTAGCATCCCATTGCCCTTCTTCCACCTCTTCCATCCAACCACTGGAGGTCCAGGTAACCATATTTGCATATAGAGGCTCTGGGCTGTTGGAGTGTGAGCCTCTGTCAACCAGACCAGCAGGGGTGACAAAGGCAAGCATCTGAGTTTCATATTGCCTTTGGGTGAACCCAGGAAGTGCTGAAGTTGCTGGAGTAGGTGGGCAGTCACCACCCGGTGCCTTCAAAAGGCAAGTTCCCCTTTTTTGGAACAACGAGAGGACTTTAAACATATCCAGGGACTCAGGCTGGCTGAGATTGTCCAATGGTGGTTCCCTGACGCTGAGCTGAAGTACAAAATTCTAAGGATATTTGGGCAGGTGTCAGCTGAAACCTCTCCAGGAAGACAAGAGCTGCTCCTTGGTTCCCAAGTAGACTCGAAAACATTTGACGACTCTGGCCATCCAAGAACAAAATCCCTATGTCTTCCCGCTCATCACAGGAGGTATCTGGACCTACAGGAGCTCTCATAAAGTTTTATTAGAGATTCAGTTAGGTCATGGGAAGCCTGGTTGGATTTCAAGTTTTGACACTATCAGTTCTCAGGGTCTGAGCTGAAGCAGATAATTCTGAGGATGCTTCAGTTCAGGATAACTTTCTCCATCATCTTCACAGAGGCGAGTGATCCCTGGGCCCCCAAGTGTTCTTTAAAAACTTTGTGGAGGTTCTGGTGGACCAAGGATGCCCGGAAATGGCCGCAGCTTGCTATGTGGAGAGGGTTTCTAGGAGGCGTTCAGAGGGAAAACCAGGCATAGCCCAGTTAACTCCCTGAAATGAGGATGGAGTAGAGATGGAGCAGATAAAAGGGGAAGGGAGAGCTACTTGGGGAGGGAACCTGAGCTCCATGAATAGGGACCACCAACCCCAACTGTCAGAGTAGACAAGCACATCTCCCCACCCCTCACCCCTGCCCCCAGCCTTATCCCCTGGGTGTTCAGGCACAGCCGTGGTCAGTGCTTGCTTTGGAAGTTGGTGCTGTTTAGAGAGCGCTACAGAGTTCCTGTCCTGCTCGACGTGACATTCTCCCCAGGGCTCATTCTTTTCTCTTTTTTAATATATCTGATTTTGTTTCCCCCTTTTCTGTGTTTCAATCCTAAGCTCTCTGCCTTTTGTTCGACCCTCTTAAAAAGTTCAGTCTGATCAGGTATGTCCATCAATCTCATCATCTTGTAGAACTCTGTCTCAGAGATTTCTGAGGTGTCACAACCAATATTGTTGCCAGCTGTGTATGTTGCTCCCTGTCGCATGGAGATGTCTCTTGGCTCTCATCCTGGGATTCCCACCAGAGTGTTCTCTTGAGTTTTCCACTAGTTTCCTATTGTCACTGTAATGAATTACCATACACTTAGTAACTAAAAACAACAGAAAATATTTCTTTCTTTCTTTCTTTTTTTTTACAGGTTTGGAGGCCTAAAACCTACAATGAGTCATTTTAATAGTCGTATGGTGGTATCTCACTGGAGAAACCCCTATGGATTCTCTATGTTTCTTACATACTTCATTGTCTCATTTGATGAAAATACTTTGCTGCAGTTTTCACAATTGGCCTTGGTTCTTTAAAAGCAAATAACTTTGCTTAGTAAAATTATATATGGAGAAAATATAGAAGTGAAGTATACATAATTGTTTCATTGAAGATCTAGTAGGTTCCTTGAGACTAGAGAGTGTGCCCCATTTGTCCATAAGTCTGCAATGTGTGTTAATAAAAAACTCCAGGACCACCGTCATCATTACTCTTCCCCCATTTTGAGTTACTACCATTGGTAATTAAGCACTGTTGTCACCTCTGTGTCTACTTCATACATTTCAGCAAACCCTAGGTTTCTGTTCATCAAAACAAATGAATAAATATCCTACCTCAAGTGTAATAATATCGCCTATTCCTCCTTGAATATACTTGGCCAGGACTTTTAGATACTGGCTGTTCTCTTTTATACTTCCAGTTCTTTCCTTGGTCAAAAGCAGGGAGTCTGATGCAGGCTATGGTAAGGCATGGTTGGACAGGATGGTTAAGACCTCTAGTTCCTGTTTCTACCCTAAATGTAGAAGGGCACATTCGGTTTGGGAGTCAGCTGGAATCTCAGGAGGAATCCATTTGAGAAGACCAGAGTTGAAAGGTAACAGGGGGAGCCAAGGGTGGAATAAAGCCATAAAAAATGACTTAAGCCCCAAAGATCAGTTGTATGGAGCTAATTTTCTTAGACTCAGTTTTCCTATAAGTATGTCCTTATCATTTCCCATTGCCTGGGCCCCTGAGCTGTATCATGGCTCTGTCATGCTATTATCTGAAAGTCACTAACTCTTGGAGAATATAAGCAGAGGAGGTTTGGAGACAAAAAACACTGTTAGGAAAATGCCCCATTTTCTGTTACCCATCTCCTGTTCTGTTTCACTGATGAAGTACAGATGGTTCTAAACACCTGGAAAGCCCCTGACTGCAGTTCATCCAAGTCCATCTTACCAGACCTAGGATGTGATGCACACAATCAGGAGGGAGCATTCAGGTACCAGGGAACTATGGTCTCTCAAACACTGACTATCCCATAGGACGTAGTGGGATGTAGGTAGTGTAGGTCGTGGAGTCTTTGGCCTATGTGTAGGATTCTCTCAAGTGCTCAGTTTCTCAAACTGAATAAGTCTTTTATAAACTTGTTTTGTTACCTGAGGAGACTTGGTTCAAAAAAGAATAGATTTGCACGAAGATAGTAATGGTTCTCATGGGTGGTGGTGTCCATACAGACAGGTGGAAAATGACTTCATTTCAGTCCGCACTCACCAGGACTAGTAGAATGTCCCTGCATCATGAGGACATTTTAATACCTCCCTACAGGTATCTGAGGACAGGGGTGTCCTATGGTAGCAGAACGGCCTTCAAGGGAGGACAGAGAGTCCTTGTTATTTTGGATGCTCATGGAAGTGGGCAGTTTTGAATGGAAGTAATTGTCAAATGGGAACATAAGCTACGGACACTTTGGCAATAAAATGGAACAGCAATCTTTCAGGTCAGTTAAAGTGATTTTGACTAGATTGACAAGAAGTTGGTTTGAACGAGGACAGGGTATTTTGTCTGAGAACTTGTTTCAGACTCTGCTAACTAAAGTGAAACTCAGTCATTCTGTTCTGAGCTCCCACAGGCTTCCCATCAGGCTGTGGAAACTGCCATGTTCTATGTTACTTTGCTGGACATGTATTTTCCAATGAAAGTCTGAGGTTCTAGGGCACCTGGGTGGCTCAAACGGTTAAGCATCTGCGTTTGGCTCAGGTCATGATCCTGGAGTCCAGGGATCCAGCCCCGTTTTGCTCAGCAGGGAGTCTGCTTCTCCCTCTGCCCCTGCCTTCCCACTTGTGTATACCAGCTCTCTCTCAATTGAAAAACAAACAAACAAACAAACAAATAAGTAAATCTATCTATAAAGTCTGAACTTCTCTTTCCCGAGCAAGGAGGTGAGCCATTTGTTATGTTCCTCTCAATATCTCCTTTTCAAAAAGTGCAGGACAGTGAAATACCACTGGGCTGAAAGACAGAACTTCTAGATTTGAGTTCTGAAGCTCCACTCTGGCTTCTAACTGGAAGTGTGGGACACAGAACCAGGGCACTTTCAAATCTCAGATGCTCCTCTGGTCGGTGATCTATAGTTGCCAAACATCACTATGCAGGAGATTTGATTGGACATGTGGTTTTAAAAATTCAGATTCTTAACTTAAGAATTCTGAATATGAAAGTGTGAGAGTCAGGAACAGACCTCTGATTTTCAAAAATATTCTAGGTGACTAGAATCAACATTCTAAAAAAGATTTTTTTTTAATTTATTCATGATAGACACCGAGAGAGATGCAGAGACACAGGCAGAGGGGGAAGCAGGCTTCCTCTGGGGAGCCCGATGTGGAACTTGATCCCAGGACCCCGGGATCATGATCTGAGTCAAAGGCAGATGCTCAACCATTGAGCCACCCAAGCATCCCTAGGTGACTAGAATCCATTTGGCTCTAGAAACACTGATTTATATTACCTCCAAGGCCACTTCTAGCTCTAACATTTTAATATTCTAAGAATTCTTGTAAATCTGAGTGTGATACTTATCCTTAGTTTTTATAATTGAACAAGAAACCCGGTCTGTGGGTGTGTATGCGTGTGTGCATATATGCATAATATGTAGCATGAAATGTAGAACCATATCCAATCCCTAATTCTTGGTAAATGAGAACAATGTTAGTGAGGAGAGAGAAGGGAGGAAAAGGTATGGCACAATTTGCACATACTGGGGAATAATCTATGTACATTTATGCTGTGAGGGAATTGTGTGATTTGTAAGGGACAAGAAGCCTGAGGAAGTCATTTTTAACTTGAGTGCGTGAGTAAGTGGTAACAATATTTACTAAGATCTAGAACAGTAAATGAAGATCAGTTTTGGAAAGGAAGGGATAAAGTGCAATAAAAACTAGTTATTTGTGGGTGCCCATCAGAGATCCAGTTAGGGAAGACCAATGCCCTGTAAAACTTTAGCATGAAGTTGAAGTCGGAAATACAGTGTAGGATTTTTATCAGACAAAGCTCATTTAGGTCAACAAAAATCATGCTGGGTATTCAGAACACGAAATTTAATGCAAAGGATTGCTTACACAGGTAGCAGATGGTCAAATGTCCACAGAGATTAATAACTACGGGCCCAGAGGAGGAAATGGGAAAGGCGCTATCAGCGGCAGGGGTCCGAAATCCTGGTGTTAGCTACCTACAGCTGGAGGCTGGATGTGTGAGTATGGGACACAGCACAGCTGGTGCTCAGACCTCTAAGTCAAGAACAGCTCATGAATGATGCTTAAGACTTTAAGGAAGGAGTGCTCCATGGCTGGGGCCCAGACAAGTGGGGTGGAGACATCCTGCAGCCAATGTTCAGACTTTTGAGGAGAAGATACGGCCAAACAGGGGCCATGGAGAACCAGGGTACACAGCAAAACAGGTTGTGGCCCAGCCATGCCTTTATGGGTGCTGGGTGCTGTTAGTTCCTTCAAGGGTTATTGCAAGGCTGCTGAGAAAGCCAAAAGGAGTTGGAGCCTGGAGCCAACCATCTGTTGCTGTTGGGGTGCTGCTGGCCAGAGCTGGAAATGAAAGGGACTGTCTTCATCCTTCATCTTATTTTCCTGTCTACTGCCAATGTCTTGCATTAAAGGGGCTAATGGGAAGCAACTGGCCTCAAGGTCTGGAAGATGCAGTGTGCAGGGCATCCATGCACTGCCGTGGAGTGGAGTAGAGAATGGAGGCTTGGAGCCTGGAAAGGCTGGTGAGGAGATAATGCCACATCAACAGGAGAGGCTGAAACCACAGGAGCTCCTGGAATTGCTTAGAGACATGTGTAATATGAAGATGGATGAATCCAGGGTGTGTGCAATCGCAGGAAAGGGAGAACATAGGACAACAGGGAAGAAGAGAAAGAAAGTAGCTGGAAGACTTCTATCTTCAAGGGCAGAGGAGACAGGAATGAAGGAGGAGACAGACCACATTGTGAAATGCTTGCGATGTATCGAGGTAACAAGAGATACCAACCATAGATTGCCGAGGGTGCCCCTGGAGTCTTTACAAAGAGCATGGTGACCAACACATGTCTAAGAGGTCATGGTCTCCTCATTAAGAGAAATCCCAGCAGGCTGAAGGTGGTAGAGGATGTTTCTGTAAGTCGAGAAGCAGAGGAAGACACTATACACACCACTGTTAATTTTGCAAGGAAACAGGAGAAAAAAAAAAAACAGAAAGAACAGGGTATGAGGCCTAAATACATTTAGATTCTCAAAGGCAGTTAGTTTTATCTGAGGCCTGGGTAAGCAACTTCTGGGAAGACCCCAGGACCTGTGATACTTGCAAAAAGAGAGCTTCTTCCACCCACTCGTCTCTTGTGTAGTTTTCAGAATAAAAAAATCAGCCCATTAGCCATGAAGATATGTAGCAGCACCAGAACATTTTTTAGAAAAAATGTTTTGATTTCTTATTTTACAGACTTTATAAATTGGCTCATCCTTGGAAGTAAGTTGTGTTTTATTCTGCTCTCCTTTATTTACATCTCTACAGAAAGCAGGCTTAGTCAAATAGGTAAGGACATTCTCCAGACTGAGCCAAGGGGCTGTCTTTCTTCTGTTCTGGAGCAGTGTGCTGTCAGTCTAGGATGACAGTGGCCTATGACATATATATTGCTAGCCCTGAAAGCTGGGAGTCTGAATTTTGGCAAATAAGGGCAAAAGCAAACCTGTGTGCTGTTACCATCAGCCCAGACAAGCAAGGATCACAAGGTCACAGGAGGGATCTTGGAAAGTGTCCAACTCTTCTGCAGCTGTTTCCACTTCTTCTTCCACCCAGCTGCTCACCGGAGCTGCTATAAATAATCCCTGTTCAGGCTTCTGCTCTCAGCCAGGGCCCCATTTTGTGGACATGCTAAGAACATAAGACCAAAAGCCAAAGTGTTGCTGTGACTAAGCCGGCAACAGTGGCATCTTCTGGGGTCTCTATCTCCTCCGCTGTAATGAAGGTGTTGAATTAGACTATCTCTAGGAACCCTGCTCTTGAAGAGGCCATGACTGCTACATTCTCACTACAAGAGGCCAGCATGAAGACGCTACCCAATCTTTGGCCAGCTTAAACTTTGACACAGGCCCTTTTCATTATGGCACTTGATGTTCCAGATTGAAGAGGGAGGGGAAGCCATGCTAACAGCTATCTGTGAAGGAGCCGGAGAAGCATGAGCCAGCAGGACTGCTAAGGTGGCCACAATTTGTGTCCATCACGTGGGCATGTACTATGTGGTTGAGTCGTCTCATATTACAGAGACCAGAGTCTGAACGACAAAGACCCAGGGTCACAGCTCTGTCTGAAGCCAGGGTTTTAGAACATTTCAACCATGGTCCCACCTTTCCATTCTACCTGTTTAATCTGTTAATCTGCTCACTCACTTTATCAATCCATAAAATAATTAAGGGGGCCTCTGCCAGCAAGTGAGGATTCCGAAGGTCACCATAACACAGTGCCTTCCCCCAGGCCCCTCACGGCCTACAGATCATATTTCTCTGCAGTGTCAGAAGCTGGATTGACAGCTTCATTCAAAGAATGCCCATGTTGGAGGTCAAGAGAATAAATCCAGAGATGTTTGCCGCATGGAGCTCACAGCCAGAGGATCTTTGCTTCTCACTTCCTGTAGCTCCGGCTTGGCTTTTAATTATTCTTCCTTTTTTTTTTTGCAGCAAAGTGGCGTCAGTTCAGCTCTACAGCCCCCAATCTTATCTTCAAAGGAAAGGCACTCAACCTCACAGCGACCATCCATCTCTGACACTGCATCCTTCTGTGTATAGCTCCATGGGCTGTGTGGAGAAAGCAAGGCATCAGTTATCCAGTACTTGGTGACCAGAAAGCAACATAACATCACCCAGGCCAAAATCACAATTCCCTATTACCGAGTCTCCTGCAGACACCGAGTACACGCCTGGTGATCAGAAAAAGCACATGTCACGTGAGCAGCTGTATGGGAGCTCAGATTCCCTGCACAACTTACACAGTGTCCCTACTGGGTATTCAATTCCTTCTGCCATAGTCATTTCTAGGATATCTAGAAGCAGAGTATGTCTTCCTGGGATGGAGGCAGTCTACTTTCTAATTTTAATAACATTCCTTCCCAATGCGTGATTGTTTTCATGTCTCCAAATTAATAGTCTCAGATATATGACAAAAGGTAAAGATGGTGCTGTTTATACTGTAGGCAGGTCAACGATAGGCCACATGCAACGATAGACCACAGCCATGTGGCTGTGGAGTTTCAAGATTTTAGGTGCAAAGATAAAAGAAACCTGAGGCTGATCCATTCTGTAAGAAATATCAATGAATAATGGGTTTAATTCTGGAATTCAGGGTGATGTGGACAATGAGTTTTTCTTCAGAACAAAGATTAAGCTGAAGAGAGTAAAGGTATTTTGAGATAAATGATTGAAAAAAGTTTTTGGTGACAGATGTTCTCAGGAGAAATAATACAAAGAACTGGCAGTCACTCCCAAAGGGAACTTGTTCTTGGAAAATACAGCTTTGAGGAGGAGAAAGAACACATATTGCTGTCGTATACCTGAGATAATACCATGCTGAAGAAACACTGAACCTGTTCTACCCCAGTTAGGACTCAGACCAACAGAAAGGAATTGCACAGCCTTAGATTTCTGCTCAAAGTAAGAGGAAATTTTTAATAGAGTCCAAAGTTGAACTGGGGATATTGTAATAGACTACTGAAGTTCATCAGGCATCTAGCCAATAAACTGACATGGAATACTCATAAGGTGTTTAAATACTTAATTGAGGCAGATAATAAGAATGAGAATGATGATTAAAAAAACAATGATAAGCAGACAATAATAATATTGTACTTTCTCAGGCACAGAGGATGTGCCTGGCTTTGTTTAAGCAGATTATAGAAAGAGAGGGATTGTTAAACCTTCCCAAACAGTTATTTCTCATGTCAAACAATGAGTAATGGGATCTCTGGACAACACGAGGAGACTCAGCAAAAGACATCATTCCTAGGCCCCATGTCTCTGTATGGTTGCTCAATTTAGAGCTAATGGCAATAAAAATGGGGTCATAGTTTGACGATATTCATGATGTAATATTCATTTTGTCAATTAAAACTTTCAGTTAAACACGGAGATATCATAAAGAGCATCCTACACAAAAATTTTTTTAGACTCCATGGTTTCAGAATAAATATCCTAAAACATGGTGGCATAAGAGATGACACTTTTATTCTCTCAGTGTCCAGGGACGACAAGTGAACATCAAGTATTCAGCAGGGCCCCAGGGCTTGTGCAGCCCTGTCACTGACCAAGGCCTTGCAAAATTTCTCTTGGCCTCTGTTTAGTAAAGAAGACAAATGGACTTAGGTTTTCACCTTTCCTAAGGCTTATTCAAATTCATAAACTGGAAATGGTCATGGTCACAGTAGGAATTAATTGTCTTGTCGAATCAAAAATCTTTCAGCAGAGACTACCAATTCTGTAAACAGAATAAGCCATAATGACACTTCCAAACCACGAGCTAACCCCGTGCCTACCTCCCTGCATCTACAACTGCCAAAACCATAATGTGTAAAAAAGGTGCAAGCCTACGACATACTCCAATTAAGTCAAAAGTATATAAAGAATATTGGTGTAGAATTACCTGAGGAAAAATTAAAATTTGGCATAATAACACTGGATTTAAGATATAGACCTGTCAGAAAGGAGCTTTAAAGGAATGTTTCCCAAAAGCATAAAACCATCCAGAGGATTTCACTTGCTGTAGACCCGAGACACACCTAGGCAGACAGTGATATTCATTAAGACATTCATCATCTTTGTATATTGGATTCATAGTAGACAGAGATGAAGGTATAGAAGCAAAGCATGGACACCATATTCCCAAATAATTGGTTACAGCTACAAACATTCTGGCTGGTGGGGATAAGGTGTTCCTATGTGATACCTGAGCTCTTTTGGGGGAATGATCTTCCCTGTCCTAGATCACTAATGTCTAACTCTCCTTGGCTCGCTTGAGGTTACTCAAAAAGAAAAAGGACACCCATTAAGATTTCCACTAAACATAGAAACACTGAAGAAAGTCTGTTCAGAAATAGGTAGAGGCAGTTAGGGAGGTTGAGAAATATCTGAAAGTGTTGCCTGTTGTGGGAGGCAAGATTAGGAGCTGGTCTGACCTGAATGGTCTCTGTCTGGGAGGGACCACACCCAAATCCCGTAATCCAATCTGGCAATTAGAGTGGATTAGAGGACTTTGTGCCTTATCCCAGGGCCCAAAGCCATGAAAGGTGGAGGTGAGGGTCACTATCTGACATTTGGAAACTGGCACAGTGAGAGGAGCATCCCTTTGCGACCCGAAGCTCCTGGTTGACTGTATCTTGTGGACACTGTTTCTGCAGACATGGAGGCTGCCCACCTCCACCCCTCAGAGGAGCCTCAGTTCAGCGTCTCTCCCAAACCCCAGTCATGCTGGTCAAGGAGAGGCGGTGCTGAAGTCCACGGAGGACCCTCTGTGCCCGAGAGGACATCTCCTGCATCAAAGACGCTCTCCTCCCCGACTGACCTGTTGGCTCCCGCATCAGCAGGGCTGCCTCCCACCAAGACGCCTCTGAGTTGGAAGAGCCTTTCCCAGGTGGGAGCCGGGCTTCAGAACATGGGCAACACTTGCTATGTGAATGCGACCCTACAGTGTCTGACCTACACAGAGCCCCTCGCCAGCTACATGCTGTCCCAGCAGCACGGGACCACCTGTAGGAGGCAGACATCCTGCATGCTGTGTACCCTGCAGGCTCACCTGACGCGGGTTCTCTGCCATCCTGGACGTGTGCTCCGGCCCCTGCCACTCCTGCTCGCCGTCTTCCACAGACACAAGCAGGAAGATGCCCATGAGTACCTCATGTTCATTCTGGATGCAATGCAGCAAGCATGCTTGCCTGAGGACAAGCCTTCAGACCCTGAGTGTCCTCAGGACAGCACCCTCATCCAGCAACTCTTTGCGGGGTACTGGAGGTCTCAAATCCAGTGTCTCCACTGCCAAGGCATTTCGAGCACTCTGGAACCTTACCTGGACATCAGCCTGGACATCGGGGCTGCTCACAGTGTCAGCCAAGCTTTGGAGCAGTTGGTGAAGCCCGAACTGCTGGAAGGTGAAAATGCCTACCATTGTAGTAAGTGTCTGGAGAAGGTGCCTGCGTCCAAGGTGTTGACTTTGCACACTTCCCCGAAGGTCCTCATCCTGGTCTTGAGACGATTCTCAGACTTGACAGGCAACAAAATGACTAAGGAGGTGCAATATCCTGAGCGCCTTGACCTGCAACACTGCCTGTCTGAGCAGAGGGCAGGACCCTTGGTTTATGTGCTCTATGCCGTGCTGGTGCACGCTGGGAGGAGTTGCCACAGCGGACATTACTTCTGTTTTGTAAAGGCAGGAAATGGCCAGTGGTATAAAATGGATGATGCTAAGGTCAGCACCTGTGATGTGACTTGCGCGCTGCGCCAACCTGCCTATGTCCTCTTTTATATGCAGAAGACTGATCTGGAGAGAGACCTTGGGAGGGAGTCAGTCAAGGAGGGAGGACTCGCATCTCCCGAGGCAGACCCCACAGTGGTGGGTGAGGCCTCAGGAGAGCCGGCAACCGATCCTTCCGTGAACCATCCTGAGTTGGAGGAGCGTGGGGAAGAGACCTCAAAGCAACAAATGACATTAGACCAGTGGAGATGCCTCCAAGAATGCAACCGCCCTCAGCCTGAACTCAATGTCAGGAGAAGAGAAATTGCTCTTCCTGCGAACGCAGTCATCTTTCACCACTCCAAATACAGACCTGAGACGCCGAAGAATCATTCTCAGGCGACCGTCGACCTGCTCACCACTGCGGCTGGGATGCTCCCACCTCAGGTGGCCGGTGACGTGCCGAAAGTCCCGCGTGTGCCAGGGAGAGCCCGACCTACCAAGAGGACGAGCAAGAAGGGACAGAGGTCTGGGGAAGCAGTCCAGGGATGTGTCTCCTAACTTTGGTGCACATGGGCGCACACACCCACACACACAGCGTCACTCACTCACTCCAAACCCGAACACAGTCCCATACTGGAATTATTTTGTGTTGTGTGAAGTGTGTGTTCTGTATGTATGGAAGAACCATCTATCTGGTGTGTTCATGGGATATGGCCTTCAACTGAAACTAGAGGACACTGATATTTAAACCTGGGTCTTTGTCATGATCTTATATTGGGATAGTGTGAATTTCATATGGGGTCTATCCAGGAACCTGCCTCTCCTTCAGCCTTGGGGAGAGTGGGGGCCACTTGCAGGTGAGAGGCAGTGAGCAGTCAGGGTTGACAGTGGATATGATGCTGAGGACCTGGGGTTGAAGTGAGTATGTTTGACCCTCTCGTCATGGTCCCCACTTCCCAATGCTTTTCTTCTATTTATATTGAAAGAATATTTGTCTGAACACATAAGTATGTGTTGGGTCTTGCTAGCGATGTGTCTTGGTCATTGCTTGGAATTTGTAGGAAGGAAATTAAGTGCTTTTTTTTGGGGAATAACTGCATCCAGCCTGATTGAACCACAGTGATTTTATTATGTTCCCTCACTCTCTCCCACATTAAGACTGAAGAGAAGCAAACTAACAAGGGCTCTTATTCCAAAGGGAAACGCCCAGCCTCCCACTGAACATAACTTTTTACAACTATTTTGCTACCATCTGCTCTGTGGCACCTCCTGACCCAGAAGCAGTGGACTCTGGATTTCAGACCAGTTCAAATTCAAATTTGGACCTGGGTTGATACCTCTGGAAAACAGTGCCAAGTTCATGAATCTAGCAAAAGCTTTTTGAGGTCAGGTTATAGTTGTTCTGTGTTATCATTTCATTTCTTACAGAGGAGTTTGACAAGTTCTTTGTAGAATGGAAATTGTTGCATGACCAGCAAACGCCTCTGAGTGTGACCGTAGATGTGCAGTTGTAACATCACATCATAATGTTATTTTCACTCTGTATCCAAACTTGGACATGCCACCCTTACTGGAGAGTAAGGGACAATAGGATCTGTGCAGAAGAAATCAGGCTTTTTTGTAGATTTTCATGTACCTAAGACAGATTAGAGATATAAAGTGTCAGGGTTTCTTTCATGTCTGGGAATTGTGTTTCTTATGGCCAATACAGTTTATTGTGTCGTAAAGAGTGAGGGAACCTGTGTGCATGTCTTGCCAAGAGTTCCGTAAGAGGACCTGCAGGTATCCCCGTCCTCTGAAGACTGTCATAGGGAATGAGACAGCTCATGGACTCGGGGACTTGTCCTCCACAGCAGAGGACCCTGAAGAGGTGTCTGTTGGAATGAGGATATGTCCCCACCTGGACTGATGTGGTGAACCAGCAATTCCTCCGCTGAACTGGATGGAAACCGTCAAGTCCACAACGTGCTGGGTGTCCTGCTTTTGTGCGCCTACACATACACTCCCCCCACTACACAGATGCTGCAGTTTTTCTTTAGGTAAATCTATAGGAATGTCAAATCGTGCTTCCCTATCTAGAATGTCAAGTTTGTCATAGTGAAATCCATTTTCTAACAAATGTAGGGAAATCATCCTGGCAATTTGTAACCTGGTTGTAAACAGAAATTAACAAGTTAATCTGAAATTGTTTATAAATGTCTGAATTTCTGATTTAGAAAAAGATCCCATCCATAGTTTTGCAAATTACACCATGTTTTCTTCTAGAAGACATTTTCTGTACTTGTTGATATTATTTCTCTCAAATTGTTATGTAGAATATTGCATCTGCTTTGTTTCTTTTTGCTCTAAAATATTATTACGAAGTTGTGTGGTTTTTTATTCTTAATAAAAAATTCCCACATATAATTTGGTGTGCAGGCTTTTTCTCCCCAGTATTTCAGAACCTTGAAACAGTTATTTTATTTCCAGGCTGGCTCCTCACAGAGGCTTCTTTGCCTGCTTCCCCTGAGTGGAATTCCACAGCCACCTCTAGGTCACCTGCAGCTCAAATTCATATCCTCCCCCCCATGGGAATTTCTCACTCCTACTCACTGGCTCAATATAGGGGAAGCGCCAGCAGCCATTTAAGAGGAAATGCAATGGGACATAGGGACATTATTCTTCAGGGTCTCTTCAATTATGAGATCTCTGAACAGGAAGATGCTTGTATGAGAAATTAAGGGGGAGGGAGTAGATTGAACGAGAAGCACACCATCTCTATCCAAGGCTTGCAGAGACCCCTAGGAGGGATGATGGGAGATGGTTGGATAGCACACTGTGGGGACTGTGGAGGCTGGACAGTCAGCAGATGGATTCTCTGGTTAGGTGTCTGGACGTCAATGCTCATCCTGTCCAGGTATCCATTAGTCACTCGAGGGGTGTCTCTCTATATCAAGATCTATTAGTCATGAGGACAGACCAAAGAATCTGTAGAGCCTCCCACAGAACAGATTCACGAGTTCTTTTTCTTTTAAAGATCGATTTATTCATTTATTTATTTATGATAGACAGAGAGAGAGAGAGGGGCAGAGACACAGGAGGAGGAAGAAGCAGGCTCCATGCCCGGAGCCTGACGTGGGACTAGATCCCAGGTTTCCAAGATCACGCCCTGGGCCAAAGGCGGGCGCCAAACCACTGAGCCACTCAGGGATCCACAGATTCGTGAGTTTTTTCCTGAGAAACTGGAATTGCCAATCCTGGATGGAGTTCTAGGGGGACCTCATAACTGTTTCCAGGCTACAATGTGTTGAGACCTGGCTCCATCAACCTGTGGCAAAATGTCAGGCTGGAATTGTTTTCACAATAGAAATCTGGGCTGAAATTGGGTTTTGGGGACAGCACCAAGGGTAGATTCCGTGGCAGTATATGGAGGTTTAATCTGGGAGGCCACATCCAATCAATGATCTGTGAGCTTGACAAGGAGGGTAGGTTCCTGGCCATGGTGGGTGAATGTAAGCAGAAGGATTTACCTGACTCCCCTTCCTGAGCTTTTGTGTTGTCCAGCAGGAGAAAACAAAGTCAGGACTTTTCACAGGTGATATCTTAGGGCATGTGTCTCGTGGCAGGTTTGAGCTCAGGCAGGAGACAGGAAACAGCTTCTAGGGAGATTGCCTCCTCCCGTGAGGTGTGCATCATCCCATTACCAGCTGCTCCAATAGAAGACACCACAGATGGACCACATCTTAGCTCTGCCTCTCCACTTCATAGAAATCAAGCACAGTAAAGGCATGGAGATGAGAACAATCCATAACACAGTGATATTATTAAAAGTGCTCATCTTAATGGGAAAAGAACCCCACCCCTGCGGTGATTAGGGGACATAAAATACATTAGCCTCCTGTTACCAGAGGGCAAGATGAGAAGGTTTCAATACAGTGTTTTAGTTTCTTTTGAAGAAGCCATTGCATTCACTCTTCTGGCAGTGGACCGAGCTAATCCTGTCTTCAGAGTGTAGGATAGAGGGGTCATTCCTCAGCATCTTAAAAGCCATCTACGGAAAGCCCACAGCAAACATCATTCTCAATGGGGAAACAGTGGGAGCCTTTCCCCTAAGATCAGGAACAAGGCAGGGATGGCCACTCTCACCCCTACTATTCAACATAAGATACCTAGGAATCAACCTCCCCAAAGAGGTAAAGGATCTATACCCTAAAATCTACAGAACACATAAGGAGATGGAGGGAGACACAAAGAGATGGAAAAATATTACAAGCTCACGGATTGGAAGAAGTAATATAATGAAAATGTCAAGGGTACCCAGGGCGATTCACACATTTAATGCAGTCCCTATCAAAACACTGAGGACTTTAGAGATTTGGAACAAATCATCTTAAGATTTGTGGGGAAATAGAAAAGACCCTGAATAGCCAGGGGAATATTAAAAAGAAAACCATAGCTGTCTTTAAAATTTTTAGTGATACTTTGTGTGATACACGATTTGGAATATATGTGGAATCAATACATTTTGTTGCATTAGGGCTTTTTCCATTTGGAGACATCTCAGTAAATCAGTTCCACATGGTGGCTCTAGCATGTTGGGGCTCACATGCTAGCGATCACACAGAAGCAAAGAATTGAAGGACACATGGAACCTGAAGACTCCATAAGCAAGGAAGGGAATTCGGGGAGAGAATGGAATCTTAAGAAATCCCTCACGGAGGAAGAGCATGGAGTGAAGACACTCTGGGTGCAGAGACGGGAGACGGTGGTGGATAAGGAAGAGCCCCGCTGTCAGGAGGGAATCCGATGCTGCCAATTCCTTCCAATGTGGCTGCTTTTGCCCTTAGAGTGTTCTAGATAATGTCTGCTTGAGGGCAACCTCCCAACTCAGTGACATTTTCAAGACTTTTCCAAAAATGTGGTTTGGTTCTGGGGTTTTCTGTGCACAGTCTGGATCCCTGCTCAGTGAGAGGCTCCATCTCACTCTCCAACTGGCACAGATCTATCCCCTTAGCTCTCTACTCAGTCTGATGAATAAATAAAATTTAAAGAAACCCTGATATTTTCTCCACAAAATTCAAACTGTCTCATTATTTTCTAATAACTGTGATTCATGAATGTTATAATTCATTCTGAAAGGAAATAATGGAAACATTAAATGCATGTATATGTGACCAAAGTTTGAAAGAACACGAGAACGCTGCCCAAATCATAAGAATCAGCATAATCACACATTAATTACCTTTCAACAATGCATTAGTCAATCGTGCCCCAAAGGAATATAATTGTTACATAGCACCCATTAGTTAACCTCAAAACCCACATTCATTCAGTTGAGAATATCTTTCTGAGGTGTCACCCAAGGACCAAAATTGGAGTGGAAGTGATCTGAAATCCTGTGCCCACCTCTTCTTTGTCAGGAGATTGTCACACAGACGGATGACAGTAAAGTGTCTGGACAAGTTAGAGTTGCTGGGATATGGAGCAATTCCCTGCGGGAGATGGGTCCTTGCCAGGCACCTGCTCTTCAGTCAAAGGTGGGGGTGGATTGTGAAGGGGCTGTGATTCAATCAACATGATCTAATCAGGCAGGATGCATTTAACTCCTGAAATATAAGCATTTCATTGCCTCTTTGCATTTCCAAATATTATCAAGCACTGGGTTTATGGGTTGACTTCTCAATATATATTTTGTGCCCATAATTTCCTGAAAAGAAGTCTGTCGCCATACAAGGCTGTAGGTCATCGACTTACACGGTAGTTTGTCATTTCTTTGTGTAGGTGCCCTGGGTTTTCAAATCGGTGCTGGTTGTATATGACCAAACACATTGCTGCCAACACTCCACCCACGCTGGTTTGGACAAATGGTCTTTCAATATAAAGAGAAGATAAGCAATGGGATGAGGGATGCATGAGGACATGGTCAGACATGCTCACACTGACCCCAGGTCCTCAGCATCATTTCCACACTCAAAGCTGCCTCTCACTGCTTCTAATCCTTTCACCTTCAAGTGGCCCCATTTTTCCCCAAGGCTGAAGGAAGGGAGGATTCACCCAATGTGCATCCAACTGTGCTAAATCCATCTATTACTAATATCCATAACCTATACCTGTTTGTTCAGATAACTCTGTCGTCTTCCATATCTGGATGAGAGTGGATTTTCCTTTGGGAAGATAGGTTTGGGTTTGGTTTGGTTGTGCTTGGTTGTTTTAGGTTTGGTTTGGTTTGGTTTTTTGATGGCAGGGAAGCAAAAGACAAGTGAGGTGACTAGAGGGGGAGAACAGGCCTGCTCAGGACTTCAACTAGCCTTTCTCCCTGGTCTCCCTGTGCACATGGATGGAATCCCCTCCACAGCGCATGAAGTCCTAATTGTGCTGGAGAGCCCAGCATTAAGGCCCTTTGCTCAAGCCTGCCTGCCTCCTCACCCCTGTGCCCTATATTCCTGCAAGTCCAAGAATTCTTAGACTACTTTGCTTGTTCCAATCCCAACATGCCCCCGTGAGGATAGACCTTCGTACCTTTGGACCTCTGGGATTTTCATAGGCTTCCAGAAAGTAGGGAATATTTCTTTTCATGTATGCATCTCTTGAGGGCCCAGGAAGCCTCATTTTCCTCAGAAGCCATGAGATAGCAATACGGTGGCATTCATGGGATGAGACAGGGGCCTGGCTCAAGGGGCCAGACTCTGATCCGGGTCACATAATGATTGCATGAATGGGAGTTACTTAGGGCTTGGGGGTGGGAGAAGGATCCCACACTGTGGCTTTTCTACTGCCTTTTGACATTTTAAACCCTAGTGTGCTCATAAAGGAGCTCCTCTACCCTCCACCTACAGGCATCTGCACAGAGAAAGGGAACACCCTTAAGCAGATGCTCTGGAGTGAGAAAAGAGCAGTCAGTTGTTTTTCCAAAAAAGAACAAAAAAAGAAAGAAAAAGAAATTCTCTGAATACAAATATGGAAGTGCTTGGTTTGGTTTGTTCTCATTTGGCATGGTGTTGTATTGCTTTGTTTCCATGGGCCCATATCAGAGATATCCCTGAGAAAGAGAGACTGAGAGAGAACAAGAGAGAGAGAGAGAGAGTGAGAGAGAGAGAGAGACACCGTGGCCTTGGTTTTGTGGTATTTAGACGACTTGTCAACCATTGCCTCCTTAGGAAATCATCAGGAGGGTAAAAAATCTCCTTGCCCAGGTCTCAGAAAGGAGGCATCATGATCCAACATTAAAGTGGGATCCAGAATATGTATAGAGGGAAACCACCCACTCATCCCATTACAGACCAATGTGCGACCCAGGGCCCATACAATACACAGGGCTCCCTCACAGGGTGCACACGGTCAATGTTCCCTATGCAGTACTTCACGAAGGAGACTGGGTGTGCAGGAGACCCTCAAAGTCTACAGATTCCCCAAAACTATCAAGCTGTTGTCCCGTCTCAGTTAATTAAGGATGGAGGAATTAAATTAACTATAGAGAGTTTCAGAATTGCTGAGATTTAAAAAAAAAAAAAAGAACACAAAATCTTAAGAAACACATGGAAGCATTTCATCGGTGCTAACATTTTATTAAGGGAAATAAAACACTACACACAAATCTAAATTAACGCTGAGAATAACTGAAATGCACAGATGAAATATTGCCCACCACAATTCCCACAAAGCAACCACCACAGTCTAGAAAAACTCATCTCAGGAGAAAACAATATGTCCATTTGCAGGGCCCACAGTGGGTTCTCGATGCCAAAACCCCAAAGGCACACATGTGTACACCACAGACACATTAACATCTTAGATTCTATTTCCAATGGAGTAACAAGTGCTGATTCAAATTTCCCTCCATTTATTGGAAAACCTATTTGCAGAAGAGAAAATTGTCATTCCAGAGGGAAGACTACCCTTTGCCACAGCACACAGATTTCCCTAAAGAAAAGTGCAAGGTGTGTTTTCGGGGGTGGGTGTCTGTGCATAGCCCCAGAGGCATGAGAGGCAGCACGCTGTGGACCCGGGAATTTCCATGCAAAGCAGCTGAGCAAGTGCTGATTCCCCACATGAGTCCAGGACGGGCCACATCCTCAGGTCCTCAGTCACCCTGTCAGGGTGCAGTGGGGTGGAGGACAAGGGTCCAAGGCCAGGAGCAGGCTCATTCGCTCTCAGTGTCTTCTGAGGATGAGGACACCTGTAGGTCACCGTGGAGGACACTCCAGGGGCCACAGACACAGGCTCCGTCCGACAGGTGGGGGGCAGGAGGGCCCTGAGCAGGTCCTGGCTTCTCGGGAGGAAGAATGAGGGAGCTGCGAGGAACCGGGAGCTCCAGCAGCTTCTGTCCAATCTGGTGAAGACCATTCTCAGGGGCTGAGTGGGGGCCCGCGCAGAGGGCGGCCGTGGGAGCTTGGTGCACGTCTGCAGCGTCTCCAGGTGAGGTGTGGCAGGTGTGGGCTGGGGGCCCTTGCTCGGATGGAGGGCAGGTGTCTTCCTGGGTTGGGGGGGCTCGGCTGTGCATCCACGGGCACGTCTGCTTCCTGGAGGACACAGACTCCCTGAATTCCCCACAGGGCCTCCCTGGATGCTCCTGCGGGTGTGCTGGCTGGGGCTCCACCACGCTTTCTTTCATATGTTCAGGGTCCTGTCTAGGGGTATCTGGGCACATTTCTTGCCTGGAGTCTGGAGGGGCATTTGGGAATTGTCTGTAATGCTTTGCTGACAGCGGGACGGTTGTTCTCCTCAGGATACTTGGGTGGTGCCTGGGTGTGTCCCAGCCCATGGCCCTGGGAGCTATCCTGGGAACCCTCGAGGGAGACTCTGCAGAGCCTCTTGTCTATCTGCTGCACAACCAGGCTATCAGCCCTGTCACAGGGTTGGCGAGCCGGCTGAGGGGTGTCAGCGATCGGCACTTCCTGGGCACCAGGAGGTCCACCAGGTGGGCTGAGGCTAACTTGAGGGCTTCTGAGATGAGATGTGCAATGGAACCAGACACTCACGACTGGGTTGTCTTTACGCGGTTCCATCGGCAGGGCAGGCTCAGGGATAGAAGGCCTCCTGGTGGTGTTGACGGGCATCGGCATGTGTGGACGCTGTGGGAAAAGAGAACACACGGGACTCCATGAGTTTGGCCCCGGCACCAAGGCAAAATGAACACTCAGGAAAGAAAGAAAGAAACCGACAAATGGCCAAGACCTTAGTAACCACCCCCTCCCCCGGAACAGGGAAAGAAAAAGATGGGATCTGTTGACCTAGGAGTAGGGAATCTGGCTGCAGGGTTGTTCTGGAACAAAGGCCTGACAGGATGCTGTTGATGCACTTGAGACATGGGGGGGGGGGACACGCAAAGTCCTGCCTCACAGCGATGCTTCTCCATTGGACCAGCTCTTCGATCCGTTCTGCTCATGAGGCAATAGGAGTCCTGCTGCTGTAGTCATGGTGGCAGCTCCTGAGAGGGGATGGGCAGGGGGGTAATGTGTCATGAAGGACAGAGGCATGATCTCTGAGGATGGTATGTGCTCCAGGAGTGCCCGCCAATGTCCATCACATGCCAACGAGCCATGATTCGCACAAATACAAGGCATAAGGCAACATAATAGGCACCAAGGAAAAAAAGGGTGCAATGACCATGCTACTCAACTGCCACTGGTCAGAGAGGAAGTGGAGCCCCGCCTCCCCCAGGAGTCCCGTGGAGCCCAGCGAGTCCCCAAGGGCACAGCCCGGGAAGCAGCACACACTCACCCTCACATAGTCACAAGATTCCGTGTCTTCCTTCCAGGTGCACTTCTGCCCCTTCGGGGTCTCCTGGGGAACCTGTGGAGCAGGGCCTTCCTCTGCTCGGCTTCTTGCCTGCATGAGAAATCAAAGCATGGAAAGGAGAAGGAACTCCCTTCCCTGGCTTCCAGCCTGACACCTGCTCAGGGCTTGGGCCAACCTGGTCCTTTCCCTCCTCAGCCACTCTCCGCCCACCTCTGCCCCACTCTGACTACGGTGACCTACCAGGTCATCCAGGCAGTTTGTTTCATGCAGAGCCTATGAGAGAGTCTGCCTTGGCATGTGCCAAGCTCCATACATTCACTGGTGCAGGGACACTTGTCCAGCCACAAACCCCACACCAAATCAGCAGGGACAGCTCCATCACCCAAATGTGGACCCTGTTAGTCTGGGAGCTCCTCTGCCTGCCTCGCCCAGCCTGGCTCTGCCCGCAGCCGCCCTGCACACTGTGCATGCACACGGACTCGGGGTCTGTCGTATCAGCCCTGGCATTCGGGTCACAAGCCCCATTCCTCACCTTCGTCTCTCTGCCTTCTCCCTCTCAGCCTGGTCCAATAGGCCAGCCTGGTGCCGCTGGTCCCACTGACTCCCTGGCTTCACATTCCCTTCAGCCTCCTGGAGCCCAAGGTCACAGGAACAAGGGTCGTGCCCCAGTGTTTTATGGGGCATCTGGTGCTTGATGCCTTGTGTCCAAAGGCCCCACAGTCCCTGCACTTTACCTGGGGGAGGAAGGGGCAGGGGTCAGTGCATCCACTCAAATGCCAGTGAACCTGCCAAGCACATGAATGGGAGGCCATCCTCATGGAGTGGCGCATCGGATGAGGACAGGGGACATCCTATCTGGCTAGTGAGGTGTCAGTATAGTGAAGACCTCTGGATGCTTACTCCCCATCCCGTGGAAGGGAGGAAAGGGGAAGAGGGATTGGAGGTGTCAGGTTGAGGACAGGTGGAAACATCATTAAGACTGGGGACAAACACAAGGCTCGATCTGATCTTATGGTGCCCTGGGGCTGATGCTCAGAGCCTCTGAGTGTCCCAGTGTGTAGCCTGGGGGATTTCCTGCCCATGTCACGATGGACAACTGAGTTCGGGTCACGATCTTCCGGGAGCCTAGCCTGTCGCAAGACTCCTGGCAGAGCTCCTGCTTCAAAATCCATGCCAGCCTCCCCACTCACCCTGGGATCCTCCTCCTCTGGACTGGGAACTCCGAGGGCCAGTCCTGCTGTTTGTGGCCTCTTGCCTTTCTGGGGTCTGAAGGGACTGTCCGGCCCAAGCTGGGCATGACCGGCCGCCATCAGTCCCACCTTCTGGAGGGACAAGTCAGTCTGCTTCGGGGATGGGTTTCGGGTAGCCTGAGGGAAAAGAAACACATGAGTCCTCTTCACCATGACATAGGCCTGCTCCCTGTACCATCTTCCCAAGGAGGCCTTAGCGAGCTTCAGGACAGTGGTGCCAAACACATTTTTGCCTGTCACTTCTCTTTCCTCCATCCTGCCTACTCTCTCCTGGCCAAGCCACATCCCCGCTCTGAGGAAGGCCGCCCTTAAGGAAGGACTCTTGTTGACACTATCATTAAGACTCTCCAAATCCCCTGTGGGAGCAAAACCGGGGACAGGACCTCTCCCGATTGAGGTCCAGTGGGATGCACCATGGAGCACACAAAGGGAAAAAGGGTCAGGAAAGTGGGCTTCCCTCTCTCATATCTGAATGCCCCTTGTGACAGCAGAGGAAGCCATAGTTAAGTCCAAATTCATTGGGAAAACACATTCTCCTCTTCTCGATGGGAAGCTGCCCATCTGAACACTTCCATTCCATGTGTGGGTGCCAGTGCCCCAATTAACTGCCATTGATGGTTTGGCAGTTGAATTTCTTTTCACCTTGGGAACCAGGTGATTCTTCTTTTTGAAAAAAAGGTCAATTTTTATGGGAGAGAGAGAGAGAGTGTGTGTGTGTATGAAGGAATGTGATCACCTGAGCTGTAGGAAGGACAGAGGGAGATGGAGACACTCAGTTATCAGAAACCCAGTGAGGGCCTGGATCCATCTCCAGAGCCTGAGATCACGACCCGACCCAAGTCAGTCCCTGAAACAATGGAGCTGCCCAGGCGCCCTGATCCTGTGTCTTCTCTAGGCCTGCAGGGCCCACTGAGACATTTACGGGCCTTCTGTCCCTGCTCGTCCACCACCCCCACACCAATGTGACACCTGAAGCCCCATTCCACTGGCATGGAACCTCCGGGTGTCCAGGGCATTCACAGCCATGCCTTGGCTCAGTCTCTGTTCTCAGAACATGTTAGACCAGAAAGTCCTTAACCCGTGGAGGAAGGGCCAATCCCTCCATCATTTCCTCACTGTCCCATTGCTCGGTCAGGGAAGGTAGGACCAGTGGCCCGAAAACTCACCTGAACTGCAATTGTGGTCCTCACGCCCATCAGGAGAGGCTGAGAAAGGTCCTGGACAGACTCCACTACAGGAGACTGTGTGTCCCGTGGGAGAGAGGGATGGTCAGGAATGGCCACTTCCGTTGCTCCCGGACTTTTATACTGCCCCAAGGTCACGTGATGTTTCAGCCACTTGAAAGACATCCACCTAATCCTCTTAGCTGCTGCAGGGATTGAGCCAATCAGCAGCTTCAACAGGCTAATGATGCTGTCATGAGAGCGATTTCTATGACTGTGTGTGTGTGCCTGTGTGTGTGTGTCTCTGTGAATGGAGGTGTGAGTCCATGCGGATTTGGTGGAGATTGGAATTTCTGCAAGTGAAATTATATTGGTACATTTTAGCGTGGGAATTAGCCTCAGGACTCATGTTTCCTGAACTATTGGTATTTTATCAACACTTCTGCTGAATTTAGACCTAATGGTATTAAAAATTGGGTCAGGGTTTGAGGTTATTCAAGATGTTATATCCATTTTCTCAACTAACTTTTAGTTAAAAACTGAAATATCATAAAGAGCAAGATCTTCCAATCGGCAATAATCGCTTGATTGGATTAAGGGATTTGGGTGTGGTCCCTTTCTCAGAGAGACCTTTCAGTCCATCCCAGGTCCTAATCGTGGCTCTCTCATCAGACAGCACCTTGAGGTCTTTCTCAACCTCCCTAACTGCCCCTGCTCCTTTTTGAACAGAATTTGATCAGTTTCTATGTTCAATGGATATATCTCTATGAATGTCCTTTTTCTTCCTCAGTAACCTCAAGTGAGCCAAGGAGTGTTAGACGTCAGTGCTCTAGGACAGGGAAGATCACTCTCCCAAAGGAGCTCAGGTATCACATAGGAACACGTTCTCCTCACCAGCCAGAATGTTTGTAGCTGTAACCAATTACTTGGGAATATGGCATCCATTGCTTGGCTTCTACACTTCCATCTCTCTTGACTCTGATCCCAATCTACAAAGATTGTGAAGGTTTTGATGGATACCAGTTTCTGCCAGGTGTGGCCCGGATCCACCACAAGAGAAATTCTCTGGCTGGTTTTATGCTTTTGGGAAACATTCCTTTGAAACTCCCTTTCCTACAAGAGTCTATATCCTTAATCCAGTGTTTATATGCCTCATTTTAACTGTTCCTCGGGGAATTCCACCCCAATATCCTTTATATTCTCTTGATTCAGTTGCAATATGTTGTAGGCTTGTGCCTTTTTCCACATTGTGGGCTTGGCAGGTGTAGATGCGGGTAGGAGGGCACCTGGTTAGCTTGTGGTTTGAAAGTGTCGTTATGGCTTCTTCCGCCTACAGAATTGGTAGTGTCTGCTGAAACATTTTTGAGTCGACATGACAATTCATTCCTACTTGTGACCATGATCCTTTGCATTGGAAAAGGAGGCATCTTTGTGCAGGTTAGAATAGTGAAGAATAATGAAGTTTAGGAAATCGTATAAGTCTTAGGAAAGGTGGAAACCTAAGTCTATGTGTCTTCTTTACTGACCAGAGGCCAAGAGAAACAGGAACATTTTGCCAGGCCTTGGTCAGTGACTGGGCTTCACAAGCCCTGGGGCCCTGCTGAATTCTTGATGTTCACTTGTCATCCTTGGACACTTAGAGAATAAAAGTGTCATCTCTGAAGCCACCATGTTTTCGGGTATTTATTCTGTACCCATGGAGTCCAATTAAAAAACATGTGTAGGATGCTCTATATGATATCTCCATTTTTAACTGAAAGTTTTAATTGACAAAATGAATATTACATCATGGTTATCCTCAAACTTTGACCCCATTTT
This sequence comes from Canis lupus baileyi, assembly GCF_048164855.1. NCBI lineage: Eukaryota > Metazoa > Chordata > Mammalia > Carnivora > Canidae > Canis > Canis lupus. The sequence goes on along the minus strand of NC_132852.1, from coordinate 6,749,644 downwards.
TATTACCATTAGGTCTAAATTCAGCAGAAGTGTTGGTAAAATACAAATAGTCAGGAAACATGAGTCCTGAGGTTAATTTCCATGCTGAAATGTACCAATATAATTTCACTTGCAGAAATTTCAATCTCCACCAAATCCGCATGGACTCACACCTCCATTCACAGAGACACACACACACAGGCACAAACACACAGTCATAAAAATCGTTCTCATGAGGGCATCATTAGCCTCCTTGCTGCTGATTGGCTCAATCCCTGCAGCAGCTAAGAGGATTAGGTGGATGTCTTTCAAGTGGCTGAAACATCACGTGACCTTGGGCCAGTATAAAAGTCCCGGAGCAACGGAAGTGGCCATTCCTGACCATCCCTCTCTCCCACGGGACACTCAGTCTCCTGCAGTGGAGTCTGTCCAGGTCTTTTATCAGCCTCTCCTGATGGGCATGAGGACCACAATTGCACTTCAGGTGAGTTTTCGGGCCACTGGTCCTACCTTCCCTGACCGAGCAATGGGACAGTGAGGAAATGATGGAGGGATTGGCCCTTCCTCCAAGGGTTAAGGACTCCTTCTGGTCTAACATGTTCTGAGAACAGAGACTGAGCCAAGGCATGGCTGTGTATGCCCAGGACACCTGGAGGTTCCAATACCAATGGAATGGGGCCTCAGGTGTCACATTGGTGTGTGGGGGGGGTGGTGGACGAGCAGGGACAGAAGGCCCGTAAATGTCTCAGTGGGCCCTGCAGGACTAGAGAAGATACAGGATCAGGGCACATGGACAGCTCCATTGTTTCAGGGACTGCCTTGGATCAGGTCACGATCTCAGGCTCTGGAGATGGATCAAGGCTCTCACTGGTTAACCTGATAACTGAGTGTCTGCTTCTCCCTCTGTCCTTCCTACAGCTCAGATGATCACTCTCCATTACACACGCACACACTCTCTCTCGTAAATAACTTACATTTTTCAAAACAAGAATTACCTGGTTCCCACAAGCTAAAAATATATATATATTTCTCAGATTTGGTGGGGCTGTATTGGGGACATTGCCAAGAACACATGAAATGGAAGTGCTCATAGGTTCAGATGGGCAGCTCCCCATGGAGTAGAGGAGAATGTGTTTCCCAAGTGACTTTGGACTTAATCATGGTTTGCCCCGGAGGGGCATTCAGATATTAGAGAGGGAAGTCCACTTTCCTGAAGCCTGTTCACTTTGAGTCCTCCATGGTGGATCCCTCTGGACCTCAATTGGGAGAGCTGCTCTCCCTGATTTTGCTTCCAAAGGGATTTTCGAGAAACTTAATGATAGTGTTGGCAACGGTCCTTCAAGGCAGACTCAACAACCTTCCTTCTTGGTGGCATCCATCAGAGCAGGGATGTGGCTTGGCCAGGAGGGCATAGACAGGAAGGAGGAAAGAGAAGTGACCGGGGGAAATGAGTGTTTGGCACCACTGTCCTGTGGACAGGCTTAGGCTCGCTAAGGCCTCCTTGGGAAGACGGTACAGGGAGGAGCCCTATATCATGGTGAATAGGACTATTTTGTTTCTTTTCCCTCAGGCTACCGGAAAACTATCCCCGACGCAGACTGACTTGTCCCTCCAGGACATGGGACAGATGGTGGCCTGTCACTCCAAGCTTGGGCCAGATTGACCCTTGAGACCCTAGAAAGGCAAGAGGCCACAGACAGCAGGACTGGCCCTCAGAGTTCCCAGTCCAGAGGAGGAGGATCCCAGGGTGAGTGGGGAGGCTGGCATGGGTTTTGAAGCAGGAGCTCTGCCAGGAGTCTTGAGACAGGCTAGGCTCCCGGAAGATCATTGACCGGACCCTGTTGTCCATCCTGACATGGGCTGGAATCCCAGCAGTCTACACATTGGGACACTCAGAGGCTCTGAGCATCAGCCCCAGAACATCATAAGATCAGATCCACGCTTGTGTTTGTCCCAAATCTTAATGATGTTTCCACCTGTCTTCAACCTGACACCTGCAATCCCTCCTCCTCGCCTCGCCCTCCCACTGGCTATGAGAGGATGCATCCTGAGGTCTTCACTATGCTGGCACCTCACTAGCCAGATAGGATGTCCCTGTCCTCATCCCATGTGCCACTCCTGGGGATGGCCTCCCATTCATGTGCTTGGCAGGTTCACTGACATTTGAGTGGATGCACTGACCCCTGCCCCTTTCCTCCAAAGGTAAAGTGCAGGGACTGTGGGGTCTTTGGACACAAGCCATCAAGCATCAGATGCCCCATAAAACAGTGGGGTGTGATACTCCTCCCTGTGGCCTTCCGTTCCAAGAGGCTGAAGGAGAATGTGGAGCCGGGGAGTCAGTGGGACCAGCGGCACCAGGCTGGGCTATTGGACCAGGCTGAGAGGGAGAAGGCAGAGAGACGAAGGTGAGGAATGGGGCTGGTGACCCGAACACCAGGGCTGATATGACAGACCCCGAGTCCGTGTGCATGCACAGTGTGCAGGGCGGCTGCGGGCAGAGCCAGGCTGGGCGAGGCAGGCAGAGGAGCTCCCAGGCTAAGAGGGTCCACATTTGGGTGATGGAGCTGTCCCTGCTGATTTAGTGTGGGGTTTGTGGCTGGACAAATCCCTGCACCAGTGAATGTATGGAGCTTGGCACATGCCAAGGCAGACCCTTTCAGACTCTGCATGTAAGAAACTGCCTGGATGACCTGTTCAGCTCCCTGTAGTTAGGATGAGGAGCAGAGGTGGGTGTAGAGTGGCTGCGGAGGGAAAGGACCAGGTTGGCCCAAGCCCCGTGCAGGTGTCAGGCTGGAAGCCAGGGAAGGGAGTTCCTTCTCCTTTCCATGCTTTGATTTCTCGTGCAGGCAAGAAGCCGAGCAGAGGAAGGCCCTGCTCCACAGGTTCCCCAGGAGACCCCAGGAGGGGCAGAAGCGCACCTGGAAGGAAGACACGGAATCTTGTGACTATGTGAGGGTGAGTGTGCGCTGCTTCCCGGGCTGTGCCCTTGGGGACTCACTGGGCTCCAAGGGCCTCCTGGGGGAGGCGGGGCTCCACTTCCTCTCTGACCAGTGGCAGTTGAGTAGTGTGGTCTTTGCACCCTTTTTTTCCTTGGTGCCTAGGATGCTTTGTATGTGTGTGAACAGTGGCTGGTTGACGTGTGAAGGTCATTGGCGGGCACTCCTGGAACACATACCATCCTCAGAGAAGAACAGGCCTCTGTCCTTCATGACACGTTACCCCCAGCCCATCTCCACTCAGGAGCTCCCACTATGACTCTCCAGAAGCAGGACTCCCATCGCCTCCAGAGCAGAGTGGATGGAAGAGCCAGTCCAACGGAGCAAGCATAGATGTGTCGCCGGACCTTCTGAAGTCAAAAGTGCATGAACATCCTGTCATGCATTTGTTCTGGACCACCCTGGAGCCGGATTCCCCACTCCTAGGTGAACAGTTGCCATTTCTGTCTTTCCCTGGTCTGGGGAGGTTGCGGAGGTCTTGGGAATTTGTTGTCTCTTTCTTGCACAAATGTTCATTTTGCCTTGGTGCCGGGGCCAAACTCACGGAGTCCCGTGTGTTCTCTTTTCCCACAGTGTCCACACATGCCGATGCCCGTCTACACCACCAGGGGCCTTCTATCCCAGAGCCTGCCCTGCTGATGCAGCCACGTACTGAGACCCCTGACATGAGACTCCGGTCCCATTCCACATCTCGTCTCAGAAGCCCTAAAGTTAGCCTCAGCCCAGCTGGTGGACCTCCTAGTGCCCAGCAAGTGCCGATCGCTGACACCCCTCTGCCGGCTCGCCAACACTGTGTCAGGGCTGATAGCCTGGTTGTGCAGCAGAGAGCCAAGAGGCCCTGCAGAGTCTCCCTCGAGGGGCCCCAGGCTGGCTCCCAGGGCCATGGGCTGGGACACACCCAGGCACCACCCAAGTATCCTGAGGAGAACACCCGTCCCACTGTCAGCAACACATTGGCAGAGAATTCCCAAATGCCCCTCCAGACTCCAGGCAAGAAATGTGCCCAGATACCCCTAGACAGGTCCCAGAACCCCCGAAAGAAAGCGCGGTGGAGCCCCAGCCAGCACACCTCGGGGATCATTGCGGAAGCCCCTGTGGGGATTTTGGGGAGTCTGTGTCCTCCAGGAAGCAGACGTGCCCATGGATGCACAGCCGAGCCCCCCCAGCCCAGGAAGACACCTGCCCTCTGGCCCAGCAAGGGCCCCCAGCCAACAACTGCCACTCCTCACCTGAAGACGCTGCAGCTGTGCACCGAGCCCCCACGGCCGCCCTCTGCGCGGGCCCCCACTCAGCCCCTGAGAATGGCCTTCACCAGATTGGACAGAAGCTGCTGGAGCTCCCGGTTCCTCGCAGCTCCCTCATTCCTTCCTCCCGAGAAGCCAGGCCCTGCTCAGGGCCCTCCTGCCCCCACATGTCGGACAGAGCTTGTGTCTGTGGCCCCTGGAGTGTCCTCCACGGTGACCTACAGGTGTCTTCATCCTCAGAAGACACTGAGAGCGAATGAGTCAGCTCCTGGCCTCGGACATTGTCCTCCACCCCACTGCACCCTCACGGGGTGACTAGGGACCTCAGGACGTGGCCCGTCCTGGACTCATGTGGGGAATCAGCACTTGCTCAGCTGCTCTGTATGGGAATTCCCGGGTCCCAGCCTGCTGCCTCTCATGCTGCTGGGGCCGTGCACAGACACCGAACCCCAAAGACACACCTTGCAGTTACCTTAAGGAAATCCATGTGCTGTGGCAAAGGCTACTCTTCCCTCTGGAATGTCAATTTTCTCTTCTACAAATAGATTCTCCTAGAAATGGATGGAATTCCGAATGAGCACTTGTCACTCCAATGGAAATAGAAACTCAGACTTTAAGCTCTCATTGGCGTACACATGTCTGCATTTGGGTTTTCAGCTTCGAACAGCCCCTGTGGGCCCTGCAAATGGACATTGTGTTTTCTCCTGAGATGAGTTTTTCTTGTGTCAATGGTAGTAGCTTAGCGGGAACTGTGATTGTCGACATTTAACCCTTGCAGTTCGTTTATTCTTTAGTGTTAATTCAGAATTGTGTGTAGAGTTTTATTTCCCTTAATAAAATATTAGCACTGATGAATAGCATGCAAGGCTCTCTTTTGATCTTGTTTTGTGGGGTTTTTATTGCTCAGCATTTCTGAACCTCTCCATAGTTATATTAATTCCTCCAGCCTTAGTTACCTGATGGGAGACAGCAGCTTGATAGGTTCAGGGGATACATAGACATTGAGGGTCTCCCGCACACCCAGTGTTCTGCGTGAAGTACTACCCAGGCAACATCGATCCCCGAGCATCCAGTGTGGGTGCCATGTGCTCCATATGGGGCCGCGGCCACACATGTTCTGTAATGGGATGAGTTGACGGTTGCCCTCTATACATATCCCGAACCCAGTTCAATGCTGGATCATGATACGTCCTTTCTGAGGCCTGGGCATGGAGGTTTTTCACCCTCCAGATGATTTCCCAAGGAGGCAGTGTTTGACATGTGGGCACATAGTGGTCCAATAGCACGAGACCCTGGACCGGTTGCTTCCCTCTGACTCTCTCTATTTCTCTGTCCCTCATACTCAGGCATATCTCTGACGTGGGCTCATGGAAACAAAATCATACAACAGCATGTGAAACCAAATGAATTGACCCCAAACCAAACCAAACCAAAGCACATCCATAGTCATGATAAGAGATTTCTTTTTTTAGGGGAAACAACTGACTGCTCTTTCCTCACTCCAGGGCACCTATTTAAGGGTGTTCCCTCTCACTGTGCAGATGCCTGTAGGTGGAGGGTAGAGGAGCTTCTCCATGAGCACACTGGGCTTTTAAAAGTCAGAGGGCAGTACAGAAACCACGATGTGGGATCCTTCTGCTCCCAAGGCCTAAAAACTCCCATTCATGCAATCATTATGTGACCCGGATAAGAGTCTGGTCCCTTGAGCCTCAGGCCTCGGTCTCATCCCATGAACGCTGCCCTATTGCTATCTCATGGTCTCTGAGGAAAACGCAGCTTCCTGGGCTCTCATGGGATGTGTGCAGTAAAAGAAATGTTCCCTACTTCTTGGAAGGCTGTGAAGATCCCAGAGGTCCAAGGGTGGAAAGGCCTATCCTCACAGGGCATGTATCCTGGATGACCTTCTCCCACCTGTGCTACCCACACCTGAGCAAGTCCACCACCTGTTCCCATTCCATAGGGGAGGTCACAGGAAGGAGCCTTGCACCGTAAGCTCAGACCAGCAGAGGGCGATGCTGGCCAGCCCAAGTTGTTCCTAGGCTTCCAGGAGGGCCCCACTTTGTGCAGTTGCTCAGGCTGGTAGGTGTGCAGCTCCACACTTTGGGCTGCAGCGTGTGCATTTGCTAGAGCTGCAGAGGCACAATGAGTATTGACAGGAGGTCTGGGGACGTGGTCCCCACCTTGCAACTCTAATGTTGCCACAGCTGGACACTGCCTGCTGAGGAAAGGTGAAAAATCCTTCTTGTGCTGTGCTTCCAATGCTCTGCAGTCCTGCTCATCCCCTGTGCAGCCCCTGCACCTGGGGAAACCATGGCTTTCATTGGAAGCCTGGAGGCCCTACTGGGAGGTCAATATTGGTTTGGAAAAGAGTAGATCAGGTTGTGACCCTGTAAGTGCCAGGAAGTTTCTGATAATATTGCCCTGCGAGTAATGGGTCCTCCTGCTTCACCCCTGGCCAGGACCTTCCAAGCAGGGAAGGAGGGCTGAGGAATAGCTCTCAAGAGCAATGTTACTCCATATCTATTTCTCCATCGACTGTGTGTCCATCTATCGCTGAAGAGCCTCCCTGTCATCCATCTCTCTTCCATCATCTCTCCATCCTACACCTAGAAATTTCTCATTCCTCACAATGAACATATTCACTTTCACATAATAGGAGATGAGATGACTTTCCTGCCACTGTGCACCGGATTTCACAGAAACTACTAAGGCAGGACTGTCTTGGCCCAGTACATGGTAGTTTTTAAACGTAACTGTCTTTTGTTTTCAAATGACTTAGCCTGTGAATAAATCCAGCAAAAATGACATTGGCACAGGCATGTTGACTCCTCTCTCTCCTAGAAAGTCCTGCCTGCAAGGCTGCTGCTTCTTGGTGAATAGCTCCATGTCCAAGAGAAGAGAAAAAGGAAACACAGGAGCCCCCGTTTGGACAAACACCACAATGTCCTCCATTAACCTGGTCATGAACATGTCTGCACGTGGCCTGGCCCAGAGCCTGATCCTTTGTCCTCCTGAGCGCTTGCCCCATAGCCCATAGCCTTCCCCATTGCTGTGACAGTCAGCACACACGAGCTGCACTGGAGCTTCAGTTCTGTGAAAGCAAGCGTTCCAGAAGACATAGGACAACCACCCCCTTCTTGTTTCTTCTAAATAGCACATGAGATAGTGAACATGCGTGTCAACATAGATATCATTTAATTTGGAAAAATTTGTGTGGAGTCAATCTTCTTGGATGTGTAACTCATGAATCGAAGGGTGAGGAAAAGAATGGTTTTCTGAAATAGCTGCAGTTTTGAACACCTGACCCAGGGTCACAGGGCACAGAGGGTCCCATTCAGGAGCAAATCCACAACCCCAGACTCAGAATCACAACAGGAGACCAGACAACACCTTCTGCAGGGGTTGCCTTGGATTCAGGAGCCTAGGATCCTGGGAAGCTGTTGCCCATCCCTGGCCGGGGCGATTGTCACCTTCTGGGCCTCCAGAATGAGGGTACCGGTGCCCACATGTGTGCACACAGGACCTCGTGGGCCTGGATGCATGAACACACCAAGGAAGAACGTGTGGGTGGAGGTATGTCCTGCAGGTGACACCCGCCTCCAAGGTCATAGATATGAGGCCACAGTGGCCTGGGGACGTCTGGGGGAAGCACCCACTAGGATACTCCCTGTCCCACAGGCAAGACACTGACCATCCCTGACGGGTACAACGGCTTCTCTGGGGTCAAATTGGGGAAGACTGGACAGTCGTGTCTGAACCCAGGCGTGTGTCCAGGCTGGGGCCCTGGGTGCACACAGTCCTTCCCTGGGGCCTGTGGACAGGGCTGTGGTCATGTCCCTGTGTGCACAGGCCATTGCCTGCAGGGAGGGGGGAAGCGTTGGCAGCACGAGCACTGCCCCTGCAGCTTCCTCCAGGAGTGGGTCAGGGCGGGGGTCCCAGGAAGTGAGTTCACTTCCGTGTCACAGAGCCCAACAGAACTTGGAACCCCCCAAACCAGGCACCTGCATCCACTGCAGCCCCAGCTCATGCTCACTTGGCTGGAGACATCTGCTACTGGAGGATGCTCTCTTGCTGCCGGCCCACCTCTGGGGGCTCTGGTTCCCAGGAACCCCAGGGGTGCGGCTTGTTCCAATGCTGTAGGCAGTGGCTCCAGCATAGGTACCAAGGCGTCAGGGCGGTGATCAGGAGGTGCCGTCAGGTAACACAGTGCAGGCCAGGCCAGGCCCCCTGTGCCACCATCCTGGGAGCCCCATCCCCTCCTCTTCAGGTTCAGGGAACCAGGGATGTGTGGGCAGGTCCCATCCAGGCTGGGGGACGCTGCAGGGCGGCACATTCCCCGGGAATCCCTTCAGGGTCACCCTGATGTCACGGGGGGCAGGGGGGAAACAGGGTTCCTGAGGTCCTCTACCCGCCCCGGAGTCACCCCGAGGCCCTGCAGCCGCATCCCTTTGCTCTCCCCGGGGGCGGTGGTTGCCACCTGCGCTGTGGTGTGTCTGGGTGGAGGCAGCTGGGGGTGCAGCCCAGCCGAGGGGGCCAGACCAGGCACTGAGGCCTCCTGCCTGGCTGCCGGGCACTGTCTCCACAGAGCTCCACCCAGGACGTGGGGCGCGAGCGGGAGGAAGGGGTCGTCTGCCCCACCGCCTCCAGGAGCAGGGAGGTGCCCTGCACAGCTATCAGAGGCCAGCACGGGCTCAGGGTGAGTGCAGGGGCTGGGCCCCCCGACACCCGGGCCCCGATGCGGCAGGAAGGACCCTGGGTCCCAGAAGCCAGCCTGCTACCCCCTGGGCCCCCCGACACTCCTGCTCCCACATGAGTCTGAATCCCCTCCTCCCCACATCTGCCCCCATGGCCCTGCCCCTGCCTGGACCAGATGCAGAGTCCCTGTGCACAGATGTGTGGGGACATCAGAATAGAGCCCTCAGGGGAGGCCTGGTCGCCCGGCGGTTAGCGCCTGCCTTCCCCCAGGCCTGATCTCCGAGGCCCGGGTTCGAGCCCCGCCTGGGCTCCCTGCACGGGCTGCTTCTCCCTCTGTCTGTGTGGCTGCCTCTCTCGGTCTCTCTCTCTGTGTCTCTGGAGGTCCTTGTACTGATCCAAATATTTTGAACATTTATCCTGTGAGATTGTTTCTCTATTGCATAGTTGGTCCTGTTTGTGTAAGAGACAGGCAGGGAGCTTGAGCGGGAGAGGGAGCCCCAGCTCCTCAAGCCCACGGGGCCCCAGCGCAGGGCCTGCCGGGGCGGGATCCCAGGTCTCCTGGCGGCTCCCTGCAGGCTGCACGTCCCCTCTGTCCCACCTCAGGGTGCAGGGGCCGCGGCCGGGAAGGGGCATCAGATCGTCCTGACCAAGCTCACCCGGACGGAGCTGCTGGAGTACAAAGTCCAGCAACTGCTGCTCGCCTTGCAGCGCAGGGACGTCATCTACATCTTCAGCTTTTTGGAGGATTATCATCAATTCGCCACCACGGACGAGGTGCTGGACCTGCTGTTCACCGAGTGAGCACCTGCCCCTCCGCAGCCCAGGGCTGGGCCACCTGCTGCTGGGGAGGCTGGGGATGGTGTGAGCTTCCCGGCCTCGGGCTGCTCCCCCGCCTGGAGCAGGGTCCCCCAGGGCCTAGCGGGGTCCTGCAGGGCAGCCCCGGGGCTTGGCCTGTGGCGGGTCAGCCAGAGGGGCTGTGCCTGTGCTCAGCAGCCGTCCTCCTCCCCGTGACCAGGCCTGTGCCTCCTCCCCCCGGGGCACCAGGGTCCTGAGTGGACTGTTTCCCCATTGAAAGGGAGGTTTGAGAGTCCCTTGGGGGTCTGTGTCCTGGGGCAGCCAGACTGGGGGACCCCGGGACCCCCCAAGCCCACTAGGATATGGGCCAAGGGCCTGGCCAGAGCCCTTTCATGCTCAAGCCTTCAGGAGGTCCCAGCAGGTGCGGGCACTTCTCTGGGAGCTGCGCGTGGCCCCACGCACAGAGCTGATGGCCCCCAGGGCTCCAGCCTAGTCGGGGTCAGAGGGTTACAGCCCCCATGATGAGAGGTCGTGTCCACAGGACAATTCATGGGATGCCCCCGCTCTCCTCTAGGTATGGGTGCATCGTAGATGCTGGGGTAACAATGACGTGGTCCTGCAGTGCTGGAAACTGTGAGTGACTCCGCCTCCTGCAGGAGGGCCTTCCCTCTCCAGGAGGGCAGCGAGGGGGCTCTGGGGTGGGCTGCACCCTCACCCCACACATCGGCAATTCTCGTGACAGGGTAAAGGTCTAAGGCCCCTTCGGGAAAAGAGCGAAGGAGAGCGGTGGATGGGGTGCAGGCTTGGTGGGAGGCACTGGGACCCCTCAGGGAGACCTTCTCCATGCCCCCCCAACCCTCTCTCTGCCCCACACCTGGGACCCAGAGCAGAGGGGGTGGGGAGCATCGTACTCCCCAATCTGGTGGCACCTGCACCCGGGGGCACAGCAGGTGATCAGGACGGCCGGTGAGGGCTCCCGGACCAGGCGGCCCTCGCCCTGTGGGAGATGGGATATTAGAGTCAGTGGAAGGACACCCCCAGGGGCCCCTCTGGAGGGAGGCAGCCCAGAGCCACAGGAGGGAAGGTGGCGGTCCTGGGCGGCTCCTGGCAAGGCCTGGCAGGACACAGAGCCCGAGCCCTCCTGCCTTGGAGCTTCCCAGAGCGACAGTGTGCAGTGAGGGCAATGACAGGCCAGACGCCCCCCGTCCCCGGACGCCTGCCGGTGGACTCAAGGGGCAGGTGGGCAGGGACCAGGCTGAGGAGGGAGCCCCGCTTCCCCAGGAGAGACGCTGATGGTCACCCCGCTGGGCCTGGGCTCCCCACAGAGAGGCTGCGTGCCAGCCCCTCCTCAGGGAGCAGGCCTGTGGCAGGCAGGACCACCAGGTGGCAGGGGCACGAGGAGCAGGATTGGCCTTTGACACCCCGCGGGGGAGGCCAGGGCCCCGTGTCCTGCAGGGCTTCCCCGGGACACCTGCATGTGACAGAGCCCTGTCTTCTGATGCCTGTGCCCGCCTGTCCCTCCCCAGGGCCATCTCCTGCATGCTGGAAATATGGCTGGATTATTATGGGGAAGACTTTTGTCAGTTCCCAGAATTTCCTCCCTTATGAAACTTCTGCAATTGCTAAGACAGCACATGCCAGGCACAGATGTGCATCTCCGGGCCCTGCGTTACCTGAGGCAATTCAGACACCTCCAGGCTCATCCTTCTCTGTTGATAACCAATGTATGTCCTTCTGGTCAATCTCTGCGTGCAGAGGTGAAGAGACCCTCTTTGTGTGCTTCTTTTAAGTATAATGAGTTCTGAAGAATGTGATGAGTTGAAATTGTATTTTCAAATCATGAAAATGAGCCTGTGCCAGACCTTTTGCCAGCTCTCATAGATTTGCTCTAATTCTAAATGTAAAATTAGGAGAAGTGGAAAAGGATAAGATAAGCCATTGCCTTTTTACCTCTGAGAATTGGCTGCCATTTCTATGTAATTTTCTTCTGAGACAGCCATAGAGTTGGTTAGAAAAAGGCTCTTACTGATGAGATATTGTTAAGCATTCTTGTATCAATATTCTCAATTTAGCAACCAGAACATTTTTCCTCAGGAAAGGAGTACTATGTGATGAAAACCCAGTATTCAGCATATTTTCCCCCATTTTTTGGAAGTGACATTTCACACACAGGTGCCAAAAGTGAATTGGGGTGGGGAGAGTGAGAAACTTTCAAATTTATAGTTATTACAGAAATCGTGGAAATTATGATCTGACTGGAAAGCAATCTTGTATCACCTCCCAAAGAATCATGGTCTTTTTTTCAATAAAAAGCAGACAAAAAAATTGTTGTTTCCTGCCTTGTTAATGTTCTCCATTCTCACTGGTGTGAGGTGGGATCTCATGGTGGTTTTGATTTGTATTTCCCTGATGGCCAGTGATGTGGAGCATTTTCTCATGTGCTTGGTGGGCAGGTCTATCCTTCCTCTGTGAGATTTCTGTTCATGTCTTTTGCTCATTTCTTGATGGGATGTGTTGTTTCTTTTCTTTTGAGTTTAATAAGTTCTTTATAGATCTTGGAAACTAGCCCTTTATCTGATAGGTCATTTGCAAATATCTTCTCCCGTTCTGCAGGTTGTCTTTCAGTTTTGCTGTGCAGAAGCTTCTTATCTTGATGAAGTCCCAACAGTTCATTTTTGCTTTTGTTTCCCTTGCCTTCATGGATGTATCTTGCAAGAAGTTACTGTGGCCAAGTTCAAAAAGGGTGTTGCCTGTGTTCTCCTCTATGATTTTGATGGAATCTTGTCTCTCATTTAGATCTTTCATCATTTTGAGTTTATCTTTGTGTATGATGTAAGAGAATGATCCAGTTTCATTCTTCTGCATGTGGATGTCCAGTGTTCCCAGCACCATTTATTGAAGAGACTGTCTTTCTTCCAGTGGGTAGTCTTTCCTGCTTTGTTGAATGTTATTTGACCATAAAGTTGAGGGTCCACTTCTGGATTCTCTCTTCCGTTCCATTGATCTATGTGTCTGTTTTTGTGCCAGGACCACAGTGTCTTGATGACCACAGCTTTGTAGTACAACCTGAAATCTGGCATTGTGATGCCCCCAGCTATGATTTTCTTTTTCAATATTCCCCAGGCTATTCGGGGTCTTTTCTGATTCCACACAAATCTTAAGATGATTTGTAGCAACTCTCTGAAGAAAGTCCATGGTATTTTGATAGGGATTGCATTGAATGTGTAAATTGCCCTGGGTAGCATTGGCATTTTCACAATATTAATTCTTCCAATCCATGAGCATGGAATATTTTTCCATCTCTTTGTGTCTTCCTCCATTTCTTTCAGAAGTGTTCTGTAGTTTTTAGGGTATAGATCCTTTACCTCTTTGTTTAGGTTGATTCCTAGGTATCTTATGCTTTTGGGTGCAATTGTAAATGGGATTGACTCCTCAATTTCTCTTTCTTCAGTCTCGTTGTTAGTGTACAGAAATGCCACTGACTTCTGGGCATTGATTTTGTATCCTGCCACACTGCCAAATTGCTGTATGAGTTCTAGCAATCTTGGGGTGGACTCTTTTGGGTTTTCTATGTAAAGTATCATGTCATCTGCGAAGAGGGAGAGTTTGAATTTTTCTTTGCCAATTTGAATGCCTTTTATTCCTTTTTGTTGCCTGATGGCTGAGGCTAGGACTTCTAGTGCTATGTTGAATAGCAGTGGTGAGAGTGGACATCCCTGTCCTGTTCCTGATCTTAGGGGAAAGGCTCCCAGTGCTTCCCCATTGGGAAAGCTGCTGTGGGCTTCTCGTAGATGGCTTTTAAGATGCTGAAGAATATTCCCTCTCTCCCTACACTCTGAAGAGTTTTGATCAGGAACAGATGCTCTATTTTGTCAAATGCTTTCTCTGCCTCTATTGAGAGGGTCAGATGGTTCTTCTTTTTTTCTCTTGCTGATATGGTTAGTCACATTGATTGTTTACGTGTGTTGAACCAGCATTGCATCCCGGGTATAAATCCCACTTGGTCATTTTGAATAATCTTCTTAATATATTGTTGGCTTCTATTGGCTAGTATCCTGTTGAGAATTTTTGCATCCATGTTCATCAGGGATATTGGTCTCTAATTCTCCTTCTGGGTGGGGTCTTTGTTGGGTTTTGGAATTAAGGTGATGCTGGCCTCATAGAAGAAGTTTGGAAGTACTCCATCTCTTTCTATCTTTTAAACAGCTGTAGTAGAATAGGTATGGTTTCTTCATTAAGCGTTTCATAGAATTCTCCAGGGAAGCCATCTGGCCCTGGACTTTTGTGTCTTTGGAGGGTTTTGATGACTGCTTCAATTTCCTCCCTGGTTATCAGCCTGTTCAGGTTTTCTATTTCTTCCTGTTCCAGTTTTGGTAGTTCATGGTTTTCCAGAAATCTGTCCATTTCTTCTAGATTGCCTAATTTAATGGCGTATGGCTGCCCATAATAAGTTTTTAAAATCGTTTGTATTTCCTTGGTGTTGGTAGTGATCTCCCCTTTGTCATTCATGATTTTATTAATTTGAGTCTTTTCTCTCTTCTTTTTAATAAGGCTGGCTAATGTTTCATCTTATTAATTCTTTCAAAGAACCAACTCCTGGTTTTGTTGATCAGTCGCATAGTTCTGGTCTCTATTTCATTGAGTTCTGCTCACATCGTTTTTAACCCTCTTCTTCTGCTGGGTGTAGGATCTATTTGCTGTCTTTTCTCCAGCTCTCTGACAATTGGCTTTCTGACATTGAATTGTAATCCAAATTTTGTAACTCTGTGGGAGAGAGGACTGTTTCTGATTCTTTCTTTTGAGGTGAGGTTTTACTTGTAGTCATTTTGCTCAGTGCAGAGTGGCCAAAAACAAGTTGTATTGGGAAAAGGAGAAAAAGAGAGGAGAGAAAGAAGGAAAGAAAAGAGAAAAAGAAAAGAGAAAAAAGGAAGAAAAAAGAAAAAAAAGAAAGAAAAAGGAATAAAGGGAAAAAAAGGTGGGGGAAGCAAACAAATCAAAAAGCAAAACAAAACAAAACAAAAAGAAAAGCAAAAAAAAAAAAAAAAAAAAAAAAAAAAAACCACGGGGGAGTATCTTCTGATTCTGTGTACTTTGAGTCCCTTGACTTTCCCTGGAACTTGTCTGTCTAGCTGGTGTTCTGGGGAGGGGACTGTTGTGCTGATTCTCAGGTGTTAGCACTTGGGGGAGCTGCTCTGCCCCTGCCTGGTGCTCAGTGGGGGTTGTTTACCCCGTGAGGCTCCAGGAGCAACAGCCCCAGTGGCAGCGGCAGGTCTGGAGCCCTGGAGTCAGCTCCTGCAATAACTACAAAGCTCTCGGTCTGCAGGGCCTGGAGGCTCCGGGGCAGGGCCGCTGATCTGCTCAGCTCGGGGCAGGAGCGTCCTCGCTGTCCTGGGCCTTCCCTGCCTCTGCCTGTCCCGGGGGAGGCCGGATCCTGGGCTGTGTCCCGGCGCCCTGTGCTGCGGGGCCTATGCTGTTGGATTTGGGCTCCCGCCCCGCAGCCCCCTCCGCGGAGCCGCCCCCGAGCCCCCCGAGCTGCTCCCGCCCCGCAGCCCCCTCCCCGGAGCCGCCCCCGAGCCCCCCCGAGCTGCTCCGGGTCCCCAGTGCGCGCTGCAGCCCTTAGGGAGCTCGGCGCACTCTCCCGGGCGCAGGTGTCTGTTAGTGTCCCCGGGAGCCCGAGGGCATCCCCGCCCTCCTGGGTCCTGCTCCACCTCCCTGCGAGGCCTTTCCGCCCGGGAAGGTCGGTGCAGCTTCTGCTTCTCGGGGACGGGCTCTCCTGCTCCGGGGACACTCGCCCGGCCTCAGCCCGGCTCCTCGCGGGGCCCCTCCCCCTTGGAGGCCTTTTGTTTCTTTATTTCTTTTTCCCCGTCTTCCTACCTTGATAGAAGCACGAACTCTTCTCACTGTATCATTCCAGCTGGTCTCTCTTTAAATCTCAGGCCGAATTCGTAGATTTTCAGGATGATTTGAAGGTTATCTAGGTAATTTGGTGGGGACAGGTGATTTGGGGGTCCTACTCCTCCGACATCTTGCCCCTCTACTCGCACTTTACAATTTTAAAAATATACTTAGATTCTTGAATGTAGAAAATCATAATATTCATTAATATATGAGAGCCCACTATCTAAATATGCCTCAATTACATGCTGATGAACATTTACTTATTTCCTGGTTATCACAATTACAATGTTCATACACACTTCTACAGGTTAAATACCAAGAAATATAATCTATGAGCCATACGTCATATGTATATTCACTTTTATTGAAAATTTATATTTTTATTATTGAAATTTATATTCTATAAATGCTTTTGAAACACATTGCCACCAGCAGGATATTAGAGTTCTCTTTTCTTGGTATTCTCACCATCATTGATAGTACCTGACATACTAGTTTTTGTCTATTTTTTTGTCAAAAAAGTTTGCCTATTTTGGGGATATGTAGTCTTCACAGCTTCTTGCATTCCCATGATTAGTAAGGTGAGAACTAATATTTACATATTTTTTACCACTTTGATTCCTTCTGTTTAAATTATTTTTTTAATTTTATTGACCTGATGGAGAGTTTTGTTTTCTAGATACATACAAGACATTTTCCTCTCTTTAATAATATTTTTTTAACAATTGGAAAACCAGAATTTTCAAGACAGGTATAGTGTAAAAGGAAAGTGATAACCTCAAGCTAATATATTCAAGGCATATTATAATGGACATGGCACCAGGACCTATGAATTTCTGATCTGAATGTCAAAGTAGGCAATATCATCTGGTGACATGGGCTTGAAATCTGGGGGTTTTAGTTGGAGAGAGAGACTATGGTACATAAGTTGTAATGAAGAGTAAAGAATACACCTATTCATCACCATTCCCAGTGATTTGCAGAGAATTTGAAAGGAAGGGTCAGAGCCTAACAGTCATAGAAAAGATTCAGGTTTCATGTGGGACAAGAATATGGAAGGAGTCATCATAATAAATTGACGAGATGTGGGTTCCAGAAAGTGTAGAGAAAAATTTTCCATATTTGGAGAGAGAGAGAGAATATAGGTTTGTGCTAGTGCTATGTCAGGATGGTATCCATAAGAGCATGAGAAGCTGAGATTTTCAAGAAAGCCTAGGATTTGGGGATTTTTGTTGTTGTTGTTATTGATACAAATAGGCAAAAAAGGCATGGGAAGATGAGTTCTGGTCTCTTGAGATAATTTTTCTGAAAGTTTGAGTAGTGGGATAATTTGATAGTGATGTAGGAAGGAGTTAGGGGCAGACAGGACTAGGCAGGGAAAGATAAGAAAGGTCCCAGAGTTAGACTCCTACCCATCCCAAGAAAACAGAGATAAGACAGTAAAAACAGAAAAAATAAACCTGGCTCCCTAGCTCCAAAATGTGAGGGAGTACCTCCCTTGAGTGGCTATTAAGTAATCACAGAAACCAGGCCACGAAGAAATATGTCATTAAGGGGTTATCAATAGTCCCTGCTCAAACCAAGATGCACAAGAATCTCAAGGCCATGGGCTACCTGACTAGGCTCACAGAAATCCCTGGTGTAGAGGAATATTATGTAACAGATAGTCGCCAAACAGGGAACACCTTGTTTGGGCTCATGATATTTATAAGAACATCTTGTCAGTTATTATGATGGTTACCAGTCCACCATGTTTGTTCTAAATATCCACCTTGATATTGACAAGAAATTCACCAAGTTCCCTGATCAGTTTCCTATAAAAGACAGACCCTAAAAGCCCTCAGGGGCAACCCTGTCAGGACCCCTCTCACTCCTGAGAGCTCTCTGTTCTCTGCTTAATAAACTACCGCTTTGCCCACTCTCTGTCATCTCTGAGATTCATGCTTCGATTCCATGAGACAAGAACCAGGCTCTCTCATATCAATAGGGAGGAGGAAAATTTTCAGGAGTAAGGAGAATGCTGTGGATCCCTCCTTTCTAGATAATAGCAATACAAGACCCAATGGACGGTTTTGTGAAGACAACACAAGAGCTTAGCCCCCCTTCTTCATTCCTATTGTGAAAAAGGAAGTTACGAAACTAGATCCTAAGTGAAACACATTTATATACAAGAATTGTTGATAAAAAAGTATTACAAAGAGATTTTCTATAAACGATTACAGTGGAGAAGATATTGAGAACACCCTAGATATAATTTTGTTTACTAGATAGTTATGATCTGGGAACCAACCCAGGAAATAGTGCCTCAGGTTTGGTGCATTTTGGAGGTGCAACCAGTCCAAATATCTTTCAACCAATCACCCCACATCATTGTAAATCAAGCCAGTCTGGAGGATTGTTCTCTTCTGTTGACTTTTTGCCAAATGAAATAATGCACTGCAGGAATAAATCAGGTAATGCATATTTTCTCAGGATTAATAAAGCATGTAGTAGTATGTCCTGCTTTGTGTCACTGTTTATTTGGGGTGCAATATGAGGAAAAAATCTTACAAATACTATCAGTAATCAATTTTAAAGGTTTTCTTGTATCTAAACAGAAACACTGATGGAAATCTTTCAACCAGCATACACACACGCACACAAACTGTAATAGACTAACAACATGATTTGGGTGGAATCTTACAAATCTGATGAAGACACCACCAGGGATATCTTTTCAGCACTTCTTGACTTTCAGGTAAGAAATAAAATTCCACTATTTTATGGATCTTCCATGTCATTAAAGCAAAGGCAAAAAGGCGGTGAATCAGGTGATTCTCTACCCAGTTAGAAAATGCAGGCAGCAGAAGCACAGTGGTTTGTGGTCTCGAAGAACAAGATGGAGCAAATATAAATCCCAGACTTCAGCTGCTTCAGTTAATTTAGAATTGCACTTTTCTGATGTTTTCTTTCTTCCTTCTCTCTTTTCTGTTTGTCTCATCTCCCTGTCTTAATCTCGTTCACAATTTACACACACACAAAGACGTATAAAGACACATGGAACTCATCACAGTTTTTGTAACTGT
Source organism: Canis lupus baileyi (assembly GCF_048164855.1). Classification (NCBI taxonomy): domain Eukaryota; kingdom Metazoa; phylum Chordata; class Mammalia; order Carnivora; family Canidae; genus Canis; species Canis lupus. The sequence goes on along the minus strand of NC_132852.1, from coordinate 6,730,972 downwards.
TCACAACACAGATGCTTTATAGATTTGGGTGCTAAACTAGGTAAAGTCACAGAAATCTATATGATCAAGGATACTTAATGAATTAAGCCTGGAAAGATAACAAGCAAAAGTATTTGGGTTTTCCAAAACATCCCAGAAAGAAATTTATTTTATTTCTCCTCTTTTTAAAATCTGTATAAAATCCATCAGTTTTCTTTTAAGTGGCACTCTGTCAGTGAGTTATGAATCCTTTATTAGAGTCCATTTTATGTCGAACCAATGGTAAATGTGGAAGATTTCTAATAGAGAAAAATTGATCAAAATATCTGAAATCTTAGGATCTAATTTGGTTAATATTTTTAATCAAATGGGGGTATTAACTATAAGCCTTTTTGAACATAAAATTAAGACCATAAAACCAGTATTTTATAATCTAGATTATGATAAAGTGTAAATGTGAGGGGTGTTAAATTTTACCTTTCATATAAAAATATACGAATATCATATATTTTATGTGGTTTAAAAACCCAGAAGGAACAGCATTACCTAGAAGCTACCAAAACGTATTTCGGGGATCCCTGGGTGGCGCAGCGGTTTGGCGCCTGCCTTTGGCCCAGGGAGCGATCCTGGAGACCCGGGATCGAATCCCACATTGGGCTCCCGGTGCATGGAGCCTGCTTCTCCCTCTGCCTGTGTCTCTGCCTCTCTCTCTCTCTCTCTCTCTCTGTGTGTGTGACGGTCATAAAAAAAAAAAAACGTATTTCGAGGAAACAACAGAATTAATATTACCTAAGAATTTGCTAGACATCCAGCCTTGGGATCTAACCAAGCTGTACTGAATAAGATCTGCATTTTAATAAGATACCCAGGTGATTTGTTTTCACATTACCGTTTGAGAAGCACTGTCCTAGAACATGCAGAAGAACACCTGAATTGCATTAGAGAGAAATAAATGGAGTATTTCAATGATGCTTTCTAAGTATATCGTTACTTTCTTGTGTTTTAATGAAACTGAACAGTTGCTTTTTTTCTGTCAAGATCATATCCCTGAGAAACTATGATACTACTGACCTCATAGTACAAAATAACTTACAAAAGTGTCTAAGGAAAATGTGACTCAATTTGTTCTTATAACCATTCAGCCATATGCATGTTAACCAAACTGCCTCCCCCCTTATGAATAGAAAATGACAATCAAGATAAATTGTCACTTCCTCAGAATGAACACTAATAAAAGTTTCTTAAAAGTCTGACTTGGAAGAAGACTATACTTTCTAGGTCCTCAAAGTCTTTCTTGTAGTAATAACTCACCACACTGTCTTCATTTTTTTTTCTTTAAGCACACTATATTTAAATGGCTAGAAAGATTTAATTTAATCCTTAAAAACTTAGTGTACAAATTTTTAGAGAGAAATCAAGGTCCAGATAAAATGAGTAGAGTTGCTATATATTTGAAGGCTTGAAAATATTGATTGTTACAGTCAAATGTAGAGTGTATACACACACACTGTAAGAGTAATATTCATTTCACTTATATTATTTATTTCATTTATATTATGACCTATTAGGTAAGAGTACTGAAATCCAGTGATTTGAGGAATGTAGTTTCAATATTTCATTACCAATTATGTTAAAAAGATAATGGATATGGAGTATAAATATAAATATAGCTGTAACAGGCTCTTTTTACAATTTTAATGGTCCTTATCTAATTAACCATTTGCATTATATTTTCCTTATCTATATCACAACTCTGTAATTTATGAGAGTTTCTGTTATGCCAATAGAACAACTACCTAACAACTTTATCATGCCTCCCTAAACATTTTATGATGCCTTAATTCAATATCCCTGCTGTACCCAGTCATTGTCAGTTAAGGATGACATGCTACTTTATACCCTCTGATGAGATTTCAGACTAACAGAACTTTGCCACATAGAGAAAAATAAAAGATGTCATTTCAAATTTAGGTGGCAGTATAAACCTTGGTTGAGGTTGGCAAGATCATGGCAAAGAAGGCTATTTGTCACAATAATCAGTAAAGTTAGGAGAAAAAGTTGTCTGTGCTATTAAAAACAAAAATAAAAACAAATAAAAATATCTGGCAGTATTTGCAATGAATTTATTGATATATTTATCTGGGATCTCTCTGAAAGCTTTGTTTCACATTCCCTAAAGTGCATACATTATCAGTTACTCTAGTGTTCTTAACTTTATACTCTCAGAAAAAAAAATACTCTCAGGCTTATCTCTGATAATCAGTAAGATTTCAAAAAAATTTTTAAATTTTTATTTATTTATGATAGTCAGAGAGAGAGAGAGAGAGAGAGAAAGAGAGGCAGAGACATAGGCAGAGGGAGAAGCAGGCTCCATGCACCGGGAGCCCGACGTGGGATTCGATCCCGGGTCTCCAGGATCGCGCCCTGGGCCAAAGGCAGGTGCCAAACCACTGCGCCACCCAGGGATCCCAGATTTCAAAATTTTTGTTCAAAATTTTAAACCATGATTATTTGAAGATATTTTTCATATATGGGAAAAACTTATAGCTGAAGTTTTAAAAATATATCTTTGATGATGTACCTTAAAGTTCAGTTAGAATTATTGCAATGACTTAAAAGCCAAGAAATGTTGATTTACAGTTATGCAATAGACATACCTCTTTTCTAAAATTTAAGTTATATAAGTTTATTATAGGCATTTACTTATTCACATTCAAGCTTATATTCTTATAAAATGGAAAATGTAGATTTAAAAAATAATCAAACAGAATTTTGAGTGATAAACTAAGCTCCAGTTTTCAAACTAAGATCTTAATTTAAATAAGCTGGTTTAGTAGGGTAAAATAGTGTTAAAACTTAATTATTCTAAAAATGTTGTTAGATGGCAGGTGTTAAAAATCACTTATTCTCTCAGTAGGAATTTTTTTAAAAGGTTGTATTTCGGAAGAAATAGTCATTACTAAATATGTATTTATATGTTGGAAAGGAAAAACTTACACATAGAAGACAGTTATTATGGGTTACATAGTATTCTTATAAACTTAGATGAACTAATTTATCTATAAGGGGTTTTTGGTTTATTTATTTCTATAATGTAAGTGAACACTGGATTATTTGCCTTCTGAAACTTGTCTAAGTAAGCAAGAATCACAGACACCTATATAGCAGTGTGATTTTACTTCACATCCAGCATGTTCCTACATCGCCTGGAAGCAAGGGTTTTGACAGAGTAAATGGAGTAGTAACTTTCTGAGAAAGAGAAAAATCGATGAATCTGTATTCAGCAGGAGCACCCTGCTGGTCTCAGCTGTCCAATGCTGAGCTATAAGTTTCCTTATTGATACACAGGGGCGACTCCATTTACTTTTTTAAAAAGTGCTCCCTCTAGATAACAATAAAAGAAAGATAACAAGTATCAATATTGTAGGAAGTTCCCTGTACAAGCTCTCTGGTAAACAGAAAAAAAATAGATCAAGCTTTTCTGGAGTTCAGTGTTTGTACAGAATGAGTTCAGGATGATACACTCAGTGCCGTAACTCTATTAGCCATATCTAGGAAATTTTCCTGAGTGCCACTTTAAGTATATTGTGTTCTTTATTTCTGGCACTTACGATTAACATAAAATCTGAATGTAGCCTTCCACAGTTTCATCTTACATTTTTTTTCCTACACAGATAGGTTAATACGTGATATAGCCAAGGCTGTATGAGATTAAAATAATTTCTACTTCAGTTTTAATAGAGGAAACAATATCATGTAAAAAATCTTTGGGGATATTTCTAGAGGGAAATAAGAACGTGCATATCAATTTTGATCCAGGTTTGCCACAATATCCCTACTCACAGAATAAATATTTATATAGTCACTATTAGAAGATAACACATAAAGAAGGTATCTCTAACTACTCCTATATCTCCACTTGCAGTCTTGGGCCATTCTATCTTCTCATTATTCTGTTGGGACTATGCATGTTATCCTTGCTCATCCCAGCTTTATTTGCAATGCCTCTTATCTCTTGCCAAGCATAGCTCTGATTTCTGCGCACCTTCCTATTTGGGCAAGACATTAAAGGTTCTTATCATTTCCATTTCAAAGTGATCTTAGGGAAGTAGAAGAACTCAGAGTTCAGCTCTTAACAGGATGATACCCTTTGAAATAACCATTCCAATATTGTCCTTGAAATAACATCTGTAGCTTGCCATCAATGTTTTCTTTTCCCAATTCTGCTGTGGCTTTTACTCCTGCTAAATCATATAAAAAATAACTAACAGTTTTTTGTTTCCTCTAGAATATGTCCGTTAAGCTAATTGAAGAATTGTCTTAATGTTGCCTGCAGGCATTCATAAATGTTATATAAAATGTACCATCATCATTTGCTAAATGACTGAGAGTACACAGGATTGGCAAAATAGCTTTGCAGTCACACATTGGCTTCATTTGATGTTTTCTAATCACACATTTTTTTTAACATTCTGCATTACTTTAATCTTTAATACCAAATCTACAAATGTGAATTCATGGAGACCCTCCACTACACTATGTTTTGGCAAATAATTATTGTTTTCAATGCCTAATAGCATTATGGGCTAAAAGATCACTATATTTTACCTGTTAGAAATTACAGTTTAATAGACAATGTGCATGAAAAGCAGCATTAATTTTTAGCAATTCTATTATTGTTCGATTAAACACTAAAACTTAAATTTTCAAATAAACACTTATCTCTAGATTCCTCCTTCAATATAGCAAAAAATTAATAATATTGCAGGGACTTTTGGAACCAACTCTTTATTCAAGATATAAATCTCTCAAAAAGAATTTATTAAGAAATGTCTTTGCTAGGTGATTAAAAAGTAAATTAGAAAAATAAAAAAGCAAAATTATTTCAAGTGGACAATACCAATATTCTTGTCATCAAATGCTTATTCTCCTTTTCTTACTTAGAGATACAATTCCTGATATCTAGCATGACACCTAGCCACTTGTGCAATAGAGGTAAGTGGATTTGAAGGGAGGGATTATTGTCATTATCCCAAAATGAAAGCATCGATAGTTAAAGGACATTGTCCTTAGCCTGGAGTTTGGGGGATGGACAGGTGGGAGACAACAGAAACAATAAGCCAAAACAATAGGTATAAGAAAAATTCCCAATATTGTAAATAAAATGATCAACCTATAAAAGCATTTTTTTCTAATGGTCAACTAGTAAAAGGAACAAAAGCTAAGATATTATTAATGATTAACAGCAAACCAAAAGAGGAACTAAATAGCTGGAAAGTCTGGAGAAAGTGGCTGCAGCAAAGATGCTTGTCATTTATGCTTCGTGGCATTCAGATAATATTATACAAGGTCAAGATTCCACAAGCTACAAAACAAATGCAATATTAATAAAAATCCAGAAACCTTCTTAGGCAAATTGCTGAACCTTATAATATTTATGTATTTATAAATTTATGTATTTATAACATTTATAAACATGTGTATGTTATAGGATATCTTATACTAAAGATCTTGAAGGTGAATCAGGCTGTAAAAACAAAGAATGGGGGAAAGTCTTTCCCTGGGTGTTATGAAGACATTATTATAGTCATAGTAATAAAAATAGTGTGGAATTTTCACAAGAACAGACAATCTGACCCATCTGCAAAATGGGAAAATTCAGAGATAGAATCAACTATTGAATTAGGTACCATAAAGAAAGAGAGAAAAGATAGTCTAGTAAAAGAGAGAAAAACTGTCAAACCATTTGAAAAAAAAAATAATACTGCTTCCCTACCTAAAATGATATAATTTACAGAGAAAAAAATTAAATGTAGTAAATGTGTGATGAGATACTCAACATCATTGGTCATCAGGAACATTAACAATAAAACAATAATTAAGTATTATTCTCCTCCTGTTAGTTTGGGACAAATTGGGAAGCTCGTTGGTGTCAAGTGTTGGCCCTGCTCTAGTGAAATGGAAACCTTCTGCACTACTGTTTAGTTCTGTAGACTGATTATTCTAGAAAGCAATCTCTCTTATCTCATAGTTATGGAAATTCATAATTCATTTCATCATCATAATTTTCTACTAAGTTTTGCTATGGTCATGAACTGCCTTCGAATTTCAGTGGCTCACAGTAACAGACCTATCCTTTTAGGCTTCCTTCCTTTCTTGGATATGTACTACATACCTATATAAATTAATTATAAATTTTAAAGGAATTATTTATTTATGGGGCACCGGGGTAGCTCAGTTAAGTGTCTGCCTTCAGCTCAGGTCATGATCCCAGGGTCCTGGGATCCAGCCTATGCCAGGCTCCTTGCTCAGTACAGAGTCTGCTTCTTCTTCTGCCCCTCCTCCTACTCATGCTCTCTCTCTCTCTCTTTCTAAAATAAATCTATTTATTTATTTGAGAGAGAGAGCACAAGCAAGAAGTCCAGAGGAAGAGAGAGAGAGAGAATCTCACGCTTCACTCAGTGTACAGCCCAACGTGAGGCCTAATCTCATGACTCTAATATCATAACCTGAGCTGAAACCAAGAGTTAGATGCCTGACTGAGCCATCCGTGTGCCTCAAATTCTCACTTCTTAATTAGGGTTGTAAAATTACTACAATTTCCACTCTGATCTGTGTTTGATACATGCTTTATTTTATTTATTTTCTTCTAATTAGCAGTATCTTCTCCCCCACAAGTCATTTTTGAGTCTGTTTCACAAAATCATGTTTTTCACTTCATTAGCACTTTCCTAAATCACACCAACAAAAATTCAGGCCCAGAAGCTGTTACTAACCTTTTTGTTTTTTCCTATTTCAATGTACCTTATAGGCTGCTCTTAATTTTGTTCTAATAGAAAGCAGATCTCACCATCTGACCCAAATACAGACCAACATGTGCTCAATGAAGTTAAAAGTATCTTGCCCAATAATCAAAGCACTTTATCCAATACTAAATTCACTTTTACATTTTTTTTGACTCACCAGCCAGATCTGGCTTTGAATTTCAGGTCTATAACTCACTAGATGTATAAACTTGTAAAGTTACTTAATCTCACTTGTCCTCTGAAAATGAGAATAATAATATAACCTACTTTACACAATTGTGTAAGAATTAATATATGTAAAGTGTTAATCATATCTATCACAAAGCCAGTATTAAAAGGATTATCTACCACTAATAATACATATTGCTAATATTATTATTCTATCCTATTATGTGCTGCAGCCAAATAAAGCATTTCTTCCCCCAGAACATCTCCTGAAAAGTCCTTTTCTTGTGTATTTGTCCATGGATATTCTTACAGATAATATCTTCATGTCCTTGTTTGCTTAACCATGATCTGACCTTTACTCAATGAGAACCTCTTCCCAGGAAAATTCTCAACACCTTGGGTCAGAAATAATCTCTACCTCCAAATTTCCCATTGAAAGCCACACATTTAATAGGACAATCATTTATCTGCTTTTTTTTTTGTAGAGACCATATTTATTTGTGTCCCTCAGTAGAATGTAAATTTCTGTATTTGGAGAATATGTCATCAGTTTGATATTTTTAATTCCCAGTGTTTAGTACAGTGCTTTGAACAACATAAATGCTCAAAAAATACTTACTGATTTAAATTTCAATTATACAAATAAGATGTAGCAATTATCAATCTCAAATTAGTTTCAAACTTTCTTTATATCTTATTATAATGATGAAATGCTCCTATGTGTGTGTATTTGCAACCTTACCAATATTCTAAGAAATGTGATTTTTCCTATTATTAGTCATAATTTCAATATGCCACATTTTCCATTTTTACATGTCAGGTAGGTGACAGTTTCCTTCACTCATGACTCTTCCTTTACAATTCCTTTATCTCATATAGTGAATTATTCATAAATATGAAAATCTGATCAATAAAATTTAGTGCTAAAGTATGGTAAGAGGCAGTATTTTTCAATGTTCAAACTAGTAATAAAATGATTATTTCATAACCACCTAAAATGTAACCAAAAGTAGATTTCTTTCCCCAAACTTATAGGAAAAAAAATACATTGGCAGAAGAGTGTTAGTCTTACCAAAAAAACCTGTTTACATTTCCTTGTTCCTGTGTTTAAATGAGGTCCCTTAATTACTCTTGACAGTGGACATTTAGCCAACCTATTTGCTACTTTTGAGCCAAGGCAACTATATGAGTTAAGGACAAATGGGGCTAGGCAGGGCTAGGTAGGGGGCCATGAAAGTAGGCTCACAAAAATCCCCAAAATGCTGAGGTATAAGGAAACCAGAGATAAAGGAACAAGCCAGACCACCCTGCCCTAGGTGTGGGTGAGGAGGGTATCTTTTTATGACAGTCATCTGTGACCAACAAAGAATAACCAGACCCCAAAGAAGAAGTAAGGCATCAAAGACGTTATCACTAGTCCTTACTCAGTGGTGATATCAGTAGACAATGTTAAAAGATTTAAGTTCCCTGGTTGGCTTCCAGTAAAAGACCAACCCTACAAGCCCGCAGTGGCAACCCAGTAGGGACATCTCTCACTTCTGAGAACTTTCTCTGTGTTTACTAAACTTTTATTCCTTTACTCACTCTCCTTTGTCTGCAAGATTCATTCTTTGACTCTGTGAGATAAGAGCCAAGCTCTCCCGTCATAGATAGTTTGATTGTTTATAACTATTTTTTCCAAATTCTCTCATCTGAGTAGTTAATAGATGATAGAATTAGAACATCCAAACAGCCCAAATTTTAAAGAGTATCATGCTATAAAGGAGAGTCACTCAACTCTCATCTATCTCCCTACTTATCTATAACATTACATATTTTTTCTCAAATCATCAAGGTATGAAATACATACACACAAAGTTGTTCTGCCTTAAGCACTAAGGTCTTCAGGGTTTATTTAATATTGCATTAACCCAGCCTATTCTGACTAATAATACTGACTTAAAAAAGGAAAGGACAAAAAGCCATTCACGGGCCCTTATTTTAAGGAATGAAAACACTGTAAATAAAATCTTTCCTTTTGTTCTAGCTATTTCTACTTGGTTGGTTAATAGAAAATATTTTTCATAAATAGTTACAGATTTCATTTGTATTCAGATATTTTTCTTTTTGTTGACGTTCATTTTTGGTAGTGAAGCCATCTTTTCCCAAAGCAGGTTCCACAAAGCATTAGGTCTATAGTATATGAAAAAAGAAATTTATAAGGAGAGAAATATCCTACAGTATTAGCTAATTTAATTTATAAGGCATCTGTTTTTTTTTTTTTTATAAGGCATCTGTTAAGTTACAATTTTTATTTTCATACATAAAGCTCAATTTTTTAAAAAAGAGTAATTTCTAAAATGACAGATCTCAATTAACCCTGATACCAACTGAAATATTTTTCCTCCAGCTTTTCACCTGACATGCCACGCATTCGCAAAGATGTGAATATAAGCTCTTCCCCTCTCTGAGTTCAATCCATCTTAAAATTTTCCTACAATAAGAAGCACTGGTAAGCAATATGTACTTTACTAAAATTTGATAAAGTTTAAGAAGAGTGTATGTATCTCAGGCATCACATAGCAAAAATATTCTTTCCTCAAGAAACTTTTTCATCCATGATGCTCTTGGTTTTCTATCTTTTCTTTTCTTGCATTTTTTGGATCTCCTCTGCCCTCCTTCAAACAGTCCTCAGCTTTTCATCCTTTCTTACTCAATGGATCAAATTTATCCTTTTTGTTGTACAGAGAATTTCAAAAAATTTCTCTAAAATCTGGGTTCCAGCAGTATATACTGAGTGTAGGCCAAGTACTGAACAAATTGCTGCTTCTTTTTAAATGAGTGGCTCCCCACTCTAAAGAATGCTGAGAAATATAATATCCTCAATCTTGTTATTCTTAGATGGCCTGAACTCACCAACCAGTTTATTGGATTCTTTCACAACCTTAAATGTCAGTCTAAATGTTGCTTCTTTTTAAAATACACCTCTGAATCTTTACACCTTTCTCTGTCCATAAGGTTTCACTGTGCATCTCTCTAAATAGCAATTATTCTGCAGAGTGGCAAATATTTTTCTACTCCATTGGAAACTGAAAAGCCATCAAGTCAGTTAAGGGAATTTTCATCCTGTGAGATCATAAGAGAGGAAGGGAAAAAAAGTGGCTGCATTCAAAATTAAAGGAGGATCAAGCATATATCTATCTCTCTATATATACACATTTGTTTCTGTTATTGTTTTTTAGTGTTACTATTTTTGCCCTGTTCTTATTTTTGTCTTCCACTCTTTTTCTGTGTTTTGTGGTTTTAACTGGACAGTTACAGTTACATTTTTCTCCTTTTTTTAATAGCATATCAATACTTGATTTGTTTGTTTTTAACATTTTTTCTCCTAGTTGCCCTGCAGTTTGCAATATACATTTACAACTAATCCATGACCACTTTGAAACAACGGTATGTCATTTAACAGATACTGTGAGTACTTTATAATAACACCACAATCCTAGTCCCCTCCTATTGTCTCTTGTTCTGTGTCTTTCAATTTACTTGTATATGGACATCCACAAGCATGTATATATTCATAATATATATATATATTAAAGCATGTATAATCAAATTCATTGTTGGTATTATTTTGAACAAACTGTTCTCGGTTAGATCAATTAACAATAGGAACAGTTTAAATTTTCCTTCCCTTACTTCGTTAATGCTCTCTCTTTATGTGGAAATTAGTTTCCAATCTGTATCATTTCTATTTACTCTAAAGAAACTCTCAAAATTTTGTGCACATCTACTGGCAACTAATTCCCTCAATTTTATTTGTCTAAAATAGCCTTTATTTCTCCTTCACTTTTGAAGCATAATTTTGTAGGGTACAAAATTCTATGTTGATGTTATTTTTCTCTCAATGTTTTAAATATGTAGTTCACTTTTTTCTTGCTTGCATAGTTTCTTAGAAGTAGGATGTAATTCTAAGTTCTGTTTTTCTATCGGTAAAGTGTTTTTCCTCAACTTCTGGTTTCTTTCAGGAGTTTATCTTTTGCTTTATTTTCCGGGTAGTTTGAAAATTATGTGCCCATGTGTCATTTTTTAGCATTTATCCTACTAGTGTTCTCTGACTCAGAAAAGAAACAAACAACAATGAGCCACCACTTGAGTGAACTTCAAGGAAAACACTAACTTTAGGGGAAGGCCAAATTCACAACAGAGCAAAATGTTGAGAAGAATGTTCAAAGAAGACATTGAGGATCCGGGCAACTTCCAATTATAAGGGAACACTGAAGAGTCTTCAAGAGTGTGGGGGAGTAATAGGGAAGAGAAACTGATAGAAACCTGAAAAACTTATAAAACTTAGAGTCTGGGAGTTAAGATTGACCTGTGATTCCTATTGTCACTGATAGGAAGAAATTTAATTCCTAATCATCCTGGTGGGCTTGTTGCATAGAATTATGGAGAAACAGGGTGAAAGGATGGAGAGAAGAATGGGTATCTAAGATTTCTCTTAATCTCTGTTTAAAGAAACATGTAGGCTGGGGAAGGTAGGTTCTTATTTCAATCACATTGTTACTTTTTTGATCTGTGATGCTGATGCTCAGTGTCCTAGTTGGGATATGTATGTCTAGCAAGGATGAAGGGGGTTATTCTACTCTGTTAGGAAGGGGCAAGTTGCACATAGGTCATAGGTCTTCTCTTAATTCCTATTGATGGAATTGAGCACCTTCAGGAAATAGGATGTTTTTCTGATGTTGAAACTTTTTATCCCCTAATAAAAGGAAAAGAAACCATAAGAAAATTTGGCCTCAGTCGTTTGTGTGAATGTCTTTCTTATACGCTTGTAAGTAGGTAGACATCCTGGAAACTATGATCTTACTCTAAGGATGTTGGCTCTGTTTGGGGACATCAAAAATGAATTGTCAATGTGTTGACTTTTTTTATTGCATGAATAGAGGGAAAAGTTAATTGGGTAATGGAAAAAATTATAGTTTTACTAAAATAACCAATTAATTGTTTAGAATTGAAATAAATGGAAAGAAAAAAACTACTTTTTCTATTCAACATTCTCATTCATAGGACAAGCAAGATTTTTTTAAGGCTTGAAATTCAATGTGAGTATAAGAAAAATTTATGCTTTATGCATATCTTTCCAAAAACTGACATTAAAATAAGCTCTACACCTACTGTTATTACAATAGGGCAGAAATGAAGTTTATCAGAAGTATTAGTGCCAAGGCTAGGCAAAGGAATATGAAAGAGTTGCAGAGATATTTGTAAAATGTATATTGAAGCAGTGCTGGTGAAGAATTTTACTGTTGGCTGAGATGAGCAAAGAATAAAGTATAAGGTGACACTAATTCACTGTATTATATTGAGAAGATGAATGATGTGGTTTAAAGAATTTTATCTCAGTTTAATTCAATAGTTCAGAATCACTCAGCATTAAATTCAGACTCCTGTTAAGACTATATATCAGGGTCTAAGTAATACAATTTTAACTTTGTTTTGATCTTCTCCAAACTTTCTCTCTTACTTCCCATGCTTTCTTGTTTTATCATTCCTGACATTAATCTTCACATATATGTTTTGTTTTATCTGTATCTTACACTTCCACAATGTAGGGCTTCTAAAATAACTCACTATCATTCTTATCAATTAAATTTCTAACTTAAATTTAGAAAAAAAATTAGTCGTCTAAATTTAACTTACAACTACTCTTCTCATTTTCAGCTTGTCTGGGAACTATGATAGATTAAATTATAGAAGAGTATGACTTTCACACTTGTGAACTTTCATAAAACTTGATAAAAATCAAGACAGTAATCCTGCCTGATGATACGGAATTAAAGAAAGAAATATTTCTTTTTTCATTATGAAATATGAAAAGTACTACCGACTCTTTCTCATGTGTTTCTCAAATATTTTTCTGGTCATATTTTTCATACATTAAAAGAAGCAGCAATAGTACCATCTCCCTGACACATGAGATATAGTTAAAATGCAATAAATACAAACAAAGCTAAAAGAGTTATATTTTAATTTTCTTTTTTTTAATACTTTATTTTTTTAATTTTTATTTATTTATGATAGTCACAGAGAGAGAGAGAGAGAGAGAGAGAGGCAGAGACACAGGCAGAGGGAGAAGCAGGCTCCATGCACCGGGAGCTCGATGTGGGATTTGATCCCGGGTCTCCAGGATCGCACCCTGGGCCAAAGACAGGCGCTAAACTTCTGCGCCACCCAGGGATCCCTATTTTAATTTTCATTTTAAGTTTAACACATTTAGTAATAAAAACAATGACAGAAAAATATATGCACATAGAGATATAGTTATATATGTGTACATAGAGCTATAATATGCATACCAGATATTATAACATGAAAAATACTTTCATGAAATATTACAATGGCCAGACAAAAAGAACTTCAGTCATTCCCTTTTTATGAAGTCACTAAACACAATAATTATCTAAGATATTCAAAATTTGAGGTAATTTTAATATTAATAAAACTTCATTGCAGTTTTGAATAAAGTTTTTGTTAAAATAAGCCAACAAAAATATTTTAAAGAGTTCCAAAATTACAGACTTGGAAACAGAATCAGGCTAGGTACCTGACATCCAGTGATAAAATAAAAATTAAGTGTTACACTCCTAAGTATAATAAAGTGATGTGTTTCAATTGCTCTCATGTGAATTCCCTACTGTCATGTAAAATTCCACCTCAGCATAGTTATTCAAATTGTAATGTTTACTGTATACAAAGATTATGTGCCTTCTATCAATGTCTTTAAAAATGAATAAAGAAAGAAAGAAAGATTAACAGGAACACAGAATGAAAACCATGCCATGTAAAGACTACTGTTGTTGTGGTAACAGAAACAGACACTGTATTGCTTAGCCTTGTTGTCAGTATAATCCATTCCAATGTGATGTGTGAAAGAGTCTCATAAAGGAGGAGAATGCACAGATTATATTGTGGTATCTTTACTAAGCAGTTTTTCAAAGAATAAACCCTTCATATGCATAACAATCTTTATCTGCTCTTGCAGGTTTGTAGTTTTTTGTATTTATCAATAGGTTTTCAAAAATACATGCACATTTATTGTTGACATTATACTATTTTATTCTTTCTAATACATATCACAGTAATTACGTGACACAGGGAAGCACAACAACATTTTATCTAGCTATTTTATCTAATTGTTATATCATCCATAATTGATTTTGTATTACATCTTGATATAGCAATCATTGATTTGAAATTTAGGAAGTATTATGAAATCTATTACTATCAAGAGAGTACAAGTAGTAGAAAACAACTTAAATAACAAAAATAAATGCATTTTTAGAGTTGATACCAAAAGCAAAGACAAGAAAACCAAAAATAAACAAGTGGAACTACACCAAACTAAAAATCCGCACAGCAAAAGAAACCATCAAAAACAAGAAATAGTAACCTATGGAGTGGAAGAAAATATTTATTAATGACGTATGTGATATGTGGTTACTATCCTAAGGAGAGAAAGAGCTCATATAACTCAATGACAACAACAACAACGATTCAAAAATGGTCAGAGGAATTGAATAAACATTTTTTCCAAAGAAGGGTCATAGACAATTAACAAGTATAGGAAAAGTGCTCAATACCACTTAATTATCAGAGAGCTGCAAAACAAAACCACAATGAGATGTGATCTCGTACTATTAGAATGACCTACATCAAAAATATAAGACATAATGTATTGACAAGGTTAAATGAAATGGAACCCTTATGCACTGTTGGTGGGAATGTGAACTGGTGCAGCCACTATGGAAAACAGTATGGAGGTTCCTCAAAAAGTTAAAATTGGACTACCATATGACACAGCAATTCCATTTCTTGGTATATATCCAAAGGACACAAAGTCACTATGTCAAGGAGATATCTACAGCACTATGTATCCTGTAGCATTATTTAAATAACCAAGACATGGAAACAATCTAAGTGCCCATCAGTGAATAAATGGATAAAGAAAATGTAATATATCATGATAACATGGATGAATTTGAGAGCCATTATAATACATGAAATAAGTCAGGTTGTTGAGAAAGGACACTTATATATTATCTAACTTATATGTGGAATCTCAAAAAAAAAATCCTTCATAGAAATGTAAAACAAATTGTTGGTTTCCAAAGTCAAGGGCACTTGGAGGGAATGGGTAAAGGCGATCAGAAGATATAAACTGCTACTAATAAGATAAATAAATTCTGGCGATATAATGTACAACATCGTGACTAGGTTACTAATACTGTAATGCATATCGGAAAGTTGCTAAGAGAGTAGATCTTAAACGTTTTTAGCTTCATTTGTATTGAAACTCTACTGTTTGGTATGTACACATCTCAATCATTATATCTTCCTGATTGGTCCTTTTATCCTCACTTTGTCTCTAGTAATTTTCTTTACTATCATCTGTATGTTTTCCTTTTGTTTTGTTTTTATTTATTTTCTTAACTTATCTCCCACCCCCACCTCCCTTCTGATAACATCAGTTTGCTTTCTATAGCCTGTTTCTTGGTTTGCCTCTTTTTTTGTTTGTTTTTTACTTTCCATGTACCCATGTCATTTAATTTGACTTTGATATGAATTTCTTATAAAGAGCACAGAGTTGGGGGGCGCCTGGATGGCTCAGTCAGTTGAGCACCTGACCCTTGTGTTTGGCTCAGGTCATGATCTCAGAGTCCTGCAATAGAGTCCAGCTTCACTCCATGTTCAGCAGGGAGTCTGCTTGAGATTCTCTTTCTCTGCCCCTCTTACGCTCAAATAAATCTTTGAAGAGGACAAAGTTGGGTCTTATTTTTTAATCCACTCTATCAGTCTTTCTTTTTTGGGGGAGGTATATTAGTATCACTTATATTTAATATAACTTCTGAGATGGTAAAGCTCTATCATTTTTTATTTTTTTTATTTTATTTTTTTTAAGATGTTATTTATTCATTCATGAGAGACAGAGAGAGAGAGGCAGAGACACAGGCAGAGGGAGAGGCAGGCTCCCTGCAGGGAGCCCGATGTGGGACTCAATCCTGGGTCTCCAGGATCAGGCCCTGGGCTGAAGGCGGCGCTAAACCGCTGAGCCACCTGGGCTGCCCCTCTATCATTTTTTTAAAATGTTTCCTCTGTTTGTTGTCCCTTTGTTTTTTATCTTGCCTTCATGTGGGTCATTTGAACATATTTTTTTTCTTCTCTCTATATTTAATTATAGTGTTTATGAATGTATCTCTTACAGTTTTTAAAATCTTTTTTTAAACTTTTAATAAGGGCAGCCCAGGTGGCTCAGTGGCTTAGCACTGCCTTTAGCCCAGGGCATGATCCTAGAGAACCTGGATGGAGTCCAACATCAGGCTCCCTGCATGGAGCCTGCTTCTCCATCTGCCTGTGTCTCTGCCTCTCTCTCTCTCTGTGTCTCTATGAATAAATAAATAAAATATTAAAAATAAACTCTCAATAAATAATTCAAGAGTTCTAAACCACATTTCTAAGTCATGCTTGCTAATATGGAGAAATAGTTCAATAACCTCAAGAAATTGAGAATCTAGTTCATAAAGGTTAGCTCATTCTTTTTTAAACCAATGGATTATTATTAAGCACATCCCTCATTTTTCAAATGAAATCTTACAGAAATGATGGTAGATACTTATAGTTACCCAGACTCCTGCAGACCTCTGACTAAATGAAGAATAAGACATGACCCTTTCAGATATGTAAAGATAGCATCCATTTTCTTCTTTTATATGTAAAATTAAAAAAGCAATATGATGCAACTCTTTTCTTTAGTGGTATATAATAACTTTCTTTCCCATTCCTTTTCAGTTGCCTAATATTATCATCATACTGTAGATATTGATACCACTAAAATGTCAGCCACTAAATATTTTCTGAATAAAGACTCCTATTCATCCTTCTTCAATTGTTTCTACTGTCCTATAATTAATGGCAATGCTACTTCCAATCTGCTGTTTTGAATCACCACTGCTTTGCAGTTATACTACAAAGAATTTATAAGATACTTTAGAACATACAGGAAGAAAAAAATGCATTCTTAGGTAAATCCAAAAGTTGACATTTTCTGTAACTGCTGCTAAAACTATGGATAGCATCACACTTCAAAAGGGACTTTGGATTGTCCAGACATCTAACATCCTTAAGGAGTTTATTCTCTATCTAAAAAATGATTAACCCACCAAGTCCAGCCATATGATTTAGAATGCTTACTACTGAATTACCAGAATTCTGCGTGAGTTATATACTGATAAAGCACATAAGAACATTTTAGGATTTGCTGATTCAATTACTCAGCAATCTCATAAAGGAATTAAGTTATTTCTATTGTGATATGTTGTATCTTTTTTCCTAAAAATTTTATTTATTTAATTATTTATTTAATTAATTATTTATTTACTTATTTATGAGAGACAGAGAGAGAAAGTAATAGAGATGGAGAGTACAAGTGGGAGAGGGACAAGTAGACTCAACACTGAGCACAGAACTGGATGTGAGTTCATCCCATGACCTTGAAGTCATTACCTGAGTTCAAATCAAGAGTCAGATGCTTAACCAACAGAGCCACTTAGGCACCCCAGTATGTCATACTGATACTACCTTCCTTCACTATCATGAGATGGCCTCAGCAATTCCAAGTGCTGCATGAATACAGGATGATATCCACCCAATAAAAGGGGTGTTTCCCTCTATGCAAGGACTTGCTTTGGCATAGAAAACCTTTCCCAGAAGCCAACAAGCACACCCCTTAAATTCCAGAGGGTATATTGACAAATGTGTATATCTGCACACTAAACATTAGCAAGTAGAATAAGATCACCGATATCTTTTAGATGATTCAAGATTATTTGTATTGACATAGGGGGGCAAATACTTTCCCTAAGTAAATATAATGGTGATTGTCTCCATAACACTGAAGACTTATTAGCAAAATAATGAAAGATATGACTTTTGCTAGGCAACCAACAACAGGAAAATGTTGTCACATAACTTAAGGAAGCAACAGTTTGAAGAGGGAAATCGGATAACCAAATACAATGGTTCTGATATAAAGTGAGATTGAGAAATAAAAAGAAAATTGCGTTATCAATAGTAAGGTCATTCATGACCTTTGTAAAATACTTTTGGTGAAGTAGTGAGATCATGCAGACTTGGAAAGAATGGTTAGAATGTCTCAAAAACAACTCTCCTTTATTTTTTTATTTTATTTTTTTTTACAACTCTCCTTTAAAATAAGATTATCCAAGGCTGAATATGCTTGACTATAACATCATATGTTTTAAGTCTGCAAAGAGGATGAAAAGATAAAGGAAATAGAGCTTAGTGATTTTAAATGAAAATATTCATGTCTTGACCTTAAATAGAAAGACTTAGTGTGGGCTTCTCATGAGCTACTCTAGTGGAGTTCAGGAAAATAACATAAAAATAATTCACTGAAGAGAAACCTGAGAAATAATGGTTGTTTTTGCTTTGGATGGAAATGCAATTTATATGGCATCCTGTGGAATTTGCTAATGTTTCACATTTATCCTAAAAGACAGATCCTTCTTCTACAAGACAACAGATGAATTCCCTTGAGGTTATTCAGCACTTTCTGTGTAGTGATACACAGAGAATACTTTAAGAACTGATGTGAGGGAGGGAGTTAGTTCTAGGGAAGGTCTAGTGTTGAATGGCATCTTAGATAAAAAGAAAGTAATTTAAGAAATGTTGTGAATATTCATAATATCCCATTAACACATATAATAATTTTCAGCTCTATAGCTAAGCATGCTGTTATCCCTCTTTTTAGCACAGTTAATATTTCATAAAATGTTCTGATACACTGCAGGGTTACCAACACTGTCTTTAATGTGACATTTTTCTTTGAAGGACTGAAACCAAGTGGTCTCTCCAGGGCATCATAAATCTTAGTTTTCATTTAGAATATAGAAACCATAAAGAACATAAAACAATATTTAAGCCTCAGAGAAGACCAATTTCCAATACAAAATGGGATTGTTATGACAGTAAAGGAATGAGCAGATGAGAATAGGAACACTCCAATTTACACAAGGCTGCCAGAAACAAAATAAGGGAGGCATAGGAGCCCCAGGGATGGTACATGATAAAGCAGTGACCAGAAAACTGAAATGGTCCACGTGGACTATTCCATTTTTCAGCCATCTGTAACAAAAGACTATAGAATATCAAGATTTAAATGATATTGCTAAAGACAGATGCTCAAATGATTTAAACATATATATTTTACATTTACATATATTCATTTATAGCATAAGAATAAAGTTAAGAATACCTTTTTTTAAGTAAATTTATAAAGAAACATGATCTGAGAAACTTTTAAGGTAAAATAATTGCATGGAATTAAGCCATAATACATTATAATTCCCTAATTACATACACCATCTTTAAACTTTTGAAGCCATTAAAGCATAGCAGGAATTTAATGGGATATCTAATTTTGTCTACATCTATTGCATGATTCATTTCTTAGAAGTTTTTGTGAGTCTACGTGTGGGTAGGAAACTTTCAGAGTGTTTATATCCCAACAGTATATTATTGTTCTATTTCTAAATATACCCTGGGGTTTGCAAAAATAATATAAATAGAGTTTCTACAAATATCAACGACTTCCATTAAAATGTTTAAAAAGAAGGTTTATTGTAAACTAATAGTACAAAGATATCACTGTATTTCATTTTGCTTTTACTGAAAATAAAAAATGTTAATGATTGACTTAAAATAATAGGTAGTCAATCATCTAATAAGCATTTATGATACATTCTTCTGAATGTTTTATTTATTTATTTTTAAAATTTTTTTTAATTTATTTATGATAGTCAGAGAGAGAGAGAGAGAGAGAGAGAGGCAGAGACACAGGCAGAGGGAGAAGCAGGCTCCATGCACGGGGAGCCTGACGTGGGATTCGATCCCGGGTCTCCAGGATCGCACCCTGGGCCAAAGGCAGGCGCCAAACCGCTGCGCCACCCAGGGATCCCCTTCTGAATGTTTTAAATGCTTAACCCATGTTATTTTCACATTAAATTTATGAAATGCAATTTTTAAAGTAATTTTATAGACTCGTTAACCAGATTTCTGACAGCTTACATCACTGAGTCCATTGAGTTGCTAAGACTTGACCCTAGGTATTCTGGCTACAAAACCTGTACCTATAATGAATATGTTATTTGGCAAACTTTCTTATGAATTGTTTTATTATATATACCAGTAAGTCAAGTTACTATCTTTATCTAAAATTAGTTTGTAGACTGAACTGGCATAGTATGCAGAAAATGATATGAAAGTATTAATATGATACAATTTAGAGCTTTCCCACAAAAAAACTCTTGCTTCCTCTCATTATTTTTATTCTCAATACATTTTAAATGACTATTTCCCATTGCTTAAAATACTACAGTAAAAAATAAAAAAAAGATTTTATTTATTCATATGAGACCCAGAGAGAGGCAGAGACACAGGCAGCGGGAGAAGCAGGCTCCATCCAGGGAGCCTGATGTGGGACTCGATCCCAGGACCCCAGGATCATGACCTGAGCCAAAGGCATATGCTCAACCACTGAACCACCCTGGTGCCCAGTAAAATAAAAATTCTTATGGGTGGTAAATAGTTCATGCTGTAATTAATCACCTAATATTTTGTATGACGTTCCTAAAACATGGTCTGAGGACACCTGGAATCAGAACTACTATGTTTGACAATTATTTAAATACTTCTAGACATATATTGTATTTCTGCTAGTGAAGACTGAAATTAGTTATTAAACAAGCTTTCAAGTAATATATATGTAGAGTAAAATTTCAAAGTTGGACTAAATATGAATGAATTATACATTTTTTTTTGTTTTTTAATCCTAAAAGTAAGACTTGGGGTGAACATGAAAATATTGGATCTTGTATATTGTTGAGCTACAATGCTACTAAAAATGGGAAACCATATATATAGAAGATATGGTAAATGGTAATAAATTCTTGCATACTTTAAAATACCACTGAGTGATGTCAGTGACTGACTGTGGTTGATTTCAAATCATTAAATTTTTATATTTTTTTAAGATTTTATTTTTTTAAATATTTATTTATTTATGATAGTCACACACACACAGAGAGAGAGAGAGGCAGAGACACAGGCTGAGGGAGAACCAGGCTCCATGCACGGGGAGCCCGATGTGGGATTCGATCCCCGGTCTCCAAGATCACGCCCTGGGCCAAAGGTCGGCGCCAAACCGCTGCGTCACCCAGGGATCCCGAATCATTACATTTTTGTTAGAATTAGATGTTCATAAAATATTGCAAAAGATCATCAATCATTTAAAGTATTCTAAAGTGTTGAGAATTTTTTTAGATTTCCTTTTACCAAAGACAGTTTATCTTAAACCACTTGAAAATAATCGAAAATCATGCTATTAAAGTTCATTTTAATAAAAGTATTTTTTTTTGTTTTTATAGAACTATTGTGTCCATTACTTTAAATGTCTACATGATTGATTGGAATTTTAAAATCTTTGACATATACAGTTTCTTATTTTAAATTATTGTTGGAAAGACAATTGCTTGTATTTTGAGAATTTTCAAAAGCCAAACCAAGGCTCACACATTTGAGTTGCTTAACATTACACACTGAAATAAGAAATTTCTATTTACAATAGTATAAAGTTGTATGGGAAGGAGGTAAAAGAAGTTAAAGAAAGAAGCAACAGATTTTAAAATTCCTTTTTTACTCAAATGATCCAATTTGAGCTGGAATACAACTCAAGCAATCTGTAGGGTGTCAGTAAGAAACAGAGCAGCAGATGAGTAGGAACTGACATTTGTGGCTTGGGAAAAAATTTGGCAAGGAGAGCAAAAAACAAGTAGTTACAGTGCTCTAAATGGCCATAAAAGTACAGTCTTCTGAAAAACATAGGGCAATTTAAATTCGTATTTTTATTTTCTTCCTCTATTAAGTGATACATATTTGGCAGTAGGGCTATAAGTGAGAAGTCAAAATATTCTTCCTAAAAACAATACAAGCAAGCATTTTATGAAGAATAGGAATGCAGAAAAGCATATTTTTATATTTGGTAGATATTTAAAATATTTAATGTAAATCTGCAATACTTGGAAAATACATCTCAGGTTCCATCCATAACAATCTTGCAAAAATCATAGGATTTTATTGTTCAAAACCTCCTGAGGTTTGCATAATTATCCCCTCAAAAGACAAAACCTATGAGAACAGTTGAATGTGTTGCCTTTATGCTGATCTCTATGAGTTACAGTACCTAATAAATTATCAAGATGAACTAGGGATCAGAGATATTAAGTCTACACAGGGTCTATGGCCATTGATATAATTTCAGATCTTCAATTAAAATAAAAATTGACAATGCACAGATTCATTGCCAAAAACCAAGAGTCATATTGTCAGGTCAAAATCAAATGCTAGAGAATATATGCATTTATGGTAAAGAAATAAACAAAAAAAATGCTAATGCAAAATCCTTTTCTTCTGTGATATTAAGTCAGTCTTCTCTTTATGACTTTTAGAAATATCTTAAATGCAGTAAGCCCCATGATAATAATACCCCTTACCATAATAACCGATATTTGAATATAATGTGAATTTTTAATTGACTCATAGTGTCCAATAAAGTTCACATTTACAAGTTTTTTAAAAATTAATAAAGTAGCAGGGGAAGTGCCATGTAGAGCAATAGCTGGTCCTCAACAAATACTTGTTAATTGACAGGCTGAATGAATGAATAGACTGGCCTTCCTCATTTATTGGTAATTATTGCTACAGATTCCCATATTATTAGAAGGGCATGTATTGGTTCCGTTTTTAATTTGCATATATATATATTTTTAATTAAGTATAGTTTGCATCAGAGCATAGTTTTCATCCTACTGGGCCTTATGCTTTCTGTTTGGTAGGACTCTACACTGCTACAGGCATTTAAAAAATATTACCTAGGGCACTTGGGTGGCTCAGTCAGTTAAGCGTCTCCCTTTGGTTCAGGTCTCCGGTCCTGGGATTGAGCCTCACATTGGGTTCCCATGGAGTTTGCCTCTCCTTCTGTCCTTCTTCCTGGCTCATTCTCTCTCTCTCTCTCTCTCAAAAATTAATAAAATCTTAAAAAAGTTTTGACTGAATCCCTACTATGCATAAAGTAGAATTATTTATTGCTAGTTTGGAAAAAAAATCTCCATACTTAGCTCCAGGGATGACTGGAGATTCTGGTGTCAATTCTTGACAAGATAAGGAGGAATGAGTCAAATAATGATTTTTGAAACATTCTTTAGTTTGACCCCTCCTTGGGTAGGGCCGACTTGTTTACTGGTGGCTTTTACCTGGTATAATCTGAGAGGCAGCTTGACTTGGCTACATAACCTGAGGAAAAAGGCCCCATGGAAAACTTCCGTGGAAGTTCTCCTAAAATGAAGATTTCTTGCACGTATCTTGGTGGTTCATACTCCAAAGACCAAGTACATTCTATATAATTGAGAAAAATCCCAGGTATATATATGTTCACTGCTTGGTTGGGTCTTCAGAAGCCTTTAAAAGTCTTACATGAAAATGTTCTGTGGCATTTTGAGAGTACTTTCAATTGCTGAAAATGTATAAACTTTGCAGTCAATTATGAAATGAATTGATGGAAATTCCATATTGTACAGGTAGGTATTACACTGTCATGGCGTGCACAGTACCCTCTTTATAGCTCATTCTTTTTTCTTTACAGATAATCTCAATCTTCTCTCATACTTCCAGGTACCATACATTAGCCTTTTTCAAAAGCAAGCTAATAAAATAGTACTTTAAGCTGTTCTATATTTTTTTTCAAGTGTTTAATTCTTTCATAATTTGTGGTGTGACAAAAATGTTCAGGAAACTAAATATTTTGTGCAGAATAGCAAGATAACATGAAAAATATCTCAGAAAAGACTATTAAACATGGCTCACACCTTACTTAAAACATACTATAAGCATCTTTTGCCTCTAAAAATGATTTAGGTTCAGTGATTTCTTTAATGGAGACTCAGATTTGATCATGATTATTGGAAATAAATTTAGGACTAGGATATAGGTATTTATAGTTGTATTTTGTGATTATAGCTGAGATCTCAGTTAATGCCTGGGAAATTCATATTTATTTACAGAAAGGGACACAGGACTTTGAGGACATTCTATTTTCTTTATTTCAATTAATATTGACTCTAATACACTAATAAACTGTTAAACACCATGGTCCATACTTTTTCAAATATTATGTTAATTTTTATTAGAGTAATAGAAGTGTATCTTATAAAAAACTAGTGCTGAAGTTTAAAATGTTGGCAATCCTATTGATATCTACAGTTATCATTCTATATAAAAATGTTTATATCATTTTTGATTGATCAATTTTTATGACTAAATAAATCCTTTAATAGAAAAACATGGTTTTAAAAAATCCACTGCTATCTTTCTACCAGTAAATATGATTCTTTAAAGTTAAATCCTCAGTTAATAATATTATCATTATAATAATGCTTAATGATGAGTCAAAAATACCATCATGATTCCTTTTTTGAAAACATTTGTATTATCTGAACTTAATAACTGAATTTTATTTTACATTTTCATAAATTTCTATAAGCTTATTATAAATTTCTATTCTCAAAATTTTATACAGATCTTTAAAATGCTAAACAAAATATTTCTTTCCAAATACTCCAACTCAGCCTACACTTTCATATTTTTCTTGTAGAAATATCTTCCAAATGGGATGCCTGGGTGGCTCAGCAGTTCAGCATCTGCCTTTGACTCAGAGCGTGATCCCAAAGTCCCGGGATCGGGATCAAGTCTCGCATCAAGCTCCCTGCAGGGAGCCTGCTTCTCCCTCTGCCTGTGTGTCTGCCTTTCTCTCTGTGTGTTTCTCATGAATAAATAAATAAAATCTTAAAAAAAGGAAATATCTTCCAAAGCATCCAAATTTCTGTTAAAATGGTCAAATTGATCTTTAAGCCTACTGCATATGTATTATAATGTTCCCAATGTCTGTTGATGTATATGATCTACTCTAGGCTTAATAACCATCAGTAGATACTTCGATAGTGAAACTGTAATTTCAGTAGCAATTGGCAAGCATAACTTGTTTTTGCTACACATGTTGTCAGCTGAGGTGATTGGCATGCTGAGGATGATTAGACAGGTGGATGCTGGCATACATGAAGATTTGCTCCTTCATATGTGTGTTGATTGATTCAGGCTACAGGCTAGATCTTGGTCTGTAGACTAGAGCAGCTCTAAGGGGCTACTATATGGCTTCCTCACAGCATGATGTCTGTGTTTCAAGAGCAAGATTCTTAAAAGAACAAGGCAGGATTTCATGATTTTTTTTTATGCCTGCCTTTGGAAAACACATAGCTTTACTTACGCCATCTTCTTTGGGGATACAGAAACAATCATTCAACAAAGTGGAGAGGAATGGAACCCTTCAGCCAATGGTAAGACTATCTGTCATATTGTAACGGCATGTGGGGTGGGATATGTCATAGTGGCCCTATTTGGAAAGTGTAAGTAGTCATACACCACATGACTCTTCTCTGTTAAATTCTCAACTCCACGTTCCTCTTAGATAAGTGAAGTACAGCTCTCAGCCTCTGTGAAACGGTTTATGGATAATAATGCACGTTCAAATAGATAGATGATGATGATGAAGATAGGTAGACAGATAAATAGATAGATGATAAAATAAACATTGGAAAGAAAACATTTAACTAGTGGTTTAAAAAAGAAAAAAATGTAATAAAAGTAAGGAAGGAATTACCATATATAAAAATAAAATTATATGAAGTTATATGGCTAATTGCACTATACACTGTGACTAATTGCAACTATATATAATTATATATTTTTTTTACTTTATTGTACTTAACTATTTTTATCTTTTAAAATATTTTTAAAATTTTATATTTTAGGGTAATTTTAGGTTCAGAGCCAAATTGAAAAGTTATGGCAAAATCGCTATAACTTTTTCTCACTTTGCTGTGAAACTAAAATTGTGACAGAGGTACAGAGAATTCGTATATACTCTCTGCACTCAGCTCCACATGCATAGCTATCTACAGTATCAACATCCCCCGCTGGTGTGGTATATTTATTACAATCGGTGAACCTATGCTGACACATCATAACCACTCCAAAATCCACAGTTTCCATTAGGATTCAATCTCGGTATTATTTTACATTCTATGGGTGTGGATAAATATATGATGACATGTATCTGTCATTATGATATTGTGCACATCATTTTAAAATAATCCTTAAAAATCCCCTCTGCTCTGCCAATTATCCCTTCTTCTCTCAACCCCTGGCAACTGCTTGTTATTTTTATCATCTACATAGTTTTGTCTTTTCCAGAAAGTCATATCTTTGGAAACATAGGGTACATAGCTTTTTCAGATTCCTTGATGTCTTCACATGGCTTGGTAGCTCATTTCTTTTTAGCACTAAATAATATTCCATTGTCTGAATGTACCACATTTTATATTTATCCATTTACCTACAGAAGGACATCTTGGTTGCTTCCAAGTTTTGGTAGTTATGATAAAGCTGCAAAAAACATTCATGTGCCAGTTTTGTGTTATAGAAGTTTTCTATTACTTTGGGTAAATACTAATAAATATGGATCATATGGTAAAAGTATGCTGATTTTGTTTTTTTTGTGTGTTTTTTTAAATTTATTTTATTTATTTATGATAGTCATACAGAGAGAGAGAGAGAGAGGCAGAGACAGAGGCAGAGGGAGAAGCAGGCTCCATGCACAGGGAGCCCGACGTGGGACTCGATCCCGGGTCTCCAGGATCGCGCCCTGGGCCAAAGGCAGGCGCCAAACCGCTGCGCCACCCAGGGATCCCCAAGTATGCTGATTTTGTAAGAAACTGCCAAAATACTTTCCAAAGTGTCTATACCATTTTACATGCCTGGCAGTACTGGTGTTGTCAGTGTTCTGGATTTGGGGCATTTTAATAGATGTGTAGTGATAACTCATTGTTGTTTTCATTTATAATTTCCTGATGGCATATGATATGGAGCATCTTTTCATTTGTTTATTTTGCATTCGTATCTTCCTCGGTGAGGTCTTCTTTGGCCTAATTTTTAATCAAACTGTTGTTTTTTTATTGTTGGGTTTTAAGAGTTTGTTCTCTATTTTGAAGAACAGTCTTTTACAAACATTTTCTCACAGTCAATGGTTTTTCTTCTCTTAACATTGTCTTTCACAGGGCATAAGTCTTTTAATTTTAATGAAATACGGTTTACCAATTATTTCTTTCATGGATCATGATTTTGACTCTAAAAAGTCATTGCCAAACCCAAGGTAATCTGGATTTTTTTCTATGTTCTTCCAGGAATTTTATATTTTTGTGTTTTATATTTAGGTCTATGATTCATTTTGAGTTAATTTTGTCAAGGCTGCAAGGTCTACATCTAGATTCATTCTTTGGCATGTAGATTCAGTGTTCCCAGTTGTACCATTTGTTGAAGCAACTCTATTGTTATACTATATTGCCTTTGTTACTTTGTCAATGATCAGTCGTCTATATATGGGTCTATTTCTGGGCTCTCTATTCTGTTCAACTGATCTATTTGGCTGTTCTTTCACCAAAATCTCACTGTCTTGATTATTGTAATTTTATAATGTCTTAACATCAGTATCAGTCCTCCAATTCTGTTCTTCTGCCTTAATAATATATTGGATTTTCAGGGACTTTTGAATCACTTTATCAATATGCATAAAATAAATTTCTGGGATTGTAAATTAGGATTGCACTGAATCTATATATTAAGTTGAGAAGAACTGATATATTGACAATAACAAGTCTCCCCATATCCATGCACATGGAATATCTCTTCTTCATTCATTTTGTTATTCTTCGATTTCATTCATCAGTGTTTTTGTAGTTTTCCTCATATAGATCTTGTACATATTTTATTAGAGTTATACCTGAGAATTTTATTTTTGGAGTTCTAATGTAAATAGCACTCTATGTAAATAGCACCGTGTTTTTTTTTATTTCAAATTCTACTCATTCATTGCTGATATATAGGAAAGCAATTGACTTTTGTATATTTACCTGCAACCTACAATTTTGCTATAATTGCTTATTAGTTTCAGGAGTATCGTCACTGTTCTTTTGTTAATTACTCTGATATGTTCTCTGAAATTTTAGAAAAGTATTTTAAAATCCTTAAAGTGTGCTAAAATTCTTGCCATTCTTGCAATACACATGGATTTCATTGATTTTTTTAAAATCTTTATTTATTTATGATAGTCACAGAGAGAGAGAGAGAAAGGCAGACACATAGGCAGAGGGAGAAGCAGGCTCCATGCAGGGAGCCCGACGTGGGATTCGATCCCGGGTCTCCAGGATCGCGCCCTGGGCCAAAGGCAGGTGCTAAACCGCTGCGCTACCCAGGGATCCCGATTTCATTGATTTTATCATCTTTCTCTTTATAATTATGTTCCCAAGTGCTTTATATATTTTTTGAAGAACTATATCTTTAATAAGGAATCTATATAACTCAAATTAAACAAATACGTATTGTAATAATGTACAAATATTTATCTGAGAGGTAACATTTAAATATAAACCCTTACTCTGGATCTGCATGTAGATTCCATGAAATTATTAAATTGTAAATGTTGCAGGTAAATCTTAGTAAGAAGATGTACACTGCATGGGAGGCATATATCAGATAATTTTATGAAGACCAATTGTTTAAACGTACTTTGCATTTTCACTATAATATTCCTGAAATAATTAAGGGAAAATGACTTCAATGAAAGTAAAATCTTTGTGAGGAAAATAAGGGATCCTAACAGGCCTAAAATTTACATAGGTTACAAGAAATTTAGAAGTTATAAAATATACCGAGAACATAAAACTATAAAATATATAATCTGGTGATTCACGTGTCCAAAATAAATGTAAGGCTTAATATTGTTAAGATTGACAATACTTTCCAGATTGCTGTGATTATGTATAGCATTTTTTTTTCATAATTACTCCCAAAGTGCCTTAACTGCTAACAACCTAAATATCCTTCAACTGATAAATGTTGGCACATCCATATGATATTCTACTGAGCTATGAAAAAGAATAAACTTGTGATACATGCAACCACATTAATGAATACAAACTGTAAAATGCTAAGTGAACAGACAGGCTCGAAGTCTACATGACTCTATATGTCTGAATTCATTGATTTATTACTGAGTAAAAGACATAATTATTGGAAGGAAGCAGTGTCATTGGGGGCTAAAGGCTGGCAGTGGGCTGTCTTCAGACAAAAGGGTCTGAGAAAATTTTTAAATGATAGAAATTTTTTATGTTCTCTATTTGACAGTGATTACATGACTGCATGTGTCTGTCAAAAATCACAAAAGTGGACACTAAAAAATGGGTAAATTTTATGGTCTAGGTCATCTAAGTTATATTTATGTAAATTATTCCTCAATAAATCTGAAAAAGAGATAAAATAAAATTTGAAAGAATTAGATTAAAAATGGTAATTACTTGCAAACACTGAGATTATATATACAGGAAATAGTGAAAAATGACTATATTATAATCATTATGAATTTTTAGTATGATGATTGTACTTTTTAGTATATTTGTTGTATATGTAATATATACAAAGAAAATAAATTTTATTATTTTGTTTCTATATAGTCTGCTAATCAGAAAATGAGATTTTAAAATCTACCATTTAAAATTACATAAAAATAGGGATCCCTGGGTGGCACAGTGGTTTGGCGCCTGCCTTCGGCCCAGGGTGTGATCCTGGAGACTCGGGATCGAGTCCCACGTCGGGCTCCCGGTGCATGGAGCCTGCTTCTCCCTCTGCCTGTGTCTCTGCCTCTCTCTCTCTCTCTCTCTCTGTCTATCATAAATAAATAAAAAATTAAAAAAAATAAAATTACATAAAAATACATGAAATGTTCAGAATATATGCAATCATATATGAGAAATATCATTACAGAATGTTTTAAATGTAATTAAAATATATTAAAGAAAACAGTAATGAATAGTCAGGACTTTCAATAGTGTCCTTATTGATATGGAAAATGTAAAATTAGAACTGTACTTGTACACTAAATAAATTATAAGAAAGAGAAAAAAAGAAACCAAGAAACTTATGAGCTATAAAATTTCTAATTTATTGCTAGTTGGAATGTCAATTGATAAGAATCACTTTAGAAAACATTTTGCTATTATTCAATAACATTTAAATAATACATGTCCTATAAAACAATAATGATTCTCTTTTTTCTATATAAAATTTTGTCCATATAGACTGTGACACATGTACAAGAATGTTCATTAGCACCATTGTTAATTATCATAAAAATCTAGAACTTGAATATCCATCAGGAATGTAATAGATGAGTAAATTGCTGCATATTTATGTAATTAAATATAATGCACTTGTAAAAATGAGTAAACTGTAGCAGTGTGCAGAAACATGGATATATTTTACAAATAAAATACTGTAGGAAATAAGCTAGTCAAAAAATTATGGAAAGCATGAGTACATGAATATAAGTTAAAAATATGACAAAGCTAAATTATGATTTGGGAATAAACTTAAGTGATAAATTTATGAAGAGAATCAAATACAGAAGAAATTTGAGTCAGGAGAGTAGATACCTGAGAGGAATGGGACTTAGAATTCAGAAAAAGAATCCAGGGATCTACTAAGGTACTAGTAATGTTCTAATTCCTGGCCACAGTGGTGTTCACACAGTTGCTTACTATATAATTATTTCTCTAAATGTATTCAAATGCTTTATGCATGTTTCTTAATGCAAGTTACATTTAATAATTTAAAAAATACATTTCTGCTTAACAAATAGAAAAATAAGTAATGAAATTAATTGGTTTCTTTGAAAAGAGAAGACTAGAGAAGATTTTAACAAAAAAAGATAACCAGGGTTAACTACAGAACCTAGTTGTCAGTGGGGATGAGGCAGTAGGCATTGTAGCTGATGGGAGAACACAGATTTCAGTAAAGGTATAAATATGCAGGAACAATGGAGGTAAGATGGCGAGAAAGTGGCTTTGAAGAAGTAAGACTTCAATACGTAACAGGTACCTGGGATCCCTGTGGCTCAGTGGTTTAGTGTCTGCCTTCGGCCCAGGCAGTGATCCTGGAGTCCTGGGATCGAGTCCCACCTCAGGCTCCCTGCATGGAGCCTGCTTCTCCCTCTGCCTGTGTCTTTGCCTCTCTCTCTCTCTCTCTCTCTCTCTCTCTGTCTCTCAAGAATAAATAAAATCTTTAAAAAAAAAAAGTAACAGGTACCCGATACTTTAAAATACAAGAACGATATGTAGAAGCCTGAGAAATGGGTGAATAAAATATACATTATGTTTATTAATTGATAAATTAGATGTTGTTTATCACTTGGTATAGTCCCTTGTAACTGCTTTTTGTACAAAGTGGATCCAAACATTTGAAGGAATGTATTTGGTGTAACTAACAATGGGACTCAGGGAAAGCAATTCTCCTTTCAGGAATGTTTTTTGGGAAAAGAATAGTGGATTTTCTCAGCTATTGTGTTCTACAGTCTTTTTGAAGGCTGATGCTCTTCTTTTTACATGTGAGACCTACCTGAAGACCCCAAATCAATCCTGACTGGAATCTACTGCATCCATTCCAGTAGTATCTGACATTATAAGTCACCAGTATCTTTTCAGCCAGATCCAGCAAACACTCTCTGGGAATTGATGCTATGGGAATCCAGAAATGGAAAAGGGCCCCCCTGGAGATAAGAGGTGGACTTCTGGCAGGATTGTCACAGCCTCCTTCTGTGACCCTGTGATCTTGGAGACCTTTCTCTCCGTGGAACAGGGATATGGACCTTTGAGGAGAGAGCACTTTCAAGGACATCCTGGTAACTCTTCACCTCTGAGGAAGCATGACTGAACTAGTTCTACAAGGTCAAAAAAAGAAGGTAGCGACCAGAACCAAATGGTGCCAGAGACAACTGCTGCTTTTATCTAACAGTTTGCCAGGGAGTAATGTGATGTGCAGTCTCAGCATTACAAAACCGGGTAGACGAGATGCTTCTCACAGAGAGAGCAGCTTAATAACTGGCCCCCTCAACTACTCAATTTTTTCAATTTCAAACTCAGCAGTAAAATCAACTCTGTAGTATCTTTCTGAACTTTACGAATACGTGTGGCAGAGACAGTTATTTGCCCATCAAAAATATATAGTTCTCTGCCATAATATTGCATTTGTGCTGGATAAAAGCTTACCAGCCAAGGGAACATTTTGCACCCCTCTTACAACTAGATTGGAACTCATATAATTGGTGAGTTCTGGACAAGGAATTTTGGTGGAAGAAGTTATATATTTTCTTGTCCTTGTGCCAGTTAAATGTCAGAGGACAGACACCTTTGAGAGATGTGTAATCGTATTTTCTCCTGTATCACCTCTACCTTGCCTGTGGTTGGATTTTATGTGAGAATATATATATATATTAAATGAAAAAATTTTTCATTATGCAAATCCACTGAGATTTAGTTTTCCCTCGTAAAGTAGCTATTGGTTTTCTAATATAGGAGTCTAGAATTTTTTTAATATTTTATTTATTTATTCATGAGAGACAGAGAGAGAGAGAGAGAGAGGCAGAAACACAGGCAAAGGGAGAAGCAGGCTCCACAGGGAGCCTGACGCGGGACTCCATTCCGGGTCTCCATGATCAGGCCCCGGGCAGAAGGCAGTACTAAACCACTGAGCCACCCAGGCTGCCCTAGAAATTTTTTTTTCTATAAAAGTCAAGGTCCAGATAGCAAGTATTTTTGGCTTTGTGAGCAATAGTGTCTCTGTCTTAACTACTCAATACTGTGATTATACTGTGAGAGGAACTATAGACAACATAAATGAATGAGCATTGCTGTGTTCCAATAAAATGTATTTACAAAATTAAGGGTTGGGCCAGATTTGACCCACAGGCTACAGTTTCTGCAATACAATAGGCAGATGTAATGTCTTAGCCTTATTTTATGTCTCCCATTAAGGATGAGTGTTGTTAATGGGTATAATAGGATAAATTTTTATGTGGGATCAAGGTTAAGGGAAGATGCCATTTTCAAATAAACTAAATTAAACGTGTAGAGAAAAGAAATAACAAAATAAGCACATGTAAAGTGTATATAAAAGAGGAAGAATACATTCAATTGATTAAACAAAGACTTAGAAGAAAGGGAGAGCACATGATATGTGGAAACTAACTGTGGAAAACATGAGACACTACTTGCTATTCAGGCAGCTGAAGAAAGGAAAAATCTTAAATAAGATAGAGAAAAATGGTTACTGAGGAGTAGAAGCTGAGACAATAAATATCATTGGATATCCCAAGAAAGTTGTTAGAAGAAATTTTAGGACATAAAATTTTAGAAATTTTTATAATACATATTAAATTTTTTTTAATTGAGGTAAAATTCATGTAATATTAATCATTGATCTCTTTAAATTGTACAATTTAGTGGCATTTGGTACACTCAACAGTATTGTGCAACCATCACCTCTGTAGCTCCCAAATATTTTCATCATGCTAAATAAAAGAAAACACCATGAGAGAAGACCCATTAAGCCATCACTACCTCTCCCCCTGTTCCCTTGCCCCTGATAACTACTAGTATGCTTTGAGTCTCCATGCATTTCTATCTTCTGGAAGATTTTGTGTTTTTTGTTTTTTGTATGTGTTTTGTTTTTGTTTTTGAGAGAGAGAGAGAACGTGAGCAGGGGGTAAGGAGCAGAATCCCAGGAAGTCTCCACACTCAGCACAGAGTTTGACATGGGGCTCGATCTCACAACTCTGAGATCATGACTTGAGCCAAAACACAAAGTCAGATGCTTAACTGACTGAGCTACCCAGGTGTTCGTCTCCTCTCTTCTCTTCTCCTCTCCTCTCCTCTCCCCTCCTCAACTCTCCTCTCCTCTTCTTTTCTTTTCTTTCTTTCTTTTTCTTATTCTTTCTTTCTTTCTTTCTTTCTTTCTTTCTTTCTTTCTTTCTTTCGTTTTCTTCTTTCTTTCTTTCCTCTTTTCCTTCCTTCCTTCCTTCCTTCCTTCCTTCCTTCCTTCCTTCCTTCCTTCCTTTCTTTTTCTTTCAATTTAAGTGTAATTAACATATGTGTCCCTGTTTAGGTGCCCTGGCTAGTTCAAACGGTTAAGTGTCTGACTTTGGCTCAGGTCATGACCTCAGGGTCCTTGAGTAGAGTCCCAGGTCAAGCTGCCTGCTCAGTGGGGAGTCTGCTTATTTCTCTCTCCTTGCTCATTCTCTCTCTCTCTTTCCCCCCTTCTCTCAAATAGATAAATATATTAAAGAAAAAGATATATGTGTTACAACAGTTTCAGATGTACCATATAATGGTTCAACAACACATTATTCAATGCTCATCAAGATTCATATATTCTGAATCTTGTCTATTTCAACAATCTTCCACCCACACCAATCCCCCCACAACCACCAGTTTGTGCTCTGAATTTAAGAGTCTGATTTGTCTCTTGTTTTGTTTCTTAAATTCCACATATGCATCAAATCATATGGAATATGTCTTTCTCTGACATTTTGCTTAGCATTATACTCTCTAGGTTCATCCATGTACTGGCAAATGGAAGATCTCATTCTTTTTTATAGCTGAATAATAGCTTATATATACATAAGAAGTGGATGCTACTTCTTTATCCATTCATTTATCCATGGACATGGATTGCCTCATTATCTTGGCTACTATAAATAATGCTGCAATAAACACAGGAGTGTATCTATTCAAATTAGTGTTTTCATTTTCTTTGGGTAAATACCTTATAGTGGAATTGCTGGATCATATGATAATTCTATTTTTAATTTTGAGGAACCTCCGTAATAGCTAAACCAGTTTACATTCCCTCCAGCAGTGCACAAGGATTCCCTTTTTCTCCACATCTTTGCCAACACTTGTTATTTCTTTTTTTTTCCATTTTCGGCATTCTGATAGGTGTGAGGTGATACATCATCATGGTTTTAAATTCCATTTCCCTGATGATTAGTAATGTTAAGCAACTTTTCATGTGTCTCTTAACCATCTGTATGTGTTTTTCAGAAAAATGTCTGTTCAGGTCCTCTACCCACTCTAGCCACAACAATTAAAGAAACAAACAAAAAAGAAATAAAAGGCATCCAAACTGATAAGAAGTAAAATTTTCATTATTTAAAATGACATAATACCATATTAGATAAAACCAATGACTCCATCAAAAAACTACTAGAACTGATAAATGAATTAAGTAAAGTCAGAGGATACAACATTAATATACAGAAATCTGTTTCATTTCTATACACCAATAATGAAGTAGCAGAAAGAGAAATTAAGAAAACAAACTCAATGACAATTACACCAAAACAATAAAAAGCCTAGGAATAAACTTAACCAAAGAGGCAAAGGACCTGTACTCTGAAAATTATTAAAAAATGATGATGAAAAGTGAAGATGATACAACCAAACAGAAAGATTTTCCATGCTCGGGGGTGAACAAAATTACTAACATGTCCATACCACCCATAGTAATATCCAGATTTTTTTAAAATATTTTTTTTCTTTATTTATTTATGATAGTCACACAGAGAGAGAGAGAGAGAGAGGCAGAGACACAGGCAGAGGGAGAAGCAGGCTCCACGCACCGGGAGCCCAACGTGGGATTCGATCCCGGATCTCCAGGATCGGCCCTGGGCCAAAGGCAGGCGCCAAACCGCTGTGCCACCCAGGGATCCCTATCCAGATTTAATATAATCCTTTTCAAAATACCAAACTAGAACAAATAATCCTCAAATTTGTGTGGACTCTGAAAAGCCAAAGCAATCCTGAGAAAGAAGAACAAAACTGGAGGTAACACAATCCCAGATTTCAAGACATATCACAAAGCTAGAGTAAGTCAGAACAGTAATGTACAAGCACAAAGATAGACAAAGATAGATCCATGGATCAGAATACAGAGCCCAGAAACAAACCCATGTTTATATGATCAATTAATCTATAGCTAAGGAAGCAAGAATACACAATGAGGAATAGATAATCTCTTCAATAAATGGTGATAGAAAAACTGGATAGCTACCTGAAAAAAAAAATGAAACTGGTTCACTTTCTTACATCATACACAAAAATAAACTCAAAGTGGATTAAAGACCTAAATGTGAGACCTGAAACCATAAAACTCCTAAAAGGAAGGGAGGCAGTAATTTCTTTGCCTTTAAAATATGTATATCAAATCATTATGATATGGGACACCTGAGTGGCTCAGTGGTTGAGCATCTGCCTTTGGCTCAGTTTGTGATCCCGGGTTCCTGGGATCGAGTCTTACATCAGGCTCCCCACGCAGAGCCTGCTTCTCCCTCTGTCTGTGTCTCTGTCTCTCTCTCTCTGTGTCTCATGGATAAATAAATATTATTTTAAAAAATGATTGTAATGTACACTTACAGTGTCTTACAATTTAATTGTCAATTGTACTTCAATAAAGGTGAAGTAGGAAGTAAAAATATAAAACCTCAAAAAATGGCTGGACAAAAAAATTTAAGAACCTGTATATAATGTACTTTTAAATAATATACCATAGAATCAAAATAGGATAGGACAAGCATTTGTTACCTGAGGGTAAGTAAATAACGATGACGAGAACACAGAGTAATGCCTACATAGGAGACATGAACTTCTCAGGAAGCCATTTTAATGGTACTGGCAGATCAATAATTTGCAAATGAAGAAAGAGTTGGTAGTAATGTGGTAACCCACACCATCACTTCTGTGAGTTAGTCAGGGGAGTGGGCTATATGTTGTCCCTGATGGAGAGCAAAGAACTAGGAATCGATACAATGATTGCAAATGTTCAAGAGTGTGAAAAGTTTGTTCACATGAGATTGCAGATTTCCCAGAGCAAAACAGAAGGAATAGAATACATTCAACAAAGAATTTATTGGCTGTCTAGGGAAACGCAAGTTACTTAAGTTTCTGATGCCGTCAAAAGATAGTAGGATGCAAATGTGTTTAAGAGATGGAATTTCAGACTTGAGAAAATGTAGATAAAATTAAGTTGGATTTTTCAGCATCCTTATAACAGGTGATTTCTCTACTTTTCCTGAATTGTGACAATTACCGTACCTGAGATTCTTCTGCGTTTGATATTTTGTTTTGCCATTAGAGCTTTCCAGTGATACAAGCAGTTTAGTGTTTTAGCTCCATTTTCTTTAAGATTTTCTTCCTATTTTTTGAATTTTATTTTATTTAAATTAAAATAATTAAGATACAGTGTATTATTAGTTCCAGAGGTAGAGTTCAGTGACTCATTAGTTGTATATAACACCCAGTGTTCATCACATTATATGCCCTCCTTAGTGCCCATCACCCAATGACCCCATCCCCCCACTACCCTCCCCTCCAGCAACCCTCAGCCATCAAAAAAAAAAAAATGAAATCCCACCATTGGCAATGACGTGGAGAAAAAAACTACAGGGCATCATGCTAAGTGAAACAAGCAAATCCAAGAAAGACAACCGTCATAGGAGAGGGGCATCTTATGTGATGAGTTTGGAGAGCATATTCAGCTCTCTTTTGGTTGGCACTCAGAAGATGGGGCAAATATAGGAAAGTTGACAGTCACTGACCAGTTTTCACCATTCTGTTAGCTCCATTTTCTGAGTGAAGTAGGTGATATCTACAGAGATAAGTAACACAAGGAACTCAACGTGACACAGCAAGTAGTGGTCAGATTGAGGTCTTCAACCTGTAATTGAATATCCCAATCAGGACTTTATTTATTTTACCTCAACAATACCTCCAAGGTATTAGGTATTAATCTTTGCCAGAAATTGTGAAACATGTTTTCTGTCATATTTCTTTGATATCACTGGTAGTAATCTACCAATATAATTTACATAGGAGTTTACAGAATTTATTTGAACAAAGTTTTATGTTCAAATCATATAGATTGAAATCACTGTGGTTGATATTTTCCTCCTGAAGAAAAAATAAAACCTTATATATTATTTCTCGAATAAAATGAAAACAGAAACCTAAAAAGAAGGGGGCAACAGATATTTTCTGCTAAGAAACATTGCAGCTGATTGCACAATTTCTGTCCCATGCAACAGACTGTGTCACACTTTGTGACCGATAACAATACAAAAATAATCCTAAATCATAAGATTTTTATGAAATGCCAGGTATGGTAAATGTGGCAAAATGAGAAAAAAAGACAAAACAAAACAAAACAAAACTCTGTATTCAGATGCGTGTTTCACAAATACTATTTTACCCTGAACAGCATCTTTATCATATAGCCTCTAGGCTGTACACATTTATAACAGGAACCAAGGTGAGACATCACAAAGATTGCTGTGTAATTTGGTGATCACAGATAAACCAGAGGTAAAGTCCTGCTGAATCAAAATACATTTGATATTAAGCAATGCATTTGATGCATTTGGCTCATTTTTGGAAAGTGAATCAGAAACGGCACAAAGGCAGGAACAAAATAGAAGTCTTAATAGATATTTGAATAAAAATATCTTAATTTATTGCAGCAATCTTTGAAGAGATAGTATTGTATTTGCTTGAAAACAGTATGAAAAAATATGGTTTTGCAAGTCATTTAGTTTGTGATATAATGAACCAAATGGCTTGCTGAAAATTTGGATGAATTCCAGTTCAACAGCCACTATTCAAATTGGTAGTGACAGCTCATTCTGAGGAAAAAATGTAATTTTGAAATGATTGATATGAACTCAAAGGGGTGTGGAGAACTGTAGTGTACTTTGTGCATAGGCGTTGTGACAGGTTGGCACATCTTTAATTCTGATTTAAAACAAGCCAGGGCACTGCAGTTTCAAATGCCATTAAGCTTATATACCACATGAAATTATTTGATTTACTGGAATATTCCAAAAAGCAACATGTGCCAAAATTTCAATACTATGAGTCTGATATCTGTATTAAATTGGCACGTTATCCTCTAAAACTAATTCCAATATTTTCTTCCTTTAGTAAGAGGAAAAACATTCATACATATTAATTAAATTTAATTATAACTTAGTAAATGCTGGTTCTTTAATTGTGAAATCCAGAAGTATACATCACTTCATCCAGAAGTTAAAGGAAATAAAGAGTCTCTGCCATAAAAACATAACATTAATTTCAACATCAAAATGGGGTCATAATTCTATTGGATGAAAAATGGCGCTAAATGTATATTATTGGCAGAATTCTTCAATTCTGCCTATTTAGATTTTACTGATTTGGCATGTAAACATTTAATTTCTTCACTGTATTCCCACACAGACTAATTAGTATTTTTCCAATACAAAAGAATTCAAAGGAGACTATATAATTTTGAGGGTAGATTTTTTTAAAAAAAGAACTATGATTTTTCAGTGGCCATTGTCACAAAGTGGATCTTAACAAATTATATCCTCAGAGAAACTATTCTAGCAGTTATGACTTCCTAAAAAGCTTAAGGTGAGGGGTGCCTGGTGGCTCAGTTGGTTAAATGTCCAACTCGATTTTAGTTCAGGGCTTGATCTCTGTGTTGTGAGATTGAGCCCTGTGTTGGGCTCGGTGCTGAGCACCGAGTCTGTTTGTCCCTCTCCCTCTGCCCCTCTTCTGCTCATGAGCACACTCTGCTTCTCATTCTAAAATCAATCATTCTAAACAATTTTATAAAGCATAGGTGGTATTCTCTTTAGTGAGATAGTTTATATTGTCATTTTATTCAGAAGCACTGTTGTAGGCCCCTTTTCCTAACTGTTTTCCCTTTTCCCGTAAGTTAATTGTCATAGACTATCCCATGCAATATTACTCTACACACACACACACACACACACACACACACACACACACACACAAAAGGACCAAGACCACAGGTCAAGGAAGTAGCCATCCTCATACTTTCAGGTATGAATCAGTTATTTTCCAATAAAAATGACAGGAATCCAAATCAAACATATTCAAAATCTAACTAAGAAGCTCAAGCAATAAATAATCTTAGACAAGACTTGAGAAAGGATCCAAAAATTTCCTGAAGGGAAAACCAAACCAAACAAAACTGTTCTTCAGTCATATTTCATCTGTCTTTTGGCTATGTGTGCCTATCTGTAGATTCCATTCTCTTGAAAGAGGTCTCTACACAGTAGCACAAATAAACACTAGAAGAGCTAGGATTTACTGTAAATAATGTTTATGGAAATTTTTCACCTTTTTCTGTATCCCTTTCAATTTGTTAAAATAAATATGACCATTTCAGTTTTGGTCAAATATCCTTTTCTTAACTAAATGGGGATGGCACACATTGGCCGGTCTCAGAAGTCTACCATGATGTTTCCTATATTGAAGGTTGCATTTGTAGATCACATCAGTGTACAGGAGGGACAATTCTCAAAATAAATGAAAAGTTCCATCATCAAAGGAAAGGAGAGGAGTAATAGATGTTTTGAAAGAAACAAGGAGAAAGCTAAATTATTTGTATGATTAACCTCTGTAATATTATCTCCTTTCAGTGTCTGAAATTCCCATTTTTAAAAATGTCACATTTATATTATTGCAGATCATCATTTCCAAATGAACACTGCAAAATGTTTATATTGTGCATTGATAGAGAAGTCTATGTATCGAAGAAGAGGTTTTTTTAACTGAAAATAAAGTAATATTCATTTACTAATATACCACTCCAGATGGACCCAATCTTATTTTACTTTTTTTTTTATTTATTTATGGTAGTCACAGAGAGAGAGAGGCAAAGACACAGGCAGAGGGAGAAGCAGGCTCCATGCACCGGGAGCCCAACGTGGGATTCAATCCCGGGTCTCCAGGATCGTGCCCTGGGCCAAAGGCAGGTGCTAAACCACTGCGCTACCCAGGGATCCCGTTACTCTTTAGATATACAACAGAACTCTTATATGTCAAAGCTCATAACTGTTTTAACTGAGTATATGGGAATTGGAGACTTTGGAGAAACAGCTTCAATGGAGCCCTTCATCCAGACCAATCATAAATCACAAAAACTTAGAGGTATTTTCAAATGGATTGAATATGTGAAGATAAATATCTAGAATTTTAAATTTAGCTTAAAACTAAATGATGTAAAGTATATAAGTTCAAGACTTTTATTTTTCAGCTGTGCACATTATTTCATTACTGTACTTTTTATACTGTTTGATGCGATCCATTTAAAAGTATACATAGACCAATCACATAAGGCACATGATCTACAAAGTCCACCAAATCACCCATTCTTCCAGACATAGACAAATCTAATTTCTTCATTATAGTATTATTCTAATTAAGATAAACATCAATGTGAGTTTATGCTTAGAAGCTCAGGGCACATAGGTATTCACCATCTTGATCCAATAATCTCTACTTCCCTTAAAAAATCTGAATCAATATAATCAGAAATTTTAGGTACATTTAAAAAAAAGTCAAGGGATATGGCAAAGAGAAAAAACCAGCAGAGCTTGCAAATGCTGAGCTCAAAACAGAAATATTCAACTTGAACTTTAAAAAGTAACCTTGATAGATTGTAAGTTATATTTGCTTTTGGAAGGCTTAAACTGTATATCCAGCACAAATGTACCAGACAAGTCAAATTCCATTGACCTTGGCAATGTCTGAAGGAAAATGTATTCATGGAGATCAACTGTGCTGAAATTAATCTCTTCTGTTGATAAAATAA
This sequence comes from Canis lupus baileyi, assembly GCF_048164855.1. Classification (NCBI taxonomy): domain Eukaryota; kingdom Metazoa; phylum Chordata; class Mammalia; order Carnivora; family Canidae; genus Canis; species Canis lupus. Next base: position 6,689,255 of record NC_132852.1, on the reverse strand, counting down.
AAGTGATGTTTCTTTCTCAAAAGAGAGAGAGAGAGAGACATTATTTTGGCTTCTGGGTTACCTACAATGCTTGGGGCAGAAAAACTAGTCACTGTGGCATTGTAGTCTTTAAAAAAGAAAATCTCATTTACTATTTGTCACAGGAAGTCAATCATGGAGTATCAGTGCAGTGAGGCAGTTTAGCAATCTATGTTCCTGCTAATCTCTCTTTCAGAGTCTACGAAGGGCATTTAAGTAACCGTCTTACACTGCACTTTGGGAAATTTTATTTCATTCTTTTAAGCATGTGTGATATGGAAACGTCAATTTTTACTTTACCTGAGATTGATGTATATACTTATTAGCAGACTTTTTAACGTTGTTTTAAAGTTTCAGAGTGGGAGCCTCAGGAACGTGAAAATAAAGCAAAACCAAAACCAAAGACATTCTAAAGTCTTTTTTTTTTTTTTTTAAATATACTTTTCACTTTAGGACAATTGAAGTTTGAGAGAAAAACTGTAAACGTACTACAGAGAATTCCCATATACTCTACATTGAAATTCTTCTATTATCAGCATCTTACATTAATATGGTCTACTTGTTACAATTAATGAACCAATATTGTTGTTAGCTAACATGCATAAATAGTGAACCAACCATTATTGTTAACTAAAGTGTATACCTTTTTCGGGATTCCTTAGTTCTTACTTGATGTACTTTTTCTGTTTTAAGGTCCCATCCACCATACCACATTACCTTTAGTGGTCATCTTGCTGAAGTTCCTCTTGACTATGACTGATTCTTAGAAATCCTTCACAATTTTAGAAGTATTGGCTCACGCATTTTGTAGGAAGTCTTTCTATTGGGAGTTTTCAGGTATTTTCCTTATGATAATACAGGGCTACGAGCATTTTGGAGGAAGATCACTATGGTAGAGTGCCATTGTCATCATTCATGAAAAAATGCTCCCTATTTTTAATTTTAAAAAAAGGAGGGGGGATTTGAAACCATAATCATTATATTGTAAGTGGTGAAAATGAAAGAGATAGACGATGTTCAACTATTTGTTTCTTAAATTCCATATGCAAGTGAAATCATGTGGTATTTGTCTTTCTCTGACTTATTTTGCTTAGCGTAATATGCTTTAGCTTCATCCACATCATTGCAAATGGCGAGATTTCATTCTTTTTGATGGCTGAGTAATACTTCATCATATATATGTGTGTATATATGTATACCTATAGAATTTCTATTTCCCAATACAAATGAAACATGAGCAAGTCCACAAATGCAGATATCTATAGATAATTAGAACAAATGAGTAAACAAAACCAAATGTATTAAGACTTCCTGAACAACCATAGAGAAAGTACAGGCTGCATGTGTATTCCATGGGTCTACTGGCCACTGAAGTCGACATTTAGACATGAGAATAATAAAATATACATCAGAGTTTTGAAAAATAATCAGAGGGAGATCTACATAAATGCAATGAATCTATAACTGTAATTCATTAACTCCAATAAGGAAAGAGTGAGAAATGCAAATTTAGTTTAGTTTAGTTTTTTTGTTTTTTTAAACAGCAGAGTTAGGTATACCCAAAGAATAATAATGACAATAGCTATTTAGGATTATCTGGTATTTTCTAGTGAATAGCACCTAAAATAACTGCATTAAATTTATCATCAACTAAAAGCCCAATTCTTATTTTGGTAATACCTTTTGGATACAGAAATTATATTTATAATTTTCAATTCAGACTATATTCTCTAGATACAGAATATTTCTTTGAGTCCTATGAGATATATAGGTTGCCCTGTTTCCTATTCTGCAGTAATACAGGTACAACAGTGTTCTTAATAAAACAAATATGCTAGGTATCTATGGTGACTAAGTCAGTGTGAGAACATAGTTTGTAGACATACTAGCTGATAAATCTGGGATGCTCCTCAAACATGGTTATGTCAGTTTCCTTACTTATATAATGGAGATTACTTATAAAATGGAGATGATTATTATCAGTTATTTTATGTTTATTTTTCAAAAATGAATAAACGTTTCTAATGAATTCAAGATCAAATATTTGTGTATGTATATATATATATATATTTTTTTTACAACTTTTTAAAGTTATAGTAACATAACCTGCATTTAATGCTATAATTAACAGTGAGCCATAATGTTTCAAATCTGGGCAGTTAGATGCCAGAGCCAAAATTCTCAGAAAATAGGTTATCATCTTCCTCTAATAGTTCAATCAGTAATAGGCATCTTTAATATGCATGTGTTTGTTTCATACACATCCAGTATTTTGTTGCCGAAAGTAGGATCATTAATATAGGTTTTGTACTGACCATAGTCTCTAAGTTCCTTTTATGAATACAGTCATGGTATCAGCCTGTTTATTTTCAGTTGCTTCTCATAAAATTATAGAACATGAAATAAATTCCAGTTGTTTGGATTCCCAATAAAAGTGATTTCTCAGTAGATGCTATTAAAAAACAGAAGAATAAACACCATATCCTAAATTATATTTCAGAATAAGCACTGTAGGTAAAGTAATTTCCTGTTTTTTGCCAAATGTAAATTTGAAATTCACACAGCGAGTTGATGGTGGAACTAAAGCTAGTCCTGTGAATGTTGAACTATCAGTGGAACAGTTAAAAAAATTGCAGCCTATAAAAAACCTCACAGTACTATTAACAAATTGAATGCAGTTATTTCTAGTGAGAATCCTAACCAGTTAAATAAATCTCTTTCTAACTCAATATAATGATGGCTTTCATTTTAGTGCTTTTGTCACCCCTTTATTAGATATTTTAGTTCATGTCAAAGAAAAGTGACTTTATTGGGTGTTACAAGCTATTTGTATTAAGAATAATATTGAACATTTGAGTTGAGTATACTGATGCGTTATCCATGGCATTCCATTTTTGGCAAGATTGTTAGTTAATCAGAATGAATGAAAAAATAAACTAACCTTTTTCTAAAACAATATAATCCATTCAAGAAAAGATGGATGATAGAATAATTTCAATATATTGATTTGATGTCTTATTCCAGTTGAATTTGAATCAAATCTTTAAAGTCTACTTTCTATTTCATCATATAAATAACCACATTAGTTTCAGTTTATGAAGAAATGTAGAAATTTCTTTTGCTCAAATGAATGGTCACATATCAATCTGCCACTAAGGACTAAAAAGAGTTTTTATTTTTTTTCCCCATGATCTTATTTTTATCATTATAATTGGACAATCATGAATACTTCAATCAAATATGTTACCATAATTTTAAGCATTCTATGCCAATTTAAAACTTTAGGCATTCGCAACCTCCACACCATAGGAAATATAAGAATACTAGAACAGTACAAGAAACTTGAGTTCACTGTAACTTATTTTTTGAGAAAGAAACCATAAGAACTTACAACTTATGTGATATTTCAGTCATTTGAGGCTTCAAAGATTAATAAAATATATTAATTTTCCTCAGTAAGTTGAGAAAGATGTAAAGATGACAGCTATGTAACTAACCAGCACATTCAGATCTCTAGTTTTGAGATTCTGAACAGAATATTTGTGGGACACCTCCTATTAGATGTGCTAATGATAACAAGAATTCAACATGAGAAAAAGTAAGTTCATTTTCTCTTCTTTGACCCTGACCTATTCCTTAGCTCAAATCTACCTCATGCCTGCTTTTGCTAACTATGCAATGGCATCAATTTCCACCCAATCATAAAACTCAGATTCAAGAAGTAGTCCAGATCTCTACTTTTATCGATAAGCTTAGCCAACAACTGACTGACTCCCATTAAGTCTCTCTCAAATACCTTTTCACCTAATTATCCGTACAGTTGATTACTTACTTTAAATTGGTCTTCATCTTGAATCTCTGGGACTACAACTACTACTTCTCAAGTAATCCTCCCTCTCAGTGTATCTTACCTTTTTACATCAAATTTTCATACTATTGGGAGAATGATCAAGGCAAAACACAAATTAAACCATAGCCTTTCTTTTTGTGAAACATTTAAGTGCACCATCTATGACATAATTATTTATATTTCTCTAGCCCAATCTTGTTATTCATAGCTCCATTTGCACCTCAAATGTTGACGATTCTAAAACTCCTTCTTTCAAATACAAACTGAAACGTATAGTAATGTATAGTATATTACAAAGGCTCATTCCTCTGTATAAGATGCTCTCCCCAACCAGTAGCATCGGATGCATCTCTGTTCACCCAGTAATTTTATACATGTGGCTTTCTTTCTTGCATGTGAAAATTTCCCTGATCTTTCTATAGAATTTATAATCTTTCTTTAGTATAGCCTTCCCCCCCCAATTTATAACCCTTTACCATTGTTAATATGGGGATCCTAATTTGCTGATATTATATTAAGATATACAGGCAACATATCTTTTTCTGTCCTTTTTTCATGTATCTAAACCATTTTATTACCCTTAAATTTTCTCACATGATAGGAGAGATTAGTATTTGTTAAAATCTATGAAAGTTATTCTAATTCAATAACTCACATAGATCCGTAAGGAAACTTATAGTCTCTTAGGTAAAATACATTTCTTTTAAAATTTCCACATTTATCTTACTACTCCTTCTCAAGATATGGAGTGGATTCACAGTAGACTCATATGACTTAACCTTGTGAAGGTAAAGTGAAAATAGTATCCCACACTTATTTTCTGTAGCCTCTGCTAAGAAAATACTGGTCCAGATTTTCCTCTGAGTAGATATCTGCCTATATCTTGTGATGATGTCATTGGTTGATGTATCTCATATGCAATGACAATATCATATTCTAATTTGTATGGCCATCTACCCTGACATGACAGCCAACATCAGCTATCATTGTTTCTGAAAACCCCCTTGGTTCTGTTTATATAATCTCTGTTGGCCTTCTTGGGTCTGCTGTGATTCTAATATCATCATAAAAAAAGATGTTCACTATAGCTTTTGGCAACAGTGCTAGCCCATATTAAGACTGTCCTCTCCAATGTGAATATTATTCACATAAAATAAAAATGCAGGGTAATTTAGAATAGTTAAAGCAAGTTTCTCCTTCTGAATAACCAGATTAAATAAGATTCCATAAATATGTCTGCAACAAGGTTGGTGTAGGAGGCAAAGAACTAAACACGACAAAAGATGGAACTTCCTCAGGCATTTTTCTTAAATCCTCCAATATTACTCCAACCAAACTTTTATGAAGAGAGGAGTTCCAGATGTGGGTTGTATTGTAGGCCAATGTTTGTTCTCTCTTCTTATTTTTTAGACTTTACATGTGACAGAAAGGAAAATCTCCCCTGTCCCCACAGCCCTGTCTGATTGTGACCTCCATTTCATAAAACTCTATTATAATAAGTCAACAATTACAACCAAGAGCTAATGAAATTAAGAAGATATATTTCCCTTTAAACTGCTTGGATTTCAAGTCCCATAGTTCAAAATTGCATTAAAAAAATGAATTCTATACAGTGGACATGCATTCACCTAAGCATCAATGAATTAGATGCTCCAAGGCAACAAGATTTATAGATTATCAAAACAACTGAAAAGTATACAATGCTTTCATTATTAAACAAAATCAGGCATAAGTCTGAATATGAGGAAATATTTTTCCTGATTGACATTTACATAGTGTATATATATATAATATGTAACATATAATCATGAATACATATTTACATATAATATATATCAAGAATACATATAGAGAAAATATATATTTAAAGAAATATCCTTTTATGTTTAAGTTTTATATATTCTTATATATACATTTATATATTTATATTCTTACATATATATAAATTTACATATACAGAGAAAAATATACATTTAAAGACGTCATTTTATGTTTAATTTTTATACATTTTTTAAAGATTTTTTTTAAAGTTTTTTTTTTAATTTTTATTTATTTATGATAGTCACACACAGAGAGAGAGAGAGAGGCAGAGACACAGGCAGAGGGAGAAGCAGGCTCCATGCACCGGGAGCCCGACATGGGACTCGATCCCGGGTCTCCAGGATCGCGCCCTGGGCCAAAGGCAGGCGCCAAACCGCTGCGCCACCCAGGGATCCCTAATTTTTATATATTCTTATTCATATAAATTTTAATATAAGATGTTCTTCCAATTACATTATTTCAAACAACAAAGTACTGTTCAAGGAAAACTTGCTGACATTATCTGAATTAAGGAAATTCGGAAATATGTCTATAGATGTCAAATGACAGGATTAGTGAATAAAGAGGCTAATAAACTTTCTTGGGTTATGTATTTCTTTTTTTATAAAGATTTTATTCACTTATTCATGAGAGAGAGAGAGAGAGAGAGGCAGAGACACAGGCAGAGGGAGAAGTAGGCTCCATGCAGGGAGCCCGATGTGGGACTCAATCCCGGGACTCCAGGATTACACCCTGGGCCAAAGGCAGTGCCAAACCACTGGGCCACTGGGGCTGCCCTGGTTATGTATTTCTAGTTCATTCCACTGTAGTTGGAAAACATACTAACATATAGCAAAAATACTATAGCACAATTATTAATAGCAAAAGCTTCAATGTCAAACTGTTTTGACTCAAAAGTTAACCCTGCTACAGGCCAATATTAACCCTCTATATTCATCATCTGTAAAATGTGGGTAGTATAATTAATGATCACATTATGTTGTTTTCAGGACTAAATGAATTATATACATCAAGTATTTATAATATCCCCAGGTAAAAATCAATTAATAGGTATTAAATATTATAAATAGTAATTCCTCTTTGATGAATGAAACCTGTGTCACTGATACTTCTGCCATTACTTCCAGTATTCATTTAAAGAAAAAAGAAAATATGACTGTATAAATTTTCAAATATTTGAATATAGTTGCTAATTCAGCATATCATACAGTTTTAAATTATTACTCATTCCTGTTTTCCAGTTATAAATAAACCCCAATTAGTCTAAAACACTCAAGGTGTTTATGAAGAATTAAATCCAGTCATCCTGGCTTGATTTTGGACTATGCATGTTAAATGCCAAAAAGATATCTTTTTTTTCCTAAATATTAAGGGTGTTATAGATCATGCTGAAATTTTGTAAGACACATGCCTCTGTATTTTTTTTTCTTTTTTAGCTAAGCTTCTTATTTTGTGATAATTTAAGATTCACGTGCAGGTGCAAAAATAATACAGAGAGTTCTTATAGATCCATTATTAAGTTCCTTCCAAAGACAGAATGGATTGCAAAACTATAGTACAATATCACAACCAGAATACTGACACTGATCCCATCAAGAAACAAAAATGTAGTTCACCGCAAGGATCCCTCATTTTTTCTTCATATAAACATACCAACTTCCTTCTCAAATTCACACCCTCAAACACCTGGCAACCACTAATCTCTTTTTATTATCTATTATACTATAATTACAAGAATGTCATATATACGGGATCAAAACAGTATGTTACCTTTTGAGGTTTATTTCCCTCTCGGTAGAAATATACAGGTTGTTGCATGTATCAGTAGTTTTCTGTTTGTTTGTTTGTTTGTTTGTTTTTTGTTTTGTTTTTGTTTTTGGCCTTTGCAGGGCATAGAGTTTATTTTTTTTAATTTATTTTTTATTGGTGTTCAATTTACTAACATACAGAATAACCCCCAGTGCCCGTCACCCATTCACTCCCACCCCCCGCCCTTCTCCCCTTCTACCACCCCTAGTTCGTTTCCCAGAGTTAGCAGTCTTTACGTTCTGTCTCCCTTTCTGATATTTCCCGCATATTTCTTCTCCCTTCCCTTATATTCCCTTTGCATCACTTGCCATCAGGGAAATACAAATCAAAACCACAATGAGATCCCAACTCCCACCAGTGAGAATGGGGAAAATTGACAAGGCAGGAAGCCACAAATGTTGGAGAGGATGCGGAGAAAAGGGAACCCTCTTACACTGTTGGTGGGAATGTGAACTGGTGCAGCTACTCTGGAAAACTGTGTGGAGGTTCCTCAAACAGTTAAAAATAGACCTGCCCTACGACCCAGCAATTGCACTGTTGGGGATTTACCCCAAAGATACAGATGCAATGAAACGCCGGGACACCTGCACCCCGATGTTTATAGCAACAATGGCCACGATAGCCAAACTGTGGAAGGAGCCTCGGTGTCCAACGAAAGATGAATGGATAAAGAAGATGTGGTCTATGTATACAATGGAATATTCCTCAGCTATTAGAAATGACAAATACCCACCATTTGCTTCAACGTGGATGGAACTGGAGGGTATTATGCTGAGTGAAGTAAGTCAGTCGGAGAAGGACAAACATTATATGTTTGTTGTTTTTTTTGTAATTGTTCAGTTGTACTCCATAGTATGAAGGAACTGCAGTCTACTTAACTGTTTTTTGTTGGAGGACATTTGAATCCAGTTTTTGATTCTTAAAAAAAAGCAAGCATAAGCATTCAGGTTTAGGCTTTGTATCAACATGTTGTCATTTCTCTAATATAAGTGATCAGGAATCTAAGTGCTGGTACATGGAATACTTGCATGTTTACTTTTTTAAGAACCTGTCAAAGGGGTGCACCTGGGTGGCTCAGTGGCTGAGCATCTGCCTTTGGCTCAGGGTGTGATCCCAGGGTCCTGGGATTGAGTCCCACATTGGGCTCCCTGTAGGAGCCCTCTGCTTCTCCTTCTGCCTTTGTCTCTGCCTTTCTCTGTGTGTTTCTCATGAATAAATAAATAAAATAAAAAAAAACTGCCAAAGGTTTGCAAGATGGCTGTACTATTTTACATTCTCGCCATCACCGTGAGTTAAAGTTACTCCAGATCCTTACTATTGTTTACTGGTGTCACTGTTTATTATTTTAGTGATATTGATACATGTGTGGTACCATTTTATTTTTTTTAAGATTCATTTATTTATTTCAGAGAGAGAGAGAGAGAGCGCACAGCAGGTGAGGGGCAGAGGAGGAGAATCTCTCAAGCAGACTCTCTGCTAAGTGTGGATACCTATGAGGGGCTCTATCTTACAATCCTGATGCTGTGATTTGAACTAAGCCAAGAGTTGGAGGCTCAACCAACTGAACCACCCAGGTACTCTTCTTTTTTTAGTTTTAATAATAAACTTCCTAAAGGCTACTGATGTTGAACATCTTAAACTTACTTATTTACCATCTCTAATGAATTATAATTATTTTCTCTTAGCCTGTACCTAGAATTTTTGTCCTCTTATATGATATTTATAGAGCAAATTTTTAATTTTGATGAAGCCAATTGATCCAGTTTTCTTTTTTATTTGTCATGCTTTTTGTATCAAATGAACTAACTTTTGCTTAGCCTTAGATCCTGAAGATTTTTTTTTTTTTTGGCAATCTATGTCCAATTGCTTCTGTACCATTTCTTGCAAAAGCTCTTGTTCTTCCCTTAAATTGCATCTATCACTTCAAGTATTAAATCAGTTGAAAAATATCTGTATGGTCTGTTTGTGAATTCTTTATTCAATTCCACTGATCTCTGTGTCTATCTCTGTGTGTGTCAACATCATACAGTCTTGGTTACTATAGCGAAACAGGAAGTTCTAAAATTGGATAGTATAATGCCCCTCCTTTTCTTCCTTTCCTTATTCTATTTCTTTTGTCTTTCCATATAAATTTTATAAGTAACTATTTTTATAATAAAGATTCTTGCAATGTGCCTCGGTGGCTCAGTTTGCTAAGTGTCTGACTCTTGATTCTGATCTCCAGGTTGTGAGACTGAGCCCTTTGTTGGGCTCTGGGCTGGACTTAGAACTTAAGAATCTTTCTCTCTCTTCTCTGTTCCGCCCCATATACCTAAAAAATAAAATAAATAAATAAATAAAATAAAATAATGAATGAATGAATGAATGAATCTTGCTGGGATTTGGATAGGAAGTACCCTAAACCTCTTCAATTTGGGCAAAGCAGACAACTTTACTATGTTGAAGCTTTCATACCATGAGCAAGACATGTCTCTGATTCTTCAATTACTTAGACATGCCTTGATTTCTTTTATGATTATTTAAAAATTTATCTGAAAGTTGGTAAGGAAGTAAATCTTAAAAGTTATTATCACAGGAAAAAAAAACTGTAACTACATATGGTGATGAATGTTATTGACTTACGGTGGTGAGCATTTCACAATATAAACATATCATTATGTTGTACACTGGAAGCTCATACAATGTTATGTAGATTATCTCAATAATTTAAAAATGATTATTAAAAATTATAGACTTTTAGGGATTTAAGCAGAGATGATCATGTCACCTGTAAAAGGAGACACTTTTAATGATTTCCCTTCTGGTCTGTATGTTTTTATTTCCTTTCCTTGTCCTATTGTATTAACTAGAACTTCTAGTTCTCTATTGCTTAATGATGATGACAGTAAATGTCTTTGCCTCATTACAGATCTTAGAGAGAAAGCATTGTTAGTTCAACTTTAAGAACAATGTTAGTGGAAGGCCTTTTGTAGAACTTATTTATGAAATTTTCAAAATGGTCCCTTATTCCTCTTTTTCTGACAGTTTTTATAATGAATGTGTGTTGAATTTTGTCAATTTCTCTGTTTCAGTTAATATGAACGTGGACTTTATCTTCTTTAATCTCTTACTGTCATGGATCATTTTGAATGAATTCAAATTCAATTTGGGCATTCTGCAAAGTTATTATATATTGCTAAATATTTTTTGGTAATATTTTGTTACAAATTTTGCTTCTATATACATGACAGACACTAGGATTTTTCTCTGTATCTATTTCCTTTTTTCTTTTCTTTTCTTTTTGGGCAGTCCTCTTATTGCTTTGGTATCAGCAAAATTCTAATTTAACCAAAAAAGAAACAAAAATTGGGAGAATTTCTTCCTCTTCTGTTTCCTATAAGAAACTGTGTAGAATCCATTCTTTAGATATTGTGGATATTCTCATCCAAGAAAATCATTTGAACATAGAGTTTTCTTTTTCAGTTGTTTTTAAAGAAATTCAATTTCCTGAATAGTTATAGGACGATTCAAATTATTGGACTTATACTTAATTGTAGTAGCTTGTGATTTTCAAGGGATATATATGTGCAGGGTTTTTTTTTACAGTATTCTCTTAACCCTTTTAATAAATCTTCAGGGTCTATAGTGATGTTCCTGTTCAAATATAATTCGTGTTTTATCTCTTATTTGTCAAGAAATTTATCTGATACGTTGATCTTTACAATGGATCAGGTCTTTATGTCATTGACTTTATTGCTTTTTCTCTTTAAAATTTCATTTATTTCTACTTATATCTTTATAACCTTCCTTCTGTTTGCTTTGACTTCACTTTGCTTCATTTCATGATGCATGTTATAGAGTGTTTATCCTCCTGATCCCCAAATTCATGTGACTGTATTTGGAGATGAGAAATTGAAGAAGGTTACATGAGGTCAAAAAGGTGAGGCCTTGATCCAATAGAATCCATGTCCTTAGATGAAGAGACATCAGAGAATTTGTTCTCTGTCTCCACCATGTGAGGACACAGTGAAAAGGCAACCATCTACGTCAAAGGAGAGAGTTCTTTCCAGACATTATCCTGTAGGCACCTTGATCTTGGACATCCAGTCTCAAGAACTGTGAGAAAAGAAATTTCAGTTGCTTAAGCCACCCAGCCTATATAGTCTTCTGTTTGGTAGCCCAAGGTGACTGATACAAGATGGACGCTTAGAATGTTTATCTGTGACATTTCTACTGTTCTTATATATGCATTTTTTTTGCTACAAATGTTCCCGTATATTTTAATACGTTATGGTTTCTTGGATTCCTTTTCATTCACTTCAACACGTGTGTGTGTGTATGTGTGTGTGTGTGTGTGTGTGTGTGTGTGTGTTTGCTTGAGAGCTCCTCTTTGACCCATAGATTATTTAGAAGTGTGCTGTTTTGTTTCCTAGTGTCTGGGGAATTTTCTCATTGTCTTTCTGTTTTATGTCATTGAGGTCAGAGAACATGCTTTTAAAAAAATTAAATTCTTTTAAATTTGTTGAGATTTTTTCTTAAGGACTAGATTCTGGTCTATCTTGGTATGTGTTTCACGAGCACTTGAAGAGACTATGAATTCTGTGGGTGTTTGGTAGACTTTTCTATAAATGTCAATTAGGAACCTGATAATATCATTTCAGCCTAGGGAATACAAAATTTTAGGCTTTCCACTGGGCCTGTCCTGGCAGGGATGTGGGTGGGTGGCAACAATTTTTGGGGGTGTAGGTTTGGAAAACACAGTTTTTGTCTACAAGTTTTCTGTAATGTTAGGCTACTCTTTCCTGATCCTTTGGCTAGAGAGAAAAGACTTTTGTTGGGACATTTCTTTTGTCTGCTCCTTGGTATTTCTAGTTCTAGTTTCTTCAGTTCTAAATATGCATGTGATATATGAGGTTAAACAAATAAATAAAGACAGGAGTTTCACTACAATGAAGTTCCTTGTATCCCCAGATCCCTACCTGATTTGTCTTCTTTCCCTCAACTTTCAGAGTCATCTTCTAATTGTTTTAAATATAATTTGATGGATTTTTAGTTGCATTAAAATGAAAGAAGAAGAAAAATATGTCTATTGCATGTTCCTGGAAGTATAAATCCTATAACCCATTTAAGCTTAAAAATCCCAAAGTTATTTTTACTTGTGTTGCTGTTAAGCTATATTTTCTTCATTGTGTATTTGCACAGAGAAATTTTGAACCATACCTGAGCCAAAATCAAGAGTTGGATGCTTAACTGACTGAGCTACTTTAGGTACCCAAAAGGTAAAAATTTTACATACAATTTTTACCAGATATCTTTGTTGCGCTTTCCTGCAAGTGTCATCTACAAATTTTATATTTTACATAGATTTATTAAAATTATTGATACAATCTTGAACAGATATAAGATAAAACTCCAAATAGTCATAATATACTGCATTTCATCATTTGTTTATGTATGCATACAATTGGTAATTGTTTTTGAAATGTTTCCTAATGATCACTTATTGTATAAACTAATGACCCTAAAAATCTAAAAATCTAACCAAAACACAAGAACAAAAAAGTTTCTAACCCCCAAAAGTTTATATCTTGAGTGAATGAGGAAAAGAGGTGCTTACACATATACTCCTCACACACGTTTTAGGAAATACATGTGAATACTATTAAAATAAACCATATACAACTTATAAACCATGGTGATCGTATAGGAAAAAACGAGGATTCCCAAGACATAGAAAAGGCATTACACATAGTTTGCTGGCTGATAAACAGAGACTAGGTCCTATAGTCTCATGATAAACTCCTATGAGCACATGTATGAAAGAAGCTTCCGATTTCTGAGAACTTCAATATTAGTGGTAATATTAAAAGTACTATTAGTGCAAGCAAGATGAAATAGTATACTGAATACTGCTGGCATGACTTTTTTCTGAAATTGAACGCAAACTTACACTTAAGGTGAATATTATTATGATTTTCTTTAGGTTTAGTGAGTGGAAATAATATTTTACATGATTACCTAATTCAGACTTCACTGAACTGATTCAAACCCTGAGTTGTCTTATTCCAAAACACAAGTTCTTAATGGCATATCATGTTGTGTCTTCCACATACAGCAATTTATATGGAATCAACAAAATACAATATATATATATATGTCATCTCTCTTGTTAGGGAAAGATTAGTGTGGTAGTATACAGGCTTTTCTAAAAGAGGGGGTATTTTGCATATATTTAATCACTATTCCTCCCCAATATCATTTCTCCAGATTGAGATTATTTTTTAAAAGGTCACAGAAGTTAAACACAAGATTATATTCCCCAGTAAATGATTACTTGAAAACTATTATAAGGTATTCATTGAGCAATGTATTTGGGGATTAATAATCTTCCACGAAAGCTGAACAGTCTAAAAATAAAAGCATCTGGAACTGAAGAACATCCAATGTATATGAGGAGAGAAGCCTTAAGAGTGTCTCCAGGCAAGCCAGTCAAAATTAACCTCAGATAATGGTTTTGAATTTACTTTGCTGCACAGTTGACTTAAGAATGAGCTCTCACAAAGTTCTGTTTTATAAAGCTTGGCTGAATTCATTTTACCTTGAGCAATTTTGAAGGCAGGTATAAACTGATGCCTGCTTGAGCCACATAAAGATCTTAGTAAAGTCCATGAGGAATTTCAAAGGAAAAAAAAGAATGATCAAGAATGTCAAATACCCACAGAAGAGTTTAATTAAGATAAGGCCTAAAGAGTGCTCAACGTACTTAGTAGTAAATGTCATTGATAATTGATAACCTTAGTGAGAAAAGTTTCACTGGGAAGTTGAGTACAAGAGTCTGATTTAAGTGGGTTAAGTAGTAAATGGGTAATAAAAAGGTAGTTTGGGAGCAAAGGTTTCCTTTTTAAAGCTTGCTATAAAGAGTTGTGGAATCATGGCAGAATTTTTTTTTAAGGTCTTAAAAACTTAAACACATTTATATGCTCAGGGAGAGAAACTGATTGGAAAGGAAAAGATACACAGTGAACTAGAAATGTGATGTACTTACTTTGCTAGAAAGACATAAAGGGTCAGTCTTTACCATATAGAGATAGGATTTTACTTTGCATAGGCAGAAATTGATCTCTTTGGAGAAGGCAAAATGAAGAAACAGGGATGGATACACAGTAAGATAAACTGGTGGATGAGCCTAAAGACTTCCATCATAGGAAGCAAGGTTGTCATCTGGTTTTGAGAAGGAAAAAGGTGAGGTTAAAAGCATTAGAAAATAGGGATCCCTGGGTGGCGCAGCGGTTTGGTGCCTGCCTTTGGCCCAGGGCGCGATCCTGGAGACCCGGGATCGAATCCCACATCGGGCTCCCGGTGCATGGAGCCTGCTTCTCCCTCTGCCTGTGTCTCTGCCTCATTCTCTCTCTCTCTCTGTGACTATCACAAATAAATAAAAATTAAAAAAAAAAAAGACTCTCTTTAAAAAAAAAAAAAAAGCATTAGAAAATATATTTTTAAAATTTTATGTTGGTATTAAAAAAAAACTTACTATGGATTTTGTTAGTATTACTCCCTTGATTTTTTTTTTAAAGAATCTTTGCAATTGAGAATATGATAATCAGGGTGGTAAAACCCATCAGATCCTTTATTCCACAATAACCACTAGTAGAGTAAAGGCTAATGGTTAAAAATCTATGATTTTTTTGGAGCTTTAGTTTTTTTTTTTTAAGATTTTATTTATTTATTCATGAGAGACACTGAGAGAGAGAGGCAGAGACATAGGCAGAGGGAAAAGCAGGCTACCTGCAGGGATCCCAGAACCCGGGGATCACAAAATGAGCCAAAGGTAGATGCTCAACTGCTGAGCCACCCAGCTGTCCCTGAAGCTTAATAGGGAGTTGTGCTTTCTGGACCCTATAATGGTTCAAGATGAACAGTTCAACAGTGTTCACCCAAAGCTATGCATCCATAAATTGGTCACATATACAATAATGAAATGGTATTCTATTTGTACACTTTTCCTTGCCTATAATAACTTCAGAAACTCTATTACAAAGAGCAATGTAAAAGAAAACAAGATTTTCAGCTCTTGACTACAGTGTCAGTAATATAATGAGTACATTCCATAAAAGTTTTAGAGCTTAGAAAAGAAGAGAAAACAGAGATACAGAGAGTTGAAGAAAGAAGAGTGAAAGCCCTAGAAGTCTGAATAGCACTGTTGAATTGGCTGACAATGTGTGAGACAGTGGAAAGGATAAGCGCTTGAAATCAAAGACTGATGCATTAGGTTTAAAATGTCAGAGTTGGGGTGGTGAAAATACAAAATAAGGTCTTATGTATAATCATGGTTGTTAACACTAAGTGCCGCCACTTCATGTGTCCCACTTCCTAGCTCCCATGCACTTCTATAAGCTTTTCCCCTTGAGTGTGGGCTTAACCTAGTCACTTGCTTTTAATGCATAGAATATGGCAACAGAGATGATATGCCACTTATATTAGCACCCTCCTCCTCTTCCCACACCCCACTTCTCTTTCTCTCTTTCTCTTTATCTCTCAAAATGTTGTGAGCCACCTTGTCCATGAGGCAATCAACTATTATCTCAGGCCAAAAGTCAAGAACGACTTGAGACCTGCCAATAACCATGTCAGTGAGCTTGATGCAGATCCTTCCCCAGGCACATTTTGAGGAGGCTGGAGTCCCAGGTGACAACTAAGTGATATAGCCTGTGACAGATCCTGAGCAAGAGGTCCCTTGTCAAGGTTCACCCAGATTTTCAATCCACAGAAACTATGAGTTGATAATTGTTTTTTTAAGCCACTAAGGTGTTGATAACTGGTTATACAGCAAGGAATAAGTACACATGTTGAAAACAGCTGCAATGGAGAAGAGCGGAATAAATAGAACTGATCGGCTAAAAATTCTATGAGGTAGGAATTTTTAAAAGGTTATCATCATGAGTCATGATGATACTAAGATAAGTGGCCATAATATACCGTAAGAAAAAATATTCCTATCAACCTCGTAACAATTGTGAGGACTATTTTAGATATTGCATTGAGGTCTTAGCAAATTAACACATCAATCAAGAAATATTAATGACTGTCATAATGCTGCTGCTTATTATTTGAAGGGACTTGAAAGTAATATCTTTTTTTATCTATCTTTATTAGAACTCTACTTGAGATAGGCAAAGAATAATAAGGCATACAGCATATAAAATAGAATCTTTATTATTGTTAATATCATTGCTTTATTTTATCAATGAAGGTGATATAGTTGAAAGGCAGTGACAGATTCTAATGCCGAATCCCATAGAAAACTTACTTACCCAACGATAGGTAGCTTTGGAATTATTTCAGATATTACCATGTATAGTCAGCTTGAAAAAAAAATCTGTCCTGAAGAACAAAATGTGGGCTCCCAGTAATCTGACTTGTAAAATTAGAGAAAAATAGTGGACTGAGCTATACACTCCCAGGGTTATTCTCAAAGTCACTGACAAAATACCACTCATCTTCCCATAAATAAAGGAGGAAGGAAGGGAGATATCAAAGATATTCTAATGGTATGCCCTCCATGTGAAAAAAAAAAACATTAAGAGTGAGGAATAGTTTCCCATTATCCCAACAATGATTATATTTATTTTTGTATGCTGTCTAAAACTAGCATAGACTTTATAAAATTATCTGTTCAATAAATATTTTGAGGAAAATATGAATAAGCAACCCAAACATTGTAAGTTAAAATGATTCATAATAATAAATTAAAATAGCAGGTAAATTCTGGCTTCGCCATAGATGGAAACAAAACAAAACAAAACAAAACTAGAAAGTATGCTAATCCCACCATTCAACAAAAAATACGAGATAACTTTTAAAAAAGCAAAACTCTTCTTGAACTTCTCAGAAAAAAAAATAAGGACAAGGCAAAATCTGAAATCTAAGGGAAGACAGTCAACTCCAAGGAGTTACCAATCACAAGCATTTGCATACATCCAGAAGATGCCATGTGATATACAAACTGCTACAAATAATGCAGGTTATATTTTCAAAAAATTATTAAAGACAAATGTGGGCCATTATGAGGATACATAAAACCCTGGGAACCTCAGATCCAAGATCCACATTCACTCCCAAGCTATTGTCCATGAACCTAATTGGGTAGTTATGGACTGCATGTTTATGTCACCCCTAGACTTATATGCTGAAGTTCTAACCCTAATGTGATACTGTTAGGGGGCAGGGCCTTTGGGGGTACATTAGGTTCGAAGAGTAGAGCCTTCATGAGTGAGATTAGTGCCCTTAAAAGCAGAGACATGAGAGAGCTCTCTCACTCATTTTCTCACTCTCTTTCACACACTCTCTCTCATTCTCTCTCTTTGCAAAGGTACAAAGAGAAGAAGACCAGATGCAAATCAGGAAGTAGGCCATTATAGGACACAAGATATGCCAGCATCCTGATCTTGGACTTTTCTACCTCTCCAACTATGAAAAATGTTTGTTATTTAAGCCCCCAGGCTATGATGATTAATTATAGCGGCATGGAATGACTAAGACAGCTATGCACGAGGAAGATGGAATCAGGATGAAGGGCCAGAACAAGAATCTCTTGTTGTATAAACCTAGAGGAAGGGAGCAGCACATGCTGTGGGAAAGACACACCTCAGAAGGATCCTCTTTACTTTCTTCCCATGAGGCAAAGCCTCAAGATACTGGGAGAAGAATCGCAAACACTGTTGCCTTTGGAACTCAGGCTAAGGTTCACTGTAGCCGAGAGAAGGGATCAGAAACATACTCCCGCTACTCCTAGGACGTGAATGAGGAAATCTAGCTTCAGTCCATTCAAGTCACCCTACAAGTGGAGCACAGAGAGGACCATTGAGAAAACCTCACCTTCATGACTCAGGGATACAAGGTCTGCCTGAGTCTGAGGCTAAATCGAGACAATAGGAAATTTACTGTAGGCCCGTCTCCACCCCAAACCTTAGGCTAGCAAGTACTAAATGACAACACAATTTACCACTGAGGAAATTTAGAAGCATGAGTAATAATCTTCTCGAGGAGTAGTCACAAAGGGAAGACCTAAAACTGAGGGTAGAGCAACATCCCTGAAATTCTTAAGCAATCCAACTCCCACACTAAAAACAAGGTAACATTAGAGGAATTTGAAGCCTGTGGTAAGGTGCAAATAACCATAGCAACAACAGGACCAAACCCAGATCAATTCTGAAATAGACTGACTCAACAACCCACAGTAAAAACCTGGCAGAAAAAAGAAATGTGTCTGCATGCATTGATACGATTTTCCTAAGTGTTTTAAGCTTACAGAAAATATCCAACTTCAACCAAAACTTACAAAATGCACAAAGAAACAAGAAATGGATGTACCATCAGTAGAGAAAGTAATAAACAAAACTAGTCTTAGATAGGTCCCAGTTGTTGGAATTATCAAAGACAAAAACTTTAAAAATAAACACTCCAGTGAAAAAGGTGAACATGTATATAAAGAGATGGGCATTTCAGTACAGAATGGAAACGATAAGAAATAAATGAGATAGTGGGAGGAAAATGTGATTTTTCAGTCATAGAACACTACATGCTAACTGATGCACTCTTTCCGGTAGAACCACTCGAAACACTTAAGGATCTCATCTGAAAATATCTTGATATAATTTGTTTGTATTTGATCGGGGGTCTTTATTCCTTTATATGATGAAACAATAGTATGAATTTCAGGGTTAGTCAAACAAAATGTCAGCTCTCAGAAACATTTCTAAGTGTGTGCATATTCTGTGCCCATCTCTCTCTCTCTCAGTGCATATGGTCCACCTGGGACTGCCTATCAGATTTCCCACACCCACTACTTGGCTCAGAGTGATGATTTTCTAGGGTGACTGAGAGGTCCTCTCTTCCTTTTGTGAACCAAATCAAGCAAATTAGGGTTTTTACTGAGATTTGATACATATTTTATGGGAAAGAGAGGGTCTTTATTCCTCTAGGATCACTAGTTAGAAGAGTTATGCAATCTTGGATCTTCCAAACTTTCTTTGCCCACATGTGGAATGTAATTGAAAAAGAAATAGCCATAGGAAAGTAACGCCAAATAGAAGGAGAAAATGAAAAAGGTAATTTTACAAAATTTTTTCTGGGGTCTTTATTTCTTGGCTTGCCAGAAAAAGCCTTCATTTGAATACAGACTTGGAGTAAGCTTGATAGTTCAAATAAAATTACAAAAACTGTGGAAATTATTTTTTAATGTTGGAAAATTTTTAGCAAAACAGAAAACATACAAAAATAGAAGATAAGTACCTTTTACTAAATAAAAATGTACAGATTTTAAAACATACCAGAAAACAAGAAGTTGTATAATGAATATAAACATTTGCTACAATTATGAAAACGATTTCATTTCCACAACAAATAATATTCCTGATATCAACAATAATGAAAAATGTTAACTACACTGGAATTTAAAATGGAACATGCAAATGTACAAGAAGTTATAACACATAGCAGGTAGCTAGCTACTCAAGATGTAGGGAGATTTGATAGGATAGATGACTTAGAAGCTTTTTCTATTTGCAAAACCAAGTATGCTTATTAAGAGAGACAAGTCAAATAGTTTAGCATATCATCCATTATTAACCTGGTAGTACATGGTATAATTTATTTCCCATAAAGCTAACTATAATAGTCCCTTATATAAGCCAGCCTCAATGATTGCTATTAAATTAGTGTCACCAACTAGTAGATTACACAGTTTGAAACACTTCTGCTGATAGTTCCATGGAATTACTGTTTATATGAAACCTTAATATCGGCTAAACATAAAAGTAAAGCTAAAATGAGATTATATAATTAAGAAATTCATCCTAAAGATTTCCATTTAAAGACAAATAATTGTATGCATTATTTCATGATGTCTAGTAAATATGTCACTTTCATAGAAAATTGCCTAATAGTTTTTAAATTTAAATGGAAAGATAGGGATCCCTGGGTGGCTCGGCGGTTTAGTGCCTGCCTTCGGCCCAGGGCGCCATCCTGGAGTCCAGGATCGAGTCCAGCATCAGACTCCCTGCGTGGAACCTGCTTCTCCCTCTGCCTGTGTCTCTGCTCTCCTCTCTCTCTCTCTGTCTCTCTCTGTCTCACATGAATAAATAAAATCTTTTTAAAAAATTTTTAAAAATAAATGGAAAGATAAAGTATAAAGTCAAAAATACCAAAGATTACTTTGTTTAGATCAGAACATACACACTAGCTATTACAGAATATAAATCTGAACATGCTGAGTTGTGTGTGTATTATTAGTGTGTCAGGACACTCTAGAAAAAAAGTACAAAAAAAGAAAGAAAACCTCAGTGGTGACATAATACGTATTGGTGTAGAATAGTGTGTTTAGAGAAATAAAAGAAAGGCCTTATGATAGAAGTAAATGAAAAAGAGCTACTTTTGCATAAAAAAATGGGATTATCAACAATACTTCAAAAAAGTGTGGCAGTTATGTTTTACGTCACAATTTTGCTTAGTATCATGCTTAGAAATATGCACTCTCCTATTAGTGCAGCCACTCATTGAAATGATAACTTGGAAAGTCACTGTTTAGAGCATTAAAATGTTAGGTCTAGTTCATTGCAAAGGATTTCTTCAGCTTTAAGAGAAACAACATTTTCCATAACACTAACTGCATCTTATTAGATTTGAGCTTTATAAACAAATTCCAAAATTATTTGAGTGTATTTTCTATATATGCTATGGCCAAGTATTTTAAAAATTTATTTTAATCAAATATTAAATTCTAACATGTGAAAGATATCCCACTGATAATTTTAAAATACTGCCTCATCTGAGTACAGTAAATCATCCTTATTTTATGATACATATTTATATAAAACATGTTTAAAGAAATGCATTTATTGTAATCAGTTGTTGAAACAGAATATAAATATTATTTCCATTCAAAATTCATGATAATTCTATCAGAGCTAAGTTTAAACGTACCTTTAAATGTACTGACTCTAATGAATAAACTTTGCCAAAAGTACTATGATTATCATGGAACCATGATTCACATTTTTAAGAAAAATTAAATTCCCTTTAATAAACCTATCATGGAAAAGGAAATATAGATATCAATTAGCGCAACTGATAACATCACAAAAGGAGACAGTCATACACCATCTAGTATCTGAGGAAAGAACATAATACTGCTTAAATGCTACTTATAATACTACTTAAATAGTCCTGCCCAAATGTTAGACCTGATTCTGTTGAAACCTATAGATCTAGCTACTCATTTTAAAAACACAGAAACACAGATGTCAGAGAAATGTCCCAAAAATAGTATGAAGGTGTAACCAATAACGTACAGACTGCATATGATCCTATGGGAAAAAGATTTTGTCAACAAATAAATTACAAAACAAAAACAGAGACAAAACTTGAAGATAAATGAGTTTAGTGTGAACATGTGCATGTATATATAAATTACAATAATTTTGGTTCAAACAAAATAAAAGTAATGGAATCTTTAAGACAATGGGAACATAAGAACAATGATTTTTAAAGGATACGGTTTTAAAATTTGCATATGATTATGACATTATGGTTTTTTAAAGAAATACTTTTTTAAAGATACATATTTAAGCTTTTACATACGTAAAAGTATGGTTTTTAAGCAGTTAAGATATAAATAATATAATGTTAGACTTCAGTTGATAATCATTGAAACTATGTGATGCTTACATGAGGAATCATATTAGTCTTCTTTCATCTAAGTTTTTTCATAATAAAATTTAGGGGCACCTGAGTGGCTCAGTGGGTTAAACATCTGCCTTCAGCTCAGGTCATGATCCAGGAGTCCTGAGATCAAGCCCCATATTGGGCTCCCTGCTCAACGGGAAGCCTGCTTCTCCCTCTCTCTCTGCTTCTGTCTGCCACTTCTCCTGATTATGTGTGCTCTGTCAAATAAATAATTAAAATCTTTAAAAAAATTAAAAATTATTTTATAGTGCCTATTTATTTTTTTATTTTTTAAAAAAATTTTATTTATTTATGATAGTCACACAGAGAGAGAGAGACAGAGACATAGGCAGAGGGAGAAGCAGGCTCCATGCACCGGGAGCCCGACGTGGGATTTGATCCGCGGTCTCGAGGATCGCACCCTGGGCCAAAGGCAGGCGCTAAACCGCTGCGCCACCCAGGGATCCAGATAGTGCCTATTTAAAAGACAAAGTATTATAGAGAAGCCATAATAGAGAAATTTATTAATGATTTTTATCTTCTTATTAAGCAGTTTGATTGACTTTTATTATTCAAAATAGATTAACTTATTTTTTTTATTTTTTTCAAAATAGATTAATTTATGCTGTTACTTTTCACGTTTGTAAAACCCAAAAACTTTTTATTCTCTTTCAAATGTATAATTAAGGATTTCACTCATTATATTTACTGAAATTGCTTCCAATGATTGCATTTTATTATAATTACTTTTACTAGTAGAGTAATTTTTCTGATTAAAGCATTTGTAGATGTTACTATGATGAAGACAGAAGATAAATGGATATCCAAGAATAATTTATATCTTTGGCCTTCTTATCTCAAATAACTATTTCCAAATTTATGCTCTTTCTCTTCCCACAAAAATGGAATGTTATATAATCAAAGTGAGATCAGTATGAATTCACCAGTTCTGATGATGTTAATAATGAGAAGATAATACCTAAATTAAATATCTGTATGAGATTTAAGGAAAGGGAGTTCCAGGCAGATGAAAGAAAAAGAAAGAAAAGAGAAAGAAAGAAAGAAGAAAGAAAGAAAGAAAGAAAGAAAGAAAGAAAGAAAGAAAGAAAGAAAGAAAAGAAAAGAAAAAAAGAAAAAGAAAGAAAAGAAAAGAAAAGAAAAGAAAAGAAAAAAAAAAAGCTCTGAGTTCAGAAAAGGATTAAACTGAAGAAATCAACAAATTCAGTTGTCCAGAAATGAGATAAATGGAAGGAAGAATGGATTCAAGTAAGTTTTGTTAGCAAAAGTCATATTATGATTCATGGTTAGGAATAAGCAAATGTGAGGAAGATTGATGAGAAATGGGGAGGCATGTTCTGGTTGTTGGTGAGGAATTTAAGTTCAGAAAGTAAAGTTTAGGGAGTGTTCAGGAGAGAAAATGCAAGTTTCAAAAAGTAAAGAAGTAGGCAAACTGAAGTAACCAATGTCAAAATCCTTGAAATAGTCTAGGAAAAGACCCTACTGAGATAGGAAATAAAAACTGGTCAAATACATGATATATTAGGAATTAGAGTAGATATGGTTTGAGGTTGGAGGAAAGAGAAGAATGAACTGTAAGATTTTCCCACACCTCCTCCCACCCAAGCAGCTGCAAATACAGTTTCGGGATTTACCAAGACAGAAAAGCTAATAGGAGAGCAGATAAGCAGAGACAGAGTATGTAATCTACAATTGTGTTCTTTTCTTTCCTTCCTTCCTTCATTCCTTCCTTCCTCTCTTCCTTCCTTCTTGCCTTCCTTCCTCTCTCTTTCTTTCCTCCTCCCCTCCCTTAAATTCTTTCCTTAGCTTTCCTTTTCTTCCCTTTCTTTTTAATGAAATTTAAAATCTGTATTTTGTACCCAACCCAAAATGTTAAGATGACAGTTGCATATATAAATCTGAAAAGTTCAGGGGCTCCTAGGTGGCTCAGATGCTTAAGTGTGTCTGCCTTCAGCTTGGGGTCATGATCTCTGGATCCTGGCATGAAGCCCCACCTCGGGCTCCCAGCTCATTGGGGAGCCTGCTTCTCCCTCTGCCTGTCCCTCTGCCTCTCCCCTTGCTCATGGTCTCTCTCTCTCTCTCTATCTATCTATCTCTCTGCCTCAATTGAATAAATAAAATATTTAGTAAATAAAATAAATAAAATAAAATAAAATAAAATAAATCTGAAAAGTTCATGAGAGGAAATGTTCAGGAGTTATACATTTCATATCATTACATATCTGACTTTTTAAATCTGTAAAATGAAATGAGATTCCCTGCACAAAAACGGATTCTTGGAATGTTTTGCAATTTGTAAGTTTGGAAGACAAAACAAAAGCTTTTTAAAGTGAGTGTGCATTTTCATGTCAGGACTTTAAGTATCAGAGGTTATTTTTGTACTTCAAATTCATCTAATAATGCATCATGCTTCACAAGAATGAGTGAATCAATAAACAAGTAAGATGGAAATCCTGAGGAGAACCATTCAGAATAAAGTATTTTTTTTAAGATTCTATTTATTTACTCATGAGAGACAGAAAGAGAGAGAGGCAGAGATACGGGCAGAGGGAGAAGCAGGCTCCATTCAGGAAGCCCAATGTGGGGACTTGATCCTGGGATTCCAGTATCACTCCCTGAGCTGAAGGCAGACGCTGAACCACGGTGACACCCAGGCATTCCTAGAATAAATCATTTTAAAAAGATGAGAGAACCTTCTGGCCACAGTATCTTAGCCATCCTCCTAAAATGCCTCAAAAACTGAACACAATATATAAGTTAATGGCTTTCAAAAAAGTAGATAATTTCTGTCAGTGTAGGACAGTGATTTCTGAGAGATACAAATAAGACCTCTATCAACATCTCAGCTGACTGCCTGGAGACAGTGCCCAGGGCACATCCAAAGGGAGTTGCCAGATTGAAGGTAGAAGAATAGGAAAAATAGGAGCAAAAATTTCCCCAGGTTTTATGAAAATCATTTACCCACAGATCCAAGAAGCTCAACAAACTCCAAATACAAGAAATACAAAGAAAGTTACACGAAGGCACGTGATCATGAAGTTTTTCAAAGCTAGAGACACAGAGAAGAACTTAAAAGTAATCAGAGAAAGAGGACACATTATGGATAGAAGAACAATTACAGGATTAAAACAAGGTAATACAAAATATAATAGAACAACAATTGAATGAACTGAAGAAGAAAATTGTCAACCTAGATTTCATATCCAGTAAAAAAGGCAAAACAGAGGCAAAACAAAGGCAAAGACTCAAATATACAGAAACTATAAGGATTCATTACCCACAGATCTGCCCTGAAATATGTTAATAGAAGTTATTAGAATAAAATATTAACACATAACAACCCAGTATGAAGAATACTAAAAATCTGTGAATAAATATAATTTCCTATTTAAATTCCCTTCAAGAATAATTGTTTATAAGCAAATAATAAGAATGTTTTATGGCACTTATGACATATGTAGAAAGAAATGTTTAAATATTACATGTAGCATGGGAAAGTATATATGGAAATATTCATTTTATAGTTTACATAAGTTTTAAGTGATACAATATTATTTGAAAGCATAATATGACAAGTAGAAATGTATACTAGGAAATTTAAAGTAATCTATCTCACGCACAAAGAATTACAGTTAATAAATGGACAAAGCAAATAACAGGCAGTCATGAAAAACTCAGTTAATTCAAAAGAAAGTTAAAAAAGAAAGACTAAGACAAAGGTACAAAGAAACCACATACACACATACACAGCCCAAAATGTTAGATACAAATCTAACCATATCGTAGCCAAATCAAACTCAAATAGGTTAATCATCCCGTTTAAAAAGTAGAGATTGTCAGTGATGCAGCTATTGAAAATAAAATGTTATAAATTTAAGAGAAAAAATATTATTAGGGATAAAATGATCACTATTTATTGATATCAGCAATTCACCAGAAATAAGCAATCCTAAATGTTTATGAACTTAATAACAAAACTTCAGAATACATAAAAAAGAACTGAAAAGAGAACAAGGCAAATCATAGTAAGTTTTTTTGTTTTTTTTGTTTTTGTTTTTGTTTTTTTTTTTTTACAAATAACTCACATAAAAAGTAGACAGAAAATCAGTAAGGAATAAGAAAGCTTGAACATTATACTTAGTGGTTAAACACTCAGGACTTTCCTTTAAACAAGACAGGAATGTCTGCTCTCAGCATCCTATCGAGTATAGTACAGAAAATCCTAGACAGAGCAATAAGGCAAGAAAATGAAATAAAAAGATCTACAGTTTGGGAAAATAAAAAAAAATTAACATGGTGATATAATTGTCTACTCAAAAAACTTCCAAGGACTAGAAGTTGTATATTTTGAACCATCCTGTCATCCCAAAGAGAAAACACACTTGGTCACAGTGTTTGATACTTCTAATGCACTGTTGAATCCAATTTGCTAGCATTTTGTTGACTATTCTGTACCCATGTCCATCCGGCATATTAGCCTATAGGTTTCTTTTCCTGCAGTGTTCTCGTCTTGTTTGGGTATCAGGGTAATGCCAACATCATAAAATGAGTTTGCATGTGGGTGTTCAATTTTCCCAACTCCATTTGTTGAAGAGACTGTCTTTTTCCTTTGGATATTCATTCCTGCTTTGTCAAAGATTAGTTGACCACAAAGTTGAGGGTCCATTTCTGGGCGCCCTATCCTGTTCCATTGATCTGTGTCTGTTTTTGTGCCAGTACCATACTGTCTTGGTGATTATAGCTTTGTAATAGAACTTGAAGTGAAACATTGTGATGCCACAAGCTTTGGTTTTCTTTTTCAATATTCATTTGGCTATTCAGAGTCTTCTCTGGTTCTATACAAATTTTAGGATTATTGATGGTATTTTGATAGGGACTGCATTGAATGTATAGATTGCTCTGGGGAGCATAAACATTTAACAATATTTGTTCTTCCAATCCATGAGCATGGAATGTCTTTCCATTTCTTTTTGTGTTCCTCAATTTCTTTCATGGGTGTTCTATAGTTTTCCAAGTACAGATCCTTTGTTGTGCCTTTATTTTTTAAAATAAGTTTTCCGTCCTTTTTTTTTTCTGTCTTGTCTCTTTCTGGGACTCCTACTGTGTATATACTGATTTGTTTGATGGTTTCTCATAAGTCCTTTAGACTCTCTTCACTCTTTCATTCTTTTTTGTATTTGCTTCTCTAACTTGATCATTTTAAATGATCTTTCTTCAATTTTGCTGATTGTTATTTCCTTCTAAGATTGATGGAGTCTGCTGTTGAAGCTGTTTATTAAATTTGTCAGTTCAGTATTCTTTAGGTACAGAATTTTTGTTTGGCTCTTTTTTCCCCCTTTTTTATATTTCTATTTTGTTCATGCATCATTTTCTGGATTTCATTTACTGTTGCTATATTTCCTTTTAATGCACTAGGCTCATTTAAAGTGATTGTTTTGTATTGTTTTGTTTTTTGGTCAGGCAATTTATAGATCTCATTTTTTAAGGTCTCTTGTTGGAGATTTCTATTTTTTTTCTTTGATGTGTCATGGCTTCCTGATCCTTTGTGTTCCTTACATCTTTGTGTTGCTGTCTGTGCATATGAAAAAATAGCCACCTCTCCAAGTCCTTAATACCATCTTTGACAAGGAAAATCTTCACCTGTCAATCCAGGGAGAGATTTTAGGAGTCTCTCAAGCCTTTTCTGTATATATGTGTCTTCTCTGGACTTCTCTATATAAATTACTGAACAAAGGATTGACTGGTTTCTTTTCCTTTTAAATTTTTTTTAATTTTTATTTATTTATGATAGTCACACAGAGAGAGAGAGAGAGAGAGGCAGAGACACAGGCAGAGGGAGAAGCAGGCTCCATGCACCGGGAGCCCGACGTGGGATTCGATCCCGGGTCTCCAGGATCGTGCCCCGGGCCAAAGGCAGGCGCCAAACCGCTGCGCCACCCAGGGATCCCTCTTTTCCTTTTAGGAGCCCATAATCTCTTGTTCCATCTGGTGTCTGACTGCTGTACAATAGGCCAGTATGTTGGATGCATGCTTTATTTCTATCCCTCCTTCCTTGTCCAGGTGTCTAACTCTGTACCTTCTCTCTCTGTTGCTGAGCCAGTCTGGGTACAGTAAGCCACCTGCGCCTTTTCTTTGTTCTGAGTTGCTCTCATTAAATTATGCCAGTTCCTTCAGCATTCCACGTAAAAAGAAACAAACTACTTCCTCCAACAGCTCATTGATAGATCAGGGCCATAGCAGGCATACTCAACACTTTATCTCTTTCTTGGGGGAGAAGCCTCAGATTCTGTTTTCTCTCAATCTCACAGAGCCATCTCACCTTCCGCAAGCAAGCAGCTTACCATGTTATTTTTTTCTCACCTGCCTCTAGGTATCTTATTTTTGGCTATTCCATCAACACTCCATGTGAAGCAAGACAGAAACTGGCCCCTCAGGTAGCACAACTAAAAGGCCAGTGTCTTCTATGTTTCACTCTTCTTTTATTCAGGGAGAAGTTTCAAGTTAAAGCCAGCCCCCTTTAATCCCTAAAGCCTCAACTCTTTGACCACATGGTCTTTCTGTCTTGACCAAACCCAATCTTGAGCCATTTCCTTAGCATTGGCTACCTAGGGTCCCACCATAAGTCACCTTCCTAGCATACATTATCTGGTGCAATCTGATTGGCTCATGATGAATAATAGACACTCCTATCACTTAGCAAATTCCAAGAGCTTAAAGGTTATGTCCCAAGAACTGAGGATAAAATCCAGCCACATATTTTATTTTATAGATCTTCTACTCAGGGTATGAAAAGGTTGAAATTAAGGTGTTCCCTAAATGTGGACCCTGAATCAAGGAATGAAGCACTTTCAATCTCCCTTAGGTTGTTTGAGAAATTCATTCATATGTAGTTTTGTGACTGATATCCTCTTTTTTTTTTGTTGTTGTTGTTAGCTCTTGGCTGGAGAGCATTCTCAATGTCTAGTGGCCACTTCTGGGTCTTTGTGACATGGCCCACTCAGCAATATGCCCATTTGCTCCTCAGGCCAAGAGATCAGTCTCTGCTTTGAGTATCTTTTAACATGGGCTCATTTAATTATGTCTGATCCACGTAGGGATAACCTCTCTACTGATTATATTAAAGTCAACTGATTAGGGACATTAATTAGGTCTTCAAAATTCCTTTGACCATATCACAGGAATATTTCTCATCAAATTCACAGTTGTTACTGGTACTCAAGTGGAAGAGTTTATAGGGTGGGAATTTGGGGTCTCAATTTTTGCTTGCCACATCTCTGGGAAACAATTTGTCAGTTTCTCATAAAATTAAAACAGAGCAATTGCACTACTGGGCTTTTATCCTAGAGAAATTAAAACTCATATTCACACAGAAACCTTCACATGAATATATGTATCATCTTTGTTCATAATAACTGGATACAAAAATGCAAAACTCAAATGTTAATTTTTAATTAACTTACCAAAGAGGAATCATATTTAGAGAAGAGATCTAGCAAAGGAATGAGGATTTCTAAAGGAATAAACTTCATGGGAAAGGACTCATACATGCAACAGGAAAACAGAGCAGTGCCATGGTGATTAACAGGAATTTAAAAAGACTAGTGTGGTTTAACCTCATAAAACAGTGGAAAAATGATGAAAGATTCCTTTCAATACTATAAAACCCATAATTGGCATATAATCAAATAAATTACCTAGGGCAATTTTACTAATTAAAATATAAACACTTTTAATACATCATTTTACTTGTTTAATATAATTGTCTATATATAGTATCCTTGTGAAATATCAATTTGCTGTACAATAAAATGTAGCTGGATAAGCTATAGGTTTCATTTTCAACAGCTATTGATGACGAGAACCTTGGCATTTTCAACAATATCTCCAAGTACCTAACAGTAATGAATCAGGTGTATGAAAGTATCATGCATGATAATAAAATAAATGTCCCTAATGACCTTTATAATATGTGAAGAAAATAAGGAAGGAGAAGGAGGCAGAAGAAAAGTAAAGGTAAAGGAGAAAAAATATTAAAACTCAAAGTTGAGATAATAGAGATTGGCTAAAGGAAAGCATTTGTTGGGGTTTTTTGGGTTCAATGTTGTTAAGAACACTATAAATGAATGAACTTTTTTCATCACTTATGTGTGCACGTATGCATATACACATACTTGTGTTTTAATATTTCCTAAATTAGAACATGTTCTGTAATCATAGTTGGTTAAAGGAATTTTATAATG
This sequence comes from Canis lupus baileyi, assembly GCF_048164855.1. Lineage (NCBI taxonomy): Eukaryota > Metazoa > Chordata > Mammalia > Carnivora > Canidae > Canis > Canis lupus. Next base: position 6,658,796 of record NC_132852.1, on the reverse strand, counting down.
AAAATTCTATTTCCTTTACATATGCTAGCTTGGACTGCAATTCTTTTGTTGACAATAATACAAAGAATATGGCAATAAATATGTTATAAAAGAGATGTCAGTAGCCTAAAAGAACTTTAAAAGAAAATAAAAAGTACATTTTCAAAAATCCTACATTACTGAAGCTCTTCAAATCACAGAGGAAAATACTGTACAGAAAAACACAGATGTGGATACACCAATTAATCAATAACTGGATTTAAAATTCCAGAATATGAATAAAGAAAAGATTTAGGCATATCTTAATGAATTCTTTTCACTTGTTTTTTTAAATTGAGCATGAGGGATATATGATTAAAAGATATATTTAATTAAATTTAAAAAGCTCTTTCAAAAATATAAAATATACGTTGTGGAAATTTTGTATAACAATTTACTTAGCAATGTTTCTGAATTATTTTTTGTAGCAAGTAAAATAGAAGTGCAATTATACTCTATGGCATTTCTGGTTGTATGAAAATTGTATTGGGTAAGTTCTTAACATTTGCAATCCCAGGAAAGGAACAAAAAAATCACATACCGTATGTCCAGATATTTGTTATTTATCAAATTATTAAGCAAAACATCTACTATCCTCCCATTTTGATAAATACCTCTTTATTGTTATCAAGAAGGCTCACAGTCCATCCCTTTTCTCTTTCCACCCTCTAGGTCCTTCTTTCATCAGGATGAGCCTCCCATTCACATATGCATATACTCTCTAGGCTGTTCATCCAAGTTCAGTCTATATTGTAGTCTCTACAATCAACAATTCCCTTTCAACAACCCTCTGAGATTAGAGGTAGATCTAAATGGGTGGTCTGAGCTATAGAAGACTGATTGGCTGTTGAGGATTTAACTAAACTATTCTATTGCTGCCTCAGCATCTAGTCTGTAAACTAAGTGGCTCGCAGGCCCCTTGAACTGACACCAGCCTCTTTCTCAAGTGCATGCCACTGATGACAGCCTACATAGTAACAAGGGTAAGTCTCTGTTAGGACTTTCCCTATGCTGCTGCTGAGGGACAGTCTCTTCAGCCTCTCAACTCCTTCATTTATGCACCCTCGAGATAAGACCATCCTGGAGCTTACCAAAATGTCTCATGGTTAGTTTAAATTGACCAATCCAGCCTTAGCCTGGGAACTCCAAAAGCATTCTACCCACAAATCCTAACAAAGACATGTACCTCAGTCTGCTGCTTGCTTTCTGCCCACACCCTGCCCTGACCTCCCCATGTGGCCACTCAAGGCATGCTGTGTTCTTCCTCCAGTACTGTGAGTAATAAACTTCTCTATTTCACTTTCCCTTGTGGTCTTTGTTAAACTGTGGCTCAGTATTCACCCAAGGGCCTCATTTAACAAATGTTAATTTAAAAAAATATCTCAACACTAGCAAGGAAGCTAGCATAGGCCATGGAACCAAACTGAGGCTCATTTCGGGTAGAAGAGAATCTCTAAGGCAGCTATAATGTAGATAGGTGTTCATTAGGTTCAGCACTCTCCCCAGGGGCCTGAAGAAAAGGCTATAGCCAGAGAAGAGCCAGAATGAGTCCCTCATAGAAATCAGGCCCATATCAGAAGCTCTAAGCTCTTCTTGGCCAGGTATAAGGCTGGCACGGTAAGGCAAAATGCTTGATAATCAAACTGACTTATAAGAAATGTACTTCAAGGCTAACAGGTTGTTGATAAAATGCTGGCATGTTGGTCAAATGATTTTTTAAAACTCCTGATATGAAATAGTGAGTCACGTTTTCACATTTTTTCCTTCCCTCCTTTTATTGTGTCAATAATTCCTTCATCTTGCCATCACATATTTGCTATCGCACCTCACAAGTTCCACTGCACTATTTATTGAGAAGAACTCTTCTGAGTTCTTCACTATTCCCATAAAAACACCTTTGCCAGAGAATCTGCAGTAATTCTCCAATTACCTAAGTTATCTAGAGAGTCCAACAAAACTACACCAAATAGTACCATGACTGATTGGCTGAATTTAAATTATGGAAATACTTTCATAACTACTAGATTCATCTATCTGAATATGGAAAGGATTTTTTTAAAGATTTATTTATTTATTCATGAGAGACAGACCGAGAGAGAGAGGTTGAGACACAGGCAGAGGAGATGCAGGCTCCTCACAGGGAGCCCAATGCGGGACTCGATCCCAGAACCTAGGATCACGCCCTGAGCCACAGACAGGCACCCAACCACTGAGCCACCCAGGCATTCCAGGATTTTTTTTTAACAAATCAGATTTAGTACATGCTTTTTAGTGAATGAAATTCCTTAGTGAATATAACTGAAGGTAAGGTTTTGTGTCATTAGAAGGAATTATTAAAAAACATAAATTAAAAAGCAATCCCAATGTTAAAGTAAACATTTAGTTGAACATAAAATATTTCTTAATACAATGGTAAATTAAATATCTTTCGTTTTCTTTATTGTAAGTGTGCTGAGTGAAGACAGTATGTAACTACATCTAGATGGCTCTTCCAGTTTATCAAGCTTCGAGATTACCATACTCTAAAATGCTTCCCAAGTGCCATTATTTTAACTAAAATTATTTGATATGTACCTGTACCTTGGACAGTACGCTTTATATCAGTTAAATCTTTACATTAATATCTTTGTATTTTCCTTAATGAGTCCCTTTCAATGTTGAAGAAAAGTGATAAAGGAAAATAAAATGAATTGGAGATAAAAGAAAATGCTTGAGAATGCATGTTCACTCATCAGATTTTATCATTAGCATTACTTTCATTGAATTAAAGGAAAACTAATTTAGTACTGAAATACGCAAATAGCTTGTTTGTGATGTTATAGTTCTACGTCTTACAGTGCTAATTGGCTGCCTGTTGAGCCAAAGAAATCACTGCAGGAAGATCTAATATGTCTGTTACTATTCAACTAACAGTGCTAAAAAAGCTAGCATATATTTATATACCCTTACTGCTTCGCACTAAATGTAGTATATAATAGGTACATAATAAAGATTAATGAGAAAAAAAATAGTGAAATGGAGGTCAATATAATAGTCCAATTTTCACAGGGTCTTGGTTACTCTCTGGTCACCAACCTGGCACCTTCAGAAAGTATTGCTTTTAAACCCTTAGAGTACACCTAAGGCACTTAAGTTGCCTTTAGTACACCTAAAAGCAACTTAATTATAACAGTGAGTACCCCCAGATAAATCTAATGAGTGAATGAAAATGCAATTAATATTGATGAGCTACTAGAAATACACACTATTACCAAGTCTTTAATTCTCAGACATGAAAGCACAAACTATAATGGAATCCCAGTGAGCTGAAAGAGTTAATAAAGCTTCATACTGCCCTGAAAATCTCCACTTTGGAACAAAACTGAGAATTGAGTTTGAGATTGAATCACCTATTGTAGGAGTGATAAACAGAGGAATAGATCAAATGACTGTTACAGTGTAACCATGAATTTTCTATCCTGTCTTATTTCACAGAAGGTGGGTTATATATCTGGCTGATAGATTCTAGGTTTTTCAAGAAGACACGGGAGATGTTAAAACAAATACTAGAAAAAAGTATGTGAAATAGATTCTGTAATTAATATATCTACAAACAAATGGCTGAGCAACAAGCAAGAAACTCTCAAAGTTAATGATGGAGAAATCAGTCAATAATTATTTCTAGTTTGACTCCATGCCAAGAAACAGAAATCGTTTTAATGAAAAATCATAGTATTTGAGTTGCTTTGTTTCTGCTATTATATTTTGAACATATTTTACTATTTCAAATAGTAACCCCTTAACAGATAGTTTACAAATATTATATCTTTACAAAAAAAAAACTACATAGTTTTTTCCCCCATTGTATTGTTACTTTTTCTTTCGCTATGATAAAATTTCACATATTCCATTTATTTATTTTTGCTTTTCTTGCTTGTGTTTTGGGTGGCATATTCAAAAATCATTGTGAAACCGATAAAGCTTTTCCTTATGTTTTTTTTTTATTAAGAGTTTCATAGTCTTTAATCCATTTTGGGTAGTTTTTGTGAGTGGTGTAAGATAGGAGTCCAATTTAATTCTTCCACTTATGATTATCCAGTTTTCCAAACACCATTGATTGAAGAAACTCTAGTTTCTTCATTAAGTAACTTGGCTGCCTTGTCAAATATTAGTAAACTATATATCTGAGGGTTCATTTCTAGGATCCCAATTTTGTTCCATAGTCTACGACCTATTTTTATGTCAGTAACATACTGTTTTGATTATGATAGCTTTATAATATAATTTCAGATCTGCAAGTGTGGTGCCCCTGGCTTTGCTCTTAATTCTTAGGATTACTTCGGCTATTCAAGGTCATCTGTGGTTCTGTTTGAATTTTAGAATTCTCTTTTTATTTCTAGGAGAAAAATCCATTGGAATTTTGATTTGTCTGAGGTAATATGGTTATTTTAATATCAGTTCTTACAGTCCACAAACATGGGGTTGGATCTTTTTTATTCATTTACAACTTCTTCATTTCTTTCATCCAAGTCTTCCAGTTTTCAGTATACAGGTTTTTATTGTTTTTGATGCTACTGTAAATGAGTTTCTTTTCTTTATTTCTTTTTTCAGATATCATGTTGTTAGTCTACGGTAACACGGCTAATTTTTTATGTTGATTTTGAATCCTGCAATTTTAATGAATTTGCTATAATAGCTTTTTTGTGGAATCCTTAGAATTTTCTGTATCTATAAGATCATATAATCTTCAAACAGCAAATATTTCTTCTTTCTTTCTGACTTGGATATTTCTTTTTCTTATCTAATTGCTCTGGCTGGAATATCCAGAACTAGTTGAATAGGAGTGGTAAGAACAGATATCCTGTCTAACTACTGATCTTGTATAAAAACGCTTTCATTCCTTCTTCATTGAGTATGTTAGCTGTGCGCTTGTCATAAATGGCCTTAAATATATCACATAGAGTTGTGGTATGTTCCTTCCATATAATTTATTGAGAGTTTTTGTCATGAATGGATGTTGAATTCCATCAAATGTCTTTCTTTCTGCATCTATTGAAATGATCATTTTCAACTTTTATTCTATAAATGTGTATCACATTGATTGATTTATGTATGATGAATCATCCTTGTATTCCAGGGATAAATCTTACTTGATATGGTGTATGACTTTTAATATCCTGTTGAATCCAGTTTCAAATTTCTATTTTCCTCAGAGATATGGTCTATAGTTTCTTATTTGGTGTCTCTATCTGACCTTGGCAGCAGAGTAATGCTAGCCTCATACAATGAGGCTAGAAGAGTTCCCTTCTCTAAGTTTTTGGAAGAGTTTGTGAAGATTCTTCTTTTATTGTTTGATAAAATTCACCAGTGAAACCATTTGGTCCTGGGGTTTTCTTTGTTTGGATATTTGTGATTACTGATTCAATCTCCTTACTAAATATTGGTCTTTTCAGATTTTCTATTTTTCCATGATTAAGTCTTGGTAGTTAGTATGTTTACAACCATGTGTCTCTTCTAGTTCCTCCAATTTATTGGCATATAATTAGTTGCATTGTGTCCTCTTTCATTTCTGATTTTATTCATTTGAATTTCTTTTTTCTTAATATAGCTTGTTTGTCAAATTTTGTAAAATGTTTTCAAACACCAGCTCTTAGTCTCATTGATTTTTTCAACTGCTTTTTAAAATTTTTATTGCATTTATTTCTGCTCTGATCGTTATTTCACTCCTTCTGTTAAACTTCTGAGTTTCTTCTTTCTAGTTCCTTGAAATGTAAGGTAAGTTCTTTAAGATCCTTCTTTTTTCTTAATTTAGGTGTTTATCACTACAAATTTCCCTCTTATGACTGTCTTTTCTGCATCCTGTGTATATGGAATATTGTGTTTCACTTTTTATTTTTCTCAAGATATTTTTTATTCCTCTTTTGATTTTTTCTTTGACCCACTGGTTGTCCAGGAGCATATTGTTTAATTGACACATATTTGTGAATTTTCCTCCTTTCCTCCTGTTACTAATTACTCCTTACATATCACTATTGTCAAAAAAAAGATACTTGTTATTATTTCAATTTTAAATTTTCTAAGATTTGTTTTCTTACCTCATACACAGTCTATCCTGGAGAATGTGCTATATGTGTTTGAGAAAAATGTGTATCCTGCTATTGCATGAAATGTTCTGCATATACATGTTAGGTCCATTTAGTCTACAGTATAGTTCAAGTCAAATCTTTGATAAACCATAAACTCAGTATCTCAAACTTACATAATGTATAGCTCGGGATCTATGTTCTTTTTTCCCCATTCTCTCTCTCTCTCTCTCTCTCTCTCTCTCTCTTTCTCTCTCTGTTTCTCTCTGTCTTTTGACTTTAGCTCAATAAATTTAATAAAAATAAAAATGTAGGGAGAAATGTAGTTGATCACCTGTGATTTAGCTGTCTGTAAAACAATTTTAAAAAACTTTCAACACAACATACTCACCGAGTTTGTATATCTTTGAACTGTCCTGATTCTATTTTTTTAACAAAGTAATACAGATATTTCTTTTTGGCACTCTGAATGTGTGGCAAATGCCTCAATATACAAATATAAATTTTTGGATAGCAAATTCTTTTTTTTAAGATTTTATTTATTTATTTCTGAGAATACACTGAGAGGAGAGAGAGAAGCAGAGACACAGGCAGAGGAAGAAGCAGGCGCCATGCAAAAAGCCTGACGTGGGACTCGATCCCAGGTCTCCAGGATCAGGCCCTGGGCCAAAGGCAGTGCTAAACTGCTTGAGCCACCTGGGCTGCCCTGGATAGCAAATTCTTTATTGTGACTTCCATATTGATTTATTGCATTCTTCTTAAATTTTTATTTTCAGTTGTTATGGATTGGTATTGTGTTACAAGAGAGATATATCAGTGAATTCAGATGAGAACTCTTAGGTATTTAGCATTTCTAATTCACATATTTTTTTTAATTCAAAAAGAAAAAAAATAAAATACTTTTGGAAGTATTATTCTAGACTACTGAACTTAAATATTTTTAGTTTCTACAAGTATGTTGAAAATAATCCTCCAGAGATAGACATCAACAAGTGTGAAAGGAAGGATAATTGGGTTATCTATGCAATTTTGTTTCAAAACGATGATGATTTCTAGACTAAAATTCATGAATAAAGTTCTGACTATTTCTAGGATGGTTGATAGCAAAATATTGTTTAAATATAAAACATTTGGTCTGTGGAACTTGAACTTGGATTTTACACTGAATGCCTGTTATATGTCTATATTGACTAATGGAGTGATGATTTCTATTCAGTTGTTCTCAATCTGACTATATAAACTGATCGCCTTCAACAACTGGTTCCTCTTTATATTTATAAATATAAACATATATATGTAGTGTTTATGAATATTCAAGTGGTTTTTAAACATCAAGACAGGATGGCATTTTCCTGTATACAAAAATATCAATAATAAAAGGAACATCTTAAAGAATATATATTAATTTTCTATGGTTGTGTAATAAATTACCATAAACCATTTAACTTAAAACAATCCCCATTTAATAACTCAAGTTTTTGTAAGTCAGAAGTGTAGCAGGGTTGTTTAGATTCTCTGTTCAGGTTGAAATCAAAATGTTGACCAGCTATTTTCTCATCCAGAATTAGGGCTCTCCCTTTCAAGCTCATTTGGATTCTCAAAAGAAAATTAGTTCCTTGAAGTTGTAAGACTGAAGTCCTCATTTCTTCAATGTCTGTTAAATGAGAGCTGCTCTCAGCTTCTAGAAGCCACCTACTTCCATGTCAGATAATCTCCTCTATCTTCAAGCCATCCACAGTGCATCACATCCTTCTGTTTCAAATGTTTCCGTCTGCTAAGCCAGATAGAAACTGTTTTTGAAATGCTTCACAGGATTAGTTCATGTCCAATCAAATAAATTTCCTGTGCTATACAACATGATATGATCACAGAGGTGATATTACATCATATTTCACAGGTATAGGGTGGCACAGTTTTGGGCTGCCATTTTGGAATCCTGCATATCATGGGGTGGATCCTCAGATCTTCAGATTTAAAAGAAAAAGGAAATATGGAGGGGTACAGGAGAAAAAGAAAAAAGGAAGATGACACAGATACTTAAAACAATCGATGATCAAGACAGGCACTCAGAATTCCTATTTGTTTTGAATATAGAATTTATTTTAGAAAGAAGTTTCAGAGGAAAAATGGAGTTATAAATTTGAAGGCAGAGCACTGTAGTATGAATTGGGATTATACCGGCCTATTGTTCTTTCAAGAAACTTGGCAGAGATGAAAATGGTGCAGAAATTAAGAAACTCAAGGATGAGAGAGATTTGGGTGTTTATGTTTTGAGGAGATCCAGGAGAGAGGAAAAGCTTAATGAATGCCAGTAAAAAAGAATCAAATTAATTAAGAATCCCATGTATAAAAGCTTTAAAAAATTAACAAAGCACATGAACTGAGGGTACACAAAAAGCCTATGTGGATTTTTTTTCTTATACAAAGTAAGTCTTTGCTTGTTTAGTAATACAAAAGTAAGTGGCTCTGGCATTTTCTGAGTGTGCTAACGTTTCTCCTGGTGTGTGCCTTGCAGTCCCTCAAAGTATATCTTAATTGCATTCTGAGCATATTTTCCAAAACAAAATGGTCTGAAAAGAAGGTGACCAAATATTTGAAATGACAACACTCCAAGAATAGCTAGATACCTGGTTGGCATACTCAATTAACATGGAAATCTCACTGAGGTTAGGATTTAAACTGTTAGGCTTAGAATAACTAACAGGCACATGTTCAATATATTATAGTTTTTTTCTATGAGTTTAGCAACTAAATTGCATAAATATCTATTTTTCAATGGTTATTTTAACCAAATAACTACATGTTCCATTTATTTGTAACTGATTGGCAAAAGACTCAAAAAGAACTCAATAAACCCAAACATGCTTCTTAGTACAAAATACACAATTAACATTAGAATTGTCAACATACACAATTTTTTTAAGACTGAGTAACAACATAGCATGTTTACTATTGTATCAAAAAGGAAATACAAGATTTCCCCTATGTTTGTCATTTCTGTTAACACACACATCTTAAAACATCTTTGTAAATGACTATTTTATATAACAGAACTATGTTCATTATTTAAAAATGATAGCTATATATTTTGGGGATAAAATCCCTATGTTGGAAGAAAAATGTTTACCTAAGAGAAAGTTAAGATGGAGCACAGTCTTTGGAATATTGTGGTGTGTGTGTGTGTGTGTGTGTGTGTGTGTAAGTAACAACATACTAAGTATTGTAAGTAGATCTAATAATTAGAGATAATTTCATGATTCCAAAGCATGGTAGACCAAATAATTGTTCTTCAAAGATGTCTGTTTCCTAATATCCAGACCTGTAATTATGTTACCTTGCATGGCAAATGGACTACTGGTTATTACCTTAAGAATCCTGGAGGTGAGGGGCATCTGAGTAGCTCAGTTGGTTGAGCCTCTGCATTCAGCTCAGGTCATGATCCCTGGCTCCTGGGATTGAGACCCACTTGTATGGTATCCTCAGCAGGGAGTCTGCTTCTCCCTTTCCTCCCTACTTTAGGCTCTTCTATCTGTTTCTCTCTCTCTCTCTCTCTCTCTCTCTCAAATAAATAAATAAATAGTTTTTTAAAAGGCATTAAAAAAAAAAAAGAATCCTGGAGATGAGACCATTATCCTGGATTACCTAGGTGGGCCCAACACAATCACAAAGGTTCTTATAAAATGGAGGCCAGAAGGTTAGAGTCAGAGAAGGAGATACAATAACAAGCAGAGGTTCAGACGATGTGATGATGGGATCATGAGAGAAGAATAAAGATGCTCTCTAGAAACTAGAAGAGGCAAAGGTACAGATTCCAGTTTTTGCCTTCTCCCTTTCCCACAAGGAGTTTGAACAGAAATGCAGCCTTTCTGACTCCTTTTAGACTTCTGATATCTAGAACTGTAGCATAATAAATTTCTGTGGTTCTTTTAAGCTACTAAGTTTGTGGCAACTTATTACAGAAGTAACAAAAAACTATTACACCAAGTGCAGTCTAATGTAACTAGCCACACTCCAGGTAGTATGTTTAATTCAGTGCTTTTCTTTCCATAATTATGGCTATATCACACGTAAAAATAATTGTTTAGCTTATAAAGAATGGTAATTTTAAAAGTTGATTAAAGCATTTCAGAAAGGCTGAGCAAAATCTCAGGATTCCAGGCACACCTTTAACTACTCAGTGATTAGATTAATCCTGGTTCTAGTAAAGTTCCAGTAGGAGGAATTTAGTAACATGCACAAAAGAAGTGTTATGAGTCTTATGATGTAATAGGGATAAGACTTTTAGTGTGTTGACAAAAGACAGGACTTTATCAAAGATCTGTGTTTCTAGGTAGCATCTGGTTGACAGTTCTAACAGAGGGATAGAACATGACTATGTCTCAGGAGGGTCCTCTTTCTGCTTGCTTGGGTAGCCTACAAATTGAAAAATGGGGATCCGTGGGTGGCGCAGCGGTTTGGCGCCTGCCTTTGGCCCAGGGCGCGATCCTGGAGACCCGGGATCGAATCCCACGTCGGGCTCCCGGTGCATGGAGCCTGCTTCTCCCTCTGCCTGTGACTCTGCCTCTCTCTCTCTCTCTCTCTCTGTGACTATCATAAATAAATAAACATTAAAAAAAAAAAAAAAGAAAAATGGCCTGTCCTCATTGCTGAAGTCTTTCTTGGCCTTCCTGCTTTGTGTCATGTCCTCTTGCTGAGGATGAGAGTTCAGAGACCTGAGATCTAGCTTCCAGGTATCTCATACAGATGCAATCTCAGCAGTTTGCCATTTGGGAGCAACACATCTCTATTCCCTGCTCTTGTGTTTTACAAGATAAAATATTCCTTTGTTACCCTCAAAGCTACTCCATAAGTAAATTTAGGAAACTTCCACTTATGTACGAAGGATTTATCCAATGGTTTTCTCTCTGTTCCCTCCTTAAACCCCAGCAATACAAATAAAATATCAAATTGTATTCCAATACAAGTACAGATAAAAAATGTTGATGAATTTTGAGGGAAAGTAGATAAATAAGGACAACTGACTTAGTGAAAGGAAGATAATCCTTACAGTCATGGAGCCAATTAATAGCAGCTAATTTATCCAACAGAAAACAGGGGTTTCAGAACTTTGGATGCAACAACTATCTCTGAAGGCTGGAATGTGAGAGTTAAGACTGCAAGTAGTATGACTGAGGCCCCTAGACTTTTTTCTGCAAGGCTTTGCTACCAAGAGAATGTAGATTTCCCACCACAGCATAATAGAGAAAGTAACCTCTCTGAGAAGGCTGGGTTAGTAAGGCTCTGGAATCAAATAACTAAACTCAGAGAAGGAATGAAATTAAGAATGAATGCAAGCCTGCAAAGTGCATGGTGACACCCCTCTGCTCTCTTCTTAACATACTTCCCAGGATTCTTTCTGAGCAGTGGAACAGACCAAACGTCAAAACATAATGACATTTCAGATTTGCCCAGTGGATTAACATACTCTTATTAACCACACTATGGTAAAATTCTTTACTCTGTTAATGAAACCCATCCAAAAAGTGTTTCCAATCGCCACCTTACTGCCCTATTTTTAATTATAGTTTTCCGGAGATCACCATGCATGTGTCCATACCAATAGCAAAAACAAAAAACCAACAAAACGAAACAGCTCAGAAGAAATAAGCAGCGTTCTTAGTTTTTTTTTTTTTTTTTTTTTTTTTTTTTTTTTTTTTTTTTTTTTTTTTTTTTTAGGAGGCAGCGTTCTTAGTTTTAAAAAAATTCCAGTAAATGTATAAAGCCAGGCAACATAAATGAAATGCATTCTTTAAAAATATATCACAATGCTATGCAAATGGAGTATTCAGAAAAGAAACTAATTATATTTTTTTGGCTTGCAAAGTATAAAGTTTTTGATATGTGTGACTTCTTGGCAATGCCATTAAAGGTAACGGGTGCCCTACTCTCCCTTCTCCTCTTCCTGCTAACTGACATGCATGCAAGTGGCTGGGCCAGCCATGGCAAATGATAAAATGGAAGCCATATGGTGGAACAGTAGAGATTTAAGAATCAATAAACTAGATTCCTAATATAGGGGAGGTATCATGTCAGCCTTCAACTGAGGATATTTAGACAGCTACCTGAAGAGAGAAATATTTGATTTAAGCCACTGTTATTCAGTCTCTACAGTAACCAAATCTAATTGATAATGGTAGATAGTTGATGTCTTTTTTTTAAGATTTTATTCATGAGAGAAACAGAGAGACAGACAGAGACACAGGCAGAGGGCTGTGTCTCCATGCAGGGAGCCTGATGTGGGACTCAATCCTGGGACCCAGAATCACGCCCTGGGCTAAAGGCAGGCACCAAACCACTGAGCCACCCAGGGATCCCCAGTTGATGTCTTTCTGATAAGCACACAGACACCACAAAGGAAATAAAGGGAAAACAATGCAAATAAATATTGGGAGCAAGTAGCTAGTGAGCGTCACAAAGTAATAGTAAAAGACCTGCAGTTTTGACCAAAATATCAATAAACTTTATATTTAAATCAAAAATGGATATCAATGTCAACCTAAATATCAAAGGATATAAAGAATATATCAAATGGTACAAAGACCATTTAAGAATAGCAAGCTTCAAAATATTTATCTTCATGTATTGTTTTTCAGAAAGCTACTAGAGTACATGTTTCATAAAAATGATAAAAGTGAATCATAAAATATAAACAGTGTGGGAAACAAAAGATAAGTATTCAATACAGAAAAAAGGCACAAGACTTCCCAGGAACAAAATAAAATGTTCCTCTACAACAGCTCTTTGTCAGATCTAGAACACAACCAGTTCAGGAAGCAAGATGAACACCAAGTGTTTCAGGAAACGTGAGTCCAAGAAAAAAAAAGATGGAATGGATATCTTACCTGATAAAATATTTGAGCATGTTGAGATGAGTTCTACAGTTCTCTTGGAAAGCCCAGGTTAATCAATCAGTGATAGGAAGAAAGAAAATACACACATACACTCACATGAAATAATTACTAGCTCCAAGAAAAGCAAAATGCTGTCCCAAACAGGAAAGGTAATAGGAACAATAAATGATGGGAGCCAGTTTACTTATTATTATAATAATAAAATTAAATAGTAGAACATTGAGCCAGGAACTGAGACATGAGTACTGGAAAGTATGTGGCGAGGAAGATGGGTAACAGGACTTTGAACAAGGTTACATCATCACAATCCACAGCAGGCAGACAACTATTCATAAATAGAAAAATCTAGAAATTGTGACATTAGCGATTCCAATGTTTAGAAATACAATGCAACATGCCAGAAGAAATAGATGAATGAGTCGCATAGGTTTACCTTTGGGGAGTGGGAATCAGGAAAGAAGGATTAAGGTAGAAACTCCTATTCTTCCTTAGATAGCTTATAATGCTATTATTTTCCTAAATAAAACTTACACATTTTAAAAAAATTAAAACTTATCTCCCTACAATTCATGCTTTCATTTTAGCCACATAAAAAATCCAGATATCTACCAGCTTGGAAATGAAAGAGGGTATCAGAAAACTTTCCTGTCATATCAGTTTTAATTTGCCCACAGTACTTCAGTTTGAATCCTAACATAAAGGAAATAAAGAAGCTTTGCTTTCTGTCTGGTGCCCTGAGCATTGGCTTCCTGCACACACCCATACTCAACCACCCATTATATTTCAATATTTCAGTAAGAGGAGGGTACTGAAATAACACAGGATCTTAGATTTATCAATCAAATACTGTCAGTAGACTTAGTGTATTGCTAATTTTTAACCAAAATTCAAATAAGAGATGCACATTCATATCAGTTTCCTTGAAGATACAAGACAGTCTCAGTAACAATGGCGAAGTATTTATAGTTGTCTGTCTTCAAATAATTTAATAGCATTGAGTCATAATCAGAACCTCTATGGGGTTGAGTAGCGCAGGTTAAAATGTTTCTATAACTTAATAAGTATTACCTTATTGTGTAGTGTGATTAAGAAATCATTTATACCTTTAATTTTTCAGTCTGTCTTTGCTTTCTTTCCCTCCTTCCTTTCCTTCCTCTTTCCTTCTCTTTATAAGCTTTTCTCTTAAAAACAGTGATTTTCTTTATTCCTTCCAGAAATACTAGATTATAGGCATATTACTCCCAAACAATAGCTAGAGCAAACCTCATCAATTTAAGAATGGAGAGTGCATCATGTAATGAGTTTATGCCTGTATCTGTGTTACCAAATGGATCTAAAGTGCTATCTCAGGGCCTTGTTAATGAGATTGTTCTTATGTAAGGGAATCTGGTAATGGGATCATACCAAATCAGATTATTTAGAGATAATGTTAACACAAATTAAATTAATTAGTGTTCAATTTGTCCTTCACAAACAAAAAAATAAAATAAAACAGCTAACTAGTAATATAGAGTGATATTAGTGATGAAATAACATACTTTAGGATCTAAGCCTAGAATTTGCAAATTAGGAAGTTGATAGAACAAAAGTAGTTGTATATTTTAAAAAGTCATATGTAAGACAAATGCTTTCAAGCCCATCAACAACTGATTCTCCTGCTCATCCAAAGCTTTGTAGGTAGGTCATTCTTATTTCTGCAAATTACATGGTTATTCTATTTTCTAAAGTGTTATTCTATGTACAATTTGGTTTTCCTTCAAAACTACTAAAAAGTCACATCTAATATGTAGCATTATTAGCCTAAGTTTTAGATGCTTTTATAGAAGCCATCAATCCCTCTGTATAATTGCACTCTTAAAGATGTGATTCCACTTATTTATCACATTAGCTGTGCTACTGGTAATGAAAATGCATATCCCACAGAAATCATGTGACCTACTGGGAGAAATGTTTAAGTAGAAGCTCCTCAGGTAATTAATTACACTGTGTAGACGTAAGTTGAGATATAACACTAAGAGAATGTATTGCTATGAATCATAGTTCTTTATGAAACTAACTATGTCTCATATGGACATACTGAAAATGTTTAAAATACAGATTTAATTGCTTCTGATTCTACATGTTAATTTGGCTTTCTTTTTAAAAACACAAAACTTTGTCTTAAATTGATTCTAATGAGTCAAATGCAAGCAGAAACACAGTAATAAAGCAACTTAAATCATCCAGTTGAGTGACTGACAAGGTTGGAAATCATTGGCAAGTCCAAAAAGCATTCAGTTATATATATATTCAACCTATGCCATTGCAAATAATCATATTCAAGTATTCATTCAGCAGGTGATCAGTAAAGACCTCCTATGTATCATCAGCACGTTAAAAAATGGATGCATAATGAGGAATGAGACATGGTCCTTAACTTTATCAAAATCTGTAACACATGCCAGATACATAATATGAAATTGGATTAGGTTCTACAAGTATAGGATGTTTTGAGAGAATGAATAGAATTCACTTAACTCTGATTATGCCTCTCCGAGGTAACATTTACTCTAACATGTAAAATATAAGCGCTGATTACCCTAGCATGCCACCTAGCAGGGTGGGGGGACTGTGGAGAATTTCAGGTATAGGCATGAGCAAGGAGTGTGATGTGAAGCTGTATTTGACAGAATCAATCACATGTAATGGAAAACATGTTTTTACTAGGGATAAACTGTAAGGACATAGTAATACAAAAAATGACAATAATATTTGCAATGTATATCCCATATCTGAACAATTTAGATTACTGCATTAAAGATTGCCTGCAGAATACATTTATGGGATATGCTTCTGGCTAGGACACTTCAGAAATCTTGAAGACAACATTTTGAATGGATCATAGTAGCAACTTTATCTTTGCTTTTTCCTTACAGAAGGAGAATTAGAGCACAACTCAAGTCAATTATGATAAATAGATTTACTCTGAAAAGTCTCTACTTTCTGATATATTTCTAAATTACATGGAAAAGTTTAATGTTATCCTGCTAATCATCTTATGTTTTTCAAGAAAAAAATATTTTTATCAGGTTAAAATTCATAACAAAACCTGGGGCACCTAGGTGGCCGTGTGGGTTAAGTGTCTGCCTGCCTTCCTCTTAGGCCACTATCCCAGAGTCCTGGGATGGAATCCCATATTAGGCTCCCTGATCAACACGGAGTCTGCTTCTCCATCTACCCCTCCCCACTGCTTGTGCTCCCTCTCCTCTCCTCTCTCTCTCTCTCTCTCATACTGTCTCTCAAGTAAATAAAATCTTTTAAAAAATTAGCAAAGCCTATTTAAAAAATTTTATTGTTAAGTATTAGACAAATTAGAAAATTAAATGTATATTTTGGGGTTTTTTTGTTTTTTTTTAAAATTATTTATTTATTTATTTATGATAGTCACAGAGAGAGAGAGAGAACCAGAGACACAGGCAGAGGGAGAAGCAGGCTCCATGCACCGATTGGGATTTGATCCCGGGTCTCCAGGATCGCACGCTGGGCCAAAGGTAGGCGCTAAACCGCTGCACCACCCAGGGATCCCTGAAATGTATATTTGAATTCCAATTCAAAGATGGTAAAACAAACTTCATTTGAATTTTTCCTGAAAAAAAAAAAACACATAACTTCTGAATGTGCAATATTACTAAACCAAATAATAATGTTGGAAAGGACTCTGAAATGTATAGATCCAAATGATCTGTTCCAGCTTCATTAAGTACTGAGTTCAGTTTTTGTATCCCAAACTATTGTTGAAGCATGAAGTTCACTATGTTATTTGCAGAGATTAACTGGCCATGAAATCATCAAAATTTAATCAGCATTTACATTCATAATATTAATAGGGATAAATTCAAAGCAAGTTACCTGAAAAACTACTGAACAAAAAAGCTGACAGAGGCAGATAGGTATTTTACATATAAACATTATTATTTTCCAGTTTTTCTTATAAAGTAGCACTTTGATTTTGTAAGACCAACAAACTAATATCTAACACGTACATTTACCATGACATGTGTGAAAGACATTTTGTATACTTTCAGGTCTCACATTTTGGTCTTTCATACATTTTGAATTTAAGTAGCAGCATTACTTACAATAGCCAAGATACAGAAGCAGTCTAAGGTGTCTATCAATTGATGAATGGATAAAGAAGATGTAGTGTATATGTATATACACAACGGAATATTATTCAGTCATAAGAGAATGAAATCTTGCCACTTGCAGCAATATGTATGGAGCCAAAGAATATAACACTAAGCAAAATAAGTTACAAAAAGACAACTACCATATGATTTCACTAATATGTGGAATTTAAGACACAAAACACATGAGCAGATGGGAAAAGAGAGAGAGAGAGAGAGAGTGAGAGAGAGATACAAATCAAGAAACAGACTCTTAATCAAACAAATTAATTGGTGGTTACCAGAGGGGAGGAGGCTGGATGCTATGGATTAAATAGGTGATGGGGGTTAAGGAGTGTACTTGTCATGGTGAGCACAGGGTAATGAATGAAAGTATTGAATCACTGTAATGTATACCTTAAACTAATGTTAACTACGTATGTTAACAGGAATTAAAATAAAAACTTTTTAAAAAGGAACTTATAAAAATATAAAAGAGGGAAGTTATCACCAATCCCTTATTATTTTAATACAATGCTTTGTATTTTTCATTAATTAGATCAATCAATGATAGATCCACGGATTTGAATCTATTTTTAAACATTTTTTCATCAAAAAACTTGCTTAAGCTGAAAAGATTTATACTATAAATTTTTAGGGGAGTATACTTCAAAAACCAAGTATAACTCTACATTTGGATAAAAATTATAAATTAGTATGCTGAACTTGCTTTATAATCTCCTCTCCTACTTTTATCAACATGCACCTCTGTCTCGCTTCTTTGACATATATTTTTCAAACAAACTATATAAGAGGTTAAATATGTATTACCTCCTGCAAGTAGTGAGGTTATAATCCACTCTAGATTTGGTAGTAAGTACATAACAAGCACTTTCACCACAATAAAAACTGTAAATATTGATAGACCTCTTTAAAGTGGACCTAAAAATATTCTATACAGAGAACTGCTATTTCATTCATAAATTTCTGACTAGGTGTGATGTGTAAGGACACAGTGTTAGTAGAGCAAAACTGATTCTTGTAGCTCATCTCCAGTCTGTTCATTTTTAAGGATCAACAAGTATATGTTTTGTGAATATTTTCTTTTTTTAATGCTATGTTTATTTTGATCTATTGGATATACTTTTATCCTTACCAAACCTAATAATTAAAATTGATATGTTCCATGTTTTGTTTTCATTTTTCTGGAATTTCAGTTTCTTGTTGGATTCTTCAGAAGTATTAGTTTATGACAGATGAGAGGGTAATGATGCTTTAGACATGATTTTAGAAGCACTGATATAGTTCATATTCCTACACCGTGTTCTTCCTGTAGTCTATCACTTCGAGCACACTTTTAAGGTTCTCATTTGTACTTTCCTTTCTCAGACCTAAAGTTCTTCAATTGCAAGAAATTATCTACAGCTATTTCTGGATCATAATAGATGCCTCAAACACAGTATAAAATCAATGACTAAATAGTTACATAAATAATTATTACAAGTATAACTGTAGTAACACACTCATTCATACAATATAAACTCTTCAAGGCTACAATATCGCTAAATTTAAAGTAGGTAATTCTAAATGTATTTTGATATGTGACAGTATTAAACAGAAGTCAGGGCAGTCTTGGAGCATAGTAATTTATATGCAAGTGCAAAATTATTCTCCAAAATACAAATGGTATTTATCTTGCTATCTTTTGGCTGCTGTGACTTTGGGTGACTATTATTTTCTTCTTCGAGCTCTGCTATATTTCTCATCATTCTATAATGTATAGCTGATATCTTAGCAATAATGATACTGGGTTCAAATACAGCTTCAATGTAATATGACCACCATATCCACTTAAACATGACCTTTTGTTATGTTGCACATATTTTATGTAACACAATATTATTAGATATAGTAGGAAAATACAAATGTAGCTTCCTCAAGCATCATGTGCTAGTACCCAAGTTAAATAAAATACAGAACAATTATCATACTTTCTGATCCATTGCTTATCAAGAAATATTTACTTTTATATTACCTATTATTAGGAATTTACTGATTACCTATTATTAGGAATGTAATTACATGTAAAATATATGTAATATATGTGTGTATATATACATATGAGTGTGTGTGTGTGTGAGTATATATATATATATATATATATATATATATATGATTAGTAAAGCAGATGTAAATTCCTGCCCATGCAGGCCTTATATCCTAGGTTGAAAACTGAGACATGCACAATAACTTTTTCTAGAATGTTCGAAAAGGACATAGTGTCAGCAAGTTGACCTATAACACTTTTGGATGATCATTTTGTTGGATGAGTTCTTTTTCCCATTTTGATTATTTTGGTCTCGTCTAAAACACAAGGATAGCACACTATCACTTGATATACAAAAATATGCTTGAAGTATATTTTTTTCTGCACAAATACAGTGTGGTTCCTCTACCTTGTAGTCAAAATTCTCCATAGAAGAGTTCTCAGAATAGAAAACATTGCATTGAGGTTACTTAGCATCTCATCTGTCATACTTACGTAGACTTAAAAGAGGGGAAAGAAATCATACACAATGTCCTCAGAAGACAGCAGTCCACCTTTCAGCTATTTGAGAAATAGAATTATTATAAACTTAATAAAGTATTCTGCAGTTATATATTCCAACTAGCTTAAATTATTCATTTCATATCCTAGTACTTCCCCCCACATATGCCACTTTATGGTTTTAAGCTAGTTGATTTATAAAAATGTCATCAACATAGTGCAAATTAATGATTCCAGCGATACACATTTGCGATACCTTTGGTATGTGACAGGCAATTAAGAAAAGTTGTATTGATTTGTCTAAAATGTTAAATGACATAATAGCCATACAGTAAAGTATTGAATAATTTAAGTAAATCAATGTTTTCTGAATTTTGTAGGAGTTCAAACTGTCTTGGGTGCTAAAGTAAATCAATATAATAAAATAAATATGAAGCAGTTTATAATGACGAATGTATGGGTTGATAATAACCAGAGGTAGAATCTGATTTAGCCATTGTAACAAACAACTTCCAGGCATCTTTTGTGCACTATTCCCATCAGAAAACGTGGTATTATATAGTCAATTGATTTTAGCACTTAAATAGCTTTTCATTTGCAAGACACCTAGCCTCAGTATAAGCTAAACCTTTCCCAGAGTGTCATTAGTTATGGCTTGATTTAGAATGATAATACATATTTACTACCATTACAGCGATTTTGTGTGTTTTATGTGTACTGTAAATAATGTTACATTTTATGAGGAAATGAGAAATGTTCATTTGTTGTTCTCCTATATTTGCAAGATTTAGGATTTAGCATTTTTGTACTTTCACGGATCTCTTTTTACCCTCATTTCCAATGGTAAATCCAATGAAAAATATTTATTTTCATGTAGCTAGGTCTGTATGCATTTTTTAGTTTCCCATTTTATTTAGAAAATAGAAGCATAGTATTATATGCGTATGTAGGGACATGTTTCTCCTACATAGTGTGTCTTTGTGATTTACTACAATTTGAAGACTAATGAAATCTTTGGACCCTTTCCATAGAAAAAAAAAAAGAAAATATGAATGTAGACATAAACACAATGCTATATATAATTTAAGAGAATTCAGATTTATCCCGAATTCTTTTCACATTCATACACAAAGAGTAACAATTAAAACATGGAAAACAGCCATAATTGCAGTGCTGGAAACTTTAAATACTTCAAAGTTGTAGCTAGACTTAAAATGATGAATATAGATAATTGCTAAAAATACTTTGCCCGTAATTTGTATTATCCCTTCACTATTAATTCAGAAAAAAGAAAATCCCCCAGGAAAGGGCAACGATGTGAGAACATCACTGAGAAAAGATAGGTAGAACAAAAAGGAGTCATTCCTGAAATAGGAGATCCAGAGTGGACAAAGGACAACACCCAAATTACAGAAAAGGAAATACACACACACATCTCATTGAGACCTGCTAGAAAATCATAGTGGATTAGGTATGGGCCATGTTGCCAAACGGAAATTGGATGGATTATTTTATACTGACCTTGGTAAAATGATTTGGACTCTGATACAACCCTCTTCTGCAAACTGGGGATACTAATATGATTTATTTCATGCATCTGATGGTTAATTCCATACAAAGTATTTAGTTAAATTCCTGGCATACATTTGGTAGGAAGATTGTGACTAAACTCAGAGTGTGCTTTCATTTCTATACCAATTCTGTTTGTTATACGAGTTGTTCTGAACTCAAATGTGGGACATCTTGGAGATAGGGAAAAGCCTTAGAATGTTTGTTTGGAGGGACAACCAGGCTAATCAGATTTTTTATCCCTCACTTATCATACTAAACAGTAGGCAACAGAAACATCTACCCTAAGGGAAGGAGGGAATAATGAGGACCCTTTGGCCAGAAAGCAGAAAAGAACCCTGTGCAAGAGACACAGATTAATCAAAAGGTTCCATGCTCAAAGGTCCAGTCATAGATAGGCATACCATCTGGAAGTATATATCACCACACATGCAGCACCAGACCTGGAGGCAGGGTATAGTAAGCCATATGTAGTACTCTCAAAACAACCTAATGGGAATCTCAGATTCAAAACAGGAATATAAAACCAAGAATCAGCAAAATGTTCAGAAAAGATAATCTCGTAAACGTAAGAGATCAAATTCAGTAAACAGGTAATAATTTTTCTATAACAAGAGTTAATGTATAAAGCAGCAGATAAAAATATTAAAATAAATATATAAAAAAACAAGACTGATATGAGAAGGCCCTGCATCCATAAGATAACATACTAGAGATTTTTCAAATGAAATATTTTATTTTAGGAAAAAGAAAAAAGAAAAGCTCAATATTGAACTGAATAGGAGAATGAGAGGAGAATGAAAAGAGACACTTAATGAGCAGGCAAATAAAATGGGACCATGTTCCCAGGGAAAGGGCAATGCAAAGGGAGATAAAATCATGAATGAAGAGTTAATAAGTATAGAAATCAAATTATAACTTCTCGAAGGAATGAGCAGAAGGCAGGGTAAGAAAGGTGAAAAGAGGAAAGTGTCACTCATTTTTAAAAACATACAGAGAAAAGTTAAAATGCTGACTAAAAAATACCAATAGTATAACTATGACATTTTTAAGGAAAAAATGTAAATAAAAGCATAAAATATTAGTGTAAATTAAATCCTCAACCCTATCCATGAACTCGAGACTCATAAAACCAGCTTCTCACTTAACAGCTCCATTTGCATGTCTGATAGATATCTCAAATACAGCTTGTTGAAAACAGAACTCGTGACTTTATCTCCATATAGACAAAATCTCTCCATCAGCCCTCTACATCTCAGTAAATGGAAACTCAATGGTCGGCGGCTAGAACAAGGATCTTAAATGATCTCTGACTCTTCTCTGTCCTTCAAGTGTATATCCATTCCAACAAAAAATCTAATTCGGACCTCATTCCAAAATATAGGCAATATCCTACCAATTCTCAACACCTCTATCACTTGTGCCTTTTTTCTAAGCTACCATTTTTGCTTACCTGGATATTTATTTTACACAAATCTCATATTAGCCATTCTAAATCTAAATCCAGTAAAATCTTCTCTGCCCAAAACCTTCTAAAGACTCTTCATTTCACTCTAAATTAAACCCAAGTCTTTTAGAGCTTGCTGGTTTCTACATGGTTTGGCCTTTAGCCACATTTCTGACCTCATCTCAATTATCTTCATCCTACCTGGCCTTTTTGTGTTTTTGACCATGCCAAGTGCCATTTACTTTTTTCATAGCTTCCGAATTTGGTTTTCGGTCTGCCCCAAATTTACTTTGCTCATCTCTTGGCTTCACTTGACAGGGATCATGAGTAAGTTCCAGACATCAATGGATGTCCTTCCCTTCTAAAATCCATAGCCTTGCCACTGTCATCTGTCTCAAATATGATGGAATTGATTTCATTATGCCCTCTCATCCTGTGCAAATAGGTAATCACAGGAAGCCTAAACCTTCATTTTACTAGGCATCTTATGCATTCCAATCTACAAATTGATTAAATCTTCCTTATTCTCATCACTTTT
Source organism: Canis lupus baileyi (assembly GCF_048164855.1). Taxonomy (NCBI): domain Eukaryota; kingdom Metazoa; phylum Chordata; class Mammalia; order Carnivora; family Canidae; genus Canis; species Canis lupus. The sequence goes on along the minus strand of NC_132852.1, from coordinate 6,635,579 downwards.
AAGCCTTCCCCAATTCCTGAACTCTTTCTATCATGCCTTTTGAAATGACCAATCATCTGCAAAATCCACTTTGTCTTCATATTTTCTCTGAACACCCTTATTCCTTTTGTTCCAATAAACCTGCACTCTGCCTGAGAGGTCAGTGCTTTTACATAGTCTTTATACATAGAAACTGTTCTCTATGCCACTGAAAAGATGTTGAACCGTTGGGTCTGGATATAAAAAGGTGTGTTTCCTGTTCTTCATCCCATCCTTAAAACTATTATCTCCTGCATTTCCCTAAAACTATCTGCATTTAAAATTCTTGTTAGGGCAGCCCGGGTGGCCCAGCGGTTCAGCGCCTGCCTTCAGCCCAGGGCATGATCCAAGAGACCCAGGATCGAGTCCCACGTCGGGCCCCCTGCATGAAGCCTACTTCTCCTTCTACCTGTGTCTCTGCCTCTCTCTCTCTCTCTCTGTGTGTGTGTCTCTCATGACTAAATAAATTTTTAAAAATCTTAAAAAATAAAATAAAATTCTTGTTATTACTTTATATTTCCAATTATGAAAATTATTGATGCAGTTTCCCAATACCTACATTATTAATCCTTATTTTTGGATGACTTCAGTTCCCAATTCACTGTCATCCTGTTTACTGGTTACCTGTCTTTTTGGGATTTCAGTATGTGTATAGATGATCCTTCCAACACCTTCACTTCTGACACCTTGAGTCCTCTCCCTTGATGTTCCTATTCTTCACCCTACAAAAGCAACTCACCACAATCTTGTCCTTACAGATTTCTGCATATCTTTCATCTCAATTTCAGGCATTTCCTTCTCTGATCCTTGCCAACTAGCATTTGAGGTCACTTCTTTCAAGATCTAGGCTCCAGGGACATCTGGGTGGCTCAGCAGTTGAGCATCTGCCTTTGGCTCAGGGCATGATCCCAGGGTCCGGGATCAAGTCCCACATCCGGATCCCTGAAAGGAGTCCGCTTCTCCCTCTGCCTATGTCTCTGCCTTTCTCTGTGTGTATCTCACGAATAAATAAATAAAATCTTAAAAAAAAAAAGGATCTAGGCTCCAAGAATCTCTCTACACCATAGGGGCTACAAATGTTACTGCATTTCCACTGCCTCTTACCTATTGGGTGTCCTCTTGTCTTTAGCTATCTTAAATACCATGGTCAATCAAAATAATGTTTCTTTTACCAATTCCTTGTCTCTCCCCTCTTTTTTTTTTAATTTAAACTCACTTGGAAAAAGCACCACTTCTGAGTTAACCCAATTGTCTACATTTATTTCTGCATTCTTGCAACTAATCAGCCTTACTTATGTGATGGCACAAACCTTAGGAACTTTTAGGCTGTCCAACAATCACACAACTCCAGGTCCTTCATCTCCCACTCTCCTAGATGGCTCCTTTACTGTCTTTGCTCTCCTCAAAAATTCTAGCTCTCCTTCCTCCCTTTTCCCTAATTTCAGGAGATGTCCTGATTTACCCTTTGCTGGTTTAATTTCAACATTAAAAAAATGTTCTACAGAATCCCACTACCACACATACCCACTCTCAGGATCTGCACCTTATGTACTCTCTTTCCAACTGTTACTTGAATCAATTGTCAAAGTACTATACTAACTGAATCTGTTTATTTTCTAGACAGAATCTCCTCTGTCCATTTAAGTTTTATGCTCTAGCAGTTTTTTATTCTTCCTTCCTTACTCTATATTTTGTGCAATTTTATTCTCAGGAATATTACACACACACACAGTTCCTTTCTACATACTAAGAAACAAAACAAAATGAAATGGATAATACAAAGTAGCTTGATGCCATTTCTCTCAGGTCCCACACAAGTTATTTTCTCCCCTTTAAAAATATCATCTTTAAGTAGGCTCCACACTGGGAGTCAAACATAGGGCTTGAACTCACAACCCTGAGATCAAGACCTGAGCTGAAATCAAGAGTTGGATGCCTAACTGATTGAGCCACCCAAGTTCCCCACAAAATATCTTATTTCTCTTAAATTCACTCAGATTTAGCTTTTCGAGTCACCAAAATATGGTTTCAAGGGCAGGGGGAGCCAATATTAGGGATATTTTTACAACATATCCTTCAAAGAATAATTTATGAACTGGAAAGGATACAAGTAGATTCAAAGTTTAAAGGAGTAATAGAGACAAGGAAGAAGTTTTAGCATTGGAATAATCTACCTCTCTCATCATACTTGTCCAGGCCTATTGTGAAGCACATTACTAGGCTTATGTCAAATATCACAAAAAAATAATAATATTTGAGTTTTTATACTCAAAACTTACTTTATTTACTGTACATTGTTCTTTAGGGGCTTTGAAGAAAAAAAAATGTGGGTATATTATCAAAATCAGCTAAGAAGTCAGTTGAAATCCTCATTTAATTAAATCATGCCCAGGTAGACAGATTGATGAATATGTGTGAATTTATACAGAGATAAACAAAAAATAGTTCTAAAGATTGATCAATAAAGTTTCATATGAGGTCAAAAGATTAAAAATGTATGACAAATAGCATTTTAAGTATAAATATGTAACTTCATTCACAATGCACACAAATGCTCCTCTCCACTGCTCCACTGTTCAGTTGCTTTGTGGTTTCCAACAGCCCAGTCTCCCAAAGTCCAGCTATTTATTAACATAAAGCCATCAATCAGAAAGTTCTACTATCACTTGAGAATGAAAAACATAGGTCCAAACCACATTTATTTACATATAAAATACATCTTGCTTTTCATGCTGTCACAGTCATGGGAGAGATTGTGATATATTTAGTCGATCGTTTTAACTTAGTTCTATTGTTCAAAATACTCAGAATGTAACACTATCTAACTTTGGAATCTGCAGTGTGGTGAATAATATCATATTAAATACGTCAATGACAACAAAAAATTAAAAGTAAAAAAAAATGAATTTATAAGTTACACTTTTACTTATTATAGATAAAAAGAAAACTCTATTATTAAAATACTTTTGTCTTCCCAAATAGTTTGGGAGTTGGAAATAGTCCTGGTAAATATTCTCATTTGTAAAGCTCTAGTCTTTATTCACATCTCTGTATGTTTTTTGTTGTTTTAAATGGAAGTGGATTGGGAACACATTTTAAATTTAATTTTCCTCTTAAAATCACAGCAAAACTATAAATCCCAACAAAGTTAGAAAATATGTAAAAAAAAAAGTAACATTTTTACTAACATTGGTTATAGGATTATAAATACATTGACAAAGGCCAGGAAGACTGACGCAATTATCTATGGGAACTAATTAGACAACTGTCTGATAAATCTTTTAATTGAAAGGCACATTGAGTTCCCAGACATAAACACATAGACATGAGTTTTCAAAGTTCTGATGAAAAATGCATAATTCTAAAAGATCTACATTTTGAAAAATACACAAAAAAATTGGACAACCATCAAACTTGTTACTGACAATACAACTTGGTACAATAAGATCTCAGTGATAACTGTTAAATGTTAAACAACTGGCCAGGTTGCAGTTTCCTATCATCTGAGAGATCCTGAAGGACAAACTACAAACACCAATACACAGGTGAAAGTGTTCAGGTTTAATCTCTATGTCCAGATAGGCTCTCCATCTGGGTTCATTTGCAAGAGGAAATTGATGAAAAGTAAAAACACTAGAAACCTCCTTTTTCTTCCTTTTTTTTTTTTTTTGGCTAAAAAATGTATTGTCAGGTTGTAAAAAGATTTTATTTATTTGAGATAGAGATTGAGAGAGAGAAAGAGCAAGAGCCAGGGAGCAGAGGGAGAGGGAGAAGCAGGCTCCACACCGGGCAGGGAGCCTGACTCTCAGGGCTCCATCCCAGAACCAGGAGATCATGACCTCAGCCAAAGGCAGATGCTTAAACAACTGGGCCACCCAGGTGCTCCTAAAAATGTTTTGTTGCAGAGACTACATGTCTGCAGAAGCCTGTGAGTGTTCTATCCCAAAACTGCATCAGGAAAACTTTAGCTGCAAATGCTCTGTAGATCTCATAAAGGGTACAGAAGACAACAGAAAAGGAAGGACCACTTAGCACAACAAATTTCAACTGTGAAGGACGTAGGGATTTGTCCTAGAAAGCAGTACAGGGCTGACATATGGATTTACCAGGGGATTTACCTCTCTGCCTTTGCCTAAAGGCTTCATAATTCTGACCAAGTGAAATAGGATAATAGCTCTTGAGCAGTTGTTCAGTGTTTTATTTCTGTTTACCCTTTTTCAAATTGTATGTTGTATTGCGATTGCCTATGTTAACCAAACCACTGCATATTTGGCATGGGGAGGGGAGTGTGTACAGATAAGCTGCCTTTGTTTTTTAGTTTGTTTGTTTGTTTTTAAGTTCAGTTTATATATGGTCAGACCACTTGGTACTATAATTGACCCTGAAAGAGAAGACCACACATTAGCTAGAAATCCTGGGATGGGTGACATAATGGAAAGAACTTTGTGAATTTTGCGTGTGAAAAGAAAGATATGCAAGTATTCTTATCTTTTCAAGAGCAAGAACTGTGGCAGAGACAGCGAGCTGCCCTCTAATAACCTCCTCTCGCAATGTAAGAGTATTTTGTTGAGCAATGGTCATCCAGCTAAAGCAAACTTTTCCAATCTCTCTTGCGGCTAAGTATGGCTCTATGCCTAAGTTCAGACCATTGCACTACAAACATAAGAGTTGTCAGGGTTCTTTCCCTAACAGAAAGAAATCCTCCCTCTACATCCCAGCCTTACTCATCGCTTCACTCCTCATGCATAAATCACAATATCATAGAGGAAACTGGAGTAGACATATTGGACTATGAGAATGAAGCCATGTGTTGAGATAATGGAGCAATGAAACAGAAGACTGACAGTTATGGAGTTGCTTTACCTTATATTTATTGGAGAAACAAACTACCTTTTTTTTTAAAGTAACAATTATTTGGAGTCATTTCTGACTCAGCCAACTCCAGTATCCAAACTAACCTAAGAAAGTATTCTAGGAAAATTAAAACAAGATTCAAATGAAAGGAAGACAAAGGAGGCCCCATGAAGACTGTCTTTTTAGGGCAATTAATCTAATTACATGTATACACTTGAGAAGTAAGAAGATAAAGATGGCTCTTTGATCAAGATAATGTAGTTCCCAATCAAAAAAATAGGTTATAGAACTTGCAATATTTTCATATGACTTTTCTATATCCACAAAATATTAACTCCAAGAAAATCACAATACTGTACCAGTAGTTATGGTATGATTACAAAGCAATCTAACATATGATAATTGTTTTAAGCAGTTGATAAAGTGTAAGAAAGAGAATGAATTGAACCTGAGAGCTTGAACATGCTCCTTCACGTGGTTTAAAGAAAAAGATACATGTTTTCTTACTTGAGACCATCGCTAACCTTAATTAGGTCGTTAATAATATGTACATAGCCATGATACTGACTTGTAAATCTCTCCAGTTTGAATGCTGAATGCATTTTAATGAACCCTAACAACAGATTTTTAAGATATAAGTTAATATTATTCTGCTTAAAAATTAGAGACTATAGTACAGAGTGTTCAGGTATTTTTTTTCAAGACCTAACTGCCTCCAGAAGCTGGACCCCCACGTTTATTGCCTGTAAGAACGGACAACAGGATGTGTAAACTCAAATTGGCATATTATGTTTTAATTGCATTCTTTAGAACGATGGTACTAATAATCAAATCAAACAAAACCAGATATTATAAGGTCTTTCTTTCTTTTTTTTTTTTTTATAAGGTCTTTCTTTAAAAACCTTTTAAAACCTTAAAATATCTGGTGATTTCTAGAGAACAGGCTATCATTTGGGGATTATGGAGGGAGCCTGTTAGAGCCTATATAATTTATTTTTGCACAATTTAATTTTTCTCTTTTACTGTGTAAATATATTATCTCTATTGAAACAAAGCAAGGGTGAAACTCTGTGAATACTTTTCCATATTGAAAGTTGTAAAAGTGTGTTGACACCATAATTTTTAAAATTAGACCATATTGTCAGTCATATTTATAATAACTCCTAAGCTTTCTGTTCTACCTTTCATATACAGGACAAATACATAGATTAAATTATGATCTAATTTTATAATGATGCACGTTAAATGATAGGCAAATCATAATTTTAAAGGCATTACAAATTAAGAGGTGTAATATACTAAAACTACTGCTCACATATTAATGGAAAAAAATACTTTTTTAAACAGAGAAAGGAACAAATTAATCAAAGACTGATCCCTGCTGTAAGTTGGTCTCTCAAAATAAAAAAAGAAAAGTCTTCCACTAAGCGCCCTGAAAAACGACTAAGGCCAAGGTTAATAACAAAGGCCAAGCATTGGTCATGTCAGGCGGGAGGCCGTCCCCTCCCCTCCTAGGGATGTGCACGGATGTAGCTGCTGGACTCGCCCCCCAGGCCTGGTCATGTCAGGCGGGGGTGGCCCTGCTGCAGCCCCGGGCCCCGCCTCGGCAGGTGCTGGCAGGTGTCAGGGTGCCCCGGCCCTAACAGGGGGAGGCTAGCAGAGCCTCCGGGCTGCGGGCTCCAGGACAGAAGAGCGGCCCAGGCTCCCCCGGGTCCCTGCTCGGCTTCCTGGTGCTGCCCCGGGGGAGGCGGAGAAGCCCCCCCGGCCCCCCCGCAGCCCGCCAGGCCCCGCCAGGCTCCTCCTGGGAGCACCCGCCGGCGCTCTCGGGCCTGCCCCGGGGCTGGCCTGTGGCTTCTCTGGGGACGCAGCCCTCAGCGGGCCGCCCTGCGCGGGGAGACCGAGGCGGCGGCCCGGGGCGCCGGGGGCCCGACAGCCCGCCCCGCCCCGCCCCGCCCGGGACCAGCCCAACGACCCAACGGCCGGCGTCCTGCGGGCGCGAGGGGCCCCTGGAGCAGACGGGGGCGGGGGGCGCGGAGCCTTACCTGCCGCGGGAGGGGATGCGCCGCGGGGAAGACCCTCGGGAGCCCGGCAGGCAACCGCGGCCTCTCGGGGAGCCCCGCCCGCTGAGCCGGGCCTCCTGGGGGGTGCAGGGCCCGCCTGGGGCCTGACCCGGCTGCGCTCCGGCACCTGCGGGTCGGCGGCGAGGGCGCTGCCTGGAGCCCACCCCCCAGCCCGTGGACCCCCGCGGGCGCCTTCGCACCTGCGCACTGCGGCGGGGGGGGGGGGGTGCGCGGGGCCACAGGAAGCGGCCGAGCCCCGAGGTCCCTGCACCTGCACCTGCACCTGCGCCGCCTCCGCGTCTGAACCCTGGTTGGCAGCTGCCCTCGGGCCCCCGTGCGCCCCCTCCCGGGTGCACCTGCTGCGGGGGGTGGGGGGAGGGGGGCGGAGGACCTGGGCGCCCCCGCGCAGCCACACGCAGGGACAGTGACTGCGGAAGGGCAGGTGTGAGGAGCTGCAGGGGAGCACCTGCAGGGGACGAGGGTGCACGTGGCCGGAGGGCTCCCAGGAGCATCTGCGCCTTCCTCGGGCTCGCCCGGGGCCCCCAGGACCAAACGGCTTCCATCACCCCCTTCCGTCCCTCGCAAGGCTTGAAGGGGTTGGAGAAAGATTTTTTTCCCATGCTGTTTGTGTGCATAAAGTCCTTTTTCCCTTTTTTTTTTTTTTCTTCCAGAACCTTTCACAGTTCGGCTTTGGCGAGTTCCACACCCCACCCCAGCCCACCCGGTGTCCGAGCCCGCCCCGCCGCCCCCAGCCCCGGAGCCCTCCCGCCCCGTGCACCCTCCTCCCCTGCAGGTGCTCGGACACGGGGTCGGGGGACTCGCCAAAGCCGAACTCTGGAAGGTTCTGGAAGAGAAAAAAATAGGGCTTTATGAGACAAACAGCATGGGAAAAGATCTTTCTCCAACCCCTTCAAGCCCTGTGAGGGACGGAAGGGGGTGATGGAAGCCCTCAGGTCCTGGGGGGCCCGGGGCGCGGGGAAGCAGCAGATCTCACCCACTCTCCGGGGAAGACCGCTGAGCGGACCCAAGAAGACCACGAAGTGACCAGAGTCTGGGACGAGCTCGTTTCCAGGAGGTAGAAGACCTGCCGTGGAAGTCCCTGGCCGTCCCCGTCCTCCCTGCTGTCCCTTTATCGCGGCCACAACGGTTTATGTTCTTTGTTCCCTTTTATTATTTTTTAAAGATGTTCTTCATTTATTCATGGGAGACACAGAGAGAGAGAAAGAGAGGCAGAGACACAGCAGAGGGAGAAGCAGGCTCCATGCAGGGAGCCCGACGTGGGACTCGATCCCAGGTCTCTGGGGTCAGGCCCAGGGCTGAAGGCAGGTGCTAAACCGCTGAGCCACCCGGGGATCCCCTTTGTTGTCATTTTAAAAAGAAGTTTCCTCTAAGTTTAAGAAACAAAACAGAACACTGTGTGGCTTAAAACCCCACCGACAACTCTTTGGGGGGTCCCGAAAGAAGCAGGCACCTGGGCACCCATCACTCTTCTGTCCGTGAGATCCCCAGATACGGTCTACTCCAGTAGACCTGGTGTATCCAGTCGTTTACTCTGGAGTATGATGATATATTCACACACAGGAAAAAAAAATTCAAAGTAGGAAACATGATTTGTATACAAACATATTTGTGTACAAAAAGTGTACATCAGTCTATTTACAAAGCAGATTCCATCAAAGGGATAGATGGCTCAGCCCCCCCCCACCCTGTATAAAAGATATTAGCCCAAAGGACTACAGAACCCAGAATGTATCACTCTGAAACCAGAAAGGACCCAGACATTAAAAGAAACGGAAGCGAAAAATGATACAGTGATTCACGATTTGTAACCTAAATTAGTCACTGAGGTCAACACAATTTATAAACATTGCATACTGGTGATAAATATGGTAATGATATCAATGATGTATTAGATGGAATAATTGTTTGCTAAGGACATCTCAACTCGTAGACTTGTGGCCGCTTTAAACCTTCACATACTTTTCTGAGATTTGCCTTCCTATGTTTTGATTTGAATTTCATTCCTTTTGTTAGAAATAGAAGGGTAGCATCTGCTTAATTCATCTAAATACAGTTCAGATAGCACTGGCCATCAGTAACGTGAATTTTTAAGGCGAAATAATCTATCATTCTTCCGTTCACTTTGTTTTTGTTCTGTATATATGACAATATATCGATCAATATCATTACCCTTTCATGGAAATTTTAATAAAGTTTAGACAAATGAGCAGCTTCAAAAACATTTTAATCCCCCATTTATTCCCTTTAAGGCTGTGTCTAATTTTGTTTTTTTTTTTTTTTTTTTTTTTTTTTTTTTTTTTTTTTTTTTTTTTTACATTTTATTTATTTTTTTTTTAATTTATTTTTTTATTGGTGTTCAATTTACTAACATACAGAATAACCCCCAGTGCCCGTCACCCATTCACTCCCACCCCCCGCCCTCCTCCCCTTCTACCACCCCTAGTTCGTTTCCCAGAGTTAGCAGTCTTTATGTTCTGTCTCCCTTTCTGATATTTCCCACACATTTCTTCTCCCTTCCCTTATTTTCCCTTTCACTATTATTTATATTCCCCAAATGAATGAGAACATATAATGTTTGTCCTTCTCTGACTGACTTACTTCACTCAGCATAATACCCTCCAGTTCCATCCACGTTGAAGCAAATGGTGGGTATTTGTCATTTCTAATAGCTGAGTAATATTCCATTGTATACATAAACCACATCTTCTTTATCCATTCATCTTTCGTTGGACACCGAGGCTCCTTCCACAGTTTGGCTATCGTGGCCATTGCTGCTAGAAACATCGGGGTGCAGGTGTCCCGGCGTTTCATTGCATTTGTATCTTTGGGGTAAATCCCCAACAGTGCAATTGCTGGGTCGTAGGGCAGGTCTATTTTTAACTGTTTGAGGAACCTCCACACAGTTTTCCAGAGTGGCTGCACCAGTTCACATTCCCACCAACAGTGTAAGAGGGTTCCCTTTTCTCCGCATCCTCTCCAACATTTGTTGTTTCCTGCCTTGTTAATTTTCCCCATTCTCACTGGTGTGAGGTGGTATCTCATTGTAGTTTTCATTTGTATTTCCCTGATGGCAAGTGATGCAGAGCATTTTCTCATATGCATGTTGGCCATGTCTATGTCTTCCTCTGTGAGATTTCTGTTCATGTCTTTTGCCCATTTCATGATTGGATTGTTTGTTTCTTTGGTGTTGAGTTTAATAAGTTCTTTATAGATCTTGGAAACTAGCCCTTTATCTGATATGTCATTTGCAAATATCTTCTCCCATTCTGTAGGTTGTCTTTGAGTTTTGTTGACTGTATCCTTTGCTGTGCAAAAGCTTCTTATCTTGATGAAGTCCCAATAGTTCATTTTTGCTTTTGTTTCTTTTGCCTTTGTGGATGTATCTTGCAAGAAGTTACTATGGCCGAGTTCAAAAAGGGTGTTGCCTGTGTTCTTCTCTAGGATTTTGATGGAATCTTGTCTCACATTTAGATCTTTCATCCATTTTGAGTTTATCTTTGTGTATGGTGAAAGAGAGTGGTCTAGTTTCATTCTTCTGCATGTGGATGTCCAATTTTCCCAGCACCATTTATTGAAGAGACTGTCTTTCTTCCAATGGATAGTCTTTCCTCCTTTATCGAATATTAGTTGCCCATAAAGTTCAGGGTCCACTTCTGGATTCTCTATTCTGTTCCACTGATCTATGTGTCTGTTTTTGTGCCAGTACCACACTGTCTTGATGACCACAGCTTTGTAGTACAACCTGAAATCTGGCATTGTGATGCCCCCAGATATGGTTTTCTTTTTTAAAATTCCCCTGGCTATTCGGGGTCTTTTCTGATTCCACACAAATCTTAAAATAATTTGTTCTAACTCTCTGAAGAAAGTCCATGGTATTTTGATAGGGATTGCATTAAACGTGTATATTGCCCTGGGTAACATTGACATTTTCACAATATTAATTCTGCCAATCCATGAGCATGGAATATTTTTCCATCTCTTTGTGTCTTCCTCAATTTCTTTCAGAAGTGTTCTATAGTTTTGAGGGTATAGATCCTTTACCTCTTTGGTGAGGTTTATTCCTAGGTATCTTATGCTTTTGGGTGCAATTGTAAATGGGATTGACTCCTTAATTTCTCTTTCTTCAGTCTCATTGTTAGTGTATAGAAATGCCACTGACTTCTGGGCATTGATTTTGTATCCTGCCACGCTACCGAATTGCTGTATGAGTTCTAGCAATCTTGGGGTGGAGACTTTTGGGTTTTCTATGTAGAGTATCATGTCATCGGCGAAGAGGGAGAGTTTGACTTCTTCTTTGCCAATTTGAATGCCTTTAATGTCTTTTTGTTGTCTGATTGCTGAGGCTAGGACTTCCAGTACTATGTTGAATAGCAGTGGTGAGAGTGGACATCCCTGTCTTGTTCCTGATCTTAGGGGAAAGGCTCCCAGTGCTTCCCCATTGAGAATGATATTTGCTGTGGGCTTTTCGTAGATGGCTTTTAAGATGTCGAGGAATGTTCCCTCTATCCCTACACTCTGAAGAGTTTTGATCAGGAATGGATGCTGTATTTTGTCAAATGCTTTCTCTGCATCCAATGAGAGGATCATATGGTTCTTGGTTTTTCTCTTGCTGATATGATGAATCACATTGATTGTTTTACGGGTGTTGAACCAGCCTTGTGTCCCAGGGATAAATCCTACTTGGTCATGGTGAATAATTTTCTTAATGTACTGTTGGATCCTATTGGCCAGTATCTTGTTGAGAATTTTTGCATCCATGTTCATCAGGGATATTGGTCTGTAATTCTCCTTTTTGGCGGGGTCTTTGTCTGGCTTTGGAATTAAGGTGATGCTGGCTTCATAGAACGAATTTGGAAGTACTCCATCTCTTTCTATCTTTCCAAACAGCTTTAGGAGGATAGGTATGATTTCTTCTTTAAACGTTTGATAAAATTCTCCTGGGAAGCCATCTGGCCCTGGACTCTTGTGTCTTGGGAGGTTTTTGATGACTGCTTCAATTTCCTCCCTGGTTATTGGCCTGTTCAGGTTTTCTATTTCTTCCTGTTCCAGTTTTGGTAGTTTGTGGCTTTCCAGGAATGCGTCCATTTCTTCTAGATTGCTTAATTTATTGGCGTATAGCTGTTCATAATATGTTTTTAAAATCGTTTGTATTTCCTTGGTGTTGGTAGTGATCTCTCCTTTCTCATTCATGATTTTATTAATTTGAGTCTTCTCTCTCTTCTTTTTAATAAGGCTGGCTAATGGTTTATCTATCTTATTAATTCTTTCAAAGAACCAACTCCTGGTTCTGTTGATCTGTTCCACAGTTCTTCTGGTCTCGATTTCATTGAGTTCTGCTCGAATCTTTATTAACTCCCTTCTTCTCTTGGGTGTAGGATCTATTTGCTGTTTTTTCTCTAGCTCCTTTATGTGTAAGGTTAGCTTTTGTATTTGAGTTCTTTCCAGTTTTTGAATGGATGCTTGTATTGCGATGTATTTCCCCCTTAGGACTGCTTTTGCTGCATCCCAAAGATTTTGAACGGTTGTATCTTCATTCTCATTAGTTTCCATGAATCTTTTTAATTCTTCCTTAATTTCCTGGTTGACCCTTTTATCTTTTAGCAGGATGGTCCTTAACCTCCATGTGTTTGAGGTCCTTCCAAACTTCTTGTTGTGATTTAGTTCTAATTTCAAGGCATTATGGTCCGAGAATATGCAGGGGACAATCCCAATCTTTTGGTATCGGTTCAGACCCGATTTGTGACCCAATATGTGGTCTATTCTGGAGAAAGTTCCATGTGCGCTTGAGAAGAATGTGTATTCGGTTGAGTTTGGATGTAAAGTTCTGTAGATATCTGTGAAATCCATCTGGTCCAGTGTATCATTTAAAGCTCTCGTTTCTTTGGAGATGTTTTGCTTAGAAGACCTATCGAGTATAGAAAGAGCTAGATTGAAGTCACCAAGTATAAGTGTATTATTATCTAAGTATTTCTTCACTTTGGTTAATAATTGATTTATATATTTGGCAGCTCCCACATTCGGAGCATATATATTGAGGATTGTTAAGTCCTCTTGTTGAATAGATCCTTTAAGTATGATATAGTGTCCCTCTTCATCTCTCACTACAGTCTTTGGGGTAAATTTTAGTTTATCTGATATAAGGATGGCTACCCCTGCTTTCTTTTGAGGACCATTCGAATGGTAAATGGTTCTCCAACCTTTTATTTTCAGGCTGTAGGTGTCCTTCTGTCTAAAATGAGTCTCTTGTAGACAGCAAATAGATGGGTCCTGCTTTTTTATCCAGTCAGACACCCTGCGCCTTTTGATGGGGTCATTAAGCCCGTTCACATTCAGAGTTACTATTGAGAGATATGAGTTTAGTGTCATCATGATATCTATTCAGTCTTTGTTTTTGTGGACTGTTCCACTGAACTTCTTCTTAAAGGGGAATTTTAAGAGGCCCCCTTAAAATTTCTTGCAGAGCTGGTTTGGAGGTCACATATTCTTTTAGTTGCTGCCTGTCTTGGAAGCTCTTTATCTCTCCTTCCATTTTGAATGAGAGCCTTGCTGGATAAAGTATTCTTGGTTGCATGTTCTTCTCATTTAGGACCCTGAATATATCCTGCCAGCCCTTTCTGGCCTGCCAGGTCTCTGTGGAGAGGTCTGCTGTTACCCTAATACTCCTCCCCATAAAAGTCAGGGATTTCTTGTCTCTTGCTGCTTTAAGGATCTTCTCCTTATCTTTGGAATTTGCAAGCTTCACAATTAAATGTCGAGGTGTTGAACGGTTTTTATTGATTTTAGGGGGGGATCTCTCTATTTCCTGGATCTGAATGCCTGTTTCCCTTCCCAGATTAGGAAAGTTTTCAGCTAGAATTTGTTCAAATACATATTCTGGCCCTCTGTCCCTTTCGGCGCCCTCGGGAACCCCAATTAAACGTAGGTTTTTCTTCCTCAGGCTGTCGTTTATTTCCCTTAATCTATCTTCATGGTCTTTTAATTGTTTGTCTCTTTTTTCCTCAGTTTCCCTCTTTGCTATCAACTTGTCTTCTAGGTCACTCACTCGTTCTTCCACCTCGTTAACCCTCGTCGTTAGGACTTCTAGTTTGGATTGCATCTCATTCAATTGATTTTTAATTTCTGCCTGATTAGCTCTAAATTCTGCAGTCATGAAGTCTCTTGAGTCCTTTATACTTTTTTCTAGAGCCACCAGTAGCTGTATAATAGTGCTTCTGAATTGGCTTTCTGACATTGAATTGTAATCCAGATTTTGTAACTCTGTGGGAGAGAGGACTGTTTCTGATTCTTTCTTTTGAGGTGAGGTTTTCCTTCTAGTCATTTTGCTCAGTGCAGAGTGGCCAAAAGCAAATTGTATTGGGAAAAAGAGAAAAAGAGAGGAGAGAAAGAAGGAAAGAAAAGAGAAAGAGAAAAAAAAAGGGAAGAAAAGAAAAAAAAACGAGAGAAAAAAAAAAAAGAAGAAAAAGAGAAAAAGAAAGGAGAAAAAAAAGGGGGTGGGGGAAGGAAACAAATCAAAAAGCAAAACAAAACAAAAACAAAAACAAAAAAAAAAAACAAAACAAAACAAAAAAAAGAACCACAGGGGAGTATCTTCTGATTCTGTGTACTTTAAGTCCCTTGGCTTCTCCTGGAAGTTGTCCGTCTAGCTGATCTTCTGGGGGAGGGGCCTGTTGTGCTGATTTTCAGGTGTTAGCAGTTGGGGGAGCTGCTGTGCCCCTGCCTGGTGCAGGGCTCAGTGGGGGTTGTTTACCCCGTGAGGCCGCAGGAGGAACAGCCCCAGTGGCTGGGCAGCTCTGGAAACCTGGATTCAGCTCCGGCAGGAACTCCGTCTGCAGGGCCTGGAGGCTCCGGGGCGGGGCCGCTGATGTGCTCAGCTGGGGCAGGAGCGTCCTCGCTGTCCTGGGCCCTCCCGGCCTCTGCCTGTCCCGGGGGAGGCGGGATCCTGGGCTGTGTCCCGGCGCCCTGTGCTCCGGAGCCTGCGCTGGTGGATTCGCGCTCCCGGGCCGCGCAACCCCCTCCGCGGAGCCGCCGCCCGAGCCCCTCCGAGCTGCTCCTGGAACCGCGCAGCCCCCTCCGCACGGAGCCTCTTCCTCTGCCCGAGCCCCTCCGAGCTGCTCCCGGGGCCGCGCAGCCCCCTCCGCGGAGCCGCCGCCCGAGCCCCTCCTGGCTGCTCCGGTCCCGCCGGGTCCCGCCGTGCGCTGCAGCCCTTAGGGAGCTCGGCGCACTCTCCTGGGCGCGCAGTTGCTGTTAGTGTCCCCGGGAGCCCGAGGGCATCCCCGCCCTCCTGGGTCCTGCTCCAACTCCCCGCGAGCCCCTTTCCCCCGGGAAGGTCGGTGCAGCTCCTGCTCCTCCGGGACGGGGCTCTCCTGTCCTGGGGACACTCGCCCCGGCCTCAGCCCGGCTCCTCGCGGGCCCCTCCCCCTTGGAGGCCTTTGTTTCTTTATTTCTTTTTCCCCGTCTTCCTACCTTGATAGAAGCGCGAACTCTTCTCACTGTAGCATTCCAGCTGGTCTCTCTTTAAATCTCAGGCCGAATTCATAGATTTTCAGGATAATTTGAAGGTTTTCTAGGTAGTTTGGTGGAGACAGGTGATTTGGGGACCCTACTCTTCCGCCATCTTGCTCCTCCCCCCGCTGTGTCTAATTTTGTAACCGGCACTTGACAAGGCAATGAGTCTTCCTTCCAGCCTGCTGTTAAAATATTACTTTTGCATGAAATTCCCATTGGAATGATATGCCAAGAAATATGTTTCTAAATTCTTTTTTCTGTGATGGAAAAATTACATAGTTTCAAAATATTTAGCTACTCGGAAGATGAGAAATTAATTTTTAAAGAATCCACATGATATCGAAAAACCAGAATACCATCAATGTCTTGGTGCAAGATGCTCACAGATTTTCGTATCATTGTGGTTTTGCAGACTTCTCATGCAAAATCAGATTATAAACTGTGAGGGGTGTGTGAGTGGTTTTTTTTTTTTTAATTTTCGCTTCTTAGACATGCTCTTGGGAAAACAGAAAATGTTCTAATACATGACTGATTGGCATAATCATGCCTTGGACGCTTGTGGCAAAGGCACTGCTATGACAGGGAATGAAGCTATAGCCAGATGGAAATTTAAGGATCTCCAAATTATAACAGAAGTAATTTTAATAAGATGTATTTTAAATAACAAGAGCTAGTTTGGGAGTAGAAAAGCGATAGGCATTTTTTTTCTAAGGGGGCGAAGTAACCAGCTTTCCTGGGAAACAAAAGGACATTTGTTTATCCATTCCACCCCTGTTTGTTTAAGGGCAATTTATGTATGATCTGTAGATTTTAGAGATCCCATCACTCCTGACTAATATAACTAGGAGGACTGCAGGTATAAAAGGACGAAAGTAGAACAAGTAAAATAATGCTCTTCAGGCTGCTCTCTGGATTACCTAAATCATTCATATCTGAGGCCCCTTATTACAAATGCAGAATCTTGGCCTGAACACAGATCTATAGAATGTGAATATTTCTAGGTAGGAATCCATAAAATATTCATTCTTTACGATTCTTGTGTATTATACCCGTGTACAGGGCTTGATGAAGAGTGTTGCCCCTCCCTATCTGAGGGGTGCATTTTAGTTTCATACAATAGTTACTGAGCGAATGATTTTACATAATATAATATTAATGTAATCTCTCCATGTGGCAGGAATGACTGCAAGATACAGTTCTATGTGAAGAAAAATAAATGTTGCTGGTCAAAGGAAGAGTTAGAGCATATCAGAGTTTATTTGGTGCCAGCACTGCCCTTTTAACGTTACCTGTATTGACTAAACTCTCAAAACTACTAGAAAAGACTCCTCGTTTTTCAGATGAGGAAACTGAGGCAGGGAGAGAATAAAAAAATACTTGCTCACAGTCATAAAAAAGCAGGTGGCAGAGGCAGGCTTTAAACTGAGATGGTCTGTCTGCAGACTAATCCTGAGCACCGCACTATGTTATAAAAAAAGTATGAAAAAAAAAAAGGATGGCACTTACCTTAAGGGTCTCGGACTGTGGTTTATGAGCTTTGTTGTGTCACAAAGCCCCTGAGACTCTAACACAGGCTTGGACACCCTCCCCAGAGAAGCGCGGAGACGCAAAGGTACGCACAATTTTGCCTGCAATTTTAAGTGGCTCAGACCCTTTAGAGCCCATCCAGAGATCAAGTTCATAGATCTCAGCTTAGAAATGTGTGCCCTTGGGAGCAAAGTACCTGTTTTGGTACCAGCCTTATAACACATACAATCTGTCTTATTTCTTCCTTTCTAAATTTCAGATTTGGGGCTATATTTACCAACCATTCCAAACTGATACACCGACATATATCAGGGAAATTACAGATTTCCCAAAATATTCTCTCCACAGAGTGGAAGGAACCAATTTGAAGTAAACAGGAGACAAAGGGATTTGGTTTTTTTCAAAGTCAGAAAACCACAGGTAGACCTATTCCTCCTCCTCACCTCTCTCTAAATTCTGTTGTTTCATTCTCTTCCATCTCCATCACTGTCTCAATTGCATTGCCCCTGTCTTGGCTCAGCTCTTCATTTTGTCCAGTCTGGAGACCTGCCCACTATCAGCTCTCTTTTTCGTTGGCAACAAACCCTCCCACTCATGTTCCACTCTGGCTGCTGAGCTTTATAAATGATCAAAGCACACTCCCTGCTTGTTTTTGGAAAGTTCTCCTTGGCAGTGCAGGACAGTAGGCCCTGTGGTGGCCACCACAGCCAAGAGTGTCTGGGGCCAAATTCCAGGATTGCTGTTTTGTAACCGTGTGACCTTGGACAGTTCCCTAACTCTCTGGGCATTGGTCTCCTCAGCTTTAAAATGGGTATAATTACAATACTTTCCACTTACAGATGTTGAGACGATTAAATAAATAATATTTTTAAGTACTTAAAATAGTTTCTAGTGCCTAGAAAGCATGAAATCATGGTAGCTTCTTTACAGAATATGTGCAGTCCTTAAATAAATGACCATACAGGACAAGAAACCGCAAGTGGTCCTCTCCACACACGTAGGATGCTAAAGATTGGGGAATACAAAATTTATACTAATAATTTGAGGAAAACATGCCCATGTGTTATCCAGGTCTACATACAGGACTATATTTTAAAAACAGGGCTGTCCTGGTAGTTGAAGAGAATTTAGAATTGGAAAATCTTTTTAATCCTAGGGAGAAAGCAGAGTGACACCAATTTTATCTTGCGTGTATCTCAGAATATATAAATCAAAGTACACATTTGTTAAAAACATCATGAAAATGGTTTACTTAATAACCTAACATGTATTTCAAATATGTATACTACAATTTTGTTTTCTAAGTATATAAGTGATATTTCAAACAATCAAGAATAGGGAAAGCCCTAATAGTGATGCTAACTTTAAAATTTATGGAAAATATAGGATGAAAGTAGGAAGATTCTAATATCACTATAAGTTGCAAAACAATCTTAATTTAATAATTTGAATGGTAGTTACCAGTTAATAATTAAGCTCCCAATATCCAACTTCCTTAAACATTACAATGACTTTTCTTCCCCTAATGGGGTCTACTGCAGGTGAGAACTTTGAGTAATGGAAGGCAGATGAGTCATTTCTACTGCATTCTTCCCTTCCTTCCTTCCTTCCTTCCTTCCTTCCTTCCTTCCTTCCGTCCTTCCTCCCTCCCTCCCTCCCTCCTCTTTCTCTCTCTTTCTTTCTCTCTTTCTTTCCTAAGCACAGTGTCTAATCTCTTCAATCTTGAGTAGAGTGACAAGAGGCAAGTCAAATGGAAGAAGAAATACATTAGCTTTGTATTCTCTAGGCTGGGAACATCTGATTGCAGATACAATGAGGAGTGATTTTCTTATTCTCCATGCAAATGAAAGATTGTAAGAGTGAGGAAATTGATTTTCAGAAATGTTGTTTGAAAATTTGCATCTTGGTCTATAAGAATGTCTTTCCTAT
Organism: Canis lupus baileyi; assembly: GCF_048164855.1. Lineage (NCBI taxonomy): Eukaryota > Metazoa > Chordata > Mammalia > Carnivora > Canidae > Canis > Canis lupus. Next base: position 6,616,665 of record NC_132852.1, on the reverse strand, counting down.
TATATCTTACTGCCTCAGTCAAGGTTTCCAAGTTAATATCTTATAATATCTGTACAGCTTATCTTTAAAATCTTAATAGAACTGTTCTCTCTCATCAATTTAAGGATGATCATATTTTGTTTTTTACCTGTGTCCTAAATTCCCTATATTTTATGTGGTCTTCTTTTTTAGGGAAAATCAAAACATAACTGGAATAGAAACTTTTCCTTATGTAGACTTATGGTGGTCTATAAATGACAAATTTCAAAAACATCTCTTTACCCATTGCTACTCCATGGAGATCAAAGATCTAGCCTTTCTTATCTCATTTTCAGGGGGAAATAACACTTGGTCTTAAACTGAGCTTGATCATTTAGGAGTAGAAGTGACAATCATGGTATATTATGTTCCTCATTCCAGTTAATGGCATTTCAATATCATGATATGTGCAAATATTTCCATGACATTTTAATATTTTTTCAGATTATCCAATATGTGTATTTTGATCTAATTCTAAGCATCATTTCAAAGTTTCTTTCCTGAGAATATTACTGATTTTTAAGGGAAGACCTAAATAAAATATACAATCTCTAATGGCGTCTGGGTGGCCCAGTTGGTTAATCATCCAACTCTTGATGTCTGCTCAGGTCATGATCTTGGGGCCATGAGATCAAGCCCTGCATCAACTCCATAAATGCTGGGCCTGGAGCCTGCATAAGATTCTCTCTGTTCCCCCACCACCTTGCATGCGGATGCTCTAACATGTTCCCTCTCTCTTTCTCTCTCTCTCAAAAAAAAAAATGCACAATCTTTTTAAAGATAATAAAAATAGAATAGAACATCTCAAGTTATACTAACTATAATTTTTACTTGCTTTTATATTTTTCCTTAGTTACTCTGGAAAAATGAAAACAAAAATTAAACAAAGTCTAATAAGCAAAATGCTTCATTTCCTTAATTTTTTATATGTATCATTTTACATATACCACTGAGAAAGAAAAATCTTGCCAATTAGAGTATGACATGCCATCCATTATAAGACTCAACTTAATGTCACAGAAGTTAAAAATGTAAAAACATGTGCAGTTGATAAATTGATAGAATATTGCATTTTTAAACAATTATTAACTAATGACAGTTCCCAGATCATTTTCATGAGTTGTCTTAATGGAAATCTTGGCATTGCAAAAATACATTAAATATATTTTTAAATGTTGGAAAATAAACACATATCTATCCTATTAAATCTTATTGAATTACTTGATCTTTTTATAAATAATATACAAATAATATTGTTTAATGTCTTATAGTCACCCTCCAGTGTTATAGATAGTAATTTCACTGCCCCAAGAAAATATGCCATCCTTTGCTTATTCAATCTGTCCATCTTCCTGAACTGGGAACCACTGATTTATTTACCATAACTATAGTATTAACATTTGCAGAATGTCAGATTATTGGAATTATAGAGTTTTTTTTTTTCAGGCAGGATCCTTTCACTTAGCAGTAAGCATTTTTAATTTACCCATGTGTTTTTGTACCTTAAAGTTCTTTTTAAAATTTTTATCAAGTAATAGTCTGTTGTATAGGTATACCTCTGTTTATTCATCCATTCACCTTTGAAGGACATCTTAGTTTCTTCTAGTGTTTGGCCATTATGAATAAAGCTTCCATAAACGTTTGCAGTCAGGTTTATGTATGTGCAGAATTACTCAAGCAATTTCAAATTACTCAACCAATTTCCTAAGAGTAGTATTGCTGTATATATAGTGAGGCTATGCTTACTTAACTTTGTAAAGCTGCTAAACTGTCTTCCAAAGTGGCTGTTTCATTTTGCATTCCTACCAGCAGGAAATGAGAGTTTATGTTGCTCCACATCCTCATAAGCATTTGGTATTGTCTTTTTTTTCCTAATTTAGCCATTCAAATGTTTTAGCATATCAGTGAGGTTTTAATTTGTAATTTCCTAATTGAAAAAACTTTGAATATCTTTTCATATTACTGTTTTCCACTCATATATCTTCCTTAATGTATAATTTTAGAACATTTACTATTTATTTATTTATTTATTTATTTATTTATTTATTTATTTATTATTAGTGTTCAATTTACTAACATACAGAATAACCCCCAGTGCCCGTCACGCATTCACTCCCACCTCCCGCCCTCCTCCCCTTCTACCACCCCTAGTTCGTTTCCCAGAGTTAGCAGTCTTTACGTTCTGTCTCCCTTTTAAAAAAAAATGGCTCTTTATTTCCTTATTCCTGAGTTTGAGGAGTTCTCGATAAATTTTAGATAGAAATTTTTTTATTAGATGTGTCTTTTGCAAATCTTTTCTTCCAGCCTATGACTTACTATCTCATACTTTTGCTAGTATCATTTGAAGATCCATATTTGCAGTTTTTTATTAATCCAGTGTTTAAAATTTTTGCTTATTAATTATGCTACTATTACATCAGAAAACTCACAAAGCCAAGGTTATGAAGACTTTCTTCATTAAGTTTCACATTTTCATCAGGAAATTTTATGCTTGTGTAGTTTTTGCTGCATTCAGAACTAGTTTTTGTGTAAGTTCAGTTTCTGTGTGCATTCTTTTCCATATGGACATCTAAGTATTTCAGCCATTAATGAAAAGCCTATCATTGCTTCATTGAATTACCCTTACTACTTTAGTTGGTATTTATTTAGTTGACTGATTTTATGTTTTATTTTGGTGCTTTCTAATCTGTTCAATTATTATTTTCTTTTCCAGTGTCAAACTATCTTAATAGCTGTAGCTTATAGTAATTCTTAAATATTACGAGCCTTTCAACTTTGTCCTTGTTCAGTATTGTGTTGGCTCTACTAGATCTGTTGGCATTGGGATTGAGTTGAATCTAAAGTCCAAGTTAAGAGAATTGACACCTTAATAATAACAAGTCTTCCAAAACAAAACTATGTAATAAATCTCCATTTATTTAAATCTTCTTTGTGTTTTTTCATCAATATTTTATAGTTTCCACATACAATTCCTATGTACATTTTGTTAAATTCATTCTTGTTAAGGATTTCAGTGTTGGAATACTGTGGTAAATGGTATTTTTAGAATTTTTATTTATTTTAGGTATAGTTAATATATAGTGTTATAATATTAATTTCAGGTGTACAAGATAGTGCTTCAAAATTTTTATGTATTACTCAGTGCTCATCAAGATAAGTGTCTTTTAATCCCTTTCACCTATTTCACCCATCCTTCTGCTTATCTCCCCTCTGGTATCCATCAGTTTATTCCCTATAGCCAATGATCTGTTTTTTGGTTTGTATCCCTTTGTCTGGTCTTCATTCATCTGTTTTGTTTCTTAAATTTCATATATGAGTAAAATCATATGTATTTGTCTTTCTCTGACTACTTATTTCACTTAGCATTATACTCTCTAGCTCCGTCCATGTTGTTACAAATGGCTATTGTAGATAATGCTGTAATGAACATAGGGGTGCAGATATCTTTTTGATTTAGTGTCTTAGTACTTTTTAGGTAAATATTCAATGATGCCATTATTAGATCTGTATGGTAGTTCTATTTTAAATTTTTTGAGGAATCTCCATACTGTTTTCCAGAGTGAAAGTACTAGTTTCCATTCTCATCTACAGTTTCTCCACATCCTCACCAACATTTGTTTCTTGTGTTGTTGATTTTAACCATTCTAACAGGCATGAGGTGATATCTCACTGTAATTCGGATTTGCATTTCCCCCATGATGAGTGATATTCAGCATCTTTTCATGGGTCTGTTGTCTGTCTGTATGTCTTTGGTAAAATGTCAGTTCATGTCCTAAATATCAAATTCTAATTGCTTTTATTGGAAAGAAAATAGAATCACTCTTTGTATATTTATCCTTTATCCTTCTTCCTCTACTCACTTATGATTTTTATGAGTTCTTAATTCTTTGGGATTTAAAAAAATCAATCAAATTATTTGTGACTAGAGATAGTTTATATCTTCCTTCTCAATCTGCAAATAATCAATTTCCTTTTGTTTGTTTATTTTCTTGCACTAACTAGGATTCTTTATATATCATTGAATGGGACTATAGAGAAAACATCCTCCCTTGTTCCCAGTCTTAGTTGGAAAGGGTCCAGTTTCTCACCATTAAACATGAAGTCAGTTTTGCTTCTGTAGATTTTTTTAAATAAAGTTGGAGATATCCTCCTTTATTCTTGCTTCGCTGAGAGGTTTACATAATTAAGATTTTTACACCTTGTGAAATGTTTTTTTCCTGCATGAATTGCTATGGTCATACTATTTTTTTCTTTAGTCTTTGATGGTTTAAAGATTACATTAATAGTGTAGTACATTGATGGATTTTCACATCTTGAACTGGCTCTGTGTATCTGGAATAAATCTCCCTTGGTCATGGTGTATAATTTTTTATACATTATTAGATCTGATATGTTAATATTTAATTGAACGAATTAATTCACTTTTCTTCTATGTTCATGAGATATGTTAATGTTCCTAAAAAGGTCTTAATCTATAGTTTTTATTCCTTATAGGTATTTATCTTGTTTTGTTGTTAGGATATCACTGGCCTTGTAGAATAAGTTAGGAAGTGCTTTTACTAATCCTATTGACTTAAGTGATTGTTGATAATTGCTTTCATTTTTTTTCCTTAAATGGTTAGTTGAGTTGAACTGACTTTCTTAATAGATAAAACACTCTCAAGTTTATCTGTCTTTCTGAGACTTGTGGTAATTTGTATATTTCACAAAGTATTCCATTTACCTGAATTACCAGACTTATGGGCACAAAATTATTATTTAATGTATTCCTATGTTATTTATTTTATTTTATTTTATTATTTTATTTTATTTTATTATTTTATTTTATTTTATTTTATTATTTTATTTTATTATTTTATTTTATATTTGAGAGAGAGACAGAGTGAGAGCACATGAGAATAAGGGGGAGGCAGAAAAGAAGGAAAGAGAGAATCTTAAGCAGGCTCCACGTCCAGCATAGAGCCTGACTACAGGCTGGGTCTCACCACCTCGAGATCCTAAAATCAGAGTTGGCTCACCACCCTGCGCCAAAATCAATAGTTGGATGCTTAAGGGACTAAGTCACCCAAGTGCCGCCCTTTCTTATCTTTTTTAATCCCATGGTAGATGTAGTATTGGCTTTTATTTATGACATTTGTAATTTGCTTCTACCTACCTTCTTTCCTTCCTTCCTTCCTTCCTTCCTTCCTTCCTTCCTTCCTTCCTTCCTTCCTCCCTCCCTTCCTTCCTTCCATCTTTCCTCCCTCTCCCTCTCCTCTTCCTCCTCCTTCTCCTTCTCCTCCTCCTTCTCCTCTTTCTTTTTCCTCTCTCTTCTCTTCTCTTCTTCTCTTCTCTTCTCTTCTCTTTCTCTTCTCTTTTCTCTTCTCTTCTTTCTCTTCTCTTCTCTTCTCTTCTCCTCTCCTCTCCTCTCGTCTCCTCTCCTCTCCTCTCCTCTCCTCTCCTCTCCTCTCCTCTTCTCGTCTCTTTTTTTCTTTTTTAGCCTACCTAGAAGATTATCAATTTCATTGATCTTTTCAAAGAAGGAGGTGTTATTTTGGTTGATTTTTCCCTATTTTTTTCTTAATTTGAGTTTTATTTCTGTTCATTTCAAAATTATTGTTTCTTTTCTTCTGCTTGCTTACATTAGTCTTCTTTCTCTGGTTTCCCAAACTGACAGTTTTAGTTATTCCTGTATCTTAACATATGTGTTTTATGCTATAAATTTCTCTCTAAGCACTACTTTTTTCCTGCATTTGGCACATTTTTAATGAGTTCTATTTTCATTTAGTTAATAATTTTTTGAAATTTTTTAACATTTCTGTGACCTGTGTACTGTTAAGAATTGTGTTTTTAGAAATATTTGAGGATTTTCCAGGTGGGCTTCTATTACTAATTTCTAGTTTGACTTCATTGTTATCTAAGATATTTATTGTTTGATTTATACATTTTAAGATGTGCTAAGGTGTGGTTTATGGCCCTATGTAATCTATTTTAGTGAATATTTCATGTAAGTTTGAGAAGAAATTATATTCTACTCCTTGTGGATGGAATATTTTTAGGATATTCAATTAGGTAGGTGGATTGATATATTGTTTAGGCCAATTATATCTCTTCTGATTTTCTGCATCTTTGATTTATGAATTATAATATATTATCACTGTTTGCCCCAGATATTTTGATGCTTTGTCCTTAGATGCATATATATTTAGGATTGTTAGTTCTTGGAGAATAAACTTCTTTACTATTTCATAGTACTTCTCTTTATCACTGATAACTGATAATTTTCCTTGTTCTGATGTCTGTTTTGTCTGAAATGCATATAACTATCTGACTTTGTTTTGATTAGTTCTACCATAAATATATCTTCATCCATCATTTTACGTCTTATCAACTTCTTTATATTTAGAGGATGTTTTCTAGGTAATATATAGTTGTGTCTTTTTTATTATTTTGACTAGTTCTGTCTTTAACCACTGTATTTAGATCTTTCACATTTAAACTGATTATTAACATATTTTGATTTGTATCAACCATATTTGTATCTGTTTTCTATTCCTTCTTTTCACTTCTTTTACTGCCTTCTTATCTTCTAGTTATTTTATTATTCCATTTATGTCCTTTGTTATTATTTCGATTTACTTCCTTTAAAAACTATGCATAGTTCCCTAGAGTTTAGCTAATCTGTGTTAACCTACTAATAATATTGCTCCACTTCATGTGCAGGTAACTTATGATGGATCATTTCCAATTCTTCCCTTTTGTCCTTTATAGATACGCTGTCATTCATTTCACTTATCCCTATACTATAATCACCCAATAATACTTTAAACAGTTATATTTTAGATTGATTAAAAATAAACAAATTTTATTTTACCTTAATATTTCTTCTTTGACATTCTTTCTTATTAATATAGATCCAGGCTACTGAACTAAATAATTTTCCTTCTATCAAAATTTAAAAATTAAAAAAAAAAGATCAGCTAGTGATGAGTTCTCTGTTTTTGTTTGTCTTAAAATACCTTATATTTCTTCTTCTCTTTGAAGGATAATTCCACTGGAAATAGAATTCTAGTTTTTTTAAAGCACTTTAAATATTTCACTTTTTATTGCTTATATGGTTTTGGATAATAGTCCATTGTGATTCTTACTCCTTTTCTCTGTAGGTGAGGTATTTATCTTCTATATCTTGCTTTGAGATTTTCTCTTTCATTTAGTTTTTTATAATTTGAATAATATATACCCAAGTATAGTGTATTTTTGTTTGTTTTAACTTGCTTGATGTTCTCTGAGCTTCTAGTGTCTGTGATTTGGCGTGTATTAGAGTATCCTCAGACATTACTCATTCAAATATTTCTTCTCCATTCTTTCTTTCTTATTCTTCTGGTCTCTTAATTAAGCATATGTTACATCTTTTAAAACCATCCTATGGTTCTTAGATGATCTTTTCTGTTTTTTGTTGTTTGTTTTCTTTTTTTAATTTAGTTAATATTTTCTTTGCACTTTAGTTTGATATGTTCTTTACCTATCTCAAACTCAGAAATTCTGTACTCAGCAGTGCATATCTACTTGTAAAATCATGAAAGTCATTTTTCATTTTTGTCTATGTGTTTTTAATTTCTGACTTTTTTACTCTTTTCATAGGGTTTTTATCCCTGTTTCTATTATTTTCTACTCTAAGAATTTTAAACATATTAATCCTAGTCACTTTAAATTTTCTACCATGTAATTCCAACATCGGTGTTTTATATGAATCTGATTCTAATACTTGCTTTGTATCTTCACACTGTGTTTTTTCTTGTCTTTTTTGTATTCTTTGTAATTTTTTTTGTTGAAAGCTGAACATGTAGTTTTGGGTAATAGTAGGTGAGGTAAGTAGGACTCTCCTGTGAGGATTTTGTGTATATGATTAGGAGCCTGGCTTTGTTTGATGATTACTGTAGCTATAAATGCCAGAAACTTTGGGCTTTCCCATGTATTTTTTTCAGAGTCTCATGTCTTGCAAACTTTCACCTATAATCCACTATTATTGTATTGGGGTCTTGGAAGGGAAACCCTCTAAAATCTTATGACTAAATCTCATTTTGTGGACCTGTTTCTTTACCTTCTGAACTTCACATATGTTTCTTCTTATATAGTATTCTCTCCTTCTCCCTTTAGTAAGACAAGAAAACTATAGGAAACTGGAATTAGAGGGATACCTTTTACCCAGCTTCAATAATGCTCTGGTAAAGTCTTTTTCCTTGGATGGGAGGTCTTTGTTAATGGAGACAGCTCTGGTCATATTCACAAGGATTACTCTCCCCTTTCACTTGCCAAAGTCGTGAGAAGATCTTGCTCAAATCTTCGCTGTGGGGATCCCTGGGTGGCGCAGTGGTTTGGCGCCTGCCTTTGGCCCGGGGCGCGATCTTGGAGACTCGGGATCGAATCCCACATCGGGCTCCTGGTGCATGGAGCCTGCTTCTCCCTCTGCCTGTGTCTCTGCCTCTCTCTCTCTCTCTCTCTCTGTGTGTGTGACTATCATAAATAAATAAAAATTAAAAAAAATCATCGCTGTAATAAATAGGTGGGGATCCTCAAGATAAAACTCATGAAAGTTTGGGGGCCTTCAGGAGTATATTGCCCAGAGATTACTCCTGCTCACACAAGACCATGTTCAGCCTCCAGGAATTAAGCAAGTTACTGCATAAATGTTCTTACTAGATTGTGGGTCTGACAATTACTTCTCCAGGTAAACAGATCTTGGCTATAATTCTCTGAATTTTCTTCTCTATCTCTGGATTTAAGATTGTGCTTTTCCCTACAAGCCCAGTTTTCAGATAGGGCCAAGAGAAGTCAAGAGCTTTCAGTTTGTCCTGATTTTTCTTGTTGCAAAGACAGGAGTGACAATGTCTAAGCTCTTTACACATCAGAACTAAAACCAAAAGTTCTGAGCTTTGGGTTTTTAGTGCTAAAAAGAATAAAAAGGCATGAACATTTATCCTATATATACACAGCACATGCCAGAAGCTGGTTATATTTTGACCTTTAGTGTTTTTTCACATGCAAAAATAAAATATCTGCTTGTATGGCCAAGTAAAAATAGTGTATGCATTAGTGTGATTTGATTGACAAATACTGCCAGAAAACTGTTGCAATTTTTTAGCCATGTCTGTCAATAACTTTGAAGATATATATCAAGCGTCTTTTATTTTTAAGTGAGATCTATGATCCACATGCTCAAGGAGTTTCTTTTTTTTTAATTTTTATTTATTTATGATAGTCACACAGAGAGAGAGAGAGAGGCAGAGACACAGGCAGAGGGAGAAGCAGGCTCCATGCACCGGGATCCCGATGTGGGATTCAATCCCGGGTCTCCAGGATCGCGCCCTGGGCCAAAGGCAGGCGCCAAACCGCTGCGCCACCCAGGGATCCCCTATATCAAACGTCTTTATAGTATTATGTATTCTGTTAGGACTAGGAATAATATATAACCAATGTAAAAACAAATCTCCCACTTTTATTTTATTTTTTTTAAGATTTTATTTATTTATTCATGAGAGACAGAGAGAGAGAGAGGCAGAGACACAGGCAGAGGGAGAAGCAGGCTCCATGCAGGGAGCCCGACGTGGGACTCGATCCCGGGTCTCCAGGATCACGCCCCAGGCTACAGGTGGTGCCAAACCGCTGTGCCCCTGGGGCTGCCCAAATCTCCCACTTTTAAAGGTGTTACTGACTCATTTGAATTTTTTCTTATGCGTAATTGTGTAAAACAAGTTTCACATATTCATTTGTTAGCAAATATAGATTCATCTACTCTTTGAATACTTATGTTCATTATGTGAATTTATGGCATTAATCTCAGTTGCATTTGTTACTATTTCTTGTACCATTTTCCAATTTGGTAAATTAAATTTTCAAACGATTGAAGCATTTATGTGTTTGAGACACAAAGTACAATGCAATAGTTACAAATGTAAGAAATGTAAATAATAGCATGACAAACATGGGAAAATGAAGTAGCAGTATTATTTGATTGTAAATATATATTTTCTGAGTGCTATTTTCGGAGTATTATGATTAACTTACCTCTTCAGATTAGTGGCATGAACACATTCTTCTATAGTATTAATTTTCCTTTGTAATGACAGCACACCTGAAGAAAACCTAATGGACAACTAAGAATAATCAGGAAAAAAAAGTGTACTTTATTTACTTTTATTGGAATTAAGCAATGTTTTCCTACAAGTTCATATAACTAAGAATAAAATTCCAAAAGGAATATTAAACAGATGTGTTGGAAATATTTGAACTTTTATTTCTAAGGCAGCATAGCACAATAATAAGTCATATATTTAGATAGATAGGTAATAGATGTACCTGCACTCTCATACACATACACACAGAACAAATACAAATTGGTGGGATCCCTGAGTGGCGCAGCGGTTTGGCGCCTGCCTTTGGCCTAGGGCGCGATCCTGGAGACCCAGGATCAAATCCCACATCGGGCTCCCGGTGCATGGAACCTGCTTCTCCCTCTGCCTGTGTCTCTGCCTCTCTCTCTCTCTCTCTCTCTCTCTCTCTCTGTGACTATCATAAATAAATAAAAATTAAAAAAAAAATACAAATTGGTCTACAAATTAAAACCTCTATTTACCACAGTTTAGAAGAATAATTGCGCTAAAATTGTTTAATTCTTTACCCAGGGAATGATATTAAGTTGAAACACTAAGACATAACCACTTTTTTAGTAAGTAACTGCTTATTTAGTCATATATATTAATAAAAATTCATATTACCACACATTTTAGTGACAGACAACAATGTACAATTTGGTTCAATAATGATTTTGCAGGTAAATATGCAGACTTTTAAGCAGAAACTTGTTCTTAGCTAATTTTTAGTAATTTATTGGTTGGAAAATTTGATTTTCAAAAATCTTGACCTTGTTGGTAATAGATACTGAGAAGATTTGAGGTCATGTAGTTAGTTTTGAATATATTACACACCCATCTGCTTCTCCATCTGGCAGCAGACACAGAAGTGTTATGTACATTCTTCTCACCAACACCCCAATTGTTAGCTTCCTGCTGATAGCCTTAGTGTAAGCCTCATTGGGTAATTATTTCAGGCAGAAAACAACCAACCCACATGTTCAAGAATAATCACTAGTTCAATTAACTAACCAGAAGCAGCTGATATTTTAGTGTCCACGAGTAGAAATGATTTCAATTTCAGCAGCACTTCAATGAAAATATTTAGATAGCAGATGTGCTATTTAGTACCTTCAGTATGTGGAAAATAAAAATAAACATGACATATATAACAAAATAAGTTGATAGTAGATGACTAGGTTTTTAAAAACTTATTATTTCTCTTTAGTACTTAATTTTAAAGTAATGTAAAAGCACAAAACATATGATGTGCTAATCAACAATGTTTTTAAAATCTGCATTAAAAAGTTTCTTTATCAAGTCACTAATCTGACTAGTATCAACATACATAACTTACTTTAAATATTGTCTGTAGTTTATTAAAAATCTAAAAACATCACACATATTTATATTAGTGGGTTTAAATATAGAATTATTTTTACAAACATGGTCTAATATATGTATTTGAGTATTTCACTCTTAAAGTATTTTATGAAATATGATTTTTTGAAAATCTGAATTGGTTTGCCATTGAAATATGCATTTCTAAATAGAAAATTAAGCTGTTAATGTTGCTGAGCTTTTTGTTTTAAAAAGAAGATGTTCTTTCCCCCTATATAATTTTCTCAGGAACTCAAATAGTAGACATCTGTTCTTTTTTTTTAAGTTTTTATTTAAACTCCAGTTAGTTAATATACAGTGTAATAGTAGCTTCAGTTTACAAGATAGGGATTCAACACTTCCATACAATACCTGGTGCTCATCACAAGGACACTCTTTAATTCCCATCATCTATTTAACCTGTCTGCCCATTTTTAACCATCAGTTTGTTCTCCATAGTTAAGAAGTCAGTTTCTTGGTTTGCCTCTCTCTTTTTTTTTCTCTTTGCTCATTTCTTTTGTTTTTTAAATTCTACATATGAGTGAAATCATATAGTATTTGTCTTTCACTGACTGACATATTTTGCTTAACATAATACTCTAGCTCCATCCTCGTCCTTGCAGATGGTAAGATTTGGTTCTTTTTATATGGCTTTTTTAATGGCTGAGTAATATTCTAATACATATATATATATATGTATGTATATACACACACACGCTCTATGTATCTATATCTATATATCTATATATACCATATCTTTTATTTAAGATTTTTATTTATTTATTCATGAAAGACACAGAGAGAGAGAGTGAGAGGCAGAGACACAGGCAGAGGGAGAAGCAGGCTCCATGCAGGGAGCCTGACATGGGACTCCATCCCGGTACTCCAGGATCATGCCCTGGACCAAAGGCAGGCGCTAAACCACCAAGCCACCCAGGGATCCCCATATCTTTATTTTTAAAGATTTTATGTATTTATTCATGAGAGACACAGAGAGACAGGCAGAGACATAGGCAGAGAGAGAAGCAGCTCCATGCAGGGAGCCGGATGTGGGACTTGATCCCAGGACTCCAGGACCATGCCCTGGGCCGAAGGCAGGCGCTAAACTGCTGAGCCATCCAGGGATCCCCCACATCTTCTTTTTCCCTTATCAGTTGATGGACTCTTGGACTGCTTCCATAATTTGGCTGTTGTAGATAATGCTGCTATAAACATCAGGGTGCATGCGTATTTTGGAACTAGTATTTTTGTATTCTTTAATACCTAATAGTGCCATTGCTAGTTCATAGTCATTCTGTTTTTAAGTTTTTGAGGACACTTCCATAATATATCCATTTTTGAAGCTATTACAATTAATTAAAAATGTTTAAAAACCAATTTTGAAAAATAATTATACTGACTGGACAGTGTTATAGTAAAGTACTGAAAGTTGAGTCATCTTAATGCCTCAAAAATATTTATTTATTATTACATATATACAAAGACACATAATTGCAAATGCATCCTTTCTATCGCTCATTACATTCCCCACTGGTGACTACATAAAATATTTAATAATTAATATTTAATTAATTTCATTTAATTTACACAAACCATAATATACAAAAAAACTGGTAGTGGTGTTATATTATATAAGTTTGTATTGTTGTCTTCCATATAAGATGAGAGAACAAATAAAGTCTACAGTTAACAATGTACAAGTGTACAGTGAACTTTGAGTGCTCATCAATATGTATCCAGAATAAATTCAGAGAATGAAGAAAAATTAACCAATAAAATTAATTCCAAGTTATTGTTACAATAATTTAATTATAAGTTTTAGGTGATAGAAGTGATTTATACATATCATAAAAAACCTGGAAAATCTTGAAAAAAAGAGAATAATAACAGTCACCTCAAAATGCTATCTTTCATCTCTCTGCAATATACATATTCTGTTTCAGTTTTTAACCCCTTATTTCATTTAACATTAACTTTGGAGTATTTTCATGTTAATGAATTTCACTAATAAAAGATTTTCGGGAACTCCTTATAATCTCTAACGGTGTTATTTTATCCTGTATTTTTATTTTTGTTCATTTAAGTTTTTATTTTAATTCTTGTTAGTTAAGGCATAGTGTAATGTTGTTTTCAAGGGTAGAATTTAATGCTTTATCACACATATAACACATAATTATTTTTAAATGCCTTTGTTTTAAATATGTAATTCCAGCTGTTATATTACTGATCTAAATAATACTAAATATACATTCTGAATATCTTTAATGGTTTCTTTAAGATAGATTTCTAAATGTAGTCACCGTTCAAATGGTTTCTCATTTTTCATTTAACTCTTGCTGCACTGTGCCAAGTATCTCTGAAGAAGCACTGTGACGACACCATCTCTAGCACTGTATACAGGTGTCTTTTTCACAAAATATTCTGTGGAGTTCTTTTTTGGATTTATATGCCAATTTAAATATCTTTAAGTTTCTTAAAAAAATAGTGAGAAAGTAGAACTAATAAATGAATTGATTGAATATTGTGGGATATGCAGTACAGTGCAGTGCAATCCTTTATGAAAGGAGACTGGTGATTTCTACTAGTATTCCATCCAAAGAGGGATAGTGTTGCATCCCCTGCACAGAGACAATATAGAATCTAGAATATGAAGTGAAAGATGCCACCCTTCCTGTAGAAGAAATATGATTGATATGAGCCTAATGGTAACTGGAAGTTGAAACAATTGTCTTGCCAGCCGCAGGTCTGCAAAGAGGATTCTACTACTGTGCAGTCAAACAAAGCGTATTACCAAGTATCATCATCAGCTATGGTTATTGACATCCATCAGATGGGAACTGACCTTGCCCTAAAAATGAAAAATAATGGCAAAAAAGAGAATAGTACACATTCATTCACTTAGAAAAATTTTGCTAAAGCTTTTTAACATAGAGATAGTAGGGGCACCTGGATGGCTCAGTTAGTTAAGCGTTCTACTCTTGATTTGGCTCAAGTCATGATCTCAGGGTCATGAGATGGAGTCCCACATCACACTGGGTGTGGATCCTGCTTACAATTCTCTCTTTCTCTCTCCCTCTGCCTCTCCCTCTCAACTCCTGTGGTTGCTCTTTCTCTCTCTCTCTAAAACTAAATAAATAGAATAGAATAGAAATAATAAAAATAATGTAAACTTTTCCCAGAAATTCAGAAAAAATAATTATTTAAAACATCTTATAATAATAATAACTGAAATAAAATAATGGATAAAATTAAAAAGTAGAGTAAATCCATTGTTAAGTATATTTATTTAAAATGTTTCTAAATATAAAATATTAATAAAATAAAATTATTAATTTCTAAATGAAATCTTAATCCACCAAATCTCATCAATCTTAATCCACCAAAAAGGAAGGAGGACAGAAATTTGAATGAAGATTTATTATAATGAGAAAGGATGTAGATCTATAAACCTACATATGTAGGAGATTATGAAAATATAAGAATAGAACTTTGTTAATTATTCTGATCATTTAGAAAAAGCAAATATTTCTAGAAAAATTACAATTTATAAATTCAGATTCCTTCTAGTTGAAAAACTCTGAATAGAGCAAAACATTAATATAATACTTAGTTTACAGCTCTAAAAGTCATCTTTGGACTTATGGACTTAATAAAAGTTTGAGATGAAATCCTAGTTCTACGTCCTGCTCTTTGTAAAACTCTGATGAGGTACCTTTTCCTCAATTTCCTCATCTATAAAATGGGCACCATGATACCTATTTTATAGGATTGTCCTGAGGAACAACTGCATTGAGTATCTATGAAGCGGCACTGTTCTGTACGGTGTGGTACATATAGGAGTCTATTTCACGGTATGGTTAGATGCTTTGGTAATGAATACAATGAAAATTGAAAATGTGTTGGGTATCTTGTCAAGTAATTATCAGCAATTTCTGATCTTCCTTGGAGAAATGTCTATTTATATCCTTTGCCCATTTTTTTTAAATTGAGCTTTTTGTACTTATATTATTGACTTATTAGTGTTTTTCATATATTCAGGAAATAAGTTTCTCATTAGGTATATGATTTACAAACATTTTATCTCATTATATGGATTGCTTTTTTATTTTCATTATTATGTCCTTTGAAGAACAAGAGCATTTAACACTGAAGTCCAGTGCTTTTTGTGCCATATTGAAGTATTCTATGCTAAACTCAAGGTCAAAAGATTATCTGCATGTTTTCTTCTAAGAAGTTTTAGTTTATGTCCTGTATTTAGATTTAATCCATTTTGAGTTAGTTTTTGTATTTGGTGTAAGGTGAAGATGCAACTTCATTCTTTTGCATGTGGCCATCCAGTGTTCCAAGATCATTTGTTGAAATGACTGTTTTTTACCCTATTGGATAGTCATGGCACGGATACTTAAATTCAGCTGATCATGGATGTATGGTGTACTTCTGGATCCTGAAACCTATTTCATTGATTAATATATCTATCCTTACGCCAGTACCACACTGTTCTCACACTGTCTTGTTTCCTATTCTTTTTCAGAAAGTTTCGAAATTGAGAATTCCATCTACTTTGTTCTTTTTCAGGATACTAGGCACCCATGCAATTCCATCTGAGTGTGAGAATGTTTATCTACTTATTGGAAGGTAATAGAATCTGGAGATAATTTGGACCAGGGGTGCTATGAAACAATGTTAGATTTTTCAGTGCATAAATATATGATTTTTTCCAAATATTTAGATCTTCAATTTCCTTAAATAGTGTTTGTAGTTTTCAGAAATTGGGTTATAAGCTTCTTTTGTAAAGTTTATTCCTCAGAATTTTATTTATATATTTTTGATGCTCTTGTAAATGGGTTTATTTTTTCAAATTTTATTTTTGGATTGTTCATTGAAAGTATGTAGATATACAGTTGATTTTTGGAGATTGATCTTTTATGTGCAATGCTTACTGAACTCTTCCACCATTTCTAATAGTTTTTAGTCAGTTATTTAAGATTTTTTAGGAGGCGGGGCAAGATGGCGGAAGAGTAGGGTCCCCAGGTCACCTGTCCCCACCCACTTACCTAGATAACTTTCAAATCATCCTGAAAACCTATGAATTCGGCCTGAGATTTAAAGAGAGAACAGCTGGAATACTACAGTGAGAAGTGTTCGCGCTTCTATTAAGGTAAGAAGATGGAAAAAAAAGAAAGAGAAATAAAGTCTCCGAGAGACCTCCATCTTCATAGAAGCATTCTTTATCATAGCCAAGGGGTGGGAGCAACTCAAATGTCCATCAAAGATAAATGGATAAAGAAAATGTGGTATATACTGATTTTTATTTATTTATGAGAGACACAGAGAGAGAGAGGCAGAGACTCAGGCAGAGGGAGAAGCAGGCTCCATGCAGGGAGGCCGACGTGGGACTCGATCCCGGGACTCCAGGATCAGGCCCTGGGCCGAAGGCAGCACTAAACCGCTGAGCCACCCAGGCTGCCCTCTCTTTCTTAGTAAACAGAAATTTTACCACATTACAAACAGTATTCACAATCACTTGAACATTTTAAGTAGCTTAGTCTAGACCCCTCAAGTGACTCAGGGGTTGAGCATCCACCTTCGGATGGATAAAGAAATAAATAAATCCACCTTCTTGGATAAAGAAATAAAAATCTTTAACTAAAAACAAACAACACAAAATAATCCGCTTAGGCCTTTGCTGGAAGGTGCTGCTTGTTGCTCGACTTGTGTTCCGTGGAGTCCGTGAGGCACGATCATCCTCACATTCGAGGCTTGCCGCTTTGTGTCACCGATGTGCTCCTGCCTCTTTATCCCTCTTTCTGCTTTTTGGTTTGATCAATTATTTTTTCATGATTCTATTTTAATTGCTCCATTTTCTCCATTCGAGATTCAGCTTTCTTTCTTTTTTTATTTAATGATCTTCAATGATGTTGCTTCTCCTCTGCCAACTTCCTGGTTCTGCACATGTGTCTGCGTGTGTGTCCGTGTCTCTGTTTCTCGGTCAGTGTGCGTGGACACACCACATGATTTCAGTTCAGTCGGGGTCAGGCTGGAGAGTCAGGGCCTCCTGTCTACGTTCAGTTCTGCGACTGACGGCAGGTTTCCTAGGGCCCAGGTCAGGGCGACCCACTGGGGGCACCGCCGTCCACAGCTCACCCAGGGGAAACGAGGGAAGGGCCCGGAACGCACGACAGGAAGGGGTTCGGGATGAGGACGGCCTCACCCCTTCTAGGCCAAGACCCCGACACCTTCTGTAGGGTTTGCCTTGGATTCAGGAGCCTAGGATCGTGGGGAGCTATTGCCCATCCCTGCCCCGGGGGGACTGTCATCTTCTGGGCCTCCAGAATGAGGGTACCGGTGCCCATGTGTGTGTGTGTGTGTGTGTGTGTTTGAGGAAAATAATCCCTTTATTTAAAATACCAAAATTCCAACTACTATAAGATACCACATGTAAAAAACAAGACATAGTCTTGAGATGTAAAGGACACTGTCCCTAGAAAGTGCCTCTCTTTTTCTATTATTCTTTTTTTTTTAATTTGGCTAATGGTGTCTACTGACACATATTTGGAATGTAATCTATTTATCAGCCAGCTGTTCTGGCCCAATGTGGATTTAGGATTTTAAAACATGTGTGGCTTTAGAGCTGTATAATAAAGTATAATCTTAAAATAAAAGTATCTTTTTAAAAGACTCTTATCATCGACATCACTGGTGACAGCAATAAATAGCAGACATTGTAATAGGTAGTTTTTTGCAGTATTTTACAGGTAAACAGCCCTGCCATATAGGTAACATTAGTGTGTTAGTCCTGTGCACACAGGACCTCGTGGGCCTGGACGCATGTACACACCAAGGAAGAACGTGTGGGTGGAGGTATGTCCTGCAGGTGACACCCACCTCCAAGGTCATAGATATGAGGCCTCAGTGGCCTGGGACGTCTGGGGGAAGCACCCGCTAGGACACTCCCTATCCCACAGGCAAGATGCAGACCATCCCCGACGGGCACAACGACTTCTCCGGGGTCAAACCGGGGAAGACTGGACAGTCATGTCTGAACCCAGGTGTGTGTCCAAGCTGGGGCCCTGGGTGCACACAGTCCTTCCCTGGGGCCTGTGGACAGGGGTGTGGTTGTGTCACTGTGTGCACAGGCCATCGCCTGCAGGGAGGGGGGGCGTCGGCAGCACGAGCGCTGCCCCTGCAGCTTCCTCCAGGAGTGGGTCAGGGAGGGGGTCCCAGGAAGTGAGGTCACTGCCGAGTCACAGAGCCCAACAGAACTCGGAACCCCCGTAACCAGGCACCCGCATCCAGTGCAGCCCCAGCTCAGGCTCACTTGGCTGGAGACATCTGCTACTAGAAGATGTTCTCTTGCTGCCGGCCCACGTCTGGGGGCTCTGGCTCCCAGGAACCCCAGGGGTGCGGCTTGTTCCTATGCTGTAGGCAGTGGCTCCAGCATAGGTACCAAGGTGTCAGGGCGGTGATCAGGAGGCGCCGTCAGGTAACACAGCGCAGGCCAGGCCAGGCCCCCAGTGCCACCATCCTGGGAGCCTCATCCCCTCCTCCTCAGGTTCAGGGAACCAGGGATGTGTGGGCAGGTCCCATGCAGGCTGGGGGACGCTGCAGGGCGGCACATTCCCCGGGGATCCCTTCAGGGTCACCCTGATGTCAAGGTGGGCAGGGGGGAAACAGGGTTCCTGAGGTCCTCTACCCACCCCAGAGTCACTCCGAGGCCCTGCAGCCACATCCCTTTGCTGTTCCCAGGGGCGGTGGGTGCCGCCTGCACTGTGGGGTGTCTGGGTGGAGGCAGCTGGGGGTGCGGCCCAGCCGAGGGGGCCAGACCGGGCGCTGAGGCCTCCTGCCTGGCTGCCGGGCACTGTCTCCACAGAGCTCCACCCGGGTCGTGGGGCGCGAGCGGGAGGAAGGGGTCGTCTGCCCCACAGCCTCCAGGAGCAGGGAGGTGCCCTGCCCAGCTAATGGAGGCCAGCGCGGGCTCAGGGTGAGTGCAGGGGCTGGGCCCCCCGACACCCGGGCCCCGATGCGGCAGGAAGGACCCCAGGTCCCAGAAGCCAGCCTGCTACCCCCTGGGCCCCCCGACACTCCTGCTCCCACATGAGTCTGGATCCCCCCCTCCCCACACCTGCCCCCATGGCCCTGCCCCTGCCTGGGCCAGATGCAGAGTCCCTGCGCACAGATGTGTGGGAACATCAGAATAGAGCCCTCAGGGGAGGCCTGGTCCCCCGGGGGTTAGCACCTGCCTTCCCCCAGGCCTGATCTCCGAGGCCCGGGATCGAGCCCTGCCTGGGCTCCCTGCACGGGCTGCTTCTCCCTCTGTCTGTGTGGCTGCCTCTCTCGGTCACTCTCTCTGTGTCTCTGGAGGTCCTTGTAATGATCCAAATATTTTGAACATTTATCCTCTGAGATTGTTTCTTTATTGCATAGTTGGTCCTGTTTGTGTAAGAGACAGGCAGGGAGCTTGAGCGGGAGAGGGAGCCCCAGCTCCTCAAGCCCACGGGGCCCCAGCGCAGGGCCTGCCGGGGCGGGATCCCAGGCCTCCCGGCGGCTCCCTGCAGGCTGCACATCCCCTCTGTCCCACCTCAGGGTGCAGGGGCCGCGGCCGGGAAGGGGCATCAGATCGTCCTGACCAAGCTCACCCGGACGGAGCTGCTGGAGTACAAAGTCCAACAACTGCTGCTCGCCTTGCAGCACAGGGACGTCATCTACATCTTCAGCTTTTTAGAGGATTATCGTACATTTGCCACCACGGACGAGGTGCTGGACCTGCTGTTCACCGAGTGAGCACCTGCCCCTCCGCAGCCCAGGGCTGGGCCACCTGCTGCTGGGGAGGCTGGGGATGGTGTGAGCTTCCCGGCCTCGGGCTGCTCCCCCGCCTGGAGCAGGGTCCCCCAGGGCCTAGCGGGGTCCTGGAGGGCAGCCCCGGGGCCTGGCCTGTGGCGGGTCGGCCAGAGGGGCTGTGCCTGTGCTCAGCAGCCGTCCTCCTCCCCGTGACCAGGCCTGTGCCTCCTCCCTGCCCCCCCATCACCAGGATCCTGAGCGGCCTGTTTCCCCATTGAAAGGGAGGTTTGAGAGTCCATCGGGGGTCTGTGTCCTGGGGCAGCCAGACAGGGGAACCCCGGGACCCCCCAAGCCCACTAAGATATGGGCCATGGGCCTGGCCAGAGCCCTTTCATGCTCAAGCCTTCAGGAGGCCCCAGCAGGTGCGGGCACTTCTCCGGGAGCTGCCCGTGGCCCCACGCACAAAGCTGACTGCCCCCGGGGCACAAAGCTGACTGCCCCCGGGGCAAGGCCTAGTCGGGGTCAGAGGGTGAAGCCCCTATGATGAGAGGTCGCGTCCACAGGACGATTCATGGGATGTCCCTGCTCTCCTCTAGGTATGGGTGCATCGCAGATGCGTGGGGTAACAACGATGTGGTCCTGCAGTGCTGGAAACTGTGAGTGACTCCGGCTCCTGCAGGAGGGCCTTCCCTCTCCTGGAGGGCAGCGAAGGGGCTGTGGGGCGGTGGGGGGGCTGCCCCCTCACCCCACACATCTGCAATTCCCGTGACAGGGAAAAGGTCTAATGCCCCTTCTGGAAAAGAGCAAAGGAGAGCGGTGGATGGGGTGTGGGCTTGGTGGGAGGCACTGAGACCCCTCAGGGAGACCTTCTCCATGCTCCCCCAACCCTCTCTCTGCCCCACACCTGGAGCCCAGAGCAGAGGGGTTGGGGAGCATCGTACTCCCCAGTCTGGTGGCACCTGGACCCGGGGGAACAGCAGATGCTCAGGAGGGCCGGTGAGGGCTCCCGGACCATGCGGCCCCCGCCCCGTGGGAGAAGGGAGATTAGAGTCAGTGGAAGGACACCCCCGGGGGCCCCTCGGGAGGGAGGCAGCACAGAGACACAGGAAGGAAGGTGGCGGTCCCGGGCGGCTCCTGGCAAGGCCTGGCAGGACACAGAGCCCGAGCCCTCCTGCCTTGGAGCTTCCCAGAGCAACAGTGTGTGCAGTGAGGGCAATGACAGGCCAGACGCCCCCCGTCCCCTGATGCCTGCCGGTGGACTTAAGGGGCAGGTGGGCAGGGACCAGGCTGAGGAGGGAGCCCTGCTTCCCCAGGAGAGACGCTGATGGTCACCCCGCTGGGCCTGGGCTCCCCACACAGAGGTTGCATCCCAGCCCCTCCTCGGGGAGCAGGCCTGTGGCAGGCAGGACCACCAGGTGGCAGGGGGACGAGGAGCAGGACTGGTCTCCGACACCCTGCGCAGAAGGCCGGGTCCTGCAGGGCTTCCCCGGGACACCTGCATGTGACAGAGCCCTGTCTTCTGATGCCTGTTCCCGCCTGTCCCTCCCCAGGGCCATGTCCTTCATGATGGAAATATGGCTGAATTATTATGGGGACGACTTTCATCAGTTCCCAGAATTTCCCTCCCTTATAAAACTCCTGGAATTGTTAAGACAGCACATGCCAGGCACAGATGCGCATCTCCGGGCCCTGCGTCACCTGAGGCAATTCAGACGCCTCCATGCAGCAGAGCGAGAGGCTGGGGGTGAGGAGGACTGGGGGTGGCCGAGCTGGGGATGGGGGGGCCGCAGATCCAGCCTCCTTGCTGCTGGACCAGGAGCAGGGGGTGGGCTCACACCCCACCCCACGGGCTGCAGCCTGGGGACACCTCCCAGGGCTCTTGCCCTCACACACGTCGAGTGGCGGGAAGAGTGGCCTTGATTTGGGAGGGACGTGGACAGTCTGTCCTGGTGGTGATACTTTGTCTTCTTGGATCTACAGCTTCGGCCCGAGGAAAACACCCTGAACCCACTCTGGAGTGCACCCCAGCTCCGACCGTGGGGCCTGCTGCCCCGTGGGGCCTGGCTGCTGGGGCTGAGGGCTTGGCCTGCGATGAGCCGCCTGCTGGGGAGGCAAAGCCCCTGCAGATAGTGGTCACTGCTGCCCTGCAGGAGCCCCCTGCACCCCTGGGAGCCCTGGAAGAGGAGCAGGCACCACCCCCTGCTCTCGAGGTCGTGGATGTGCCCCAGCCACCTCCTAACTCGATGGAGCAACTGGCCTCGGGGATGGAGCAACCTGTTGAACCACCCGAGGAGCCCGCCCCAGCTCCAACTGTGGAGCCTGGGGAAGGTTCCGGGTCTGAAGGGATAGTGGCTGCTGGAGATGAGGACTTGGTCAAGGCAGAGATGCTGGCTCCTGAAGTGAAGGTGGTGCACGTGCTGGTCGAACCTATGGTTCCCTGCCCCGATGAGGAGGAGCCACCTGCTCCCATGGCCACCCCGGAAGAGTAGGCCCTGGTGCCTGCAATCGGGGTCCCCAGAGGGCCAGACCTGCAACCTGCCTCCGGAACAACCTGCTTCGATCCGTTAGCAGCCCCCTGACCACCTCGGGGGCCCGCCCCAGCTCCCACCGTGGGGCTCGTGATGGCTGCAGCCCAACAGAGGCTTGCCCTCCCCTGTTATTTCACTGTTTCTATTTTTTGAGTTTTTCTTTAACCTGTATAATAGCTTATAGAGTTTTATTGCAATAAAGGATAAGTTAACTTCACACAAAATTGACTCTGATGCTTTTAAATTACACATCGTGGTACTTTAGGTCCATTCACAGTGTCAGAGGCCCCAGAGCCCAGGGCACTGGGAGACACAGCCGAGGATCTGGGGCTCCCCCAGCACAGGCAGAGGCCGGGAGGACAAAGGACAGCCAGGTCTCTCCTGCCGCCGGGTGGCCCCGAGCTGTGCAGATCGTGCCCCTACCCCGGAGCACCCAGACCCCTGCACATTGGGAGCTGCAGTAGTTACTGTGGGAGCTGACTCCAGAGCTGGACAGCTGGCCGCCGCTACTGTGGTTGTCCCTCCTGGTGTCACCCTGTACCTGGGCCTGAGCAGGGGCCTCACAGGATAAAGAATCCCACTGAATTGTAGACCTGGTAGAGGGCTGGGCAGCTCCCCCAGGTGCACACACCTGAGAATCAGCACAGCAGGCCCCTCCCCCAGAAGACCAGCTCGAAGGTCAGAGGAAAAGCAAGTTATTGACCAAGCAGCCTGGAAAGTTCCAGGGGAAGTCAAGGGATTTACAGTATATGGAATCAGAGGATACTCCCCTTGTTTTTTCTTTTCTGTTTGTTTCTGTTGTTTCCCCACCCCCTTTTTTATTCTTTTTTATTTCTTCTTCTTTTTTTCCCCCTTTTTCTCCTTTTTCCAGTACAACATGTTGTTGGCCACTCTGCACTGAGCAAACTGACTAGAAGGAAAAACTCACCTCAATACTAAAAATCAGAAACAGTCCTCTCTCCCACAGAGTTACAAAATTTCGAATACAATTCAATGTCAGAAAGCCAATTCAGAAGCACTATTATACAACTACTGGTGGCTCTAGAAAAAAGCATAAAAGATTCAAGAGACTTCATGACTGCAGAATTTAGATGTAATCAGGTCAAAATTAAAAATCAATTAAATGAGATGCAATCAAAACTGGAGGTCCTAACGACAAGGGTTAACGAGGTAGAAGAACGAGTGAGTGACATAGAAGACAAGTTGATGGCAAGTATGGAAACTGAGTAAAAAAATAGAAAGACAATTAAAAGACCATGAGGATAGGTTAAGGGAAATAAATCACAGCCTCAGAAGGAAAAATCTACGTTTAATTGGGGTTCCTGAGGGCGCCGCAAGGGACAGAGGTCCAGAAACTGTATTTGAACAAATCATAGCTGAGAACTTCCTTAACTGGGGGAGAGTAATAGGCATTCAGATCCAGGAGATAGAGAGATCCCCCCCCTAAAATCAATAAAAATCGTCAACACCTCGACATTTAATAGTGAAGCTTTGCAAATTCCAAACATAAAGAGAAGATCCTTAAAGCAGCAAGAGATAAGAAATCACTAACTTTTATGGGGAGAAGCATTAGGACAACAGCAGACCTCTCCACAGAGTTCTGGCAGGTGAGAAAGCGTCAGCAGGATATAGTCAGGGTCCTAAATGAAAAGAACCTGCAGCCAAGAATACTTTATCCAGCAAGGCTCTCATTCAGAATAGCAGGAGAGATAAAGAGCTTCCAAGATAGGCAGAAACTGAAAGAATATGTGACCACCAAGCTGGCTCTGCCAGAAATATTAAGGGGGACCCTGTAAAAGAAAGAGGAGGTCCAAGGGAACTATCCACAAAAACAGGGACTGAATAGGTATCATGATGACACTAAATCCGTATCTTTCAATAGTAACTCTGAACGTGAATGGGCTTAATGACCCCATCAGAAGGTGCAGGGTTTCAGACTGGATAAAAAAGCAAGACCCATCTATTTGCTGTCTTCAAGAGACTCATTTTGGACAAAAGGACACCTATAGCCTGAAAATAAAAGGTTGGAGAACCATGGACCATTCAAATGGTCCTCAAAAGAAAGCAGGGGTAGCCATCCTTATATCAGAGAAATTAAAGTGTGTCCCAAAGACTGTAGTGAGAGATGAAGAGGGACACTATATCATACTAAAAGGATCTATCCAACAAGAGGACCTAACAATCATGAATATTTATGCCCCGAATGTGGAAGCCGCCAAGTATATCAGTCAATTAATAGCCAAAGTTAAGACATACTTAAATAATAAAACACTTATACTTGGTGACTGGAATATAGCACTTTCTACAATTGACAGGTCTTCTAAGCACAACATCTCCAAAGAAACAAGAGCTTTAAATGCTTCACTGGACCAGATGGATTTCACAGATATCTACAGAACTTTACATCCAAATGCAGCTGAATACACGTTCTTCTCAAGTGCACATGGAGCTTTCTCCAGAATAGACCACATACTGGGTCACACATCAGGTCTTAACGGATACTAAAAGATTGGGATTGTCCCCTGCATAGTTTCAGACCATAATGCTTTGAAACTAGAACTATATCACAAGAAGAAGTTTGGAAGAATTTCAAACGTGGAGGTTAAGGACCATCCTGCTAAAAGATGAAAGGGTCAACCAGGAAATCAGAGAAGAATTTAAAAGATTCATGGAAACTAATGAGAATCTTTGGGATGCAGCAAAAGCAGTCCTGAGGGGGAAATACATCGCAATACAAGCATCCATTGAAAAACTGGAGAGAACCCAAATACGAAAGCTAACCTTGCACTTAAAGGAGCTGGAGACAGAACAGCAAATAGATCCTACACCCCGCAGCAGAAGAGAGTTAATAAAGATTCGAGCAGAACTCAATGAAATGGAGACCAGAAGAACTGTGGAACAGATCAACAAAACCAGGAGATGGTTCTTTGAAAGAATTAATAAGATAGATAAACCATTAGCCAGCCTTATTAAAAAGAAGACAGAAAAGACTCAAATTAATAAAATCATGAATGAGAAAGGAGAGATCAGCACCAACACCAAGGAAATGCAAACAATTTTTAAAACTTATTATGAGCAGCTATATGCCAATAAATTAGGCAATCTAGAAGAAATGGACAGATTTCTGGAGAACCACAAACTACCAAAACTGGAACAGGAAGAAATAGAAAACCTGAACAGGCCGATAACCAGGGAGGAAATTGAAGCAGTCATCATAAACCTCCCAAGACACAAAAAGTCCAGGTCCAGATGGCTTCCCTGGGGAATTCTATCAAACACTTAAAGAAGAGACTGTACCTATTCTACTACAGCTGTTTAAAAGACAGAAAGAGATGGAGTACTTCCAAACTTCCTCTATGAGGCCAGCATCACCTTAATTCCAAAACCAGACAAAGACCCCACCAAAAAGGAGAATTAGAGACCAATATCCCTGAGGAACACAGATGCAAACATTCTCAACGAGATACCAGCCAATAGGATCCAACAATACATTAAGAAGATTATTCACCATGACCAAGTGGGATTTATCTCCTGGATGCAAGGCTGGTTCAACACTCGTAAAGCAATCAGTGTGATTGATCAGATCATCAAGAGAAAAAACAAGAACCGTATGATCCTTTCAATAGATGCAGAGAAAGCATTTGACAAAATATAGCATCCATTCCCGATCAAAACTCTTCAGAGTGTAGGGATAGAGGGACCATTCCTCAGCATCTTAAAAGCCGTCTATGAAAAACCCAAACAAATGTCATTCTCAATGGGGAAACACTGGGAGCCTTTCCCCTAAGATCGGGAATGAGACAGGGTTGTCCACTCTCACCATTGCTATTCAATATAGTACTAGAAGTCCTAGCTTCAGCAATCAGGCAACAAAAATAAATAAAAGGCATTCAAATTGGCAAAGAAGAAGTCAAACTCTCCCTCTTCCCAGATGACATGATACTGTACATAGAAAACCCAAAAGCCTCCACCCCAAGATTGCTAGAACTCGTACAGCAATTTGGCAGTGTGGCAGGATACAAAATCAATGCCCAAAGTCAGTGGCATTTGTATACACTAACAATA
Source organism: Canis lupus baileyi (assembly GCF_048164855.1). Taxonomy (NCBI): domain Eukaryota; kingdom Metazoa; phylum Chordata; class Mammalia; order Carnivora; family Canidae; genus Canis; species Canis lupus. Next base: position 6,589,787 of record NC_132852.1, on the reverse strand, counting down.
AGTCTGAAGAAAGAGAAATTAAGGAGTCAATCCCATTTACAATTGCACCCAAAAGCATAAGATATCTAGGAATCAACCTAACCAAAGGGGTAAAGGATCTATACCTGAAAAACCACAGAACACTTCTGAAAGAAATTGAGGAAGACACAAAGAGATGGAAATATATTCCATGCCCATGGATTGGAATAATTAATATTGTGAAAATGTCAATGCTACCCAGGGCAATTTACACATTCAATGCAATCCTTATTAAAACACCATGGACTTTCTTCAGAGAGTTGGAACAAATTATCTTAAGATTAGTGTGGAATCAGAAAAGACTTCGAATACCCAGGGATTTATTGAAAAAGAAAACCATAGCTGGGGGCATCACAATGCCAGATTTCAGGTTGTACTACAAAGCTGTGGTCATCAAGACAGTGTGGTCCTGGCACAAAAAAAGACACATAGATCAATGGAACAGAATAGAGAATCCAGAAGTGGGCCCTCGACTTTAAGGTCAACTAATATTCGACAAAGGAGGGAAGACTATCCACTGGAAAAAAGACAGTCTCTTCAGTAAATGGTGCTGGGAAAATTGGACATCCACATGCAGAAGAAAGAAACTAGACCACTCTCTTCCACCAGACACAAAGATAAACTCAAAATGGATGAAAGATCTAAATGTGAGACAAGATTCCATCAAAATCCTAGAGGAGAACACAGCAACACCCTTTTTGAACTTGGCCATGGCAACTTCTTGCAAGATACATCCATGAAGGCAAGGGAAAGAGAAGCAAAAATGAACTATTGGGACTTCATCAAGATAAGAAGCTTTTGCATAGCAAAGAAACAGTCAACAAAACTAAAAGACAACCTACAGAATGGGAGAAGATATTTGCAAAAGACGTATCAGATAAAGGGCTAGTTTCCAAGATCTATAAAGAACTTCTTAAACTCAACAGCAAAGAAACAAACAATCCAATCATGAAATGGGCAACAGACTTAAACAGAAATCTCACAGCGGAAGACATAGACATGGCCAACACACACATGAGAAAATGCTCTGCATCACTTGCCATCAGGGAAATACAAATCAAAACCACCATGAGATACCACCTCACACCAGTGAGAATGGGGGAAATTAACAAGACAGGAAACCACAAATTTGGAGAGGATGTGGAGAAAGGGGAACCCTCCTGCACTGTTGGTGGGAACGTGACCTGGTGCAGCCACTCTGGAAAACTGTGGAGGTTCCTCAAATAGTTAAAAATAGAACTGCCCTAAGACCCAGCAATTGCACTGCTGGGGATTTACCCCAAAGATACAGATGCAGGGAAACGCCGGGACACCTGTACCCCAATGTTTCTAGCAGCAATGTCCACAATAGCCAAACTGTGGAAGGAGGCTCAGTGTCCATTGAAAGATGAGTGGATAAAGAAGCTGTGGTCTCTGTATACAATGGAATATTCCTCAGCCATTAGAAACGACAAATACCCACCATTTGCTTCAACGTGGATGGAACTGGAGGGTATTATGCTGAGTGAAGTAAGTCAATCAGAGAAGGACAAACAGTGTGTGTTCTCATTCATTTGGGGAAAATAAATAATAGTGAAAGGGAATATAAGGGAAGGGAGAAGAAATGTGTGGGAAATATCAGAAAGGGAGACAGAACATAAAGACTCCTAATTCTGGGAAACGAACTGGGGGTGGTGGAAGGGGAGGAGGGTGGGGGTGAGTGGGTGACGGGCACTGAGGGGGACACTTGACGGGATGAGCACTGGGTGTTATTCTGTATGTTGGTAAATTGAACTCCAATAAAAATTATTTTATTAAAAAAAGAAAGAAAGAAATTAAGGGCTAATAATAAAAAGAAAAAGAAAAAAGAACAGGTAAAAGTGCATAAGTAAGCCTAAAGAAAGAAAGCTACTTATGATGACAGAGACAATAACTAAGTATATAGAAAGAAACATACAATAAGGAAATCTGCAAAGGAATAAATTATTCATTTAAAGGGTTAAATTGGAAACAAACAAAAATATCACACAATACCAGCAGAAACGCATATATTTTTCAGAGCACCATGATTTAGGAATGCCTTAGAATCTTAACCTCTTAGGCCAGACTTATTAGTATGGAGTATTTTCCATTTATCATTGTTTTTAGGTTGAACTGAATAGATTCTTGTAAGTTTTTTGGCCCTCAATTTTTAAAACATAGTTACTTTGGACTAGGGGTACATTACAAAATAAATATTTTTAAAAATTGCTTAAACACACGCACACGCACACACACAAAACATCAAAAACACAGCAGGATTAATTAAGAATAAATGAAAGGAAACATGCTAATATCAAGAATAAAAATTGGAAATTCACTTTAAGTTCTGTAGACATTTCAAAACTCAGAGTATTTTAGAGCAACTTTTATAATAATAAACTTATAATTAAATTATAGAAGTTGTTTGAAAACCAATCTTAAGTAAAAATAGTAAAAAAATGAAAACTTTGCTGTATAGTTTTTAAAAATTGAATTTTAAACTAAAATTCTATTCACATATGGCTTGTCTTATTAATTATTCATATTTAAAGAGAATATTTCACCAATTGTATGTAAGCTTTCCTGGAGAAGAAAAAGACAAAAAAAAAAAAAAAAAAAGAGGCTCACTATATTGCTACAGTGAGCCAACATCATTTTAATATTAAAATCTGACAAAACATAATATGGACATAAAATTACAGACTAACGTATTTTATTAGCAAAGAGGGAAAAAATGTTAAAACATTAGCAAACTGAATCCAGCAATATATTTAAATAATGATATGACCACGGAATGAAAGGAACAAAGAATTACTATTATAAAATCAATGGATTTAATTTATTATACAAACAGAAAAAATAAAAAATATGAACATCCTAATAGATTCAGAAAAAGCAAATGATACAGTTGGGCTCCCACCTTAAAACTTTCCAAGCCAAATCGGGGCACCAGGGTGGCTCAGTCAGTTAAGCATCTGCCTTCAGCTCAGGTCATGATCTCAGGGTCATCCTGGGAGGGACCCCTGCATGGGGCACCCTGCTCAGTGAGGCGTCTGCTTCTCCCTCTCCTTCTGCTTTTCCCCCAGCTTGTGCTGGCTCTTGCTCACTCGCTCTCTCCCTCTCTAATACGTAAAATCTTTAAAAAAATCCCAAGCCAAAGGATAGAATGAAACCTTGAAAAATCTGATAAAAATTTTTTTGGCTGAGATACTCGCTAGTTATCAAATACCCATGTGCTCTTGCATATTCCCCATCTTCCAGTGTAGTTAAGTTGACTGAGCCGCTTGTTGATACCCAGTCAAAAATCTGTGAGCAAAAGCATGGACTACCTGGAACATCAATCATCCTCCAGTTGTCTTTCTTTCAAAGAAGCAAACATTCCTTGTAAAATGAGAAAAATCACAGATGGAGAAGAACCTTTCAGAGCCATAGTCACAGAACACAAAATTCACTCTGCTTGATTTCTAGAAATGTTTATTGTAGGATACCATAGACTAGAATGAGTTGTATTTCCCACTCCCTCTGACTGTAATAAGGGTAACATTTTATAATGAAATAAAATAGCATTTCATTTTAAGAAATGGGTTAAGTCAGTTAAGTGTATGATTCCTGGTTTTGGCTCAGGTCATGATCTCATGGGTCTTGAGATGGAGCCTGGATTGAGCTCCCAGGTGAGCAGGGAATCTCCTTGAAGATTCTTTCCCTCTGTCCCACCCTCCTGACTCATACATGTATTCTCTCTCTCTCTATCTCTCTCTCAAATAAATAAGTCTTTAAACAAATAAGTAAATTAAGATGTTATTTATTTCTACAAAATTCTAAGCATTACCTTTTTTTTAATTTATTTTTTATTGGTGTTCAATTTACTAACATACAGAATAACACCCAGTGCCCGTCACCCATTCACTCCCACCCCCGCCCTCCTCCCCTTCTACCACCCCTAGTTCGTTTCCCAGAGTTCGCAGTCTTTACGTTCTGTCTCCCTTTCTGATATTTCCCACACATTTCTTCTCCCTTCCCTTATATTCCCTTTCACTATTATTTATATTCCCCAAATGAATGAGATCATATAATGTTTGTCCTTACCTTTTTAGTCAGCATAAATGAAGTTTAATGGCATAGGTAGTAAAAACAGATGCTTGGAAAAAATAGCACTAACCAGGTGTAGTCTTCAAAATGATATTCCTCTATACTAAGTATAAAATCATTTGCCATGAATGGATCTCTGTGGGTGCCTGGAGAGTTCTCTGAGTAGTCTATGTGGTCCTTACCCCTGCTATGTACAATTTAATTAAAACACTACTAGCATGATACAATTGTAATTTGCCCTCCAGTCATAATAAAGTAGTAGACTTTTTCCCTACATGTAGTAAAACCTCAAAACTAATAAAGATAATATTTGAGAAAAAATATAATGGAATTTATGTGGAATTATGTAAAAAGATGAGGGAAAACAAAACCCTGATGCTAAATAAGAAAAGCCAAGATGATGAGGAATATCAGTCATTAACAGAGAGGTAAAGTGGATGATAAATAAAAGAAAACAACAGAGGATAAACTAAGAAATATCTAAAACAAACAAACCCCAAAACAAAACAAAAAAAATAGCAACTCCAAACAAGCTCTAATATATCGATGTTAAAAAGTAAACGAGGTGGGATCCCTGGGTGGCAGCGGTTTACCGCCTGCTTTGGCCTGGGGCGTGATCCTGGAGGCCTGGGATCGAATCCCACGTCGGGCTCCCGGTGCATGGAGCCTGCTTCTCCCTCTGCCTGTGTCTCTGCCTCCCTCTCTCTCTCTCTCTCTCTCTGTGTGTGACTATCATAAATAAATAAAAATTAAAAAAAAGTAAACGAGGTTTCAAAATTCTGTATTGCTGTGAGATTTTTTAAAAATGCAGATTCCTGAACTGAAATAAAATGCAGAGGAAGAAATCATAGAATATGTATTTTTATTGTTTTATTTTTATTTTTTAAGATTTTATTTATTCATGAGAGACACAGAGAGAGAGAGGCAGAGACACAGGCAGAGGGACAAGCAGGCTCCCTGAGGGGAGCCCATGAGGGACTTGATCCCAGGACCCCAGGATCACAACCTGAATCAAAGGCAGATGTTCAACCACTGAGATACCCAGGTGCTCATAGCACATCTATTTTTAAAGATACTTTCATAACAATAATGATAAAGATTAATTAAATACTTGTGAAATGCCAGATATATAGTTAATTGTTCCAAATCATTATATTATAAAATTGTCCCAGCAACTCAATAAGATATATACTGCTGTTCCAATTTTATCAACAAGTGAAGTTATTGGGGCTAAAAGAATCACTAAGTTCACATACAATAAACAGAAGCTTCAGAATTCAATTTCTATTGAAATTGCATATTCCTGTCTGACCTGTCTGACTCCAATGCATTCGCTCTTAAATACCACATAAAATGCTTTCTGTTATAAGGCACTATGTTGATGAACATATTTTTTAGGAAAGGAGATTTCAGATTTTAGGAGACAGATACAGAGAAGCACAGATGTATTGTCTGAATATTTTACAATAATTAAGTCTTATGCTGTATTTATCAATGATCCTGATGATAAAATAAGTTATCAAAAAAGGGAGGAATTAGAACAGCGATCCCTGACCAACAGGGTTCTACAATGGGAAAATAATTAATACTTTATTATTACAATGTGTTAACCCTACCAGAAATTGTGATGTTAAAACTAAGTAAGGACATCAATTTAATACATAAGACATAAATGAGACGTCCTTCTTCCTCCAAATATACATGCTAGCATCTTATCACCTTCTGCTCTGTTCAGGAATCTGGTACAATAACCATTGTTTTCAAGCATGATTAAGAAGAGACAATGAGAGACACAGATTTGAGTATGTTCTAAGAATCACACACCAGGGGGCACTTGGGCGGCTCAGCTGATGAAGGGACTGCCTTTTGCTCAAGTCATGATCTGGGGTCTTGGGATGGAGCCCCATATGTGGCTCCCTGCTCAGCGGGGAGTCCGCTTCTTCCTCTCTCTCTGCCCCTTCTTCTGCTAGTGCTCTTCCTCTCTCTCTCTCTCTCAAATATATAAATAAATTAATTAATTAATCAATTGATTTAAAAAATGAAAAAAAAATCAGACAATTTACTTGAAAATGTAACCAAAGAGGAGAGAGAGAAACTACATCATGAGTTTCTGTCATATTTATTTATTTATGACCGTCACACACACACACACACACACACACAGAGAGAGAGAGAGAGAGAGGCAGAGACACAGGCAGAGGGAGAAGCAGGCTCCATGCACCGGGAGCCCGACCTGGGACTGGATCCCGGGTCCCCAGGATCGCACCCTGGGCCAAAGGCAGTGCCAAACAGCTGCGCCACCCAGGGATCCCGAGTTTCTGTCTTTTAACAATGATCCTTCCTGCCAGCAAAATCAAGATGTCTGATTATTTCAAATCCCGGTAGGTAGTTCTTTGTCTTGGGGACTGGGAGAGAGAGCTGGAAAATCTGAAGGGAGAAGACAGGCAAAAGAAATTTTCTGGAAATGAAAAAAAAAAAGTCTCCTTCTGTATATTGAAAAACACCCTTCACCATTTTGTCACCCTACTCTCTGTGTACACACCAAACCTGGGTGGATATAGCCAAGGACCTTCTCCAGTGTTCCACCAAGCTGCTGAGCTAGTTGGATCAAGACCGCATTGACTCGTATAAATAAACTCACTGCCTACCCCAAGCCATTGAGGCTAGTGTGTTTTAGTACTGAGAAGAGGATGGATTTTTATTTTTATTTAGGATGGACTTTTAAAAACACAACGTGATATATTACTATTAGTCTGCTTTTGCACGGCAAGACAAAGCATGGTCATGGCAAAGCAAAGAACAGCTTATCAACAATATTTATTTCTTATTCATTGTACATGAAAATTGTTGGTAGCTATGGGTTAACGGGGGGTTATTCTGCCTGTTTTTTCTTAATTCGAGGATCTAGGCCAAAAGAATGGGTTCTATCTAACCCATACTGTTCTCTTGCTTACAATGGAAGTGCAAGGGAAGGAGAAAAATGATCCATGCAAATTTGTGTTCAGATTGAAGTTTGTGGTTAGAGATGGGATGTATCTTACCTGCTCACGTCCGAATGGCTGAGCGAGTAACACGGTCAGGCCCTACATCAAGGGAGCAGAGAAGTATACTATCTTAAGAGAGGGGAGATAGAAGAACTACTTGCAAATGAAATGTAACTTCTCACAATGTCTATATTATGAAATGCTTCCTTTAGGGGGGGACACAGAACTTTGTAAACACATTCATTAATACGTCTTATACAATAGGAACCTTCATCGTAGGAAGCATAAGAAGGAATGTAAAGAAAGGTGACTTTAGGTCAGTTAAGGTCAGATTTTCTGCCAAAAGTGTGACAAATATTTGAGCTGAAACCACGATCTAAATTTTTGGTACACTAAGAATTTTGGATTTCAGAGTTTCAGATGTGCAATTGTGGAATATTTTAACATGCTTAAGGCAAACAAAATTGTGGGGCAACTTGGTCCATTCTTTTACATCAGCCATTCCATAGCTTTGTATCTAAAGTGCCTTTCTTAGAAAAGGCTAATGACTGTCACTTAATATTCAGAATGATTGAATTGTAATTGTCTTTGTCTTGTAATTGAGGATTTTGCTCCATTTTATGTGTATAATTACTGATATGTTGGTTCAATGTACTGTCTTACTATTTGCTTCCTCTAACAAGTCTCACTTGTTATATTGTCTTTCTCTTTGCCCTTGTTTTTCAACAGATGTAACTTTATGGGGAGTGGAGTATTTATTTTGCTTCTTATTTGCCTTCTTACTTTTTGAACTTGAGGAATACTGTATTTTGTAAGTCCTGGAAAACTCTCACCGTTAACTCTTTGAATATGGCTTCTGCCCTGTTCTTTTCTTTTTTTTGAACCTTAGACCATTTTACTATGCTTCATATAGTCTGTTTGTATATTCATGAGATCTTCTTTCCTGGAAGAAGGAATTTCCTCCTTTCTATGTTTCTGTAGTTCTATCTGGATATTTTCTTCAGGCCTTTCTTCCCTGTGGCTAATTCTCTCTCTCAGTAACATATACCAATAATCCTATTTCTTAGTGAATTTTTTTTCTCCAAGTGAAGTGAATGATTTAACATACACATGCGATTATATATAAATGTAATATGTGTGCTCATGCCACATGACTTTTTAAAAATTTTTATTTATAATAAGTATAATTTCTTTTACCAATGGACTGGACCCAGTAATATGTCTTCAGCCCAGTGTACTGGTCCCATCTTCACATATGGTCTGGTCCTTTGCTTTAAGGAGATTTCTTCCTCTACTTCCAATCCCTACTCACCTACTAACACAAAGGTTTGGGATACCAGCTACTACATGGCTGGAAAGGGGTGAACGAGGGCAGCTAGCTGCAGCACCATCTCCTCCTACACAACCATCACATGCTGGGGGATGCCAGGGCTCTGGTATAGCAGGCCTCTGATGTAAGCCCTAGTAGGACAGAAATATCCAGGAATTCTGCTCTGAGAACAGCACACTGCCTAAGTTGCAGTGTAGCAGCAGTGATTTATTTCATAGGGAGTTTGTTCAGACTCAATAAGCCAATGTATATAAAACCATAAGAACACTGCCTGGACCACAGGAAGCACACCATAAATGTTACTTGTTAGAACTACTTTTTAATAATTACTAATTACTAGAGAGGAATTTTTGCAAGATCATTCATGAGTTCAGTGTTCAACGCCTAAAATTAAAAAAAATATTAACGGCTATGTTATTATGCTATGTGATTACTATATATCAAAAATGATCTGCAATAAATGAGGATATTTTAGAGTCAGATAGACATTGGTTTGCTGTAACTAACTATAAACACTTTCATGAGTTAACTGTGTAGTTGTTTTATTTTCTGAAACATTGTATACAAATATCATCTTAATAAATGTCCTCTGAGGAAGATCGCCACAAATATCCCATGTAAAACCTATAATATAGTGCAGATCTGGAATAGGTACTCAATGGCTATTTCCTTTCCTGGGGTGACACTAGTCCTTCACCTTTCTACTTCCAAAATATAAACTGGCACAATGTTTGTGTGCAAAGATGTTCATCAATATAAACATATGGTAGACAGTGATAGATGGACAAATAAATAGAGGAATTCAATATCTGATAGAGTAGAGCTTATTAAATACTTCTTTGTTGATATAAAACATATATTTGGCCTTTTGCCTTCTGGTTTGCTTCTCTGCCTCTTTCAAATCTGTCTTTCAAGATCATTGAGCATCTGAGACGTACTTAATGGAGTAGTGTTTTCCTGTATGTACTCAGAATGAAGTGAGTTGACAAAGCATAATTCATGGAAAGTGTCTTTCTTTTTTTCTTTTTTTTTTTTGTCCTAGAGCAAAAGGACATTTTCTACTCCTCTGTTTCTGAAATCATGGAAATCTCTGTCAGTTACTATATATAAGTATATTTATATTTATATTTATATTTATATTTATATTTATATTTATATTTATATTTATATATATTACTTGTAGGGGCGCCTGGATGGCTCAGTCAGTTATGTGTCTGCATTTACCTCAGGTCATCATCCCAGGACCCTGGAATCCTCGTGGGATCTTCCCTGGGCAGAGACACCACCACCACCACCCCCCGCCCACCTCTGCAGTAGCAGGCTCCCTGCTCAGCGGGGAGTCTGCTTCTCCCCTCACTCCCACCTAGCCTGTACTCTCTGCCACTTTCTCTCTGTCTCTGTCTCTCTTCCTCATCTCTCTCTCTCAGATAAATTTTAAAAATCTTAAAAAAAAATCATTACCTATATGCTTTAGAATTGTAGGAAAAAATAGCCTTCTGCTTTCTTAAATGTTACAAAGTAAATATTATAAACAGTGTTTTATATGGTCCTAAAAAAATCTGAAGAAACATTCTGATTCTAAAAAACATAAGAACCAGAACATTTCTTTCTTTTTTTTTCCAAGTTTTTATTTAAATTCCGGTTAGTTAAGATATAGTGTAATACTAGTTTCAGCTGTAGAATTTAGTGATTCAACAATCACATACACCTGGTGCTCATCACCAGTGCCTTCCTTAATAACCACCACCTATTCAAACCGTCTCCCCACCCACCTCCCCTCCACTAACCCTCAGCTCCTCTTTATATTTAGGAGTGGCAAAAAAAAGGAAGGAGGGAAGGTAGGAAGGAAAGAAGGAAGGAAGGAAGGGAAAAAAAGAAAAGAAAAGAAAGAAAAGAAAAGAAAAGACAAGAAAAGAAAAGAGAAAAGAAGAAAAGAAAAGAAACGAAAAGAAAAGAAAGAAAAAAGAAAAGAAAAGAGAAAGAGAAGAAAAGAAAGAAAAGAAAAGAAAGAAAAGAAAAGAAAAGAAAAAAGAAAAGAAAAGAAAGAAAAGAAAAGAAAAGAAAAGAAAAGAAAAGAAAAGAAAAGAAAAGAAAAAGAAAGAAAAGTGGCAAACTAGGCCCAGAACATTTCTTTTGGAGGAAAGATATTCAAGATCCTGGTTGAGCTTCTTTATTTGTCAGGAAAAAAAAGAAGAAGGAGAAGGGGAAGGAGTAGAAACAACTGAAAAAAAAACTAATCTAAAATCGATTAACTTTTAATACACAATAAAATGATAGCAACTGGTTTGTGAAAGCAAACCTTTCCCTACTCATTATTCTGGTTCTTCCAGGATTTAAGAGAGCTTCCATATGTAAATAATTCACTTATGGTTACAGCATCCACTCTTCAGCAGTTATGGAGCTCTGTTCTAACCCGACCATACACTAACCAATTATTTTAAAATGTTAGCAGTTAGACTGTTGTTAGCACATCTTATTCTCGAGAAAAGAGGAGGAGAGTTAGTCTGTACCAATGAGAAATCATGACATCAGTTTATTTTTTTTAATTTATTTTTTATTGGTGTTCAATTTACTAACATACAGAATAACCCCCAGTGCCTGTCACCCATTCACTCCCACCCCCCGCCCTCCTCCCCTTCCATCACCCCTAGTTCGTTTCCCAGAGTTAGCAGTCTTTACGTTCTGTCTCCCTTTCTGATATTTCCCACACATTTCTTCTCCCTTCCCTTATATTCCCTTTCACTATTATTTATATTCCCCAAATGAATGAGAACATATAATGTTTGTCCTTCTCCGACTGACTTACTTCACTCAGCATCATACCCTCCAGTTCCATCCACGTTGAAGCAAATGGTGGGTATTTGTCATTTCTAATAGCATCAGTTTAGAGTTAGGCAGCCTATTTCTTGTACATCAGCAAAGTTAAAACACCATTATGTCAACCCTTTTTCCACATGTGCCCTGGATAAGTTTTCTTTCTTTCTTTCTTGAATGAAGTTATTAGTTTAATTTTTAAATTTATTGAATCACTTTCCTAGTCACATCTGAGGCAGGTGAGCCAGGATGATTCTCAGTGGGGGGCTAAATCAAAGAGGTTATTGCTCAGAAGATTATCATGACCAGTCAAGGCAGTTTTAGCTTCAAGTACATTTTACAGGTCATTGGTTCCCACCTAAAGTAATCTCTCTAAAGTTCAGTCTGGGTACGAAAAAGAGAGAGATACAAAAGTATCTCTTTCCATTTATAACCAGGACTTAATTGATCTCAGCAGATTTCCTAATTGCAGAGTTTACCTCACGTAGGTCATCTGTTTCCTCATCTGTAGAATCTTGCTGTCATAATCAGCACTTTGGGTATTATACCAAGGCAGCAGAAATCCCTTTCTCTGTGTGTTATAGGATGAAGAATTATTATAGCTTGTTCCTAAAATAACGCTTTTGGCTTTGAGTGCAAAGCCACCAAGGAAGCGTATCAGTTTTAAGAATTGAATGCACTCTGAACAGAAAGAAAGCACAGTATCTTATTACTTGAATACTATTTATGTTTGCTCATACATTTAAAACTTGTTTGTTATCTCTTTTGGAATAAATGCTCTTTATCACTCTGTAGAATGGTTTCACCATGAATCTACAGATATCTTAGGTTAATTTAAGTGGGATGGTGAAGGGTCTAATAAAATCAATGTCAGAGTATTGTTTTTTTTTTTTAATTTTTTATTTATTTATGATAGTCACACACAGAGAGAGAGAGAGAGAGGCAGAGACATAGGAGGGGGAGAAGCAGGCTCCAGGCACCGGGAGCCCAATGTGGGACTCGATCCCGGGTCTCCAGGATCGCGCCCTGGGCCAAAGGCAGGTGCCAAACCGCTGCACCACCCAGGGATCCCAATGTCAGAGTATTGTATTGAGTAAAGTGTCTCATATTTTTTTCTATTTTTCTCTGCTAAGTATTTAATAACTATATTACATTAAAATAAGGTAAAATATGATTCACTTATCCTAACTAGACTATTAGCTAATAATAATTATTATTGTTATTGATCCCGTAGCCTGATTTCTTTTAGCAGTTATCAAATACCTGAAAAGAATCTTGTCTCTCCACATTTTTCCTAATGTATCTGTGTACAGGGTTATTTCTAAATGTTTAGCTCACACCCCCCCACACACACACAGGGTCATCCGCATCCTGTGACCATGCTGTCCCTAGGAAGAACCTCTTCACGACTGCCCATTGTAGATGGAGAGTCCCACATAAATACAGCAAGAAAATGTGTTTGGGGTTCTAAAGAGTTGTCTGCTTACCTTAACATGTTTACCTTTTGGAAACTGTACTGTATAGGCTATTGATGAGATTCCTGGGAAGTTGTAATGAACTCAGAATTGAGGCCAGCGCTTGCTTCTTCCCCTTTTCCCAAACAAAATCCTCCCCCACACAAGTGATGATGATGTGCTCAGTGTAGCTCACGGATGGGCCCTAAGAACCCCGCTGCATACTGTGATTGGATGCATATTCTCTTAGCTCCTCCACGGATGCCAGCCCTGCCTAGGTGTCATGAAGCTTCCCAGAACGCACAGTCATTCACTGTAGATCTCTTACTGAAATGTGTATTTTATTTAATGCAAGTATATTTTGGAACAGATTTGTAATTTGTACAATTTAATGCTTTAGTTATTTTTTTCTATTCTCATTTACTTTGTATTTTCATTGTATAGAGCAGACAGATGTTGGGTCAAGCAACTATTGAAGAGAAATACAAAGAAAATATGAAAGACTCATTCTTTTATTTTTTAAAAAAATTTTTAAATATTTTATTTATTTATTCATGAGAGACGCAGAGAGAAAGAGGCAGAGACATAGGCAGAGGGAGAATCAGGTTCCATGCAGGGAGCCCGATGTGGGACTTGATCCCGGGACTCCAGGATTATGACCTGGGTGGAAGGCAGGCACTAAACCGCTGAGCCACCCAGGTGTCCCTGAAAGACCCATTTAAAAAAAAATAAATGTGAGCTAAAGAATTAGTTCACATTTGAAGTATGACATTGTATTTATTTGCAAATTCTTTTTATATTCTGATTGCTTTTAGAAATTATTAATTCCAGTCCAAACTGAAATTGGACTCTGTTTTCCCACATTTCAGTCACTTTCATTATCATTAAATGCAAGCACTTCAGGTTATTGTTTCACGCCATCTACTGAAGTTTTAATAATAAGGTCAAATTTTTGTTATGCAAGCATAAAGAGGTATTTTACTTTGGTTCCACCACTGGTTGTATATTGAGTTTTCCTGAAAATGATGTTTAATCGATAGGAAATAATTAACTACTGCAGTTATACAAGATTCCCAAATCTCTTAAATATTTCTATATTATGTATTGTCTTATAATCACATGAGAATAAATTGTCTGTAGAATGACTCCTCAAGCAGAACTAGTACCACTAGCTTAATACTACTCTGATGAATATATAGATGGAAGAAATCCTGCCTCTCCTATGATACAACTACTAGAGATACCAGGTGCAAGTATGCTAGTATCTGCACACAAATGTCCACATATGTCCACAAGTTGTATAAAAGTCAGATTGTTTAATAAAAATTAAGATGTTAAGCTGGTAGCATTGCATTTAAAAAAATGGCTATAGCCAATTGATATATAAATGTGTCAGTCTGTACTATCTCAACTGAAGAAATGGAAACTCTACTCAAAGTAGCTTAAAACAAAAAACCAAAAACCAGCAACAAAAACTACTTTGTGTTTGTGTTAATATCAATGATGGTTCATACAGGGGATCAAGTGGTGCTCTCTTACCATTGTTTCATATTAAGCAAATTACTATTAAGTACCAAAAGCATTGCCTTTTTCATACAAACTTTATTCTCAAATAGACTACTTTCTGGAAATCTAAATAATAGCCCTAGCACCCCTACGATTGCATCTTGTCATTTTACTAAAATCTACACAGTAAGATTTTCATATGAACTCAAACTCTAATTCTCCTTGAGCAATGAGCCCATTCACAGGTCAATCCTCTGGGGCTTGGGCTTGACTAAATAGCCCTGGGATATATGCTGATTCCCAGAGGTGGAACATAGGGTCCATTCCACTCAAATTATATGAATAGGAGAAAGGGAAATGTGTTCCCCAAAGAGAAGGTTTTAGAACCATGATAAGAATGCAGAAATAGAGGATTTGACTACATTTTACAGTCCAGCTGTTCAACATGCATTCTTAATCTGGTAACTCAATTTTTAAAGTGCCAGTTACTAATACCATGCATCTATTCCAAAAACTGAAAGCAGTCATGTCCTATATGCAGTCTTATCACATTACTGCATCCTGGTCCAAGTCAGCAGTAGAACACCCTTAAAGACATTTAGGTTTCTTTTTACCAGCAGTTTTAAAATCCTACAAGACAGTGATCAATGCCAGAAAGATTGCAACCTGGAAGAAGAGGAGAGGGAGTTCTATCATTTAGCAGCATATCAGTGATTTGATTAGTTTCCATAGCTTTCTGTTCCATCTCGGAATGTGGCTATCAATTCAAAACTCTAACTTGAGAAGCAAAGGCAGATTTAATCTGTTAGTCTTTCAAGATGCATGCAAAGTGGTGGTTCTTTAATGGACACAACAGAGAGTTTCATTATCCGGATTTTGTCCTACTTCTCCCCTAATTCTCTATTTAAAATCCTCAAGATTGACTTTTAATATTCTTCTGCTGTTGGTCTGGTGCAGAATTCACCCCTTTATAAAAATGGTATTTCTTTCATTCAACTTTCAGATGGGCTATCTTTTCAGCCCATTCTTTCTTACAGGGCATTACTGTAGGCTGCAAAAATAACAAGTGTTCTTAAATATCGCCAGATATTTCTATAAAATCTAAATACCCAACCCATTTGAATACTTGATCTAATCTTAAGATGAAACTAAAATTGAGCTGCAGTTTTGCTACTCAGTGAGAATTGCAAACTTCCCAGCCAAAGATCCGGAGGTTCACCCTGCCTCACACTCAAGCTTCAGCAAGTCAATTCCACATTTTCGGTCCTCTCATTTGCAACAAAATCCTTTAAGGAACCATGTCTTTATTGATGGCATTTTAGTAGTGAATTATTAAAACTGTGATTCAAACATATTTAAACAAAAGAATGGACTAGTTGACTTAGATGAAAAGATAAAGCTAAGGATAGCTTTAGGCAAAACGGTACCAAAAGTTTAGCAATGTCATGTCTCTGCCTTGTGGCTGTGATTTTTTTTTTTTTGAGTTGTCTCCAGGTTTCAGTTGTTCCTCCTCAAGTCCCAAGATTAAGATTGGCTGTCACAGTAATGTGCTTCTTATTTTCTTTAGAGGAACAGGCTCTCTTAATGAGACTGGTTTTGTACCCATCCTTCTAGAAGGAAGGAAACTACTAAAGTCCACCCAAATCATTACAGACTATGAATATGGAAGGTGTGTTGGATTTGGATGATTGGTACTCAGTATCCACATCTACTTACTTCTAAATGTGTTCTCTTTCTGCAGAGACCATAAGGCTACATCCTATGTTTCATAAGTTGTCTTTCCAAGTGTTTGGAAGCAAATGTTATTTTATCAGTTTAGAAAGGAGGAAGTCAGGCAGAGATGATCTCCATGTTACCTTTTTTTTTTTTTTTTTTTTTTTTGCCCTGAGACTCAAGAGCAGGAACACATAAATAGCAGGAGCAACAGTTTGGGTCGCAGAATTTAATGTTTCAGTGTCTACTGTCAAGACAGTATTATTAGCTGTCAAGATGCAGTGAGGATGGTAGTGCTGCCAAATCATTCTGATCCATGAGATTTTACTAGAGCTAGTCTGAGGACTCAACTACCTGATTTGAGTGTCCAAACTTTCCGACATTTTTTATAATTTGTATTTAAAATGAATCTTATTTTTGTAAATAATTTGAAGCTTACAGAAACATTGGGAAGAGAATATAGAGCACCATACACTCCCCATCCAGTTCTCCCATTGATACCATCTTTAAAAAGTACAGAACTTTTGTTGCAATATTTAATACTGATATATTATCAACTTAAACTCAAGTCCGTTCTTCTCTCAGATACCCTGCCTTTTTCAATTTTTATTTTTATTATTATTTTTTTATCTTTCTGTTGTTGCTATTCTAGGATTCTATCCAGGACACTACATTACATTTAGGCTTCATATCTCCTTAGCC
Source organism: Canis lupus baileyi (assembly GCF_048164855.1). Taxonomy (NCBI): domain Eukaryota; kingdom Metazoa; phylum Chordata; class Mammalia; order Carnivora; family Canidae; genus Canis; species Canis lupus. The sequence goes on along the minus strand of NC_132852.1, from coordinate 6,573,177 downwards.
TTGTCTAGCCTATGAAATTTTTTCAGACTTTCCTTGTTTTTGATTACTTTTAACAGGTTTTGAGGAGAGTTAGATATTCAGTAAAATGGCCCTCAATTGAAATTTGTATGATGTTTTTAATGATTAATTACACTGTGGTAATATGTTTTTGGAATAAGATTGAAGGCACCAAGTCCTGGGGCACCTGGGTGGCTCAGCAGTTGAGGGCCTGCCTTTGGCTCAGGTCATGATCCCAGGGTCCTGGGATGAGTCCCACCTCAGACTCCATGCATGGAGCCTGCTTCTCTCTCTGCCTGTGTCTCTGCCTCACTCTCTGTGTTCCTCATGAATAAATAAATAAAACAGAAATATATCAAGTCCCATCTTTATCTGCTTACATTATGGGTACATATTATCAGCATGGCTTACTACTGTTGGTGTTGACCTTGATGGTCTTGCTGAGATAGCATTTATTAGGCTTTTTCATAGTACAGTTCCTCTCTACTCTCCTTCCGTATACTATACTCTTTGGAAAGAAACTACTATGTATATCCCACAGTAAAAGACTGGGAAATTATGCTCCATTGCATTGAAGAATCTATGTAAATTATTTGGAATTCTTTTGCATGGGAGATATCTCTTCTTCCTCGATGAATTAGTTATTCAATTATTTATATACCACTATGGGCTTATGGATCTTATTTTATACTTTGAGTTATAAGTGCAAACTGTGTATTTTATTTATGCAAATTGTTTCAGTTTTGACCTTTGGAGGTCTTTCATTTGGCTACTGTGGCCTTTGACATTCCCCATTAATGTGGGGCTTTAGGCTTTTGTTTGTTTTCATCACTTCTTTACTTTCTGGAACCACAATCGCTCCCAGCTTGTTTATGTGTTTTCTGCTGAATCCTAGAATCAGTCATCTCTAAGAAGCACTGTTTTCTTCTATTGGAGAATGGTTTTTGAAACCAATATTTGATTACTAGATGTGCTCCTTGCTGCTGCAATCGGTCTTGGTGTTTCTCAGTCTCAGCTGAGAGATAAAAGAAAATAATTGTGTCTACTAACTGTAGCATATCAATGAATATTTCTATATGTGACCATTTTAATCTGTACTAAGCTAAACACTTGTTAATATTGATACCCCTAATTCTAATACTTTAACACTTGGGTCTAATTCTAGCCTCTTCCACTTGCTTATCAGTGAGCTCTTACTCTTCCAACAGTGAAAGAATGCATTTCTGTTATACACCATCCCTTTAGTTATTCAGTTCCATTATACTTGTATAGAACTATCAGAAATGTTAGCCTTGAAATTATTAGCATGAAAATTATCTGAAATTAATATAGCTATAGCAGTTTTATTGATATTGACATAATATACATTCTTCATCCCTTTAGTGTTTTCCAGTAGTGAATATTTAAAGTTGTTTCATTGTAGACAACATCTATTCAGGCCTTGTGATTTTTATTCACACTGATGATCTCAGTATTTTACTTGGTATAGTGAGGTCACTGACATTTAGAAAGATTATTTATAATGTGGGATGAACATATACAACATTTTTTAAAAAAATTTATTCATTTATTCATGAGACAGAGAGAGAGAGAGGCAGAGACACAGGCAGAGGGAGAAGCAGGCTCCAGGCGGGGAGCCCAACATGGGACTCGATCCCTGGTCTCCAGGATCACACCCCGGGCCAAAGGAAGCACTAAATCGCTGAGCCACCGGGGCTGCCCCATATACAACATTTTTAATGGTTTCCTATTTATTGAATTTCTTTGTTGGCTTTGTTCCCATTTTGCTGACTTCATTTAATTGAACATTTTATATGATTCCATTTTACTCATCTCAACACATTAAGTATAATAATTCAAAATTTTTAAATAGTGATCTTATAAATTGCAATCACTTTTGTGATTTTAATACAACGTGAAATCCAAGTGCCTTATAACAGAGTAACCCCAATTTCTACTCTACTCCCTTTTGACATAATTGTCATTCATTTCATTTATTCATACACCATGAATATCAAACACCATTATGTTAATACAATTATGTTAAAAAACATCTTTTAGAAGTTTTAGAAAATGAAGAAGAGATATATGCAATTTTATTTATATTTATTTTCTTTATTTTTCACTTATTCATATGCTATAAACATCAAATATCATGTTAATATCATTATGTTAAAAACATCTTGTAGAAAAATGAAGAAGATAAATATATGAAATTTTATTTATATCTATTTTATATTATGTATACAATAATTTTACATTGATTTTTATTTATGTGAAATCTCAAAGTGGTAACAATCAAATGTTGGTTCTCAACTACCTAAGACAATTTGGGCCAGAACTATAACTACTGTGTTTTGATTCAGAGAAGCCTTGGGCAGTGATAGCTTGATGTGTACCCTCAAAGGCCTATTTGTAAGATAGAAATAAGGAAAAAAATTTTAAAAACTTCCAGGTCTGAAAAGAGAAATCTGACTTCAGTCACCATAATGGAGAGATAGAGAGTCACTTCTTTACTGAATTCTCAACTTTGAAAATTTACCGAATCAGGACACTGCATAAAAGGAAGAGTCTGCAAACAAATGGGATGCTTAGATGCTGCCATAAGCAAAATTACTATGAATTTTCCTCTTGACATTCAATAAATGGATCTATACTAATATGGCAAGGAAATGATTTTCTGGGGACAAATAAGCAAAGATTTTCAGGGATTACATGACATTGTGTATGGGCTAATATTAACTATGACCCAAAACATGACAGTGGTTCAATGGTGAGAATGTGAAATGATAGTTGATAAATTGTGTTCTCAACTAATTCTGTAAACCAGAGGTTGTAGTAAGAATACACTCTGTGGGAAATTTTCTAATTCTTGAATGTATAGCTACATTAAAACTTCCTGGTAACTAGAAGAATTGCACATTTGCTCTCTGACCTTTGGAATGAAGTATATTATAGTATCATGCATCAAGTGTAAATGTCTGTGAATGAACTTTCACCAAAACAGTAAACCAAAATCAACACTGTATTTTTAAAAGAATTTTAGAAAAAAATTTTAAATTAAAAAAATGATGCAGGGTGGTCTTTTCTACCTTGTTCTCATTTTCAGACATGATTGGCCTGTGCACAAATAATTCAGGACATAATAGATGATGGTACATCATGACAAACCTGATAAAATACTTTAAAATCTGGAACTCTAAATGCAATTGGATTTCCATATGCTGGAGCAAATTAGCATAGATTCTTGCAGTTGATTTATTTTGGAGGAGGAAGAAACTTTTATTTTTGCCTGTATCAGAGAGAGAGAGAGAATAATAAAAACAGCCTTTCTTGGCAGAGAGAACAGGGCATGTTCAATGACTTTTCAGTGTCATATTTTTGGACCATCTCAGCACTCTAGATCTTGAAACAATTTCGTCTTCTGAGACCATGACCTCCTATTGGGATACTTCATAGATCTCACCATGCTGATGGATTTTACAACCAGGAGTTAGGTGTTATAGGCAAGAAAACAAAATGGATCTTGGATGTACGTAGGAGATACATCTTATAAAATTACAGGGTTGTACAATATTGGTGAAATTTTAGGGAACCAAGTGGTTGTATGATTTTGCCAACAAATTGAAAATCAAAATGATAACATCTTCCACATTCTATCACTAAGAAAGAAGTGAGATCCCAACATGCTTCAGTAAGACAATTACAAAGCCTAATTCCAGTAGTGAAAACTCGATTTTAGAGGAAAAAAATATCCTGCATATAATTGTTCTCTTCAGTCCTATTACCAAGTAAAAAATCTCTTTCCAAAATTTTAGTTAAACTCAAAGCAAGAGAAGTTTCATCAGCATTTTCAGTTTGCACCCATGCTACTTATTTCCTGACAGATACAAGAGCAATAGAATTTTCGCTGCAAAATGTGTTAAGATTTGTAAGCTAATCTGAACATGATCCCCAGTAATTTAGAGCAAAGTCTTGCCATTTTTTGACAAATAACTATTTTCTTTATGAGAAACAGTTGTTTCCTTCCTACCAGACCCTGGAAGAAAATGAATAGTAGAAACTGGGGCAGCAAGTGATTTTGCCCATCATGGACTAGGTAACAATTGATACATAAAGCCATAAAACTGTAGTGCACTGAAGCGCTGCATATGAAGTCAAAGTGGTGTCAATGAGATTCAGTTTGTGATAACCCTGGAGGAATAACTGAGTTACACAGGTACATGGCTCACACTCCAGTGCACCTGCTCCTGCCACACTTGTTTCTTTAAATCCCTGAAAACCACTCCAGGTAATCTCACAGGGAGTTTTCATGTAAAATACAGTAAAGAAGCTACCATGCAAACCTGATTTACAAGTGGTTGCAGACAATATATAGGTACCACAGGAAATCCAAGGGCTAACATTACAACTCCACATGGGATAGATTCTGTCTTGAAGGCAAATCTTCCCAATGGACAGACTATCCTGCTTCACTTGACCTGAAAACAAGACTCTTCAGACATATGGAGCTACGTTGGTTCTTTGATAGTGACCATTTGGTTAACAGTCAGAAATTTGGAAGGATAAGATTTAGAAATATGGTAACAGATGGCATGGGCAAACTATGTGTAAGTTGATTTTCCAAATGGACCAGACTCTGAGAATTATTTGTTACATATGAATTCTAATCAAACAGCAATATAAGGAACTCAATAATCAAGTGGATAAAAAAAAGACCCATTTTGTGAGTGCTAGACCTTTTCTTCCAGTCACACCAGCACTTGTCAATAGATTCCTGAACTACATGGCTGCTGTAACACGGTTGAAGATTAGATATTATGCAAAAAAATGGACTTTCCAATACAAGGTGTATCTAACTCTTTTTTTATAAATTTATTTTTTATTGGTGTTCAATTTGCCAACATATAGAATAACACCCAGTGCTCATCCTGTCAAGTGCCTACCTCAGTGCCCATCACCCAGTCACACCCAACCCCCACTCACCTCCCCTTCCACCACCCCTAGTTCGTTTCCCAGAGTTAGGAGTTTTTCATGTTCTGTCTCCCTTTCTGATATTTCCCACTCATTTTTTTCTTCTTGCACCTTTATTCCCTTTCACTATTTTTTATATTCCACAAATGAATGAGACCATATAATGTTTGTCCTTCTCCGATTGACTTACTTCACTCAGCATAATACCCTCCAGTTCCATCCACGTTGAAGCAAATGGTGGGTATTTGTCTTTTCTAATGGCTGAGGAATATTCCATTGTATACATAAACCACATCTTCTTTATCCATTCATCTTTCGATGGACACCGAGGCTCCTTCCACAGTTTGGCTATTGTGGACATTGCTGCTATGAACATCTAACTTCTTTTAATGCTATACCCACATTGCCAGCAACAGAGCTGAAGCTGATTGGGCAATACAATACCATTTTTTTAAACGTATATTCATCAAAGATCTCATGCCAGTTTAATTACATTAAATCTCTTTAATTAGATAGGGGACAGTGATTTGTTCTTACGGAAATAGTCCCTTATTCCGTGTTTACATTTGCCTCTCCTGTCTACGTACTGTGTGTGTGTGTGTGTGTGTGTGTGTGTGTCTATGTACTTTTGCCAGAAATGTAACCTTAGGACTGATAAAATTCCATATGCACTTCTATAATATCCCACATGATACTGTTTATGAGCAAGGGTGTCATGCTATATTAAGTGACTTGTTGCAGTGGCTAACTGCTGTTTCATTGCAACCCATCATCCTGAAATAATTGGTCTTATGGAATAATGGGGAAAAAACTATTGAAGATGCGATTATGGCACCTATTAGAAGATATCGCGGTGTTGGGTCCTGTTCCACAGGATGAAGAATATGCTCTGAAGCAATATACATGTCTGTGTCTCCCATGGCTCCATTTTACTGGTAACCAAGGTTGAGATGTGTGAAGAACACATGTCTCTAATATAGCTAATTATACCCATACAAAATTATTGTCTTCCCTCCTCTATAAATTTGGATTTCACTAGTTTGGAGTTCTTAATATCCAAAGAATAAATTATTCTATTAGGGGATCTAATAATGTTTCAATTAAACTGGAAGTTTAAAATCCCACTTGGCTATTATTTTACTTCTCATTCCCTGGAAATAACACTCAAAACTTTAGCTACTTAGTAGTCACTGACCTTTATTAACAAAAGAAAGAGAGTTACTTCTATGAAATGGATACAGAGGAAGATGAAATAAATAGACCAACATGAAATCCTGTGTAGGAAAATTTAACAACGGTTTGTGGAGTCCCTAGGAATGAAGGTTTGGATCACCCCATTGGTTTTAGATTACCAATCAATTCAAGTATTGACCAAGAGCAAAGGGAAACATAAAATAGGTAGTGGAGAAAAATCTGCATTAACCATGATGTAATGCCTTGTTAAGAGAGGTAGCTACCCCTATTTTCGTTCTAGCTCTGTGTTATGTGTATTTATTTTTCTTACTTTTCATCTTTATAGGAGGTAAACTGGTGATGATTGTCTTTATAATTTATTCTTTGGATTACAGAAAAATTGACCTGTGATTGGGACTGGAAGAGAAGAAATGCTACCCGAAGTTTGATATGATGACAGAGGTATTAGAGGCTCATCATGCTGGCACTAAGTTGTGTAAGGTAGGAGCATATTCTGTTGTTCTTATTTTATTTTGTTATTTGAAAGTGTAGATGAATTATGTGTGTGTAGAGGTTGAATTGCCAAAAGGAGAGTTCCCAAAGAATATGATAGATAAGTTTGATGGGAAGGTCATATTAATTTCATATTCTTGTTGAACTTTTGTGTGCAGAAGTGACAGGAGAGCTGAAAGACTGTGTCACTAGACACCCTTATAGCTAGATTTTTGAAATGCAAATAAAAGTCTCCCATTGTATGTACTAGAATGAGATTTGTAGGATGAATGTGAGGTGGAAGGCATTGTTCTTCTCTGTTTTTTGGTTTGGCTTGTTGTTGTTGTATTGTTTGGTTTTCTGAAAGAAAAGAGAAAGAAGTCCTGAACCTCAAAGGACAACAAAGCAACTGTGATGGTTTTATTGGGCACTCATTGTTGAGTTGCCAGCTTTGTTTGACAGGTATTGTGGTTGATGCGACATTCTGATCCCTGGATCACAACTATGGTGTCTATGTTTGGACTCATTTGTATTAGTAGGGTCCTGCTGACTCCAGATCCTCTCACCCTTCCAGTGATTTTACAAGCACTTGTTTTCCTTTATAAAATTCATTTCTGGTTATATATCTCTAGTGGTTTCATTTTCCTGCATAGAACCCTAAATGAAAAACAAATGTTTTTCTTCATAGGAAAGTTGGGCTTTTTTAACCAGAAAAAAAGAAAAAAAAAAAAAAAGAGGAATGGATATGGGGCAAGAAAGACAGTTCAAGTCACGAATAAAATATTTCTATTATTGTAGTGCCTACATGCATTATATTGTCTTATTCATGAGAAATACTATTATTTAAATTTGTCAGCAGCTTCTCTGAGTAGGCAAAACAGAAAGTTACTTCAGAATCTCCTTCTGTATGTTCTAGTTAACTAATAACTAGCTACTTTGAGTAATTAGTAGGGAGTTATTGACTTAGGTAAATGTGAATGTGGTTCTTTACATTGCTTAGAATGCTAATCTTTTCCTGGGGAATGGGTGGATAAACCCACATACAAAACAAAGAATCCTTTGGGTAGAAAATATGTTCTATTCTGACCCTTCCAGTTGAAACTTTAACTGCATTTGAGTTTCTAGATGGATTAAAATAGTGCAGCTTAAAAGGAGGAATGCCAATTTGCCTCAAAGTAAGGATGGAGGAAGGTAGGACTGGTGATGCATGCTTGAAACCTGCACCTCAGTGGTCAATTATAGAGAAAGGCCACTGGCTGGCAAGGAATGCCAGGTAGACTGCACATCTGGCAAGTTGACTTTTGACCATTTTAAATTTAAATACTAGAATAGATCTGTGTTTACTTGTTCTTCCATTGGAATTAAGTAGGTCATCAGGAGTCAGGATGCCCTCAAGGTACTGAAGATCCCAGTTATCTGTATTTGGAGAATGATTTCACCACTGAGACTAACAGTAATAACAGTGATATCAACATGTGTAATATAGTCCTTCTAACTTTTTTGTGACTCCTGGGTTTCATTCAATCCTAGGAAGGATGTAGGATGGTCCTCTTTTAACTCCATGTGAGAGATGAAGAAATGGAGGCAAGAGGTAATGACTCACTTGCCCGGGGCCATAGATAATTAGTGACAGAATTAGGCAGAGCCACCAGATTTCCTGATTAGCATCTCATTGATCTCTCTACTGGCCCATTTAGTTAAGAACTCAGAATATTTCATCTGACAGCTCTGACAATCCTTATTTTGCCACTTAGTCATTGCTTGACCTTGGGCAAAATGTTTAATTTCTCTGAACCTCAAAGTCTTCCAAGGCTATATGAATGAATGAAGTTAATTGTCCATTCTTCCTTGAATAGAATCCATTAGCTTCTTGTCCAGACAGTCTCTTCATCATCTCAATACACATTCCAAGCATCCTACTTCTAAGCAAACCTTCCTGCTGCAAGTCTTGCTTCGAATATGCTCTCTTTTTATTACTTCCAGTAGTGCAACCTCTGTCCATTTGTCATCTCATTCAAAAAGTATTTATTAGGCACCAACTGTATGTCATGTGTATTACTAGAGACATTTGATGCATTAGGAGGCATAACCAGGTACCCATCCTGCTTTCACAGAATTGATAATCCAGACAGGGAAAAAGAGTTAGAGTATATGCTTGTAGTATCCAAAGCACCGGTGGTAGCTGTTGGGCGACTACTTCAGAACACCAGTCTTTTTTCCCTTATTCAACAGTGTAATTGATATAAAGTAAAGCTATTTTTTCCTGTATAGAATTATTATACTATTCACATGTCCAGAATAAACAACTGGCACTAAAGGGGTAATTTTCAACCAGGTAATGATTACTTTGTAGAATAAGGGATTTGTATTATATCGTTTTTAGTTGATGATCAGAGTATTCCTTTTATTAGAGGCAATGGAACTATAAGTAACAAGGCTGGTTTTTTTTTTAATGGTAAAAAAGAAAGTTAAAAGCAAGCAAGCAAAATATAATGTAATTCAAAACTTAAAAATGAACAAATTGGGTCTACATTTTCATGAGTATTTAAAATATTCATAATAATTCATCTCTTCCAATAATTATATGATTCCTAATGGTTTTTTGCAAATCATTGCTAAGCACATCACCAACAGATTTATATCTCGTGCCTTGCTGTCATTTCAAATTTAATTTTTATTGCACAGGATTGTTTGAAATTAATAAAAATAATTGCAACAGTGTTTTCATTTTAATTTCAGTTATATACTCAAAGGGCATATAAGTCTCAAACTTATGTCTAGCGATTGAAATTTATAAATGAATAAAATAGTCACCAGAGTTGTCTGTATTTAGTGATGTCAGCTACTTACTCTATTGACTTCTTAACCATAAATTTGATTTCATCTTCACTTAAGCACAATTCTATCCTAAAATGTTAAGTATATTTTGAAAAGGCAAATTTTTCAGGTTCTAAGAACTAATTAAGAAGTGTTTGAATTGACTGTTTCATCTCTCTCAGTAAATCTGAAAGTAGCCAAAAAGAAAAATAAAAAGTCATCCACTGATTTAACTCTGTACCGACTGCAATGTGGAGTGAGCCAGATTGTTTTTGTTCATTCTATACCCTATAATCAGCAGACTAGATTTTCCTCATAAGAGATGAACAGAAAAGTTTGACTTTGCCCAATATATGAGATAAATTAAAAGTAATCTATAATGCCACATATTGGATACACTCAGTAAGTGTCCATTGATTTTTCCTTCGGTATTTATATTGCTGCATTCAGGGAGAAACCGTGATCAAGTTGTCAGCAGTACATGTGAATAAAGACAGGACACCTGCCTCCCTTCAGTACTACCTCTTTACCTATTTTACCTCGAGTTTGGATAAACCAAAGTTACTTCTAGAATAATGAAGATTTTCATACCTTAGATGATCTGAGACTTTTCTTAAAAATCTATAAAGCAAATCTAACCATTTCAAATTTAAATAATTATTACAAATACTTACCATTAGGTAAATTAATTACTCTATTGGTAGGGTCCTCAGTTTCCCCATTTCAGTGGACTCTCATCTTCACCAGAATTCTCAAACCTTACCCCCAGATGTGAGCACTGTTGGAAATCATTACACAGCTCAGAAATTGGTGCCACTGTGAATTTATGTTTGCCAGCTTCAACTGAGCCCTTTATGTTGTTTCTGTTACTTTTATTTCCCTAGCCTCCACAGTGTCTGTTCCAAAATATTCTTCACCCTTCTCAAAACCATGGATTTTCACTCTTTGATGACAATCCTGCCACCTCTTCTTGGAGGAAATGAATCATCATTTGGGAGTTCCCTGGATTTACAAAAGTATGATTGCTGTACACGTGGATCTCCTGTTACAAAGGACATACTGCCTTTTATACCATTTTTTCCCATTCTAAATATTCTTTTATTTCCCTTCAAGGATCTCTTCCTGAACTGTCTCTTCTGTTTCTCTGATTCCTCCCTCTACCATCTCTCTGGTCCTTAGATGTATAATTGTAATAGACATATTTGGTAGTTGGTGCAAACTCCGAAGGGGGGATTCTTGGCCTCCAGGGTAAGGTATATCATAGTGAGGATGGCCAAGTGGAAGCCTCTGAATCTATACTCCTCCTCCAGACAAGGTATTAAGTCAAGAAAAATATGCCATTCTGGGAAGAGGAACAGACTAATATTGTAATTGATGTTCCTAAAGGTTGTAAGGATGATGGTTCCCATCATATCTGTATTTAATTCACTGCATGGCACCTGGAGGAACTACATAGATCTTCAAAGATGATAGTAGACCACTGCAGCTGCTGCGTCAGATGTGGCATCTCTGCTCGAGCTGATTACCTCAAACTCAGGTACCTGGTGAATGATGATAGCTTTGGTGAATGTGTTCTTTTATATTCTGACCAGGAAGGAAAATCTGAAACAGTTCACATTCACCAAGCATGAATAAATGTGCACATTTATAGTTCTTGGCTGGGGCTATATGAATTCTCCCATTCTCTGTCATAATATAGTCCAAAGAGATATGGACCATCTGGACATCCTACACGGCATCATATTAATGCACCATAGCAAAGACATCATGCACATTGGACCAGATGATCAAGAAGAATCTATCACATTAGATGCATTGCTAAGAACACGCACTCCAGAGGGTGAAAGAGATATCTTAGGACATTTCAGAAGTGCAGTGGTTAGGAGAGTGAACATGCCATCTAGAGCAAAGGAAAAAGAATCTTACTACATCTTGCATTTCTGAACGTGAAGAAGGAAGTATAATGCCTCCTACACTTCAGCAGATGCTGGAAGCTGTATATCCTATGCCTAGAAATACTCTTCTGACCCAAGTACCAGAAACAAAAGCCTACTGACTTTTGCTGTGGAGCATAAGATCCTGCAGATCTAGGCTGATGTGCAAACACAATATGTGCACAGCCTGCACATATTGCTGATGTGCAATAGCACTTGCGCCATTTTACTCAGAAAACACTTTGGGCTTAGAGGAATCAGTGGTGGGGCAAGGAGTAGTATGGAATGTAAAACAAGCCTCAAGAGAGAACACAGGTTCCTAGTGGTCTGGAGCAAGATGATGACCTCTGCAAGGGCAGGTCACATAGCTTTTGCAAATAGCACCTGGTACTGTGCCAGGCCACTGTAGAGGCAGTGTCTGACCACAGGGCACCAGTTCATCGGGTCCCCAGAAGTACTTGTCACGAGTGAGAACTGCAAACTATCTTCGTACAGACATTCCATTCAAACCTATGTGCTGAGAGACCGACCAAACCATAGCAAGACTCTTTGCCCCCTGAGGATGCATCTCTGGGAAAACTCTGCTCCCTTCTGAATTCTTGTCTGGATAAGAAATTAAGGATGTCAAAAGAATTTAGTGTTTGTTCTAGCCAACACCTGACAACAGACCCCAGACCTTATTTTCTTAGAGCTTTTACTAAAAAGGGCTTACAATTGTGAACTCCTTCTCTGCTCGCTGAGATGTATATGTATGTCTTACGATGCAGCAGTATCTTTCTCTAGGACCTAAAATGTAATCAGGGAGGAGAGGGCCTCTGTATGCCAGTCTCTGTGGGAAGATAGAATCCTAACTTCCAGGGTGGCCATGAAATAGACACACCCCTGGCCTAATCCCATGTATACTGACCAACCCTTTGAAAGTTTTCCTTTGAATCTCTCGTCCCCCTCTATCCTTCATCCTCTCTTTATCCTGCCTGGTAATCTTAGCACAAATCAGAATAGAGCTCAGGGTTTTTTCTCTTACTGTCAGTAGTTACAGAATCAAATGTTTTCACCACTTAAGGTCTGACATATCTTTGACATGAATCTGTCAAACCTACCTTTCTATGAAGTAAGGTAGGCTGGCCAGTAGGGGCACCTGGGTGGCTCAGCGGTTGAGCATCTGCCTTTGGGTCAGGTCACGATCCTGGGGTCCTGGGATCGAGTCCCACATCGGGTTCCCTGCAGGGAGTCTGCTTCTCCCTCTGCCTGTGTCTCTGCCTCTCTCTGCATCTCTCATGAATAAATGGATAAAATCTTTAAAAAAAGAACTGGGCCATATCACATAAAAGGAAAGATTTACATTCAGGATCAAGCATAAGCATAATCAGAAGACCCTTGAAAACTGCATGACTATCTTTTAAACCCTCATGTTAGCCACCAGATTTTGGCCAGTGCCTCTTCCACAGCTTATACCTGAGACCATCGGAGGGAGGGGGGCTCTCTTATATCCCTTGTCATCTTAGCATGTAGCTATAAGTAGAAAATGGATGTGTTTGCACCACAGCCAAGCAAGGATGATGAGGGAAAATCCTCCTATCAGAGCTTCATGCCAGGCACATGGTTATCCAATTTGTATAAATAGAAAAGCCTCATAGGATTAGGATATTCATGGACTCCTGGAGATTTGCAAACAAACAGGCTTTCTGGTCAGAGGTCTTCTAGAAGGAGTAACATTGGACGATCTGGGACAAAGTGATTTGGGTGTAAAGGCAGATTTTAAATGGAATGGAATGGGCAAGGATGACAATCTTTACATCACATGTTAATGTCCAGGAAAGAGCATCCATTATAGAAATGGTCCTAAGCAACAATTAGGTAAAATGACTCAGCCCGCTGTCAGTTGGCCTCCATTTCAGCAACCCCAACACTGTACAGACGTCATAAGCACACGAACGAAAGGGCCGTGGTAGCAAAGATAGAGACTGAACATGTCTCCTACAGGGTGTGCTTTTCAGACTGGATATAAGGCTGAATGTCCAGCCTACCAGAAACAGAGACCAGGGCTGAGCCCCAAGCCCCGTGTTTGGCTGAATCCGTCTGTGAGACATTCAATCACACTGTGGGTGGCAAGTTGACTACCTTGATTCCTTCCACCGTAGAAGGGCCAGAAATTCATTTCCATAGGGGTAAATACACACTCTGGGTAGAGGTTTTTGTTTTTCCTGCCATGAGGCTGTAGCCACCACCACTATCTGAAAGTTGACCAAGCGTTTGATATACTCAACAGAGTCTCCATGTAACATTTTATCAGACCTAGAGAAATATCTTAAAACAACAAATGATATGTGGGTATGGGGCCATGGCCCTGAGGTTACAAGCCTAACAGAGCTTTGGAATGCCTGCTAAAAGAACAACTAAAGCATGGCCTTGAAGGAGATACTTTATGAGGTTGCACATCGTACAAAAGATTTGATAGGTACTTGAAATACTAGATTTCGGGTGGTGTTCCGTCCTCCATAGGAAAAATAGGTGGACTTAGGAAGCAAAGGGAAGCCAAGAGCGGCTCTGTTTACCGTCAGTCTCTTCACATGCTAGGGGAGTTTATACTGAATCATCTCCACAATCCTGGCCTCTGCATAGTGAGATGAATCAGTTTCAGAAGAGACTCGCTGTCCTCCAGGGGACGTCGCATGAGACCCCATTCATACTGTAAACCATAGCTGCTTCCTGGGTACTGGGTCCAGAACCAGAAGGCAAGACAGTGAGTCACCACCTTTGTAGGCACAGGACTGCTGTCACATAATTATAGCAGGAGAGAATATATGGGAGTCTATGTGAGCAACACTTGGTACTCCTTTATCTATTTTTTTTTAATTAGGACATTTTTTTAGAGCAGTTTAAGGTTCGCATCAAAATTGAAGGGATGGTAGAGAGATTTCCCACTTATTCCCTGGCCCCACATAAGCCCAGCTTCTCCCATTATTAACATTTGGGACATTTGTGACAAGTCATGAACCGACATGAATACATTATAATCATCGGAAGTTTATAGTTTATATTACAGTTTGCTGTAAGCATTGGACATTCTGTGGGTTTGGAGAAATATGTAATGAAGTGAATCCATCATAATGGTATCATATAGAATATTTTCATGGCTCTAAAAATCCTTTTTAATCCATTGATATCCACTTAAACATCTCTCCGGGCCCCGCACCTCCTGGCAATACCTGATCTCTTTTTATCCCTCAATAACTTTGCCTTTTCCAGAGTTTCATAGAGGTGGAATCATACAGTATGTAGAGTTTTCATATTGATTTTTTTTCACTTACTGATAGGCATAGAAGGTCCTCCATGTCTTCGCATCCCTTAAGCATATTTCTTTTTAGCCTTGAAAAAGTAGTCCATTCTCTGGATATACCACAGTTTTTTTTTTGTTTTGTTTTGTTTTTATACCACAGTTTTTTATCCACTTACCAATTGAAGGATGTCTTGGTTGCTTCCAAGTTTTGGGAGTTATGAATAAAGCTGCTATAAATATTGTGTGGACAAAAGTTTTCTATTTTGGGGAGTGAAACTACTTTTCATTCCCAAAGAGACTACATCATTCTTCACATCCAGCAGCAATGAGTAAGAGTTGCTGTTGCTTCACATCCTTGTCAGCATTTGGTGGTGAGGTTAGTTTTCCAGGTTTTGGCCATTCTAACGGGTGGATAGTGGTATCTTATTGTTGTTTTACTTTGTGTTTTATAATGACATTTTTCCTGCTTCAGCTCCCTGGGTGGGTGTTATGGTATCTGATTAATTAATTATGGATCTTATTAATATGGGGAAATCCTCAGTCATTATTTCAAACATATGCTCTTCCTTTCTCTCTTCTCCTGATATTCCTATTAAAAGTATGTTATAGGGCAACCCCCGTGGCGCAGTGGTTTAGCGCCGCCTGCAGCCCAGGGCGTGATCCTGGAGACCCTGGATCGAGTCCCACATCAGGCTCTCTGCATGAAGCCTGCTTCTCCCTCTGCCTGTGTCTCTGCCTCTCTCTCTGTGTCTCTATGAATAAATAAATAAAATCTTTAAAAAAAATAAATAAAAGTATGTTATATATTTTCTAGTTTCCAGGGTCCTTCAATGCCCTATCCTGCTTTTTCCTCAGTCTTTGGTTACTTTATTTTTGGTTTTCAGGCATTCTAACAATATATCTTCTAGCTCAGAGATCCCATCATCAACCATCTCCAGTCAATTATTAATACCATCAGAGGCAGTCTTCATTTAAGTTACAATGTTTGTGAACTCTAGCATTTTCTACTGTTTTGCTCTTTCTTAGGATTTCTGTGTCTCTCCTTACATTGCTTAACTGTTCCTGATGCCATCTACTGTAGCCATTAGAGCCCTGAGCATGTTTATCACAGCTCTTTTAAATTCTCACTCTGATCATTTCAACATCCCTGCCATGTCTGCTTCTAACGCTTGTTTAGTCTCTTCAAACTGTGTTGTATGACTTCTACTAGGCTGTGACGTTTTTTTCTTGAGAGTCAGACATGTTGTATCGGGTAAAAGGAACTGCTGCACGTAGGTTTTCAGTACTGTGCTGGTGAGCTGTGGTGGAGGGGGAGGCATTCTACAGGCCTGTGACCAGCTCTCAGGCCTATAGTGAGCCTGCACCTCTGGACTGTGACTTTCACAAGAGCTTCTTAGAGCTTTTCTCCCTCCTGAGGTGGGTCAAGATGGCTCCAGAGTGGGCTAGACGTGTACATTTCCCTTCTTCTATGTGGAAGGCTAGAACTGACCAGAGTTGGTATCTCCCTTCCTCTGGGCCACTTAGGCTCTGACAACACCCCAGCAGGTCAGGCTCTGGTTAACAAGTTTCTCCTGAAGATTTGCCTTGTTCAGAAGAACAGAGTGCTCTGGCCTATTTCAAAATGGTTCCTTTTCCTCTCCCCCTGCCAGAAGTAGGAAGGGAGTTTTTCTCTGATATTTACTGTGGGGGACCTGTCAAGATCCTGGAAGTAACCCTTACCATATTGTGCCTTATCCCCCCACCTCCGTGAATGAATCCCCTAGAGTATATAACTCTTAGGCTTGTTCACACGGAGCCCTCAGTAATTTGTCAACTACAACTCAGGTTTTCCTACTGTGGGCCTGGTTGCTGTAGTGGTTTCCTCTCATAAGCCTCGACTCTCTATAGTTGCCTGTGTCTCCAGTCATTGGGGGCATCTGTTTGCCCTATGTCCTCCCCTCACGTCCAGATCCAAGAGGAGTATTTGTTTTTCAGTCTCTTTACCTTTTTATTTGTTGTGTGGAGTTGTGACTTCCAAGACCCTTACATGACTTAGAAACCAGATGTCTCTCCCACCCAGTTTTGATCATCAATGCATAAACATCACAATTCTGACCTGAGAAGGCCATGGAGGTCAAGGTATTAGACTGTAAGAAGCTGTGTCACATCTCCAGGTAAAATCCCTACTATTGTGGTGGTAATAGCTGATGGCTAGAAGAGTATGGGATGATAATAGAGATAGGAATTTTAGATGTAGTCTCAAAATAGGCTATTTTTGCTCCAGAGCTTCCTGGATTCAGCTGAAGAGGTGGTCAGTATTAAATCATAGGTCTACTTCCCAATTCTGTTCCCCTTACCCTTCTTTCCAAAGATGTTCATACCAAGGACATTCCCTAATAAAAACCCTGATAACCCCTCCTTAATGTTTGCTTCCTAGGAAATTCTACCTGTAACACATGTGTCATATTAAATTCTTATTATGTTTTTACAATTTCTACTTCTTCAGCTCAAACAGTCTGTAACTATCTGCAAGGTCTCCTTGACATTCACCACTCGCTTAAAAACTCCTCCCAAGAAAATCATCCATGACTCTTTTATTTTTAATATCCAGGAAATTTCAGACCTTATATAGATCTTTTAAGATACTCAAAAGTTATCTCCTTTCTTCTTAAAATACACTAATGGTAGTCATTACAACATACTACCTTGGCTCTCTTTCTGGCTTGGGATAAGTCCCTCAGATATTCTTTTTTTTTATTTATTTTTATTTTTATTTTTTTATTGGTGTTCAATTTACCAACATACAGAATAACCCCCACTGCCCGTCACCTAATCACTCCCACCCCCCGCCCTCCTCCCCTTCTACCACCCCTAGTTCGTTTCCCAGAGTTAGCAGTCTTTACGTTCTGTCTCCCTTTCTGATATTTCCCACACATTTCTTCTCCCTTCCCTTATATTCCCTTTCACTATTATTTATATTCCCCACATGAATGAGAACATATAATGTTTGTCCTTCTCCGACTGACTTACTTCACTCAGCATAATACCCTCCAGTACCATCCACATTGAAGCAAATGGTGGGTATTTGTCATTTCTAAAAGCTGAGTAATATTCCATTGTATACATAAACCACATCTTCTTTATCCACTCATCTTTTGATGGACACCGAGGGTCCTTCCACAGTTTGGCTATTGTGGCCATTGCTGTTATAAACATCGGGGTGCAGGTGTCCCGGCGTTTCATTGCATCTGTATCTTTGGGGTAAATCCCCAACAGTACAATTGCTGGGTCTTAGGGCAGGTCTATTTTTAACTCTTTGAGGAACCTCCATACAGTTTTCCAGAGTGGCTGCACCAGTTCACATTCCCACCAACAGAGGAAGAGGGTTCCCTTTTCACCGCATCCTCTCCAACGTTTGTTGTTTCCTGCCTTGTTAATTCGCCCCATTCTCACTGGTGTGAGGTGGTATCTCATTGTGGTTTTGATTTGTATTTCCCTGATGGCAAGTGATGCAGAGCATTGTCTCATATGCATGTTGGCCATGTCTATGTCTTCCTCTGTGAAATTTCTGTTCATGTCTTTTGCCCATTTCATGATTGGATTGTTGGTTTCTTTGGTGTTGAGTTTAATAAGTTCTTTATAGATTTTGGAAACTAGCCCTTTATCTGATAGGTCATTTGCAAATATCTTCTCCCATTCTGTAGGTTGTCTTTTAGTTTTGTTGACTGTATCCTTTGCTGTGCAAAAGCTTCTTATCTTGATGAAGTCCCAATAGTTCATTTTTGCTTTTGTTTCTTTTGCCTTCGTGGATGTATCATGCAAGAAGTTATTGTGGCCGAGTTCAAAAAGGGTGTTGCCTGTGTTCTTCTCTAGGATTTTGATGGAATCTTGTCTCACATTTAGATCTTTCATCCATTTTGAGTTTATCTTTGTGTATGGTGCAAGAGAGTGGTCTAGTTTCATTCTTCTGCATGTGGATGTCCAATTTTCCCAGCACCATTTATTGAAGAGACTGTCTTTCTTCCAATGGATAGTCTTTCCTCCTTTATCAAATATTAGTTGACCATAAAGTTCAGGGTCCACTTCTGGGTTCTCTATTCTGTTCCATTGATCTATGTGTCTGTTTTTGTGTCAGTACCGCACTGTCTTGGTGACCACAGCTTTGTAGTACAACCTGAAATCTGGCATTGTGATGCCCCCAGATACGGTTTTCTTTTTTAAAATTCCCCTGGCTATTCAGGGTCTTTTCTGATTCTACACAAATCTTAAAATAATTTGTTCTAACTCTCTGAAGAAAGTCCATAGTATTTTGATAGGGATTGAATTAAACGTGTATATTGCCCTGGGTAACATTGACATTTTCACAATATTAATTCTGCCAATCCATGAGCATGGAATATTTTTCCATCTCTTTGTGTCTTCCTCAATTTCTTTCAGAAGTGTTCTATAGTTTTGAGGGTATAGATCCTTTACCTCTTTGGTTAGGTTTATTCCTAGGTATCTTATGCTTATGGGTGCAATTGTAAATGGGACTGACTCCTTAATTTCTCTTTCTTCAGTCTCATTGTTAGTGTATAGAAATGCCACTGAATTCTGGGCATTGATTTTGTATCCTGCCACAATACCGAATTGCTGTATGAGTTCTAGCAATCTTGGGGTGGAGATTTTTGGGTTTTCTTTGTACAGTATCATGTCATCGGCAAAGAGGGAGAGTTTGACGTCTTCTTTGCCAATTTGAGTGCCTTTAATGTCTTTTTGTTGTCTGATTGCTGAGGCTAGGACTTCCAGTACTATGTTGAATAGCAGTGGTGAGAGTGGACATCTCTGTCTTGTTCCTGATCTTAGGGGAAAGGCTCCCAGTGCTTCCCCATTGAGAATGATATTTGCTGTGGGCTTTTCGTAGATGGCTTTTAAGATGTTGAGGAATGTTCCCTCTATACCTACACTCTGAAGAGTTTTGATCAGGAATGGATGCTGTATTTTGTCAAATGCTTTCTCTGCATCTAATAAGAGGATCATATGGTTCTTGGTTTTTCTCTTGCTGATATGATGAATCACATTGATTGTTTTACGGGTGTTGAACCAGCCTTGTGTCCCGGGGATAAATCCTACTTGGTCATGGAGAATAATTTTCTTACTGTACTGTTGGATCCGATTGGCCAGTATCTTGTTGAAAATTTTTGCATCCATGTTCATCAGGGATATTAGTCTGTAATTCTCCTTTTTGGTGGGGTCTTTCTCTGGTTTTGGAATTAAGGTGATGCTGGCCTCATAGAACGAATTTGGAAGTACTCCATGTCTTTCTATCTTTCCAAACAGCTTTAGGAGAATAGGTATGGTTTCTTCTTTAGACGTTTGATAGAATTCCCCTGGGAAGCCATCTGGCCCTGGACTCTTGTGTCTTGGGAGGTTTTTGATGACTGCTTCAATTTCCTCCCTGGTTATTGGCCTGTTCAGGTTTTCTATTTCTTCCTGTTCCAGTTTTGGTAGTTTGTGGCTTTCCAGGAATGCGTCCATTTCTTCTAGATTGCCTAATTTATTCGCGTATAGCTCTTCATAATATGTTTTTAAAATCGTTTGTATTTCCTTGGTGTTGGTGCTGATCTCTCCTTTCTCATTCATGATTTTATTAATTTGAGTAATTTCTGTCTTCTTTTTAATAAGGCTGGCTAATGGTTTATCTAGCTTATTAATTCTTTCAAAGAACCAACTCCCGGTTCTGTTGATCTGTCCCACAGTTCTTCTGGTCTCGATTTCGTTGAGTTCTGCTCGAATCTTTATTAACTCTCTTCTTCTCCTGGGTGTAGGATCCATTTGCTGTTTTTTTCCCTAGCTCCTTTATGTGTAAGGATAGCTTTTGTATTTGAGTTCTTCCAGTTTTTGAATAGATGCTTGTATTGTGATGTATTTCCCCCTTAGGACTGCTTTTGCTGCATCCCAAAGATTTTGAACACTTGTATCTTCATTCTCATTAGTTTCCATGGATCTTTTCAATTCTTCCTTAATTTCCTGGCTGACCCTTTCATCTTTTAGCAGGATGGTCCTTAACCTCCACGTGTTTGAGGTCCTTCCAAACTTCTTGTTGTGATTTAGTTCTAATTTCAAGGCATTATGGTCTGAGAATATGCAGGGGACAATCCCAATCTTTTGGTATCGGTTCAGACCCTATTTGTGACCCAGTATGTGGTCTATTCTGGAGAAAGTTCCAAGTGCACCTGAGAAGAATGTGTATTCAGTTGAGTTTGGATGTAAAGTTCTATAGATATCTGTGAAATCCATCTGGTCCAGTGTATCATTTAAAGCTCTCGTTTCTTTGGAGATGTTGTGCTTAGAAGACCTATCGAGTATGGAAAGAGCTAGATTGAAGTCACCAAGTATAAGTGTATTATTATCTAAGTGTTTCTTCACTTTGGTTAATAATTGATTTATATATTTGGCAGCTCCCACATTTGGGGCATATATATTGAGGATTGTTAAGTCCTCTTGTTGGATAGGTCCTTTAAGTATGATATAGTGTCCCTCTTCATCTCTCACTACAGTCTTTGGGGTAAATTTTAGTTTATCTGATATAAGGATGGCTACCCCTGCTTTCTTTTGAGGACCATTCGAATGGTAAATGGTTCTCCAACCTTTTATTTTCAGGCTGTAGGTGTCCTTCTGTCTAAAATGAGTCTCTTGTAGACAGCAAATAGATGGGTCCTGCTTTTTTATCCAGTCTGAAGCCCTGCATCTTTTGATGGGGTCATTAAGCCCGTTCACGTTCAGAGTTACTATTGAGAGATAGGAGTTTAGTGTCATCATGATATCTATTCAGTCCTTGTTTTTGTGGATTGTTCCACTGAACTTCTTCTTAAAGGGGAATTTTAAGAGGCCCCCTTAAAATTTCTTGCAGAGCTGGTTTGGAGGTCACATATTCTTTCTTTCAGTTCCTGCCTGTCTTGGAAGCTCTTTATGTCTCCTTCCATTTTGAATGAGAGCCTTGATGGATAAAGGATTCTTGTTTGCATGTTCTTCTCATTTAGGACCCTGAATATATCCTGCCAGCCCTTTCTGGCCTGCCAGGTCTCTGTGGAGAGGTCTGCTGTTACCCTAATACTCCTCCCCATAAAAGTCAGGGATTTCTTGTCTCTTGCTGCTTTAAGGATCTTCTCTTTATCTTTGGAATTTGCAATCTTCACTCTTAAATGTCAAGGAGTGAACGGTTTTTATTGATTTTAGGGGGGGATCTCTCTATTTCCTGGATCTGAATGCCTGTTTCCCTTCCCAGATTAGGAAAGTTTTCAGCTATGATTTGTTCAAATACATATTCTGGCCCTCTGTCCCTTTCGGTGCCCTCGGGAACACCAATTAAACGTAAATTTTTCTTCCTCAGGCTGTCATTTATTTCCCTTAATCTATCTTCATGGTCTTTTAATTGTTTGTCTCTTTTTTCCTCAGTTTCCCTCTTTGCTATCAACTTGTCTTCTATGTCACTCATTCATTCTTCCACCTCGTTAACCCTTGTTGTTAGGACTTCTAGTTTGGATTGCATCTCATTCAATTGATTTTTAATTTCTGGCTGATTAGCTCTAAATTCTGCAGTCATGAAGTCTCTCGAGTCCTTTGTGCTTTTTTCTAGAGCCACCAGTAGCTGTATAATAGTGCTTCTGAATTGGCTTTCTGACATTGAATTGTAATCCAGATTTTGTAACTCTGTGGGAGAGAGGATTGTTTCTGATTTTTTCTTTTGAGGTGAGGTTTTCCTTCTAGTCATTTTGCTCAGTGCAGAGTGGCCAAAAGCAAGTTGTATTGGGAAAAGGAGAAAAAGAGAGGAGAGAAAGAAGGAAAGAAAAGAGAAAGAGGGAAAAAAAAGGAAGAAAAAAACGAAAAAAAAGAAGAAAAAAAGAAAAAGAAAGAAAGGAAAAAAAGGGGGTGGGGGAAGGAAACAAATCAAAAAGCAAAACAAATCAACAAAAAAAAAAAAGAAAAAGAAAAAGAAAAAAGAACCACGGGGGAGTATCTTCTGATTCTGTGTACTTTAAGTCCCTTGGCTTCCCCTGGAAGTTGTCAGTCAGTCTAGCTGGTGTTCTGGGGGAGGGGCCTGCTGTGCTGATTCTCAGGTGTTAGCAGTTGGGGGAGCTGCTGTGCCCCTGCCTGGTGCAGGGCTCAGTGGGGGTTGTTTACCCCGTGAGGCCCCAGGAGCAACAGCCCCAGTGGCGTGGCCAGCTCTGGAAACCTGGATTCAGCTCCGGCAGGAACTAAGGAGCTCTCCGTCTGCAGGGCCTGGAGGCTCCGGGGCGGGGCCGCTGATCTGCTCAGCTCGGGGCAGGAGCGTCCTCGCTGTCCTGGGCCCTCCCGGCCTCTGCCTGTCCCGGGGGGAGGCTGGATCCTGGTCTGTGTCCCGGGGCCCTGTGCTCCGGAGCCTGCGCTGTTGGATTCGCGCTCCCGCCCCGCAGCCCCCTCCGCGGAGCCGCCCCCGAGCCCCCCCGAGCTGCTCCAGGTCCCCCCGTGCGCGCTGCAGCCCTTAGGGAGCTCGGCGCACTCTCCCGGGGCGCAGGTGTCTGTTAGTGTCCCAGGGAGCCCGAGGGCATCCCCGCCCTCCTGGGTCCTGCTCCACCTCCCCGCGAGCCCCTTTCCGCCCAGGAAGGTCGGTGCAGCTCCTGCTCCTCCGGGTCGGGGCTCCCCTGTCCTGGGGACACTCGCCCCGGCCTCAGCCCGGCTCCTCGCGGGGCCCCTCCCCCTTGGAGGCCTTTTGTTTCTTTATTTCTTTTTCCCCATCTTCCTACCTTGATAGAAGCGCAAACTCTTCTCACTGTAGCATTCCAGCTGGTCTCTCTTTAAATCTCAGGCCGAATTCTTAGATTTTCAGGATAATTTGAAGGTTTTCTAGGTAATTTGGTGGAGACAGGTGATTTGGAGACCCTACTCTTCCGACATCTTGCCCCTCCTCCCCCTCAGTCTTTCTTTTAGGAAAACTTCTTATATTTTTCTCTTCCTGTAAGCCTTAGCCTTCTTTAATATTACTTCTAGATCCTATTCTATTCTCAATCATACATTTGCTCTGAAGGATTGTATTCATTCCCAGGCATTCAAATAGCAGTTGTATTTTGATGACTTCTGGGTCTTAACTCTTTTCTTAAATTGCTGTCTACCCTTGAGTGTCCTACAAGTAGTTCAACGTTTCGTGACCACAACTGAGTTCACCAGTCTCTAATACTAGCTGCTCCCCCTTTTTTCTTTGTCAGTTGTACAAAACATACTTCTTTGCTCTTAGCTATTCAGCCAGTGAAATGATCTCAGCATTGGTTTACCCTCTCTGTTTTTTTTTTTTTTAATTTAAAAAAATTTTTTTTTTAATTTTTTAAAGTTTTAAATTTTTTTTACCCTCTCTGTTTTTGTACTTATTCCATACATTTAGTCTCCAGTGCTGTCATTTCTCCCTCCTTAATATTACTTATTGAAAATGAAAAATTCTCTTCTTTCCCATTTCCTATATCCAATCTAGTTAACAATAGTCTCTAAGCATGGTCTCTTCATTGATGAGGATGGACTCCCTCATTACATTCTGTAAACTATAACCAGTGTAATTCTTCTAAAACACAAATGAGGAAATGCTACACCATGCTTAAAGCTGGCTAGTGACCTCTTACTATATTGATGCATAAACATTCCTTGATGTGGTTTATGAGGTCCTTCAAAATTTAGCCCCACCCAGATTTCCAGGTCCAGCTTATTTCCTTACTCTCCACTTACAGTATCTGCTGTGGCCATGTTGAAAGTCTTTTGGATTTTGGTTCTTCTAGTACTATGTTTTTTGTCACTACTACTGGATCTTACCAAATGCAGTTTGCTCTTACTGGAAATTTACCTTAATCTGGAAATTCCCTTTTCTGGCTCCTATTCATTCAAACATGTAGTATTACTCTAGTTGTCCCTGCCTCTGAGAAGCCCATCCTTACCAAATGCAGATTTCCTTGACTGGTGCTCCCATGATGATTCATTAACATAACATTCAAACTTTCTTGAGATTTCTTGTTTGTCTTTCTTCTCTGTCAGATGAAGAGGGATGCATCTAACATGGTCTTCGCAGCATATTCTGTACCTAGCAAACTACATTTGTTGCGATAATGAATTAATGATGTATGCATTATTCTATTCTCCTTTCTCATTTTGGCACACCCACTTCTCAATTAAATTGCTTCTAACTTCTCTATATTATTTCTTTATCTTTTAATCAGACTTTTAAAGACCATAAGATGTTTAAAATATCAGCTGTTAATACCTGCGGCATTTTCTTTCCAGTAGTATTTAAGATTGTTTAAAGTGACAGCCAAAAACAACCAAATACTCTGAGGTTGTGATTTCTTAGGTTAGGACAACAGAAGTAAAAACTAGATATACACTTATTAAAGGTGGGCAGCAGAAGCATTTTAGAATCAACATTAATTTCTCCTGCACATATTTTATTTAGTAGATTCACACTGAATCTACTATTTTGCCAGTCACACATGTATATTGTTGTCAGTTTCTCTAAGCAAATGTAGATGACTCAAACTTCAGATGTAATCAAAATGTTAGGTGAATTGGGGATTTTTATCCTTAAAAATAAAATGTGGTTATAGTTATCATGAATTCTCATTTTGCTGTTTTGTAAGAAAATTGTACTGCCTCTTCTAGTGCTTTCACAGAGAGCCACAGATGTCAGTGCCTGACAGCAAACCTGGCTCAGTGGTGGCCTAAGTGTCTGTAAGTTACCCCTCCCAACTGACCTAGTTTATCACACCTTCAGAGAAGACAAGCTATTCTTAGGGCACCCAGGTGCACAGATTGAGCAGGTTTTGCAGAGGCATTTCTGTCACAAGTTAACCTGTGTTTAATATGAAATATTGAGTTATTTCATCAAATTTAATTCATGAGATTTAATGGTTTATTTTAGTTCTTTTTTTATGCACTTGTATCTGGGCCATGTTTCCTTATGAATACAAAAATTTTTAAAGTAAACTTAAGAGTGTTATTTACTGTTATATATTAAGCATTAAGCATTGACATGCTTAGTGTCAAGAAAATATATTATGACTTGACTGGGATAGTTAGAAGTAGGCTGGGACCAGCAGCACTCACGATATTAAAATACAGAGAATTTGATAGCCTCATCTTTGACACAGTACAAGAGAGAATCTAGCAGTTATTTAGAAGACACGATGTTATGGTGAATTATGAAACCTCCAGTTAACGGGTTGCCCGAGATACTGTGTGTATATATGTATGTGTTTGACTTGTATTTGACTTGAATGGGGTACTCTATTATGTGAGACATTATCCCATGGGCAATTGTGTATATGAACAGCCTATAACTCAAATCATTAGAAGACCTGAAACTATCTTTATATAATAATACAGCTTCTCTTTTCTCCCTGTACTTCATAATAGAGAAATTCTAGAAAAAGCCAGAAGGAAAAAAAATTTTTTCCCCTGGCACATTCCTATCTTCTGATCCGAAGTCCTCAAATAAAACGGCCAATTCTTATTGTCACATTCTAGCCATCTTTCTCTTATGAAATAAATATTTTTAAAGGAATTAAAAGGAGAGTCAAAAATAAAGTATAAGCGTATAATTAGAAAGAAAATATTTGGATACCTGGGTGGCTCAGTGGTTGAGCGTCTGCCTGGTTGTAAAATCCATCAGCATGGTGAGATCTATGAAGTATCCCAATAGGAGGTCATGGTCTCAGAAGATGAAATTGTTTCAAGATCTAGAGTGCTGAGATGGTCCAAAAATATGACACTGAAAAGACATTGAACATGCCCTGTTCTCTCTGCCAAGAAAGGCTGTTTTTATTATTCTCTCTCTCTCTCTGATACAGGCAAAAATAAAAGTTTCTTCCTCCTCCAAAATAAATCAACTGCAAGAATCTATGCTAATTTGCTCCAGCATATGGAAATCCAATTGCATTTAGAGTTCCAGATTTTAAAGTATTTTATCAGGTTTGTCATGATGTACCATCATCTATTATGTCCTGAATTATTTGTGCACAGGCCAATCATGTCTGAAAATGAGAACAAGGTAGAAAAGACCACCCTGCATCATTTTTTAATTTAGAATTTCTTCTAAAATTCTTTTAGAAATACAGTGTTGATTTTGGTTTACTGTTTTGGTGAAAGTTCATTCACAGACATTTACACTTGATGCATGACACTATAATATACCTCATTCCAAAGGTCAGAGAGCAAATGTGCAATTCTTCCAGTTACCAGGAAGTTTTAACATAGCTATACATTCAAGAATTAGAAAATTTCCCACAGAGTATATTCTTACTACAACCTCTGGTTTACAGA
The DNA here is from genome assembly GCF_048164855.1 of Canis lupus baileyi. Classification (NCBI taxonomy): domain Eukaryota; kingdom Metazoa; phylum Chordata; class Mammalia; order Carnivora; family Canidae; genus Canis; species Canis lupus. The sequence goes on along the minus strand of NC_132852.1, from coordinate 6,546,216 downwards.
ATTAGTTGAGAACACAATTTATCACCTATCATTTCACATTCTCACCATTGAACCATTGTCATGTTTTGGGTCATAGTTAATATTAGCCCATACACAATGTCATGTAATCCCTGAAAATCTTTGCTTATTTGTCCCCAGAAAATCATTTCCTTGCCATATTAGTATAGATCCATTTATTGAATGTCAAGAGGAAAATTCATAGTAATTTTGCTTATGGCAGCATCTAAGCATCCCATTTGTTTGCAGACTCTTCCTTTTTTGCAGTGTCCTGATTCTGTATATTTTCAAAGTTGAGAATTCAGTAAAGAAGTGACTCTCAAAAAAAAAAAAAAAAAGAAGTGACTCTCTATCTCTCCATTATGGTAACTGAAGTCAGATTTCTCTTTTCAGACCTGGAAGTTTTTAAAATTTTGTCCTTATTTCTATCTTACAAATAGGCACCAAGAGCCGGACGTGGGATTCGATCCCGGGTCTCCAAGATCGCGCCCGGGCCAAAGGCAGGCGCTAAACCACTGCGCCACCCAGGGATCCCTAAAGCGAAGATTTGAGCAAGATCTTCTCACGACCTTGGCAAGTGAAAGGGGAGAGTAATCCTTGTGAAGATGACCAGAGCTGTCTCCATTAACAAAGACCTCCCATCCAAGGAAAAAGACTTTACCAGAGCATTATTGAAGCTGGGTAAAGGTATCCCTCTAATTCCAGTTTCCTATAGTTTTCTTGTCTTACTAAAGGGAGAAGGAGAGAATACTATATAAGAAGAAACGTATGTGAAGTTCAGAAGGTAAGAAACAGGTCCACAAAATGACTGAGATTTAGTCATAAGATTTTAGAGGGTTTCCCTTCCAAGACCCCAATACAATAATAGTGGATTATAGGTGAAAGTTTGCAAGACATGAGACTCTGAAAAAAATACATGGGAAAGCCCAAAGTTTCTGGCATTTATAGCTACAGTAATCATCAAACAAAGCCAGACTCCTAATCATATACACAAAATCCTCACAGGAGAGGCCTGCTTATCTCACCTACTAATACCCAAAACTACATGTTCAGCTTTCAACAAAAAAAATTACAAAGAATACAAAAAAGACAAGAAAAAACACAGTGTGAAGATACAAAGCAAGTATTAGAATCAGATTCATATAAAACACCAATGTTGGAATTACATGGTAGAAAATTTAAAGTGACTAGGATTAATATGTTTAAAATTCTTAGAATAGAAAATAATAGAAACAGGGATAAAAACCCTATGAAAAGAGTAAAAAAGTCAGAAATTAAAAACACATAGACAAAAAGGAAAAATGACTTTCATGATTTTACAAGTAGATATGCACTGCTGAGTACAGAATTTCTGAGTTTGAGATAGGTAAAGAACATATCAAACTAAAGTGCAAAGAAAATATTAACTAAATAAAAAAAAGAAAACAAACAACAAAAAACAGAAAAGATCATCTAAGAACCATAGGATGGTTTCAAAAGATGTAACATATGCTTAATTAAGAGACCAGAAGAATAAGAAAGAAAGAATGGAGAAGAAATATTTGAATGAGTAATGTCTGAGGATACTCTAATACACACCAAATCACAAACACTAGAAGCTCAGAGAACATCAAGCAAGTTAAAACAAACAAAAATACACTATACTTGGGTATATATTATTCAAATTATAAAAAACTAAATGAAAGAGAAAATCTCAAAGCAAGATATAGAAGATAAATACTTCACCTACAGAGAAAAGGAGTAAGAATCACAATGGACTATTATCCAAAACTATATAAGCAATAAAAAGTGAAATATTTAAAGTGCTTTAAAAAAACTAGAATTCTATTTCCAGTGGAATTATCCTTCAAAGAGAAGAAGAAATATAAGGTATTTTAAGGCAAACAAAAACAGAGAACTCATCACTAGCTGATCTTTTATTTCTTTTTTAATTTTTAAATTTTGATAGAAGGAAAATTATTTAGTTCAGTAGCCTGGATCTATATTAATAAGAAAGAATGTCAAAGAAGAAATATTAAGGTAAAATAAAATTTGTTTATTTTTAATCAATCTAAAATATAACAGTTTAAAGTATTATTGGGTGATTATAGTATAGGGATAAGTGAAATGAATGACAGTGTATCTATAAAGGACAAAAGGGAAGAATTGGAAATGATCCATCATAAGTTACCTGCACATGAAGTGGAGCAATACTATTAGTAGGTTAACACAGATTAGCTGAACTCTAGGGAACTATGCATAGTTTTTAAAGGAAGTAAATCAAAATAATAACGAAGGACATAAATGGAATAATAAAATAACTAGAAGATAAGAAGGCAGTAAAAGAAGTGAAAAGAAGGAATAGAAAACAGATACAAATATGGTTGATACCAATCAAAATATGTTAATAATCAGTTTAAATGTGAAAGATCTAAATACAGTGGTTAAAGACAGAACTAGTCAAAATAATAAAAAAGACACAACTATATATTACCTAGAAAACATCCTCTAAATATAAAGAAGTTGATAAGACGTAAAATGATGGATGAAGATATATTTATGGTAGAACTAATCAAAACAAAGTCAGACTAGTTATATGCATTTCAGACAAAACAGACATCAGAACAAGGAAAATTATCAGTTATCAGTGATAAAGAGAAGTACTATGAAATAGTAAAGAAGCTTATTCTCCAAGAACTAACAACCCTAAATATATATGCATCTAAGGACAAAGCATCAAAATATCTGGGGCAAACAGTGATAATATATTATAATTCATAAATCAAAGATGCAGAAAATCAGAAGAGATATAATTGGCCTAAACAATATATCATCCACCTACCTAATTGAATATCCTAAAAATATTCCATCCACAAGGAGTAGAATATAATTTCTTCTCAACCTTACATGAAATATTCACTAAAATAGATTACATAGGGCCATAAACCACACCTTAGCACATCTTAAAATGTATAAATCAAACAATAAATATCTTAGATCACAATGAAGTCAAACTAGAAATTAGTAATAGAAGCCCACCTGGAAAATCCTCAAATATTTCTAAAAACACAATTCTTAACAGTACACAGGTCACAGAAATGTTAAAACATTTCAAAAAATTCTTAACTAAATGAAAATAGAACTCATTAAAAATGTGCCAAATGCAGGAAAAAAGTAGTGCTTAGAGAGAAATTTATAGCATAAAACACATATGTTAAGATACAGGAATAACTAAAACTGTCAGTTTGGGAAACCAGAGAAAGAAGACTAATGTAAGCAAGCAGAAGAAAAGAAACGATAATTTTGAAATGAACAGAAATAAAACTCAAATTAAGAAAAAAATAGGGAACAATCAACCAAAACAACACCTCCTTCTTTGAAAAGATTAATAAAATTGATAATCTTCTAGGTAGGCTAAAAAAGAAAAAAAGAGACGAGAAGAGGAGAGGAGAGGAGAAGAGAGGAGAAGAGAAGAGAAGAGAAGAGAAGAGAAGAGAAGAGAAGAGAAGAGAAGAGGAGAAGAGAAGAGAAGAGAAGAGAAGAGAAGAGAAGAGAAGAGAAGAGAAGAGAAAAGAGAAGAAAAAGAAAGAGGAGGAGGAGGAGAAGGAGAAGAAGAAGGAGGAGGAAGAGCAGAGGGAGAGGGAGAAAAGATGAAGGAAGGAAGGAAGGAAGGAAGGAAGGAAGGAAGGAAGGAAGGAAGATAGAAGCAAATTACAAATGTCATAAATAAAAGCCAATACTACATCTACCATGGGATTAAAAAAGATAACAAAGGGCGGCACCTGGGTGACTTAGTCCCTTAAGCATCCAACTATTGATTTTGGCGCAGGGTGGTGAGCCAACTCTGATTTTAGGATCTCAAGGTGGTGAGATCCAGCCTGAAGTCAGGCTCTATGCTGGACGTGGAGCCTGCTTAAGATTCTCTCTTTCCTTCTTTTCTGCCTCCCCCTTATGCTCATGTGCTCTCACTCTGTCTCTCTCTCAAATAACTAAAATAAAATAATAAAATAAAATAAAATAAAATAAAATAAAATAAAATAAAATAAAATAAAATAAAATAGATAACATAGGAATACATTAAATAATAATTTTGTGCCCATAAGTCTGGTAATTCAGGTAAATGGAATACTTTGTGAAATATACAAACTACCACAAGTCTCAGAAAGACAGATAAACTTGAGAGTGTTTTATCTATTAAGAAAGTCAGTTCATGGGATCCCTGGGTGGCGCAGTGGTTTAGCGCCTGCCTTTGGCCCAGGGCGCGATCCTGGAGACCCGGGATCGAATCCCACGTCTGGCTCTTGGTGCATAGAGACTGCTTCTCCCTCTACCTATGTCTCAGCCTCTCTCTCTCTCTGTGATGACTATCATAAATAAATTTTAAAAAAATTAAAAAAAAAGAAAGTCAGTTCAACTCAACTAACCATTTAAGGAAAAAATGAAAGCAATTATCAACAATCACTTAAGTCAATAGGATTAGTAAAAGCACTTCCTAACTTATTCTACAAGGCCAGTGATATCCTAACAACAAAACAAGATAAATACCTATAAGGAATAAAAACTATAGATTAAGACCTTTTTAGGAACATTAACAAATCTCATGAACATAGAAGAAAAGTGAATTAATTCGTTCAATTAAATATTAACATATCAGATCTAATAATGTATAAAAAATTATACACCATGACCAAGGGAGATTTATTCCAGATACACAGAGCCAGTTCAAGATGTGAAAATCCATCAATGTACTACACTATTAATGTAATCTTTAAACCATCAAAGACTAAAGAAAAAAATAGTATGACCATAGCAATTCATGCAGGAAAAAAACATTTCACAAGGTGTAAAAATCTTAATTATGTAAACCTCTCAGCGAAGCAAGAATAAAGAAGGATATCTCCAATTTATTTTAAAAAATCTACAGAAGCAAAACTGACTTCATGTTTAATGGTGAGAAACTGGACCCTTTCCAACTAAGACTGGGAACAAGGGAGGATGTTTTCTCTATAGTCCCATTCAATGATATATAAAGAATCCTAGTTAGTGTAAGAAAATAAACAAACAAAAGGAAATTGATTATTTGCAGATTGAGAAGGAAGATATAAACTATCTCTAGTCACAAATAATTTGATTGATTTTTTTTAAATCCCAAAGAATTAAGAACTCATAGAACTCATAAGTGAGTAGAGGAAGATGGATAAAGGATAAATATACAAAGAGTGATTCTATTTTCTTTCCAATAAAAGCAATTAGAATTTGATATTTAGGACATGAACTGACATTTTACCAAAGACATACAGACAGACAACAGACCCATGAAAAGATGCTGAATATCACTCATCATGGGGGAAATGCAAATCAGAATTACAGTGAGATATCACCTCATGCCTGTTAGAATGGTTAAAATCAACAACAAGTGTTGGTGAGGATGTGGAGAAACTGTAGATGAGAATGGAAACTAATACTTTCACTCTGGAAAACAGTATGGAGTTTCCTCAAAAAATTTAAAATAGAACTACCATACAGATCTAATAATGGCATCATTGAATATTTACCTAAAAAGTACTAAGACACTAAATCAAAAATATATCTGCACCCTTATGTTCATTACAGCATTATCTATAGCCAAATTATGGAAGGGTCCATCAATAAATGAATGTGTAAAGAAAATGTGTTACACACACACACACACACACTCACAATGGAATAATATTCAGCCATAAAAAATGAAATCTTGCCATTTGTAACAACATGGACGGAGCTAGAGAATATAATGCTAAGCGAAATAAGTAGTCAGAGAAAGACAAATACATATGATTTTACTCATATATGAAATTTAAGAAACAAAACAGATGAATGAAGACCAGACAAAGGGATACAAACCAAAAAACAGATCATTGGCTATAGGGAATAAACTGATGGATACCAGAGGGGAGATAAGCAGAAGGATGGGTGAAATAGGTGAAAGGGATTAAAAGACACTTATCTTGATGAGCACTGAGTAATACATAAAAATTTTGAAGCACTATCTTGTACACCTGAAATTAATATTATAACACTATATATTAACTATACCTAAAATAAAATAAATAAAAATTCTAAAAATACCCTTTACAACAGTATCCCAACACTGAAATCCTTAACAAGAATGAATTTAACAAAATGTATATAGGAATTGTATGTGGAAACTATAAAATATTGATGAAAAAACTCAAAGAAGATTTAAATAAATGGAGATTTATTACATAGTTTTGTTTTGGAAAACTTGTTATTATTAAGGTGTCAATTCTCTTAACTTGGTCTTTAGATCCAACTCAATCTCAATGCAAACAGATCTAGTAGAGCCAACACAATACTGAACAAGGACAAAGTTGAAAGACTCATACAATATTTCAGAATTACTATAAGCTACAGCTATTGAGATAGTTTGACACTGGAAAAGAAAATAATAATTGAACAGATTAGAAAGCACCAAAATAAAACATAAAATCAGTCAACTAAATAAATACCAACTAAAGTAGTAAGGGTAATTCAATGAAGCAATGATAGGCTTTTCATTAATGGCTGAAATGCTTAGATGTCCGTATGGAAAAGAATGCACATAGAAACTGAACTTACACAAAAACTAGTTCTGAATGCAGCAAAAACTACACAAGTATAAAATTTCCTGATGAAAATGTGAAACTTAATGAAGAAAGTCTTCATAACCTTGGCTTTGTGAGTTTTCTGATGCAATAGCAGCATAATTAATAAGCAAAAATTTTAAACACTGGATTAATAAAAAGCTGCAAATATGGATCCTCAAATGATACTAGCAAAAGTATGAGATAGTTAGTCATAGGCTGGAAGAAAAGATTTGCAAAAGACACATCTAATAAAAAAATTTCTATCTAAAATTTATTGAGAACTCCTCAAACTCAGGAATAAGGAAATAAAGAGCCAAACTTTTTTTTTAAAAAAAGTAAATGTTCTAAAATTATACATTAAGGAAGATATATGAGTGGAAAACAGTAATATGAAAAGATATTCAAAGTTTTTTCAATTAGGAAATTACAAATTAAAACCTCACTGATATGCTAAAACATTTGAATGGCTAAATTAGGAAAAAAAAGACAATACCAAATGCTTATGAGGATGTGGAGCAACATAAACTCTCATTTCCTGCTGGTAGGAATGCAAAATGAAACAGCCACTTTGGAAGACAGTTTAGCAGCTTTACAAAGTTAAGTAAGCATAGCCTCACTATATATACAGCAATACTACTCTTAGGAAATTGGTTGAGTAATTTGAAATTGCTTGAGTAATTCTGCACATACATAAACCTGACTGCAAACGTTTATGGAAGCTTTATTCATAATGGCCAAACACTAGAAGAAACTAAGATGTCCTTCAAAGGTGAATGGATGAATAAACAGAGGTATACCTATACAACAGACTATTACTTGATAAAAATTTTAAAAAGAACTTTAAGGTACAAAAACACATGGGTAAAGTAAAAATGCTTACTGCCAAGTGAAAGGATCCTGCCTGGAAAAAAAAAAAAAAAACTCTATAATTCCAATAATCTGACATTCTGCAAATGTTAATACTATAGTTATGGTAAATAAATCAGTGGTTCCCAGTTCAGGAAGATGGACAGATTGAATAAGCAAAGGATGGCATATTTTCTTGGGGCAGTGAAATTACTATCTATAACACTGGAGGGTGACTATAAGACATTAAACAATATTATTTGTATATTATTTATAAAAAGATCAAGTAATTCAATAAGATTTAATAGGATAGATATGTGTTTATTTTCCAACATTTAAAAATATATTTAATGTATTTTTGCAATGCCAAGATTTCCATTAAGACAACTCATGAAAATGATCTGGGAACTGTCATTAGTTAATAATTGTTTAAAAATGCAATATTCTATCAATTTATCAACTGCACATGTTTTTACATTTTTAACCTCTGTGACATTAAGTTGAGTCTTATAATGGATGGCATGTCATACCCTAATTGGCAAGATTTTTCTTTCTCAGTGGTATATGTAAAATGATACATATAAAAAATTAAGGAAATGAAGCATTTTGCGTATTAGACTTTGCTTTAATTTTTGTTTTCATTTTTCCAGAGTAAGGAAAAATATAAAAGCAAGTAAAAATTATAGTTAGCATAACTTGAGATGTTCTATTTTTATTATCTTTAAAAAGATTGTGCTCTTTTTTTTTTTTTGAGAGAGAGAGAAAGAGAGAGGGAACATGTTAGAGCATCCGCATGCAAGGTGGTGGGGGGACAGAGAGAGAATCTTATGCAGGCTCCAGGCCCAGAATTTATGGAGTTGATGCAGGGCTTGATCTCATGGCCCCAAGATCATGACCTGAGCAGAAATCAAGAGTTGGATGATTAACTAACTGGGCCACCCAGACGCCATTAGAGATTGTATATTTTATTTAGGTCTTCCCTTAAAAATCAGTAATATTCTCAGGAAAGAAACTTTGAAATGATGCTTAGAATTAGTTCAAAATACACATATTGGTAATCTGAAAAAATATTAAAATGTCATGGAAATATTTGCACATATCATGATATTGAAATGCCATTAACTGGAATGAGGAACATAAGATACCATGATTGTCACTTCTACTCCTAAATGATCAAGCTCAGTTTAAGACCAAGTATTATTTCCCCCTGAAAATGAGATAAGAAAGGCTAGATCTTTGATCTCCATAGAGTAGCAATGGGTAAAGAGATGCTTTTGAAATTTATCATTTATAGACCACCATAAGTCTACATAAGGAAAAGTTTTTATTCCAGTTATGTTTTGATTTTCCCTAAAAAAGAAGACCACATAAAATATAGGGAATTTAGGACACAGGTAAAAAACAAAATATGATCATCCTTAAATTGATAAGAGAGAGAACAGTTCTATTAAGATTTTAAAGATAAGCTGTACAGATATTATAAGATATTAACTTGGAAACCTTGACTGAGGCCGTAAGATATAATACGTAAGACATTCTTATAGACCAAGATGCAAATTTTCAAACAACATTTCTGAAAATCAATTTCATCACCCTTACAATCTTTCATTTGCATGGAGAATAAGAAAATCACTCCTCATTGTATCTGCAATCAGATGTTCCCAGCCTAGGGAATACAAAGCTAATGTATTTCTTCTTCCATTTGACTTGCCTCTTGTCACTCTACTAAAGATTGAAGAGATTAGACACTGTGCTTACCAGAATGGAGAGGAGAGGAGGAAAAAATAACAAAGGAAAGAAAGAGAGAAAGAAAGAGAGAGAGAGGGGAGGGAGGGAGGGAGGGAGGGAGGGAGAAAGGAAGGAAGGAAGGAAGGAAGGAAGGAAGGAAGGAAGGAAGGAAGGAAGGAATATTTATTTAGATTTTCCAATTCTAAATTCTCTTCAACTACCAGGACAGCCCTGTTTTTAAAATATAGTCCTGTATGTAGACCTGGATAACACATGGGCATGTTTTCCTCAAATTATTAGTATAAATTTTGTATTCCTCAATCTTTAGCATCCTACGTGTGTGGAGAGGACCACTTGCACGCAAGGAAGGAAGGAAGGGAAGAATGCAGTAGAAATGACTCATCTGCCTTCCATTACTCAAAGTTCTCCCCTGCAGTAGACCCCATTAGGGGAAGAAAAGTCACTGTAATGTTTAAGGAAGTTGGATATTGGGAGTTTAATTATTAACTGGTAACTACCATTCAAATTACTAAATTAAGATTGTTTTGCAACTTGTAATGATATTAGAATCTTCCTACTTTCATCATATATTTTCCATAAATTTTAAAGTTACCATCACTATTAGGGCTTTCCTTATTCTTTATTGTTTGAAATATCACTTATATACTTAGAAAACGAAATTGTAGTATACATATTTGAAATACATGTTAGGTTATTAAGTAAACCATTTTCATGATGTTTTTAACAAATGTGTACTTTGATTTATATATTCTGAGATACACGCAAGATAAAATTGGTGTCACTCTGCTTTCTCCCTAGGATTAAAAAGATTTTCCAATTCTAAATTCTCTTCAACTACCAGGACAGCCCTGTTTTTAAAATATAGTCCTGTATGTAGACCTGGATAACACATGGGCATGTTTTCCTCAAATTATTAGTATAAATTTTGTATTCCTCAATCTTTAGCATCCTACGTGTGTGGAGAGGACCACTTGCGGTTTCTTGTCCTGTATGGTCATTTATTTAAGGACTGCACATATTCTGTAAAGAAGCTACCATAATTCCATGCTTTCTAGGCACTAGAAACTATTTTAAGTACTTAAAAATATTATTTATTTAATCGTCTCAACATCTGTAAGTGGAAAGTATTGTAATTATACCCATTTTAAAGCTGAGGAGACCAATGCCCAGAGAGTTAGGGAACTGTCCAAGGTCACACGGTTACAAAACAGCAATCCTGGAATTTGGCCCCAGGCACTCTTGGCTGTGGTGGCCACCACAGGGCCTACTGTCCTGCACTGCCAAGGAGAACTTTCCAAAAACAAGCAGGGAGTGTGCTTTGATCATTTATAAAGCTCAGCAGCCAGAGTGGAACATGAGTGGGAGGGTTTGTTGCCAACGAAAAAGAGAGCTGATAGTGGGCAGGTCTCCAGACTGGACAAAATGAAGAGCTGAGCCAAGACAGGGGCAATGCAATTGAGACAGTGATGGAGATGGAAGAGAATGAAACAACAGAATTTAGAGAGAGGTGAGGAGGAGGAATAGGTCTACCTGTGGTTTTCTGACTTTGAAAAAAACCAAATCCCTTTGTCTCCTGTTTACTTCAAATTGGTTCCTTCCACTCTGTGGAGAGAATATTTTGGGAAATCTGTAATTTCCCTGATATATGTCGGTGTATCAGTTTGGAAAGGTTGGTAAATATAGCCCCAAATCTGAAATTTAGAAAGGAAGAAATAAGACAGATTGTATGTGTTATAAGGCCGGTACCAAAACAGGTACTTTGCTCCCAAGGGCACACATTTCTAAGCTGAGATCTATGAACTTGATCTCTGGATGGGCTCTAAAGGGTCTGAGCCACTTAAAATTGCAGGCAAAATTGTGCGTACCTTTGCGTCTCCGCGCTTCTCTGGGGAGGGTGTCCAAGCCTGTGTTAGAGTCTCAGGGGCTTTGTGACACAACAAAGCTCATAAACCACAGTCCGAGACCCTTAAGGTAAGTGCCATACTTTTTTATAACATAGTGCGGTGCTCAGGATTAGTCTGCAGACAGACCATCTCAGTTTAAAGCCTGCCTCTGCCACCTGCTTTTTTATGACTGTGAGCAAGTTTTTTTTTTTTATTCTCTCCATGCCTCAGTTTCCTCATCTGAAAAACGAGGAGTCTATTCTAGTAGTTTTGAGGGTTTAGTCAATACAGGTAACGTTAAAAGGGCAGTGCTGGCACCAAAATAAACTCTGATATGCTCTAACTCTTCCCTTGACCAGCAACATTTATTTTTCTTCACATAGAACTGTATCTTGCAGTCATTCCTGCCACATGGAGAGATTACATTAATATTATATTATGTAAAATCATTAGCTCAGTAACTATTGTATGAAACTAAAATGCACCCCTCAGATAGGGAGGGGCAACACTCTTCATCAAGCCCTGTACACGGGTATAATACACAAGAATCATAAAGAATGAATATTTTATGGATTCCTACCTAGAAATATTCACATTCTATAGATCTGTGGTCAGGCCAAGGTTCTGCATTTGTAATAAGGGGCCTCAGATATGAATGATTTAGGTAATCCAGAGAGCAGCCTGAAGAGCATTATTTTAATTGTTCTACTTTCGTCCTTTTATACCTGCAGTCCTCCTAGTTATATTAGTCAGGAGTGATGGGATCTCTAAAATCTACAGATCATACATAAATTGCCCATGAACAAACAGGGGTGGAATGGATAAACAAATGTCCTTTTGTTTCCCAGGAAAGCTGGTTACTTCGCCCCCTTAGAAAAAAAATGCCTATCGCTTTTCTACTCCCAAACTAGCTCTTGTTATTTAAAATACATCTTATTAAAATTACTTCTGTTATAATTTGGAGATCCTTAAATTTCCATCTGGCTATAGCTTCATTCCCTGTCATAGCAGTGCCTTTGCCACAAGCGTCCAAGGCATGATTATGCCAATCAGTCATGTATTAGAACATTTTCTGTTTTCCCAAGAGCATGTCTAAGAAGCGAAAATTAAAAAAAAAAAAAACACTCACACACCCCTCACAGTTTATAATCTGATTTTGCATGAGAAGTCTGCAAAACCACAATGATACGAAAATCTGTGAGCATCTTGCACCAAGACATTGATGGTATTCTGGTTTTTCGATATCATGTGGATTCTTTAAAAATTAATTTCTCATCTTCCGAGTAGCTAAATATTTTGAAACTATGTAATTTTTCCATCACAGAAAAAAGAATTTAGAAACATATTTCTTGGCATATCATTCCAATGGGAATTTCATGCAAAAGTAATATTTTAACAGCAGGCTGGAAGGAAGACTCATTGCCTTGTCAAGTGCCGGTTACAAAATTAGACACAGCCTTAAAGGGAATAAGTGGGGGATTAAAATGTTTTTGAAGCTGCTCATTTGTCTAAACTTTATTAAAATTTCCATGAAAGGGTAATGATATTGATCGACATATTGTCATATATACAGAACAAAAACAAAGTGAACGGAAGAATGATAAATTATTTCGCCTTAAAAATTCACGTTACTGATGGCCAGTGCTATCTGAACTGTATTTAGATGAATTAAGCAGATGCTACCCTTCTATTTCTAACAAAAGGAATGAAATTCAAATCAAAACATAGGAAGGCAAATCTCAGAAAAGTATGTGAAGGTTTAAAGCGGCCACAAGTCTACGAGTTGAGATGTCCTTAGCAAACAATTATTCCATCTAATACATCATTGATATCATTACCATATTTATCACCAGTATGCAATGTTTATAAATTGTGTTGACCTCAGTGACTAATTTAGGTTACAAATCGTGAATCACTGTATCATTTTTCGCTTCCATTTCTTTTAATGTCTGGGTCCTTTCTGGTTTCAGAGTGATACATTCTGGGTTCTGTAGTCCTTTGGGCTAATATCTTTTATACAGGGTGGGGGGGCTGAGCCATCTATCCCTTTGATGGAATCTGCTTTGTAAATAGACTGATGTACACTTTTTGTACACAAATATGTTTGTATACAAATCATGTTTCCTACTTTGAATTTTTTTTTCCTGTGTGTGAATATATCATCATACTCCAGAGTAAACGACTGGATACACCAGGTCTACTGGAGTAGACCGTATCTGGGGATCTCACGGACAGAAGAGTGATGGGTGCCCAGGTGCCTGCTTCTTTCGGGACCCCCCAAAGAGTTGTCGGTGGGGTTTTAAGCCACACAGTGTTCTGTTTTGTTTCTTAAACTTAGAGGAAACTTCTTTTTAAAATGACAACAAAGGGGATCCCCGGGTGGCTCAGCGGTTTAGCGCCTGCCTTCAGCCCTGGGCCTGACCCCAGAGACCCGGGATCGAGTCCCACGTCGGGCTCCCTGCATGGAGCCTGCTTCTCCCTCTGCTGTGTCTCTGCCTCTCTCTCTCTCTCTCTGTGTGTCTCTCATGAATAAATGAAGAACATCTTAAAAACAAATAAAATGAGAACAAAGAACATAAACCGTTGTGGCCGCGATAAAGGGACAGCAGGGAGGACGGGGACGGCCAGGGACTTCCACGGCAGGTCTTCTACCTCCTGGAAACGAGCTCGTCCCAGACTCTGGTCACTTCGTGGTCTTCTTGGGTCCGCTCAGCGGTCTTCCCTGGAGAGTGGGTGAGATCTGCTGCTTCCCCGCGCCCCAGGCCCCCCAGGACCTGAGGGCTTCCATCACCCCCTTCCGTCCCTCACAGGGCTTGAAGGGGTTGGAGAAAGATCTTTTCCCATGCTGTTTGTCTCATAAAGCCCTATTTTTTTCTCTTCCAGAACCTTCCAGAGTTCGGCTTTGGCGAGTCTCCCGACCCCGTGTCCGAGCACCTGCAGGGGAGGAGGGTGCACGGGGCGGGGCGGGCTCGGACACCGGGTGGGCTGGGGTGGGGTGTGGAACTCGCCAAAGCCGAACTGTGAAAGGTTCTGGAAGAAAAAAAAAAAAAAAAAGGGAAAAAGGACTTTATGCACACAAACAGCATGGGAAAAAAATCTTTCTCCAACCCCTTCAAGCCCTGCGAGGGACGGAAGGGGGTGATGGAAGCCGTTTGGTCCTGGGGGCCCAGGCGAGCCCGAGGAAGGCGCAGATGCTCCTGGGAGCCCTCCGGCCACGTGCACCCTCGTCCCCTGCAGGTGCTCCCCTGCAGCTCCTCACACCTGCCCTTCCGCAGTCAGTCCCTGCGTGTGGCTGCGCGGGGGCGCCCAGGTCCTCCGCCCCGCTCTCCTCCCCCCCCCCGCAGCAGGTGCACCCGGGAGGGGGCGCACGGGGGCCCGAGGGCAGCTGCCAACCAGGGTTCAGACGCGGAGGCGGCGCAGGTGCAGGTGCAGGTGCAGGGACCTCGGGGCTCGGCCGCTTCCTGTGGCCCCGCGCACCCCCCCCCCCCCGCCGCAGTGCGCAGGTGCGAAGGCGCCCGCGGGGGTCCACGGGCTGGGGGGGGGGCTCCAGGCAGCGCCCTCGCCGCCGACCCGCAGGTGCCGGAGCGCAGCCGGGTCAGGCCCCAGGCGGGCCCTGCACCCCCCAGGAGGGCCCGGCTCAGCGGGCGGGGCTCCCCGAGAGGCCGCGGTTGCCTGCCGGGCTCCCGAGGGTCTTCCCCGCGGCGCATCCCCTCCCGCGGCAGGTAAGGCTCCGCGCCCCCCGCCCCCGTCTGCTCCAGGGGCCCCTCGCGCCCGCAGGACGCCGGCCGTTGGGTCGTTGGGCTGGTCCCGGGCGGGGCGGGGCGGGGCGGGCTGTCGGGCCCCCGGCGCCCCGGGCCGCCGCCTCGGTCTCCCCGCGCAGGGCGGCCCGCTGAGGGCTGCGTCCCCAGAGAAGCCACAGGCCAGCCCCGGGGCAGGCCCGAGAGCGCCGGCGGGTGCTCCCAGGAGGAGCCTGGCGGGGCCTGGCGGGCTGCGGGGGGGCCGGGGGGGCTTCTCCGCCTCCCCCGGGGCAGCACCAGGAAGCCGAGCAGGGACCCGGGGGAGCCTGGGCCGCTCTTCTGTCCTGGAGCCCGCAGCCCGGAGGCTCTGCTAGCCTCCCCCTGTTGGGGCCGGGGCACCCTGACACGCCCGGGGAGGCTGGGCCCTGCCAGCACCTGCCGAGGCGGGGCCCGTGGCTGCAGCAGGGCCACCCCCGCCTGACATGACCAGGCCTGGGGGGCGAGTCCAGCAGCTACATCCGTGCACATCCCTAGGAGGGGAGGGGACGGCCTCCCGCCTGACACGACCAATGCTTGGCCATTGTTATTAACCTTGGCCTTAGTCGTTTTTCAGGGAGCTTAGTGGAAGACTTTTCTCTTTTTATTTTGAGAGACCAACTTACAGCAGGGATCAGTCTTTGATTAATTTGTTCCTTTCTCTGTTTAAAAAAGTATTTTTTTCCATTAATATGTGAGCAGTAGTTTTAGTATATTACACCTCTTAATTTGTAATGCCTTTAAAATTATGATTTGCCTATCATTTAACGTGCATCATTATAAAATTAGATCATAATTTAATCTATGTATTTGTCCTGTATATGAAAGGTAGAACAGAAAGCTTAGGAGTTATTATAAATATGACTGACAATATGGTCTAATTTTAAAAATTATGGTGTCAACACACTTTTACAACTTTCAATATGGAAAAGTATTCACAGAGTTTCACCCTTGCTTTGTTTCAATAGAGATAATATATTTACACAGTAAAAGAGAAAAATTAAATTGTGCAAAAATAAATTATATAGGCTCTAACAGGCTCCCTCCATAATCCCCAAATGATAGCCTGTTCTCTAGAAATCACCAGATATTTTAAGGTTTTAAAAGGTTTTTAAAGAAAGACCTTATAATATCTGGTTTTGTTTGATTTATTAGTACCATCGTTCTAAAGAATGCAATTAAAACATAATATACCAATTTGAGTTTACACATCCTGTTGTCCGTTCTTACAGGCAATAAACGTGGGGGTCCAGCTTCTGGAGGCAGTTAGGTCTTGAAAAAAAATACCTGAACACTCTGTACTATAGTCTCTAATTTTTAAGCAGAATAATATTAACTTATATCTTAAAAATCTGTTGTTAGGGTTCATTAAAATGCATTCAGCATTCAAACTGGAGAGATTTACAAGTCAGTATCATGGCTATGTACATATTATTAACGACCTAATTAAGGTTAGCGATGGTCTCAAGTAAGAAAACATGTATCTTTTTCTTTAAACCACGTGAAGGAGCATGTTCAAGCTCTCAGGTTCAATTCATTCTCTTTCTTACACTTTATCAACTGCTTAAAACAATTATCATATGTTAGATTGCTTTGTAATCATACCATAACTACTGGTACAGTATTGTGATTTTCTTGGAGTTAATATTTTGTGGATATAGAAAAGTCATATGAAAATATTGCAAGTTCTATAACCTATTTTTTTGATTGGGAACTACATTATCTTGATCAAAGAGCCATCTTTATCTTCTTACTTCTCAAGTGTATACATGTAATTAGATTAATTGCCCTAAAAAGACAGTCTTCATGGGGCCTCCTTTGTCTTCCTTTCATTTGAATCTTGTTTTAATTTTCCTAGAATACTTTCTTAGGTTAGTTTGGATACTGGAGTTGGCTGAGTCAGAAATGACTCCAAATAATTGTTACTTTAAAAAAAAAGGTAGTTTGTTTCTCCAATAAATATAAGGTAAAGCAACTCCATAACTGTCAGTCTTCTGTTTCATTGCTCCATTATCTCAACACATGGCTTCATTCTCATAGTCCAATATGTCTACTCCAGTTTCCTCTATGATATTGTGATTTATGCATGAGGAGTGAAGCGATGAGTAAGGCTGGGATGTAGAGGGAGGATTTCTTTCTGTTAGGGAAAGAACCCTGACAACTCTTATGTTTGTAGTGCAATGGTCTGAACTTAGGCATAGAGCCATACTTAGCCGCAAGAGAGATTGGAAAAGTTTGCTTTAGCTGGATGACCATTGCTCAACAAAATACTCTTACATTGCGAGAGGAGGTTATTAGAGGGCAGCTCGCTGTCTCTGCCACAGTTCTTGCTCTTGAAAAGATAAGAATACTTGCATATCTTTCTTTTCACACGCAAAATTCACAAAGTTCTTTCCATTATGTCACCCATCCCAGGATTTCTAGCTAATGTGTGGTCTTCTCTTTCAGGGTCAATTATAGTACCAAGTGGTCTGACCATATATAAACTGAACTTAAAAACAAACAAACAAACTAAAAAACAAAGGCAGCTTATCTGTACACACTCCCCTCCCCATGCCAAATATGCAGTGGTTTGGTTAACATAGGCAATCGCAATACAACATACAATTTGAAAAAGGGTAAACAGAAATAAAACACTGAACAACTGCTCAAGAGCTATTATCCTATTTCACTTGGTCAGAATTATGAAGCCTTTAGGCAAAGGCAGAGAGGTAAATCCCCTGGTAAATCCATATGTCAGCCCTGTACTGCTTTCTAGGACAAATCCCTACGTCCTTCACAGTTGAAATTTGTTGTGCTAAGTGGTCCTTCCTTTTCTGTTGTCTTCTGTACCCTTTATGAGATCTACAGAGCATTTGCAGCTAAAGTTTTCCTGATGCAGTTTTGGGATAGAACACTCACAGGCTTCTGCAGACATGTAGTCTCTGCAACAAAACATTTTTAGGAGCACCTGGGTGGCCCAGTTGTTTAAGCATCTGCCTTTGGCTGAGGTCATGATCTCCTGGTTCTGGGATGGAGCCCTGAGAGTCAGGCTCCCTGCCCGGTGGGGAGCCTGCTTCTCCCTCTCCCTCTGCTCCCTGGCTCTTGCTCTTTCTCTCTCTCAATCTCTATCTCAAATAAATAAAATCTTTTTACAACCTGACAATACATTTTTTAGCCAAAAAAAAAAAAAAGAAGAAGAAAAAGGAGGTTTCTAGTGTTTTTACTTTTCATCAATTTCCTCTTGCAAATGAACCCAGATGGAGAGCCTATCTGGACATAGAGATTAAACCTGAACACTCTCACCTGTGTATTGGTGTTTGTAGTTTGTCCTTCAGGATCTCTCAGATGATAGGAAACTGCAACCTGGCCAGTTGTTTAACATTTAACAGTTATCACTGAGATCTTATTGTACCAAGTTGTATTGTCAGTAACAAGTTTGATGGTTGTCCAATTTTTTTGTGTATTTTTCAAAATGTAGATCTTTTAGAATTATGCATTTTTCATCAGAACTTTGAAAACTCATGTCTATGTGTTTATGTCTGGGAACTCAATGTGCCTTTCAATTAAAAGATTTATCAGACAGTTGTCTAATTAGTTCCCATAGATAATTGCGTCAGTCTTCCTGGCCTTTGTCAATGTATTTATAATCCTATAACCAATGTTAGTAAAAATGTTACTTTTTTTTTACATATTTTCTAACTTTGTTGGGATTTATAGTTTTGCTGTGATTTTAAGAGGAAAATTAAATTTAAAATGTGTTCCCAATCCACTTCCATTTAAAACAACAAAAAACATACAGAGATGTGAATAAAGACTAGAGCTTTACAAATGAGAATATTTACCAGGACTATTTCCAACTCCCAAACTATTTGGGAAGACAAAAGTATTTTAATAATACAGTTTTCTTTTTATCTATAATAAGTAAAAGTGTAAGTTATAAATTCATTTATTTTTACTTTTAATTTTTTGTTGTCATTGACGTATTTAATATGATATTATTCACCATACTGCATATTACAAAGTTAGTGTTACATTCTGAGAATTTTGAACAATAGAACTAAGTTAAAACTATCGACTAAATATATCACAATCTCTCCCATGACTGTGACAGCATGAAAAGCAAGATGTATTTTATATGTAAATAAATGTGGTTTGGAGCTACGTTTTTCATTCTCAAGTGATAGTAGAACTTTCTGATTGATGGCTTTATGTTAATAAATAGCTGCACTTTGGGAGACTGGGCTGTTGGAAAACACAAAGCAACTGAACAGTGGAGCAGTGGAGAGGAGCATTTGTGTGCATTGTGAATGAAGTTACATATTTATACTTAAAATGCTATTTGTCATACATTTTTAATCTTTTGACCTCATATGAAACTTTTTTGATCAATCTTTAGAACTATTTTTTTGTTTATCTCTGTATAAATTCACACATATTCATCAATCTGTCTACCTGGGCATGATTTAATTAAATGAGGATTTCACCTGACTTCTTAGCTGATTTTGATAATATACCCACATTTTTTTCTTCAAAGCCCCTAAAGAACAATGTACAATAAATAAATGTATAAAAACTCAAATACTATTCTGTTTTTGTGATGTTTGACATAAGCCAAGTAATGTGCTTCACAATAGGCCTGGACAAGTATGATGAGAGAGGTAGATTATTCCAATGCTAAAACTTCTTCCTTGTCTCTATTACTCCTTTAAACTTTGAATCTACTTGTATCCTTTCCAGTTCATAAATTATTTTTTGAAGGATATGTTGTAAAAATATCCCTAATATTGGCTCCCCCTGCCCTTGAAACCATATTTTGGTGACTCGAAGAGCTAAATCTGAGTGAATTTAAGAGAAATAAGATATTTTGTGGGGAACTTGGGTGGCTCAATCAGTTAGGCATCCAACTCTTGATTTCAGCTCAGGTCTTGATCTCAGGGTTGTGAGTTCAAGCCCTATGTTTGACTCCCAGTGTGGAGCCTACTTAAAGATGATATTTTTAAAGGGGAGAAAATAACTTGTGTGGGACCTGAGAGAAATGGCATCAAGCTAGTTTGTATTATCCATTTCATTTTGTTTTGTTTCTTAGTATGTAGAAAGGAACTGTGTGTGTGTGTGTGTTATATTCCTGAGAATAAAATTGCACAAAATATAGAGTAAGGAAGGAAGAATAAAAAATTGCTAGAGCATAAAACTTAAATGGACAGAGGAGATTCTATCTAGAAAATAAACAGATTCAGTTGGTATAGTACTTTGACTATTGATTCAACTAACAGTTGGAAAGAGAGTACATAAGGTGCAGATCCTGAGAGTGGGTATTTGTGGTAGTGGGATTCTGTAGAACATTTTTTTAATGTTGAAATTAAACCAGCAAAGGGTAAATCAGGACATCTCCTGAAATTAGGGAAAAGGGAGGAAGGAGAGCTAGAATTTTTGAGGAGAGCAAAGACAGTAAAGGAGCCATCTAGGAGAGTGGGAGATGAAGGACCTGGAGTTGTGTGATTGTTGGACAGCCTAAAAGCTCCTAAGGTTTGTGCCATCACATAAGTAAAGTTGATTAGTTGCAAGAATGCAGAAATAAATGTAGACAATTGGGTTTAGCTCAGAAGTGGTGCTTTTTCCAAGTGAGTTTAAATTAAAAAAAAAAAAAGAGGGGAGAGACAAGGAATTGGTAAAAGAAACATTATATTGATTGACCATGGTATTTAAGATGGCTAAAGACAAGAGGACACCAAATAGGTAAGAGGCAGTGGAAATGCAGTAACATTTGTAGCCCCTATGGTGTAGAGAGATTCTTGGAGCCTAGATCCTTTTTTTTTTTAAGATTTTATTTATTTATTCGTGAGATACACACAGAGAAAGGCAGAGACATAGGCAGAGGAAGAAGCGGACTCCTTTCAGGCATCCGGATGTGGGATTTGATCCCGGACCCTGGGATCATGCCCTGAGCCAAAGGCAGATGCTCAACTGCTGAGCCACCCAGATGTCCCTGGAGCCTAGATCTTGAAAGAAGTGACCTCAAATGCTAGTTGGCAAGGATCAGAGAAGGAAATGCCTGAAATTGAGATGAAAGATATGCAGAAATCTGTAAGGACAAGATTGTGGTGAGTTGCTTTTGTAGGGTGAAGAATAGGAACATCAAGGGAGAGGACTCAAGGTGTCAGAAGTGAAGGTGTTGGAAGGATCATCTATACACATACTGAAATCCCAAAAAGACAGGTAACCAGTAAACAGGATGACAGTGAATTGGGAACTGAAGTCATCCAAAAATAAGGATTAATAATGTAGGTATTGGGAAACTGCATCAATAATTTTCATAATTGGAAATATAAAGTAATAACAAGAATTTTATTTTATTTTTTAAGATTTTTAAAAATTTATTTATTCATGAGAGACACACACAGAGAGAGAGAGAGAGAGAGAGAGAGAGAGAGGCAGAGACACAGGCAGAAGGAGAAGCAGGCTTCATGCAGGGAGCCTGACGTGGGACTCAATCCTGGGTCTCTCGGATCATGCCCTGGGCTGAAGGCAGGCGCTGTACCACTGGGCCACCCGGGCTGCCCTAACAAGAATTTTAAATGCAGATAGTTTTAGGGAAATGCAGGAGATAATAGTTTTAAGGATGGAATGAAGAACAGGAAACACACCTTTTTATATCCAGACCCAACGGTTCAACATCTTTTCAGTGGCATAGAGAACAGTTTCTATGTATAAAGACTATGTAAAAGCACTGACCTCTCAGGCAGAGTGCAGGTTTAATGGAACAAAAGGAGTAAGGGTGTTCAGAGAAAATATGAAGACAAAGTGGATTTTGCAGATGATTGGTCATTTCAAAAGGCATGATAGAAAGAGTTCAGGAATTGGGGAAGGCTTTAAAGTGATGAGAATAAGGAAGATTTAATCAATTTGTAGATTGGAATGCATAAGATGCCTAGTAAAATGAAGGTTTAGGCTTCCTGTGATCACCTATTTACACAGGATGAGAGGGCATAATGAAATCAATTCCATCATATTTGAGACAGATGACAGTGGCAAGGCTATGGGTTTTAGAAGGGAAGGACATCCATTGATGTCTGGAACTTACTCATGATCCCTGTCAAGTGAAGCCAAGAGATGAGCAAAGTAAATTTGGGGCAGACCGAAAACAAAATTCGGAAGCTATGAAAAAAGTAAATGGCACTTGGCATGGTCAAAAACACAAAAAGGCCAGGTAGGATGAAGATAATTGAGATGAGGTCAGAAATGTGGCTAAAGGCCAAACCATGTAGAAACCAGCAAGCTCTAAAAGACTTGAGTTTAATTTAGAGTGAAATGAAGAGTCTTTAGAAGGTTTTGGGCAGAGAAGATTTTACTGGATTTAGATTTAGAATGGCTAATATGAGATTTGTGTAAAATAAATATCCAGGTAAGCAAAAATGGTAGCTTAGAAAAAAGGCACAAGTGATAGAGGTGTTGAGAATTGGTAGGATATTGCCTATATTTTGGAATGAGGTCCGAATTAGATTTTTTGTTGGAATGGATATACACTTGAAGGACAGAGAAGAGTCAGAGATCATTTAAGATCCTTGTTCTAGCCGCCGACCATTGAGTTTCCATTTACTGAGATGTAGAGGGCTGATGGAGAGATTTTGTCTATATGGAGATAAAGTCAGGAGTTCTGTTTTCAACAAGCTGTATTTGAGATATCTATCAGACATGCAGATGGAGCTGTTAAATGAGAAGCTGGTTTTATGAGTCTCGAGTTCATGGATAGGGTTGAGGATTTAATTTACACTAATATTTTATGCTTTTATTTACATTTTTTCCTTAAAAATGTCATAGTTATACTATTGGTATTTTTTAGTCAGCATTTTAACTTTTCTCTGTATGTTTTTAAAAATGAGTGACACTTTCCTCTTTTCACCTTTCTTACCCTGCCTTCTGCTCATTCCTTCGAGAAGTTATAATTTGATTTCTATACTTATTAACTCTTCATTCATGATTTTATCTCCCTTTGCATTGCCCTTTCCCTGGGAACATGGTCCCATTTTATTTGCCTGCTCATTAAGTGTCTCTTTTCATTCTCCTCTCATTCTCCTATTCAGTTCAATATTGAGCTTTTCTTTTTTCTTTTTCCTAAAATAAAATATTTCATTTGAAAAATCTCTAGTATGTTATCTTATGGATGCAGGGCCTTCTCATATCAGTCTTGTTTTTTTATATATTTATTTTAATATTTTTATCTGCTGCTTTATACATTAACTCTTGTTATAGAAAAATTATTACCTGTTTACTGAATTTGATCTCTTACGTTTACGAGATTATCTTTTCTGAACATTTTGCTGATTCTTGGTTTTATATTCCTGTTTTGAATCTGAGATTCCCATTAGGTTGTTTTGAGAGTACTACATATGGCTTACTATACCCTGCCTCCAGGTCTGGTGCTGCATGTGTGGTGATATATACTTCCAGATGGTATGCCTATCTATGACTGGACCTTTGAGCATGGAACCTTTTGATTAATCTGTGTCTCTTGCACAGGGTTCTTTTCTGCTTTCTGGCCAAAGGGTCCTCATTATTCCCTCCTTCCCTTAGGGTAGATGTTTCTGTTGCCTACTGTTTAGTATGATAAGTGAGGGATAAAAAATCTGATTAGCCTGGTTGTCCCTCCAAACAAACATTCTAAGGCTTTTCCCTATCTCCAAGATGTCCCACATTTGAGTTCAGAACAACTCGTATAACAAACAGAATTGGTATAGAAATGAAAGCACACTCTGAGTTTAGTCACAATCTTCCTACCAAATGTATGCCAGGAATTTAACTAAATACTTTGTATGGAATTAACCATCAGATGCATGAAATAAATCATATTAGTATCCCCAGTTTGCAGAAGAGGGTTGTATCAGAGTCCAAATCATTTTACCAAGGTCAGTATAAAATAATCCATCCAATTTCCGTTTGGCAACATGGCCCATACCTAATCCACCATGATTTTCTAGCAGGTCTCAATGAGATGTGTGTGTGTATTTCCTTTTCTGTAATTTGGGTGTTGTCCTTTGTCCACTCTGGATCTCCTATTTCAGGAATGACTCCTTTTTGTTCTACCTATCTTTTCTCAGTGATGTTCTCACATCGTTGCCCTTTCCTGGGGGATTTTCTTTTTTCTGAATTAATAGTGAAGGGATAATACAAATTACGGGCAAAGTATTTTTAGCAATTATCTATATTCATCATTTTAAGTCTAGCTACAACTTTGAAGTATTTAAAGTTTCCAGCACTGCAATTATGGCTGTTTTCCATGTTTTAATTGTTACTCTTTGTGTATGAATGTGAAAAGAATTCGGGATAAATCTGAATTCTCTTAAATTATATATAGCATTGTGTTTATGTCTACATTCATATTTTCTTTTTTTTTTTCTATGGAAAGGGTCCAAAGATTTCATTAGTCTTCAAATTGTAGTAAATCACAAAGACACACTATGTAGGAGAAACATGTCCCTACATACGCATATAATACTATGCTTCTATTTTCTAAATAAAATGGGAAACTAAAAAATGCATACAGACCTAGCTACATGAAAATAAATATTTTTCATTGGATTTACCATTGGAAATGAGGGTAAAAAGAGATCCGTGAAAGTACAAAAATGCTAAATCCTAAATCTTGCAAATATAGGAGAACAACAAATGAACATTTCTCATTTCCTCATAAAATGTAACATTATTTACAGTACACATAAAACACACAAAATCGCTGTAATGGTAGTAAATATGTATTATCATTCTAAATCAAGCCATAACTAATGACACTCTGGGAAAGGTTTAGCTTATACTGAGGCTAGGTGTCTTGCAAATGAAAAGCTATTTAAGTGCTAAAATCAATTGACTATATAATACCATGTTTTCTGATGGGAATAGTGCACAAAAGATGCCTGGAAGTTGTTTGTTACAATGGCTAAATCAGATTCTACCTCTGGTTATTATCAACCCATACATTCGTCATTATAAACTGCTTCATATTTATTTTATTATATTGATTTACTTTAGCACCCAAGACAGTTTGTACTCCTACAAAATTCAGAAAACATTGATTTACTTAAATTATTCAATACTTTACTGTATGGCTATTATGTCATTTAACATTTTAGACAAATCAATACAACTTTTTTTAATTGCCTGTCACATACCTAAGGTATCGCAAATGTGTATCGCTGGAATCATTAATTTGCACTATGTTGATGACATTTTTATAAATCAACTAGCTTAAAACCATAAAGTGGCATATGTGGGGGGAAGTACTAGGATATGAAATGAATAATTTAAGCTAGTTGGAATATATAACTGCAGAATACTTTATTAAGTTTATAATAATTCTATTTCTCAAATAGCTGAAAGGTGGACTGCTGTCTTCTGAGGACATTGTGTATGATTTCTTTCCCCTCTTTTAAGTCTACGTAAGTATGACAGATGAGATGCTAAGTAACCTCAATGCAATGTTTTCTATTCTGAGAACTCTTCTATGGAGAATTTTGACTACAAGGTAGAGGAACCACACTGTATTTGTGCAGAAAAAAATATACTTCAAGCATATTTTTGTATATCAAGTGATAGTGTGCTATCCTTGTGTTTTAGACGAGACCAAAATAATCAAAATGGTAAAAAGAACTCATCCAACAAAATGATCATCCAAAAGTGTTATAGGTCAACTTGCTGACACTATGTCCTTTTCGAACATTCTAGAAAAAGTTATTGTGCATGTCTCAGTTTTCAACCTAGGATATAAGGCCTGCATGGGCAGGAATTTACATCTGCTTTACTAATCATATATATATATATATATATATATATATATATATATATATACTCACACACACACACACTCATATGTATATATACACACATATATTACATATATTTTACATGTAATTACATTCCTAATAATAGGTAATCAGTAAATTCCTAATAATAGGTAATATAAAAGTAAATATTTCTTGATAAGCAATGGATCAGAAAGTATGATAATTGTTCTGTATTTTATTTAACTTGGGTACTAGCACATGATGCTTGAGGAAGCTACATTTGTATTTTCCTACTATATCTAATAATATTGTGTTACATAAAATATGTGCAACATAACAAAAGGTCATGTTTAAGTGGATATGGTGGTCATATTACATTGAAGCTGTATTTGAACCCAGTATCATTATTGCTAAGATATCAGCTATACATTATAGAATGATGAGAAATATAGCAGAGCTCGAAGAAGAAAATAATAGTCACCCAAAGTCACAGCAGCCAAAAGATAGCAAGATAAATACCATTTGTATTTTGGAGAATAATTTTGCACTTGCATATAAATTACTATGCTCCAAGACTGCCCTGACAATTCTGTTTAATACTGTCACATATCAAAATACATTTAGAATTACCTACTTTAAATTTAGCGATATTGTAGCCTTGAAGAGTTTATATTGTATGAATGAGTGTGTTACTACAGTTATACTTGTAATAATTATTTATGTAACTATTTAGTCATTGATTTTATACTGTGTTTGAGGCATCTATTATGATCCAGAAATAGCTGTAGATAATTTCTTGCAATTGAAGAACTTTAGGTCTGAGAAAGGAAAGTACAAATGAGAACCTTAAAAGTGTGCTCGAAGTGATAGACTACAGGAAGAACACGGTGTAGGAATATGAACTATATCAGTGCTTCTAAAATCATGTCTAAAGCATCATTACCCTCTCATCTGTCATAAACTAATACTTCTGAAGAATCCAACAAGAAACTGAAATTCCGGAAAAATGAAAACAAAACATGGAACATATCAATTTTCATTATTAGGTTTGGTAAGGATAAAAGTATATCCAATAGATCAAAATAAACATAGCATTAAAAAAAGAAAATATTCACAAAACATATACTTGTTGATCCTTAAAAATGAACAGACTGGAGATGAGCTACAAGAATCAGTTTTGCTCTACTAACACTGTGTCCTTACACATCACACCTAGTCAGAAATTTATGAATGAAATAGCAGTTCTCTGTATAGAATATTTTTAGGTCCACTTTAAAGAGGTCTATCAATATTTACAGTTTTTATTGTGGTGAAAGTGCTTGTTATGTACTTACTACCAAATCTAGAGTGGATTATAACCTCACTACTTGCAGGAGGTAATACATATTTAACCTCTTATATAGTTTGTTTGAAAAATATATGTCAAAGAAGTGAGACAGAGGTGCATGTTGATAAAAGTAGGAGAGGAGATTATAAAGCAAGTTCAGCATACTAATTTATAATTTTTATCCAAATGTAGAGTTATACTTGGTTTTTGAAGTATACTCCCCTAAAAATTTATAGTATAAATCTTTTCAGTTTAAGCAAGTTTTTTGATGAAAAAATGTTTAAAAATAGATTCAAATCCGTGGATCTATCATTGATTGATCTAATTAATGAAAAATACAAAGCATTGTATTAAAATAATAAGGGATTGGTGATAACTTCCCTCTTTTATATTTTTATAAGTTCCTTTTTAAAAAGTTTTTATTTTAATTCCTGTTAACATACGTAGATAACATTAGTTTAAGGTATACATTACAGTGATTCAATACTTTCATTCATTACCCTGTGCTCACCATGACAAGTACACTCCTTAACCCCCATCACCTATTTAATCCATAGCATCCAGCCTCCTCCCCTCTGGTAACCACCAATTAATTTGTTTGATTAAGAGTCTGTTTCTTGATTTGTATCTCTCTCTCACTCTCTCTCTCTCTTTTCCCATCTGCTCATGTGTTTTGTTTCTTAAATTCCACATATTAGTGAAATCATATGGTAGTTGTCTTTTTGTAACTTATTTTGCTTAGTGTTATATTCTTTGGCTCCATACATATTGCTGCAAGTGGCAAGATTTCATTCTCTTATGACTGAATAATATTCCATTGTGTATATACGTATACACTACATCTTCTTTATCCATTCATCAATTGATAGACACCTTAGACTGCTTCTGTATCTTGGCTATTGTAAGTAATGCTGCTACTTAAATTCAAAATGTATGAAAGACCAAAATGTGAGACCTGAAAGTATACAAAATGTCTTTCACACATGTCATGGTAAATGTACGTGTTAGATATTAGTTTGTTGGTCTTACAAAATCAAAGTGCTACTTTATAAGAAAAACTGGAAAATAATAATGTTTATATGTAAAATACCTATCTGCCTCTGTCAGCTTTTTTGTTCAGTAGTTTTTCAGGTAACTTGCTTTGAATTTATCCCTATTAATATTATGAATGTAAATGCTGATTAAATTTTGATGATTTCATGGCCAGTTAATCTCTGCAAATAACATAGTGAACTTCATGCTTCAACAATAGTTTGGGATACAAAAACTGAACTCAGTACTTAATGAAGCTGGAACAGATCATTTGGATCTATACATTTCAGAGTCCTTTCCAACATTATTATTTGGTTTAGTAATATTGCACATTCAGAAGTTATGTGTTTTTTTTTTCAGGAAAAATTCAAATGAAGTTTGTTTTACCATCTTTGAATTGGAATTCAAATATACATTTCAGGGATCCCTGGGTGGTGCAGCGGTTTAGCGCCTACCTTTGGCCCAGCGTGCGATCCTGGAGACCCGGGATCAAATCCCAATCGGTGCATGGAGCCTGCTTCTCCCTCTGCCTGTGTCTCTGGTTCTCTCTCTCTCTCTGTGACTATCATAAATAAATAAATAAATAATTAAAAAAAAAAACAAAAAAACCCCAAAATATACATTTAATTTTCTAATTTGTCTAATACTTAACAATAAAATTTTTAAAATAGGCTTTGCTAATTTTTTAAAAGATTTTATTTACTTGAGAGACAGTATGAGAGAGAGAGAGAGAGAGGAGAGGAGAGGGAGCACAAGCAGTGGGGAGGGGTAGATGGAGAAGCAGACTCCGTGTTGATCAGGGAGCCTAATATGGGATTCCATCCCAGGACTCTGGGATAGTGGCCTAAGAGGAAGGCAGGCAGACACTTAACCCACACGGCCACCTAGGTGCCCCAGGTTTGTTATGAATTTTAACCTGATAAAAATATTTTTTTCTTGAAAAACATAAGATGATTAGCAGGATAACATTAAACTTTTCCATGTAATTTAGAAATATATCAGAAAGTAGAGACTTTTCAGAGTAAATCTATTTATCATAATTGACTTGAGTTGTGCTCTAATTCTCCTTCTGTAAGGAAAAAGCAAAGATAAAGTTGCTACTATGATCCATTCAAAATGTTGTCTTCAAGATTTCTGAAGTGTCCTAGCCAGAAGCATATCCCATAAATGTATTCTGCAGGCAATCTTTAATGCAGTAATCTAAATTGTTCAGATATGGGATATACATTGCAAATATTATTGTCATTTTTTGTATTACTATGTCCTTACAGTTTATCCCTAGTAAAAACATGTTTTCCATTACATGTGATTGATTCTGTCAAATACAGCTTCACATCACACTCCTTGCTCATGCCTATACCTGAAATTCTCCACAGTCCCCCCACCCTGCTAGGTGGCATGCTAGGGTAATCAGCGCTTATATTTTACATGTTAGAGTAAATGTTACCTCGGAGAGGCATAATCAGAGTTAAGTGAATTCTATTCATTCTCTCAAAACATCCTATACTTGTAGAACCTAATCCAATTTCATATTATGTATCTGGCATGTGTTACAGATTTTGATAAAGTTAAGGACCATGTCTCATTCCTCATTATGCATCCATTTTTTAACGTGCTGATGATACATAGGAGGTCTTTACTGATCACCTGCTGAATGAATACTTGAATATGATTATTTGCAATGGCATAGGTTGAATATATATATAACTGAATGCTTTTTGGACTTGCCAATGATTTCCAACCTTGTCAGTCACTCAACTGGATGATTTAAGTTGCTTTATTACTGTGTTTCTGCTTGCATTTGACTCATTAGAATCAATTTAAGACAATCAAAGTTTTGTGTTTTTAAAAAGAAAGCCAAATTAACATGTAGAATCAGAAGCAATTAAATCTGCATTTTAAACATTTTCAGTATGTCCATATGAGACATAGTTAGTTTCATAAAGAACTATGATTCATAGCAATACATTCTCTTAGTGTTATATCTCAACTTACTTCTACACAGTGTAATTAATTACCTGAGGAGCTTCTACTTAAACATTTCTCCCAGTAGGTCACATGATTTCTGTGGGATATGCATTTTCATTAGCAGTAGCACAGCTAATGTGATAAATAAGTGGAATCACATCTTTAAGAGTGCAATTATACAGAGGGATTGATGGCTTCTATAAAAGCATCTAAAACTTAGGCTAATAATGCTACATATTAGATGTGACTTTTTAGTAGTTTTGAAGGAAAACCAAATTGTACGTAGAATAACACTTTAGAAAATAGAATAACCATGTAATTTGCAGAAATAAGAATGACCTACCTACAAAGCTTTGGATGAGCAGGAGAATCAGTTGTTGATGGGCTTGAAAGCATTTGTCTTACATATGACTTTTTTAAATATACAACTACTTTTGTTCTATCAACTTCCTAATTTGCAAATTCTAGGCTTAGATCCTAAAGTATGTTATTTCATCACTAGTATCACTCTATATTACTAGTTAGCTGTTTTATTTTATTTTTTTGTTTGTGAAGGACAAATTGAACACTAATTAATTTAATTTGTGTTAACATTATCTCTAAATAATCTGATTTGGTATGATCCCATTACCAGATTCCCTTACATAAGAACAATCTCATTAACAAGGCCCTGAGATAGCACTTTAGATCCATTTGGTAACACAGATACAGGCATAAACTCATTACATGATGCACTCTCCATTCTTAAATTGATGAGGTTTGCTCTAGCTATTGTTTGGGAGTAATATGCCTATAATCTAGTATTTCTGGAAGGAATAAAGAAAATCACTGTTTTTAAGAGAAAAGCTTATAAAGAGAAGGAAAGAGGAAGGAAAGGAAGGAGGGAAAGAAAGCAAAGACAGACTGAAAAATTAAAGGTATAAATGATTTCTTAATCACACTACACAATAAGGTAATACTTATTAAGTTATAGAAACATTTTAACCTGCGCTACTCAACCCCATAGAGGTTCTGATTATGACTCAATGCTATTAAATTATTTGAAGACAGAAAACTATAAATACTTCGCCATTGTTACTGAGACTGTCTTGTATCTTCAAGGAAACTGATATGAATGTGCATCTCTTATTTGAATTTTGGTTAAAAATTAGCAATACACTAAGTCTACTGACAGTATTTGATTGATAAATCTAAGATCCTGTGTTATTTCAGTACCCTCCTCTTACTGAAATATTGAAATATAATGGGTGGTTGAGTATGGGTGTGTGCAGGAAGCCAATGCTCAGGGCACCAGACAGAAAGCAAAGCTTCTTTATTTCCTTTATGTTAGGATTCAAACTGAAGTACTGTGGGCAAATTAAAACTGATATGACAGGAAAGTTTTCTGATACCCTCTTTCATTTCCAAGCTGGTAGATATCTGGATTTTTTATGTGGCTAAAATGAAAGCATGAATTGTAGGGAGATAAGTTTTAATTTTTTTTAAATGTGTAAGTTTTATTTAGGAAAATAATAGCATTATAAGCTATCTAAGGAAGAATAGGAGTTTCTACCTTAATCCTTCTTTCCTGATTCCCACTCCCCAAAGGTAAACCTATGCGACTCAATCATCTATTTCTTCTGGCATGTTGCATTGTATTTCTAAACATTGGAATCGCTAATGTCACAATTTCTAGATTTTTCTGTTTATGAATAGTTGTCTGCCTGCTGTGGATTGTGATGATGTAACCTTGTTCAAAGTCCTGTTACCCATCTTCCTCGCCACATACTTTCCAGTACTCATGTCTCAGTTCCTGGCTCAATGTTCTACTATTTAATTTTATTATTATCATAATAAGTAAACTGGCTCCCATCATTTATTGTTCCTATTACATTTCCTGTTTGGGACAGCATTTTGCTTTTCTTGGAGCTAGTAATTATTTCATGTGAGTGTATGTGTGTATTTTCTTTCTTCCTATCACTGATTGATTAACCTAGGCTTTCCAAGAGAACTGTAGAACTCATCTCAACATGCTCAAATATTTTATCAGGTAAGATATCCATTCCATCTTTTTTTTTCTTGGACTCATGTTTCCTGAAACACTTGGTGTTCATCTTGCTTCCTGAACTGGTTGTGTTCTAGATCTGACAAAGAGCTGTTGTAGAGGAACATTTTATTTTGTTCCTGGGAAGTCTTGTGCCTTTTTTCTGTATTGAATACTTTTCTTTTGTTTCCCACACTGTTTATTTTTTATGATTCACTTTTATCATATTTATGAAACATGTACTCTAGTAGCTTTCTGAAAAACAATAAATAAAGATAAATATTTTGAAGCTTGCTATTCTTAAATGGTCTTTGTACCATTTGATATATTCTTTATATCCTTTGATATTTAGGTTGACATTGATATCCATTTTTGATTTAAATATAAAGTTTATTGATATTTTGGTCAAGACTGCAGGTTTTTTACTATTAGCTTTGTGACACTCACTAGCTACTTGCTCCCAATATTTATTTGCATTGTTTTCCCTTTATTTCCTTTGTGGTGTCTGTGTGCTTATCAGAAAGACATCAACTGGGGATCCCTGGGTGGCTCAGTGTTTTGGTGCCTGC
This sequence comes from Canis lupus baileyi, assembly GCF_048164855.1. Lineage (NCBI taxonomy): Eukaryota > Metazoa > Chordata > Mammalia > Carnivora > Canidae > Canis > Canis lupus. The sequence continues at coordinate 6,513,687 of NC_132852.1, read as the reverse complement.
CTTTAGCCCAGGGCGTGATTTTGGGTCCCAGGATTGAGTCCCACATCAGGCTCCCTGCATGGAGACACAGCCCTCTGCCTGTTTCTCTGTCTCTGTCTCTGTCTCTCTCTCTCTGTTTCTCTCATGAATAAAATCTTAAAAAAAAGACATCAACTATCTACCATTATCAATTAGATTTGGTTACTGTAGAGACTGAATAACAGTGGCTTAAATCAAATATTTCTCTCTTCAGGTAGCTGTCTAAATATCCTCAGTTGAAGGCTGACATGATACCTCCCCTATATTAGGAATCTAGTTTATTGATTCTTAAATCTCTACTGTTCCACCATATGGCTTCCATTTTATCATTTGCCATGGCTGCCCCAGCCACTTGCATGCATGTGAGTTAGCAGGAAGAGGAGAAGGGAGAGTAGGGCACCCGTTACCTTTAATGGCATTGCCAAGAAGTCACACATATCAAAAACTTTATACTTTGCAAGCCAAAAAAATATAATTAGTTTCTTTTCTGAATACTCCATTTGCATAGCATTGTGATATATTTTTAAAGAATGCATTTCATTTATGTTGCCTGGCTTTATACATTTACTGGAATTTTTTTAAAACTAAGAACGCTGCCTCCTAAAAAAAAAAAAAAAAAAAAAAAAAAAAGAACGCTGCTTATTTCTTCTGAGCTGTTTCGTTTTGTTGGTTTTTTGTTTTTGCTATTGGTATGGACACATGCATGGTGATCTCTGGAAAACTATAATTAAAAATAGGGCAGTAAGGTGGCGATTGGAAACACTTTTTGGATGGGTTTCATTAACAGAGTAAAGAATTTTACCATAGTGTGGTTAATAAGAGTATGTTAATCCACTGGGCAAATCTGAAATGTCATCATGTTTTGACGTTTGGTCTGTTCCACGGCTCAGAAAGAATCCTGGGAAGTATGTTAAGAAGAGAGCAGAGGGGTGTCACCATGCACTTTGCAGGCTTGCATTCATTCTTAATTTCATTCCTTCTCTGAGTTTAGTTATTTGATTCCAGAGCCTTACTAATCCAGCCTTCTCAGAGACTTTACTTTCTCTATTATGCTGTGGTGGGAAATCTACATTCTCTTGGTAGCAAAGCCTTGCAGAAAAAAGTCTAGAGGCCTCAGTCATACTACTTGCAGTCTTAACTCTCACATTCCAGCCTTCAGAGATAGTTGTTGCATCCAAAGTTCTGAGACCCCTGTTTTCTGTTGGATAAATTAGCTGCTATTAATTGGCTCCATGACTGTAAGGATTATCTTCCTTTCACTAAGTCAGTTGTCCTTATTTATCTACTTTCCCTCAAAATTCATCAACATTTTTTATCTGTACTTGTATTGGAATACAATTTGATATTTTATTTGTATTGCTGGGGTTTAAGGAGGGAACAGAGAGAAAACCATTGGATAAATCCTTCGTACATAAGTGGAAGTTTCCTAAATTTACTTATGGAGTAGCTTTGAGGGTAACAAAGGAATATTTTATCTTGTAAAACACAAGAGCAGGGAATAGAGATGTGTTGCTCCCAAATGGCAAACTGCTGAGATTGCATCTGTATGAGATACCTGGAAGCTAGATCTCAGGTCTCTGAACTCTCATCCTCAGCAAGAGGACATGACACAAAGCAGGAAGGCCAAGAAAAACTTCAGCAATGAGGACAGGCCATTTTTCAATTTGTAGGCTACCCAGGCAGAAAGAGGACCCTCCTGAGACATAGTCATGTTCTATCCCTCTGTTAGAACTGTCAACCAGATGCTACCTAGAAACACAGATCTTTGATAAAGTCCTGTCTTTTGTCAACACACTAAAAGTCTTATCCCTATTACATCATAAGACTCATAACACTTCTTTTGTGCATGTTACTAAATTCCTCCTACTGGAACTTTACTAGAACCAGGATTAATCTAATCACTGAGTAGTTAAAGGTGTGCCTGGAATCCTGAGATTTTGCTCAGCCTTTCTGAAATGCTTTAATCAACTTTTAAAATTACCATTCTTTATAAGCTAAACAATTATTTTTACGTGTGATATAGCCATAATTATGGAAAGAAAAGCATTGAATTAAACATACTACCTGGGGATCCCTGAGTGGCGCAGTGGTTTAGCGCCTGCCTTTGGCCCAGGGCGCGATCCTGGAGACCCGGGATCGAATCCCACGTCAGGCTCCTGGTGCATGGAGCCTGCTTCTCCCTCTGCCTGTGTCTCTGCCTCTCTCTCTCTCTCTCACTGTGTGCCTATCATAAAAAAATTAAAAAAAAACATACTACCTGGAGTGTGGATAGTTACATTAGACTGCACTTGGTGTAATAGTTTTTTGTTACTTCTGTAATAAGTTGCCACAAACTTAGTAGCTTAAAAGAACCACAGAAATTTATTATGCTACAGTTCTAGATATCAGAAGTCTAAAAGGAGTCAGAAAGGCTGCATTTCTGTTCAAACTCCTTGTGGGAAAGGGAGAAGGCAAAAACTGGAATCTGTACCTTTGCCTCTTCTAGTTTCTAGAGAGTATCTTTATTCTTCTTTCATGATCCCATCATCACATCGTCTGAACCTCTGCTTGTTATTGTATCTCCTTCTCTGACTCTAACCTTCTGGCCTCCATTTTATAAGAACCTTTGTGATTGTGTTGGGCCCACCTAGGTAATCCAGGATAATGGTCTCATCTCCAGAATTCTTTTTTTTTTAATGCCTTTTAAAAAATTATTTATTTATTTATTTGAGAGAGAGAGAGAGAGAGAGAGAGAGAGAGAGAGGAACAGATAGAAGAGCCTAAAGTAGGAAGGAAAGGGAGAAGCAGACTCCCTGCTGAGGATACCATACAAGTGGGTCTCAATCCCAGGAGCCAGGGATCATGACCTGAGCTGAATGCAGAGGCTCAACCAACTGAGCTACTCAGATGCCCCTCACCTCCAGGATTCTTAAGGTAATAACCATTAGTCCATTTGCCATGCAAGGCAACATAATTACAGGTCTGGATATTAGGAAACAGACATCTTTGAAGAACAATTATTTGGTCTACCATGCTTTGGAATCATGAAATTATCTCTAATTATTAGATCTACTTACAATACTTAGTATGTTGTTACTTACACACACACACACACACACACACACACACACCACAATATTCCAAAGACTGTGCTCCATCTTAACTTTCTCTTAGGTAAACATTTTTCTTCCAACATAGGGATTTTATCCCCAAAATATATAGCTATCATTTTTAAATAATGAACATAGTTCTGTTATATAAAATAGTCATTTACAAAGATGTTTTAAGATGTGTGTGTTAACAGAAATGACAAACATAAGGGAAATCTTGTATTTCCTTTTTGATACAATAGTAAACATGCTATGTTGTTACTCAGTCTTAAAAAAATTGTGTATGTTGACAATTCTAATGTTAATTGTGTATTTTGTACTAAGAAGCATGTTTGGGTTTATTGAGTTCTTTTTGAGTCTTTTGCCAATCAGTTACAAATAAATGGAACATGTAGTTATTTTGTTAAAATAACCATTGAAAAATAGATATTTATGCAATTTAGTTGCTAAACTCATAGAAAAAAACTATAATATATTGAACATGTGCCTGTTAGTTATTCTAAGCCTAACAGTTTAAATCCTAACCTCAGTGAGATTTCCATGTTAATTGAGTATGCCAACCAGGTATCTAGCTATTCTTGGAGTGTTGTCATTTCAAATATTTGGTCACCTTCTTTTCAGACCATTTTGTTTTGGAAAATATGCTCAGAATGCAATTAAGATATACTTTGAGGGACTGCAAGGCACACACCAGGAGAAACGTTAGCACACACAGAAAATGCCAGAGCCACTTACTTTTGTATTACTAAACAAGCAAAGACTTACTTTGTATAAGAAAAAAAAATCCACATAGGCTTTTTGTGTACCCTCAGTTCATGTGCTTTGTTAATTTTTTAAAACTTTTATACATGGGATTCTTAACTAATTTGATTCTTTTTTACTGGCATTCATTAAGCTTTTCCTCTCTCCTGGATCTCCTCAAAACATAAACACCCAAATCTCTCTCATCCTTGACTTTCTTAATTTCTGCACCATTTTCATCTCTGCCAAGTTTCTTGAAAGAACAATAGGCCGGTATAATCCCAATTCATACTACAGTGCTCTGCCTTCAAATTTATAACTCCATTTTTCCTCTGAAACTTCTTTCTAAAATAAATTCTATATTCAAAACAAATAGGAATTCTGAGTGCCTGTCTTGATCATCGATTGTTTTAAGTATCTGTGTCATCTTCCTTTTTTCTTTTTCTCCTGTACCCCTCCATATTTCCTTTTTCTTTTAAATCTGAAGATCTCAGGATCCACCCCATGATATGCAGGATTCCAAAATGGCAGCCCAAAACTGTGCCACCCTATACCTGTGAAATATGATGTAATATCACCTCTGTGATCATATCATGTTGTATAGCACAGGAAATTTATTTGATTGGACATGAACTAATCCTGTGAACCATTTCAAAAACAGTTTCTATCTGGCTTAGCAGACAGAAACATTTGAAACAGAAGGATGTGATGCACTGTGGATGGCTTGAAGATAGAGGAGATTATCTGACATGGAAGTAGGTGACTTCTAGAAGCTGAGAGCAGCTCTCATTTAACAGACATTGAAGAAATGAGGACTTCAGTCTTACAACTTCAAGGAACTAATTTTCTTTTGAGAATCCAAATGAGCTTGAAAGGGAGAGCCCTAATTCTGGATGAGAAAATAGCTGGTCAACATTTTGATTTCAACCTGAACAGAGAATCTGACCAACCCTGCTACACTTCTGACTTACAAAAACTTGAGTTATTAAATGGGGATTGTTTTAAGTTAAATGGTTTATGGTAATTTATTACACAACCATAGAAAATTAATATATATTCTTTAAGATGTTCCTTTTATTATTGATATTTTTGTATACAGGAAAATGCCATCCTGTCTTGATGTTTAAAAACCACTTGAATATTCATAAACACTATATATATATGTTTATATTTATAAATATAAAGAGGAACCAGTTGTTGAAGGCGATCAGTTTATATAGTCAGATTGAGAACAACTGAATAGAAATCATCACTCTATTAGTCAATATAGACATATAACAGGCATTCAGTGTAAAATCCAAGTTCAAGTTCCACAGACCAAATGTTTTATATTTAAACAATATTTTGCTATCAACCATCCTAGAAATAGTCAGAACTTTATTCATGAATTTTAGTCTAGAAATCTCCATCGATTTGAAACAAAATTGCATAGATAACCCAATTATCCTTCCTTTCACACTTGTTGATTTCTATCTCTGGAGGATTATTTTCAACATACTTGTAGAAACTAAAAATATTTAAGTTCAGTAGTCTAGAATAATACTTCCAAAAGTATTTTATTTTTTTTCTTTTTGAATTAAAAAAAAATATGTGAATTAGAAATGCTAAATACCTAAGAGTTCTCATCTGAATTCACTGCTATCTCTCTGCTGTAACACAATACCAATCTATAACAACTGAAAATAAAAATTTAAGAAGAATGCAATAAATCAATATGGAAGTCACAATAAAGAATTTGCTATCCAGGGCAGCCCAGGTGGCTCAAGCAGTTTAGCACTGCCTTTGGCCCAGGGCCTGATCCTGGAGACCTGGGATCGAGTCCCACGTCAGGCTTTTTGCATGGCGCCTGCTTCTTCCTCTGCCTGTGTCTCTGCTTCTCTCTCTCCTCTCAGTGTATTCTCAGAAATAAATAAATAAAATCTTAAAAAAAAGAATTTGCTATCCAAAAATTTATATTTGTATATTGAGGCATTTGCCACACATTCAGAGTGCCAAAAAGAAATATCTGTATTACTTTGTTAAAAAAATAGAATCAGGACAGTTCAAAGATATACAAACTCGGTGAGTATGTTGTGTTGAAAGTTTTTTAAAATTGTTTTACAGATGGCTAAATCACAGGTGATCAACTACATTTCTCCCTACATTTTTATTTTTATTAAATTTATTGAGCTAAAGTCAAAAGACAGAGAGAAAGAGAGAGAGAAAAGAGAGAGAGAGAAAGAGAGAGAGAAATGGGGAAAAAAGAACATATATCCCGAGCTATACATTATGTAAGTTTGAGATACTGAGTTTATGGTTTATCAAAGATTTGAATTGAACTATACTGTAGACTAAATGGACCTAACATGTATATGCAGAACATTTCATGCAATAGCAGGATACACATTTTTCTCAAACACATATAGCACATTCTCCAGGATAGACTGTGTATGAGGTAAGAAAACAAATCTTAGAAAATTTAAAATTGAAATAATAACAAGTATCTTTTTTTTGACAATAGTGATATGTAAGGAGTAATTAGTAACAGGAGGAAAGGAGGAAAATTCACAAATATGTGTCAATTAAACAATATGCTCCTGGACAACCAGTGGGTCAAAGAAAAAATCAAAAGAGGAATAAAAAATATCTTGAGAAAAATAAAAAGTGAAACACAATATTCCATATACACAGGATGCAGAAAAGACAGTCATAAGAGGGAAATTTGTAGTGATAAACACCTAAATTAAGAAAAAAGAAGGATCTTAAAGAACTTACCTTACATTTCAAGGAACTAGAAAGAAGAAACTCAGAAGTTTAACAGAAGGAATGAAATAACGATCAGAGCAGAAATAAATGCAATAAAAAATTTAAAAAGCAGTTGAAAAGATCAATGAGACTAAGAGCTGGTGTTTGAAAACATTTTACAAAATTTGACAAACAAGCTATATTAAGAAAAAAGAAATTCAAATGAATAAAATCAGAAATGAAAGAGGACACAATGCAACTAATTATATGCCAATAAATTGGAGGAACTAGAAGAGACACATGGTTGTAAACATACTAACTACCAAGACTCAATCATGGAAAAATAGAAAATCTGAAAAGACCAATATTTAGTAAGGAGATTGAATCAGTAATCACAAATATCCAAACAAAGAAAACCCCAGGACCAAATGGTTTCACTGGTGAATTTTATCAAACAATAAAAGAAGAATCTTCACAAACTCTTCCAAAAACTTAGAGAAGGGAACTCTTCTAGCCTCATTGTATGAGGCTAGCATTACTCTGCTGCCAAGGTCAGATAGAGACACCAAATAAGAAACTATAGACCATATCTCTGAGGAAAATAGAAATTTGAAACTGGATTCAACAGGATATTAAAAGTCATACACCATATCAAGTAAGATTTATCCCTGGAATACAAGGATGATTCATCATACATAAATCAATCAATGTGATACACGTTTATAGAATAAAAGTTGAAAATGATCATTTCAATAGATGCAGAAAGAAAGACATTTGATGGAATTCAACATCCATTCATGACAAAAACTCTCAATAAATTATATGGAAGGAACATACCACAACTCTATGTGATATATTTAAGGCCATTTATGACAAGCGCACAGCTAACATGCTCAATGAAGAAGGAATGAAAGCGTTTTTATACAAGATCAGTAGTTAGGATATCTGTTCTTACCACTCCTATTCAACTAGTTCTGGATATTCCAGCCAGAGCAATTAGATAAGAAAAAGAAATATCCAAGTCAGAAAGAAAGAAGAAATATTTGCTGTTTGAAGATTATATGATCTTATAGGTACAGAAAATTCTAAGGATTCCACAAAAAAGCTATTATAGCAAATTCATTAAAATTGCAGGATTCAAAATCAACATAAAAAATTAGCCGTGTTACCGTAGACTAACAACATGATATCTGAAAAAAGAAATAAAGAAAAGAAACTCATTTACAGTAGCATCAAAAACAATAAAAACCTGTATACTGAAAACTGGAAGACTTGGATGAAAGAAATGAAGAAGTTGTAAATGAATAAAAAGATCCAACCCCATGTTTGTGGACTGTAAGAACTGATATTAAAATAAGCATATTACCTCAGACAAATCAAAATTCCAATGGATTTTTCTCCTAGAAATAAAAAGAGAATTCTAAAATTCATACAGAACCACAGATGACCTTGAATAGCCGAAGTAATCCTAAGAATTAAGAGCAAAGCCAGGGGCACCACACTTGCAGATCTGAAATTATATTATAAAGCTATCATAATCAAAACAGTATGTTACTGACATAAAAATAGGTCGTAGACTATGGAACAAAATTGGGATCCTAGAAATGAACCCTCAGATATATAGTTTACTAATATTTGACAAGGCAGCCAAGATACTTAATGAAGAAAGTAGAGTTTCTTCAATCAATGGTGTTTGGAAAACTGGATAATCATAAGGAGAAGAATTAAATTGGACTCCTATCTTACACCACTCACAAAAACTACCCAAAATGGATTAAAGACTATGAAACTCTTAATAAAAAAAAAATAAGGAAAAGCTTTATCGGTTTCACAATGATTTTTGAATATGCCACCCAAAACACAAGCAAGAAAAGCAAAAATAAATAAATGGAATATGTGAAATTTTATCATAGCGAAAGAAAAAGTAACAATACAATGGGGGAAAAAACTATGTAGTTTTTTTTTGTAAGGATATAATATTTGTAAACTATCTGTTAAGGGGTTACTATTTGAAATAGTAAAATATGTTCAAAATATAATAGCAGAAACAAAGCAACTCAAATACTATGATTTGTAAAATGGACAGATGCGAATACACTTTTCCAAAGAGGGCATACAAGTGGCCAAAAAATATATTAAAAGATATTCAATATCACACATCAAGGAAATGCAAATGAAACCACAATGATATATCCCCTCAAATCTGTTAAAATGGTTGCCTTTTAGAGAAGAAATAATGAGTGTTGCAAAGAAGTGGAGTAAAGGGACCATTTGTGTGCTATTGTTGGGATTGTACATTGGTACAGCCACTACTGAAAATAGTTGAGGAACTGTTGATATGTCAGTCAAAGGGTACAAACTTCCATTTAGAAGATGACTATTGGAGAGTGAACGGTTCAATATGGTGACTATGGTTAACATTGCTACATTAAATACTTGAAAGTTACTAAGAGTTACTAAGTTACTTGAAAGCTAGTACTTTCAAGTACTTTCAAGTACTAAGTAAGTTACTTGAAAGTTTTAGTAACTTGAAAGTTACTCAAAGTTACTAAGAGAATAGATTCTCTCTCACACACATGTAATTATGTGAGATAATGGAGGTTTTAACCAACTTTAGTGTGGTCATCATTTCACAATACACACAAGTATCAAATCACCATTTGTGTACTTTAAACTAACGCAATGTTATATGTCAATTCTATCTCAAAACTCCAGAAAAACTAAACTTCGTTGGTTAGGACATTTTTGAATTACAAAAATATGGGGAATACGTATATAGTACGGTGTCCACATACCTCAGATCCAGTTCCCTCTATGGTGAGATCTTACATTCTAGCATGGTACATTGCTATAGCTAATGAACCAGTACTGATGCATTATTACCAACTTACATAACTTGAGTTTTTCTGTTCCAGGATCTCATACCATATTACATTTCCATTTTCATGTCTCTCCAGACTCCACGGTAACAGTTCTTCAGACATTCCTTGTTTCTGAGGACCTTATAAGTTTTTTAAATTGCTGGACAAGTGTTTTGTAGAATGTCTATCTGTTGGGATTTGTATAATGTTTTTATGAGAGTAGACTGAGGTTATGTGTTGTGGAGGAAGATCATGGAGGTAAAGCATCATTTCCAACATGTCATATCAAGTGTACATACTATCAACATGACTTGTCACTATTGATATTGACCTTGATCACCTAATAGAAATGATTTTTGTCAGATTTCTCCACTATAAAGTTACTCTTTCTTACTCATCCTGTACTGTGCTCTGGAAGAAAGTCAGTATACACAATGCAAGAAAATAAAGTAGTGTTGAATTTCACACAGATTTTAAATTTTTGTGAGTGTATGCTGATATAAATAAATTATCAGATGAATTAATAAACAGAGGAGACAAACCGATGCAGAAGAATTCCAAATTTCTGTAGTAATAATTTAGTTCAAGAAGGTAGAACCCCGTAACTTCCCCCTCCATTTTTTTTAATTCCTGAGGGACAAAGAGGGAGGCAGAGACACAGACAGAGAGAGAAGCAGGCTCCATGCAGGGAGCCCAATGTGGGACTCGATCCTGAGCCGAAGGCAGATGCTCAACTGCTAAGCCACCCAGGTGCCCCAACTTCCCACATCTTAGGTGACTTTCCTTTTGACTTTTTATGTCTGAGCAGATATATTAGATGACAGACTAGGAGTAGAGAATATTTAAGCATATGATGGCTGGTATTTTCCAAAAAAGTTAATAAAGTCACTTACATTCTTATTCAAGCATTCTTTTTTTTAAATTTTTTTATTTACTTATGATAGTCACAGAGGGAGAGAGAGAGAGAGGCAGAGACATAGGCAGAGGGAGAAGCAGGCTCCATGCACCAGGAGCACGACGTGGGATTCGATGCTGGGTCTCCAGGATCGCGCCCTGGGCCAAAGGCAGGCACCAAACCACTGCGCCACCCAGGGATCCCTTATTCAAGCATTCTAATGAAACCCTAAGCTAAGCATTATACTTACTAATGACACAGTGGAACATTTAAAACAAAAACTTAAAAGTTCTTTGAGAAAAAAATTATATTAAAGAACAAAGAAATTATATGAAAATTAGATAAAAAATTGGAAAGAGGGATCCCTGGGTGGCTCAGCAGTTGAGCTTCTGCCTTCAGCCCAGGACCTGATCCTGGAGTCCCGGGATCAAGTCCTGCATCGGGCTCCCTGCATGGAGTCTGCTCCTCCCTCTGCCTGTGTCTCTGCCTCTCTTTCTGTGTCTCTCATGAACAAATGAATACAATCTTTAAAAAAATTGGAAAGAATTTCCAGGAAAGAGAATAAAAATCTTATTAGTGAAGTGATAGATTTGAAGCCTTGTAAACAGCTCCCAGATTTCTAATGTATTTTCACAAGGGTATACTTTTAACTATACACAGCCACCCATACATGCATATATATTCCATACATTTGAGTTTTCTACATGTACAAAACTCAAATGTACACTCACATGTCTCTGTGAGTGAATGTGTACATGTGTGCATGTGTCAGTATATGTGAATGTGTTTGTATATGTCTAAGTGAATAATGTCACTATTAGCATACTCCTTTATGTGTCAAACAGTTTGAGAAATTCCTTGGTTTATTCCATGGGAACTTTCATAAGCTGAAAACAAAGTGTCTTAACTGGTAAATTACAAAATCTATGATATGTCAGGAGGTTATATAAAATTACCTACATTTAATATTAATGATCATTCATTCTCTTGTGAATATATATTGATAAATTTTTTCCAATGTATGTGATTTAAATACTTTTCATCATGATTTAGAAAAAATGGTGAAATTTGATGGTTTTGGAAAAATAATTTATGATACCTCATGCACAAAATATCTTCAATCAATGTTTGAATTGGTTTTATTTAAATCTAAGTATTTTTCTGATTATTTAGAAGGGCATGTTAATTTCTTCCTACATTTTAAGTTATGTAAAATGCCATCAATTATTTATGAAATCTTATTTTGGCAAATTTTAGCCATTTCCATTTTCACTGACAATAAAATTGATATAAAGATGCAAAGGTGCTTGTCACCTACGTTGTTGGCTTTTTTTTTGTTTTTTAAGATTACAAAGCTACAATGTGAAAAACTAAAGATAAATCTTGGCATTGGCAGAAATATGGTTGTCTTGGGGTGCCTGGGTAGCGCTGTTGTTAAAGCAACTAACTTTTGCTTTTGGCTCAGGTCATGATTTCAGGATCCTGAGACCCAGCCAGTGTTGGGCTCTGCACTTTGTAAGGAGTCTGCTTAAGTCTCTCTATCCCTCTGCCTCTGCCCCTCCCCCCATTTCTTTCTCACATAAATAAATCTTTAAAAAAGTAACATCGTTGAATTAAAATAGTATGAGATTACCAAAATATGTAAAAATACTTTGTGTAAATTACCTTTACTTTTCTTCACTCAGCATGGTGGTTAGGGACAGAAAAGAGTAGTGGTCTCTTAGGCACATAATGTTTATAAGTTCAGGCTTTTGTGTACTCAGAATTGTTTTCTTTTTTTTTTTTCCAGAATTTTTTTCTAAATGACATAATCTTGCTTAAAACATCACCCAGAAACCCATTTGCTCTGACAAGAGACTTTTTAATTAACTGTCACATCTGTGCTATTACACTATATTTTTGCAAAGCTAGCAACAACTTAAACCACATTATTAAATCATGAAAAAAATGCATAAATTTCAATGGACTTGTTTGGTGTTTCAAGAGCCAGAAATAGTGATCCCTATGCCTCTAGGGTCTTGCCTTGAATTACTTAAATGTTTTGTAATGATATTATTAAATATTTAACAGTCGAATATTTTGAGCTCCTTTCAAATATAAATGACATTAAAAATTAACCTGTTTAAACTATTAAAGGTTACCTGAATGAAATTGATTAGAAATATATTTCAAATCTATTTAAAGTAGCAGTGGTGCTAGAGGATGCAATTTTCCAAGAGATCAATAAACCAATAGTTTAATATTAAAATTAAATATATATCAAACTTTGAAAATATAGGGGGCCTATAGGCCTGGGTCCGTTTAAAAACATTAAGATGAATTGTTCTTGCTATATTGTCCTCATCTAACTTCTGTATACAAAATCTTTATTTAAAAAAAAGACCGGCCTTATTATATATATAGCTTTATTAATACCATAAGATCAAATGCTAAATTCTCCTCACCTTCAGGGTTTTCATATTATTTCTTTCCCTTTTAATGTATTATTTTCTAATCATTTCCTGAAAAGTTGACTAGAAATTTTGCAACGTCTTTTTTACCTTTAAATTAGAATGCACATCCTAACTCAGGAATTCATATTTAATATTTGATAATAAAATATTACTGAAATAGGGGAAGTGTGAAATCTATATTTATTCAGTAAATTATTTTCTTTTAAAGTCTTTATCAAGTTAATAGCTATATTCTGCCCTTAAAAAGTATAGGATTTCAGAATCATAATGAGGTACATATTGAACATATTACTATTAGGTCTTATTAAGGAAAATATAATTGTACACAGTGGAAAAGCATTTAATATTATGTCAAATCACTTCATGGAAAATTGTTGAAGCTTTACTCAACTTTAAATCAAATGCAAATCCAAGAAGTAATTATAATTGATTTTATGGAAGAGTAAAGCAGAACTTTTAAAAATCTGTTTCTTAGAAAGTTGTGAATAACACAATTTAATTTGTCTTGATATCACTGGAGACCAGGAAAAGCTGATTTAATTTGGTAATGATAAGACTTGTCCTCCTTTTAAATACAATATTTAAAATATCTCAGCTAACTCTAATGATTTACTGATTTATATAAAAAATTCAGTGCAGCATATAATAATATTGTTTTGTCACAGAAAGTAAAAAATAAAATAAAGAAATAAAAAGAAAGGGACCATGAACTGTGGTTCTGTAATTTAGAAAGAGGAATATGTGAATGTTTGATGTTTTTAATAAAGGATAGTTGTAATTGGTATTATTTAATGCAGTCTATACAAATAAATTTATACCTATACCAAGGAGCATGAGTACATGAATTTAGAGTGTGACTTTTTCCTTTTTATCTTTGTGAAATACTTCTTTTAAATTACCTTTTCTATTTATGCATTCATTAAATAAACCTACACAATATTTTATTATGTCTAGACACATATTACACATTTTCATGGAGATTTATTATGCAACATCATGCCTCTCTTCTTGCAGAATTACAAATATTATATATACCATATAATTGAGATTTGGGTTGCTAAATGCATCTCATCTTTAAAATGAAACAGACTTTAGTAACCCAAGCCAGAAAAACAAAATAGGATTAGCTTTTGATTTAAGGAGAAAAAAAAACAAAGCAAAACAAAAACAAGAAACAGAAAAACTACATCTTTTTCTGAGGCAGCAGAGAAATAAGAAAAGTTATTTCAGATGCTGTTAAGGTTGTAGGTAGTTAAGTACCCCTGGTGACTGGGGAAGTGTGAGAGTCTCAAAAAAACTGCTGTTAATAAACATTTTACAAAGCTGTCTAGGAAACTGGAAGAATGTAGAAAGATTATCGATATTGGAGTCCTTGAATCTTCATTGATGTCCATTGGTAGAGTTAGATGATTTGCCAAGATAGGGTTTAGAATCCTGGGTAAAAGAAATGGGAATGATTATGGTAGGATTAATTCAGAATTGGAAGATGAGGGATGATTTATCTCAGGGGAAAGAGAATTTTTTAAATCATCAAGAAAGTGATGGGAATGGTGAACTGTATTGTCTGCATTGGCCAAGAAAAAAAAAAGTCAAACAATAAACGGGTTGTTAAATTAGAAAAATTGTTATTTCAAAGACTTGCGTATAACAATAGAACTGATAAACACAAGTGGTGAAAGGAAGGGTTTGAGTGAAATAGTGTGATAAAAAGTAGAGAAGAGGACTATGACATTGAATAGTCAAGGACAATTTTAGGTACAGCTCTAGTAGTAAGTAGAGATGAAGGCTACTTGAGTTTACTTTAAAATATATTTCTCATGGAGATGAAGTCTATAGACCTCAGTTTCTTTAGATGACAAAAAAAAGATAAAGTGGCTTATTGAAGTATTGCTAAAATTAAGTAATAGCAAGTGATTGATATTGCACCGGGCACAGTGTTATATATTCCATCTATGGGTGAATTTTTAAAATTCATTCGTTAATTTTTTTCCTCTTTCTTCTTAAAGGGATGGTATGATTAGTGATCCCTTTAGTTTCATTTGTCAGATTTGTGTTTTTCAAATGAAATATTGTCTCTGTCTATAATCTACTTCCTCGTGGATTTCTGTATGTCTTCCTGAATTAGTTTTGTCTATCCTTTCACAAATGCAGTTCAGTATCAAACCTATCTCAGTCATCTTTCATGTGCAGTGCCTTGGCCACTAGCCAAGTCATAAAGTCTATCAGACTTTTTTTTTATTATTATTTATTTATTTATTTTTTCTATCAGACTTTCTGAAAGCTGTTTTTTGGTCTCTGGGTATCCAGCCCACTGTGATTTGTTTAATGGTTTGACGTTGCTCAATACCTCTTCTCTAGGCATTGTAGATTGTCTCATTATATCAATCTCACATAGTTTCCTGAGTTTCTATCAAGCATACAAGAAAATTCTTCTTTCCATTATTCTGCAGATACTCTGCCTGCATTGTGAGCTATCACCCAAAGAAAAGAGTAAATCTAAAGAGTTTCTCTTTATCTGCATCAATAATTTCACATCTAGCACTGACGTTTTTGTTTTCATGTAGCTTGCTCAAGTGTTCCTTTTTCTCCTATTACATTTTTCATTAAAACGATTTCTGTTTCTTGGCATGGAGTCAAACTAGAAATAATTATTGACTGATTTCTCCATCATTAACTTTGAGAGTTTCTTGCTTGTTGCTCAGCCATTTGTTTGTAGATATATTAATTACAGAATCTATTTCACATACATTTTCTAGTATTTGTTTTAACATCTCCCGTGTCTTCTTGAAAAACCTAGAATCTATCAGCCAGATATATAACCCACCTTCTGTGAAATAAGACAGGATAGAAAATTCATGGTTACACTGTAACAGTCATTTGATCTATTCCTCTGTTTATCACTCCTACAATAGGTGATTCAATCTCAAACTCAATTCTCAGTTTTGTTCCAAAGTGGAGATTTTCAGGGCAGTATGAAGCTTTATTAACTCTTTCAGCTCACTGGGATTCCATTATAGTTTGTGCTTTAATGTATGAGAATTAAAGACTTGGTAATAGTGTGTATTTCTAGTAGCTCATCAATATTAATTGCATTTTCATTCACTCATTAGATTTATCTGGGGGTACTCACTGTTATAATTAAGTTGCTTTTAGGTGTACTAAAGGCAACTTAAGTGCCTTAGGTGTACTCTAAGGGTTTAAAAGCAATACTTTCTGAAGGTGCCAGGTTGGTGACCAGAGAGTAACCAAGACCCTGTGAAAATTGGACTATTATATTGACCTCCATTTCACTATTTTTTTTCTCATTAATCTTTATTATGTACCTATTATATACTACATTTAGTGCGAAGCAGTAAGGGTA
The DNA here is from genome assembly GCF_048164855.1 of Canis lupus baileyi. Classification (NCBI taxonomy): domain Eukaryota; kingdom Metazoa; phylum Chordata; class Mammalia; order Carnivora; family Canidae; genus Canis; species Canis lupus. The sequence goes on along the minus strand of NC_132852.1, from coordinate 6,497,545 downwards.
TATAAATATATGCTAGCTTTTTTAGCACTGTTAGTTGAATAGTAACAGACATATTAGATCTTCCTGCAGTGATTTCTTTGGCTCAACAGGCAGCCAATTAGCACTGTAAGACGTAGAACTATAACATCACAAACAAGCTATTTGCGTATTTCAGTACTAAATTAGTTTTCCTTTAATTCAATGAAAGTAATGCTAATGATAAAATCTGATGAGTGAACATGCATTCTCAAGCATTTTCTTTTATCTCCAATTCATTTTATTTTCCTTTATCACTTTTCTTCAACATTGAAAGGGACTCATTAAGGAAAATACAAAGATATTAATGTAAAGATTTAACTGATATAAAGCGTACTGTCCAAGGTACAGGTACATATCAAATAATTTTAGTTAAAATAATGGCACTTGGGAAGCATTTTAGAGTATGGTAATCTCGAAGCTTGATAAACTGGAAGAGCCATCTAGATGTAGTTACATACTATCTTCACTCACCACACTTACAATAAAGAAAACGAAAGATATTTAATTTACCATTGTATTAAGAAATATTTTATGTTCAACAAAATTTTTACTTTAACATTGGGATTGCTTTTTAATTTATGTTTTTTAATAATTCCTTCTAATGACACAAAACCTTCGCTTCAGTTATATTCACTAAGGAATTTCATTCACTAAAAAGCATGTACTAAATCTGATTTGTTAAAAAAAAATCCTGGAATGCCTGGGTGGCTCAGTGGTTGGGTGCCTGTCTGTGGCTCAGGGCGTGATCCTAGGTTCTGGGATCGAGTCCCGCATTGGGCTCCCTGTGAGGAGCCTGCATCTCCTCTGCCTGTGTCTCAACCTCTCTCTCTCGGTCTGTCTCTCATGAATAAATAAATAAATCTTTAAAAAAATCCTTTCCATATTCAGATAGATGAATCTAGTAGTTATGAAAGTATTTCCATAATTTAAATTCAGCCAATCAGTCATGGTACTATTTCGTGTAGTTTTGTTGGACTCTCTAGATAACTTAGGTAATTGGAGAATTACTGCAGATTCTCTGGCAAAGGTGTTTTTATGGGAATAGTGAAGAACTCAGAAGAGTTCTTCTCAATAAATAGTGCAGTGGAACTTGTGAGGTGCGATAGCAAATATGTGATGGCAAGATGAAGGAATTATTTTTTTTTTGAAGGAATTATTGACACAATAAAAGGAGGGAAGGAAAAAATGTGAAAACGTGACTCACTATTTCATATCAGGAGTTTTAAAAAATCATTTGACCAACATGCCAGCATTTTATCAACAACCTGTTAGCCAAAAAAAAAAAAAAAAAAAAAAAACAACCTGTTAGCCTTGAAGTACATTTCTTATAAGTCAGTTTGATTTTCAAGCATTTTGCCTTACCGTGCCAGCCTTATACCTGGCCAAGAAGAGCTTAGAGCTTCTGATATGGGCCTGATTTCTATGAGGGACTCATTCTGGCTCTTCTCTGGCTATAGCCTTTTCTTCAGGCCCCTGGGGAGAGTGCTGAACCTAATGAACACCTATCTACATTATAGCTGCCTTAGAGATTCTCTTCTACCCGAAATGAGCCTCAGTTTGGTTCCATGGCCTATGCTAGCTTCCTTGCTAGTGTTGAGATATTTTTTTAAATTAACATTTGTTAAATGAGGCCCTTGGGTGAATACTGAGCCACAGTTTAACAAAGACCACAAGGGAAAGTGAAATAGAGAAGTTTATTACTCACAGTACTGGAGGAAGAACACAGCATGCCTTAAGTGACCACATGGGGAGGTCAGGGCAGGGTGTGGGCAGAAAGCAAGCAGCAGACTTGAGGTACATGTCTTTGTTAGGATTTGTGGGTAGAATGCTTTTGGAGTTCCCAGGCTAAGGCTGGATTGGTCAATTTAAACTAACCATGAGACATTTTGGTAAGCTCTAGGATGGTCTTATCTCGAGGGTGCATAAATGAAGGAGTTGAGAGGCTGAAGAGACTGTCCCTCAGCAGCAGCATAGGGAAAGTCCTAACAGAGACTTACCCTTGTTACTATGTAGGCTGTCATCAGTGGCATGCACTTGAGAAAGAGGCTGGTGTCAGTTCAAGGGGCCTGCGAGCCACTTAGTTTACAGACTAGATGCTGAGGCAGCAATAGAATAGTTTAGTTAAATCCTCAACAGCCAATCAGTCTTCTATAGCTCAGACCACCCATTTAGATCTACCTCTAATCTCAGAGGGTTGTTGAAAGGGAATTGTTGATTGTAGAGACTACAATATAGACTGAACTTGGATGAACAGCCTAGAGAGTATATGCATATGTGAATGGGAGGCTCATCCTGATGAAAGAAGGACCTAGAGGGTGGAAAGAGAAAAGGGATGGACTGTGAGCCTTCTTGATAACAATAAAGAGGTATTTATCAAAATGGGAGGATAGTAGATGTTTTGCTTAATAGTTTGGTAAATAACAAATATCTGGACATACGGTATGTGATTATTTTGTTCCTTTCCTGGGATTGCAAATGTTAAGAACTTACCCAATACAATTTTCATACAACCAGAAATGCCATAGAGTATAATTGCACTTCTATTTTACTTGCTACAAAAAATAATTCAGAAACATTGCTAAGTAAATTATTATACAAAATTTCCACAACGTATATTTTATATTTTTGAAAGAGCTTTTTAAATTTAATTAAATATATCTTTTAATCATATATCCCTCATGCTCAATTTAAAAAAACAAGTGAAAAGAATTCATTAAGATATGCCTAAATCATTTCTTTATTCATATTCTGGAATTTTAAATCTAGTTATTGATTAATTGGTGTATCCACATCTGTGTTTTTCTGTACAGTATTTTCCTCTGTGATTTGAAGAGCTTCAGTAATGTAGGATTTCTGAAAATGTACTTTTTATTTTCTTTAAAAGTTCTTTTAGGCTACTGACATCTCTTTTATAACATTTGATATTGCCATATTCTTTGTATTATTGTCAACAAAAGAATTGACATATGCAGTCCAAGCTAGCATATGTAAAGGAAATAGAATTTTCATTATAAAATTCCTTTAACCAACTATGATTACAGAACATGTTCTAATTTAGGAAATATTAAAACACAAGTATGTGTATATGCATACGTGCACACATAAGTGATGAAAAAAGTTCATTCATTTATAATGTTCTTAACAACATTGAACCCAAAAAACCCCAACAAATGCTTTCCTTTAGCCAATCTCTATTATCTCAACTTTGAGTTTTAATATTTTTTCTCCTTTACCTTTACTTTTCTTCTGCCTCCTTCTCCTTCCTTATTTTCTTCACATATTATAAAGGTCATTAGGGACATTTATTTTATTATCATGCATGATACTTTCATACACCTGATTCATTACTGTTAGGTACTTGGAGATATTGTTGAAAATGCCAAGGTTCTCGTCATCAATAGGTGTTGAAAATGAAACCTATAGCTTATCCAGCTACATTTTATTGTACAGTAAATTGATATTTCACAAGGATACTATATATAGACAATTATATTAAACAAGTAAAATGATGTATTAAAAGTGTTTATATTTTAATTAGTAAAATTTCCCTAGGTAATTTATTTGATTATATGCCAATTATGGGTTTTATAGTATTGAAAGGAATCTTTCATCATTTTTCCACTGTTTTATGAGGTTAAACCACACTAGTCTTTTTAAATTCCTGTTAATCACCATGGCACTGCTCTGTTTTCCTGTTGCATGTATGAGTCCTTTCCCATGAAGTTTATTCCTTTAGAAATCCTCATTCCTTTGCTAGATCTCTTCTCTAAATATGATTCCTCTTTGGTAAGGTAATTAAAAATTAACATTTGAGTTTTGCATTTTTGTATCCAGTTATTATGAACAAAGATGATACATATATTCATGTGAAGGTTTCTGTGTGAATATGAGTTTTAATTTCTCTAGGATAAAAGCCCAGTAGTGCAATTGCTCTGTTTTAATTTTATGAGAAACTGACAAATTGTTTCCCAGAGATGTGGCAAGCAAAAATTGAGACCCCAAATTCCCACCCTATAAACTCTTCCACTTGAGTACCAGTAACAGCTGTGAATATGATGAGAAATATTCCTGTGATATGGTCAAAGGAATTTTGAAGACCTAATTAAAGTCCCTAATCAGTTGACTTTAATATAATCAGTAGAGAGGTTATCCCTATGTGGATCAGACATAATTAAATGAGCCCATGTTAAAAGATACTCAAAGCAGAGACTGATCTCTTGGCCTGAGGAGCAAATGGGCATATTGCTGAGTGGGCCATGTCACAAAGACCCAGAAGTGGCCACTAGACATTGAGAATGCTCTCCAGCCAAGAGCTAACAACAACAACAACAAAAAAAGAGGATATCAGTCACATAACTACATATGAATGAATTTCTCAAACAACCTAAGGAGATTGAAAGTGCTTCATTCCTTGATTCAGGGTCCACATTTAGGGAACACCTTAATTTCAACCTTTTCATACCCTGAGTAGAAGATCTATAAAATAAAATATGTGGCTGGATTTTATCCTCAGTTCTTGGGACATAACCTTTAAGCTCTTGGAATTTGCTAAGTGATAGGAGTGTCTATTATTCATCATGAGCCAATCAGATTGCACCAGATAATGTATGCTAGGAAGGTGACTTATGGTGGGACCCTAGGTAGCCAATGCTAAGGAAATGGCTCAAGATGGGGTTTGGTCAAGACAGAAAGACCATGTGGTCAAAGAGTTGAGGCTTTAGGGATTAAAGGGGCTGGCTTTAACTTGAAACTTCTCCCTGAATAAAAGAAGAGTGAAACATAGAAGACACTGGCCTTTTAGTTGTGCTACCTGAGGGGCCAGTTTCTGTCTTGCCTCACATGGAGTGTTGATGGAATAGCCAAAAATAAGATACCTAGAGGTAGGTGAGAAAAAAATAACATGGTAAGCTGCTTGCTTGCGGAAGGTGAGATGGCTCTGTGAGATTGAGAGAAAACAGAATCTGAGGCTTCTCCCCCAAGAAAGAGATAAAGTGTTGAGTATGCCTGCTATGGCCCTGATCTATCAATGAGCTGTTGGAGGAAGTAGTTTGTTTCTTTTTACGTGGAATGCTGAAGGAACTGGCATAGTTTAATGAGAGCAAATCAGAACAAAGAAAAGGCGCAGGTGGCTTACTGTACCCAGACTGGCTCAGCAACAGAGAGAGAAGGTACAGAGTTAGACACCTGGACAAGGAAGGAGGGATAGAAATAAAGCATGCATCCAACATACTGGCCTATTGTACAGCAGTCAGACACCAGATGGAACAAGAGATTATGGGCTCCTAAAAGGAAAAGAAACCAGTCAATCCTTTATTCAGTAATTTATATAGAAAAGTCCAGAGAAGACACATATATACAGAAAAGGCTTGAGAGACTCCTAAAATCTCTCCCTGGATTGACAGGTGAAGATTTTCCTTGTCAAAGATGGTAGATAAGGACTTGGAGAGGTGGCTATTTTTTCATATGCACAGACAACAACACAAAGATGTAAGGAACACAAAGGATCAGGAAGCCATGACACAGCAAAGAAAAAAAATAAAAATCTCCAACAAGAAACCTTACAAATTGAGATCTTTCCGCCCGGGAAGGTTGGTGCAGCTCCTGCGTCTCGGGGACGGGACTTCATCAAGATAAGAAGCTTTTGCACAGTAAAGGATACAGTCAACAAAACTAAAAGGCAACCTACAGAATGGGAGAAGATATTTGCAAATGACATATCAGATAAAGGGCTAGTTTCCAAGATCTCTAAAGAACTTATTAAACTCAACACCAAAGAAACAAACAATCCAATCATGAAATGGGCAAAAGACATGAACAGAAATCTCACAGAGGAAGACATAGACATGGCCAACATGCATATGAGAAAATGCTCTGCATCACTTGCCATCAGGGAAATACAAATCAAAACCACAATGAGATACCACCTCACACCGGTGAGAATGGGGCAAATTAACAAGGCAGGAAACAACAAATGTTGGAGGGGATGCGGAGAAAAGGGAACCCTCTTACACTGTTGGTGGGAATGTGAACTGGTGCAGCCACTCTGGAAAACTGTGTGGAGGTTCCTCAAACAGTTAAAAATAGACCTGCCCTACGACCCAGCAATTGCACTGTTGGGGATTTACCCCAAAGATACAGATGCAGTGAAATGCCGGGACACCTGCACCCCGATGTTTATAGCAGCAATGGCCACGATAGCCAAACTGTGGAAGGAGCCTCGGTGTCCAACGAAAGATGAATGGATAAAGAAGATGTAGTTTATGTATACAATAGAATATTACTCAGCTACTAGAAATGACAAATACCCACCATTTGCTTCAACGTGGATGGAACTGGAGGGTATTATGCTGAGTGAAGTAAGTCAGTCAGAGAAGGACAAACATTATATGTTCTCATTCATTTGGGGAATATAAATAATAGTGAAAGGGAATATAAGGGAAGGGAGAAGAAATGTGTGGGAAATATCAGAAAGGGAGGCAGAACGTAAAGACTGCTAACTCTGGGAAACGAACTAGGGGTGGTAGAAGGGGAGGAAGGCGGGGGGTGGGAGTGAATGGGTGACGGGCACTGGGGGTTATTCTGTATGTTAGTAAATTGAACACCAATAAAAAATAAATTAAAAACAGTAAAAAAAAAATTGAGATCTATAAATTGCCTGACCGAAAAACAAAACAAAACAAATCACTATAAATGAGCCTAGTGCATTAAAAGGAAACATAGCAACAGTAAATGAAATCCAGAAAATGATGCATGAACAAAATAGAAATATAAAAAAGGGGGAAAAAAGAGCCAAACAAAAATTCTGTACCTAAAGAATACTGAACTGACAAATTTAATAAACAGCTTCAACAGCAGACTCGATCAATCTTAGAAGGAAAAAAAATCAGCAAAGTTGAAGAAAGATCATTTAAAATGATCAAATTAGAGAAGCAAATGCAAAAAAAGAATGAAAGAGTGAAGAGAGTCTAAAGGACTTATGAGAAACCATCAAACAAATCAATATATACATGGTAGGAGTCCCAGAAGGAGAGAAGACAGAAAAAAAAGGACGGAAAACTTATTTTAAAAAATAAAGGCACAACAAAGGATCTGTACTTGGAAAACTATAGAACACCCATGAAAGAAATTGAGGAACACAAAAAGAAACGGAAAGACATTCCATGCTCATGGATTGGAAGAACAAATATTGTTAAATGTTTATGCTCCCCAGAGCAATCTATACATTCAATGCAGTCCCTATCAAAATACCATCAATAATCCTAAAATTTGTATAGAACCAGAGAAGACTCTGAATAGCCAAATGAATATTGAAAAAGAAAACCAAAGCTTGTGGCATCACAATGCTTCACTTCAAGTTCTATTACAAAGCTATAATCACCAAGACAGTATGGTACTGGCACAAAAACAGACACAGATCAATGGAACAGGATAGGGCGCCCAGAAATGGACCCTCAACTTTGTGGTCAACTAATCTTTGACAAAGCAGGAATGAATATCCAAAGGAAAAAGACAGTCTCTTCAACAAATGGAGTTGGGAAAATTGAACACCCACATGCAAACTCATTTTATGATGTTGGCATTACCCTGATACCCAAACAGACGAGAACACTGCAGGAAAAGAAACCTATAGGCTAATATGCCTGATGGACATGGGTACAGAATAGTCAACAAAATACTAGCAAATTGGATTCAACAGTGCATTAGAAGTATCAAACACTGTGACCAAGTGTGTTTTCTCTTTGGGATGACAGGATGGTTCAAAATATACAACTCTAGTCCTTGGGAGTTTTTTGAGTAGACAATTATATCACCATGTTAATTTTTTTTTATTTTCCCAAACTGTAGATCTTTTTATTTCATTTTCTTGCCTTATTGTTCTGTCTAGGATTTTCTGTACTATACTCGATAGGATGCTGAGAGCAGACATTCCTGTCTTGTTTAAAGGAAAGTACTGAGTGTTTAACCACTAAGTATAATGTTCAAGCTTTCTTATTCCTTACTGATTTTCTGTCTACTTTTTATGTGAGTTATTTGTAAAAAAAAAAAAAAAAAAAAAAAAAAAAAAAAAAAAACTTACTATGATTTGCCTTGTTCTCTTTTCAGTTCTTTTTTATGTATTCTGAAGTTTTGTTATTAAGTTCATAAACATTTAGGATTGCTTATTTCTGGTGAATTGCTGATATCAATAAATAGTGATCATTTTATCCCTAATAATATTTTTTCTCTTAAATTTATAACATTTTATTTTCAATAGCTGCATCACTGACAATCTCTACTTTTTAAACGGGATGATTAGCCTATTTGAGTTTGATTTGGCTGCGATATGGTTAGATTTGTATCTATCATTTTGGGCTGTGTATGTGTGTATGTGGTTTCTTTGTACCTTTGTCTTAGTCTTTCTTTTTTAACTTTCTTTTGAATTAACTGAGTTTTTCATGACTGCCTGTTATTTGCTTTGTCCATTTATTAACTGTAATTCTTTGTGCGTGAGATAGATTACTTTAAATTTCCTAGTATACATTTCTACTTGCCATATTATGCTTTCAAATAATATTGTATCACTTAAAACTTATGTAAACTATAAAATGAATATTTCCATATATACTTTCCCATGCTACATGTAATATTTAAACATTTCTTTCTACATATGTCATAAGTGCCATAAAACATTCTTATTATTTGCTTATAAACAATTATTCTTGAAGGGAATTTAAATAGGAAATTATGTTTATTCACAGATTTTTAGTATTCTTCATACTGGGTTGTTATGTGTTAATATTTTATTCTAATAACTTCTATTAACATATTTCAGGGCAGATCTGTGGGTAATGAAGCCTTATAGTTTCTGTATATTTGAGTCTTTGCCTTTGTTTTGCCTCTGTTTTGCCTTTTTTACTGGATATGAAATCTAGTTTGACAATTTTCTTCTTCAGTCCATTCAATTGTTGTTCTATTATATTTTGTATTACCTTGTTTTAATCCTGTAATTGTTCTTCTATCCATAATATGTCCTCTTTCTCTGATTACTTTTAAGTTCTTCTCTGTGTCTTAGCTTTGAAAAACTTCATGATCACGTGCCTTCGTGTAACTTTCTTTGTATTTCTTGTATTTGGAGTTTGTTGAGCTTCTTGGTTCTGTGGGTAAATGATTTTCATAAAACCTGGGGAAATTTTTGCTCCTATTTTTCCTATTCTTCTACCTTCAATCTGGCAACTCCCTTTGGATGTGCCCTGGGCACTGTCTCCAGGCAGTCAGCTGAGATGTTGATAGAGGTCTTATTTGTATCTCTCAGAAATCACTGTCCTACACTGACAGAAATTATCTACTTTTTTGAAAGCCATTAACTTATATATTGTGTTCAGTTTTTGAGGCATTTTAGGAGGATGGCTAAGATACTGTGGCCAGAAGGTTCTCTCATCTTTTTAAAATGATTTATTCTAGGAATGCCTGGGTGTCACCGTGGTTGAGCGTCTGCCTTCAGCTCAGGGTGTGATACTGGAATCCCAGGATCAAGTCCCCACATTGGGCTTCCTGAATGGAGCCTGCTTCTCCCTCTGCCCGTATCTCTGCCTCTCTCTCTTTCTGTCTCTCATGAGTAAATAAATAGAATCTTAAAAAAAATACTTTATTCTGAATGGTTCTCCTCAGGATTTCCATCTTACTTGTTTATTGATTCACTCATTCTTGTGAAGCATGATACATTATTAGATGAATTTGAAGTACAAAAATAACCTCTGATACTTAAAGTCCTGACATGAAAATACACACTCACTTTAAAAAGTTTTTGTTTTGTCTTCCAAACTTACAAATTGCAAAACATTCCAAGAATCCATTTTTGTGCAGGGAATCTCATTTCATTTTACAGATTTAAAAAGTCAGATATGTAATGATATGAAATGTATAACTCCTGAACATTTCCTCTCATGAACTTTTCAGATTTATTTTATTTTATTTATTTTATTTTATTTTATTTTATTTTATTTACTAAATATTTTATTTATTCAATTGAGGCAGAGAGATAGAGAGAGAGAGAGACCATGAGCAAGGGGAGAGGCAGAGGGACAGGCAGAGGGAGAAGCAGGCTCCCCAACGAGCTGGGAGCCCGAGGTGGGGCTTCATGCCAGGATCCAGAGATCATGACCTCAAGCTGAAGGCAGACACACTTAACCATCTGAGCCACCTAGGAGCCCCTGAACTTTTCAGATTTATATATGCAACTGTCTTCTTAACATTTTGGGTTGGATACAAAATACAGATTTTAAATTTCATTAAAAAGAAAGGGAAGAAAAGGAAAGCTAAGGAAAGAATTTAAGGGAGGGGAGGAGGAAAGAAAGAGAGAGGAAGGAAGGCAAGAAGGAAGGAAGAGAGGAAGGAAGGAAGGAAGGAAGGAAGGAAGGAAGGAAGGAAGGAAGGAAGGAAGGAAAGAAGAAAAGAACACAATTGTAGATTACATACTCTGTCTCTGCGTATCTGCTCTCCTATTAGCTTTTCTGTCTTGGTAAATCCCGAAACTGTATATGCAGCTGCTTGGGTGGGAGGAGATGTGGGAAAATCTTACAGTTCTTTCTTCTCTTTCCTCCAACCTCAAACCATATCTACTCTAATTCCTAATATATCATGTATTTGACCAGTTTTTATTTCCTATCTCAGTAGTGTCTTTTCCTAGACTATTTCAAGGATTTTGACATTGGTTACTTCAGTTTGCCTACTTCTTTACTTTTTGAAACTTGCATTTTCTCTCCTGAACACTCCCTAAACTTTACTTTCTGAACTTAAATTCCTCACCAACAACCAGAACATGCCTCCCCATTTCTCATCAATCTTCCTCACATTTGCTTATTCCTAATCATGAATCATAATATGACTTTTGCTAACAAAACTTACTTGAATCCATTCTTCCTTCCATTTATCTCATTTCTGGACAACTGAATTTGTTGATTTCTTCAGTTTAATCCTTTTCTGAACTCAGAGCTTTTTTTTCTTTTCTTTTCTTTTCTTTTCTTTTCTTTTCTTTTCTTTTCTTTTCTTTTCTTCTTTTTTCTTTCTTTTTTTCTTTTCTTTCTTTCTTTCTTTCTTTCTTTCTTTCTTTCTTTCTTTCTTTCTTCTTTCTTTCTTTCTCTTTTCTTTCTTTTTCTTTCATCTGCCTGGAACTCCCTTTCCTTAAATCTCATACAGATATTTAATTTAGGTATTATCTTCTCATTATTAACATCATTAGAACTGGTGAATTCATACTGATCTCACTTTGATTATATAACATTCCATTTTTGTGGGAAGAGAAAAGCATAAATTTGGAAATAGTTATTTGAGATAAGAAGGCCAAAGATATAAATTATTCTTGGATATCCATTTATCTTCTGTCTTCATCATAGTAACATCTACAAATGCTTTAATCAGAAAAATTACTCTACTAGTAAAAGTAATTATAATAAAATGCAGTCATTGGAAGCAATTTCAGTAAATATAATGAGTGAAATCCTTAATTATACATTTGAAAGAGAATAAAAAGTTTTTGGGTTTTACAAACGTGAAAAGTAACAGCATAAATTAATCTATTTTGAAAAAAATAAAAAAAATAAGTTAATCTATTTTGAATAATAAAAGTCAATCAAACTGCTTAATAAGAAGATAAAAATCATTAATAAATTTCTCTATTATGGCTTCTCTATAATACTTTGTCTTTTAAATAGGCACTATCTGGATCCCTGGGTGGCGCAGCGGTTTAGCGCCTGCCTTTGGCCCAGGGTGCGATCCTCGAGACCGCGGATCAAATCCCACGTCGGGCTCCCGGTGCATGGAGCCTGCTTCTCCCTCTGCCTATGTCTCTGTCTCTCTCTCTCTCTCTGTGTGACTATCATAAATAAATAAAAATTTTTAAAAAAATAAAAAAATAGGCACTATAAAATAATTTTTAATTTTTTTAAAGATTTTAATTATTTATTTGACAGAGCACACATAATCAGGAGAAGTGGCAGACAGAGGCAGAGAGAGAGGGAGAAGCAGGCTTCCCGTTGAGCAGGGAGCCCAATATGGGGCTTGATCTCAGGACTCCTGGATCATGACCTGAGCTGAAGGCAGATGTTTAACCCACTGAGCCACTCAGGTGCCCCTAAATTCTATTATGAAAAAACTTAGATGAAAGAAGACTAATATGATTCCTCATGTAAGCATCACATAGTTTCAATGATTATCAACTGAAGTCTAACATTATATTATTTATATCTTAACTGCTTATAAACCATACTTTTACGTATGTAAAAGCTTAAATATGTATCTTTAAAAAAGTATTTCTTTAAAAAACCATAATGTCATAATCATATGCAAATTTTAAAACCGTATCCTTTAAAAATCATTGTTCTTATGTTCCCATTGTCTTAAAGATTCCATTACTTTTATTTTGTTTGAACCAAAATTATTGTAATTTATATATACATGCACATGTTCACACTAAACTCATTTATCTTCAAGTTTTGTCTCTGTTTTTGTTTTGTAATTTATTTGTTGACAAAATCTTTTTGCCATAGGATCATATGCAGTCTGTACGTTATTGATTACAACTTCATACTATTTTTGGGACATTTCTCTGACATCTGTGTTTCTGTGTTTTTAAAATGAGTAGCTAGATCTATAGGTTTCAACAGAATCAGGTCTAACATTTGGGCAGGACTATTTAAGTAGTATTATAAGTAGCATTTAAGCAGTATTATGTTCTTTCCTCAGATACTAGATGGTGTATGACTGTCTCCTTTTGTGATGTTATCAGTTGCGCTAATTGATATCTATATTTCCTTTTCCATGATAGGTTTATTAAAGGGAATTTAATTTTTCTTAAAAATGTGAATCATGGTTCCATGATAATCATAGTACTTTTGGCAAAGTTTATTCATTAGAGTCAGTACATTTAAAGGTACGTTTAAACTTAGCTCTGATAGAATTATCATGAATTTTGAATGGAAATAATATTTATATCCTGTTTCAACAACTGATTACAATAAATGCATTTCTTTAAACATGTTTTATATAAATATGTATCATAAAATAAGGATGATTTACTGTACTCAGATGAGGCAGTATTTTAAAATTATCAGTGGGATATCTTTCACATGTTAGAATTTAATATTTGATTAAAATAAATTTTTAAAATACTTGGCCATAGCATATATAGAAAATACACTCAAATAATTTTGGAATTTGTTTATAAAGCTCAAATCTAATAAGATGCAGTTAGTGTTATGGAAAATGTTGTTTCTCTTAACGCTGAAGAAATCCTTTGCAATGAACTAGACCTAACATTTTAATGCTCTAAACAGTGACTTTCCAAGTTATCATTTCAATGAGTGGCTGCACTAATAGGAGAGTGCATATTTCTAAGCATGATACTAAGCAAAATTGTGACGTAAAACATAACTGCCACACTTTTTTGAAGTATTGTTGATAATCCCATTTTTTTATGCAAAAGTAGCTCTTTTTCATTTACTTCTATCATAAGGCCTTTCTTTTATTTCTCTAAACACACTATTCTACACCAATACGTATTATGTCACCACTGAGGTTTTCTTTCTTTTCTTTGTACTTTTTTTCTAGAGTGTCCTGACACACTAATAATACACACACAACTCAGCATGTTCAGATTTATATTCTGTAATAGCTAGTGTGTATGTTCTGATCTAAACAAAGTAATCTTTGGTATTTTTGACTTTATACTTTATCTTTCCATTTATTTTTTAAAATTTTTTAAAAAGATTTTATTTATTCATGTGAGACAGAGAGAGACAGAGAGAGAGAGAGGAGAGCAGAGACACAGGCAGAGGGAGAAGCAGGTTCCACGCAGGAAGTCTGATGCTGGACTCGATCCTGGACTCCAGGATGGCGCCCTGGGCCGAAGGCAGGCACTAAACTGCCGAGCCACCCAGGGATCCCTATCTTTCCATTTAAATTTAAAAACTATTAGGCAATTTTCTATGAAAGTGACATATTTACTAGACATCATGAAATAATGCATACAATTAATTGTCTTTAAATGGAAATCTTTAGGATGAATTTCTTAATTATATAATCTCATTTTAGCTTTACTTTTATGTTTAGCAGATATTAAGGTTTCATATAAACAGTAATTCCATGGAACAATCAGCAGAAGTGTTTCAAACTGTGTAATCTACTAGTTGGTGACACTAATTTAATAGCAATCATTGAGGCTGGCTTATATAAGGGACTATTATAGTTAGCTTTATGGGAAATAAATTATACCATGTACTACCAGGTTAATAATGGATGATATGCTAAACTATTTGACTTGTCTCTCTTAATAAGCATACTTGGTTTTGCAAATAGAAAAAGCTTCTAAGTCATCTATCCTATCAAATCTCCCTACATCTTGAGTAGCTAGCTACCTGCTATGTGTTATAACTTCTTGTACATTTGCATGTTCCATTTTAAATACCAGTGTAGTTAACATTTTTCATTATTGTTGATATCAGGAATATTATTTGTTGTGGAAATGAAATCGTTTTCATAATTGTAGCAAATGTTTATATTCATTATACAACTTCTTGTTTTCTGGTATGTTTTAAAATCTGTACATTTTTATTTAGTAAAAGGTACTTATCTTCTATTTTTGTATGTTTTCTGTTTTGCTAAAAATTTTCCAACATTAAAAAATAATTTCCATAGTTTTTGTAATTTTATTTGAACTATCAAGCTTATTCCAAGTCTGTATTCAAATGAAGGCTTTTTCTGGCAAGCCAAGAAATAAAGACCCCAGAAAAAATTTTGTAAAATTACCTTTTTCATTTTCTCCTTCTATTTGGCGTTACTTTCCTATGGCTATTTCTTTTTCAATTACATTCCACATGTGGGCAAAGAAAGTTTGGAAGATCCAAGATTGCATAACTCTTCTAACTAGTGATCCTAGAGGAATAAAGACCCTCTCTTTCCCATAAAATATGTATCAAATCTCAGTAAAAACCCTAATTTGCTTGATTTGGTTCACAAAAGGAAGAGAGGACCTCTCAGTCACCCTAGAAAATCATCACTCTGAGCCAAGTAGTGGGTGTGGGAAATCTGATAGGCAGTCCCAGGTGGACCATATGCACTGAGAGAGAGAGAGATGGGCACAGAATATGCACACACTTAGAAATGTTTCTGAGAGCTGACATTTTGTTTGACTAACCCTGAAATTCATACTATTGTTTCATCATATAAAGGAATAAAGACCCCCGATCAAATACAAACAAATTATATCAAGATATTTTCAGATGAGATCCTTAAGTGTTTCGAGTGGTTCTACCGGAAAGAGTGCATCAGTTAGCATGTAGTGTTCTATGACTGAAAAATCACATTTTCCTCCCACTATCTCATTTATTTCTTATCGTTTCCATTCTGTACTGAAATGCCCATCTCTTTATATACATGTTCACCTTTTTCACTGGAGTGTTTATTTTTAAAGTTTTTGTCTTTGATAATTCCAACAACTGGGACCTATCTAAGACTAGTTTTGTTTATTACTTTCTCTACTGATGGTACATCCATTTCTTGTTTCTTTGTGCATTTTGTAAGTTTTGGTTGAAGTTGGATATTTTCTGTAAGCTTAAAACACTTAGGAAAATCGTATCAATGCATGCAGACACATTTCTTTTTTCTGCCAGGTTTTTACTGTGGGTTGTTGAGTCAGTCTATTTCAGAATTGATCTGGGTTTGGTCCTGTTGTTGCTATGGTTATTTGCACCTTACCACAGGCTTCAAATTCCTCTAATGTTACCTTGTTTTTAGTGTGGGAGTTGGATTGCTTAAGAATTTCAGGGATGTTGCTCTACCCTCAGTTTTAGGTCTTCCCTTTGTGACTACTCCTCGAGAAGATTATTACTCATGCTTCTAAATTTCCTCAAGGGTAAATTGTGTTGTCATTTAGTACTTGCTAGCCTAAGGTTTGGGGTGGAGACGGGCCTACAATAAATTTCCTATTGTCTTGATTTAGCCTCAGACTCAGGCAGACCTTGTATCCCTGAGTCATGAAGGTAAGGTTTTCTCAATGGTCCTCTCTGTGCTCCACTTTAGGGTGACTTGAATGGACTGAAGCTAGATTTCCTCATTCACGTCCTAGGAGTAGCGGGAGTACGTTTCTGATCCCTTCTCTCGGCTACAGTGAACCTTAGCCTGAGTTCCAAAGGCAACAGTGTTTGCGATTCTTCTCCCAGTATCTTGAGGCTTTGCCTCATGGGAAGAAAGTAAAGAGGATCCTTCTGAGGTGTGTCTTTCCCACAGCATGTGCTGCTCCCTTCCTCTAGGTTTATACAACAAGAGATTCTTGTTCTGGCCCTTCATCCTGATTCCATCTTCCTCGTGCATAGCTGTCTTAGTCATTCCATGCCGCTATAATTAATCATCATAGCCTGGGGGCTTAAATAACAAACATTTTTCATAGTTGGAGAGGTAGAAAAGTCCAAGATCAGGATGCTGGCATATCTTGTGTCCTATAATGGCCTACTTCCTGATTTGCATCTGGTCTTCTTCTCTTTGTACCTTTGCAAAGAGAGAGAATGAGAGAGAGTGTGTGAAAGAGAGTGAGAAAATGAGTGAGAGAGCTCTCTCATGTCTCTGCTTTTAAGGGCACTAATCTCACTCATGAAGGCTCTACTCTTCGAACCTAATGTACCCCCAAAGGCCCTGCCCCCTAACAGTATCACATTAGGGTTAGAACTTCAGCATATAAGTCTAGGGGTGACATAAACATGCAGTCCATAACTACCCAATTAGGTTCATGGACAATAGCTTGGGAGTGAATGTGGATCTTGGATCTGAGGTTCCCAGGGTTTTATGTATCCTCATAATGGCCCACATTTGTCTTTAATAATTTTTTGAAAATATAACCTGCATTATTTGTAGCAGTTTGTATATCACATGGCATCTTCTGGATGTATGCAAATGCTTGTGATTGGTAACACCTTGGAGTTGACTGTCTTCCCTTAGATTTCAGATTTTGCCTTGTCCTTATTTTTTTTCTGAGAAGTTCAAGAAGAGTTTTGCTTTTTTAAAAGTTATCTCGTATTTTTTTTTGAATGGGTGGGATTAGCATACTTTCTAGTTTTGTTTTGTTTTGTTTTATTTCCATCTATGGCGAACCCAGAATTTACCTGCTATTTTAATTTATTATTATGAATCATTTTAAGTTACAATGTTTGGGTTGCTTATTCATATTTTCCTCAAAATATTTATTGAACAGATAATTTTATAAAGTCTATGCTAGTTTTAGACAGCATACAAAAATAAATATAATCATTGTTGGGATAATGGGAAACTATTCCTCACTCTTAATGTTTTTTTTTTTCACATGGAGGACATACCATTAGAATATCTTTGATATCTCCCTTCCTTCCTCCTTTATTTATGGGAAGATGAGTGGTATTTTGTCAGTGACTTTGAGAATAACCCTGGGAGTGTATAGCTCAGTCCACTATTTTTCTCTAATTTTACAAGTCAGATCACTGGGAGCCCACATTTTGTTCTTCAGGACAGATTTTTTTTTCAAGCTGACTATACATGGTAATATCTGAAATAATTCCAAAGCTACCTATCGTTGGGTAAGTAAGTTTTCTATGGGATTCGGCATTAGAATCTGTCACTGCCTTTCAACTATATCACCTTCATTGATAAAATAAAGCAATGATATTAACAATAATAAAGATTCTATTTTATATGCTGTATGCCTTATTATTCTTTGCCTATCTCAAGTAGAGTTCTAATAAAGATAGATAGAAAAAGATATTACTTTCAAGTCCCTTCAAATAATAAGCAGCAGCATTATGACAGTCATTAATATTTCTTGATTGATGTGTTAATTTGCTAAGACCTCAATGCAATATCTAAAATAGTCCTCACAATTGTTACGAGGTTGATAGGAATATTTTTTCTTACGGTATATTATGGCCACTTATCTTAGTATCATCATGACTCATGATGATAACCTTTTAAAAATTCCTACCTCATAGAATTTTTAGCCGATCAGTTCTATTTATTCCGCTCTTCTCCATTGCAGCTGTTTTCAACATGTGTACTTATTCCTTGCTGTATAACCAGTTATCAACACCTTAGTGGCTTAAAAAAACAATTATCAACTCATAGTTTCTGTGGATTGAAAATCTGGGTGAACCTTGACAAGAGGCCTCTTGCTCAGGATCTGTCACAGGCTATATCACTTAGTTGTCACCTGGGACTCCAGCCTCCTCAAAATGTGCCTGGGGAAGGATCTGCATCAAGCTCACTGACATGGTTATTGGCAGGTCTCAAGTCGTTCTTGACTTTTGGCCTGAGATAACAGTTGATTGCCTCATGGACAAGGTGGCTCACAACATTTTGAGAGATAAAGAGAAAGAGAGAAAGAGAAGTGGGGTGTGGGAAGAGGAGGAGGGTGCTAATATAAGTGGCATATCATCTCTGTTGCCATATTCTATGCATTAAAAGCAAGTGACTAGGTTAAGCCCACACTCAAGGGGAAAAGCTTATAGAAGTGCACGGGAGCTAGGAAGTGGGACACATGAAGTGGCGGCACTTAGTGTTAACAACCATGATTATACATAAGACCTTATTTTGTATTTTCACCACCCCAACTCTGACATTTTAAACCTAATGCATCAGTCTTTGATTTCAAGCGCTTATCCTTTCCACTGTCTCACACATTGTCAGCCAATTCAACAGTGCTATTCAGACTTCTAGGGCTTTCACTCTTCTTTCTTCAACTCTCTGTATCTCTGTTTTCTCTTCTTTCCTAAGCTCTAAAACTTTTATGGAATGTACTCATTATATTACTGACACTGTAGTCAAGAGCTGAAAATCTTGTTTTCTTTTACATTGCTCTTTGTAATAGAGTTTCTGAAGTTATTATAGGCAAGGAAAAGTGTACAAATAGAATACCATTTCATTATTGTATATGTGACCAATTTATGGATGCATAGCTTTGGGTGAACACTGTTGAACTGTTCATCTTGAACCATTATAGGGTCCAGAAAGCACAACTCCCTATTAAGCTTCAGGGACAGCTGGGTGGCTCAGCAGTTGAGCATCTGCCTTTGGCTCATTTTGTGATCCCCGGGTTCTGGGATCCCTGCAGGTAGCCTGCTTTTCCCTCTGCCTATGTCTCTGCCTCTCTCTCTCAGTGTCTCTCATGAATAAATAAATAAAATCTTTTAAAAAAAAACTAAAGCTCCAAAAAAATCATAGATTTTTAACCATTAGCCTTTACTCTACTAGTGGTTATTGTGGAATAAAGGATCTGATGGGTTTTACCACTCTGATTATCATATTCTCAATTGCAAAGATTCTTTAAAAAAAAGTCAAGGGAGTAATACTAACAAAATCCATAGTAAGTTTTTTTTTAATACCAACATAAAATTTTAAAAATATATTTTCTAATGCTTTTAACCTCACCTTTTTCCTTCTCAAAACCAGATGACAACCTTGCTTCCTATGATGGAAGTCTTTAGGCTCATCCACCAGTTTATCTTACTGTGTATCCATCCCTGTTTCTTCATTTTGCCTTCTCCAAAGAGATCAATTTCTGCCTATGCAAAGTAAAATCCTATCTCTATATGGTAAAGACTGACCCTTTATGTCTTTCTAACAAAGTAAGTACATCACATTTCTAGTTCACTGTGTATCTTTTCCTTTCCAATCAGTTTCTCTCCCTGAGCATATAAATGTGTTTAAGTTTTTAAGACCTTAAAAAAAAATTCTGCCATGATTCCACAACTCTTTATAGCAAGCTTTAAAAAGGAAACCTTTGCTCCCAAACTACCTTTTTATTACCCATTCACTACTTAACCCACTTAAATCAGACTCTTGTACTCAACTTCCCAGTGAAACTTTTCTCACTAAGGTTATCAATTATCAATGACATTTACTACTAAGTACGTTGAGCACTCTTTAGGCCTTATCTTAATTAAACTCTTCTGTGGGTATTTGACATTCTTGATCATTCTTTTTTTCCCTTTGAAATTCCTCATGGACTTTACTAAGATCTTTATGTGGCTCAAGCAGGCATCAGTTTATATCTGCCTTCAAAATTGCTCAAGGTAAAATGAATTCAGCCAAGCTTTATAAAACAGAACTTTGTGAGAGCTCATTCTTAAGTCAACTGTGCAGCAAAGTAAATTCAAAACCATTATCTGAGGTTAATTTTGACTGGCTTGCCTGGAGACACTCTTAAGGCTTCTCTCCTCATATACATTGGATGTTCTTCAGTTCCAGATGCTTTTATTTTTAGACTGTTCAGCTTTCATGGAAGATTATTAATCCCCGAATACATTGCTCAATGAATACCTTATAATAGTTTTCAAGTAATCATTTACTGGGGAATATAATCTTGTGTTTAACTTCTGTGACCTTTTAAAAAATAATCTCAATCTGGAGAAATGATATTGAGGGAGGAATAGTGGTTAAATATATGCAAAATACCCCCTCTTTTAGAAAAGCCTGTGTACTACCACACTAATCTTTCCCTAACAAGAGAGATGACATATATATATATATATTGTATTTTGTTGATTCCATATAAATTGCTGTATGTGGAAGACACAACATGATATGCCATTAAGAACTTGTGTTTTGGAATAAGACAACTCAGGGTTTGAATCAGTTCAGTGAATTCTGAATTAGGTAATCATGTAAAATATTATTTCCACTCACTAAACCTAAAGAAAATCATAATAATATTCACCTTAAGTGTAAGTATGCGTTCAATTTCAGAAAAAAGTCATGCCAGCAGTATTCAGTATACTATTTCATCTTGCTTGCACTAATAGTACTTTTAATATTCCCACTAATATTGAAGTTCTCAGAAATCGGAAGCTTCTTTCATACATGTGCACATAGGAGTTTATCATGAGACTATAGGACCTAGTCTCTGTTTATCAGCCAGCAAACTATGTGTAATGCCTTTTCTATGTCTTGGGAATCCTCTTTTTTTCCTATACAATCACCATGGTTTATAAGTTGTATATGGTTTATTTTAATAGTATTCACATGTATTTCCTAAAATGTGTGTGAGGAGTATATGTGTAAGCACCTCTTTTCCTCATTCACTCAAGATATAAACTTTTGGGGGTTAGAAACTTTTTTGTTCTTGTGTTTTGGTTAGATTTTTAGATTTTTAGGGTCATTAGTTTATACAATAAGTGATCATTAGGAAACATTTCAAAAACAATTACCAATTGTATGCATACATAAACAAATGATGAAATGCAGTATATTATGACTATTTGGAGTTTTATCTTATATCTGTTCAAGATTGTATCAATAATTTTAATAAATCTATGTAAAATATAAAATTTGTAGATGACACTTGCAGGAAAGCGCAACAAAGATATCTGGTAAAAATTGTATGTAAAATTTTTACCTTTTGGGCACCTAAGGTAGCTCAGTCAGTTAAGCATCCAACTCTTGATTTTGGCTCAGTTATGGTTCAAAATTTCTCTGTGCAAATACACAATGAAGAAAATATAGCTTAATAGCAACACAAGAAAAAATAACTTTGGGATTTTTAAGCTTAAATGGGTTATAGGATTTATACTTCCAGGAACATGCAATAGACATATTTTTCTTCTTCTTTCATTTTAATGCAACTAAAAATCCATCAAATTATATTTAAAACAATTAGAAGATGACTCTGAAAGTTGAGGGAAAGAAGACAAATCAGGTAGGGATCTGGGGATACAAGGAACTTCATTGTAGTGAAACTCCTGTCTTTATTTATTTGTTTAACCTCATATATCACATGCATATTTAGAACTGAAGAAACTAGAACTAGAAATACCAAGGAGCAGACAAAAGAAATGTCCCAACAAAAGTCTTTTCTCTCTAGCCAAAGGATCAGGAAAGAGTAGCCTAACATTACAGAAAACTTGTAGACAAAAACTGTGTTTTCCAAACCTACACCCCCAAAAATTGTTGCCACCCACCCACATCCCTGCCAGGACAGGCCCAGTGGAAAGCCTAAAATTTTGTATTCCCTAGGCTGAAATGATATTATCAGGTTCCTAATTGACATTTATAGAAAAGTCTACCAAACACCCACAGAATTCATAGTCTCTTCAAGTGCTCGTGAAACACATACCAAGATAGACCAGAATCTAGTCCTTAAGAAAAAATCTCAACAAATTTAAAAGAATTTAATTTTTTTAAAAGCATGTTCTCTGACCTCAATGACATAAAACAGAAAGACAATGAGAAAATTCCCCAGACACTAGGAAACAAAACAGCACACTTCTAAATAATCTATGGGTCAAAGAGGAGCTCTCAAGCAAACACACACACACACACACACACACACACACACATACACACACACACGTGTTGAAGTGAATGAAAAGGAATCCAAGAAACCATAACGTATTAAAATATACGGGAACATTTGTAGCAAAAAAAATGCATATATAAGAAGAGTAGAAATGTCACAGATAAACATTCTAAGCGTCCATCTTGTATCATTCACCTTGGGCTACCAAACAGAAGACTATATAGGCTGGGTGGCTTAAGCAACTGAAATTTCTTTTCTCACAGTTCTTGAGACTGGATGTCCAAGATCAAGGTGCCAACAGGATAATGTCTGGAAAGAACTCTCTCCTTTGACGTAGATGGTTGCCTTTTCACTGTGTCCTCACATGGTGGAGACAGAGAACAAATTCTCTGATGTCTTTTCATCTAAGGACATGGATTCTATTGGATCAAGGCCTCACCTTTTTGACCTCATGTAACCTTCTTCAATTTCTCATCTCCAAATACAGTCACATGAATTTGGGGATCAGGAGTATAAACACTCTATAACATGCATCATGAAATGAAGCAAAGTGAAGTCAAAGCAAACAGAAGGAAGGTTATAAAGATATAAGTAGAAATAAATGAAATTTTAAAGAGAAAAAGCAATAAAGTCAATGATATAAAGACCTGATCCATTGTAAAGATCAACGTATCAGATAAATTTCTTGACAAATAAGAGATAAAACACAAATTATATTTGAACAGGAACATCACTATAGACCCTGAAGATTTATTAAAAGGGTTAAGAGAATACTGTAAAAAAAAAACCCTGCACATATATATCCCTTGAAAATCACAAGCTACTACAATTAAGTATAAGTCCAATAATTTGAATTATCCTATAACTATTCAGGAAATTGAATTTCTTTAAAAACAACTGAAAAAGAAAACTCTATGTTCAAATGATTTTCTTGGATAATTCTCCACAATATCTAAAGAATGGATTCTACACAGTTTCTTATAGGAAACAGAAGAGGAAGAAATTCTCCCAATTTTTGTTTCTTTTTTGGTTAAATTAGAATTTTGCTGATACCAAAGCAATAAGAGGACTGTAAAAAGAAAAGAAAAGAAAAAAGGAAATAGATACAGAGAAAAATCCTAGTGTCTGTCATGTATATAGAAGCAAAATTTGTAACAAAATATTACCAAAAAATATTTAGCAATATATAATAACTTTGCAGAATGCCCAAATTGAATTTGAATTCATTCAAAATGATCCATGACAGTAAGAGATTAAAGAAGATAAAGTCCACGTTCATATTAACTGAAACAGAGAAATTGACAAAATTCAACACACATTCATTATAAAAACTGTCAGAAAAAGAGGAATAAGGGGCCATTTTGAAAATTTCATAAATAAGTTCTACAAAAGGCCTTCCACTAACATTGTTCTTAAAGTTGAACTAACAATGCTTTCTCTCTAAGATCTGTAATGAGGCAAAGACATTTACTGTCATCATCATTAAGCAATAGAGAACTAGAAGTTCTAGTTAATACAATAGGACAAGGAAAGGAAATAAAAGCATACAGACCAGAAGGGAAATCATTAAAAGTGTCTCCTTTTACAGGTGACATGATCATCTCTGCTTAAATCCCTAAAAGTCTATAATTTTTAATAATCATTTTTAAATTATTGAGATAATCTACATAACATTGTATGAGCTTCCAGTGTACAACATAATGATATGTTTATATTGTGAAATGCTCACCACAGTAAGTCAATAACATTCATCACCATATGTAGTTACAGTTTTTTTTTCTTGTGACAATAACTTTTAAGATTTACTTCCTTACCAACTTTCAGATAAATTTTTAAATAATCATAAAAGAAATCAAGGCATGTCTAAGTAATTGAAGAATCAGAGACATGTCTTGCTCATGGTATGAAAGCTTCAACATAGTAAAGTTGTCTGCTTTGCCCAAATTGAAGAGGTTTAGGGTACTTCCTATCCAAATCCCAGCAAGATTCATTCATTCATTCATTATTTTATTTTATGTATTTATTTATTTTATTTTTTAGGTATATGGGGTGGAACAGGGAAGAGAGAGAGAGATTCTTAATTTCTAAGACCAGCCCAGAGCCCAACAAAGGGCTCAGTCTCACAACCTGGAGATCAGAATCAAGAGTCAGACACTTAGCAAACTGAGCCACCTAGGCACATTGCAAGAATATTTATTATAAATATAGTTATTTATAAAATTTATATGGAAAGACAAAAGAAATAGAATAAGGAAAGGAAGAAAAGGAGGGGCATTATACTATCCAATTTTAGAACTTCCTGTTTCGCTACAGTAACCAAGACTGTATGATGTTGACACACACAGAGATAGACACAGAGATCAGTGGAATTGAATAAAGAATTCACAAACAGACCATACAGATATTTTTCAACTGATTTAATATTTGAAGTGACAGATGCAATTTAAGGGAAGAACAAGAGCTTTTGCAAGAAATGGTACAGAAGCAATTGGACATAGATTGCCAAAAAAAAAAAATCTTCAGGATCTAAGGCTAAGCAAAAGTTAGTTCATTTGATACAAAAAGCATGACAAATAAAAAAGAAAACTGGATCAATTGGCTTCATCAAAATTAAAAATTTGCTCTATAAATATCATATAAGAGGACAAAAATTCTAGGTACAGGCTAAGAGAAAATAATTATAATTCATTAGAGATGGTAAATAAGTATGTTTAAGATGTTCAACATCAGTAGCCTTTAGGAAGTTTATTATTAAAACTAAAAAAAGAAGAGTACCTGGGTGGTTCAGTTGGTTGAGCCTCCAACTCTTGGCTTAGTTCAAATCACAGCATCAGGATTGTAAGATAGAGCCCCTCATAGGTATCCACACTTAGCACAGAGTCTGCTTGAGAGATTCTCCTCCTCTGCCCCTCACCTGCTGTGCGCTCTCTCTCTCTCTCTCTCTCTCTGAAATAAATAAATGAATCTTAAAAAAAATAAAATGGTACCACACATGTATCAATATCACTAAAATAATAAACAGTGACACCAGTAAACAATAGTAAGGATCTGGAGTAACTTTAACTCACGGTGATGGCGAGAATGTAAAATAGTACAGCCATCTTGCAAACCTTTGGCAGTTTTTTTTAATTTTATTTATTTATTCATGAGAAACACACAGAGAAAGGCAGAGACAAAGGCAGAAGGAGAAGCAGAGGGCTCCTACAGGGAGCCCAATGTGGGACTCAATCCCAGGACCCTGGGATCACAGCTTGAGCCAAAGGCAGATGCTCAGCCACTGAGCCACCCAGGTGCACCCCTTTGACAGGTTCTTAAAAAAGTAAACATTCAAGTATTCCATGTACCAGCACTTAGATTCCTGATCATTTATATTAGAGAAATGACAACATGTTGATACAAAGCCTAAACCTGAATGCTTATGCTTGCTTTTTTTTAAGAATCAAAAACTGGATTCAAATGTCCTCCAACAAAAAACAGTTAAGTAGACTGCAGTTCCTTCATACTATGGAGTACAACTGAACAATTACAAAAAAAACAACAAACATATAATGTTTGTCCTTCTCCGACTGACTTACTTCACTCAGCATAATACCCTCCAGTTCCATCCACGTTGAAGCAAATGGTGGGTATTTGTCATTTCTAATAGCTGAGGAATATTCCATTGTATACATAGACCACATCTTCTTTATCCATTCATCTTTCGTTGGACACCGAGGCTCCTTCCACAGTTTGGCTATCGTGGCCATTGTTGCTATAAACATCGGGGTGCAGGTGTCCCGGCATTTCACTGCATCTGTATCTTTGGGGTAAATCCCCAACAGTGCAATTGCTGGGTCGTAGGGCAGGTCTATTTTTAACTGTTTGAGGAACCTCCACACAGTTTTCCAGAGTGGCTGCACCAGTTCACATTCCCACCAACAGTGTAAGAGGGTTCCCTTTTCTCCGCATCCTCTCCAACATTTGTGGCTTCCTGCCTTGTCAATTTTCCCCATTCTCACTGGTGGGAGTTGGGATCTCATTGTGGTTTTGATTTGTATTTCCCTGATGGCAAGTGATGCAAAGGGAATATAAGGGAAGGGAGAAGAAATATGCGGGAAATACCAGAAAGGGAGACAGAACGTAAAGACTGCTAACTCTGGGAAACGAACTAGGGGTGGTAGAAGGGGAGAAGGGCGGGGGGTGGGAGTGAATGGGTGACGGGCACTGGGGGTTATTCTGTATGTTAGTAAATTGAACACCAATAAAAAATAAATTAAAAAAAATAAACTCTATGCCCTGCAAAGGCTAAAAACAAAAACAAAAACAAAAAACAAAACAAAACAAACAAACAGAAAACTACTGATACATGCAACAACCTGTATATTTCTACCGAGAGGGAAATAAACCTCAAAAGGTAACATACTGTTTTGATCCCGTATATATGACATTCTTGTAATTATAATATAATAGATAATAAAAAGAGATTAGTGGTTGCCAGGTGTTTGAGAGGGTGTGAATTTGAGAAGGAAGTTGGTATGTTTATATGAAGAAAAAATGAGGGATCCTTGCGGTGAACTACATTTTTGTTTCTTGATGGGATCAGTGTCAGTATTCTGGTTGTGATATTGTACTATAGTTTTGCAATCCATTCTGTCTTTGGAAGGAACTTAATAATGGATCTATAAGAACTCTCTGTATTATTTTTGCACCTGCACGTGAATCTTAAATTATCACAAAATAAGAAGCTTAGCTAAAAAAGAAAAAAAAATACAGAGGCATGTGTCTTACAAAATTTCAGCATGATCTATAACACCCTTATTATTTAGGAAAAAAAAGATATCTTTTTGGCATTTAACATGCATAGTCCAAAATCAAGCCAGGATGACTGGATTTAATTCTTCATAAACACCTTGAGTGTTTTAGACTAATTGGGGTTTATTTATAACTGGAAAACAGGAATGAGTAATAATTTAAAACTGTATGATATGCTGAATTAGCAACTATATTCAAATATTTGAAAATTTATACAGTCATATTTTCTTTTTTCTTTAAATGAATACTGGAAGTAATGGCAGAAGTATCAGTGACACAGGTTTCATTCATCAATGAGGAATTACTATTTATAATATTTAATACGTATTAATTGATTTTTACCTGGGGATATTATAAATACTTGATGTATATAATTCATTTAGTCCTGAAAACAACATAATGTGATCATTAATTATACTACCCACATTTTACAGATGATGAATATAGAGGGTTAATATTGGCCTGTAGCAGGGTTAACTTTTGAGTCAAAACAGTTTGACATTGAAGCTTTTGCTATTAATAATTGTGCTATAGTATTTTTGCTATATGTTAGTATGTTTTCCAACTACAGTGGAATGAACTAGAAATACATAACCAGGGCAGCCCCAGTGGCCCAGTGGTTTGGCACTGCCTTTGGCCCAGGGTGTAATCCTGGAGTCCTGGGATTGAGTCCCACATCGGGCTCCCTGCATGGAGCCTACTTCTCCCTCTGCCTGTGTCTCTGCCTCTCTCTCTCTCTCTCTCTCTCATGAATAAATGAATAAAATCTTTATAAAAAAAGAAATACATAACCCAAGAAAGTTTATTAGCCTCTTTATTCACTAATCCTGTCATTTGACATCTATAGACATATTTCCGAATTTCCTTAATTCAGATAATGTCAGCAAGTTTTCCTTGAACAGTACTTTGTTGTTTGAAATAATGTAATTGGAAGAACATCTTATATTAAAATTTATATGAATAAGAATGTATAAAAATTAGGGATCCCTGGGTGGCGCAGCGGTTTGGCGCCTGCCTTTGGCCCAGGGCGCGATCCTGGAGACCCGGGATCGAGTCCCACGTCGGGCTCCCGGTGCATGGAGCCTGCTTCTCCCTCTGCCTGTGTCTCTGCCTCTCTCTCTCTCTGTGTGTGACTATCATAAATAAATAAAAATTAAAAAAAAAACTTTAAAAAAAATCTTTAAAAAAATGTATAAAAATTAAACATAAAATGACGTCTTTAAATGTATATTTTCTCTGTATATGTAAATTTATATATATGTAAGAATATAAATATATAAATGTATATATATAAGAATATATAAAACTTAAACATAAAAGGACATGTCTTTAAATGTATATTTTCTCTGTATATGTAAATTTATATATATATGTAAGAATATAAATATATAAATGTATATATAAGAATATATAAAACTTAAACATAAAAGGATATTTCTTTAAATATATATTTTCTCTATATGTATTCTTGATATATATTATATGTAAATATGTATTCATGATTATATGTTACATATTATATATATATACACTATGTAAATGTCAATCAGGAAAAATATTTCCTCATATTCAGACTTATGCCTGATTTTGTTTAATAATGAAAGCATTGTATACTTTTTTTTTTAATTTATTTATGATAGTCACACAGAGAGAGAGAGAGAGGCAGAGACACAGGCAGAGGGAGAAGCAGGCTCCATGCACCGGGAGCCCGACGTGGGATTCGATCCCGGGTCTCCAGGATCGCGCCCTGGGCCAAAGGCAGGCGCCAAACCGCTGCGCCACCCAGGGATCCCTCCCTTTCAGTTGTTTTGATAATCTATAAATCTTGTTGCCTTGGAGCATCTAATTCATTGATGCTTAGGTGAATGCATGTCCACTGTATAGAATTCATTTTTTTAATGCAATTTTGAACTATGGGACTTGAAATCCAAGCAGTTTAAAGGGAAATATATCTTCTTAATTTCATTAGCTCTTGGTTGTAATTGATGACTTATTATAATAGAGTTTTATGAAATGGAGGTCACAATCAGACAGGACTGTGGGGACAGGGGAGATTTTCCTTTCTGTCACATGTAAAGTCTAAAAAATAAGAAGAGAGAACAAACATTGGCCTACAATACAACCCACATCTGGAACTCCTCTCTTCATAAAAGTTTGGTTGGAGTAATATTGGAGGATTTAAGAAAAATGCCTGAGGAAGTTCCATCTTTTGTCGTGTTTAGTTCTTTGCCTCCTACACCAACCTTGTTGCAGGCACATTTATGGAATCTTATTTAGTCTGGTTATTCAGAAGGAGAAACTTGCTTTAACTATTCTAAATTACCCTGCATTTTTATTTTATGTGAATAATATTCACATTGGAGAGGACAGTCTTAATATGGGGTAGCACTGTTGCCAAAAGCTATAGTGAACATCTTTTTTTATGATGATATTAGAATCACAGCAGACCCAAGAAGGCCAACAGAGATTATATAAACAGACCCAAGGGGGTTTTCAGAAACAATGATAGCTGATGTTGGCTGTCATGTCAGGGTAGATGGCCATACAAATTAGAATATGATATTGTCATTGCATATAAGATACATCAACCAATGACATCATCACATGATATAGGCAGATATCTACTCAGAGGAAAATCTGGACCAGTATTTTCTTAGCAGAGGCTACAGAAAATAAGTGTGGGATACTATTTTCACTTTACCATCGCAAGGTTAAGTCATATGAGTCTACTGTGAATCCACTCCATATCTTGAGAAGGAGTAGTAAGATAAATGTGGAAATTTTAAAAGAAATATATTTTACCTAAGAGACTATAAGTTTCCTTACAGATCTATGTGAGTTATTGAATTAGAATAAGTTTCATAGATTTTAACAAATACTAATCTCTCCTATCATGTGAGAAAATTTAAGGGTAATAAAATGGTTTAGATACATGAAAAAAGGACAGAAAAAGATATGTTGCCTGTATATCTTAATATAATATCAGCAAATTTGGATCCCCATATTAACAATGGTAAAGGGTTATAAATTGGGGGGGGAAGGCTATACTAAAGAAAGATTATAAATTCTATAGAAAGATCAGGGAAATTTTCACATGCAAGAAAGAAAGCCACATGTATAGAATTACTGGGTGAACAGAGATGCATCCGATGCTACTGGTTGGGGAGAGCATCTTATACAGAGGAATGAGCCTTTGTAATATACTATACATTACTATACGTTTCAGTTTGTATTTGAAAGAAGGAGTTTTAGAATCGTCAACGTTTGAGGTGCAAATGGAGCTATGAATAACAAGATTGGGCTAGAGAAATATAAATAATTATGTCATAGATGGTGCACTTAAATGTTTCACAAAAAGAAAGGCTATGGTTTAATTTGTGTTTTGCCTTGATCATTCTCCCAATAGTATGAAAATTTGATGTAAAAAGGTAAGATACACTGAGAGGGAGGATTACTTGAGAAGTAGTAGTTGTAGTCCCAGAGATTCAAGATGAAGACCAATTTAAAGTAAGTAATCAACTGTAAGGATAATTAGGTGAAAAGGTATTTGAGAGAGACTTAATGGGAGTCAGTCAGTTGTTGGCTAAGCTTATCGATAAAAGTAGAGATCTGGACTACTTCTTGAATCTGAGTTTTATGATTGGGTGGAAATTGATGCCATTGCATAGTTAGCAAAAGCAGGCATGAGGTAGATTTGAGCTAAGGAATAGGTTCAGGGTCAAAGAAGAGAAAATGAACTTACTTTTTCTCATGTTGAATTCTTGGTATCATTAGCACATCTAATAGGAGGTGTCCCACAAATATTCTGTTCAGAATCTCAAAACTAGAGATCTGAATGTGCTGGTTAGTTACATAGCTGTCATCTTTACATCTTTCTCAACTTACTGAGGAAAATTAATATATTTTATTAATCTTTGAAGCCTCAAATGACTGAAATATCACATAAGTTGTAAGTTCTTATGGTTTCTTTCTCAAAAAATAAGTTACAGTGAACTCAAGTTTCTTGTACTGTTCTAGTATTCTTATATTTCCTATGGTGTGGAGATTGCGAATGCCTAAAGTTTTAAATTGGCATAGAATGCCTAAAGTTTTAAATTGGCATAGAATGCTTTAAATTTGATTGAAGTATTCATGATTGTCCAATTATAATGATAAAAATAAGATCATGGGAAAAAAAATAAAAACTCTTTTTAGTCCTTAGTGGCAGATTGATATGTGACCATTCATTTGAGCAAAAGAAATTTCTACATTTCTTCATAAACTGAAACTAATGTGGTTATTTATATGATGAAATAGAAAGTAGACTTTAAAGATTTGATTCAAATTCAACCGGAATAAGACATCAAATCAATATATTGAAATTATTCTATCATCCATCTTTTCTTGAATGGATTATATTGTTTTAGAAAAAGGTTAGTTTATTTTTTCATTCATTCTGATTAGCTAACAATCTTGCCAAAAATGGAATGCCATGGATAATGCATCAGTATACTCAACTCAAATGTTCAATATTATTCTTAATACAAATAGCTTGTAATACCCAATAAAGTCACTTTTCTTTGACATGAACTAAAATATCTAATAAAGGGGTGACAAAAGCACTAAAATGAAAGCCATCATTATATTGAGTTAGAAAGAGATTTATTTAACTGGTTAGGATTCTCACTAGAAATAACTGCATTCAATTTGTTAATAGTACTGTGAGGTTTTTTATAGGCTGCAATTTTTTTAACTGTTCCACTGATAGTTTAACATTCACAGGACTAGCTTTAGTTCCACCACCATCAACTCGCTGTGTGAATTTCAAATTTACATTTGGCAAAAAACAGGAAATTACTTTACCTACAGTGCTTATTCTGAAATATAATTTAGGATATGGTGTTTATTCTTCTGTTTTTTAATAGCATCTACTGAGAAATCACTTTTATTGGGAATCCAAACAACTGGAATTTATTTCATGTTCTATAATTTTATGAGAAGCAACTGAAAATAAACAGGCTGATACCATGACTGTATTCATAAAAGGAACTTAGAGACTATGGTCAGTACAAAACCTATATTAATGATCCTACTTTCGGCAACAAAATACTGGATGTGTATGAAACAAACACATGCATATTAAAGATGCCTATTACTGATTGAACTATTAGAGGAAGATGATAACCTATTTTCTGAGAATTTTGGCTCTGGCATCTAACTGCCCAGATTTGAAACATTATGGCTCACTGTTAATTATAGCATTAAATGCAGGTTATGTTACTATAACTTTAAAAAGTTGTAAAAAAAAAAATATATATATATATACATACACAAATATTTGATCTTGAATTCATTAGAAATGTTTATTCATTTTTGAAAAATAAACATAAAATAACTGATAATAATCATCTCCATTTTATAAGTAATCTCCATTATATAAGTAAGGAAACTGACATAACCATGTTTGAGGAGCATCCCAGATTTATCAGCTAGTATGTCTACAAACTATGTTCTCACACTGACTTAGTCACCATAGATACCTAGCATATTTGTTTTATTAAGAACACTGTTGTACCTGTATTACTGCAGAATAGGAAACAGGGCAACCTATATATCTCATAGGACTCAAAGAAATATTCTGTATCTAGAGAATATAGTCTGAATTGAAAATTATAAATATAATTTCTGTATCCAAAAGGTATTACCAAAATAAGAATTGGGCTTTTAGTTGATGATAAATTTAATGCAGTTATTTTAGGTGCTATTCACTAGAAAATACCAGATAATCCTAAATAGCTATTGTCATTATTATTCTTTGGGTATACCTAACTCTGCTGTTTAAAAAAACAAAAAAACTAAACTAAACTAAATTTGCATTTCTCACTCTTTCCTTATTGGAGTTAATGAATTACAGTTATAGATTCATTGCATTTATGTAGATCTCCCTCTGATTATTTTTCAAAACTCTGATGTATATTTTATTATTCTCATGTCTAAATGTCGACTTCAGTGGCCAGTAGACCCATGGAATACACATGCAGCCTGTACTTTCTCTATGGTTGTTCAGGAAGTCTTAATACATTTGGTTTTGTTTACTCATTTGTTCTAATTATCTATAGATATCTGCATTTGTGGACTTGCTCATGTTTCATTTGTATTGGGAAATAGAAATTCTATAGGTATACATATATACACACATATATATGATGAAGTATTACTCAGCCATCAAAAAGAATGAAATCTCGCCATTTGCAATGATGTGGATGAAGCTAAAGCATATTACGCTAAGCAAAATAAGTCAGAGAAAGACAAATACCACATGATTTCACTTGCATATGGAATTTAAGAAACAAATAGTTGAACATCGTCTATCTCTTTCATTTTCACCACTTACAATATAATGATTATGGTTTCAAATCCCCCCTCCTTTTTTTAAAATTAAAAATAGGGAGCATTTTTTCATGAATGATGACAATGGCACTCTACCATAGTGATCTTCCTCCAAAATGCTCGTAGCCCTGTATTATCATAAGGAAAATACCTGAAAACTCCCAATAGAAAGACTTCCTACAAAATGCGTGAGCCAATACTTCTAAAATTGTGAAGGATTTCTAAGAATCAGTCATAGTCAAGAGGAACTTCAGCAAGATGACCACTAAAGGTAATGTGGTATGGTGGATGGGACCTTAAAACAGAAAAAGTACATCAAGTAAGAACTAAGGAATCCTGAAAAAGGTATACACTTTAGTTAACAATAATGGTTGGTTCACTATTTATGCATGTTAGCTAACAACAATATTGGTTCATTAATTGTAACAAGTAGACCATATTAATGTAAGATGCTGATAATAGAAGAATTTCAATGTAGAGTATATGGGAATTCTCTGTAGTACGTTTACAGTTTTTCTCTCAAACTTCAATTGTCCTAAAGTGAAAAGTATATTTAAAAAAAAAAAAGACTTTAGAATGTCTTTGGTTTTGGTTTTGCTTTATTTTCACGTTCCTGAGGCTCCCACTCTGAAACTTTAAAACAACGTTAAAAAGTCTGCTAATAAGTATATACATCAATCTCAGGTAAAGTAAAAATTGACGTTTCCATATCACACATGCTTAAAAGAATGAAATAAAATTTCCCAAAGTGCAGTGTAAGACGGTTACTTAAATGCCCTTCGTAGACTCTGAAAGAGAGATTAGCAGGAACATAGATTGCTAAACTGCCTCACTGCACTGATACTCCATGATTGACTTCCTGTGACAAATAGTAAATGAGATTTTCTTTTTTAAAGACTACAATGCCACAGTGACTAGTTTTTCTGCCCCAAGCATTGTAGGTAACCCAGAAGCCAAAATAATGTCTCTCTCTCTCTCTCTTTTGAGAAAGAAACATCACTTTTATTTTATCAACAGAAGAGATTAATTTCAGCACAGTTGATCTCCATGAATACATTTTCCTTCAGACATTGCCAAGGTCAATGGAATTTGACTTGTCTGGTACATTTGTGCTGGATATACAGTTTAAGCCTTCCAAAAGCAAATATAACTTACAATCTATCAAGGTTACTTTTTAAAGTTCAAGTTGAATATTTCTGTTTTGAGCTCAGCATTTGCAAGCTCTGCTGGTTTTTCCTCTTTGCCATATCCCTTGACTTTTTTTTAAATGTACCTAAAATTTCTGATTATATTGATTCAGATTTTTTAAGGGAAGTAGAGATTATTGGATCAAGATGGTGAATACCTATGTGCCCTGAGCTTCTAAGCATAAACTCACATTGATGTTTATCTTAATTAGAATAATACTATAATGAAGAAATTAGATTTGTCTATATCTGGAAGAATGGGTGATTTGGTGGACTTTGTAGATCATGTGCCTTATGTGATTGGTCTATGTATACTTTTAAATGGATCGCATCAAACAGTATAAAAAGTACAGTAATGAAATAATGTGCACAGCTGAAAAATAAAAGTCTTGAACTTATATACTTTACATCATTTAGTTTTAAGCTAAATTTAAAATTCTAGATATTTATCTTCACATATTCAATCCATTTGAAAATACCTCTAAGTTTTTGTGATTTATGATTGGTCTGGATGAAGGGCTCCATTGAAGCTGTTTCTCCAAAGTCTCCAATTCCCATATACTCAGTTAAAACAGTTATGAGCTTTGACATATAAGAGTTCTGTTGTATATCTAAAGAGTAACGGGATCCCTGGGTAGCGCAGTGGTTTAGCACCTGCCTTTGGCCCAGGGCACGATCCTGGAGACCCGGGATTGAATCCCACGTTGGGCTCCCGGTGCATGGAGCCTGCTTCTCCCTCTGCCTGTGTCTTTGCCTCTCTCTCTCTGTGACTACCATAAATAAATAAAAAAAAAAGTAAAATAAGATTGGGTCCATCTGGAGTGGTATATTAGTAAATGAATATTACTTTATTTTCAGTTAAAAAAACCTCTTCTTCGATACATAGACTTCTCTATCAATGCACAATATAAACATTTTGCAGTGTTCATTTGGAAATGATGATCTGCAATAATATAAATGTGACATTTTTAAAAATGGGAATTTCAGACACTGAAAGGAGATAATATTACAGAGGTTAATCATACAAATAATTTAGCTTTCTCCTTGTTTCTTTCAAAACATCTATTACTCCTCTCCTTTCCTTTGATGATGGAACTTTTCATTTATTTTGAGAATTGTCCCTCCTGTACACTGATGTGATCTACAAATGCAACCTTCAATATAGGAAACATCATGGTAGACTTCTGAGACCGGCCAATGTGTGCCATCCCCATTTAGTTAAGAAAAGGATATTTGACCAAAACTGAAATGGTCATATTTATTTTAACAAATTGAAAGGGATACAGAAAAAGGTGAAAAATTTCCATAAACATTATTTACAGTAAATCCTAGCTCTTCTAGTGTTTATTTGTGCTACTGTGTAGAGACCTCTTTCAAGAGAATGGAATCTACAGATAGGCACACATAGCCAAAAGACAGATGAAATATGACTGAAGAACAGTTTTGTTTGGTTTGGTTTTCCCTTCAGGAAATTTTTGGATCCTTTCTCAAGTCTTGTCTAAGATTATTTATTGCTTGAGCTTCTTAGTTAGATTTTGAATATGTTTGATTTGGATTCCTGTCATTTTTATTGGAAAATAACTGATTCATACCTGAAAGTATGAGGATGGCTACTTCCTTGACCTGTGGTCTTGGTCCTTTTGTGTGTGTGTGTGTG
The DNA here is from genome assembly GCF_048164855.1 of Canis lupus baileyi. Classification (NCBI taxonomy): domain Eukaryota; kingdom Metazoa; phylum Chordata; class Mammalia; order Carnivora; family Canidae; genus Canis; species Canis lupus. Next base: position 6,461,238 of record NC_132852.1, on the reverse strand, counting down.
TGTGTGTGTGTGTGTAGAGTAATATTGCATGGGATAGTCTATGACAATTAACTTACGGGAAAAGGGAAAACAGTTAGGAAAAGGGGCCTACAACAGTGCTTCTGAATAAAATGACAATATAAACTATCTCACTAAAGAGAATACCACCTATGCTTTATAAAATTGTTTAGAATGATTGATTTTAGAATGAGAAGCAGAGTGTGCTCATGAGCAGAAGAGGGGCAGAGGGAGAGGGACAAACAGACTCGGTGCTCAGCACCGAGCCCAACACAGGGCTCAATCTCACAACACAGAGATCAAGCCCTGAACTAAAATCGAGTTGGACATTTAACCAACTGAGCCACCAGGCACCCCTCACCTTAAGCTTTTTAGGAAGTCATAACTGCTAGAATAGTTTCTCTGAGGATATAATTTGTTAAGATCCACTTTGTGACAATGGCCACTGAAAAATCATAGTTCTTTTTTTAAAAAAATCTACCCTCAAAATTATATAGTCTCCTTTGAATTCTTTTGTATTGGAAAAATACTAATTAGTCTGTGTGGGAATACAGTGAAGAAATTAAATGTTTACATGCCAAATCAGTAAAATCTAAATAGGCAGAATTGAAGAATTCTGCCAATAATATACATTTAGCGCCATTTTTCATCCAATAGAATTATGACCCCATTTTGATGTTGAAATTAATGTTATGTTTTTATGGCAGAGACTCTTTATTTCCTTTAACTTCTGGATGAAGTGATGTATACTTCTGGATTTCACAATTAAAGAACCAGCATTTACTAAGTTATAATTAAATTTAATTAATATGTATGAATGTTTTTCCTCTTACTAAAGGAAGAAAATATTGGAATTAGTTTTAGAGGATAACGTGCCAATTTAATACAGATATCAGACTCATAGTATTGAAATTTTGGCACATGTTGCTTTTTGGAATATTCCAGTAAATCAAATAATTTCATGTGGTATATAAGCTTAATGGCATTTGAAACTGCAGTGCCCTGGCTTGTTTTAAATCAGAATTAAAGATGTGCCAACCTGTCACAATGCCTATGCACAAAGTACACTACAGTTCTCCACACCCCTTTGAGTTCATATCAATCATTTCAAAATTACATTTTTTCCTCAGAATGAGCTGTCACTACCAATTTGAATAGTGGCTGTTGAACTGGAATTCATCCAAATTTTCAGCAAGCCATTTGGTTCATTATATCACAAACTAAATGACTTGCAAAACCATATTTTTTCATACTGTTTTCAAGCAAATACAATACTATCTCTTCAAAGATTGCTGCAATAAATTAAGATATTTTTATTCAAATATCTATTAAGACTTCTATTTTGTTCCTGCCTTTGTGCCGTTTCTGATTCACTTTCCAAAAATGAGCCAAATGCATCAAATGCATTGCTTAATATCAAATGTATTTTGATTCAGCAGGACTTTACCTCTGGTTTATCTGTGATCACCAAATTACACAGCAATCTTTGTGATGTCTCACCTCGGTTCCTGTTATAAATGTGTACAGCCTAGAGGCTATATGATAAAGATGCTGTTCAGGGTAAAATAGTATTTGTGAAACACGCATCTGAATACAGAGTTTTGTTTTGTTTTGTTTTGTCTTTTTTTCTCATTTTGCCACATTTACCATACCTGGCATTTCATAAAAATCTTATGATTTAGGATTATTTTTGTATTGTTATCGGTCACAAAGTGTGACACAGTCTGTTGCATGGGACAGAAATTGTGCAATCAGCTGCAATGTTTCTTAGCAGAAAATATCTGTTGCCCCCTTCTTTTTAGGTTTCTGTTTTCATTTTATTCGAGAAATAATATATAAGGTTTTATTTTTTCTTCAGGAGGAAAATATCAACCACAGTGATTTCAATCTATATGATTTGAACATAAAACTTTGTTCAAATAAATTCTGTAAACTCCTATGTAAATTATATTGGTAGATTACTACCAGTGATATCAAAGAAATATGACAGAAAACATGTTTCACAATTTCTGGCAAAGATTAATACCTAATACCTTGGAGGTATTGTTGAGGTAAAATAAATAAAGTCCTGATTGGGATATTCAATTACAGGTTGAAGACCTCAATCTGACCACTACTTGCTGTGTCACGTTGAGTTCCTTGTGTTACTTATCTCTGTAGATATCACCTACTTCACTCAGAAAATGGAGCTAACAGAATGGTGAAAACTGGTCAGTGACTGTCAACTTTCCTATATTTGCCCCATCTTCTGAGTGCCAACCAAAAGAGAGCTGAATATGCTCTCCAAACTCATCACATAAGATGCCCCTCTCCTATGACGGTTGTCTTTCTTGGATTTGCTTGTTTCACTTAGCATGATGCCCTGTAGTTTTTTTCTCCACGTCATTGCCAATGGTGGGATTTCATTTTTTTTTTTTTGATGGCTGAGGGTTGCTGGAGGGGAGGGTAGTGGGGGGATGGGGTCATTGGGTGATGGGCACTAAGGAGGGCATATAATGTGATGAACACTGGGTGTTATATACAACTAATGAGTCACTGAACTCTACCTCTGGAACTAATAATACACTGTATCTTAATTATTTTAATTTAAATAAAATAAAATTCAAAAAATAAGAAGAAAATCTTAAAGAAAATGGAGCTAAAACACTAAACTGCTTGTATCACTGGAAAGCTCTAATGGCAAAACAAAATATCAAACGCAGAAGAATCTCAGGTACGGTAATTGTCACAATTCAGGAAAAGTAGAGAAATCACCTGTTATAAGGATGCTGAAAAATCCAACTTAATTTTATCTACATTTTCTCAAGTCTGAAATTCCATCTCTTAAACACACTTGCATCCTACTATCTTTTGACGGCATCAGAAACTTAAGTAACTTGCGTTTCCCTAGACAGCCAATAAATTCTTTGTTGAATGTACTCTATTCCTTCTGTTTTGCTCTGGGAAATCTGCAATCTCATGTGAACAAACTTTTCACACTCTTGAACATTTGCAATCATTGTATCGATTCCTAGTTCTTTGCTCTCCATCAGGGACAACATATAGCCCACTCCCCTGACTAACTCACAGAAGTGATGGTGTGGGTTACCACATTACTACCAACTCTTTCTTCATTTGCAAATTATTGATCTGCCAGTACCATTAAAATGGCTTCCTGAGAAGTTCATGTCTCCTATGTAGGCATTACTCTGTGTTCTCGTCATCGTTATTTACTTACCCTCAGGTAACAAATGCTTGTCCTATCCTATTTTGATTCTATGGTATATTATTTAAAAGTACATTATATACAGGTTCTTAAATTTTTTTGTCCAGCCATTTTTTGAGGTTTTATATTTTTACTTCCTACTTCACCTTTATTGAAGTACAATTGACAATTAAATTGTAAGACACTGTAAGTGTACATTACAATCATTTTTTAAAATAATATTTATTTATCCATGAGACACAGAGAGAGAGAGACAGAGACACAGACAGAGGGAGAAGCAGGCTCTGCGTGGGGAGCCTGATGTAAGACTCGATCCCAGGAACCCGGGATCACAAACTGAGCCAAAGGCAGATGCTCAACCACTGAGCCACTCAGGTGTCCCACATCATAATGATTTGATATACATATTTTAAAGGCAAAGAAATTACTGCCTCCCTTCCTTTTAGGAGTTTTATGGTTTCAGGTCTCACATTTAGGTCTTTAATCCACTTTGAGTTTATTTTTGTGTATGATGTAAGAAAGTGAACCAGTTTCATTTTTTTTTTTCAGGTAGCTATCCAGTTTTTCTATCACCATTTATTGAAGAGATTATCTATTCCTCATTGTGTATTCTTGCTTCCTTAGCTATAGATTAATTGATCATATAAACATGGGTTTGTTTCTGGGCTCTCTATTCTGATCCATGGATCTATCTTTGTCTATCTTTGTGCTTGTACATTACTGTTCTGACTTACTCTAGCTTTGTGATATGTCTTGAAATCTGGGATTGTGTTACCTCCAGTTTTGTTCTTCTTTCTCAGGATTGCTTTGGCTTTTCAGAGTCCACACAAATTTGAGGATTATTTGTTCTAGTTTGGTATTTTGAAAAGGATTATATTAAATCTGGATAGGGATCCCTGGGTGGCACAGCGGTTTGGCGCCTGCCTTTGGCCCAGGGCCGATCCTGGAGATCCGGGATCGAATCCCACATTGGGCTCCCGGTGCGTGGAGCCTGCTTCTCCCTCTGCCTGTGTCTCTGCCTCTCTCTCTCTCTCTCTGTGTGACTATCATAAATAAATAAAGAAAAAAATATTTTAAAAAAATCTGGATATTACTATGGGTGGTATGGACATGTTAGTAATTTTGTTCACCCCCGAGCATGGAAAATCTTTCTGTTTGGTTGTATCATCTTCACTTTTCATCATCATTTTTTAATAATTTTCAGAGTACAGGTCCTTTGCCTCTTTGGTTAAGTTTATTCCTAGGCTTTTTATTGTTTTGGTGTAATTGTCATTGAGTTTGTTTTCTTAATTTCTCTTTCTGCTACTTCATTATTGGTGTATAGAAATGAAACAGATTTCTGTATATTAATGTTGTATCCTCTGACTTTACTTAATTCATTTATCAGTTCTAGTAGTTTTTTGATGGAGTCATTGGTTTTATCTAATATGGTATTATGTCATTTTAAATAATGAAAATTTTACTTCTTATCAGTTTGGATGCCTTTTATTTCTTTTTTGTTTGTTTCTTTAATTGTTGTGTCTAGAGTGGGTAGAGGACCTGAACAGACATTTTTCTGAAAAACACATACAGATGGTTAAGAGACACATGAAAAGTTGCTTAACATTACTAATCATCAGGGAAATGGAATTTAAAACCATGATGATGTATCACCTCACACCTATCAGAATGCCGAAAATGGAAAAAAAAAGAAATAACAAGTGTTGGCAAAGATGTGGAGAAAAAGGGAATCCTTGTGCACTGCTGGAGGGAATGTAAACTGGTTTAGCTATTACGGAGGTTCCTCAAAATTAAAAATAGAATTATCATATGATCCAGCAATTCCACTATAAGGTATTTACCCAAAGAAAATGAAAACACTAATTTGAATAGATACACTCCTGTGTTTATTGCAGCATTATTTATAGTAGCCAAGATAATGAGGCAATCCATGTCCATGGATAAATGAATGGATAAAGAAGTAGCATCCACTTCTTATGTATATATAAGCTATTATTCAGCTATAAAAAAGAATGAGATCTTCCATTTGCCAGTACATGGATGAACCTAGAGAGTATAATGCTAAGCAAAATGTCAGAGAAAGACATATTCCATATGATTTGATGCATATGTGGAATTTAAGAAACAAAACAAGAGACAAATCAGACTCTTAAATTCAGAGCACAAACTGGTGGTTGTGGGGGGATTGGTGTGGGTGGAAGATTGTTGAAATAGACAAGATTCAGAATATATGAATCTTGATGAGCATTGAATAATGTGTTGTTGAACCATTATATGGTACATCTGAAACTGTTGTAACACATATATCTTTTTCTTTAATATATTTATCTATTTGAGAGAAGGGGGGAAAGAGAGAGAGAGAATGAGCAAGGAGAGAGAAATAAGCAGACTCCCCACTGAGCAGGCAGCTTGACCTGGGACTCTACTCAAGGACCCTGAGGTCATGACCTGAGCCAAAGTCAGACACTTAACTGTTTGAACTAGCCAGGGCACCTAAACAGGGACACATATGTTAATTACACTTAAATTGAAAGAAAAAGAAAGGAAGGAAGGAAGGAAGGAAGGAAGGAAAAGAGGAAAGAAAGAAAGAAGAAAGAACGAAAGAAAGAAAGAAAGAAAGAAAGAAAGAAAGAAAGAATAAGAAAAAGAAAGAAAGAAAAGAAAAGAAGAGGAGAGGAGAGTTGAGGAGGGGAGAGGAGAGGAGAGGAGAAGAGAAGAGAGGAGACGAACACCTGGGTAGCTCAGTCAGTTAAGCATCTGACTTTGTGTTTTGGCTCAAGTCATGATCTCAGAGTTGTGAGATCGAGCCCCATGTCAAACTCTGTGCTGAGTGTGGAGACTTCCTGGGATTCTGCTCCTTACCCCCTGCTCACGTTCTCTCTCTCTCTCAAAAACAAAAACAAAACACATACAAAAAACAAAAAACACAAAATCTTCCAGAAGATAGAAATGCATGGAGACTCAAAGCATACTAGTAGTTATCAGGGGCAAGGGAACAGGGGGAGAGGTAGTGATGGCTTAATGGGTCTTCTCTCATGGTGTTTTCTTTTATTTAGCATGATGAAAATATTTGGGAGCTACAGAGGTGATGGTTGCACAATACTGTTGAGTGTACCAAATGCCACTAAATTGTACAATTTAAAGAGATCAATGATTAATATTACATGAATTTTACCTCAATTAAAAAAAATTTAATATGTATTATAAAAATTTCTAAAATTTTATGTCCTAAAATTTCTTATAACAACTTTCTTGGGATATCCAATGATATTTATTGTCTCAGCTTCTACTCCTCAGTAACCATTTTTCTCTATCTTATTTAAGATTTTTCCTTTCTTCAGCTGCCTGAATAGCAAGTAGTGTCTCATGTTTTCCACAGTTAGTTTCCACATATCATGTGCTCTCCCTTTCTTCTAAGTCTTTGTTTAATCAATTGAATGTATTCTTCCTCTTTTATATACACTTTACATGTGCTTATTTTGTTATTTCTTTTGTCTACACGTTTAATTTAGTTTATTTGAAAATGGCATCTTCCCTTAACCTTGATCCCACATAAAAATTTATCCTATTATACCCATTAACAACACTCATCCTTAATGGGAGACATAAAATAAGGCTAAGACATTACATCTGCCTATTGTATTGCAGAAACTGTAGCCTGTGGGTCAAATCTGGCCCAACCCTTAATTTTGTAAATACATTTTATTGGAACACAGCAATGCTCATTCATTTATGTTGTCTATAGTTCCTCTCACAGTATAATCACAGTATTGAGTAGTTAAGACAGAGACACTATTGCTCACAAAGCCAAAAATACTTGCTATCTGGACCTTGACTTTTATAGAAAAAAAAATTTCTAGGGCAGCCTGGGTGGCTCAGTGGTTTAGTACTGCCTTCTGCCCGGGGCCTGATCATGGAGACCCGGAATGGAGTCCCGCGTCAGGCTCCCTGTGGAGCCTGCTTCTCCCTTTGCCTGTGTTTCTGCCTCTCTCTCTCTCTCTCTCTGTCTCTCATGAATAAATAAATAAAATATTAAAAAAAATTCTAGACTCCTATATTAGAAAACCAATAGCTACTTTACGAGGGAAAACTAAATCTCAGTGGATTTGCATAATGAAAAATTTTTTCATTTAATATATATATATATTCTCACATAAAATCCAACCACAGGCAAGGTAGAGGTGATACAGGAGAAAATACGATTACACATCTCTCAAAGGTGTCTGTCCTCTGACATTTAACTGGCACAAGGACAAGAAAATATATAACTTCTTCCACCAAAATTCCTTGTCCAGAACTCACCAATTATATGAGTTCCAATCTAGTTGTAAGAGGGGTGCAAAATGTTCCCTTGGCTGGTAAGCTTTTATCCAGCACAAATGCAATATTATGGCAGAGAACTATATATTTTTGATGGGCAAATAACTGTCTCTGCCACACGTATTCGTAAAGTTCAGAAAGATACTACAGAGTTGATTTTACTGCTGAGTTTGAAATTGAAAAAATTGAGTAGTTGAGGGGGCCAGTTATTAAGCTGCTCTCTCTGTGAGAAGCATCTCGTCTACCCGGTTTTGTAATGCTGAGACTGCACATCACATTACTCCCTGGCAAACTGTTAGATAAAAGCAGCAGTTGTCTCTGGCACCATTTGGTTCTGGTCGCTACCTTCTTTTTTTGACCTTGTAGAACTAGTTCAGTCATGCTTCCTCAGAGGTGAAGAGTTACCAGGATGTCCTTGAAAGTGCTCTCTCCTCAAAGGTCCATATCCCTGTTCCACGGAGAGAAAGGTCTCCAAGATCACAGGGTCACAGAAGGAGGCTGTGACAATCCTGCCAGAAGTCCACCTCTTATCTCCAGGGGGGCCCTTTTCCATTTCTGGATTCCCATAGCATCAATTCCCAGAGAGTGTTTGCTGGATCTGGCTGAAAAGATACTGGTGACTTATAATGTCAGATACTACTGGAATGGATGCAGTAGATTCCAGTCAGGATTGATTTGGGGTCTTCAGGTAGGTCTCACATGTAAAAAGAAGAGCATCAGCCTTCAAAAAGACTGTAGAACACAATAGCTGAGAAAATCCACTATTCTTTTCCCAAAAAACATTCCTGAAAGGAGAATTGCTTTCCCTGAGTCCCATTGTTAGTTACACCAAATACATTCCTTCAAATGTTTGGATCCACTTTGTACAAAAAGCAGTTACAAGGGACTATACCAAGTGATAAACAACATCTAATTTATCAATTAATAAACATAATGTATATTTTATTCACCCATTTCTCAGGCTTCTACATATCGTTCTTGTATTTTAAAGTATCGGGTACCTGTTACTTTTTTTTTTAAAGATTTTATTTATTCTTGAGAGACAGAGAGAGAGAGAGAGAGAGAGAGGCAAAGACACAGGCAGAGGGAGAAGCAGGCTCCATGCAGGGAGCCTGAGGTGGGACTCGATCCCAGGACTCCAGGATCACTGCCTGGGCCGAAGGCAGACACTAAACCACTGAGCCCCAGGGATCCCAGGTACCTGTTACTTATTGAAGTCTTACTTCTTCAAAGCCACTTTCTCGCCATCTTACCTCCATTGTTCCTGCATATTTATACCTTTACTGAAATCTGTGTTCTCCCATCAGCTACAATGCCTACTGCCTCATCCCCACTGACAACTAGGTTCTGTAGTTAACCCTGGTTATCTTTTTTTGTTAAAATCTTCTCTAGTCTTCTCTTTTCAAAGAAACCAATTAATTTCATTACTTATTTTTCTATTTGTTAAGCAGAAATGTATTTTTTAAATTATTAAATGTAACTTGCATTAAGAAACATGCATAAAGCATTTGAATACATTTAGAGAAATAATTATATAGTAAGCAACTGTGTGAACACCACTGTGGCCAGGAATTAGAACATTACTAGTACCTTAGTAGATCCCTGGATTCTTTTTCTGAATTCTAAGTCCCATTCCTCTCAGGTATCTACTCTCCTGACTCAAATTTCTTCTGTATTTGATTCTCTTCATAAATTTATCACTTAAGTTTATTCCCAAATCATAATTTAGCTTTGTCATATTTTTAACTTATATTCATGTACTCATGCTTTCCATAATTTTTTGACTAGCTTATTTCGTACAGTATTTTATTTGTAAAATATATCCATGTTTCTGCACACTGCTACAGTTTACTCATTTTTACAAGTGCATTATATTTAATTACATAAATATGCAGCAATTTACTCATCTATTACATTCCTGATGGATATTCAAGTTCTAGATTTTTATGATAATTAACAATGGTGCTAATGAACATTCTTGTACATGTGTCACAGTCTATATGGACAAAATTTTATATAGAAAAAAGAGAATCATTATTGTTTTATAGGACATGTATTATTTAAATGTTATTGAATAATACCAAAATGTTTTCTAAAGTGATTCTTATCAATTGACATTCCAACTAGCAATAAATTAGAAATTTTATAGCTCATAAGTTTCTTGGTTTCTTTTTTTCTCTTTCTTATAATTTATTTAGTGTACAAGTACAGTTCTAATTTTACATTTTCCATATCAATAAGGACACTATTGAAAGTCCTGACTATTCATTACTGTTTTCTTTAATATATTTTAATTACATTTAAAACATTCTGTAATGATATTTCTCATATATGATTGCATATATTCTGAACATTTCATGTATTTTTATGTAATTTTATTTTTTTTAATTTTTTATTTATTTATGATAGACAGAGAGAGAGAGAGAGAGAGAGGCAGAGACACAGGCAGAGGGAGAAGCAGGCTCCATGCACCGGGAGCCCGACGTGGGACTCGATCCCGAGTCTCCAGGATCACACCCTGGGCCGAAGGCAGGCGCCAAACCACTGTGCCACCCAGGGATCCCTATTTTTATGTAATTTTAAATGGTAGCTTTTAAAATCTCATTTTCTGATTAGCAGACTATATAGAAACAAAATAATAAAATTTATTTTCTTTGTATATATTACATATACAACAAATATACTAAAAAGTACAATCATCATACTAAAAATTCATAATGATTATAATATAGTCATTTTTCACTATTTCCTGTATATATAATCTCAGTGTTTGCAAGTAATTACCATTTTTAATCTAATTCTTTCAAATTTTATTTTATCTCTTTTTCAGATTTATTGAGGAATAATTTACATAAATATAACTTAGATGACCTAGACCATAAAATTTACCCATTTTTTAGTGTCCACTTTTGTGATTTTTGACAGACACATGCAGTCATGTAATCACTGTCAAATAGAGAACATAAAAAATTTCTATCATTTAAAAATTTTCTCAGACCCTTTTGTCTGAAGACAGCCCACTGCCAGCCTTTAGCCCCCAATGACACTGCTTCCTTCCAATAATTATGTCTTTTACTCAGTAATAAATCAATGAATTCAGACATATAGAGTCATGTAGACTTCGAGCCTGTCTTTGTTCACTTAGCATTTTACAGTTTGTATTCATTAATGTGGTTGCATGTATCACAAGTTTATTCTTTTTCATAGCTCAGTAGAATATCATATGGATGTGCCAACATTTATCAGTTGAAGGATATTTAGGTTGTTAGCAGTTAAGGCACTTTGGGAGTAATTATGAAAAAAAAATGCTATACATAATCACAGCAATCTGGAAAGTATTGTCAATCTTAACAATATTAAGCCTTACATTTATTTTGGACACGTGAATCACCAGATTATATATTTTATAGTTTTATGTTCTCGGTATATTTTATAACTTCTAAATTTCTTGTAACCTATGTAAATTTTAGGCCTGTTAGGATCCCTTATTTTCCTCACAAAGATTTTACTTTCATTGAAGTCATTTTCCCTTAATTATTTCAGGAATATTATAGTGAAAATGCAAAGTACGTTTAAACAATTGGTCTTCATAAAATTATCTGATATATGCCTACCATGCAGTGTACATCTTCTTACTAAGATTTACCTGCAACATTTACAATTTAATAATTTCATGGAATCTACATGCAGATCCAGAGTAAGGGTTTATATTTAAATGTTACCTCTCAGATAAATATTTGTACATTATTACAATACGTATTTGTTTAATTTGAGTTATATAGATTCCTTATTAAAGATATAGTTCTTCAAAAAATATATAAAGCACTTGGGAACATAATTATAAAGAGAAAGATGATAAAATCAATGAAATCGGGATCCCTGGGTAGCGCAGCGGTTTAGCACCTGACTTTGGCCCAGGGCGCGATCCTGGAGACCCGGGATCGAATCCCACGTCGGGCTCCCTGCATGGAGCCTGCTTCTCCCTCTGCCTATGTCTCTGCCTTTCTCTCTCTCTCTCTGTGACTATCATAAATAAATAAAGATTTTTAAAAAATCAATGAAATCCATGTGTATTGCAAGAATGGCAAGAATTTTAGCACACTTTAAGGATTTTAAAATACTTTTCTAAAATTTCAGAGAACATATCAGAGTAATTAACAAAAGAACAGTGACGATACTCCTGAAACTAATAAGCAATTATAGCAAAATTGTAGGTTGCAGGTAAATATACAAAAGTCAATTGCTTTCCTATATATCAGCAATGAATGAGTAGAATTTGAAATAAAAAAAAACACGGTGCTATTTACATAGAGTGCTATTTACATTAGAACTCCAAAAATAAAATTCTCAGGTATAACTCTAATAAAATATGTACAAGATCTATATGAGGAAAACTACAAAAACACTGATGAACGAAATCGAAGAATAACTAAATGAATGAAGAAGAGATATTCCATGTGCATGGATATGGGGAGACTTGTTATTGTCAATATATCAGTTCTTCTCAACTTAATATATAGATTCAGTGCAATCCTAATTTACAATCCCAGAAATTTATTTTATGCATATTGATAAAGTGATTCAAAAGTCCCTGAAAATCCAATATATTATTAAGGCAGAAGAACAGAATTGGAGGACTGATACTGATGTTAAGACATTATAAAATGACAATAATCAAGACAGTGAGATTTTGGTGAAAGAACAGCCAAATAGATCAGTTGAACAGAATAGAGAGCCCAGAAATAGACCCATATATAGACGACTGATCATTGACAAAGTAACAAAGGCAATATAGTATAACAATAGAGTTGCTTCAACAAATGGTACAACTGGGAACACTGAATCTACATGCCAAAGAATGAATCTAGATGTAGACCTTGCAGCCTTGACAAAATTAACTCAAAATGAATCATAGACCTAAATATAAAACACAAAAATATAAAATTCCTGGAAGAACATAGAAAAAAATCCAGATTACCTTGGGTTTGGCAATGACTTTTTAGAGTCAAAATCATGATCCATGAAAGAAATAATTGGTAAACCGTATTTCATTAAAATTAAAAGACTTATGCCCTGTGAAAGACAATGTTAAGAGAAGAAAAACCATTGACTGTGAGAAAATGTTTGTAAAAGACTGTTCTTCAAAATAGAGAACAAACTCTTAAAACCCAACAATAAAAAAACAACAGTTTGATTAAAAATTAGGCCAAAGAAGACCTCACCGAGGAAGATACGAATGCAAAATAAACAAATGAAAAGATGCTCCATATCATATGCCATCAGGAAATTATAAATGAAAACAACAATGAGTTATCACTACACATCTATTAAAATGCCCCAAATCCAGAACACTGACAACACCAGTACTGCCAGGCATGTAAAATGGTATAGACACTTTGGAAAGTATTTTGGCAGTTTCTTACAAAATCAGCATACTTGGGGATCCCTGGGTGGCGCAGCGGTTTGGCGCCTGCCTTTGGCCCAGGGCGCGATCCTGGAGACCCGGGATCGAGTCCCACGTCGGGCTCCCTGTGCATGGAGCCTGCTTCTCCCTCTGCCTCTGTCTCTGCCTCTCTCTCTCTCTCTCTGTATGACTATCATAAATAAATAAAAAAAATTTAAAAAAACACACACAAAAAAACAAAATCAGCATACTTTTACCATATGATCCATATTTATTAGTATTTACCCAAAGTAATAGAAAACTTCTATAACACAAAACTGGCACATGAATGTTTTTTGCAGCTTTATCATAACTACCAAAACTTGGAAGCAACCAAGATGTCCTTCTGTAGGTAAATGGATAAATATAAAATGTGGTACATTCAGACAATGGAATATTATTTAGTGCTAAAAAGAAATGAGCTACCAAGCCATGTGAAGACATCAAGGAATCTGAAAAAGCTATGTACCCTATGTTTCCAAAGATATGACTTTCTGGAAAAGACAAAACTATGTAGATGATAAAAATAACAAGCAGTTGCCAGGGGTTGAGAGAAGAAGGGATAATTGGCAGAGCAGAGGGGATTTTTAAGGATTATTTTAAAATGATGTGCACAATATCATAATGACAGATACATGTCATCATATATTTATCCACACCCATAGAATGTAAAATAATACCGAGATTGAATCCTAATGGAAACTGTGGATTTTGGAGTGGTTATGATGTGTCAGCATAGGTTCACCGATTGTAAAAAATATACCACACCAGCGGGGGATGTTGATACTGTAGATAGCTATGCATGTGGAGCTGAGTGCAGAGAGTATATACGAATTCTCTGTACCTCTGTCACAATTTTAGTTTCACAGCAAAGTGAGAAAAAGTTATAGAGATTTTGCCATAACTTTTCAATTTGGCTCTGAACCTAAAATTACCCTAAAATATAAAATTTTAAAAATATTTTAAAAGATAAAAATAGTTAAGTACAATAAAGTAAAAAAAATATATAATTATATATAGTTGCAATTAGTCACAGTGTATAGTGCAATTAGCCATATAACTTCATATAATTTTATTTTTATATATGGTAATTCCTTCCTTACTTTTATTACATTTTTTTCTTTTTTAAACCACTAGTTAAATGTTTTCTTTCCAATGTTTATTTTATCATCTATCTATTTATCTGTCTACCTATCTTCATCATCATCATCTATCTATTTGAACGTGCATTATTATCCATAAACCGTTTCACAGAGGTTGAGAGCTGTACTTCACTTATCTAAGAGGAACGTGGAGTTGAGAATTTAACAGAGAAGAGTCATGTGGTGTATGACTACTTACACTTTCCAAATAGGGCCACTATGACATATCCCACCCCACATGCCGTTACAATATGACAGATAGTCTTACCATTGGCTGAAGGGTTCCATTCCTCTCCACTTTGTTGAATGATTGTTTCTGTATCCCCAAAGAAGATGGCGTAAGTAAAGCTATGTGTTTTCCAAAGGCAGGCATAAAAAAAAAATCATGAAATCCTGCCTTGTTCTTTTAAGAATCTTGCTCTTGAAACACAGACATCATGCTGTGAGGAAGCCATATAGTAGCCCCTTAGAGCTGCTCTAGTCTACAGACCAAGATCTAGCCTGTAGCCTGAATCAATCAACACACATATGAAGGAGCAAATCTTCATGTATGCCAGCATCCACCTGTCTAATCATCCTCAGCATGCCAATCACCTCAGCTGACAACATGTGTAGCAAAAACAAGTTATGCTTGCCAATTGCTACTGAAATTACAGTTTCACTATCGAAGTATCTACTGATGGTTATTAAGCCTAGAGTAGATCATATACATCAACAGACATTGGGAACATTATAATACATATGCAGTAGGCTTAAAGATCAATTTGACCATTTTAACAGAAATTTGGATGCTTTGGAAGATATTTCCTTTTTTTAAGATTTTATTTATTTATTCATGAGAAACACACAGAGAGAAAGGCAGACACACAGGCAGAGGGAGAAGCAGGCTCCCTGCAGGGAGCTTGATGCGAGACTTGATCCCGATCCCGGGACTTTGGGATCACGCTCTGAGTCAAAGGCAGATGCTGAACTGCTGAGCCACCCAGGCATCCCATTTGGAAGATATTTCTACAAGAAAAATATGAAAGTGTAGGCTGAGTTGGAGTATTTGGAAAGAAATATTTTGTTTAGCATTTTAAAGATCTGTATAAAATTTTGAGAATAGAAATTTATAATAAGCTTATAGAAATTTATGAAAATGTAAAATAAAATTCAGTTATTAAGTTCAGATAATACAAATGTTTTCAAAAAAGGAATCATGATGGTATTTTTGACTCATCATTAAGCATTATTATAATGATAATATTATTAACTGAGGATTTAACTTTAAAGAATCATATTTACTGGTAGAAAGATAGCAGTGGATTTTTTAAAACCATGTTTTTCTATTAAAGGATTTATTTAGTCATAAAAATTGATCAATCAAAAATGATATAAACATTTTTATATAGAATGATAACTGTAGATATCAATAGGATTGCCAACATTTTAAACTTCAGCACTAGTTTTTTATAAGATACACTTCTATTACTCTAATAAAAATTAACATAATATTTGAAAAAGTATGGACCATGGTGTTTAACAGTTTATTAGTGTATTAGAGTCAATATTAATTGAAATAAAGAAAATAGAATGTCCTCAAAGTCCTGTGTCCCTTTCTGTAAATAAATATGAATTTCCCAGGCATTAACTGAGATCTCAGCTATAATCACAAAATACAACTATAAATACCTATATCCTAGTCCTAAATTTATTTCCAATAATCATGATCAAATCTGAGTCTCCATTAAAGAAATCACTGAACCTAAATCATTTTTAGAGGCAAAAGATGCTTATAGTATGTTTTAAGTAAGGTGTGAGCCATGTTTAATAGTCTTTTCTGAGATATTTTTCATGTTATCTTGCTATTCTGCACAAAATATTTAGTTTCCTGAACATTTTTGTCACACCACAAATTATGAAAGAATTAAACACTTGAAAAAAAATATAGAACAGCTTAAAGTACTATTTTATTAGCTTGCTTTTGAAAAAGGCTAATGTATGGTACCTGGAAGTATGAGAGAAGATTGAGATTATCTGTAAAGAAAAAAGAATGAGCTATAAAGAGGGTACTGTGCACGCCATGACAGTGTAATACCTACCTGTACAATATGGAATTTCCATCAATTCATTTCATAATTGACTGCAAAGTTTATACATTTTCAGCAATTGAAAGTACTCTCAAAATGCCACAGAACATTTTCATGTAAGACTTTTAAAGGCTTCTGAAGACCCAACCAAGCAGTGAACATATATATACCTGGGATTTTTCTCAATTATATAGAATGTACTTGGTCTTTGGAGTATGAACCACCAAGATACGTGCAAGAAATCTTCACTTTAGGAGAACTTCCACGGAAGTTTTCCATGGGGCCTTTTTCCTCAGGTTATGTAGCCAAGTCAAGCTGCCTCTCAGATTATACCAGGTAAAAGCCACCAGTAAACAAGTCGGCCCTACCCAAGGAGGGGTCAAACTAAAGAATGTTTCAAAAATCATTATTTGACTCATTCCTCCTTATCTTGTCAAGAATTGACACCAGAATCTCCAGTCATCCCTGGAGCTAAGTATGGAGATTTTTTTTCCAAACTAGCAATAAATAATTTTACTTTATGCATAGTAGGGATTCAGTCAAAACTTTTTTAAGATTTTATTAATTTTTGAGAGAGAGAGAGAGAGAGAATGAGCCAGGAAGAAGGACAGAAGGAGAGGCAAACTCCATGGGAACCCAATGTGAGGCTCAATCCCAGGACCGGAGACCTGAACCAAAGGGAGACGCTTAACTGACTGAGCCACCCAAGTGCCCTAGGTAATATTTTTTAAATGCCTGTAGCAGTGTAGAGTCCTACCAAACAGAAACCATAAGGCCCAGTAGGATGAAAACTATGCTCTGATGCAAACTATACTTAATTAAAAATATATATATATGCAAATTAAAACCGGAACCAATACATGCCCTTCTAATAATATGGGAATCTGTAGCAATAATTACCAATAAATGAGGAAGGCCAGTCTATTCATTCATTCAGCCTGTCAATTAACAAGTATTTGTTGAGGACCAGCTATTGCTCTACATGGCACTTCCCCTGCTACTTTATTAATTTTTAAAAAACTTGTAAATGTGAACTTTATTGGACACTATGAGTCAATTAAAAATTCACATTATATTCAAATATCGGTTATTATGGTAAGGGGTATTATTATCATGGGGCTTACTGCATTTAAGATATTTCTAAAAGTCATAAAGAGAAGACTGACTTAATATCACAGAAGAAAAGGATTTTGCATTAGCATTTTTTTTGTTTATTTCTTTACCATAAATGCATATATTCTCTAGCATTTGATTTTGACCTGACAATATGACTCTTGGTTTTTGGCAATGAATCTGTGCATTGTCAATTTTTATTTTAATTGAAGATCTGAAATTATATCAATGGCCATAGACCCTGTGTAGACTTAATATCTCTGATCCCTAGTTCATCTTGATAATTTATTAGGTATTGTAACTCATAGAGATCAGCATAAAGGCAACACATTCAACTGTTCTCATAGGTTTTGTCTTTTGAGGGGATAATTATGCAAACCTCAGGAGGTTTTGAACAATAAAATCCTATGATTTTTGCAAGATTGTTATGGATGGAACCTGAGATGTATTTTCCAAGTATTGCAGATTTACATTAAATATTTTAAATATCTACCAAATATAAAAATATGCTTTTCTGCATTCCTATTCTTCATAAAATGCTTGCTTGTATTGTTTTTAGGAAGAATATTTTGACTTCTCACTTATAGCCCTACTGCCAAATATGTATCACTTAATAGAGGAAGAAAATAAAAATACGAATTTAAATTGCCCTATGTTTTTCAGAAGACTGTACTTTTATGGCCATTTAGAGCACTGTAACTACTTGTTTTTTGCTCTCCTTGCCAAATTTTTTCCCAAGCCACAAATGTCAGTTCCTACTCATCTGCTGCTCTGTTTCTTACTGACACCCTACAGATTGCTTGAGTTGTATTCCAGCTCAAATTGGATCATTTGAGTAAAAAAGGAATTTTAAAATCTGTTGCTTCTTTCTTTAACTTCTTTTACCTCCTTCCCATACAACTTTATACTATTGTAAATAGAAATTTCTTATTTCAGTGTGTAATGTTAAGCAACTCAAATGTGTGAGCCTTGGTTTGGCTTTTGAAAATTCTCAAAATACAAGCAATTGTCTTTCCAACAATAATTTAAAATAAGAAACTGTATATGTCAAAGATTTTAAAATTCCAATCAATCATGTAGACATTTAAAGTAATGGACACAATAGTTCTATAAAAACAAAAAAAAATACTTTTATTAAAATGAACTTTAATAGCATGATTTTCGATTATTTTCAAGTGGTTTAAGATAAACTGTCTTTGGTAAAAGGAAATCTAAAAAAATTCTCAACACTTTAGAATACTTTAAATGATTGATGATCTTTTGCAATATTTTATGAACATCTAATTCTAACAAAAATGTAATGATTCGGGATCCCTGGGTGGCGCAGCGGTTTGGCGCCCGCCTTTGGCCCAGGGCGTGATCTTGGAGACCGGGGATCGAATCCCACATCGGGCTCCCCGTGCATGGAGCCTGGTTCTCCCTCAGCCTGTGTCTCTGCCTCTCTCTCTGTGTGTGTGTGACTATCATAAATAAATAAATATTTAAAAAAATAAAATCTTAAAAAAATATAAAAATTTAATGATTTGAAATCAACCACAGTCAGTCACTGACATCACTCAGTGGTATTTTAAAGTATGCAAGAATTTATTACCATTTACCATATCTTCTATATATATGGTTTCCCATTTTTAGTAGCATTGTAGCTCAACAATATACAAGATCCAATATTTTCATGTTCACCCCAAGTCTTACTTTTAGGATTAAAAAACAAAAAAAATGTATAATTCATTCATATTTAGTCCAACTTTGAAATTTTACTCTACATATATATTACTTGAAAGCTTGTTTAATAACTAATTTCAGTCTTCACTAGTAGAAATACAATATATGTCTAGAAGTATTTAAATAATTGTCAAACATAGTAGTTCTGATTCCAGGTGTCCTCAGACCATGTTTTAGGAACGTCATACAAAATATTAGGTGATTAATTACAGCATGAACTATTTACCACCCATAAGAATTTTTATTTTACTGGGCACCAGGGTGGTTCAGTGGTTGAGCATATGCCTTTGGCTCAGGTCATGATCCTGGGGTCCTGGGATCGAGTCCCACATCAGGCTCCCTGGATGGAGCCTGCTTCTCCCGCTGCCTGTGTCTCTGCCTCTCTCTGGGTCTCATATGAATAAATAAAATCTTTTTTTTTATTTTTTACTGTAGTATTTTAAGCAATGGGAAATAGTCATTTAAAATGTATTGAGAATAAAAATAATGAGAGGAAGCAAGAGTTTTTTTGTGGGAAAGCTCTAAATTGTATCATATTAATACTTTCATATCATTTTCTGCATATTATGCCAGTTCAGTCTACAAACTAATTTTAGATAAAGATAGTAACTTGACTTACTGGTATATATAATAAAACAATTCATAAGAAAGTTTGCCAAATAACATATTCATTATAGGTACAGGTTTTGTAGCCAGAATACCTAGGGTCAAGTCTTAGCAACTCAATGGACTCAGTGATGTAAGCTGTCAGAAATCTGGTTAACGAGTCTATAAAATTACTTTAAAAATTGTATTTCATAAATTTAATGTGAAAATAACATGGGTTAAGCATTTAAAACATTCAGAAGGGGATCCCTGGGTGGCGCAGCGGTTTGGCGCCTGCCTTTGGCCCAGGGCGCGATCCTGGAGACCCGGGATCGAATCCCACGTCAGGCTCCTAGGCTCCCGGTGCATGGAGCCTGCTTCTCCCTCTGCCTGTGTCTCTGCCTCTCTCTCTCTCTCTCTCTCTCTCTGACTATCATAAATAAATTAAAAAAAATTTTAAAAATAAATAAATAAAACATTCAGAAGAATGTATCATAAATGCTTATTAGATGATTGACTACCTATTATTTTAAGTCAATCATTAACATTTTTTATTTTCAGTAAAAGCAAAATGAAATACAGTGATATCTTTGTACTATTAGTTTACAATAAACCTTCTTTTTAAACATTTTAATGGAAGTCGTTGATATTTGTAGAAACTCTATTTATATTATTTTTGCAAACCCCAGGGTATATTTAGAAATAGAACAATAATATACTGTTGGGATATAAACACTCTGAAAGTTTCCTACCCACACGTAGACTCACAAAAACTTCTAAGAAATGAATCATGCAATAGATGTAGACAAAATTAGATATCCCATTAAATTCCTGCTATGCTTTAATGGCTTCAAAAGTTTAAAGATGGTGTATGTAATTAGGGAATTATAATGTATTATGGCTTAATTCCATGCAATTATTTTACCTTAAAAGTTTCTCAGATCATGTTTCTTTATAAATTTACTTAAAAAAAAGGTATTCTTAACTTTATTCTTATGCTATAAATGAATATATGTAAATGTAAAATATATATGTTTAAATCATTTGAGCATCTGTCTTTAGCAATATCATTTAAATCTTGATATTCTATAGTCTTTTGTTACAGATGGCTGAAAAATGGAATAGTCCACGTGGACCATTTCAGTTTTCTGGTCACTGCTTTATCATGTACCATCCCTGGGGCTCCTATGCCTCCCTTATTTTGTTTCTGGCAGCCTTGTGTAAATTGGAGTGTTCCTATTCTCATCTGCTCATTTCTTTACTGTCATAACAATCCCATTTTGTATTGGAAATTGGTCTTCTCTGAGGCTTAAATATTGTTTTATGTTCTTTATGGTTTCTATATTCTAAATGAAAACTAAGATTTATGATGCCCTGGAGAGACCACTTGGTTTCAGTCCTTCAAAGAAAAATGTCACATTAAAGACAGTGTTGGTAACCCTGCAGTGTATCAGAACATTTTATGAAATATTAACTGTGCTAAAAAGAGGGATAACAGCATGCTTAGCTATAGAGCTGAAAATTATTATATGTGTTAATGGGATATTATGAATATTCACAACATTTCTTAAATTACTTTCTTTTTATCTAAGATGCCATTCAACACTAGACCTTCCCTAGAACTAACTCCCTCCCTCACATCAGTTCTTAAAGTATTCTCTGTGTATCACTACACAGAAAGTGCTGAATAACCTCAAGGGAATTCATCTGTTGTCTTGTAGAAGAAGGATCTGTCTTTTAGGATAAATGTGAAACATTAGCAAATTCCACAGGATGCCATATAAATTGCATTTCCATCCAAAGCAAAAACAACCATTATTTCTCAGGTTTCTCTTCAGTGAATTATTTTTATGTTATTTTCCTGAACTCCACTAGAGTAGCTCATGAGAAGCCCACACTAAGTCTTTCTATTTAAGGTCAAGACATGAATATTTTCATTTAAAATCACTAAGCTCTATTTCCTTTATCTTTTCATCCTCTTTGCAGACTTAAAACATATGATGTTATAGTCAAGCATATTCAGCCTTGGATAATCTTATTTTAAAGGAGAGTTGTAAAAAAAATAAAATAAAAAAATAAAGGAGAGTTGTTTTTGAGACATTCTAACCATTCTTTCCAAGTCTGCATGATCTCACTACTTCACCAAAAGTATTTTACAAAGGTCATGAATGACCTTACTATTGATAACGCAATTTTCTTTTTATTTCTCAATCTCACTTTATATCAGAACCATTGTATTTGGTTATCCGATTTCCCTCTTCAAACTGTTGCTTCCTTAAGTTATGTGACAACATTTTCCTGTTGTTGGTTGCCTAGCAAAAGTCATATCTTTCATTATTTTGCTAATTAGTCTTCAGTGTTATGGAGACAATCACCATTATATTTACTTAGGGAAAGTATTTGCCCCCCTATGTCAATACAAATAATCTTGAATCATCTAAAAGATATCGGTGATCTTATTCTACTTGCTAATGTTTAGTGTGCAGATATACACATTTGTCAATATACCCTCTGGAATTTAAGGGGTGTGCTTGTTGGCTTCTGGGAAAGGTTTTCTATGCCAAAGCAAGTCCTTGCATAGAGGGAAACACCCCTTTTATTGGGTGGATATCATCCTGTATTCATGCAGCACTTGGAATTGCTGAGGCCATCTCATGATAGTGAAGGAAGGTAGTATCAGTATGACATACTGGGGTGCCTAAGTGGCTCTGTTGGTTAAGCATCTGACTCTTGATTTGAACTCAGGTAATGACTTCAAGGTCATGGGATGAACTCACATCCAGTTCTGTGCTCAGTGTTGAGTCTACTTGTCCCTCTCCCACTTGTACTCTCCATCTCTATTACTTTCTCTCTCTGTCTCTCATAAATAAGTAAATAAATAATTAAATAAATAAATAATTAAATAAATAAAATTTTTAGGAAAAAATATACAACATATCACAATAGAAATAACTTAATTCCTTTATGAGATTGCTGAGTAATTGAATCAGCAAATCCTAAAATGTTCTTATGTGCTTTATCAGTATATAACTCACGCAGAATTCTGGTAATTCAGTAGTAAGCATTCTAAATCATATGGCTGGACTTGGTGGGTTAATCATTTTTTAGATAGAGAATAAATTCCTTAAGGATGTTAGATGTCTGGACAATCCAAAGTCCCTTTTGAAGTGTGATGCTATCCATAGTTTTAGCAGCAGTTACAGAAAATGTCAACTTTTGGATTTACCTAAGAATGCATTTTTTTCTTCCTGTATGTTCTAAAGTATCTTATAAATTCTTTGTAGTATAACTGCAAAGCAGTGGTGATTCAAAACAGCAGATTGGAAGTAGCATTGCCATTAATTATAGGACAGTAGAAACAATTGAAGAAGGATGAATAGGAGTCTTTATTCAGAAAATATTTAGTGGCTGACATTTTAGTGGTATCAATATCTACAGTATGATGATAATATTAGGCAACTGAAAAGGAATGGGAAAGAAAGTTATTATATACCACTAAAGAAAAGAGTTGCATCATATTGCTTTTTTAATTTTACATATAAAAGAAGAAAATGGATGCTATCTTTACATATCTGAAAGGGTCATGTCTTATTCTTCATTTAGTCAGAGGTCTGCAGGAGTCCTGGGTAACTATAAGTATCTACCATCATTTCTGTAAGATTTCATTTGAAAAATGAGGGATGTGCTTAATAATAATCCATTGGTTTAAAAAAGAATGAGCTAACCTTTATGAACTAGATTCTCAATTTCTTGAGGTTATTGAACTATTTCTCCATATTAGCAAGCATGACTTAGAAATGTGGTTTAGAACTCTTATTATTTATTGAGAGTTTATTTTTAATATTTTATTTATTTATTCATAGAGACACAGAGAGAGAGAGAGGCAGAGACACAGGCAGATGGAGAAGCAGGCTCCATGCAGGGAGCCTGATGTTGGACTCCATCCAGGTTCTCTAGGATCACGCCCTGGGCTAAAGGCAGTGCTAAGCCACTGAGCCACCTGGGCTGCCCTTATTAAAAGTTTAAAAAAAGATTTTAAAAACTGTAAGAGATACATTCATAAACACTATAATTAAATATAGAGAGAAGAAAAAAAATATGTTCAAATGACCCACATGAAGGCAAGATAAAAAACAAAGGGACAACAAACAGAGGAAACATTTTAAAAAAATGATAGAAACTAATTGCTCTAATTAGCAACTGCTATCAGTGACAAACTAACACAGAGTATTTTGTTTTCCACAACTGTCATTAATAATTTGTTTTTTTAAGGAAAAAAGGAAGAAAGCAAAAGAAAAGGAGTTTTCAAGTAGCCATTGGTTTCTCTTGGACCAGATCGATTCATGTTCCTTTTTTCCTGTATTTTGGCTCCAGCTCCTGAGATCAGATGTTGGTACTAGGGTGGGTACATCAAGTCCCTGGAACTCTTTCTGTCCAGTGGTTCATACATTTTTGGCTTCTATTTTCACACTGATCTCCCATAATCTTTATAGATAATTATTTGTTGACATATTTTAGGCTTGTCCTTTCCAGTAGCATGAGGCTGGCAACTATGCCTAATTCATCTCTGCATGACCAATATTTGAGCCTGGGATCATGTCTTATTACAATGTCTTTATACAATAGTACATTCACAAAAAAGACAAGCTGGTTGGTTGGTATTTGAATGACAAATCAATTTAGGATAAGCAAGTCTTTCCTCTGAAAAATCAGGAAAAAAAGCATATCTGCTTATATTATCCTTAAGTAGAAATGATGTATCATATATTTGCAATTCCTGATCTTGTTCAGATTGTAATAACAACAGATAGCTCTTCAGGTTTCTCTTTACAGAGAATCATACTTATGGGAAGATAGATTCTGCTTTATTTTACCAAAAATTTTTGAGGACCTACTATGATCAGGTGATGGAGGATGCAAACATATGTAAGAAAAGGCATTCCTGAAGGTACACTTTGGAGAACACAGATATACATATATGATGGAAATAAAATAGATATGATAGAATGAAAAGAATTTTATTTTTTTATTTTTTTATTTTTTTTTTTGAGTCATGAAAGATAAAAAGATTAACTTTAATTTTTAACTTTATAGTTTTTGGTTCCATTCTCTCACAGCGCTAATGTATGCCATAATAATTCTTACTAAAGAATAAATACAATAAAAATTTTTCTCAATTTCAGCAACTCCAAGATCCTGTTTTTATAGGTAAATGATTAAAGAAGCTATAAAAACATGTATGTCCAACATTAATTTGATACTAGACATGATCAGAAAATGATATCGTCATCTTCCCTACATATGGATTATCTCTTTATCTCTTCCATTTTATATCATTTAATCACTGACAGTGACCAAATGTATTACTATGTGGGTCGATTGTTGTATCTCAGGATAATCATCTATTATTTGGGGCTACTAATAGCCTAGTTAATAAGACCTACGGGAATATTAACAGGATAAGCAAACCACAACCAGGGCTACTCTGGTTCAAATTAAAATGCTGGGTTTTTTTGTTGTTTATCATTATGTGTGTTGAATATTGTGTCTTTACCTAAGGGATTATGTGAGGTTTGTAATATTTATAAAGAGAACAGCTACTCATCTCAGGGCCATTTCAAGAGTATGTATTATTTAATTCCTGATCTACCCCCTCCAATGTTCAATATCTTTTAAGAACTGTGATTAATAAAACATTCCAATTTGAAAAAAAAAAAATGATAGAGGGGCAGCCCAGGTGGCTCAGCGGTTTAGCGCCGCCTTCAGCCCAGGGCCTGATCCTGGAGACCCAGGATTGAGTCCCACATCGGGCTCCCTGCAGGGAGCCTGCCTCTCCCTCTGCCTGTGTCTCTGCCTCTCTCTCTCTGTCTCTCATGAATGAATAAATAACATCTTAAAAAAAATAAAATAAAAAAAATAAAAAATGATAGAGCTTTACCATCTCAGAAGTTATATTAAATATAAGTGATACTAATATACCTCCCCCAAAAAAGAAAGACTGATAGAGTGGATTAAAAAATAAGACCCAACTTTGTCCTCTTCAAAGATTTATTTGAGCGTAAGAGGGACAGAGAAAGAGAATCTCAAGCAGACTCCCTGCTGAACATGGAGTGAAGCTGGACTCTATTGCAGGACTCTGAGATCATGACCTGAGCCAAACACAAGGGTCAGGTGCACAACTGACTGAGCCATCCAGGCACCCCCCAGCTCTGTGCTCTTTATAAGAAATTCATATCAAAGTCAAATTAAATGACATGGGTACATGGAAAGTAAAAAACAAACAAAAAAAGAGGCAAACCAAGAAACAGGCTATAGAAAGCAAACTGATGTTATCAGAAGGGAGGTGGGGGTGGGAGATAAGTTAAGAAAATAAATAAAAACAAAACAAAAGGAAAACATACAGATGATAGTAAAGAAAATTACTAGAGACAAAGTGAGGATAAAAGGACCAATCAGGAAGATATAATGATTGAGATGTGTACATACCAAACAGTAGAGTTTCAATACAAATGAAGCTAAAAACTTTTAAGATCTACTCTCTTAGCAACTTTCCGATATGCATTACAGTATTAGTAACCTAGTCACGATGTTGTACATTATATCGCCAGAATTTATTTATCTTATTAGTAGCAGTTTATATCTTCTGATCGCCTTTACCCATTCCCTCCAAGTGCCCTTGACTTTGGAAACCAACAATTTGTTTTACATTTCTATGAAGGATTTTTTTTTTTGAGATTCCACATATAAGTTAGATAATATATAAGTGTCCTTTCTCAACAACCTGACTTATTTCATGTATTATAATGGCTCTCAAATTCATCCATGTTATCATGATATATTACATTTTCTTTATCCATTTATTCACTGATGGGCACTTAGATTGTTTCCATGTCTTGGTTATTTAAATAATGCTACAGGATACATAGTGCTGTAGATATCTCCTTGACATAGTGACTTTGTGTCCTTTGGATATATACCAAGAAATGGAATTGCTGTGTCATATGGTAGTCCAATTTTAACTTTTTGAGGAACCTCCATACTGTTTTCCATACTGGCTGCACCAGTTCACATTCCCACCAACAGTGCATAAGGGTTCCATTTCATTTAACCTTGTCAATACATTATGTCTTATATTTTTGATGTAGGTCATTCTAATAGTACGAGATCACATCTCATTGTGGTTTTGTTTTGCAGCTCTCTGATAATTAAGTGGTATTGAGCACTTTTCCTATACTTGTTAATTGTCTATGACCCTTCTTTGGAAAAAATGTTTATTCAATTCCTCTGACCATTTTTGAATCGTTGTTGTTGTTGTCATTGAGTTATATGAGCTCTTTCTCTCCTTAGGATAGTAACCACATATCACATACGTCATTAATAAATATTTTCTTCCACTCCATAGGTTACTATTTCTTGTTTTTGATGGTTTCTTTTGCTGTGCGGATTTTTAGTTTGGTGTAGTTCCACTTGTTTATTTTTGGTTTTCTTGTCTTTGCTTTTGGTATCAACTCTAAAAATGCATTTATTTTTGTTATTTAAGTTGTTTTCTACTACTTGTACTCTCTTGATAGTAATAGATTTCATAATACTTCCTAAATTTCAAATCAATGATTGCTATATCAAGATGTAATACAAAATCAATTATGGATGATATAACAATTAGATAAAATAGCTAGATAAAATGTTGTTGTGCTTCCCTGTGTCACGTAATTACTGTGATATGTATTAGAAAGAATAAAATAGTATAATGTCAACAATAAATGTGCATGTATTTTTGAAAACCTATTGATAAATACAAAAAACTACAAACCTGCAAGAGCAGATAAAGATTGTTATGCATATGAAGGGTTTATTCTTTGAAAAACTGCTTAGTAAAGATACCACAATATAATCTGTGCATTCTCCTCCTTTATGAGACTCTTTCACACATCACATTGGAATGGATTATACTGACAACAAGGCTAAGCAATACAGTGTCTGTTTCTGTTACCACAACAACAGTAGTCTTTACATGGCATGGTTTTCATTCTGTGTTCCTGTTAATCTTTCTTTCTTTCTTTATTCATTTTTAAAGACATTGATAGAAGGCACATAATCTTTGTATACAGTAAACATTACAATTTGAATAACTATGCTGAGGTGGAATTTTACATGACAGTAGGGAATTCACATGAGAGCAATTGAAACACATCACTTTATTATACTTAGGAGTGTAACACTTAATTTTTATTTTATCACTGGATGTCAGGTACCTAGCCTGATTCTGTTTCCAAGTCTGTAATTTTGGAACTCTTTAAAATATTTTTGTTGGCTTATTTTAACAAAAACTTTATTCAAAACTGCAATGAAGTTTTATTAATATTAAAATTACCTCAAATTTTGAATATCTTAGATAATTATTGTGTTTAGTGACTTCATAAAAAGGGAATGACTGAAGTTCTTTTTGTCTGGCCATTGTAATATTTCATGAAAGTATTTTTCATGTTATAATATCTGGTATGCATATTATAGCTCTATGTACACATATATAACTATATCTCTATGTGCATATATTTTTCTGTCATTGTTTTTATTACTAAATGTGTTAAACTTAAAATGAAAATTAAAATAGGGATCCCTGGGTGGCGCAGAAGTTTAGCGCCTGTCTTTGGCCCAGGGTGCGATCCTGGAGACCCGGGATCAAATCCCACATCGAGCTCCCGGTGCATGGAGCCTGCTTCTCCCTCTGCCTGTGTCTCTGCCTCTCTCTCTCTCTCTCTCTCTCTCTCTCTGTGACTATCATAAATAAATAAAAATTAAAAAAAATAAAGTATTAAAAAAAAGAAAATTAAAATATAACTCTTTTAGCTTTGTTTGTATTTATTGCATTTTAACTATATCTCATGTGTCAGGGAGATGGTACTATTGCTGCTTCTTTTAATGTATGAAAAATATGACCAGAAAAATATTTGAGAAACACATGAGAAAGAGTCGGTAGTACTTTTCATATTTCATAATGAAAAAAGAAATATTTCTTTCTTTAATTCCGTATCATCAGGCAGGATTACTGTCTTGATTTTTATCAAGTTTTATGAAAGTTCACAAGTGTGAAAGTCATACTCTTCTATAATTTAATCTATCATAGTTCCCAGACAAGCTGAAAATGAGAAGAGTAGTTGTAAGTTAAATTTAGACGACTAATTTTTTTTCTAAATTTAAGTTAGAAATTTAATTGATAAGAATGATAGTGAGTTATTTTAGAAGCCCTACATTGTGGAAGTGTAAGATACAGATAAAACAAAACATATATGTGAAGATTAATGTCAGGAATGATAAAACAAGAAAGCATGGGAAGTAAGAGAGAAAGTTTGGAGAAGATCAAAACAAAGTTAAAATTGTATTACTTAGACCCTGATATATAGTCTTAACAGGAGTCTGAATTTAATGCTGAGTGATTCTGAACTATTGAATTAAACTGAGATAAAATTCTTTAAACCACATCATTCATCTTCTCAATATAATACAGTGAATTAGTGTCACCTTATACTTTATTCTTTGCTCATCTCAGCCAACAGTAAAATTCTTCACCAGCACTGCTTCAATATACATTTTACAAATATCTCTGCAACTCTTTCATATTCCTTTGCCTAGCCTTGGCACTAATACTTCTGATAAACTTCATTTCTGCCCTATTGTAATAACAGTAGGTGTAGAGCTTATTTTAATGTCAGTTTTTGGAAAGATATGCATAAAGCATAAATTTTTCTTATACTCACATTGAATTTCAAGCCTTAAAAAAATCTTGCTTGTCCTATGAATGAGAATGTTGAATAGAAAAAGTAGTTTTTTTCTTTCCATTTATTTCAATTCTAAACAATTAATTGGTTATTTTAGTAAAACTATAATTTTTTCCATTACCCAATTAACTTTTCCCTCTATTCATGCAATAAAAAAAGTCAACACATTGACAATTCATTTTTGATGTCCCCAAACAGAGCCAACATCCTTAGAGTAAGATCATAGTTTCCAGGATGTCTACCTACTTACAAGCGTATAAGAAAGACATTCACACAAACGACTGAGGCCAAATTTTCTTATGGTTTCTTTTCCTTTTATTAGGGGATAAAAAGTTTCAACATCAGAAAAACATCCTATTTCCTGAAGGTGCTCAATTCCATCAATAGGAATTAAGAGAAGACCTATGACCTATGTGCAACTTGCCCCTTCCTAACAGAGTAGAATAACCCCCTTCATCCTTGCTAGACATACATATCCCAACTAGGACACTGAGCATCAGCATCACAGATCAAAAAAGTAACAATGTGATTGAAATAAGAACCTACCTTCCCCAGCCTACATGTTTCTTTAAACAGAGATTAAGAGAAATCTTAGATACCCATTCTTCTCTCCATCCTTTCACCCTGTTTCTCCATAATTCTATGCAACAAGCCCACCAGGATGATTAGGAATTAAATTTCTTCCATATCAGTGACAATAGGAATCACAGGTCAATCTTAACTCCCAGACTCTAAGTTTTATAAGTTTTTCAGGTTTCTATCAGTTTCTCTTCCCTATTACTCCCCCACACTCTTGAAGACTCTTCAGTGTTCCCTTATAATTGGAAGTTGCCCGGATCCTCAATGTCTTCTTTGAACATTCTTCTCAACATTTTGCTCTGTTGTGAATTTGGCCTTCCCCTAAAGTTAGTGTTTTCCTTGAAGTTCACTCAAGTGGTGGCTCATTGTTGTTTGTTTCTTTTCTGAGTCAGAGAACACTAGTAGGATAAATGCTAAAAAATGACACCTGGGCACATAATTTTCAAACTACCCGGAAAATAAAGCAAAAGATAAACTCCTGAAAGAAACCAGAAGTTGAGGAAAAACACTTTACCGATAGAAAAACAGAACTTAGAATTACATCCTACTTCTAAGAAACTATGCAAGCAAGAAAAAAGTGAACTACATATTTAAAACATTGAGAGAAAAATAACATCAACATAGAATTTTGTACCCTACAAAATTATGCTTCAAAAGTGAAGGAGAAATAAAGGCTATTTTAGACAAATAAAATTGAGGGAATTAGTTGCCAGTAGATGTGCACAAAATTTTGAGAGTTTCTTTAGAGTAAATAGAAATGATACAGATTGGAAACTAATTTCCACATAAAGAGAGAGCATTAACGAAGTAAGGGAAGGAAAATTTAAACTGTTCCTATTGTTAATTGATCTAACCGAGAACAGTTTGTTCAAAATAATACCAACAATGAATTTGATTATACATGCTTTAATATATATATATATATATATATATATATATATATATATATATTATGAATATATACATGCTTGTGGATGTCCATATACAAGTAAATTGAAAGACACAGGACAAGAGACAATAGGAGGGGACTAGGATTGTGGTGTTATTATAAAGTACTCACAGTATCTGTTAAATGACATACCGTTGTTTCAAAGTGGTCATGGATTAGTTGTAAATGTATATTGCAAACTGCAGGGCAACTAGGAGAAAAAATGTTAAAAACAAACAAATCAAGTATTGATATGCTATTAAAAAAAGGAGAAAAATGTAACTGTAACTGTCCAGTTAAAACCACAAAACACAGAAAAAGAGTGGAAGACAAAAATAAGAACAGGGCAAAAATAGTAACACTAAAAAACAATAACAGAAACAAATGTGTATATATAGAGAGATAGATATATGCTTGATCCTCCTTTAATTTTGAATGCAGCCACTTTTTTTCCCTTCCTCTCTTATGATCTCACAGGATGAAAATTCCCTTAACTGACTTGATGGCTTTTCAGTTTCCAATGGAGTAGAAAAATATTTGCCACTCTGCAGAATAATTGCTATTTAGAGAGATGCACAGTGAAACCTTATGGACAGAGAAAGGTGTAAAGATTCAGAGGTGTATTTTAAAAAGAAGCAACATTTAGACTGACATTTAAGGTTGTGAAAGAATCCAATAAACTGGTTGGTGAGTTCAGGCCATCTAAGAATAACAAGATTGAGGATATTATATTTCTCAGCATTCTTTAGAGTGGGGAGCCACTCATTTAAAAAGAAGCAGCAATTTGTTCAGTACTTGGCCTACACTCAGTATATACTGCTGGAACCCAGATTTTAGAGAAATTTTTTGAAATTCTCTGTACAACAAAAAGGATAAATTTGATCCATTGAGTAAGAAAGGATGAAAAGCTGAGGACTGTTTGAAGGAGGGCAGAGGAGATCCAAAAAATGCAAGAAAAGAAAAGATAGAAAACCAAGAGCATCATGGATGAAAAAGTTTCTTGAGGAAAGAATATTTTTGCTATGTGATGCCTGAGATACATACACTCTTCTTAAACTTTATCAAATTTTAGTAAAGTACATATTGCTTACCAGTGCTTCTTATTGTAGGAAAATTTTAAGATGGATTGAACTCAGAGAGGGGAAGAGCTTATATTCACATCTTTGCGAATGCGTGGCATGTCAGGTGAAAAGCTGGAGGAAAAATATTTCAGTTGGTATCAGGGTTAATTGAGATCTGTCATTTTAGAAATTACTCTTTTTTAAAAAATTGAGCTTTATGTATGAAAATAAAAATTGTAACTTAACAGATGCCTTATAAATTAAATTAGCTAATACTGTAGGATATTTCTCTCCTTATAAATTTCTTTTTTCATATACTATAGACCTAATGCTTTGTGGAACCTGCTTTGGGAAAAGATGGCTTCACTACCAAAAATGAACGTCAACAAAAAGAAAAATATCTGAATACAAATGAAATCTGTAACTATTTATGAAAAATATTTTCTATTAACCAACCAAGTAGAAATAGCTAGAACAAAAGGAAAGATTTTATTTACAGTGTTTTCATTCCTTAAAATAAGGGCCCGTGAATGGCTTTTTGTCCTTTCCTTTTTTAAGTCAGTATTATTAGTCAGAATAGGCTGGGTTAATGCAATATTAAATAAACCCTGAAGACCTTAGTGCTTAAGCCAAGAACAACTTTGTGTGTATGTATTTCATACCTTGATGATTTGAGAAAAAATATGTAATGTTATAGATAAGTAGGGAGATAGATGAGAGTTGAGTGACTCTCCTTTATAGCATGATACTCTTTAAAATTTGGGCTGTTTGGATGTTCTAATTCTATCATCTATTAACTACTCAGATGAGAGAATTTGGAAAAAATAGTTATAAACAATCAAACTATCTATGACGGGAGAGCTTGGCTCTTATCTCACAGAGTCAAAGAATGAATCTTGCAGACAAAGGAGAGTGAGTAAAGGAATAAAAGTTTAGTAAACACAGAGAAAGTTCTCAGAAGTGAGAGATGTCCCTACTGGGTTGCCACTGAGGGCTTGTAGGGTTGGTCTTTTACTGGAAGCCAACCAGGGAACTTAAATCTTTTAACATTGTCTACTGATATCACCACTGAGTAAGGACTAGTGATAACGTCTTTGATGCCTTACTTCTTCTTTGGGGTCTGGTTATTCTTTGTTGGTCACAGATGACTGTCATAAAAAGATACCCTCCTCACCCACACCTAGGGCAGGGTGGTCTGGCTTGTTCCTTTATCTCTGGTTTCCTTATACCTCAGCATTTTGGGGATTTTTGTGAGCCTACTTTCATGGCCCCCTACCTAGCCCTGCCTAGCCCCATTTGTCCTTAACTCATATAGTTGCCTTGGCTCAAAAGTAGCAAATAGGTTGGCTAAATGTCCACTGTCAAGAGTAATTAAGGGACCTCATTTAAACACAGGAACAAGGAAATGTAAACAGGTTTTTTTGGTAAGACTAACACTCTTCTGCCAATGTATTTTTTTTCCTATAAGTTTGGGGAAAGAAATCTACTTTTGGTTACATTTTAGGTGGTTATGAAATAATCATTTTATTACTAGTTTGAACATTGAAAAATACTGCCTCTTACCATACTTTAGCACTAAATTTTATTGATCAGATTTTCATATTTATGAATAATTCACTATATGAGATAAAGGAATTGTAAAGGAAGAGTCATGAGTGAAGGAAACTGTCACCTACCTGACATGTAAAAATGGAAAATGTGGCATATTGAAATTATGACTAATAATAGGAAAAATCACATTTCTTAGAATATTGGTAAGGTTGCAAATACACACACATAGGAGCATTTCATCATTATAATAAGATATAAAGAAAGTTTGAAACTAATTTGAGATTGATAATTGCTACATCTTATTTGTATAATTGAAATTTAAATCAGTAAGTATTTTTTGAGCATTTATGTTGTTCAAAGCACTGTACTAAACACTGGGAATTAAAAATATCAAACTGATGACATATTCTCCAAATACAGAAATTTACATTCTACTGAGGGACACAAATAAATATGGTCTCTACAAAAAAAAAAAAGCAGATAAATGATTGTCCTATTAAATGTGTGGCTTTCAATGGGAAATTTGGAGGTAGAGATTATTTCTGACCCAAGGTGTTGAGAATTTTCCTGGGAAGAGGTTCTCATTGAGTAAAGGTCAGATCATGGTTAAGCAAACAAGGACATGAAGATATTATCTGTAAGAATATCCATGGACAAATACACAAGAAAAGGACTTTTCAGGAGATGTTCTGGGGGAAGAAATGCTTTATTTGGCTGCAGCACATAATAGGATAGAATAATAATATTAGCAATATGTATTATTAGTGGTAGATAATCCTTTTAATACTTGCTTTGTGATAGATATGATTAACACTTTACATATATTAATTCTTACACAATTGTGTAAAGTAGGTTATATTATTATTCTCATTTTCAGAGGACAAGTGAGATTAAGTAACTTTACAAGTTTATACATCTAGTGAGTTATAGACCTGAAATTCAAAGCCAGATCTGGCTGGTGAGTCAAAAAAAATGTAAAAGTGAATTTAGTATTGGATAAAGTGCTTTGATTATTGGGCAAGATACTTTTAACTTCATTGAGCACATGTTGGTCTGTATTTGGGTCAGATGGTGAGATCTGCTTTCTATTAGAACAAAATTAAGAGCAGCCTATAAGGTACATTGAAATAGGAAAAAACAAAAAGGTTAGTAACAGCTTCTGGGCCTGAATTTTTGTTGGTGTGATTTAGGAAAGTGCTAATGAAGTGAAAAACATGATTTTGTGAAACAGACTCAAAAATGACTTGTGGGGGAGAAGATACTGCTAATTAGAAGAAAATAAATAAAATAAAGCATGTATCAAACACAGATCAGAGTGGAAATTGTAGTAATTTTACAACCCTAATTAAGAAGTGAGAATTTGAGGCACACGGATGGCTCAGTCAGGCATCTAACTCTTGGTTTCAGCTCAGGTTATGATATTAGAGTCATGAGATTAGGCCTCACGTTGGGCTGTACACTGAGTGAAGCGTGAGATTCTCTCTCTCTCTCTTCCTCTGGACTTCTTGCTTGTGCTCTCTCTCTCAAATAAATAAATGGATTTATTTTAGAAAGAGAGAGAGAGCATGAGTAGGAGGAGGGGCAGAAGAAGAAGCAGACTCTGTACTGAGCAAGGAGCCTGGCATAGGCTGGATCCCAGGACCCTGGGATCATGACCTGAGCTGAAGGCAGACACTTAACTGAGCTACCCCGGTGCCCCATAAATAAATAATTCCTTTAAAATTTATAATTAATTTATATAGGTATGTAGTACATATCCAAGAAAGGAAGGAAGCCTAAAAGGATAGGTCTGTTACTGTGAGCCACTGAAATTCGAAGGCAGTTCATGACCATAGCAAAACTTAGTAGAAAATTATGATGATGAAATGAATTATGAATTTCCATAACTATGAGATAAGAGAGATTGCTTTCTAGAATAATCAGTCTACAGAACTAAACAGTAGTGCAGAAGGTTTCCATTTCACTAGAGCAGGGCCAACACTTGACACCAACGAGCTTCCCAATTTGTCCCAAACTAACAGGAGGAGAATAATACTTAATTATTGTTTTATTGTTAATGTTCCTGATGACCAATGATGTTGAGTATCTCATCACACATTTACTACATTTAATTTTTTTCTCTGTAAATTATATCATTTTAGGTAGGGAAGCAGTATTATTATTTTTTTTCAAATGGTTTGACAGTTTTTCTCTCTTTTACTAGACTATCTTTTCTCTCTTTCTTTATGGTACCTAATTCAATAGTTGATTCTATCTCTGAATTTTCCCATTTTGCAGATGGGTCAGATTGTCTGTTCTTGTGAAAATTCCACACTATTTTTATTACTATGACTATAATAATGTCTTCATAACACCCAGGGAAAGACTTTCCCCCATTCTTTGTTTTTACAGCCTGATTCACCTTCAAGATCTTTAGTATAAGATATCCTATAACATACACATGTTTATAAATGTTATAAATACATAAATTTATAAATACATAAATATTATAAGGTTCAGCAATTTGCCTAAGAAGGTTTCTGGATTTTTATTAATATTGCATTTGTTTTGTAGCTTGTGGAATCTTGACCTTGTATAATATTATCTGAATGCCACGAAGCATAAATGACAAGCATCTTTGCTGCAGCCACTTTCTCCAGACTTTCCAGCTATTTAGTTCCTCTTTTGGTTTGCTGTTAATCATTAATAATATCTTAGCTTTTGTTCCTTTTACTAGTTGACCATTAGAAAAAAATGCTTTTATAGGTTGATCATTTTATTTACAATATTGGGAATTTTTCTTATACCTATTGTTTTGGCTTATTGTTTCTGTTGTCTCCCACCTGTCCATCCCCCAAACTCCAGGCTAAGGACAATGTCCTTTAACTATCGATGCTTTCATTTTGGGATAATGACAATAATCCCTCCCTTCAAATCCACTTACCTCTATTGCACAAGTGGCTAGGTGTCATGCTAGATATCAGGAATTGTATCTCTAAGTAAGAAAAGGAGAATAAGCATTTGATGACAAGAATATTGGTATTGTCCACTTGAAATAATTTTGCTTTTTTATTTTTCTAATTTACTTTTTAATCACCTAGCAAAGACATTTCTTAATAAATTCTTTTTGAGAGATTTATATCTTGAATAAAGAGTTGGTTCCAAAAGTCCCTGCAATATTATTAATTTTTTGCTATATTGAAGGAGGAATCTAGAGCTAAGTGTTTATTTGAAAATTTAAGTTTTAGTGTTTAATCGAACAATAATAGAATTGCTAAAAATTAATGCTGCTTTTCATGCACATTGTCTATTAAACTGTAATTTCTAACAGGTAAAATATAGTGATCTTTTAGCCCATAATGCTATTAGGCATTGAAAACAATAATTATTTGCCAAAACATAGTGTAGTGGAGGGTCTCCATGAATTCACATTTGTAGATTTGGTATTAAAGATTAAAGTAATGCAGAATGTTAAAAAAAATGTGTGATTAGAAAACATCAAATGAAGCCAATGTGTGACTGCAAAGCTATTTTGCCAATCCTGTGTACTCTCAGTCATTTAGCAAATGATGATGGTACATTTTATATAACATTTATGAATGCCTGCAGGCAACATTAAGACAATTCTTCAATTAGCTTAACGGACATATTCTAGAGGAAACAAAAAACTGTTAGTTATTTTTTATATGATTTAGCAGGAGTAAAAGCCACAGCAGAATTGGGAAAAGAAAACATTGATGGCAAGCTACAGATGTTATTTCAAGGACAATATTGGAATGGTTATTTCAAAGGGTATCATCCTGTTAAGAGCTGAACTCTGAGTTCTTCTACTTCCCTAAGATCACTTTGAAATGGAAATGATAAGAACCTTTAATGTCTTGCCCAAATAGGAAGGTGCGCAGAAATCAGAGCTATGCTTGGCAAGAGATAAGAGGCATTGCAAATAAAGCTGGGATGAGCAAGGATAACATGCATAGTCCCAACAGAATAATGAGAAGATAGAATGGCCCGAGACTGCAAGTGGAGATATAGGAGTAGTTAGAGATACCTTCTTTATGTGTTATCTTCTAATAGTGACTATATAAATATTTATTCTGTGAGTAGGGATATTGTGGCAAACCTGGATCAAAATTGATATGCACGTTCTTATTTCCCTCTAGAAATATCCCCAAAGATTTTCTACATGATATTGTTTCCTCTATTAAAACTGAAGTAGAAATTATTTTAATCTCATACAGCCTTGGCTATATCACGTATTAACCTATCTGTGTAGGAAAAAAAATGTAAGATGAAACTGTGGAAGGCTACATTCAGATTTTATGTTAATCGTAAGTGCCAGAAATAAAGAACACAATATACTTAAAGTGGCACTCAGGAAAATTTCATAGATATGGCTAATAGAGTTACGGCACTGAGTGTATCATCCTGAACTCATTCTGTACAAACACTGAACTCCAGAAAAGCTTGATCTATTTTTTTTCTGTTTACCAGAGAGCTTGTACAGGGAACTTCCTACAATATTGATACTTGTTATCTTTCTTTTATTGTTATCTAGAGGGAGCACTTTTTAAAAAAGTAAATGGAGTCGCCCCTGTGTATCAATAAGGAAACTTATAGCTCAGCATTGGACAGCTGAGACCAGCAGGGTGCTCCTGCTGAATACAGATTCATCGATTTTTCTCTTTCTCAGAAAGTTACTACTCCATTTACTCTGTCAAAACCCTTGCTTCCAGGCGATGTAGGAACATGCTGGATGTGAAGTAAAATCACACTGCTATATAGGTGTCTGTGATTCTTGCTTACTTAGACAAGTTTCAGAAGGCAAATAATCTAGTGTTCACTTACATTATAGAAATAAATAAACCAAAAACCCCTTATAGATAAATTAGTTCATCTAAGTTTATAAGAATACTATGTAACCCATAATAACTGTCTTCTATGTGTAAGTTTTTCCTTTCCAACATATAAATACATATTTAGTAATGACTATTTCTTCCGAAATACAACCTTTTAAAAAAATTCCTACTGAGAGAATAAGTGATTTTTAACACCTGCCATCTAACAACATTTTTAGAATAATTAAGTTTTAACACTATTTTACCCTACTAAACCAGCTTATTTAAATTAAGATCTTAGTTTGAAATCTGGAGCTTAGTTTATCACTCAAAATTCTGTGTGATTATTTTTTAAATCTACATTTTCCATTTTATAAAAATATAAGCTTGAATGTGAATAAGTAAATGCCTATAATAAACTTATATAACTTAAATTTTAGAAAAGAAGTATGTCTATTGCATAACTGTAAATCAACATTTCTTTGCTTTTAAGTCATTGCAATAATTCTAACTTAACTTTAAGGTACATCATCAAAGATATATTTTTAAAACTTCAGCTATAAGTTTTTCCCATATATGAAAAATATCTTCAAATAATCATGGTTTAAAATTTTGAACAAAAATTTTGAAATCTGGGATCCCTGGGTGGCGCAGTGGTTTGGCACCTGCCTTTGGCCCAGGGCGCGATCCTGGAGACCCGGGATCGAATCCCACGTCGGGCTCCCGGTGCATGGAGCCTGCTTCTCCCTCTGCCTATGTCTCTGCCTCTCTTTCTCTCTCTCTCTCTCTCTCTCTCTGACTATCATAAATAAATAAAAATTTAAAAAGTTTTTTGAAATCTTACTGATTATCAGAGATAAGCCTGAGAGTATTTTTTTTTCTGAGAGTATAAAGTTAAGAACACTAGAGTAACTGATAATGTATGCACTTTAGGGAATGTGAAACAAAGCTTTCAGAGAGATCCCAGATAAATATATCAATAAATTCATTGCAAATACTGCCAGATATTTTTATTTGTTTTTATTTTTGTTTTTAATAGCACAGACAACTTTTTCTCCTAACTTTACTGATTATTGTGACAAATAGCCTTCTTTGCCATGATCTTGCCAACCTCAACCAAGGTTTATACTGCCACCTAAATTTGAAATGACATCTTTTATTTTTCTCTATGTGGCAAAGTTCTGTTAGTCTGAAATCTCATCAGAGGGTATAAAGTAGCATGTCATCCTTAACTGACAATGACTGGGTACAGCAGGGATATTGAATTAAGGCATCATAAAATGTTTAGGGAGGCATGATAAAGTTGTTAGGTAGTTGTTCTATTGGCATAACAGAAACTCTCATAAATTACAGAGTTGTGATATAGATAAGGAAAATATAATGCAAATGGTTAATTAGATAAGGACCATTAAAATTGTAAAAAGAGCCTGTTACAGCTATATTTATATTTATACTCCATATCCATTATCTTTTTAACATAATTGGTAATGAAATATTGAAACTACATTCCTCAAATCACTGGATTTCAGTACTCTTACCTAATAGGTCATAATATAAATGAAATAAATAATATAAGTGAAATGAATATTACTCTTACAGTGTGTGTGTATACACTCTACATTTGACTGTAACAATCAATATTTTCAAGCCTTCAAATATATAGCAACTCTACTCATTTTATCTGGACTTTGATTTCTCTCTAAAAATTTGTACACGAAGTTTTTAAGGATTAAATTAAATCTTTCTAGCCATTTAAATATAGTGTGCTTAAAGAAAAAAAAATGAAGACAGTGTGGTGAGTTATTACTACAAGAAAGACTTTGAGGACCTAGAAAGTATAGTCTTCTTCCAAGTCAGACTTTTAAGAAACTTTTATTAGTGTTCATTCTGAGGAAGTGACAATTTATCTTGATTGTCATTTTCTATTCATAAGGGGGGAGGCAGTTTGGTTAACATGCATATGGCTGAATGGTTATAAGAACAAATTGAGTCACATTTTCCTTAGACACTTTTGTAAGTTATTTTGTACTATGAGGTCAGTAGTATCATAGTTTCTCAGGGATATGATCTTGACAGAAAAAAAGCAACTGTTCAGTTTCATTAAAACACAAGAAAGTAACGATATACTTAGAAAGCATCATTGAAATACTCCATTTATTTCTCTCTAATGCAATTCAGGTGTTCTTCTGCATGTTCTAGGACAGTGCTTCTCAAACGGTAATGTGAAAACAAATCACCTGGGTATCTTATTAAAATGCAGATCTTATTCAGTACAGCTTGGTTAGATCCCAAGGCTAGATGTCTAGCAAATTCTTAGGTAATATTAATTCTGTTGTTTCCTCGAAATACGTTTTTTTTTTTTTATGACCGTCACACACACATAGAGAGAGAGAGAGAGAGAGGCAGAGACACAGGCAGAGGGAGAAGCAGGCTCCATGCACCGGGAGCCCAATGTGGGATTCGATCCCGGGTCTCCAGGATCGCTCCCTGGGCCAAAGGCAGGCGCCAAACCGCTGCGCCACCCAGGGATCCCCGAAATACGTTTTGGTAGCTTCTAGGTAATGCTGTTCCTTCTGGGTTTTTAAACCACATAAAATATATGATATTCGTATATTTTTATATGAAAGGTAAAATTTAACACCCCTCACATTTACACTTTATCATAATCTAGATTATAAGAGACTGGTTTTATGGTCTTAATTTTATGTTCAAAAAGGCTTATAGTTAATACCCCATTTGATTAAAAATATTAACCAAATTAGATCCTAAGATTTCAGATATTTTGATCAAT
This sequence comes from Canis lupus baileyi, assembly GCF_048164855.1. Lineage (NCBI taxonomy): Eukaryota > Metazoa > Chordata > Mammalia > Carnivora > Canidae > Canis > Canis lupus. Next base: position 6,420,142 of record NC_132852.1, on the reverse strand, counting down.
TTTTCTCTATTAGAAATCTTCCACATTTACCATTGGTTCGACATAAAATGGACTCTAATAAAGGATTCATAACTCACTGACAGAGTGCCACTTAAAAGAAAACTGATGGATTTTATACAGATTTTAAAAAGAGGAGAAATAAAATAAATTTCTTTCTGGGATGTTTTGGAAAACCCAAATACTTTTGCTTGTTATCTTTCCAGGCTTAATTCATTAAGTATCCTTGATCATATAGATTTCTGTGACTTTACCTAGTTTAGCACCCAAATCTATAAAGCATCTGTGTTGTGAACAGTTACAAAAACTGTGATGAGTTCCATGTGTCTTTATACGTCTTTGTGTGTGTGTAAATTGTGAACGAGATTAAGACAGGGAGATGAGACAAACAGAAAAGAGAGAAGGAAGAAAGAAAACATCAGAAAAGTGCAATTCTAAATTAACTGAAGCAGCTGAAGTCTGGGATTTATATTTGCTCCATCTTGTTCTTCGAGACCACAAACCACGGTGCTTCTGCTGCCTGCATTTTCTAACTGGGTAGAGAATCACCTGATTCACCGCCTTTTTGCCTTTGCTTTAATGACATGGAAGATCCATAAAATAGTGGAATTTTATTTCTTACCTGAAAGTCAAGAAGTGCTGAAAAGATATCCCTGGTGGTGTCTTCATCAGATTTGTAAGATTCCACCCAAATCATGTTGTTAGTCTATTACAGTTTGTGTGCGTGTGTGTATGCTGGTTGAAAGATTTCCATCAGTGTTTCTGTTTAGATACAAGAAAACCTTTAAAATTGATTACTGATAGTATTTGTAAGATTTTTTCCTCATATTGCACCCCAAATAAACAGTGACACAAAGCAGGACATACTACTACATGCTTTATTAATCCTGAGAAAATATGCATTACCTGATTTATTCCTGCAGTGCATTATTTCATTTGGCAAAAAGTCAACAGAAGAGAACAATCCTCCAGACTGGCTTGATTTACAATGATGTGGGGTGATTGGTTGAAAGATATTTGGACTGGTTGCACCTCCAAAATGCACCAAACCTGAGGCACTATTTCCTGGGTTGGTTCCCAGATCATAACTATCTAGTAAACAAAATTATATCTAGGGTGTTCTCAATATCTTCTCCACTGTAATCATTTATAGAAAATCTCTTTGTAATACTTTTTTATCAACAATTCTTGTATATAAATGTGTTTCACTTAGGATCTAGTTTCGTAACTTCCTTTTTCACAATAGGAATGAAGAAGGGGGGCTAAGCTCTTGTGTTGTCTTCACAAAACCGTCTATTGGGTCTTGTATTGCTATTATCTAGAAAGGAGGGATCCACAGCATTCTCCTTACTCCTGAAAATTTTCCTCCTCCCTATTGATATGAGAGAGCCTGGTTCTTGTCTCATGGAATCGAAGCATGAATCTCAGAGATGACAGAGAGTGGGCAAAGCGGTAGTTTATTAAGCAGAGAACAGAGAGCTCTCAGGAGTGAGAGGGGTCCTGACAGGGTTGCCCCTGAGGGCTTTTAGGGTCTGTCTTTTATAGGAAACTGATCAGGGAACTTGGTGAATTTCTTGTCAATATCAAGGTGGATATTTAGAACAAACATGGTGGACTGGTAACCATCATAATAACTGACAAGATGTTCTTATAAATATCATGAGCCCAAACAAGGTGTTCCCTGCTTTCTGGTGACTATCTGTTACATAATATTCCTCTACACCAGGGATTTCTGTGAGCCTAGTCAGGTAGCCCATGGCCTTGAGATTCTTGTGCATCTTGGTTTGAGCAGGGACTATTGATAACCCCTTAATGACATATTTCTTCGTGGCCTGGTTTCTGTGATTACTTAATAGCCACTCAAGGGAGGTACTCCCTCACATTTTGGAGCTAGGGAGCCAGGTTTATTTTTTCTGTTTTTACTGTCTTATCTCTGTTTTCTTGGGATGGGTAAGAGTCTAACTCTGGGACCTTTCTTATCTTTCCCTGCCTAGTCCTGTCTGCCCCTAACTCCTTCCTACATCACTATCAAATTATCCCACTACTCAAACTTTCAGAAAAATTATCTCAAGAGACCAGAACTCATCTTCCCATGCCTTTTTTGCCTATTTGTATCAATAACAACAACAACAAAAATCCCCAAATCCTAGGCTTTCTTGAAAATCTCAGCTTCTCATGCTCTTATGGATACCATCCTGACATAGCACTAGCACAAACCTATATTCTCTCTCTCTCTCCAAATATGGAAAATTTTTCTCTACACTTTCTGGAACCCACATCTCGTCAATTTATTATGATGACTCCTTCCATATTCTTGTCCCACATGAAACCTGAATCTTTTCTATGACTGTTAGGCTCTGACCCTTCCTTTCAAATTCTCTGCAAATCACTGGGAATGGTGATGAATAGGTGTATTCTTTACTCTTCATTACAACTTATGTACCATAGTCTCTCTCTCCAACTAAAACCCCCAGATTTCAAGCCCATGTCACCAGATGATATTGCCTACTTTGACATTCAGATCAGAAATTCATAGGTCCTGGTGCCATGTCCATTATAATATGCCTTGAATATATTAGCCTGAGGTTATCACTTTCCTTTTACACTATACCTGTCTTGAAAATTCTGGTTTTCCAATTGTTAAAAAAATATTATTAAAGAGAGGAAAATGTCTTGAATGTATCTAGAAAACAAAACTCTCCATCAAGTCAATAAAATTAAAAAAATAATTTAAACAGAAGGAATCAAAGTGGTAAAAAATATGTAAATATTAGTTCTCACCTTACTAATCATGGGAATGCAAGAAGCTGTGAAGACTACATATCCCCAAAATAGGCAAACTTTTTTGACAAAAAAATAGACAAAAACTAGTATGTCAGGTACTATCAATGATGGTGAGAATACCAAGAAAAGAGAACTCTAATATCCTGCTGGTGGCAATGTGTTTCAAAAGCATTTATAGAATATAAATTTCAATAATAAAAATATAAATTTTCAATAAAAGTGAATATACATATGACGTATGGCTCATAGATTATATTTCTTGGTATTTAACCTGTAGAAGTGTGTATGAACATTGTAATTGTGATAACCAGGAAATAAGTAAATGTTCATCAGCATGTAATTGAGGCATATTTAGATAGTGGGCTCTCAAACTGTGGAAGGAGCCTCGGTGTCCAACGAAAGATGAATGGATAAAGAAGATGTGGTTTATGTATACAATGGAATATTACTCAGCTATTAGAAATGACAAATACCCACCATTTGCTTCAACGTGGATGGAACTGGAGGGTATTATGCTGAGTGAAGTAAGTCAGTCGGAGAAGGACAAACATTATATGTTCTCATTCATTTGGGGAATATAAATAATAGTGAAAGGGAAAATAAGGGAAGGGAGAAAAAATGTGTGGGAAATATCAGAAAGGGAGACAGAACGTAAAGACTGCTAACTCTGGGAAACGAACTAGGGGTGGTAGAAGGGGAGGAGGGCGGGGGGTGGGAGTGAATGGGTGACGGGCACTGGGTGTTATTCTGTATGTTAGTAAATTGAACACCAATAAAAAAAAAATGAAAGTAAAAAAAAAAAAAAAAGATAGTGGGCTCTCATATATTAATGAATATTATGATTTTCTACATTCAAGAATCTAAGTATATTTTTAAAATTGTAAAGTGCGAGTAGAGGGGCAAGATGTCGGAGGAGTAGGACCCCCAAATCACCTGTCCCCACCAAATTACCTAGATAACCTTCAAATCATCCTGAAAATCTACGAATTCGGCCTGAGATTTAAAGAGAGACCAGCTGGAATGATACAGTGAGAAGAGTTCGTGCTTCTATCAAGGTAGGAAGACGGGGAAAAAGAAATAAAGAAACAAAAGGCCTCCAAGGGGGAGGGGCCCCGCGAGGAGCCGGGCTGAGGCCGGGCGAGTGTCCCCGGAGCAGGAGAGCCCGTCCCGGAGGAGCAGAAGCTGCACCGACCTTCCCGGGCGGAAAGGCCTCGCAGGGAGGTGGAGCAGGACCCAGGAGGGCGGGGATGCCCTCGGGCTCCCGGGGACACTAACAGACACCTGCGCCCGGGAGAGTGCGCCGAGCTCCCTAAGGGCTGCAGCGCGCACTGGGGACCCGGAGCAGCTCGGGGGGGCTCGGGGGCGGCTCCGGGGAGGGGGCTGCGGGGCGGGAGCAGCTCGGGGGGCTCGGGGGCGGCTCCGCGGAGGGGGCTGCGGGGCGGGAGCCCAAATCCAACAGCATAGGCCCCGCAGCACAGGGCGCCGGGACACAGCCCAGGATCCGGCCTCCCCCGGGACAGGCAGAGGCAGGGAAGGCCCAGGACAGCGAGGACGCTCCTGCCCCGAGCTGAGCAGATCAGCGGCCCTGCCCCGGAGCCTCCAGGCCCTGCAGACCGAGAGCTTTGTAGTTATTGCAGGAGCTGACTCCAGGGCTCCAGACCTGCCGCTGCCACTGGGGCTGTTGCTCCTGGAGCCTCACGGGGTAAACAACCCCCACTGAGCACCAGGCAGGGGCAGAGCAGCTCCCCCAAGTGCTAACACCTGAGAATCAGCACAACAGTCCCCTCCCCAGAACACCAGCTAGACAGACAAGTTCCAGGGAAAGTCAAGGGACTTAAAGTACACAGAATCAGAAGATACTCCCCCGTGGTTTTTTTTTTTTTTTTTTTTTTTTTGCTTTTCTTTTTGTTTTGTTTTGTTTTGCTTTTTGATTTCTGTTTGCTTCCCCCACCTTTTTTTCCCTTTATTCCTTTTTCTTTCTTTTTTTTCTTTTTTCTTCCTTTTTTCTCTTTTCTTTTTCTCTTTTCTTTCCTTCTTTCTCTCCTCTCTTTTTCTCCTTTTCCCAATACAACTTGTTTTTGGCCACTCTGCACTGAGCAAAATGACTACAAGTAAAACCTCACCTCAAAAGAAAGAATCAGAAACAGTCCTCTCTCCCACAGAGTTACAAAATTTGGATTACAATTCAATGTCAGAAAGCCAATTGTCAGAGAGCTGGAGAAAAGACAGCAAATAGATCCTACACCCAGCAGAAGAAGAGGGTTAAAAACGATGTGAGCAGAACTCAATGAAATAGAGACCAGAACTATGCGACTGATCAACAAAACCAGGAGTTGGTTCTTTGAAAGAATTAATAAGATGAAACATTAGCCAGCCTTATTAAAAAGAAGAGAGAAAAGACTCAAATTAATAAAATCATGAATGACAAAGGGGAGATCACTACCAACACCAAGGAAATACAAACGATTTTAAAAACTTATTATGGGCAGCCATACGCCATTAAATTAGGCAATCTAGAAGAAATGGACAGATTTCTGGAAAACCATGAACTACCAAAACTGGAACAGGAAGAAATAGAAAACCTGAACAGGCTGATAACCAGGGAGGAAATTGAAGCAGTCATCAAAACCCTCCAAAGACACAAAAGTCCAGGGCCAGATGGCTTCCCTGGAGAATTCTATGAAACGCTTAATGAAGAAACCGTACCTATTCTACTACAGCTGTTTAAAAGATAGAAAGAGATGGAGTACTTCCAAACTTCTTCTATGAGGCCAGCATCACCTTAATTCCAAAACCCAACAAAGACCCCACCCAGAAGGAGAATTAGAGACCAATATCCCTGATGAACATGGATGCAAAAATTCTCAACAGGATACTAGCCAATAGAAGCCAACAATATATTAAGAAGATTATTCAAAATGACCAAGTGGGATTTATACCCGGGATGCAATGCTGGTTCAACACACGTAAACAATCAATGTGACTAACCATATCAGCAAGAGAAAAAAAGAAGAACCATCTGACCCTCTCAATAGAGGCAGAGAAAGCATTTGACAAAATACAGCATCCGTTCCTGATCAAAACTCTTCAGAGTGTAGGGAGAGAGGGAATATTCTTCAGCATCTTAAAAGCCATCTACAAGAAGCCCACAGCAGCTTTCCCAATGGGGAAGCACTGGGAGCCTTTCCCCTAAGATCAGGAACAGGACAGGGATGTCCACTCTCACCACTGCTATTCAACATAGCACTAGAAGTCCTAGCCTCAGCCATCAGGCAACAAAAAGGAATAAAAGGCATTCAAATTGGCAAAGAAAAATTCAAACTCTCCCTCTTCGCAGATGACATGATACTTTACATAGAAAACCCAAAAGAGTCACCCCAAGATTGCTAGAACTCATACAGCAATTTGGCAGTGTGGCAGGATACAAAATCAATGCCCAGAAGTCAGTGGCATTTCTGTACACTAACAACGAGACTGAAGAAAGAGAAATTGAGGAGTCAATCCCATTTACTATTGCACCCAAAAGCATAAGATACCTAGGAATCAACCTAAACAAAGAGGTAAAGGATCTATACCCTAAAAACTACAGAACACTTCTGAAAGAAATGGAGGAAGACACAAAGAGATGGAAAAATATTCCATGCTCATGGATTGGAAGAATTAATATTGTGAAAATGCCAATGCTACCCAGGGCAATTTACACATTCAATGCAATCCCTATCAAAATACCATGGACTTTCTTCAGAGAGTTGCTACAAATCATCTTAAGATTTGTGTGGAATCAGAAAAGACCCCGAATAGCCTGGGGAATATTGAAAAAGAAAATCATAGCTGGGGGCATCACAATGCCAGATTTCAGGTTGTACTACAAAGCTGTGGTCATCAAGACACTGTGGTCCTGGCACAAAAACAGACACATAGATCAATGGAACGGAAGAGAGAATCCAGAAGTGGACCCTCAACTTTATGGTCAAATAACATTCAACAAAGCAGGAAAGACTACCCACTGGAAGAAAGACAGTCTCTTCAATAAATGGTGCTGGGAACAGTGGACATCCACATGCAGAAGAATGAAACTGGATCATTCTCTTACATCATACACAAAGATAAACTCAAAATGATGAAAGATCTAAAAGTGAGACAAGATTCCATCAAAATCCTAGAGGAGAACACAGGCAACACCCTTTTTGAACTTGGCCACAGTAACTTCTTGCAAGATACATCCATGAAGGCAAGGGAAAGAGAAGCAAAAATGAACTGTTGGGACTTCATCAAGATAAGAAGCTTCTGCACAGCAAAACTGAAAGACAACCTGCAGAACGGGAGAAGATATTTGCAAATGACCTATCAGATAAAGGGCTAGTTTCCAAGATCTATAAAGAACTTATTAAACTCAAAAGAAAAGAAACAACACATCCCATCAAGAAATGAGCAAAAGACATGAACAGAAATCTCACAGAGGAAGGATAGACCTGCCCACCAAGCACATGAGAAAATGCTCCACATCACTGGCCATCAGGGAAATACAAATCAAAACCACCATGAGATCCCACCTCACACCAGTGAGAATGGAGAACATTAACAAGGCAGGAAACAACAATTTTTTTGTCTGCTTTTTATTGAAAAAAAGACCATGATTCTTTGGGAGGTGATACAAGATTGCTTTCCAGTCAGATCATAATTTCCACGATTTCTGTAATAACTATAAATTTGAAAGTTTCTCACTCTCCCCACCCCAATTCACTTTTGGCACCTGTGTGTGAAATGTCACTTCCAAAAAATGGGGGAAAATATGCTGAATACTGGGTTTTCATCACATAGTACTCCTTTCCTGAGGAAAAATGTTCTGGTTGCTAAATTGAGAATATTGATACAAGAATGCTTAACAATATCTCATCAGTAAGAGCCTTTTTCTAACCAACTCTATGGCTGTCTCAGAAGAAAATTACATAGAAATGGCAGCCAATTCTCAGAGGTAAAAAGGCAATGGCTTATCTTATCCTTTTCCACTTCTCCTAATTTTACATTTAGAATTAGAGCAAATCTATGAGAGCTGGCAAAAGGTCTGGCACAGGCTCATTTTCATGATTTGAAAATACAATTTCAACTCATCACATTCTTCAGAACTCATTATACTTAAAAGAAGCACACAAAGAGGGTCTCTTCACCTCTGCACGCAGAGATTGACCAGAAGGACATACATTGGTTATCAACAGAGAAGGATGAGCCTGGAGGTGTCTGAATTGCCTCAGGTAACGCAGGGCCCGGAGATGCACATCTGTGCCTGGCATGTGCTGTCTTAGCAATTGCAGAAGTTTCATAAGGGAGGAAATTCTGGGAACTGACAAAAGTCTTCCCCATAATAATCCAGCCATATTTCCAGCATGCAGGAGATGGCCCTGGGGAGGGACAGGCGGGCACAGGCATCAGAAGACAGGGCTCTGTCACATGCAGGTGTCCCGGGGAAGCCCTGCAGGACACGGGGCCCTGGCCTCCCCCGCGGGGTGTCAAAGGCCAATCCTGCTCCTCGTGCCCCTGCCACCTGGTGGTCCTGCCTGCCACAGGCCTGCTCCCTGAGGAGGGGCTGGCACGCAGCCTCTCTGTGGGGAGCCCAGGCCCAGCGGGGTGACCATCAGCGTCTCTCCTGGGGAAGCGGGGCTCCCTCCTCAGCCTGGTCCCTGCCCACCTGCCCCTTGAGTCCACCGGCAGGCGTCCGGGGACGGGGGGCGTCTGGCCTGTCATTGCCCTCACTGCACACACTGTCGCTCTGGGAAGCTCCAAGGCAGGAGGGCTCGGGCTCTGTGTCCTGCCAGGCCTTGCCAGGAGCCGCCCAGGACCGCCACCTTCCCTCCTGTGGCTCTGGGCTGCCTCCCTCCAGAGGGGCCCCTGGGGGTGTCCTTCCACTGACTCTAATATCCCATCTCCCACAGGGCGAGGGCCGCCTGGTCCGGGAGCCCTCACCGGCCGTCCTGATCACCTGCTGTGCCCCCGGGTGCAGGTGCCACCAGATTGGGGAGTACGATGCTCCCCACCCCCTCTGCTCTGGGTCCCAGGTGTGGGGCAGAGAGAGGGTTGGGGGGGCATGGAGAAGGTCTCCCTGAGGGGTCCCAGTGCCTCCCACCAAGCCTGCACCCCATCCACCGCTCTCCTTCGCTCTTTTCCCGAAGGGGCCTTAGACCTTTACCCTGTCACGGGAATTGCTGATGTGTGGGGTGAGGGTGCAGCCCACCCCACAGCCCCCTCGCTGCCCTCCTGGAGAGGGAAGGCCCTCCTGCAGGAGGCGGAGTCACTCACAGTTTCCAGCACTGCAGGACCACGTCATTGTTACCCCAGCATCTACGATGCACCCATACCTAGAGGAGAGCGGGGGCATCCCATGAATTGTCCTGTGGACACGACCTCTCATCATGGGGGCTGTAACCCTCTGACCCCGACTAGGCTGGAGCCCTGGGGGCCATCAGCTCTGTGCGTGGGGCCACGCGCAGCTCCCAGAGAAGTGCCCGCACCTGCTGGGACCTCCTGAAGGCTTGAGCATGAAAGGGCTCTGGCCAGGCCCTTGGCCCATATCCTAGTGGGCTTGGGGGGTCCCGGGGTCCCCCAGTCTGGCTGCCCCAGGACACAGACCCCCAAGGGACTCTCAAACCTCCCTTTCAATGGGGAAACAGTCCACTCAGGACCCTGGTGCCCCGGGGGGAGGAGGCACAGTCCTGGTCACGGGGAGGAGGACGGCTGCTGAGCACAGGCACAGCCCCTCTGGCTGACCCGCCACAGGCCAAGCCCCGGGGCTGCCCTGCAGGACCCCGCTAGGCCCTGGGGGACCCTGCTCCAGGCGGGGGAGCAGCCCGAGGCCGGGAAGCTCACACCATCCCCAGCCTCCCCAGCAGCAGGTGGCCCAGCCCTGGGCTGCGGAGGGGCAGGTGCTCACTCGGTGAACAGCAGGTCCAGCACCTCGTCCGTGGTTGCGAATTGATGATAATCCTCCAAAAAGCTGAAGATGTAGATGACGTCCCTGCGCTGCAAGGCGAGCAGCAGTTGCCGGACTTTGTACTCCAGCAGCTCCGTCCGGGTGAGCTTGGTCAGGACGATCTGATGCCCCTTCCCGGCCGCGGCCCCTGCACCCTGAGGTGGGACAGAGGGGACGTGCAGCCTGCAGGGAGCCGCCAGGAGACCTGGGATCCCGCCCCGGCAGGCCCTGCGCTGGGGCCCCGTGGGCTTGAGGAGCTGGGGCTCCCTCTCCCGCTCAAGCTCCCTGCTTGTCTCTTACACAAACAGGACCAACTATGCAATAGAGAAACAATCTCACAGGATAAATGTTCAAAATATTTGGATCAGTACAAGGACCTCCAGAGACACAGAGAGAGAGACCGAGAGAGGCAGCCACACAGACGGAGGGAGAAGCAGCCCGTGCAGGGAGCCCAGGCGGGGCTCGAACCCGGGCCTCGGAGATCAGGCCTGGGTGAAGGCAGGCGCTAACCGCCGGGCGACCAGGCCTCCCCTGAGGGCTCTATTCTGATGTTCCCACACATCTGTGCACAGGGACTCTGCATCTGGTCCAGGCAGGGGCAGGGCCATGGGGGCAGGTGTGGGGAGGAGGGGATTCAGACTCATGTGGGAGCAGGAGTGTCGGGGGGCCCAGGGGGTAGCAGGCTGGCTTCTGGGACCCGGGGTCCTTCCTGCCGCATCGGGGCCCGGGTGTCGGGTGGCCCAGCCCCTGCACTCACCCTGAGCCCGTGCTGGCCTCTGATAGCTGTGCAGGGCACCTCCCTGCTCCTGGAGGCGGTGGGGCAGACGACCCCTTCCTCCCGCTCGCGCCCCACGTCCTGGGTGGAGCTCTGTGGAGACAGTGCCCGGCAGCCAGGCAGGAGGCCTCAGTGCCTGGTCTGGCCCCCTCGGCTGGGCTGCACCCCCAGCTGCCTCCACCCAGACACACCACAGCGCAGGTGGCAACCACCGCCCCCGGGGAGAGCAAAGGGATGCGGCTGCAGGGCCTCGGGGTGACTCCGGGGCGGGTAGAGGACCTCAGGAACCCTGTTTCCCCCCTGCCCCCCGTGACATCAGGGTGACCCTGAAGGGATTCCCGGGGAATGTGCCGCCCTGCAGCGTCCCCCGGCCTGGATGGGACCTGCCCACACATCCCTGGTTCCCTGAACCTGAAGAGGAGGGGATGGGGCTCCCAGGATGGTGGCACAGGGGGCCTGGCCTGGCCTGCACTGTGTTACCTGACGGCACCTCCTGATCACCGCCCTGACGCCTTGGTACCTATGCTGGAGCCACTGCCTACAGCATTGGAACAAGCCGCACCCCTGGGGTTCCTGGGAACCAGAGCCCCCAGAGGTGGGCCGGCAGCAAGAGAGCATCCTCCAGTAGCAGATGTCTCCAGCCAAGTGAGCATGAGCTGGGGCTGCACTGGATGCAGGTGCCTGGTTTGGGGGGTTCCAAGTTCTGTTGGGCTCTGTGACACGGAAGTGAACTCACTTCCTGGGACCCCCGCCCTGACCCACTCCTGGAGGAAGCTGCAGGGGCAGTGCTCGTGCTGCCAACGCTTCCCCCCTCCCTGCAGGCAATGGCCTGTGCACACAGGGACATGACCACAGCCCTGTCCACAGGCCCCAGGGAAGGACTGTGTGCACCCAGGGCCCCAGCCTGGACACACGCCTGGGTTCAGACACGACTGTCCAGTCTTCCCCAATTTGACCCCAGAGAAGCCGTTGTACCCGTCAGGGATGGTCAGCGTCTTGCCTGTGGGACAGGGAGTATCCTAGCGGGTGCTTCCCCCAGACGTCCCCAGGCCACTGTGGCCTCATATCTATGACCTTGGAGGCGGGTGTCACCTGCAGGACATACCTCCACCCACACGTTCTTCCTTGGTGTGTTCATGCATCCAGGCCCACGAGGTCCTGTGTGCACACATGTGGGCACCGGTACCCTCATTCTGGAGGCCCAGAAGGTGACAATCGCCCCGGCCAGGGATGGGCAACAGCTTCCCAGGATCCTAGGCTCCTGAATCCAAGGCAAACCCTGCAGAAGGTGTTGTCTGGTCTCCTGTTGTGATTCTGAGTCTGGGGTTGTGGATTTGCTCCTGAATGGGACCCTCTGTGCCCTGTGACCCTGGGTCAGGTGTTCAAAACTGCAGCTATTTCAGAAAACCATTCTTTTCCTCACCCTTCAATTCATGAGTTACACATCCAAGAAGATTGACTCCACACAAATTTTTCCAAATTAAATGATATCTATGTTGACACGCATGTTCACTATCTCATGTGCTATTTAGAAGAAACAAGAAGGGGGTGGTTGTCCTATGTCTTCTGGAACGCTTGCTTTCACAGAACTGAAGCTCCAGTGCAGCTCGTGTGTGCTGACTGTCACAGCAATGGGGAAGGCTATGGGCTATGGGGCAAGCGCTCAGGAGGACAAAGGATCAGGCTCTGGGCCAGGCCACGTGCAGACATGTTCATGACCAGGTTAATGGAGGACATTGTGGTGTTTGTCCAAATGGGGGCTCCTGTGTTTCCTTTTTCTCTTCTCTTGGACATGGAGCTATTCACCAAGAAGCAGCAGCCTTGCAGGCAGGACTTTCTAGGAGAGAGAGGAGTCAACATGCCTGTGCCAATGTCATTTTTGCTGGATTTATTCACAGGCTAAGTCATTTGAAAACAAAAGACAGTTACGTTTAAAAACTACCATGTACTGGGCCAAGACAGTCCTGCCTTAGTAGTTTCTGTGAAATCCGGTGCACAGTGGCAGGAAAGTCATCTCATCTCCTATTATGTGAAAGTGAATATGTTCATTGTGAGGAATGAGAAATTTCTAGGTGTAGGATGGAGAGATGATGGAAGAGAGATGGATGACAGGGAGGCTCTTCAGCGATAGATGGACACACAGTCGATGGAGAAATAGATAGGGAGTAACATTGCTCGTGAGAGCTATTCCTCAGCCCTCCTTCCCTGCTTGGAAGGTCCTGGCCAGGGGTGAAGCAGGAGGACCCATTACTCGCAGGGCAATATTATCAGAAACTTCCTGGCACTTACAGGGTCACAACCTGATCTACTCTTTTCCAAACCAATATTGACCTCCCAGTAGGGCCTCCAGGCTTCCAATGAAAGCCATGGTTTCCCCAGGTGCAGGGGCTGCACAGGGGATGAGCAGGACTGCAGAGCATTGGAAGCACAGCACAGGAAGGATTTTTCACCTTTCCTCAGCAGGCAGTGTCCAGCTGTGGCAACATTAGAGTTGCAAGGTGGGGACCACGTCCCCAGACCTCCTGTCAATACTCATTGTGCCTCTGCAGCTCTAGCAAATGCACACGCTGCAGCCCAAAGTGTGGAGCTGCACACCTACCAGCCTGAGCAACTGCACAAAGTGGGGCCCTCCTGGAAGCCTAGGAACAACTTGGGCTGGCCAGCATCGCCCTCTGCTGGTCTGAGCTTACGGTGCAAGGCTCCTTCCTGTGACCTCCCCTATGGAATGGGAACAGGTGGTGGACTTGCTCAGGTGTGGGTAGCACAGGTGGGAGAAGGTCATCCAGGATACATGCCCTGTGAGGATAGGCCTTTCCACCCTTGGACCTCTGGGATCTTCACAGCCTTCCAAGAAGTAGGGAACATTTCTTTTACTGCACACATCCCATGAGAGCCCAGGAAGCTGCGTTTTCCTCAGAGACCATGAGATAGCAATAGGGCAGCGTTCATGGGATGAGACCGAGGCCTGAGGCTCAAGGGACCAGACTCTTATCCGGGTCACATAATGATTGCATGAATGGGAGTTTTTAGGCCTTGGGAGCAGAAGGATCCCACATCGTGGTTTCTGTACTGCCCTCTGACTTTTAAAAGCCCAGTGTGCTCATGGAGAAGCTCCTCTACCCTCCACCTACAGGCATCTGCACAGTGAGAGGGAACACCCTTAAATAGGTGCCCTGGAGTGAGGAAAGAGCAGTCAGTTGTTTCCCCTAAAAAAAGAAATCTCTTATCATGACTATGGATGTGCTTTGGTTTGGTTTGGTTTGGTTTGGGGTCAATTCATTTGGTTTCACATGCTGTTGTATGATTTTGTTTCCATGAGCCCACGTCAGAGATATGCCTGAGTATGAGGGACAGAGAAATAGAGAGAGTCAGAGGGAAGCAACCGGTCCAGGGTCTCGTGCTATTGGACCACTATGTGCCCACATGTCAAACACTGCCTCCTTGGGAAATCATCTGGAGGGTGAAAAACCTCCATGCCCAGGCCTCAGAAAGGACGTATCATGATCCAGCATTGAACTGGGTTCGGGATATGTATAGAGGGCAACCGTCAACTCATCCCATTACAGAACATGTGCGGCCGCGGCCCCATGTGGAGCACATGGCACCCACACTGGATGCTCGGGGATCGATGTTGCCTGGGTAGTACTTCACGCAGAACACTGGGTGTGCGGGAGACCCTCAATGTCTATGTATCCCCTGAACCTATCAAGCTGCTGTCTCCCATCAGGTAACTAAGGCTGGAGGAATTAATATAACTATGGAGAGGTTCAGAAATGCTGAGCAATAAAAACCCCACAAAACAAGATCAAAAGAGAGCCTTGCATGCTATTCATCAGTGCTAATATTTTATTAAGGGAAATAAAACTCTACACACAATTCTGAATTAACACTAAAGAATAAACGAACTGCAAGGGTTAAATGTCGACAATCACAGTTCCCGCTAAGCTACTACCATTGACACAAGAAAAACTCATCTCAGGAGAAAACACAATGTCCATTTGCAGGGCCCACAGGGGCTGTTCGAAGCTGAAAACCCAAATGCAGACATGTGTACGCCAATGAGAGCTTAAAGTCTGAGTTTCTATTTCCATTGGAGTGACAAGTGCTCATTCGGAATTCCATCCATTTCTAGGAGAATCTATTTGTAGAAGAGAAAATTGACATTCCAGAGGGAAGAGTAGCCTTTGCCACAGCACATGGATTTCCTTAAGGTAACTGCAAGGTGTGTCTTTGGGGTTCGGTGTCTGTGCACGGCCCCAGCAGCATGAGAGGCAGCAGGCTGGGACCCGGGAATTTCCATACAGAGCAGCTGAGCAAGTGCTGATTCCCCACATGAGTCCAGGACGGGCCACGTCCTGAGGTCCCTAGTCACCCCGTGAGGGTGCAGTGGGGTGGAGGACAATGTCCGAGGCCAGGAGCTGACTCATTCGCTCTCAGTGTCTTCTGAGGATGAAGACACCTGTAGGTCACCGTGGAGGACACTCCAGGGGCCACAGACACAAGCTCTGTCCGACATGTGGGGGCAGGAGGGCCCTGAGCAGGGCCTGGCTTCTCGGGAGGAAGGAATGAGGGAGCTGCGAGGAACCGGGAGCTCCAGCAGCTTCTGTCCAATCTGGTGAAGGCCATTCTCAGGGGCTGAGTGGGGGCCCGCGCAGAGGGCGGCCGTGGGGGCTCGGTGCACGGCTGCAGCGTCTTCAGGTGAGGAGTGGCAGTTGTTGGCTGGGGGCCCTTGCTGGGCCAGAGGGCAGGTGTCTTCCTGGGTTGGGGGGGCTCGGCTGTGCATCCATGGGCACGTCTGCTTCCTGGAGGACACAGACTCCCCAAAATCCCCACAGGGGCTTCCGCAATGATCCCCGAGGTGTGCTGGCTGGGGCTCCACCGCGCTTTCTTTCGGGGGTTCTGGGACCTGTCTATCTGGGCACATTTCTTGCCTGGAGTCTGGAGGGGCATTTGGGAATTCTCTGCCAATGTGTTGCTGACAGTGGGACGGGTGTTCTCCTCAGGATACTTGGGTGGTGCCTGGGTGTGTCCCAGCCCATGGCCCTGGGAGCCAGCCTGGGGCCCCTCGAGGGAGACTCTGCAGGGCCTCTTGGCTCTCTGCTGCACAACCAGGCTATCAGCCCTGACACAGTGTTGGCGAGCCGGCAGAGGGGTGTCAGCGATCGGCACTTGGTGGGCACTAGGAGGTCCACCAGCTGGGCTGAGGCTAACTTTAGGGCTTCTGAGACGAGATGTGGAATGGGACCGGAGTCTCATGTCAGGGGTCTCAGTACGTGGCTGCATCAGCAGGGCAGGCTCTGGGATAGAAGGCCCCTGGTGGTGTAGACGGGCATCGGCATGTGTGGACACTGTGGGAAAAGAGAACACACGGGACTCCGTGAGTTTGGCCCCGGCACCAAGGCAAAATGAACATTTGTGCAAGAAAGAGACCAACAAATTCCCAAGACCTCCGCAACCTCCCCAGACCAGGGAAAGACAGAAATGGCAACTGTTCACCTAGGAGTGGGGAATCCGGCTCCAGGGTGGTCCAGAACAAATGCATGACAGGATGTTCATGCACTTTTGACATCAGAAGTTCCGGCGACACATCTATGCTTGCTCCGTTGGACTGGCTCTTCCATCCACTCTGCTCTGGAGGCGATGGGAGTCCTGCTTCTGGAGAGTCATAGTGGGAGCTCCTGAGTGGAGATGGGCTGGGGGTAACGTGTCATGAAGGACAGAGGCCTGTTCTTCTCTGAGGATGGTATGTGTTCCAGGAGTGCCCGCCAATGACCTTCACACGTCAACCAGCCACTGTTCACACACATACAAAGCATCCTAGGCACCAAGGAAAAAAAGGGTGCAAAGACCACACTACTCAACTGCCACTGGTCAGAGAGGAAGTGGAGCCCCGCCTCCCCCAGGAGGCCCTTGGAGCCCAGCGAGTCCCCAAGGGCACAGCCCGGGAAGCAGCGCACACTCACCCTCACATAGTCACAAGATTCCGTGTCTTCCTTCCAGGTGCGCTTCTGCCCCTCCTGGGGTCTCCTGGGGAACCTGTGGAGCAGGGCCTTCCTCTGCTCGGCTTCTTGCCTGCACGAGAAATCAAAGCATGGAAAGGAGAAGGAACTCCCTTCCCTGGCTTCCAGCCTGACACCTGCACGGGGCTTGGGCCAATCTGGTCCTTTCCCTCCGCAGCCACTCTACACCCACCTCTGCTCCTCATCCTAACTACAGGGAGCTGAACAGGTCATCCAGGCAGTTTCTTACATGCAGAGTCTGAAAGGGTCTGCCTTGGCATGTGCCAAGCTCCATACATTCACTGGTGCAGAGATTTGTCCAGCCACAAACCCCACACTAAATCAGCAGGGACAGCTCCATCACCCAAATGTGGACCCTCTTAGCCTGGGAGCTCCTCTGCCTGCCTCGCCCAGCCTGGCTCTACCCGCAGCCGCCCTGCACACTGTGCATGCACACGGACTCGGGGTCTGTCATATCAGCCCTGGTGTTCGGGTCACCAGCCCCATTCCTCACCTTCGTCTCTCTGCCTTCTCCCTCTCAGCCTGGTCCAATAGCCCAGCCTGGTGCCGCTGGTCCCACTGACTCCCCGGCTCCACATTCTCCTTCAGCCTCTTGGAACGGAAGGCCACAGGGAGGAGTATCACACCCCACTGTTTTATGGGGCATCTGATGCTTGATGGCTTGTGTCCAAAGACCCCACAGTTCCTGCACTTTACCTTTGGAGGAAAGGGGCAGGGGTCAGTGCATCCACTCAAATGTCAGTGAACCTGCCAAGCACATGAATGGGAGGCCATCCCCAGGAGTGGCACATGGGATGAGGACAGGGACATCTTATCTGGCTAGTGAGGTGCCAGCATAGTGAAGACCTCAGGATGCATCCTCTCATAGCCAGTGGGAGGGCGAGGCGAGGAGGAGGGATTGCAGGTGTCAGGTTGAAGACAGGTGGAAACATCATTAAGATTTGGGACAAACACAAGCGTGGATCTGATCTTATGATGTTCTGGGGCTGATGCTCAGAGCCTCTGAGTGTCCCAATGTGTAGACTGCTGGGATTCCAGCCCATGTCAGGATGGACAACAGGGTCCGGTCAATGATCTTCCGGGAGCCTAGCCTGTCTCAAGACTCCTGGCAGAGCTCCTGCTTCAAAACCCATGCCAGCCTCCCCACTCACCCTGGGATCCTCCTCCTCTGGACTGGGAACTCTGAGGGCCAGTCCTGCTGTCTGTGGCCTCTTGCCTTTCTAGGGTCTCAAGGGTCAATCTGGCCCAAGCTTGGAGTGACAGGCCACCATCTGTCCCATGTCCTGGAGGGACAAGTCAGTCTGCGTCGGGGATAGTTTTCCGGTAGCCTGAGGGAAAAGAAACAAAATAGTCCTATTCACCATGATATAGGGCTCCTCCCTGTACCGTCTTCCCAAGGAGGCCTTAGCGAGCCTAAGCCTGTCCACAGGACAGTGGTGCCAAACACTCATTTCCCCCGGTCACTTCTCTTTCCTCCTTCCTGTCTATGCCCTCCTGCCAAGCCACATCCCTGCTCTGATGGATGCCACCAAGAAGGAAGGTTGTTGAGTCTGCCTTGAAGGACCGTTGCCAACACTATCATTAAGTTTCTCGAAAATCCCTTTGGAAGCAAAATCAGGGAGAGCAGCTCTCCCAATTGAGGTCCAGAGGGATCCACCATGGAGGACTCAAAGTGAACAGGCTTCAGGAAAGTGGACTTCCCTCTCTAATATCTGAATGCCCCTCCGGGGCAAACCATGATTAAGTCCAAAGTCACTTGGGAAACACATTCTCCTCTACTCCATGGGGAGCTGCCCATCTGAACCTATGAGCACTTCCATTTCATGTGTTCTTGGCAATGTCCCCAATACAGCCCCACCAAATCTGAGAAATATATATATATTTTTAGCTTGTGGGAACCAGGTAATTCTTGTTTTGAAAAATGTAAGTTATTTACGAGAGAGAGTGTGTGCGTGTGTAATGGAGAGTGATCATCTGAGCTGTAGGAAGGACAGAGGGAGAAGCAGACACTCAGTTATCAGGTTAACCAGTGAGAGCCTTGATCCATCTCCAGAGCCTGAGATCGTGACCTGATCCAAGGCAGTCCCTGAAACAATGGAGCTGTCCATGTGCCCTGATCCTGTATCTTCTCTAGTCCTGCAGGGCCCACTGAGACATTTACGGGCCTTCTGTCCCTGCTCGTCCACCACCCCCCCACACACCAATGTGACACCTGAGGCCCCATTCCATTGGTATTGGAACCTCCAGGTGTCCTGGGCATACACAGCCATGCCTTGGCTCAGTCTCTGTTCTCAGAACATGTTAGACCAGAAGGAGTCCTTAACCCTTGGAGGAAGGGCCAATCCCTCCATCATTTCCTCACTGTCCCATTGCTCGGTCAGGGAAGGTAGGACCAGTGGCCCGAAAACTCACCTGAAGTGCAATTGTGGTCCTCATGCCCATCAGGAGAGGCTGATAAAAGACCTGGACAGACTCCACTGCAGGAGACTGTGTGTCCCGTGGGAGAGAGGGATGGTCAGGAATGGCCACTTCCGTTGCTCCGGGACTTTTATACTGGCCCAAGGTCACGTGATGTTTCAGCCACTTGAAAGACATCCACCTAATCCTCTTAGCTGCTGCAGGGATTGAGCCAATCAGCAGCAAGGAGGCTAATGATGCCCTCATGAGAACGATTTTTATGACTGTGTGTTTGTGCCTGTGTGTGTGTGTCTCTGTGAATGGAGGTGTGAGTCCATGCGGATTTGGTGGAGATTGAAATTTCTGCAAGTGAAATTATATTGGTACATTTCAGCATGGAAATTAACCTCAGGACTCATGTTTCCTGACTATTTGTATTTTACCAACACTTCTGCTGAATTTAGACCTAATGGTAATAAAAATGGGGTCAAAGTTTGAGGATAACTATGATGTAATATTCATTTTGTCAATTAAAACTTTCAGTTAAAAATGGAGATATCATATAGAGCATCCTACACATGTTTTTTAATTGGACTCCATGGGTACAGAATAAATACCCGAAAACATGGTGGCTTCAGAGATGACACTTTTATTCTCTAAGTGTCCAAGGATGACAAGTGAACATCAAGAATTCAGCAGGGCCCCAGGGCTTGTGAAGCCCAGTCACTGACCAAGGCCTGGCAAAATGTTCCTGTTTCTCTTGGCCTCTGGTCAGTAAAGAAGACACATAGACTTAGGTTTCCACCTTTCCTAAGACTTATACGATTTCCTAAACTTCATTATTCTTCACTATTCTAACCTGCACAAAGATGCCTCCTTTTCCAATGCAAAGGATCATGGTCACAAGTAGGAATGAATTGTCATGTCGACTCAAAAATGTTTCAGCAGACACTACCAATTCTGTAGGCGGAAGAAGCCATAACGACACTTTCAAACCACAAGCTAACCAGGTGCCCTCCTACCCGCATCTACACCTGCCAAGCCCACAATGTGGAAAAAGGCACAAGCCTACAACATATTGCAACTGAATCAAGAGAATATAAAGGATATTGGGGTGGAATTCCCCGAGGAACAGTTAAAATGAGGCATATAAACACTGGATTAAGGATATAGACTCTTGTAGGAAAGGGAGTTTCAAAGGAATGTTTCCCAAAAGCATAAAACCAGCCAGAGAATTTCTCTTGTGGTGGATCCGGGCCACACCTGGCAGAAACTGGTATCCATCAAAACCTTCACAATCTTTGTAGATTGGGATCAGAGTCAAGAGAGATGGAAGTGTAGAAGCCAAGCAATGGATGCCATATTCCCAAGTAATTGGTTACAGCTACAAACATTCTGGCTGGTGAGGAGAACGTGTTCCTATGTGATACCTGAGCTCCTTTGGGAGAGTGATCTTCCCTGTCCTAGAGCACTGACGTCTAACACTCCTTGGCTCACTTGAGGTTACTGAGGAAGAAAAAGGACATTCATAGAGATATATCCATTGAACATAGAAACTGATCAAAATCTGTTCAAAAAGGAGCAGGGGCAGTTAGGGAGGTTGAGAAAGACCTCAAGGTGCTGTCTGATGAGAGAGCCACGATTAGGACCTGGGATGGACTGAAAGGTCTCTCTGAGAAAGGGACCACACCCAAATCCCTTAATCCAATCAAGCGATTATTGCCGATTGGAAGATCTTGCTCTTTATGATATTTCAGTTTTTAACTAAAAGTTAGTTGAGAAAATGGATATAACATCTTGAATAACCTCAAACCCTGACCCAATTTTTAATACCATTAGGTCTAAATTCAGCAGAAGTGTTGATAAAATACCAATAGTTCAGGAAACATGAGTCCTGAGGCTAATTCCCACGCTAAAATGTACCAATATAATTTCACTTGCAGAAATTCCAATCTCCACCAAATCCGCATGGACTCACACCTCCATTCACAGAGACACACACACACAGGCACACACACACAGTCATAGAAATCGCTCTCATGACAGCATCATTAGCCTGTTGAAGCTGCTGATTGGCTCAATCCCTGCAGCAGCTAAGAGGATTAGGTGGATGTCTTTCAAGTGGCTGAAACATCACGTGACCTTGGGGCAGTATAAAAGTCCCGGAGCAACGGAAGTGGCCATTCCTGACCATCCCTCTCTCCCACGGGACACACAGTCTCCTGTAGTGGAGTCTGTCCAGGACCTTTCTCAGCCTCTCCTGATGGGCGTGAGGACCACAATTGCAGTTCAGGTGAGTTTTCGGGCCACTGGTCCTACCTTCCCTGACCGAGCAATGGGACAGTGAGGAAATGATGGAGGGATTGGCCCTTCCTCCACGGGTTAAGGACTTTCTGGTCTAACATGTTCTGAGAACAGAGACTGAGCCAAGGCATGGCTGTGAATGCCCTGGACACCCGGAGGTTCCATGCCAGTGGAATGGGGCTTCAGGTGTCACATTGGTGTGGGGGTGGTGGACGAGCAGGGACAGAAGGCCCGTAAATGTCTCAGTGGGCCCTGCAGGCCTAGAGAAGACACAGGATCAGGGCGCCTGGGCAGCTCCATTGTTTCAGGGACTGACTTGGGTCGGGTCGTGATCTCAGGCTCTGGAGATGGATCCAGGCCCTCACTGGGTTTCTGATAACTGAGTGTCTCCATCTCCCTCTGTCCTTCCTACAGCTCAGGTGATCACATTCCTTCATACACACACACACACTCTCTCTCTCTCCCATAAAAATTGACCTTTTTTTCAAAAAGAAGAATCACCTGGTTCCCAAGGTGAAAAGAAATTCAGCTGCCAAACCATCAATGGCAGTTAATTGGGGCACTGGCACCCACACATGGAATGGAAGTGTTCAGATGGGCAGCTTCCCATCGAGAAGAGGAGAATGTGTTTTCCCAATGAATTTGGACTTAACTATGGCTTCCTCTGCTGTCACAAGGGGCATTCAGATATGAGAGAGGGAAGCCCACTTTCCTGACCCTTTTTCCCTTTGTGTGCTCCATGGTGCATCCCACTGGACCTCAATCGGGAGAGGTCCTGTCCCTGGTTTTGCTCCCACAGGGGATTTGGAGAGTCTTAATGATAGTGTCAACAAGAGTCCTTCCTTAAGGGCGGCCTTCCTCAGAGCGGGGATGTGGCTTAGCCAGGAGAGAGTAGGCAGGATGGAGGAAAGAGAAGTGACAGGCAAAAATGTGTTTGGCACCACTGTCCTGAAGCTCGCTAAGGCCTCCTTGGGAAGATGGTACAGGGAGCAGGCCTATGTCATGGTGAAGAGGACTCATGTGTTTCTTTTCCCTCAGGCTACCCGAAACCCATCCCCGAAGCAGACTGACTTGTCCCTCCAGAACGTGGGACTGATGGCGGCCGGTCATGCCCAGCTTGGGCCCGACAGTCCCTTCAGACCCCAGAAAGGCAAGAGGCCACAAACTGCAGGACTGGCCCTCGGAGTTCCCAGTCCAGAGGAGGAGGATCCCAGGGTGAGTGGGGAGGCTGGCATGGATTTTGAAGCAGGAGCTCTGCCAGGAGTCTTGCGACAGGCTAGGCTCCCGGAAGATCGTGACCCGAACTCAGTTGTCCATCGTGACATGGGCAGGAAATCCCCCAGGCTACACACTGGGACACTCAGAGGCTCTGAGCATCAGCCCCAGGGCACCATAAGATCAGATCGAGCCTTGTGTTTGTCCCCAGTCTTAATGATGTTTCCACCTGTCCTCAACCTGACACCTCCAATCCCTTTTCCCCTTTCCTCCCTTCCACGGGATGGGGAGTAAGCATCCAGAGGTCTTCACTATACTGACACCTCACTAGCCAGATAGGATGTCCCCTGTCCTCATCCGATGTGCCACTCCATGAGGATGGCCTCCCATTCATGTGCTTGGCAGGTTCACTGGCATTTGAGTGGATGCACTGACCGTTGCCCCTTCCTCCCCCAGGTAAAGTGCAGGGACTGTGGGGCCTTTGGACACAAGGCATCAAGCACCAGATGCCCCATAAAACACTGGGGCACGACCCTTGTTCCTGTGACCTTGGGCTCCAGGAGGCTGAAGGGAATGTGAAGCCAGGGAGTCAGTGGGACCAGCGGCACCAGGCTGGGCTATTGGACCAGGCTGAGAGGGAGAAGGCAGAGAGACGAAGGTGAGGAATGGGGCTTGTGACCCGAATGCCAGGGCTGATACGACAGACCCCGAGTCCGTGTGCATGCACAGTGTGCAGGGCGGCTGCGGGCAGAGCCAGGCTGGGCGAGGCAGGCAGAGGAGCTCCCAGACTAACAGGGTCCACATTTGGGTGATGGAGCTGTCCCTGCTGATTTGGTGTGGGGTTTGTGGCTGGACAAGTGTCCCTGCACCAGTGAATGTATGGAGCTTGGCACATGCCAAGGCAGACTCTCTCATAGGCTCTGCATGAAACAAACTGCCTGGATGACCTGGTAGGTCACCGTAGTCAGAGTGGGGCAGAGGTGGGCGGAGAGTGGCTGAGGAGGGAAAGGACCAGGTTGGCCCAAGCCCTGAGCAGGTGTCAGGCTGGAAGCCAGGGAAGGGAGTTCCTTCTCCTTTCCATGCTTTGATTTCTCATGCAGGCAAGAAGCCGAGCAGAGGAAGGCCCTGCTCCACAGGTTCCCCAGGAGACCCCGAAGGGGCAGAAGTGCACCTGGAAGGAAGACACGGAATCTTGTGACTATGTGAGGGTGAGTGTGTGCTGCTTCCCGGGCTGTGCCCTTGGGGACTCGCTGGGCTCCACGGGACTCCTGGGGGAGGCGGGGCTCCACTTCCTCTCTGACCAGTGGCAGTTGAGTAGCATGGTCATTGCACCCTTTTTTTCCTTGGTGCCTATTATGTTGCCTTATGCCTTGTATTTGTGCGAATCATGGCT
Source organism: Canis lupus baileyi (assembly GCF_048164855.1). Taxonomy (NCBI): domain Eukaryota; kingdom Metazoa; phylum Chordata; class Mammalia; order Carnivora; family Canidae; genus Canis; species Canis lupus. The sequence goes on along the minus strand of NC_132852.1, from coordinate 6,396,293 downwards.
CGTTGGCATGTGATGGACATTGGCGGGCACTCCTGGAGCACATACCATCCTCAGAGATCATGCCTCTGTCCTTCATGACACATTACCCCCCTGCCCATCCCCTCTCAGGAGCTGCCACCATGACTACAGCAGCAGGACTCCTATTGCCTCATGAGCAGAACGGATCGAAGAGCTGGTCCAATGGAGAAGCATCGCTGTGAGGCAGGACTTTGCGTGTCCCCCCCCCCCCCCATGTCTCAAGTGCATCAACAGCATCCTGTCAGGCCTTTGTTCCAGAACAACCCTGCAGCCAGATTCCCTACTCCTAGGTCAACAGATCCCATCTTTTTCTTTCCCTGTTCCGGGGGAGGGGGTGGTTACTAAGGTCTTGGCCATTTGTCGGTTTCTTTCTTTCTTTCCTGAGTGTTCATTTTGCCTTGGTGCCGGGGCCAAACTCATGGAGTCCCGTGTGTTCTCTTTTCCCACAGCGTCCACACATGCCGATGCCCGTCTACACCACCAGGAGGCCTTCTATCCCTGAGCCTGCCCTGCCGATGGAACCGCGTAAAGACAACCCAGTCGTGAGTGTCTGGTTCCATTGCACATCTCATCTCAGAAGCCCTCAAGTTAGCCTCAGCCCACCTGGTGGACCTCCTGGTGCCCAGGAAGTGCCGATCGCTGACACCCCTCAGCCGGCTCGCCAACCCTGTGACAGGGCTGATAGCCTGGTTGTGCAGCAGATAGACAAGAGGCTCTGCAGAGTCTCCCTCGAGGGTTCCCAGGATAGCTCCCAGGGCCATGGGCTGGGACACACCCAGGCACCACCCAAGTATCCTGAGGAGAACACCCGTCCCGCTGTCAGCAAAGCATTACAGACAATTCCCAAATGCCCCTCCAGACACCAGCAAGAAATGTGCCCAGATGCCCCTAGACAGGACCCTGAACATATGAAAGAAAGCGTGGTGGAGCCCCAGCCAGCACACCCGCAGGAGCATCCAGGGAGGCCCTGTGGGGAATTCAGGGAGTCTGTGTCCTCCAGGAAGCAGACGTGCCCGTGGATGCACAGCCGAGCCCCCCCAACCCAGGAAGACACCTGCCCTCCATCCGAGCAAGGGCCCCCAGCCCACACCTGCCACACCTCACCTGGAGACGCTGCAGACGTGCACCAAGCTCCCACGGCCGCCCTCTGCGCGGGCCCCCACTCAGCCCCTGAGAATGGTCTTCACCAGATTGGACAGAAGCTGCTGGAGCTCCCGGTTCCTCGCAGCTCCCTCATTCTTCCTCCCGAGAAGCCAGGACCTGCTCAGGGCCCTCCTGCCCCCCACCTGTCGGACGGAGCCTGTGTCTGTGGCCCCTGGAGTGTCCTCCACGGTGACCTACAGGTGTCCTCATCCTCAGAAGACACTGAGAGCGAATGAGCCTGCTCCTGGCCTTGGACCCTTGTCCTCCACCCCACTGCACCCTGACAGGGTGACTGAGGACCTGAGGATGTGGCCCGTCCTGGACTCATGTGGGGAATCAGCACTTGCTCAGCTGCTTTGCATGGAAATTCCCGGGTCCACAGCGTGCTGCCTCTCATGCCTCTGGGGCTATGCACAGACACCCACCCCCGAAAACACACCTTGCACTTTTCTTTAGGGAAATCTGTGTGCTGTGGCAAAGGGTAGTCTTCCCTCTGGAATGTCAATTTTCTCTTCTGCAAATAGGTTTTCCAATAAATGGAGGGAAATTTGAATCAGCACTTGTTACTCCATTGGAAATAGAATCTAAGATGTTAATGTGTCTGTGGTGTACACATGTGTGCCTTTGGGGTTTTGGCATCGAGAACCCACTGTGGGCCCTGCAAATGGACATATTGTTTTCTCCTGAGATGAGTTTTTCTAGACTGTGGTGGTTGCTTTGTGGGAATTGTGGTGGGCAATATTTCATCTGTGCATTTCAGTTATTCTCAGCATTAATTTAGATTTGTGTGTAGTGTTTTATTTCCCTTAATAAAATGTTAGCACCGATGAAATGCTTCCATGTGTTTCTTAAGATTTTGTGTTCTTTTTTTTTTTTAAATCTCAGCAATTCTGAAACTCTCTATAGTTAATTTAATTCCTCCATCCTTAATTAACTGAGACGGGACAACAGCTTGATAGTTTTGGGGAATCTGTAGACTTTGAGGGTCTCCTGCACACCCAGTCTCCTTCGTGAAGTACTGCATAGGGAACATTGACCGTGTGCACCCTGTGAGGGAGCCCTGTGTATTGTATGGGCCCTGGGTCGCACATTGGTCTGTAATGGGATGAGTGGGTGGTTTCCCTCTATACATATTCTGGATCCCACTTTAATGTTGGATCATGATGCCTCCTTTCTGAGACCTGGGCAAGGAGATTTTTTACCCTCCTGATGATTTCCTAAGGAGGCAATGGTTGACAAGTCGTCTAAATACCACAAAACCAAGGCCACGGTGTCTCTCTCTCTCTCTCACTCTCTCTCTCTCTCTCTTGTTCTCTCTCAGTCTCTCTTTCTCAGGGATATCTCTGATATGGGCCCATGGAAACAAAGCAATACAACACCATGCCAAATGAGAACAAACCAAACCAAGCACTTCCATATTTGTATTCAGAGAATTTCTTTTTCTTTCTTTTTTTGTTCTTTTTTGGAAAAACAACTGACTGCTCTTTTCTCACTCCAGAGCATCTGCTTAAGGGTGTTCCCTTTCTCTGTGCAGATGCCTGTAGGTGGAGGGTAGAGGAGCTCCTTTATGAGCACACTAGGGTTTAAAATGTCAAAAGGCAGTAGAAAAGCCACAGTGTGGGATCCTTCTCCCACCCCCAAGCCCTAAGTAACTCCCATTCATGCAATCATTATGTGACCCGGATCAGAGTCTGGCCCCTTGAGCCAGGCCCCTGTCTCATCCCATGAATGCCACCGTATTGCTATCTCATGGCTTCTGAGGAAAATGAGGCTTCCTGGGCCCTCAAGAGATGCATACATGAAAAGAAATATTCCCTACTTTCTGGAAGCCTATGAAAATCCCAGAGGTCCAAAGGTACGAAGGTCTATCCTCACGGGGGCATGTTGGGATTGGAACAAGCAAAGTAATCTAAGAATTCTTGGACTTGCAGGAATATAGGGCACAGGGGTGAGGAGGCAGGCAGGCTTGAGCAAAGGGCCTTAATGCTGGGCTCTCCAGCACAATTAGGACTTCATGCGCTGTGGAGGGGATTCCATCCATGTGCACAGGGAGACCAGGGAGAAAGGCTACGGAAGTCCTGAGCAGGCCTGTTCTCCCCCTCTAGTCACCTCACTTGTCTTTTGCTTCCCTGCCATCAAAAAACCAAACCAAACCAAACCTAAAACAACCAAGCACAACCAAACCAAACCCAAACCTATCTTCCCAAAGGAAAATCCACTCTCATCCAGATATGGAAGACGACAGAGTTATCTGAACAAACAGGTATAGGTTATGGATATTAGTAATAGATGGATTTAGCACAGTTGGATGCACATTGGGTGAATCCTCCCTTCCTTCAGCCTTGGGGAAAAATGGAGCCACTTGAAGGTGAAAGGATTAGAAGCAGTGAGAGGCAGCTTTGAGTGTGGAAATGATGCTGAGGACCTGGGGTCAGTGTGAGCATGTCTGACCATGTCCTCATGCATCCCTCATCCCATTGCTTATCTTCTCTTTATATTGAAAGACCATTTGTCCAAACCAGCGTGGGTGGAGTGTTGGCAGCAATGTGTTTGGTCATATACAACCAGCACCGATTTGAAAACCCAGGGCACCTACACAAAGAAATGACAAACTACCGTGTAAGTCGATGACCTACAGCCTTGTATGGCGACAGACTTCTTTTCAGGAAATTATGGGCACAAAATATATATTGAGAAGTCAACCCATAAACCCAGTGCTTGATAATATTTGGAAATGCAAAGAGGCAATGAAATGCTTATATTTCAGGAGTTAAATGCATCCTGCCTGATTAGATCATGTTGATTGAATCACAGCCCCTTCACAATCCACCCCCACCTTTGACTGAAGAGCAGGTGCCTGGCAAGGACCCATCTCCCGCAGGGAATTGCTCCATATCCCAGCAACTCTAACTTGTCCAGACACTTTACTGCCATCCGTCTGTGTGACAATCTCCTGACAAAGAAGAGGTGGGCACAGGATTTCAGATCACTTCCACTCCAATTTTGGTCCTTGGGTGACACCTCAGAAAGATATTCTCAACTGAATGAATGTGGGTTTTGAGGTTAACTAATGGGTGCTATGTAACAATTATATTCCTTTGGGGCACGATTGACTAATGCATTGTTGAAAGGTAATTAATGTGTGATTATGCTGATTCTTATGATTTGGGCAGCGTTCTCGTGTTCTTTCAAACTTTGGTCACATATACATGCATTTAATGTTTCCATTATTTCCTTTCAGAATGAATTATAACATTCATGAATCACAGTTATTAGAAAATAATGAGACAGTTTGAATTTTGTGGAGAAAATATCAGGGTTTCTTTAAATTTTATTTATTCATCAGACTGAGTAGAGAGCTAAGGGGATAGATCTGTGCCAGTTGGAGAGTGAGATGGAGCCTCTCACTGAGCAGGGATCCAGACTGTGCACAGAAAACCCCAGAACCAAACCACATTTTTGGAAAAGTCTTGAAAATGTCACTGAGTTGGGAGGTTGCCCTCAAGCAGACATTATCTAGAACACTCCAAGGGCAAAAGCAGCCACATTGGAAGGAATTGGCAGCATCGGATTCCCTCCTGACAGCGGGGCTCTTCCTTATCCACCACCGTCTCCCGTCTCTGCACCCAGAGTGTCTTCACTCCATGCTCTTCCTCCATGAGGGATTTCTTAAGATTCCATTCTCTCCCCGAATTCCCTTCCTTGCTTATGGAGTCTTCAGGTTCCATGTGTCCTTCAATTCTTTGCTTCTGTGTGATCGCTGGCATGTGAGCCCCAACATGCTAGAGCCACCATGTGGAACTGATTTACTGAGATGTCTCCAAATGGAAAAAGCCCTAATGCAACAAAATGTATTGATTCCACATATATTCCAAATCGTGTATCACACAAAGTATCACTAAAAATTTTAAAGACAGCTATGGTTTTCTTTTTAATATTCCCCTGGCTATTCAGGGTCTTTTCTATTTCCCCACAAATCTTAAGATGATTTGTTCCAAATCTCTAAAGTCCTCAGTGTTTTGATAGGGACTGCATTAAATGTGTGAATCGCCCTGGGTACCCTTGACATTTTCATTATATTACTTCTTCCAATCCGTGAGCTTGTAATATTTTTCCATCTCTTTGTGTCTCCCTCCATCTCCTTATGTGTTCTGTAGATTTTAGGGTATAGATCCTTTACCTCTTTGGGGAGGTTGATTCCTAGGTATCTTATGTTGAATAGTAGGGGTGAGAGTGGCCATCCCTGCCTTGTTCCTGATCTTAGGGGAAAGGCTCCCACTGTTTCCCCATTGAGAATGATGTTTGCTGTGGGCTTTCCGTAGATGGCTTTTAAGATGCTGAGGAATGACCCCTCTATCCTACACTCTGAAGACAGGATTAGCTCGGTCCACTGCCAGAAGAGTGAATGCAATGGCTTCTTCAAAAGAAACTAAAACACTGTATTGAAACCTTCTCATCTTGCCCTCTGGTAACAGGAGGCTAATGTATTTTATGTCCCCTAATCACCGCAGGGGTGGGGTTCTTTTCCCATTAAGATGAGCACTTTTAATAATATCACTGTGTTATGGATTGTTCTCATCTCCATGCCTTTACTGTGCTTGATTTCTATGAAGTGGAGAGGCAGAGCTAAGATGTGGTCCATCTGTGGTGTCTTCTATTGGAGCAGCTGGTAATGGGATGATGCACACCTCACGGGAGGAGGCAATCTCCCTAGAAGCTGTTTCCTGTCTCCTGCCTGAGCTCAAACCTGCCACGAGACACATGCCCTAAGATATCACCTGTGAAAAGTCCTGACTTTGTTTTCTCCTGCTGGACAACACAAAAGCTCAGGAAGGGGAGTCAGGTAAATCCTTCTGCTTACATTCACCCACCATGGCCAGGAACCTACCCTCCTTGTCAAGCTCACAGATCATTGATTGGATGTGGCCTCCCAGATTAAACCTCCATATACTGCCATGGAATCTACCCTTGGTGCTGTCCCCAAAACCCAATTTCAGCCCAGATTTCTATTGTGAAAACAATTCCAGCCTGACGTTTTGCCACAGGTTGATGGAGCCAGGTCTCAACACATTGTAGCCTGGAAACAGTTATGAGGTCCCCCTAGAACTCCATCCAGGATTGGCAATTCCAGTTTCTCAGGAAAAAACTCACGAATCTGTGGATCCCTGAGTGGCTCAGTGGTTTGGCGCCCGCCTTTGGCCCAGGGCGTGATCTTGGAAACCTGGGATCTAGTCCCACGTCAGGCTCCGGGCATGGAGCCTGCTTCTTCCTCCTCCTGTGTCTCTGCCCCTCTCTCTCTCTCTGTCTATCATAAATAAATAAATGAATAAATCGATCTTTAAAAGAAAAAGAACTCGTGAATCTGTTCTGTGGGAGGCTCTACAGATTCTTTGGTCTGTCCTCATGACTAATAGATCTTGATATAGAGAGACACCCCTCGAGTGACTAATGGATACCTGGACAGGATGAGCATTGACGTCCAGACACCTAACCAGAGAATCCATCTGCTGACTGTCCAGCCTCCACAGTCCCCACAGTGTGCTATCCAACCATCTCCCATCATCCCTCCTAGGGGTCTCTGCAAGCCTTGGATAGAGATGGTGTGCTTCTCGTTCAATCTACTCCCTCCCCCTTAATTTCTCATACAAGCATCTTCCTGTTCAGAGATCTCATAATTGAAGAGACCCTGAAGAATAATGTCCCTATGTCCCATTGCATTTCCTCTTAAATGGCTGCTGGCGCTTCCCCTATATTGAGCCAGTGAGTAGGAGTGAGAAATTCCCATGGGGGGGAGGATATGAATTTGAGCTGCAGGTGACCTAGAGGTGGCTGTGGAATTCCACTCAGGGGAAGCAGGCAAAGAAGCCTCTGTGAGGAGCCAGCCTGGAAATAAAATAACTGTTTCAAGGTTCTGAAATACTGGGGAGAAAAAGCCTGCACACCAAATTATATGTGGGAATTTTTTATTAAGAATAAAAAACCACACAACTTCGTAATAATATTTTAGAGCAAAAAGAAACAAAGCAGATGCAATATTCTACATAACAATTTGAGAGAAATAATATCAACAAGTACAGAAAATGTCTTCTAGAAGAAAATATGGTGTAATTTGCAAAACTATGGATGGGATCTTTTTCTAAATCAGAAATTCAGACATTTATAAACAATTTCAGATTAACTTGTTAATTTCTGTTTACAACCAGGTTACAAATTGCCAGGATGATTTCCCTACATTTGTTAGAAAATGGATTTCACTATGACAAACTTGACATTCTAGATAGGGAAGCACGATTTGACATTCCTATAGATTTACCTAAAGAAAAACTGCAGCATCTGTGTAGTGGGGGGAGTGTATGTGTAGGCGCACAAAAGCAGGACACCCAGCACGTTGTGGACTTGACCGTTTCCATCCAGTTCAGCGGAGGAATTGCTGGTTCACCACATCAGTCCAGGTGGGGACATATCCTCATTCCAACAGACACCTCTTCAGGGTCCTCTGCTGTGGAGGACAAGTCCCCGAGTCCATGAGCTGTCTCATTCCCTATGACAGTCTTCAGAGGACGGGGATACCTGCAGGTCCTCTTACGGAACTCTTGGCAAGACATGCACACAGGTTCCCTCACTCTTTACGACACAATAAACTGTATTGGCCATAAGAAACACAATTCCCAGACATGAAAGAAACCCTGACACTTTATATCTCTAATCTGTCTTAGGTACATGAAAATCTACAAAAAAGCCTGATTTCTTCTGCACAGATCCTATTGTCCCTTACTCTCCAGTAAGGGTGGCATGTCCAAGTTTGGATACAGAGTGAAAATAACATTATGATGTGATGTTACAACTGCACATCTACGGTCACACTCAGAGGCGTTTGCTGGTCATGCAACAATTTCCATTCTACAAAGAACTTGTCAAACTCCTCTGTAAGAAATGAAATGATAACACAGAACAACTATAACCTGACCTCAAAAAGCTTTTGCTAGATTCATGAACTTGGCACTGTTTTCCAGAGGTATCAACCCAGGTCCAAATTTGAATTTGAACTGGTATGAAATCCAGAGTCCACTGCTTCTGGGTCAGGAGGTGCCACAGAGCAGATGGTAGCAAAATAGTTGTAAAAAGTTATGTTCAGTGGGAGGCTGGGCGTTTCCCTTTGGAATAAGAGCCCTTGTTAGTTTGCTTCTCTTCAGTCTTAATGTGGGAGAGAGTGAGGGAACATAATAAAATCACTGTGGTTCAATCAGGCTGGATGCAGTTATTCCCCAAAAAAAAGCACTTAATTTCCTTCCTACAAATTCCAAGCAATGACCAAGACACATCGCTAGCAAGACCCAACACATACTTATGTGTTCAGACAAATATTCTTTCAATATAAATAGAAGAAAAGCATTGGGAAGTGGGGACCATGACGAGAGGGTCAAACATACTCACTTAAACCCCAGGTCCTCAGCATCATATCCACTGTCAACCCTGACTGCTCACTGCCTCTCACCTGCAAGTGGCCCCCACTCTCCCCAAGGCTGAAGGAGAGGCAGGTTCCTGGATAGACCCCATATGAAATTCACACTATCCCAATATAAGATCATGACAAAGACCCAGGTTTAAATATCAGTGTCCTCTAGTTTCAGTTGAAGGCCATATCCCATGAACACACCAGATAGATGGTTCTTCCATACATACAGAACACACACTTCACACAACACAAAATAATTCCAGTATGGGACTGTGTTCGGGTTTGGAGTGAGTGACGCTGTGTGTGTGGGTGTGTGCGCCCATGTGCACCAAAGTTAGGAGACACATCCCTGGACTGCTTCCCCAGACCTCTGTCCCTTCTTGCTCATCCTCTTGGTAGGTCGGGCTCTCCCTGGCACACGCGGGGCTTTGGGCACGTCACCGGCCACCTGAGGTGGGAGCATCCCAGCCGCAGTGGTGAGCAGGTCGACGGTCGCCTGAGAATGATTCTTCGGCGTCTCAGGTCTGTATTTGGAGTGGTGAAGGATGACTGCGTTCGCAGGAAGAGCAATTTCTCTTCTCCTGACATTGAGTTCAGGCTGAGGGCGGTTGCATTCTTGGAGGCATCTCCACTGGTCTAATGTCATTTGTTGCTTTGAGGTCTCTTCCCCACGCTCCTCCAACTCAGGATGGTTCACGGAAGGATCGGTTGCCGGCTCTCCTGAGGCCTCACCCACCACTGTGGGGTCTGCCTCGGGAGATGCGAGTCTTCCCTCCTTGACTGACTCCCTCCCAAGGTCTCTCTCCAGATCAGTCTTCTGCATATAAAAGAGGACATAGGCAGGTTGGCGCAGCGCGCAAGTCACATCACAGGTGCTGACCTTAGCATCATCCATTTTATACCACTGGCCATTTCCTGCCTTTACAAAACAGAAGTAATGTCCGCTGTGGCAACTCCTCCCAGCGTGCACCAGCACGGCATAGAGCACATAAACCAAGGGTCCTGCCCTCTGCTCAGACAGGCAGTGTTGCATGTCAAGGCGCTCAGGATATTGCATCTCCTTAGTCATTTTGTTGCCTGTCAAGTCTGAGAATCGTCTCAAGACCAGGATGAGGACCTTCGGGGAAGTGTGCAAAGTCAACACCTTGGAAGCAGGCACCTTCTCCAGACACTTACTACAATGGTAGGCATTTTCACCTTCCAGCAGTTCGGGCTTCACCAACTGCTCCAAAGCTTGGCTGACACTGTGAGCAGCCCCGATGTCCAGGCTGATGTCCAGGTAAGGTTCCAGAGTGCTCGAAATGCCTTGGCAGTGGAGACACTGGATTTGAGACCTCCAGTACCCCCCAAAGAGTTGCTGGATGAGGGTGCTGTCCTGAGGACACTCAGGGTCTGAAGGCTTGTCCTCAGGCAAGCACGCTTGCTGCATTGCATCCAGAATGAACATGAGGTACTCATGGGCATCTTCCTGCTTGTGTCTGTGGAAGGCGGCGAGCAGGAGTGGCAGGGGCCGGAGCACACGTCCAGGATGGCAGAGAACCCGCGTCAGGTGAGCCTGCAGGGTACACAGCATGCAGGATGTCTGCCTCCTACAGGTGGTCCCGTGCTGCTGGGACAGCATGTAGCTGGCGAGGGGCTCTGTGTAGGTCAGACACTGTAGGGTCGCATTCACATAGCAAGTGTTGCCCATGTTCTGAAGCCCGGCTCCCACCTGGGAAAGGCTCTTCCAACTCAGAGGCGTCTTGGTGGGAGGCAGCCCTGCTGATCCGGGAGCCAACGGGTCAGTCGGGGAGGAGAGCGTCTTTGATGCAGGGGATGTCGTCTCGGGCACAGAGGGTCCTCCGTGGACTTCAGCACCGCCTCTCCTTGACCAGCATGACTGGGGTTTGGGAGAGACGCTGAACTGAGGCTCCTCTGAGGGGTGGAGGTGGGCAGCCTCCATGTCTGCAGAAACAGTGTCCACAAGATACAGTCAACCAGGAGCTTCGGGTCGCAAAGGGATGCTCCTCTCACTGTGCCAGTTTCCAAATGTCAGATAGTGACCCTCACCTCCACCTTTCATGGCTTTGGGCCCTGGGATAAGGCACAAAGTCCTCTAATCCACTCTAATTGCCAGATTGGATTACGGGATTTGGGTGTGGTCCCTCCCAGACAGAGACCATTCAGGTCAGACCAGCTCCTAATCTTGCCTCCCACAACAGGCAACACTTTCAGATATTTCTCAACCTCCCTAACTGCCTCTACCTATTTCTGAACAGACTTTCTTCAGTGTTTCTATGTTTAGTGGAAATCTTAATGGGTGTCCTTTTTCTTTTTGAGTAACCTCAAGCGAGCCAAGGAGAGTTAGACATTAGTGATCTAGGACAGGGAAGATCATTCCCCCAAAAGAGCTCAGGTATCACATAGGAACACCTTATCCCCACCAGCCAGAATGTTTGTAGCTGTAACCAATTATTTGGGAATATGGTGTCCATGCTTTGCTTCTATACCTTCATCTCTGTCTACTATGAATCCAATATACAAAGATGATGAATGTCTTAATGAATATCACTGTCTGCCTAGGTGTGTCTCGGGTCTACAGCAAGTGAAATCCTCTGGATGGTTTTATGCTTTTGGGAAACATTCCTTTAAAGCTCCTTTCTGACAGGTCTATATCTTAAATCCAGTGTTATTATGCCAAATTTTAATTTTTCCTCAGGTAATTCTACACCAATATTCTTTATATACTTTTGACTTAATTGGAGTATGTCGTAGGCTTGCACCTTTTTTACACATTATGGTTTTGGCAGTTGTAGATGCAGGGAGGTAGGCACGGGGTTAGCTCGTGGTTTGGAAGTGTCATTATGGCTTATTCTGTTTACAGAATTGGTAGTCTCTGCTGAAAGATTTTTGATTCGACAAGACAATTAATTCCTACTGTGACCATGACCATTTCCAGTTTATGAATTTGAATAAGCCTTAGGAAAGGTGAAAACCTAAGTCCATTTGTCTTCTTTACTAAACAGAGGCCAAGAGAAATTTTGCAAGGCCTTGGTCAGTGACTGGGCTGCACAAGCCCTGGGGCCCTGCTGAATACTTGATGTTCACTTGTCGTCCCTGGACACTGAGAGAATAAAAGTGTCATCTCTTATGCCACCATGTTTTAGGATATTTATTCTGAAACCATGGAGTCTAAAAAAATTTTTGTGTAGGATGCTCTTTATGATATCTCCGTGTTTAACTGAAAGTTTTAATTGACAAAATGAATATTACATCATGAATATCGTCAAACTATGACCCCATTTTTATTGCCATTAGCTCTAAATTGAGCAACCATACAGAGACATGGGGCCTAGGAATGATGTCTTTTGCTGAGTCTCCTCGTGTTGTCCAGAGATCCCATTACTCATTGTTTGACATGAGAAATAACTGTTTGGGAAGGTTTAACAATCCCTCTCTTTCTATAATCTGCTTAAACAAAGCCAGGCACATCCTCTGTGCCTGAGAAAGTACAATATTATTATTGTCTGCTTATCATTGTTTTTTTAATCATCATTCTCATTCTTATTATCTGCCTCAATTAAGTATTTAAGCACCTTATGAGTATTCCATGTCAGTTTATTGGCTAGATGCCTGATGAACTTCAGTAGTCTATTACAATATCCCCAGTTCAACTTTGGACTCTATTAAAAATTTCCTCTTACTTTGAGCAGAAATCTAAGGCTGTGCAATTCCTTTCTGTTGGTCTGAGTCCTAACTGGGGTAGAACAGGTTCAGTGTTTCTTCAGCATGGTATTATCTCAGGTATACGACAGCAATATGTGTTCTTTCTCCTCCTCAAAGCTGTATTTTCCAAGAACAAGTTCCCTTTGGGAGTGACTGCCAGTTCTTTGTATTATTTCTCCTGAGAACATCTGTCACCAAAAACTTTTTTCAATCATTTATCTCAAAATACCTTTACTCTCTTCAGCTTAATCTTTGTTCTGAAGAAAAACTCATTGTCCACATCACCCTGAATTCCAGAATTAAACCCATTATTCATTGATATTTCTTACAGAATGGATCAGCCTCAGGTTTCTTTTATCTTTGCACCTAAAATCTTGAAACTCCACAGCCACATGGCTGTGGTCTATCGTTGCATGTGGCCTATCGTTGACCTGCCTACAGTATAAACAGCACCATCTTTACCTTTTGTCATATATCTGAGACTATTAATTTGGAGACATGAAAACAATCACGCATTGGGAAGGAATGTTATTAAAATTAGAAAGTAGACTGCCTCCATCCCAGGAAGACATACTCTGCTTCTAGATATCCTAGAAATGACTATGGCAGAAGGAATTGAATACCCAGTAGGGACACTGTGTAAGTTGTGCAGGGAATCTGAGCTCCCATACAGCTGCTTACGTGACATGTGCTTTTTCTGATCACCAGGCGTGTACTCGGTGTCTGCAGGAGACTCGGTAATAGGGAATTGTGATTTTGGCCTGGGTGATGTTATGTTGCTTTCTGGTCACCAAGTACTGGATAACTGATGCCTTGCTTTCTCCACACAGCCCATGGAGCTATACACAGAAGGATGCAGTGTCAGAGATGGATGGTCGCTGTGAGGTTGAGTGCCTTTCCTTTGAAGATAAGATTGGGGGCTGTAGAGCTGAACTGACGCCACTTTGCTGCAAAAAAAAAAGGAAGAATAATTAAAAGCCAAGCCGGAGCTACAGGAAGTGAGAAGCAAAGATCCTCTGGCTGTGAGCTCCATGCGGCAAACATCTCTGGATTTATTCTCTTGACCTCCAACATGGGCATTCTTTGAATGAAGCTGTCAATCCAGCTTCTGACACTGCAGAGAAATATGAACTGTAGGCCGTGAGGGGCCTGGGGGAAGGCACTGTGTTATGGTGACCTTCGGAATCCTCACTTGCTGGCAGAGGCCCCCTTAATTATTTTATGGATTGATAAAGTGAGTGAGCAGATTAACAGATTAAACAGGTAGAATGGAAAGGTGGGACCATGGTTGAAATGTTCTAAAACCCTGGCTTCAGACAGAGCTGTGACCCTGGGTCTTTGTCGTTCAGACTCTGGTCTCTGTAATATGAGACGACTCAACCACATAGTACATGCCCACGTGATGGACACAAATTGTGGCCACCTTAGCAGTCCTGCTGGCTCATGCTTCTCCGGCTCCTTCACAGATAGCTGTTAGCATGGCTTCCCCTCCCTCTTCAATCTGGAACATCAAGTGCCATAATGAAAAGGGCCTGTGTCAAAGTTTAAGCTGGCCAAAGATTGGGTAGCGTCTTCATGCTGGCCTCTTGTAGTGAGAATGTAGCAGTCATGGCCTCTTCAAGAGCAGGGTTCCTAGAGATAGTCTAATTCAACACCTTCATTACAGCGGAGGAGATAGAGACCCCAGAAGATGCCACTGTTGCCGGCTTAGTCACAGCAACACTTTGGCTTTTGGTCTTATGTTCTTAGCATGTCCACAAAATGGGGCCCTGGCTGAGAGCAGAAGCCTGAACAGGGATTATTTATAGCAGCTCCGGTGAGCAGCTGGGTGGAAGAAGAAGTGGAAACAGCTGCAGAAGAGTTGGACACTTTCCAAGATCCCTCCTGTGACCTTGTGATCCTTGCTTGTCTGGGCTGATGGTAACAGCACACAGGTTTGCTTTTGCCCTTATTTGCCAAAATTCAGACTCCCAGCTTTCAGGGCTAGCAATATATATGTCATAGGCCACTGTCATCCTAGACTGACAGCACACTGCTCCAGAACAGAAGAAAGACAGCCCCTTGGCTCAGTCTGGAGAATGTCCTTACCTATTTGACTAAGCCTGCTTTCTGTAGAGATGTAAATAAAGGAGAGCAGAATAAAACACAACTTACTTCCAAGGATGAGCCAATTTATAAAGGCTGTAAAAAGAAATCAAAACATGTTTCTAAAAAATGTTCTGGTGCTGCTACATATCTTCATGGCTAATGGGCTGATGTTTTTATTCTGAAAACTATGCAAGAGACGAGTGGGTGGAAGAAGCTCTCTTTTTGCAAGTATCACAGGTCCTGGGGTCTTCCCAGAAGTTGCTTACCCAGGCCTCAGATAAAACTAACTGCCTTTGAGAATCTAAATGTATTTAGGCCTCATACCCTGTTCTTTCTGTTTTTTTTTTTTTCTCCTGTTTCCTTGCAAAATTAACAGTGGTGTGTATAGTGTCTTCCTCTGCTTCTCGACTTACAGAAACATCCTCTACCACCTTCAGCCTGCTGGGATTTCTCTTAATGAGGAGACCATGACCTCTTAGACATGTGTTGGTCACCATGCTCTTTGTAAAGACTCCAGGGGCACCCTCGGCAATCTATGGTTGGTATCTCTTGTTACCTCGATACATCGCAAGCATTTCACAATGTGGTCTGTCTCCTCCTTCATTCCTGTCTCCTCTGCCCTTGAAGATAGAAGTCTTCCAGCTACTTTCTTTCTCTTCTTCCCTGTTGTCCTATGTTCTCCCTTTCCTGCGATTGCACACACCCTGGATTCATCCATCTTCATATTACACATGTCTCTAAGCAATTCCAGGAGCTCCTGTGGTTTCAGCCTCTCCTGTTGATGTGGCATTATCTCCTCACCAGCCTTTCCAGGCTCCAAGCCTCCATTCTCTACTCCACTCCACGGCAGTGCATGGATGCCCTGCACACTGCATCTTCCAGACCTTGAGGCCAGTTGCTTCCCATTAGCCCCTTTAATGCAAGACATTGGCAGTAGACAGGAAAATAAGATGAAGGGTGAAGACAGTCCCTTTCATTTCCAGCTCTGGCCAGCAGCACCCCAACAGCAACAGATGGTTGGCTCCAGGCTCCAACTCCTTTTGGCTTTCTCAGCAGCCTTGCAATAACCCTTGAAGGAACTAACAGCACCCAGCACCCATAAAGGCATGGCTGGGCCACAACCTGTTTTGCTGTGTACCCTGGTTCTCCATGGCCCCTGTTTGGCCATATCTTCTCCTCAAAAGTCTGAACATTGGCTGCAGGATGTCTCCACCCCACTTGTCTGGGCCCCAGCCATGGAGCACTCCTTCCTTAAAGTCTTAAGCATCATTCATGAGCTGTTCTTGACTTAGAGGTCTGAGCACCAGCTGTGCTGTGTCCCATACTCACACATCCAGCCTTCAGCTGTAGGTAGCTAACACCAGGATTTCGGACCCCTGCCGCTGATAGCGCCTTTCCCATGTCCTCCTCTGGGCCCGTAGTTATTAATCTCTGTGGACATTTGACCATCTGCTACCTGTGTAAGCAATCCTTTGCATTAAATTTCGTGTTCTGAATACCCAGCATGATTTTTGTTGACCTAAATGAGCTTTGTCTGATAAAAATCCTACACTGTATTTCCGACTTCAACTTCATGCTAAAGTTTTACAGGGCATTGGTCTTCCCTAACTGGATCTCTGATGGGCACCCACAAATAACTAGTTTTTATTGCACTTTATCCCTTCCTTTCCAAAACTGATCTTCATTTACTGTTCTAGATCTTAGTAAATATTGTTACCACTTACTCAGGCACTCAAGTTAAAAATGACTTCCTCAGGCTTCTTGTCCCTTACAAATCACACAATTCCCTCACAGCATAAATGTACATAGATTATTCCCCAGTATGTGCAAATTGTGCCATACCTTTTCCTCCCTTCTCTCTCCTCACTAACATTGTTCTCATTTACCAAGAATTAGGGATTGGATATGGTTCTACATTTCATGCTACATATTATGCATATATGCACACACGCATACACACCCACAGACCGGGTTTCTTGTTCAATTATAAAAACTAAGGATAAGTGTCACACTCAGATTTACAAGAATTCTTAGAATATTAAAATGTTAGAGCTAGAAGTGGCCTTGGAGGTAATATAAATCAGTGTTTCTAGAGCCAAATGGATTCTAGTCACCTAGGGATGCTTGGGGGGCTCAATGGTTGAGCATCTGCCTTTGACTCAGATCATGATCCCGGGGTCCTGGGATCAAGTTCCACATCAGGCTCCCCAGAGGAAGCCTGCTTCCCCCTCTGCCTGTGTCTCTGCATCTCTCTCGGTGTCTATCATGAATAAATAAAAAAAATCTTTTTTAGAAAGTTGATTCTAGTCACCTAGAATATTTTTGAAAATCAGAGGTCTGTTCCTGACTCTCACACTTTCATATTCAGAATTCTTAAGTTAAGAATCTGAATTTTTAAAACCACATGTCCGATCAAATCTCCTGCATAGTGATGTTTGGCAACTATAGATCACCGACCAGAGGAGCATCTGAGATTTGAAAGTGCTCTGGTTCTGTGTCCCACACTTCCAGTTAGAAGCCAGAGTGGAGCTTCAGAACTCAAATCTAGAAGTTCTGTCTTTCAGCCCAGTGGTATTTCACTGTCCTGCACTTTTTGAAAAGGAGATATTGATAGGAACATAACAAATGGCTCACCTCCTTGCTCGGGAAAGAGAAGTTCAGACTTTATAGATAGATTTACTTATTTGTTTGTTTGTTTGTTTGTTTGTTTGTTTTTCAATTGAGAGAGAGCTGGTATACACAAGTGGGAAGGCAGGGGCAGAGGGAGAAGCAGACTCCCTGCTGAGCAAAACGGGGCTGGATCCCTGGACTCCAGGATCATGACCTGAGCCAAACGCAGATGCTTAACCGTTTGAGCCACCCAGGTGCCCTAGAACCTCAGACTTTCATTGGAAAATACATGTCCAGCAAAGTAACATAGAACATGGCAGTTTCCACAGCCTGATGGGAAGCCTGTGGGAGCTCAGAACAGAATGACTGAGTTTCACTTTAGTTAGCAGAGTCTGAAACAAGTTCTCAGACAAAATACCCTGTCCTCGTTCAAACCAACTTCTTGTCAATCTAGTCAAAATCACTTTAACTGACCTGAAAGATTGCTGTTCCATTTTATTGCCAAAGTGTCCGTAGCTTATGTTCCCATTTGACAATTACTTCCATTCAAAACTGCCCACTTCCATGAGCATCCAAAATAACAAGGACTCTCTGTCCTCCCTTGAAGGCCGTTCTGCTACCATAGGACACCCCTGTCCTCAGATACCTGTAGGGAGGTATTAAAATGTCCTCATGATGCAGGGACATTCTACTAGTCCTGGTGAGTGCGGACTGAAATGAAGTCATTTTCCACCTGTCTGTATGGACACCACCACCCATGAGAACCATTACTATCTTCGTGCAAATCTATTCTTTTTTGAACCAAGTCTCCTCAGGTAACAAAACAAGTTTATAAAAGACTTATTCAGTTTGAGAAACTGAGCACTTGAGAGAATCCTACACATAGGCCAAAGACTCCACGACCTACACTACCTACATCCCACTACGTCCTATGGGATAGTCAGTGTTTGAGAGACCATAGTTCCCTGGTACCTGAATGCTCCCTCCTGATTGTGTGCATCACATCTTAGGTCTGGTAAGATGGACTTGGATGAACTGCAGTCAGGGGCTTTCCAGGTGTTTAGAACCATCTGTACTTCATCAGTGAAACAGAACAGGAGATGGGTAACAGAAAATGGGGCATTTTCCTAACAGTGTTTTTTGTCTCCAAACCTCCTCTGCTTATATTCTCCAAGAGTTAGTGACTTTCAGATAATAGCATGACAGAGCCATG
This sequence comes from Canis lupus baileyi, assembly GCF_048164855.1. Lineage (NCBI taxonomy): Eukaryota > Metazoa > Chordata > Mammalia > Carnivora > Canidae > Canis > Canis lupus. Next base: position 6,378,060 of record NC_132852.1, on the reverse strand, counting down.
ATACAGCTCAGGGGCCCAGGCAATGGGAAATGATAAGGACATACTTATAGGAAAACTGAGTCTAAGAAAATTAGCTCCATACAACTGATCTTTGGGGCTTAAGTCATTTTTTATGGCTTTATTCCACCCTTGGCTCCCCCTGTTACCTTTCAACTCTGGTCTTCTCAAATGGATTCCTCCTGAGATTCCAGCTGACTCCCAAACCGAATGTGCCCTTCTACATTTAGGGTAGAAACAGGAACTAGAGGTCTTAACCATCCTGTCCAACCATGCCTTACCATAGCCTGCATCAGACTCCCTGCTTTTGACCAAGGAAAGAACTGGAAGTATAAAAGAGAACAGCCAGTATCTAAAAGTCCTGGCCAAGTATATTCAAGGAGGAATAGGCGATATTATTACACTTGAGGTAGGATATTTATTCATTTGTTTTGATGAACAGAAACCTAGGGTTTGCTGAAATGTATGAAGTAGACACAGAGGTGACAACAGTGCTTAATTACCAATGGTAGTAACTCAAAATGGGGGAAGAGTAATGATGACGGTGGTCCTGGAGTTTTTTATTAACACACATTGCAGACTTATGGACAAATGGGGCACACTCTCTAGTCTCAAGGAACCTACTAGATCTTCAATGAAACAATTATGTATACTTCACTTCTATATTTTCTCCATATATAATTTTACTAAGCAAAGTTATTTGCTTTTAAAGAACCAAGGCCAATTGTGAAAACTGCAGCAAAGTATTTTCATCAAATGAGACAATGAAGTATGTAAGAAACATAGAGAATCCATAGGGGTTTCTCCAGTGAGATACCACCATACGACTATTAAAATGACTCATTGTAGGTTTTAGGCCTCCAAACCTGTAAAAAAAAAAAAAAGAAAGAAAGAAATATTTTCTGTTGTTTTTAGTTACTAAGTGTATGGTAATTCATTACAGTGACAATAGGAAACTAGTGGAAAACTCAAGAGAACACTCTGGTGGGAATCCCAGGATGAGAGCCAAGAGACATCTCCATGCGACAGGGAGCAACATGCACAGCTGGCAACAATATTGGTTGTGACACCTCAGAAATCTCTGAGACAGAGTTCTACAAGATGATGAGATTGATGGACATACCTGATCAGACTGAACTTTTTAAGAGGGTCGAACAAAAGGCAGAGAGCTTAGGATTGAAACACAGAAAAGGGGGAAACAAAATCAGATATATTAAAAAAGAGAAAAGAATGAGCCCTGGGGAGAATGTCACGTCGAGCAGGACAGGAACTCTGTAGCGCTCTCTAAACAGCACCACTTCCAAAGCAAGCACTGACCACGGCTGTGCCTGAACACCCAGGGGATAAGGCTGGGGGCAGGGGTGAGGGGTGGGGAGATGTGCTTGTCTACTCTGACAGTTGGGGTTGGTGGTCCCTATTCATGGAGCTCAGGTTCCCTCCCCAAGAAGCTCTCCCTTCTCCTTTTATCTGCTCCATCTCTACTCCATCCTCATTTCAGGGAGTTAACTGAGCTATGCCTGGTTTTCCCTCTGAACGCCTCCTAGAAACCCTCTCCACATAGCAAGCTGCGGCCATTTCCGGGCATCCTTGGTCCACCAGAACCTCCACAAAGTTTTTAAAGAACACTTGGGGGCCCAGGGATCACTCGCCTCTGTGAAGATGATGGAGAAAGTTATCCTGAACTGAAGCATCCTCAGAATTATCTGCTTCAGCTCAGACCCTGAGAACTGATAGTGTCAAAACTTGAAATCCAACCAGGCTTCCCATGACCTAACTGAATCTCTAATAAAACTTTATGAGAGCTCCTGTAGGTCCAGATACCTCCTGTGATGAGCGGGAAGACATAGGGATTTTGTTCTTGGATGGCCAGAGTCGTCAAATGTTTTCGAGTCTACTTGGGAACCAAGGAGCAGCTCTTGTCTTCCTGGAGAGGTTTCAGCTGACACCTGCCCAAATATCCTTAGAATTTTGTACTTCAGCTCAGCGTCAGGGAACCACCATTGGACAATCTCAGCCAGCCTGAGTCCCTGGATATGTTTAAAGTCCTCTCGTTGTTCCAAAAAAGGGGAACTTGCCTTTTGAAGGCACCGGGTGGTGACTGCCCACCTACTCCAGCAACTTCAGCACTTCCTGGGTTCACCCAAAGGCAATATGAAACTCAGATGCTTGCCTTTGTCACCCCTGCTGGTCTGGTTGACAGAGGCTCACACTCCAACAGCCCAGAGCCTCTATATGCAAATATGGTTACCTGGACCTCCAGTGGTTGGATGGAAGAGGTGGAAGAAGGGCAATGGGATGCTAAGGCTAAGAAAATGCTGGGGTTTAGTGGGAGTCATAGCATGGTTCATGGACCCTGGCTGTGAGTCTGGCTCCTGCCTTCTCTGCATGCACCCTGGGCTGGCCAAATACTTGAAATCTGATGGGTATCATGTGGCTGGCCAGCCCCAGACAGCCCCCCTTCCACCTCCATTCTTTAAAGCTCCCCCACTGGGATGTGCACACAAGTTCCCAAGATCCCCCATTACCTGGACCTAGTTGGTTTGACTTTCTATGCCACAGGCTACCTGTTTTGGCCTTATGAAATAATTTTCTTGATCAGAACATGGGGCTCAGAGCCTGAGATACCCCAGGAAGAAGGTCCTGATATCTTGTGATTTGACAAGGAATTTGAGAAATATGTACCGGAATCTCCCAACTTCTTAGGTTTGTTGTAGGAGACTTGGCAGTATTAATTGCTTTAATAGCGTTAAAGTCACTGTGATCGTCCTCCAATCATTACATTGCTCTTGATTATTACTTTTACTATTATGTCTCTTATTATGGATTGTTCATGGGTGGTTGTTATAAAACACTGACTACATTTTCTATTCAAGAGGAGGGTCTGATATTTGGAGACCATTTCTGATTGTTCCCCAGAAGACTTTTACACAACGAGGCTACAGTTCTCCCACTCCACTGCTTGGTTTCCTTTCATGCGGAAACCCTCTCAGCATGTTCCACATTCCTCTCCTGAGGCATATACCCTCCATGAGGGCAGGGAAGCCAAGTGGATAATGTCCCCAGGTTGGCAGATCCTAGAAAAATGTACACGTTCCGTCCAGAGATCAGCACCATTCCCTGTAGACCTGGGAGAGTCACACAACCCTCCTTGCCTCACTAGAGCCCGCATAAAATTTCTAATGTCATTTGGGTGCCCTGCAACTGCTCTTGCAATCCAAAAATACTGGAAAACAAATTAGCAGGGGCCTGAGTACCCTCAAAATTTTGCCGCGGCCCGGCGGCAGGAGTGACCTGATGTCCTGTGTCCTCCCGTCCTCTGCCTTTCCCAGGGGAGCACCGGATCCTGGGCTGTGTCCCCCGGTGCCCTGGGCTCCGAGCCTGCCACACTGTGATTGACCTAAGTACAATGTAGCATTTAAAACCATCAGAGTCAATTTTGTGTGAAGTTAACTTATCCTTTATTACAATAAAACTCATAAGCCATTATACAGGTTAAAGGTTAAAGAAAAATGGAAAATATAGAAACAGTGAAATGCCAGGGGAGGGCAAGCCTCCGTTGGGCTGCAGCCACCACGAGCCCTGCGTTGGGAGCTGGGGCGAGCTCAGGGGTCGAAGCCAGTTGTTCCAGATGCAGGTGGCGGCTCTGGCACTCTGGGGACCCCGATTGCAGGTGCCGGGGCCTGCTCCTCCTCTGGGGTGGCCGCGGGTGCAGGGGGCTCCTCCAGGGCGGAGCAGTGAACTAGAGCAGTGACCACTATCTGCAGGGGCTTCACCTCCCCAGCGGGCGCTTCAGCGCGGGCCGAGCCCTCAGCCCCAGCAGCCGGGACGGCCTGGATCCCCGCAGGCCCCGATGGGGCAGCAGTCCCCACGGTCAGAGCTGGGACTTGCTCCTGAGCTGCTTCAGGGTGTTTTCCTTGGGCTGAAGCTGTAGCTCCAGGAAGGCAAAGTATCCCCATTAGGACGGACGTTCCACATGCCTCCCAAGTCAAGACCACTCTTCCCACTGCTCCACGTGCGTGAGGGCATGAGCCCTGGGAGGTGTCCCCAGGCTGCAGCCCGTGGGGTGAAGTGTGAGCCCACCCCCTGCTCCCAGCCCAGCTGCATGGAGGCTGGATCGGCGGGGCCCACCCTGTCCCCAGCTCAGTCACCCCCAGGCCTCCTCACCCCCAGCCTCTGGCTCCACTGTATGGAGGCGTCTGAATTGCTGGAGGTTACGCCGGGCACGGAGTTCCACGTCTGAACCTGGCATGTGCTGTCTTACGAATTGCAGAATTTTCATAAGGGAGGGAAATTCGGGGAGCTGACAAAAGTCGTCCCCATAATAATCCAGCCATATTTCCAGCATGCAGGAGATGGCCCTGTGGAGGGACAGGCGGGCACAGGTGTCAGAAGACAGGGCTCTGTCACATGCAGGTGTCCCGGGGAAGCCGTGCAGGACCCGGGGACCCGGCCTCCCGTGCGGGGTGTCAGAGGCCAGTCCTGCTCCTTGTGCCCCTGCCACCTGGCGGACCTGCCTGCCACAGGCCTGCTCCCTGAGGAGGGGCTGATATGCAGCCTCTGTTCTGGGGAGCCCACGCCCAGCGGGGTGACCATCACCGTCTCTCCTGGGGAAGCGGGACTCCCTCCTCAGCCTGGTCCCTGCCCACCTGCCCCTTGAGTCCACCGGCAGGCGTCCGGGGACTGGGGGCGTCTGGCCTGTCATTGCCCTCACTGCACACACTGTCGCTCTGGGAAGCTCCAAGGCAGGAGGGCTCGGGCTCTGTGTCCTGCCAGGCCTTGCCAGGAGCCGCCCAGGACCGCCACCTTCCCTCCTGTGGCTCTGGCCTGCCTCCCTCCAGAGGGGCCCCCGGGGGTGTCCTTCCACTGACTCTAATCTCTCATCTCCCACAGGGTGGGGGCCGCCTGGTCTGGAGGCCTCACCAGCCCTCCTGAGCACCTGCTGTGCCCCCAGGTCCAGGTGCCACCAGATTGGGGAGTGCGATGCTCCCCACCCCCTCTGCTCTGGGCCCCAGGTGTGGGGCAGAGAGAGGGTTGGGGGGCATGGAGAAGTTCTCCTTAGGGGTCCCAGTGTCTCCCACCAAGACCGCACCCCATCCTGGCTCTCCTGCCCTCTTTTCCAGAAGGGGCCTTAGACCTTTACTCTGTCACAGGAATTGCAGATGTGTGAGGTGAGGGTGCAGCCGCCCCCCCGCCCCACAGCCCCTTCGCTGCCCTCCTGGAGAGGGAAGGCCCTCCTGCAGGAGCCGGAGTCACTCACAGTTTCCAACGCTGGACCGTGTCGTCGTCACCACATGCAGCTACGATGTACCCATATCTAGAGGAGGGCGGGGGCATCCCATGAATCGTCCTGTGGACGTGACCTCTCATAATGGGGGCTGTCACCCTCTGACCCCTGACTAGGCCGGAGCCCCGGGGGCCGTCAGCTCTGTGCGTGGGGCCACGGGCAGCTCCCGGAGAAGTGTCCGCACCTGCTGGGGCCTCCTGAAGGCTTGAGCATGAAAGGGCTCGGCAAGGCCCATGGCCCATAACCGAGTGGGCCCGGGGTGCCCCGGGGTCCCCCGGTCTGGTTGCCCAAGGACACAGACCCCCGATAGACTCTCAAACCTCCCTTTCAAATGGGAAACAGGCCGCTCAGGACCCTGGTGACGGGGTGGAGGAGGCCCAGGCCTCATGATGGGGGAGGAAGACAGCTGCTGAGCACAGGCACAGACCCTCTGGCTGACCCGGGGCTGCCCTCCAGGACCCCGCTAGGCCCTGGGGGACCCTGCTCCAGGCGGGGGAGCAGCCCGAGGCCGGGAAGCTCACACCATCCCCAGCCTCCCCAGCAGCAGGTGGCACAGCCCTGGGCTGCGGAGGGGCAGGTGCTCACTCGGTGAACAGCAGGTCCAGCACCTCCTCCGTGGTGGCGAATCCACGATACTCGTCTAAGAAGCTGCAAATGGAGATGACGTCCCTGCGCTGCAAGGCGAGCAGCAGTTGTCGGTCTTCGTGCCCCAGCAGCTCCGTCCGGCTGAGCTTCTTCGGGACAATCTGATGCCCCTTCCTGGCCGCGGCCCCAGCACCCTGAGGTGGGACAGAGGGGACGTGCAGCCTGCAGGGAGCCACCAGGAGACCTGGGATCCCGCCCCGGCAGGCCCTGCGCTGGGGCCCCGTGGGCTTGAGGAGCTGGGGCTCCCTCTCCCGCTCAAGCTCCCTGCCTGTCTCTTACACAAACAGGACCAACTATGCAATAGAGAAACAATCTCAGAGGATAAATGTTCAAAATATTTGGATCAATACGAGGACCTCAAGAGACACAGAGAGAGAGACCGAGAGAGGCAGCCACACAGACGGAGGAAGAAGCAGCCCGTGCAGGGAGCCCAGGCGGGGCTCGATCCCGGGCCTCGGAGATCAGGCCTGGCGGAAGGCAGGCGCTAACCGCCGGGCGACCAGGCCTCCCCTGAGGGCTCTATTCTGATGTTCCCACACATCTGTGCGCAGGGACTCTGCATCTGGCCCTGGCAGGGGCAGGGCCATGGGGGCAGGTGTGGGGAGGAGGGGATCCAGACTCATGTGGGAGCAGGAGTGTCGGGGGGCCCAGGGGGTAGCAGGCTGGCTTCTGGGACCCGGTGCCCTTCCTGCCACATCAGGGCCCGGGTGTCGGGGGTCCCAGCCCCTGCACTCACCCTGAGCCCGCGCTGGCCTCTGTTAGCTGCGCAGGGCACCTCCCTGCTCCTGGAGGCGGTGGGGCAGACGACCCCTTCCTCCCGCTCGCGCCCCATGTCCCGGGTGGAGCTCTGTGGAGACAGTGCCGGCAGTCAGGCAGGAGGCCTCAGCGCCTGGTCTGGCCCCCTCGCCTGGGCCGCACCCCCAGCTGCCTCCACCCAGACACACCACAGCGCAGGCGGCACCCACCGCCCCTGGAGAGAGGAAAGGGATGTGGCTGCAGGGCCTCGGGGTGACTCCGGGGGGGGTAGAGGACCTCAGGAACCCTGTTTCCCCCCTGCCCACTGTGACATCATGGTGACCCTGAAGGAATCCCCGGGGAATGTGCCGCCCTGCAGCGTCCCCCAGCCTGCATGGGACCTGCCCACACATTCCTGGTACCCTGAACCTGAGGAGGAGGGGATGAGGCTCCCAGGATGGTGGCACAGGGGGCCTGGCCTGGCCTGCGCTGTGTTACCTGACGGCGCCTCCGGATCACCGCCCTGACGCCTTGGTATCTATCCTGGAGCCAATGCCTACAGCATTGGAACAAGCGGCTCCCCCGGGGTTCCTGGGAGCCAGAGCCCCGAGAGGTGGGCCGGCAGCAAGAGAACATCCTCCAGTAGCAGATGTCTCCAGCCAAGTGAGCCTGAGCTGGGGCTGCACTGGATGCGGGTGCCTGGTTACGGGGGTTCCAAGTTCTGTTGGGCTCTGTGACACGGAAGTGACCTCACTCCCTGGGACCCCCTCCCTGACCCACTCCTGGAGGAAGCTGCAGGGGCAGTGCTCGTGCTGCCAATGCTTCCCCCCTCCCTGCAGGCGATGGCCTGTGCACACAGGGACACGACCGCAGCCCTGTCCACAGGCCCCAGGGAAGGACTGTGTGCACCCAGGACCCCAGCCTGGACACACGCCTGGGTTCAGACATGACTGTCCAGTCTTCCCCGGTTTGACACCAACAAGCCGTTGTGCCCATGGGGATGGTCGGCGTCTTGACTGTGGGACAGGGAGTATCCTAGCGGGTGCTTCCCCCAGATGTCCCCAGGCCACTGTGGCCTCATATCTATGACCTTGGAGGCGGGTGTCACCTGCAGGACATACCTCCACCCACACGTTCTTCCTTGGTGTGTACATGCGTCCAGGTCCACGAGGTCCTCTGTGCACACACGTGGGCACCGGTACCCTCATTCTGGAGGCCCAGAAGGTGACAGTCCCCTTGGGCAGGGATGGGCAACAGCTTCCCAGGATCCTAGGCTCCTGAATCCAAGGCAAACCCTGCAGAAGGTGTCGTCTGGTCTCCTGTTGTGATTCTGAGTCTCGGGTTGTGGATTTGCTCCCGAATGGGACCCTCTGTGCCCTGTGACCCTGGGTCAGGTGTTCAAAACTGCAGCTATTTCAGAAAACCGATCTATTCCTCAACTTTCGATTCATGAGTTACACATCCAAGAAGACTGACTCCACACAAATTATTCCAAATTTAATGATATCTATGCTGACACGCATGTTCACTATCTCATGTGCTATTTAGAAGAGTCCAGAAGGGGGTGGTTGTCCTATGTCTTCTGGAACGCTTGCTTTCACAGAACTGAAGCTCCAGTGCAGCTCGTGTGCTGACTGTGTCACAGCGATGGGGAAGGCTATGGGCCATGGGGCAAGCGCTCAGGAGGACAAAGGATCAGGCTCTGGGCCAGGCCACGTGCAGACATGTTCATGACCAGGTTAATGGAGGACATTGTGGTGTTTGTCCAAACGGGGGCTCCTGTGTTTCCTTTTTCTCTTCTCTTGGACATGGAGCTATTCACCAGGAAGCAGCAGCCTTGCAGGCAGGACTTTCTAGGAAAGAGAGGAGTCAACATGCCTGTGCCAATGTCATTTTCAATGGATTTATTCACAGGCTAAGTCATTTGAAAACACGAGACAGTTACATTTAAAAACTACCATGTACTGGGCCAAGACAGTCCTGCCTTAGTAGTTTCTGTGAAATCAGGTGCAGAGCGGCAGGAAAGTCATCTCATCTCCTATTATGTGAAAGTGAATATGTGCATTGTGAGGAATGAGAAATTTCTAGGTGTATGATGGAGAGATGATGGAGGAGAGATGGATGACAGGGAGGCTCGTCAGCGATAGATGGACACACAGTCGATGGAGAAATAGATAGGGAGTAACATTGCTCTTGAGAGCTATTCCTCAGCCCTCCTTCCCTGCTTGGAAGGTCCTGGCCAGGGGTGAAGCAGGAGGACCCATTACTCGCAGGGCAATATTATCAGAAACTTCCTGGCACTTACAGGGTCACAACCTGATCTACTCTTTTCCAAACCAATATTGACCTCCCAGTAGGGCCTCCAGGCTTCCAATGAAAGCCATGGTTTCCCCAGGTGCAGGGGCTGCACAGGGGATGAGCAAGGACTGCGGAGCATTGGAAGCACAGCACAGGAAAGATTTTTCTCCTTTCCTCAGCAGGCAGTGTCCAGCTGTGGCAACATTAGAGTTGCAAGGTGGGAACCACGTCCCCAGACCTTCTGTCAATACTCATCGTGCCTCTGCAGCTCTAGCAAATGCACACGCTGCAGCCCAAAGTGTGGAGCTGCACACCTGCCAGCCTGAGCAGCTGCACAAAGTGGGGTCCTCCTGGAAGCCTAGGAACAACTTGGGCTGGCCAGCGTCGCCCTCTGCTGGTCTGAGCTCACGGTGCAAGGCTCCTTCCTGTGACCTCCCCTATGCAATGGGAATAGGTGGGTGGACTTGCTCAGGTGTGGATAGCACAGGTGGGAGAAGGTCATCCGGGAGGTGCTGGCCACAGCGTGCAGGGAGCTGAATGGATGATTCTGTGGGTTTTCATAGTGTGGGTGTGTGAGCGTGTGTGTGTGTGTGTGTGTGTCTGAATGCAGATGTTAATCCAGCAGAGGTTTGGATACAGAAATTTATACACATTGACTTGCATATGTGGATTTTTCTGTGGCTTTTTCCTTCATCATTCATGTGTCCTGCCCTATTGCCATTTCACTTAAGATTCCTGTCACTTCAGATCAAATCAACAATAAAAGACACTTCATTGGATGTAGACATTCAAAATCTAACTCCACTTTGTGAATTTAAACCCTTTAATTCCAAAAATACTTGTCAGTCTTCATTCATCTAGAATTCCTGGATCCAGGGCTGTAGAGGATGGTTGGTTTTCCAAAGCGGCTCCAGCCAGAATGACTGACACAGGATTTCAGGGCACAGAGAGAACTATTTAGGAGGAGATCCACAGCCCAGGCTCAGAGTCACAACTCGACTTAGACATGATTGTTGTCGGAGAGAGAAAATTTCAGGAAGAGTGACAGGTCACTCATCACTAGAATTTTCAGGGTAGTTGGGGCTTTGGAGGACAGGGGTGTGGGATGGGCAAGGTCTGCTCTTCCTCCAGGTAGACCCTCTTTCCTGAAACAAACCCCCAACACACACAGATACTCAAAGAATACACACATCCATACATAAAGGAATGATTATAAATGCTGTATTAGAAAGTCAAATGGTTTTCCACATGTATTCATACCTCATTAGGTCTGGTGTCAATGTATTTTAACTTTTTGAAGCAAGTGACACATATTTATTTTACGTTATAAAAGAGAAGAGGATACTTTCTCTACATGTGTGTGGATTCCTCAGGATAGGAAAACCACCAGCTATGCCTGAGCATCCTCTATTAAATAAGCAAAGGTAGAGTCATCAGATCCTGCTACATCAGTTAAACAACAGTTGAGCAAGAAGCGTATTCTATATCCGATTTGAAAATTCCCAAATAGGATTCGGTGCATTTAACAGAAATTAGGAGGACGGTGGGCGTTCCGGCTTCCGATAAATGCATCCGTATCTACTGTTGGATTTGAAATAAGGTATTGTCATCCTCTAACCCTGTTACTCTGCACATCATAAACTCAAAATTGATTCATCACAATACTTGTATTTTCATAATTACTTACTGAATATATTAGGCTTTGTGTATGTACCAACTCCCCGAGGAACCTGAGATAATTGATTATTGTTATCGCAAGAATAAATATATTTAAAAATTCAGTGAGCTCAACTGTGTAAAACACTGGCAAAATTACAATTGCAAAGAAATAAGATAGTGAAGGGGCAAGATTGTCGAAAACTGGGGACCTCCGCTCAGCTGGATCCTTGACGGTAGGTAGATGCTATCCGATCGTTGTGAAAAGGTAGGAATCCCACCTGACGTTTAATAAAAGAATTGCTGGAACTCTTCAGTAGAAAAGCGACCACCCTCTGCAAGGTGGGAGATGCGAGACGTGAATCCAAAGTGATATATCAGAAGGTGAATGGCAGGGCGGGCAGTTTACGCACCCCAGAATCGGGAAAGGGAAGGGCCACAGAGCCCACATTTCAATCTGCCTTAGCAATCTGATCCGGTGAGACACAACCTTGCCTGAAATGAGCTCAGGTGGTGAAATGGGCAGACACTACTCTGGACACAGTGTCTCAGAATTCTCAGAGTCCCAGAAAGAATGGGGGTGCCCACGGGGGTGGAGTTCCCAAGCCTTGGGGTGTGGACACTGGTCATGGCCAACAAGAGTGCAAGGTGCCTCACAGCTCAGTTGGCCCTAAAACTGGAACCACTTTGCCTAATCGGCTGACCACTCTCCACATGGGAATCCTGCAAAGGACAGGGAAGTGGGGACCCTGCCCCTTCCCCTGGGATAGGCAGAGAGTGTAGGTGCACCACCGGGGGACAGCTCTCAGTGCAGAGACCCTGGAAGGAACAGTAACAGGGCAACCCTCTCTCTTCTGGCAGACTGGTCTGGGCGCCCACCACAGGCGTCTGCAGCATCTGGCACACCCCAGTGACTCCTGCTTGGCCCTGAGTGCTTACTGAAGAGCGGGACCCTGATCTTTCTGCTCTCAGGCTGGAGATCAGATTCCAGCCATTTCGTGTTGGTCTCCTAAAGAGGCACAGGGGGCTTTCAGGGAACAAAGCCACGCAGGAAAACCAGAAAGAGCTCACAGTGAGCCCAGCCCCGAGACAAGGGGACGTGTAAACCGGACCAGGAACAGACCCTGAGCATCAGTGCAGCAGGCCCCTCCCCCAGGAGATCAGCTCACAAGATGCCATGAACACCATGTGTATGGACATCAAAGGGCTGCGTATTCCAGGTGGGGACAACACAGTATAGAGAATGTGACTGTTCATCTAATGATTCCTATATCTGCAGTTTAAAATTCCGTGATGCTTTTTTGTCTTTTTCCCCTTTTCCACTGGTTTCGTGTTTTCTCAACTCTTGGATTTTAAGACATTTGGTAACTTCAATTTTTTACACTCATATTTTATAGATACATTCTTTATGTTTGGTTCTTGTCACTGGAATGAATTTTATTGTTCTCCATATATAAGTTTTGCTTCTTGACAATTTGAGATTTAGTGTCTCAGGCTCATGGTATATCCATAACCTATGCCAGCTTGTCCAGATAACTCTGTCTTCCTCCATATCTGGATGAGAGTGGATTTTCCATTGGGAAGATAGATTTGGTCTGGTTTGCTTTGGTTTGGTGTTTTGATGGCAGGGAAGAAAAGACACGTGAGGTGACTAGAGGGGAGAGCACAGGCCTGCTCAGACCTTCTTCCGCTAGCCTTTCTCCCTGGTCTCCCTGGGCACATGGACCAAATCCCCTTCAAGCACATGAAGTGCCAGTTCTGCTGGAGAGCCCAGCCTGAAGGCCCTTTGCTCAAGCCTGCCTGCATCCTCACCCCTGTGCCCTATACACCTGCAGGTCCAAGGATCCTTAGGCTACTTCACTAGCTCCAATCCCGACATCCCCTGTGAGGATAGGCCTTCCTACCCTTGGACCCCTGGGATCCTCATAGGCTTCCAGAAAGTAGGGAATATTTCTGTTGTGGCATGCATCCCTTGAGTGCCCAGGAAGCTGCATTTTCCTCTGAAGCCATGAGGCAGCAATAGGGCAGCTTTCATGGAATGAGACAGGGGCCTGAGGCTCCAGGGACCAGAATCTGACCCGGGTCACATAATGATTGCATGAATGGGAGTTACTTAGGGCTTGAGGGTGGGAGAAGGATCCCACACCGTGGCTTCTCTACTGCCCTCTGACTTTTAAAAGCCTAGTGTGCACATCGAGGAGCTCCTCTACCCTCCATATGCACAGAGAGAGGGAACACCCTTGAACAGGAGCTCTGGAGTGAGGAAAGAGCAGTCAGTTGTTTTTCCTAAAAAAGAAATCCTCACGACACAACTATGGATGTGCTTTGGTTTGGTTTCGTTTGGGTTGGTTTGGTTTTGCTGAGTTTCATTTGGTTTGGTATCACATGGTGTTGTATTGTTTCCATTGGCTCACTTCAGAGATATGCCTGAGAATGAGGGACAGAGAGAGAAAGACAGACAGTCAGAGGGAACTACCCAGTCCTGGGTACTGTGCTATTTGGACCATTACATGCCCACTAGTCAAACTTTGCCTTCTTAGGAAATCATCTGGAGAGAGATAAATCTCCATGCTCAGGCCTCTGAAAGGAAGCATCATTACCCAACATTGAAGTGGGTTTCAGGATATATAAAGAATGAAACTGTCAACTCATCCCATTACAGACCATGTGCGACCGCGGCCCCATGTGGAGCACATGGCACCCATACTGGATGCTCAGGGATCCACATTGCCTGGCTAGTACTTCACGCAGAACACTGGGTGTGCAGGAGACCCTCAATGTCTACGTATCCCCTGAACCTATCAAGGAGCATGAGAGGCAGCAGGCTGTGGACCCAGGATTCCCATGCAAAGGAGCTGAGCAAGTGCTGATTCCCCATATCAGTCCAGGAGGGGCCACGTCCTCAGGTCCGCAGTCACCCCCTCAGGGTGCTTGGGGTGGAGGATAATGTCCGAGGCCAGGAGCTGGCTCATTTGCTCTCACTGTCTTCTGAGGATGAGGACACCTGTAGGTCACCGTGGAGGACACTCCAGGGGCCACAGACACAGGCTCCGTCCGACAGGTGGGGGGCAGGAGGGCCCTGAGCAGGGCCTGGCTTCTCGGGAGGAAGGAATGAGGGAGCTGTGAGGAACCGGGAGCTCCAGCAGCTTCTGTTCAATCTGGTGAAGACCATTCTCAGGGGCTGAGTGGGGGCCCGCGCAGAGGGCGGCCGTGGGGGCTCGGTGCACGGCTGCAGCGTTCCCAGGTGAGGTGTGGCAGGTGTGGGCTGGGGGCCCTTGCTTGGATGGAGGGCAGGTGTCTTCCTGGTCTGCGGGGGCCGGGCTGTGCATCCATGGGCACGTCTGCTTCCTGGAGGACACAGACTCCCCAATATCCCTAGAGGGGCTTCCTCAATGATCCTGCAGGTGTGCTGGGAGGGCCTCCATCCCGGTTTTTTTCGGGAGTTCTGGGACCTGTCTAGGGGCATCTGGGCACATTTCTTGCCTGGCGTCTGGAGGGGCATTTGGGAATTGTCTGCAATGCGTTGCTGACAGCGGGACGGGTGTTCTCCTCAGGATACTTGGGTGGTGCCTGGGTGTGTCCCAGCCCATGGCCCTTGGAGCCAGCCTGGGGACCCTCAAGGGAGACTCTGCAGGGCCTCTTGGCTCTCTGCTGCACAACCAGGCTGTCAGCCCTGACACAGGGTTGGCGAGCCGGCAGAGGGGTGTCAGTGATCGGCACTTGCTGGGCACCCCGAGGTCCACCAGGTGGGCTGAGGCTAACTTTAGGGCTTCTGAGATGAGAGGTGGAATGGGACGGGAGTCTTATGTCAGGGGGCTGAGTACGTGGTTCCATCAGCAGGGCAGGCTCAGGGATAGAAGGCCTCCTGGTGGTGTAGACGGGCATCGGCATGTGTGGACACTGTGGGAAAAGAGAACACACAGGACTCCATGAGTTTGGCCCCGGCACCAAGGCAAAATGAACATTCAGGAAAGAAAGAAAGAAACCAACAAATGGCCAGGACCCTAGTAACCACCCCCTCCCCCGGAACAGGGAAAGAAAGAGTTGGGATCTGTTGACCTAGGAGTAGGGAATCTGGCTGCAGGGCTCGTCCAGAACAAAGGCCTGACAGGATGCTGTTGATGCCCTTGAGACATGGGGGGGACACGCAAAATCCTGCCTCACAGCGATGCTTCCTCCATTGGACCAGCGCTTCCATCCTCTCTGCTCATGAGGAGATAGGAGTCCTGCTGCTGGAGAGTCATGGTGGGAGCTCCTGAGTGGGGATGGGCAGTGTGGGATGATGTGTCACAAAGGACAGCGGCCTGTTCTTCTCTGAGGTTGGTATGTGCTCCAGGAGTGCCCGCCAATGACCTTCACACGTCAAACAGCCAGTGTTCACACACATAGAAGGTGGGAGGCTACATCATGGGCACCAAGGGAAAACTGGGTGCAAATCCACCCTACTCAACTGCCACTGGTCAGAGAGGAAGTGGAGCCCCGCTTCCACCAGGAGGCCCATGGAGCCCAGGGAGTCCCCAAGGGCACAGTCCGGGAAGCAGCGCACACTCACCCTCACATAGTCACAAGATTCCGTGTCTTCCTTCCAGGTGCGCTTCTGCCCCTCCTGGGGTCTCCTGGGGAACCTGTGGAGCAGGGCCTTCCTCTGCTCGGCTTCTTGCCTGCACGAGAAATCAAAGCAGGGAAAGGAGTAGGAACTCCCTTCCCTGGCTTCCAGCCGGACACCTGCTTGGGGCTTGGGCCAACCTGGTCCTTTCCGTCCTCAGCCAATCTACGCCCACCTCTGCCCCTCGTCCTACTACAGGGAGCTGAACAGGTCGTCCAGGCAGTTTCTTACATACAGAGTCTGAAAGGGTCTGCCTTGGCATGTGCCAAGCTCCATACATTCACTGGTGCAGGGACACTGCTCCAGCCACAAACCCCACACCAAATCAGCAGGGACAGCTCCATCACCCAAATGTGGCCCCTCTTAGCCTGGGAGCTCCTCTGGCTGCCTCGCCCTGCCTGGCTCTGCCCGCAGTCGCCCTGCACACTGTGCATGCACACGGACTCGGGGTCTGTCATATCAGCCCTGGCGTTTGGGTCACAAGCCCCATTCCTCACCTTCGTCTCCCTGCCTTCTCCCTCTCAGCCTGGTTCAACAGCCCAGCCTGGTGCCGCTGGCCCCGCTGACTCCCCGGCTCCACATTCTCCTTCAGCCTCCTGGAGCCCAAGGCAAGGGGAAGGAAGGTTGCACCCCAGTGTGTTACCGGGCATCTGGTGCTTGGTGCTATGTGTTCAAGGTCCCGCGGTCTTGTACAGGTAAAATGAGGCATATAAACACTGGATTTAGGATATAGACTCTTGTAGGAAAGGGAGTTTCAAAGGAGTGTTTCCCAAAAACATTAAACCAGTGAGAGAATTCCTGTTGTGGTGGACCCGGGCCACACCAAGGCAGAAACTGGTATTCATCAAAACATTCACAATCTTTGTAGATTGGAATCATAGTCCAGAGAGATAGAAGTGGAGAAGCCAAGCAATGGATGCCATATTCCCAAATAATTGGTTTCAGCTACAAACATTCTGCTGGTGAGGAGAACGAGTTCCTATGTGATACCTGAGCTCCTTTGGGAAAGTGATCTTCCCTGTCCTAGAGCACTAACGTCTAACACTCCTTGGCTCCCTTGGGGTTACTCAAAGGAAAGGACATTCAAAAAGGTTTCCTCTGAACATAGAAACTCTGAACAAATTCTGTTGAGAAAGGTGCAGGGACAGTTGAGGTGGTTGAGAATAATCTGAAAGTTGCCTGTTGTGGGAGGCAAGAATAGGAGCTGGGCTGACCTGAATGGTCTCCGTCAGGGAGGGACCACACCCAAATCCCGTAATCCAATCAAGCAATTAGAGTGGATTAGAGGACTTTGTGCCTTATCCCAGGGCCCAAAAGCCATAAAGGTGGAGGTGAGGTTCACTATCTGCCATTTGAAAACGGCTCAGTGAGAGGAGCATCCCTTTGCGACCTGAAGCTCCTGGTTGAATGTATCTTGTGGACACTGTTTCTGCAGACATGGAGGCTGCCCACCTCCACCCCTCAGAGGAGCCTCAGTTCAGCGCCTCTCCCAAACCCCAGTCATACTGGTCAAGGAGAGGCGGTGCTGAAGTCCACGGAGGACCCTCTGTGCCCGAGAGGACATCTCCTGCATCAAAGACGCTCTCCTCCCCGACTGACCCGTTGGCTCCCGCATCAGCAGGGCTGCCTCCCACCAAGACGCCTCTGAGTTGGAAGAGCCTTTCCCAGGTGGGAGCCGGGCTTCAGAACATGGGCAACACTTGCTATGTGAATGCGACCCTACAGTGTCTGACCTACACAGAGCCCCTCGCCAGCTACATGCTGTCCCAGCAGCACGGGACCACCTGTAGGAGGCAGACATCCTGCATGCTGTGTACCCTGCAGGCTCACCTGATGCGGGTTCTCTGCCATCCTGGACGTGTGCTCCGGCCCCTGCCACTCCTGCTCGCCGCCTTCCACAGACACAAGCAGGAAGATGCCCATGAGTATCTCATGTTCATTCTGGATGCAATGCAGCAAGCATGCTTGCCTGAGGACAAGCTCTCAGACCCTGAGTGTCCTCAGGACAGCACCCTCATCCAGCAACTCTTTGGGGGGTACTGGAGGTCTCAAATCCAGTGTCTCCACTGCCAAGGCATTTCGAGCACTCTGGAACCTTACCTGGACATCAGCCTGGACATCGGGGATGCTCACAGCGTCAGCCAAGCTTTGGAGCAGTTGGTGAAGCCCGAACTGCTGGAAGGTGAAAATGCCTACCATTGTAGTAAGTGTCTGGAGAAGGTGCCTGCGTCCAAGGTGTTGACTTTGCACACTTCCCCGAAGGTCCTCATCCTGGTCTTGAGACGATTCTCAGACTTGACAGGCAACAAAATGACTAAGGAGGTGCAATATCCTGAGCGCCTTGACATGCAACACTACCTGTCTGAGCAGAGGGCAGGACCCTTGGTTTATGTGCTCTATGCCGTGCTGGTGCACGCTGGGAGGAGTTGCCACAGCGGACATTACTTCTGTTTTGTAAAGGCAGGAAATGGCCAGTGGTATAAAATGGATGATGCTAAGGTCAGCGCCTGTGATGTGACTTGCGCGCTGCGCCAACCTGCCTATGTCCTCTTTTATATGCAGAAGACTGATCTGGAGAGAGACCTTGGGAGGGAGTCAGTCGAGGAGGGAGGACTCGCATCTCCCGAGGCAGACCCCACGGTGGTGGGTGAGGCCTCAGGAGAGCCGGCAACGGATCCCTCCGTGAACCATCCTGAGTTGGAGGAGCGTGGGGAAGAGACCTCAAGGCAACAAATGACATTAGACCAGTGGAGATGCCTCCAAGAATGCAACCGCCCTAAGCCTGAACTTAATGTCAGGAGAAGAGAAATTGCTCTTCCTGCGAACGCAGTCATCCTTCACCACTCCAAATACAGACCTGAGATGCCGAAGAATCATCCTCAGCAGACCGTCGACCTGCTCACCACTGCGGCTGGGATGCTCCCACCTCAGGTGGCCGGGGACGTGGCCAAAGTCCCGCGTGTGCCAGGGAGAGCCCGACCTACCAAGAGGACGAGCAAGAAGGGACAGAGTTCTGGGGAAGCAGTCCAGGGATGTGTCTCCTAACTTTGGTGCACATGGGCGCACACACCCATACACACAGCGTCACTCACACACTCCAAACCCGAACACAGACCCATACTGGAAATATTTTGTGTTATGTGAAGTGTGTGTTCTGTATGTATGGAAGAACCATCTATCTGGTGTGTTCATGGGATATGGCCTTCAACTGAAACTAGGAGACACTGATATTTAAACCTGGGTCTTTGTCATGATCTTATATTGGGATAGTGTGGATTTCATATGGGGTGTATCGAGGAACCTGCCTCTCCTTCAGCCTTGTGGAGAGTGGGGGCCACTTGCAGGTGAGAGGCAGTGAGCAGTCAGGGTTGAGAGTGGATATGATGCTGAGGACCTGGGGTTGAAGTCAGTATGTTTGACCCTCTCATCATGCTCCCCACTTCCCAATGCTTTTCTTCTATTTATATTGAAAGAATTTTGTCTGAACACATAAGTATGTATTGGGTCTTGCTAGCGATGTGTCTTGGTCAATGCTTGGAAATTGTAGGAAGGAAATTAAGTGCTTACTTTTGGGGCAATAACTGCATCCAGACCTGATTGAACCACAGTGATTTTATTATGTTCCCTTCACTCTCTCCCACATTAAGACTGAAGAGAAGCAAACTAACAAGGGCTCTTATTCCAAAGGGAAATGCCCAGCCTCCCACTGAACATAACTTTTTATGACTATTTTGCTACCATCTGCTCTGTGGCACCTCCTGACCCAGAAGCAGTGGACTCTGGATTTCAGACCAGTTCAAATTCAAATTTGGACCTGGGTTGATACCTCTGGAAAACAGTGCCAAGTTCATGAATCTAGCAAAAGCTTTTTGAGGTCAGGTTATAGGTGTTCTGTGTTATCATTTCATTTCTTACAGAGGAGTTTGACAAGTTCTTTGTAGAATGGAAATTATTGCATGACCAGCAAACGCCTCTGAGTGTGACCGTAGATGTGCAGTTGTAACATCACATCATAATGTTATTTTCACTCTGTATTCAAACTTGGACATGCACCCTTACTGGAGAGTAAGGGACAATAGGATCTGTGCAGAAGAAATCACGCTTTTTTTTTTTAGATTTTCATGTAACAAAAACAGATTAGAGATATAAAGTGTCAGGGTTTCTTTCATGTCTGGAAATTGTGTTTCTTTTGACCAATACAGTTTACTGTGTCATAAAAAGTGAGGGAACCTGTGTGCATGTCTTGCCAAGAGTTCCGTAAGAGGACCTGCAGGTATCCCCGTCCTCTGAAGACTGTCATAGGGAATGAGACAGCTCATGGACTCGGGGACTTGTCCTCCACAGCAGAGGACCCTGAGGAGGTGTCTGTGGGAATGAGGATATGTCTCCACCTGGACTGTTGTGGTGAACCAGCAATTACTCCGCTGAACTGGATGGAAACGGTCAAGTCCACCACGTGCTGAGTGTCCTGCTTTTGTGCGCCTACACATACACTCCCCCCACTTCACAGATGCTACAGTTTTTCGTTAGGTAAATCTATAGGACTGTCAAAGCATGCTTCCCAATCCGGAATGTCAAGTTTGTCTTAGTGAAATCCATTTTCTAACAAATGTAGGGAAATCATCCTGGCAATTTGTAACTTGGTTGTAAACAGAAATTAACAAGTTAATCTGAAATTGTTTTATAAATGTCTGAATTTCTGATTTAGAAAAAGATCCCATCCAGAGTTCTGCAAATTACACCATGTTTTCTCCTAGAAGACATTTTCTGTACTTGTTGATATTATTTCTCTGAAATTGTTATGCAGAATATTGCATCTGCTTTGTTTGTTTTTGCTCTAAAATGTTATTATGAAGTTGTGTGGTTTTTTATTCTTAATAAAAAATTCCCACATATGATTTGGTGTGCAGGCTTTTTCTCCCCAGTATTTCAGAACCTTGAAACAGTTGTTTTATTTCCAGGCCGGCTCCTCACAGAGCCTTCTTTGCCTGCTTCCCCTGAGTGGAATTCCACAGCCACCTCTAGGTCACCTGCAGCTCAAATTCATATCCTCCCCCCATGGGAATTTCTCACTCCTACTCACTGGCTCAATATAGGGGAAGCGCCAGCAGCCATTTAAGAAGAAATGCAATGGGACATAGGGACATTATTTTTCAGGGTCTCTTCAATTATGAGAGCTCTGACCAGGAAGATGCTTGTATGAGAAATTAAGGGGGAGGAGTAGATTGAACCAGAAGCACACCATCTCTGCCCAAGGCTAGCAGAGACCCCTAGGAGGGATGACGGGAGATGGTTGGATAGCACACTGTGGGGACGGTGGAGGCTGGGCAGTCAGCAGATGGATTCTCTGGTTAGGTGTCTGGACGTCAATGCTCATCCTGTCCAGGTATCCATTAGTCAATCGAGGGGTGTCTCTCTATATCAAGATCTATTAGTCATGAGGACAGACCAAAGAATCTGCAGAGCGACCCACAGAACAGATTCACGAGTTCTTTTTTTTTAAAGATTTATTTATTCATTCATTCATTCATTCATTTATTTATGATAGACAGAGAGGGGGGCAGAGACACTGGAGGAGGGAGAAGCAGGCTCCGTGCCCGGAGCCTGACGTGGGACTCGATCCCGGGTTTCCAGGATCATGCCCTGGGCCAAAGGCAGGCGCCAAACCGCTGAGCCACCCAGAGATCCCCAGATTCATGAGTTCTTTCCTGGGAAACTGGAATTGCCAATCCTGGATGGAGTTCTAGGTGGACCTCATACCTGTTTCCAGGCTACAATGTGTTGAGTCCTGGCTCCATCAACCTGCGGCAAGATTTCAGGCTGGAATTGTTTTCACAATAGAAATCTGGGCTGAAACTGAGTTTTGGGGACAGCCCCAAGGCTAGATTCCATGGCAGTATATGGAGGTTTAATCTGGGAGGCCACATCCAATTAATGATCTGTGAGCTTGACAAGGAGGGTAGGTTCCTGGCCATGGTGGGTGAATGTAAGCAGAAGGATTACCTGACTCCCCTTCCTGAGCTTTTCTGTTGTCCAGCAGGAGAAAACAAAGTCAGGACTTTTCACAGGAGATATCCTAGGGCATGTGTCTCGTGGCAGGTTTGAGCTCAGGCAGGAGACAGGAAACAGCTTCTAGGGAGATTGTCTCCTCCTGTGAGGTGTGCATCATCCCATTACCAGCTGCTCCAATAGAAGACACCACAGATGGACCACATCTTAGCTCTGCCTCTCCACTTCATAGAAATCAAGCACAGTAAAGGCATGGAGATGAGAACAATCCATTCCACGGTGATATTATTAAAAGTGCTCATTTTAATGGGAAAAGAACCCCACCCCTGTGGTGATAAGGGGACATAAAATACATTAGCCTCCTGTTACCAGAGGGTCAGATGAGAAGGTTTCAATACAGTGTTTTAGTTTCCTTAGAAGAAGCCATTGCATTCACTCTTCTGGCAGTGGACCGAGCTAATCCTGTCTTCAGAGTGTAGAGATAGAGGAACATTCCTCAGCATCTTAAAAGCCATCTACGGAAACAGCTCAGCAAACATCATTCTCAATGGGGAAACACTGGGAGCCTTTCCCCTAAGATCAGGAACAAGGCAGGGATGGCCACTCTCACCCCTGCTATTCAACATAAGATACCTAGGAATCAACCTACCCAAAGAGGTAAAGGATCTATACCCTAAAAACTACAGAACACTTTTAAGGAAATGGAGGGAGACACAAAGAGATGGAAAAATATTCCAAGCTCAAGGATTGGAAGAAGTAATATAATGAAAATGTCAAGGGTACCCAGGGCGATTCACACATTTAATGCAATCCCTATCAAAACACTGAGGACTTTCTTTAGAGATTTGGAACAAATGATCTTAAG
Source organism: Canis lupus baileyi (assembly GCF_048164855.1). Classification (NCBI taxonomy): domain Eukaryota; kingdom Metazoa; phylum Chordata; class Mammalia; order Carnivora; family Canidae; genus Canis; species Canis lupus. Next base: position 6,355,965 of record NC_132852.1, on the reverse strand, counting down.
ATTTGTGTGGAAATAGAAAAGACCCTGAATAGCCAGGGGAATATTAAAAAGAAAACCATAGCTGTCTTTAAAATTTTTAGTGATACTGTGTGTGATACACGATTTGGAATATATATGGAATCAATACATTTTGTTGCATTAGGGATTTTTCCATTTGGAGACATCTCAGTAAATCAGTTCCACATGGTGGCTCTAGCATGTTGGGGCTCACATGTCAGCGATCACACAAAAGCAAAGAATTGAAGGACACATGGAACCTGAAGACTCCATAAGCAAGGGAGGGAACTCGGGGAGAGAATGGAATTTTAAGAAATCCCTCACGGAGGAAGAGCATGGAGTGAAGACACTCTGGGTGCACAGACGGGAGACGGTGGTGGATAAGGAAGAGCCCCGCCGTCAGGAGGGAATCCGATGCTGCCAATTCCTTCCATTATGGCTGCTTTTGCCCTTGGAGTGTCCTAGATAATGTCTGCTTGAGGGCCTTGCTGTCTCATGCTTCTTACCTGGAAATGAAAAATAACGCCAGACATGTGGGTCTCAGGAATGTGGGAGGGAGCCCCGAATCCAGCAGCACGGCCACTGGGGAGTCTCCTTGAGAATCTCTCTCCCTCTCTTTGTCGGGCCCCCTCTCTCCCGCTACTCTGTGGTCTCTCTCTGGTCTCTCCCTGTCTCAAACAAATAAACAAATAAATCTTAAACAGAAACAAACAATGAAACGTGTTCATGTCTTGGCATCTATGTCCCCACATCCAAGTCGATTAGATCCAGGGAGCCCGGTGTTACTCAGTATTTCAGGGTGTGGGAAGCACTGAGTCCTTTGCACTTTGCTACACTGACCTCCTCTCTCGTGTCCGATCCACCTCCCAACTCAGAGACATTTTCAAGATTTTTCCAACAATGTGGTTTGGTATTGGGGTCTGCCGTGACCAGTCTGGATCCCTGCTCAGTGAGAGGCTCCATCTCACTCTCCAACTGGCACAGATCTATCCGCTTAGCTCTCTATCTCAATCTGTCTGATGAATAAATAAAAATTTTAAAAACCCTGATATTTTCTCTACAAAATTCAAACTGTCACATTATTTTTCTAATAACTGTGATTCGTGAAAGTTATAATTCATTCTTAAAGGAAATAATGGAAACATTAAATGCATGTATATGTCACCAAAGTTTAAAACAGCATGAGAATGGCCTCCCAAATCATAAGAATCTGTATAATCACGCATTAATTACCTTTCAACAATGCATTAGTCAATCTTGCCCCTAAGAAATATAATTGTTACATAGCACCCATTAGTTAACCTCAAAACCCACATTCATTCAGTGGAGAATGTCTTTCTGAGGTGTCACCCAAGGACCAATATTGGAGTGGAAGTGATCTGAAATCCTGTGCCCACCTCTTCCTTGTCAGGAGATTGTTACACAGACGGATGACTGTCAAGTGTTCTGGACAGGTTAGAGTTGCTGGGATATGGAGCAATTCCTTGTGGGAGATGGGTCCTTGCCAGGCACCTTCTCTTCAGTCAAAGGTGGGGGTGGATTGTGAAGGGGCTGTGATTCAATCAACATGATCTAATCAGGCAGGATGCATTTAACTCCTGAAATATAAGCATTTCATTGCCTCTTTGCATTTCCAAATATTATCAAACGCCGGGTTTATAGGTTAACTTCTCAATATATATTTTGTGCCCATAATTTCCTGAAAAGAAGTCTGTCGCCATACAAGGCTGTAGGTCATTGACTTACACGGTAGTTTGTCATTTCTTTGTGTAGGTGCTCTGGGTTTTCAAATCGGTGCTGGTTGTATATGACCAAACACATTGCTGCCAACACTCCACCCACGCTGGTTTGGACAAATGGTCTTTCAATATAAAGAGAAGATAAGCAATGGGATGAGGGATGCATGAGGACACGGTCAGACATGCTCACACTGACCCCAGGTCCTCAGCATCATTTCCACACTCAAAGCTGGCTGCTCACTGCTTCTAATCCTGCCACCTTCAAGTGGCCCCATTTTTCCCCAAGGCTGAAGGAGGGGAGGATTCACCCAATGTGCTTCCAACTGTGCTAAATCCATCTATTACTAATATCCATAACCTATACCAGCTTGCTCAGATAACTCTGTCGTCTTCCATATCTGGATGAGAGTGGATTTTGCTTTGGGAAGATAGGTTTGGCTCTGTTTGGTTGGGTTTGCTTTGGTTTGGTTTGGTTTGGTGTTTTGATGGCAGGGAAGCAAAAGACATGTAAGGTGACTAGAGGGGGAGAACAGGCCTGCTCAGACCTTCTTCCGCTAGCCTTTCTCTCTGGACTCCCTGTGCACATGGAAGGAATCCTCTCAATTGCACATGAAGTCCCAATTCTGCTGGAGAGCCCAGCATTAAAGCCCTATGCTCAAGCCTGCCTGCATCCTCACCCTTGCGCCCTATATTCCTGCAAGTCCAAGAATTCTTAGGCTACTTTGCTAGTTCCAATCCCAGCATCTCCTCATGATGATAGGCCTTCGCACCCTTGGACCTCTGGGATCTTCTGAGGCTTCCAGAAAGTAGGGAACATTTCTATTACTGCACACATCCCATGAGTGCCCAGGAAGCTGCATTTTCCTCAGAAGCCATGAGATAGCAATAGGGCGGCATCCATGGGATGAGACATGGGCTTGAGGCTCAAGGGGCCATACTCTGACCTGGGTCACATAATGATTGCCTGAATGGGAGTTACTTAGGGGTTGGGGGTGGGAGAAGGATCACACACTGTGGCTTTTCTACTGCATTCTGACTTTTTAAACCCTAGTGTGCTCATAGAGGAGCTCTTCTACCTCCACCTACAGGCATCTGCACAGACAGAGGGAACACCCTTAAACAGATGCTTTGGAGTGAGAAAAGAGCAGTCAGTTGTTTTTCCAAAAAAAAGAAATTCTCTAAATACAAGTATGGAGGTGCTTGGTGTGGTTTGGTTTCATTTGGCATGGTGTTGTATTGTTTTTTCCCATGGGCCCATATCAGAGATAACCCTGAGAAAGAGAGACAGAGAGAGAATGAGATAGATAGATAGATAGATAGATAGATAGATAGATAGATAGATAGATAGAGACTGTGGCCTTGGTCTCGTGCTATTTGGACGACTTGTCAACCATTGCCTCCTTAGGAAATCATCAGGAGGGTAAAAAATCTCCTTGCCCAGGTCTCAGAAAGGAGGCATCATGATCCAACATTAAAGATGGATCCAGAATATGTATAGAGGGAAACCACCCACTCATCCCATTAAAGACCAACCTGTGACCCAGGGCCCATACAGTACACAGGGCTCCCTCACAGGGTGCACAGGGTCAATGTTCCCTATGCAGTACTTCACCAAGGAGACTGGGTGTGCAGGAGACCCTCAAAGTCTACATATCCCCCAAAACTATCACGCTGTTGTCTCCTCTCAGTTAATTAAGGCTGGAGGAATTAAATTAACTATAGAGAGTTTCAGAATTGCTGAGATTAAAAAAACCCAGAAACCAAATCAAATGAAACACATGCACGCTATTCATCAGTGGTAACATTTTATTAAGGGAAATAAAACACTACACACGATTCTAAATTATGGCTGAGAATAATCGAAATGCGCAGATGAAATATTGCCCATCACAGTGCCCACAAAGCTACCACCACAGTCTAGAAAACTCATCTCAGGAGAAAACACAGTGTCCATTTGCAGAGCCCACAGGGGCTGTTCGCAGCTGAAAACCCAAATGCAGACATGTGTATGCCAATGAGAGCTTAAAGTCTGAGTTTCTATTTCCATTGGAGTGACAAGTGCTCATTCGAAATTCCCTCCACTTCTTGGAGAATCTATTTGCTGAAGAAAAAATTGACATTCCAGAGGGAAGAGTAGCCTTCTCCACAGCACACGGATTTCCCTAAAAAAAGGGCATTGTGTGCCTTTGGGGTTCAGTGTCTGTGCACGGCCCCAGGAGCATGAGAGGAAGCAGGCTGTGGACCCGGAAATTCCCATGCAAAGCAGCTGAGCAAGTGTTGATTCCCCACATGAGTCCAGGAGGGGCCACGTCCTCAGGTCTGCAGTCACCCCGTCAGGGTGCAGTGGGGTGGAGGACAATGTCCGAGGCTAGGAGCTGGCTCATTCGCTCTCAGTGTCTTCTGAGGATGAGGACACCTGTAGGTCACCGTGGAGGACACTCCAGGGGCCACAGACACAGGCTCCGTCCGACATGTGGGGGGCAGGGGGGCCCTGAGCAGGGCCTGACTTCTCGGGAGGAAGGAATGAGGGAGCTGCGAGGAACCGGGAGCTCCAGCAACTTCTGTCCATCTGGTGAAGACCATTCTCAGGGGCTGAGTGGGGGCCCACGCAGAGGGCGGCCGTGGGGGCTCGGTGCACGGCTGCAGCATCTCCAGGTGAGGTGTGGCAGGTGTGGGCTGGGGGCCCTTGCTTGGATGGAGGGCAGGTGTCTTCCTGGGCTGCCGGGGCCCGGCTGTGCATCCACGGGCACGTCTGCTTCCTGGAGGACACAGACTCCCGGAAATCCCCAAAGGGACTTCCTTTATGATCCCGGAGGTGTGCTGGCTGGGGCTCCATCACGGTTTCTTTCAGGGGTTCTGGGACCTGTCTAGGGGCATCTGGGCACATTTCTTGCCTGGAGTCTGGAGGGGCATTTGGGAATTGTCTGCCAATGCGTTGCTGACAGCGGGACGGGTGTTCTCCTGAGGATACTTGGGTGGTGCCTGGGTGTGTCCCAGCCCATGGCCCTGGGAGCCAGCCTGGGGACCCTCAAGGGAGACTCTGCAGGGCCTCTTGGTTCTCTGCTGCACAACCAGGCTGTCAGCCCTGACACAGGGTTGGCGACCCGGCAGAGGGGTGTCAGCGATCGGCACTTCCTGGGCACTAGGACGTCCACCAGGTGGGCTGAGGCTAACTTGAGGGCTTCTGAGACGAGAGGTGGAATGGGACCGGAGTCTTATGTCAGGGGGCTGAGTACGTGGTTCCATCGGCAGGGCAGGCTCAGGGATAGAAGGCCTCCTCTTGGTGTAGACGAGCATCGGCATGTGTGGACACTGTGGGAAAAGAAAACACACGGGACTCCATGAGTTTGGCCCCGACACCAAGGCAAAATGAACATTCAGGAAAGAAACCAACAAACGCCCACGACCTTAGTAACCACCCCCTCCCCCGGAACAGGGAAAGAAAGAGTTGGGATCTGTTGACCTAGGAGTAGGGAATCTGGCTGCAGGGCTCGTCCAAACAAAGGCCTGACAGGATGCTGTTGATGCCCTTGAGACATGGGGGGGACACGCAAAGTCCTGCCTCACAGCGATGCTTCCTCCATTGGACCAGCGCTTCCATCCTCTCTGCTCATGAGGAGATAGGAGTCCTGCTGCTGGAGAGTCATGGTGGGAGCTCCTGAGTGGGGATGGGCAGTGTGGGATGATGTGTCACAAAGGACAGCGGCCTGTTCTTCTCTGAGGTTGGTATGTGCTCCAGGAGTGCCCGCCAATGACCTTCACACGTCAAACAGCCAGTGTTCGCCCAAATACCAGGCATAAGGCAACATCATGGGCACCAAGGGAAAAAAGTGTGCAAATCCACGCTGCTCAACTGCCATTGGTCAGAGAGGAAGTGGAGCCCCGCCTCCCCCAGGAGGCCCATGGAGCCCAGCGAGTCCAGAAGGGCACAGCCCGGGACGCAGTGCACACTCACCCTCACATAGTCACAAGATTCCGTGTCTTCCTTCCAGGTGCGCTTCTGCCCCTCCTGGGGTCTCCTGGGGAACCTGTGGAGCAGGGCCTTCCTCTGCTCGGCTTCCTGCCTGCACCAGAAATGAAGGCATAGAAAGGAGAAGGAGCTCCCTTCCCTGGATTCCAGCCGGACACCTGCTCGGGGCTTGGGCCAACCTGGTCCTTTCCCTCCGCAGCCACTCTACGCCCACCTCTGCCCCTCATCCTAACTATCGGGAGCTGAACAGGTCGTCCAGGCAGTTTCTTACATTCAGAGTCTGAAAGGGTCTGCCTTGGCATGTGCCAAGCTCCATACATTCACTGGTGCAGGGACATTTGTCCAGCCGCAAACCCCACACCAAATCAGCAGGGACAGCTCCATCACCCAAATGTGGACCCTGTTAGTCTGGGAGCTCCTCTGCCTGCCTCGCCCAGCCTGGCTCTGCCCGCAGCCGCCCTGCACACTGTGCATGCACACGGACTCGGGGTCTGTCGTATCAGCCCTGGCATCGGGTCACAAGCCCCATTCCTCACCTTCGTCTCCCTGCCTTCTCCCTCTCAGCCTGGTTCAACAGCCCAGCCTGGTGTCTTGGGTCCCGATGACTCCCCGGCTCCACATTCTCCTTCAGCCTCCTGGAGCCCAAGGCCACGGGAACGAGGGTCGTGCTCAGTGTTTTATGGGGCATCTGGTGCTTGATGCCTTGTGTCCAATGGCGCCACAGTCCCTGCACTTCACCTGTGGGAGGAAGGGGCAACGGTCAGTGCATCCACTCAAATGCCAGTGAATCTGTCAAGCACACGAATGGGAGGCCATCCTCATGGAGTGGCACATGGGATGAGGACAGGGGACATCGTATCTGCTAGTGAGGTGTCAGTATAGTGAAGACCTCTGGATGCTTACTCCCCATCCCGTGGAAGAAAGGAAAGGGGAAGAGGGATTGGAGGTGTCAGGTTGAGGACAGGTGGAAACATCATTAAGACTGGGGACAAACACAAGGCTCGATCTGATCTTATGGTGCCCTGGGGCTGATGCTCAGAGCCTCTGAGTGTCCCAGTGTGTAGCCTGGGGGATTTCCTGCCCATGTCACGATGGACAACTGAGTCCGGGCCACGATCTTCTGGGAGCCTAGCCTGTCTCAAGACTCCTGGCAGAGCTCCTGCTTCAAAACCCATGCCAGCCTCCCCACTCACCCTGGGATCCTCCTCCTCTGGACTGGGAACTCTGAGGGCCAGTCCTGCTATCTGTGGCCTCTTGCCTTTCTGGGGTCTCAAGGGACTGTCGGGCCCAAGGTGGGCATGACCAGCCGCCATCAGTCCCACCTTCTGGAGGGACAAGTCAGTCTGCTTCAGGGATGGGTTTCAGGTAGCCTGAGGGAAAAGAAACAAGAGAGTCCTATTCACCTGACCTAGGCGTCCTCACTGTACCATCTTCCCAAGAGGCCTTAGTGAGCTTCAGGACAGTGGTGCCAAACACATTTCCCCCTGTCACTTCTCTTTCCTCCTTCCTGCCTACGCTCTCCTGGCCAAGCCACATCCCCGCTCTGAGGAAGGCCGCCCTTAAGGAAGGACTCTTGTTGACACTATCATTAAGTCTCTCCAAATCCCCTGTGGGAACAAAACCAGGGACGGGACCTCTCCCGATTGAGGTCCAGTGGGATGCACCATGGAACACGCAAAGGGCAAAAGCGTCAGGAAAGTGGGCTTCTCTCTCATATCTGAATGCCCCTTGTGACTCCAGAGGAAGCCATAGTTAAGTCCAAATTCATTGGGAAAACACATTCTTCTCTACTCGATGGGAAGCTGCCCATCTGAACACTTCCATTCCATGTGTTCGTGGCAGTGCCCCCAATTAACTGCCATTGAAGGTTTGGGAGGTGAATTTCTTTTCACCTTGGGAACCAGGTAATTCTTCTATTGAAAAAAAGGTCAAATATTTATGGGACAGTGAGTGTGTGTGTGTCTGTGTATGAGGGAGAGTGATCACCTGAGCTGTAGGAAGGACAGAGGGAGAAGCAGACACTCAGTTATCAGAAACCCAGTGAGGGCCTGGATCCATCTCCAGAGCCTGAGATCACAACCCGACCCAAGTCAGTCCCTGAAAAAACGGAGCTGCCCAGGCGCCCTGATCCTGTGTCTTCTCTATGTCTGCAGGGGTTAGTGAGACATTTACAGGCCTTCTGTCCCTGCTCGTCCACCCCCCCACACCAATGTGACACCTGAGGCCCCATTCCACTGGCATTGGAACCTCCGGGTGTCCAGGGCATTCACAGCCATGCCTTGGTTCAGTCTCTGTCCTCAGAACATGTTAGACCAGAAAGAGTCCTTAACCCGTGGAGGAAGGGCCAATCCCTCCATCATTTCCTCACTGTCCCATTGCTCGGTCAGGGAAGGTAGGACCAGTGGCCCGAAAACTCACCTGAAGTGCACTTGTGGTCCTCACGCCCATCAGGAGAGGCTGAGAAAGGTCCTGGACAGACTCCGCTGCAGGAGACTGGGTGTCCCGTGGGAGAGAGGGATGGTCAGGAATGGCCACTTCTGTGCTCCCGGACTTTTATACTGCCCCAAGGTCACGTGACATTTCAGCCACTTGAAAGACATCCACCTAATCCTCTTAGCTGCTGCAGGGATTGAGCCAATCAGCAGCTTCAACAAGCTAATGATGTCCTCATGAGAGCGATTTCTATGACTCCGTGTGTGCCTGTGTGTGTGTCTCTGTGAATGGAGGTGTGAGTCCATGTGGATTTGGTGGAGATTGGAATTTCTGCAAGTGAAATTATATTGGTACATTTTAGCATCGGAATTAGCCTCAGGACTCATGTTTCCTGAACTATTGGTATTTTACCAACACTTCTGCTGAATTTAGACCTAATGGTATTAAAAATGGGGTCAGGGTTTGAGGTTATTCAAGATGTTATATCCATTTTGTCAACTAACTTTCAGTTAAAAACTGAAATATCATAAAGAGCAAGATCTTCCAATCGGCTATAATTGCTTGATTGGATTAAGGGATTTGGGTGTGGTCCCTTTCTCATAGAGACCTTTCAGGCCAGCCCAGGTCCTAATCTTGACTCTCTCATCAGACAGCACCTTCAGGTCTTTCTCAACCTCCCTAACTGCCCCTGCTCATTTCTGAACCGAATTTGATCAGTTTCTATGTTCAATGGATATCTCTATGAATGTCCTTTTTCTTCCTCAGTAACCTCAAGCGAGCCAAGGAGTGTTAGTCGTCAGTGCTCTAGGACAGGGAAGATCACTCTCCCAAAGGAGCGCAGGTATCACATAGGAACTCGTTCTCCTCACCAGCCAGAATGTTTGTAGCTGTAACCAATTATTTGGGAATATGGCATCCATTGATTGGCTTCTACACTTCCATCTCTCTGGACTATGATCCCAATCTACAAAGATTGTGAAGGTTTTGATGAATACCAGTTTCTGTCTAGGTGTGGCCCGGGTCCACCACAAGAAAAATTCTCTGGCTGGTTTTATGCTTTTGGGAAACATTCCTTTGAAACTCCCTTTCCTACAAGAGTCTCTATCCTTAATCCAGTGTTTATATGCCTCATTTTAACTGTTCCTCAGGGAATTCCACCCCAATATCCTTTATATTCTCTTGATTCAGTTGGAATATGTTGTAGGCTTGTGCCTTTTTCCACATTGTGGGCTTGGCAGGTGTAGATGCAGGTAGGAGGGCACCTTGTTAGCTTGTGGTTTGAAAGTGTCATTATGGCTTCTTCCGCCCACAGAATTGGTAGTGTCTGCTGAAACATTTTTGAGTCGTCACGACAATTCATTCCTACTTGTGACCATGATCCTTTGCATTGGGAAAGGAGGCATCTTTGTGCAGGATAAAATAGTGAAGAATAATGAAGTATAGGAAATTGTATAAGTCTAGGAAAGGTTGAAACCTAAGTCTATTTGTCTTCTTTACTGACCAGAGGCCAAGAGAAACAGGAACATTTTGACAGGCCTTGGTCAGTGACTGGGCTTCACAAGCCCTGGGGCCCTGGTGAATTCTTGATGTTCACTTGTCATCCCTGGACACTAAGAGAATAAAAGTGTCATCTCTGAAGCCACCATGTTTTAGGATATTGATTCTGTACCCATGGAGTTCAATAAAAGCTTGTGTAGGATGTTCTATATGATATCTCCATTTTTACCTGAAAGTTTTAATCCCTGAGCCTAACCTGCCAATGAAGACACATACTGAGACCCCTGATGAGACTGTCCAGTCCCATTCCACATCTCCTCTGAGTAGCCCTAAAGTTAGCCTCAGCCCACCTGGTGGACCTCCCGGTGCCCAGGAAGTGCCGATCGCTGACACCCCACAGCCAGCTCGCCAACCCTGTGTCAGGGCTGACAGCCTGGGTGTGCAGCAGAGTCTCCCTCGAGGGGCTCCAGGCTGGCTCCCAGGGCCATGGGTTAGGACACACCCAGGCACCACCCAAGTATCCTGAGGAGAACACCCGTCCCGCTGTCAGGAACGAATTGGCAGACAATTCCCAAATGCCCCTCCATACTCCAGGCAAGAAATGTGCCCAGATGCCCCTAGACAGGACCCAGAACCCCCAAAAGAAAGCGCGGTGGAGCCCCAGCTAGCACACCCGCAGGAGCATCCAGGGAGCCCCTGTGGGGAATTCAGGGAATCTGTGTCCTCCAGGAAGCATTCACGCCTGTGGATGCACAGCCGGGCCCCCGCAGCCCAGGAAGACACCTGCCGTCTGGCCAAGCAAGAGCCCCCAGCCCACACCTGCCACACGTCACCTGGAGATGCTGCAGCCATGCACCGAGCCCCCTCGGCCGCCCTCTGCGCGGGCCCCCACTTAGCCCCTGAGAATGGTCTTCACCAGATTGGACAGAAGCTGCTGGAGCTCCCGGTTCCTCGCAGCTCCCTCATCCTTCCTCCTGAGAAGCCAGGACCTGCTCAGGGCCCTCCTGCCACCCACCTGTTGGACGGAGCCTGTGTCTGTGGCCCCTGGAGTGTCCTCCACAGTGACCTACAGGTGTCCTCATCCTCAGAAGACACTGATAGTGAATGAGGCAGCTCCTGGCCTCAGACATTGTCCTCCACCCCACTGCCACCTGACGGGGTGACTGAAGACCTCAGGACGTGGCCCCTCCTGGACTCATGTGGGGAATCAGCCATTGCTCAGCTGCATTGTGTGGAAATTCCCGGGTCTACAGTGTGCTGCCTCTCATGCTCCTGGAGCCATGCACCCACCCCCAAAACACACCTTGTACTTTCCTTAGGGAAATCCATGCACTATGACAAAGGCTACTCTTCCATGTAGAATGTCAATTTTATCTTCTGCAAATAGATTCTCAGGCCTCGCGGCGGCTCCCTGCAGGATGCATGTCCCCTCGTCCCACCTCAGGGTGCAGGGGCCTTGGCCGGGAATGGGCATCTGATCGCCCTGATGAAGTCCAGCCGGACGGAGTTGCTGGAGCACAAAGTCCGACAACTGCTGCTCGCCTTGCAGCGCAGAGATGTCATCTCCATTTGCAGCTTCTTAGACGACTATCGTGGATTCGCCACCACGGACGAGGTGCTGGACCTGCTGTCCACCGAGTGAGCACCTGCCCCTCCGCAGCCCAGGGCTGGGCCACCTGCTGGTGGGGAGGCTGGGGATGGTGTGAGCTTCCCGGCCTCGGGCTGCTCCCCCACCTGGAGCAGGGTAACCCAGGGCCTAGCAGGTCCTGGAGGGCAGCCCTGGGGCCTGGCCTGTGGCGGGTCGGCCAGAGGGGCTGTGCCTGTGCTCAGCAGCCATCCTCCTCACTTGTGAGGAGACTTGTGCCTCCTCCACCCATCACCAGGGGCCTGAGCTGGCCTGTTTTCCCATTGAAAGGGAGGTTTGAGAGTCCATCGGGGGTCTGTGTCCTGGGGCAACCAGACCGGGGGACCCCGGGGTGCCTCAGGCCCACTAGGATATGGACCATGGGCCTGGCTGGAGCCCTTTCATGCTCAAGCCTTCAGGAGTCCCCAGCAGGTGCGGGCGATTCTCTGGGAGCTGCCCGTGGCCCCACGAACAGAGGTGACGGCTCCCGGGGCTCCAGCCTAGTCGGGGTGAGAGGGTGACAGCCCCCATGATGAGAAGTCACGTCCCCAGCACAATTCATGGGATGCCCCCGCCCTCCTCTAGGTATGGGTGCATCGTAGATGCGTGGGGTAACAATGACATGGTCCTGCAGCGCTGGAAAATGTGAGTGACTCCGGCTCCTGCAGGAGGGCCTTCCCTCTCCAGGAGGGCAGCGAGGGGGCTGTGGGGTGGGGAGGCTGCACCCTCACCCCACACATCTGCAATTCCCGTGACAGGGTAAAGGTCTAAGGCCCCTTCTGGAAAAGAGCACAGGAGAGCAGTGGATGGGATTCGGGCTTGGTGGGAGGCATTGGGACCCCTAAGGAGTCCTTCTCCATGCCCCCCAACCCTCTCTCTGCCCCACACCTGGGGCCAGAGCAGAGGGGGTGGGAAGCATTGCACTCCCCAATCTGGTAGCACCTGGACCCGGGGGCACAGCAGGTGCTCAGGAGGGCTGGTGGGGGCTCCCGGACCAGGCGGCCCCCGCCCCGTGGGAGATGGGAGATTAGAGTCAGTGGAAGGACACCCCCGGGGGCCCCCTCGGGAGTGAGGCAGCCCAGAGCCACAGGAGGGAAGTTGGCGGTCCTGGGCAGTTCCTGGCAAGCCCTGGCAGGACACAGAGCCCGAGCCCTCCTGGCTTGGACCTACCCAGAAGACAGTGTGTGCAGTGAGGGCAATGACAGGCCAGATGCCCCCCGTCCCCGTACGCCTGCCGGTGGACTCAAGGGGCAGGTGGGCAGGGACCAGGCTGATGAGGGAGCCCCGCTTCTCCAGGAGAGATGGTGATGGTCACCCCGCTGGGCCTGGGCTCCCCGCACAGAGGCTGCATCCCAGCCCCTTCTCGGGGAGCAGGCCTGTGGCAGGCAGGTCCGCCAGGTGGCAATGGGACGAGGATCAGGACTTGCCTCCAACATCCTGCAAGGGATGCCGGGTCCCTGGGTCTTGCAGGGCTTCCTCAGGACACCTGTGAGTGATGGTGCCCTGTCTTCTGACACCTGTGCCCTCCTGTCCCTCCCCAGGGCCATCTCCTGCATGCTGGAAATATGGCTGGATTATTTTCGGGATGAATTTTGTCAGCTCCCAGAATTTCCCTCCCTGAGGATGATTCTGGAATTCATGAGGCAGCGCATGCCAGGCTCGGACGTGGAACTCCATGCCCGGCGTTACCTCCAGCAATTCAGACGCCTCCAGCAGCGGAGCCAGAGGGGGTGGCCGAGCGGGGACAGGGGGTGCCCGGCGGATCCAGCCTCTATGCAGCTGGGCCGGGAGCAGGGGGTGGGCTCACACCCCACCCCACGGGCTGTGGGCTGGGGACACCTCCCAGGGCTCTTGCCCCCACACATGTGGAGCAGTGGGAAGAGTGGCCTTGATTTGGGAGGAACGTGGACAGTCTGCCCTGATGGTGATACTTTGTCTTCTTGGAGCTACAGCTTTGGACCGAGCAAAACACCCTGAACCCGCTCTGGAGTGTGCCCCAGCTCTGACCGTGGGGCCTACTGCCCCGTCGGGGCCTGAAGGGATCGAGGCCATCCTGGCTGCTGGGGCTGAGGGCTTGGCCTGCGCTGAGGCACCCACTGGGGAGGCAAAGTCGTCACTGGTCTAGTTCACTGCTCCGCCCTGCAGGAGCCCCTGCACCCCTGCGAGCCTGGAGGAGGAGCAGGTGCCACCCCTGCTCTCGAGGTCATGGATGTGCCCGAGCAGCCTCCTAACTCGATGGAGCAACCAGCCATAGGACCGAAGCAACCCTGTGAACCACCTCGGGAGCCCGCCCCAGCTCCGACTGTGGGGCCTGCTGAAGCTTCAGGGTGATGGAGCTGGTCCTGGCTGCTTGAGCTGAGGACTTGGTCAAAGCCGAGATGCTGGCTCCTGAGTTTAAGGTAGTGCAGATGCTGGTCGAACCTATGATTCCCTGCCCTGATGAGGAAGAGCCACCTGCACCCGCGGCCACCCCAGAGGAGTAGGCCCAGGAGCCTGCAATTGGGGTCCCCAGAGTGTCAGAGCCACCACCTGCCTCCGAAACAAGCTGCTTCGACCCCTGAGCAGCCCCCTGGTCACCTCGGGAGCCCGCCCCAGCTCCTGCCACGGGGCTCTTGGTGGCTATAGCCCAATGGAGCCTTCCCCTCCCTGTCATTGCATTGTTACTCTATTTTATGATTTTCGTAAACCTTTTGTAAGGGTTTATATATTTTATTTGTAATAAGGGATAAGTTAACCTGGTACAAAATTTACTCTGATGCTTCTGAATTTCACATCGTGGTACTTTAGGTCCATTCACAGTGTTGCAAGCCCCCTGGCCCAGGGCGCCGAGGGACACAGCCGAGGATCCGTTGCTCCCCCGGGACAGGCAGAGGCCGGGAGGACCCAGGACAGCCAGGTCACTCCTGCTGCCAGGCCCAGAGCTGTGCAGGTCAGCAGCCCCTCCCTGGAGCACCCAGGCCCTGCACACTGGGGGCTGTTGTAGTTACTGCGGGAGCTGACTCCAGGGCTGCACAGCTGGCTGCCTGCACTGTTGTTGTCCCTCCTGGTGTCACCCTGTACCTGGGACTGAGCAGGGGGCTCACAGGATAAACTCCCACTGAGCCGTACACCTGGCAGAAGGCGGGGCAGCTCCCCAGGTACACACACCTGAGAATCAGCACAGCAGGACCCTCCCCCAGAAGAATTGCTAGAAGGTAAGGGGAAAAGCCAGTTATTGACCAAGCAGCACTGGAAAGTTCCAGGGGAAGTGGAGGGATTTACAGTATATAGAATCAAGATTTGTGGTTTCCTGCCTTGTTAATTTTCCCCATTCTCACTGGTGTGAGGTGGGATCTCATGGTGGTTTTGATTTGTATTTCCCTGATGGCAAGTGATGCGGAGCATTGTCTCATGTGCGTGTTGGCCATGTCTATGTCTTCCTCTGTGAGATTTCTCTTCATGTCTTTTGCCCATTTCATGATTGGATTGTTTGTTTCTTTGCTGTTGAGTTTAATAAGTTCTTTATAGATCTTGGATACTAGCCCTTTATCTGATACGTCATTTGCAAATATCTTCTCCCATTCTGTAGGTTGTCTTTTAGTTTTGTCGACTGTTTCCTTTGCTGTGCAGAAGCTTCTTATCTCCATGAAGTCCCAATAGTTCATTTTTGCTTTTGTTTCTCTTGCCTTCATGGATGTATCTTGCAAGAATTTGCTTTGGCCAAGTTCACAAAGGGTGTTGCCTGTGTTCTCCTCTAGGATTTTTGATGGAATCTTGTCTCACATTTAGATCTTTCATCCATTTTGAGTTTATCCTTGTGTATGGTGCAAGAGAGTGGTCTAGTTTCATTCTTCTGCATGTGGATGTCCAATTTTCCCAGCACCATTTATTGAAGAGACTGTCTTTTTTCCAGTGGATAGTCTTCCCTGCTTTGTCGAATATTAGTTTACCATAAAGTTGAGGGTCCACTTCTGGATTCTCTATTCTGTTCAGACTTTTTGGTAAAACTAGAATCTGCATTCACAGCTTTCATATTTGTATCTTTACCTAAATTCACTAGAGATGGGTTCCTTCTGCAAACACTTGCTTCTCCTATTATAAAAAGAAAGGGAAGTGTAGCAGCCTCGAGGGAAATGCTACTGTTAACCCATCACCAAAGAAGAGGATCTTTATCACATAAGCAAAATAGTAGCCCCAGAATGGCCTAGAACAAATCTATGCACAGAGGAAAATAAATTCTCAAATGGTAAGTCAGGAACGTTTGGGGGAACACTCATGGATGGGTCTTTTCTCCCCTCTTTTTTTATAACCTTTGTCTAATGCATGCCTCAAGGATAGTCACTCTCGAAGATCAAATATTCCATTCACTTTCCAGGTGAAAGCCTTCATTCATTCAAATCTTTCAAAATAAATTGATTGCATATTTATTATGTACCAGGCACCGTTTAAGCAAACAAAACAGATAAGGGTCACAGCCTCATGGATCTCACATACTAGTCAGAGAGTCAGATAGTAAGCAAATAAAATAAAGTTCAATTTTTACACCATCAAAAATGCCCTGAAAGGTCTCTCATTTTCCAATACACACAATCATTATAATTGACAAGCTGACTGCACGATATGTTGAATCTAACTGGGTAAGATAAGGAAATCATTATTCTCAGTATGAAACTAAAAAGATCTACTTTTTTTTTATTACCATGGTGTGAATCAGTGACCCAATTAAACATCTAACTCCCAAAGCACACTTGTCATCACCAGTGCATTAAATAACAAGGACAAGAATCCATTTTAAGTGCAATTTCTTCCATGTCTGGAGCACTTTTTAGAATGCTTTCATAAAGCAGTGTCTTATTCTTCTGAAATAATTACATTCTCTCAGGCATTGGATTCATAATCTACTCGTAGCCTAAAAATCCACATTTGAATTTGATCATGGTTTTTTGAAGAAATTAAAAGACTTAGGCACTGCAAAGAATTTTACTTTAAGCAAACCAGGGGTTGGGTACCCTGACGTTGGCCACAGAACCTGACACAGGAAGAATACAAATGTATTTTTGTGCCCATCTCCCCACATGCGCCCAGCACTGTGCAATTTACAGGCATGATTGCATGAAATCTTGCAACAACGCTGTAAAGCAAGTGGTGATATCTCAATTTAATAGTTGAAGAGAAAGAGTCTACATGGCTTTCTCAAGACTGTGTTGCTAGTAAGTGATGTGGCTCGGGGCGCTTGAGGCAGAAATTCATGCTCCCTCTCTATATCCCTTTTTTTTCTTGGGCATATCACATCTGGGATTGGTATCTGTATCCCATGTGAGCACGAATTATCAACTTTAGTGTGTTCTTTTAAAAATATGGTAGTGTGTTTCATGAGTTGGAATTTGTTGAACCCAGGGAATGTTGTGCAGAACTACATGATCTACTGACAAAAAAAAAAAAAAAAAAAATATATATATATATATATATATATATATATATATATATATATATTCCTTGACTTCTTCATATATAGCACTTTTCTGTGAATGCATTTCTCAAGGTTTAAATCTGGAAAATACAATTCCGAACAATTGGGCGTGTGTATCAGTGCTAAAGACTTGGCTGCTTGACAGTCCCCGTCGCATGACCATCAGCACCGGCGGGCTTCTGGACCTTGGCCCCTTCCCAGGCCCTGGGAACGCATGTTCCCACATGGCCCACCTGTATTCTTTCTGGGATTGTGTAATATTTACGTAACACTGTATGAAGATTTATAGAAGCAAGTAGACATGTGCCCACTTTTCACTCCCCTCCACTGAATGAAGGCAAGTTTCCAGGTCTTTTATTGTCCCTTGAGCAGCATCAAATATTTCTTGCCATGTTTCTTACCCGGTCATTAATACTCTTATTGCAAACATGCCTGGAGGCGATGTCGAATCCCCTTGCAATTGCATCTCTCTCTGTGAGAATTCTTTTGCTTGCACCTGCTTTGTTTTGACATGTACATTTTCCTTTGGGAGCCATATTCAAGAAAAACTAGAAAATCCTAGGTTTAAAAATATTGCCTCAAGTCCCCTGTACAATGCTGCCTGCCTTTCACTCTATATCCAAAGGTAGATCTATAATGTTCTTAATGCTTGTCATTGGCTCAGGGTTTTTTTTTTTTTTTTATGATAGTCACAGAGAGAGAAAGAGAGGCAGAGACACAGGCAGAGAGAAGCAGGCTCCATGCACCGGGAGCCCGACGTGGGAATCGATCCTGGGTCTCCAGGATCGCGCCCTAGGCGAAAGGCAGGCGCCAAACCGCTGCGCCACCCAGGGATCCCTCAGGGGTTCTTGTAAGAAAGCCCCGAGGCACACATCTAAAACTCTATGCTCTGTGTTTTTCTGTTTGTAAGTCACACATCACACTAAGGAGCTGGATGACCCAACCATTCCTCATCTGTTTCCAGTGAAATACTTGGGGGTGCCTGGCAAAATGGCAGGTGTCATTTCCCAGAAAACCTTACATTTCACAACATACATAACACTATTTTAATATTAATTCTTGATGATTTACCTCCTAAATTTTGAACAAAAGGAGTATTATTTTGGATGCTTTTATGTAAGCCATTTTTCCTAAATATCGCGGAATTGTGACTTCATTTCTTAAAGTAGTTTTGTTTCTGGATCTATCCGAGGGAGAAAAAGAGCAGGAAGTGCTTTCTAGAGTAAATGCCAGTGCTCCCTGGAATCTGCCGTTAAATAAGGCACTTTGGAAGGACAGCACACTTACGGCGGGTTGTGAGGTTTTGTGTTAAAACTCGTAAATTCTCTACCCACAAACGTAGGAGACAAAGGTTTTCAAGCTTTACAAGCTCATTTTGATTTTTGTAATGTAGTTTGAAGGAATCTTTTCTGGAACAGCATTCTACGCTCCCATCTTCCCAACACACACACAGTGCCTATCCAATAGGAATATATTTTACATCTCTGTTCTTTTCTTTGTTAGGGGACATAACTGCTAGTTTCTGGGGAAAAATGATACACAAATGTTTGTGAACAGACCCCCTGTCATCTATCACAATGCTTGCTCTTCATCCCAGAGAAATTACCTGGAGAACTTGATGCCAATGAATTGCATATCTGAGGTATTATTCGTCCCATATCTTTGGGAAATTCAGAGAACTGAGACTTCACTTTTTTTTCTATCAAGAACAGATCTTAAAAAAAAAAAAAAAAAAAAAAAAAAAAAAAAAAAAAAAAAAAAAGAACAGATCTTGTCTTACATGAATGCTGTGATCTTAAATACTTCAACATTCCATGATGATGTGAAGCATCCATTTTATATATTTTCAGGGATATCGGTGTCTTTTGGGGGATCACCCAGTTAAATGCAACTCATAACAACTTAATTCTTGGGATATCACACTTTATCACATGCATTCTCTGCGATTTATATTAATCTAGCTACAAGAAAGGAGACAATAATCATCGGATTGCTTAGGGTTAGATTCATAAGAAATCTGCCCATTTTCTTGCTCTAATATTTTCTTTTACTTAATGATGAGACTGGGGCTTGGGTATACTGCAAATTTTGATAATTCGCTCACAGTACAAACACAGTCTAGAATTTATATAGACAAAGTCACTGACACTAGGGAGGGGGTGTCCAATATTTGGTGTCTGGTTAGGGCAGTATATTGGTCTGTGCCAGCATCCATGTTCAGAGACTCGAAGCATCTTCATGCTCCCTGACTAACTTGGGAGCACACGGGGACCAGGTGACAAATGAATTCCTGACTAAATCTGTCTGTAACGGGCCCACTCAGTCCACAGACCCACCCCATGGCTATGTCTTCAGTTCTTTTTTTTTTTTTTTAAACAAACACCCTTGTCTTATTCTTTTTTTTTAATTTTTATTTATTTATGATAGTCACAGAGAGAGAGAGGCGCAGAGACACAGGCAGAGGGAGAAGCAGGCTCCATGCACCGGGAGCCCGATGTGGGACTCGATCCCGGGTCTCCAGGATCACGCCCTGGGCCAAAGGCAGGCGCCAAACCGCTGCGCCACCCAGGGATCCCCTGTCTTCAGTTCTTTTTTTTTTATTTATTTACTTATGATAGTCACAGAGAGAGAGAGAGGCAGAGACACAGGCAGAGGGAGAAGCAGGATCCATGCACTGGGAGCCTGATATGGGATTCAATCCCGGGTCTCCAGGATCGCGCCCTGGGCCAAAGGCAGGCGCCAAACCGCTGCGCCACCCAGGGATCCCCCCCTGTCTTCAGTTCTTAAATGAGTAAGTAGAGTGGGCATGTCTGAGTGTGTCACCGGTCCCATACCGGGGCCTCACCTAGTGGCTGAGAAGCTGTCGTATACACATGGTCACATGGAAGCCTCTGAAACTGCCCCCGTCCCCATGTGGCCAAGACCTCACATCAGCGGCAATACCCCATCTCTTGGGGATTAGGAGCCACCCTTACAAACATAAAGGGTCTGGAGGTGGTGCCCGTCATCTCAGCATTTCAGTTGCCAGTCAGTGTCCTGCGAAGCCCATGTTGGCCGTGGAGGGTGAAAAGAGGCTTCTCACCACTTAATCAGACATCAGTGTCCATGCCTGAGGCTGTGGCCTTAGCAGAGTGGGTAAACACAGGTTAGCTGGTGACAATCAGAAAAGGGATCAGAACAAGTTCATATCCACATGGATTAAACCCCCCCCACACACACAGAAAAAACAGGGTACATTTAGAGCTTGGCCCAAGGCTGGGTTAAATATCCTACCCTCTGCCATAATATCCTCCAGAGAGGCCTGAATTATCTGAACATCCTGCTGATACCATGTTAATCCACTAAATCGGTGGCATCGTGCTAATGTATCATGTACCCGTGCAGAGACAGATGTGTTCCGTGTGATGGGGATGTCCTCCGTGCACGTTCAGAGTCCCACCATGTTATGTGAAATATTTAGATGCAGCTCGGGGGGGGGGGATGCTGAAACACATTATCAAAATTAAGGGAGAAATCACTGATCACACAGCTCCCATCACAAAGAAGGCTCAACACTGCCTGGGACGGTCAATCCCATGTGCCAACCTGGGTAGGCTAGAGTGGCCAGCTGACCGGTCAAACCCCAGGCCAGATGCTCTGACGAGGGTATATTTCAGATAAGATTAATGTTCAGAAACATTTGAACTCAAATGTTCAGTCAACTTTGAGGACCTTTCATACTATGGGTGAGCTCCGCCCAATCAGTCTAAGGTCTTACGAGTAAGATCTTTTTGGATTTCCCAAAGTAGCGGGAATTCTGTCCCAATTTCCATCTTCTAAAGAATCCTGACTCATACGGTGCCTCGTAGGCCAGGCTGTGGCCACAGTGTGCTCTACACCCGAGAATACCGCTTCAGTTCAGACAGCAGTTGACTCCCAAGGTGGTTGCTCTAAGGGGGCTCCAAACAGGAAGGATCCTGCTGTGGTCCCAGGTGAAGGTTTGAGCTACAGTGACACGTGGGCCATAGGACCTGGCATGTTCTAGTTCTGGAGATATCAGTGATGAATTAGTGTGAGCCCCATTGAGGAGCCCACATCGTGGATGCTTCGGGCTGTGGATCAAGCGCATGCTGTCCTCTATGAGCATGTACGTCTTTTGTAGAACAACTCCCGATGTGCTACTGAGTCTTGATAGGGACAGAGCACCTGTCCCACAGGCAAAAAGTAACCATATGACCACTGCTACTCTCTGTGAACTAGGCTATCATGTACCCATTCAACCATCAGTGTGGGTGGTCCAGAAACAATCTATTGCAAGATGGAAGGTGAGCATTAAGCAAATCATAGGTTAAGTCTCACACATAGGTAACGAGTGGCCCCATGTCACCCATCACTAACTGCACTCGGCCTGCCAGTCAGCATACACACATATGGGTGATCCTTTGTGACGAGCTGACATGGGAGGAAAAAGCTTGAGCTTGGCTCACGATGGGCCAGCTCAGTATTTGGGTGTGAGTTAGAAATGAATGTCATTTCACAAATGAATGACAGCCCAGCCCAGAGAAGGTACTACCAGAGAGTGGTAAGGCTACCTTGCTTCAAGCAGGGCACCTGGTGGGCCACACATGTGGAAATAGAAGTAGCCTCAGGTTGGACTGTATAGAGAGATGTGATCTGCGTTGAAGGGCTTGGCTAACATATCCTGGGATGAGAAGGAGAACGGTCAGGAGGGTGGGGACAGGAAATCTTGGTGTAGACATGGTGGCGGTCATATGGGATAAACCTAGAAGGTAGAGATCTTTGCATTGCACGGCATGCCCCCCAGAAAGCATCCACCCCAGCAGAAGCACTAGGCAACAAGGTGGACAAAATTACTTATGACAACATCTGGCCTTTATCACTGGCCACACAAGTGCTGGCATGAGGGTCACATGAGGTGAGCCTGCTGGCAAGAAAGGACACTGTGTGTGAGACTCACCTAGCAAAGGGCATGTAGCTGCTGAAACTATGGAATTTCCAGCTTGCCAGTGACAGAATCGATCCTAAGAAGCATTTCTTTAGGAGAC
The DNA here is from genome assembly GCF_048164855.1 of Canis lupus baileyi. Classification (NCBI taxonomy): domain Eukaryota; kingdom Metazoa; phylum Chordata; class Mammalia; order Carnivora; family Canidae; genus Canis; species Canis lupus. The sequence continues at coordinate 6,334,211 of NC_132852.1, read as the reverse complement.
CTTGGGATCCCTGGGTGGCGCAGCGGTTTGGCGCCTGCCTTTGGCCCAGGGCGCGATCCTGGAGACCCGGGATCGAATCCCACATCGGGCTCCCGGTGCATGGAGCCTGCTTCTCCCTCTGCCTGTGTCTCTGCCTCTCTCTCTATCACTGTGTGCCTATCATAAATAAATAAAAAAAAAAAAGGAGACCACCCACCCGCTGGTGGTAAACTGATTAAATCAATCCCCTTTTACATCAGAAGGGAAAAGCAGTCCATCCTGATTAGAAATGATATGTATTGTGCATGTGAATTTACCTTTCTCACCTTCAGGGGCTTAGCCATCTCCACTCTGTGAGGGGCTTTGGAATATTTGTTCCTCCATTACAAGAATGGACTAACATTAATTCAATTAACTCAGTAACATTAACTCAGGGAGGACCCATTTTACAGCAAGAGAGGGGAATGGGTCCTGCCCAGTACATCCACTGTTCTGATCACAAGCCATACCATCCCAGAAACAGCTGGCCTGTGGAAGCATCAGGAGGAGCTGGGAATGTGACAGGTGATACCGTCCACCAGGAGCCTACACTGTACAAAGATGGGACACCAGGCTCCAGGACGAAGTGCACATTTTGGTGCCATGTCTCCAACAAGAACATGATAAGAGTCTTGGCCAAGGTGCAAATGGAGGGGTTCCTCACTGTCACCCCCAGGGACCCACTTAGGGAGTCTGACCTCCTGTCCCTGAAACTCTGGGCTTTGTAGGTTTGGAGGTCTTCATTAAGAGAGAACACTTCACGCAGGGGCTCACGAGAAGAAAGTTCACCTTAGATTCTGTGCCAATGGAGCTGCGGACAAGAAGAATCTCTCTTCTAGCAGGTATAATAATGGCCTGAGACCAAGGGGAAGATAGGGGGATGTTGTCACCGAGTGGCATGCAGGTGACACACTTGGATGTGTCTAGGTGCCCATTGCCAACACTGGATGGTGAATGAACACGCACAGCAGCCTCGGCCTCAGCAGCACATACCCTCAGGGATGAGAGTCTGGCTCATGCTAACGAGCCAACAGGTGCCAGTTGAAGATGAGGAGCCTACAGTGGATGGTGGGAGTGGGAGATACCCAGAGTGGCTGCCAAATCAGCCTCTCTCTGGAGTTGGGGGGCTGCTCCTGTACCCTAGAACGCCCCCCGCCATGTTCCTCTTAGACAGGGCCTTTCACTGGGATCTTAGTGGGGCTTCTCTCAGGACAGGAAGGACTTTCTTCCAGGGGAACAAAGCTTGTCATATGTGCCACTCATACCCTTGAAGATAAAGATGTATCCCCCGTTACTGGCAGTGCTTTCTAGCAGATGGCCCTGCAGGTATCACCCCACCCGAAACCACCACCTGTCCCAGACCGTGCCCCCACCTGAAGCAGCTACGTCCAGGAATGACCAGCAGGGATCTGAAGAAACTGGCTGAGATGACCCAGCCTGGGCCGCCACTGAAGAGGTGCTGTCCAGACCCCTAGGGCATTGTCAGCCCTCCACAGCCCCGACCTCTGCTGGCCCGGCTCTTGCACCGTCTCTGCCTCCACATGTACTGACCTGAATGCACAGTAGGAAATGTTTGTACAGTAGTCCCTACATCAGAGGCTACGACTTCAAACTCCCATTTTCTTTTTTTTAATGTATGGGTTTTGTTTGTTTGTTTGTTGGTTGGTTTGCTCTTTAATACCTAGAGTAAATGATAAGTACCAAAATAAAGTAGAAAGAGTCTAGTAGAAAAAGAAAAAAGATAGTTTAATATCTTTTTCTTAATTCCACATTTTGGCCTATTCCAATCCATTCTTGCTCCAAGTAGGTTCGTGCAAGATCTTTACCAAGGTAGATCCTGAGTTTATCGATATTAAAAGTGATAATCTATTATTTTAAATGGTCACATCCTTCTTAAAATAAAAGCATCATCATTCATTCGTGTTCCGAATCACTTGTATGAGAACGAGGTAATTTTCGCTCTTCTATGCTAAGTCATTCCATGAAAAATCATGACAAAATCACTTGTCCAAGGAGTAACATATTCAGCAGTTTTAAATGATGATAAACTATGAAAAGGTAAAAACCAGATGCTCTATAATATGCATGTTTATACCCACAAATAAATCTAAATGCATGAGTAGACTCTCAGCCGCTTTCTGAAAAGCTGTCCTTAAAAGGCTGTTTTCTCATTAGATCTAAGATTTCTCTTGTGTTGAGTTAAGAGACATGGCTACTCATGACCAAATGTGCATGCCTAGGGTCCCTTTGCACTTTAATAAAATTGGCCATTTAAATGGAAATATATCAAAGGAGAACATTATAAAGGATTTCACTCACACTTTTTTTTTCAAATAATATCCCATTTACACCACCACATATCCAAAACCTTCTGTTAAAATTAGAAGTGTAATAGTTGAGTCCATTAATGAAGAGCTTTGTCTTCTGAGGGCTGTCAGGATAAGTAAAATAACAGTAGGCATAGAAGACATACAGGCTTGATGAAGTCTCCTTTATAATCCGTGAGCTACGGTCTTGCAACCTTTTGACAAAAAGTAATTACTTCCTTTATTTTGCCCAAGGGCTAAATTTCTAACAACAACAAAAAAAGGAAATAAAAATTACGGAATGCATGTTGAGTTAAATGCATAAATGGAAAGGAAGGCATTACTACTAAACAGTCATATAAACTCAAACCGAGATTAATTGCTTACTTATATGCTAAAACGCAGAATAAAGAGAAGTGTTTTCTTTCCATCTACATTGCTGCTTTAAATTATAGCAAACATGTCCAAACATTATGTTGTTTTAAGAATTATGAATAATTCAGTTTGACTCACAATGATTAAAGATTTGAAATGAAAAAGAGAGAAGTTCTATTTACTGATAAGCAGATTTTTATTGCAGCAAACATTATTGTCTGAAATAAAAATGTACGCCGTGTGTGGGATTTCTAGTTCCAGAGTTTATGAAAAAAATTCTAACTTCTGATTGCAAATAGGGTTTGTTTAGGAATCTGGTACACATGTGGTGTTGCGATGGTCGCTGGCCCTCCGGGGGTGAATGGAGGAGCATCACAAACAGGAGTGTGGAGAGAAGAAATGTGTTTCACTCTGCTTGCCTCACTTGACACTGATGTCACAGACCAGTGGCCAGGAGGTCACACAATATAACTCTGAGCTTCACGGGTACCCCAGTAGAATAAACTTTACACAGCTGGATAATTTCATCCACTAATCCTCTGAGATCATGGATCCAGAAGAAAGACTCCGGGTCCAGATTAGATCTTCTAGAAATTGATCAGAGACAAGACAGAAAGGCTCTGTCTTTCTGACCACCCCGAGATGGGATATGTCACCATCTCGAAACTGAGAAAATGAATTGGAGGCATGAAAACCCACTGAAGAGGAAGACCCTGGGCAGAAGGAAGCAAACCAGGTGTCGGTGTACTTTCTGGAAAGCTCAGTTTAGAAAGCGAATGAGGAAAGGGATCTTCGGAGGTGGGCACGTGGTGATGTAATATGCAGGCTGGGTCCATAGGAGAAAGGACAGCCGAGCATTGTAAATGGGCAACACGAAGCCTAGTGGGGCCTCATGCCCCTGGTGTGTCAGTTGGCGTGCTGGGGATGGAAGTGGGATTGGAGCCACGCCAAGTGACCCTTGAGGATTTTTCCAGAACGTAGATGCTTGGAGACCGACCACAAATATCTAATATTTGTGTCACTGTGGTTCCAGAAGGAGAGGAAATAGAAGAGGGGCCTGGAAACAGTCAATGGTTAAATCTTGGCAAATTTTGACAAGACACATGAACTAACAGATTCAAGAGCTGTGGGCAGCCAAACAGGGTAAATCTGTGCCAAGATATCATGATTAATTTTTTTTTGAAAATGAAAGAAAGATTTAAAATCTTGAAAGAAATCACAGAAAAACCCTATAGGTGAACAGCAATTAAAATGACCATAGAGTCCTGATCAGAATCTAAATATTCCATGAGTCAAAGAGGAAGTCTCACGGTCAGTTCAAAAATACATTGACTATGGGGCACCTGGGTGACTCAGGCGGGTAAGCATCTGGTTCTTGATCTCCGCTCAGGTCTTGACCTGTAAGAGACAAAGAGACAACATCAATTCACTACACTTCATCAAAAGTAAACACTTTTATGCTTCAAGTGACTGTTGATAGGATAGAAAAACAGCTACAGAGTAAAGGAAATCCTTGTGAACCATATACCTGGCAAAGGATTAGTATCTAAAGCATGTGAAGAATCTCAAAGCTCAACAGTAAAACAAATTCCAAGTAGAAAATGGGTAAGAGGTATTTCACCCAAAGGGTACATGGAAGGCAAATGACACGAAAAAATGTTGGGCAGCCCTGGTGGCGCAGCGGTTTAGCGCCGCCTGCAGCCTGGGGCGTGATCTGGAGACCCTGGATAGAGTCCCGCATCGGGCTCTCTGCATGGGGCCTGCTTCTCCCTCTGCCTGTGTCTCTGCCTCTCTCTCTCTCTCTCTGCATCTCTATGAATAAATAAATAAAATCTTAAAAAAAAAAAGAAAAATTGTTCGACACCATCAGCCTTCAGGGAAATGCAGATTAAAATAATCAGGAGCCACCCCAGTGCACCAATGAGAATGGCTAACGTGACAAATAGTGATGGTTCCAAATGCCGGTGGGTATGCAGAGAAATGGGATCCCAGAAACGCTGTTTATCAGAAGTGGTACAGCCGCTCTGCAAAACAGCCAGGCAATTTAAAGCACAAGGCATGCCCCTACCCTAGGACCCAGTCCATCCAACCAGGGCTCTTGTTCCTCAAGAAACCAAGACATAGACCAGCAGAACTCTATGCAAGTATTTACGACAGCTTTGTTCACAGCAGCCCTAACTGGGAACAGCCCAGCTGCCTTTCAATGATGAGCAGGTAAACAGAAGGTCGTACATCAGCTCCGAGGGGCACTGCTTAGCAGCACGTAGGACTAAGCCAGTAATGCACGCCATGACGTGGATGGACCTTTAGAGACTTGCTCTGAGGGAAGGAAGGAAGGAAGGAAGGAAGGAAGGAAGGAAGGAAGGAAGGAGGGAGGGAAGGAAGGAAGGAAGGAAGGGAGGAAAGAAGGAAGGAAGGAGGGAAGGAAGGAAGGAAGGAAGAGGAAGGAAGGAAGGAATAGGAAGGAAGGAAGAAAGGAAGGAAGGAAAGAAGGAAGGAAGAAGGGAAGGAAGGAGGGAAGAAGGGAAGGAAGGAAGGAAAGGGGAAAAATCCATCCCCCAAATGCCGCAGGTCTTCCCATCCCATTAAGGCTCCTGAGTGAGGAGACCATGGGAAAGGAGCCAGGATTCCGCGGCCCCAAGGGGTCAAGGAGCAGGGAGGGGAGGAAGACAGGTGCGTGGTGATAATGTCCTGCTTCTGGACTGCGTCAGTACCTACAGCCTCGTGGAGGTGTTGTGCAGGAGAGCCGCAGGAGGTCACGGGCGGGGAGATGGGGAGTGAGCACACGGAGCCTCCACGTAGTGTTTCTTACAACCGTATGTGCTCTGTAATGCTCTCAAAATAGAGAGCTTAATTTAAAAAAAGTGCTGTCTCTTCCCAGGAGCAATTTAAACTCCCACTAGGAATATGATGAGCGCCTTTACTCCCACTGTCATCAGCAGCGGGTATTGCCAATCACGCCTTACTTTTTGCCAACCATCAATCTCTATTATTACATATTTATATTTCTCCTTCATTTGCTTGTTCTTGCTTTTGCCTTTTATTTAAAAAAAAATTGAGAGATTTTTGTTTTATTTATTTGAGAGACAGAGAGAGAGACAGAGCACAAGTAGATGGAAGGAGAGAGGGAGAGGGAGAAGCGGGCTCCTCGCTGAGCAGGTGTGGGGCTCGATCCCAGGACCCTGAGATTGTGATCTGAGCCAAAGGCAGACGCTTAGGCGACTGAGTCACTCAGGCACCCAAAAACGTTCTTAATATCCAACATACTTATGCATCTGATTTTCTTTTTATGTAATAGATTTATAAAATTCTTTTCGTGGTAAGATTTGATTTCTTTTTTAAGATTTGATTTTTCAATCAAAATATTTTTGATCAAAATTACATGTGATAAATACTCGCTTAGATACATGGTGTCTGGCTCTTAGTCATGGTTGGGAAATAATGCCCTAGAAACATTAACAATCCCAATCTAGACACATTTTAAATTGTATTGCAGTGGCACCCCGGGGTCCCTCCCAACAAAAATGTCTGTCATCGGGAAAGCAGACATAGCCCTTGCCCAATACACTGCATGTTTTTGGAAAATCATTTTATTTAAGCTCTCAGTCTTAATGTCCACAAATGAAAACTGAGAATAAGGACAGCACCTGTTCCCTACGTCTGTGGGAGGAATCAATGGGAAAAGCCTTCCAAAATGCTTCAGATCCTGCTTCACGCTTGCAAAGCTCTCGGCAAGCATGTGCTGTGCCACCAAGGCCTGCCGGGCCGAGCGAGGACCGTCCTGACTTCAGGTCGGGACTCCACGTAGCCTGGCCTGCACACGGTGCCCACACTGATGCCCGCGGACTGCCGGCCCGTCCCAGGTCGACTGCGGCTCATCGCCCGGGGTCTCCCCGATTCCCTCTCTAGTCTGCTGACTGCGGGTTCAACTCCCGTCCTCGGCCTCCTGGGAACCTGCGTGTCCACCACCCGCATCCCGGGCCATGTCCTCCTCCGGGCCCGGCGGCCCACACCATCCGGGCCCGGCGGCCAACACCCGCCAGCCGGCCCTTCCCAGGTGGCCGCCACCTGCACCTGTCCCTGCCCCGCCTGCTGCACAGGTGCCCGCACCTGGCCCGGCTGCAGCACGGGATGCTCCGGCCTGCGACCCCACCAGATTCCCGGCTGCACCCGCCCAGCGCAGCCCGCTCCCTGCTCTCTGGGATCTACGTGGAAGTCAGTGTCACGGGGCTCAGATGGCTCACAGGCCCCTTCTGAATTCATGACTTCCTTTCTAAGCATTTGTTGAATTCCATCTTCCCATCCCTAATTAGTGCCCCCCAATACTCTTTCCACATGTGCAGAATTGTTTGCGGTTAAGGTTTTCTGCGGTTGAAGAGTTTTCCTATTGTCCTCCCTATTCAATATACCATAAATTCAGTAAGTTTTGTCTTCGGTGAATAAAATATTACTTTGTTCTCCTTTAAACTCAGTGAGATGGTTGTGGGGAAGTCTCCAAGCAAATAGCAGAAGCTGAGACTTGAAAGATTACTTCTAGGTAACTAGGTCAAAGAGCCCATTATGGGAAGGGGCGAGGGAGCGCTCCCGAGGGAGCAGCATGCACGCAGACCCCATGGTAGGAAACGGTGTAACTCATTCAAGAAATAGAAGGGCCACGGGACTGTCCCATGAGAGCAAAGCCAGCACCAAGAGTCAGCTGAGACAAGGCTGAACAGATGGCTCGATTCCATTTAGGGCATGTGAGTCCTGCGGAGGACATCAGTACCCATCCGGGGATGGAGCAGGGCGACTGAGGAGTACGCAGAAATGCAAGATGATGAGGTCTTCATCCTGATGTGGACTCTGGCAAGCGTGGCCAGGAAGCCAAGGCAGGGGTCGCACAGTAGACGCATCCAGGGATGAACGTCGTTAAGAGTCTGTTGTCTGGTGTGTCAAAACGGAGAGAATAAAATCCGGTGGAAAGTCAGAATGCAAAATGGAAAGTCCTTTGTAATGAACCGGATGCTGCAGTGGGCAAGAGGGAGGACGGTTCTTCACATCTGAGGTACAGAAGTGACTCAATAAAACAGAAAGCCCTCAAGAGGACCCGAGTTGGGAGGGAAGATGAGGCATTTGGCTGTGGAGAGGGTGCACTGGAAGGAAGCTTCAGGATAAGTGACTGATATCAATCAATGAATTCCTTTTTTCTTAATCCAGCTTGACTTACGTGCGCGGGTTGTATTTCTGTGTGACGCACCACCCCAGAGTCCGGACAGTGAAACAGCAACACTAGTCGTGCTCACAGACTCCGTGTCAGGAAGCCAGGGGGCTGCAGCAGGGTGGCTTGCTTCACACCCACAATGCCTAGGGTCTCGGGCCCAAAGAAAGCCCAGAAGTTGGGGTCCCGGACCCCTCCAGGGGCACATGGGCTGGAGCGACTCAAGAATGGCCTTCCTGCCTTTATAGAAGCCTATAGTCACACGGGCGGGCCTCGGGACACTGGGACATCTTTTCTCTGGCTTTCAGGCCAAGTGCTAGGATCCCAGGGACCAGGTGCCCCCTGCATCGCCATCTCTGTCATAGGCTCAGGAGTCAGACAGTATCCCATAACATTTCTTTTCCAGAGACTCACGAGCCCTCTGTCCCAGCTCCGCTGCCGGAGGCACAGCCCTCACTTCTTGGTTGAGGAGCATCAAGGCCATGTCGCCGAGGACCAGGAGAGATGGAAGGTGCTGCAGGCATCTGTGGGAACCACCAGGGGCCACTTTGCTTCTGTGCCTCTTGCAGCCAGAGCCTGGGCAGCCAGAAGGGCAGTGTCTCCTCTCGCGCATCTTTTGTTTGGTGCCGTCCAAGACGCTCTCTTTCATACCAACGAAACAGGTGTTTGCAGAAACGCGGAGCCTGTCCTCTCTCCCTTTCTGGTTTGTTTCTTGTTCTTTTTTAACTGTGTATCACACGGTGCAATTTATAGGAAAGAAGCATAGGACAGAACATCGGCAAAAAGTAAACATGCAAAGAACTCATGTAAAATATTTCAATCTAGAGCGAATCGCTACGGATAATTTGATGGACATTGGACCTTTGAGAGATCCCTTCTCGGGCTTCCTTCTGAAGTCAAATTCGGTTTCCTGCAGTGGTGACATCCTTCTCCTCTCCTTCAGCGGTAGGTGAATAGTCATGCGTGTCATCAAAATGGCTTCATGAATACGATTTTTAAATAACATGTGGTCAGAGACCTACAACAAGAAGAGTTCCTTACATACAGCATTAAAACCATAAAGAGGGAATCGGTCAGATGCAGAGAGAAACACCTCTTGCACGCAACGCATGAACGGAGAGGGACGTCCAATCCCGGCGGCTTGGTGACCGGATCATGGGGAGGATGAGAATTGAACTTGCTTCCTTTCCTGCAGGTGCAAGAAGGGGTCACGCTGTGTCCGAATGCTGGTGGTTGATTTTGGAGACACAGGGGATCATCCCTTCTGTTTCTTTATTTCAACCATCAGAAATACACACATTTAGTACCTTTGTTTTCTGAAAGAAGCCATAAAGTGAATATCCACTTTTTTTCTAGAAATCATCCATAATAATGAAACAGTTGCATGAGCCAATCTATGCCGCTGATGTGCTTTTGTTACATCTGATTTCTCTCCCAAGATTTCCCTCTGAGCGAAGTGCAGAAACAATACCTCAGCCCCAATATCCCTAAAGCCTACATGGCCTCAAGGTGAAATCTGTTGCAATCTGTCAGAGGCGTATTTTTCATCTTGCTGTAAACAAAAAAAAATCCAAACATTACATTTTTAAAATCTTTAGAAAATACATTAAATAATAATTTAAAAAACCCTCTAAATATGAATTGGGGAAGAAAAAAGTTCTTGATCACAAACAGAAACCTGCTCTTGAGAAATACGGGAAATTCATTTTTACTAGAAGAATGTTAATTTATTTTCATTGGAAGAAAAAAGCAAAAAAAAAAAAAAAAAGAAAAGAAAAGAAAAGAAAAAAGCATTCAATTTATTTAAGGAAAGTATCTTCCAAAGAATTTAACGAACACAGTAATGGAATCGCTTAAGATTTCAACGTATTGGGGTTATTAGGGGTTGAGTGGCGACCCCCACAATCCTTATACAGGAGTTCCAACCCCCTGAGAGCTCAGAGATGAACTTGTTTGGAAACAGGGTCATGGCAGGTAGAGACCCAGGCAGAGGGAGAAGCAGGCTCCATGCAGGGAGCCCGACGCGGGACTGGATCCCAGGACCCCGGGGTCACTCCCTGAGCCAAAGGCAGGCATCTGCTCAACCACAGAGCCACCTGGGCATCCCAATTTTACATCTTTCTAAAGGGGCTTCCCTTGGTCAGAATCAGAGACCCTGCAGGGTCCAGCCAGACCCCAAGAAGTGAGCAAATCAAAGGGGAAAGTAAGGTCATTAGAGACCGAAAGCTGACGAGACCGGACCGCGCTGGGTCTCGCGCTGAGCCTGCAGGATGACCCACCTTTCCCGCACCCAGTGCAGCACCGAAGGCGGCGGGACAGATGCAGGGTGGGGGTGGCTTCACCTCCACTTCCTTGTTTCTCTTGCTCCCTCCCGTGGGCCGATGTCGGGGAGCACCAGCTCCCCGTTCCCCGTGGGCATCGCGAGCACAGGGAAGCAAGCCTCCCAGTCTCAGTCTCCTGCTTCCCCCAGTACCTGGGTGGTAAGTCCTTGGATCAGGCGACCCCCACTTGAGCCGAGTGCTGGAAGGAACACGGGGGACGAGGCCGGGCCAAGGTGACCCAGGAGGATGGAGGCGGCCTGGTCAGCCCCAAGCGATCCCTGGATCGGTGGCCCCCGCCTGCACCAGCACAGTCACCTGGGGCGGGGGCTCCTTCCCTGGGGCCTCTGACCCTTCTAACGACCAGACCCTCTTTGGAGGGAGCAACAGGCTGGTGCAGGGAGGACAGAGACACATTGGGCCCCAGTGCTGTGGTGGGGCCACTTCCGCGCCTGCCAGGGAGAGGGCCCGGCTGGCCCGAAAGGCCTGCGAGGTCCCTGGGCCTCTCCTGGGGGCACGGGGCGCAGGGACCAGCAGGCTCTCTGGGTTTGGGTGATGCTGAACCCTTTGGGCAGGTTGTCCCTTGGCCCCTGGGGCTGTCCCCATTCCCAAGTTACGGCCTGGCTGTGTCCATCCCCCAGCTCCTGCGTGTGGGGACGGGAGCCAAGGACAGGCAGCAGGTGCAGGAGGACGGGCCCCAGTGCAGGAGGGCGGAGCATCACCCAGATGCCGTGACTGCGGGGTGAGCACTGTGGGACTGAGGATCCAGTGCCCATGGGCTGCCGTCCTCCCCGGACACCCGGTGGCCTGTGTGCAGCTGCTCCCACTCAGAGGACACCCCTCTGCCTGAACCCCACCACCCACGGCTTTCCTGACAGCATCTGCCCCCGCGCAAGACCTGCTTGTGGCCCCGGGCCTGCTGGTCACCCGAGGAGGGGCCCCTGCGTGTGCAGGCCCAGCCCCCTGGTGGGACAAGGACACTGAGATGGCAGGTGGGCGCCCCAAGCAAGAGGGCGCTCAGGGGAGGCTGGGGAAGGGGCAGCTGCTGCTCTCAGGGCCGGGATAGGTGTACCGCACCCAGCACGATGCTTCTCGGCCCTGGCATGGAGGCAGCACGAGGTTCCTGGGTCCTCTCGGGAGCATCTGTGTCCTGTGAGCCCCAGGGGACCGGCCTCCACGTCCCCGGAGGCCGTTCCTCGGCCTAGTCCCTGCGGGGCCCCCAACCCCTGGCTGCGGCAGCTTGGGCAGCCTGTCCCCTGCCAGCCCCGCACTCTGACAGGCAGCCCGGAGGGGGCCGCACCATCGTGCCCTTGAACACGAACTCAGCTCCGATCTCTTCCTCCCTGAGCTGCTGACCGGTGCAAGCAGCAACTCACGATTCTTTTTTTTCTGGAATTGTTTCTTAAACTTCTGCTTCTGCCCACCAGGCCCCCTTTACCTAAGTTTAGCAAAGCTGAAAAGGAACCTGGAGCAATATCGTTTTCAACTGAATAAATTCTTGGTGCATAATGGTGACACTTTCTATGGTTTGTACGTGTCTCTAAGTGTGTGTGTGTCCAAGTCACACGCGCGTGCATGTGGGTGTGCGAATGTAGCGATACCGACCTTGAATGTCACGGCCGCGATACCGTGCCCTTTACCCGCTGGGTGAACGGACTAATCAGCAGGTGGTGTTGTCTGGAGAAAATGAAACATCGCTTGGTTGCAGAAAGACCCTAGAGCCAGGAGGTGTGTCCTCTGGAGCAATCCCCTCCACAGGCCCAGAGGGGCCCGGCTCCAGGCCCGCGGCCCCCACGACCCCTCCTCCTTCCCTGGGACACGAGGCCGCGCTGCCCGCTGCTTGCTCAGCATCGCCTCAGGGCGCGGGAGCACCTGTCCCCGCCTCACGCACCACCCGGGGCCCCAGCACCACTGAGGACACTTGTCCAGAGATTTGGCCCCATCATCCGTTTGCTGAGCCTCTGTGTGTGTTGTGCCACCAAACTCCTCTGGATCGACGATGCCCAAAGGAACGTGATCCGCACCCCCGCTCCCTGCACGGCCCGGGTGGGGACCGCCTCCGGTTCTTGGTCCCCGCGGAGACTCACCAGGCACCGGGCGCCGACTGCCACCGCGGGGCTGTAGGGGAGATCTGTCAGGGTTAGGGGGAGATCTCATAGTCTCCCATTTTTATTAACAGTTTTTCATTTCTATCAATTTTTTTTATTCTGTGAATACCAAAATCACTTCAACATGAGCTGGAATCCAGTCTCACTACGATAGACAAAGCACAGCAAAGTCTCCAAAGACCCCAACTGTGTGTGACGTGCCTTACGCACAAAACGACCGTCGTCGGGTCCATCCGTGGAAAAACTGAATAGTAGGTGTTTTCCACCTCTTTGGGATCCTCATTCATTCCTACACCGCAGTTTGAGAATTTCAGTCATGCTGTGACTTTTCTTTCACAGCCTAGGCGGCCTGTATCGGCAGCTGACGCCCGCCGCACTCCACGGGGCGACCCGGCCCAGCAGTCCTTAGCACGGTCACCCCTCTTGCTATTGGTCCAATATTTGTTGAGATACCTGCTCTGCCCTGCGGAGGAGATGCATTTTCTGAATCCGGGACGAGAGCAGTAAAGGAAACGGACACATCGTTCTCTTTGGGGAGACAAGGAGCAGATCGTAAAATTGTAGTTTATAGCACATTGCAGGGCAATGACTACGATGTGCAAAAATAAAGGAAATAGAAAGAAAAGGAAAGACGGGAAATGGTCGCAATGGGCCTCTGCGCTGATGAGAGTGGTCAGACCCTCCCGGGCGGCAGGGAGTGGCAGGTCGAGGGCCCAGAGGAGCCACCTGCGGGAAGCCCCGGGGAGGGGACCTGCCTCCTGGGGGCACCTCCGTGCAGTCACGGGGACCCATCTATGATCCGCATAGACTCAGGCATCTGGAGGGATGACTGACATCCCGCTGCGGTCTGGTCTCTGGTTGTGCGTGTGAGCATCGTTACGGTCTCCTCCCCACGTCACGCACACCCGCACACACCGCACACTCGCACAGACCCAGCGCGCTCCTCTCTGTGAAACAGGGCCTCGTGCGAGGCGACGGGGAAGAGCACGCACAAAGCACCAACACTTACCCGCTCGGGGAGGCGGGGCTGAGGCCGCGTGCAAGGAGTCGGGACACATTTCTTGGGGACCGTGGCTCCCGTGCAGGGATGGAGGGACGGTAACCAAGGTGAAGCTGGTGAGGGGCTGCAGGTCTTTACCTCGAGGCTGGAGGGGCCACACAACCCGGAGCCCTGTTCCCGGAGGCGACAGCCAACAGGTGGCACCAGACAGCCCGGACCTTGCCAGTGGGCGCTCACGGGAGAGGCGGGCAGCAGCCACGGAGGATGCCGTCCGGGAGGCTTTCCTGCCTTACTTTCCCCTTTGATTTGCTCACTTCTTGGGGTCTGGCTGGACCCTGCAGGGTCTCTGATTCTGACCAAGGGAAGCCCCTTTAGAAAGATGTAAAATTGGGATGCCCAGGTGGCTCTGTGGTTGAGCAGATGCCTGCCTTTGGCTCAGGGAGTGACCCCGGGGTCCTGGGATCCAGTCCCGCGTCGGGCTCCCTGCATGGAGCCTGCTTCTCCCTCTGCCTGGGTCTCTACCTGCCATGACCCTGTTTCCAAACAAGTTCATCTCTGAGCTCTCAGGGGGTTGGAACTCCTGTATAAGGATTGTGGGGGACGCCACTCAACCCCTAACAACTCCAATAGATTAAAATCTTAAGCGATTCCCTTTCTGTGTTCGTTAAATTCTTTGGAAGTTACTTTCCTTAAAGAAATTGAATGCTCTTTTCTTTTCTTTTCTTTTCTTTTCTTTTCTTTTCTTTTCTTTTCTTTTTTTTGTTTTTTTTTCTTCTAATGAAACTAAATTAACATTCTTCTAGTTAAAATGAATTTCCCGTATTTCTCAAGAGCAGGTATCTGTATGTGATCAAGAACTTTTTTCTTCCCCAATTCATATTTAGAGGGTTTTTTAAATTATTATTTAATGTATTTTCTAAAGATTTTAAAAATGTAATGTTTGGATTTTTTTACAACAAGATGAAAAATACGCCTCTGACAGATTGCAGCAGATTGCACCTTGAGGCCATGTGGTCTTTAGGGACGTTGGGACTGGGGCATTGTTTCTGCTCAGAGGGAAATCTTGGGAGAGAAATCAGATGTAACAAAAGCACATCAGCGGCATAGATTGGTTCATGCAACTGTTTCATTATTATGGATGATTTCTAGAAAAAAAGTGGATATTCACTTTATGGCTTCTTTCAGAAAACAAAGGTACTAAATGTGTGTATTTCTGATGGTTGAAATAAAGAAACAGAAGGGATGATCCCCTGTGTCTCCAAAATCAACCACCAGCATTCGGACACAGCGTGACCCCTTCTTGCACCTGCAGGAAAGGAAGCAAGTTCAATTCTCATCCTCCCCATGATCCGGTCACCAAGCCGCCGGGATTGGACGTCCCTCTCCGTTCATGCGTTGCGTGCAAGAGGTGTTTCTCTCTGCATCTGACCGATTCCCTCTTTATGGTTTTAATGCTGTATGTAAGGAACTCTTCTTGTTGTAGGTCTCTGACCACATGTTATTTAAAAATCGTATTCATGAAGCCATTTTAATGACACGCATGACTATTCACCTACCGCTGAAGGAGAGGAGAAGGATGTCACCACTGCAGGAAACCGAATTTGACTTCAGAAGGAAGCCCGAGAAGGGATCTCTCAAAGGTCCAATGTCCATCAAATTATCCGTAGCGATTCGCTCTAGATTGAAATATTTTACATGAGTTCTTTGCATGTTTACTTTTTGCCGATGTTCTGTCCTATGCTTCTTTCCTATAAATTGCACCGTGTGATACACAGTTAAAAAAGAACAAGAAACAAACCAGAAGGGGAGAGAGGACAGGCTCGGCGTTTCTGCAAACACCTGTTTCGTTGGTATGAAAGAGTGCATCTTGGACGGCGCCAAACAAAAGATGCGCGAGAGGAGACACTGCCCTTCCGGCTGCCCAGGCTCTGGCTGCAAGAGGCACAGAAGCAAAGTGGCCCCTGGTGGTTCCCACAGATCCTGCAGCACCTTCCATCTCTCCTGGTCCTCGGCGACATGGCCTTGATGCTCCTCAACCAAGAAGTGAGGGCTGTGCCTCCGGCAGCGGAGCTGGGACAGAGGGCTCGTGAGTCTCTGGAAAAGAAATGTTATGGGATACTGTCTGACTCCTGGGCCTATGACAGAGACGGCGATGCGGGGGGCACCTGGTCCCTGGGATCCTAGCACTTGGCCTGAAAGCCAGAGAAAAGATGTCCCAGTGTCCCGAGGCCCGCCCGTGTGACTATAGGCTTCTATAAAGGCAGGAAGGCCATTCTTGAGTCCCTCCAGCCCATGTGCCCCTGGAGGGGTCCGGGACCCCAACTTCTGGGCTTTCTTTGGGCCCGAGACCCTAGGCATTGTGGGTTTGAAGCAAGCCACCCTGCTGCAGCCCCCTGGCTTCCTGACACGGAGTCTGTGAGCACGACTAGTGTTGCTGTTTCACTGTCCGGACTCCGGGGTGGTGTGTCACACAGAAATACAACCCGAGCATGTAAGTCAAGCTGGATTAAGAAAAAAGGAATTCATTGATTGATATCAGTCACTTATCCTGAAGCTTCCTTCCAGTGCACCCTCTCCACAGCCAAATGCCTCATCTTCCCTCCCAACTCGGGTCCTCTTGAGGGCTTTCTGTTTTATTGAGTCACTTCTGTACCTCAGATGTGAAGAACGGTTCTCCCTCTTGCCCACCGCAGCATCCGGTTCATTACAAAGGACTTTCCATTTTGCATTCTGACTTTCCACCGGATTCTATTCTCTCCGTTTTGACACACCAGACAACAGACTCTTAACGACGTTCATCCCTGGATGCGTCTACTGTGTGACCCCTGCCTTGGCTTCCTGGCCATGCTTGCCAGAGTCCACATCAGGATGAAGACCTCATCATCTTGCATTTCTGCATACTCCTCAGTCGCCCTGCTCCATCCCCGGATGGGTACTGACGTCCTCCGCAGGACTCACATGCCCTAAATGGAATCGAGCCATCTGTTCAGCCTTGTCTCAGCTGACTCTTGGTGTTGGCTTTGCTCTCATGGGACAGTCCCGTGGCCTTTCTATTTCTTGAATGAGTTACACCATTTCCTACCATGGGGTCTGCGTGCATGCTGCTCCCTCGGGAGCGCTCCCTCGCCCCTTCCCATAATGGCTCTTTGACCTAGTTACCTAGAAGTAATCTTTCAAGTCTCAGCTTCTGCTATTTGCTTGGAGACTTCCCCACAACCATCTCACTGAGTTTAAAGGAGAACAAAGTAATATTTTATTCAGTGAAGACAAAACTTACTGAAACAGGTTAAATACAGCTTATTTTACAAAAGAAGGCTTTTCTTAGGGAAAAGGAAAAGTGCACTGACATATACGTGAAACCCACAAATGAATGCAGTTATTTTGAAGTCGGAGAGAAAATAGGCACCCTTGATGTTGATTGGCTTGCAAGAGGAGGAATGTCTTTCATCAATACTTAACAGCCCACGTGGACCAGACCCCTTTTCTTTGAATCTGATAAATGCTGCTGATAGAATTCATTTGGATGAGACTTCTAAAGTAGATATAGGAACATATGCAAGTGTCCTGTGGCACTCAGTTGCAACAGCGCCTTGCGGTGTGGACGCTGTCCCACTTCCACCACGGGCGCTGACGCCTGCCACCTTGTTCCTCTGCACCAGGAGATGACAGGTGGACAGCTCTCCTGGGCTGCCGTGCTACCTGCCGCCACAACCAGCAGGAGACTCAGCGCCATCGGCCTACAACTTCAGGACCAGGGTACCTGACGTTTAGTCTAGATCCTGAGCATTCGTGTGGCAAAATGAACTTTCATGTGCCCAATCCTGGGTTGGCACTTTCATATATATCATTTAATCATTGCAAAAATCTGGGAGGAAGGGGACATGGACCTTATGCGTGAGAGCCACTCGGATCCACTCTGTTATTCGGCAAGTGCTTATCAACTGGCCCTCGTGTTCACGTAAAGCGCGGGAGACAGAGGGTGCACGTGATTCCTTCACTGAATTTACAACAACCCAACAAGATCAATTAAGAATATCCATTAAGATAAGCCTGCTAGGTGCTTAAATATAGGGATCTGGAGGAGACATCATTACATGTGGTTTAAGAGGTTTCTAGTATCAATTGATATGTCAAAGGACATAACTATGAAAAGTCTTAAAGGATGATATGATTCTAACTAGTAGATTACTTCATCGGTGGTGCTGGATGACGCTCTCTGGTCCCGGGTCCTTGTTGCCCTTGCCTCGTGTATCTCTTGTTCTGTCTGGGTCCGCCCCAGAGTGGGCACTCCCTTGATTTGGGACCCTTGTGGTTGCATGCAGAACAGTTTATGAATTTCTGTTCACAGTCATGAGTGGCAGGTATTTTTTTTACTATATTATTACTATTTTTTTGCTTTCCTGAAGTAGCAAAAGTATCTTGACTGCCTGTCTTATTTATCACCCAAAAAAAGAAACATGGATGTCACATCTTTGTTTTCTTTTTCACATTTGTTTAAACTCTGGGTGTCTTTTTCAACTCTGTGATGTTTTCCATCCAAATGAGGACAGAAACGTGACGAGGTAGCATTGCACGAACAGCAGGCGTGCCTGGCTCCTTCCCCTGCCTGCGTGTGGCCACCTCCCCGACAATCCCGGGAGCGCTGCTGTTTAACCAGAATCATGGGAGAGTGCCCTCGGTGCTCCAGAACCCACGTTCTGTGATTTTGTGTGATTTCCCTCGGAGAGGGTCATAATGTCTCCCGGGATGGTCCCGCCCACATGGCACAACTCTTTAAATCCAGGGTCGCCCACCATGACCTTTCACGGATTCCCTTTCTGGTAGCCCACAGAAACATAGAAAGGCAAGCTTGACCTCTCTGGGAACTCAAATGCACTCTCTTTACATGCAAGCAGGATGCAGACCGTCCTAGGGCACAGAATTTCACCTCGTCTGTCTGACTTTTGGGATGCCTGACCTAGCCTGAGCACTCTGTAACACATCAATCCTTCGGGTTAGACACAAAGATGGGAACTGTGTGTATGTAGTTATTGTCTCATTCAACATCTTAATTTACCAGATTTTTATTATTGTGTGTGTGTGAAAGGCTTTTTGCTAAATGCCGCAGTGGGTCAGAAGGCAACGGGCATTCTGTCACCCTCCCGTGCACTCGCACTTTTCTGAGTAGAAAAGTGTATGTTTTGATGTCCTTTGTTTGCAATACACACGTCTCCCTTTTTCCAAGTCGGGTTTAAACGTGGATGAAAGGGATCCCTGGGTGGCGCAGCAGTTTAGCGCCTGCCTTTGGCCCAGGGGGCGATCCTGGAGACCCGGGATCGAATCCCACATCGGCTCCAGGTGCATGGAGCCTGCTTCTCCCTCTGCCTATGTCTCAGCCTCTCTCTCTCTCTGTGTGTGTGACTATCATAAATAAATAAAAATTAAAAAAAAATAAACGTGTATGAAAGATGGTTTCTCCTTTAAAGAGCTTAAAGGTGTCTTGCACATGGGCAGGAGAGGTGAGAGCCACACTTCTTGGGGGGTCACAGGCTGGGATTGGGAGGACATCCCGGAGGAAGCGCAATCTGAACAGGCTCTTGGCCCAGGACACAGAGACAGAAGGAGGCCTCGCATCCATCCAAGCCCCAAACCAGCCACTTATCCTCTCCACGTCTCCATGTGTAGACATGAGCCCCTGGACACAACAGTTCCCAGAAGTGCTGAGGAAATGAAAAAGAATCCAAAGAGTGCCAAGTGCTGTCATTGTGAGGTCAAGCAAATGTGGCTGGAGGAAGCAGGGTGCTCCCGACGGGGATGAGAGGTGCTTCCTGGGTGAGCCAGTGGAGAAACCCAGGCTGTGCCCCGCATCCAGCGAGAGGAGCATGTTCTTCAGTGGTAGACTGGGGGCCAAGGTCTCACGTGCATCACAGAGTCTGTCTCTTTCTCATTTTTTTCTTTAAGATTTTATTTATTTATTCATGGGAGACACACACACACACACACACACAGAGAGAGAGAGAGAGAGGCAGAGACACAGGCAAAGGGAGAAGGAGGCTCCATGGAGGGAGCCCCACGTGGGACTCGATCCCGGGTCTCCAGTATCAGGCCCTGGGCTGAAGGCGGAAGTAAACTGCTGAGCCACCCGGGGTGCCCTCTTTCTCAGATTTTAATCAGATTAATATAATACATTGCTTTAAATTCGTTAGTTTGTCAGGACTTGGACTGTCGACCAACACTGAAAAGTAACTGTGTGCCATTCACAGGAAGGTGGAAGCACCTCAAGTGTCCGCCCACAGATGAATGTATAAACAAAACATGGTCTATCCCTACCATGGAAGCTCTGACAGCTAGAATTGGATAAAATGGCATATTTGGTGTTGTTTATATTTTACCATATTTAAAAATCTCTCCCCCCCCCAATGATGCAATGGTTAACATGGACAACAAGGTAGTTATTCTTCTCCTAGCTTCTGAAAATGTGCGGGTTGATAGACACCAGGATAAAATTAGGGACCTCCGAAGGTGCTTTGTCTCCCATTTGATAAAGGTTATAAAAAAGAGGGGAGAAAAGATCCATCCATGAGTGTTCCCCAAACTTTCCTGACTTACCATTTGAGAATTTATTTTCCTCTGTGCATAGATTTGTTCTAGGCCATTCTGGGGCTATTATTTTGCTTATGTGATAAAGATCCTCTTCTTTGGTGATGAGTTAACAGTAGCATTTCTCTCAAGGCTGCTACACCTCCCTTTCTTTATATAAAAGGAGAAGCAAGTGCTTGCAGAAGGAACCCATTTCTAGTGAATTTAGGTAAAGATGCAAATATGAAAGCTTTGAATGCAGATTCTAGTTTTACCAAAAAGTCTGAACAGAATAGAGAATCCAGAAGTGGACTCTCAACTTTATGGTAAACTAATATTCGATCAAGGAGGAAAGACTATCCACTGGAAAAAAGACAGTCTCTTCAATAAATGGTGCTGGGAAAATTGGACATCCACTTTCTTGCACCATACACAATGATAAACTCAAAATGGATGAAAGATCTCAATGTGAGACAAGATTCCATCAAAATCCTAGAGGAGAACACAGGCAACACCCTTTTCGAACTTGGCCACAGCAACTTCTTGCAAGATACATCCGTGAAGGCAAGAGAAACAAAAGCAAAAATGAACTATTGGGACTTCATCAAGATAAGAAGCCTCTGCACAGCAAAGGATACAGTCAACAAAACTAAAAGACAACCTGCAGAATGGGAGAAGATATTTGCAAATGACGTATCAGATAAAGGGCTAGTTTCCAAGATCTATAAAGAACTTATTAAACTCAACACCCAAGAAACAAACAATCCAATCATGAAATGGGCAAAACACATGAAGAGAAATCTCACAGAGGAAGACATAGACATGGCCAACATGCACATGAGAAAATGCTCCGCATCATTTGCCATCAGGGAAATACAAATCAAAACCACAATGAGATCCCACCTTATCCCAGTGAGAATGGGGAAAATTGACAAGGCAGGAAACCACAAATGTTGGAGAGGATGCAGAGAAAAGGGAACCCTCCTGCACTGTTGTTGGGAATGTGACCTGGTGCAGCCACTCTGGAAAACTCTGTGGAGGTTCCTCAAAGGGTTAAAAATAGATCTGCCCTACCCAGCAATTGCACTGCTGGGGCATTACCCCAAAGATAGAGATGCAATGAAATGCCGGGACACCTGCACCCCAATGTTTCTAGCAGCAATGTGCACAATAGCCAAACTGTGGAAGGAGCCTCGGTGTCTATCGACAGATGATGGATAAAGAAGCTGTGGTCTCTGTATACAGTGGGATATTCCTCAGCCATTAGTAATGACAAATACCCACCATTTGCCTCGATGTGGATGGACCTGGAGCGTATTATGCTGAGTGAAATAAGTCAATCAGAGGACAAACAGTATATGGTCTCATTCATTTGGGGAATATAAAAAATAGTGAAAGGGAATAAAGGGGAAAGGACAGAAAATGCTGGAAAATATCAGGAAGGGAGACAGAATATGAGAGGCTCCTAACTCTGGGAAATGAACTAGGGGTGGTGAAGGGTAGGAGGGCAGGGGGTGGGGGTGAGTGGGTGACGGGGACTGAGGGGGGCACTTGATGGGATGAGCACTGGGTGTTATTCTATATGTTGGCAAATTGAACACCAATAAAAAATAAATTTATATAAAAAAAACTGAAAAAATCCCTCTCAACCATCATCTTTGCCTTTATTACCAAACGAAGAGGTAAAAAAAAAACAAAAAAAAAAACAAAAAAAAAAAAACAAAAAGAACAACAAAAAGCAAAAAAACAACAACAACAAAAAACTCATCTTTATTCCCTGAAACATCGAGTCATTCTTATTGCTGAAAACCACTTTGCCGTGCAAGGACAAGACCCTGGACGTCCTTCTAAATCACTCTTAAACTACCGTTAAGGACGGTGGCCAGGACCGAGGAGGGGGATGTGTTCCTTGTTGCAAACATTGTCCTTTGCCATTGGAGGGAAGAAGCGTGTGTGCACGATCGGGGAACCCCGGCCTGCGCTTCCTGCCCACGGTCGGTCTGTCCTCCCGTAAAACGCCTCCATATCAGCTCCCAAGTCAGCGAGGAGCCACAAGGGCGGTCAGCGACGGCAGGAGGAAACTGGCAGAAGTGGAGTAAATAAGTGTCCTCTGCTTTATATTCATCATCCTGTGTCATCCTCGCAGGGATTTCCCAAGGCGGGTCGTCTGAGACAAGGGACAGCTGAGCTTGTCTCACGTGCGTCCAAAGCACTGGAGCCCCTGGTTGAACCGAGGTGTGAGGGGGCCCAGGGAAAGTCCCCGCCTAGCATCTTCCCGGGAGACCAGCATCGTGGGATGGCCACGGGGTCCCTGGAGGGATCCTGCAGCTCGCGCTCCTGATCTCCTGCACCCTCGGTCCGAGGTGCGGGTGTGCGACAGCTGCCCTGGGCCAGAGACCAGCCTAGAGCCCTGATCTCTCGCTGCCTCCGCCGGGACTAATACAGTATCGGTGAACAAGTACAAAGATGGGGACATTTCATCCCTAAAGAGAACTTCTCAAAATTCGTATTCGTAATATCTGTCCTCCGGCCATGTTGTCATTCCAATTCCATGCTGACGCCTGGGAATGGTGTGATCTGGGGCTTGTATCCACACGCCCCTGCCACCATGTCTGAGTAGCTGCTGGTAGGCTTGGGGGGGCGTTGGGTTCTCCCACGATGTCCTCTTTATAAGGTTGACGTGCGTGGAGAAGCTCGATGTTTGGAAAGGATGCACATCCCGTCCTGAGTATGCATTTGACTCCCAGGGGCGCGTGTAAGAGTCGGGCTTTCCTCTCTGGGGTCGTGTGAACCTGAGGAGGGAAGCGGGGGCTCTCTTGGGAAGAATCTGGGCTGACCACCAGAAATCAGTGGGTCCACAGAACACTCCTCGGGCGGGACGTGAATTAAAACGGGGTCTTGTAGAAACATCACCTCTCTCTTTCCAGAAGACTTCCCGGCCGAGCCCTTGCTACCCTCCTGTTCACTGTTCTCCCATCACCGAGGCTCCCGTGGGAGGGGGCTTCCTCTTGCCCTGCAGTCCTCTTGGGAATGGACGTACCGAACGCCAAGATGCCTACAGCTAAAGACACGACTGTCCATTTGTCATCCCCGTCTCTCCACCGCCGGAAATGGAACCCCTCATCAAGCGCCATGAATGCTCAGAGGGCAAAACTCACGACCCGGCTGTGGTCCCACAGTCGTGGAAAATGTGCACTGAGCTGTGAGAATTGCCAGAAGTCTTGTGTTTCTGTTTTCTTTCATTGTGTTTTTTGTTTTGCTCTTCTCTGAACCCAGCCATTGGGGACATTGTGGCATTTTATCAAACGTGCCATCACTAAACCTAACATTTCAACATTCTTATATTCTCTAACCTTCCAACAAGTTGGGGAAAGAGCTCTCAAAGTATGGATTTTCAGGTGGTAAATACACGGAATCTCCGAGACTCAAAGAGAAATGCATGTTTACAATTTGCGGTTTTGACGGGAAGTGGTGTTTTCTCATTTGGTTCTCATCATGCTGCCGCATTGCAAATGACATAATGATACTGAATCTGAGCACAGGCACTTGTAATGATAGGATGCGAGGGAATCATAGAAAGACGGTCCCCCGTTGCAAGGAAGTGTTGTGGCTCCGCTGCAGCTGGAGAGGACAGTTGGCAATTTGCAACCTCTTCGCGGCTGAAGATGTTTAACAGATAAGATGGGATCGCTTCCCCAGGTGAGCTCCAGGTGGAGAAAATACTTGGCTTCCCATTCCTTCGAGAGGGAGGAAATGGCAAGAAAAGAAAACGCTGAGAGAGAGAGACAGACAATAAATCAAAAGCTAAATGACACCCGAGAATGGATGTTGAGTACTTAGGAGCC
Source organism: Canis lupus baileyi (assembly GCF_048164855.1). Classification (NCBI taxonomy): domain Eukaryota; kingdom Metazoa; phylum Chordata; class Mammalia; order Carnivora; family Canidae; genus Canis; species Canis lupus. The sequence continues at coordinate 6,310,486 of NC_132852.1, read as the reverse complement.
CAAATATCAGCACTGCCTCATTAGACACATGAAAGGGGACATGCAGCGGAATTATCGCAGCCGCACAGGCTCTTCCAAGCAGCAGCCTGGGCTGGTGGTGCCTTCATTCAGCCGAGGAGGGAGCCGCCGGCCCGGGCAGCAGCTGTGCCCGCCACTGGGAGGACGGGGATGTGGGGACAAGGTGTCACCCTCAAGGGCTCGCCTGGAGAAGAGCGAGAGCACAGAGCATCCCGTCCGCGGGGGGACGAGCGCTGACGAGATGCTGCAGGAGCTCCTGCGGTTAGGAGGCTCCTGGGGCCCCCGGGTCTGAGCACCAAGGGTCCCCACAAGTGACACGGAGAGAAGCAGAAGGGGTGAGGCGCACAGAGCGGTTGCAACAGGCTTTGGGTGGAGGGGGGGACCACAGTCCAGGCCCGTGGCCAGGACGCCATTGTGGGGAGGTAGCTGGCGGGGCTGCGGGGACCCACAGGGCACGGCTGAGGCTTGAACCCGCTTCTGAGAACGAGAGGGGCCGGAGGGGCAGCAGAACCAGCACATCCTGGTCCTCGGGGACAATCCCAGCGAGTGGCCTTCGAGACGGCCTTCCTTTAAAATCCCTTGGTTAAGGACATCGCAGCAAAGAACCGCGGATAATCGGATAATCCGCAGAGGAGAAATGAGCGTGACGTGGGTCCAGCCTTCGATCTCCAGGGTCGGTCGGCGGGACTCGGGGCAGCGGCCCAGGGACGTGCAGGCATGGGAGCTCCCCGGGGCAAGGAGGGGCCCACACCCCCGAGCTCGGGCACTGGCGGGGCTCAGCCCGGGGACGTGCCGGGCCACTCAGGAGAGGAGCACGTGGGCCCGGGGCTCCTGGAGGCATCAGGCTGCTCTCGGCAGGTGTGTCCACTAGGGTCTGCTCCACCTGCAGGGGCCCACGATGCCGGGTGACCCTGTGGCCAGCACGGCCGCCCGCTGCCCCGAAATGGAGCCGCAGCTCAAGGCCGCTGTGGGAGGAGGACATGGAGGCGGAAACGGTGCAGTTTCCATGGTGAGCCGCGGGCACCTGCCTGCGTGGCTGCATCGGGGCCTTTCCCGGGACGTGCGGCCCCCTCAGCACCAGGAGCTGGGGCACCCAGGGGCTCAGTGCGGGAAGCGTCTGCCTTGGGCTCAGGCCGTGACCTCAGAGTCCTGGGATCGAGCCCCGCGTCCTGCGCAGCGGAAGGTCTGCTTCTCCCTCTGCCCTCCCCGCCCCCTGCTCATGCTTGGTCTCTGCCAAATAAATATATAAAATCTTACAAAAAAAAAAAAAAAGAAGCCAGAAGCTTTTTATTCCTTTCAAGCAAGTTTTAACTGCGCGGATAGCCCCAAAGCCTTGCCGCAGGATTGTGTCCTCAACGCACATCAGCCTGTCCCGCCACCGCGTGGGATGTCCCGTCTGCAGCACCGTCCTGCTCCTCCCGCCCCAACTTTCTGCCCTGCAGACAGTGATAGAGCGGAGCAAGGCGCAGGCCTCTAAGCGGGGCACAGCGGGGGGGGGGCCCTTCTTGCTGCTTCTTCAGCTCCCAGGGGGTGGGGACATTTGTATGTCACACCCCACATTATTGCCTGATTTTTTCCTAATTTAAAAAAAAATCGAAGGAAGGGAAGATGGCAGAGGAGTAGGGTCCCCAAATCACCTGTTCCCACCAAATTACCTAGATAATCTTCAAATCATCCTGAAAATCTACGAATTCGGCCTGAGATTTAAAGAGAGACCAGCTGGAATGCTACAGTGAGAAGAGTTCAGCTTCTATCCAGGTAGGAAGAAGGGGAAAAGAAATAAAGAAACAAAAGGCCTCCAAGGGGGAGGGGCCCCACGAGGAGCCGGGCTGAGGCCGGGGCGAGTGTCCCCAGGACAGGAGAGCCCCGTCCCGGAGGAGCAGGAGCTGCACCAACCTTCCCGGGAGGAAAGGGGCTCGCGGGGAGTTAGAGCAAGACCCAGGAGGGCGGGGATGCCCTCGGGCTCCCTGAGACACTAACAGACACCTGCACCCCGGGAGAGTGCGCTGAGCTCCCTAAGGGCTGCAGCACGCAGGGCGGGACCCAGAGCAGCTCCGAGGTGCTCCGGGGCGGCTCTGCGGAGGGGTCTGCGGGGCGGGAGCAGCTGGGTGGGGGCCAGGGCAGAGGAAGAGGCTCCGGGGAGAGGGCTGCGGGGGCGGGAGCAGCTCAGAGGGGCTCAGGTGGTGGCTCCGCGGAAGGGGCTGTGGGGCTGGAGCAGCTGGCTGGGGGGCTTGGGACGGAGGAAGAGGCTCCGGGGAGGAGGCTGCGGGGCGGGAGAAGCTTGGAGGGGCTCAGGCGGAGGAAGACGCTCCGCGGAGGGGGCTGCGGGGGCGGGAACAGCTTGGAGGGGCTCGGGCGGAGGAAGAGGCTCCAGGGAGGCGGCTGCAGGGCGGGAGCAGCTCTGAGGGGCTGGGGGCGGCTCAGCGGAGGGGGCTGCAGGGCGGGAGCAGCTCGGGGGGCTTGGGCGGAGGAACAGGCTCCACGGAGGGGGCTGCGGGGCGGGAGCAGCTGGGGGGGCTCCGGCGGCAGCTCCGAGGAGGGGGCTGCGCGGCGGGAGCAGCTTGGAGGGGCTCCGGCGGAGGAAGAGGCTCCGGAGAGGGGACTGCGGGGCGGGAGCAGCTCGGTGGGGGCTCCGGTGGCGGCTCCGCGGAGGGGGCTGCATGGAGGGAGCAGCTTGGAGGGGCTAGGGCAGAGGAAGAGGCTCCGCGGAGGGGTCTGTGGGGCGGGAGCGCAAATCCAACATCGCAGGCCCCACAGCACAGGGCGCCAGGACACAGCCCAGGATCTGGCCTCCCCCGGGACAGGCAGAGGCCCGGAGGGCCCAGGACAGCGAGGACGCTCCTGCCCCAGGCTGAGCAGATCAGCGGCCCCGCCCTGGAGCCTCAAGGCCCTGCAGACCAAGAGCTTTGTAGTTACTGCAGGAGCTGACTCCAGGGCTCCAGACCTGCTTCCGCCCCTGCGGTTGTTACTCCAGGGGCCTCACGGGGTAAACAACCCCCACTGAGCCCTGCACCAGGCAGGGGGCAGAGCAGCTCCCCCAAGTGCTAATACCTGAGAATCAGCACAACAGGCCCCTCCCCCAGAAGACCAGCTAGACGGACAACTTCCAGGGGAATTCAAGGGACTTAAAGTATACAGAATCAGAAGATACTACCCCGTGGTTTTGTTTTGCTTTGTTTTGTTTTCTTTTGTTTTGCTTTTTAAAAATTTTTTTATTTATTTATGATAGTCACAGAGAGAGAGAGAGGCAGAGACACAGGCAGAGGGAGAAGCATGCGCCATGCACCGGGAGCCCGATGTGGGATTCGATCCCGGGTCTCCAGGATCGGGCCCTGGGCCAAAGGCAGGCGCCAAACTGCTGTGCCACCCAGGGATCCCTTGTTTTGCTTTTTGATTTCTGTTTGCTTCCCCCACCTTTTTTTCCCTTTATTCCTTTTTCTTTCTTTTTTTTCTTTTTTCTTCCTTTTTTCTTTTTTCTTTTTCTCTTTTCTTTCCTTCTTTCTCTCCTCTCTTTTTCTCCTTTTCCCAATACAACTTGTTTTTGGCCACTCTGCACTGAGCAAAATGACTAGAAGGAAAACCTCACCTCGAAAGAATCAGAAACAGTCCTCTCTCCCACAGAGTTACAAAATCTGGATTACAATTCAATGTCAGAAAGCCAATTGTCAGAGAGCTGGAGAAAAGACAGCAAATAGATCCTACACCCAGCAGAAGAAGAGGGTTAAAAACGATTTGAGCAGAACTCAATGAAATAGAGACCAGAAAAACTGCGACTGATCAACAAAATCAGGAGTTGGTTCTTTGAAAGAATTAGTAAGATAAACCATTAGCCAGCCTTATTAAAAAGAAGAGAGAAAAGACTCAAATTAATAAAATCATGAATGACAAAGGGGAGATCACTACCAACACCAAGGAAATACAAACGATTTTAAAAACTTATTATGGGCAGCCATATGCCAATAAATTAGGCAATCTAGAAGAAATGGACAGATTTCTGGAAAACCACGATTAACCAAACCTGGAACAGGAAGAAATAGAAAGCCTGAAGAGGCCGATAACCAGGGAGGAAATTGACGCAGTCATCAAAACCCTCCAAAGACACAAAAGTCCAGGGCCAGATGGCTTCCCTGAGGAATTCTATCAAACGCTTAACGAAGACACCGTACCTATTCTACTACAGCTGTTTAAAAGACAGAAAGAGATGGAGTACTTCCAAACTTCTTCTATGAGGCCAGCATCACCTTAATTCCAAAACCCAACAAAGACCCCACCCAGAAGGAGAATTAGAGACCAATATCCCTGATGAACATGGATGCAAAAATTCTCAACAGGATACTAGCCAATAGAGGCCAACAATATATTAAGAAGATGATTCAAAATGACCAAGTGGGATTTATACCCGGGATGCAATGCTGGTTCAACACACGTAAAACAATCAATGTGACTGACCATATCAGCAAGAGAAAAAACAAGAACCATCTGACCCTCTCAATAGAGGCAGAGAAAGCATTTGACAAAATAGAGCATCCGTTCCTGATCAAAACTCTTCAGAGTGTAGGGAGAGAGGGAATATTCTTCAGCATCTTAAAAGCCATCTACGAGAAGCCCACAGCAACTTTCTCAATGGGGAAGCACTGGGAGCCTTTCCCCTAAGATCAGGAACAGGACAGGGATGTCCACTCTCACCACTGCTATTCAACATAGCACTAGAAGTCCTAGCCTCAGCCATCAGGCAACAAAAAGGAATAAAAGGCGTTCAAATTGGCAAAGAAAAATTCAAACTCTCCCTCTTCGCAGATGACATGATACTTTACATAGAAAACCCAAAAGAGTCCACCCCAAGATTGCTAGAACTCATACAGCAATTTGGCAGTGTGGCAGGATACAAAATCAATGCCCAGAAGTCAGTGGCATTTCTGTACACTAACAACGAGACTGAAGAAAGAGAAATTAAGGAGTCAATCCCATTTACAATTGCACCCAAAAGCATAAGATACCTAGGAATCAACCTAACCAAAGAGGTAAAGGATCTATACCCTAAAAACTACAGAACGCTTCTGAAAGAAATGGAGGAAGACACAAAGAGATGGAAAAATATTCCATGCTCATGGATTGGAAGAATTAATGTTGTGAAAATGCCAATGCTACCCAGGGCAATTTACACATTCAATGCAATCCCTATCAAAATACCATGGACTTTCTTCAGAGAGTTGATACAAATCATCTTAAGATATGTGTGGAATCAGAAAACACCCCGAATAGCCAGGGGGATATTGAAAAAGAAAACCATATCTGGGAGCATCACAATGCCAGATTTCAGGTTGTACTACAAAGCTGTGGTCATCAAGACAGTGTGGTCCTGACACAAAAACAGACACATAGATCAATGGAACAGAAGAGAGAATCCAGAAGTGGACCCTCAACTTTATGGTCAACTAACATTCTACAAAGCAGGAAAGACTACCCACTGGAAAAAAAGACAGTCTCTTCAATAAATGGTGCTGGGAACACTGGACATCCACATGCAGAAGAATGAAACTGGATCATTCTCTTACATCATACACAAAGATAAACTCAAAATGATGTAAGATCTAAATGTGAGACAAGATTCCATCAAAATCCTAGAGGAGAACACAGGCAACACCCTTTTTGAACTCGGCCACAGTAACTTCTTGCAAGATACATCCATGACGGCAAGAGAAACAAAAGGAGAAATGAACTATTGGGACTTCATCAAGATAAGAAGCTTCTGCACAGCAAAACTGAAAGACAACCTACAGAACGGGAGAAGATATTTGCAAATGACACACCAGATAAAGGGTTAGAAACCAAGATCTATAAAGAACTTATTAAACTCAAAAGCAAAGAAACAACCAATCCAATCATGAATTGAGCAAAAGACATGAACAGAAATCTCACAGAGGGAGACATAGACCTGGCCACCAAGCACATAAGAAAATGCTCCACATCACTGGCCATCAGGTAAATACAAATCAAAACCACCATGAGATCCCACCTCACACCAGTGAGAATGGAGAACATTAACAAGGCAGGAAACAACAATTTTTTGTCTGCTTTTTATTTAAAAAATGACCATGATTCTTTGGGAGGTGATACAAGATTGCTTTCCAGTCAGATCATAATTTCCACAATTTCTGTAATAACTATAAATTTGAAAGTTTCTCACTCTCCCCACCCCAATTCACTTTTGGCACCTGTGTGTGAAATGTCACTTCCAAAAAAAGGGGGAAAATATGCTGAATACTGGGTTTTCATCACACAGTACTCCTTTCGTGAGGAAAAATGTTCTGGTTGCTAAATTGAGAATATTGATACAAGAATGCTTAACAATATCTCATCAGTAAAAGCCTTTTTCTAACCAACTCTATGGCTGTCTCAGAAAAAAATTACATAGAAATAGCAGCCAATTCCTAGAGGTAAAAAGGCAATGGCTTATCTTCTCCTTTTCCACTTCTCCTAATTTTACATTTAGAATTAGAGCAAATCTATGAGAGGTAGCAGAAGGTCTGGCACAGGCTCTGGCTTCATGATTTGAAAATACAATTTCAACTCATCACATTCTTCAGAAGAACTCATTATACTTAAAAGAAACACACAAAGAGGCTCTCTTCACCTCTGCATGCAGAGGTTGACCAGAAGGACATACATTGGTTACCAACAGAGAAGGATGAGCCTACGATCTGGCAATTAGGAGATGGTGTATCCAAAGATATAGTCTTGACCTGGTTAGAAAACTGTGTCATTTGTAAAGTATATTACTCCTGAGTCTTCACTTACTTGCTAAAAAGAAGCTTCTACACAAAAATCAGGATGCTACAGGAGAGAAATAGCTAACACAGGCTATAGTTGGCTAATATTTAAATACAAAGAATTCAACTTTCATTTTTCATATGTGTGAAGGGTTTGTGAGCTTGTTACTGACCTATTTGGCCCAATTCATATTTATTTTTATTTTATCCACCGTGCTTCAGATCCATGGGGTATTGCCAAAAAACTTATCCCAAAAATCTCTCAGTTTTTATTAGAGCTTAATGGATTTATTTGAATACTTCTGTTAAGCTGATAAGAGTTAGGGAGAGTCTTATCCTACTCCCTTCCCCAAACCTAATTAGACATTTTTATTTCAAAACAAAAGATGGTGATATTATAAAACTAGGGAGGGAAATAAGATGCTATGACAGTACACTTCTTTTTAGTTAACACTTATTTCTTACCTATAGCACTACATGTGTGATAAAACTTTTGGGAAGGAGAAGGGAAGAAGGAAATTCCAAAGCCTCCCAACAAAGTAGCCATTCCAATGCATGGACAAGGGCTTATTTCTCCTGCCAGCCACTGATTCACAAATGTTTTCCCCTTTTAAAGAAGTATGTGTGAATGAGGTTGGGGAGAGCAAGGAACACATCAAGGCGTCAACTATACTCTTCTCTTAATGAGCCCGCCCTATGTCCTTAGTGGCGACTGACTTCATCTGCCATCTTGGCTTTCACGGTAAGCAACATCTTTCTTTAAAACTTTTCTTGTTCTTGCTGCTTTTCTTGCCGTTCTTGTCTTTGTTCTCGGACATGTTTTTGGCTCTGATTTCTCTCATTAGGTCAAAGAATACCTTGTCCACATTGGCTCGCGTTTTAGCTGATGTCTCCACGTACTGCACACCCCACTCCTCTGCTTTAGTCCTTGCCTCTTCGATGGGCACCTGCCTCCGCTCCTCTAGGTCGGACTTGTTTCCCATGACAAGCAATGGACTTGCCTTTTTTTTTTCTGGACCACATATCCATAATGGACATACAGTGCCCAAGGCCCTCAGATGCAAGAAAATATCGTCCTTGTCTATGCTATACACCAACCAAGTAACAACTGCTGCCACATCCTGGGCTCTCCTGGAAAGAGAGGTTCCTATAGACACTGGCGTGTGACCGTCCACATCCAGCTGTCCATTGAGCCTTGGGAGGCATAGCTACTGAGGTCTCCTCAATGCAGGAGAGAGTCGAACTTGAGGCCGCGGGCTTATCCCACCTGCAGGGGAGGTCTCCCCTGTTCTTCCTCAGTCCCTTGCTGGATGCCACCATACCAGAGAAGGTCAGCCCTCCCCAGTCCCCTTGGCTATGTAGGGAGCCCCCATGACATCAACTGAGTGAACTGCAATGGAGTTTGTCTACTTTATGGATGGTATGAGCACCATGCTACAGGGGGGGAGCTCATGTGGAATATTTATGTCCCTAATAAAGGACACAACCCACCCAACAGTCAGCAGTAGAAGCCAAGCTTTAGGCTGCCATTTAGCTCTGGATGCCCTGGTCAGCAAATGGTTCCATCAGCACCTCTTACAAACTCTTGGGCCACTGTCTAAGAGTTGTTCCTTTTAGGGTAAGGAACTCAGGGCACTCTTGCCTCAGAGATACCCCAAATATAAATCAAAATCACAGATGTCCCCACATGCAGTAAGGCCACAATGCAAGGCCTCCCTGGGACACCACTTGTCCTCCTTGGTGTTCCAACATTACAGATCGTGGCCAGACGCTCATTTTGCTTCTCAGGATACATAATGCTGGCCCTACAGGAGGGACTCAATAAGTAAAATCCCACCTCCCCTGGAGACCACAAGCAGCCAGTGGAACTGAGAGGCACACACTGGTCTCCTCAAACAACTCCTATTTAAGCTTCAAGGTGTCAAACGGGCCTCCAGTGGAGGCCATCAGGGGCCTTGACAACACAGAGTTTCAAGACAAAAGGATGCACGTGCAGTTATCCACAAGCCGACTTCGGACTGCCCCTGGGATGGGAGACCAGAGTGGCTGCTATCGGCGTGGGAAAGAGGGGCACTGGTCCAAAGAGTGTCCAGTAGATCGCACAGGTCGTGTGGCGGACTTTACTGAGCAGTATAACGGACAGTATGGAGCAGTGCGCACGCCGTACACCCTGGGCTGCGGGGAACCCACGTGTTACAACGATGCATATGGAGCATCGACTCTTAGAAGCGCTACCGGGTCCGCTCTTATGAGGCAGTGGCGGCGGCAGCAGCAGCCTCTGCGTACAACTGCGTGGAGCAGTCCATGTCCCATCTGCCTCACGACCAGAGCACAGCTGGGACCAGTCACCCCAACCCCACTTCTGTTGATCCCTACGACAGACACCTGTTGCCGAGCTCAGGGGCTGCTGCCACTTCGGCTCTGTGGCTGCTGCCGCTGCCAACACCTCGTCCTACTATGGAAGGGACAGGAGCCCCCTTCGTCGTGCCACAGCTGTGCTCCCCACGGTTATGGGCCAGAGAGTGAGCTGCCGCAGGCCTCAGCAGCTGCACGGATTCTCTGTATGGCATGGCCCAGTGTGAGCGGGAGCACATGTGGACCGAGCACGGTGCTCAGCCTTTTGAAACTGGAGGTAGGATCATTGCGGACTGAACCCTGGGCTGCGGTCATATATGAGAACCTGCTCCGTGCGTCCCCTTGCCACGATGTTTCCATTGCTTCGTGTTTGAGTAAACAAAGGAGTTTGTGACCAACTGTGTTTTCTTTCTTAATTTAATTCTTATAAGTTGACTTTTCTTTCCTCTTGATACTAGTCCCTGTAGCCTTTCACTCCGTTCCTTATATTCTCAGCCTCTGAGCAGCCCTAGGTAAGGATTATGCTGGCATCCCCTTTTTCCTGTACCGTGGATTCTCCCTCTTATCTTGCTTTCCTTAGGAATTGAGCCCTTCTCCCTGTCTACCTGCAACATCTCCTTTCCCTTTAAAATGACCATGTAGTGGCACGAGACCTTTTACTCTTCTGTTAGCTCTGGGCTCTAATGTTGAGGCTAATCTGAAACTGCTAGGACCATTGGGGTTTTGGGGGTGGGGGTTGTTGTTTTGTTTGTTTTGCTTTATGTCTGACCTGTGATCGTGGTACAGCATTAGCTGAAATTTAGCCTTGTTTTATTTCACTCCTCCCACTTTTTAAAAAATATTTTGACAAATAAACGTTTCTAACACTTAAAAAAAAGTGAGAGAAAGAGGGAGAGTACGAGCAGGGGGAAAGGCAGAAGGAGAGACAAAGCGTTCCAAGCAGCCTTCTTGCCGAACATGCAAAGCTTGGCATCTGGCTTTATCCGACAACCAAGAGATCATGACCTGAGCCAAGATCAAGGGGGATGCGTAACCGACTGAGCCACTCAGATTTTATTGATTTATCCATGAAAGACACAGAGAGAGACAGAGACACTGGCAGAGGGAGAAGCAGGCTCCATGCAGGAAGCCCAATGTGGGACTCGATCCGGGTCTCCAGGATCACGCCCTGGGCCGAAGGCAGGTGCTCAACCACTGAGCTACCCAGGAGAGGAAAAAAGGGGTTTCTGAGGCAGAGCAGCATAAAGAGACACAAGGAGACATGAAATTATATGGCTTGCTCACACAACGCTGGTAGTGAAGTATGGCTGAAACCTCAAAGGCTGCAGATGGAGTGTTAATATGTTTTCAATGACGCATTTACAAGTTTTGACTTATTCATAGTCAAAGAGTGAGTTATGAGCAGACGACATGATTCTTTCTGTATTTGTATTCAAATTAAAAGGGAATGGAAGAAAAAAATAGGGAGATTACTGTCTCTCTAATTTATTTGTTACTCCTTGCTGTTTCTTAAACTTCAGAATAGAATTACTACCATCATTTTTTTTACAGTTTTTTTAATGTCTTTTATTTTTAATTCTTTTAAGTGATCTCTCTGCCCAACATAGGGCTTGAATTCATGACCCTGAGATAGATAAAGAGTTGCATGCCTTACCAACTGAGCTAGCCAGGAGCTCCATTATTCATTGATCATCTTCATAACTACAACTTTTTATATTCTTTGTTTTCCTCATCATCACTTAGCTGCTTTGTTTTCTTTGCAGCCTGTTCCACTAAGGAGCAGTTGGTGGCCTCTCTTATTCTTTAACTTGAACAAACAGAAGGAGTAGCAATGTAAAAGGGTCCAGGGCCAACTTGACTTCAAATTCTTCCTCATTTCCAATGTGTCTTACAAGACCTCTCTTTTTGTTTCATTCTCTAGGATTAGAAGAAAGCCTTTGTTGTAATTTTAGTTAGCCTTATTAATGACACCTTTCCTTTATTTCAAATATTTGAGAATGTTTATATTATATGTAGGGATGAAGTTGAAGCCCACTGTTTGGGAGCCAAGACTGTATAGGAAAGACAGTATATAATACTTTGTGATATGAATGATTTATCTATCTCAGATTTCAGGTTACTGTTAACACTATTCTAAAAAGACAGTATCCATATATAGAAACATTTCTTATTGATAATGTTTTATGTAACTAAGTATTATGAAGATGAGTCCTTTTTGGTTTGATCTCTTTTTCCCAAATTAGGAATGAGTATTAAGATTTAGCATCAAGTTTATGATATATTTGAATTTTTGCTCCATGCATGCAACTTAATTTTTGTAAGTTAATACTGAGTTTTATAATATTAAAAACGGGTGTCAGCCTCACATGCCCAGCTGGTGACAATGTGGGAAGCTAGTAGGGATGGGTCAGCTTAGAGCAAGTTAAGTACTGCATGAATGTATTCCAATTCAAAAGAAGAAAAACCATTCTGTCTGCCAAACAAAATATATTCTGAAGGCTGGCTGTTTTGTAATACTTGATCTGAAATTTTTGGGGTCTGAAATTTATAAAAGAATTAAATTATAAAATGCTAAATGGCTTGCCTTTATTATGAAGTAATCAGTTACTTTATTTTTTTATTTATTTATGATAGTCACAGAGAGAGAGAGAGAGACAGAGAGAGAGAGAGGCAGAGACATAGGCAGAGGGAGAAGCAGGCTCCATGCACCAGGAGCCTGATGTGGGATTCGATCCCGGGTCTCCAGGATCGCGCCCTGGGCCAAAGGCAGGTGCCAAACCGCTGCACAACCCAGGGATCCCAATCTGTTACTTTAAAATCAAAAGAGAAGAACTGGGGGTGGTGGAAGGGGAGGAGGGCGGGGGGTGGGAGTGAATGGGTGACGGGCACTGGGGGTTATTCTGTATGTTAGTAAATTGAACGCCAATAAAAAATTTAAAAAAAAAGAAATAAAGCAAATATCATGAAACCTAGTTATTACAAATTGCCATCTGTATTTATAATAACATTGGTAGCTATTTTTTTCTAATAAGATGAGTGGAATTTCCTTGATTATAGGTTTATTTTTATTATTTTCTATTTTGAAACGGCCAATATGCTTATGAGTAAGATTTGTGTGGTCAGCTTCTGTTCTTTCATAAACTTCAGATAAAAATCATTTTAGCTGTAACCAAAACCTGAAGTCTTTAAAAAATGGCAGATGTTAATTTAAAAACAGCATATACTAATTTAGTTTGCTGTGTGATTATGGTCTAATGGAAGTTTCATAAGCTTTCTTTTCCCCTAACTCAGAAAAGTATATGTCCAAAAAGAGTTTTGGAGTATGTCCTTAGCCAAGAATTTTATCCACTTAACATATGTTTACAAACTTATATAAAGCAAAAAAGAATGTAGGTAACTATAGTGAGCAAGAAATATAGTTTTGCTCATATTATCTGATGTTTGCCAAAAGAAGAATAAAAGATGTATGAATTAAATCATACAGAGAAAAATACACGTTTGAGGAAATTCAACAAGAAACAGATATCCCTGAAAGAGAACTTGGTAGAGCCCTGCAGTCCCTCGCCTGTGGTAAACCAACACAGCGGGTTCTTACAAAAGAACCCAAGTCCAAGGGAACAGAAAATGGCCACAGATTCACAGTTAATGATCAGTTCACATCCAAAGTACACAGAGTCAAGACTCAAACAGTTGCTGCCAAACAAGGTGAATCTGACCCAGAAAGGAAAGAAACGAGGCAGAAAGTAGATGACGACAGGAAACATGAGATCGAAGCTGCTATCCTGCAGATAACGAAATCCAGAAAGAAGATGCAGCACAGTGTGTTAGTAGCAGAGGTAACTCAGCAGGTGAAGGCTCGATTCTTCCCAAGTACAGTTGTTATTAAGAAACATATAGAAGGACTTATTGAAAGAGAATATTTGGCACGAACACCTGAGGATTGCAAAGTATACACATATGTAGCATAAAATGCGTTCAGAAATTTGATTTATCCTTGGACTGTACTCTTCGCATGGACTGAGAAGTTCTTTTAAATCATTAAATATTAAGACGACCATCTCTTCTATTAAATTACAGCACATGTTCTAGACCATTCAGATCAAGCCTTTACTCCCTTTGAGAGTTTTCAACATCAATTGATTGAGCTTCAGGCTTTACAGAGTTTATCCCTGTAGAGATCAAATTTTTTTTTTCTGGTTCTTCAAAATTTTATTAACAAAACCAGGGAGAGGGGAGGCAACAGTGAGCAAACTGCACAGTCCCACCCAGGCACAGAGAATGGAGAGACAGAGGGACAGACAAGGACAGAAGAAAATCCTGAGACCCTCTGATACCGGCAGCGGGGTAGTCAAATGGTGGGTGGGCACAGGGAGAAACTCAGGGACCACTGGAGAAACAGATGAATGGCAGAGCAGCCAAACGGGGGATTCGGGCGGCTCCCGGGCCTGGAATGCAGAACGTGGGGACTTCGGGGCCAGTGAGGCTCAGCGGTCAGCACTGGAGCGCGGCTCGGGAGTGAGCGGGTCATGCTGGATCGTGAGGTGCAGCGTCAGGGCCAGTGATCCTGCCCGTCAGTCCCAGCCGTGCGAACGGTGCGTTCCTGTTCAAACAGCTTGTCCGGCTTGTACCACGCGTGCACACGCTCCAGGGCCACTCCAGCAGCCGCAACCTCTCCCAGCAGTAATGCGGGTACACTGGCGTTTGGGCAGGAGGCAGAAGTCACCCGCGAGCTAAAGACATCACGCACAAGAGGACACCCACATACCTCATCAGCTGGCACTTCGGGGTCCCGGGAGTGCTCGGGGCACAGCACCTGGAGCCGTTTACAGTATGTCTTGCTCTGAGGGTTGTAGACATCACAGAAGAGTCGTGTAGCTTCCTCAATGTGTGTGGGGTACGTGGACCCAAAGGACGTCTGGCTCTCGTACTTGGCAGCAGCGCTCCATGTGGCGCAAGGCAACACGTGGGTTGATAGGGTGCCCGCAGGAGATGCAGAAGATCTGCAGGTCCGTGTCATCACTGTCACCCTCATTGCTTTTCCAAACAAGGGCCTGTTCTGGGATTGTGGGTGGACATGAAATGGGGACACTTGTCGGCCCATTTCACAGAAGCCTCCAGAGCTCTGCTACTATCGGCGGGTCCACCCCCCAGGCTTCCTTGGCCTCCCACCTTCCCCTCCAGCCTTGCCACACTTTCAGTGTGGGCTGCGGGGGCTGCTTCCGTACCCCTGTGGGGGCAGTGGGGTGAGTGGGGTCACCGTGGATCCACAGCTGTTCTGAGGGATGGATGCCTGGTGTGGGAACGCTTCCCTGATGCCACATCTTCCAACCTCCCCCAGCCCATGAGGCAGCTGGTGGATTCGACTGGCCTTGCCATCTGCCCCGGGCAGGAGGCCAGGCTTGCCTTTGCTCCAGCCCCAAGTGGCCAGGACAGAGGCAGCCTTGGCCGCCCCACTTTGTCGCGGACAGGCCTCTGACCTGTTCACATCCACTCTCTCCGGGGAAGCTGAGGGGAGCCGTATAGAATCCTTGTTCCATTGCATCATTACTGGAGTCTTGGGGCAGCTGCTAAAACCACTCGGTTTTAGTATTCCATGCGGGGAGTGGGGCAGTGTCCCATGGTGGGCTGGCCTGGGACCTTGTGCTGTGCTCCGTTCTGTCACCCAGTCACTGTAGATATTTTCTACCTTCCTGCATAACTCAGGTTCCAGGGTACGTGATCTGTTCTCGGTTCCCTTAATAAACAAAGTCAGTCCTCCAAAAAAAAAAAAGAAAGAAAGAAATATGATCATCTCCTTCTTTTTCCCCCAACAATACCAGCCTTTGAGTTCTTTATTAAGCACCAGATTTTCACATGTGTCACTATAGGAGGGAGGCTTCAGATTCAACCAGACTCTGGCCCGTAGTCAGGAGAGATGTGGTGTGCTGAGGTATTCCTGTGTCTAGAAACAGGCACATGGCTTCAAGAGCAGCAGAAGTTGACTATGGGCATCATCGTCTTCCTTGAGAGAGTAAAGGTAAGTGTCGTTCAACCCAGGGAACTGAGGCTCCATCCCCAGGGGGAGGGCTTGGAGAGGTGGCCATAATGTCTTCAGGGATGCTGCCCTGAAGCATCCAAAGATGACATCCCATAGGCTTTAGAGAGCAGATCAAGAAGCTGCTTCTTTTCATCTTCTGGGAGGAAACTAAACTTTGCCGCATTGATGTTCAGTCTCTTAAACTCCTCCTCGGCAAAGTCCATGCCCTCTTTGGGCATCTGGTAATCCGTTCCAGGGTGGACTTGAAGATGAGTGGGTCATCCGTGTTGAGGGAGTAGGTAGCCTGGTCATGTTTGAGCCGAACCACTGCATGCTCCGTGTCCGAGTTCCAGGGGCCTGTGAGGTAACGGGACCAGGGGCAGATCTCGAAGTGCATGTTTTCCTGCTGCAGCCTGTCATAAAGGGCCTCGTCCTGCAGCGTGTGGTAGCCATGGCCCAGCCTCTCCGTCTTGAGCGTGTCCACAGCCTCTTTGACCACCTCCGCTGAGCCCACTCCCCTGCATGCACAGTGCGGTGGATGCCTCTCCTCACAGCCTCCTGGTAGCCCTTCACGTGTCCCAGGAAGACACTGCTCCCTTTAATGGTCTCATCTCCTGCCAGGTCGATGGCCACCACAGTCTGCTGGTACTTCGGACACAGCTCCACCACCTCCAGGGGCCAACTGGGCTGGTGGCGCAGGTGGCACAGGATGGACCTCACTTTCACCTTGAAGTCCCGTTCTCCCTCCTGCAGGCTCTGGCTCACCAGGGCCACCACCTCCCCTAGGATTTGCAAAATCTCTACATTAAAATTGATGTGGCAGTTTTAATACAATGTATACGAAATAGTCTAAAATTTACAATACCGGAAAACATGATTATTTTTTTTTCTCCTAAAGTTGAAAAGCTTGGAATGTATGTCCAACAGTGAGGTAAAACATTTTGTCTCTCAATTTAAAGAACTGTGCAAGGATAACATTCAAACACATTCAATTAGGGCACTTTTCAGTTTTGACAGGAATAATGAATTACTGTAGCCAACAAGGCACAGTTAGAAAATGCCAACATTTCAAGTCAATAAGAACAAGGCAGATAATATCAAGCAAATCTTTTAAAAAACTTTTCTTTTGAAACAATTTCTTTGAGGACAAAGGGCAGTTTGCTTCACGTGACTGTAATTTCTTGTGCCAGGGAGGAGTCTGCCCTAGAGAGCATCGGAAGGCAGCCACTCACTCATTCCTGCACATTGCAAAAGGGCAAAGAAATAAGGTCCGTGGAAGGCGCTACTCCCACGTGGAGGATGGAAGGCACTACTTTAAGTTTTTTCTTGTTTGGGGTTTTTAAAATCACGCCACAAGTGTTTGTTGCTCACACTCTCGTGCACGGCCACAGTGGCCCCTCGGCCTCCTGAGGTGCACAGCCAAGCCGTCTCCCCTCAAGGACGTGTGTCCCGTGTGCCTGGGCCAGTGTGGCTGTGTCCAGGACGCAACAGGGAGGCAGCGCTCCACAGGGTCCTGGGGCCATCCAGGTTGTGCCAGGGTCTCACAATGGGCTGAGTTGGACATAAAAGCAAACCTGTAAAAAGAGCAACAGCGTCAGGAGTCCCTAGAGAGAAGACCCTCAGCCACAGGACCTATCCTCCTGCCGGGCCTCCCATCTGCAGCCAGCACCCCCTCTCATGTAGCGGACCCCCCAACCCCTGTCCCGCCTCCCAGGGTGAGTGGGGAGGCTGGCATGGGTTTTGAAGCAGGAGCTCTGCCAGGAGTCTTGCGACAGGCTAGGCTCACAGAAGATCATTGACCGGACCCTGTTGTCCATCCTGACATGGGCTGGAATCCCAGCAGTCTACACATTGGGACACTCAGAGGCTCTGAGTATCAGTCTCAGGGCACCATAAGATTAGATCCATGCTTGTGTTTGTCCCGAATCTTAATGATGTTTCCACCTGTCTTCAACCTGACACCTGCAATCCCTCCTCCCTGCCCCGCCCTCCCACTGGCTGTGAGAGGATGCATCCTGAGGTCTTCACTATACTGACACTTCACTAGCCAGATAGGATGTCCCCTGTCCTCATCCCATGTGCCACTCCATGAGGACGGCCTCCCATTCATGTGCTTGGCAGGTTCACTGGCATTTGAGTGGATGCACTGACCCCTGCCCCTTCCACCCCCAGGTAAAGTGCAGGGACTGTGGGGCCTTTGGACACAAGGCATCAAGCACCAGATGCCCCATAAAACACTGGGGCACGACCCTTGTTCCCATGGACTTGGGCTCCAGGAGGCTGAAGGAGAATGTGGAGCCGGGGAGTCACCGCGACCAGTGGCACCAGGCTGGACTGTTGGACCAGGCTGAGAGGGAGAAGGCAGAGAGATGAAGGTGAGGAATGGGGCTTGTGACCCGATCGCCAGGCTGACATGACAGACCCCGAGTCCGTGTGCATGCACAGTGTGCAGGGCGGCTGCGGGCAGAGCCAGGCTGGGCGAGGCAGGCAGAGGAGCTCCCAGACTAACAGGGTCCACATTTGGGTGATGGAGCTGTCCCTGCTGATTTGGTGTGGGATTTGTGGCTGGACAAGTGTCCCTGCACCAGTGAATGTATGGAGCTTGGCACATGCCAAGGCAGACCCTTTCTGACTCTGCATGAAACAAACTGCCTGGATGACCTGGTGGGTCACTGTAGTCAGGGTGGGGCAGAGGTGGGCAGAGAGTGGCTGAGGAGGGAAAGGACCAGGTTGGCCCAAGCCCTGAGCAGGTGTCTGGCTGGAAGCCAGGGAAGGGAGTTCCTTCTCCTTTCCATGCTTTGATTTCTGGTGCAGGCAGGAAGCCGAGCAGAGGCTCTGCTCCACAGGTTCCCCAGGAGACCCTGGGAGGGGCAGAAGCGCACCTGGAAGGAAGACACGGAATCTTGTGACTATGTGAGGGTGAGTGTGTGCTGCTTCCCGGGCTGTGCCCTTGGGCACTCCCTGGGCTCCATGTGCCTCCTGGGGGAGGTGGGATTCCACTTCCTCTCTGACCAGTGGCAGTTGAGCAGCGTGGTCTTTGCACCCTTTTCTTCCTTGGTGCCCATGATGTTGCCTTATGCCTTGTATGTGTGTGAACCGTGGCTGGTTGGCATGTGATGGTCATTGGCGGGCACTCCTGGAGCACATACCACCTCAGAGAACAGGCCTCTGTCCTTCATGACACATTACCCCCCTGCCCATCCCCTCTCAGGAGCTGCCACCATGACTCTCCAGCATCAGGACTCCTATTGCCTCATGAGCATAGTGGATGGAAGAGCTGGTCCAATGGAAGAAGCATCGCTGTGAGGCAGGACTTTCCCTGTCCCCCCACAATGTCTCAAGGGCATCAAAAGCATCCAGTCATACCTTTGTTCCGGACCAGCCCTGCAACTGCATTCCCTACTCCCAGGGTGAGTCAGATCAACAGATCCCATCTTTTTCTTTCCCTGTTCCGGGGGAGGGTGTTGTTACTAAGGTCTTGGCCGTTAGTTGGTTTCTTTCTTTCTTTCCTGAGTGTTCATTTTGCCTTAGTGCTGGGGCCAAACTCATGGAGTCCCAGGTGTTCTCTATTCCCACAGTGTCCACACATGCCGATGCCTGTCTACACCACCAGGAGGCCTTCTATCCCTGAGCCTGCCCTGCTGATGGAACCACGTACTGACAATCCAGTCATGAGTGTCTGGTCCCATTCCACATCTCATCTCAGAAGCCCTCAAGTTAGCTTCAGCCCACCTGGTGGACCTCCTGGTGCCCAGGAAGTGCCGATCACTGACACCCCTCAGCCGGCTCGCCAACCCTGTGTCAGGGCTGACAGCCTGGTTGTGCAGCAGATAGACAAGAGGCCCTGCAGAGTGTCCCTCGAGGGTCCCCAGGCTGGCTCCCAGGGCCATGGGTTGGGACACACCCAGACACCACCCAAGTATCCTGAGGAGAACACCCGTCCCGCTGTCAGCAACACATTGGCAGACAATTCCAAATAACCCCCCAGGCTCCAGGCAAGAAATGTGCCCACATGCCCCTAGACAGGACCCTGAACCCCCGAAAGAAAGCGTGGTGGAGCCCCAGCCAGCACACCTGCAGAAGCATCCAGGAGGGCCTGTGGGGAATTCAGGGAATCTGTGTGCTCCAGGAAGCGGACATGCCCGTGGATGCACAGCCAGGCCCCCGCAGCCCAGGAAGACACCTGCCCTCCAGCCAAGCAAGGGCCCCCAGCCCACACCTGCCACACCTCACCTGGAGACCTGCAGCCATGCACCGAGCCCCCACGGCCGCACTCTGCGCGGGCCCCCACTCAGCCCCTGGAATGGTCTTCACCAGATTGGACAGAAGCTGCTGGAGCTCCCGGTTCCTTGCAGCTCCCTCATTCCTTCCTCCCGAGAAGCCAGGCCCTGCTCAGGGCCCTCCTGCCCCCCACCTGTTGGACGGAGCCTGTGTCTGTGGCCCCTGGAGTGTCCTCCACGGTGACCTACAGGTGTCCTCATCCTCAGAAGACTGCACACCAAATTGTATGTGGGAATTTTTTATTAAGAATAAAAAAACACACAACTTTGTAATAACATTTTAGAGCAAAAACAAACAAAGCAGATGCAATATTTTACATAACAATTTCAGAGAAATAATATCAAGAAGTACAGAAAATGTCTTCTAGGAGAAAACATGGTGTAATTTGCAAAACTCTGGATGGGATCTTTTTCTAAATCAGAAATTCAGATATTTATAAAACAATTTCAGATTAACTTGTTAATTTCTGTTACAACCAAGTTACAAATTGCCAGGATGATTTCCCTACATTTGTTAGAAAATGGATTTCACTAAGACAAACTGACATTCCAGACTGGGAAGCACAATTTGACATTCCTATAGATTTACCTAAAGAAAAACTGCAGCATCTGTGTAGTGGGGGGAGTGTATGTGTAGGCGCACAAAAGCAGGACACTCAGCACGTGGTGGACTTGACGGTTTCCATCCAGTTCAGCGGGGGAATTGCTGGTTCACCACATCAGTCCAGGTGGGGACATATCCTCATTCCCACAGACACCTCCTCAGTGTCCTCTGCTGTGGAGGACAAGTCCCCGAGTCCATGAGCTGTCTCATTCCCTATGACAGTCTTCAGAGGACGGGGATACCTGCAGATCCTCTTACGGAACTCTTGGCAAGACATGCACACAGGCTCCCTCACTCTTTATGACACAATAAACTGTATTGGCCATAAGAAACACAATTCCCAGACATGAAAGAAACCCTGACACCTTAGATCTCTAATTTGTCTTAGGTACATGAAAATCTCCAAAAAAGCCTGATTTCTTCTGCACAGATCCTATTGTCCCTTACTATCCAGTAAGGGTGGCATGTCCAAGTTTGAATACAGAGTGAAAATAACATTATGATGTGATGTTACAACTGCACATCTACGGTCACACTCAGAGGCGTTTGCTGGTCATGCAATAATTTCCATTCTACAATGAACTTGTCAAACTCTTCTGTAAGAAATGCAATGATAACACAGAACACCTATAACCTGACCTCAAAATGCTTTGGTAGACTCATGAACTTGGCACTGTTTTCCAGAGGTATCAACCCAGGTCCAAATTTGAATTTGAACTGGTCTGAAATCCAGAGTCCACTTCTTCTGGGTCAAGAGATGCCACAGAGAAGACGGTAGCAAAATAGTCATAAAAAGTTATGTTCAGTGGGAGGCTGGGCATTTCCCTTTGGAATAAGAGTCCTTGTTAGTTTGCTTCTCTTCAGTCTTAATGTGGGAGAGAGTGAAGGGAACATAATAAAATCACTGTGGTTCAATCAGGTCTGGATGCAGTTATTGCCCCAAAAATAAGCACTTAATTTCCATCTTACAATTTCCAAGCAATGACCAAGACACATCGCTAGCAAGACCCAATACATACTTATGTTCGGAGAAATATTCTTTCAATATAAATAGAAGAAAAGCATTGGGAAGTGGGGAGCATGACGAAAGGGTCAAACATACTGACTTCAACCCCAGGTCCTCAGCATCATATCCACTCTCAACCCTGATTGCTCACTGCCTCTCACCTGCAAGTGGCCCCCACTCTCCCCAAGGCTGAAGGAGAGGCAGGTTCCTCGATACACCCCATATGAAATCCACACTATCCCAATAAAAGATCATGACAATGAACCAGGTTTAAATATCAGTGTCCTCAAGTTTCAGTTGAAGGCCATATCCCATGAACACACCAGATAGATGGTTCTTCCATACATATAGAACACACACTTCACATAACACAAAATATTTCCAGTATGGGACTGTGTTCGGGTTTGGAGTGAGTGAGTGACGCTGTGTGTGTGGGTGTGTGCGCCCATGTGCACCAAAGTTAGGAGACACATCCCTGGACTGCTTCCCCAGAACTCTGTCCCTTCTTGCTCATCCTCTTGGTAGGTCGGGCTCTCCCTGGCACACGCGGGACTTTGGCCACGTCCCCGGCCACCTGAGGTGGGAGCATCCCAGCTGCAGTGGTGAGCAGGTCGATGGTCTGCTGAGGATGATTCTTCGGCATCTCAGGTCTGTATTTGGAGTGGTGAAGGATGACTGCGTTCGCAGGAAGAGCAATTTCTCTTCTCCTGACATTGAGTTCAGGCTTAGGGCGGTTGCATTCTTGGAGGCATCTCCACTGGTCTAATGTCATTTGTTGCCTTGAGGTCTCTTCCCCACGCTCCTCCAACTCAGGAAGGTTCACGGAGGGATCCGTTGCCGGCTCTCCTGAGGCCTCACCAACCACTGTGGGGTCTGCCTCGGGAGATGCGAGTCCTCCCTCCTTGACTGACTCCCTCCCAAGGTCTCTCTCCAGATGAGTCTTCTGCATATAAAAGAGGACATAGGCAGGTTGGTGCAGCGCGCAAGTCACATCACAGGCGCTGACCTTAGCATCATCCATTTTATACCACTGGCCATTTCCTGCCTTTACAAAACAGAAGTAATGTCCGCTGTGGCAACTCCTCCCAGCGTGCACCAGCACGGCATAGAGCACATAAACCAAGGGTCCTGCCCTCTGCTCAGACAGGCAGTGTTGCATGTCAAGGCGCTCAGGATATTGCACCTCCTTAGTCATTTTGTTGCCTGTCAAGTCTGAGAATCGTCTCAAGACCAGGATGAGGACCTTCGGGGAAGTGTGCAAAGTCAACACCTTGGACGCAGGCACCTTCTCCAGACACTTACTACAATGGTAGGCATTTTCACCTTCCAGCAGTTCGGGCTTCATCAACTGCTCCAAAGCTTGGCTGACGCTGTGAGCAGCCCCGATGTCCAGGCTGATGTCCAGGTAAGGTTCCAGAGTGCTCGAAATGCCTTGGCAGTGGAGACACTGGATTTGAGACCTCCAGTACCCCCCAAAGAGTTGCTGGATGAGGGTGCTGTCCTGAGGACGCTCAGGGTCTGAGGGCTTGTCCTCAGGCAAGCACGCTTGCTGCATTGCATCCAGAATGAACATGAGATACTCATGGGCATCTTCCTGCTTGTGTCTGTGGAAGGCGGTGAGCAGGAGTGGCAGGGGCCGGAGCACACGTCCAGGATGGCAGAGAACCCGCGTCAGGTGAGCCTGCAGGGTACACAGCATGCAGGATGTCTGCCTCCTACAGGTGGTCCCGTGCTGCTGGGACAGCATGTAGCTGGCGAGGGGCTCTGTGTAGGTCAGACACTGTAGGGTCGCATTCACATAGCAAGTGTTGCCCATGTTCTGAAGTCCGGCTCCCACGTGGGAAAGGCTCCTCCAACTCAGAGGCGTCTTGGTGGGAGGCAGCCCTGCTGATGCGGGAGCCAACGGGTCAGTCGGGGAGGAGAGAGTCTTTGATGCAGGGGATGTCGTTTCGGGCACAGAGGGTCCTCCGTGGACTTCAGCACCGCCTCTCCTTGACCAGCATGACTGGGGTTTGGGAGAGGCGCTGAACTGAGGCTCCTCTGAGGGGTGGAGGTGGGCAGCCTCCATGTCTGCAGAAACAGTGTCCACAAGATACATTCAACCAGGAGCTTCGGGTCGCAAAGGGATGCTCCTCTCACTGTGCCAGTTTCCAAATGTCAGATAGTGAACCTCACCTCCACCTTTATGGCTTTTGGGCCCTGGGATAAGGCACAAAGTCCTCTAATCCACTCTAATTGCTTGATTGGATTACAGGATTTGGGTGTGGTCCCTCACTGACGGAGACCATTCAGGTCAGCCCAGCTCCTAATCTTGCCTCCGACAACAGACAGCACCTTCAGATCTTTCTCAAGCTCCCTAACTGCCCTTACCTATTTCTGAACAGACTTTCTTCAGTGTTTCTATGTTCAGTGGAAATCTTAATGGGTGTCCTTTTTCATTTTGAGTAACCTCAAGCGAGCCAAGGAGAGTTAGACATTAGTGATCTAGGACAGGGAAGATCATTCTCCCAAAAGAGCTCAGGTATCACATAGGAACACCTTATTCTCACCAGCCAGAATGTTTGTAGCTGTAACCAATTATTTGGGAATATGGTGTCCATGCTTTGCTTCTACACCTTCATCTCTGTCTACTATGATTCCAATATACAAAGATGATGAAGGTCTTAATGAATATCATTGTCTGTCTAGGTGTGTCTCGGGTCTACAACAAGTGAAATCCTCTGGATGGTTTTATGCTTTTGGGAAACATTCCTTTAAAGCTCCTTTCTGACAGGTCTATATCTTAAATCCAGTGTTATCATGCCGAATTTTAACTTTTCCTCAGGTAATTCTACACCAATATTCTTTATATACTTTTGAGTTAATTGGAGTATGTCGTAGGCTTGCACCTTTTTTACACATTATGGTTTTGGCAGTTGTAGATGCAGGGAGGTAGGCACGGGGTTAGCTCGTGGTTTGGAAGTGTCACTATGGCTTATTCTGTTTACAGAATTGGTAGTCTCTGCTGAAAGATTTTTGATTCGACAAGACAATTAATTCCTACTGTGACCATGACCATTTCCAGTTTATGAATTTGAATAAGCCTTAGGAAAGGTGAAAACCTAAGTCCATTTGTCTTCTTTACTAAACAGAGGCCAAGAGAAATTTTGCAAGGCCTTGGTCAGTGACTGGGCTGCACAAGCCCTGGGGCCCTGCTGAATTCTTGATGTTCACTTGTCATCCCTGGACACTGAGAGAATAAAAGTGTCATCACCTATGCCACCATGTTTTAGGATATTTATTCTGAAACCATGGAGTCTAAAAAAACTTTTGTGTAGGATGCTCTTTATGATATCTCCGTGTTTAACTGAAAGTTTTAATTGACAAAATGAATATTACATCATGAATATCGTCAAACTATGACCCCATTTTTATTGCCATTAGCTCTAAATTGAGCAACCATACAGAGACTTGGGGCCTAGGAATGATGTCTTTTGCTGAGTCTCCTCGTGTTATCCAGAGATCCCATTACTCATTGTTTGACGTGAGAAATAACTGTTTGGGAAGGTTTAACAATCCCTCTGTTTCTATAATCTGCTTAAACAAAGCCAGGCACATCCTCTGTGCCTGAGAAAGTACAATATTATTATTGTCTGCTTATCATTGTTTTTTAATACATCATTCTCATTCTTATTATCTGCCTCAATTAAGTATTTAAAGACCTTATGAGTATTCTATGTCAGTTGATTGGCTAGATGCCTGATGAACTTCAGTAGTCTATTACAATATCCCCAGTTCAACTTTGGACTCTATTAAAAATTTCCTCTTACTTTGAGCAGAAATCTAAGGCTGTGCAATTCCTTTCTGTTGGTCTGAGTCCTAACTGGGGTACGAACAGGTTCAGTGTTTCTTCAGCATGGTATTATCTCAGGTATACGACAGCAATATGTGTTCTTTCTCCTCCTCAAAGCTGTATTTTCCAAGAACAAGTTCCCTTTGGGAGTGACTGCCAGTTCTTTGTATTATTTCTCCTGAGAACATCTGTCACCAAAAACTTTTTTCAATCATTTATCTCAAAATACCTTTACTCTCTTCAGCTTAATCTTTGTTCTGAAGAAAAACTCATTGTCCACATCACCCTGAATTCCAGAATTAAACCCATTATTCATTGATATTTCTTACAGAATGGATCAGCCTCAGGTTTCTTTTATCTTTGCGCCTAAAATCTTGAAACTCCACAGCCACATGGCTGTGGTCTATCGTTGCATGTGGCCTATCGTTGACCTGCCTACAGTATAAACAGCACCATCTTTACCTTTTGTCATATATCTGAGACTATTAATTTGGAGACATGAAAACAATCACGCATTGGGAAGGAATGTTATTAAAATTAGAAAGTAGACTGCCTCCATCCCAGGAAGACATACTCTGCTTCTAGATATCCTAGAAATGACTATGGCAGAAGGAATTGAATACCCAGTAGGGACACTGTGTAAGTTGTGCAGGGAATCTGAGCTCCCATACAGCTGCTCACGTGACATGTGCTTTTTCTGATCACCAGGCGTGTACTCGGTGTCTGCAGGAGACTCGGTAATAGGGAATTGTGATTTTGGCCTGGGTGATGTTATGTTGCTTTCTGGTCACCAAGTACTGGATAACTGATGCCTTGCTTTCTCCACACAGCCCATGGAGCTATACACAGAAGGATGCAGTGTCAGAGATGGATGGTCGCTGTGAGGTTGAGTGCCTTTCCTTTGAAGATAAGATTGGGGGCTGTAGAGCTGAACTGACGCCACTTTGCTGCAAAAAAAAAAAAGGAAGAATAATTAAAAGCCAAGCCGGAGCTACAGGAAGTGAGAAGCAAAGATCCTCTGGCTGTGAGCTCCATGCGGCAAACGTCTCTGGATTTATTCTCTTGACCTCCAACATGGGCATTCTTTGAATGAAGCTGTCAATCCAGCTTCTGACACTGCAGAGAAATATGATCTGTAGGCCGTGAGGGGCCTGGGGGAAGGCACTGTGTTATGGTGACCTTCGGAATCCTCACTTGCTGGCAGAGCCCCCCTTAATTATTTTATGGATTGATAAAGTGAGTGAGCAGATTAACAGATTAAACAGGCAGAATGGAAAGGTGGGACCATGGTTGAAATGTTCTAAAACCCTGGCTTCAGACAGAGCTGTGACCCTGGGTCTTTGTCGTTCAGACTCTGGTCTCTGTAATATGAGACGACTCAACCACATAGTACATGCCCACGTGATGGACACAAATTGTGGCCACCTTAGCAGTCCTGCTGGCTCATGCTTCTCCGGCTCCTTCACAGATAGCTGTTAGCATGGCTTCCCCTCCCTCTTCAATCTGGAACATCAAGTGCCATAATGAAAAGGGCCTGTGTCAAAGTTTAAGCTGGCCAAAGATTGGGTAGCGTCTTCATGCTGGCCTCTTGTAGTGAGAATGTAGCAGTCATGGCCTCTTCAAGAGCAGGGTTCCTAGAGATAGTCTAATTCAACACCTTCATTACACCGGAGGAGATAGAGACCCCAGAAGATGCCACTGTTGCCGGCTTAGTCACAGCAACACTTTGGCTTTTGGTCTTATGTTCTTAGCATGTCCACAAAATGGGGCCCTGGCTGAGAGCAGAAGCCTGAACAGGGATTATTTATAGCAGCTCCGGTGAGCAGCTGGGTGGAAGAAGAAGTGGAAACAGCTGCAGAAGAGTTGGACACTTTCCAAGATCCCTCCTGTGACCTTGTGATCCTTGCTTGTCTGGGCTGATGGTAACAGCACACAGGTTTGCTTTTGCCCTTATTTGCCAAAATTCAGACTCCCAGCTTTCAGGGCTAGCAATATATATGTCATAGGCCACTGTCATCCTAGACTGACAGCACACTGCTCCAGAACAGAAGAAAGACAGCCCCTTGGCTCAGTCTGGAGAATGTCCTTACCTATTTGACTAAGCCTGCTTTCTGTAGAGATGTAAATAAAGGAGAGCAGAATAAAACACAACTTACTTCCAAGGATGAGCCAATTTATAAAGGCTGTAAAATAAGAAATCAAAACATTTTTTCTAAAAAATGTTCTGGTGCTGCTACATATCTTCATGGCTAATGGGCTGATTTTTTTATTCTGAAAACTACACAAGAGACGAGTGGGTGGAAGAAGCTCTCTTTTTGCAAGTATCACAGGTCCTGGGGTCTTCCCAGAAGTTGCTTACCCAGGCCTCAGATAAAACTAACTGCCTTTGAGAATCTAAATGTATTTAGGCCTCATACCCTGTTCTTTCTGTTTTTTTTTTTCCTCCTGTTTCCTTGCAAAATTAACAGTGGTGTGTATAGTGTCTTCCTCTGCTTCTCGACTTACAGAAACATCCTCTACCACCTTCAGCCTGCTGGGATTTCTCTTAATGAGGAGACCATGACCTCTTAGACATGTGTTGGTCACCATGCTCTTTGTAAAGACTCCAGGGGCACCCTCGGCAATCTATGGTTGGTATCTCTTGTTACCTCGATACATCGCAAGCATTTCACAATGTGGTCTGTCTCCTCCTTCATTCCTGTCTCCTCTGCCCTTGAAGATAGAAGTCTTCCAGCTACTTTCTTTCTCTTCTTCCCTGTTGTCCTATGTTCTCCCTTTCCTGCGATTGCACACACCCTGGATTCATCCATCTTCATATTACACATGTCTCTAAGCAATTCCAGGAGCTCCTGTGGTTTCAGCCTCTCCTGTTGATGTGGCATTATCTCCTCACCAGCCTTTCCAGGCTCCAAGCCTCCATTCTCTACTCCACTCCACGGCAGTGCATGGATGCCCTGCACACTGCATCTTCCAAACCTTGAGGCCAGTTGCTTCCCATTAGCCCCTTTAATGCAAGACATTGGCAGTAGACAGGAAAATAAGATGAAGGGTGAAGACAGTCCCTTTCATTTCCAGCTCTGGCCAGCAGCACCCCAACAGCAACAGATGGTTGGCTCCAGGCTCCAACTCCTTTTGGCTTTCTCAGCAGCCTTGCAATAACCCTTGAAGGAACTAACAGCACCCAGCACCCATAAAGGCATGGCTGGGCCACAACCTGTTTTGCTGTGTACCCTGGTTCTCCATGGCCCCTGTTTGGCCGTATCTTCTCCTCAAAAGTCTGAACATTGGCTGCAGGATGTCTCCACCCCACTTGTCTGGGCCCCAGCCATGGAGCACTCCTTCCTTAAAGTCTTAAGCATCATTCATGAGTGTTCTTGACTTAGAGGTCTGAGCACCAGCTGTGCTGTGTCCCATACTCACACATCCAGCCTCCAGCTGTAGGTAGCTAACACCAGGATTTCGGACCCCTGCCGCTGATAGCGCCTTTCCCATGTCCTCCTCTGGGCCCGTAGTTATTAATCTCTGTGGACATTTGACCATCTGCTACCTGTGTAAGCAATCCTTTGCATTAAATTTCGTGTTCTGAATACCCAGCATGATTTTTGTTGACCTAAATGAGCTTTGTCTGATAAAAATCCTACACTGTATTTCCGACTTCAACTTCATGCTAAAGTTTTACAGGGCATTGGTCTTCCCTAACTGGATCTCTGATGGGCACCCACAAATAACTAGTTTTTATTGCACTTTATCCCTTCCTTTCCAAAACTGATCTTCATTTACTGTTCTAGATCTTAGTAAATATTGTTACCACTTACTCAGGCACTCAAGTTAAAAATGACTTCCTCAGGCTTCTTGTCCCTTACAAATCACACAATTCCCTCACAGCATAAATGTACATAGATTATTCCCCAGTATGTGCAAATTGTGCCATACCTTTTCCTCCCTTCTCTCTCCTCACTAACATTGTTCTCATTTACCAAGAATTAGGGATTGGATATGGTTCTACATTTCATGCTACATATTATGCATATATGCACACACGCATACACACCCACAGACCGGGTTTCTTGTTCAATTATAAAAACTAAGGATAAGTGTCACACTCAGATTTACAAGAATTCTTAGAATATTAAAATGTTAGAGCTAGAAGTGGCCTTGGAGGTAATATAAATCAGTGTTTCTAGAGCCAAATGGATTCTAGTCACCTAGGGATGCTTGGGTGGCTCAATGGTTGAGCATCTGCCTTTGACTCAGATCATGATCCCGGGGTCCTGGGATCAAGTTCCACATCGGGCTCCCCAGAGGAAGCCTGCTTCCCCCTCTGCCTGTGTCTCTGCATCTCTCTCGGTGTCTATCATGAATAAATAAAAAAAAATCTTTTTTAGAAAGTTGATTCTAGTCACCTAGAATATTTTTGAAAATCAGAGGTCTGTTCCTGACTCTCACACTTTCATATTCAGAATTCTTAAGTTAAGAATCTGAATTTTTAAAACCACATGTCCGATCAAATCTCCTGCATAGTGATGTTTGGCAACTATAGATCACCGACCAGAGGAGCATCTGAGATTTGAAAGTGCCCTGGTTCTGTGTCCCACACTTCCAGTTAGAAGCCAGAGTGGAGCTTCAGAACTCAAATCTAGAAGTTCTATCTTTCAGCCCAGTGGTATTTCACTGTCCTGCACTTTTTGAAAAGGAGATATTGAGAGGAACATAACAAATGGCTCACCTCCTTGCTCGGGAAAGAGAAGTTCAGACTTTATAGATAGATTTACTTATTTGTTTGTTTGTTTGTTTGTTTTTCAATTGAGAGAGAGCTGGTATACACAAGTGGGAAGGCAGGGGCAGAGGGAGAAGCAGACTCCCTGCTGAGCAAAACGGGGCTGGATCCCTGGACTCCAGGATCATGACCTGAGCCAAACGCAGATGCTTAACCGTTTGAGCCACCCAGGTGCCCTAGAACCTCAGACTTTCATTGGAAAATACATGTCCAGCAAAGTAACATAGAACATGGCAGTTTCCACAGCCTGATGGGAAGCCTGTGGGAGCTCAGAACAGAATGACTGAGTTTCACTTTAGTTAGCAGAGTCTGAAACAAGTTCTCAGACAAAATACCCTGTCCTCGTTCAAACCAACTTCTTGTCAATCTAGTCAAAATCACTTTAACTGACCTGAAAGATTGCTGTTCCATTTTATTGCCAAAGTGTCCGTAGCTTATGTTCCCATTTGACAATTACTTCCATTCAAAACTGCCCACTTCCATGAGCATCCAAAATAACAAGGACTCTCTGTCCTCCCTTGAAGGCCGTTCTGCTATCATAGGACACCCCTGTCCTCAGATACCTGTAGGGAGGTATTAAAATGTCCTCATGATGCAGGGACATTCTACTAGTCCTGGTGAGTGCGGACTGAAATGAAGTCATTTTCCACCTGTCTGTATGGACACCATCACCCATGAGAACCATTACTATCTTCGTGCAAATCTATTCTTTTTTGAACCAAGTCTCCTCAGGTAACAAAACAAGTTTATAAAAGACTTATTCAGTTTGAGAAACTGAGCACTTGAGAGAATCCTACACATAGGCCAAAGACTCCACAACCTACACTACCTACATCCCACTACGTCCTATGGGATAGTCAGTGTTTGAGAGACCATAGTTCCCTGGTACCTGAATGCTCCCTCCTGATTGTGTGCATCACATCCTAGGTCTGGTAAGATGGACTTGGATGAACTGCAGTCAGGGGCTTTCCAGGTGTTTAGAACCATCTGTACTTCATCAGTGAAACAGAACAGGAGATGGGTAACAGAAAATGGGGCATTTTCCTAACAGTGTTTTTTGTCTCCAAACCTCCTCTGCTTATATTCTCCAAGAGTTAGTGACTTTCAGATAATAGCATGACAGAGCCATGATACAGCTCAGGGGCCCAGGCAATGGGAAATGATAAGGACATACTTATAGGAAAACTGAGTCTAAGAAAATTAGCTCCATACAACTGATCTTTGGGGCTTAAGTCATTTTTTATGGCTTTATTCCACCCTTGGCTCCCCCTGTTACCTTTCAACTCTGGTCTTCTCAAATGGATTCCTCCTGAGATTCCAGCTGACTCCCAAACCGAATGTGCCCTTCTACATTTAGGGTAGAAACAGGAACTAGAGGTCTTAACCATCCTGTCCAACCATGCCTTACCATAGCCTGCATCAGACTCCCTGCTTTTGACCAAGGAAAGAACTGGAAGTATAAAAGAGAACAGCCAGTATCTAAAAGTCCTGGCCAAGTATATTCAAGGAGGAATAGGCGATATTATTACACTTGAGGTAGGATATTTATTCATTTGTTTTGATGAACAGAAACCTAGGGTTTGCTGAAATGTATGAAGTAGACACAGAGGTGACAACAGTGCTTAATTACCAATGGTAGTAACTCAAAATGGGGGAAGAGTAATGATGACGGTGGTCCTGGAGTTTTTTATTAACACACATTGCAGACTTATGGACAAATGGGGCACACTCTCTAGTCTCAAGGAACCTACTAGATCTTCAATGAAACAATTATGTATACTTCACTTATATATTTTCTCCATATATAATTTTACTAAGCAAAGTTATTTGCTTTTAAAGAACCAAGGCCAATTGTGAAAACTGCAGCAAAGTATTTTCATCAAATGAGACAATGAAGTATGTAAGAAACATAGAGAATCCATAGGGGTTTCTCCAGTGAGATACCACCATACGACTATTAAAATGACTCATTGTAGGTTTTAGGCCTCCAAATCTGTAAAAAAAAAAAAAAGAAAGAAAGAAATATTTTCTGTTGTTTTTAGTTACTAAGTGTATGGTAATTCATTACAGTGACAATAGGAAACTAGTGGAAAACTCAAGAGAACACTCTGGTGGGAATCCCAGGATGAGAGCCAAGAGACATCTCCATGCGACAGGGAGCAACAT
Organism: Canis lupus baileyi; assembly: GCF_048164855.1. Taxonomy (NCBI): domain Eukaryota; kingdom Metazoa; phylum Chordata; class Mammalia; order Carnivora; family Canidae; genus Canis; species Canis lupus. The sequence continues at coordinate 6,278,662 of NC_132852.1, read as the reverse complement.
GCACAGCTGGCAACAATATTGGTTGTGACACCTCAGAAATCTCTGAGACAGAGTTCTACAAGATGATGAGATTGATGGACATACCTGATCAGACTGAACTTTTTAAGAGGGTCGAACAAAAGGCAGAGAGCTTAGGATTGAAACACAGAAAAGGGGGAAACAAAATCAGATATATTAAAAAAGAGAAAAGAATGAGCCCTGGGGAGAATGTCACGTCGAGCAGGACAGGAACTCTGTAGCGCTCTCTAAACAGCACCACTTCCAAAGCAAGCACTGACCACGGCTGTGCCTGAACACCCAGGGGATAAGGCTGGGGGCAGGGGTGAGGGGTGGGGAGATGTGCTTGTCTACTCTGACAGTTGGGGTTGGTGGTCCCTATTCATGGAGCTCAGGTTCCCTCCCCAAGAAGCTCTCCCTTCTCCTTTTATCTGCTCCATCTCTACTCCATCCTCATTTCAGGGAGTTAACTGAGCTATGCCTGGTTTTCCCTCTGAACGCCTCCTAGAAACCCTCTCCACATAGCAAGCTGCGGCCATTTCCGGGCATCCTTGGTCCACCAGAACCTCCACAAAGTTTTTAAAGAACACTTGGGGGCCCAGGGATCACTCGCCTCTGTGAAGATGATGTAGAAAGTTATCCTGAACTGAAGCATCCTCAGAATTATCTGCTTCAGCTCAGACCCTGAGAACTGATAGTGTCAAAACTTGAAATCCAACCAGGCTTCCCATGACCTAACTGAATCTCTAATAAAACTTTATGAGAGCTCCTGTAGGTCCAGATACCTCCTGTGATGAGCGGGAAGACATAGGGATTTTGTTCTTGGATGGCCAGAGTTGTCAAATGTTTTCGAGTCTACTTGGGAACCAAGGAGCAGCTCTTGTCTTCCTGGAGAGGTTTCAGCTGACACCTGCCCAAATATCCTTAGAATTTTGTACTTCAGCTCAGCGTCAGGGAACCACCATTGGACAATCTCAGCCAGCCTGAGTCCCTGGATATGTTTAAAGTCCTCTCGTTGTTCCAAAAAAGGGGAACTTACCTTTTGAAGGCACCGGGTGGTGACTGCCCACCTACTCCAGCAACTTCAGCACTTCCTGGGTTCACCCAAAGGCAATATGAAACTCAGATGCTTGCCTTTGTCACCCCTGCTGGTCTGGTTGACAGAGGCTCACACTCCAACAGCCCAGAGCCTCTATATGCAAATATGGTTACCTGGACCTCCAGTGGTTGGATGGAAGAGGTGGAAGAAGGGCAATGGGATGCTAAGGCTAAGAAAATGCTGGGGTTTAGTGGGAGTCATAGCATGGTTCATGGACCCTGGCTGTGAGTCTGGCTCCTGCCTTCTCTGCATGCACCCTGGGCTGGCCAAATACTTGAAATCTGATGGGTATCATGTGGCTGGCCAGCCCCAGACAGCCCCCCTTCCACCTCCATTCTTTAAAGCTCCCCCACTGGGATGTGCACACAAGTTCCCAAGATCCCCCATTACCTGGACCTAGTTGGTTTGACTTTCTATGCCACAGGCTACCTGTTTTGGCCTTATGAAATAATTTTCTTGATCAGAACATGGGGCTCAGAGCCTGAGATACCCCAGGAAGAAGGTCCTGATATCTTGTGATTTGACAAGGAATTTGAGAAATATGTACCGGAATCTCCCAACTTCTTAGGTTTGTTGTAGGAGACTTGGCAGTATTAATTGCTTTAATAGCGTTAAAGTCACTGTGATCGTCCTCCAATCATTACATTGCTCTTGATTATTACTTTTACTATTATGTCTCTTATTATGGATTGTTCATGGGTGGTTGTTATAAAACACTGACTACATTTTCTATTCAAGAGGAGGGTCTGATATTTGGAGACCATTTCTGATTGTTCCCCAGAAGACTTTTACACAACGAGGCTACAGTTCTCCCACTCCACTGCTTGGTTTCCTTTCATGCGGAAACCCTCTCAGCATGTTCCACATTCCTCTCCTGAGGCATATACCCTCCATGAGGGCAGGGAAGCCAAGTGGATAATGTCCCCAGGTTGGCAGATCCTAGAAAAATGTACACGTTCCGTCCAGAGATCAGCACCATTCCCTGTAGACCTGGGAGAGTCACACAACCCTCCTTGCCTCACTAGAGCCCGCATAAAATTTCTAATGTCATTTGGGTGCCCTGCAACTGCTCTTGCAATCCAAAAATACTGGAAAACAAATTAGCAGGGGCCTGAGTACCCTCAAAATTTTGCCGCGGCCCGGCGGCAGGAGTGACCTGATGTCCTGTGTCCTCCCGTCCTCTGCCTTTCCCAGGGGAGCACCGGATCCTGGGCTGTGTCCCCCGGTGCCCTGGGCTCCGAGCCTGCCACACTGTGATTGACCTAAGTACAATGTAGCATTTAAAACCATCAGAGTCAATTTTGTGTGAAGTTAACTTATCCTTTATTACAATAAAACTCATAAGCCATTATACAGGTTAAAGGTTAAAGAAAAATGGAAAATATAGAAACAGTGAAATGCCAGGGGAGGGCAAGCCTCCGTTGGGCTGCAGCCACCACGAGCCCTGCATTGGGAGCTGAGGCGAGCTCAGGGGTCGAAGCCAGTTGTTCCAGATGCAGGTGGCGGCTCTGGCACTCTGGGGACCCCGATTGCAGGTGCCGGGGCCTGCTCCTCCTCTGGGGTGGCCGCGGGTGCAGGGGGCTCCTCCAGGGCGGAGCAGTGAACTAGAGCAGTGACCACTATCTGCAGGGGCTTCACCTCCCCAGCGGGCGCTTCAGCGCGGGCCGAGCCCTCAGCCCCAGCAGCCGGGACGGCCTGGATCCCCGCAGGCCCCGACGGGGCAGCAGTCCCCACGGTCAGAGCTGGGACTTGCTCCTGAGCTGCTTCAGGGTGTTTTCCTTGGGCTGAAGCTGTAGCTCCAGGAAGGCAAAGTATCCCCATTAGGACGGACGTTCCACGTGCCTCCCAAGTCAAGACCACTCTTCCCACTGCTCCACGTGCGTGAGGGCATGAGCCCTGGGAGGTGTCCCCAGGCTGCAGCCCGTGGGGTGAAGTGTGAGCCCACCCCCTGCTCCCAGCCCAGCTGCATGGAGGCTGGATCGGCGGGGCCCACCCTGTCCCCAGCTCAGTCACCCCCAGGCCTCCTCACCCCCAGCCTCTGGCTCCACTGTATGGAGGCGTCTGAATTGCTGGAGGTTACGCCGGGCACGGAGTTCCACGTCTGAACCTGGCATGTGCTGTCTTACGAATTGCAGAATTTTCATAAGGGAGGGAAATTCGGGGAGCTGACAAAAGTCGTCCCCATAATAATCCAGCCATATTTCCAGCATGCAGGAGATGGCCCTGTGGAGGGACAGGCGGGCACAGGTGTCAGAAGACAGGGCTCTGTCACATGCAGGTGTCCCGGGGAAGCCGTGCAGGACCCGGGGACCCGGCCTCCCGTGCGGGGTGTCAGAGGCCAGTCCTGCTCCTTGTGCCCCTGCCACCTGGCGGACCTGCCTGCCACAGGCCTGCTCCCTGAGGAGGGGCTGATATGCAGCCTCTGTTCTGGGGAGCCCACGCCCAGCGGGGTGACCATCACCGTCTCTCCTGGGGAAGCGGGACTCCCTCCTCAGCCTGGTCCCTGCCCACCTGCCCCTTGAGTCCACCGGCAGGCGTCCGGGGACTGGGGGCGTCTGGCCTGTCATTGCCCTCACTGCACACACTGTCGCTCTGGGAAGCTCCAAGGCAGGAGGGCTCGGGCTCTGTGTCCTGCCAGGCCTTGCCAGGAGCCGCCCAGGACCGCCACCTTCCCTCCTGTGGCTCTGGCCTGCCTCCCTCCAGAGGGGCCCCCGGGGGTGTCCTTCCACTGACTCTAATCTCTCATCTCCCACAGGGTGGGGGCCGCCTGGTCTGGAGGCCTCACCAGCCCTCCTGAGCACCTGCTGTGCCCCCAGGTCCAGGTGCCACCAGATTGGGGAGTGCGATGCTCCCCACCCCCTCTGCTCTGGGCCCCAGGTGTGGGGCAGAGAGAGGGTTGGGGGGCATGGAGAAGTTCTCCTTAGGGGTCCCAGTGTCTCCCACCAAGACCGCACCCCATCCTGGCTCTCCTGCCCTCTTTTCCAGAAGGGGCCTTAGACCTTTACTCTGTCACAGGAATTGCAGATGTGTGAGGTGAGGGTGCAGCCGCCCCCCCGCCCCACAGCCCCTTCGCTGCCCTCCTGGAGAGGGAAGGCCCTCCTGCAGGAGCCGGAGTCACTCACAGTTTCCAACGCTGGACCGTGTCGTCGTCACCACATGCAGCTACGATGTACCCATATCTAGAGGAGGGCGGGGGCATCCCATGAATCGTCCTGTGGACGTGACCTCTCATAATGGGGGCTGTCACCCTCTGACCCCTGACTAGGCCGGAGCCCCGGGGGCCGTCAGCTCTGTGCGTGGGGCCACGGGCAGCTCCCGGAGAAGTGCCCGCACCTGCTGGGGCCTCCTGAAGGCTTGAGCATGAAAGGGCTCGGCAAGGCCCATGGCCCATAACCGAGTGGGCCTGGGGTGCCCCGGGGTCCCCCGGTCTGGTTGCCCGAGGACACAGACCCCCGATAGACTCTCAAACCTCCCTTTCAAATGGGAAACAGGCCGCTCAGGACCCTGGTGACGGGGTGGATGAGGCCCAGGCCTCATGATGGGGGAGGAAGACAGCTGCTGAGCACAGGCACAGACCCTCTGGCTGACCCGGGGCTGCCCTCCAGGACCCCGCTAGGCCCTGGGGGACCCTGCTCCAGGCGGGGGAGCAGCCCGAGGCCGGGAAGCTCACACCATCCCCAGCCTCCCCAGCAGCAGGTGGCACAGCCCTGGGCTGCGGAGGGGCAGGTGCTCACTCGGTGAACAGCAGGTCCAGCACCTCCTCCGTGGTGGCGAATCCACGATACTCGTCTAAGAAGCTGCAAATGGAGATGACGTCCCTGCGCTGCAAGGCGAGCAGCAGTTGTCGGTCTTCGTGCCCCAGCAGCTCCGTCCGGCTGAGCTTCTTCGGGACAATCTGATGCCCCTTCCTGGCCGCGGCCCCAGCACCCTGAGGTGGGACAGAGGGGACGTGCAGCCTGCAGGGAGCCACCAGGAGACCTGGGATCCCGCCCCGGCAGGCCCTGCGCTGGGGCCCCGTGGGCTTGAGGAGCTGGGGCTCCCTCTCCCGCTCAAGCTCCCTGCCTGTCTCTTACACAAACAGGACCAACTATGCAATAGAGAAACAATCTCAGAGGATAAATGTTCAAAATATTTGGATCAATACGAGGACCTCAAGAGACACAGAGAGAGAGACCGAGAGAGGCAGCCACACAGACGGAGGAAGAAGCAGCCCGTGCAGGGAGCCCAGGCGGGGCTCGATCCCGGGCCTCGGAGATCAGGCCTGGCGGAAGGCAGGCGCTAACCGCCGGGCGACCAGGCCTCCCCTGAGGGCTCTATTCTGATGTTCCCACACATCTGTGCGCAGGGACTCTGCATCTGGCCCTGGCAGGGGCAGGGCCATGGGGGCAGGTGTGGGGAGGAGGGGATCCAGACTCATGTGGGAGCAGGAGTGTCGGGGGGCCCAGGGGGTAGCAGGCTGGCTTCTGGGACCCGGTGCCCTTCCTGCCACATCAGGGCCCGGGTGTCGGGGGTCCCAGCCCCTGCACTCACCCTGAGCCCGCGCTGGCCTCTGTTAGCTGCGCAGGGCACCTCCCTGCTCCTGGAGGCGGTGGGGCAGACGACCCCTTCCTCCCGCTCGCGCCCCATGTCCCGGGTGGAGCTCTGTGGAGACAGTGCCGGCAGTCAGGCAGGAGGCCTCAGCGCCTGGTCTGGCCCCCTCGCCTGGGCCGCACCCCCAGCTGCCTCCACCCAGACACACCACAGCGCAGGCGGCACCCACCGCCCCTGGAGAGAGGAAAGGGATGTGGCTGCAGGGCCTCGGGGTGACTCCGGGGGGGGTAGAGGACCTCAGGAACCCTGTTTCCCCCCTGCCCACTGTGACATCATGGTGACCCTGAAGGAATCCCCGGGGAATGTGCCGCCCTGCAGCGTCCCCCAGCCTGCATGGGACCTGCCCACACATTCCTGGTACCCTGAACCTGAGGAGGAGGGGATGAGGCTCCCAGGATGGTGGCACAGGGGGCCTGGCCTGGCCTGCGCTGTGTTACCTGACGGCGCCTCCGGATCACCGCCCTGACGCCTTGGTATCTATCCTGGAGCCAATGCCTACAGCATTGGAACAAGCGGCTCCCCCGGGGTTCCTGGGAGCCAGAGCCCCGAGAGGTGGGCCGGCAGCAAGAGAACATCCTCCAGTAGCAGATGTCTCCAGCCAAGTGAGCCTGAGCTGGGGCTGCACTGGATGCGGGTGCCTGGTTACGGGGGTTCCAAGTTCTGTTGGGCTCTGTGACACGGAAGTGACCTCACTCCCTGGGACCCCCTCCCTGACCCACTCCTGGAGGAAGCTGCAGGGGCAGTGCTCGTGCTGCCAATGCTTCCCCCCTCCCTGCAGGCGATGGCCTGTGCACACAGGGACACGACCGCAGCCCTGTCCACAGGCCCCAGGGAAGGACTGTGTGCACCCAGGACCCCAGCCTGGACACACGCCTGGGTTCAGACATGACTGTCCAGTCTTCCCCGGTTTGACACCAACAAGCCGTTGTGCCCATGGGGATGGTCGGCGTCTTGACTGTGGGACAGGGAGTATCCTAGCGGGTGCTTCCCCCAGATGTCCCCAGGCCACTGTGGCCTCATATCTATGACCTTGGAGGCGGGTGTCACCTGCAGGACATACCTCCACCCACACGTTCTTCCTTGGTGTGTACATGCGTCCAGGTCCACGAGGTCCTCTGTGCACACACGTGGGCACCGGTACCCTCATTCTGGAGGCCCAGAAGGTGACAGTCCCCTTGGGCAGGGATGGGCAACAGCTTCCCAGGATCCTAGGCTCCTGAATCCAAGGCAAACCCTGCAGAAGGTGTCGTCTGGTCTCCTGTTGTGATTCTGAGTCTCGGGTTGTGGATTTGCTCCCGAATGGGACCCTCTGTGCCCTGTGACCCTGGGTCAGGTGTTCAAAACTGCAGCTATTTCAGAGAACCGATCTATTCCTCAACTTTCGATTCATGAGTTACACATCCAAGAAGACTGACTCCACACAAATTATTCCAAATTTAATGATATCTATGCTGACACGCATGTTCACTATCTCATGTGCTATTTAGAAGAGTCCAGAAGGGGGTGGTTGTCCTATGTCTTCTGGAACGCTTGCTTTCACAGAACTGAAGCTCCAGTGCAGCTCGTGTGCTGACTGTGTCACAGCGATGGGGAAGGCTATGGGCCATGGGGCAAGCGCTCAGGAGGACAAAGGATCAGGCTCTGGGCCAGGCCACGTGCAGACATGTTCATGACCAGGTTAATGGAGGACATTGTGGTGTTTGTCCAAACGGGGGCTCCTGTGTTTCCTTTTTCTCTTCTCTTGGACATGGAGCTATTCACCAGGAAGCAGCAGCCTTGCAGGCAGGACTTTCTAGGAAAGAGAGGAGTCAACATGCCTGTGCCAATGTCATTTTCAATGGATTTATTCACAGGCTAAGTCATTTGAAAACACGAGACAGTTACATTTAAAAACTACCATGTACTGGGCCAAGACAGTCCTGCCTTAGTAGTTTCTGTGAAATCAGGTGCAGAGCGGCAGGAAAGTCATCTCATCTCCTATTATGTGAAAGTGAATATGTGCATTGTGAGGAATGAGAAATTTCTAGGTGTATGATGGAGAGATGATGGAGGAGAGATGGATGACAGGGAGGCTCGTCAGCGATAGATGGACACACAGTCGATGGAGAAATAGATAGGGAGTAACATTGCTCTTGAGAGCTATTCCTCAGCCCTCCTTCCCTGCTTGGAAGGTCCTGGCCAGGGGTGAAGCAGGAGGACCCATTACTCGCAGGGCAATATTATCAGAAACTTCCTGGCACTTACAGGGTCACAACCTGATCTACTCTTTTCCAAACCAATATTGACCTCCCAGTAGGGCCTCCAGGCTTCCAATGAAAGCCATGGTTTCCCCAGGTGCAGGGGCTGCACAGGGGATGAGCAAGGACTGCGGAGCATTGGAAGCACAGCACAGGAAAGATTTTTCTCCTTTCCTCAGCAGGCAGTGTCCAGCTGTGGCAACATTAGAGTTGCAAGGTGGGAACCACGTCCCCAGACCTTCTGTCAATACTCATCGTGCCTCTGCAGCTCTAGCAAATGCACACGCTGCAGCCCAAAGTGTGGAGCTGCACACCTGCCAGCTTGAGCAGCTGCACAAAGTGGGGTCCTCCTGGAAGCCTAGGAACAACTTGGGCTGGCCAGCGTCGCCCTCTGCTGGTCTGAGCTCACGGTGCAAGGCTCCTTCCTGTGACCTCCCCTATGCAATGGGAATAGGTGGGTGGACTTGCTCAGGTGTGGATAGCACAGGTGGGAGAAGGTCATCCGGGAGGTGCTGGCCACAGCGTGCAGGGAGCTGAATGGATGATTCTGTGGGTTTTCATAGTGTGGGTGTGTGAGCGTGTGTGTGTGTGTGTGTGTATGAATGCAGATGTTAATCCAGCAGAGGTTTGGATACAGAAATTTATACACATTGACTTGCATATGTGGATTTTTCTGTGGCTTTTTCCTTCATCATTCATGTGTCCTGCCCTATTGCCATTTCACTTAAGATTCCTGTCAGTTCAGATCAAATCAACAATAAAAGACACTTCATTGGATGTAGTCATTCAAAATCTAACTCCACTTTGTGAATTTAAACCCTTTAATTCCAAAAATACTTGTCAGTCTTCATTCATCTAGAATTCCTGGATCCAGGGCTGTAGAGGATGGTTGGTTTTCCAAAGCGGCTCCGGCCAGAATGACTGACACAGGATTTCAGGGCACAGAGGGAACTATTTAGGAGGAGATCCACAGCCCAGGCTCAGAGTCACAACTCGACTTAGACATGATTGTTGTCGGAGAGAGAAAATTTCAGGAAGAGTGACAGGTCACTCATCACTAGAATTTTCAGGGTAGTTGGGGCTTTGGAGGACAGGGGTGTGGGATGGGCAAGGTCTGCTCTTCCTCCAGGTAGACCCTCTTTCCTGAAACAAACCCCCAACACACACAGATACTCAAAGAATACACACATCCATACATAAAGGAATGATTATAAATGCTGTATTAGAAAGTCAAATGGTTTTCCACATGTATTCATACCTCATTAGGTCTGGTGTCAATGTATTTTAACTTTTTGAAGCAAGTGACACATATTTATTTTACGTTATAAAAGAGAAGAGGATACTTTCTCTACATGTGTGTGGATTCCTCAGGATAGGGAAACCACCAGCTATGCCTGAGCATCCTCTATTAAATAAGCAAAGGTAGAGTCATCAGATCCTGCCACATCAGTTAAACAACAGTTGAGCAAGAAGCGTATTCTATATCCGATTTGAAAATTCCCAAATAGGATTCGGTGCATTTAACAGAAATTAGGAGGACGGTGGGCGTTCCGGCTTCCGATAAATGCATCCGTATCTACTGTTGGATTTGAAATAAGGTATTGTCATCCTCTAACCCTGTTCCTCTGCACATCATAAACTCAAAATTGATTCATCACAATACTTGTATTTTCATAATTACTTACTGAATATATTAGGCTTTGTGTATGTACCAACTCCCCGAGGAACCTGAGATAATTGATTATTGTTATCGCAAGAATAAATATATTTAAAAATTCAGTGAGCTCAACTGTGTAAAACACTGGCAAAATTACAATTGCAAAGAAATAAGATAGTGAAGGGGCAAGATTGTCGAAAACTGGGGACCTCCGCTCAGCTGGATCCGTGACGGTAGGTAGATGCTATCCGATCGTTGTGAAAAGGTAGGAATCCCACCTGACGTTTAATAAAAGAATTGCTGGAACTCTTCAGTAGAAAAGCGACCACCCTCTGCAAGGTGGGAGATGCGAGACGTGAATCCAAAGTGATATATCAGAAGGTGAATGGCAGGGCGGGCAGTTTACGCACCCCAGAATCGGGAAAGGGAAGGGCCACAGAGCCCACATTTCAATCTGCCTTAGCAATCTGATCCGGTGAGACACAACCTTGCCTGAAATGAGCTCAGGTGGTGAAATGGGCAGACACTACTCTGGACACAGTGTCTCAGAATTCTCAGAGTCCCAGAAAGAATGGGGGTGCCCACGGGGGTGGAGTTCCCAAGCCTTGGGGTGTGGACACTGGTCATGGCCAACAAGAGTGCAAGGTGCCTCACAGCTCAGTTGGCCCTAAAACTGGAACCACTTTGCCTAATCGGCTGACCACTCTCCACATGGGAATCCTGCAAAGGACAGGGAAGTGGGGACCCTGCCCCTTCCCCTGGGATAGGCAGAGAGTGTAGGTGCACCACCGGGGGACAGCTCTCAGTGCAGAGACCCTGGAAGGAACAGTAACAGGGCAACCCTCTCTCTTCTGGCAGACTGGTCTGGGCGCCCACCACAGGCGTCTGCAGCATCTGGCACACCCCAGTGACTCCTGCTTGGCCCTGAGTGCTTACTGAAGAGCGGGACCCTGATCTTTCTGCTCTCAGGCTGGAGATCAGATTCCAGCCATTTCGTGTTGGTCTCCTAAAGAGGCACAGGGGGCTTTCAGGGAACAAAGCCACGCAGGAAAACCAGAAAGAGCTCACAGTGAGCCCAGCCCCGAGACAAGGGGACGTGTAAACCGGACCAGGAACAGACCCTGAGCATCAGTGCAGCAGGCCCCTCCCCCAGGAGATCAGCTCACAAGATGCCATGAACACCATGTGTATGGACATCAAAGGGCTGCGTATTCCAGGTGGGGACAACACAGTATAGAGAATGTGACTGTTCATCTAATGATTCCTATATCTGCAGTTTAAAATTCCGTGATGCTTTTTTGTCTTTTTCCCCTTTTCCACTGGTTTCGTGTTTTCTCAACTCTTGGATTTTAAGACATTTGGTAACTTCAATTTTTTACACTCATATTTTATAGATACATTCTTTATGTTTGGTTCTTGTCACTGGAATGAATTTTATTGTTCTCCATATATAAGTTTTGCTTCTTGACAATTTGAGATTTAGTGTCTCAGGCTCATGGTATATCCATAACCTATGCCAGCTTGTCCAGATAACTCTGTCTTCCTCCATATCTGGATGAGAGTGGATTTTCCATTGGGAAGATAGATTTGGTCTGGTTTGCTTTGGTTTGGTGTTTTGATGGCAGGGAAGAAAAGACACGTGAGGTGACTAGAGGGGAGAGCACAGGCCTGCTCAGACCTTCTTCCGCTAGCCTTTCTCCCTGGTCTCCCTGGGCACATGGACCAAATCCCCTTCAAGCACATGAAGTGCCAGTTCTGCTGGAGAGCCCAGCCTGAAGGCCCTTTGCTCAAGCCTGCCTGCATCCTCACCCCTGTGCCCTATACACCTGCAGGTCCAAGGATCCTTAGGCTACTTCACTAGCTCCAATCCCGACATCCCCTGTGAGGATAGGCCTTCCTACCCTTGGACCCCTGGGATCCTCATAGGCTTCCAGAAAGTAGGGAATATTTCTGTTGTGGCATGCATCCCTTGAGTGCCCAGGAAGCTGCATTTTCCTCTGAAGCCATGAGGCAGCAATAGGGCAGCTTTCATGGAATGAGACAGGGGCCTGAGGCTCCAGGGACCAGAATCTGACCCGGGTCACATAATGATTGCATGAATGGGAGTTACTTAGGGCTTGAGGGTGGGAGAAGGATCCCACACCGTGGCTTCTCTACTGCCCTCTGACTTTTAAAAGCCTAGTGTGCACATCGAGGAGCTCCTCTACCCTCCATATGCACAGAGAGAGGGAACACCCTTGAACAGGAGCTCTGGAGTGAGGAAAGAGCAGTCAGTTGTTTTTCCTAAAAAAGAAATCCTCACGACACAACTATGGATGTGCTTTGGTTTGGTTTCGTTTGGGTTGGTTTGGTTTTGCTGAGTTTCATTTGGTTTGGTATCACATGGTGTTGTATTGTTTCCATTGGCTCACTTCAGAGATATGCCTGAGAATGAGGGACAGAGAGAGAAAGACAGACAGTCAGAGGGAACTACCCAGTCCTGGGTACTGTGCTATTTGGACCATTACATGCCCACTAGTCAAACTTTGCCTTCTTAGGAAATCATCTGGAGAGAGATAAATCTCCATGCTCAGGCCTCTGAAAGGAAGCATCATTACCCAACATTGAAGTGGGTTTCAGGATATATAAAGAATGAAACTGTCAACTCATCCCATTACAGACCATGTGCGACCACGGCCCCATGTGGAGCACATGGCACCCATACTGGATGCTCAGGGATCCACATTGCCTGGCTAGTACTTCACGCAGAACACTGGGTGTGCAGGAGACCCTCAATGTCTACGTATCCCCTGAACCTATCAAGGAGCATGAGAGGCAGCAGGCTGTGGACCCAGGATTCCCATGCAAAGGAGCTGAGCAAGTGCTGATTCCCCATATCAGTCCAGGAGGGGCCACGTCCTCAGGTCCGCAGTCACCCCCTCAGGGTGCTTGGGGTGGAGGATAATGTCCGAGGCCAGGAGCTGGCTCATTTGCTCTCACTGTCTTCTGAGGATGAGGACACCTGTAGGTCACCGTGGAGGACACTCCAGGGGCCACAGACACAGGCTCCGTCCGACAGGTGGGGGGCAGGAGGGCCCTGAGCAGGGCCTGGCTTCTCGGGAGGAAGGAATGAGGGAGCTGTGAGGAACCGGGAGCTCCAGCAGCTTCTGTTCAATCTGGTGAAGACCATTCTCAGGGGCTGAGTGGGGGCCCGCGCAGAGGGCGGCCGTGGGGGCTCGGTGCACGGCTGCAGCGTTCCCAGGTGAGGTGTGGCAGGTGTGGGCTGGGGGCCCTTGCTTGGATGGAGGGCAGGTGTCTTCCTGGTCTGCGGGGGCCGGGCTGTGCATCCATGGGCACGTCTGCTTCCTGGAGGACACAGACTCCCCAATATCCCTAGAGGGGCTTCCTCAATGATCCTGCAGGTGTGCTGGGAGGGCCTCCATCCCGGTTTTTTTCGGGAGTTCTGGGACCTGTCTAGGGGCATCTGGGCACATTTCTTGCCTGGCGTCTGGAGGGGCATTTGGGAATTGTCTGCAATGCGTTGCTGACAGCGGGACGGGTGTTCTCCTCAGGATACTTGGGTGGTGCCTGGGTGTGTCCCAGCCCATGGCCCTTGGAGCCAGCCTGGGGACCCTCAAGGGAGACTCTGCAGGGCCTCTTGGCTCTCTGCTGCACAACCAGGCTGTCAGCCCTGACACAGGGTTGGCGAGCCGGCAGAGGGGTGTCAGTGATCGGCACTTGCTGGGCACCCCGAGGTCCACCAGGTGGGCTGAGGCTAACTTTAGGGCTTCTGAGATGAGAGGTGGAATGGGACGGGAGTCTTATGTCAGGGGGCTGAGTACGTGGTTCCATCAGCAGGGCAGGCTCAGGGATAGAAGGCCTCCTGGTGGTGTAGACGGGCATCGGCATGTGTGGACACTGTGGGAAAAGAGAACACACAGGACTCCATGAGTTTGGCCCCGGCACCAAGGCAAAATGAACATTCAGGAAAGAAAGAAAGAAACCAACAAATGGCCAGGACCCTAGTAACCACCCCCTCCCCCGGAACAGGGAAAGAAAGAGTTGGGATCTGTTGACCTAGGAGTAGGGAATCTGGCTGCAGGGCTCGTCCAGAACAAAGGCCTGACAGGATGCTGTTGATGCCCTTGAGACATGGGGGGGACACGCAAAATCCTGCCTCACAGCGATGCTTCCTCCATTGGACCAGCGCTTCCATCCTCTCTGCTCATGAGGAGATAGGAGTCCTGCTGCTGGAGAGTCATGGTGGGAGCTCCTGAGTGGGGATGGGCAGTGTGGGATGATGTGTCACAAAGGACAGCGGCCTGTTCTTCTCTGAGGTTGGTATGTGCTCCAGGAGTGCCCGCCAATGACCTTCACACGTCAAACAGCCAGTGTTCACACACATAGAAGGTGGGAGGCTACATCATGGGCACCAAGGGAAAACTGGGTGCAAATCCACCCTACTCAACTGCCACTGGTCAGAGAGGAAGTGGAGCCCCGCTTCCACCAGGAGGCCCATGGAGCCCAGGGAGTCCCCAAGGGCACAGTCCGGGAAGCAGCGCACACTCACCCTCACATAGTCACAAGATTCCGTGTCTTCCTTCCAGGTGCGCTTCTGCCCCTCCTGGGGTCTCCTGGGGAACCTGTGGAGCAGGGCCTTCCTCTGCTCGGCTTCTTGCCTGCACGAGAAATCAAAGCAGGGAAAGGAGTAGGAACTCCCTTCCCTGGCTTCCAGCCGGACACCTGCTTGGGGCTTGGGCCAACCTGGTCCTTTCCCTCCGCAGCCACTCTACGCCCACCTCTGCCCCTCATCCTAACTATCGGGAGCTGAACAGGTCGTCCAGGCAGTTTCTTACATTCAGAGTCTGAAAGGGTCTGCCTTGGCATGTGCCAAGCTCCATACATTCACTGGTGCAGGGACATTTGTCCAGCCTCAAACCCCACACCAAATCAGCAGGGACAGCTCCATCACCCAAATGTGGACCCTGTTAGTCTGGGAGCTCCTCTGCCTGCCTCGCCCAGCCTGGCTCTGCCCGCAGCCGCCCTGCACACTGTGCATGCACACGGACTCGGGGTCTGTCGTATCAGCCCTGGCATCGGGTCACAAGCCCCATTCCTCACCTTCGTCTCCCTGCCTTCTCCCTCTCAGCCTGGTTCAACAGCCCAGCCTGGTGTCTTGGGTCCCGATGACTCCCCGGCTCCACATTCTCCTTCAGCCTCCTGGAGCCCAAGGCCACGGAACGAGGGTCGTGCTCAGTGTTTTATGGGGCATCTGGTGCTTGATGCCTTGTGTCCAATGGCGCCACAGTCCCTGCACTTCACCTGTGGGAGGAAGGGGCAACGGTCAGTGCATCCACTCAAATGCCAGTGAATCTGTCAAGCACACGAATGGGAGGCCATCCTCATGGAGTGGCACATGGGATGAGGACAGGGGACATCGTATCTGCTAGTGAGGTGTCAGTATAGTGAAGACCTCTGGATGCTTACTCCCCATCCCGTGGAAGGAAGGAAAGGGGAAGAGGGATTGGAGGTGTCAGGTTGAGGACAGGTGGAAACATCATTAAGACTGGGGACAAACACAAGGCTCGATCTGATCTTATGGTGCCCTGGGGCTGATGCTCAGAGCCTCTGAGTGTCCCAGTGTGTAGCCTGGGGGATTTCCTGCCCATGTCACGATGGACAACTGAGTCCGGGCCACGATCTTCTGGGAGCCTAGCCTGTCTCAAGACTCCTGGCAGAGCTCCTGCTTCAAAACCCATGCCAGCCTCCCCACTCACCCTGGGATCCTCCTCCTCTGGACTGGGAACTCTGAGGGCCAGTCCTGCTATCTGTGGCCTCTTGCCTTTCTGGGGTCTCAAGGGACTGTCGGGCACAAGGTGGGCATGACCAGCCGCCATCAGTCCCACCTTCTGGAGGGACAAGTCAGTCTGCTTCAGGGATGGGTTTCAGGTAGCCTGAGGGAAAAGAAACAAGAGAGTCCTATTCACCTGACCTAGGCGTCCTCACTGTACCATCTTCCCAAGAGGCCTTAGTGAGCTTCAGGACAGTGGTGCCAAACACATTTCCCCCTGTCACTTCTCTTTCCTCCTTCCTGCCTACGCTCTCCTGGCCAAGCCACATCCCCGCTCTGAGGAAGGCCGCCCTTAAGGAAGGACTCTTGTTGACACTATCATTAAGTCTCTCCAAATCCCCTGTGGGAACAAAACCAGGGACGGGACCTCTCCCGATTGAGGTCCAGTGGGATGCACCATGGAACACGCAAAGGGCAAAAGCATCAGGAAAGTGGGCTTCTCTCTCATATCTGAATGCCCCTTGTGACTCCAGAGGAAGCCATAGTTAAGTCCAAATTCATTGGGAAAACACATTCTTCTCTACTCGATGGGAAGCTGCCCATCTGAACACTTCCATTCCATGTGTTCGTGGCAGTGCCCCCAATTAACTGCCATTGAAGGTTTGGGAGGTGAATTTCTTTTCACCTTGGGAACCAGGTAATTCTTCTATTGAAAAAAAGGTCAAATATTTATGGGACAGTGAGTGTGTGTGTGTGTGTGTATGAGGGAGAGTGATCACCTGAGCTGTAGGAAGGACAGAGGGAGAAGCAGACACTCAGTTATCAGAAACCCAGTGAGGGCCTGGATCCATCTCCAGAGCCTGAGATCACAACCCGACCCAAGTCAGTCCCTGAAAAAACGGAGCTGCCCAGGCGCCCTGATCCTGTGTCTTCTCTATGTCTGCAGGGCTTAGTGAGACATTTACAGGCCTTCTGTCCCTGCTCGTCCACCACCCCACACCAATGTGACACCTGAGGCCCCATTCCACTGGCATTGGAACCTCCGGGTGTCCAGGGCATTCACAGCCATGCCTTGGTTCAGTCTCTGTCCTCAGAACATGTTAGACCAGAAAGAGTCCTTAACCTGTGGTGGAAGGGCCAATCCCTCCATCATTTCCTCACTGTCCCATTGCTCTGTCAGGGAAGGTCGGACCAGTGGCCCGAAAACTCACCTGAAGTGCACTTGTGGTCCTCACGCCCATCAGGAGAGGCTGAGAAAGGTCCTGGACAGACTCCGCTGCAGGAGACTGGGTGTCCCGTGGGAGAGAGGGATGGTCAGGAATGGCCACTTCCGTTGCTCCGGGACTTTTATACTGCCCCAAGGTCACGTGACATTTCAGCCACTTGAAAGACATCCACCTAATCCTCTTAGCTGCTGCAGGGATTGAGCCAATCAGCAGCTTCAACAGGCTAATGATGTCCTCATGAGAGCGATTTCTATGACTCCGTGTGTGTGCCTGTGTGTGTGTCTCTGTGAATGGAGGTGTGAGTCCATGTGGATTTGGTGGAGATTGGAATTTCTGCAAGTGAAATTATATTGGTACATTTTAGCATGGGAATTAGCCTCAGGACTCATGTTTCCTGAACTATTGGTATTTTACCAACACTTCTGCTGAATTTAGACCTAATGGTATTAAAAATGGGGTCAGGGTTTGAGGTTATTCAAGATGTTATATCCATTTTGTCAACTAACTTTCAGTTAAAAACTGAAATATCATAAAGAGCAAGATCTTCCAATCGGCTATAATTGCTTGATTGGATTAAGGGATTTGGGTGTGGTCCCTTTCTCATAGAGACCTTTCAGGCCAGCCCAGGTCCTAATCTTGACTCTCTCATCAGACAGCACCTTCAGGTCTTTCTCAACCTCCCTAACTGCCCCTGCTCATTTCTGAACCGAATTTGATCAGTTTCTATGTTCAATTGATATCTCTATGAATGTCCTTTTTCTTCCTCAGTAACCTCAAGCGAGCCAAGGAGTGTTAGTCGTCAGTGCTCTAGGACAGGGAAGATCACTCTCCCAAAGGAGCGCAGGTATCACATAGGAACTCGTTCTCCTCACCAGCCAGAATGTTTGTAGCTGTAACCAATTATTTGGGAATATGGCATCCATTGATTGGCTTCTACACTTCCATCTCTCTGGACTATGATCCCAATCTACAAAGATTGTGAAGGTTTTGATGAATACCAGTTTCTGTCTAGGTGTGGCCCGGGTCCACCACAAGAAAAATTCTCTGGCTGGTTTTATGCTTTTGGGAAACATTCCTTTGAAACTCCCTTTCCTACAAGAGTCTCTATCCTTAATCCAGTGTTTATATGCCTCATTTTAACTGTTCCTCAGGGAATTCCACCCCAATATCCTTTATATTCTCTTGATTCAGTTGGAATATGTTGTAGGCTTGTGCCTTTTTCCACATTGTGGGCTTGGCAGGTGTAGATGCAGGTAGGAGGGCACCTTGTTAGCTTGTGGTTTGAAAGTGTCATTATGGCTTCTTCCGCCCACAGAATTGGTAGTGTCTGCTGAAACATTTTTGAGTCGTCACGACAATTCATTCCTACTTGTGACCATGATCCTTTGCATTGGGAAAGGAGGCATCTTTGTGCAGGATAGAATAGTGAAGAATAATGAAGTATAGGAAATTGTATAAGTCTAGGAAAGGTTGAAACCTAAGTCTATTTGTCTTCTTTACTGACCAGAGGCCAAGAGAAACAGGAACATTTTGACAGGCCTTGGTCAGTGACTGGGCTTCACAAGCCCTGGGGCCCTGGTGAATTCTTGATGTTCACTTGTCATCCCTGGACACTAAGAGAATAAAAGTGTCATCTCTGAAGCCACCATGTTTTAGGATATTGATTCTGTACCCATGGAGTTCAATAAAAGCTTGTGTAGGATGCTCTATATGATATCTCCATTTTTACCTGAAAGTTTTAATCCCTGAGCCTAACCTGCCAATGAAGACACATACTGAGACCCCTGATGAGACTGCCCAGTCCCATTCCACATCTCCTCTGAGTAGCCCTAAAGTTAGCCTCAGCCCACCTGGTGGACCTCCTGGTGCCCAGGAAGTGCCGATCGCTGACACCCCACAGCCAGCTCGCCAACCCTGTGTCAGGGCTGACAGCCTGGGTGTGCAGCAGAGTCTCCCTCGAGGGGCTCCAGGCTGGCTCCCAGGGCCATGGGTTAGGACACACCCAGGCACCACCCAAGTATCCTGAGGAGAACACCCGTCCCGCTGTCAGGAACGAATTGGCAGACAATTCCCAAATGCCCCTCCATACTCCAGGCAAGAAATGTGCCCAGATGCCCCTAGACAGGACCCAGAACCCCCAAAAGAAAGTGCGGTGGAGCCCCAGCTAGCACACCCGCAGGAGCATCCAGGGAGCCCCTGTGGGGAATTCAGGGAATCTGTGTCCTCCAGGAAGCAGTCATGCCTGTGGATGCACAGCCGGGCCCCCGCAGCCCAGGAAGACACCTGCCCTCTGGCCAAGCAAGAGCCCCCAGCCCACACCTGCCACACGTCACCTGGAGATGCTGCAGCCATTCACCAAACCCCCTCGGCCGCCCTCTGCGCGGGCCCCCACTTAGCCCCTGAGAATGGTCTTCACCAGATTGGACAGAAGCTGCTGGAGCTCCCGGTTCCTCGCAGCTCCCTCATCCTTCCTCCTGAGAAGCCAGGACCTGCTCAGGGCCCTCCTGCCACCCACCTGTTGGACGGAGCCTGTGTCTGTGGCCCCTGGAGTGTCCTCCACAGTGACCTACAGGTGTCCTCATCCTCAGAAGACACTGAGAGTGAATGAGGCAGCTCCTGGCCTCAGACATTGTCCTCCACCCCACTGCCACCTGACGGGGTGACTGAAGACCTCAGGACGTGGCCCCTCCTGGACTCATGTGGGGAATCAGCCATTGCTCAGCTGCATTGTGTGGAAATTCCCGGGTCTACAGTGTGCTGCCTCTCATGCTCCTGGAGCCATGCACCCACCCCCAAAACACACCTTGTACTTTCCTTAGGGAAATCCATGCACTATGACAAAGGCTACTCTTCCATGTAGAATGTCAATTTTATCTTCTGCAAATAGATTCTCAGGCCTCGCGGCGGCTCCCTGCAGGATGCATGTCCCCTCTTCCCACCTCAGGGTGCAGGGGCCTTGGCCGGGAATGGGCATCTGATCGCCCTGATGAAGTCCAGCCGGATGGAGTTGCTGGAGCACAAAGTCCGACAACTGCCTCTCGCCTTGCAGCGCAGAGATGTCATCTCCATTTGCAGCTTCTTAGACGACTATCGTGGATTCGCCACCACGGACGAGGTGCTGGACCTGCTGTCCACTGAGTGAGCACCTGCCCCTCCGCAGCCCAGGGCTGGGCCACCTGCTGCTGGGGAGGCTGGGGATGGTGTGAGCTTCCCGGCCTCGGGCTGCTCCCCCACCTGGAGCAGGGTAACCCAGGGCCTAGCAGGTCCTGGAGGGCAGCCCTGGGGCCTGGCCTGTGGCGGGTCGGCCAGAGGGGCTGTGCCTGTGCTCAGCAGCCATCCTCCTCACTTGTGAGGAGACTTGTGCCTCCTCCACCCATCACCAGGGGCCTGAGCTGGCCTGTTTTCCCATTGAAAGGGAGGTTTGAGAGTCCATTGGGGGTCTGTGTCCTGGGGCAACCAGACCGGGGGACCCCGGGGTGCCTCAGGCCCACTAGGATATGGGCCATGGGCCTGGCTGGAGCCCTTTCATGCTCAAGCCTTCAGGAGTCCCCAGCAGGTGCGGGCGATTCTCTGGGAGCTGCCCGTGGCCCCACGAACAGAGGTGACGGCTCCCGGGGCTCCAGCCTAGTCGGGGTCAGAGGGTGACAGCCCCCATGATGAGAAGTCACGTCCCCAGCACAATTCATGGGATGCCCCCGCCCTCCTCTAGGTATGGGTGCATCGTAGATGCGTGGGGTAACAATGACATGGTCCTGCAGCGCTGGAAAATGTGAGTGACTCCGGCTCCTGCAGGAGGGCCTTCCCTCTCCAGGAGGGCAGCGAGGGGGCTGTGGGGTGGGGAGGCTGCACCCTCACCCCACACATCTGCAATTCCCGTGACAGGGTAAAGTCTAAGGCCCCTTCTGGAAAAGAGCACAGGAGAGCGGTGGATGGGATGCGGGCTTGGTGGGAGGCATTGGGACCCCTAAGGAGTCCTTCTCCATGCCCCCCAACCCTCTCTCTGCCCCACACCTGGGGCCAGAGCAGAGGGGGTGGGAAGCATTGCACTCCCCAATCTGGTAGCACCTGGACCCGGGGGCACAGCAGGTGCTCAGGAGGGCTGGTGGGGGCTCCCGGACCAGGCGGCCCCCGCCCCGTGGGAGATGGGAGATTAGAGTCAGTGGAAGGACACCCCCAGGGCCCCCTCGGGAGTGAGGCAGCCCAGAGCCACAGGAGGGAAGTTGGCGGTCCTGGGCAGTTCCTGGCAAGCCCTGGCAGGACACAGAGCCCGAGCCCTCCTGGCTTGGACCTACCCAGAAGACAGTGTGTGCAGTGAGGGCAATGACAGGCCAGATGCCCCCCGTCCCCGTACGCCTGTCGGTGGACTCAAGGGGCAGGTGGGCAGGGACCAGGCTGAGGAGGGAGCCCCGCTTCTCCAGGAGAGATGGTGATGGTCACCCCGCTGGGCCTGGGCTCCCCGCACAGAGGCTGCATCCCAGCCCCTCCTCGGGGAGCAGGCCTGTGGCAGGCAGGTCCGCCAGGTGGCAAGGGGACGAGGATCAGGACTTGCCTCCAACATCCTGCAAGGGATGCCGGGTCCCTGGGTCCTGCAGGGCTTCCTCAGGACACCTGTGAGTGATGGTGCCCTGTCTTCTGACACCTGTGCCCTCCTGTCCCTCCCCAGGGCCATCTCCTGCATGCTGGAAATATGGCTGGATTATTTTCGGGATGAATTTTGTCAGCTCCCAGAATTTCCCTCCCTGAGGATGATTCTGGAATTCATGAGGCAGCGCATGCCAGGCTCGGACGTGGAACTCCATGCCCGGCGTTACCTCCAGCAATTCAGACGCCTCCAGGTGTGGAGCCAGAGGGGGTGGCCGAGCGGGGACAGGGGGTGCCCGGCAGATCCAGCCTCTATGCAGCTGGGCCGGGAGCAGGGGGTGGGCTCACACCCCACCCCACGGGCTGTGGGCTGGGGACACCTCCCAGGGCTCTTGCCCCCACACATGTGGAGCAGTGGGAAGAGTGGCCTTGATTTGGGAGGAACGTGGACAGTCTGCCCTGATGGTGATACTTTGTCTTCTTGGAGCTACAGCTTTGGACCGAGCAAAACACCCTGAACCCGCTCTGGAGTGTGCCCCAGCTCTGACCGTGGGGCCTACTGCCCCGTCGGGGCCTGAAGGGATCGAGGCCATCCTGGCTGCTGGGGCTGAGGGCTTGGCCTGCGCTGAGGCACCCACTGGGGAGGCAAAGTCATCACTGGTCTAGTTCACTGCTCCGCCCTGCAGGAGCCCCCTGCACCCCTGCGAGCCTGGAGGAGGAGCAGGTGCCACCCCTGCTCTCGAGGTCATGGATGTGCCCGAGCAGCCTCCTAACTCGATGGAGCAACCAGCCATAGGACCGAAGCAACCCTGTGAACCACCTCGGGAGCCCGCCCCAGCTCCGACTGTGGGGCCTGCTGAAGCTTCAGGGTGATGGAGCTGGTCCTGGCTGCTGGAGCTGAGGACTTGGTCAAAGCCGAGATGCTGGCTCCTGAGTTTAAGGTAGTGCAGATGCTGGTCGAACCTATGGTTCCCTGCCCCGATGAGGAAGAGCCACCTGCACCCGCGGCCACCCCAGAGGAGTAGGCCCAGGAGCCTGCAATTGGGGTCCCCAGAGTGTCAGAGCCACCACCTGCCTCCGGAACAACCTGCTTCGACCCCTGAGCAGCCCCCTGGTCACCTCGGGAGCCCGCCCCAGCTCCTGCCGCGGGGCTCGTGGTGGCTATAGCCCAATGGAGCCTTCCCCTCCCTGTCATTGCATTGTTACTCTATTTTATGATTTTCGTAAACCTTTTGTAAGGGCTTATATATTTTATTTGTAATAAGGGATAAGTTAACCTGGTACAAAATTTACTCTGATGCTTCTGAATTTCACATCGTGGTACTTTAGGTCCATTCACAGTGTTGCAAGCTCCCTGGCCCAGGGCGCCGAGGGACACAGCCGAGGATCCGTTGCTCCCCCGGGACAGGCAGAGGCCGGGAGGACCCAGGACAGACAGGTCACTCCTGCTGCCAGGCCCAGAGCTGTGCAGGTCAGCAGCCCCGCCCTGGAGCACCCAGGCCCTGCACACTGGGGGCTGTTGTAGTTACTGCGGGAGCTGACTCCAGGGCTGCACAGCTGGCTGCCTGCACTGTTGTTGTCCCTCCTGGTGTCACCCTGTACCTGGGACTGAGCAGGGGGCTCACAGGATAAACTCCCACTGAGCCCTACACCTGGCAGAAGGCGGGGCAGCTCCCCAGGTACACACACCTGAGAATCAGCACAGCAGGACCCTCCCCCAGAAGAATTGCTAGAAGGTAAGGGGAAAAGCCAGTTATTGACCAAGCAGCACTGGAAAGTTCCAGGGGAAGTGGAGGGATTTACAGTATATAGAATCAAGATTTGTGGTTTCCTGCCTTGTTAATTTTCCCCATTCTCACTGGTGTGAGGTGGGATCTCATGGTGGTTTTGATTTGTATTTCCCTGATGGCAAGTGATGCGGAGCATTGTCTCATGTGCGTGTTGGCCATGTCTATGTCTTCCTCTGTGAGATTTCTCTTCATGTCTTTTGCCCATTTCATGATTGGATTGTTTGTTTCTTTGCTGTTGAGTTTAATAAGTTCTTTATAGATCTTGGATACTAGCCCTTTATCTGATACGTCATTTGCAAATATCTTCTCCCATTCTGTAGGTTGTCTTTTAGTTTTGTCGACTGTTTCCTTTGCTGTGCAGAAGCTTCTTATCTCCATGAAGTCCCAATAGTTCATTTTTGCTTTTGTTTCTCTTGCCTTCATGGACGTATCTTGCAAGAATTTGCTTTGGCCAAGTTCAAAAAGGGTGTTGCCTGTGTTCTCCTCTAGGATTTTTGATGGAATCTTGTCTCACATTTAGATCTTTCATCCATTTTGAGTTTATCCTTGTGTATGGTGCAAGAGAGTGGTCTAGTTTCATTCTTCTGCATGTGGATGTCCAATTTTCCCAGCACCATTTATTGAAGAGACTGCCTTTTTTCCAGTGGATAGTCTTCCCTGCTTTGTCGAATATTAGTTTACCATAAAGTTGAGGGTCCACTTCTGGATTCTCTATTCTGTTCAGACTTTTTGGTAAAACTAGAATCTGCATTCACAGCTTTCATATTTGTATCTTTACCTAAATTCACTAGAGATGGGTTCCTTCTGCAAACACTTGCTTCTCCTATTATAAAAAGAAAGGGAAGTGTAGCAGCCTCGAGGGAAATGCTACTGTTAACCCATCACCAAAGAAGAGGATCTTTATCACATAAGCAAAATAGTAGCCCCAGAATGGCCTAGAACAAATCTATGCACAGAGGAAAATAAATTCTCAAATGGTAAGTCAGGAACGTTTGGGGGAACACTCATGGATGGGTCTTTTCTCCCCTCTTTTTTATAACCTTTGTCTAATGCATGCCTCAAGGATAGTCACTCTCGAAGATCAAATATTCCATTCACTTTCCAGGTGAAAGCCTTCATTCATTCAAATCTTTCAAAATAAATTGATTGCATATTTATTATGTACCAGGCACCGTTTAAGCAAACAAAACAGATAAGGGTCACAGCCTCATGGATCTCACATACTAGTCAGAGAGTCAGATAGTAAGCAAATAAAATAAAGTTCAATTTTTACACAATCAAAAATGCCCTGAAGGGTCTCTCATTTTCCAATACACACAATCATTATAATTGACAAGCTGACTGCACGATATGTTGAATCTAACTGGGTAAGATAAGGAAATCATTATTCTCAGTATGAAACTAAAAAGATCTACTTTTTTTTTTATTACCATGGTGTGAATTAGTGACCCAATTAAACATCTAACTCCCAAAGCACACCTGTCATCACCAGTGCATTAAATAACAAGGACAAGAATCCATTTTAAGTGCAATTTCTTCCATGTCTGGAGCACTTTTTAGAATGCTTTCATAAAGCAGTGTCTTATTCTTCTGAAATAATTACATTCTCTCAGGCATTGGATTCATAATCTACTCGTAGCCTAAAAATCCACATTTGAATTTGATCATGGTTTTTTGAAGAAATTAAAAGACTTAGGCACTGCAAAGAATTTTACTTTAAGCAAACCAGGGGTTGGGTACCCTGACGTTGGCCACAGAACCTGACACAGGAAGAATACAAATGTATTTTTGTGCCCATCTCCCCACATGCGCCCAGCACTGTGCAATTTACAGGCATGATTGCATGAAATCTTGCAACAACGCTGTAAAGCAAGTGGTGATATCTCAATTTAATAGTTGAAGAGAAAGAGTCTACATGGCTTTCTCAAGACTGTGTTGCTAGTAAGTGATGTGGCTCGGGGCGCTTGAGGCAGAAATTCATGCTCCCTCTCTATATCCCTTTTTTTTCTTGGGCATATCACATCTGGGATTGGTATCTGTATCCCATGTGAGCACGAATTATCAACTTTAGTGTGTTCTTTTAAAAATATGGTAGTGTGTTTCATGAGTTGGTATTTGTTGAACCCAGGGAATGTTGTGCAGAACTACATGATCTACTGACAAAAAAAAAAAAAAAAATATATATATATATATATATATATATATATATATATATATATATATATATTCCTTGACTTCTTCATATATAGCACTTTTCTGTGAATGCATTTCTCAAGGTTTAAATCTGGAAAATACAATTCCGAACAATTGGGCGTGTGTATCAGTGCTAAAGACTTGGCTGCTTGACAGTCCCCGTCGCATGACCATCAGCACCGGCGGGCTTCTGGACCTTGGCCCCTTCCCAGGCCCTGGGAACGCATGTTCCCACATGGCCCACCTGTATTCTTTCTGGGATTGTGTAATATTTACGTAACACTGTATGAAGATTTATAGAAGCAAGTAGACATGTGCCCACTTTTCACTCCCCTCCACTGAATGAAGGCAAGTTTCCAGGTCTTTTATTGTCCCTTGAGCAGCATCAAATATTTCTTGCCATGTTTCTTACCCGGTCATTAATACTCTTATTGCAAACATGCCTGGAGGCGATGTCGAATCCCCTTGCAATTGCATCTCTCTCTGTGAGAATTCTTTTGCTTGCACCTGCTTTGTTTTGACATGTACATTTTCCTTTGGGAGCCATATTCAAGAAAAACTAGAAAATCCTAGGTTTAAAAATATTGCCTCAAGTCCCCTGTACAATGCTGCCTGCCTTTCACTCTATATCCAAAGGTAGATCTATAATGTTCTTAATGCTTGTCACTGGCTCAGGGGTTCTTTTTTTTATTTTTATTTATTTATGATAGTCACAGAGAGAGAAAGAGAGGCAGAGACACAGGCAGAGAGAAGCAGGCTCCATGCACCGGGAGCCCGACGTGGGAATCGATCCTGGGTCTCCAGGATCGCGCCCTAGGCCAAAGGCAGGCGCCAAACTGCTGCGCCACCCAGGGATCCCTCAGGGGTTCTTGTAAGAAAACCCCGAGGCACACATCTAAAACTCTATGCTCTGTGTTTTTCTGTTTGTAAGTCACACATCACACTAAGGAGCTGGATGACCCAACCATTCCTCATCTGTTTCCAGTGAAATACTTGGGGGTGCCTGGCAAAATGGCAGGTGTCATTTCCCAGAAAACCTTACATTTCACAACATACATAACACTATTTTAATATTAATTCTTGATGATTTACCTCCTAAATTTTGAACAAAAGGAGTATTATTTTGGATGCTTTTATGTAAGCCATTTTTCCTAAATATCGCGGAATTGTGACTTCATTTCTTAAAGTAGTTTTGTTTCTGGATCTATCCGAGGGAGAAAAAGAGCAGGAAGTGCTTTCTAGAGTAAATGCCAGTGCTCCCTGGAATCTGCCGTTAAATAAGGCACTTTGGAAGGACAGCACACTTACGGCGGGTTGTGAGGTTTTGTGTTAAAACTCGTAAATTCTCTACCCACAAACGTAGGAGACAAAGGTTTTCAAGCTTTACAAGCTCATTTTGATTTTTGTAATGTAGTTTGAAGGAATCTTTTCTGGAACAGCATTCTACGCTCCCATCTTCCCAACACACACACAGTGCCTATCCAATAGGAATATATTTTACATCTCTGTTCTTTTCTTTGTTAGGGGACATAACTGCTAGTTTCTGGGGAAAAATGATACACAAATGTTTGTGAACAGACCCCCTGTCATCTATCACAATGCTTGCTCTTCATCCCAGAGAAATTACCTGGAGAACTTGATGCCAATGAATTGCATATCTGAGGTATTATTCGTCCCATATCTTTGGGAAATTCAGAGAACTGAGACTTCACTTTTTTTTCTATCAAGAACAGATCTTGTCTTACATGAATGCTGTGATCTTAAATACTTCAACATTCCATGATGATGTGAAGCATCCATTTTATATATTTTCAGGGATATCGGTGTCTTTTGGGGGATCACCCAGTTAAATGCAACTCATAACAACTTAATTCTTGGGATATCACACTTTATCACATGCATTCTCTGCGATTTATATTAATCTAGCTACAAGAAAGGAGACAATAATCATCGGATTGCTTAGGGTTAGATTCATAAGAAATCTGCCCATTTTCTTGCTCTAATATTTTCTTTTACTTAATGATGAGACTGGGGCTTGGGTATACTGCAAATTTTGATAATTCGCTCACAGTACAAACACAGTCTAGAATTTATATAGACAAAGTCACTGACACTAGGGAGGGGGTGTCCAATATTTGGTGTCTGGTTAGGGCAGTATATTGGTCTGTGCCAGCATCCATGTTCAGAGACTCGAAGCATCTTCATGCTCCCTGACTAACTTGGGAGCACACGGGGACCAGGTGACAAATGAATTCCTGACTAAATCTGTCTGTAACGGGCCCACTCAGTCCACAGACCCACCCCATGGCTATGTCTTCAGTTCTTTTTTTTTTTTTTTAAACAAACACCCTTGTCTTATTCTTTTTTTTTAATTTTTATTTATTTATGATAGTCACAGAGAGAGAGAGGCGCAGAGACACAGGCAGAGGGAGAAGCAGGCTCCATGCACCGGGAGCCCGATGTGGGACTCGATCCCGGGTCTCCAGGATCACGCCCTGGGCCAAAGGCAGGCGCCAAACCGCTGCGCCACCCAGGGATCCCCTGTCTTCAGTTCTTTTTTTTTTATTTATTTACTTATGATAGTCACAGAGAGAGAGAGAGGCAGAGACACAGGCAGAGGGAGAAGCAGGATCCATGCACTGGGAGCCTGATATGGGATTCAATCCCGGGTCTCCAGGATCGCGCCCTGGGCCAAAGGCAGGCGCCAAACCGCTGCGCCACCCAGGGATCCCCCCCTGTCTTCAGTTCTTAAATGAGTAAGTAGAGTGGGCATGTCTGAGTGTGTCACCGGTCCCATACCGGGGCCTCACCTAGTGGCTGAGAAGCTGTCGTATACACATGGTCACATGGAAGCCTCTGAAACTGCCCCCGTCCCCATGTGGCCAAGACCTCACATCAGCGGCAATACCCCATCTCTTGGGGATTAGGAGCCACCCTTACAAACATAAAGGGTCTGGAGGTGGTGCCCGTCATCTCAGCATTTCAGTTGCCAGTCAGTGTCCTGCGAAGCCCATGTTGGCCGTGGAGGGTGAAAAGAGGCTTCTCACCACTTAATCAGACATCAGTGTCCATGCCTGAGGCTGTGGCCTTAGCAGAGTGGGTAAACACAGGTTAGCTGGTGACAATCAGAAAAGGGATCAGAACAAGTTCATATCCACATGGATTAAACCCCCCACACACACACAGAAAAAACAGGGTACATTTAGAGCTTGGCCCAAGGCTGGGTTAAATATCCTACCCTCTGCCATAATATCCTCCAGAGAGGCCTGAATTATCTGAACATCCTGCTGATACCATGTTAATCCACTAAATCGGTGGCATCGTGCTAATGTATCATGTACCCGTGCAGAGACAGATGTGTTCCGTGTGATGGGGATGTCCTCCGTGCACGTTCAGAGTCCCACCATGTTATGTGAAATATTTAGATGCAGCTCGGGGGGGGGGGGATGCTGAAACACATTATCAAAATTAAGGGAGAAATCACTGATCACACAGCTCCCATCACAAAGAAGGCTCAACACTGCCTGGGACGGTCAATCCCATGTGCCAACCTGGGTAGGCTAGAGTGGCCAGCTGACCGGTCAAACCCCAGGCCAGATGCTCTGACGAGGGTATATTTCAGATAAGATTAATGTTCAGAAACATTTGAACTCAAATGTTCAGTCAACTTTGAGGACCTTTCATACTATGGGTGAGCTCCGCCCAATCAGTCTAAGGTCTTACGAGTAAGATCTTTTTGGATTTCCCAAAATAGCGGGAATTCTGTCCCAATTTCCATCCTTCTAAAGAATCCTGACTCATACGGTGCCTCGTAGGCCAGGCTGTGGCCACAGTGTGCTCTACACCCGAGAATACCGCTTCAGTTCAGACAGCAGATGACTCCCAAGGTGGTTGCTCTAAGGGGGCTCCAAACAGGAAGGATCCTGCTGTGGTCCCAGGTGAAGGTTTGAGCTACAGTGACACGTGGGCCATAGGACCTGGCATGTTCTAGTTCTGGAGATATCAGTGATGAATTAGTGTGAGCCCCATTGAGGAGCCCACATCGTGGATGCTTCGGGCTGTGGATCAAGCGCATGCTGTCCTCTATGAGCATGTACGTCTTTTGTAGAACAACTCCCGATGTGCTACTGAGTCTTGATAGGGACAGAGCACCTGTCCCACAGGCAAAAAGTAACCATATGGCCACTGCTACTCTCTGTGAACTAGGCTATCATGTACCCATTCAACCATCAGTGTGGGTGGTCCAGAAACAATCTATTGCAAGATGGAAGGTGAGCATTAAGCAAATCATAGGTTAAGTCTCACACATAGGTAACGAGTGGCCCCATGTCACCCATCACTAACTGCACTCGGCCTGCCAGTCAGCATACACACATATGGGGGATCCTTTGTGACGAGCTGACATGGGAGGAAAAAGCTTGAGCTTGGCTCACGATGGGCCAGCTCAGTATTTGGGTGTGAGTTAGAAATGAATGTCATTTCACAAATGAATGACAGCCCAGCCCAGAGAAGGTACTACCAGAGAGTGGTAAGGCTACCTTGCTTCAAGCAGGGCACCTGGTGGGCCACACATGTGGAAATAGAAGTAGCCTCAGGTTGGACTGTATAGAGAGATGTGATCTGCGTTGAAGGGCTTGGCTAACATATCCTGGGATGAGAAGGAGAACGGTCAGGAGGGTGGGGACAGGAAATCTTGGTGTAGACATGGTGGCGGTCATATGGGATAAACCTAGAAGGTAGAGATCTTTGCATTGCACGGCATGCCCCCCAGAAAGCATCCACCCCAGCAGAAGCACTAGGCAACAAGGTGGACAAAATTACTTATGACAACATCTGGCCTTTATCACTGGCCACACAAGTGCTGGCATGAGGGTCACATGAGGTGAGCCTGCTGGCAAGAAAGGACACTGTGTGTGAGACTCACCTAGCAAAGGGCATGTAGCTGCTGAAACTATGGAATTTCCAGCTTGCCAGTGACAGAGTCGATCCTAAGAAGCATTTCTTTAGGAGACCTTGGGATCCCTGGGTGGCGCAGCGGTTTGGCGCCTGCCTTTGGCCCAGGGCGCGATCCTGGAGACCCGGGATCGAATCCCACATCGGGCTCCCGGTGCATGGAGCCTGCTTCTCCCTCTGCCTGTGTCTCTGCCTCTCTCTCTATCACTGTGTGCCTATCATAAATAAATAAAAAAAAAAAAGGAGACCACCCACCCGCTGGTGGTAAACTGATTAAATCAATCCCCTTTTACATCAGAAGGGAAAAGCAGTCCATCCTGATTAGAAATGATATGTATTGTGCATGTGAATTTACCTTTCTCACCTTCAGGGGCTTAGCCATCTCCACTCTGTGAGGGGCTTTGGAATATTTGTTCCTCCATTACAAGAATGGACTAACATTAATTCAATTAACTCAGTAACATTAACTCAGGGAGGACCCATTTTAC
This sequence comes from Canis lupus baileyi, assembly GCF_048164855.1. Lineage (NCBI taxonomy): Eukaryota > Metazoa > Chordata > Mammalia > Carnivora > Canidae > Canis > Canis lupus. The sequence continues at coordinate 6,248,081 of NC_132852.1, read as the reverse complement.
AGCAAGAGAGGGGAATGGGTCCTGCCCAGTACATCCACTGTTCTGATCACAAGCCATACCATCCCAGAAACAGCTGGCCTGTGGAAGCATCAGGAGGAGCTGGTAATGTGACAGGTGATACCGTCCACCAGGAGCCTACACTGTACAAAGATGGGACACCAGGCTCCAGGACGAAGTGCACATTTTGGTGCCATGTCTCCAACAAGAACATGATAAGAGTCTTGGCCAAGGTGCAAATGGAGGGGTTCCTCACTGTCACCCCCAGGGACCCACTTAGGGAGTCTGACCTCCTGTCCCTGAAACTCTGGGCTTTGTAGGTTTGGAGGTCTTCATTAAGAGAGAACACTTCACGCAGGGGCTCACGAGAAGAAAGTTCACCTTAGATTCTGTGCCAATGGAGCTGCGGACAAGAAGAATCTCTCTTCTAGCAGGTATAATAATGGCCTGAGACCAAGGGGAAGATAGGGGGATGTTGTCACCGAGTGGCATGCAGGTGACACCCTTGGATGTGTCTAGGTGCCCATTGCCAACACTGGATGGTGAATGAACACGCACAGCAGCCTCGGCCTCAGCAGCACATACCCTCAGGGATGAGAGTCTGGCTCATGCTAACGAGCCAACAGGTGCCAGTTGAAGATGAGGAGCCTACAGTGGATGGTGGGAGTGGGAGATACCCAGAGTGGCTGCCAAATCAGCCTCTCTCTGGAGTTGGGGGGCTGCTCCTGTACCCTAGAACGCCCCCCGCCATGTTCCTCTTAGACAGGGCCTTTCACTGGGATCTTAGTGGGGCTTCTCTCAGGACAGGAAGGACTTTCTTCCAGGGGAACAAAGCTTGTCATATGTGCCACTCATACCCTTGAAGATAAAGATGTATCCCCCGTTACTGGCAGTGCTTTCTAGCAGATGGCCCTGCAGGTATCACCCAACCCGAAACCACCACCTGTCCCAGACCGTGCCCCCACCTGAAGCAGCTACGTCCAGGAATGACCAGCAGGGATCTGAAGAAACTGGCTGAGATGACCCAGCCTGGGCTGCCACTGAAGGGGTGCTGTCCAGACCCCTAGGGCATTGTCAGCCCTCCAGAGCCCCGACCTCTGCTGGCCCAGCTCTTGCACCGTCTCTGCCTCCACATGTACTGACCTGAATGCACAGTAGGAAATGTTTGTACAGTAGTCCCTACATCAGAGGCTACGACTTCAAACTCCCATTTTCTTTTTTTTAATGTATGGGTTTTGTTTGTTTGTTTGTTGGTTGGTTTGCTCTTTAATACCTAGAGTAAATGATAAGTACCAAAATAAAGTAGAAAGAGTCTAGTAGAAAAAGAAAAAAGATAGTTTAATATCTTTTTCTTAATTCCACATTTTGGCCTATTCCAATCCATTCTTGCTCCAAGTAGGTTCGTGCAAGATCTTTACCAAGGTAGATCCTGAGTTTATCGATATTAAAAGTGATAATCTATTATTTTAAATGGTCACATCCTTCTTAAAATAAAAGCATCATCATTCATTCGTGTTCCGAATCACTTGTATGAGAACGAGGTAATTTTCGCTCTTCTATGCTAAGTCATTCCATGAAAAATCATGACAAAATCACTTGTCCAAGGAGTAACATATTCAGCAGTTTTAAATGATGATAAACTATGAAAAGGTAAAAACCAGATGCTCTATAATATGCATGTTTATACCCACAAATAAATCTAAATGCATGAGTAGACTCTCAGCCGCTTTCTGAAGAGCTGTCCTTAAAAGGCTGTTTTCTCATTAGATCTAAGATTTCTCTTGTGTTGAGTTAAGAGACATGGCTACTCATGACCAAATGTGCATGCCTAGGGTCCCTTTGCACTTTAATAAAATTGGCCATTTAAATGGAAATATATCAAAGGAGAACATTATAAAGGATTTCACTCACACTTTTTTTTCAAATAATATCCCATTTACACCACCACATATCCAAAACCTTCTGTTAAAATTAGAAGTGTAATAGTTGAGTCCATTAATGAAGAGCTTTGTCTTCTGAGGGCTGTCAGGATAAGTAAAATAACAGTAGGCATAGAAGACATACAGGCTTGATGAAGTCTCCTTTATAATCCGTGAGCTACGGTCTTGCAACCTTTTGACAAAAAGTAATTACTTCCTTTATTTTGCCCAAGGGCTAAATTTCTAACAACAACAAAAAAAGGAAATAAAAATTACGGAATGCATGTTGAGTTAAATGCATAAATGGAAAGGAAGGCATTACTACTAAACAGTCATATAAACTCAAACCGAGATTAATTGCTTACTTATATGCTAAAACGCAGAATAAAGAGAAGTGTTTTCTTTCCATCTACATTGCTGCTTTAAATTATAGCAAACATGTCCAAACATTATGTTGTTTTAAGAATTATGAATAATTCAGTTTGACTCACAATGATTAAAGATTTGAAATGAAAAAGAGAGAAGTTCTATTTACTGATAAGTAGATTTTTATTGCAGCAAACATTATTGTCTAAAATAAATATGTACGCCGTGTGTGGGATTTCTAGTTCCAGAGTTTATGAAAAAAATTCTAACTTCTGATTGCAAATAGGGTTTGTTTAGGAATCTGGTACACATGTGGTGTTGCGATGGTCGCTGGCTCTCCGGGGGTGAATGGAGGAGCATCACAAACAGGAGTGTGGAGAGAAGAAATGTGTTTCACTCTGCTTGCCTCACTTGACACTGATGTCACAGACCAGTGGCCAGGAGGTCACACAATATAACTCTGAGCTTCACGGGTACCCCAGTAGAATAAACTTTACACAGCTGGATAATTTCATCCACTAATCCTCTGAGATCATGGATCCAGAAGAAAGACTCTGGGTCCAGATTAGATCTTCTAGAAATTGAGCAGAGACAAGACAGAAAGGCTCTGTCTTTCTGTCCACCCCGAGATGGGATATGTCACCATCTCGAAACTGAGAAAATGAATTGGGGGCATGAAAACCCACTGAAGAGGAAGACCCTGGGCAGAAGGAAGCAAACCAGGTGTCGGTGTACTTTCTGGAAAGCTCAGTTTAGAAAGCGAATGAGGAAAGGGATCTTCGGAGGTGGGCACGTGGTGATGTAATATGCAGGCTGGGTCCATAGGAGAAAGGACAGCCGAGCATTGTAAATGGGCAACACGAAGCCTAGTGGGGCCTCATGCCCCTGGTGTGTCAGTTGGCGTGCTGGGGATGGAAGTGGGATTGGAGCCACGCCAAGTGACCCTTGAGGATTTTTCCAGAACGTAGATGCTTGGAGACCGACCACAAATATCTAATATTTGTGTCACTGTGGTTCCAGAAGGAGAGGAAATAGAAGAGGGGCCTGGAAACAGTCAATGGTTAAATCTTGGCAAATTTTGACAAGACACATAAACTAACAGATTCAAGAGCTGTGGGCAGCCAAACAGGGTAAATCTGTGCCAAGATATCATGATTAATTTTTTTTTGAAAATGAAAGAAAGATTTAAAATCTTGAAAGAAATCACAGAAAAATCGTATAGGTGAACAGCAATTAAAATGACCATAGAATCCTAGGGATCCCTGGGTGGCGCAGTGGTTTAGCGCCTGCCTTTGGCCCAGGGCGCGATCCTGGAGACCCGGGATCGAATCCCACGTCGGGCTCCCGGTGCATGGAGCCTGCTTCTCCCTCTGTCTGTGTCTCTGCCTCTCTCTCTCTCTCTCTGTGTGTGACTATCATAAATAAATAAAAATTATTAAAAAAAAATGACCATAGAGTCCTGATCAGAATCTAAATATTCCATGAGTCAAAGAGGAAGTCTCACAGTCGGTTCAAAAATACATTGACTATGGGGCACCTGGGTGGCTCAGGCGGGTAAGCATCTGGTTCTTGATCTCAGCTCAGGTCTTTACCTGTAAGAGACAAAGAGACAACATCAATTCACTACACTTCATCAAAAGTAAACACTTTTATGCTTCAAGTGACTGTTGATAGGATAGAAAAACAGCTACAGAGTAAAGGAAATCCTTGTGAACCATATACCTGGCAAAGGATTAGTATCTAAAGCATATGAAGAATCTCAAAGCTCAACAGTAAAACAAATTCCAAGTAGAAAATGGGTAAGAGGTATTTCACCCAAAGGGTACAAGGAAGGCAAATGACACGAAACAATGTTGGGCAGCCCTGGTGGCGCAGCAGTTTAGCGCCGCCTGCAGCCCGGGGCGTGATCTGGAGACCCTGGATCGAGTCCCGCGTCGGGCTCTCTGCATGGGGCCTGCTTCTCCCTCTGCCTGAGTCTCTGCCTCTTTCTCTCTCTCTCTCTCTGCATCTCTATGAATAAATAAATAAAATCTTTAAAAAAAAAAAAAAGAAAAAGAAAAAATGTTCGACACCATCAGGCTTCAGGGAAATGCAGATTAAAATAATCAGGAGCCACCCCAGTGCACCAATGAGAATGGCTAACGTGACAAATAGTGATGGTTCCAAATGCCGGTGGGTATGCAGAGAAACGGGATCCCAGAAACGCTGTTTATCAGAAGTGGTACAGCCTCTCTGCAGAACAGCCAGGCAATTTAAAGCACAAGGCATGCCCCTACCCTAGGACCCAGTCCATCCAACCAGGGCTTTTGTTCTCAAGAAACCAAGACATAGACCAGCAGAACTCTATGCAAGTATTTACGACAGCTTTGTTCACAGCAGCCCTAACTGGGAACAGCCCAGCTGCTTTTCAATGATGAGCAGGTAAACAGAAGGTCGTACATAAGCTCCGAGGGGCACTGCTTAGCAGCACGTAGGACTAAGCCAGTAATGCACGCCATGACGTGGATGGACCTTTAGAGACTTGCTCTGAGGGAAGGAAGGAAGGAAGGAAGGAAGGAAGGAAGGAAGGAAGGAGGGAGGGAGGGAGGGAGGGAGGGAAGGAGGGAAGGAAGGAAGGAAGGAAGGAAGGAAGGAAGGAAGGAAGGAAGGAAGAGGGAGGAAGGGAGGGAAGAAGGAAGGAAGGAGGGAAGGAAGGAGGGAAGGAAGGAAGGAAAGGGGAAAAATCCAACCCCAAAATGCCGCAGGTCTTCCCATCCCATTAAGGCTCCTGAGTGAGGAGACCATGGGAAAGGAGCCAGGATTCCGCGGCCCCAGGGGATCAAGGAGAAGGGAGGGGAGGAAGACAGGTGCGTGGTGATAATGTCCTGCTTCTGGACTGCATCAGTACCTATGGCCTCGTGGAGGTGTTGTGCAGGAGAGCCGCAGGAGGTCACGGGCGGGGAGATGGGGAGTGAGCACACGGAGCCTCCACGTAGTGTTTCTTACAACCGTATGTGCTTCTGTAATGCTCTCAAAATAGAGAGCTTAATTTAAAAAAAGTGCTGTCTCTTCCCAGGAGCAATTTAAACTCCCACTAGGAATATGATGAGCGCCTTTACTCCCACTGTCATCAGCAGCGGGTATTGCCAATCACGCCTTACTTTTTGTCAACCATCAATCTCTATTATTACATATTTATATTTCTCCTTCATTTGCTTGTTCTTGCTTTTGTCTTTTATTTAAAAAAATTTGAGAGATTTTTGTTTTATTTATTTGAGAGACAGAGAGAGAGACAGAGCACAAGTAGATGGAAGGAGAGAGGGAGAGGGAGAAGCGGGCTCCTCGCTGAGCAGGTGTCGGGCTCAATCCCAGGACCCTGTGATCGTGATCTGAGCCAAAGGCAGATGCTTAGGCGACTGAGTCACTCAGGCACCCAAATACGTTCTTAATATCCAACATACTTATGCATCTGATTTTCTTTTTATGTAATAGATTTATAAAATGCTTTTCGTGGTAAGATTTGATTTCTTTTTTAAGATTTGATTTTTCAATCAAAATATTTTTGATCAAAATTACATGTGATAAATACACGCTTAGATACGTGGTGTCTGGCTCTTAGTCATGGTTGGGAAATAATGCCCTAGAAACATTAACAATCCCAATCTAGACACATTTTAAATTGTATTGCAGTGGCACCCCGGGGTCCCTCCCAACGAAAATGTGTGTCATCGGGAAAGCAGACACAGCCCTTGCCCGATACGCTGCATGTTTTTGGAAAATCATTTTATTTAAACTCTCAGTCTTAATGTCCACAAACCAAAACTGAAAATAAGGACGGCACCTGTTCCCTACGTCTGTGGGAGGAATCAATGCGAAAAGCCTTCCAAAATGCTTCAGATCCTGCTTCACGCTTGCAAAGCCCTAGGCAAGCATGTGCTGTGCCATCAAGACCCGACGGCCGAGCGAGGACCGTCCTGACTTCAGGTCGGGACCCCACGCAGCCTCGCCTGCACCCACGCTGGCGAGGTGCCCACGCTGATGCCCGCGGACTGCCGGCCCGTCCCAGGTCGACTGCGGCTCATCGAGGGGTCTCCCCGATTCCCTCTCCAGTCCGCTGACTGCGGGTTCAACTCCCGTCCTCTGCCGCCTGGGAACCTGTGTGTCCACCACCCGCACCCCAGGCCATGTCCTCCTCCGGGCCCGGCGGCCCACACCCGCCAGCCGGCCCTTCCCAGGCGGCCGCCTCCTGCACCTGTCCCTGCCCCGCCTGCTGCACAGGTGCCCGCGCCCAGCCAGGCTGCGGCAGGGGATGCTCCGGCCTGCGACCCCACCGGCTTCCCGGCTGCACCTGCCGAGCGCGGCCCGCTCCCTGCCCTCTGGGATCTGCGTGGAAGTCAGTGTCACGGGGCTCAGATGGCTCGCAGGCCCCTTCTGGTTCAGGACTTCCTTTCTAAGTATTTGTTGAATTCCATCTTCCCATCCCTAATTAGCGCCCCCCAATACTCTTTCCGCATCTGCAGAATTGTTTCCAGAATTGTTCTGTGGTTGAAGAGTTTTCCTATTGTCCTCCCTATTCAATATACCGTAAATTCAGTGACTTCTTATACATAACCTTTAGGCGTTTCCCTTCCAGTTGTCTTATATCTTTCCTCTTCTTTCTTTTCCACCTTTTTGGCCAATTTGCATTAGCTAACCATTTAGAATTCTGTTTTATATCATCTTCATAGTACGATCCTTAAGCTCTGGTGTCATCAGTTGATTACTCTTCAAATGATCTTTTCCTGTTCTCCACTGTCTTACTTTTTAAATGTGATTGAAATATTGCTTAAATTTCTGTTTTATTTTTTTATTTTTTATTTTTATTTTTTTTATTTATTTATGATAGTCACAGAGAGTGAGAGAGAGACAGAGACACAGGCAGAGGGAGAAGCAGGCTCCATGCACCGGGAGCCCGATGTGGGATTCGATCCCGGGTCTCCAGGATCGCGCCCTGGGCCAAAGGCAGGCGCCAAACCGCTGCGCCACCCAGGGATCCCTAAATTTCTGTTTTAAAAGTCATTTCATATTCTGCTAATAGTAGCCTCAGAATTTCATAAACAATCTCTAAAAGGATTCTGATGCCTTTATTGGAATTAAATTTGAAAAATTCAATATCTAGTAGTTTAGAAATGAATGAGTTAGTTGATATTACTAGTACGTGGACACTCTTTTCTGCATTTTCAATTCTTTTGTTAATATTAACTGTGATCAGTGACATTAGATACACAAAAATGTCCATTAAATATAATTTTGAGAAGCAAGTGAAAATCTACATATAACTAACAGCTCAAAACCCTGGGTGCTTTCAAACCATGTATTTTATATGTATTATATTGTATTTTATATTTATATTAGAAAGGTGGAAACTCTTCGTATCATTAACAAATGGGTGTTTTACTTGTAAGAAATAAATTTAAAAATGACCAAGTACAATGTATTTTCTAAACAATGGCATCCAAAGGTAATTCTAGAAGCGTGAATCTGGAAGTGAGTTTGTAAAAAAAAGATCACAGGAAGTTCAAGATAGGCTTCCAAACAGCCTTTGTGGTGATTAGTCAGAGAAAACATAGTAGTTTATTTTTACGTAAGATCTTCCTCTATATTTTCTTCTTAGAGTCAGCTCTTGCAGTTAGGTCTTTGGTACATTTTGAGGTTATAAGTTAAGGGTCCATCTTCATTGTGGATATCCAGTTTTCGTATTTCTATTGGAAAGATTATTCTTGCCCCTTTGTATGGGCCTCGCATGTTTCAAAAATCACGTGGCCGTTTACGTGAGAGTTTATTCTGGGTTCAGCATTCATTGGTCTGTATGTCAATTTCTAGGCCAGTATCACACAGTTTTAATTGCTAAAGCTTTGTAATATGTCTTGAAATCAGGAAGTGTGAGACCTCCAACTTTTCCTTTCTCAAGATACTCAGGGTCTTTTGAGGTACCATGTACATTTTAGGGTGGATTGTTCTATTCTGGGGGGGGGAGCCATTGGAATTCTGATAGGGATTGCACTGAATCTATAAATTACTTTGGGTTGAATTGACATTTTGGCATCATTAAGTCTTCCAATCTAGGAACAGATCATTTCTTCCCATCTTTTGTGTCTTCTTTAATTTATTTTAGCAATATTGTAGTAGCTTCCAGCGCACAAATCCTTTACCATCTTTGTTAAATTTATTCCTAAATTTGTATTCTTTTAGGTGCTATTGTAAATAGGATGGTTTTCTTAACTTTCCTTCTGAACCGTCTATTGTTAGTGTACAGAAGCACAAGTGATTTCTGGGCATTGAGCTTGTACTGCAACTTTGCTGAATTTGTGTATTAGTTCCGACACTTTTTTAAAATTTTTTTTTATTTATTTATGATAGTCACACAGAGAGAGAGAGAGGCAGAGGCACAGGCAGAGGGAGAAGCAGGCTCCATGCACCAGGAGCCCGACGTGGGATTCGATCCCGGGTCCCCAGGATCGCACCCTGGGCCAAAGGCAGGCGCCAAACCGCTGCGCCACCCAGGGATCCCAGTTCCGACACTATTTAAAATGGAATTACCCCAGTTCTTAAGCAAGCCAAAACTTTCTATGGCCTCTAAACGCGGTAAAATCAGCATTTTACTCTATAGATGCTAGAGTGGCATCTGGCAACTGCCAGTTAAAGTTAGCCAATGTTATATTTAGGTTCAAATTAGTTGTATTTTAATATTATGTTTTCTACATGGTTTAGAGGAATATGTTGTGGGGAAAAGAATTCAAAAAAAAAATTTTTTCCTATACAGCTGGATGGAAACTATTTAGGAGTGTGAAACATCCACAGCAGTGAAATTTAGAACTTTTACCTAATTTTGTATTATTATTATTCTCATAAATCTTTTCTATGCCTGAGTAAGGGCAATGTAATCCCCATAAATCAAGAGTTAATGTGATGCTGAGAAAATGCTGTTTACCTTGAATTACGTAGGCTACAAGGGATAATATTCAAAATATTTAAAGACGCTGTGGCACAAGCTTCAAACCATTACTCCAGAAGGCTGGCTCAAACCTCTCTCCCAAGCACACTGACCTTAGGCAGGGAGATTTTTTTTCTCCACGCCCCCTTCCTGTGCTCCCAGGCTTCATCTGAAAGCAACTGACACATCTTCTCTGCGCTTGACCCCACTTTTCTGGAGGCTTCTTCCTGCCCAGCAAAGTGTCCCGCAGGAACAGGTAGGTTGCAGATCCCTGTCAAGTGCTTAGAGCACCTGAGCTGGAGAACATGAGAAAACGTGGATCGACCTTGACTCTTGTGATGTGACCCAGGAGCCTGTGATGAAGCTCAAGGTCCCAAATTTGCCTCATTATTTTCTGTGCTCTGAAGGCACGGTGGTTTTGGAATGCCTTAGCCTCAAAACCTATGTGAATGAAGAAAGGGTCATAGTAAATTTTTAAAAAGATGTAAAAATCATGTAAATTATTACCTTTTATATGTAAAATTATAGCGTGTTATTGATAGAGGACCTGGCTGCCTCTAGAATTATAAGAAACTCTCTTTTCTTTTTCATTCAACCTCTTGGTTCTTGACTCATGGTTGCTTGAGAAAGTCTAGCTGTTGTGTAATGCTGCCAGTTACCCACAACTGAGAAGAGCCCCCGAGTGACACACATACCCATATCAGCGGACATGTCTTTAAAACAACATGTCTTAAAAATAAATAAAAAATAAAAAATAAAAAATAAATAAATAAAAATAAATAAATAAATAAATAAAACAACATGTCTTTAAAAAAAGAAAAAGAGAAAGAGAAAAGAGGAGAAGGACTAGGGGGGTGGGGAGAGGGGAAAAGATCCAAATGAAGAGCCCTAAACACAGGGCTCTCATGAGCTGTGTAAGGATAATGAAAAGGGCCCAGACAGGACCCCATGACCAAAGGTGGAAGTGGCTATTTGGGGCACCAAGGAGCAAAGCAATCAAGGTGAAGTAAGTGAGTGCAGACAGGAAGAAGCTCATGCAAGGGGCAACCACAAGGGTGCACACACTCCGCCTGTATACAGGTCTTAAAGTTGTATTTGATCAACTTAATCAATTCGATGAGGAATGGGAGATGTAATAGAAGCACATACTTTTATTGTAGTCCTGAAGGATAAGACAGTGGAAAGACCTTCTAACGGAGTGAATAGCTGCCCGAGAAGCTTTGTGTAGTATTTTGTTTCCCTTCTCATTCAGGACATTGGTGATGGGGGGCAGGGACGATCTAACAGACAGAGACTGTCTTCTGAAGAGGCAATGATGCTGAAAGACCAACAAAATTCTGTTGTATTCTTCTTTCAAAAAAATTAAAAGAAATAAAAAGAACTGTGTCTATCTATTATATATATACACACATATATAATATATATGCATTACATTATACACAGTATATTTATTATTGTATATATGTCTATATTTTATATATAGTTCTCTTATGTTATATATAGTTTGTGTTATAGCACATGTAATATAATTATATAGTTTCTCAGTAAACAAATTTAGGCAGTTTCCAATGAGGAACTCCGTCCACAAGAACGCCATACCTTCTGCTGTTGCCCCCTTGGAGACAGAGAACTGGAGAGATGGTTGATTTGACCATAATCGTCACTCTTCGTTTTTGTCATTTATAAAAGCATTTCACAAAAGAGGTCTAACTTTAACTTAATCATTGGCAAAGTTGAGGGGATTTTTGCACTATTCCATAAGTTCTGATCCCGTGATATTGTTGCCGAGTCCTTCTACTGGTATTTTTCACGGAGACTGAGTGTACGTTGGCATGAAAGATGTCATATATTTAGAGCACTTTGGGCAGACCATAGGAACTCTGTGGCCTGTGGAACAAAGATGTTCCTAGAGATTGTCACCTACCAAGTAGAGTTTATGATTCTGTAGGATTGGCATTATTATCATATGGGAAGATGGCATTACATGTATATTCTCACTTAATTTTCAATATTTAATATGACCCTTATTTGAGTCTTACACTCAATTGTCCTATTATTTTTTAAAGAAAAATGTGTTGTTGCAATCTCAAAGTAACTTCATGCTGACGAGTAGAAGGTACTTCCAATAAAATGAAATATGGTGAAGACCACCTTGAATCAAAAATCACTAACAATGATTGAGTTTTATATGGCAGCTACTTCTCCATTTGTTACTTTTATTAACTCCTTTGACCTTCAAAACTATATAAACCAGTTTACTATCCATTTCCCCCATTTTATACTTGAAGAAGGTGAGACATAGAAGGATTACTTACTTGGTCCAACATTTCAGAGCTGGATTCTGAATCCTCGGTGGATTCTGAAGCCTATGATCCTAAATACTACTCTCTATTGCCTCCAAATTGAGTAGGATATTCTCCTTTTAACATGCTACTTCTTCCTGAACTCAGTGGTCTACAACACTCTATAGTAAATTATGGTCACATATATTGTATATTTACAGAACTCAGTTAATTTAGAATAATAATGAAATAAAGAACAGGGAATAGACATTAATGGAGTGAACTATTTTTCAGAAGTTGAACCTCAAAAAGAATATAAAGAAAAGCAATGTTAAAAGAAATATGTGAGATAAATAGATCATTTAAGAGCTTCTTCAAAGTATATTTTCAGCTCATCCATTTCCAGAAAATTAATTTTTCCCTAAATATAGTCATTTTATAAACATAAGAAAATATGCCACTATCTACAGTCATTGGTTAAAATAAATAGGGTAGACTTTTATATTCCTACATTTAGGATAAGTTATTTTTGCTTCAACCAAATCTATTCGGAGGGGTTTGTACTTTGTGGTTGTTCAAAAAATTTAGTTGTGACAGAAATGATATTGAAAAGGTTGATAAAGATCCATTTTGACTCAGAGAGTTTAAAACTACCATATATTTGTGTACGATAAAATGTATTGGCATTCAAAATAACTTGTCTGGGAGAAAAAAGATGGTTTCCCACAAAATCAATCTCTAGTGCAATAAATTTTTTTACTATTATGATTTATTGAAAGCCTAGTGTCCCAACTTCAATACCTACAGCAACTTAGATTCTTAGAAACTTATAAAAGAAATTCAGCTTAACTTAAATGAAAAAACCCAACTCTACTTATCACTAGATGCTTGCTCTGATAAGGGACACTGGAATGACCTAATGCAATTGAATATCAAGTAGGACAATTACACTATGGAGTGTGTGTTTGTGTGTGTGTGTGTGTGTGTGTGTTGTGTATAGAAATATATGTTTTCTTTCAATGCTATGTTATAATAAGTATGTAGTCTCATGATGCTAATAAATTATTTTAAGGAATAATTATTGTTTCTGGAAATGCCTTTGTGTTCACAGTTCATATCTTTGGTAGTTTTAAAGCTGATGATATAGAATTCCATTGTGTTTTTTTCCTTTTTTACTCTGGATATTATCTACCATGTGAGTGTTCTGTCTTTAGAGATTCTTATTCTCATCCACCGGGAGACTGTGGGTATCTTAAGAGAAAACATTTACTTCCTTCCTCTCTATATACCCTGAGCCTGTCACCATGGCTGGTTTATAGCAGCAATTCACTTACCTATTAACTAAGGCATTGACTCACACTTCCGTGTTATTTTTTATCTTAATTTTGGTTCTTTTTCATTAGTGGCATGACAATTACATTCTTTAAGTATAATCCAATCTTATCTTTCAAAGTGTTTTTAATGTTACGATGACTACTGTTATTCTTCCCTAAATCAAGAAAAGTCAGACACAGTGTTTATATTTTAACAGATGAGAGAACTATAATTCTAATTCAGGTAAAGAAGGGTGTAGGTCATGCATTCAGGCTTCTGATGGACCCGGGTCACATGGGGACCTGGGAAACTAGCCTGTGGTGGAGACCAGGAGTGTTTGTGGGCAGTTACCAAATCAACGTCCTGCATCAGTCTCAAAGTAACTCTATCTGAGGTTCCTCATCCATGTTATGAAACAGGAAGGTGAGCCAAGATGTGAAGCCTGCTGTGCTAGCGATCAGAGTAAATGGATGATTGGATTTGTAAAATTCTAAAATTCTAAACGGTGGCAAGAACAGGTCTCGGGGAATTCCTGAGCCAGAGCGCAGTAGCAGATGGAACTTGTGCCCAAGTCTTCTCAGCCTCCAATACTGCGTGTGTGTGTGGGGGGGGATCATGTGGTAGGGACAAGCATCCACCGTGGAGTTGGAAATGAAATGGACAAAATGTTTTCAGACTGACATGATGGAAATCCAGTGGCGTATCTAAAATCCCAGGAGACAAAGGTTCAGGAGAAGCCAGCGATTGAAAGGGCTAAGTGCATAGTCAGTCGTTTTTCAAGTTTCACTTGGATAGTTTGGAGAACAAACCAATTACATGTTTATGAAATCCACTGAAAAATGAACTCGACAACTGGGGACAGCATTTTATTTTATTGTTCTATATGATAAAAGAACATTGCGTGAGAGAGATCATCACTGAAGGGGTGAAGGCCATGAAGCCCTCACGAGGATCCTGAGACCCATGTCACATAATAGTTATGGATGAACACCCATAACTATTAAACAGCAGGGACCAGGCTCTCAACAGGAGATATTGTTCTGATGCCCTGAACACCAGAATAGGTTATGAGCTAAAAAGAGGATAATGTAATTTACTGGAACGATAGCTCCAAGTACCGACCACGACCACAAAAACGCTGAGCATATAAACCCTGGACAGGTCTCGAAACAAAGCAGCCCTGAGAATCCAGAGAGGAGTATGTAATGAACGTCCTCGTCAGACAGAACAGTGGAATAAATCGGGCACACGCAGTTTTAGTCGAGAATGACTCCATTCTGGAGTTCAATGTCAGGGGGAGATGGGCTGATCATTTGAGCCGGGGGCCAATCCCTTTCCAGGTAAAGGAGGGGTATCTGCAGTGGCTACTCCATCAGGATTGTGTGGCATGGGGTAGGGGTGACTCCCTCAAGGCAAACTAAATCACCAGAATAGAAGGAATGAGACCTGTATATGCCAGGAAATAAAAATGAAATGACAACCATTAAAATATTATTATTCCTAATGACTGGCACAGTCTTTCTCTAAAATTTGGAAAGTATCAAAGTCCCCATCAAAAACAAAACAAAAAAGCAACAGCCATTACTTTGCTAATTCTTGGCCTCATTTGGTTGCTCTGGAAATCTGCATTCAGATGATAAATCATATTAAATTGCAAAACACAGACAAGAATCTCCTAGAAGCAATCAGAGAAAAATAATTGAAGAAGACTTTTTTTAAGGAGATATGTACCACTGGTCTCACAGTAGGCAACAAGACGGAGTCAAGACAAATGCTCAGGGAACAGTATTTTGCAGAAAGCATTTTTTTTTTTTATCAAAAGCAGTAAAGGACTTGCAGATTCAGCTCATGCGTGTTAAGAGCTTGGAGGTTTGTCACCCACATCCTTGTAACAGGAAAAAAAAGGGTCAAACGAAGACTCAGTATCTTTCCTTACCCATCCGAGAACCGGGATGACAAAGGACAGTGGCACCCTGAATTCTGGAAAGACCGGCACAGCCAGGGTCTGCTTCTGTGGGACAGAAGCTGCAAGGCCGTCCACCCCTGGAACATGCAAGTGCAATGCAGCGTTCTGACCGAACAACGCAGAGGATTCCAGGCCTGCGCAGGCTCCCCGAACCGTGCTCGGCGTGGCTCCCCGCTCGCCTCTGGCTCCCACGTGGAGGTCAGTCTCCGAGGGAGCATCTTCACACTCAGCAAACACCCCGGGAGCCCCAGATGCAGATTGCTGGACCTTCCCGCCCCCTCACTCCGGAACTCCACGCTGCACCCTAACATCAGTTAGCCCGCTTTCCTCCGATGGTAGCCCGGAACGTGCCCCCGGAGAGCCGGGGGCCTGGGGGCTCCTATCCTTCTCGTCTCCTCTTCCAGGGACCGCCGAGCCGAGTTGTCTGTGGTCCATGGCTGGGAAAGGCCACCCCCACGTGTACCGCTCACCTTTCCAGTCGTTTATGGTGGTCCCTTTACCCCGATTAGCTGTAATCGGAAGTCTTCTGCTCTAGTATATTTCTTAAGGTGAGAATCATCTAAATATCAAGGTTTAAGGATATTTAATTTTTTTTCCTTTAATCAATGGATCTTTGAGTCTTTTTTTCCCCAAAATTCATTGGGATATTTTTTCTTTTCTTTTTGTTTTTAATTCATTGGGATGGTATTGACATAGGACACTGTGTAAGTTTAAGGTGTGAGGTGGGGTGATTCGATCCACATCATCTGTGCTCTCTATTCATCCTTCCCTTTCCCCGGATCCCCACAACCACGGATCCTTTTCCTGTCTCCATATTTTTGCTTTTTCCAGAATGCCATAGAAGTGGAATCATAAAGCATGTAGGCTTTTCAGATGGGCTTCTTTCACTTAGTGATGTGCATTTAACATTCTTCGTATCTCCTCATGGCTTCAGAGCCCATTTCTCTTCAGTGATGGGTCATATCCCCTTGTGCAGATGGACCACGGCTTATTTATCCATTTACCTCCTGATTGGCATCTTGGTTATTTGCAGATTTTGGCGATTGTGAATAAAGCTGCTAGAAACATCTTCGTGCAGGTTTTTGCATTGACAGCTTTTCATTCATTTCGGTAAATACTAATGAGCATGATTGTTGGATCATATTGTAAAAGGATGTTTAGTTTTCTCCTCAAGCTTCATAAAATCCTTTTTTTTAAAGTTCTTGTGGAACCATGATATGATTTTCTGGGGTTTTTTGAGGTTTCAGGGATCATATTTACTCACAATTCAGTTCAATAAATATGGCTTGTGGAAAGGGGTTGGAAGGCCAGGGAGGGTCGTCTGCATTGCTGCCATGCCCCTGGGGTCAGAGTGCCAGAGTTTCCAGCATTTAGGGAAAATTCTCAGAGGCAGACACCCCTTCCAAGTCCTAACCCCTTTTATGAACTATTGCAAATGTGGCCTGAAGAAACAGTACACCCCGCCTTCCAGGAATAACCCAACGTTTTGCCTCTTGATTGGGTGTCGCATACAGTTGATCATCTGTCTGGGCTGTGTTCTCGATGCACAGTGAGTTGCATCACCAGCACGGGTCTTGCACAGATCTGCAGGCAGCCAGGCTGCTGAGAAACAGAACACAGACTTTGAGTCAAATGCCCTAGGTTTTTAGTGTATCTCAGCCACCTTGTATCTCTATGATTTCATGCCAATTACTTGCCATTGGCAATTAGCTTCTTCATCTGTAAAATGGGGATCATGGTAACACAAGTCTCAAAGCAAAGAGTAGATGGGCTCCCACAGACGAGGTGCTGCCCTCATGCACCGCAACGGACCACTCAGGCTGGGTTTGTCAGCATCCATCCTGATTACACTACCTCTGTGGCTGCGCCAGTGCAGGGCTGGGAATACCTGGCCAGCTCCACAGGCGGGACGGTGGGGAGGATCTGAGGTCTCATGACATCACAGTCATATTTTTTTTCCCTTTTCTTCAACTGTATCTCAGAATTGCTTGAGTTTAAATGAGTATGATGCAGCTACTAAGTGGGAAGAATTATCTTAACAAATCTTTGCTTTCCCTCATGCTGTATCTCTATAAACCAACTGTTGTCGCTCTTATTAACCAGACATCATGACAATTTTTTAATAAGTAGCCTTGCTCTGTGGGAAAGTAATGCAGCTTTTGCCTCTTAATCCAACCAAAAGTGCAGACAAATCAAAAGAGACATCCAAAGTAACATGTTTTCGTTTTTAATAATTTTCAATGCTCAACGATTATCGGTACTTATGTACTTAAGTTCTCAGGTCGGATAGTGTTGCGGCCATGTACTGAGACCAGAGATTTGACAAAAATAAGAAATTTTACTTGAATATTGTTAAAATAATTGGTAAGCCAACTTTCTGCCAGTTCCCATTACTATTTTTTGATGCAGCACTTTTAGATTGTGAGCTTGAGGTGTGTAGTAAAATACTAGCTTGCATGTAACATGATATGGGGCACACGTTCGTTTATGCTGAGAGGAGCAGCGCATAGCACTTCTGTTGCTATTGCTCAGACAGAACAGTGAGGGAAGGAGGAAAGCCAACAGCTGTGAGATGTAGGTGCCTTATTTCAAAGAAAGTGTGAGTGTGGGTGTTAAAGGAGCCATCAGCATCTGCAGCCCCTTTGTCTCCTCTAACCGCACGAATCAGACAGATAAGGCGTTATTAACTTCCATTTCCCTTCTAAAATCCACTGCAGGAGGCGCCTTCAGTAGGCGAAGCATCTGCCTTTGGTTCAGGTCATGATCTCAGGGTCCTGGGATCGGCCCCCACATTGGCCTCCCTGCTCAGCAAGGACTCTGCTTCTCCCTCTCCCTCTGCTGCTCCTCATGCTTTCTCTGTCTCTGAAATAAATAAATAAAATATTTAAAAAATTAAATCCACTACAGGATATGAAGAACACAGCTACTCATGTTCTAAGTTCCTTTAGATGAGTGATGGTGGAAGGGGTCTTCCAGAGATACGTCAGTTTGAGAATTAGATGTACCACCCCTGGGGACATCGCAGGCTGGCCAAGAACACCATGCTGCTTATTTGGGGAAAGATTTCAACCCCTTGAAATCCAGAGGTCAATTAAAATGCAGACTGTTGAGATGATTTTAATACTATCAAGATGACCAGGCTTTATTTGTTGCTGTGTCACTGATTGTAGAAGATGGCAGGAGATGAGTTACCGCCCACATGGAGAGCAGAGCTGCCCTACACAGCACATACGACACGTTACATACACATATAACATAGACCTGCTTCTCAGCTTACTTTAACTTAAATGTAATCCACCTGGGCATGATGTGGTTTCTTTTTATGTTTGTGAATTTAATTTGCTTTGCATTTTTGATTGAACATTTACAAAATTCATGTTATAGAGAAAGATGATAAAAGGGCTCCAAGCTCAGATTATGACCAATATGACAGCTCATTTAGTCAATTGATTCCACATTTAGTTATAGGTCTTAAAAAAGTAAATACAACTAAACCTAGAGGTAATAACGTTTTGTTTTCTATTACTCATAGTATGCCATTCCTTTAAATTAATAAAAAAAAAACAAGACAGAGCTTACTGTGTGACGTTAGGATGAGATGTTGTATGTGCATATGCACCTGCACATATGTGTGACTAGGAGGACACACGGGTGAATGGCTTAAGGGTTCACAGAGTTCTGGAACTCATGGTGAGAGAATAAGATTCATACATAAACAAATACTTGTTAGAAACAACTATATGAAGGAATAAGTTAGGCTACAGTAGGAAAAAAACCCACAAGATTTGTGCACTTACGGAGCTCCTAGTATAGCGAGGGAGGTAGACAAGAGCTTCTAGTATAGTGAGGGAGGTAGACAAGAACCAAGTAAATGTGTTCATGATATATTTATTATCTTCAAGTCTTTTATTTTTTAATTTTATTTTATTTTTTAAGATTTTTTAAAATTTATTCATAGAGACAGAGAGAGAGAGAGAGAGGCAGAGACACAGGCAGAGGGAGAAGCAGGCTCCATGCAGGGAGCCCGATGTGGGACTTGATCCGGGGTCTCCAGGATCATGCCCCGGGCTGGCGGTGCTAAACCGCTGTGCCACCGGGGCTGCCTTCTTCAAGTCTAATAAATTCTACGGACACATAGAATACAGCTGTAAGAGGTCATCACAGTGGGGGTAAATGAAGGCAAAGGGACTTGTGTGCCAATCAGGAAAAAAAAATTTTTAAGTAAGCCCCATGTACAGCATGGAGCCCAAAGTGGGACTTGAACTCACTACCCTGAGATCTAGACTTGAGCTGAGATCTAGAGTCAGTTAACTAGATCTAGACAGTTACCTAGATCTTAACTGACTGAGACACTCAGGTGCTCCCAGGAAAGATCTTTCTGTGGACAAAGCATTTAAGCTGAGCCCCCAGGAGGGAGTAGATGAAGGAAACACTGTGTTCAAGGAATGGGAGGAGAAATGTCTTGGCAAATGCAAGGGCCAAAGGCCTTCAGCAGTGGTAGCATGAGCCAGTGAAGACAGTAGAGGCATGGCACCCACAGAGCGGTTGCGGGGAACGGATATGGCAGGCCTTTGAGGATGCTTAAGACACATGCTGCCCGTCACTCTAGACTCAATCCCAGGACCCGGGGTCACCACCTGAGCCAAAGGCAGACGCTCCACCCCGAGCCCCCTGCTCCCCGGGGAAGTAGGCACTTCCTGTCGTTTCAAGCTGTTTCAGACCCCGAGCACCCACAAAGTAATCTCCATCCTTTGAGTTGTTTTCATATTTCAAAATCAAAGCATTCACTCCTCCTTCTAAGCTTAGATTTACGTTGTCTTTTCTAGAATCTCAGCCTCCATTTGACGTAGCATATGATTTTTGAAATGTCCCGTTTTCTCAATGTACGGTGACTTCGTTTGGAGGTTTCCGAAAGTATCGTCGTCTTGAAGAGACTCCCTGTTTCTCCTCCTCTCACAGGCTCTTGTGTTCAGCTCACCCCAGGGGAGGCCCGGAGGGGCGCCTGCCACGCTCTGTGCAAAGCAGCTCCCGGGACGTCGGCCCGTGGTCCCCGCCAAGCTGGTCACGGCCGTCAGCGCGCGGAAGCCGCCCTGGTGCCCCCGACGGGCGAATGCACGAAGGATCCGGGCAGGGACGCCTGGTGGTCAGGCCCCGGGTGGGGCTGCGAGTGGCACCTGGACGTTGTCACCACCACAACCACGACAACGACAGCGAACCGCTATCTACGGGAGGTGGAGGCTGTGCTACGCAGTCTCTCAGGGCAAACACCCCCTTGTACACATATCTCGGACCTTTGCACCACCCACCGACCGAAACGTGCACATTCTATGTCAATCGTGTTGCGGTAAACCTGGAAAAATAATGCGCGTTTATTATGCGGTCTTCTAACGTTCTATAGTGCCATAATTTAGATAAAGCGTCTGAGACTTGATAAAAAAATGAATAAATTCTCTTTCAATTGCGTGGTGCACGCTGGACCAACGCTGGACACGAGCTGTATTTGGAGTCGCGGGCGGCAGCAGGTCAGAGAATTTGGCCGTCGGTCGCTGGCATCCAAGAAATTTTTTTTTTTTTAATTAGGAAACAATCAGGCAATAATGTGGGGTGTGACATACAAATGTCCCCTCCCCACCCCCGGGAGCTGAAGAAGGAGCAGGAAGGGGCCCCCCCGCTGTGCCTCGCTTAGAGGCCTGCGCCCTTGCTCCTCTCTAGCACTGTCTGCGGGGCAGAAAGTTGGGGCGGGAGGAGCAGGACGGTGCTGCAGACGGGACATCCCACGCGGTGGCAGGACAGGCTGATGTGCGCTGAGGACACAACCCTGCGGCAAGGCTTTGGTGCTATCCGCGCAGTTAAAACTTGCTTGAAAGGAATAAAAAGCTTCTGGCTTCTTTTTTTTTTTTTTTTTTTAAGATTTTATATATTTATTTGGCAGAGACCAAGCATGAGCAGGGGGCGGGGAGGGCAGAGGGAGAAGCAGACCTTCCGCTGCGCGGGACGCGGGGCTCGATTCCAGGACTCTGAGGTCACGGCCTGAGCCCAAGGCAGACGCTTCCGCACTGAGCCCCTGGGCGCCCCAGCTCCTGGTGCTGAGGGGGCCCCACGTCCCGGGAAAGGCCCCGATGCAGCCACCGGCAGGTGCCCGCGGCTCATCATGGAAACTGCACGGTCTCCGCCTCCATGTCCTCGTCCCACAGCGGCCTTGAGCTGCGGCTCCATTTCAGGGCGGCGGGCGGCCGTGCTGGCCACAGGGTCACCCGGCATCGTGGGCCCCTGCAGGTGGAGCAGACCCTAGTGGACACACCTGCCGAGAGCAGCCTGATGCCTCCAGGAGGCCCGGGCCCACGTGCTCCTCTCCCGAGTGGCCCGGCATGACCCCGGGCTGAGCCCCGCCGGTGCCCGAGCTCGGGGGTGTGGGCCCCTCCTCGCCCCGGGGAGCTCCCACGCCTGCACCTCCCTGGGCCGCTGCCCCGGGTCCTCCGACCGACCCTGGAGATCGAAGGCTGGACCCACGTCACGCTCATTTCTCCTCTGCGGATTATCCATGGTTCTTTGCTGCGATGTCCTTAACCGAGGGATTTTAAAGGAAGGCCGTCTTGAAGGCCACTCGCCGGGATTGCCCCCGAGGACCAGGATGTGCTGGTTCTGCTGCCCCTCTGGCCCCCCTGGTTCTCAGAAGCGGGTTCAAGCCCCAGCGGCGCCCTGTGGGTCCACGCGGCCCCCGCAAGCTACCTCCCCGCGACGGCGTCCCCGCCTCGGGCCTGGCCTGCGGTCCCCCACCCCCCAGCCTGTTGCAACCGCTCTGTGCGCCTCACCCCTTCTGCTTCTCTCCGTGTCACTTGTGGGGACCCTTGGTGCTCAGACCCGGGGGCCCCAGGAGCCTCCTAACCTAAGGAGCTCCTGCAGCACCTCGTCAGTGCTCTTCCCCCGGCGGACGGGATGCTCTGTGCTCTCGCTCTTCTCCCGGGCGAGCCCTTGAGGGTGACACCTTGTCCCCACATCCCCGTCCTCCCAGTGGCGGGCACAGCTCCTGCCCAGGCCGGTGGCTCCCTCCTCGGCTGAATGAAGGCACCACCAGCCCAGGCTGCTGCCTGGAAGAGCCTGTGCGGCTGCGATAATTCCGCTGCATGTCCCCTTGCATGTGCCTAATGAGGCAGTGCTGATGTTTGGGCTCCTAAGGACTCAACATCCATTCTCGGGTGTCATTTAGCTTTTGATTTATTCTCTGTCTCTCTCTCTCGGAGTTTTCTTTTCTTGCCATTTCCTCCCTCTTGAAGGAATGGGAAGCCAAGTATTGTCTCCACCTGGAGCTCACCTCAGGAAGCGATCCCATCTTATCTGTTAAACATCTTCAGCCGCGAAGAGGTTGCAAATTGCCAACTGCCCTCTCCAGCTGCAGCGGAGCCGAGACACTTCCTTGCAACAGGGGACCGTCTTTCTATGATTCCATCGCATCCTATCATTACAAGCGCCGGTGCTGTGATTCAGTATCATTATGTCATTTGCAATGCGACGACATGATGAGAACCAGGTGAGAAAACACCACTTCCTGTCAAAACCGCAAATTGTAAACATGCATTTCTTTGGGTCTCAGAGATTCCGTGTATTTACCACCTGAAAATCCATACTTTGAGAGCTCTTTCCCCATCTTGTTGGAAGGTTAGAGAATATAAGAATGTTGAAATGTTAGATTTAGTGATAGCACGTTTGATAAAATGCCCAATGTCCCCAATGGCTGGGTTCAGAGAAGAGCAAAACAAAAAACACAATGAAAGAAAACAGAAACACAAGACTTCTGGCAATTCTCACAGCTCAGTGTACATTTTCCACGACTGTGGGACCACAGCCGGGTCGTGAGTTTTGCCCTCTGAGCATTCATGGAGCTTGATGAGGGGTTCCATTTCCGGCGGTGGACGGACGGGGATGACAAATGGACAGTCGTGTCTTTAGCTGTAGGCATCTTGGCGTTCGGTACATCTGTTCCCAAGAGGACTGCAGGGCAAGAGGAAGCCCCCTCCCACGGGAGCCTCGGTGATGGGAGAACAGTGAACAGGAGGGCAGCAAGGGCTCGGCTGGGAAGTCTTCAGGAAAGAGAGGTGATGTTTCTACAAGACCCCGTTTTAATTCCCGTCCCGCCCGAGGAGTGTTCTCTGAACCCACTGATTTCTGGTGGTCTGATTGATTGTGTCAGAAGATGCCTCTGGAATCTCCAGCCCTGGCGAGACCTCCAAGTCTGACGCCGACTGAGGAGTTGTGGGGTACAGGAGGGGCCTCATGGAAGAAATGAACAAGCTGCTGGCCGAGAAGGGAAAAGCAGCCTCCCATGCAGACGAGCTGGCTGGTGGCAAGGAGGACGACAGCCCTGCGGAGGGCCGAGCAACCAGCACCCACCTACCTGCTCAGGGAGGCGGGAGCCCCGGAGCAGAGCCCCTCGTGGAGCAGACCATGTCCTCGCTGCTGTCCAGGCTCCATCTGTGGCCAGGAGCCCACAGCCAGGAGCCCTGCAGCAGCAGCCTCATCCTGGGAGGAGGCCGGGGGAGCGGGGGTGACGGGGCCTGGGGTGCCTTGGGCTTGGATCAGATGGAACAGGAGATACTCGAGGAGGAAGTCCGAGAGCTGCACAAAGTGGAGGAGGACATCATCGATGCCATCGGCAGGAGCTCAGGGGACCAGCACCTCGGGACGGCCTGGCCCCCCAGATGCAGGCCTGCGACCGGGACCGGAGGGACTTCGTGTCAAGGTCTGAGCCTGTGATGAAATATTAAAGTGAGGAAACAAGTTCAACTTCTGGATTGTTTTAGATTCTACCCGACACAGGTTCCAGGTCTACTCGCCTTTTTTGTGTTTTACATTTGCCTATTGAAGTGCACATTTCTTTTGGTTCATAGAAGACTCCCTGAATCACGCACTGCATTACACGGTTTCTGAGTTTTTTCCGAGGTGATGCTGTGAGCAGCCTGGCCGGGTGGGAGCCGTCCCCAGCGGTGTGCGCATCTGTCCATGCACTGCGCTGCCTGTGTCCACGGGCTGATAAACTTACTGTCCAAAAAAAATGTTTTTTTTTTAGCCTTCCCAAGATCTAGAAAGAACTTATTAAACTCAAAAGCAAAGAAACAAACCATCCAATCATGAAATGGGCAAAAGACATGAACAGAAATCTCACAGAGGAAGACATAGACATGGCCAACATGCACATGAAATCATGCTCTGCATCACTTGCCATCAGGGAAATACAAATCAAAACCATGATGAGATGCCACCTCACACCAGTGAGAATGGGGAAAATTGACAAGGCAGGAAACCACAAATGTAAGCAAAGATGTGGAGAAAGGGGAACCCTCCTGCACTGTGGGTGGGAATGTGACCTGGTGCAGCCACTCTGGAAAACTGTGTGGAGGTTCCTCAAATAGTTAAAAATAGGCCTTCCCTACGACCCAGCAATTGCACTGCTGGGGATTTACCCCAAAGATACAGGTGCAGGGAAACGGTGAGACACCTGCACCCCGATGTTTCTAGCAGCAATGTCCACAGTAGCCACACTGTGGAAGGAGCCTCGGTGTCCATTGACAGATGATGGATAAAGAAGCTGTGGTCTCTGTGTACAGTGGAATATTCCTCAGCCATTAGAAACGACAAACACCCACCATTTACTTTGACATGGATGAAACTGGAGGGTATTATGCTGAGTGAAATAAGTCAATCGGGGAAGGACAAACATTATATGGTCTCATTCATTTGGGGAATAAAAAAATAGTGAAAGGCAATAAAGGGGAAATGAGAAAAAATGAGTGAGAAATATCAGAAAGGGAGACAGAACATGAGAGACCCTTAACTCTGGGAAACAAACTAAGGGTGTTGGAAGGGGAGTAGGGTGGGGGTGGGGGTGAATGGGTGACGGGTACTGAGGGGGGCACTTGATGGGATGAGCACTGGGTGTTATTCTATATGTTAGTAAATTCAACACCAATAAAAATGAATTAAAAAAAGAATTTATTAATAATCCAAAGAAAATGGAGAAAACAATCTTATATTTTATTTCTTGGTTAGTGGAGAAATGAAAACAGGATCAGATGATAAAATATGGTCAATAACTTTGTTTCCAGGCCATTCACAGTCAATATACACATTTGAGTGGAATTCTTAACACCTGTAGAGATAAGCTCCTCTGGCTTAAAATTCCTTAAAATTTCCAAGAGGAAATAATTACACCAGAGGATGTAGTAAGTATTCCATTGTATGTGATGTCATTTTATGTCTTTCTCCAAAAATGCTTGGCAGCCCTAGTAAGGCACGCATTGCAGTTCCTTCTATGCTCCTCAAGGAGTACTTCAGACCTTTGCCATTGTCATGCAGTCCCCGTGGACGCTACTTTCACCTTCATCAGATGGTGTATAAATTATTTCATAAATGAAGTAGATAATTTGGGATGTAGATGGTTTCAACCACTAGATTTGACATTTTTCACACTTTCAATCATCTCCCTCAGAACAGGAAAGGAATGACCTTTCATCTCAGGCAATTTATTTCTACATTTGTGTTGGGTTCCTCTTCTTTCTGTATCATGAATTTTAGATATATTTTCTGTATAATTATATATATATCTGTATAATTTAAAACATATACACTTTATTTGAAAGAACTCCTCCCTAATCTGATTCTGCCTCCTAATATTACAACACGTGATGGCATCACCCAGATTGAAATTTTCATTGAAAAACAAAAAGGCTTCAATCTCCATATATTTCCGCCTACTTCTCTCTTATTTTCTTTGCAATCCAAGAAGAGGTAAGGTCCCCTAATCAACTTTTCTCCTCAGCCCACACCCATCTGATTTTTTGGTCCCCATTAATTCATGGACCTCTTTCTTGCTCACAATTCAAATGCTCGAATCAACAAAACACTGTCACACGGAGCGTCATCAGTCTTTATGTTAGTTTCAGCCTCAGTAGACTTTGATTCCTCTTGTGTGCAAGCCCTCTCTTCCCTGGCATCTTTCCTCTGTTGTCCCCGACTGCAGAGGAGATGGAGTTCAGGGTGCTGGGTGTTTCCTAGGCAGTGATCTCAAGGCGAACATGGTTGGAAAGGGTGGGGAGGAAGAAACACAGGCAGAGGGAGATGTCTGACCACTGTGCACCCTCACGGCATCAGCCCACCACACAGGGTGCTGGAGAACTCGCAGGACCCATACCTTGTCCTAAATTGAAGCCGAGTGGCCTCTGTGAATAATCATTGCCTGTCGGTCACTCTGGGGAGCAGTTGCCTTGAGGCAGGTGGCTCTTTGCAGCTGAGTCAAACTCTGCCTCTGTTGACAAAGTCCTCCAGGAAGCTTATGCATGGATCCTACCATTTCATGTCCCACCCTGCAGGTCAGAGAGGAATAAGTTCGGTAATAATTGGCCCATACAGGGACATCGAGATGTCTGAAGCTGATGGGCCTGGCAAAGAAAAAACAGGTGGCAGAGAGGCAGCTAGCATACAAAGGATAACAGAACACTAGGCGCTCAATGTTGGTTCTAGTGGGGCTTCTGTATACTGGGTGTGGATTGGGTCCCCTGTCTTTCCTTTTTTTTTAATAAGTTAATTTTTTATTGGTGTTCAATTTACCAACATACAGAATAACACCCAGTGCTCATCCCGTCAAGTGTCCCCCTCAGTGCCCTGTCTTTCCTTACATGGAGCCACACCCTGTCAACCAGCTGTCCTTGCTCCTAGAAGGTGGGAGGGCTCTTTCAGGGCCCCGGACCAAGGTCCTTCTACCTTTGCCCACAAGGCCCTTCTTCCATAGTTGGCACACTAGAACTAATGCCCACCACTGGGTTGGGCTTCTTTTTTTTCTTGCTAACAGGCTTTGCCCTCATGGAACATATTTCACTGTTGAATCTAGAACAGTGACCCCAACTACCCCATGAAAAATGATATTCCTGGGTAGCCCCGGTGGTGCAGCTGTTTAGCGCCGCCTGCAGCCCAGGGCCTGATCCTGGAGTCCCGAGATTGAGTCCCAAGTCGGGCTCCCTGCATGGAGCCTGTTTCTCCCTCTGCCTGTGTCTCTGCCTCTCTCTCTCTCTCTCTCTGGGTCTCTGTGAATAAATAAATTCCTTTAAAAAATAAAAAATAGGGATCCCTGGGTGGCGCAGCAGTTTGGCGCCTGCCTTTGGCCCAGGGCGCGATCCTGGAGACCCAGGATCGAATCCCACGTCAGGCTCCCGGTGCATGGAGCCTGCTTCTCCCTCTGCCTATGTCTCTGCCTCTCTCTCTCTGTGACTATCATAAATAATAAATAAAAAAAAATGTTAAAAAAAATAAAAAATAATAATAATAAAAGAAAAATGATATTCTTGTGCCCCTCACTTAGGGAAACCTGTCTTCTGATCTCCCATCTCCTTAGGTTATGATTATCATTAGCAATTACAGTTCCCTAACTATGATCATTTTTGTGATTGTTCTTGTTATTCATTATTATTTTCATTATTTTCTTGCCATTAATTGTTTCTGCAGTTGTTTGATATACAACCTTCAGTAGAGTTTGTCCACAGGAAAGCAATCCCTTCTGTACTACATGATATTTATTTTGCTCAGGAGCACCTTGAAATATTCCAAGTCAGCCTCCAGAAGCAGGACCAGCCCTCGATACCACAGGAGCCTCCTGAAGGACATCCTTTACATATATGCCTCTGTTAAAATTCAAAATTCCCTCTAGGCCCACTGGCTGCTTGTGCCAGCCTGGAAGTCCCGGAAAGTTGTCCTTGGATGAACAGAACTGCCACAACATGAGTCACATCAGGGGCCCCCATAGTCA
This sequence comes from Canis lupus baileyi, assembly GCF_048164855.1. NCBI lineage: Eukaryota > Metazoa > Chordata > Mammalia > Carnivora > Canidae > Canis > Canis lupus. The sequence continues at coordinate 6,220,492 of NC_132852.1, read as the reverse complement.
CTCTTGCCTTCTTGGAAAGGTGGGAGCTGGTGTCTCTGTCCATATGAACATCCACATGAGTTGATCTGATCTGGAATCCTAGAGCCACTGTAGCTAACAATGGAGGTACAGAAAAGGCTCCCTAGGCCAGCCTGAAACTCTGGAGATCTAAGTCCCCTCAGGTACACAGGAGAGGCTGCTGGTGCAGTACCAGAAGGCACAGAGATTGTGAACGCCCATCCTGCACATCCCACGACTTTTCTCCGTCTTCCAAGGGAGCCTGGCAACCACTCGGAAGGCAATGTCCTCCCTGCTAGTATGGGAGTATCGTGGGTGACACCCTCCTACAGCCCAGGCCCATCTGACCCTCTGCAAATATTTTAAGTGACCTTGGAGATGTGAACTGAGAAGTCTGGAGCTCCAGGGTCTAAGTGGAAAAGAAACAGAAGGGATGTTGGGCAGAGAGGGTGGGAATAGAAATGGCAGCTTGAATGTCCACTTGACGCTGGGCTCTTCTGTGCAGGTGTGGACGTGGAGTCCTGCCTGGCCTGCAGACGGACCAAGCTCCTGAAATCGGGTGGCTGTCCTGCTGCACCCCCTCTGCCCCACGGGCTCTCCCTCAAGGGGTCTGCATGCAATTTCCCAAGTTGGCCTAGACCCTCCTTCTGGCTGGCTTTTTCCATCCTGTTATTCATCTCTGCCTCCTGTTACAGATGTCATGTGCACACGCAGAGCTTTAAACTCTCCACCCTGTAAGGCCCAGCACAGTCCCTTTATCATTCACTTAGAGGATTCTATACCCAACCTCCTGATTTATCATTATGTCCCATATTAATAGTAGTGGAATTAATATTATTCATGATGACAATTGTAATTCATTATTTTTATCAATAAATTTTTATCATGGATTATTTTTGTTGTTGATGCCATATAACATTGTGTAGCCTCTCTTTTCATGAAACAGGTCAGATTTTTTGGAAAATGATTATGGAGGGTTCTCCAACAGACCTACAATTCATAATTTACATGCTGCTTCAAGTCCCCAGTGTATGAGTTTGAGTGTATTACTCTGATGAGCCCCTTAAATATTGCATGTCCCCCTCTAGAGACAGTGACGGGGTCTGTGATGATAGGGGAACCCTGAGGAAGATTTCCTTTGCCAGCCTGATCCTCTAAAAAAATATCTGATTATGTTTTTTTGCTTTGTTTTGGTTTTGGTTTTGGTTTTACAAAGTGATATATTTCCATAGAGATGGTAGACTTATATCCTCCTCGCCTCTCCTGACCCCTCTCCATCTCACCAAGGTTAACAATTTGTCATCACTCACAGGGGTAGAACCAACTCATTCAGGAAACCTCCACACTTTTAGAAGCATCCATTCATATTATGTTTTTTTTTTCATATTATGTTTTTAAGTTAAAACCATAGGCTACAGATAAATTGATAAGCAAAATGAGATATATCCATATAATAGAGTATTACTCAGGCTTACAAAGGAAGGAGATTATGATGTACAGATTCTAGAACATCGATGAACCTGAAGGACATTATGATAAGTGTAATAAGCTGTTCAGAAAAAGAAAAATACTGTGTGATTATTCTTATACAAGTCAGATTCACAGTGACAGAATGATGTACGGTGGTCATCAGGGGATGGGGTGGAGAGAGGAAATGGGGTGTGTTCAATGGGGAGAGTTCTAGTTTAGCAAATGAAAAGAGTTCAGGAGTTGGATGGTGGTGATGCTTGCACAACAGGATGAATGTACTTAATACCACTGAACTCTACACCCCCAAATCGTTAAGATTCCTAATTTCATGATACATAATCTTATGAAAATAATGAAAAGAATCATAGGCTGAAATGCTCTTTGGGTCCTCTGCCTGTGACATAATTTTTTTTTTTTTTTTACCATCAGTGATAGGGTTTACTTTTCTGTTGTTGTTTTTAAAAATTTTTGTATATTTTTTATTGGACTATGATTTGCCAATGTATAACACTCAGTGCTCATCCCGTCAAGTGCCCCCCTCAGTGCCCGTCACCCAGTCATCCCCACGCCCGCCCACCTGCCCTTCCACTACCCCTTGTTCATTTCCCAGCGTTAGGAGCTGAGACCTAACTCACTGAATTGATTGTCGCCATGCAAAATGACCCTCAAATTGTTACACCACCTGCTCTGCTTGGCTAACATGCTTGTACCCTTTCTCTGCCTCCTGCAGTGATGTCAACATGAATATGTTCCTTTACTTAATAAGAGGTTTGTTACTTTGAGGGAGAGTCTACAGACGGTGTTTCTAAACGGTGGGCTTGCTTGTATTTTCAACGTGAATAGGTTTCGCTGGTTGCAAAACCCAACATAGCACCCTCATGCTCCTACCTGCAGTGCAAGACACTGTCTCTTTTTTGTCCCCTTCGATTAAGTAGGAGTTTTACTCTGGTTAACGCTGGCATGCCTGAGCTTCTGGGAAATATTATGAGTCACCTCTGGTTCCAGCAACCCTTTGTTACTGCCTGCAAGACCCAGGGAAGGCATCCATGGCCCACCAGGCTCAATAAAAATTGTTCTAAGACCCTAAGGACCCAGGAGTAGATGGAGCAAGCACAGGACGCCAGAGAGGAGGTTCTCACCTTCTGGAGCCTTTGCGGTATTTCTGGATATGCTCCGGAATCAGAAAACTTCTGCTCCCGCATTCTTATGTAGCCCCATACCAGACTGGAAGCACCATCCACGGCAAGGAGGAACCAATTCAGGTGCCAAATAACAGCCCCAGGCTCCAAAGTACAATCTCTTAAATCCTGAACTGAGGCATCCAAACATGCCTGCACATGACTCACCTGAACAATACCCAAGTCTCATAATCACCACAACGGGAAACACCCCTGCCTCAATCCCAGTGGGTCTCTGATGGGGCGTCAGGAAGGAGGTGGGTCATCAGCCCTAGACCAGGTAGGAGCAACCCCTGTTGTCTGAGAAACCACTGAGGCCTGGTGTATCCTGCCACCCCCATTCTCACCCTGGGTCATCCAAAAGACTTTTCAAGTTGAACTTGGAGATCCCAGGTCCCCTTGGCCCCTCCATCCGAACACCCCGATGACCAGTCCCTCTTTCCTTATGATTCCTTTAATAAGGGGCACACATGTGAAGGAGTACATTCTTAAAAGAAAAAAAACAAAACAAAAAAAAAAAAGGAAGACGCTCCATACATAGTCAAGGGTGAGCCACCCCCCAAAATGAGGCAAGCACTTCCATTAAACTTGCACGGAGGCTGGAGGGAGAAGGGAGGTTTGGGATGCCAGATGTAGGACTTCGGTTTGGGTTTCTTTGGGAGAAGGGATCCCCGTGGCTCCTAGTCCTCTAAGAGGATGGCGAAGTTGACAGCGGTCCCCTGGAGTCAGGTTCCTGACCCTGTACAGCCCTAGTGCTGATTGGACCGTCCAGGGTGGGAGTGGATCAGTGATGAACCAGGGGGTTGCATGTGTCTGGGGGCAGGAGGGGGTGACAGTTACATTTTTTATTGGGGAACATGATAAACCAAACCTCTGAGCACACTCACTGCAGCAGAGGAGGCTGCTCGGCCTCCGGGCTGATAGGTGCAGGAGCGCTTGGGCCCTCAGCTGAGCGGGCACACAGGGGAGTGTCCCGCCACCCGCTCAACACTACGGGGCACAGGCCTGCATGTCGGTAGGGAATCGTCCTCATTCCTGTTAGTGCAGGAGATCCTACGAGGCCTCCATCTGTGATGCGCTATCCACGGCCCCTTGTTGCCTCTCCTCCCTGGGCTCTAGCCTCCCAGTTCCCCTGTGAGGACATCTGCCAGCATCGCACCAGGGACCCCACGACTCGGAGCCTGTTCCTACCAAGTTGCCCACCTACACCATGGCACGCTTATCCCAGGGAGGGGTTAATGGTATGCTAGGCCCTGAGACACCCCAACCCCATCTCTAGGTACATCTGCACTGAGTCCAAGCGAGCAGTCTGGTAGCCACTTTATATTCATTTCAGTGAGACCTTTTAGATATCCTATAAAGTACATACCTTTATTACATCCCCATTTAAAGATTTAGAAACAAGTTCAACAAACTAAACAACCGAGGTCACATACTTGCTAAACCAATCTGACTTTAGTCTATGTGGCTCAGTGCCCCCATCTTGCCTTCCCAAAATGAAGAGCAGATGCTTGAATAAGCAGAGGCAATAGGATGGGATTCATTTGAGGGTACCGGGATATGAATGTTAATTTTGATACCCAGGTTCTTGATGAATGAAAAGGATGTGGTAATAATGCCTTCGTGCTGCCAGGTGACAGTGGTACAGGCTCAGGGATGCAGAGCTCCTTTGGTGAAATGACTGCCACCCCTTTCCCTTTGCTCCTGGGGACATTCACAGGGAGCACAAAGGAAAGCCAGAGAAGGAAAGTGTCTGCTTCTGGGCTCTTCTTACAGGGCAATCCCTGTGTTCCAAGCATGTCCCAATCATCATCACTCGAACTGGACACAAACCTTAGGCTGACAGAAGGAACTGTGTTGTCTCTCAGTAACCATAGTTGCTCCTTATTCTTTGGGAGAGAAAACTGAATTGTGAGAGAGAAGGGGAGTAGCAGGCTCCTACTTGCTGGGCCAGGAGGATCAGTGGGAGGCGCCTGCTTTTCTAGCTCCTGCCTCGTGTTCCTTGCACTCCCCCAGCCAGAACTCTCCGAAGATAAGGCTTTATGGATACCATCACATGGGGCCTTGATCCTGGGAAATGGAGCATATAAATGTGCTTTCTTTACTGATTCACTTCACTGACCAAGAACATTCCCCATTTCTCGCAAATATAAGTGAGCCTTCTGTCCTCTCAGAGACCCCAAACCTCTGCTCTGAAGAGGCTTCTCTCAGAGATGATCCTGAGCAGAAAGATGTCTTGTTTCATCTTTGCCTTTCTCTTCGTTTTGGCTCAATTTCTATCAGGTAATCGCAAATGGATGGAATGGTGAAGAGGCAGATGGTCAAGCCGCCGGCTCTTCTGTGGACCATCCTAAGACTGACAGGAATGGTCGGCTCCCCATTGAGCTTCTCATGGGATTTTCTTGAATCTGCGGTGGCATTTTCTAAGCAAACTGCTATTCCCTCCCCCTTCCCTCTTTTGTAAACCTCCCTCCTGGTTCCTGGGAGTGCTGGCCTTCAGAAATAGGATAAAGAAGCAGCCTCTGTGCTCTGCTGTCCCTCGACAGCAGATGGGGGGAGCTGGGAATACTGTTTTACACAGTGTTATTTCCTGCACTAATTTTAATATCCAAAATGTGAAGATTTAAATTTTGGGTGCCAAGCAGAACTTGAATATTCCCAGCCACTTCCAGGAGGTAACTTGAATCCCTCACCCATACTTTCTACCTTTAGGACCCCTAGCTGGTCAGCTTCCTCTGACCTCCAGAGACAAGGAGGGATGGAAATGACAGTGAGAATAGAGTTGCCTGAAATCCCAGATTTCTGCCTCTGCCTTCTCTTCCTCTTGTAGCCAGCATCATACCTGCTTTGCCATTTTATAGAGAAATCTCTTTGTTACTGGAATAGAATTTTGTCCATAGAGATTTGGAGCTGGTCTCATTAGCTCAGGGTGCTAACTAAAGCAGGTTTAGAGAATCAAGCTCGTACCAGCTAATGAGCAATGTTTGGGGAACATGCTCATCCATCTCCTACCGGCTCTGCTCCCAAACCCAATAAAATGCATCCCAATCTCTGCTATTGGTCTAAGAAGGATCAAATAAAGGGAGATCTCATTACCATTATGGAAGATCTGTCCACGATGAAGAGCCCCCCAATCTCTCTCTGTGCTCTCATCTTCTACAGGAAGAACATTAACAACTACAAAAATAACTAATGGGCTACATACTGTTTGGTGAAATAGACTCACCTAAATTACTCCATGTGACCACTAGAATAGCTTACAGTGTAGACAAGCATTTCTAGAATGTCTATATGAGAAATGAGAAAGCGGAAAACAAGCAGTTTACTGAGGACACACCACCACTGCCAGGCCCAAACCAGAACTAAACCTAACTTCACCTCTACTTTCAAGGATCTTTTAAAACCAAAAGGTAGCCCTTCCACCTTCATCTTGTAACATTTGCAGAACTATCAGGTGTGTATTTTTATGGTTCTGTCGTATACATGACACCTCATCCCCCTGTGCTTACTTTGACTCATGCAAGGGCCTTAACCACGTGGAGAACAGAGATGGGGCTTATCCCTCCTTCAACGATACCTCTTCCCCAACTCCATCCTGAAAAAAGCAAAGCTCTTTGAAAATCTGGGGCTGGTTCTTAAAAACACTCTTTACAATTGTACAAACCACCCCCACCCTCATTCTTTTGTGGCTGTTAAACTTCTCCTCATTTTCAGGGAGTCCCTGGAAAGGTGTATAAGCTACTATTTCTTGAACTAGGTGAGTTTGCTGTTTGTGAGCCGTGCTGGCTTGGCCGGGGCAAATGCAGGAGGATATGCACCGAGGATGAGAAGGTTGTTGGAAATTGCAAGATGAACTTTTTCTGTTGCCGACGGAGGATCAGGTGAACCAGACCAGCCCTCCCCTGGCCTTCAAAGTGGGACTTGGTATTCAAGGGAGGACAAGAGAAGTCGTGTGCCTTACCCAGGTCACACTGTGAGTGAGTCTCAGAATCATTCTCCTGTCTTTCTCCCTTGGTTTTGTTTCTTTGCTTATTTTTTAAGATAATCCTTAAAAAAATCTAGGTCCAAGTGGGCATCGAGTAGCCTAATCGGATACTACTACTATGTATTTGTAGAGTCTCTTGTAATTTATAAATCTTTCCTCCATATTTTCCTCATATGACTCAAGATCGACTTATGATTTCATTATCTCCATTTATATTTGAAGAAACTGAGACCCAGAGAAGCTTTCATTTCTTCAAGGTCATAGCCTGGAAGCTGGAAATGGATGTGCACACCCCTGTCCTGTTCTGTGTATCTATCTTTGTATAATAATTTAAACCAAATAGATAAACAGAAATGACATCTGCATCTCTGTTAATGGAATTACAATTCTATAGCATACAAGAAATTATTCATGTTATTTCTGGGTATATCAATAAGCGATCAGTCATTGATTCTAATATTTACACTGTGTTTTTAAGCAACTCATACCTACTCAGTTAATGCCCATGGCCCCAACTTTGTACTTCTCTTCTTGCCAATAAATTAAGATGTTAGAGGTCGAATTAAAATGCTCAGCATGGATTGTGCATGTATGATTGACTATCCATAGCTTTTGTTTATGAAATAAAATTTGTAGCTTCATATAACAAGAGTGAAAATTATTCATCTTACAGCAGCTACTGAAATTTGATCACTCAGTTTTCACATATGATTTTAATTTCACATAATGATTTTGCTTTACATTTGAGCTACCATTGTACCATTTTGCACAGATACATTCCCTGTCCTTTCTCTGCTTTGCTCTGTGTAACTGGCACAATTATCGGCAAATTATGTTCCTTTTTTTTCTTTTTTTGCAAACTATGTTCTTCAAGCCTCTTGGCTTATGGTTGATTTCAGTTGATGCAAGTGTGTGGTGGCAAAAGGGTAGATGGGAAGAAGGGAGAGCCGCAGATTTCTCTCCCACACTCTCTGCTCCAGCAGTGGCTTATCTCCCATAGCAAAGCCCCTGCTTCTATGTCCTTGCTTCTCCCTCAGCCTTGATGCTGCAGGCACAGCTCCTGCCAGCCAGTCCTAGTCTCTGGGCTCACACTACAGACTCCTGCTTTTCCCCCTGCCATCGGGCAGTGGGGACCTCCAGCTAGGACTAACATGGGGGCCGCCTCACTGCTCCCTTTTTGCATGTTCAGCTTTGCCAACACTTTATCACTTCCTCTGCATTTAAATCTTCTCCATCAAACTACCTGGTGTGGGAGCCATTTTCATGCTTGGAGTCTGACTGATAGGGCTTTTCCCTTGGTCTTACTGTCAGATCTATTTACATTTGCTCAATTGTTCTCCAAAAGGATCTGAGTGATCACCTCTGCCAACCCCGACTGCTTCCCTCATTTTTGCAGGAATTAACTCAGGGAAGTGGGCAATGGGGCAACATAAGAATCTACAGTTGAATGATCCTCTGTCGGTGGGTACTCCTCCCCAGCTCTTCACAGCAAGAGCACTGTGGATGGTTTAGAGAGGACCATGAGACCAGATATTCCCTACTCATTCCAAACACTACACTCCTTGATCACCCAAATTGAAAACACTTTGGACTCTAACTGGTGTCTCTTTTATGGAAGGATTCATGCGTATGTCTCAGTCATACAGAGAGGTGGACCAGGGGCTGGGCCCTGATATTTCCTTACTAATAACATCCCATAGATGTACAGCATCTATGTATAGCATCCCATCGATGCTCACCTACTCATCAATCACCCCTCTCTATTTCTCTTGCTCTCCCCTCTTTTCTTCACTTGGCTTCTTTCTAGGACTTTTTTTTTATCCATCCCCCTTCTTCCTGAGACAAGCAATCCTCCTTATAAAATAATAAAATCTCAACCCATAGCAATTTCTTATTAAAATCAGCACTTTCTGGGGTCAAGTGGCTGCCCGTGGCTTCCTCAGATAAATTTCTGTTAATTTCCATAGTAATTCGTGGAGATCTCTGGATGTCAGTCTTCTGCATTTTCTGAAGAAGAAAGTCTTCTATATGGTGGATGGGTCAGAGGGAAATGGTCAGGAAGAGACACTGGTTTTCCCCTGAAGTATCTCCACTCTAGTCTACATAATGCTCCTGCTTAGCATGACTTTACCTCCATTAAGTTTGAAATTGTGGCTCTGGTCTTCCTATGCTCACCATGTATTGTCCCTTCTTGATGCGGGGTCCATTTCAAAACCCCCTCACAATAATGGAAAGGGAATGGCAGAGTCTGTAGAACAAGATTGATCAGTTTGTTCTGAATTCCCAAATGTCAGAGGACAAAACATTAAGAATCATCTTCTCTCATATTCCCAACTGAAGTACTGAACCCCAGGGATAGGAATAGCAAAGAAGTTGACCACAAAATGTGCTCTGAGACACTTAGCCTTGTGTCTATGCCTTGAGAGTATAAAAGAAAGCTAGAGAAGGCAGAGGACAAAATTCCTCTGGAAAAATGTGTTAGTGGGCTGGGATTGGGACCTCACTGTGGCTCTCAAGGGGGACGGGTGAGGAAGACAGCACTTTTATACACAATCCACACAACCCACTCAGGATTGAGGTGAGCTTCAAGAGGCTATGTGGGAAATTCAACTTGCCACCCTGTGGTTCTATACCTGAACGTGTTGACAGGTGAAGAACTCTGGCTGGAGTTGTCCACGGTGGCAGGACAGAAAGATCAGCCATGGGGTCACTTATAACTTATGATATGAGGTAGGGCAAAAGGGGCATGGCTCCCATGGACCAGGTGAATACCACACAAGATCACTGGGCTGGGTGGCCCGGGTGGCTCAGCGGTTTGGTGCAGCCTTCGGCCCAGGGCATGATCCTAGAGATTTGGGATCGAGTCCCATATCGGGCTCCCTGCATGGAGCCTGCTTCAGCCTCTGCCTGTTTCTCTGCCTCTCTCTCTCTCTGTCTCTTGTGATTGAAAACAAAAAATTAAAAAAAAAAAAAAAAGACCGCAGGGCTGAAACCATCCTAAAGGGAGTATTCCCAAATAATGTGACCTGCTCAATCAAAGAGACTCAGAAGTAAGTCATTTTTGGATACATTGCTTGGGTGGAGGGAAATTCATAAGATCAACTAGAAAGAACATCAACCATTCACGAAACTGTGCAATGCCACGAACCAACAGAAACCTTGCAAGAACACATAAATGTGCTCCCCCAAAGAGATCTACCTTGGAAGACTGCTGGACTCATTTATTTCACTGTGTCACAAGGTACCACAAAAGTTACCTGCTTAAAGCATCACACCCTCTCTCACAATTCTGTGGGTCCAAAGTCCAGGCATGGTGTATCTGGCCTCCCTGCTCAGGGTGTCAGGAGACTGACAGCATGGGGTCAGCTGGGACTTTGATCTAATCTGAGGCAAGAGATCCCCTTGCATCCCCCTGGGGCTGTCGGGGAAAAATTGTGTCCCTTGTGGTTGTTGGCCTGCACTGGGTTGCTGTCTTCTTGCAGGATGTCGGCCAGGTATTATGCTGAGCACACAGAAGCTGCCTGGCATTCCCTGACCTGTGGCTCTTTCCATAAAATGGCAGATTTCTCCTTCAGGGCCACCCAGAGTGTCTCTTGTACTTCAAAACTCCTACTTCTGTCTAACAGCACAAAAGAAAGAGGAGAAAACCAAGCTATACAGAATAATGCTTTTGTTCACCATTGGAATCTAGTTGTTAAAAATTAATTGCAAATTCATTTACAACATAAACATACATAGTGCCATAATTAATTAAACAAGGGAAATATCAGTAGATAACAGAAAATAGAAAGAAATATTGATATTGAAAGTTATACCTGAAAAAGATTCACTGAATAGATGTGAGAGTATAGAAAATATGACAGGATCAAGAGTCACTGATATTTGACAAGGAAATTCAAATGGTACCTCAGGAAATATCTGTTTAACACAAAAGAAGTCAGTAATGCAGGAAAGGTGGGTGGAGGAGAAATTTAGGAAACAAATAGCAGGGACACCTGGTGGCTTAGCTGGTTAAGCTTCTGACTCTTGATTTTGGCTCAGGTCATGATCTCAGGATTGTGAATCTGAGCCCAACACAGAGCCTTATTGGAATTCTCTCTCTCCCACTGTCCCTCCCCACCCTCCACTTAAGCTCTCTCTCTCTCTCCCGCCCCCCCATAGATAAATAAATGCATAATAATAAAAAAGAAAACTATAATAGCAAATGGCAGATGTAAATCCTACCTCATCAATTATGTTATTAAATGCAAATGAATTAAATACTCCAGGTAGAGTCTAGCAGAATGGTTTTTAAAAAAAGTTTTTAAAGATCCAACTATATGCTGTGTGCCTGTGTGAAAGGGACACGCTGGATTCAATGAAATGAAGAGGTCAAAAGTAGAAGATGGAAAAAGATGGAGCGAGAGACAAGAGAACCCCGTATAGTGGTAGACACGTCAACCCCTTAAGAACACATGACCATTATAAGCGTGTACAAACCTAACAAGAGCCACGAAACACATGAAGTGGGAACTGACACACCAAAGAGAGAAATCAATAGTTCAACAAAAGTATATGTGTTTTATAGCCCAGCATGCGATCTGTGTTGATGAATGTGTCATATGTACTTGAAAAAGGTGTGTATGTGTGTTTTGCAGTCATTTTGGGTTGTATTCCATAAATACCAATTCACTCAACGTGGTGGTAGTGTTGTTTACATCAAACCCGTGTTTGTTAATTTTGGTTCTAGCCTTTGCTGGAAAGAATGACATCAAAATCTTCTGCTCTCATTGTAGAACTGTGTTTCCCCATTTTAATCCATCCAGTTATTGTGTAAAAGTGTTACACAGCATCCCACTCTCCATTTGATAATATTCTTTTTTATCTGAAATGAATATTGGCACTCCAGCCTCCTTATTCTAGATATTTTCATAGTTTATGTTTTTCCATTCATGTGTTTTCAGCCTTTCTTTGTCTTTTTATATTTAATGCTTTCCGTATAATTTGTGATCTGAGGTTACTCTGCCACTTTATTTCCTAGCTTTGACAATTCACAATTATGGACAATGTCCCCATTGCAGTAGGCTGGGTGATGGGTGCCTAAGAACTCTCTGTACCATTTTTGGAACTTATTGTGAGTCTATAATTATCTCAAAGGAAAAAAATGTTTGGAGAGAAGATTCCTTTATGGATAACATGTAGTTTTGTCTTCCTATTTAATCCATATGATTATCTCTGCTGTTTAAGGAGAATATTCAGTCCCTTAACATTTTTACGTAATTAATGATAGATTAGTAGGATGTTGGTCTATCAATTGACTATTTTTGACATCTTTGTTCTACTTGATTTTGTTCCTCTGTTCTCTCTCTTATCTTCTTCAGATTACTGTGATATTTGTGTCAAAATTTGCATTAAATATATGTATTATAATTAATGGCTTCACTGGTATTATCAATACACATCCAACTTAGGGTTGATGTTAATCCATTGTTCTTAAAATTTGGAAGGCTTGTAATCATATAGGTAGACCTATTTCTTCCTATTCTCATAGTCTTTTGCTATATTTTTTGTATGTATCACATCCACATACAGTATAAACCCACAAGGCAATGTTACAGATTTTGCTTTAAGAAGTCACATACATTTCAAATAAATTAAAAGACAATGTATTTTTTAAGTACTTACACTGATATTTATCTTTTCTGATGTTTTTCATTTTCCTTGAAAACCACATTTCCTTCTGGTATTTCCCTTCAGCCTGAAGAATTTCCTTTTATAGTTACTGTAGGGAATCTCTCCTAGAGAAAAATACTTTCAATTTTCTTTGCCCTGAATATATGTTTATTCTATCTTCCCTTTTTAAAGGAATCTTTCCTGCAGATGGAGTTTGGGGCTGTGGCAGTGTTGTGCTTGTCTTCCTTCAGCTGCTGCAAGATGTGTGCACAGTCACCTGACCTCTTTCAATTCTGAGGAGAAGCCAATTGCTATTTCCCTGAACTGGACGTGTTTTTTTTTTTCTTTGTGTACTTTCACAATTTTCTCCCTTTTCTAGACTTTAGAAGTTTGACTGTGATGTGCCTGAGCATAGTATTTATATTCTTTGTGATTCAAGGAGCTTCCTGGTTTTGTCAGTTTGTGCTTCTCACCAAATTTGAGAGTTTTCAGCCATTATTTCCTCGAACTACTTTTTAATGCATTCGGTTTCTCTCCTCATTCTCAGACTCCAATGACCTGTCTGCTCTAGCTTTTGATATTATCCCTCAGACCCTCAAAGGTCTATTTTTCTCAATCTTTTTCTCTCTGATCTATAGGTTGCATAATTTTTATTGATTCAGTGACTCTTGATCCTGTCATATTTGCTATGCTATCAAATTTATTCAGTTAATCTTTTTCAGGTATTATATCTTTCAGTATCAACATTTCTTTATATTTTCTGTTCTCTAATGACATTTCCCATGTTTAATACTCATTGCAAGTGTATTTTCTTTACTATTGGAGCAGATTAAAGTGAATATATTAAAGTCATTTGTCTGATTATTTCAACATCATTGAAGTCCTGGACACAGAGAATGTTGTGTGGAAGAGGATATGAATACTGCTATACCCTCTGAAGAAGGCTGACATTTTGTTTTAACAGGAAAGTATCTCTATTAAACTCAATTGACAGGTATTGCCTAGTGTGTAATGAGCAGCAGCTCAAATCTCAGAGGTATTTGTGTGTTTATCTTGTTTTGTTTTACCTTAATTAGATGCATGCATGGTTTGGGAGTCAACAAAAGTCATGGGGAGAGTTCATACAAAGAACCTAAGCTCCCTTCTCTGAGTCTTCATTTCCAGCAGCCATGGTCTTCCTTGACTCTGCCTTTATAAGTTCAGAAAGAGGATAGATATTTTTGTTTGTTTTGAGTTAGCCTCTCCATGCCACATTGCAATCAGAAAGAATGTACTCTTTGCTGTTTAATTTTTCCAAGTTCTAACTTTTTTTCCAAAAAGTTAAATACGCCTGTATTTATTTTAACTTTCATATTCTTCAGGTAATTTTTTTTTCCCACAGTTTCACTTGTTATTAGTGGGAGGGTCTTCTTGTCAGGAGCTCACTTTGCTTTATTTGAAATGGAACTCCTCATTTGAGTTTTAATATTTCAAATAACCCCCCTGCTTAAAAATCCTTCAATAGTTTCCCCTTGATTTTAGGATAAAATTCAAATTTCTTAGTAAAATGAAATAAACATATACATAGTTCTCCAACCCATATTTGTTGAATGAAAGCTATTCCCATAACATATGAGGTATGGTCATATTTTGTCATAATACCATTATCCTTAATAATAATATTTACAAATGTAAAATCTTTAAAAGTTCAGTAAGATTTGTGAATTAACTGTTTGACTATTCAGGAGTTTCCCTAGTTAGACAGCTATCAATTAAGTCAAAGAACCTGTATATTTTGAACGGCTATTGCTGCAAAGCACTTTATGAGGAATCAATGGAAAGAGAAGGATGGAAGGAGAATTGGTTTCTTCCGTTGAGTTGATAGTCAAACTGGATGGATAAAAATTCTTCACATACTATAATTTTTGAAAAGCAATTATTACAGGTACCCATTAGTAACTGCCAAGATAATCTTATAAGAGACCAAGTTGCAAGTAACATCTTGAAGAAGAAAAGGAGTGGGGGTTATAGATCTTCTGGAAGTGTAGGCACCTGAGATGGGGCTTCAGAGAATAGATGCCTAGGCAGAGACATAGAATGTAGGAATGCAGGCAGGGGGACTAGCTGTGTGCCTTACTCTCCGATAGACATCATTGAGGTAACACCTGATCCAGCAGCCCACACGTTACTCAGTGGAGCATGAAGAATAGCTTCCTTTTAATGGACATTTCAAACTGAAGTTGACTTCCAGCCCTTTCAGAGCTGTAGAACTTGTTTTAATCAACTTCCCTTGATAAAAGAGCTGGATTCTAGCAACTATACCTCCTTTATCCTCTCTCTACTGATGTCTGGAGCCATGAGAATTTTTTTCTTAGTTTCTGCTGCTCTCATTCTCCTTGCTCACATTTTCTCAGGTAAGAGGGAAATCCTAATAGATGTAAGGGTGGCAATCTGTCTTTTGAGAGAAAGTTCAGGCTTTAGAAAAGTGCATGACTAATCCCTGTATTCTAAAAATGTCCCAGCACAAAGCAGTTACTAGAAATCTTTTCTTGAGCTTAAATACAAAATTACTGAGCTGAACTATCTCCACCCAGAAGGGTATCTGGTTAATTTCCCTCAAAGCTCCACCAAGGGATTCAGACTTCTCTTCACAGTTAGCTCTCTTTCCATCTTCTGTAATCATCCACACAGCTTCAGCGTGTGCCAAAGTGATAGCTCTAAAATGAGAGAAAATTTCAGAGGCAAATTTCAAGCACACGTGTTAATTTAGAGAAGTATAGCTTTTGTAGCCTAAATGAAAAAAAAAAAAACTTATGATAAGAGATTCTTAGTCTCTTTTTTTGTGTTTTTTTCCTATTTTTATGTTTTATTAGTTGGTCTAAATCTCCTAATCTTAGATTACTTAGAATTTCTTTCTAGTTCTCACATACGAATAGAAAATTATGTCATTTAAACAACTAACATCTTGATTGGTTTGCTTTTACATGTTTGAGAGCTTTGAAATGATCTCTTTTTGCTCAGTACTGCCAAGACTCTATCCCTAAGACATTTTAAAAAGATTTATTTATTTATTTTAGAGAGAGAGAGAGAGCTGGAAGAGGGGCAGAGGGAAAGAGAGAATCTCAAGCAGACTCTCCAGTGAACGCAGAGCCTGATGTGGTGCTTAATCCAATGACCTGAGATCATGGCCTGGGCCAAAATTAAGAGTCTGATGCCCAACTGAGACAGTCAGGTGCCATCGCCCCCCCACCAAGAAACTTTTATATCCATCCCTTCTCAACTATACTTCTGTTATTAAGTCATGACTAATGGGGGTTCCTCATGTATTATGAAGCACTTTACTACTTCATGATTTCCGGATTTCTGCACTTACTTATTACACAATCGGGCCTTAATAGGCCTACCAGACCAATACATATAGCACTTAATAAGCAATTGTTTGGGCACTATAGAAAAAGCAGGTAAAATGGAGATAAAAAATGTAATTAGAGTATGATCTTCATGCTTAATTTACTTGAAGTTTACTATTTTATTATTTGTGTGTTGGTAAAAAATAGGTTCCCTGGAATACTAAATAAGTATTTGATAAAATTCAAATGTACAAATAAGTGAATGGGTGATATGAGAAGATTCATAAAAACTATAACACAAAAACAGTTCTCAGAAGTGCCATAAATGATGCAGACTATAAAGGAAAGCCATGGGAGTAGAACCGTGGTTCTAACTGTGGGATCCGAAGGGCCTTCTTGGGAAGTGTTCTTCACCTTGCACTTTTGAAAACAGGTATAAAAACATGCCCTTACATTTCAAAGTCTCATTTATCAGGTCACTTACTTGGTTTCTGCTCCTGTCTTTTCCTGGAGGTCAGACAATGGATCCAGGTAGAGAAGCACATTTTAAGCCATCTTCTCCATTCCCATTCAACAAGTCTCTGATTCATTAAGGGTCCTTTGTTCCCAAACTCAGCTCAGGTACATTTGAATCCTAACAACAAGCCTAGTGTGGGCTCAAAGTAGGAGCGCCACAATCACAACAACCACACAGAATCTCAGAGCTGGAACTGAGAAGAGGAAATGAATACAGATTTTTTTACACCAAAACACCTGAAGTTGGATCTCAGGTCTAATCCTTCTAAGTTGTGTAAACCATTGTGCTTCAGTTTCCTTTCTAGAAGTGGTAATAATAATAATAGGATTGTTTGAAAGATTAAGATACTTGTTATGTTAATTAGAGGCAAACTTATTTTAACAAAGACATTTAAAAAGAGAGTAAATGAAAAAATAGTTTATTTTTCTTTTAGGGAAAAATCCAAAAAACAAGTAAGTTGACTATTATGGTTAGAAAGAAGACTCTTCTCCACCAAGTTACTTTGAGTCTAGGGAGGAAGGTCAACTTTGTGTCCTAAACATGTGTCTTCCATCTGGTTCTAAAGATGCTCTGACAGGAAGGGCTGAAAAGTAAGTAAAGCGCTTGATCAAAAATATTGCACAGAAGCATCTGCATCATTTGATTCCTGTTTCATTGGTCCAAACTTATCAATGCAACCATACAGAGACATGGGGCCTGGGACTGATGTGTTTTGCTGAGTCTCCTTGTGTTATCCAGAGATTCCATTACTCATTGTTTGAAGTGAGAAATAACTGTTTGGGAAGGTTTAACAATCCCTCTGTTTTTATAATCTGCTTAAACAAAGGCAGGCACATCCTCTGTGCCCTGAGAAAGTACAATATTATTATTGTCTGCTTATCATTGTTTTTAAATCATCATTCTCATTCTTATTATCTGCCTCAATTAAGTATTTAAACACCTTATGAGTATTCCATGTCAGTTGATTAGCTAGATGCCTGATGAACTTCAGTAGTCTATTACAATATCCCCAGTTCAACTTTGGACTCTATTAAAAATTTCCTCTTACTTTGAGCAGAAATCTAAGGCTGTGCAATTCCTTTCTGTTGGTCTGAGTCCTAACTGGGGTACAAACAGGCTCAGTGTTTCTTCAGCATGGCATTATCTCAGGTATATGACAGCAATATGTGTTCTTTCTCCTCCTCAAAGCTGTATTTTCCAAGAACTCCCTTTGGGAGTGACTGCCAGTTCTTTGTATTATTTCTCCTGAGAACATCTATCACCAAAAACTTTTTTCAATCATTTATCTCAAAATACCTTTACTCTTTTCAGCTTAATCTTTATTCTGAAGAAAAACTTGTTGTCCACATCACCCTGAATTCCAGAATTAAACCCATTATTCATTGATATTTCTTACAGAACAGATCAGCCTCAGGTTTCTTTTATCTTTGCACCTAAACTCTTGAAACTCCACAGCCACATGGCTGTGGTCTATCGTTGCATGTGGGCTATCGTTGACCTGCCTACAGTATAAACAGCACCATCTTTACCTTTTGTCATATATCTGAGACTATTAATTTGGAGACATGAAAACAATCACACATTGGGAAGGAATGTTATTGAAAATAGAAAGTAGACTGCCTCCATCCCAGGAAGACATACTCTGCTTCTAGATATCCTAGAAATGAATATGGCAAAAGGAATTGAATACCCAGTAGGGACACTGTGTAAGTTGTGCAGGGAATCTGAGCTCCCATACAGCTGCTCACGTGACATGTGCTTTTTTGATCGCTAGGCGTGTACTCGGTGTCCGCAGGAGACTCGGTAATAGGGAATTGTGATTTTGGCCTGGGTGATGTTATGTTGCTTTCTGGTCACCAAGTACTGGATAACTGAGGCCTTGCTTTCTCCACACAGCCCATGGAGCTATACACAGAAGGATGCAGTGTCAGAAGATGGATGGTCGCTGTGAGGTTGAGTGCCTTTCCTTTGAAGATAAGATTGGGGGCTGTAGAGCTGAACTGACACCACTTTGCTGCAAAAAAAGGAAGAATAATTAAAAGCCAAGCAGGAGCTCCAGAAAGTGAGAAGCAAAGATCCTCTGGCTGTGAGCTCCATGCGGCAAACATCTCTGGATTTATTCTCTTGACCTCCAACATGGGCATTCTTTGAATGAAGCTGTCAATCCAGCTTCTGACACTGCAGAGAAATACGATCTGTAGGCCGTGAGGGGCCTGGGGGAAGGCACTGTGTTATGTTGACCTTCGGAATCCTCACTTGCTGGCAGAGGCCCCCTTAATTATTTTATGGATTGATAAAGTGAGTGAGCAGATTAACAGATTAAACAGGTAGAATGGAAAGGTGGGACCATGGTTGAAATGTTCTAAAACCCTGGCTTCAGACAGAGCTGTGACCCTGGGTCTTTGTCGTTCAGACTCTGGTCTCTGTAATATGAGACGACTCAACCACATAGTACATGCCCATGTGATGGACACAAATTGTGGCCGCCTTAGCAGTCCTGCTGGCTCATGCTTCTCCGGCTCCTTCACAGATAGCTGTTAGCATGGCTTCCCCTCCCTCTTCAATCTGGAACATCAAGTGCCATAATGAAAAGGGCCTGTGTCAAAGTTTAAGCTGGCCAAAGATTGGGTAGCGTCTTCATGCTGGCCTCTTGTAGTGAGAATGTAGCAGTCATGGCCTCTTCAAGAGCAGGGTTCCTAGAGATAGTCTAATTCAACACCTTCATTACAGCGGAGGAGATAGAGACCCCAGAAGATGCCACTGTTGCCGGCTTAGTCACAGCAACACTTTGGCTTTTGGTCTTATGTTCTTAGCATGTCCACAAAATGGGGTCCTGGCTGAGAGCAGAAGCCTGAACAGGGATTATTTATAGCAGCTCCGGTGAGCAGCTGGGTGGAAGAAGAAGTGGAAACAGCTGCAGAAGAGTTGGACACTTTCCAAGATCCCTCCTGTGACCTTGTGATCCTTGCTTGTCTGGGCTGATGGTAACAGCACACAGGTTTGCTTTTGCCCTTATTTGCCAAAATTCAGACTCCCAGCTTTCAGGGCTAGCAATATATATGTCATAGGCCACTGTCATCCTAGACTGACAGCACACTGCTCCAGAACAGAAGAAAGATAGCCCCTTGGCTCAGTCTGGAGAATGTCCTTACCTATTTGACTAAGCCTGCTTTCTGTAGAGATGTAAATAAAGGAGAGCAGAATAAAACACAACTTACTTCCAAGGATGAGCCAATTTATAAAGGCTGTAAAATAAGAAATCAAAACATTTTTTCTAAAAAATGTTCTGGTGCTGCTACATATCTTCATGGCTAATGGGCTGATTTTTTTATTCTGAAAACTACACAAGAGACGAGTGGGTGGAAGAAGCTCTCTTTTTGCAAGTATCACAGGTCCTGGGGTCTTCCCAGAAGTTGCTTACCCAGGCCTCAGATAAAACTAACTGCCTTTGAGAATCTAAATGTATTTAGGCCTCATACCCTGTTCTTTCTGTTTTTTTTTTTTTTCTCCTGTTTCCTTGCAAAATTAACAGTGGTGTGTATAGTGTCTTCCTCTGCTTCTCGACTTACAGAAACATCCTCTACCACCTTCAGCCTGCTGGGATTTCTCTTAATGAGGAGACCATGACCTCTTAGACATGTGTTGGTCACCATGCTCTTTGTAAAGACTCCAGGGGCACCCTCGGCAATCTATGGTTGGTATCTCTTGTTACCTCGATACATCGCAAGCATTTCACAATGTGGTCTGTCTCCTCCTTCATTCCTGTCTCCTCTGCCCTTGAAGATAGAAGTCTTCCAGCTACTTTCTTTCTCTTCTTCCCTGTTGTCCTATGTTCTCCCTTTCCTGCGATTGCACACACCCTGGATTCATCCATCTTCATATTACACATGTCTCTAAGCAATTCCAGGAGCTCCTGTGGTTTCAGCCTCTCCTGTTGATGTGGCATTATCTCCTCACCAGCCTTTCCAGGCTCCAAGCCTCCATTCTCTACTCCACTCCACGGCAGTGCATGGATGCCCTGCACACTGCATCTTCCAGACCTTGAGGCCAGTTGCTTCCCATTAGCCCCTTTAATGCAAGACATTGGCAGTAGACAGGAAAATAAGATGAAGGGTGAAGACAGTCCCTTTCATTTCCAGCTCTGGCCAGCAGCACCCCAACAGCAACAGATGGTTGGCTCCAGGCTCCAACTCCTTTTGGCTTTCTCAGCAGCCTTGCAATAACCCTTGAAGGAACTAACAGCACCCAGCACCCATAAAGGCATGGCTGGGCCACAACCTGTTTTGCTGTGTACCCTGGTTCTCCATGGCCCCTGTTTGGCCATATCTTCTCCTCAAAAGTCTGAACATTGGCTGCAGGATGTCTCCACCCCACTTGTCTGGGCCCCAGCCATGGAGCACTCCTTCCTTAAAGTCTTAAGCATCATTCATGAGCTGTTCTTGACTTAGAGGTCTGAGCACCAGCTGTGCTGTGTCCCATACTCACACATCCAGCCTCCAGCTGTAGGTAGCTAACACCAGGATTTCGGACCCCTGCCGCTGATAGCGCCTTTCCCATGTCCTCCTCTGGGCCCGTAGTTATTAATCTCTGTGGACATTTGACCATCTGCTACCTGTGTAAGCAATCCTTTGCATTAAATTTCGTGTTCTGAATACCCAGCATGATTTTTGTTGACCTAAATGAGCTTTGTCTGATAAAAATCCTACACTGTATTTCCGACTTCAACTTCATGCTAAAGTTTTACAGGGCATTGGTCTTCCCTAACTGGATCTCTGATGGGCACCCACAAATAACTAGTTTTTATTGCACTTTATCCCTTCCTTTCCAAAACTGATCTTCATTTACTGTTCTAGATCTTAGTAAATATTGTTACCACTTACTCAGGCACTCAAGTTAAAAATGACTTCCTCAGGCTTCTTGTCCCTTACAAATCACACAATTCCCTCACAGCATAAATGTACATAGATTATTCCCCAGTATGTGCAAATTGTGCCATACCTTTTCCTCCCTTCTCTCTCCTCACTAACATTGTTCTCATTTACCAAGAATTAGGGATTGGATATGGTTCTACATTTCATGCTACATATTATGCATATATGCACACACGCATACACACCCACAGACCGGGTTTCTTGTTCAATCATAAAAACTAAGGATAAGTGTCACACTCAGATTTACAAGAATTCTTAGAATATTAAAATGTTAGAGCTAGAAGTGGCCTTGGAGGTAATATAAATCAGTGTTTCTAGAGCCAAATGGATTCTAGTCACCTAGGGATGCTTAGGTGGCTCAATGGTTGAGCATCTGCCTTTGACTCAGATCATGATCCCGGGGTCCTGGGATCAAGTTCCACATCGGGCTCCCCAGAGGAAGCCTGCTTCCCCCTCTGCCTGTGTCTCTGCATCTCTCTCGGTGTCTATCATGAATAAATAAAAAAAAATCTTTTTTAGAAAGTTGATTCTAGTCACCTAGAATATTTTTGAAAATCAGAGGTCTGTTCCTGACTCTCACACTTTCATATTCGGAATTCTTAAGTTAAGAATCTGAATTTTTAAAACCACATGTCCGATCAAATCTCCTGCATAGTGATGTTTGGCAACTATAGATCACCGACCAGAGGAGCATCTGAGATTTGAAAGTGCCCTGGTTCTGTGTCCCACACTTCCAGTTAGAAGCCAGAGTGGAGCTTCAGCACTCAAATCTAGAAGTTCTGTCTTTCAGCCCAGTGATATTTCACTGTCCTGCACTTTTTGAAAAGGAGATATTGAGAGGAACATAACAAATGGCTCACCTCCTTGCTCGGGAAAGAGAAGTTCAGACTTTATAGATAGATTTACTTATTTGTTTGTTTGTTTGTTTGTTTGTTTTTCAATTGAGAGAGAGCTGGTATACAAAAGTGGGAAGGCAGGGGCAGAGGGAGAAGCAGACTCCCTGCTGAGCAAAGCGGGGCTGGATCCCTGGACTCCAGGATCATGACCTGAGCCAAACGCAGATGCTTAACCGTTTGAGCCACCCAGGTGCCCTAGAACCTCAGACTTTCATTGGAAAATACATGTCCAGCAAAGTAACATAGAACATGGCAGTTTCCACAGCCTGATGGGAAGCCTGTGGGAGCTCAGAACAGAATGACTGAGTTTCACTTTAGTTAGCAGAGTCTGAAACAAGTTCTCAGACAAAATACCCTGTCCTCGTTCAAACCAACTTCTTGTCAATCTAGTCAAAATCACTTTAACTGACCTGAAAGATTGCTGTTCCATTTTATTGCCAAAGTGTCCGTAGCTTATGTTCCCATTTGACAATTACTTCCATTCAAAACTGCCCACTTCCATGAGCATCCGAAATAACAAGGACTCTCTGTCCTCCCTTGAAGGCCGTTCTGCTATCATAGGACACCCCTGTCCTCAGATACCTGTAGGGAGGTATTAAAATGTCCTCATGATGCAGGGACATTCTACTAGTCCTGGTGAGTGCGGACTGAAATGAAGTCATTTTCCACCTGTCTGTATGGACACCATCACCCATGAGAACCATTACTATCTTCGTGCAAATCTATTCTTTTTTGAACCAAGTCTCCTCAGGTAACAAAACAAGTTTATAAAAGACTTATTCAGTTTGAGAAACTGAGCACTTGAGAGAATCCTACACATAGGCTAAAGACTCCACGACCTACACTACCTACATCCCACTACGTCCTATGGGATAGTCAGTGTTTGAGAGACCATAGTTCCCTGGTACCTGAATGCTCCCTCCTGATTGTGTGCATCACATCCTAGGTCTGGTAAGATGGACTTGGATGAACTGCAGTCAGGGGCTTTCCAGGTGTTTAGAACCATCTGTACTTCATCAGTGAAACAGAACAGGAGATGGGTAACAGAAAATGGGGCATTTTCCTAACAGTGTTTTTTGTCTCCAAACCTCCTCTGCTTATATTCTCCAAGAGTTAGTAACTTTCAGATAATAGCATGACAGAGCCATGATACAGCTCAGGGGCCCAGGCAATGGGAAATGATAAGGATCTACTTATAGGAAAACTAAGTCTAAGAAAATTAGCTCCATACAACTGATCTTTGGGGCTTAAGTCATTTTTTATGGCTTTATTCCACCCTTGGCTCCCCCTGTTACCTTTCAACTCTGGTCTTCTCAAATGGATTCCTCCTGAGATTCCAGCTGACTCCCAAACCGAATGTGCCCTTCTACATTTAGGGTAGAAACAGGAACTAGAGGTCTTAACCATCCTGTCCAACCATGCCTTACCATAGCCTGCATCAGACTCCCTGCTTTTGACCAAGGAAAGAACTGGAAGTATAAAAGAGAACAGCCAGTATCTAAAAGTCCTGGCCAAGTATATTCAAGGAGGAATAGGCGATATTATTACACTTGAGGTAGGATATTTATTCATTTGTTTTGATGAACAGAAACCTAGGGTTTGCTGAAATGTATGAAGTAGACACAGAGGTGACAACAGTGCTTAATTACCAATGGTAGTAACTCAAAATGGGGGAAGAGTAATGATGACGGTGGTCCTGGAGTTTTTTATTAACACACATTGCAGACTTATGGACAAATGGGGCACACTCTCTAGTCTCAAGGAACCTACTAGATCTTCAATGAAACAATTATGTATACTTCACTTCTATATTTTCTCCATATATAATTTTACTAAGCAAAGTTATTTGCTTTTAAAGAACCAAGGCCAATTGTGAAAACTGCAGCAAAGTATTTTCATCAAATGAGACAATGAAGTATGTAAGAAACATAGAGAATCCATAGGGGTTTCTCCAGTGAGATACCACCATACGACTATTAAAATGACTCATTGTAGGTTTTAGGCCTCCAAACCTGTAAAAAAAGAAAAAAAAAAGAAATATTTTCTGTTGTTTTTAGTTACTAAGTGTATGGTAATTCATTACAGTGACAATAGGAAACTAGTGGAAAACTCAAGAGAACACTCTGGTGGGAATCCCAGGATGAGAGCCAAGAGACATCTCCATGCGACAGGGAGCAACATGCACAGCTGGCAACAATATTGGTTGTGACACCTCAGAAATCTCTGAGACAGAGTTCTACAAGATGATGAGATTGATGGACATACCTGATCAGACTGAACTTTTTAAGAGGGTCGAACAAAAGGCAGAGAGCTTAGGATTGAAACACAGAAAAGGGGGAAACAAAATCAGATATATTAAAAAAGAGAAAAGAATGAGCCCTGGGGAGAATGTCACGTCGAGCAGGACAGGAACTCTGTAGCGCTCTCTAAACAGCACCAACTTCCAAAGCAAGCACTGACCACGGCTGTGCCTGAACACCCAGGGGATAAGGCTGGGGGCAGGGGTGAGGGGTGGGGAGATGTGCTTGTCTACTCTGACAGTTGGGGTTGGTGGTCCCTATTCATGGAGCTCAGGTTCCCTCCCCAAGTAGCTCTCCCTTCTCCTTTTATCTGCTCCATCTCTACTCCATCCTCATTTCAGGGAGTTAACTGAGCTATGCCTGGTTTTCCCTCTGAACGCCTCCTAGAAACCCTCTCCACATAGCAAGCTGCGGCCATTTCCGGGCATCCTTGGTCCACCAGAACCTCCACAAAGTTTTTAAAGAACACTTGGGGGCCCAGGGATCACTCGCCTCTGTGAAGATGATGGAGAAAGTTATCCTGAACTGAAGCATCCTCAGAATTATCTGCTTCAGCTCAGACCCTGAGAACTGATAGTGTCAAAACTTGAAATCCAACCAGGCTTCCCATGACCTAACTGAATCTCTAATAAAACTTTATGAGAGCTCCTGTAGGTCCAGATACCTCCTGTGATGAGCGGGAAGACATAGGGATTTTGTTCTTGGATGGCCAGAGTCGTCAAATGTTTTCGAGTCTACTTGGGAACCAAGGAGCAGCTCTTGTCTTCCTGGAGAGGTTTCAGCTGACACCTGCCCAAATATCCTTAGAATTTTGTACTTCAGCTCAGCGTCAGGGAACCACCATTGGACAATCTCAGCCAGCCTGAGTCCCTGGATAAGTTTAAAGTCCTCTCGTTGTTCCAAAAAAGGGGAACTTGCCTTTTGAAGGCACTGGGTGGTGACTGCCCACCTACTCCAGCAACTTCAGCACTTCCTGGGTTCACCCAAAGGCAATATGAAACTCAGATGCTTGCCTTTGTCACCCCTGCTGGTCTGGTTGACAGAGGCTCACACTCCAACAGCCCAGAGCCTCTATATGCAAATATGGTTACCTGGACCTCCAGTGGTTGGATGGAAGAGGTGGAAGAAGGGCAATGGGATGCTAAGGCTAAGAAAATGCTGGGGTTTAGTGGGAGTCATAGCATGGTTCATGGACCCTGGCTGTGAGTCTGGCTCCTGCCTTCTCTGCATGCACCCTGGGCTGGCCAAATACTTGAAATCTGATGGGTATCATGTGGCTGGCCAGCCCCAGACAGCCCCCCTTCCACCTCCATTCTTTAAAGCTCCCCCACTGGTATGTGCACACAAGTTCCCAAGATCCCCCATTACCTGGACCTAGTTGGTTTGACTTTCTATGCCACAGGCTACCTGTTTTGGCCTTATGAAATAATTTTCTTGATCAGAACATGGGGCTCAGAGCCTGAGATACCCCAGGAAGAAGGTCCTGATATCTTGTGATTTGACAAGGAATTTGAGAAATATGTACCAGAATCTCCCAACTTCTTAGGTTTGTTGTAGGAGACTTGGCAGTATTAATTGCTTTAATAGCGTTAAAGTCACTGTGATCGTCCTCCAATCATTACATTGCTCTTGATTATTACTTTTACTATTATGTCTCTTATTATGGATTGTTCATGGGTGGTTGTTATAAAACACTGACTACATTTTCTATTCAAGAGGAGGGTCTGATATTTGGAGACCATTTCTGATTGTTCCCCAGAAGACTTTTACACAACGAGGCTACAGTTCTCCCACTCCACTGCTTGGTTTCCTTTCATGCGGAAACCCTCTCAGCATGTTCCACATTCCTCTCCTGAGGCATATACCCTCCATGAGGGCAGGGAAGCCAAGTGGATAATGTCCCCAGGTTGGCAGATCCTAGAAAAATGTACATGTTCCGTCCAGAGATCAGCACCATTCCCTGTAGACCTGGGAGAGTCACACAACCCTCCTTGCCTCACTAGAGCCCGCATAAAATTTCTAATGTCATTTGGGTGCCCTGCAACTGCTCTTGCAATCCAAAAATACTGGAAAACAAATTAGCAGGGGCCTGAGTACCCTCAAAATTTTGCCGCGGCCCGGCAGCAGGAGTGACCTGATGTCCTGTGTCCTCCCGTCCTCTGCCTTTCCCAGGGGAGCACCGGATCCTGGGCTGTGTCCCCCGGTGCCCTGGGCTCCGAGCCTGCCACACTGTGATTGACCTAAGTACAATGTAGCATTTAAAACCATCAGAGTCAATTTTGTGTGAAGTTAATTTATCCTTTATTACAATAAAACTCATAAGCCATTATACAGGTTAAAGGTTAAAGAAAAATGGAAAATATAGAAACAGTGAAATGCCAGGGGAGGGCAAGCCTCCGTTGGGCTGCAGCCACCACGAGCCCTGCGTTGGGAGCTGGGGCGAGCTCAGGGGTCGAAGCCAGTTGTTCCAGATGCAGGTGGCGGCTCTGGCACTCTGGGGACCCCGATTGCAGGTGCCGGGGCTTGCTCCTCCTCTGGGGTGGCCGCGGGTGCAGGGGGCTCCTCCAGGGCTGAGCAGTGAACTAGAGCAGTGACCACTATCTGCAGGGGCTTCACCTCCCCAGCGGGCGCTTCAGCGCGGGCCGAGCCCTCAGCCCCAGCGGCCGGGACGGCCTGGATCCCCGCAGGCCCCGACGGGGCAGCAGTCCCCACGGTCAGAGCTGGGACTTGCTCCTGAGCTGCTTCAGGGTGTTTTCCTTGGGCTGAAGCTGTAGCTCCAGGAAGGCAAAGTATCCCCATTAGGACGGACGTTCCACGTGCCTCCCAAGTCAAGACCACTCTTCCCACTGCTCCACGTGCGTGAGGGCATGAGCCCTGGGAGGTGTCCCCAGGCTGCAGCCCGTGGGGTGAAGTGTGAGCCCACCCCCTGCTCCCAGCCCAGCTGCATGGAGGCTGGATCGGCGGGGCCCACCCTGTCCCCAGCTCAGTCACCCCCAGGCCTCCTCACCCCCAGCCTCTGGCTCCACTGTATGGAGGCGTCTGAATTGCTGGAGGTTACGCCGGGCACGGAGTTCCACGTCTGAACCTGGCATGTGCTGTCTTACGAATTGCAGAATTTTCATAAGGGAGGGAAATTCGGGGAGCTGACAAAAGTCGTCCCCATAATAATCCAGCCATATTTCCAGCATGCAGGAGATGGCCCTGTGGAGGGACAGGCGGGCACAGGTGTCAGAAGACAGGGCTCTGTCACATGCAGGTGTCCCGGGGAAGCCGTGCAGGACCCGGGGACCCGGCCTCCCGTGCGGGGTGTCAGAGGCCAGTCCTGCTCCTTGTGCCCCTGCCACCTGGCGGTCCTGCCTGCCACAGGCCTGCTCCCTGAGGAGGGGCTGATATGCAGCCTCTGTTCTGGGGAGCCCACGCCCAGCGGGGTGACCATCACCGTCTCTCCTGGGGAAGCGGGACTCCCTCCTCAGCCTGGTCCCTGCCCACCTGCCCCTTGAGTCCACCGGCAGGTGTCCGGGGACTGGGGGCGTCTGGCCTGTCATTGCCCTCACTGCACACACTGTCGCTCTGGGAAGCTCCAAGGCAGGAGGGCTCGGGCTCTGTGTCCTGCCAGGCCTTGCCAGGAGCCGCCCAGGACCGCCACCTTCCCTCCTGTGGCTCTGGCCTGCCTCCCTCCAGAGGGGCCCCCGGGGGTGTCCTTCCACTGACTCTAATCTCTCATCTCCCACAGGGTGGGGGCCGCCTGGTCTGGAGGCCTCACCAGCCCTCCTGAGCACCTGCTGTGCCCCCTGGTCCAGGTGCCACCAGATTGGGGAGTGCGATGCTCCCCACCCCCTCTGCTCTGGGCCCCAGGTGTGGGGCAGAGACAGGGTTGGGGGGCATGGAGAAGTTCTCCTTAGGGGTCCCAGTGTCTCCCACCAAGCCCGCACCCCATCCTGGCTCTCCTGCCCTCTTTTCCAGAAGGGGCCTTAGACCTTTACTCTGTCACAGGAATTGCAGATGTGTGAGGTGAGGGTGCAGCCGCCCCCCCGCCCCACAGCCCCTTCGCTGCCCTCCTGGAGAGGGAAGGCCCTCCTGCAGGAGCCGGAGTCACTCACAGTTTCCAACGCTGGACCGTGTCGTCGTCACCACATGCAGCTACGATGTACCCATATCTAGAGGAGGGCGGGGGCATCCCATGAATCGTCCTGTGGACGTGACCTCTCATAATGGGGGCTGTCACCCTCTGACCCCTGACTAGGTCGGAGCCCCGGGGGCCGTCAGCTCTGTGCGTGGGGCCACGGGCAGCTCCCGGAGAAGCGCCCGCACCTGCTGGGGCCTCCTGAAGGCTTGAGCATGAAAGGGCTCGGCGAGGCCCATGGCCCATAACCGAGTGGTCCCGGGGTGCCCCGGGGTCCCCCGGTCTGGTTGCCCGAGGACACAGACCCCCGATAGACTCTCAAACCTCCCTTTCAAATGGGAAACAGGCCGCTCAGGACCCTGGTGACGGGGTGGAGGAGGCCCAGGCCTCATGATGGGGGAGGAAGACAGCTGCTGAGAACAGGCACAGACCCTCTGGCTGACCCGCCACAGGCCAGGCCCCGGGGCTGCCCTCCAGGACCCCGCTAGGCCCTGGGGGACCCTGCTCCAGGCGGGGGAGCAGCCCGAGGCCGGGAAGCTCACACCATCCCCAGCCTCCCCAGCAGCAGGTGGCCCAGCCTTGGGCTGCGGAGGGGCAGGTGCTCACTCGGTGAACAGCAGGTCCAGCACCTCCTCCGTGGTGGCGAATCCACGATACTCGTCTAAGAAGCTGCAAATGGAGATGACGTCCCTGCGCTGCAAGGCGAGCAGCAGTTGTCGGTCTTCGTGCCCCAGCAGCTCCGTCCGGCTGAGCTTCTTCGGGACAATCTGATGCCCCTTCCTGGCCGCGGCCCCAGCACCCTGAGGTGGGACAGAGGGGACGTGCAGCCTGCAGGGAGCCGCCAGGAGACCTGGGATTCTGCCCCGGCAGGCCCTGCGCTGGGGCCCCGTGGGCTTGAGGAGCTGGGGCTCCCTCTCCCGCTCAAGCTCCCTGCCTGTCTCTTACACAAACAGGACCAACTATGCAATAAAGAAACAATCTCAGAGGATAAATGTTCAAAATATTTGGATCAATACGAGGACCTCAAGAGACACAGAGAGAGAGACCGAGAGAGGCAGCCACACAGACGGAGGGAGAAGCAGCCCGTGCAGGGAGCCCAGGCGGGGCTCGACCCCGGCCTCAGAGATCAGGCCTGGCGGAAGGCAGGCGCTAACCGCCGGGCGACCAGGCCTCCCCTGAGGGCTCTATTCTGATGTTCCCACACATCTGTGCGCAGGGACTCTGCATCTGGCCCAGGCAGGGGCAGGGCCATGGGGGCAGGTATGGGGAGGGGGGATCCAGACTCATGTGGGAGCAGGAGTGTCGGGGGGCCCAGGGGGTAGCAGGCTGGCTTCTGGGACCCGGTGCCCTTCCTGCCGCATCAGGGCCCGGGTGTCGGGGGTCCCAGCCCCTGCACTCACCCTGAGCCCGTGCTGGCCTCTGTTAGCTGCGCAGGGCACCTCCCTGCTCCTGGAGGCAGTGGGGCAGATGACCCCTTCCTCCCGCTCGCGCCCCACGTCCCGGGTGGAGCTCTGTGGAGACAGTGCCCGGCAGTCAGGCAGGAGGCCTCAGCGCCTGGTCTGGCCCCCTCGCCTGGGCCGCACCCCCAGCTGCCTCCACCCAGACACACCACAGCGCAGGCGGCACCCACCGCCCCTGGAGAGAGGAAAGGGATGTGGCTGCAGGGCCTCGGGGTGACTCCGGGGGGGGGGAAGAGGACCTCAGGAACCCTGTTTCCCCCCTGCCCACTGTGACATCAGGGTGACCCTGAAGGGATCCCCAGGGAATGTGCCGCCCTGCAGCGTCCCCCAGCCTGCATGGGACCTGCCCACACATTCCTGGTACCCTGAAACTGAGGAGGAGGGTATGAGGCTCCCAGGATGGTGGCACAGGGGGCCTGGCCTGGCCTGCGCTGTGTTACCTGACGGCGCCTCCGGATCACCGCCCTGACGCCTTGGTATCTATCCTGGAGCCACTGCCTACAGCATTGGAACAAGCGGCTCCCCCGGGGTTCCTGGGAGCCAGAGCCCCGAGAGGTGGGCAGGCAGCAAGAGAACATCCTCCACTAGCAGATGTCTCCAGCCAAGTGAGCCTGAGCTGGGGCTGCACTGGATGCGGGTGCCTGGTTACGGGGGTTCCAAGTTCTGTTGGGCTCTGTGACACGGAAGTGACCTCACTCCCTGGGACCCCCTCCCTGACCCACTCCTGGAGGAAGCTGCAGGGGCAGTGCTCGTGCTGCCAATGCTTCCCCCCTCCCTGCAGGCGATGGCCTGTGCACACAGGGACACGACCGCAGCCCTGTCCACAGGCCCCAGGGAAGGACTGTGTGCACCCAGGACCCCAGCCTGGACACACGCCTGGGTTCAGACATGACTGTCCAGTCTTCCCCGGTTTGACACCAACAAGCCGTTGTGCCCATGGGGATGGTCGGCGTCTTGACTGTGGGACAGGGAGTATCCTAGCGGGTGCTTCCCCCAGATGTCCCCAGGCCACTGTGGCCTCATGTCTATGACCTTGGAGGCGGGTGTCACCTGCAGGACATACCTCCACCCACACGTTCTTCCTTGGTGTGTACATGCGTCCAGGTCCACGAGGTCCTCTGTGCACACACGTGGGCACCGGTACCCTCATTCTGGAGGCCCAGAAGGTGACAGTCCCCTTGGGCAGGGATGGGCAACAGCTTCCCAGGATCCTAGGCTCCTGAATCCAAGGCAAACCCTGCAGAAGGTGTCGTCTGGTCTCCTGTTGTGATTCTGAGTCTCGGGTTGTGGATTTGCTCCCGAATGGGACCCTCTGTGCCCTGTGACCCTGGGTCAGGTGTTCAAAACTGCAGCTATTTCAGAGAACCGATCTATTCCTCAACGTTCGATTCATGAGTTACACATCCAAGAAGACTGACTCCACACAAATTATTCCAAATTTAATGATATCTATGCTGACACGCATGTTCACTATCTCATGTGCTATTTAGAAGAGTCCAGAAGGGGGTGGTTGTCCTATGTCTTCTGGAACGCTTGCTTTCACAGAACTGAAGCTCCAGTGCAGCTCGTGTGCTGACTGTGTCACAGCGATGGGGAAGGCTATGGGCCATGGGGCAAGCGCTCAGGAGGACAAAGGATCAGGCTCTGGGCCAGGCCACGTGCAGACATGTTCATGACCAGGTTAATGGAGGACATTGTGGTGTTTGTCCAAACGGGGGCTCCTGTGTTTCCTTTTTCTCTTCTCTTGGACATGGAGCTATTCACCAGGAAGCAGCAGCCTTGCAGGCAGGACTTTCTAGGAAAGAGAGGAGTCAACATGCCTGTGCCAATGTCATTTTCAATGGATTTATTCACAGGCTAAGTCATTTGAAAACACGAGACAGTTACGTTTAAAAACTACCATGTACTGGGCCAAGACAGTCCTGCCTTAGTAGTTTCTGTGAAATCAGGTGCAGAGCGGCAGGAAAGTCATCTCATCTCCTATTATGTGAAAGTGAATATGTGCATTGTGAGGAATGAGAAATTTCTAGGTGTATGATGGAGAGATGATGGAGGAGAGATGGATGACAGGGAGGCTCTTCAGCGATAGATGGACACACAGTCGATGGAGAAATAGATAGGGAGTAACATTGCTCTTGAGAGCTACTCCTCAGCCCTCCTTCCCTGCTTGGAAGGTCCTGGCCAGGGGTGAAGCAGGAGGACCCATTACTCGCAGGGCAATATTATCAGAAACTTCCTGGCACTTACAGGGTCACAACCTGATCTACTCTTTTCCAAACCAATATTGACCTCCCAGTAGGGCCTCCAGGCTTCCAATGAAAGCCATGGTTTCCCCAGGTGCAGGGGCTGCACAGGGGATGAGCAAGGACTGCGGAGCATTGGAAGCACAGCACAGGAAAGATTTTTCTCCTTTCCTCAGCAGGCAGTGTCCAGCTGTGGCAACATTAGAGTTGCAAGGTGGGAACCACGTCCCCAGACCTTCTGTCAATACTCATCGTGCCTCTGCAGCTCTAGCAAATGCACACGCTGCAGCCCAAAGTGTGGAGCTGCACACCTGCCAGCCTGAGCAGCTGCACAAAGTGGGGTCCTTTGGAAGCCTAGGAACAACTTGGGCTGGCCAGCGTCGCCCTCTGCTGGTCTGAGCTCACGGTGCAAGGCTCCTTCCTGTGACCTCCCCTATGCAATGGGAATAGGTGGGTGGACTTGCTCAGGTGTGGATAGCACAGGTGGGAGAAGGTCATCCGGGAGGTGCTGGCCACAGCGTGCAGGGAGCTGAATGGATGATTCTGTGGGTTTTCATAGTGTGGGTGTGTGAGCGTGTGTGTGTGTGTGTGTGTGTCTGAATGCAGATGTTAATCCAGCAGAGGTTTGGATACAGAAATTTATACACATTGACTTGCATATGTGGATTTTTCTGTGGCTTTTTCCTTCATCATTCATGTGTCCTGCCCTATTGCCATTTCACTTAAGATTCCTGTCAGTTCAGATCAAATCAACAATAAAAGACACTTCATTGGATGTAGTCATTCAAAATCTAACTCCACTTTGTGAATTTAAACCCTTTAATTCCAAAAATACTTGTCAGTCTTCATTCATCTAGAATTCCTGGATCCAGGGCTGTAGAGGATGGTTGGTTTTCCAAAGCGGCTCCGGCCAGAATGACTGACACAGGATTTCAGGGCACAGAGGGAACTATTTAGGAGGAGATCCACAGCCCAGGCTCAGAGTCACAACTCGACTTAGACATGATTGTTGTCGGAGAGAGAAAATTTCAGGAAGAGTGACAGGTCACTCATCACTAGAATTTTCAGGGTAGTTGGGGCTTTGGAGGACAGGGGTGTGGGATGGGCAAGGTCTGCTCTTCCTCCAGGTAGACCCTCTTTCCTGAAACAAACCCCCAACACACACAGATACTCAAAGAATACACACATCCATACATAAAGGAATGATTATAAATGCTGTATTAGAAAGTCAAATGGTTTTCCACATGTATTCATACCTCATTAGGTCTGGTGTCAATGTATTTTAACTTTTTGAAGCAAGTGACACATATTTATTTTACGTTATAAAAGAGAAGAGGATACTTTCTCTACATGTGTGTGGATTCCTCAGGATAGGGAAACCACCAGCTATGCCTGAGCATCCTCTATTAAATAAGCAAAGGTAGAGTCATCAGATCCTGCCACATCAGTTAAACAACAGTTGAGCAAGAAGCGTATTCTATATCCGATTTGAAAATTCCCAAATAGGATTCGGTGCATTTAACAGAAATTAGGAGGACGGTGGGCGTTCCGGCTTCCGATAAATGCATCCGTATCTACTGTTGGATTTGAACTAAGGTATTGTCATCCTCTAACCCTGTTCCTCTGCACATCATAAACTCAAAATTGATTCATCACAATACTTGTATTTTCATAATTACTTACTGAATATATTAGGCTTTGTGTATGTACCAACTCCCCGAGGAACCTGAGATAATTGATTATTGTTATCGCAAGAATAAATATATTTAAAAATTCAGTGAGCTCAACTGTGTAAAACACTGGCAAAATTACAATTGCAAAGAAATAAGATAGTGAAGGGGCAAGATTGTCGAAAACTGGGGACCTCCGCTCAGCTGGATCCTTGATGGTAGGTAGATGCTATCCGATCGTTGTGAAAAGGTAGGAATCCCACCTGACGTTTAATAAAAGAATTGCTGGAACTCTTCAGTAGAAAAGCGACCACCCTCTGCAAGGTGGGAGATGCGAGACGTGAATCCAAAGTGATATATCAGAAGGTGAATGGCGGGCGGGCAGTTTACGCACCCCAGAATCGGGAAAGGGAAGGGCCACAGAGCCCACATTGCAATCTGCCTTGGCAATCTGATCCGGTGAGACACAACCTTGCCTGAAATGAGCTCAGGTGGTGAAATGGGCAGACACTACTCTGGACACAGTGTCTCAGAATTCTCAGAGTCCCAGAAAGAATGGGGGTGCCCACGGGGGTGGAGTTCCCAAGCCTTGGGGTGTGGACACTGGTCATGGCCAACAAGAGTGCAAGGTGCCTCACAGCTCAGTTGGCCCTAAAACTGGAACCACTTTGCCTAATCGGCTGACCACTCTCCACATGGGAATCCTGCAAAGGACAGGGAAGTGGGGACCCTGCCCCTTCCCCTGGGAGAGGCAGAGAGTGTAGGTGCACCCCCGGGGGACAGGTCTCAGTGCAGAGACCCTGGAAGGAACAGTAACAGGGCAACCCTCTCTCTTCTGGCAGACTGGTCTGGGCACCCACCACAGGCGTCTGCAGCATCTGGCACACCCCAGTGACTCCTGCTTGGCCCTGAGTGCTTACTGAAGAGCGGGACCCTGATCTTTCTGCTCTCAGGCTGGAGATCAGATTCCAGCCATTTCGTGTTGGTCTCCTAAAGAGGCACAGGGGGCTTTCAGGGAACAAAGCCACGCAGGAAAACCAGAAAGAGCTCACAGTGAGCCCAGCCCCGAGTCAAGGGGACGTGTAACCCGGACCAGGAACAGACCCTGAGCATCAGTGCAGCAGGCCCCTCCCCCGGGAGATCAGCTCCCAAGATGCCATGAACACCATGTGTATGGACATCAAAGGGCTGCGTATTCCAGGTGTGGGACAACACAGTATAGAGAATTTGACTGTTCATCTAATGATTCCTATATCTGCAGTTTAAAATTCCGTGATGCTTTTTTGTCTTTTTCCCCTTTTCCACTGGTTTCGTGTTTTCTCAACTCTTTGATTTTAAGACATTTGGTAACTTCAATTTTTTACACTCATATTTTATAGATACATTCTTTATGTTTGGTTCTTGTCACTGGAATGAATTTTATTGTTCTCCATATATAAGTTTTGCTTCTTGACAATTTGAGATTTAGTGTCTCAGGCTCATGGTATATCCATAACCTATGCCAGCTTGTCCAGATAACTCTGTCTTCCTCCATATCTGGATGAGAGTGGATTTTCCATTGGGAAGATAGATTTGGTCTGCTTTGCTTTGGTTTGGTGTTTTGATGGCAGGGAAGCAAAGACACGTGAGGTGACTAGAGGGGAGAGCACAGGCCTGCTCAGACCTTCTTCCGCTAGCCTTTCTCCCTGGTCTCCCTGGGCACATGGACCAAATCCCCTTCAAGCACATGAAGTGCCAGTACTGCTGGAGAGCCCAGCCTGAAGACCCTTTGCTCAAGCCTGCCTGCATCCTCACCCCTGTGCCCTACACACCTGCAGGTCCAAGGATCCTTAGGCTACTTCACTAGCTCCAATCCCGACATCCCCTGTGAGGATAGGCCTTCCTACCCTTGGACCCCTGGGATCCTCATAGGCTTCCAGAAAGTAGGGAATATTTCTGTTGTGGCATGCATCCCTTGAGTGCCCAGGAAGCTGCATTTTCCTCTGAAGCCATGAGGCAGCAATAGGGCAGCTTTCATGGAATGAGACAGGGGCCTGAGGCTCCAGGGACCAGAATCTGACCCGGGTCACATAATGATTGCATGAATGGGAGTTACTTAGGGCTTGAGGGTGGGAGAAGGATCCCACACCGTGGCTTCTCTACTGCCCTCTGACTTTTAAAAGCCTAGTGTGCACATCGAGGAGCTCCTCTACCCTCCATATGCACAGAGAGAGGGAACACCCTTGAACAGGAGCTCTGGAGTGAGGAAAGAGCAGTCAGTTGTTTTTCCTAAAAAAGAAATCCTCACGACACAACTATGGATGTGCTTTGGTTTGGTTTCGTTTGGGTTGGTTTGGTTTTGCCGAGTTTCATTTGGTTTGGTATCACATGGTGTTGTATTGTTTCCATTGGCCCACTTCAGAGATATGCCTGAGAACGAGGGACAGAGAGAGAAAGACAGACAGTCAGAGGGAACTACCCAGTCCTGGGTCCTGTGCTATTTGGACCATTACATGCCCACTAGTCAAACTTTGCCTTCTTAGGAAATCATCTGGAGAGAGATAAATCTCCATGCTCAGGCCTCTGAAAGGAAGCATCATTACCCAACATTGAAGTGGGTTTCAGGATATATAAAGAATGAAACTGTCAACTCATCCCATTACAGACCATGTGCGACCGCGGCCCCATGTGGAGCACATGGCACCCATACTGGATGCTCAGGGATCCACATTGCCTGGCTAGTACTTCACGCAGAACACTGGGTGTGCAGGAGACCCTCAATGTCTACGTATCCCCTGAACCTATCAAGGAGCATGAGAGGCAGCAGGCTGTGGACCCAGGATTCCCATGCAAAGGAGCTGAGCAAGTGCTGATTCCCCATATCAGTCCAGGAGGGGCCACGTCCTCAGGTCCGCAGTCACCCCCTCAGGGTGCTTGGGGTGGAGGATAATGTCCGAGGCCAGGAGCTGGCTCATTCGCTCTCAGTGTCTTCTGAGGATGAGGACACCTGTAGGTCACCGTGGAGGACACTCCAGGGGCCACAGACACAGGCTCCGTCCGACAGG
Organism: Canis lupus baileyi; assembly: GCF_048164855.1. NCBI lineage: Eukaryota > Metazoa > Chordata > Mammalia > Carnivora > Canidae > Canis > Canis lupus. The sequence continues at coordinate 6,183,697 of NC_132852.1, read as the reverse complement.
TGGGGGGCAGGAGGGCCCTGAGCAGGGCCTGGCTTCTCGGGAGGAAGGAATGAGGGAGCTGCGAGGAACCGGGAGCTCCAGCAGCTTCTGTTCAATCTGGTGAAGACCATTCTCAGGGGCTGAGTGGGGGCCCGCGCAGAGGGCGGCCGTGGGGGCTCGGTGCACGGCTGCAGCGTTCCCAGGTGAGGTGTGGCAGGTGTGGGATGGGGGCCCTTGCTTGGATGGAGGGCAGGTGTCTTCCTGGTCTGCGGGGGCTGGGCTGTGCATCCATGGGCACGTCTGCTTCCTGGAGGACACAGACTCCCCAATATCCCTAGAGGGGCTTCCTCAATGATCCTGCAGGTGTGCTGGGAGGGCCTCCATCCCGGTTTTTTTCGGGAGTTCTGGGACCTGTCTAGGGGCATCTGGGCACATTTCTTGCCTGGAGTCTGGAGGGGCATTTGGGAATTGTCTGCCAATGCTTTGCTGACAGCGGGACGGGTGTTCTCCTCAGGATACTTGGGTGGTGCCTGGGTGTGTCCCAGCCCATGGCCTTTGGAGCCAGCCTGGGGACCCTCAAGGGAGACTATGCAGGGCCTCTTGGCTCTCTGCTGCACAACCAGGCTGTCAGCCCTGACACAGGGTTGGCGAGCCGGCAGAGGGGTGTCAGTGATCGGCACTTGCTGGGCACCTCGAGGTCCACCAGGTGGGCTGAGGCTAACTTTAGGGCTTCTGAGATGAGAGGTGGAATGGGACGGGAGTCTTATGTCAGGGGGCTGAGTACGTGGTTCCATCAGCAGGGCAGGCTCAGGGATAGAAGGCCTCCTGCTGGTGTAGACGGGCATCGGCATGTGTGGACACTGTGGGAAAAGAGAACACACAGGACTCCATGAGTTTGGCCCCGGCACCAAGGCAAAATGAACATTCAGGAAAGAAAGAAAGAAACCAACAAATGGCCAGGACCCTAGTAACCACCCCCTCCCCCGGAACAGGGAAAGAAAGAGTTGGGATCTGTTGACCTAGGAGTAGGGAATCTGGCTGCAGGGCTCGTCCAGAACAAAGGCCTGACAGGATGCTGTTGATGCCCTTGAGACTTGGGGGGGACACGCAAAGTTCTGCCTCACAGCGATGCTTCCTCCATTGGACCAGCGCTTCCATCCTCTCTGCTCATGAGGAGATAGGAGTCCTGCTGCTGGAGAGTCATGGTGGGAGCTCCTGAGTGGGGATGGGCAGTGTGGGATGATGTGTCACAAAGGACAGCGGCCTGTTCTTCTCTGAGGTTGGTATGTGCTCCAGGAGTGCCCGCCAATGACCTTCACACGTCAAACAGCCAGTATTCACACACATAGAAGGTGGGAGGCAACATCATGGGCACCAAGGGAAAACTGGGTGCAAATCCACCCTACTCAACTGCCACTGGTCAGAGAGGAAGTGGAGCCCCGCTTCCACCAGGAGGCCCATGGAGCCCAGGGAGTCCCCAAGGGCACAGCCCGGGAAGCAGCGCACACTCACCCTCACATAGTCACAAGATTCCGTGTCTTCCTTCCAGGTGCGCTTCTGCCCCTCCTGGGGTCTCCTGGGGAACCTGTGGAGCAGGCCCTTCCTCTGCTCGGCTTCTTGCCTGCACGAGAAATCAAAGCAGGGAAAGGAGTAGGAACTCCCTTCCCTGGCTTCCAGCCGGACACCTGCTTGGGGCTTGGGCCAACCTGGTCCTTTCCGTCCTCAGCCAATCTACGCCCACCTCTGCCCCTCGTCCTAACTACTGGGAGCTGAACAGGTCGTCCAGGCAGTTTCTTACATACAGAGTCTGAAAGGGTCTGCCTTGGCATGTGCCAAGCTCCATACATTCACTGGTGCAGGGACACTGCTCCAGCCACAAACCCCACACCAAATCAGCAGGGACAGCTCCATCACCCAAATGTGGCCCCTCTTAGCCTGGGAGCTCCTCTGGCTGCCTCGCCCAGCCTGGCTCTGCCCACAGCCGCCCTGCACACTGTGCATGCACACGGACTCGGGGTCTGTCGTATCAGCCCTGGCGTTTGGGTCACAAGCCCCATTCCTCACCTTCATCTCCCTGCCTTCTCCCTCTCAGCCTGGTTCAACAGCCCAGCCTGGTGCCGCTGGTCCCGCTGACTCCCCGGCTCCACATTCTCCTTCAGCCTCCTGGAGCCCAAGGCAAGGGGAAGGAAGGTTGCACCCCAGTGTGTTACCGGGCATCTGGTGCTTGGTGCCTTGTGTTCAAGGTCCCGCAGTCTTGTACAGGTAAAATGAGGCATATAAACACTGGATTTAGGATATAGACTCTTGTAGGAAAGGGAGTTTCAAAGGAATGTTTCCCAAAAACATTAAACCAGTGAGGGAATTCCTGTTGTGGTGGACCCGGGCCACACCAAGGCAGAAACTGGTATTCATCAAAACATTCACAATCTTTGTAGATTGGAATCATAGTCCCGAGAGATAGAAGTGGAGAAGCCAAGCAATGGATGCCATATTCCCAAATAATTGGTTTCAGCTACAAACATTCTGCTGGTGAGGAGAACGAGTTGCTATGTGATACCTGAGCTCCTTTGGGAGAGTGATCTTCCCTGTCCTAGAGCACTAACGTCTAACACTCCTTGGCTCCCTTGGGGTTACTCAAAGGAAAGGACATTCAAAAAGGTTTCCTCTGAACATAGAAACTCTGAACAAATTCTGTTGAGAAAGGTGCAGGGACAGTTGAGGTGGTTGAGAATAATCTGAAAGTTGCCTGTTGTGGGAGGCAAGAATAGGAGCTGGGCTGACCTGAATGGTCTCTGTCAGGGAGGGACCACACCCAAATCCCGTAATCCAATCAAGCAATTAGAGTGGATTAGAGGACTTTGTGCCTTATCCCAGGGCCCAAAAGCCATAAAGGTGGAGGTGAGGTTCACTATCTGACATTTGGAAACTGGCACAGTGAGAGGAGCATCCCTTTGCGACCCGAAGCTCCTGGTTGAATGTATCTTGTGGACACTGTTTCTGCAGACATGGAGGCTGCCCACCTCCACCCCTCAGAGGAGCCTCAGTTCAGCGCCTCTCCCAAACCCCAGTCATGCTGGTCAAGGAGAGGCGGTGCTGAAGTCCACGGAGGACCCTCTGTGCCCGAGACGACATCCCCTGCATCAAAGACACTCTCCTCCCCGACTGACCCGTTGGCTCCCGCATCAGCAGGACTGCCTCCCACCAAGATGCCTCTGAGTTGGAAGAGCCTTTCCCAGGTGGGAGCCGGGCTTCAGAACATGGGCAACACTTGCTATGTGAATGCGACCCTACAGTGTCTGACCTACACAGAGCCCCTCGCCAGCTACATGCTGTCCCAGCAGCACGGGACCACCTGTAGGAGGCAGACATCCTGCATGCTGTGTACCCTGCAGGCTCACCTGACGCGGGTTCTCTGCCATCCTGGACGTGTGCTCCGGCCCCTGCCACTCCTGCTCGCCGCCTTCCACAGACACAAGCAGGAAGATGCCCATGAGTATCTCATGTTCATTCTGGATGCAATGCAGCAAGCATGCTTGCCTGAGGACAAGCTCTCAGACCGTGAGCGTCCTCAGGACAGCACCCTCATCCAGCAACTCTTTGGGGGGTACTGGAGGTCTCAAATCCAGTGTCTCCACTGCCAAGGCATTTCGAGCACTCTGGAACCTTACCTGGACATCAGCCTGGACATCGGGGATGCTCACAGCGTCAGCCAAGCTTTGGAGCAGTTGGTGAAGCCCGAACTGCTGGAAGGTGAAAATGCCTACCATTGTAGTAAGTGTCTGGAGAAGGTGCCTGCGTCCAAGGTGTTGACTTTGCACACTTCCCCGAAGGTCCTCATCCTGGTCTTGAGACGATTCTCAGACTTGACAGGCAACAAAATGACTAAGGAGGTGCAATATCCTGAGCGCCTTGACATGCAACACTACCTGTCTGAGCAGAGGGCAGGACCCTTGGTTTATGTGCTCTATGCCGTGCTGGTGCACGCTGGGAGGAGTTGCCACAGCGGACATTACTTCTGTTTCGTAAAGGCAGGAAATGGCCAGTGGTATAAAATGGATGATGCTAAGGTCAGCGCCTGTGATGTGACTTGCGCGCTGCGCCAACCTGCCTATGTCCTCTTTTATATGCAGAAGACTGATCTGGAGAGAGACCTTGGGAGGGAGTCAGTCGAGGAGGGAGGACTCGCATCTCCCGAGGCAGACCCCACAGTGGTGGGTGAGGCCTCAGGAGAGCCGGCAACGGATCCCTCCGTGAACCTTCCTGCGTTGGAGGAGCGTGGGGAAGAGACCTCAAGGCAACAAATGACATTAGACCAGTGGAGATGCCTCCAAGAATGCAACCGCCCTAAGCCTGAACTTAATGTCAGGAGAAGAGAAATTGCTCTTCCTGCGAATGCAGTCATCCTTCACCACTCCAAATACAGACCTGAGATGCCGAAGAATCATCCTCAGCAGACCGTCGACCTGCTCACCACTGCGGCTGGGATGCTCCCACCTCAGGTGGCCGGGGACGTGGCCAAAGTCCCGCGTGTGCCAGGGAGAGCCCGACCTACCAAGAGGATGAGCAAGAAGGGACAGAGGTCTGGGGAAGCAGTCCAGGGATGTGTCTCCTAACTTTGGTGCACATGGGCGCACACACCCACACACACAGCGTCACTCACACACTCCAAACCCGAACACAGACCCATACTGGAAATATTTTGTGTTGTGTGAAGTGTGTGTTCTGTATGTATGGAAGAACCATCTATCTGGTGTGTTCATGGGATATGGCCTTCAACTGAAACTAGGAGACACTGATATTTAAACCTGGGTCTTTGTCATGATCTTATATTGGGATAGTGTGGATTTCATATGGGGTCAATCCAGGAACCTGCCTCTCCTTCAGCCTTGTGGAGAGTGGGGGCCACTTGCAGGTGAGAGGCAGTGAGCAGTCAGGGTTGAGAGTGGATATGATGCTGAGGACCTGGGGTTGAAGTCAGTATGTTTGACCCTCTCATCATGCTCCCCACTTCCCAATGCTTTTCTTCTATTTATATTGAAAGAATTTTGTCTGAACACATAAGTATGTATTGGGTCTTGCTAGCGATGTGTCTTGGTCAATGCTTGGAAATTGTAGGAAGGAAATTAAGTGCTTACTTTTGGGGCAATAACTGCATCCAGACCTGATTGAACCACAGTGATTTTATTATGTTCCCATAACTCTCTCCCACATTAAGACTGAAGAGAAGCAAACTAACAAGGACTCTTATTCCAAAGGGAAATGCCCAGCCTCCCACTGAACATAACTTTTTATGACTATTTTGCTACCATCTGCTCTGTGGCACCTCCTGACCCAGAAGCAGAGGACTCTGGATTTCAGACCAGTTCAAATTCAAATTTGGACCTGGGTTGATACCTCTGGAAAACAGTGCCAAGTTCATGAATCTAGCAAAAGCTTTTTGAGGTCAGGTTATAGGTGTTCTGTGTTATCATTTCATTTCTTACAGAGGAGTTTGACAAGTTCTTTGTTGAATGGAAATTATTGCATGACCAGCAAACGCCTCTGAGTGTGACCGTAGATGTGCAGTTGTAACATCACATCATAATGTTATTTTCACTCTGTATTCAAACTTGGACATGCACCCTTACTGGAGAGTAAGGGACAATAGGATCTGTGCAGAAGAAATCACGCTTTTTTTTAGATTTTCATGTAACAAAAACAGATTAGAGATATAAAGTGTCAGGGTTTCTTTCATGTCTGGAAATTGTGTTTCTTTTGACCATTACAGTTTACTGTGTCATAAAAAGTGAGGGAACCTGTGTGCATGTCTTGCCAAGAGTTCCGTAAGAGGACCTGCAGGTATCCCCGTCCTCTGAAGACTGTCATAGGGAATGAGACAGCTCATGGACTCGGGGACTTGTCCTCCACAGCAGAGGACCCTGAGGAGGTGTCTGTGGGAATGAGGATATGTCTCCACCTGGACTGTTGTGGTGAACCAGCAATTCCTCCGCTGAACTGGATGGAAACGGTCAAGTCCACCACGTGCTGAGTGTCCTGCTTTTGTGCGCCTACACATACACTCCCCCCACTACACAGATGCTACAGTTTTTCGTTAGGTAAATCTATAGGACTGTCAAAGCGTGCTTCCCAATCCGGAATGTCAAGTTTGTCTTAGTGAAATCCATTTTCTAACAAATGTAGGGAAATCATCCTGGCAATTTGTAACTTGGTTGTAAACAGAAATTAACAAGTTAATCTGAAATTGTTTTATAAATGTCTGAATTTCTGATTTAGAAAAAGATCCCATCCAGAGTTCTGCAAATTACACCATGTTTTCTCCTAGAAGACATTTTCTGTACTTGTTGATATTATTTCTCTGAAATTGTTATGCAGAATATTGCATCTGCTTTGTTTGTTTTTGCTCTAAAATGTTATTACGAAGTTGTGTGGTTTTTTATTCTTAATAAAAAATTCCCACATATGATTTGGTGTGCAGGCTTTTTCTCCCCAGTATTTCAGAACCTTGAAACAGTTGTTTTATTTCCAGGCTGACTCCTCACAGAGGCTTCTTTGCCTGCTTCCCCTGAGTGGAATTCCACAGCCACCTCTAGGTCACCTGCAGCTCAAATTCATATCCTCCCCCCATGGGAATTTCTCACTCCTACTCACTGGCTCAATATAGGGGAAGCGCCAGCAGCCATTTAAGAAGAAATGCAATGGGACATAGGGACATTATTCTTCAGGGTCTCTTCAATTATGAGAGCTCTGACCAGGAAGATGCTTGTATGAGAAATTAAGGGGGAGGAGTAGATTGAACCAGAAGCACACCATCTCTGCCCAAGGCTAGCAGAGACCCCTAGGAGGGATGACGGGAGATGGTTGGATAGCACACTGTGGGGACAGTGGAGGCTGGGCAGTCAGCAGATGGATTCTCTGGTTAGGTGTCTGGACGTCAATGCTCATCCTGTCCAGGTATCCATTAGTCAATCGAGGGGTGTCTCTCTATATCAAGATCTATTAGTCATGAGGACAGACCAAAGAATCTGCAGAGCGACCCACAGAACAGATTCACGAGTTCTTTTTTTTTAAAGATTTATTTATTCATTCATTCATTTATTTATGATAGACAGAGAGGGGGGCAGAGACACTGGAGGAGGGAGAAGCAGGCTCCGTGCCCGGAGCCTGACGTGGGACTCGATCCCGGGTTTCCAGGATCATGCCCTGGGCCAAAGGCAGGCGCCAAACCGCTGAGCCACCCAGAGATCCCCAGATTCATGAGTTCTTTCCTGGGAAACTGGAATTGCCAATCCTGGATGGAGTTCTAGGTGGACCTCATACCTGTTTCCAGGCTACAATGTGTTGAGTCCTGGCTCCATCAACCTGCGGCAAGATTTCAGGCTGGAATTGTTTTCACAATAGAAATCTGGGCTGAAACTGGGTTTTGGGGACAGCCCCAAGGCTAGATTCCATGGCAGTATATGGAGGTTTAATCTGGGAGGCCACATCCAATCAATGATCTGTGAGCTTGACAAGGAGGGTAGGTTCCTGGCCATGGTGGGTGAATGTAAGCAGAAGGATTACCTGACTCCCCTTCCTGAGCTTTTCTGTTGTCCAGCAGGAGAAAACAAAGTCAGGACTTTTCACAGGAGATATCCTAGGGCATGTGTCTCGTGGCAGGTTTGAGCTCAGGCAGGAGACAGGAAACAGCTTCTAGGGAGATTGTCTCCTCCTGTGAGGTGTGCATCATCCCATTACCAGCTGCTCCAATAGAAGACACCACAGATGGACCACATCTTAGCTCTGCCTCTCCACTTCATAGAAATCAAGCACAGTAAAGGCATGGAGATGAGAACAATCCATTCCACGGTGATATTATTAAAAGTGCTCATTTTAATGGGAAAAGAACCCCACCCCTGTGGTGATAAGGGGACATAAAATACATTAGCCTCCTGTTACCAGAGGGTCAGATGAGAAGGTTTCAATACAGTGTTTTAGTTTCCTTAGAAGAAGCCATTGCATTCACTCTTCTGGCAGTGGACCGAGCTAATCCTGTCTTCAGAGTGTAGGGATAGAGGAACATTCCTCAGCATCTTAAAAGCCATCTACGGAAACAGCTCAGCAAACATCATTCTCAATGGGGAAACACTGGGAGCCTTTCCCCTAAGATCAGGAACAAGGCAGGGATGGCCACTCTCACCCCTGCTATTCAACATAAGATACCTAGGAATCAACCTACCCAAAGAGGTAAAGGATCTATACCCTAAAAACTACAGAACACTTTTAAGGAAATGGAGGGAGACACAAAGAGATGGAAAAATATTCCAAGCTCAAGGATTGGAAGAAGTAATATTATGAAAATGTCAAGGGTACCCAGGGCGATTCACACATTTAATGCAATCCCTATCAAAACACTGAGGACTTTCTTTAGAGGTTTGGAACAAATGATCTTAAGATTTGTGTGGAAATAGAAAAGACCCTGAATAGCCAGGGGAATATTAAAAAGAAAACCATAGCTGTCTTTAAAATTTTTAGTGATACTGTGTGTGATACACGATTTGGAATATATATGGAATCAATACATTTTGTTGCATTAGGGATTTTTCCATTTGGAGACATCTCAGTAAATCAGTTCCACGTGGTGGCTCTAACATGTTGGGGCTCACATGTCAGCGATCACACAGAAGCAAAGAATTGAAGGACACATGGAACCTGAAGACTCCATAAGCAAGGGAGGGAACTCGGGGAGAGAATGGAATTTTAAGAAATCCCTCACGGAGGAAGAGCATGGAGTGAAGACACTCTGGGTGCACAGACGGGAGACGGTGGTGGATAAGGAAGAGCCCCGCCGTCAGGAGGGAATCCGATGCTGCCAATTCCTTCCAATGTGGCTGCTTTTGCCCTTGGAGTGTCCTAGATAATGTCTGCTTGAGGGCCTTGCTGTCTCATGCTTCTTACCTGGAAATGAAAAATAACGCCAGACATGTGGGTCTCAGGAATGTGGGAGGGAGCCCCGAATCCAGCAGCACGGCCACTGGGGAGTCTCCTTGAGAATCTCTCTCCCTCTCTTTGTCGGGCCCCCTCTCTCCCGCTACTCTGTGGTCTCTCTCTGGTCTCTCCCTGTCTCAAACAAATAAACAAATAAATCTTAAACAGAAACAAACAATGAAACGTGTTCATGTCTTGGCATCTATGTCCCCACATCCAAGTCGATTAGATCCAGGGAGCCCGGTGTTACTCAGTATTTCAGGGTGTGGGAAGCACTGAGTCCTTTGCACTTTGCTACACTGACCTCCTCTCTCGTGTCCGATCCACCTCCCAACTCAGAGACATTTTCAAGATTTTTCCAACAATGTGGTTTGGTTTTGGGGTCTGCCGTGCACAGTCTGGATCCCTGCTCAGTGAGAGGCTCCATCTCACTCTCCAACTGGCACAGATCTATCCGCTTAGCTCTCTATCTCAATCTGTCTGATGAATAAATAAAAATTTTAAAAACCCTGATATTTTCTCTACAAAATTCAAACTGTCACATTATTTTTCTAATAACTGTGATTCGTGAATGTTATAATTCATTCTTAAAGGAAATAATGGAAACATTAAATGCATGTATATGTCACCAAAGTTTAAAACAGCATGAGAATGGCCTCCCAAATCATAAGAATCTGTATAATCACGCATTAATTACCTTTCAACAATGCATTAGTCAATCTTGCCCCTAAGAAATATAATTGTTACATAGCACCCATTAGTTAACCTCAAAACCCACATTCATTCAGTGGAGAATGTCTTTCTGAGGTGTCACCCAAGGACCAATATTGGAGTGGAAGTGATCTGAAATCCTGTGCCCACCTCTTCCTTGTCAGGAGATTGTTACACAGACGGATGACTGCCAAGTGTTCTGGACAGGTTAGAGTTGCTGGGATATGGAGCAATTCCCTGTGGGAGATGGGTCCTTGCCAGGCACCTTCTCTTCAGTCAAAGGTGGGGGTGGATTGTGAAGGGGCTGTGATTCAATCAACATGATCTAATCAGGCAGGATGCGTTTAACTCCTGAAATATAAGCATTTCATTGCCTCTTTGCATTTCCAAATATTATCAAACGCCGGGTTTATAGGTTAACTTCTCAATATATATTTTGTGCCCATAATTTCCTGAAAAGAAGTCTGTCGCCATACAAGGCTGTAGGTCATTGACTTACACGGTAGTTTGTCATTTCTTTGTGTAGGTGCTCTGGGTTTTCAAATCGGTGCTGGTTGTATATGACCAAAAACATTGCTGCCAACACTCCACCCACGCTGGTTTGGACAAATGGTCTTTCAATATAAAGAGAAGATAAGCAATGGGATGAGGGATGCATGAGGACACGGTCAGACATGCTCACACTGACCCCAGGTCCTCAGCATCATTTCCACACTCAAAGCTGGCTGCTCACTGCTTCTAATCCTGCCACCTTCAAGTGGCCCCATTTTTCCCCAAGGCTGAAGGAGGGGAGGATTCACCCAATGTGCTTCCAACTGTGCTAAATCCATCTATTACTAATATCCATAACCTATACCAGCTTGCTCAGATAACTCTGTCTTCCATATCTGGATGAGAGTGGATTTTGCTTTGGGAAGATAGGTTTGGCTCTGTTTGGTTGGGTTTGCTTTGGTTTGGTTTGGTGTTTTGATGGCAGGGAAGCAAAAGACATGTAAGGTGACTAGAGGGGGAGAACAGGCCTGCTCAGACCTTCTTCCGCTAGCCTTTCTCTCTGGACTCCCTGTGCACATGGAAGGAATCCTCTCAATTGCACATGAAGTCCCAATTCTGCTGGAGAGCCCAGCATTAAAGCCCTATGCTCAAGCCTGCCTGCATCCTCACCCTTGCGCCCTATATTCCTGCAAGTCCAAGAATTCTTAGGCTACTTTGCTAGTTCCAATCCCAGCATCCCCTCATGATGATAGGCCTTCGCACCCTTGGACCTCTGGGATCTTCTGAGGCTTCCAGAAAGTAGGGAACATTTCTATTACTGCACACATCCCATGAGTGCCCAGGAAGCTGCATTTTCCTCAGAAGCCATGAGATAGCAATAGGGCGGCATCCATGGGATGAGACATGGGCTTGAGGCTCAAGGGGCCAGACTCTGACCTGGGTCACATAATGATTGCCTGAATGGGAGTTACTTAGGGGTTGGGGGTGGGAGAAGGATCACACACTGTGGCTTTTCTACTGCATTCTGACTTTTTAAACCCTAGTGTGCTCATAGAGGAGCTCTTCTACCTCCACCTACAGGCATCTGCACAGACAGAGGGAACACCCTTAAACAGATGCTTTGGAGTGAGAAAAGAGCAGTCAGTTGTTTTCCAAAAAAAAGAAATTCTCTAAATACAAGTATGGAGGTGCTTGGTGTGGTTTGGTTTCATTTGGCATGGTGTTGTATTGTTTTTTCCCATGGGCCCATATCAGAGATAACCCTGAGAAAGAGAGACAGAGAGAGAATGAGATAGATAGATAGATAGATAGATAGATAGATAGATAGATAGATAGAGACTGTGGCCTTGGTCTCGTGCTATTTGGACGACTTGTCAACCATTGCCTCCTTAGGAAATCATCAGGAGGGTAAAAAATCTCCTTGCCTAGGTCTCAGAAAGGAGGCATCATGATCCAACATTAAAGATGGATCCAGAATATGTATAGAGGGAAACCACCCACTCATCCCATTAAAGACCAACCTGTGACCCAGGGCCCATACAGTACACAGGGCTCCCTCACAGGGTGCACAGGGTCAATGTTCCCTATGCAGTACTTCACCAAGGAGACTGGGTGTGCAGGAGACCCTCAAAGTCTACATATCCCCCAAAACTATCACGCTGTTGTCTCCTCTCAGTTAATTAAGGCTGGAGGAATTAAATTAACTATAGAGAGTTTCAGAATTGCTGAGATTAAAAAAACCCAGAAACCAAATCAAATGAAACACATGCACGCTATTCATCAGTGGTAACATTTTATTAAGGGAAATAAAACACTACACACGATTCTAAATTATGGCTGAGAATAATCGAAATGCGCAGATGAAATATTGCCCATCACAGTGCCCACAAAGCTACCACCACAGTCTAGAAAACTCATCTCAGGAGAAAACACAGTGTCCATTTGCAGAGCCCACAGGGGCTGTTCGCAGCTGAAAACCCAAATGCAGACATGTGTATGCCAATGAGAGCTTAAAGTCTGAGTTTCTATTTCCATTGGAGTGACAAGTGCTCATTCGAAATTCCCTCCACTTCTTGGAGAATCTATTTGCTGAAGAGAAAATTGACATTCCAGAGGGAAGAGTAGCCTTCTCCACAGCACACGGATTTCCCTAAAAAAAGGGCATTGTGTGCCTTTGGGGTTCAGTGTCTGTGCACGGCCCCAGGAGCATGAGAGGAAGCAGGCTGTGGACCCGGAAATTCCCATGCAAAGCAGCTGAGCAAGTGTTGATTCCCCACATGAGTCCAGGAGGGGCCACGTCCTCAGGTCCGCAGTCACCCCGTCAGGGTGCAGTGGGGTGGAGGACAATGTCCGAGGCTAGGAGCTGGCTCATTCGCTCTCAGTGTCTTCTGAGGATGAGGACACCGGTAGGTCACCGTGGAGGACACTCCAGGGGCCACAGACACAGGCTCCGTCCGACATGTGGGGGGCAGGGGGGCCCTGAGCAGGGCCTGGCTTCTCGGGAGGAAGGAATGAGGGAGCTGCGAGGAACCGGGAGCTCCAGCAACTTCTGTCCATCTGGTGAAGACCATTCTCAGGGGCTGAGTGGGGGCCCACGCAGAGGGCGGCCGTGGGGGCTCGGTGCACGGCTGCAGCATCTCCATGTGAGGTGTGGCAGGTTTGGGCTGGGGGCTCTTGCTTGGCCGGAGTGCAGGTGTCTTCCTGGGCTGCCGGGGCCTGGCTGTGCATCCACAGGCACGTCTGCTTCCTGGAGGACACAGACTCCCAGAAATCCCCAAAGAGACTTCCTTTATGATCCCGGAGGTGTGCTGGCTGGGGCTCCATCACGGTTTCTTTCAGGGGTTCTGGGACCTGTCTAGGGGCATCTGGGCTCATTTCTTGCCTGGAGTCTGGAGGGGCATTTGGGAATTGTCTGCCAATGCGTTGCTGACAGCGGGACGGGTGTTCTCCTGAGGATACTTGGGTGGTGCCTGGGTGTGTCCCAGCCCATGGCCCTGGGAGCCAGCCTGGGGACCCTCGAGGGAGACTCTGCAGGGCCTCTTGGTTCTCTGCTGCACAACCAGGCTGTCAGCCCTGACACAGGGTTGGCGAGCCGGCAGAGGGGTGTCAGCGATCGGCACTTCCTGGGCACTAGGACTTCCACCAGGTGGGCTGAGGCTAACTTGAGGGCTTCTGAGACGAGAGGTGGAATGGGACCGGAGTCTTATGTCAGGGGGCTGAGTACGTGGTTCCATCGGCAGGGCAGGCTCAGGGATAGAAGGCCTCCTCTTGGTGTAGACGAGCATCGGCATGTGTGGACACTGTGGGAAAAGAGAACACACGGGACTCCATGAGTTTGGTCCCGGCACCAAGGCAAAATGAACATTCAGGAAAGAAACCAACAAACGCCCACGACCTTAGTAACCACCCCCTACCCCGGAACAGGGAAAGAAAGAGTTGGGATCTGTTGACCTAGGAGTAGGGAATCTGGCTGCAGGGCTCGTCCAAACAAAGGCCTGACAGGATGCTGTTGATGTCCTTGAGACATGGGGGGGACACGCAAAGTCCTGCCTTACAGCGATGCTTCCTCCATTGGACCAGCGCTTCCATCCTCTCTGCTCATGAGGAGATAGGAGTCCTGCTGCTGGAGAGTCATGGTGGGAGCTCCTGAGTGGGGATGGGCAGTGTGGGATGATGTGTCACAAAGGACAGCGGCCTGTTCTTCTCTGAGGTTGGTATGTGCTCCAGGAGTGCCCGCCAATGACCTTCACACGTCAAACAGCCAGTGTTCGCCCAAATACCAGGCATAAGGCAACATCATGGGCATAAGGGAAAAAAGTGTGCAAATCCACGCTGCTCAACTGCCATTGGTCAGAGAGGAAGTGGAGCCCCGCCTCCCCCAGGAGGCCCATGGAGCCCAGCGAGTCCAGAAGGGCACAGCCCGGGACGCAGCGCACTCTCACCCTCACATAGTCACAAGATTCCGTGTCTTCCTTCCAGGTGCGCTTCTGCCCCTCCCGGGGTCTCCTGGGGAACCTGTGGAGCAGGGCCTTCCTCTGCTCGGCTTCCTGCCTGCACCAGAAATGAAGGCATAGAAAGGAGAAGGAACTCCCTTCCCTGGATTCCAGCCGGACACCTGCTCGGGGCTTGGGCCACCTGGTCCTTTCCCTCCGCAGCCACTCTACGCCCACCTCTGCCCCTCATCCTAACTATCGGGAGCTGAACAGGTCGTCCAGGCAGTTTCTTACATTCAGAGTCTGAAAGGGTCTGCCTTGGCATGTGCCAAGCTCCATACATTCACTGGTGCAGGGACATTTGTCCAGCCTCAAACCCCACACCAAATCAGCAGGGACAGCTCCATCACCCAAATGTGGACCCTGTTAGTCTGGGAGCTCCTCTGCCTGCCTCGCCCAGCCTGGCTCTGCCCGCAGCCGCCCTGCACACTGTGCATGCACACGGACTCGGGGTCTGTCGTATCAGCCCTGGCATCGGGTCACAAGCCCCATTCCTCACCTTCGTCTCCCTGCCTTCTCCCTCTCAGCCTGGTTCAACAGCCCAGCCTGGTGTCTTGGGTCCCAATGACTCCCCGGCTCCACATTCTCCTTCAGCCTCCTGGAGCCCAAGGCCACGGGAACGAGGGTCGTGCTCAGTGTTTTATGGGGCATCTGGTGCTTGATGCCTTGTGTCCAATGGCGCCACAGTCCCTGCACTTCACCTGTGGGAGGAAGGGGCAACGGTCAGTGCATCCACTCAAATGCCAGTGAATCTGTCAAGCACACGAATGGGACGCCATCCTCATGGAGTGGCACATGGGATGAGGACAGGGGACATCGTATCTGCTAGTGAGGTGTCAGTATAGTGAAGACCTCTGGATGCTTACTCCCCATCCCGTGGAAGGAAGGAAAGGGGAAGAGGGATTGGAGGTGTCAGGTTGAGGACAGTTGGAAACATCATTAAGACTCGGGACAAACACAAGGCTCGATCTGATCTTATGGTGCCCTGGGGCTGATGCTCAGAGCCTCTGAGTGTCCCAGTGTGTAGCCTGGGGGATTTCCTGCCCATGTCACGATGGACAACTGAGTCTGGGCCACGATCTTCTGGGAGCCTAGCCTGTCTCAAGACTCCTGGCAGAGCTCCTGCTTCAAAACCCATGCCAGCCTCCCCACTCACCCTGGGATCCTCCTCCTCTGGACTGGGAACTCTGAGGGCCAGTCCTGCTATCTGTGGCCTCTTGCCTTTCTGGGGTCTCAAGGGACTGTCGGGCCCAAGGTGGGCATGACCAGCCGCCATCAGTCCCACCTTCTGGAGGGACAAGTCAGTCTGCTTCAGGGATGGGTTTCGGGTAGCCTGAGGGAAAAGAAACAAGAGAGTCCTATTCACCTGACCTAGGCGTCCTCACTGTACCATCTTCCCAAGAGGCCTTAGTGAGCTTCAGGACAGTGGTGCCAAACACATTTCCCCCTGTCACTTCTCTTTCCTCCTTCCTGCCTACGCTCTCCTGGCCAAGCCACATCCCCGCTCTGAGGAAGGCCGCCCTTAAGGAAGGACTCTTGTTGACACTATCATTAAGTCTCTCCAAATCCCCTGTGGGAACAAAACCAGGGACGGGACCTCTCCCGATTGAGGTCCAGTGGGATGCACCATGGAACACGCAAAGGGCAAAAGCGTCAGGAAAGTGGGCTTCCCTCTCTCATATCTGAATGCCCCTTGTGACTCCAGAGGAAGCCATAGTTAAGTCCAAATTCATTGGGAAAACACATTCTTCTCTACTCGATGGGAAGCTGCCCATCTGAACACTTCCATTCCATGTGTTCGTGGCAGTGCCCCCAATTAACTGCCATTGAAGGTTTGGGAGGTGAATTTCTTTTCACCTTGGGAACCAGGTAATTCTTCTATTGAAAAAAAGGTCAATTATTTATGGGACAGTGAGTGTGTGTGTGTGTGTGTGTGTATGAGGGAGAGTGATCACCTGAGCTGTAGGAAGGACAGAGGGAGAAGCAGACACTCAGTTATCAGAAACCCAGTGAGGGCCTGGATCCATCTCCAGAGCCTGAGATCACAACCCGACCCAAGTCAGTCCCTGAAAAAACGGAGCTGCCCAGGCGCCCTGATCCTGTGTCTTCTCTAGGTCTGCAGGGCCCAGTGAGACATTTACAGGCCTTCTGTCCCTGCTTGTCCACCACCCCACACCAATGTGACACCTGAGGCCCCATTCCACTGGCATTGGAACCTCCGGGTGTCCAGGGCATTCACAGCCATGCCTTGGCTCAGTCTCTGTCCTCAGAACATGTTAGACCAGAAAGAGTCCTTAACCCGTGGAGGAAGGGCCTATCCCTCCATCATTTCCTCACTGTCCCATTGCTCTGTCAGGGAAGGTCGGACCAGTGGCCCGAAAACTCACCTGAAGTGCACTTGTGGTCCTCACGCCCATCAGGAGAGGCTGAGAAAGGTCCTGGACAGACTCCGCTGCAGGAGACTGGGTGTCCCGTGGGAGAGAGGGATGGTCAGTAATGGCCACTTCTGTGCTCCCGGACTTTTATACTGCCCCAAGGTCACGTGACATTTCAGCCACTTCAAAGACATCCACCTAATCCTCTTAGCTGCTGCAGGGATTGAGCCAATCAGCAGCTTCAACAGGCTAATGTCCTCATGAGAGCGATTTCTATGACTCCGTGTGTGTGCCTGTGTGTGTGTGTCTCTGTGAATGGAGGTGTGAGTCCATGTGGATTTGGTGGAGATTGGAATTTCTGCAAGTGAAATTATATTGGTACATTTTAGCATGGGAATTAGCCTCAGGACTCATGTTTTCTGAACTATTGGTATTTTACCAACACTTCTGCTGAATTTAGACCTAATGGTATTAAAAATGGGGTCAGGGTTTGAGGTTATTCAAGATGTTATATCCATTTTGTCAACTAACTTTCAGTTAAAAACTGAAATATCATAAAGAGCAAGATCTTCCAATCGGCTATAATTGCTTGATTGGATTAAGGGATTTGGGTGTGGTCCCTTTCTCATAGAGACCTTTCAGGCCAGCCCAGGTCCTAATCTTGACTCTCTCATCAGACAGCACCTTCAGGTCTTTCTCAACCTCCCTAACTGCCCCTGCTCATTTCTGAACCGAATTTGATCAGTTTCTATGTTCAATGGATATCTCTATGAATGTCCTTTTTCTTCCTCAGTAACCTCAAGCGAGCCAAGGAGTGTTAGTCGTCAGTGCTCTAGGACAGGGAAGATCACTCTCCCAAAGGAGCGCAGGTATCACATAGGAACTCGTTCTCCTCACCAGCCAGAATGTTTGTAGCTGTAACCAATTATTTGGGAATATGGCATCCATTGATTGGCTTCTACACTTCCATCTCTCTGGACTATGATCCCAATCTACAAAGATTGTGAAGGTTTTGATGAATACCAGTTTCTGTCTAGGTGTGGCCCGGGTCCACCACAAGAAAAATTCTCTGGCTGGTTTTATGCTTTTGGGAAACATTCCTTTGAAACTCCCTTTCCTACAAGAGTCTCTATCCTTAATCCAGTGTTTATATGCCTCATTTTAACTGTTCCTCAGGGAATTCCACCCCAATATCCTTTATATTCTCTTGATTCAGTTGGAATATGTTGTAGGCTTGTGCCTTTTTCCACATTGTGGGCTTGGCAGGTGTAGATGCAGGTAGGAGGGCACCTGGTTAGCTTGTGGTTTGAAAGTGTCATTATGGCTTCTTCCGCCCACAGAATTGGTAGTGTCTGCTGAAACATTTTTGAGTCGTCACGACAATTCATTCCTACTTGTGACCATGATCCTTTGCATTGGGAAAGGAGGCATCTTTGTGCAGGATAGAATAGTGAAGAATAATGAAGTATAGGAAATTGTATAAGTCTAGGAAAGGTTGAAACCTAAGTCTATTTGTCTTCTTTACTGACCAGAGGCCAAGAGAAACAGGAACATTTTGACAGGCCTTGGTCAGTGACTGGGCTTCACAAGCCCTGGGGCCCTGGTGAATTCTTGATGTTCACTTGTCATCCCTGGACACTAAGAGAATAAAAGTGTCATCTCTGAAGCCACCATGTTTTAGGATATTGATTCTGTACCCATGGAGTTCAATAAAAGCTTGTGTAGGATGTTCTATATGATATCTCCATTTTTACCTGAAAGTTTTAATCCCTGAGCCTAACCTGCCAATGAAGACACATACTGAGACCCCTGATGAGACTGTCCAGTCCCATTCCACATCTCCTCTGAGTAGCCCTAAAGTTAGCCTCAGCCCACCTGGTGGACGTCCTGGTGCCCAGGAAGTGCCGATCGCTGACACCCCACAGCCAGCTCGCCAACCCTGTGTCAGGGCTGACAGCCTGGGTGTGCAGCAGAGTCTCCCTCGAGGGGCTCCAGGCTGGCTCCCAGGGCCATGGGTTAGGACACACCCAGGCACCACCAAAGTATCCTGAGGAGAACACCCGTCCCGCTGTCAGGAACGAATTGGCAGACAATTCCCAAATGCCCCTCCATACTCCAGGCAAGAAATGTGCCCAGATGCCCCTAGACAGGACCCAGAACCCCCAAAAGAAAGCGCGGTGGAGCCCCAGCTAGCACACACGCAGGAGCATCCAGGGAGCCCCTGTGGGGAATTCAGGGAATCTGTGTTCTCCAGGAAGCAGTCACGCCTGTGGATGCACAGCCGGGCCCCCGCAGCCCAGGAAGACACCTGCCCTCTGGCCAAGCAAGAGCCCCCAGCCCACACCTGCCACACGTCACCTGGAGATGCTGCAGCCATGCACCGAGCCCCCTCGGCCGCCCTCTGCGCGGGCCCCCACTCAGCCCCTGAGAATGGTCTTCACCAGATTGGACAGAAGCTGCTGGAGCTCCCGGTTCCTCGCAGCTCCCTCATCCTTCCTCCTGAGAAGCCAGGACCTGCTCAGGGCCCTCCTGCCACCCACCTGTTGGACGGAGCCTGTGTCTGTGGCCCCTGGAGTGTCCTCCACAGTGACCTACAGGTGTCCTCATCCTCAGAAGACACTGATAGTGAATGAGGCAGCTCCTGGCCTCAGACATTGTCCTCCACCCCACTGCCACCTGACGGGGTGACTGAAGACCTCAGGACGTGGCCCCTCCTGGACTCATGTGGGGAATCAGCCATTGCTCAGCTGCATTGTGTGGAAATTCCCGGGTCTACAGTGTGCTGCCTCTCATGCTCCTGGAGCCATGCACCCACCCCCAAAACACACCTTGTACTTTCCTTAGGGAAATCCATGCACTATGACAAAGGCTACTCTTCCATGTAGAATGTCAATTTTATCTTCTGCAAATAGATTCTCAGCCCTCGCGGCGGCTCCCTGCAGGATGCATGTCCCCTCGTCCCACCTCAGGGTGCAGGGGCCTTGGCCGGGAATGGGCATCTGATCGCCCTGATGAAGTCCAGCCGGACGGAGTTGCTGGAGCACAAAGTCCGACAACTGCTGCTCGCCTTGCAGCGCAGAGATGTCATCTCCATTTGCAGCTTCTTAGACGACTATCGTGGATTCGCCACCACGGACAAGGTGCTGGACCTGCTGTCCACCGAGTGAGCACCTGCCCCTCCGCAGCCCAGGGCTGGGCCACCTGCTGCTGGGGAGGCTGGGGATGGTGTGAGCTTCCCGGCCTCGGGCTGCTCCCCCACCTGGAGCAGGGTAACCCAGGGCCTAGCAGGTCCTGGAGGGCAGCCCCGGGGCCTGGCCTGTGGCGGGTCGGCCAGAGGGGCTCTGCCTGTGCTCAGCAGCCATCCTCCTCACTTGTGAGGAGACTTGTGCCTCCTCCACCCATCACCAGGGGCCTGAGCTGGCCTGTTTCCCCATTGAAAGGGAGGTTTGAGAGTCCATCGGGGGTCTGTGTCCTGGGGCAACCAGACCGGGGGACCCCGGGGTGCCTCAGGCCCACTAGGATATGGGCCATGGGCCTGGCTGGAGCCCTTTCATGCTCAAGCCTTCAGGAGTCCCCAGCAGGTGCGGGCGATCCTCTGGGAGCTGCCCGTGGCCCCACGAACAGAGGTGACGGCTCCCGGGGCTCCAGCCTAGTCGGGGTGAGAGGGTGACAGCCCCCATGATGAGAAGTCACGTCCCCAGCACAATTCATGGGATGCCCCCGCCCTCCTCTAGGTATGGGTGCATCGTAGATGCGTGGGGTAACAATGACATGGTCCTGCAGCGCTGGAAAATGTGAGTGACTCCGGCTCCTGCAGGAGGGCCTTCCCTCTCCAGGAGGGCAGCGAGGGGGCTGTGGGGTGGGGAGGCTGCACCCTCACCCCACACATCTGCAATTCCCGTGACAGGGTAAAGGTCTAAGGCCCCTTCTGGAAAAGAGCACAGGAGAGCAGTGGATGGAATGCGGGCTTGGTGGGAGGCATTGGGACCCCTAAGGAGTCCTTCTCCATGCCCCCCAACCCTCTCTCTGCCCCACACCTGGGGCCAGAGCAGAGGGGGTGGGAAGCATTGCACTCCCCAATCTGGTAGCACCTGGACCCGGGGGCACAGCAGGTGCTCAGGAGGGCTGGTGGGGGCTCCCGGACCAGGCGGCCCCCGCCCCGTGGGAGATGGGAGATTAGAGTCAGTGGAAGGACACCCCCAGGGCCCCCTCGGGAGTGAGGCAGCCCAGAGCCACAGGAGGGAAGTTGGCGGTCCTGGGCAGTTCCTGGCAAGCCCTGGCAGGACACAGAGCCCGAGCCCTCCTGGCTTGGACCTACCCAGAAGACAGTGTGTGCAGTGAGGGCAATGACAGGCCAGATGCCCCCCGTCCCCGTACGCCTGCCGGTGGACTCAAGGGGCAGGTGGGCAGGGACCAGGCTGATGAGGGAGCCCCGCTTCTCCAGGAGAGATGGTGATGGTCACCCCGCTGGGCCTGGGCTCCCCGCACAGAGGCTGCATCCCAGCCCCTTCTCGGGGAGCAGGCCTGTGGCAGGCAGGTCCGCCAGGTGGCAAGGGGACGAGGATCAGGACTTGCCTCCAACATCCTGCAAGGGATGCCGGGTCCCTGGGTCCTGCAGGGCTTCCTCAGGACACCTGTGAGTGATGGTGCCCTGTCTTCTGACACCTGTGCCCTCCTGTCCCTCCCCAGGGCCATCTCCTGCATGCTGGAAATATGGCTGGATTATTTCCGGGATGAATTTTGTCAGCTCCCAGAATTTCCCTGCCTGAGGATGATTCTGGAATTCATGAGGCAGCGCATGCCAGGCTCGGACGTGAAACTCCATGCCCGGCGTTACCTCCAGCAATTCAGACGCCTCAAGCAGCGGAGCCAGAGGGGGTGGCTGAGCGGGAACAGGGGGTGCCCGGCGGATCCAGCCTCTATGCAGCTGGGCCGGGAGCAGGGGGTGGGCTCACACCCCACCCCACGGGCTGTGGGCTGGGGACACCTCCCAGGGCTCTTGCCCCCACACATGTGGAGCAGTGGGAAGAGTGGCCTTGATTTGGGAGGAACGTGGACAGTCTGCCCTGATGGTGATACTTTGTCTTCTTGGAGCTACAGCTTTGGACCGAGCAAAACACCCTGAACCCGCTCTGGAGTGTGCCCTAGCTCTGACCGTGGGGCCTACTGCCCCGTCGGGGCCTGAAGGGATCGAGGCCATTCTGGCTGCTGGGGCTGAGGGCTTGGCCTGCGCTGAGGCACCCACTGGGGAGGCAAAGTCGTCACTGGTCTAGTTCACTGCTCCGCCCTGCAGCAGCCCCCTGCACCCCTGGGAGCCTGGAGGAGGAGCAGGTGCCACCCCTGCTCTCGAGGTCATGGATGTGCCCGAGCAGCCTCCTAACTCGATGGAGCAACCAGCCATAGGACCGAAGCAACCCTGTGAACCACCTCGGGAGCCCGCCCCAGCTCCGACTGTGGGGCCTGCTGAAGCTTCAGGGTGATGGAGCTGGTCCTGGCTGCTGGAGCTGAGGACTTGGTCAAAGCCGAGATGCTGGCTCCTGAGTTTAAGGTAGTGCAGATGCTGGTCGAACCTATGATTCCCTGCCCTGATGAGGAAGAGCCACCTGCACCCGCGGCCACCCCAGAGGAGTAGGCCCAGGAGCCTGCAATTGGGGTCCCCAGAGTGTCAGAGCCACCACCTGCCTCCGGAACAACCTGCTTCGACCCCTGAGCAGCCCCCTGGTCACCTCGGGAGCCCGTCCCAGCTCCTGCCACGGGGCTCGTGGTGGCTATAGCCCAATGGAGCCTTCCCCTCCCTGTCATTGCATTGTTACTCTATTTTATGATTTTCGTAAACCTTTTGTAAGGGCTTATATATTTTATTTGTAATAAGGGATAAGTTAACCTGGTACAAAATTTACTCTGATGCTTCTGAATTTCACATCGTGGTACTTTAGGTCCATTCACAGTGTTGCAAGCCCCCTGGCCCAGGGCGCCGAGGGACACAGCCGAGGATCCGTTGCTCCCCCGGGACAGGCAGAGGCCGGGAGGACCCAGGACAGCCAGGTCACTCCTGCTGCCAGGCCCAGAGCTGTGCAGGTCAGCAGCCCCGCCCTGGAGCACCCAGGCCCTGCACACTGGGGGCTGTTGTAGTTACTGCGGGAGCTGACTCCAGGGCTGCACAGCTGGCTGCCTGCACTGTTGTTGTCCCTCCTGGTGTCACCCTGTACCTGGGACTGAGCAGGGGGCTCACAGGATAAACTCCCACTGAGCCGTACACCTGGCAGAAGGCGGGGCAGCTCCCCAGGTACACACACCTGAGAATCAGCACAGCAGGACCCTCCCCCAGAAGAATTGCTAGAAGGTAAGGGGAAAAGCCAGTTATTGACCAAGCAGCACTGGAAAGTTCCAGGGGAAGTGGAGGGATTTACAGTATATAGAATCAAGATTTGTGGTTTCCTGCCTTGTTAATTTTCCCCATTCTCACTGGTGTGAGGTGGGATCTCATGGTGGTTTTGATTTGTATTTCCCTGATGGCAAGTGATGCGGAGCATTGTCTCATGTGCGTGTTGGCCATGTCTATGTCTTCCTCTGTGAGATTTCTCTTCATGTCTTTTGCCCATTTCATGATTGGATTGTTTGTTTCTTTGCTGTTGAGTTTAATAAGTTCTTTATAGATCTTGGATACTAGCCCTTTATCTGATACGTCATTTGCAAATATCTTCTCCCATTCTGTAGGTTGTCTTTTAGTTTTGTCGACTGTTTCCTTTGCTGTGCAGAAGCTTCTTATCTCCATGAAGTCCCAATAGTTCATTTTTGCTTTTGTTTCTCTTGCCTTCATGGACGTATCTTGCAAGAATTTGCTTTGGCCAAGTTCAAAAAGGGTGTTGCCTGTGTTCTCCTCTAGGATTTTTGATGGAATCTTGTCTCACATTTAGATCTTTCATCCATTTTGAGTTTATCCTTGTGTATGGTGCAAGAGAGTGGTCTAGTTTCATTCTTCTGCATGTGGATGTCCAATTTTCCCAGCACCATTTATTGAAGAGACTGTCTTTTTTCCAGTGGATAGTCTTCCCTGCTTTGTCGAATATTAGTTTACCATAAAGTTGAGGGTCCACTTCTGGATTCTCTATTCTGTTCAGACTTTTTGGTAAAACTAGAATCTGCATTCACAGCTTTCATATTTGTATCTTTACCTAAATTCACTAGAGATGGGTTCCTTCTGCAAACACTTGCTTCTCCTATTATAAAAAGAAAGGGAAGTGTAGCAGCCTCGAGGGAAATGCTACTGTTAACCCATCACCAAAGAAGAGGATCTTTATCACATAAGCAAAATAGTAGCCCCAGAATGGCCTAGAACAAATCTATGCACAGAGGAAAATAAATTCTCAAATGGTAAGTCAGGAACGTTTGGGGGAACACTCATGGATGGGTCTTTTCTCCCCTCTTTTTTATAACCTTTGTCTAATGCATGCCTCAAGGATAGTCACTCTCGAAGATCAAATATTCCATTCACTTTCCAGGTGAAAGCCTTCATTCATTCAAATCTTTCAAAATAAATTGATTGCATATTTATTATGTACCAGGCACCGTTTAAGCAAACAAAACAGATAAGGGTCACAGCCTCATGGATCTCACATACTAGTCAGAGAGTCAGATAATAAGCAAATAAAATAAAGTTCAATTTTTACACAATCAAAAATGCCCTGAAGGGTCTCTCATTTTCCAATACACACAATCATTATAATTGACAAGCTGACTGCACGATATGTTGAATCTAACTGGGTAAGATAAGGAAATCATTATTCTCAGTATGAAACTAAAAAGATCTACTTTTTTTTTATTACCATGGTGTGAATCAGTGACCCAATTAAACATCTAACTCCCAAAGCACACCTGTCATCACCAGTGCATTAAATAACAAGGACAAGAATCCATTTTAAGTGCAATTTCTTCCATGTCTGGAGCACTTTTTAGAATGCTTTCATAAAGCAGTGTCTTATTCTTCTGAAATAATTACATTCTCTCAGGCATTGGATTCATAATCTACTCGTAGCCTAAAAATCCACATTTGAATTTGATCATGGTTTTTTGAAGAAATTAAAAGACTTAGGCACTGCAAAGAATTTTACTTTAAGCAAACCAGGGGTTGGGTACCCTGACGTTGGCCACAGAACCTGACACAGGAAGAATACAAATGTATTTTTGTGCCCATCTCCCCACATGCGCCCAGCACTGTGCAATTTACAGGCATGATTGCATGAAATCTTGCAACAACGCTGTAAAGCAAGTGGTGATATCTCAATTTAATAGTTGAAGAGAAAGAGTCTACATGGCTTTCTCAAGACTGTGTTGCTAGTAAGTGATGTGGCTCGGGGCGCTTGAGGCAGAAATTCATGCTCCCTCTCTATATCCCTTTTTTTTCTTGGGCATATCACATCTGGGATTGGTATCTGTATCCCATGTGAGCACGAATTATCAACTTTAGTGTGTTCTTTTAAAAATATGGTAGTGTGTTTCATGAGTTGGTATTTGTTGAACCCAGGGAATGTTGTGCAGAACTACATGATCTACTGACAAAAAAAAAAAAAAATATATATATATATATATATATATATATATATATATATATATATATATTCCTTGACTTCTTCATATATAGCACTTTTCTGTGAATGCATTTCTCAAGGTTTAAATCTGGAAAATACAATTCCGAACAATTGGGCGTGTGTATCAGTGCTAAAGACTTGGCTGCTTGACAGTCCCCGTCGCATGACCATCAGCACCGGCGGGCTTCTGGACCTTGGCCCCTTCCCAGGCCCTGGGAACGCATGTTCCCACATGGCCCACCTGTATTCTTTCTGGGATTGTGTAATATTTACGTAACACTGTATGAAGATTTATAGAAGCAAGTAGACATGTGCCCACTTTTCACTCCCCTCCACTGAATGAAGGCAAGTTTCCAGGTCTTTTATTGTCCCTTGAGCAGCATCAAATATTTCTTGCCATGTTTCTTACCCGGTCATTAATACTCTTATTGCAAACATGCCTGGAGGCGATGTCGAATCCCCTTGCAATTGCATCTCTCTCTGTGAGAATTCTTTTGCTTGCACCTGCTTTGTTTTGACATGTACATTTTCCTTTGGGAGCCATATTCAAGAAAAACTAGAAAATCCTAGGTTTAAAAATATTGCCTCAAGTCCCCTGTACAATGCTGCCTGCCTTTCACTCTATATCCAAAGGTAGATCTATAATGTTCTTAATGCTTGTCACTGGCTCAGGGGTTCTTTTTTTTTATTTTTTATTTTTTTTTTATTTATTTATTTATGATAGTCACAGAGAGAGAAAGAGAGGCAGAGACACAGGCAGAGAGAAGCAGGCTCCATGCACCGGGAGCCCGACGTGGGAATCGATCCTGGGTCTCCAGGATCGCGCCCTAGGCCAAAGGCAGGCGCCAAACCGCTGCGCCACCCAGGGATCCCTCAGGGGTTCTTGTAAGAAAGCCCCGAGGCACACATCTAAAACTCTACGCTCTGTGTTTTTCTGTTTGTAAGTCACACATCACACTAAGGAGCTGGATGACCCAACCATTCCTCATCTGTTTCCAGTGAAATA
This sequence comes from Canis lupus baileyi, assembly GCF_048164855.1. NCBI lineage: Eukaryota > Metazoa > Chordata > Mammalia > Carnivora > Canidae > Canis > Canis lupus. The sequence continues at coordinate 6,157,590 of NC_132852.1, read as the reverse complement.
CTTGGGGGTGCCTGGCAAAATGGCAGGTGTCATTTCCCAGAAAACCTTACATTTCACAACATACATAACACTATTTTAATATTAATTCTTGATGATTTACCTCCTAAATTTTGAACAAAAGGAGTATTATTTTGGATGCTTTTATGTAAGCCATTTTTCCTATATATCGCGGAATTGTGACTTCATTTCTTAAAGTAGTTTTGTTTCTGGATCTATCCGAGGGAGAAAAAGAGCAGGAAGTGCTTTCTAGAGTAAATGCCAGTGCTCCCTGGAATCTGCCGTTAAATAAGGCACTTTGGAAGGACAGCACACTTACGGCGGGTTGTGAGGTTTTGTGTTAAAACTCGTAAATTCTCTACCCACAAACGTAGGAGACAAAGGTTTTCAAGCTTTACAAGCTCATTTTGATTTTTGTAATGTAGTTTGAAGGAATCTTTTCTGGAACAGCATTCTACGCTCCCATCTTCCCAACACACACACAGTGCCTATCCAATAGGAATATATTTTACATCTCTGTTCTTTTCTTTGTTAGGGGACATAACTGCTAGTTTCTGGGGAAAAAATGATACACAAATGTTTGTGAACAGACCCCCTGTCATCTATCACAATGCTTGCTCTTCATCCCAGAGAAATTACCTGGAGAACTTGATGCCAATGAATTGCATATCTGAGGTATAATTCGTCCCATATCTTTGGGAAATTCAGAGAACTGAGACTTCACTTTTTTTTCTATCAAGAACAGATCTTGTCTTACATGAATGCTGTGATCTTAAATACTTCAACATTCCATGATGATGTGAAGCATCCATTTTATATATTTTCAGGGATATCGGTGTCTTTTGGGGGATCACCCAGTTAAATGCAACTCATAACAACTTAATTCTTGGGATATCACACTTTATCACATGCATTCTCTGCGATTTATATTAATCTAGCTACAAGAAAGGAGACAATAATCATCGGATTGCTTAGGGTTAGATTCATAAGAAATCTGCCCATTTTCTTGCTCTAATATTTTCTTTTACTTAATGATGAGACTGGGGCTTGGGTATACTGCAAATTTTCATAATTCGCTCACAGTACAAACACAGTCTAGAATTTGTATAGACAAAGTCACTGACACTAGGGAGGGGGTGTCCAATATTTGGTGTCTGGTTAGGGCAGTACATTGGTCTGTGCCAGCATCCATGTTCAGAGACTCGAAGCATCTTCATGCTCCCTGACTAACTTGGGAGCACACGGGGACCAGGTGACAAATGAATTTCTGACTAAATCTGTCTGTAACGGGCCCACTCAGTCCACAGACCCACCCCATGGCTATGTCTTCAGTTCTTTTTTTTTTTAAACAAACACCCTTGTCTTATTCTTTTTTTTTTAATTTTTTATTTATTTATGATAGTCACAGAGAGAGAGGCGCAGAGACACAGGCAGAGGGAGAAGCAGGCTCCATGCACCGGGAGCCCGATGTGGGACTCGATCCCGGGTCTCCAGGATCACGCCCTGGGCCAAAGGCAGGTGCCAAACCACTGCGCCACCCAGGGATCCCCTGTCTTCAGTTCTTAAATGAGTAAGTAGAGTGGGCATGTCTGAATGTGTCACCGGTCCCATACCGGGGCCTCATCTAGTGGCTGAGAAGCTGTCGTATACACATGGTCACATGGAAGCCTCTGAAACTGCCCCCGTCCCCATGTGGCCAAGACCTCACATCAGCGGCAATACCCCATCTCTTGGGGATTAGGAGCCACCCTTACAAACATAAAGGGTCTGGAGGTGGTGCCCGTCATCTCAACATTTCAGTTGCCAGTCAGTGTCCTGCGAAGCCCATGTTGGCCATGGAGGGTGAAAAGAGGCTTCTCACCACTTCATCAGACATCAGTGTCCATGCCTGAGGCTGTGGCCTTAGCAGAGTGGGTAAACACTGGTTAGCTGGTGACAATCAGAAAAGGGATCAGAACAAGTTCATATCCACATGGATTAAACCCCCCCCCCACACACACACAGAAAAAACAGGGTACATTTAGAGCTTGGCCCCAAGGCTGGGTTAAATATCCTACCCTCTGCCATAATATCCTCCAGAGAGGCCTGAATTATCTGAACATCCTGCTGATACCACGTTAATCCACTAAATCGGTGGCATCGTGCTAATGTATCATGTACCCGCGCAGAGACAGATGTGTTCCGTGTGATGGGGATGTCCTCCGTGCACGTTCAGAGTCCCACCATGTTATGTGAAATATTTAGATGCAGCTCGGGGGGGGGGGATGCTGAAACACATTATCAAAATTAAGGGAGAAATCACTGATCACACAGCTCCCATCACAAAGAAGGCTCAACACTGCCTGGGACGGTCAATCCCATGTGCCAACCTGGGTAGGCTAGAGTGACCAGCTGACCAGTCAAACCCCAGGCCAGATGCTCTGACGAGGGTATATTTCAGATAAGATTAATGTTCAGAAACATTTGAACTCAAATGTTCAGTCAACTTTGAGGACCTTTCATACTATGGGTGAGCTCCGCCCAATCAGTCTAAGGTCTTACGAGTAAGATCTTTTTGGATTTCCCAAAGTAGCGGGAATTCTGTCCCAATTTCCATCCTTCTAAAGAATCCTGACTCATCCGGTGCCTCGTAGGCCAGGCTGTGGCCACAGTGTGCTCTACACCTGAGAATACCGCTTCAGTTCAGACAGCAGTTGACTCCCAAGGTGGTTGGTCTAAGGGGGCTCCAAACAGGAAGGATCCTGCTGTGGTCCCAGGTGAAGGTTTGAGCTACAGTGACACGTGGGCCATAGGACCCGGCACGTTCTAGTTCTGGAGATATCAGTGATGAATTAGTGTGAGCCCCATTGAGGAGCCCACAACGTGGATGCTTCGGGCTGTGGATCAAGCGCATGCTGTCCTCTATGAGCATGTACGTCTTTTGTAGAACAACTCCCGATGTGCTACTGAGTCTTGATAGGGACAGAGCACCTGTCCCACAGGCAAAAAGTAACCATATGGCCACTGCTACTCTCTGTGAACTAGGCTATCATGTACCCATTCAACCATCAGTGTGGGTGGTCCAGAAACAATCTATTGCAAGATGGAAGGTGAGCATTAAGCAAATCATAGGTTAAGTCTCACACATAGGTAACGAGTGGCCCCATGTCACCCATCACTAACTGCACTCGGCCTGCCAGTCAGCATACACCCATATGGGTGATCCTTTGTGACGAGCTGACATGGGAGGAAAAAGCTTGAGCTTGGCTCACGATGGGCCAGCTCAGTATTTGGCTGTGAGTTAGAAGTGAATGTCAGTTCACAAATGAATGACAGCCCAGCCCAGAGAAGGTACTACCAGAGAGTGGTAAGGCTACCTTGCTTCAAGCAGGGCACCTGGTGGGCCACACATGTGGAAATAGAAGTAGCCTCAGGTTGGACTGTATAGAGAGATGTGATCTGCGTTGAAGGGCTTGGCTAACATATCCTGGGATGAGAAGGAGAACGGTCAGGAGGGTGGGAACAGGAAATCTTGGTGTAGACATGGTGGCGGTCATATGGGATAAACCTAGAAGGTAGAGATCTTTGCATTGCACGGCATGCCCCCCAGAAAGCATCCACCCCAGCAGAAGCACTAGGCAACAAGGTGGACAAAATTACTTATGACAACATCTGGCCTTTATCACTGGCCACACAAGTGCTGGCATGAGGGTCACATGAGGTGAGCCTGCTGGCAAGAAAGGACACTGTGTGTGAGACTCACCTAGCAAAGGGCACGTAGCTGCTGAAACTATGGAATTCCCAGCTTGCCAGTGACAGAGTCGATCCTAAGAAGCATTTCTTTAGGAGACCACCCACCCGCTGGTGGTAAACTGATTAAATCAATCCCCTTTTACATCAGAAGGGAAAAGCAGTCCATCCTGATTAGAAATGATATGTATTGTGCATGTGAATTTACCTTTCTCACCTTCAGGGGCTTAGCCATCTCCACTCTGTGAGGGGCTTTGGAATATTTGTTCCTCCATTACAAGAATGGACTAACATTAATTCAATTAACTCAGTAACATTAACTCAGGGAGGACCCATTTTACAACAAGAGAGGGGAATGGGTCCTGCCCAGTACATCCACTGTTCTGATCACAAGCCATACCATCCCAGAAACAGCTGGCCTGTGGAAGCATCAGGAGGAGCTGGTAATGTGACAGGTGATACCATCCACCAGGAGCCTAAACTGTACAAAGATGGGACACCAGGCTCCAGGAAGAAGTGCACATTTTAGTGCCATGTCTCCAACAAGAACATGATAAGAGTCTTGGCCAAGGTGCAAATGGAGGGGTTCCTCGCTGTCACCCCCAGGGACCCACTTAGGGAGTCTGACCTCCTGTCCCTGAAACTCTGGGCTTTGTAGGTTTGGAGGTCTTCATTAAGAGAGAACACTTCACGCAGGGGCTCACGAGAAGAAAGTTCACCTTAGATTCTGTGCCAATGGAGCTGCGGACAAGAAGAATCTCTCTTCTAGCAGGTATAATAATGGCCTGAGACCAAGGGGAAGATAGGGGGATGTTGTCACCGAGTGGCATGCAGGTGACACACTTGGATGTGTCTAGGTGCCCATTGCCAACACTGGATGGTGAATGAACACGCACAGCAGCCTCGGCCTCAGCAGCACATACCCTCAGGGATGAGAGTCTGGCTCATGCTAACGAGCCAACAGGTGCCAGTTGAAGATGAGGAGCCTACAGTGGACGGTGGGAGTGGGAGATACCCAGAGTGGCTGCCAAATCAGCCTCTCTCTGGAGTTGGGGGGCTGCTCCTGTACCCTAGAATGCCCCCCGCCATGTTCCTCTTAGACAGGGCCTTTCACTGGGATCTTAGTGGGGCTTCTCTCAGGACAGGAAGGACTTTCTTCCAGGGGAACAAACCTTGTCATATGTGCCACTCATACCCTTGAGGATAAAGATGTATCTCCCGTTACTGGCAGTGCTTTCTAGCAGATGGCCCTGCAGGTATCACCTCACCCGAAACCACCACCTGTCCCAGACCGTGCCCCCACCTGAAGCAGCTACGTCCAGGAATGACCAGCAGGGATCTGAAGAAACTGGCTGAGATGACCCAGCCTGGGCCGCCACTGAAGGGGTGCTGTCCAGACCCCTAGGGCATTGTCAGCCCTCCACAGCCCCGACCTCTGCTGGCCCGGCTCTTGCACCGTCTCTGCCTCCAGATGTACTGACCTGAATGCACAGTAGGAAATGTTTGTACAGTAGTCCCTACATCAGAGGCTACGACTTCAAACTCCCATTTTCTTTTTTTTAATGTATGGGTTTTGTTTGTTTGTTTGTTGTTTGGTTTGCTCTTTAATACCTAGAGTAAAATATAAGTACCAAAATAAAGTAGAAAGAGTCTAGTAGAAAAAGAAAAAAAAATAGTTTAATATCTTTTTCTTAATTCCACATTTTGGCCTATTCCAATCCATTCTTGCTCCAAGTAGGTTCGTGCAAGATCTTTACCAAGGTAGATCCTGAGTTTATCGATATTAAAAGTGATAATCTATTATTTTAAATTGTCACATCCTTCTTAAAATAAAAGCATCATCATTCATTCGTGTTCCGAATCACTTGTATGAGAACGAGGTAATTTTCGCTCTTCTATGCTAAGTCATTCCATGAAAAATCATGACAAAATCACTTGTCCAAGGAGTAACATATTCAGCAGTTTTAAATGATGATAAACTATGAAAAGGTAAAAACCAGATGCTCTATAATATGCATGTTTATACCCACAAATAAATCTAAATGCATGAGTAGACTCTCAGCCGCTTTCTGAAGAGCTGTCCTTAAAAGGCTGTTTTCTCATTAGATCTAAGATTTCTCTTGTGTTGAGTTAAGAGACATGGCTACTCATGACCAAATGTGCATGCCTAGGGTCCCTTTGCACTTTAATAAAATTGGCCATTTAAATGGAAATATATCAAAGGAGAACATTATAAAGGATTTCACTCACACTTTTTTTTTCAAATAATATCCCATTTACACCACCACATATCCAAAACCTTCTGTTAAAATTAGAAGTGTAATAGTTGAGTCCATTAATGAAGAGCTTTGTCTTCTGAGGGCTGTCAGGATAAGTAAAATAACAGTAGGCATAGAAGACATACAGGCTTGATGAAGTCTCCTTTATAATCCGTGAGCTACGGTCTTGCAACCTTTTGACAAAAAGTAATTACTTCCTTTATTTTGCCCAAGGGCTAAATTTCTAACAACAACAAAAAAAGGAAATAAAAATTACGGAATGCATGTTGAGTTAAATGCATAAATGGAAAGGAAGGCATTACTACTAAACAGTCATATAAACTCAAACCGAGATTAATTGCTTACTTATATGCTAAAACGCAGAATAGGGATCCCTGGGTGGCGCAGCGGTTTGGCGCCTGCCTTTGGCCCAGGGCGCGATCCTGGAGACCCGGGATCGAATCCCACATCAGGCTCCCAGTGCATGGAGCCTGCTTCTCCCTCTGTCTGTGTCTCTGCCTCTCTCTCTCTCTCTGTGTGTGACTATCATAAATAAATAAAAATTATTTAAAAAAATGACCATACAGTCCTGATCAGAATCTAAATATTCCATGAGTCAAAGAGGAAGTCTCACGGTCAGTTCAAAAATACATTGACTATGGGGCACCTGGGTGACTCAGGCGGGTAAGCATCTGGTTCTTGATCTCAGCTCAGGTCTTGACCTGTAAGAGACAAAGAGACAACATCAATTCACTACACTTCATCAAAAGTAAACACTTTTATGCTTCAAGTGACTGTTGATAGGATAGAAAAACAGCTACAGAGTAAAGGAAATCCTTGTGAACCATATACCTGGCAAAGGATTAGTATCTAAAGCATGTGAAGAATCTCAAAGCTCAACAGTAAAACAAATTCCAAGTAGAAAATGGGTAAGAGGTATTTCACCCAAAGGGTACATGGAAGGCAAATGACACGAAAAAATGTTGGGCAGCCCTGGTGGCGCAGCGGTTTAGCGCCGCCTGCAGCCTGGGGCGTGATCTGGAGACCCTGGATCGAGTCCCGCATCGGGCTCTCTGCATGGGGCCTGCTTCTCCCTATGCCTGTGTCTCTGCCTCTCTCTCTCTCTCTCTGCATCTCTATGAATAAATAAATAAAATCTTAAAAAAAGAAAAAGAAAAAATGTTCGACACCATCAGCCTTCAGGGAAATGCAGATTAAAATAATCAGGAGCCACCCCAGTGCACCAATGAGAATGGCTAACGTGACAAATAGTGATGGTTCCAAATGCCGGTGGGTATGCAGAGAAATGGGATCCCAGAAACGCTGTTTATCAGAAGTGGTACAGCCGCTCTGCAAAACAGCCAGGCAATTTAAAGCACAAGGCATGCCCCTACCCTAGGACCCAGTCCATCCAACCAGGGCTCTTGTTCCTCAAGAAACCAAGACATAGACCAACAGAACTCTATGCAAGTATTTACGACAGCTTTGTTCACAGCAGCCCTAACTGGGAACAGCCCAGCTGCCTTTCAATGATGAGCAGGTAAACAGAAGGTCGTACATCAGCTCCGAGGGGCACTGCTTAGCAGCACGTAGGACTAAGCCAGTAATGCACGCCATGACGTGGATGGACCTTTAGAGACTTGCTCTGAGGGAAGGAAGGAAGGAAGGAAGGAAGGAAGGAAGGAAGGAGGGAGGGAGGGAGGGAGGGAAGGAAGGAAGGAAGGAAGGAAGGAAGGAAGGAAGGAAGGAAGAGGGAGGAAGGGAGGGAAGAAGGAAGGAAGGAGGGAAGGAAGGAGGGAAGGAAGAAGGGAAGGAAGGAAGGAAGGAAAGGGGAAAAATCCAACCCCCAAATGCCGCAGGTCTTCCCATCCCATTAAGGCTCCTGAGTGAGGAGACCATGGGAAAGGAGCCAGGATTCTGCGGCCCCAGGGGGTCAAGGAGCAGGGAGGGGAGGAAGACAGGTGCGTGGTGATAATGTCCTGCTTCTGGACTGCGTCAGTACCTACAGCCTCGTGGAGGTGTTGTGCAGGAGAGCCGCAGGAGGTCACGGGCGGGGAGATGGGGAGTGAGCACACGGAGCCTCCACGTAGTGTTTCTTACAACCGTATGTGCTTCTGTAATGCTCTCAAAATAGAGAGCTTAATTTAAAAAAAGTGCTGTCTCTTCCCAGGAGCAATTTAAACTCCCACTAGGAATATGATGAGCGCCTTTACTCCCACTGTCATCAGCAGCGGGTATTGCCAATCACGCCTTACTTTTTGCCAACCATCAATCTCTATTATTACATATTTATATTTCTCCTTCATTTGCTTGTTCTTGCTTTTGCCTTTTATTTTAAAAAAATTGAGAGATTTTTGTTTTATTTATTTGAGAGACAGAGAGAGAGACAGAGCACAAGTAGATGGAAGGAGAGAGGGAGAGGGAGAAGCGGGCTCCTCGCTGAGCAGGTGTCGGGCTCGATCCCAGGACCCTGAGATTGTGATCTGAGCCAAAGGCAGACGCTTAGGCGACTGAGTCACTCAGGCACCCAAATACGTTCTTAATATCCAACATACTGATGCATCTGATTTTCTTTTTATGTAATAGATTTATAAAATGCTTTTCGTGGTAAGATTTGATTTCTTTTTTAAGATTTGATTTTTCAATCAAAATATGTTTGATCAAAATTACATGTGATAAATACTCGCTTAGATACATGGTGTCTGGCTCTTAGTCATGGTTGGGAAATAATGCCCTAGAAACATTAACAATCCCAATCTAGACACATTTTAAATTGTATCACAGTGGCACCCCGGGGTCCCTCCCAACGAAAATGTCTGTCATCGGGAAAGCAGACATAGCCCTTGCCCAAAACACTGCATGTTTTTGGAAAATCATTTTATTTAAGCTCTCAGTCTTAATGTCCACAAACGAAAACTGAGAATAAGGACAGCACCTGTTCCCTACGTCTGTGGGAGGAATCAATGCGAAAAGCCTTCCAAAATGCTTCAGATCCTGCTTCACGCTTGCAAAGCTCTCGGCAAGCATGTGCTGTGCCACCAAGGCCTGCCAGGCCGAGCGAGGACCGTCCTGACTTCAGGTCAGGACTCCACGCAGCCTGGCCTGCACACGGTGCCCACGCTGATGCCCGCGGACTGCCGGCCCGTCCCAGGTCGACTTCGGCTCATCGCCAGGGGTCTCCCCGATTCCCTCTCCAGTCTGCTGACTGCGGGTTCAACTCCCGTCCTCGGCCTCCTGGGAACCTGCGTGTCCACCACCCGCATCCCGGGCCATGTCCTGCTCCGGGCCCGGCGGCCCACACCATCCGGGCCCGGCGGCCCACACCCGCCAGCCGGCCCTTCCCAGGCGGCTGCCACCTGCACCTGTCCCTGCCCTGCCTGCTGCACAGGTGCCCGCACCTGGCCCGGCTGCAGCACGGGATGCTCCGGCCTGCGACCCCACCAGCTTCCCGGCTGCACCCGCCCAGCGCAGCCCGCTCCCTGCTCTCTGGGATCTACGTGGAAGTCAGTGTCACGGGGCTCAGATGGCTCACAGGCCCCTTCTGAATTCATGACTTCCTTTCTAAGTATTTGTTGAATTCCATCTTCCCATCCCTAATTAGTGCCCCCCAATACTCTTTCCACATGTGCAGAATTGTTTCCAGTTAAGGTTTTCTGCGGTTGAAGAGTTTTCCTATTGTCCTCCCTATTCAATATACCATAAATTCAGTAAGTTTTGTCTTCGGTGAATAACATATTACTTTGTTCTCCTTTAAACTCAGTGAGATGGTTGTGGGAAAGTCTCCAAGCAAATAGCAGAAGCTGAGACTTGAAAGATTACTTCTAGGTAACTAGGTCAAAGAGCCCATTATGGGAAGGGGCGAGGGTGCGCTCCCGAGGGAGCAGCATGCACGCAGACCCCATGGTAGGAAACGGTGTAACTCATTCAAGAAATAGAAGGGCCACGGGACTGTCCCATGAGAGCAAAGCCAGCACCAAGAGGAGGCTGAGACAAGGCTGAACAGATGGCTCGATTCCATTTAGGGCATGTGAGTCCTGCGGAGGACATCAGTACCCATCCGGGGATGGAGCAGGGTGACTGAGGAGTATGCAGAAATGCAAGATGATGAGGTCTTCATCCTGATGTGGACTCTGGCAAGCGTGGCCAGGAAGCCAAGGCAGGGGTCGCACAGTAGACGCATCCAGGGATGAACGTCGTTAAGAGTCTGTTGACTGGTGTGTCGAAACGGAGAGAATAAAATCCGGTGGAAAGTCAGAATGCAAAATGGAAAGTCCTTTGTAATGAACCGGATGCTGCAGTGGGCACGAGGGAGGACGGTTCTTCACATCTGAGGTACAGAAGTGACTCAATAAAACAGAAAGCCCTCAAGAGGACCCGAGTTGGGAGGGAAGATGAGGCATTTGGCTGTGGAGAGGGTGCACTGGAAGGAAGCTTCAGGATAAGTGACTGATATCAATCAATGAATTCCTTTTTTCTTAATCCAGCTTGACTTACGTGCTCGGGTTGTATTTCTGTGTGACGCACCACCCCGGAGTCAGGACAGTGAAACAGCAACACTAGTCGTGCTCACAGACTCCATGTCAGGAAGCCAGGGGGCTGCAGCAGGGTGGCTTGCTTCAAACCCACAATGCCTAGGGTCTCGGGCCCAAAGAAAGCCCAGAAGTTGGGGTCCCGGACCCCTCCAGGGGCACATGGGCTGGAGCGACTCAAGAATGGCCTTCCTGCCTTTATAGACGCCTTGCTCTCCTCACACGGGGGTGGCCTCGGGACACTGGGACATCTTTTCTCTGGCTTTCAGGCCAAGTGCTAGGATCCCAGGGACCAGGTGCCCCCCACATCGCCGTCCCTGTCGTAGGCCCAGGAGTCAGACAGTATCTCATAACATTTCTTTTTTAGAGATTCATGAACCGTCTCTCCCAGCTCCGCTGCCGGAGGCACAGCCCTCACTTCTTGGTTGAGGAGCATCAAGGCCACATCGCCGAGGACCAGGAGAGATGGAAGGTGCTGCAGGATCTGTGGGAACCACCAGGGGCCACCTTGCTTCTGTGCCTCTTGCAGCCAGAGTCCGGGCAGCCGGAAGGGCAGTGCCTCCTCTCGCGCATCTTTTGTTTGGCGCCGTCCAAGACGCTCTCTTTCATACCAACGAAACAGGTGTTTGCAGAAATGCGGAGCCTGTCCTCTCTCCCCTTCTGGTTTGTTTCTTGCTCTTTTTCAACTGTGTATCACACGGTGCAATTTATAGGAAAGAAGCATAGGACAGAACATCGGCAAAGAAGTAAAAATGCAAAGAACTCATGTAAAATATTTCAATCTAGAGCGAATCGCTACGGATAATTTGATGGACATTGGACCTTTGAGAGATCCCTTCTCGGGCTGTGGTGGGGCCACTTCCGCGCCTGCCAGGGAGAGGGCCCGGCTGGCCCGAAAGGCCTGCGAGGTCCCTGGGCCTCTCCTGGGGGCACGGGGCGCAGGGACCAGCAGGCTGTCTGGGTTTGGGTGATGCTGAACCGTTTGGGCAGGTTGTCCCTTGGCCCCTGGGGCTGTCCCCATTCCCAAGTTACGGCCTGGCTGTGTCCATCCCCCAGCTCCTGCGTGTGGGGACGGGAGCCAAGGACAGGCAGCAGGTGCAGGAGGACGGGCCCAGTGCAGGAGGGCGGAGCATCACCAAGATGCCATGACTGCGGGGTGAGCACTGGGGGACTGAGGATCCAGTGCCCATGGGCTGCCGTCCTCCCCAGACACCCGGTGGCCTGTGTGCAGCTGCTCCCACTCAGAGGACACCCCTCTGCCTGAACCCCACCACCCATGGCTTTTCTGACAGCATCTGCCCCCGCGCGAGACCTGCTTGTGGCCCCGGGCCTGCTGGTCACCCGAGGAGGGGCCCCTGCGTGTGCAGGCCCAGCCCCCTGGTGGGACAAGGACACTGAGATGGCAGGTGGGCGCCCCAAGCAAGAGGGCGCTCAGGGGAGGCTGGGGAAGGGGCAGCTGCTGCTCTCAGGGCCGTGATAGGTGTACCGCACCCAGCACGATGCTTCTCAGCCCTGGCATGGAGGCGGCACGAGGTTCCTGGGTCCTCTCGGGAGCATCTGTGTCCTGTGAGCCCCAGGGGACCCGCCTCCACGTCCCCGGAGGCCGTTCCTCAGCCTAGTCCCTGCGGGGCCCCCAACCCCTGGCTGCGGCAGCTTGGGCAGCCTGTCCCCTGCCAGCCCCGCACTCTGACAGGCAGCCCGGAGGGGGCCGCACCATCGTGCCCTTGAACACGAACTCAGCTCCGATCTCTTCCTCCCTGCGCTGCTGACCAGTGCAAGCAGCAGCTCCTGATTCTTTTCTTTCTGGAATTGTTTCTTAAACTTCTGCTTCTGCCCACCAGGCCCCCTTTACCTAAGTTTAGCAAAGCTGAAAAGGAACCTGGAGCAATATCGTTTTCAACTGAATAAATTCTTGGTGCATAATGGTGACACTTTCTATGGTTTGTACGTGTCTCTAAGTGTGTGTGTGTCCAAGTCACACGCGCGTGCATGTGGGTGTGCGAATGTAGCACGGTCACGGCCGCGATACCGTGCCCTTTACCCGCTGGGTGAACGGACTAATCAGCAGGTGGTGTTGTCTGGAGAAAATGAAACATCGCTTGGTTGCAGAAAGACCCTAGAGCCAGGAGGTGTGTCCTCTGGAGCAATCCCCTCCACAGGCCCAGAGGGGCCCGGCTCCAGGCCCGCGGCCCCCACGACCCCTCCTCCTTCCCTGAGACACGAGGCCGCGCTGCCCGCTGCTTGCTCAGCATCGCCTCAGGGCGCGGGAGCACCTGTCCCCGCCTCACGCACCACCCGGGACCCCAGCTCCTCCGAGGACACTTGTCCGGGGCTTTGACCCCATCATCTGTTTGCTAAACCTCTGTGTGTGTCGTGCCGCCAAACTCCTCTGGGTCGACGATGCCCAAAGGAACGTGATCCGCACCCCCGCTCCCTGCACGGCCCGGGTGGGGACCGCCTCCAGTTCTTGGTCCCTGCGGAGACTCACCAGGCACCGGGCGCCGACTGCCACCACGGGGCTGTAGGGGAGATCTGTCAGGGTTAGGGGGAGATCTCATAGTCTCCCATTTTTATTAACAGTTTTTCATTTCTATCAATTTTTTTTATTCTGTGAATACCAAAATCACTTCAACATGAGCCGGAATCCAGTCTCACTACGATAGACAAAGCACAGCAAAGTCTCCAAAGACCCCAACTGTGTGTGAAGTGCCTTACGCACAAAACGAGTTTTCTCCGAGGTGATGCTGTGAGCAGCCTGGCCGGGTGGGAGCCGTCCCCCGTGGCGTGCGCATCTGTCCATGCACTACGCTGCCTGTGTCCACGGGGTGATAAACTTACTGTCAAAAAAAAATGTTTTTTTGCCTTCCCAAGATCTAGAAAGAACTTATTAAACTCAAAAGCAAAGAAACAAACAACCCATTCAGGAAATGGACAAAAGACATGAAGAGAAATCTCACAGAGGAAGACATAGACGTGGCCAACACACACATGAGAAAATGCTCCACATCACTTGCCATCAGGGAAATACAAATCAAAACCACAATGAGATCCCACCTCACCCCAGTGAGAATGGGGAACATTGACAAGGCAGGACACCACAAATGTTGGCGAGGATGTGGAGAAAGGGGAACCCTCCTGCACTGTGGGTGGGAATGTGACCTGGTGCGGCCACTCTGGAAAACCGTGTGGAGGTTCCTCAAAGAGTTAAAAATAGATCTACCCAATGACCCAGCAATTGCACTGCTGGGGATTTACCCCAAAGATACAGATGCAGTGAAATGCTGGGACCCCTGCACCCCGATGATTCTAGCAGCAATGTCCACAATAGCCAAACTGTGGAAGGAGCCTCGGTGTCCATCGACAGATGATGGATAGAGAAGCTGTGGTCTCTGTGTACAGTGGGATATTCCTCAGCCATTAGAAACGAGCAAATGAACCATTTGCTCTAAATCCTATACATATGCCCAGTGTGATTATTTCCTAACGCCTTATTTACTATAAATCAGTGTAAAACAGTTTTTTTTGCACAACCTTTACCCAGCTTGAATAATGCTCTGGTAAAGTCTTTTTCCTTGGATGGGAGGTCTTTGTTAATGGAGACAGCTCTGGTCATATTCACAAGGATTACTCTCCCCTTTCACTTGCCAAGGTCGTGAGAAGATCTTGCTCAAATCTTCGCTGTAGGGATCCCTGGGTGGCGCAGTGGTTTAGCGCCTGCCTTTGGCCTGGGGCGCGATCTTGGATACCCGGGATCGAATCCCATGTCCGGCTCTTGTAGCCTATTTGTAAGATAGAAATAAGGAAAAAATTTTAAAAACTTCCAGGTCTGAAAAGAGAAATCTGACTTCAGTTACCATAATGGAGAGATAGAGAGTCACTACTTTTTTTTTTTTTGAGAGTCACTTCTTTACTGAATTCTCAACTTTGAAAATATACAGAATCAGGACACTGCAAAAAAGGAAGAGTCTGCAAACAAATGGGATGCTTAGATGCTGCCATAAGCAAAATTACTATGAATTTTCCTCTTGACTTTCAATAAATGGATCTATACTAATATGGCAAGGAAATGATTTTCTGGGGACAAATAAGCAAAGATTTTCAGGGATTACATGACATTGTGTATGGGCTAATATTAACTATGACCCAAAACATGACAGTGGTTCAATGGTGAGAATGTGAAATGATAGGTGATAAATTGTGTTCTCAACTAATTCTGTAAACCAGAGGTTGTAGTAAGAATATACTCTGTGGGAAATTTTCTAATTCTTGAATGTATAGCTACATTAAAACTTCCTGGTAACTGGAAGAATTGCACATTTGCTCTCTGACCTTTGGAATGAGGTATATTATAGTGTCATGCATCAAGTGTAAATGTCTGTGAATGAACTTTCACCAAAACAGTAAACCAAAATCAACACTGTATTTCTAAAAGAATTTTAGAAGAAATTCTAAATTAAAAAATGATGCAGGGTGGTCTTTTCTACCTTGTTCTCATTTTCAGACATGATTGGCCTGTGCACAAATAATTCAGGACATAATAGATGATGGTACATCATGACAAACCTGATAAAATACTTTAAAAACTGGAACTCTAAATGCAATTGGATTTCCATATGCTGGAGCAAATTAGCATAGATTCTTGCAGTTGATTTATTTTGGAGGAGGAAGAAACTTTTATTTTTGCCTGTATCAGAGAGAGAGAGAGAATAATAAAAACAGCCTTTCTTGGCAGAGAGAACAGGGCATGTTCAATGACTTTTCAGTGTCATATTTTTGGACCATCTCAGCACTCTAGATCTTGAAACAATTTCATCTTCTGAGACCATGACCTCCTATTGGGATACTTCATAGATCTCACCATGCTGATGGATTGTACAACCAGGCAGACGCTCAACCACTGAGCCACCCAGGTATCCAAATATTTTCTTTCTAATTATACGCTTATACATTATTTTTGACTCTCCTTTTAATTCCTTTAAAAATATTTATTTCATAAGAGAAAGATGGCTAGAATGTGACAATAAGAATTGGCCATTTTATTTGAGGACTTTGGATCAGAAGATAGGAATGTGCCAGGGGAAAAAAATTTTTTTCCTTCTGGGTTTTTCTAGAATTTCTCTATTATGAAGTACAGGGAGAAAAGAGAAGCTGTATTATTATATAAAGATAGTTTCAGGTCTTCTAATGATTTGAGTTATAGTCTGTTCATATACACAATTGCCCATGGGATAATGTCTCACATAATAGAGTACCCCATTCAAGTCAAATACAAGTCAAACACATACATATATACACACAGTATCTCGGGCAACCCGTTAACTGGAGGTTTCATAATTCACCATAACATCGTGTCTTCTAAATAGCTTTGCTAGATTCTCTCTTGTACTGTGTCAAAGATGAGGCTATCAAATTCTCTGTATTTTAATATCGTGAGTGCTGCTGGTCCCAGCCTACTTCTAACTATCCCAGTCAAGTCATAATATATTTTCTTGACACTAAGCATGTCAATGCTTAATGCTTAATATATAACAGTAAATAACACTCTTAAGTTTACTTTAAAAATTTTTGTATTCATAAGGAAACATGGCCCAGATACAAGTGCATAAAAAAAGAACTAAAATAAACCATTAAATCTCATGAATTAAATTTGATGAAATAACTCAATATTTCATATTAAACACAGGTTAACTTGTGACAGAAATGCCTCTGCAAAACCTGCTCAATCTGTGCACCTGGGTGCCCTAAGAATAGCTTGTCTTCTCTGAAGGTGTGATAAACTAGGTCAGTTGGGAGGGGTAACTTACAGACACTTAGGCCACCACTGAGCCAGGTTTGCTGTCAGGCACTGACATCTGTGGCTCTCTGTGAAAGCACTAGAAGAGGCAGTACAATTTTCTTACAAAACAGCAAAATGAGAATTCATGATAACTATAACCACATTTTATTTTTAAGGATAAAAATCCCCAATTCACCTAACATTTTGATTACATCTGAAGTTTGAGTCATCTACATTTGCTTAGAGAAACTGACAACAATATACATGTGTGACTGGCAAAATAGTAGATTCAGTGTGAATCTACTAAATAAAATATGTGCAGGAGAAATTAATGTTGATTCTAAAATGCTTCTGCTGCCCACCTTTAATAAGTGTATATCTAGTTTTTACTTCTGTTGTCCTAACCTAAGAAATCACAACCTCAGAGTATTTGGTTGTTTTTGGCTGTCACTTTAAACAATCTTAAATACTACTGGAAAGAAAATGCCGCAGGTATTAACAGCTGATATTTTAAACATCTTATGGTCTTTAAAAGTCTGATTAAAAGATAAAGAAATAGGGATCCCTGGGTGGCGCAGCGGTTTGGCGCCTGCCTTTGGCCCAGGGCGCGATCCTGGAGACCCGGGATCGAGTCCCACGTCGGGCTCCCTGCATGGAGCCTGCTTCTCCCTCTGCCTGTGTCTCTGCCTCTCTCTCTCTCTGTGTCTATCATAAGTAAATAAATAAAAAATTAAAAAAAAATAAATAAAAGATAAAGAAATAATATAGAGAAGTTAGAAGCAATTTAATTGAGAAGTGGGTGTGCCAAAATGAGAAAGGAGAATAGAATAATGCATACATCATTAATTCATTATCGCAACAAATGTAGTTTGCTAGGTACAGAATATGCTGCGAAGACCATGTTAGATGCATCCCTCTTCATCTGACAGAGAAGAAAGACAAACAAGAAATCTCAAGAAAGTTTGAATGTTATGTTAATGAATCATCATGGGAGCACTAGTCAAGGAAATCTGCATTTGGTAAGGATGGGCTTCTCAGAGGCAGGGACAACTAGAGTAATACTACATGTTTGAATGAATAGGAGCCAGAAAAGGGAATTTCCAGATTAAGGTAAATTTCCAGTAAGAGCAAACTGCATTTGGTAAGATCCAGTAGTAGTGACAAAAAACATAGTACTAGAAGAACCAAAATCCAAAAGACTTTCAACATGGCCACAGCAGATACTGTAAGTGGAGAGTAAGGAAATAAGCTGGACCTGGAAATCTGGGTGGGGCTAAATTTTGAAGGACCTCATAAACCACATCAAGGAATGTTTATGCATCAATATAGTAAGAGGTCACTAGCCAGCTTTAAGCATGGTGTAGCATTTCCTCATTTGTGTTTTAGAAGAATTACACTGGTTATAGTTTACAGAATGTAATGAGGGAGTCCATCCTCATCAATGAAGAGACCAGTTGCTTAGAGACTATTGTTAACTAGATTGGAAATAGGAAATGGGAAAGAAGAGAATTTTTCATTTTCAATAAGTAATATTAAAGAGGGAGAAATGACAGCACTGGAGACTAAATGTATGGAATAAGTACAAAAACAGAGAGGGTAAAAAAAATTTAAAACTTTAAAAAATTAAAAAAAAATTTTTTTTAAATTAAAAAAAAAAAAAAACAGAGAGGGTAAACCAATGCTGAGATCATTTCACTGGCTGAATAGCTAAGAGCAAAGAAGTATGTTTTGTACAACTGACAAAGAAAAAAGGGGGAGCAGCTAGTATTAGAGACTGGTGAACTCAGTTGTGGTCACGAAACGTTGAACTACTTGTAGGACACTCAAGGGTAGACAGCAATTTAAGAAAAGAGTTAAGACCCAGAAGTCATCAAAATACAACTGCTATTTGAATGCCTGGGAATGAATACAATCCTTCAGAGCAAATGTATGATTGAGAATAGAATAGGATCTAGAAGTAATATTAAAGAAGGCTAAGGCTTACAGGAAGAGAAAAATATAAGAAGTTCTCCTAAAAGAAAGACTGAGGGGGAGGAGGGGCAAGATGTCGGAAGAGTAGGGTCTCCAAATCACCTGTCTCCACCAAATTACCTAGAAAACCTTCAAATTATCCTGAAAATCTATGAATTCGGCCTGAGAATTAAAGAGAGACCAGCTGGAATGCTACAGTGAGAAGAGTTTGCGCTTCTATCAAGGTAGGAAGACGGGGAAAAAAGAAATAAAGAAACAAAAGGCCTCCAAGGGGGAGGGGCCCTCGAGGAGCCGGGCTGAGGCCGGGGCGAGTGTCCCCAGGACAGGGGAGCCCCGACCCGGAGGAGCAGGAGCTGCACCGACCTTCCCGGGCGGAAAGGGGCTCGCGGGGAGTTGGAGCAGGACCCAGGAGGGCGGGGATGCCCTTGGGCTCCCGGGGACACTAACAGACACCTGCGCCCCGGGAGAGTGCGCCGAGCTCCCTAAGGGCTGCAGCGTGCACGGGGGGACCCGGAGCAGCTCGGGGGGCTCGGGGGCGGCTCCGCGGAGGGGGCTGCGGGGCGGGAGCGCGAATCCAACAGCGCAGGCTCCGGAGCACAGGGCGCGGGGACACAGACCAGGATCCAGCCTCCCCCCGGGACAGGCAGAGGCCGGGAGGGCCCAGGACAGCGAGGACGCTCCTGCCCCGAGCTGAGCACATCAGCGGCCCCGCCCCGGAGGCTCCAGGCCCTGCAGACGGAGAGCTCCTTAGTTCCTGCCGGAGCTGAATCCAGGTTTCCAGAGCTGGCCACGCCACTGGGGCTGTTGCTCCTGGGGCCTCACGGGGTAAACAACCCCCACTGAGCCCTGCACCAGGCAGGGGCACAGCAGCTCCCCCAACTGCTAACACCTGAGAATCAGCACAGCAGGCCCCTCCCCCAGAACACCAGCTAGACTGACTGACAACTTCCAGAGGAAGCCAAGGGACTTAAAGTACACAGAATCAGAAGATACTCCCCCGTGGTTCTTTTTTCTTTTTCTTTTTTTTTTTTTTGTTGATTTGTTTTGCTTTTTGATTTGTTTCCTTCCCCCACCCCCTTTTTTTCCTTTCTTTCTTTTTCTTTTTTTCTTCTTTTTTTTCGTTTTTTTCTTCCTTTTTTTTTTCCTCTTTCTCTTTTCTTTCCTTCTTTCTCTCCTCTCTTTTTCTCCTTTTCCCAATACAACTTGCTTTTGGCCACTCTTCACTGAGCAAAATGACTAGAAGGAAAACCTCACCTCAAAAGAAAGAATCAGAAACAATCCTCTCTCCCACAGAGTTACAAAATCTGGATTACAATTCAATGTCAGAAAGCCAATTCAGAAGCACTATTATACAGCTACTGGTGGCTCTAGAAAAAAGCACAAAGGACTCGAGAGACTTCATGACTGCAGAATTTAGAGCTAATCAGCCAGAAATTAAAAATCAATTGAATGAGATGCAATCCAAACTAGAAGTCCTAACAACAAGGGTTAACGAGGTGGAAGAATGAATGAGTGACATAGAAGACAAGTTGATAGCAAAGAGGGAAACTGAGGAAAAAAGAGACAAACAATTAAAAGACCATGAAGATAGATTAAGGGAAATAAATGACAGCCTGAGGAAGAAAAATTTACGTTTAATTGGTGTTCCCGAGGGCACCGAAAGGGACAGAGGGCCAGAATATGTATTTGAACAAATCATAGCTGAAAACTTTCCTAATCTGGAAAGGGAAACAGGCATTCAGATCCAGGAAATAGAGAGATCCCCCCCTAAAATCAATAAAAACCATTCACACCTTGACATTTAAGAGTGAAGCTTGCAAATTCCAAAGATAAAGAGAAGATCCTTAAAGCAGCAAGAGACAAGAAATCCCTGACTTTTATGGGGAGGAGTATTAGGGTAACAGCAGACCTCTCCACAGAGACCTGGCAGGCCAGAAAGGGCTGGCAGGATATATTCAGGGTCCTAAATGAGAAGAACATGCAAACAAGAATCCTTTATCCATCAAGGCTCTCATTCAAAATGGAAGGAGACATAAAGAGCTTCCAAGACAGGCAGGAACTGAAAGAATATGTGACCTCCAAACCAGCTCTGCAAGAAATTTTAAGGGGGCCTCTTAAAATTCCCCTTTAAGAAGAAGTTCAGTGGAACAATCCACAAAAACAAGGACTGAATAGATATCATGATGACACTAAACTCCTATCTCTCAATAGTAACTCTGAACGTGAACGGGCTTAATGACCCCATCAAAAGATGCAGGGTTTCAGACTGGATAAAAAAGCAGGACCCATCTATTTGCTGTCTACAAGAGACTCATTTTAGACAGAAGGACACCTACAGCCTGAAAATAAAAGGTTGGAGAACCATTTACCATTCGAATGGTCCTCAAAAGAAAGCAGGGGTAGCCATCCTTATATCAGATAAACTAAAATTTACCCCAAAGACTGTAGTGAGAGATGAAGAGGGACACTATATCATACTTAAAGGACCTATCCAACAAGAGGACTTAACAATCCTCAATATATATGCCCCAAATGTGGGAGCTGCCAAATATATAAATCAATTATTAACCAAAGTGAAGAAACACTTAGATAATAATACACTTATACTTGGTGACTTCAATCTAGCTCTTTCTATACTCGATAGGTCTTCTAAGCACAACATCTCCAAAGAAACGAGAGCTTTAAATGATACACTGGACCAGATGGATTTCACAGATATCTATAGAACTTTACATCCAAACTCAACTGAATACACATTCTTCTCAGGTGCACTTGGAACTTTCTCCAGAATAGACCACATACTGGGTCACAAATAGGGTCTGAACCGATACCAAAAGATTGGGATCGTCCCCTGCATATTCTCAGACCATAATGCCTTGAAATTAGAACTAAATCACAACAAGAAGTTTGGAAGGACCTCAAACACGTGGAGGTTAAGGACCATCCTGCTAAAAGATGAAAGGGTCAGCCAGGAAATTAAGGAAGAATTGAAAAGATCCATGGAAACTAATGAGAATGAAGATACAAGCGTTCAAAATCTTTGGGATGCAGCAAAAGCAGTCCTAAGGGGGAAATACATCACAATACAAGCATCTATTCAAAAACTGGAAGAACTCAAATACAAAAGCTATCCTTACACATAAAGGAGCTAGGGAAAAAAACAGCAAATGGATCCTACACCCAGGAGAAGAAGAGAGTTAATAAAGATTCGAGCAGAACTCAACGAAATCGAGACCAGAAGAACTGTGGGACAGATCAACAGAACCGGGAGTTGGTTCTTTGAAAGAATTAATAAGCTAGATAAACCATTAGCCAGCCTTATTAAAAAGAAGACAGAAATTACTCAAATTAATAAAATCATGAATGAGAAAGGAGAGATCAGCACCAACACCAAGGAAATACAAACGATTTTAAAAACATATTATGAAGAGCTATACGCGAATAAATTAGGCAATCTAGAAGAAATGGACGCATTCCTGGAAAGCCACAAACTACCAAAACTGGAACAGGAAGAAATAGAAAACCTGAACAGGCCAATAACCAGGGAGGAAATTGAAGCAGTCATCAAAAACCTCCCAAGACACAAGAGTCCAGGGCCAGATGGCTTCCCAGGGGAATTCTATCAAACGTCTAAAGAAGAAACCATACGTATTCTCCTAAAGCTGTTTGGAAAGATAGAAAGAGATGGAGTACTTCCAAATTCGTTCTATGAGGCCAGCATCACCTTAATTCCAAAACCAGAGAAAGACCCCACCAAAAAGGAGAATTACAGACCAATATCCCTGATGAACATGGATGCAAAAATTTTCAACAAGATACTGGCCAATCGGATCCAACAGTACAGTAAGAAAATTATTCTCCATGACCAAGTAGGATTTATCCCCGGGACACAAGGCTGGTTCAACACCCGTAAAACAACCAATGTGATTTATCATATCAGCAAGAGAAAAACCAAGAACCATATGATCCTCTCATTAGATGCAGAGAAAGCATTTGACAAAATACAGCATCCATTTCTGACCAAAACTCTTCAGAGTGTAGGTATAGAGGGAACATTCCTCAACATCTTAAAAGCCATCTACGAAAAGCCCACAGCAAATATCATTCTCAATGGGGAAGCACTGGGAGCCTTTCCCCTAAGATCAGGAGCAAGACAGAGATGTCCACTCTCACCACTGCTATTCAACATAGTACTGGAAGTCCTAGCCTCAGCAATCAGACAACAAAAAGACATTAAAGGCACTCAAATTGGAAAAGAAGATGTCAAACTCTCCCTCTTTGCCGATGACATGATACTCTACAAAGAAAACCCAAAAATCTCCACCCCAAGATTGCTAGAACTCATACAGCAATTCGGTATTCTGGCAGGATACAAAATCAATGCCCCCCCCCAAAAAAAAAAATCAATGCCCAGAATTCAGTGGCATTTCTATACACTAACAATGAGACTGAAGAAAGAGAAATTAAGGAGTCAGTCCCATTTACAATTGCACCCATAAGCATAAGATACCTAGGAATAAAACTAACCAAAGAGGTAAAGGATCTATACCCTCAAAACTATAGAACACTTCTGAAAGAAATTGAGGAAGACACAAAGAGATGGAAAAATATTCCATGCTCATGGATTGGCAGAATTAATATTGTGAAAATGTCAATGTTACCCAGGGCAATATACATGTTTAATTCAATCCCTATCAAAATACCATGGACTTTCTTCAGAGAGTTAGAACAAATTATTTTAAGATTTGTGTAGAATCAGAAAAGACCCTGAATAGCCAGGGGAATTTTAAAAAAGAAAACCGTATCTGGGGGCATCACAATGCCAGATTTCAGGTTGTACTACAAAGCTGTGGTCATCAAGACAGTGTGGTACTGACACAAAAACAGACACATAGATCAATGGAACAGAATAGAGAACCCAGAAGTGGACCCTGAACTTTATGGTCAACTAATATTTGATAAAGGAGGAAAGACTATCCATTGGAAGAAAGACAGTCTCTTCAATAAATGGTGCTGGGAAAATTGGACATCCACATGCAGAAGAATGAAACTAGACCACTCTTTTGCACCATACACAAAGATAAACTCAAAATGGATGAAAGATCTAAATGTGAGACAAGATTCCATCAAAATCCTAGAGAAGAACACAGGCAACACCCTTTTTGAACTCGGCCACAATAACTTCTTGCATGATACATCCACGAAGGCAAAAGAAACAAAAGCAAAAATGAACTATTGGGACTTCATCAAGATAAGAAGCTTCTGCACAGCAAAGGATACAGTCAACAAAACTCAAAGACAACCTACAGAATGGGAGAAGATATTTGCAAATGACCTATCAGATAAAGGGCTAGTTTCCAAAATCTATAAAGAACTTATTAAACTCAACACCAAAGAAACCAACAATCCAATCATGAAATGGGCAAAAGACATGAACAGAAATTTCACAGAGGAAGACATAGACATGGCCAACATGCATATGAGACAATGCTCTGCATCACTTGCCATCAGGGAAATACAAATCAAAACCACAATGAGATACCACCTCACACCAGTGAGAATGGGGCGAATTAACAAGGCAGGAAACAACAAACGTTGGAGAGGATGCGGTGAAAAGGGAACCCTCTTCCTCTGTTGGTGGGAATGTGAACTGGTGCAGCCACTCTGGAAAACTGTATGGAGGTTCCTCAAAGAGTTAAAAATAGACCTGCCCTAAGACCCAGCAATTGTACTGTTGGGGATTTACCCCAAAGATACAGATGCAATGGAACGCCGGGACACCTGCACCCCGATGTTTATAACAGCAATGGCCACAATAGCCAAACTGTGGAAGTACCCTCGGTGTCCATCAAAAGATGAGTGGATAAAGAAGATGTGGTTTATGTATACATGGAATATTACTCAGCTTTTAGAAATGACAAATACCCACCATTTGCTTCAATGTGGATGGTACTGGAGGGTATTATGCTGAGTGAAGTAAATCAGTCGGAGAAGGACAAACATTATATGTTCTCATTCATGTGGGGAATATAAATAATAGTGAAAGGGAATATAAGGGAAGGGAGAAGAAATGTGTGGGAAATATCAGAAAGGGAGACAGAACGTAAAGACTGCTAACTCTGGGAAACGAACTAGGGGTGGTAGAAGGGGAGGAGGGCGGGGGGTGGGAGTGATTGGGTGACGGGCAGTGGGGGTTATTCTGTATGTTGGTAAATTGAACACCAATAAAAAAATAAAAATAAAAATAAATAAAAAAAAGAATATCTGAGGGACTTATCCCAAGCCAGAAAGAGAGCCAAGGTAGTATGTTGTAATGACTACCATTAGTGTATTTTAAGAAGAAAGGAGATAACTTTTGAGTATCTTAAAAGATCTATATAAGGTCTGAAATTTCCTGGATATTAATAATAAAAGAGTCATGGATGATTTTCTTGGGAGGAGTTTTTAAGCGAGTGGTGAATGTCAAGGAGACCTTGCAGATAGTTACAGACTGTTTGAGCTGAAGAAGTAGAAATGGTAAAAACATAATAAGAATTTAATATGACACATGTGTTACAGGTAGAATTTCCTAGGAAGCAAACATTAAGGAGGGGTTATCAGGGTTTTTATTAGGGAATGTCCTTGGTATGAACATCTTTGGAAAGAAGGGTAAGGGGAACAGAATTGGGAAGTAGACCTATGATTTAATACTGACCACCTCTTCAGCTGAATCCAGGAAGCTCTGGAGCAAAAATAGCCTATTTTGAGACTACATCTAAAATTCCTATCTCTATTATCATCCCATACTCTTCTAGCCATCAGCTATTACCACCACAATAGTAGGGATTTTACCTGGAGATGTGACACAGCTTCTTACAGTCTAATACCTTGACCTCCATGGCCTTCTCAGGTCAGAATTGTGATGTTTATGCATTGATGATCAAAACTGGGTGGGAGAGACATCTGGTTTCTAAGTCATGTAAGGGTCTTGGAAGTCACAACTCCACACAACAAATAGAAAGGTAAAGAGACTGAAAAACACATACTCCTCTTGGATCTGGACGTGAGGGGAGGACATAGGGCAAACAGATGCCCCCAATGACTGGAGACACAGGCAACTATAGAGAGTCGAGGCTTATGAGAGGAAACCACTACAGCAACCAGGCCCACAGTAGGAAAACCTGAGTTGTAGTTGACAAATTACTGAGGGCTCCGTGTGAACAAGCCTAAGAGTTATATACTCTAGGGGATTCATTCACGGAGGTGGGGGGATAAGGCACAATATGGTAAGGGTTACTTCCAGGATCTTGACAGGTCCCCCACAGTAAATATCAGAGAAAAACTCCCTTCCTACTTCTGGCAGGGGGAGAGGAAAAGGAACCATTTTGAAATAGGCCAGAGCACTCTGTTCTTCTGAACAAGGCAAATCTTCAGGAGAAACTTGTTAACCAGAGCCTGACCTGCTGGGGTGTTGTCAGAGCCTAAGTGCCCCAGAGGGAGGGAGATACCAACTCTGGTCAGTTCTAGCCTTCCACATAGAAGAAGGGAAATGTACACGTCTAGCCCACTCTGGAGCCATCTTGACCCACCTCAGGAGGGAGAAAAGCTCTAAGAAGCTCTTGTGAAAGTCACAGTCCAGAGGTGCAGGCTCACTATAGGCCTGAGAGCTGGTCACAGGCCTGTAGAATGCCTCCCCCTCCACCACAGCTCACCAGCACAGTACTGAAAACCTACGTGCAGCAGTTCCTTTTACCCGATACAACATGTCTGACTCTCAAGAAAAAAACGTCACAGCCTAGTAGAAGTCATACAACACAGTTTGAAGAGACTAAACAAGCGTTAGAAGCAGACATGGCAGGGATGTTGAAATGATCAGAGTGAGAATTTAAAAGAGCTGTGATAAACATGCTCAGGGCTCTAATGGCTACAGTAGATGGCATCAGGAACAGTTAAGCAATGTAAGGAGAGACACAGAAATCCTAAGAAAGAGCAAAACAGTAGAAAATGCTAGAGTTCACAAACATTGTAACTTAAATGAAGACTGCCTCTGATGGTGTTAATAATTGACTGGAGATGGTTGATGATGGGATCTCTGAGCTAGAAGATATATTGTTAGAATGCCTGAAAACCAAAAATAAAGTAACCAAAGACTGAGGAAAAAGCAGGATAGGGCATTGAAGGACCCTGGAAACTAGAAAATATATAACATACTTTTATTTATTTTTTTAAAGAGTTTATTTATTTATTCATAGAGACACAGAGAGAGAGGCAGAGACACAGGCAGAGGGAGAAGCAGGCTTCATGCAGAGAGCCTGATGTGGGACTCGATCCAGGGTCTCCAGGATCACGCCCTGGGCTGCAGGCGGCGCTAAACCACTGCGCCACGGGGGTTGCCCTATAACATACTTTTAATAGGAATATCAGGAGAAGAGAGAAAGGAAGAGCATATGTTTGAAATAATGACTGAGGATTTCCCCATATTAATAAGATCCATAATTAATTAATCAGATACCATAACACCTACCCAGGGAGCTGAAGCAGGAAAAATGTCATTATAAAACACAAAGTAAAACAACAATAAGATACTACTATCCACCCGTTAGAATGGCCAAAACCTGGAAAACTAACCTCACCACCAAATGCTGACAAGGATGTGAAGCAACAGCAACTCTTACTCATTGCTGCTGGATGTGAAGAATGATGTAGTCTCTTTGGGAATGAAAAGTAGTTTCACTCCCCAAAATAGAAAACTTTTGTCCACACAATATTTATAGCAGCTTTATTCATAACTCCCAAAACTTGGAAGCAACCAAGACATCCTTCAATTGGTAAGTGGATAAAAAACTGTGGTATAAAAAAAAAAACAAAAAACAAAAAAACTGTGGTATATCCAGAGAATGGACTACTTTTTCAAGGCTAAAAAGAAATATGCTTAAGGGATGCGAAGACATGGAGGACCTTATATGCCTATCAGTAAGTGAAAAAAAATCAATATGAAAACTCTACATACTGTATGATTCCACCTCTATGAAACTCTGGAAAAGGCAACGTTATTGAGGGATAAAAAGAGATCAGGTATTGCCAGGAGGTGCGGGGCCCGGAGAGATGTTTAAGTGGATATCAATGGATTAAAAAGGATTTTTAGAGCCATGAAAATATTCTATATGATACCATTATGATGGATTCACTTCATTACATATTTCTCCAAACCCACAGAATGTCCAATGCTTACAGCAAACTGTAATATAAACTATAAACTTCCGATGATTATGATGTATTCATGTCGGTTCATGACCTGTCACAAATGTCCCAAATGTTAATAATGGGAGAAGCTGGGCTTATGTGGGGCCAGGGAATAAGTGGGAAATCTCTCTACCATCCCTTCAATTTTGATGCGAACCTTAAACTGCTCTAAAAAAATGTCCTAATTAAAAAAAAAATAGATAAAGGAGTACCAAGTGTTGCTCACATAGACTCCCATATATTCTCTCCTGCTATAATTATGTGACAGCAGTCCTGTGCCTACAAAGGTGGTGACTCACTGTCTTGCCTTCTGGTTCTGGACCCAGTACCCAGGAAGCAGCTATGGTTTACAGTTGAATGGGGGCTCATGCGACGTTCCCTGGAGGACAGCGAGTCTCTTCTGAAACTGATTCATCTCACTATGCAGAGGCCAGGATTGTGGAGATGATTCAGTATAAACTCCCCTAGCATGTGATGAGACTGACGGTAAACAGAGCCGCTCTTGGCTTCCCTTTGCTTCCTAAGTCCACCTATTTTTCCTATGGAGGACGGAACACCACCCGAAATCTAGTATTTCAAGTACCTATCAAATCTTTTGTACGATGTGCAACCTCATAAAGTATCTCCTTCAAGGCCATGCTTTAGTTGTTCTTTTAGCAGGCATTCCAAAACTCTGTTAGGCTTGTAACCTCAGGGCCATGGCCCCATACCCACATATCATTTGTTGTTTTAAGATATTTCTCTAGGTCTGATAAAATGTTACATGGAGACTCTGTTGAGTATATCAAACGCTTGGTCAACTTTCAGATAGTGGTGGTGGCTACAGCCTCATGGCAGGAAAAACAAAAACCTCTACCCAGAGTGTGTATTTACCCGTATGGAAATGAATTTCTGGCCCTTCTACGGTGGAAGGAATCAAGGTAGTCCACTTGCCACCCACAGTGTGATTGAATGTCTCACAGACGGATTCAGCCAAACACGGGGCTTGGGGCTCAGCCCTGGTCTCTGTTTCTGGTAGGCTGGACATTCAGCCTTATATCCAGTCTGAAAAGCACACCCTGTAGGAGACATGTTCAGTCTCTATCTTTGCTACCACGGCCCTTTCGTTCGTGTGCTTATGACGTCTGTACAGCGTTGGGGTTGCTGAAATGGAGGCCAACTGACAGCGGGCTGAGTCATTTTACCTAATTGTTGCTTAGGACCATTTCTATAATGGATGCTCTTTCCTGGACATTAACATGTGATGTAAAGATTGTCATCCTTGCCCATTCCATTCCATTTAAAATCTGCCTTTACACCCAAATCACTTTGTCCCAGATCGTCCAATGTTACTCCTTCTAGAAGACCTCTGACCAGAAAGCCTGTTTGTTTGCAAATCTCCAGGAGTCCATGAATATCCTAATCCTATGAGGCTTTTCTCTTTATACAAATTGGATAACCATGTGCCTGGCATGAAGCTCTGATAGGAGGATTTTCCCTCATCATCCTTGCTTGGCTGTGGTGCAAACACATCCATTTTCTACTTATAGCTACACGCTAAGATGACAAGGGATATAAGAGAGCCCCCCTCCCTCCGATGGTCTCAGGTATAAGCTGTGGAAGAGGCACTGGCCAAAATCTGGTGGCTAACATGAGGGTTTAAAAGATAGTCATGCAGTTTTCAAGGGTCTTCTGATTATGCTTATGCTTGATCCTGAATGTAAATCTTTCCTTTTATGTGATATGGCCCAGTTCTTTTTTTAAAGATTTTATCCATTTATTCATGAGAGATGCAGAGAGAGGCAGAGACACAGGCAGAGGGAGAAGCAGACTCCCTGCAGGGAACCCGATGTGGGACTCGATCCCAGGACCCCAGGATCGTGACCTGACCCAAAGGCAGATGCTCAACCGCTGAGCCACCCAGGTGCCCCTACTGGCCAGCCTACCTTACTTCATAGAAAGGTAGGTTTGACAGATTCATGTCAAAGATATGTCAGACCTTAAGTGGTGAAAACATTTGATTCTGTAACTACTGACAGTAAGAGAAAAAACCCTGAGCTCTATTCTGATTTGTGCTAAGATTACCAGGCAGGATAAAGAGAGGATGAAGGATAGAGGGGGACGAGAGATTCAAAGGAAAACTTTCAAAGGGTTGGTCAGTATACATGGGATTAGGCCAGGGGTGTGTCTATTTCATGGCCACTCTGGAAGTTAGGATTCTATCTTCCCACAGAGACTGGCATACAGAGGCCCTCTCCTCCCTGATTACATTTTAGGTCCTAGAGAAAGATACTGCTGCATCGTAAGACATACATATACATCTCAGCGAGCAGAGAAGGAGTTCACAATTGTAAGCCCTTTTTAGTAAAAGCTCTAAGAAAATAAGGTCTGGGGTCTGTTGTCAGGTGTTGGCTAGAACAAACACTAAATTCTTTTGACATCCTTAATTTCTTATCCAGACAGGAATTCAGAAGGGAGCAGAGTTTTCCCAGGGATGCATCCTCAGGGGGCAAAGAGTCTTGCTATGGTTTGGTCGGTCTCTCAGCACATAGGTTTGAATGGAATGTCTGTACGAAGATAGTTTGCAGTTCTCACTCGTGACAAGTACTTCTGGGGACCCGATGAACTGGTGCCCTGTGGTCAGACACTGCCTCTACAGTGGCCTGGCACAGTACCAGGTGCTATTTGCAAAAGCTATGTGACCTGCCCTTGCAGAGGTCATCATCTTGCTCCAGACCACTAGGAACCTGTGTTCTCTCTTGAGGCTTGTTTTACATTCCATACTACTCCTTGCCCCACCACTGATTCCTCTAAGCCCAAAGTGTTTTCTGAGTAAAATGGCGCAAGTGCTATTGCACATCAGCAATATGTGCAGGCTGTGCACATATTGTGTTTGCACATCAGCCTAGATCTGCAGGATCTTATGCTCCACAGCAAAAGTCAGTAGGCTTTTGTTTCTGGTACTTGGGTCAGAAGAGTATTTCTAGGCATGGGATATACAGCTTCCAGCATCTGCTGAAGCGTACGAGGCATTATACTTCCTTCTTCACATTCAGAAATGCAAGATGTAGTAAGATTCTTTTTCCTTTGCTCTAGATGGCATGTTCACTCTCCTAACCACTGCACTTCTGAAATGTCCTAAGATATCTCTTTCACCCTCTGGAGTGCGTGTTCTTAGCAATGCATCTAATGTGATAGATTCTTCTTGATCATCTGGTCCAATGTGCATGATGTCTTTGCTATGGTGCATTAATATGATGCCGTGTAGGATGTCCAGATGGTCCATATCTCTTTGGACTATATTATGACAGAGAATGGGAGAATTCATATAGCCCCAGCCAAGAACTATAAATGTGCACATTTATTCATGCTTGGTGAATGTGAACTGTTTCAGATTTTCCTTCCTGGTCAGAATATAAAAGAACACATTCACCAAAGCTATCATCATTCACCAGGTACCTGAGTTTGAGGTAATCAGCTCGAGCAGAGATGCCACATCTGACGCAGCAGCTGCAGTGGTCTACTATCATCTTCGAAGATCTATGTAGTTCCTCCAGGTGCCATGCAGTGAATTAAATACAGATATGATGGGAACCATCATCCTTACAACCTTTAGGAACATCAATTACAATATTAGTCTGTTCCTCTTCCCAGAATGGCATATTTTTCTTGACTTAATACCTTGTCTGGAGGAGGAGTATAGATTCAGAGGCTTCCACTTGGCCATCCTCACTATGATATACCTTACCCTGGAGGCCAAGAATCCCCCCTTCGGAGTTTGCACCAACTACCAAATATGTCTATTACAATTATACATCTAAGGACCAGAGAGATGGTAGAGGGAGGAATCAGAGAAACAGAAGAGACAGTTCAGGAAGAGATCCTTGAAGGGAAATAAAAGAATATTTAGAATGGGAAAAAATGGTATAAAAGGCAGTATGTCCTTTGTAACAGGAGATCCACGTGTACAGCAATCATACTTTTGTAAATCCAGGGAACTCCCAAATGATGATTCATTTCCTCCAAGAAGAGGTGGCAGGATTGTCATCAAAGAGTGAAAATCCATGGTTTTGAGAAGGGTGAAGAATATTTTGGAACAGACACTGTGGAGGCTAGGGAAATAAAAGTAACAGAAACAACATCAAGGGCTCAGTTGAAGCTGGCAAACATAAATTCACAGTGGCACCAATTTCTGAGCTGTGTAATGATTTCCAACAGTGCTCACATCTGGGGGTAAGGTTTGAGAATTCTGGTGAGGATGAGAGTCCACTGAAATGGGGAAACTGAGGACCCTACCAATAGAGTAATTAATTTACCTAATGGTAAGTATTTGTAATAATTATTTAAATTTGAAATGGTTAGATTTGCTTTATAGATTTTTAAGAAAAGTCTCAGATCATCTAAGGTATGAAAATCTTCATTATTCTAGAAGTAACTTTGGTTTATCCAAACTCAAGGTAAAATAGGTAAAGAGGTAGTACTGAAGGGAGGCAGGTGTCCTGTCTTTATTCACATGTACTGCTGACAACTTGATCACGGTTTCTCCCTGAATGCAGCAATATAAATACCGAAGGAAAAATCAATGGACACTTACTGAGTGTATCCAATATGTGGCATTATAGATTACTTTTAATTTATCTCATATATTGGGCAAAGTCAAACTTTTCTGTTCATCTCTTATGAGGAAAATCTAGTCTGCTGATTATAGGGTATAGAATGAACAAAAACTATCTGGCTCACTCCACATTGCAGTCGGTACAGAGTTAAATCAGTGGATGACTTTTTATTTTTCTTTTTGGCTACTTTCAGATTTACTGAGAGAGATGAAACAGTCAATTCAAACACTTCTTAATTAGTTCTTAGAACCTGAAAAATTTGCCTTTTCAAAATATACTTAACATTTTAGGATAGAATTGTGCTTAAGTGAAGATGAAATCAAATTTATGGTTAAGAAGTCAATAGAGTAAGTAGCTGACATCACTAAATACAGACAACTCTGGTGACTATTTTATTCATTTATAAATTTCAATCACTAGACATAAGTTTGAGACTTATATGCCCTTTGAGTATATAACTGAAATTAAAATGAAAACACTGTTGCAATTATTTTTATTAATTTCAAACAATCCTGTGCAATAAAAATTAAATTTGAAATGACAGCAAGGCACGAGATATAAATCTGTTGGTGATGTGCTTAGCAATGATTTGCAAAAAACCATTAGGAATCATATAATTATTGGAAGAGATGAATTATTATGAATATTTTAAATACTCATGAAAATGTAGACCCAATTTGTTCATTTTTAAGTTTTGAATTACATTATATTTTGCTTGCTTGCTTTTAACTTTCTTTTTTACCATTAAAAAAAACCCAGCCTTGTTACTTATAGTTCCATTGCCTCTAATAAAAGGAATACTCTGATCATCAACTAAAAACGATATAATACAAATCCCTTATTCTACAAAGTAATCATTACCTGGTTGAAAATTACCCCTTTAGTGCCAGTTGTTTATTCTGGACATGTGAATAGTATAATAATTCTATACAGGAAAAAATAGCTTTACTTTATGTCAATTACACTGTTGAATAAGGGAAAAAAGACTGGTGTTCTGAAGTAGTCTCCCAACAGCTACCACTGGTGCTTTGGATAATACAAGCATATACTCTAACTCTTTTTCCCTGTCTGGATTATCAATTCTGTGAAAGCAGGATGGGTACCTGGTTATGCCTCCTAATGCATCAAATGTCTCTAGTAATACACATGACATACAGTTGGTGCCTAATAAATACTTTTTGAATGAGATGACAAATGGACAGAGGTTGCACTACTGGAAGTAATAAAAAGAGAGCATATTCGAAGCAAGACTTGCAGCAGGAAGGTTTGCTTAGAAGTAGGATGCTTGGAATGTGTATTGAGATGATGAAGAGACTGTCTGGACAAGAAGCTAATGGATTCTATTCAAGGAAGAATGGACAATTAACTTCATTCATTCATATAGCCTTGGAAGACTTTGAGGTTCAGAGAAATTAAACATTTTGCCCAAGGTCAAGCAATGACTAAGTGGCAAAATAAGGATTGTCAGAGCTGTCAGATGAAATATTCTGAGTTCTTAACTAAATGGGCCAGTAGAGAGATCAATGAGATGCTAATCAGGAAATCTGGTGGCTCTGCCTAATTCTGTCACTAATTATCTATGGCCCCGGGCAAGTGAGTCATTACCTCTTGCCTCCATTTCTTCATCTCTCACATGGAGTTAAAAGAGGACCATCCTACATCCTTCCTAGGATTGAATGAAACCCAGGAGTCACAAAAAAGTTAGAAGGACTATATTACACATGTTGATATCACTGTTATTACTGTTAGTCTCAGTGGTGAAATCATTCTCCAAATACAGATAACTGGGATCTTCAGTACCTTGAGGGCATCCTGACTCCTGATGACCTACTTAATTCCAATGGAAGAACAAGTAAACACAGATCTATTCTAGTATTTAAATTTAAAATGGTCAAAAGTCAACTTGCCAGATGTGCAGTCTACCTGGCATTCCTTGCCAGCCAGTGGCCTTTCTCTATAATTGACCACTGAGGTGCAGGTTTCAAGCATGCATCACCAGTCCTACCTTCCTCCATCCTTACTTTGAGGCAAATTGGCATTCCTCCTTTTAAGCTGCACTATTTTAATCCATCTAGAAACTCAAATGCAGTTAAAGTTTCAACTGGAAGGGTCAGAATAGAACATATTTTCTACCCAAAGGATTCTTTGTTTTGTATGTGGGTTTATCCACCCATTCCCCAGGAAAAGACTAGCATTCTAAGCAATGTAAAGAACCACATTCACATTTACCTAAGTCAATAACTCCCTACTAATTACTCAAAGTAGCTAGTTATTAGTTAACTAGAACATACAGAAGGAGATTCTGAAATAACTTTCTGTTTTGCCTACTCAGAGAAGCTGCTGACAAATTTAAATAATAGTATTTCTCATGAATAAGACAATATAATGCATGTAGGCACTACAATAATAGAAATATTTTATTCGTGACTTGAACTGTCTTTCTTGCCCCATATCCATTCCTCTTTTTTTTTTTTTTTCTTTTTTTCTGGTTAAAAAAGCCCAACTTTCCTATGAAGAAAAACATTTGTTTTTCATTTAGGGTTCTATGCAGGAAAATGAAACCACTAGAGATATATAACCAGAAATGAATTTTATAAAGGAAAACAAGTGCTTGTAAAATCACTGGAAGGGTGAGAGGATCTGGAGTCAGCAGGACCCTACTAATACAAATGAGTCCAAACATAGACACCATAGTTGTGATCCAGGGATCAGAATGTCGCATCAACCA
Source organism: Canis lupus baileyi (assembly GCF_048164855.1). NCBI lineage: Eukaryota > Metazoa > Chordata > Mammalia > Carnivora > Canidae > Canis > Canis lupus. The sequence continues at coordinate 6,122,785 of NC_132852.1, read as the reverse complement.
CAATACCTGTCAAACAAAGCTGGCAACTCAACAATGAGTGCCCAATAAAACCATCACAGTTGCTTTGTTGTCCTTTGAGGTTCAGGACTTCTTTCTCTTTTCTTTCAGAAAACCAAACAATACAACAACAACAAGCCAAACCAAAAAACAGAGAAGAACAATGCCTTCCACCTCACATTCATCCTACAAATCTCATTCTAGTACATACAATGGGAGACTTTTATTTGCATTTCAAAAATCTAGCTATAAGGGTGTCTAGTGACACAGTCTTTCAGCTCTCCTGTCACTTCTGCACACAAAAGTTCAACAAGAATATGAAATTAATATGACCTTCCCATCAAACTTATCTATCATATTCTTTGGGAACTCTCCTTTTGGCAATTCAACCTCTACACACACATAATTCATCTACACTTTCAAATAACAAAATAAAATAAGAACAACAGAATATGCTCCTACCTTACACAACTTAGTGCCAGCATGATGAGCCTCTAATACCTCTGTCATCATATCAAACTTCGGGTAGCATTTCTTCTCTTCCAGTCCCAATCACAGGTCAATTTTTCTGTAATCCAAAGAATAAATTATAAAGACAATCATCACCAGTATACCTCCTATAAAGATGAAAAGTAAGAAAAATAAAGAGACATAGCACAGAGCTAGAACGAAAATAGGGGTAGCTACCTCTCTTAACAAGGCATTACATCATGGTTAATGCAGATTTTTCTCCACTACCTATTTTATGTTTCCCTTTGCTCTTGGTCAATACTTGAATTGATTGGTAATCTAAAACCAATGGGGTGATCCAAACCTTCATTCCTAAGGACTCCACAAACCGTTGTTAAATTTTCCTACACAGGATTTCATGTTGGTCTATTTATTTCATCTTCCTCTGTATCCATTTCATAGAAGTAACTCTCTTTCTTTTGTTAATAAAAGTCAGTGACTACTAAGTAGCTAAAGTTTTGAGTGTTATTTCCAGGGAATGAGAAGTAAAATAATAGCCAAGTGGGATTTTAAACTTCCAGTTTAATTGAAACATTATTAGATCCCCTAATGGAATAATTTATTCTTTGGATATTAAGAACTCCAAACTAGTGAAATCCAAATTTATAGAGGAGGGAAGACAATAATTTTGTATGGGTATAATTAGCTATATTAGAGACATGTGTTCTTCACACATCTCAACCTTGGTTACCAGTAAAATGGAGCCATGGGAGACACAGACATGTATATTGCTTCAGAGCATATTCTGCATCCTGTGGAACAGGACCCAACACCGCGATATCTTCTAATAGGTGCCATAATCGCATCTTCAATAGTTTTTTCCCCATTATTCCATAAGACCAATTATTTCAGGATGATGGGTTGCAATGAAACAGCAGTTAGCCACTGCAACAAGTCACTTAATATAGCATGACACCCTTGCTCATAAACAGTATCATGTGGGATATTATAGAAGTGCATATGGAATTTTATCAGTCCTAAGGTTACATTTCTGGCAAAAGTACATAGACACACACACACACACACACACACACACACACACACACAGTACGTAGACAGGAGAGGCAAATGTAAACACGGAATAAGGGACTATTTCCGTAAGAACAAATCACTGTCCCCTATATAATTAAAGAGATTTAATGTAATTAAACTGGCATGAGATCTTTGATGAATATACGTTTAAAAAAATGGTATTGTATTGCCCAATCAGCTTCAGCTCTGTTGCTGGCAATGTGGGTATAGCATTAAAAGAAGTTAGATGTTCATAGCAGCAATGTCCACAATAGCCAAACTGTGGAAGGAGCCTCGGTGTCCATCGAAAGATGAATGGATAAAGAAGATGTGGTTTATGTATACAATGGAATATTCCTCAGCCATTAGAAATGACAAATACCCACCATTTGCTTCAACGTGGATGGAACTGGAGGGTATTATGCTGAGTGAAGTAAGTCAATCGGAGAAGGACAAACATTATATGGTCTCATTCATTTGTGGAATATAAAAAATAGTGAAAGGGAATAAAGGTGAAAGAAGAAAAAAATGAGTGGGAAATATCAGAAAGGGAGACAGAACATGAAAAACTCCTAACTCTGGGAAACGAACTAGGGGTGGTGGAAGGGGAGGTGGGTGGGGGTTGGGTGTGACTGGGTGATGGGCACTGAGGTAGGCACTTGACAGGATGAGCACTGGGTGTTATTCTATATGTTGGCAAATTGAACACCAATAAAAAATAAATTTATAAAAAAAGAGTTAGATACACCTTGTATTGGAAAGTCCATTTTTTTGCATAATATCTAATCTTCAACCGTGTTACAGCAGCCATGTAGTTCAGGAATCTATTGACAAGTGCTGGTGTGACTGGAAGAAAAGGTCTAGCACTCACAAAATGGGTCTTTTTTTTATCCACTTGATTATTGAGTTCCTTATATTGCTGTTTGATTAGAATTCATATGTAACAAATAATTCTCAGAGTCTGGTCCATTTGGAAAATCAACTTACACATAGTTTGCCCATGCCATCTGTTACCATATTTCTAAATCTTATCCTTCCAAATTTCTGACTGTTAACCAAACGGTCACTATCAAAGAACCAACGTAGCTCCATATGTCTGAAGAGTCTTGTTTTCAGGTCAAGTGAAGCAGGATAGTCTGTCCATTGGGAAGATTTGCCTTCAAGACAGAATCTATCCCATGTGGAGTTGTAATGTTAGCCCTTGGATTTCCTGTGGTACCTATATATTGTCTGCAACCACTTGTAAATCAGGTTTGCATGGTAGCTTCTTTACTGTATTTTACATGAAAACTCCCTGTGAGATTACCTGGAATGGTTTTCAGGGATTTAAAGAAACAAGTGTGGCAGGAGCAGGTGCACTGGAGTGTGAGCCATGTACCTGTGTAACTCAGTTATTCCTCCAGGGTTATCACAAACTGAATCTCATTGACACCACTTTGACTTCATATGCAGCGCTTCAGTGCACTACAGTTTTATGGCTTTATGTATCAACTGTCACCTAGTCAATGATGGGCAAAATCACTTGCTGCCCCAGTTTCTACTACTCATTTTCTTCCAGGGTCTGGTAGGAAGGAAACAACTGTTTCTCATAAAGAAAATAGTTATTTGTCAAAAAATGGCAAGACTTTGCTCTAAATTACTGGGGATCATGTTCAGATTAGCTTACAAATCTTAACACATTTTGCAGTGAAAATTCTATTGCTCTTGTATCTGTCAGGAAATAAGTAGCATGGGTGCAAACTGAAAATGCTGATGAAACTTCTCTTGCTTTGAGTTTAACTAAAATTTTGGAAAGAGATTTTTTACTTGGTAATAGGACTGAAGAGAACAATTATATGCAGGATAATTTTTTCCTCTAAAATCGAGTTTTCACTACTGGAATTAGGCTTTGTAATTGTCTTACTGAAGCATGTTGGGATCTCACTTCTTTCTTAGTGATAGAATGTGGAAGATGTTATCATTTTGATTTTCAATTTGTTGGCAAAATCATACAACCACTTGGTTCCCTAAAATTTCACCAATATTGTACAACCCTGTAATTTTATAAGATGTATCTCCTACGTACATCCAAGATCCATTTTGTTTTCTTGCCTATAACACCTAACTCCTGGTTGTAAAATCCATCAGCATGGTGAGATCTATGAAGTATCCCAATAGGAGGTCATGGTCTCAGAAGATGAAATTGTTTCAAGATCTAGAGTGCTGAGATGGTCCAAAAATATGACACTGAAAAGACATTGAACATGCCCTGTTCTCTCTGCCAAGAAAGGCTGTTTTTATTATTCTCTCTCTCTCTCTGATACAGGCAAAAATAAAAGTTTCTTCCTCCTCCAAAATAAATCAACTGCAAGAATCTATGCTAATTTGGCTCCAGCATATGGAAATCCAATTGCATTTAGAGTTCCAGATTTTAAAGTATTTTATCAGGTTTGTCATGATGTACCATCATCTATTATGTCCTGAATTATTTGTGCACAGGCCAATCATGTCTGAAAATGAGAACAAGGTAGAAAAGACCACCCTGCATCATTTTTTTAATTTAAAATTTTTTTCTAAAATTCTTTTAAAAATACAGTGTTGATTTTGGTTTACTGTTTTGGTGAAAGTTCATTCACAGACATTTACACTTGATGCATGACACTATAATATACTTCATTCCAAAGGTCAGAGAGCAAATGTGCAATTCTTCTAGTTACCAGGAAGTTTTAATGTAGCTATACATTCAAGAATTAGAAAATTTCCCACAGAGTGTACTCTTACTACAACCTCTGGTTTACAGAATTAGTTGAAAACACAATTTATCACCTATCATTTCACATTCTCACCATTGAACCACTGTCATGTTTTGGGTCATAGTTAATATTAGCCCATACACAATGTCATGTAATCCCTGAAAATCTTTGCTTGTTTGTCCCCAGAAAATCATTTCCTTGCCATATTAGCATAGATCCATTTATTGAAAGTCAAGAGGAAAATTCATAGTAATTTTGCTTATGGCAGCATCTAAGCATCCCATTTGTTTGCAGACTCTTCCTTTTTTGCAGTGTCCTGATTCTGTAAATTTTCAAAGTTGAGAATTCAGTAAAGAAGTGACTCTCTATCTCTCCATTATGGTGACTGAAGTCAGATTTCTCTTTTCAGACCTGGAAGTTTTTAAAATTTTTTTCCTTATTTCTATCTTACAAATAGGCCTTTGAGGGTACACATCAAGCTATCACTGCCCAAGGCTTCTCTGAATCAAAACACAGTAGTTATAGTTCTGGCCCAAATTGTCTTAGGTAGTTGAGAACCAACATTTGATTGTTACCACTTTGAGATTTCACATAAATAAAAATCAATGTAAAATTATTGTATACATAATATAAAATAGATATAAATAAAATTTCATATATTTATCTTCTTCATTTTTGTACAAGATGTTTTTAACATAATGATATTAACATGATATTTGATGTTTATAGCATATGAATAAGTGAAAAATAAAGAAAATAAATATAAATAAAATTGCATATATCTCTTCTTCATTTTTCTAAAACATCTAAAAGATGTTTTTTAACATAATTGTATTAACATAATGGTGTTTGATATTCATGGTGTATGAATAAATGAAATGAATGACAATTATGTCAAAAGGGAGTAGAGTAGAAATTGGGGTTACTCTGTTATAAGGCACTTGGATTTCACGTTGTATTAAAATCACAAAAGTGATTGCAATTTATAAGATAACTATTTAAAAATTTTGAATTATTATACTTAATGTGTTGAGATGAGTAAAATGGAATCATATAAAATGTTCAATTAAATGAAGTCAGCAAAATGGGAACAAAGCCAACAAAGAAATTCAATAAATAGGAAACCATTAAAAATGTTGTATATGGGGCAGCCCCGGTGGCTCAGCGATTTAGTGCTTCCTTTGGCCCGGGGTGTGATCCTGGAGACCAGGGATCGAGTCCCATGTTGGGCTCCCCGCCTGGAGCCTGCTTCTCCCTCTGCCTGTGTCTCTGCCTCTCTCTCTCTCTGTCTCATGAATAAATGAATAAATTTTTTTAAAAAATGTTGTATATGTTCATCCCACATTATAAATAATCTTTCTAAATGTCAGTGACCTCACTATACCAAGTAAAATACTGAGATCATCAGTGTGAATAAAAATCACAAGGCCTGAATAGATGTTGTCTACAATGAAACAACTTTAAATATTCACTACTGGAAAACACTAAAGGGATGAAGAATGTATATTATGTCAATATCAATAAAACTGCTATAGCTATATTAATTTCAGATAATTTTCATGCTAATAATTTCAAGGCTAACATTTCTGATAGTTCTATACAAGTATAATGGAACTGAATAACTAAAGGGATGGTGTATAACAGAAATGCATTCTTTCACTGTTGGAAGAGTAAGAGCTCACTGATAAGCAAGTGGAAGAGGCTAGAATTAGACCCAAGTGTTAAAGTATTAGAATTAGGGGTATCAATATTAACAAGTGTTTAGCTTAGTACAGATTAAAATGGTCACATATAGAAATATTCATTGATATGCTACAGTTAGTAGACACAATTATTTTCTTTTATCTCTCAGCTGAGACTGAGAAACACCAAGACCGATTGCAGCAGCAAGGAGCACATCTAGTAATCAAATATTGGTTTCAAAAACCATTCTCCAATAGAAGAAAACAGTGCTTCTTAGAGAAATGACTGATTCTAGGATTCAGCAGAAAACACATAAACAAGCTGGGAGCGATTGTGGTTCCAGAAAGTAAAGAAGTGATGAAAACAAACAAAAGCCTAAAGCCCCACATTAATGGGGAATGTCAAAGGCCACAGTAGCCAAATGAAAGACCTCCAAAGGTCAAAACTGAAACAATTTGAATAAATAAAATACACAGTTTGCACTTATAACTCAAAGTATAAAATAAGATCCATAAGCCCATAGTGGTATATAAATAATTGAATAACTAATTCATCGAGGAAGAAGAGATATCTCCCATGCAAAAGAATTCCAAATAATTAACATAGATTCTTCAATTCAATGGAGCATAATTTCCCAGTCTTTTACTGTGGGATATACATAGTAGTTTCTTTCCAAAGAGTATAGTACGGAAGGAGAGTAGAGAGGAACTGTACTATGAAAAAGCCTAATAAATGCTATCTCCGCAAGACCATCAAGGTCAACACCAACAGTAGTAAGCCATGCTGATAATATGTACCCATAATGTAAGCAGATAAAGATGGGACTTGATATATTTCTGTTTTATTTATTTATTCATGAGGAACACAGAGAGTGAGGCAGAGACACAGGCAGAGAGAGAAGCAGGCTCCATGCATGGAGTCTGAGGTGGGACTCATCCCAGGACCCTGGGATCATGACCTGAGCCAAAGGCAGGCCCTCAACTGCTGAGCCACCCAGGTGCCCCAGGACTTGGTGCCTTCAATCTTATTCCAAAAACATATTACCACAGTGTAATTAATCATTAAAAACATCATATAAATTTCAATTGAGGGCCATTTTACTGAATATCTAACTCTCCTCAAAACCTGTTAAAAGTAATCAAAAACAAGGAAAGTCTGAAAAAATTTCATAGGCTAGACAAGGCTAAGGAGATATGAAGCCTAAATGTAATGTAGTGTCCTGGATAGAATCCTAGAATAGCAACAACAGAAAGATAAAAAAATAATAATAAAAATAAAAATTGAAAAAGGCAGGGTATCTGAGAGAAGAACGGACTTGAGTTTAAATTGATAATATATCAGTATTAAATATTGCAACAAAAGTTCTGTACTTTTTAAAGATGGTATCAATGGGAGAACTGGATGGGGAGTGTATGGTGCTCTATATTCTCTTCCCAATGTTTCTGTAAGCTTCAAATTATTTACAAAAATAAGATTCATTTTAAATACAAATTATAAAAAATGTCGGAAAGTTTGGACACTCAAATCAGGTAGTTGAGTCCTTAGACTAGCTCTAGTAAAATCTCATGGATCAGAATGATTTGGCAGCACTACCATCCTCACTGCATCTTGACAGCTAATAATACTGTCTTGACAGTAGACACTGAAACATTAAATTCTGCAACCCAAACTGTTGCTCCTGCTATTTATGTGTTCCTGCTCTTGAGTCTCAGGGCAAAAAAAAAAAAAAAAAAAAAAGGTAACAAGGAGATCATCTCTGCCTGACTTCCTCCTTTCTAAACTGATAAAATAACATTTGCTTCCAAACACTTGGAAAGACAACTTATGAAACATAGGATGTAGCCTTATGGTCTCTGCAGAAAGAGAACACATTTAGAAGTAAGTAGATGTGGATACTGAGTACCAATCATCCAAATCCAACACACCTTCCATATTCATAGTCTGTAATGATTTGGGTGGACTTTAGTAGTTTCCTTCCTTCTAGAAGGATGGGTACAAAACCAGTCTCATTAAGACAGCCTGTTCCTCTAAAGAAAATAAGAAGCACATTACTGTGACAGCCAATCTTAATCTTGGGACTTGAGGAGGAACAACTGAAACCTGGAGACAACTCAAAAAAAAAAAAAATCACAGCCACAAGGCAGAGACATGACATTGCTAAACTTTTGGTACCGTTTTGCCTAAAGCTATCCTTAGCTTTATCTTTTCATCTAAGTCAACTAGTCCATTCTTTTGTTTAAATATGTTTGAATCACAGTTTTAATAATTCACTACTAAAATGCCATCAATAAAGACATGGTTCCTTAAAGGATTTTGTTGCAAATGAGAGGACCGAAAATGTGGAATTGACTTGCTGAAGCTTGAGTGTGAGGCAGGGTGAACCTCCGGATCTTTGGCTGGGAAGTTTGCAATTCTCACTGAGTAGCAAAACTGCAGCTCAATTTTAGTTTCATCTTAAGATTAGATCAAGTATTCAAATGGGTTGGGTATTTAGATTTTATAGAAATATCTGGCGATATTTAAGAACACTTGTTATTTTTGCAGCCTACAGTAATGCCCTGTAAGAAAGAATGGGCTGAAAAGATAGCCCATCTGAAAGTTGAATGAAAGAAATACCATTTTTATAAAGGGGTGAATTCTGCACCAGACCAACAGCAGAAGAATATTAAAAGTCAATCTTGAGGATTTTAAATAGAGAATTAGGGGAGAAGTAGGACAAAATCCGGATAATGAAACTCTCTGTTGTGTCCATTAAAGAACCACCACTTTGCATGCATCTTGAAAGACTAACAGATTAAATCTGCCTTTGCTTCTCAAGTTAGAGTTTTGAATTGATAGCCACATTCGAGATGGAACAGAAAGCTATGGAAACTAATCAAATCACTGATATGCTGCTAAATGATAGAACTCCCTCTCCTCTTCTTCCAGGTTGCAATCTTTCTGGCATTGATCACTGTCTTGTAGGATTTTAAAACTGCTGGTAAAAAGAAACCTAAATGTCTTTAAGGGTGTTCTACTGCTGACTTGGACCAGGATGCAGTAATGTGATAAGACTGCATATAGGACATGACTGCTTTCAGTTTTTGGAATAGATGCATGGTATTAGTAACTGGCACTTTAAAAATTGAGTTACCAGATTAAGAATGCATGTTGAACAGCTGGACTGTAAAATGTAGTCAAATCCTCTATTTCTGCATTCTTATCATGGTTCTAAAACCTTCTCTTTGGGGAACACATTTCCCTTTCTCCTATTCATATAATTTGAGTGGAATGGACCCTATGTTCCACCTCTGGGAATCAGCATATATCCCAGGGCTATTTAGTCAAGCCCAAGCCCCAGAGGATTGACCTGTGAATGGGCTCATTGCTCAAGGAGAATTAGAGTTTGAGTTCATATGAAAATCTTACTGTGTAGATTTTAGTAAAATGACAAGATGCAATCGTAGGGGTGCTAGGGCTATTATTTAGATTTCCGGAAAGTAGTCTATTTGAGAATAAAGTTTGTATGAAAAAGGCATGCTTTTGGTACTTAATAGTAATTTGCTTAATATGAAACAATGGTAAGAGAGATAGCACCACTTGATCCCCTGTATGAACCATCATTGATATTAACACAAACACAAAGTAGTTTTTGTTGCTGGTTTTTGGTTTTTTGTTTTAAGCTACTTTGAGTAGAGTTTCCATTTCTTCAGTTGAGATAGTACAGACTGACACATTTATATATCAATTGGCTATAGCCATTTTTTTAAATGCAATGCTACCAGCTTAACATCTTAATTTTTATTAAACAATCTGACTTTTATAGAACTTGTGGACATATGTGGACATTTGTGTGCAGATACTAGCATACTTGCACCTGGTATCTCTAGTAGTTGTATCATAGGAGAGGCAGGATTTCTTCCATCTATATATTCATCAGAGTAGTATTAAGCTAGTGGTACTAGTTCTGCTTGAGGAGTCATTCTACAGACAATTTATTCTCATGTGATTATAAGACAATACATAATATAGAAATATTTAAGAGATTTGGGAATCTTGTATAACTGCAGTAGTTAATTATTTCCTATCGATTAAACATCATTTTCAGGAAAACTCAATATACAACCAGTGGTGGAACCAAAGTAAAATACCTCTTTATGCTTGCATAACAAAAATTTGACCTTATTATTAAAGCTTCAGTAGATGGCGTGAAACAATAACCTGAAGTGCTTGCATTTAATGATAATGAAAGTGACTGAAATGTGGGAAAACAGAGTCCAATTTCAGTTTGGACTGGAACTAATAATTTCTAAAAGCAATCAGAATATAAAAAGAATTTGCAAATAAATACAATGTCATACTTCAAATGTGAACTAATTCTTTAGCTCACATTTATTTTTTTTTAAATGGGTCTTTCAGGGACACCTGGGTGGCTCAGCGGTTTAGTGCCTGCCTTCCACCCAGGTCGTAATCCTGGAGTCCCGGGATCAAGTCCCACATCGGGCTCCCTGCATGGAACCTGCTTCTCCCTCTGCCTATGTCTCTGCCTCTTTCTCTCTGCGTCTCTCATGAATAAATAAATAAAATATTTAAAAATTTTTTTAAAAAATAAAAGAATGAGTCTTTCATATTTTCTTTGTATTTCTCTTCAATAGTTGCTTGACCCAACATCTGTCTGCTCTATACAATGAAAATACAAAGTAAATGAGAATAGAAAAAAATAACTAAAGCATTAAATTGTACAAATTACAAATCTGTTCCAAAATATACTTGCATTAAATAAAATACACATTTCAGTAAGAGATCTACAGTGAATGACTGTGCGTTCTGGGAAGCTTCATGACACCTAGGCAGGGCTGGCATCCGTGGAGGAGCTAAGAGAATATGCATCCAATCACAGTATGCAGCGGGGTTCTTAGGGCCCATCCGTGAGCTACACTGAGCACATCATCATCACTTGTGTGGGGGAGGATTTTGTTTGGGAAAAGGGGAAGAAGCAAGCGCTGGCCTCAATTCTGAGTTCATTACAACTTCCCAGGAATCTCATCAATAGCCTATACAGTACAGTTTCCAAAAGGTAAACATGTTAAGGTAAGCAGACAACTCTTTAGAACCCCAAACACATTTTCTTGCTGTATTTATGTGGGACTCTCCATCTACAATGGGCAGTCGTGAAGAGGTTCTTCCTAGGGACAGCATGGTCACAGGATGCGGATGACCCTGTGTGTGTGTGGGGGGGGGGTGAGCTAAACATTTAGAAATAACCCTGTACACAGATACATTAGGAAAAATGTGGAGAGACAAGATTCTTTTCAGGTATTTGATAACTGCTAAAAGAAATCAGGCTACGGGATCAATAACAATAATAATTATTATTAGCTAATAGTCTAGTTAGGATAAGTGAATCATATTTTACCTTATTTTAATGTAATATAGTTATTAAATACTTAGCAGAGAAAAATAGAAAAAAATATGAGACACTTTACTCAATACAATACTCTGACATTGGGATCCCTGGGTGGTGCAGCGGTTTGGCGCCTGCCTTTGGCCCAGGGCGCGATCCTGGAGACCCGGGATCGAGTCCCACATTGGGCTCCCGGTGCCTGGAGCCTGCTTCTCCCCCTCCTATGTCTCTGCCTCTCTCTCTCTCTCTCTGTGTGACTATCATAAATAAATAAAAAATTAAAAAAAAACAATACTCTGACATTGATTTTATTAGACCCTTCACCATCCCACTTAAATTAACCTAAGATATCTGTAGATTCATGGTGAAACCATTCTACAGAGTGATAAAGAGCATTTATTCCAAAAGAGATAACAAACAAGTTTTAAATGTATGAGCAAACATAAATAGTATTCAAGTAATAAGATACTGTGCTTGCTTTCTGTTCAGAGTGCATTCAATTCTTAAAACTGATACGCTTCCTTGGTGGCTTTGCACTCAAAGCCAAATGCGTTATTTTAGGAACAAGCTATAATAATTCTTCATCCTATAACACACAGAGAAAGGGATTTCTGCTGCCTTGGTATAATACCCAAAGTGCTGATTATGACAGCAAGATTCTACAGATGAGGAAACAGATGACCTACGTGAGGTAAACTCTGCAATTAGGAAATCTGCTGAGATCAATTAAGTCCTGGTTATAAATGGAAAGAGATACTCTTGTATCTCTCTCTTTTTCGTACCCAGACTGAACTTTAGAGAGATTACTTTAGGTGGGAACCAATGACCTGTAAAATGTACTTGAAGCTAAAACTGCCTTGACTGGTCATGATAATCTTCTGAGCAATAACCTCTTTGATTTAGCCCCCCACTGAGAATCATCCTGGCTCACCTGCCTCAGATGTGACTAGGAAAATGATTCAATAAATTTAAAAATTAAACTAATAACTTCATTCAAGAAAGAAAGAAAGAAAACTTATCCAGGGCACATGTGGAAAAAGGGTTGACATAATGGTGTTTTAACTTTGCTGATGTACAAGAAATAGGCTGCCTAACTCTAAACTGATGCTATTAGAAATGACAAATACCCACCATTTGCTTCAACGTGGATGGAACTGGAGGGTATGATGCTGAGTGAAGTAAGTCAGTCGGAGAAGGACAAACATTATATGTTCTCATTCATTTGGGGAAGATAAATAATAGTGAAAGGGAATATAAGGGAAGGGAGAAGAAATGTGTGGGAAATATCAGAAAGGGAGACAGAACGTAAAGACTGCTAACTCTGGGAAACGAACCAGGGGTGATGGAAGGGGAGGAGGGCGGGGGGTGGGAGTGAATGGGTGACAGGCACTGGGGGTTATTCTGTATGTTAGTAAATTGAACACCAATAAAAAATAAATAAAAAAAAAATAAACTGATGTCATGATTTCTCATTGGTACAGACTAACTCTCCTCCTCTTTTCTCGAGAATAAGATGTGCTAACAACAGTCTAACTGCTAACATTTTAAAATAATTGGTTAGTGTATGGTCGGGTTAGAACAGAGCTCCATAACTGCTGAAGAGTGGATGCTGTAACCATAAGTGAATTATTTACATATGGAAGCTCTCTTAAATCCTGGAAGAACCAGAATAATGAGTAGGGAAAGGTTTGCTTTCACAAACCAGTTGCTATCATTTTATTGTGTATTAAAAGTTAATCGATTTTAGATTAGTTTTTTTTTTCAGTTGTTTCTACTCCTTCCCCTTCTCCTTCTTCTTTTTTTCCTGACAAATAAAGAAGCTCAACCAGGATCTTGAATATCTTTCCTCCAAAAGAAATGTTCTGGGCCTAGTTTGCCACTTTTCTTTCTTTTTCTTTTCTTTTCTTTCTTTTCTTTTCTTTTCTTTTTTTCTTTTCTTTTCTTTTCTTTCTTTTCTTTTCTTTCTTTTCTTTTCTTTTCTTCTCTTTCTTTTCTTCTCTTTCTCTTTTCTTTTCTTTTCTTTTCTTCTTTTCTTTTCTTTCTTTTCTTTTCGTTTCGTTTCTTTTCTTCTTTTCTCTTTTCTTTTCTTTTCTTTTCTTTTCTTTTCTTTTCTTTTCTTTTTTTCCCTTCCTTCCTTCCTTCCTTCCTTCCTTCCTTCCTTCCTTCCTTCCTTCCTTCCTTCCTACCTTCCCTCCTTCCTTTTTTTTGCCACTCCTAAATATAAAGAGGAGCTGAGGGTTAGTGGAGGGGAGGTGGGTGGGGAGACGGTTTGAATAGGTGGTGGTTATTAAGGAAGGCACTGGTGATGAGCACCAGGTGTATGTGATTGTTGAATCACTAAATTCTACAGCTGAAACTAGTATTACACTATATCTTAACTAACCGGAATTTAAATAAAAACTTGGAAAAAAAAGAAAGAAATGTTCTGGTTCTTATGTTTTTTAGAATCAGAATGTTTCTTCAGATTTTTTTAGGACCATATAAAACACTGTTTATAATATTTACTTTGTAACATTTAAGAAAGCAGAAGGCTATTTTTTCCTACAATTCTAAAGCATATAGGTAATGATTTTTTTTTTAAGATTTTTAAAATTTATCTGAGAGAGAGAGATGAGGAAGAGAGACAGAGACAGAGAGAAAGTGGCAGAGAGTACAGGCTAGGTGGGAGTGAGGGGAGAAGCAGACTCCCCGCTGAGCAGGGAGCCTGCTACTGCAGAGGTGGGCGGGGGGTGGTGGTGGTGGTGTCTCTGCCCAGGGAAGATCCCACGAGGATTCCAGGGTCCTGGGATGATGACCTGAGGTAAATGCAGACACATAACTGACTGAGCCATCCAGGCGCCCCTACAAGTAATATATATAAATATAAATATAAATATAAATATAAATATAAAGATAAAGATAAAGATAAAGATAAATATACTTATATATAGTAACTGACAGAGATTTCCATGATTTCAGAAACAGAGGAGTAGAAAATGTCCTTTTGCTCTAGGACAAAAAAAAAAGAAAAAAAGAAAGACACTTTCCATGAATTATGCTTTGTCAACTCACTTCATTCTGAGTACATACAGGAAAACACTACTCCATTAAGTACGTCTCAGATGCTCAATGATCTTGAAAGACAGATTTGAAAGAGGCAGAGAAGCAAACCAGAAGGCAAAAGGCCAAATATATGTTTTATATCAACAAAGAAGTATTTAATAAGCTCTACTCTATCAGATATTGAATTCCTCTATTTATTTGTCCATCTATCACTGTCTACCATATGTTTATATTGATGAACATCTTTGCACACAAACATTGTGCCAGTTTATATTTTGGAAGTAGAAAGGTGAAGGACTAGTGTCACCCCAGGAAAGGAAATAGCCATTGAGTACCTATTCCAGATCTGCACTATATTATAGGTTTTACATGGGATATTTGTGGCGATCTTCCTCAGAGGACATTTATTAAGATGATATTTGTATACAATGTTTCAGAAAATAAAACAACTACACAGTTAACTCATGAAAGTGTTTATAGTTAGTTACAGCAAACCAATGTCTATCTGACTCTAAAATATCCTCATTTATTGCAGATCATTTTTGATATATAGTAATCACATAGCATAATAACATAGCCGTTAATATTTTTTTTAATTTTAGGCGCTGAACACTGAACTCATGAATGATCTTGCAAAAATTCCTCTCTAGTAATTAGTAATTATTAAAAAGTAGTTCTAACAAGTAACATTTATGGTGTGCTTCCTGTGGTCCAGGCAGTGTTCTTATGGTTTTATATACATTGGCTTATTGAGTCTGAACAAAATCCCTATGAAATAAATCACTGCTGCTACACTGCAACTTAGGCAGTGTGCTGTTCTCAGAGCAGAATTCCTGGATATTTCTGTCCTACTAGGGCTTACATCAGAGGCCTGCTATACCAGAGCCCTGGCATCCCCCAGCATGTGATGGTTGTGTAGGAGGAGATGGTGCTGCAGCTAGCTGCCCTCGTTCACCCCTTTCCAGCCATGTAGTAGCTGGTATCCCAAACCTTTGTGTTAGTAGGTGAGTAGGGATTGGAAGTAGAGGAAGAAATCTCCTTAAAGCAAAGGACCAGACCATATATGAAGATGGGACCAGTACACTGGGCTGAAGACATATTACTGGGTCCAGTCCATTGGTAAAAGAAATTATACTTATTATAAATAAAAATTTTTAAAAAGTCATGTGGCATGAGCACACATATTACATTTATATATAATCGCATGTGTATGTTAAATCATTCACTTCACTTGGAGAAAAAAAATTCACTAAGAAATAGGATTATTGGTATATGTTACTGACAGAGAGAATTAGCCACAGGGAAGAAAGGCCTGAAGAAAATATCCAGATAGAACTACAGAAACATAGAAAGGAGGAAATTCCTTCTTCCAGGAAAGAAGATCTCATGAATATACAAACAGACTATATGAAGCATAGTAAAATGGTCTAAGGTTCAAAAAAAAGAAAAGAACAGGGCAGAAGCCATATTCAAAGAGTTAACGGTGAGAGTTTTCCAGGACTTACAAAATACAGTATTCCTCAAGTTCAAAAAGTAAGAAGGCAAATAAGAAGCAAAATAAATACTCCACTCCCCATAAAGTTACATCTGTTGAAAAACAAGGGCAAAGAGAAAGACAATATAACAAGTGAGACTTGTTAGAGGAAGCAAATAGTAAGACAGTACATTGAACCAACATATCAGTAATTATACACATAAAATGGAGCAAAATCCTCAATTACAAGACAAAGACAATTACAATTCAATCATTCTGAATATTAAGTGACAGTCATTAGCCTTTTCTAAGAAAGGCACTTTAGATACAAAGCTATGGAATGGCTGAATGTAAAAGAATGGACCAAGTTGCCCCACAATTTT
Organism: Canis lupus baileyi; assembly: GCF_048164855.1. Lineage (NCBI taxonomy): Eukaryota > Metazoa > Chordata > Mammalia > Carnivora > Canidae > Canis > Canis lupus. The sequence continues at coordinate 6,106,570 of NC_132852.1, read as the reverse complement.
GTTTGCCTTAAGCATGTTAAAATATTCCACAATTGCGCATCTGAAACTCTGAAATCCAAAATTCTTAGTGTACCAAAAATTTAGATCATGGTTTCAGCTCAAATATTTGTCACACTTTTGGCAGAAAATCTGACCTTAACTGACCTAAAGTCACCTTTCTTTACATTCCTTCTTATGCTTCCTACGATGAAGGTTCCTATTGTATAAGACGTATTAATGAATGTGTTTACAAAGTTCTGTGTCCCCCCCTAAAGGAAACATTTCATAATATAGACATTGTGAGAAGTTACATTTCATTTGCAAGTAGTTCTTCTATCTCCCCTCTCTTAAGACAGTATACTTTCCTGCTCCCTTGATGTAGGGCCTGACCGTGTTACTCGCTCAGCCATTCGGACGTGAGCAGGTAAGATACATCCCATCTCTAACCACAAACTTCAATCTGAACACAAATTTGCATGGATCATTTTTCTCCTTCCCTTGCACTTCCATTGTAAGCAAGAGAACAGTATGGGTTAGATAGAACCCATTCTTTTGGCCTAGATCCTCGAATTAAGAAAAAACAGGCAGAATAACCCCCCGTTAACCCATAGCTACCAACAATTTTCATGTACAATGAATAAGAAATAAATATTGTTGATAAGCTGTTCTTTGCTTTGCCATGACCATGCTTTGTCTTGCTGTGCAAAAACAGACTAATAGTAATATATCACGTTGTGTTTTTAAAAATCCATCCTAAATAAAAATAAAAATCCATCCTCTTCTCAGTACTAAAACACACTAGCCTCAATGGCTTGGGGTAGGCAGTGAGTTTATTCATACGAGTCAATGCGGTCTTGATCCAACTAGCTCAGCAGCTTGGTGGAACACTGGAGAAGGTCCTTGGCTATATCCACCCAGGTTTGGTGTGTACACAGAGAGTAGGGTGACAAAATGGTGAAGGGTGTTTTTCAATATACAGAAGGAGACTTTTTTTTTTTTTTCATTTCCAGAAAATTTCTTTTGCCTGTCGTCTCCCTTCGGATTTTCCAGCTCTCTCTCCCAGTCCCCAAGACAAAGAACTACCTACCGGGATTTGAAATAATCAGACATCTTGATTTTGCTGGCAGGAAGGATCATTGTTAAAAGACAGAAACTCGGGATCCCTGGGTGGCGCAGCTGTTTGGCGCCTGCCTTTGGCCCAGGGTGCGATCCTGGGGACCCGGGATCCAGTCCCAGGTCGGGCTCCCGGTGCATGGAGCCTGCTTCTCCCTCTGCCTGTGTCTCTGCCTCTCTCTCTCTCTCTCTCTCTCTGTGTGTGTGTGTGTGTGTGTGTGTGTGACGGTCATAAATAAATAAATATGACAGAAACTCATGATGTAGTTTCTCTCTCTCCTCTTTGGTTACATTTTCAAGTAAATTGTCTGATTTTTTTTTCATTTTTTAAATCAATTAATTAATTAATTAATTAATTAATATATTTGAGAGAGAGAGAGAGAGGAAGAGCACTAGCAGAAGAAGGGGCAGAGAGAGAGGAAGAAGCGGACTCCCCGCTGAGCAGGGAGCCACATATGGGGCTCCATCCCAAGACCCCAGATCATGACTTGAGCAAAAGGCAGTCCCTTCATCAGCTGAGCCGCCCAAGTGCCCCCTGGTGTGTGATTCTTAGAACATACTCAAAAAAAAAAAAAAAAAAAAAAACAAAACATACTCAAATCTGTGTCTCTCATTGTCTCTTCTTAATCATGCTTGAAAACAATGGTTATTGTACCAGATTCCTGAACAGAGCAGAAGGTGATAAGATGCTAGCATGTATATTTGGAGGAAGAAGGATGTCTCATTTATGTCTTATGTATTAAATTGATGTCCTTACTTAGTTTTAACATCACAATTTCTGGTAGGGTTAACACATTGTAATAATAAAGTATTAATTATTTTCCCATTGTAGAACCCTGTTGGTCAGGGATCGCTGTTCTAATTCCTCCCTTTTTTGATAACTTATTTTATCATCAGGATCATTGATAAATACAGCATAAGACTTAATTATTGTAAAATATTCAGACAATACATCTGTGCTTCTCTGTATCTGTCTCCTAAAATCTGAAATCTCCTTTCCTAAAAAATATGTTCATCAACATAGTGCCTTATAACAGAAAGCATTTTATGTGGTATTTAAGAGCGAATGCATTGGAGTCAGACAGGTCAGACAGGAATATGCAATTTCAATAGAAATTGAATTCTGAAGCTTCTGTTTATTGTATGTGAACTTAGTGATTCTTTTAGCCCCAATAACTTCACTTGTTGATAAAATTGGAACAGCAGTATATATCTTATTGAGTTGCTGGGACAATTTTATAATATAATGATTTGGAACAATTAACTATATATCTGGCATTTCACAAGTATTTAATTAATCTTTATCATTATTGTTATGAAAGTATCTTTAAAAATAGATGTGAAAAAAAAAAAATAGATGTGCTATGAGCACCTGGGTATCTCAGTGGTTGAACATCTGCCTTTGATTCAGGTTGTGATCCTGGGGTCCTGGGATCAAGTCCCTCATGGGCTCCCCTCAGGGAGCCTGCTTGTCCCTCTGCCTGTGTCTCTGCCTCTCTCTCTCTGTGTCTCTCATGAATAAATAAAATCTTAAAAAATAAAAATAAAACAATAAAAATACATATTCTATGATTTCTTCCTCTGCATTTTATTTCAGTTCAGGAATCTGCATTTTTAAAAAATCTCACAGCAATACAGAATTTTGAAACCTCGTTTACTTTTTTTTTTAATTTTTATTTATTTATGATAGTCACACACACAGAGAGAGAGAGAGAGAGGGAGGCAGAGACACAGGCAGAGGGAGAAGCAGGCTCCATGCACCGGGAGCCCGATGTGGGATTCGATCCCAGGCCTCCAGGATCGCGCCCCAGGCCAAAGCAGGCGGTAAACCGCTGCCACCCAGGGATCCCACCTCGTTTACTTTTTAACATCGATATATTAGAGCTTGTTTGGAGTTGCTATTTTTTTTTTTTTTTGTTTTGGGGTTTGTTTGTTTTAGATATTTCTTAGTTTATCCTCTGTTGTTTTCTTTTATTTATCATCCACTTTACCTCTCTGTTAATGACTGATATTCCTCATCATCTTGGCTTTTCTTATTTAGCATCAGGGTTTTGTTTTCCCTCACCTTTTTACATAATTCCACATAAATTCCATTATATTTTTTCTCAAATATTATCTTTATTAGTTTTGAGGTTTTACTACATGTAGGGAAAAAGTCTACTACTTTATTATGACTGGAGGGCAAATTACAATTGTATCATGCTAGTAGTGTTTTAATTAAATTGTACATAGCAGGGGTAAGGACCACATAGACTACTCAGAGGACTCTCCAGGCACCCACAGAGATCCATTCATGGCAAATGATTTTATACTTAGTATAGAGGAATATCATTTTGAAGACTACACCTGGTTAGTGCTATTTTTTCCAAGCATCTGTTTTTACTACCTATGCCATTAAACTTCATTTATGCTGACTAAAAAGGTAAGGACAAACATTATATGATCTCATTCATTTGGGGAATATAAATAATAGTGAAAGGGAATATAAGGGAAGGGAGAAGAAATGTGTGGGAAATATCAGAAAGGGAGACAGAACGTAAAGACTGCGAACTCTGGGAAACGAACTAGGGGTGGTAGAAGGGGAGGAGGGCGGGGGGTGGGAGTGAATGGGTGACGGGCACTGGGTGTTATTCTGTATGTTAGTAAATTGAACACCAATAAAAAATAAATTAAAAAAAAGGTAATGCTTAGAATTTTGTAGAAATAAATAACATCTTAATTTACTTATTTGTTTAAAGACTTATTTATTTGAGAGAGAGAGAGAGAGAGAATACATGTATGAGTCAGGAGGGTGGGACAGAGGGAAAGAATCTTCAAGGAGATTCCCTGCTCACCTGGGAGCTCAATCCAGGCTCCATCTCAAGACCCATGAGATCATGACCTGAGCCAAAACCAGGAATCATACACTTAACTGACTTAACCCATTTCTTAAAATGAAATGCTATTTTATTTCATTATAAAATGTTACCCTTATTACAGTCAGAGGGAGTGGGAAATACAACTCATTCTAGTCTATGGTATCCTACAATAAACATTTCTAGAAATCAAGCAGAGTGAATTTTGTGTTCTGTGACTATGGCTCTGAAAGGTTCTTCTCCATCTGTGATTTTTCTCATTTTACAAGGAATGTTTGCTTCTTTGAAAGAAAGACAACTGGAGGATGATTGATGTTCCAGGTAGTCCATGCTTTTGCTCACAGATTTTTGACTGGGTATCAACAAGTGGCTCAGTCAACTTAACTACACTGGAAGATGGGGAATATGCAAGAGCACATGGGTATTTGATAACTAGCGAGTATCTCAGCCAAAAAAATTTTTATCAGATTTTTCAAGGTTTCATTCTATCCTTTGGCTTGGGATTTTTTTAAAGATTTTACGTATTAGAGAGGGAGAGAGCGAGTGAGCAAGAGCCAGCACAAGCTGGGGGAAAGGCAGAAGGAGAGGGAGAAGCAGACGCCTCACTGAGCAGGGTGCCCCATGCAGGGGTCCCTCCCAGGATGACCCTGAGATCATGACCTGAGCTGAAGGCACATGCTTAACTGACTGAGCCACCCTGGTGCCCCGATTTGGCTTGGAAAGTTTTAAGGTGGGAGCCCAACTGTATCATTTGCTTTTTCTGAATCTATTAGGATGTTCATATTTTTTATTTTTTCTGTTTGTATAATAATTAAATCCATTGATTTTATAATAGTAATTCTTTGTTCCTTTCATTCCGTGGTCATATCATTATTTAAATATATTGCTGGATTCAGTTTGCTAATGTTTTAACATTTTTTCCCTCTTTGCTAATAAAATACGTTAGTCTGTAATTTTATGTCCATATTATGTTTTGTCAGATTTTAATATTAAAATTATGTTGGCTCACTGTAGCAATATAGTGAGCCTCTTTTTTTTTTTTTTTTGTCTTTTTCTTCTCCAGGAAAGCTTACATACAATTGGTGAAATATTCTCTTTAAATATGAATAATTAATAAGACAAGCCATATGTGAATAGAATTTTAGTTTAAAATTCAATTTTTAAAAACTATACAGCAAAGTTTTCATTTTTTTACTATTTTTACTTAAGATTGGTTTTCAAACAACTTCTATAATTTAATTATAAGTTTATTATTATAAAAGTTGCTCTAAAATACTCTGAGTTTTGAAATGTCTACAGAACTTAAAGTGAATTTCCAATTTTTATTCTTGATATTAGCATGTTTCCTTTCATTTATTCTTAATTAATCCTGCTGTGTTTTTGATGTTTTGTGTGTGTGCGTGTGCGTGTGTTTAAGCAATTTTTAAAAATATTTATTTTGTAATGTACCCCTAGTCCAAAGTAACTATGTTTTAAAAATTGAGGGCCAAAAAACTTACAAGAATCTATTCAGTTCAACCTAAAAACAATGATACCTGGAAAATACTCCATACTAATAAGTCTGGCCTAAGAGGTTAAGATTCTAAGGCATTCCTAAATCATGGTGCTCTGAAAAATATATGCGTTTCTGCTGGTATTGTGTGATATTTTTGTTTGTTTCCAATTTAACCCTTTAAATGAATAATTTATTCCTTTGCAGATTTCCTTATTGTATGTTTCTTTCTATATACTTAGTTATTGTCTCTGTCATCATAAGTAGCTTTCTTTCTTTAGGCTTACTTATGCACTTTTACCTGTTCTTTTTTTTTTTCTTTTTATTATTAGCCCTTAATTTCTTTCTTTCTTTTTTTAATAAAATAATTTTTATTGGAGTTCAATTTACCAACATACAGAATAACACCCAGTGCTCATCCCGTCAAGTGTCCCCCTCAGTGCCCGTCACCCACTCACCCCCACCCTCCTCCCCTTCCACCACCCCCAGTTCGTTTCCCAGAGTTAGGAGTCTTTATGTTCTGTCTCCCTTTCTGATATTTCCCACACATTTCTTCTCCCTTCCCTTATATTCCCTTTCACTATTATTTATTTTCCCCAAATGAATGAGAACATACACTGTTTGTCCTTCTCTGATTGACTTACTTCACTCAGCATAATACCCTCCAGTTCCATCCACGTTGAAGCAAATGGTGGGTATTTGTCGTTTCTAATGGCTGAGGAATATTCCATTGTATACAGAGACCACAGCTTCTTTATCCACTCATCTTTCAATGGACACTGAGCCTCCTTCCACAGTTTGGCTATTGTGGACATTGCTGCTAGAAACATTGGGGTGCAGGTGTCCCGGCGTTTCCCTGCATCTGTATCTTTGGGGTAAATCCCCAGCAGTGCAATTGCTGGGTCTTAGGGCAGTTCTATTTTTAACTATTTGAGGAACCTCCACAGTTTTCCAGAGTGGCTGCACCAGGTCACGTTCCCACCAACAGTGCAGGAGGGTTCCCCTTTCTCCACATCCTCTCCAAATTTGTGGTTTCCTGTCTTGTTAATTTGCCCCATTCTCACTGGTGTGAGGTGGTATCTCATGGTGGTTTTGATTTGTATTTCCCTGATGGCAAGTGATGCAGAGCATTTTCTCATGTGCGTGTTGGCCATGTCTATGTCTTCCGCTGTTAGATTTCTGTTTAAGTCTGTTGCCCATTTCATGATTGGATTGTTTGTTTCTTTGCTGTTGAGTTTAAGAAGTTCTTTATAGATCTTGGAAACTAGCCCTTTATCTGATACGTCTTTTGCAAATATCTTCTCCCATTCTGTAGGTTGTCTTTTAGTTTTGTTGACTGTTTCTTTGCTATGCAAAAGCTTCTTATCTTGATGAAGTCCCAATAGTTCATTTTTGCTTTTGTTTCCCTTGCCTTCATGGATGTATCTTGCAAGAAGTTGCCATGGCCAAGTTCAAAAAGGGTGTTGCTGTGTTCTCCTCTAGGATTTTGATGGAATCTTGTCTCACATTTAGATCTTTCATCCATTTTGAGTTTATCTTTGTGTCTGGTGGAAGAGAGTGGTCTAGTTTCTTTCTTCTGCATGTGGATGTCCAATTTTCCCAGCACCATTTACTGAAGAGACTGTCTTTTTTCCAGTGGATAGTCTTCCCTCCTTTGTCGAATATTAGTTGACCTTAAAGTCGAGGGCCCACTTCTGGATTCTCTATTCTGTTCCATTGATCTATGTGTCTTTTTTTGTGCCAGGACCACACTGTCTTGATGACCACAGCTTTGTAGTACAACCTGAAATCTGGCATTGTGATGCCCCCAGCTATGGTTTTCTTTTTCAATAAATCCCTGGGTATTCGAAGTCTTTTCTGATTCCACACTAATCTTAAGATAATTTGTTCCAACTCTCTGAAGAAAGTCCATGGTATTTTAATAAGGATTGCATTGAATGTGTAAATTGCCCTGGGTAGCATTGACATTTTCACAATATTAATTCTTCCAATCCATGGGCATGGAATATATTTCCATCTCTTTGTGTCTTCCTCAATTTCTTTCAGAAGTGTTCTGTGGTTTTTCAGGTATAGATCCTTTACCCCTTTGGTTAGGTTGATTCCTAGATATCTTATGCTTTTGGGTGCAATTGTAAATGGGATTGACTCCTTAATTTCTCTTTCTTCAGACTTATTGTTAGTGTATACAAATGCCACTGACTTTGGGCATTGATTTTGTATCCTGCCACACTGCCAAATTGCTGTACGAGTTCTAGCAATCTTGGGGTGGAGGCTTTTGGGTTTTCTATGTACAGTATCATGTCATCTGGGAAGAGGGAGAGTTTGACTTCTTCTTTGCCAATTTGAATGACTTTTATTTATTTTTGTTGCCTGATTGCTGAAGCTAGGACTTCTAGTACTATATTGAATAGCAATGGTGAGAGTGGACAACGTGTCTCATTCCCGATCTTAGGGGAAAGGCTCCCAGTGTTTCCCCATTGAGAATGACATTTGTTTGGGTTTTTCATAGACGGCTTTTAAGATGCTGAGGAATGGTCCCTCTATCCCTACACTCTGAAGAGTTTTGATCGGGAATGGATGCTATATTTTGTCAAATGCTTTCTCTGCATCTATTGAAAGGATCATACGGTTCTTGTTTTTTCTCTTGATGATCTGATCAATCACACTGATTGCTTTACGAGTGTTGAACCAGCCTTGCATCCCGGGGATAAATCCCACTTGGTCATGGTGAATAATCTTCTTAATGTATTGTTGGATCCTATTGGCTGGTATCTCGTTGAGAATGTTTGCATCTGTGTTCCTCAGGGATATTGGTCTCTAATTCTCCTTTTTGGTGGAGTCTTTGTCTGGTTTTGGAATTAAGGTGATGCTGGCCTCATAGAGGAAGTTTGGAAGTACTCCATCTCTTTCTGTCTTTTAAACAGCTGTAGTAGAATAGGTACAGTCTCTTCTTTAAGTGTTTGATAGAATTCCCCAGGGAAGCCATCTGGACCTGGACTTTTTGTGTCTTGGGAGGTTTATGATGACTGCTTCAATTTCCTCCCTGGTTATCGGCCTGTTCAGGTTTTCTATTTCTTCCTGTTCCAGTTTTGGTAGTTTGTGGTTCTCCAGAAATCTGTCCATTTCTTCTAGATTGCCTAATTTATTGGCGTATAGCTGCTCATAATAAGTTTTAAAAATTGTTTGCATTTCCTTGGTGTTGGTGCTGATCTCTCCTTTCTCATTCATGATTTTATTAATTTGAGTCTTTTCTGTCTTCTTTTTAATAAGGCTGGCTAATGGTTTATCTATCTTATTAATTCTTTCAAAGAACCATCTCCTGGTTTTGTTGATCTGTTCCACAGTTCTTCTGGTCTCCATTTCATTGAGTTCTGCTCGAATCTTTATTAACTCTCTTCTTCTGCGGGGTGTAGGATCTATTTGCTGTTCTGTCTCCAGCTCCTTTAAGTGCAAGGTTAGCTTTCGTATTTGGGTTCTCTCCAGTTTTTCAATGGATGCTTGTATTGCGATGTATTTCCCCCTCAGGACTGCTTTTGCTGCATCCCAAAGATTCTCATTAGTTTCCATGAATCTTTTAAATTCTTCTCTGATTTCCTGGTTGACCCTTTCATCTTTTAGCAGGATGGTCCTTAACCTCCACGTTTGAAATTCTTCCAAACTTCTTCTTGTGATATAGTTCTAGTTTCAAAGCATTATGGTCTGAAACTATGCTGGGGACAATCCCAATCTTTTAGTATCCGTTAAGACCTGATGTGTGACCCAGTATATGGTCTATTCTGGAGAAAGCTCCATGTGCACTTGAGAAGAACGTGTATTCAGCTGCATTTGGATGTAAAGTTCTGTAACTATCTGTGAAATCCATCTGGTCCAGTGAAGCATTTAAAGCTCTTGTTTCTTTGGAGATGTTGTGCTTAGAAGACCTGTCAATTGTAGAAAGTGCTATATTCCAGTCACCAAGTATAAGTGTTTTATTATTTAAGTATGTCTTAACTTTGGTTATTAATTGACTGATATACTTGGCGGCTTCCACATTCGGGGCATAAATATTCATGATTGTTAGGTCCTCTTGTTGGATAGATCCTTTTAGTATGATATAGTGTCCCTCTTCATCTCTCACTACAGTCTTTGGGACACACTTTAATTTCTCTGATATAAGGATGGCTACCCCTGCTTTCTTTTGAGGACCATTTGAATGGTCCATGGTTCTCCAACCTTTTATTTTCAGGCTGTAGGTGTCCTTTTGTCCAAAATGAGTCTCTTGAAGACAGCAAATAGATGGGTCTTGCTTTTTTATCCAGTCTGAAACCCTGCACCTTCTGATGGGGTCATTAAGCCCATTCACGTTCAGAGTTACTATTGAAAGATACGGATTTAGTGTCATCATGATACCTATTCAGTCCCTGTTTTTGTGGATAGTTCCCTTGGACCTCCTCTTTCTTTTACAGGGTCCCCCTTAATATTTCTGGCAGAGCCAGCTTGGTGGTCACATATTCTTTCAGTTTCTGCCTATCTTGGAAGCTCTTTATCTCTCCTGCTATTCTGAATGAGAGCCTTGCTGGATAAAGTATTCTTGGCTGCAGGTTCTTTTCATTTAGGACCCTGACTATATCCTGCTGACGCTTTCTCGCCTGCCAGGTCTCTGTGGAGAGGTCTGCTGTTGTCCTAATGCTTCTCCCCATAAAAGTTAGTGATTTCTTATCTCTTGCTGCTTTAAGGATCTTCTCTTTATGTTTGGAATTTGCAAAGCTTCACTATTAAATGTCGAGGTGTTGACGATTTTTATTGATTTTGGGGGGGGGATCTCTCTATCTCCTGGATCTGAATGCCTATTACCCTCCCCCAGTTAGGGAAGTTCTCAGCTATGATTTGTTCAAATACAGTTTCTGGACCTCTGTCCCTTGCGGCGCCCTCAGGAACCCCAATTAAACGTAGATTTTTCCTTCTGAGGCTGTGATTTATTTCCCTTAACCTATCCTCATGGTCTTTTAATTGTCTTTCTATTTTTTTACTCAGTTTCCATACTTGCCATCAACTTGTCTTCTATGTCACTCACTCGTTCTTCTACCTCGTTAACCCTTGTCGTTAGGACCTCCAGTTTTGATTGCATCTCATTTAATTGATTTTTAATTTTGGCCTGATTACATCTAAATTCTGCAGTCATGAAGTCTCTTGAATCTTTTATGCTTTTTTCTAGAGCCACCAGTAGTTGTATAATAGTGCTTCTGAATTGGCTTTCTGACATTGAATTGTATTTGAAATTTTGTAACTCTGTGGGAGAGAGGACTGTTTCTGATTTTTAGTATTGAGGTGAGTTTTTCCTTCTAGTCAGTTTGCTCAGTGCAGAGTGGCCAACAACATGTTGTACTGGAAAAAGGAGAAAAAGGGGGGAAAAAAAAGAAGAAATAAAAAAGAATAAAAAAGGGTGTGGGGAAACAACAGAAACAAACAGAAAAGAAAAAACAAGGGGAGTATCCTCTGATTCCATATACTGTAAATCCCTTGACTTCCCCTGGAACTTTCCAGGCTGCTTGGTCAATAACTTGCTTTTCCTCTGACCTTCGAGCTGGTCTTCTGGGGGAGGGGCCTGCTGTGCTGATTTTCAGGTGTGTGCACCTGGGGGAGCTGCCCAGCCCTCTACCAGGTCTACAATTCAGTGGGATTCTTTATCCTGTGAGGCCCCTGCTCAGGCCCAGGTACAGGGTGACACCAGGAGGGACAACCACAGTAGCGGCGGCCAGCTGTCCAGCTCTGGAGTCAGCTCCCACAGTAACTACTGCAGCTCCCAATGTGCAGGGGTCTGGGTGCTCCGGGGTAGGGGCACGATCTGCACAGCTCGGGGCCACCCGGCGGCAGGAGAGACCTGGCTGTCCTTTGTCCTCCCGGCCTCTGCCTGTGCTGGGGGAGCCCCAGATCCTCGGCTGTGTCTCCCAGTGCCCTGGGCTCTGGGGCCTCTGACACTGTGAATGGACCTAAAGTACCACGATGTGTAATTTAAAAGCATCAGTCAATTTTGTGTGAAGTTAACTTATCCTTTATTGCAATAAAACTCTATAAGCTATTATACAGGTTAAAGAAAAACTCAAAAAATAGAAACAGTGAAATAACAGGGGAGGGCAAGCCTCTGTTGGGCTGTAGCCATCACGAGCCCCGCGGTGGGAGCTGGGGCGGGCCCCCGAGGTGGTCAGGGGGCTGCTAACGGATCGAAGCAGGTTGTTCCAGAGGCAGGTTGCAGGTCTGGCCCTCTGGGGACCCCGATTGCAGGCACCAGGGCCTACTCTTCCGGGGTGGCCATGGGAGCAGGTGGCTCCTCCTCATCGGGGCAGGGAACCATAGGTTCGACCAGCACGTGCACCACCTTCACCTCAGGAGCCAGCATCTCTGCCTTGACCAAGTCCTCATCTCCAGCAGCCACTATCCCTTCAGACCCGGAACCTTCCCCAGGCTCCACAGTTGGAGCTGGGGCGGGCTCCTCGGGTGGTTCAACAGGTTGCTCCATCCCCGAGGCCAGTTGCTCCATCGAGTTAGGAGGTGGCTGGGGCACATCCACGACCTCGAGAGCAGGGGGTGGTGCCTGCTCCTCTTCCAGGGCTCCCAGGGGTGCAGGGGGCTCCTGCAGGGCAGCAGTGACCACTATCTGCAGGGGCTTTGCCTCCCCAGCAGGCAGCTCATCGCAGGCCAAGCCCTCAGCCCCAGCAGCCAGGCCCCATGGGGCAGCAGGCCCCACGGTCGGAGCTGGGGTGCACTCCAGAGTGGGTTCAGGGTGTTTTCCTCGGGCCGAAGCTGTAGATCCAAGAAGACAAAGTATCACCACCAGGACAGACTGTCCACGTCCCTCCCAAATCAAGGCCACTCTTCCCGCCACTCGACGTGTGTGAGGGCAAGAGCCCTGGGAGGTGTCCCCAGGCTGCAGCCCGTGGGGTGGGGTGTGAGCCCACCCCCTGCTCCTGGTCCAGCAGCAAGGAGGCTGGATCTGCGGCCCCCCGCATCCCCAGCTCGGCCACCCCCAGTCCTCCTCACCCCCAGCCTCTCGCTCTGCTGCATGGAGGCGTCTGAATTGCCTCAGGTGATGCAGGGCCCGGAGATGCGCATCTGTGCCTGGCATGTGCTGTCTTAACAATTCCAGGAGTTTTATAAGGGAGGGAAATTCTGGGAACTGATGAAAGTCGTCCCCATAATAATTCAGCCATATTTCCATCATGAAGGACATGGCCCTGGGGAGGGACAGGCGGGAACAGGCATCAGAAGATAGGGTTCTGTCACATGCAGGTGTCCCGGGGAAGCCCTGCAGGACCCGGCCTTCCGCGCAGGGTGTCAGAGACCAGTCCTGCTCCTCGTCCCCCTGCCACCTGGTGGTCCTGCCTGCCACAGGCCTGCTCCCCGAGGAGGGGCTGGGATGCAACCTCTGTGTGGGGAGCCCAGGCCCAGCGGGGTGACCATCAGCGTCTCTCCTGGGGAAGCAGGGCTCCCTCCTCAGCCTGGTCCCTGCCCACCTGCCCCTTAAGTCCACCGGCAGGCATCAGGGGACGGGGGGCGTCTGACCTGTCATTGCCCTCACTGCACACACTGTTGCTCTGGGAAGCTCCAAGGCAGGAGGGCTAGGGCTCTGTGTCCTGCCAGGCCTTGCCAGGAGCCACCCGGGACCGCCACCTTCCTTCCTGTGTCTCTGTGCTGCCTCCCTCCCGAGGGGCCCCCGGGGGTGTCCTTCCACTGACTCTAATCTCCGTTCTCCCACGGGGCGGGGGCCGCCTGGTCCGGGAGCCCTCACCGGCCCTCCTGAGCACCTGCTGTTCCCCCGGGTCCAGGTGCCACCAGACTGGGGAGTATGATGCTCCCCACCCCCTCTGCTCTGGGCTCCAGGTGTGGGGCAGAGAGAGGGTTGGGGGGGCATGGAGAAGGTCTCCCTGAGGGGTCTCAGTGCCTCCCACCAAGCCCACACCCCATCCACCGCTCTCCTTTGCTCTTTTCCAGAAGGGGCCTTAGACTTTTCCCTGTCACAGGAATTGCAGATGTGTGGGGTGAGGGGGCAGCCCCCCCACCGCCCCACAGCCCCTTCGCTGCCCTCCAGGAGAGGGAAGGCCCTCCTGCAGGAGCCGGAGTCACTCACAGTTTCCAGCACTGCAGGACCACATCGTTGTTACCCCACGCATCTGCGATGCACCCATACCTAGAGGAGAGCAGGGACATCCCATGAATCGTCCTGTGGACGCGACCTCTCATCATAGGGGCTTCACCCTCTGACCCCGACTAGGCCTTGCCCCGGGGGCAGTCAGCTTTGTGCCCCGGGGGCAGTCAGCTTTGTGCGTGGGGCCACGGGCAGCTCCCGGAGAAGTGCCCGCACCTGCTGGGGCCTCCTGAAGGCTTGAGCATGAAAGGGCTCTGGGCAGGCCCATGGCCCATATCTTAGTGGGCTTTTGGGGTCCCGGGGTTCCCCTGTCTGGCTGCCCCAGGACACAGACCCCCGATGGACTCTCAAACCTCCCTTTCAATGGGGAAACAGGCCGCTCAGGACCCTGGTGATGGGGGGGCGGGGAGGAGGCACAGGCCTGGTCACGGGGAGGAGGACGGCTGCTGAGCACAGGCACAGCCCCTCTGGCTGACCCGCCACAGGCCAGGCCCCGGGGCTGCCCTCCAGGACCCCGCTAGGCCCTGGGGGACCCTGCTCCAGGCGGGGGAGCAGCCCGAGGCCGGGAAGCTCACACCATCCCCAGCCTCCCCAGCAGCAGGTGGCCCAGCCCTGGGCTGCGGAGGGGCAGGTGCTCACTCGGTGAACAGCAGGTCCAGCACCTCGTCCGTGGTGGTGAATGTACGATAATCCTCTAAAAAGCTGAAGATGTAGATGACGTCCCTGCGCTGCAAGGTGAGCAGCAGTTGTCGGACTTTGTACTCCAGCAGCTCCGTCCAGGTGAGCTTGGTCAGGACGATCTGATGCCCCTTCCCGGCCGCTGCCCCTGCACCCTGAGGTGGGACAGAGGTGACGTGCAGCCTGCAGGGAGCCGCCAGGAGACCTGGGATCCCGCCCCGGCAGGCCCTGCGCTGGGGCCCCGTGGGCTTGAGGAGCTGGGGCTCCCTCTCCCGCTCAAGCTCCCTGCCTGTCTCTTACACAAACAGGACCAACTATGCAATAAAGAAACAATCTCAGAGGATAAATGTTCAAAATATTTGGATCATTACAAGGACCTCCAGAGACACAGAGAGAGAGACCGAGAGAGGCAGCCACACAGACAGAGGGAGAAGCAGCCCGTGCAGGGAGCCCAGGCGGGGCTCGATCCCGGGCCTCGGAGATCAGGCCTGGGGGAAGGCAGGCGCTAACCCCCGGGGGACCAGGCCTCCCCTGAGGGCTCTATTCTGATGTTCCCACACATCTGTGCGCAGGGACTCTGCATCTGGCCCAGGCAGGGGCAGGGCCATGGGGGCAGGTGTGGGGAGGGGGGGATCCAGACTCATGTGGGAGCAGGAGTGTCGGGGGGCCCAGGGGGTAGCAGGCTGGCTTCTGGGACCCGGGGTCCTTCCTGCTGCATCGGGGCCCGGGTGTCGGGGGGCCCAGCCCCTGCACTCACCTTGAGCCCGTGCTGGCCTCCATTAGCTGCGCAGGGCACCTCCCTGCTCCTGGAGGCGGTGGGGCAGACGACCCCTTCCTCCCACTCGCGCCCCACGACCCGGGTGGAGCTCTGTGGAGACAGTGCCCGGCAGCCAGGCAGGAGGCCTCAGCGCCCGGTCTGGCCCCCTCGGCTGGGCCGCACCCCCAGCTGCCTCCACCCAGACACCCCACAGTGCAGGCGGCACCCACCGCCCCTGGGAACAGCAAAGGGATGCGGCTGCAGGGCCTCGGAGTGACTCTGGGGCGGGTAGAGGACCTCAGGAACCCTGTTTCCCCCCTGCCCACCTTGACATCAGGGTGACCCTGAAGGGATCCCCGGGGAATGTGCCGCCCTGCAGCGTCCCCCAGCCTGGATGGGACCTGCCCACACATCCCTGGTTCCCTGAACCTGAGGAGGAGGGGATGAGGCTCCCAGGATGGTGGCACAGGGGGCCTGGCCTGGCCTGCGCTGTGTTACCTGACGGCGCCTCCTGATCACCGCCCTGACACCTTGGTACCTATGCTGGAGCCACTGCCTACAGCATAGGAACAAGCCGCACCCCTGGGGTTCCTGGGAGCCAGAGCCCCCAGACGTGGGCCGGCAGCAAGAGAACATCTTCTAGTAGCAGATGTCTCCAGCCAAGTGAGCCTGAGCTGGGGCTGCACTGGATGCGGCTGCCTGGTTACGGGGGTTCCGAGTTCTGTTGGGCTCTGTGACACGGCAGTGACCTCACTTCCTGGGACCCCCTCCCTGACCCACTCCTGGAGGAAGCTGCAGGGGCAGCGCTCGTGCTGCCAACGTCCCCCCTCCCTGCAGGCGATGGCCTGTGCACACAGTGACACAACCACACCCCTGTCCACAGGCCCCAGGGAAGGACTGTGTGCACCCAGGGCCCCAGCTTGGACACACACCTGGGTTCAGACACGACTGTCCAGTCTTCCCCGGTTTGACCCCGGAGAAGCCGTTGTGCCCGTCGGGGATGGTCTGCATCTTGCCTGTGGGATAGGGAGTGTCCTAGCGGGTGCTTCCCCCAGACGTCCCAGGCCACTGAGGCCTCATATCTATGACCTTGGAGGCGGGTGTCACCTGCAGGACATACCTCCACCCACACGTTCTTCCTTGGTGTGTACATGCGTCCAGGCCCACGAGGTCCTGTGTGCACAGGACTAACACACTAATGTTACCTATATGGCAGGGCTGTTTACCTGTAAAATACTGCAAAAAACTACCTATTACAATGTCTGCTATTTATTGCTGTCACCAGTGATGTCGATGATAAGAGTCTTTTAAAAAGATACTTTTATTTTAAGATTATACTTTATTATACAGCTCTAAAGCCACACATGTTTTAAAATCCTAAATCCACATTGGGCCAGAACAGCTGGCTGATAAATAGATTACATTCCAAATATGTGTCAGTAGACACCATTAGCCAAATTAAAAAAAAAAAAGAATAATAGAAAAAGAGAGGCACTTTCTAGGGACAGTGTCCTTTACATCTCAAGACTATGTCTTGTTTTTTACATGTGGTATCTTATAGTAGTTGGAATTTTTGGTATTTTAAATAAAGGGATTATTTTCCTCAAACACACACACACACACACACACACACACACACACACATGGGCACCGGTACCCTCATTCTGGAGGCCCAGAAGATGACAGTCCCCCCGGGGCAGGGATGGGCAATAGCTCCCCACGATCCTAGGCTCCTGAATCCAAGGCAAACCCTACAGAAGGTGTCGGGGTCTTGGCCTAGAAGGGGTGAGGCCGTCCTCATCCTGAACCCCTGCCTGTCGTGCGTTCCGGGTCCTTCCCTCGTTTCCCCTGGGTGAGCTGTGGACGGCGGTGCCCCCAGTGGGTCGCCCTGACCTGGGCCCTAGGAAACCTGCCGTCAGTCGCAGAACTGAACGTAGACAGGAGGCCCTGACTCTCCAGCCTGACCCCGACTGAACTGAAATCATGTGGTGTGTCCACGCACACTGACCGAGAAACAGAGACACGGACACACACGCAGACACATGTGCAGAACCAGGAAGTTGGCAGAGGAGAAGCAACATCATTGAAGATCATTAAATAAAAAAAGAAAGAAAGCTGAATCTCGAATGGAGAAAATGGAGCAATTAAAATAGAATCATGAAAAAATAATTCATCAAACCAAAAAGCAGAAAGAGGGATAAAGAGGCAGGAGCACATCGGTGACACAAAGCGGCAAGCCTCGAATGTCAGGATGATCGTGCCTCACGGACTCCACGGAACACAAGTCGAGCAACAAGCAGCACCTTCCAGCAAAGGCCTAAGCGGATTATTTTGTGTTGTTTGTTTTTAGTTAAAGATTTTTATTTCTTTATCCAAGAAGGTGGATTTATTTATTTCTTTATCCATCCGAAGGTGGATGCTCAACCCCTGAGTCACTCGGGGGGTCTAGACTAAGCTACTTAAAATGTTCAAGTGATTGTGAATACTGTTTGTAATGTGGTAAAATTTCTGTTTACTAAGAAAGAGAGGGCAGCCTGGGTGGCTCAGCGGTTTAGTGCTGCCTTCGGCCCAGGGCCTGATCCTGGAGTCCCGGGATCGAGTCCCACGTCGGCCTCCCTGCATGAAGCCTGCTTCTCCCTCTGCCTGAGTCTCTGCCTCTCTCTCTGTGTGTCTCTCATAAATAAATAAAAATCAGTATATACCACATTTTCTTTATCCATTTATCTTTGATGGACATTTGAGTTGCTCCCACCCCTTGGCTATGATAAAGAATGCTTCTATGAAGATGGAGGTCTCTCGGAGACTTTATTTCTCTTTCTTTTTTTTCCATCTTCTTACCTTAATAGAAGCGCGAACACTTCTCACTGTAGTATTCCAGCTGTTCTCTCTTTAAATCTCAGGCCGAATTCATAGGTTTTCAGGATGATTTGAAAGTTATCTAGGTAAGTGGGTGGGGACAGGTGACCTGGGGACCCTACTCTTCCGCCATCTTGCCCCGCCTCCTAAAAAATCTTAAATAACTGACTAAAAACTATTAGAAATGGTGGAAGAGTTCAGTAAGCATTGCACATAAAAGATCAATCTCCAAAAATCAACTGTATATCTACATACTTTCAATGAACAATCCAAAAATAAAATTTGAAAAAATAAACCCATTTACAAGAGCATCAAAAATATATAAATAAAATTCTGAGGAATAAACTTTACAAAAGAAGCTTATAACCCAATTTCTGAAAACTACAAACACTATTTCAGGAAATTGAAGATCTAAATATTTGGAAAAAATCATATATTTATGCACTGAAAAATTTAACATTGTTTCATAGCACCCCTGGTCCAAATTATCTCCAGATTCTATTACCTTCCAATAAGTAGATAAACATTCTCACACTCAGATGGAATGCATGGGTGCCTAGTATCCTGAAAAAGAACAAAGTAGATGGAATTCTCAATTTCGAAACTTTCTGAAAAAGAATAGGAAACAAGACAGTGTGAGAACAGTGTGGTACTGGCGTAAGGATAGATATATTAATCAATGAAATAAGTTTCAGGATCCAGAAGTACACCATACATCCATGATCAGCTGAATTTAAGTATCTGTGCCATGACTATCCAATAGGGTAAAAAACAGTCATTTCAACAAATGGTCTTGGAACACTGGATGGCCACATGCAAAAGAATGAAGTTGCATCTTCACCTTACACCAAGTACAAAAACTAACTCAAAATGGATTAAATCTAAATACAGGACATAAACTAAAACTTCTTAGAAGAAAACATGCAGATAATCTTTTGACCTTGAGTTTAGCATAGAATACTTCAATATGGCACAAAAAGCACTGGACTTCAGTGTTAAATGCTCTTGTTCTTCAAAGGACATAATAATGAAAATAAAAAAGCAATCCATATAATGAGATAAAATGTTTGTAAATCATATACCTAATGAGAAACTTATTTCCTGAATATATGAAAAACACTAATAAGTCAATAATATAAGTACAAAAAGCTCAATTTAAAAAAAATGGGCAAAGGATATAAATAGACATTTCTCCAAGGAAGATCAGAAATTGCTGATAATTACTTGACAAGATACCCAACACATTTTCAATTTTCATTGTATTCATTACCAAAGCATCTAACCATACCGTGAAATAGACTCCTATATGTACCACACCGTACAGAACAGTGCCGCTTCATAGATACCCAATGCAGTTGTTCCTCAGGACAATCCTATAAAATAGGTATCATGGTGCCCATTTTATAGATGAGGAAATTGAGGAAAAGGTACCTCATCAGAGTTTTACAAAGAGCAGGACGTAGAACTAGGATTTCATCTCAAACTTTTATTAAGTCCACAAGTCCAAAGATGACTTTTAGAGCTGTAAACTAAGTATTATATTAATGTTTTGCTCTATTCAGAGTTTTTCAACTAGAAGGAATCTGAATTTATAAATTGTAATTTTTCTAGAAATATTTGCTTTTTCTAAATGATCAGAATAATTAACAAAGTTCTATTCTTATATTTTCATAATCTCCTACATATGTAGGTTTATAGATCTACATCCTTTCTCATTATAATAAGTCTTCATTCAAATTTCTGTCCTCCTTCCTTTTTGGTGGATTAAGATTGATGAGATTTGGTGGATTAAGATTTCATTTAGAAATTAATAATTTTATTTTATTAATATTTTATATTTAGAAACATTTTAAATAAATATACTTAACAATGGATTTACTCTACTTTTTAATTTTATCCATTATTTTATTTCAGTTATTATTATTATAAGATGTTTTAAATAATTATTTTTTCTGAATTTCTGGGAAAAGTTTACATTATTTTTATTATTTCTATTCTATTCTATTTATTTAGTTTTAGAGAGAGAGAGAAAGAGCAACCACAGGAGTTGAGAGGGAGAGGCAGAGGGAGAGAGAAAGAGAGAATTGTAAGCAGGATCCACACCCAGTGTGATGTGGGACTCCATCTCATGACCCTGAGATCATGACTTGAGCCAAATCAAGAGTAGAACGCTTAACTAACTGAGCCATCCAGGTGCCCCTACTATCTCTATGTTAAAAAGCTTTAGCAAAATTTTTCTAAGTGAATGAATGTGTACTATTCTCTTTTTTGCCATTATTTTTCATTTTTAGGGCAAGGTCAGTTCCCATCTGATGGATGTCAATAACCATAGCTGATGATGATACTTGGTAATACGCTTTGTTTGACTGCACAGTAGTAGAATCCTCTTTGCAGACCTGCGGCTGGCAAGACAATTGTTTCAACTTCCAGTTACCAATAGGCTCGTATCAATCATATTTCTTCTACAGGAAGGGTGGCATCTTTCACTTCATATTCTAGATTCTATATTGTCTCTGTGCAGGGGATGCAACACTATCCCTCTTTGGATGGAATACTAGTAGAAATCACCAGTCTCCTTTCATAAAGGATTGCACTGCACTGTACTGCATATCCCACAATATTCAATCAATTCATTTATTAGTTCTACTTTCTCACTATTTTTTTAAAGAAACTTAAAGATATTTAAATTGGCATATAAATCCAAAAAAGAACTCCACAGAATATTTTGTGAAAAAGACACCTGGATACAGTGCTAGAGATGGTGTCGTCACAGTGCTTCTTCAGAGATACTTGGCACAGTGCAGCAAGAGTTAAATGAAAAATGAGAAACCATTTGAACGGTGACTACATTTAGAAATCTATCTTAAAGAAACCATTAAAGATATTCAAAATGTATATTTAGTATTATTTAGATCAGTAATATAACAGCTGGAATTACATATTTAAAACAAAGGCATTTAAAAATAATTATGTGTTATATGTGTGATAAAGCATTAAATTCTACCCTTGAAAACGACATTACACTATGCCTTAACTAACAAGAATTAAAATAAAAACTTAAATGAACAAAAATAAAAATACAGGATAAAATAACACCGTTAGAGATTATAAGGAGTTCCCGAAAATCTTTTATTAGTGAAATTCATTAACATGAAAATACTCCAAAGTTAATGTTAAATGAAATAAGGGGTTAAAAACTGAAACAGAATATGTATATTGCAGAGAGATGAAAGCTAGCATTTTGAGGTGACTGTTATTATTCTCTTTTTTTCAAGATTTTCCAGGTTTTTTATGATATGTATAAATCACTTCTATCACCTAAAACTTATAATTAAATTATTGTAACAATAACTTGGAATTAATTTTATTGGTTAATTTTTCTTCATTCTCTGAATTTATTCTGGATACATATTGATGAGCACTCAAAGTTCAATGTACTATTGTACATTGTTAACTGTAGACTTTATTTGTTCTCTCATCTTATATGGAAGACAACAATACAAACTTATATAATATAACACCACTATCAGTTTTTTTGTATATTATGGTTTGTGTAAATTAAATGAAATTAATTAAATATTAATTATTAAATATTTTATGTAGTCACCAGTGGGGAATGTAATGAGCGATAGAAAGGATGCATTTGCAATTATGTGTCTTTGTATATATGTAATTATAAATAAATATTTTTGAGGCATTAAGATGACTCAACTTTCAGTACTTTACTATAACACTGTCCAGTCAGTATAATTATTTTTCAAAATTGGTTTTTAAACATTTTTAATTAATTGTAATAGCTTCAAAAATGGATATATTATGGAAGTGTCCTCAAAAACTTAAAAACAGAATGACTATGAACTAGCAATGGCACTATTAGGTATTAAAGAATACAAAAATACTAGTTCCAAAATACGCATGCACCCTGATGTTTATAGCAGCATTATCTACAACAGCCAAATTATGGAAGCAGTCCAAGTGTCCATCAACTGATAAGGGAAAAAGAAGATGTGGGGGATCCCTGGATGGCTCAGCAGTTTAGCGCCTGCCTTCGGCCCAGGGCATGGTCCTGGAGTCCTGGGATCAAGTCCCACATCCGGCTCCCTGCATGGAGCTGCTTCTCTCTCTGCCTATGTCTCTGCCTGTCTCTCTGTGTCTCTCATGAATAAATACATAAAATCTTTAAAAATAAAGATATGGGGATCCCTGGGTGGCTTGGTGGTTTAGCGCCTGCCTTTGGTCCAGGGCATGATCCTGGAGTACCGGGATGGAGTCCCATGTCAGGCTCCCTGCATGGAGCCTGCTTCTCCCTCTGCCTGTGTCTCTGCCTCTCGCTCTCTCTCTGTGTCTTTCATGAATAAATAAATAAAAATCTTAAATAAAAGATATGGTATATATAGATATATAGATATAGATACATAGAGCGTGTGTGTGTATATACATACATATATATATATATGTATTAGAATATTACTCAGCCATTAAAAAAGCCATATAAAAAGAACCAAATCTTGCCATCTGCAAGGACGAGGATGGAGCTAGAGTATTATGTTAAGCAAAATATGTCAGTCAGTGAAAGACAAATACTATATGATTTCACTCATATGTAGAACTTAAAAAACAAAAGAAATGAGCAAAGAGAAAAAAAAAAGAGAAAGGCAAACCAAGAAACTGACTTCTTAACTATGGAGAACAAACTGATGGTTAAAAATGGGCAGACAGGTTAAATAGATGATGGGAATTAAAGAGTGTCCTTGTGATGAGCACCAGGTATTGTATGGAAGTGTTGAATCCCTATCTTGTAAACTGAAGCTACTATTACACTGTATATTAACTAACTGGAGTTTAAATAAAAACTTAAAAAAAAGAACAGATGTCTACTATTTGAGTTCCTGAGAAAATTATATAGGGGGAAAGAACATCTTCTTTTTAAAACAAAAAGCTCAGCAACATTAACAGCTTAATTTTCTATTTAGAAATGCATATTTCAATGGCAAACCAATTCAGATTTTCAAAAAATCATATTTCATAAAATACTTTAAGAGTGAAATACTCAAATACATATATTAGACCATGTTTGTAAAAATAATTCTATATTTAAACCCACTAATATAAATATGTGTGATGTTTTTAGATTTTTAATAAACTACAGACAATATTTAAAGTAAGTTATGTATGTTGATACTAGTCAGATTAGTGACTTGATAAAGAAACTTTTTAATGCAGATTTTAAAAACATTGTTGATTAACACATCATATGTTTTGTGCTTTTACATTACTTTAAAATTAAGTACTAAAGAGAAATAATAAGTTTTTAAAAACCTAGTCATCTACTATCAACTTATTTTGTTATATATGTCATGTTTATTTTTATTTTCCACATACTGAAGGTACTAAATAGCACATCTGCTATCTAAATATTTTCATTGAAGTGCTGCTGAAATTGAAATCATTTCTACTCGTGGACACTAAAATATCAGCTGCTTCTGGTTAGTTAATTGAACTAGTGATTATTCTTGAACATGTGGGTTGGTTGTTTTCTGCCTGAAATAATTACCCAATGAGGCTTACACTAAGGCTATCAGCAGGAAGCTAACAATTGGGGTGTTGGTGAGAAGAATGTACATAACACTTCTGTGTCTGCTGCCAGATGGAGAAGCAGATGGGTGTGTAATACATTCAAAACTAACTACATGACCTCAAATCTTCTCAGTATCTATTACCAACAAGGTCAAGATTTTTGAAAATCAAATTTTCCAACCAATAAATTACTAAAAATTAGCTAAGAACAAGTTTCTGCTTAAAAGTCTGCATATTTACCTGCAAAATCATTATTGAACCAAATTGTACATTGTTGTCTGTCACTAAAATGTGTGGTAATATGAATTTTTATTAATATATATGACTAAATAAGCAGTTACTTACTAAAAAAGTGGTTATGTCTTAGTGTTTCAACTTAATATCATTCCCTGGGTAAAGAATTAAACAATTTTAGTGCAATTATTCTTCTAAACTGTGGTAAATAGAGGTTTTAATTTGTAGACCAATTTGTATTTGTTTTTTTTTTTAATTTTTATTTATTTATGATAGTCACAGAGAGAGAGAGAGAGAGAGAGAGAGAGAGGCAGAGACACAGGCAGAGGGAGAAGCAGGCTCCATGCACCGGGAGCCCGATGTGGGATTTGATCCTGGGTCTCCAGGATCGCGCCCTAGGCCAAAGGCAGGCGCCAAACCGCTGCACCACTCAGGGATCCCACCAATTTGTATTTGTTCTGTGTGTATGTGTATGAGAGTGCAGGTACATCTATTACCTATCTATCTAAATATATGACTTATTATTGTGCTATGCTGCCTTAGAAATAAAAGTTCAAATATTTCCAACACATCTGTTTAATATTCCTTTTGGAATTTTCTTAATTATATGAACTTGTAGGAAAACATTGCTTAATTCCAATAAAAGTAAATAAAGTACACTTTTTTTCCTGATTATTCTTAGTTGTCCATTAGGTTTTCTTCAGGTGTGCTGTCATTACAAAGGAAAATTAATACTATAGAAGAATGTGTTCATGCCACTAATCTGAAGAGGTAAGTTAATCATAATACTCCGAAAATAGCACTCAGAAAATATATATTTACAATCAAATAATACTGCTACTTCATTTTCCCATGTTTGTCATGCTATTATTTACATTTCTTACATTTGTAACTATTGCATTGTACTTTGTGTCTCAAACACATAAATGCTTCAATCGTTTGAAAATTTAATTTACCAAATTGGAAAATGGTACAAGAAATAGTAACAAATGCAACTGAGATTAATGCCATAAATTCACATAATGAACATAAGTATTCAAAGAGTAGATGAATCTATATTTGCTAACAAATGAATATGTGAAACTTGTTTTACACAATTACGCATAAGAAAAAATTCAAATGAGTCAGTAACACCTTTAAAAGTGGGAGATTTGGGCAGCCCCAGGGGCACAGCGGTTTGGCACCACCTGTAGCCTGGGGAGTGATCCTGGAGACCCGGGATCGAGTCCCACGTCGGGCTCCCTGCATGGAGCCTGTTTCTCCCTCTGCCTGTGTCTCTGCCTCTCTCTCTCTCTGTCTCTCATGAATAAATAAATAAAATCTTAAAAAAAAATAAAATAAAAGTGGGAGATTTGTTTTTACATTGGTTATATATTATTCCTAGTCCTAACAGAATACATAATACTATAAAGACGTTTGATATAGGGGATCCCTGGGTGGCGCAGCGGTTTGGCGCCTGCCTTTGGCCCAGGGCGCGATCCTGGAGACCCGGGATTGAATCCCACATCGGGATCCCGGTGCATGGAGCCTGCTTCTCCCTCTGCCTGTGTCTCTGCCTCTCTCTCTCTCTCTGTGTGACTATCATAAATAAATAAAAATTAAAAAAAAAGAAACTCCTTGAGCATGTGGATCATAGATCTCACTTAAAAAAAAAAGACGCTTGATACATATCTTCAAAGTTATTGACAGACATGGCTAAAAAATTGCAACAGTTTTCTGGCAGTATTTGTCAATCAAATCACACTAATGCATAATGACACTATTTTTACTTGGCCATACAAGCAGATATTTTATTTTTGCATGTGAAAAAACACTAAAGGTCAAAATATAACCAGCTTCTGGCATGTGCTGTGTATATATAGGATAAATGTTCATGCCTTTTTATTCTTTTTAGCACTAAAAACCCAAAGCTCAGAACTTTTGGTTTTAGTTCTGATGTGTAAAGAGCTTAGACATTGTCACTCCTGTCTTTGCAACAAGAAAAATCAGGACAAACTGAAAGCTCTTGACTTCTCTTGGCCCTATCTGAAAACTGGGCTTGTAGGGAAAAGCACAATCTTAAATCCAGAGATAGAGAAGAAAATTCAGAGAATTATAACCAAGATCTGTTTACCTGGAGAAGTAATTGTCAGACCCACAATCTAGTAAGAACATTTATGCAGTAACTTGCTTAATTCCTGGAGGCTGAACATGGTCTTGTGTGAGCAGGAGTAATCTCTGGGCAATATACTCCTGAAGGCCCCCAAACTTTCATGAGTTTTATCTTGAGGATCCCCACCTATTTATTACAGCGATGATTTTTTTTAATTTTTATTTATTTATGATAGTCACACAGAGAGAGAGAGAGAGAGAGGCAGAGACACAGGCAGAGGGAGAAGCAGGCTCCATGCACCGGGAGCCCGATGTGGGATTGGATCCCGGGTCTCCAAGATCGCGCCCCGGGCCAAAGGCAGGCGCCAAACCACTGCGCCACCCAGGGATCCCCACAGCGAAGATTTGAGCAAGATCTTCTCACGACCTTGGCAAGTGAAAGGGGAGAGTAATCCTTGTGAATATGACCAGAACTGTCTCCATTAACAAAGACCTCCCATCCAAGGAAAAAGACTTTACCAGAGCATTATTGAAGCTGGGTAAAAGGTATCCCTCTAATTCCAGTTTCCTATAGTTTTCTTGTCTTACTAAAGGGAGAAGGAGAGAATACTATATAAGAAGAAACATATGTGAAGTTCAGAAGGTAAAGAAACAGGTCCACAAAATGAGATTTAGTCATAAGATTTTAGAGGGTTTCCCTTCCAAGACCCCAATACAATAATAGTGGATTATAGGTGAAAGTTTGCAAGACATGAGACTCTGAAAAAAATACATGGGAAAGCCCAAAGTTTCTGGCATTTATAGCTACAGTAATCATCAAACAAAGCCAGGCTCCTAATCATATACACAAAATCCTCACAGGAGAGTCCTACTTACCTCACCTACTATTACCCAAAACTACATGTTCAGCTTTCAACAAAAAAAATTACAAAGAATACAAAAAAGACAAGAAAAAACACAGTGTGAAGATACAAAGCAAGTATTAGAATCAGATTCATATAAAACACCGATGTTGGAATTACATGGTAGAAAATTTAAAGTGACTAGGATTAATATGTTTAAAATTCTTAGAGTAGAAAATAATAGAAACAGGGATAAAAACCCTATGAAAAGAGTAAAAAAGTCAGAAATTAAAAACACATAGACAAAAAGGAAAAATGACTTTCATGATTTTACAAGTAGATATGCACTGCTGAGTACAGAATTTCTGAGTTTGAGATAGGTAAAGAACATATCAAACTAAAGTGCAAAGAAAATATTAACTAAATAAAAAAAAGAAAACAAACAACAAAAAACAGAAAAGATCATCTAAGAACCATAGGATGCTTTTAAAAGATGTAACATATGCTTAATTAAGAGACCAGAAGAATAAGAAAGAAAGAATGGAGAAGAAATATTTGAATGAGTAATGTCTGAGGATACTCTAATACACGCCAAATCACAGACACTAGAAGCTCAGAGAACATCAAGCAAGTTAAAACAAACAAAAATACACTATACTTGGGTATATATTATTCAAATTATAAAAAACTAAATGAAAGAGAAAATCTCAAAGCAAGATATAGAAGATAAATACCTCACCTACAGAGAAAAGGAGTAAGAATCACAATGGACTATTATCCAAAACCATATAAGCAATAAAAAGTGAAATATTTAAAGTGCTTTAAAAAAACTAGAATTCTATTTCCAGTGGAATTATCCTTCAAGAGAAGAAGAAATATAAGGTATTTTAAGACAAACAAAAACAGAGAACTCATCACTAGCTGATCTTTTTTTTTTAATTTTTAAATTTTGATAGAAGGAAAATTATTTAGTTCAGTAGCCTGGATCTATATTAATAAGAAAGAATGTCAAAGAAGAAATATTAAGGTAAAATAAAATTTGTTTATTTTTAATCAATCTAAAATATAACTGTTTAAAGTATTATTGGGTGATTATAGTATAGGGATAAGTGAAATGAATGACAGCGTATCTATAAAGGACAAAAGGGAAGAATTGGAAATGATCCATCATAAGTTACCTGCACATGAAGTGGAGCAATATTATTAGTAGGTTAACACAGATTAGCTAAACTCTAGGGAACTATGCATAGTTTTTAAAGGAAGTAAATCGAAATAATAACAAAGGACATAAATGGAATAATAAAATAACTAGAAGATAAGAAGGCAGTAAAAGAAGTGAAAAGAAGGAATAGAAAACAGATACAAATATGGTTGATACCAATCAAAATATGTTAATAATCAGTTTAAATGTGAAAGATCTAAATACAGTGGTTAAAGACAGAACTAGTCAAAATAATAAAAAAGACACAACTATATATTACCTAGAAAACATCCTCTAAATATAAAGAAGTTGATAAGATGTAAAATGATGGATGAAGATATATTTATGGTAGCACTAATCAAAACAAAGTCAGACTAG
The DNA here is from genome assembly GCF_048164855.1 of Canis lupus baileyi. Classification (NCBI taxonomy): domain Eukaryota; kingdom Metazoa; phylum Chordata; class Mammalia; order Carnivora; family Canidae; genus Canis; species Canis lupus. The sequence goes on along the minus strand of NC_132852.1, from coordinate 6,078,395 downwards.
TTATATGCATTTCAGACAAAACAGACATCAGAACAAGGAAAATTATCAGTTATCAGTGATAAAGAGAAGTACTATGAAATAGTAAAGAAGTTTATTCTCCAAGAACTAACAATCCTAAATATATATGCATCTAAGGACAAAGCATCAAAATATCTGGGGCAAACAGTGATAATATATTATAATTCATAAATCAAAGATGCAGAAAATCAGAAGAGATATAATTGGCCTAAACAATATATCAATCCACCTACCTAATTGAATATCCTAAAAATATTCCATCCACAAGGAGTAGAATATAATTTCTTCTCAAACTTACATGAAATATTCACTAAAATAGATTACATAGGGCCATAAACCACACCTTAGCACATCTTAAAATGTATAAATCAAACAATAAATATCTTAGATCACAATGAAGTCAAACTAGAAATTAGTAATAGAAGCCCACCTGGAAAATCCTCAAATATTTCTAAAACCACAATTCTTAACAGTACACAGGTCACAGAAATGTTAAAACATTTCAAAAAATTCTTAACTAAATGAAAATAGAACTCATTAAAAATGTGCCAAATGCAGGAAAAAAGTAGTGCTTAGAGAGAAATTTATAGCATAAAACACATATGTTAAGATACAGGAATAACTAAAACTGTCAGTTTGGGAAACCAGAGAAAGAAGACTAATGTAAGCAAGCAGAAGAAAAGAAACAATAATTTTGAAATGAACAGAAATAAAACTCAAATTAAGAAAAAAATAGGGAAAAATCAACCAAAATAACACCTCCTTCTTTGAAAAGATCAATGAAATTGATAATCTTCTAGGTAGGCTAAAAAAGAAAAAAAGAGACGAGAAGAGGAGAGGAGAGGAGAGGAGAGGAGAGGAGAGGAGAGGACAGGAGAGGAGAAGAGAAGAGAAGAGAAGAGAAGAGAAGAGAAGAGAAGAGAAGAGAAGAGAAGAGAAGAGAGAGGAAAAAGAAAGAGGAGAAGGAGGAGGAGAAGGAGAAGGAGGAGGAAGAGGAGAGGGAGAGGGAGGAAAGATGGAAGGAAGGAAGGGAGGAAGGAAGGAAGGAAGGAAGGAAGGAAGGAAGGAAAGAAGGAAGGTAAGAAGAAGCAAATTACAAATGTCATAAATAAAAGCCAATACTACATCTACCATGGGATTAAAAAAGATAAGAAAGGGCGGCACTTGGGTGACTTAGTCCCTTAAGCATCCAACTATTGATTTTGGCGCAGGGTGGTGAGCCAACTCTGATTTTAGGATCTCGAGGTGGTGAGACCCAGCCTGTAGTCAGGCTCTATGCTGGACGTGGAGCCTGCTTAAGATTCTCTCTTTCCTTCTTTTCTGCCTCCCCCTTATTCTCATGTGCTCTCACTCTGTCTCTCTCTCAAATATAAAATAAAATAATAAAATAAAATAATAAAATAAAATAAAATAAAATAATAAAATAAAATAAAATAATAAAATAAAATAAAATAAAATAAAATAAATAACATAGGAATACATTAAATAATAATTTTGTGCCCATAAGTCTGGTAATTCAGGTAAATGGAATACTTTGTGAAATATACAAACTACCACAAGTCTCAGAAAGACAGATAAACTTGAGAGTGTTTTATCTATTAAGAAAGTCAGTTCAACTCAACTAACCATTTAAGGAAAAAAATGAAAGCAATTATCAACAATCACTTAAGTCAATAGGATTAGTAAAAGCACTTCCTAACTTATTCTACAAGGCCAGTGATATCCTAACAACAAAACAAGATAAATACCTATAAGGAATAAAAACTATAGATTAAGACCTTTTCAGGAACATTAATATATCTCATGAACATAGAAGAAAAGTGAATTAATTCGTTCAATTAAATATTAACATATCAGATCTAATAATGTATAAAAAATTATACACCATGACCAAGGGAGATTTATTCCAGATACACAGAGCCAGTTCAAGATGTGAAAATCCATCAATGTACTACACTATTAATGTAATCTTTAAACCATCAAAGACTAAAGAAAAAAATAGTATGACCATAGCAATTCATGCAGGAAAAAAACATTTCACAAGGTGTAAAAATCTTAATTATGTAAACCTCTCAGCGAAGCAAGAATAAAGGAGGATATCTCCAACTTTATTTAAAAAAATCTACAGAAGCAAAACTGACTTCATGTTTAATGGTGAGAAACTGGACCCTTTCCAACTAAGACTGGGAACAAGGGAGGATGTTTTCTCTATAGTCCCATTCAATGATATATAAAGAATCCTAGTTAGTGCAAGAAAATAAACAAACAAAAGGAAATTGATTATTTGCAGATTGAGAAGGAAGATATGAACTATCTCTAGTCACAAATAATTTGATTGATTTTTTTTAAATCCCAAAGAATTAAGAACTCATAAAAATCATAAGTGAGTAGAGGAAGAAGGATAAAGGATAAATATACAAAGAGTGATTCTATTTTCTTTCCAATAAAAGCAATTAGAATTTGATATTTAGGACATGAACTGACATTTTACCAAAGACATACAGACAGACAACAGACCCATGAAAAGATGCTGAATATCACTCATCATGGGGGAAATGCAAATCAGAATTACAGTGAGATATCACCTCATGCCTGTTAGAATGGTTAAAATCAACAACACAAGAAACAAGTGTTGGTGAGGATGTGGAGAAACTGTAGATGAGAATGGAAACTAGTACTTTCACTCTGGAAAACAGTATGGAGATTCCTCAAAAAATTTAAAATAGAACTACCATACAGATCTAATAATGACATCATTGAATATTTACCTAAAAAGTACTAAGACACTAAATCAAAAAGATATCTGCACCCCTATGTTCATTACAGCATTATCTACAATAGCCATTTGTAACAACATGGACGGAGCTAGAGAGTATAATGCTAAGTGAAATAAGTAGTCAGAGAAAGACAAATACATATGATTTTACTCATATATGAAATTTAAGAAACAAAACAGATGAATGAAGACCAGACAAAGGGATACAAACCAAAAAACAGATCATTGGCTATAGGGAATAAACTGATGGATACCAGAGGGGAGATAAGCAGAAGGATGGGTGAAATAGGTGAAAGGGATTAAAAGACACTTATCTTGATGAGCACTGAGTAATACATAAAAATTTTGAAGCACTATCTTGTACACCTGAAATTAATATTATAACACTATATATTAACTATACCTAAAATAAATAAAAATTCTAAAAATACCATTTACCACAGTATTCCAACACTGAAATCCTTAACAAGAATGAATTTAACAAAATGTACATAGGAATTGTATGTGGAAACTATAAAATATTGATGAAAAAACACAAAGAAGATTTAAATAAATGGAGATTTATTACATAGTTTTGTTTTGGAAGACTTGTTATTATTAAGGTGTCAATTCTCTTAACTTGGACTTTAGATTCAACTCAATCCCAATGCAAACAGATCTAGTAGAGCCAACACAATACTGAACAAGGACAAAGTTGAAAGGCTCGTAATATTTAAGAATTACTATAAGCTACAGCTATTAAGATAGTTTGACACTGGAAAAGAAAATAATAATTGAACAGATTAGAAAGCACCAAAATAAAACATAAAATCAGTCAACTAAATAAATACCAACTAAAGTAGTAAGGGTAATTCAATGAAGCAATGATAGGCTTTTCATTAATGGCTGAAATACTTAGATGTCCATATGGAAAAGAATGCACACAGAAACTGAACTTACACAAAAACTAGTTCTGAATGCAGCAAAAACTACACAAGCATAAAATTTCCTGATGAAAATGTGAAACTTAATGAAGAAAGTCTTCATAACCTTGGCTTTGTGAGTTTTCTGATGTAATAGTAGCATAATTAATAAGCAAAAATTTTAAACACTGGATTAATAAAAAACTGCAAATATGGATCTTCAAATGATACTAGCAAAAGTATGAGATAGTAAGTCATAGGCTGGAAGAAAAGATTTGCAAAAGACACATCTAATAAAAAAATTTCTATCTAAAATTTATCGAGAACTCCTCAAACTCAGGAATAAGCAAATAAAGAGCCATTTTTTTTTTAAAAGGGAGACAGAACTTAAAGACTGCTAACTCTGGGAAATGAACTAGGGGTGGTAGAAGGGGAGGAGGGCGGGAGGTGGGAGTGAATGCGTGACGGGCACTGGGGGTTATTCTGTATGTTAGTAAATTGAACACTAATAAAAATAAATAAATAAATAAATAAATAAATAAATAAATAAATAAATAAAAAGTAAATGTTCTAAAATTATACATTAAGGAAGATATATGAGTGGAAAACAGTAATATGAAAAGATATTCAAAGTTTTTTCAATTAGGAAATTACAAATTAAAACCTCACTGATATGCTAAAACATTTGAATGGCTAAATTAGGAAAAAAAAGACAATACCAAATGCTTATGAGGATGTGGAGCAACATAAACTCTCATTTCCTGCTGGTAGGAATGCAAAATGAAACAGCCACTTTGGAAGACAGTTTAGCAGCTTTACAAAGTTAAGTAAGCATAGCCTCACTCTATATACAGCAATACTACTCTTAGGAAATTGGTTGAGTAATTTGAAATTGCTTGAGTAATTCTGCACATACATAAACCTGACTGCAAACGTTTATGGAAGCTTTATTCATAATGGCCAAACACTAGAAGAAACTAAGATGTCCTTCAAAGGTGAATGGATGAATAAACAGAGGTATACCTATACAACAGACTATTACTTGATAAAAATTTTAAAAAGAACTTTAAGGTACAAAAACACATGGGTAAATTAAAAATGCTTACTGCTAAGTGAAAGGATCCTGCCTGAAAAAAAAAAAACTCTATAATTCCAATAATCTGACATTCTGCAAATGTTAATACTATAGTTATGGTAAATAAATCAGTGGTTCCCAGTTCAGGAAGATGGACAGATTGAATAAGCAAAGGATGGCATATTTTCTTGGGGCAGTGAAATTACTATCTATAACACTGGAGGGTGACTATAAGACATTAAACAATATTATTTGTATATTATTTATAAAAAGATCAAGTAATTCAATAAGATTTAATAGGATAGACATGTGTTTATTTTCCAACATTTAAAAATATATTTAATGTATTTTTGCAATGCCAAGATTTCCATTAAGACAACTCATGAAAATGATCTGGGAACTGTCATTAGTTAATAATTGTTTAAAAATGCAATATTCTATCAATTTATCAACTGCACATGTTTTTACATTTTTAACTTCTGTGACATTAAGTTGAGTCTTATAATGGATAGCATGTCATACTCTAATTGGCAAGATTTTTCTTTCTCAGTGGTATATGTAAAATGATACATATAAAAAATTAAGGAAATGAAGCATTTTGCTTATTAGACTTTGCTTTAATTTTTGTTTTCATTTTTCCAGAGTAACTAAGGAAAAATATAAAAGCAAGTAAAAATTATAGTTAGTATAACTTGAGATGTTCTATTCTATTTTTATTATCTTTAAAAAGATTGTGCATTTTTTTTTTGAGAGAGAGAGAAAGAGAGAGGGAACATGTTAGAGCATCCGCATGCAAGGTGGTGGGGGAACAGAGAGAATCTTATGCAGGCTCCAGGCCCAGAATTTATGGAGTTGATGCAGGGCTTGATCTCATGGCCCCAAGATCATGACCTGAGCAGACATCAAGAGTTGGATGATTAACCAACTGGGCCACCCAAACGCCATTAGAGATTGTATATTTTATTTAGGTCTTCCCTTAAAAATCAGTAATATTCTCAGGAAAGAAACTTTGAAATGATGCTTAGAATTAGATCAAAATACACATATTGGGTAATCTGAAAAAATATTAAAATGTCATGGAAATATTTGCACATATCATGATATTGAAATGCCATTAACTGGAATGAGGAACATAATATACCATGATTGTCACTTCTACTCCTAAATGATCAAGCTCAGTTTAAGACCAAGTGTTATTTCCCCCTGAAAATGAGATAAGAAAGGCTAGATCTTTGATCTCCATGGAGTAGCAATGGGTAAAGAGATGTTTTTGAAATTTGTCATTTATAGACCACCATAAGTCTACATAAGGAAAAGTTTCTATTCCAGTTATGTTTTGATTTTCCCTAAAAAAGAAGACCACATAAAATATAGGGAATTTAGGACACAGGTAAAAAACAAAATATGATCATCCTTAAATTGATAAGAGAGAGAACAGTTCTATTAAGATTTTAAAGATAAGCTGTACAGATATTATAAGATATTAACTTGGAAACCTTGACTGAGGCAGTAAGATATAATAGGTAAGACATTCTTATAGACCAAGATGCAAATTTTCAAACAACATTTCTGAAAATCAATTTCATCACCCTTACAATCTTTCATTTGCATGGAGAATAAGAAAATCACTCCTCATTGTATCTGCAATCAGATGTTCCCAGCCTAGAGAATACAAAGCTAATGTATTTCTTCTTCCATTTGACTTGCCTCTTGTCACTCTACTCAAGATTGAAGAGATTAGACACTGTGCTTAGGAAAGAAAGAGAGAAAGAAAGAGAGAGAAAGAGGAGGGAGGGAGGGAGGAAGGACGGAAGGAAGGAAGGAAGGAAGGAAGGAAGGAAGGAAGGAAGGGAAGAATGCAGTAGAAATGACTCATCTGCCTTCCATTACTCAAAGTTCTCACCTGCAGTAGACCCCATTAGGGGAAGAAAAGTCATTGTAATGTTTAAGGAAGTTGGATATTGGGAGTTTAATTATTAACTGGTAACTACCATTCAAATTATTAAATTAAGATTGTTTTGCAACTTATAGTGATATTAGAATCTTCCTACTTTCATCATATATTTTCCATAAATTTTAAAGTTAGCATCACTATTAGGGCTTTCCCTATTCTTGATTGCTTGAAATATCACTTATATACTTAGAAAACGAAATTGTAGTATACATATTTGAAATACATGTTAGGTTATTAAGTAAACCATTTTCATGATGTTTTTAACAAATGTGTACTTTGATTTATATATTCTGAGATACACGCAAGATAAAATTGGTGTCACTCTGCTTTCTCCCTAGGATTAAAAAGATTTTCCAATTCTAAATTCTCTTCAACTACCAGGACAGCCCTGTTTTTAAAATATAGTCCTGTATGTAGGCCTGGATAACACATGGGCATGTTTTCCTCAAATTATAAGTATAAATTTTGTATTCCTCATCTTTAGCATCCTACGTGTGTGGAGAGGACCATTTGCGGTTTCTTGTCCTGTATGGTCATTTATTTAAGGACTGCACATATTCTGTAAAGAAGCTACCATGATTCCATGCTTTCTAGGCACTAGAAACTATTTTAAGTACTTAAAAATATTATTTATTTAATCCTCTCAACATCTGTAAGTGGAAAGTATTGTAATTATACCCATTTTAAAGCTGAGGAGACCAATGGCCAGAGAGTTAGGGAACTGTCCAAGGTCACACGGTTACAAAACAGCAATCCTGGAATTTGGCCCCAGGCACTCTTGGCTGTGGTGGCCACCACAGGGCCTACTGTCCTGCACTGCCAAGGAGAACTTTCCAAAAACAAGCAGGGAGTGTGCTTTGATCATTTATAAAGCTCAGCAGCCAGAGTGGAACATGAGTGGGAGGGTTTGTTGCCAACGAAAAAGAGAGCTGATAGTGGGCAGGTCTCCAGACTGGACAAAATGAAGAGCTGAGCCAAGACAGGGGCAATGCAATTGAGACAGAGTGATGGAGATGGAAGAGAATGAAACAACAGAATTTAGAGAGAGGTGAGGAGGAGGAATAGGTCTACCTGTGGTTTTCTGACTTTGAAAAAAACCAAATCCCTTTGTCTCCTGTTTACTTCAAATTGGTTCCTTCCACTCTGTGGAGAGAGTATTTTGGGAAATCTGTAATTTCCCTGATATATGTCGGTGTATCAGTTTGGAATGGTTGGTAAATATAGCCCCAAATCTGAAATTTAGAAAGGAAGAAATAAGACAGATTGTATGTGTTATAAGGCCGGTACCAAAACAGGTACTTTGCTCCCAAGGGCACACATTTCTAAGCTGAGATCTATGAACTTGATCTCTGGATGGGCTCTAAAGGGTCTGAGCCACTTAAAATTGCAGGCAAAATTGTGCGTACCTTTGCGTCTCCGCGCTTCTCTGGGGAGGGTGTCCAAGCCTGTGTTAGAGTCTCAGGGGCTTTGTGACACAAAACGCTCATAAACCACAGTCCGAGACCCTTAAGGTAAGTGCCATACTTTTTTATAACATAGTGCGGTGCTCAGGATTAGTCTGCAGACAGACCATCTCAGTTTAAAGCCTGCCTCTGCCACCTGCTTTTTTATGACTGTGAGCAAGTTTTTTTTTTATTCTCTCCATGCCTCAGTTTCCTCATCTGAAAAACGAGGAGTCTATTCTAGTAGTTTTGGGGGTTTAGTCAATACAGGTAACGTTAAAAGGGCAGTGCTGGCACCAAATAAACTCTGATATGCTCTAACTCTTCCTTTGACCAGCAACATTTATTTTTCTTCACATAGAACTGTATCTTGCAGTCATTCCTGCCACATGGAGAGATTATATTAATATTATATTATGTAAAATCGTTCGCTCAGTAACTATTGTATGAAACTAAAATGCACCCCTCATATAGGGAGGGGCAACACTCCTCATCAAACCCTGTACACGGGTATAATACAGAAGAATCATAAAGAATGAATATTTTATGGATTCCTACCTAGAAATATTCACATTCTATAGATCTGTGTTCAGGCCAAGTTTCTGCATTTGTAATAAGGGGCCTCAGATATGAATGATTTAGGTAATCCAGAGAGTAGCCTGAAGAGCATTATTTTAATTGTTCTACTTTCGTCCTTTTATACCTGCAGTCCTCCTAGTTATATTAGTCAGGAGTGATGGGATCTCTAAAATCTACAGATCATACATAAATTGCCCATGAACAAACAGGGGTGGAATGGATAAACAAATGTCCTTTTTTTTCCAGGAAAGCTGGTTACTTCGCCCTCTTAGAAAAAAATTGCCTATCGCTTTTCTACTCCCAAACTAGCTCTTGTTATTTAAAATACATCTTATTAAAATTACTTCTGTTATAATTTGGAGATCCTTAAATTTCCATCTGGCTATAGCTTCATTCCCTGTCATAGCAGTGCCTTTGCCACAAGCATCCAAGGCATGATTATGTCAATCAGTCATGTATTAGAACATTTTCTGTTTTCCCAAGAGCATGTCTAAGAAGCGAAAATTAAAAAAAAAAAACCACTCACACACCCCTCACAGTTTATAATCTGATTTTGCATGAGAAGTCTGCAAAACCAGAATGATACGAAAATCTGTGAGCATCTTGCACCAAGACATTGATGGTATTCTGGTTTTTCGATATCATGTGGATTCTTTAAAAATTAATTTCTCATCTTCTGAGTAGCTAAATATTTTGAAACTGTAATTTTTCCATCACAGAAAAAATAATTTAGAAACATACTTCTTGGCATATCATTCCAATGGGAATTTCATGCAAAAGTAATATTTTAACAGCAGGCTGGAAGGAAGACTCATTGCCTTGTCAAGTGCCAGTTACAAAATTAGACACAGCCTTAAAGGGAATAAATGGGGGATTAAAATGTTTTTGAAGCTGCTCATTTGTCTAAACTTTATTAAAATTTCCATGAAAGGGTAATGATATTGATCGACATATTGTCATATATACAGAACAAAAACAAAGTGAACGGAAGAATGATAAATTATTTCGCCTTAAAAATTCACGTTACTGATGGCCAGTGCTATCTGAACTGTATTTAGATGAATTAAGCAGATGCTACCCTTCTATTTCTAACAAAAGGAATGAAATTCAAATCAAAACATAGGAAGGCAAATCTCAGAAAAGTATGTGAAGGTTTAAAGCGGCCACAAGTCTACGAGTTGAGATGTCCTTAGCAAACAATTATTCCATCTAATACATCATTGATATCATTACCATATTTATCACCAGTATGCAATGTTTATAAATTGTGTTGACCTCAGTGACTAATTTAGGTTACAAATCATGAATCACTGTATCATTTTTCGCTTCCGTTTCTTTTAATGTCTGGGTCCTTTCTGGTTTCAGAGTGATACATTCTGGGTTCTGTAGTCCTTTGGGCTAATATCTTTTATACAGGGTGGGGGGGGGGCTGAGCCATCTATCCCTTTGAAGGAATCTGCTTTGTAAATAGACTGATGTACACTTTTTGTACACAAATATGTTTGTATACAAATCATGTTTCCTACTTTTAATTTTTTTCCTGTGTGTGAATATATCATCATATTCCAGAGTAAACGACTGGATACACCAGGTCTACTGGAGTAGACCGTATCTGGGGATCTCACGGACAGAAGAGTGATGGGTGCCCAGGTGCCTGCTTCTTTCGGGACCCCCCAAAGAGTTGTCGGTGGGGTTTTAAGCCACACAGTGTTCTGTTTTGTTTCTTAAACTTAGAGGAAACTTCTTTTTAAAATGACAACAAAGGGGATCCCCGGGTGGCTCAGCGGTTTAGCACCTGCCTTCAGCCCTGGGCCTGACCCCAGAGACCCGGGATCGAGTCCCACGTCGGGCTCCCTGCATGGAGCCTGCTTCTCCCTCTGCTGTGTCTCTGCCTCTTTTTCTCTCTCTGTGTGTGTCTCTCATGAATAAATGAAGAACATCTTAAAAACAAATAAAATGAGAACAAAGAACATAAACCGTTGTGGCCGCGATAAAGGGACAGCAGGGAGGACGGGGACGGCCAGGGACTTCCACGGCAGGTCTTCTACCTCCTGGAAACGAGCTCGTCCCAGACTCTGGTCACTTCGTGGTCTTCTTGGGTCCGCTCAGCGGTCTTCCCCGGAGAGTGGGTGAGATCTGCTGCTTCCCCGCGCCCCGGGCCCCCCAGGACCTGAGGGCTTCCATCACCCCCTTCCGTCCCTCACAGGGCTTGAAGGGGTTGGAGAAAGATCTTTTCCCATGCTGTTTGTCTCATAAAGCCCTATTTTTTTCTCTTCCAGAACCTTCCAGAGTTCGGCTTTGGCGAGTCCCCCGACCCCGTGTCCGAGCACCTGCAGCGAAGGAGGGTGCACGGGGCGGGAGGGCTCCGGGGCTGCGGGCGGCGGGGCGGGCTCGGACACCGGGTGGGCTGGGGTGGGGTGTGGAACTCGCCAAAGCCGAACTGTGAAAGGTTCTGCAAGAAAAAAAAAAAAAAAGGGAAAAAGGACTTTATGCACACAAACAGCATGGGAAAAAAAATCTTTCTCCAACCCCTTCAAGCCCTGCGAGGGACGGAAGGGGGTGATGGAAGCCGTTTGGTCCTGGGGGCCCGGGCGAGCCCAAGGAAGGCGCAGATGCTCCTGGGAGCCCTCCGGCCACGTGCACCCTCGTCCCCTGCAGGTGCTCCCCTGCAGCTCCTCACACCTGCCCTTCCGCAGTCACTGTCCCTGCGTGTGGCTGCGCGGGGGCGCCCAGGTCCTCCGCCCCGCTCTCCTCCCCCCCCCGCAGCAGGTGCACCCGGGAGGGGGGGCACGGGGCCCCGTGGGCAGCCGCCCACCAGCGCGCGGACAAGGAGGCGGCGCAGGTGCAGGTGCAGGTGCAGGGACCTCGGGGCTCGGCCGCTTCCTGTGGCCCCGCGCACCCCCCCCCCCCCGCCGCAGTGCGCAGGTGCGAAGGTGCCCGCGGAGGTCCACGGGCTGGGGGCGGGGGGCTCCAGGCCTCGCCCTCGCCGCCGACCCGCAGGTGCCGGAGCGCAGCCGGGTCAGGCCCCAGGCGGGCCCTGCACCCCCCAGGAGGGCCCGGCTCAGCGGGCGGGGCTCCCCGAGAGGCCGCGGTTGCCTGCCGGGCTCCCGGGGGTCTTCCCCGCGGCGCATCCCCTCCCGCGGCAGGTAAGGCTCCGCGCCCCCCGCCCCCGTCTGCTCCAGGGGCCCCTCGCGCCCGCAGGACGCCGGCCGTTGGGTCGTTGGGCTGGTCCCGGGCGGGGCGGGGCGGGGCGGGGCGGGCTGTCGGGCCCCCGGCGCCCCGGGCCGCCGCCTCGGTCTCCCCGCGCAGGGCGGCCCGCTGAGGGCTGCGTCCCCAGAGAAGCCACAGGCCAGCCCCGGGGCAGGCCCGAGAGCGCCGGCGGGTGCTCCCAGGAGGAGCCTGGCGGGGCCTGGCGGGCTGCGGGGGGGCCGGGCGGGGCTTCTCCGCCTCCCCCGGGGCAGCACCAGGAAGCCGAGCAGGGACCCGGGGGAGCCTGGGCCGCTCTTCTGTCCTGGAGCCCGCAGCCCGGAGGCTCTGCTAGCCTCCCCCTGTTGGGGCCGGGGCACCCTGACACCGCCCGGGGAGGCTGGGCCCTGCCAGCACCTGCCGAGGCGGGGCCCGGGGCTGCAGCAGGGCCACCCCCGCCTGACATGACCAGGCCTGGGGGGCGAGTCCAGCAGCTACATCCGTGCACATCCCTAGTAGGAGGGGACGGCCTCCCGCCTGACATGACCAATGCTTGGCCATTGTTATTAACCTTGGCCTTAGTCGTTTTTCAGGGCGCTTAGTGGAAGACTTTTCTTTTTTTATTTTGAGAGACCAACTTACAGCAGGAATCAGTCTTTGATTTGTTCCTTTCTCTGTTTAAAAAAGTACTTTTTTTCCATTAATATGTGAGCAGTAGTTTTAGTATATTACACCTCTTAATTTGTAATGCCTTTAAAATTATGATTTGCTTATCATTTAACGTGCATCATTATAAATTAGATCATAATTTAATCTATGTATTTTTCCTGTATATGAAAGGTAGAACAGAAAGCTTAGGAGTTATTATAAATATGACTGACAATACGGTCTAATTATAAAAATTATGGTGTCAACAGACTTTTACAACTTTCATCATGGAAAAGTATTCACAGAGTTTCTCCCTTGTTTTGTTTCAATAGAGATAATATATTTACACAGTAAAAGAGAAAAATTAAATTGTGCAAAAATAAATTATATAGGCTCTAACAGGCTCCCTCCATAATCCCCAAATGATAGCCTGTTCTCTAGAAATCACCAGATATTTTAAGGTTTTAAAAGGTTTTTAAAGAAAGACCTTAAAATATCTGGTTTTGTTTGATTTGATTATTAGTACCATCGTTCTAATGAATGCAATTAAAACATAATATACCAATTTGAGTTTACACATCCTGTTGTCCGTTCTTACAGGCAATAAACGTGGGGGTCCAGCTTCTGGAGGCAGTTAGGTCTTGAAAAAAAATACCTGAACACTCTGTACCTACAGTCTCTAATTTTTAAGCAGAATAATATTAACTTATATCTTAAAAATCTGTTGTTAGGGTTCATTAAAATGCATTCAGCGTTCAAACTGGAGAGATTTACAAGTCAGTATCATGGCTATGTACATATTATTAACTACATAATTAAGGTTAGCGATGGTCTCAAGTAAGAAAACATGTATCTTTTTCTTTAAACCATGTGAAGGAGCATGTTCAAGCTCTCAGGTTCAATTCATTCTCTTTCTTACACTTTATCAACTGCTTAAAACAATTATCATATGTTAGATTGCTTTGTAATCATACCATAACTACTGGTACAGTATTGTGATTTTCCTGGAGTTAATATCTTGTGGATATAGAAAAGTCATATGAAATATTGCAATTTCTATAACCTATTTTTTTGATTGGGAACTACATTATCTTGATCAAAGAGCCATCTTTATCTTCTTACTTCTCAAGTGTATACATGTAATTAGATTAATTGCCCTAAAAAGACAGTCTTCATGGGGCCTCCTTTGTCTTCCTTTCATTTGAATCTTGTTTTAATTTTCCTAGAATACTTTCTTAGGTTAGTTTGGATACTGGAGTTAGCTGAGTCAGAAATGACTCCAAATAATTGTTACTTTAAAAAAAAAGGTAGTTTGTTTCTCCAATAAATATAAGGTAAAGCAACTCCATAACTGTCAGTCTTCTGTTTCATTGCTCCATTATCTCAACACATGGCTTCATTCTCATAGTCCAATATGTCTACTCCAGTTTCCTCTATTATATTGTGATTTATGCATGAGGAGTGAAGCGATGAGGAAGGCTGGGATGTAGAGGGAGGATTTCTTTCTGTTAGGGAAAGAACCCTGACAACTCTTATGTTTATAGTGCAATGGTCTGAACTTAGGCATAGAGCCATACTTAGCCGCAAGAGAGATTGGAAAAGTTTGCTTTAGCTGGATGACCATTGCTCAACAAAATACTCTTATATTGCGAGAGGAGGTTATTAGAGGGCAGCTCGCTGTCTCTGCCACAGTTCTTGCTCTTGAAAAGATAAGAATACTTGCATATCTTTCTTTTCACACGCAAAATTCACAAAGTTCTTTCCATTATGTCACCCATCCCAGGATTTCTAGCTAATGTGTGGTCTTCTCTTTCAGGGTCAATTATAGTACCAAGTGGTCTGACCATATATAAACTGAACTTAAAAACAAACAAACAAACAAAAAAACAAAGGCAGCTTATCTGTACACACTCCCCTCCCCATGCCAAATATGCAGTGGTTTGGTTAACATAGGCAATCGCAATACAACATACAATTTGAAAAAGGGTAAACAGAAATAAAACACTGAACAACTGCTCAAGAGCTATTATCCTATTTCGCTTGGTCAGAATTATGAAGCCTTTAGGCAAAGGCAGAGAGGTAAATCCCCTGGTAAATCCATATATCAGCCCTGTACTGCTTTCTAGGACAAATCCCTATGTCCTTCACAGTTGAAATTTGTTGTGCTAAGTGGTCCTTCCTTTTCTGTTGTCTTCTGTACCCTTTATGAGATCTACAGAGCATTTGCAGCTAAAGTTTTCCTGATGCAGTTTTGGGATAGAACACTCACAGGCTTCTGCAGACATGTAGTCTCTGCAACAAAACATTTTTAGGAGCACCTGGGTGGCCCAGTTGTTTAAGCATCTGCCTTTGGCTGAGGTCATGATCTCCTGGTTCTGGGATGGAGCCCTGAGAGTCAGGCTCCCTGCCCGGTGGGGAGCCTGCTTCTCCCTCTCCCTCTGCTCCCTGGCTCTTGCTCTTTCTCTCTCTCAATCTCTATCTCAAATAAATAAAATCGTTTTACAACCTGACAATACATTTTTTAGCCAAAAAAAAAAGAAGAAAAAGGAGGTTTCTAGTGTTTTTACTTTTCATCAATTTCTTCTTGCAAATGAACCCAGATGGAGAGCCTATCTGGACATAGAGATTAAACCTGAACACTCTCATCTGTGTATTGGTGTCTGTAGTTTGTCCTTCAGGATCTCTCAGATGATAGGAAACTGCAACCTGGCCAGTTGTTTAACATTTAACAGTTATCACTGAGATCTTATTGTACCAAGTTGTATTGTCAGTAACAAGTTTGATGGTTGTCCAATTTTTTTGTGTATTTTTCAAAATGTAGATCTTTTAGAATTATGCATTTTTCATCAGAACTTTGAAAACTCATGTCTATGTGTTTATGTCTGGGAACTCAATGTGCCTTTCAATTAAAAGATTTATCAGACAGTTGTCTAATTAGTTCCCATAGATAATTGCGTCAGTCTTCCTGGCCTTTGTCAATGTATTTATAATCCTATAACCAATGTTAGTAAAAATGTTACTTTTTTTTTACATATTTTCTAACTTTGTTGGGATTTATAGTTTTGCTGTGATTTTAAGAGGAAAATTAAATTTAAAATGTGTTCCCAATCCACTTCCATTTAAAACAACAAAAAACATACAGAGATGTGAATAAAGACTAGAGCTTTACAAATGAGAATATTTACCAGGACTATTTCCAACTCCCAAACTATTTGGGAAGACAAAAGTATTTTAATAATACAGTTTTCTTTTTATCTATAATAAGTAAAAGTGTAAGTTATAAATTCACTTATTTTTACTTTTAATTTTTTGTTGTCATTGACGTATTTAATATGATATTATTCACCACACTGCAGATTCCAAAGTTAGATAGTGTTACATTCTGAGTATTTTGAACAATAGAACTAAGTTAAAACGATCGACTAAATATATCACAATCTCTCCCATGACTGTGACAGCGTGAAAAGCAAGATGTATTTTATATGTAAATAAATGTGGTTTGGACCTATGTTTTTCATTCTCAAGTGATAGTAGAACTTTCTGATTGATGGCTTTATGTTAATAAATAGCTGCACTTTGGGAGACTGCTTGGGCTGTTGGAAACCACAAAGCAACTGAACAGTGGAGCAGTGGAGAGGAGCATTTGTGTGCATTGTGAATGAAGTTACATATTTATACTTAAAATGCTATTTGTCATACATTTTTAATCTTTTGACCTCATATGAAACTTTATTGATCAATCTTTAGAACTATTTTTTGTTTATCTCTGTATAAATTCACACATATTCATCAATCTGTCTACCTGGGCATGATTTAATTAAATGAGGATTTCACCTGACTTTTTAGCTGATTTTGATAATATACCCACATTTTTTTCTTCAAACCCCCTAAAGAACAATGTACAGTAAATAAATGTATAAAAACTCAAATTTTATTCTTTTTTTGTGATATTTGACATAAGCCTAGTAATGTGCTTCACAATAGGCCTGGACAAGTATGATGAGAGAGGTAGATTATTCCAATGCTAAAACTTCTTCCTTGTCTCTATTACTCCTTTAAACTTTGAATCTACTTGTATCCTTTCCAGTTCATAAATTATTCTTTGAAGGATATGTTGTAAAAATATCCCTAATATTGGCTCCCCCTGCCCTTGAAACCATATTTTGGTGACTCGAAGAGCTAAATCTGAGTGAATTTAAGAGAAATAAGATATTTTGTGGGGAACTTGGGTGGCTCAATCAGTTAGGCATCCAACTCTTGATTTCAGCTCAGGTCTTGATCTCAGGGTTGTGAGTTCAAGCCCTATTTTTGACTCCCAGTGTGCAGCCTACTTAAAGATGATATTTTTAAAGGGGAGAAAATAACTTGTGTGGGACCTGAGAGAAATGGCATCAAGCTAGTTTGTATTATCCATTTCATTTTGTTTTGTTTCTTAGTATGTAGAAAGGAACTGTGTGTGTGTGTGTAATATTCCTGAGAATAAAATTGCACAAAATATAGAGTAAGGAAGGAAGAATAAAAAATTGCTAGAGCATAAAACTTAAATGGACAGAGGAGATTCTGTCTAGAAAATAAACAGATTCAGTTAGTATAGTACTTTGACAATTGATTCAAGTAACAGTTGGAAAGAGAGTACATAAGGTGCAGATCCTGAGAGTGGGTATGTGTGGTAGTGGGATTCTGTAGAACATTTTTTTAATGTTGAAATTAAACCAGCAAAGGGTAAATCAGGACATCTCCTGAAATTAGGGAAAAGGGAGGAAGGAGAGCTAGAATTTTTGAGGAGAGCAAAGACAGTAAAGGAGCCATCTAGGAGAGTGGGAGTTGAAGGACCTGGAGTTGTGTGATTGTTGGACAGCCTAAAAGTTCCTAAGGTTTGTGCCATCACATAAGTAAGGCTGATTAGTTGCAAGAATGCAGAAATAAATGTAGACAATTGGGTTAACTCAGAAGTGGTGCTTTTTCCAAGTGAGTTTAAATTAAAAAAAAAGAGGGGAGAGACAAGGAATTGGTAAAAGAAACATTATTTTGATTGACCATGGTATTTAAGATAGCTAAAGACAAGAGGACACCCAATAGGTAAGAGGCAGTGGAAATGCAGTAACATTTGTAGCCCCTATGGTGTAGAGAGATTCTTGGAGCCTAGATCCTTTTTTTTTTTTTTTTAAGATTTTATTTATTTATTCGTGAGATACACACAGAGAAAGGCAGAGACATAGGCAGAGGGAGAAGCGGACTCCTTTCAGGGATCCGGATGTGGGACTTGATCCCGGACCCTGGGATCATGCCCTGAGCCAAAGGCAGATGCTCAACTGCTGAGCCACCCAGATGTCCCTGGAGCCTAGATCTTGAAAGAAGTGACCTCAAATGCTAGTTGGCAAGGATCAGAGAAGGAAATGCCTGAAATTGAGATGAAAGATATGCAGAAATCTCTAAGGACAAGATCTGTGGTGAGTTGCTTTTGTAGGGTGAAGAATAGGAACATCAAGGGAGAGGACTCAAGGTGTCAGAAGTGAAGGTGTTGGAAGGATCATCTATACACATACTGAAATCCCAAAAAGACAGGTAACCAGTAAACAGGATGACAGTGAATTGGGAACTGAAGTCATCCAAAAATAAGGATTAATAATGTAGGTATTGGGAAACTGCATCAATAATTTTCATAATTGGAAATATAAAGTAATAACAAGAATTTTATTTTATTTTTTAAGATTTTTAAAAATTTATTTAGTCATGAGAGACACACACACACACAGAGAGAGAGAGGCAGAGACACAGGTAGAAGGAGAAGCAGGCTTCATGCAGGGGGCCCGACGTGGGACTCGATCCTGGGTCTCTTGGATCATGCCCTGGGCTGAAGGCAGGCGCTGAACCGCTGGGCCACCCGGGCTGCCCTAACAAGAATTTTAAATGCAGATAGTTTTAGGGAAATGCAGGAGATAATAGTTTTAAGGATGGGATGAAGAACAGGAAACACACCTTTTTTATATCCAGACCCAACGGTTCAACATCTTTTCAGTGGCATAGAGAACAGTTTCTATGTATAAAGACTATGTAAAAGCACTGACCTCTCAGGCAGAGTGCAGGTTTATTGGAACAAAAGGAATAAGGTTGTTCAGAGAAAATATGAAGACAAAGTGGATTTTGCAGATGATTGGTCATTTCAAAAGGCATGATAGAAAGAGTTCAGGAATTGGGGAAGGCTTAAAAGTGATGAGAATAAGGAAGATTTAATCAATTTGTAGATTGGAATGCATAAGATGCCTAGTAAAATGAAGGTTTAGGCTTCCTGTGATTACCTATTTGCACAGGATGAGAGGGCATAATGAAATCAATTCCATCATATTTGAGACAGATGACAGTGGCAAGGCTATGGATTTTAGAAGGGAAGGACATCCATTGATGTCTGGAACTTACTCATGATCCCTGTCAAGTGAAGCCAAGAGATGAGCAAAGTAAATTTGGGGAAGACCGAAAACCAAATTCGGAAGCTATGAAAAAAGTAAATGGCACTTGGCATGGTCAAAAACACAAAAAGGCCAGGTAGGATGAAGATAATTGAGATGAGGTCAGAAATGTGGCTAAAGGCCAAACCATGTAGAAACCAGCAAGCTCTAAAAGACTTGGGTTTAATTTAGAGTGAAATGAAGAGTCTTTAGAAGGTTTTGGGCAGAGAAGATTTTACTGGATTTAGATTTAGAATGGCTAATATGAGATTTGTGTAAAATAAATATCCAGGTAAGCAAAAATGGTAGCTTAGAAAAAAGGCACAAGTGATAGAGGTGTTGAGAATTGGTAGGATATTGCCTATATTTTGGAATGAGGTCCGAATTAGATTTTTTTGTTGGAATGGATATACACTTGAAGGACAGAGAAGAGTCAGAGATCATTTAAGATCCTTGTTCTAGCCGCCGACCATTGAGTTTCCATTTACTGAGATGTAGAGGGCTGATGGAGAGATTTTGTCTATATGGAGATAAAGTCAGGAGTTCTGTTTTCAACAAGCTGTATTTGAGATATCTATCAGACATGCAAATGGAGCTGTTAAATGAGAAGCTGGTTTTATGAGTCTCGAGTTCATGGATAGGGTTGAGGATTTAATTTACACTAATATTTTATGCTTTTATTTACATTTTTTCCTTAAAAATGTCATAGTTAAAAAAAAAAAAAAAAAAAATGTCATAGTTATACTATTGGTATTTTTTAGTCAGCATTTTAACTTTTCTCTGTATGTTTTTAAAAATGAGTGACACTTTCCTCTTTTCACCTTTCTTACCCTGCCTTCTGCTCATTCCTTCGAGAAGTTATAATTTGATTTCTATACTTATTAACTCTTCATTCATGATTTTATCTCCCTTTGCATTGCCCTTTCCCTGGGAACATGGTCCCATTTTATTTGCCTGCTCATTAAGTGTCTCTTTTCATTCTCCTCTCATTCTCCTATTCAGTTCAATATTGAGCTTTTCTTTTTTCTTTTTCCTAAAATAAAATATTTCATCTGAAAAATCTCTAGTATGTTACCTTATGGATGCAGGGCCTTCTCGTATCAGTCTTGTTTTTTTATATATTTATTTAAATATTTTTATCTGCTGCTTTATACATTAACTTTCGTTATAGAAAAATTATTACCTGTTTATTGAATTTGATCTCTTAGGTTTACGAGATTATCTTTTCTGAACATTTTGCTGATTCTTGGTTTTATATTCCTGTTTTGAATCTGAGATTCCCATTAGGTTGTTTTGAGAGTACTACATATGGCTTACTATACCCTGCCTCCAGGTCTGGTGCTGCATGTGTGGTGATATATACTTCCAGATGGTATGCCTATCTATGACTGGACCTTTGAGCATGGAACCTTTTGATTAATCTGTGTCTCTTGCACAGGGTTCTTTTCTGCTTTCTGGCCAAAGGGTCCTCATTATTCCCTCCTTCCCTTAGGGTAGATGTTTCTGTTGCCTACTGTTTAGTATGATAAGTGAGGGATAAAAAATCTGATTAGCCTGGTTGTCCCTCCAAACAAACATTCTAAGGCTTTTCCCTATCTCCAAGATGTCCCACATTTGAGTTCAGAACAACTCGTATAACAAACAGAATTGGTATAGAAATGAAAGCACACTCTGAGTTTAGTCACAATCTTCCTACCAAATGTATGCCAGGAATTTAACTAAATACTTTGTATGGAATTAACCATCAGATGCACGAAGTAAATCATATTAGTATCCCCAGTTTGCAGAAGAGGGTTGTATCAGAGTCCAAATCATTTTACCAAGGTCAGTATAAAATAATCCATCCAATTTCCGTTTGGCAACATGGCCCATACCTAATCCACCATGATTTTCTAGCAGGTCTCAATGAGATGTGTGTGTGTATTTCCTTTTCTGTAATTTGGGTGTTGTCCTTTGTCCACTCTGGATCTCCTATTTCAGGAATGACTCCTTTTTGTTCTACCTATCTTTTCTCAGTGATGTTCTCACATCGTTGCCCTTTCCTGGGGAATTTTCTTTTTTCTGAATTAATAGTGAAGGGATAATACAAATTACGGGCAAAGTATTTTTAGCAATTATCTATATTCATCATTTTAAGTCTAGCTACAACTTTGAAGTATTTAAAGTTTCCAGCACTGCAATTATGGCTGTTTTCCATGTTTTAATTGTTACTCTTTGTGTATGAATGTGAAAAGAATTCGGGATAAATCTGAATTCTCTTAAATTATATATAGCATTGTGTTTATGTCTACATTCATATTTTCTTTTTTTTTTCCTATGGAAAGGGTCCAAAGATTTCATTAGTCTTCAAATTGTAGTAAATCACAAAGACACACTATGTAGGAGAAACATGTCCCTACATACGCATATAATACTATGCTTCTATTTTCTAAATAAAATGGGAAACTAAAAAATGCATACAGACCTAGCTACATGAAAATAAATATTTTTCATTGGATTTACCATTGGAAATGAGGGTAAAAAGAGATCCGTGAAAGTACAAAAATGCTAAATCCTAAATCTTGCAAATATAGGAGAACAACAAATGAACATTTCTCATTTCCTCATAAAATGTAACATTATTTACAGACCACATAAAACACACAAAATCGCTGTAATGGTAGTAAATATGTATTATCATTCTAAATCAAGCCATAACTAATGACACTCTGGGAAAGGTTTAGCTTATACTGAGGCTAGGTGTCTTGCAAATGAAAAGCTATTTAAGTGCTAAAATCAATTGACTATATAATACCACGTTTTCTGATGGGAATAGTGCACAAAAGATGCCTGGAAGTTGTTTGTTACAATGGCTAAATCAGATTCTACCTCTGGTTATTATCAACCCATACATTCGTCATTATAAACTGCTTCATATTTATTTTATTATATTGATTTACTTTAGCTCCCAAGACAGTTTGAACTCCTACAAAATTCAGAAAACATTGATTTACTTAAATTATTCAATACTTTACTGTATGGCTATTATGTCATTTAACATTTTAGACAAATCAATACAACTTTTCTTAATTGCCTGTCACATACCAAAGGTATCGCAAATGTGTATCGCTGGAATCATTAATTTGCACTATGTTGATGACATTTTTATAAATCAACTAGCTTAAAACCATAAAGTGGCATATGTGGGGGGAAGTACTAGGATATGAAATGAATAATTTAAGCTAGTTGGAATATATAACTGCAGAATACTTTATTAAGTTTATAATAATTCTATTTCTCAAATAGCTGAAAGGTGGACTGCTGTCTTCTGAGGACATTGTGTATGATTTCTTTCCCCTCTTTTAAGTCTACGTAAGTATGACAGATGAGATGCTAAGTAACCTCAATGCAATGTTTTCTATTCTGAGAACTCTTCTATGGAGAATTTTGACTACAAGGTAGAGGAACCACACTGTATTTGTGCAGAAAAAAATATACTTCAAGCATATTTTTGTATATCAAGTGATAGTGTGCTATCCTTGTGTTTTAGACGAGACCAAAATAATCAAAATGGGAAAAAGAACTCATCCAACAAAATGATCATCCAAAAGTGTTATAGGTCAACTTGCTGACACTATGTCCTTTTCGAACATTCTAGAAAAAGTTATTGTGCATGTCTCAGTTTTCAACCTAGGATATAAGGCCTGCATGGGCAGGAATTTACATCTGCTTTACTAATCATATATATATATATATATATATATATATATATATACTCACACACACACACACTCATATGTATATATACACACATATATTACATATATTTTACATGTAATTACATTCCTAATAATAGGTAATCAGTAAATTCCTAATAATAGGTAATATAAAAGTAAATATTTCTTGATAAGCAATGGATCAGAAAGTATGATAATTGTTCTGTATTTTATTTAACTTGGGTACTAGCACATGATGCTTGAGGAAGCTACATTTGTATTTTCCTACTATATCTAATAATATTGTGTTACATAAAATATGTGCAACATAACAAAAGGTCATGTTTAAGTGGATATGGTGGTCATATTACATTGAAGCTGTATTTGAACCCAGTATCATTATTGCTAAGATATCAGCTATACATTATAGAATGATGAGAAATATAGCAGAGCTCGAAGAAGAAAATAATAGTCACCCAAAGTCACAGCAGCCAAAAGATAGCAAGATAAATACCATTTGTATTTTGGAGAATAATTTTGCACTTGCATATAAATTACTATGCTCCAAGACTGCCCTGACAATTCTGTTTGATACTGTCACATATCAAAATACATTTAGAATTACCTACTTTAAATTTAGCGATATTGTAGCCTTGAAGAGTTTATATTGTATGAATGAGTGTGTTACTACAGTTATACTTGTAATAATTATTTATGTAACTATTTAGTCATTGATTTTATACTGTGTTTGAGGCATTTATTATGATCCAGAAATAGCTGTAGATAATTTCTTGCAATTGAAGAACTTTAGGTCTGAGAAAGGAAAGTACAAATGAGAACCTTAAAAGTGTGCTCGAAGTGATAGACTACAGGAAGAACACGGTGTAGGAATATGAACTATATCAGTGCTTCTAAAATCATGTCTAAAGCATCATTACCCTCTCATCTGTCATAAACTAATACTTCTGAAGAATCCAACAAGAAACTGAAATTCCGGAAAAATGAAAACAAAACATGGAACATATCAATTTTCATTATTAGGTTTGGTAAGGATAAAAGTATATCCAATAGATCAAAATAAACATAGCATTAAAAAAAGAAAATATTCACAAAACATATACTTGTTGATCCTTAAAAATGAACAGACTGGAGATGAGCTACAAGAATCAGTTTTGCTCTACTAACACTGTGTCCTTACACATCACACCTAGTCAGAAATTTATGAATGAAATAGCAGTTCTCTGTATAGAATATTTTTAGGTCCACTTTAAAGAGGTCTATCAATATTTACAGTTTTTATTGTGGTGAAAGTGCTTGTTATGTACTTACTACCAAATCTAGAGTGGATTATAACCTCACTACTTGCAGGAGGTAATACATATTTAACCTCTTATATAGTTTGTTTGAAAAATATATGTCAAAGAAGCGAGACAGAGGTGCATGTTGATAAAAGTAGGAGAGGAGATTATAAAGCAAGTTCAGCATACTAATTTATAATTTTTATCCAAATGTAGAGTTATACTTGGTTTTTGAAATATACTCCCCTAAAAATTTATAGTATAAATCTTTTCAGTTTAAGCAAGTTTTTTGATGAAAAAATGTTTAAAAATAGATTCAAATCCGTGGATCTATCATTGATTGATCTAATTAATGAAAAATACAAAGCATTGTATTAAAATAATAAGGGATTGGTGATAACTTCCCTCTTTTATATTTTTATAAGTTCCTTTTTAAAAAGTTTTTATTTTAATTCCTGTTAACATACGTAGTTAACATTAGTTTAAGGTATACATTACAGTGATTCAATACTTTCATTCATTACCCTGTGCTCACCATGACAAGTACACTCCTTAACCCCCATCACCTATTTAATCCATAGCATCCAGCCTCCTCCCCTCTGGTAACCACCAATTAATTTGTTTGATTAAGAGTCTGTTTCTTGATTTGTATCTCTCTCTCTCTCTCTCTTTTCCCATCTGCTCATGTGTTTTGTTTCTTAAATTCCACATATTAGTGAAATCATATGGTAGTTGTCTTTTTGTAACTTATTTTGCTTAGTGTTATATTCTTTGGCTCCATACATATTGCTGCAAGTGGCAAGATTTCATTCTCTTATGACTGAATAATATTCCGTTGTGTATATACATATACACTACATCTTCTTTATCCATTCATCAATTGATAGACACCTTAGACTGCTTCTGTATCTTGGCTATTGTAAGTAATGCTGCTACTTAAATTCAAAATGTATGAAAGACCAAAATCTGAGACCTGAAATTATACAAAATGTCTTTCACACATGTCATGGTAAATGTACGTGTTAGATATTAGTTTGTTGGTCTTACAAAATCAAAGTGCTACTTTATAAGAAAAACTGGAAAATAATAATGTTTATATGTAAAATACCTATCTGCCTCTGTCAGCTTTTTTGTTCAGTAGTTTTTCAGGTAACTTGCTTTGAATTTATCCCTATTAATATTATGAATGTAAATGCTGATTAAATTTTGATGATTTCATGGCCAGTTAATCTCTGCAAATAACATAGTGAACTTCATGCTTCAACAATAGTTTGGGATACAAAAACTGAACTCAGTACTTAATGAAGCTGGAACAGATCATTTGGATCTATACATTTCAGAGTCCTTTCCAACATTATTATTTGGTTTAGTAATATTGCACATTCAGAAGTTGTTTTTTTTTTCAGGAAAAATTCAAATGAAGTTTGTTTTACCATCTTTGAATTGGAATTCAAATATACATTTCAGGGATCCCTGGGTGGTGCAGCGGTTTAGCGCCTACCTTTGGCCCAGCGTGCGATCCTGGAGACCCGGGATCAAATCCCAATCGGTGCATGGAGCCTGCTTCTCCCTCTGCCTGTGTCTCTGTCTCTCTCTCTCTCTCTGTGACTATCATAAATAAATAAATAAATAATTAAAAAAAAAAACAAAAAAAACCCAAAATATACATTTAATTTTCTAATTTGTCTAATACTTAATAATAAAATTTTTAAAATAGGCTTTGCTAATTTTTTAAAAGATTTTATTTACTTGAGAGACAGTATGAGAGAGAGAGAGAGAGAGAGAGGAGAGGAGAGGGAGCACAAGCAGTGGGGAGGGGTAGATGGAGAAGCAGACTCCGTGTTGATCAGGGAGCCTAATATGGGATTCCATCCCAGGACTCTGGGATAGTGGCCTAAGAGGAAGGCAGGCAAACACTTAACCCACACGGCCACCTAGGTGCCCCAGGTTTTGTTATGAATTTTAACCTGATAAAAATATTTTTTTCTTGCAAAACATAAGATGATTAGCAGGATAACATTAAACTTTTCCATGTAATTTAGAAATATATCAGAAAGTAGAGACTTTTCAGAGTAAATCTATTTATCATAATTGACTTGAGTTGTGCTCTAATTCTCCTTCTGTAAGGAAAAAGCAAAGATAAAGTTGCTACTATGATCCATTCAAAATGTTGTCTTCAAGATTTCTGAAGTGTCCTAGCCAGAAGCATATCCCATAAATGTATTCTGCAGGCAATCTTTAATGCAGTAATCTAAATTGTTCAGATATGGGATATACATTGCAAATATTATTGTCATTTTTTGTATTACTATGTCCTTACAGTTTATCCCTAGTAAAAACATGTTTTCCATTACATGTGATTGATTCTGTCAAATACAGCTTCACATCACACTCCTTGCTCATGCCTATACCTGAAATTCTCCACAGTCCCCCCACCCTGCTAGGTGGCATGCTAGGGTAATCAGCGCTTATATTTTACATGTTAGAGTAAATGTTACCTCGGAGAGGCATAATCAGAGTTAAGTGAATTCTATTCATTCTCTCAAAACATCCTATACTTGTAGAACCTAATCCAATTTCATATTATGTATCTGGCATGTGTTACAGATTTTGATAAAGTTAAGGACCATGTCTCATTCCTCATTATGCATCCATTTTTTAACATGCTGATGATACATAGGAGGTCTTTACTGATCACATGCTGAATGAATACTTGAATATGATTATTTGCAATGGCATAGGTTGAATATATATATAACTGAATGCTTTTTGGACTTGCCAATGATTTCCAACCTTGTCAGTCACTCAACTGGATGATTTAAGTTGCTTTATTACTGTGTTTCTGCTTGCATTTGACTCATTAGAATCAATTTAAGACAATCAAAGTTTTGTGTTTTTAAAAAGAAAGCCAAATTAACATGTAGAATCAGAAGCAATTAAATCTGTATTTTAAACATTTTCAGTATGTCCATATGAGACATAGTTAGTTTCATAAAGAACTATGATTCATAGCAATACATTCTCTTAGTGTTATATCTCAACTTACTTCTACACAGTGTAATTAATTACCTGAGGAGCTTCTACTTAAACATTTCTCCCAGTAGGTCACATGATTTCTGTGGGATATGCATTTTCATTACCAGTAGCACAGCTAATGTGATAAATAAGTGGAATCACATCTTTAAGAGTGCAATTATACAGAGGGATTGATGGCTTCTATAAAAGCATCTAAAACTTAGGCTAATAATGCTACATATTAGATGTGACTTTTTAGTAGTTTTGAAGGAAAACCAAATTGTACATAGAATAACACTTTAGAAAATAGAATAACCATGTAATTTGCAGAAATAAGAATGACCTACCTACAAAGCTTTGGATGAGCAGGAGAATCAGTTGTTGATGGGCTTGAAAGCATTTGTCTTACATATGACTTTTTTAAATATACAACTACTTTTGTTCTATCAACTTCTTAATTTGCAAATTCTAGGCTTAGATCCTAAAGTATGTTATTTCATCACTAGTATCACTCTATATTACTAGTTAGCTGTTTTATTTTATTTTTTTTGTTTGTGAAGGACAAATTGAACACTAATTAATTTAATTTGTGTTAACATTATCTCTAAATAATCTGATTTGGTATGATCCCATTACCAGATTCCCTTACATAAGAACAATCTCATTAACAAGGCCCTGAGATAGCACTTTAGATCCATTTGGTAACACAGATACAGGCATAAACTCATTACATGATGCACTCTCCATTCTTAAATTGATGAGGTTTGCTCTAGCTATTGTTTGGGAGTAATATGCCTATAATCTAGTATTTCTGGAAGGAATAAAGAAAATCACTGTTTTTAAGAGAAAAGCTTATAAAGAGAAGGAAAGAGGAAGGAAAGGAAGGAGGGAAAGAAAGCAAAGACAGACTGAAAAATTAAAGGTATAAATGATTTCTTAATCACACTACACAATAAGGTAATACTTATTAAGTTATAGAAACATTTTAACCTGCGCTACTCAACCCCATAGAGGTTCTGATTATGACTCAATGCTATTAAATTATTTGAAGACAGACAACTATAAATACTTCGCCATTGTTACTGAGACTGTCTTGTATCTTCAAGGAAACTGATATGAATGTGCATCTCTTATTTGAATATTGGTTAAAAATTAGCAATACACTAAGTCTACTGACAGTATTTGATTGATAAATCTAAGATCCTGTGTTATTTCAGTACCCTCCTCTTACTGAAATATTGAAATATAATGGGTGGTTGAGTATGGGTGTGTGCAGGAAGCCAATGCTCAGGGCACCAGACAGAAAGCAAAGCTTCTTTATTTCCTTTATGTTAGGATTCAAACTGAAGTACTGTGGGCAAATTAAAACTGATATGACAGGAAAGTTTTCTGATACCCTCTTTCATTTCCAAGCTGGTAGATATCTGGATTTTTTTATGTGGCTAAAATGAAAGCATGAATTGTAGGGAGATAAGTTTTAATTTTTTTTAAATGTGTAAGTTTTATTTAGGAAAATAATAGCATTATAAGCTATCTAAGGAAGAATAGGAGTTTCTACCTTAATCCTTCTTTCCTGATTCCCACTCCCCAAAGGTAAACCTATGCGACTCAATCATCTATTTCTTCTGGCATGTTGCATTGTATTTCTAAACATTGGAATCGCTAATGTCACAATATCTAGATTTTTCTGTTTATGAATAGTTGTCTGCCTGCTGTGGATTGTGATGATGTAACCTTGTTCAAAGTCCTGTTACCCATCTTCCTCGCCACATACTTTCCAGTACTCATGTCTCAGTTCCTGGCTCAATGTTCTACTATTTAATTTTATTATTATAATAATAAGTAAACTGGCTCCCATCATTTATTGTTCCTATTACATTTCCTGTTTGGGACAGCATTTTGCTTTTCTTGGAGCTAGTAATGATTTCATGTGAGTGTATGTGTGTATTTTCTTTCTTCCTATCACTGATTGATTAACCTAGGCTTTCCAAGAGAACTGTAGAACTCATCTCAACATGCTCAAATATTTTATCAGGTAAGATATCCATTCCATCTTTTTTTTTCTTGGACTCATGTTTCCTGAAACACTTGGTGTTCATCTTGCTTCCTGAACTGGTTGTGTTCTAGATCTGACAAAGAGCTGTTGTAGAGGAACATTTTATTTTGTTCCTGGGAAGTCTTGTACCTTTTTTCTGTATTGAATACTTATCTTTTGTTTCCCACACTGTTTATTTTTTATGATTCACTTTTATCATATTTATGAAACATGTACTCTAGTAGCTTTCCGAAAAACAATACATGAAGATAAATATTTTGAAGCTTGCTATTCTTAAATGGTCTTTGTACCATTTGATATATTCTTTATATCCTTTGATATTTAGGTTGACATTGATATCCATTTTTGATTTAAATATAAAGTTTATTGATATTATGGTCAAGACTGCAGGTTTTTTACTATTACTTTGTGACACTCACTAGCTACTTGCTCCCAATATTTATTTGCATTGTTTTCCCTTTATTTCCTTTGTGGTGTCTGTGTGCTTATCAGAAAGACATCAACTGGGGATCCCTGGGTGGCTCAGTGTTTTGGTGCCTGCCTTTAGCCCAGGGCGTGATTTTGGGTCCCAGGATTGAGTCCCACATCAGGCTCCCTGCATGGAGACACAGCCCTCTGCCTGTGTCTCTGTCTCTGTCTCTCTCTCTCTGTTTCTCTCATGAATAAAATCTTAAAAAAAAGACATCAACTATCTACCATTATCAATTAGATTTGGTTACTGTAGAGACTGAATAACAGTGGCTTAAATCAAATATTTCTCTCTTCAGGTAGCTGTCTAAATATCCTCAGTTGAAGGCTGACATGATACCTCCCCTATATTAGGAATCTAGTTTATTGATTCTTAAATCTCTACTGTTCCACCATATGGCTTCCATTTTATCATTTGCCATGGCTGGCCCAGCCACTTGCACGCATGTCAGTTAGCAGGAAGAGGAGAAGGGAGAGTAGGGCACCCGTTACCTTTAATGGCATTGCCAAGAAGTCACACATATCAAAAACTTTATACTTTGCAAGCCAAAAAAATATAATTAGTTTCTTTTCTGAATACTCCATTTGCATAGCATTGTGATATATTTTTAAAGAATGCATTTCATTTATGTTGCCTGGCTTTATACATTTACTGGAATTTTTTTAAAACTAAGAACGCTGCCTCCTAAAAAAAAAAAAAAAAAAAAAAAACTAAGAACGCTGCTTATTTCTTCTGAGCTGTTTCGTTTTGTTGGTTTTTTGTTTTTGCTATTGGTATGGACACATGCATGGTGATCTCTGGAAAACTATAATTAAAAATAGGGCAGTAAGGTGGCGATTGGAAACACTTTTTGGATGGGTTTCATTAACAGAGTAAAGAATTTTACCATAGTGTGGTTAATAAGAGTATGTTAATCCACTGGGCAAATCTGAAATGTCATTATGTTTTGACGTTTGGTCTGTTCCACTGCTCAGAAAGAATCCTGGGAAGTATGTTAAGAAGAGAGCAGAGGGGTGTCACCATGCACTTTGTAGGCTTGCATTCATTCTTAATTTCATTCCTTCTCTGAGTTTAGTTATTTGATTCCAGAGCCTTACTAATCCAGCCTTCTCAGAGACGTTACTTTCTCTATTATGCTGTGGTGGGAAATCTACATTCTCTTGGTAGCAAAGCCTTGCAGAAAAAAGTCTAGAGGCCTCAGTCATACTACTTGCAGTCTTAACTCTCACATTCCAGCCTTCAGAGATAGTTGTTGCATCCAAAGTTCTGAGACCCCTGTTTTCTGTTGGATAAATTAGCTGCTATTAATTGGCTCCATGACTGTAAGGATTATCTTCCTTTCTCTGCTAAGTCAGTTGTCCTTATTTATCTACTTTCCCTCAAAATTCATCAACATTTTTTATCTGTACTTGTATTGGAATACAATTTGATATTTTATTTGTATTGCTGGGGTTTAAGGAGGGAACAGAGAGAAAACCATTGGATAAATCCTTCGTACATAAGTGGAAGTTTCCTAAATTTACTTATGGAGTAGCTTTGAGGGTAACAAAGGAATATTTTATCTTGTAAAACACAAGAGCAGGGAATAGAGATGTGTTGCTCCCAAATGGCAAACTGCTGAGATTGCATCTGTATGAGATACCTGGAAGCTAGATCTCAGGTCTCTGAACTCTCATCCTCAGCAAGAGGACATGACACAAAGCAGGAAGGCCAAGAAAGACTTCAGCAATGAGGACAGGCCATTTTTCAATTTGTAGGGTACCCAAGCAGAAAGAGGACCCTCCTGAGACATAGTCATGTTCTATCCCTCTGTTAGAACTGTCAACCAGATGCTACCTAGAAACACAGATCTTTGATAAAGTCCTGTCTTTTGTCAACACACTAAAAGTCTTATCCCTATTACATCATAAGACTCATAACACTTCTTTTGTGCATGTTACTAAATTCCTCCTACTGGAACTTTACTAGAACCAGGATTAATCTAATCACTGAGTAGTTAAAGGTGTGACAGGAATCCTGAGATTTTGCTCAGCCTTTCTGAAATGCTTTAATCAACTTTTAAAATTACCATTCTTTATAAGCTAAACAATTATTTTTACGTGTGATATAGCCATAATTATGGAAAGAAAAGCACTGAATTAAACATACTACCTGGAGTGTGGATAGTTACATTAGACTGCACTTGGTGTAATAGTTTTTTGTTACTTCTGTAATAAGTTGCCACAAACTTAGTAGCTTAAAAGAACCACAGAAATTTATTATGCTGCAGTTCTAGATATCAGAAGTCTAAAAGGAGTCAGAAAGGCTGCATTTCTGTTCAAACTCCTTGTGGGAAAGGGAGAAGGCAAAAACTGGAATCTGTACCTTTGCCTCTTCTAGTTTCTAGAGAGCATCTTTATTCTTCTCTCATGATCCCATCATCACATCGTCTGAACCTCTGCTTGTTATTGTATCTCCTTCTCTGACTCTAACCTTCTGGCCTCCATTTTATAAGAACCTTTGTGATTGTGTTGGGCCCACCTAGGTAATCCAGGATAATGGTCTCATCTCCAGGATTCTTTTTTTTTTAATGCTTTTTAAAAAACTATTTATTTATTTATTTGAGAGAGAGAGAGAGAGAGAGAGAAACAGATAGAAGAGCCTAAAGTAGGGAGGAAAGGGAGAAGCAGACTCCCTGCTGAGGATACCATACAAGTGGGGCTCAATCCCAGGAGCCAGGGATCATGACCTGAGCTGAATGTAGAGGCTCAACCAACTGAGCTACTCAGATGCCCCTCACCTCCAGGATTCTTAAGGTAATAACCAGTAGTCCATTTGCCATGCAAGGTAACATAATTACAGGTCTGGATATTAGGAAACAGACATCTTTGAAGAACAATTATTTGGTCTACCATGCTTTGGAATCATGAAATTATCTCTAATTATTAGATCTACTTACAATACTTAGTATGTTGTTACTTACACACACACACACACACACACACACACACACACACCACAATATTCCAAAGACTGTGCTCCATCTTAACTTTCTCTTAGGTAAACATTTTTCTTCCAACATAGGGATTTTATCCCCAAAATATATAGCTATCATTTTTAAATAATGAACATAGTTCTGTTATATAAAATAGTCATTTACAAAGATGTTTTAAGATGTGTGTGTTAACAGAAATGACAAACATAGGGGAAATCTTGTATTTCCTTTTTGATACAATAGTAAACATGCTATGTTGTTACTCAGTCTTAAAAAATTGTGTATGTTGACAATTCTAATGTTAATTGTGTATTTTGTACTAAGAAGCATGTTTGGGTTTATTGAGTTCTTTTTGAGTCTTTTGCCAATCAGTTACAAATAAATGGAACATGTAGTTATTTGGTTAAAATAACCATTGAAAAATAGATATTTATACAATTTAGTTGCTAAACTCATAGAAAAAAACTATAATATATTGAACATGTGCCTGTTAGTTATTCTAAGCCTAACAGTTTAAATCCTAACCTCAGTGAGATTTCCATGTTAATTGAGTATGCCAACCAGGTATCTAGCTATTCTTGGAGTGTTGTCATTTCAAATATTTGGTCACCTTCTTTTCAGACCATTTTGTTTTGGAAAATATGCTCAGAATGCAATTAAGATATACTTTGAGGGACTGCAAGGCACACACCAGGAGAAACGTTAGCACACTCAGAAAATGCCAGAGCCACTTACTTTTGCATTACTAAACAAGCAAAGACTTACTTTGTATAAGAAAAAAAAATCCACATAGGCTTTTTGTGTACCCTCAGTTCATGTGCTTTGTTAATTTTTTAAAACTTTTATACATGGGATTCTTAACTAATTTGATTCTTTTTTACTGGCATTCATTAAGCTTTTCCTCTCTCCTGGATCTCCTCAAAACATAAACACCCAAATCTCTCTCATCCTTGACTTTCTTAATTTCTGCACCATTTTCATCTCTGCCAAGTTTCTTGAAAGAACAATAGGCCGGTATAATCCCAATTCATACTACAGTGCTCTGCCTTCAAATTTATTTATTTTTCTTTTTTCTTTTTTTTTTTTTCTGCCTTCAAATTTATAACTCCATTTTTCCTCTGAAACTTCTTTCTAAAATAAATTCTATATTCAAAACAAATAGGAATTCTGAGTGCCTGTCTTGATCATCGATTGTTTTAAGTATCTGTGTCATCTTCCTTTTTTCTTTTTCTCCTGTACCCCTCCATATTTCCTTTTTCTTTTAAATCTGAAGATCTCAGGATCCACCCCATGATATGCAGGATTCCAAAATGGCAGCCCAAAACTGTGCCACCCTATACCAGTGAAATATGATGTAATATCACCTCTGTGATCATATCATGTTGTATAGCACAGGAAATTTATTTGATTGGACATGAACTAATCCTGTGAACCATTTCAAAAACAGTTTCTATCTGGCTTAGCAGACGGAAACATTTGAAACAGAAGGATGTGATGCACTGTGGCTGGCTTGAAGATAGAGGAGATTATCTGACATGGAAGTAGGTGGCTTCTAGAAGCTGAGAGCAGCTCTCATTTAACAGACATTGAAGAAATGAGGACTTCAGTCTTACAACTTCAAGGAACTAATTTTCTTTTGAGAATCCAAATGAGCTTGAAAGGGAGAGCCCTAATTCTGGATAAGAAAATAGCTGGTCAACATTTTGATTTCAACCTGAACAGAGAATCTAACCAACCCTGCTACACTTCTGACTTACAAAAACTTGAGTTATTAAATGGGGATTGTTTTAAGTTAAATGGTTTATGGTAATTTATTACACAACCATAGACAATTAATATATATTCTTTAAGATGTTCCTTTTATTATTGATATTTTTGCATACAGGAAAATGCCATCCTGTCTTGATGTTTAAAAACCACTTGAATATTCATAAACACTATATATATATGTTTATATTTATAAATATAAAGAGGAACCAGTTGTTGAAGGCGATCAGTTTATATAGTCAGATTGAGAACAACTGAATAGAAATCATCACTCCATTAGTCAATATGGACATATAACAGGCATTCAGTGTAAAATCCAAGTTCAAGTTCCACAGACCAAATGTTTTATATTTAAACAATATTTTGCTATCAACCATCCTAGAAATAGAACTTTATTCATGAATTTTAGTCTAGAAATCTCCATCGATTTGAAACAAAATTGCATAGATAACCCAATTATCCTTCCTTTCACACTTGTTGATCTCTATCTCTGGAGGATTATTTTCAACATACCTGTAGAAACTAAAATATTTAAGTTCAGTAGTCTAGAATAATACTTCCAAAAGTATTTTATTTTTTTTCTTTTTGAATTAAAAAAATGTGAATTAGAAATGCTAAATACCTAAGAGTTCTCATCTGAATTCACTGATATATCTCTCTTGTAACACAATACCAATCCATAACAACTGAAAATAAAAATTTAAGAAGAATGCAATTAATCAATATGGAAGTCACAATAAAGAATTTGCTATCCAGGGCAGCCCGGTGGCTCAAGCAGTTTAGCACTGCCTTTGGCCCAGGGCCTGATCCTGGAGACCTGGGATCGAGTCCCACGTCAGGCTTTTTGCATGGCGCCTGCTTCTTCCTCTGCCTGTGTCTCTGCTTCTCTCTCTCCTCTCAGTGTATTCCCAGAAATAAATAAATAAAATCTTAAAAAAAAGAATTTGCTATCCAAAAATTTATATTTGTATATTGAGGCATTTGCCACACATTCAGAGTGCCAAAAAGAAATATCTGTATTACTTTGTTAAAAAAATAGAATCAGGACAGTTCAAAGATATACAAACTCGGTGAGTATGTTGTGTTGAAAGTTTTTTAAAATTGTTTTACAGACAGCTAAATCACAGGTGATCAACTACATTTCTCCCTACATTTTTATTTTTATTAAATTTATTGAGCTAAAGTCAAAAGACAGAGAGAAAGAGAGAGAGAAAGAGAGAGAGAGAGAGAGAGAGAGAAATGGGGAAAAAAGAACATAGATCCCGAGCTATACATTATGTAAGTTTGAGATACTGAGTTTATGGTTTATCAAAGATTTGACTTGAACTATACTGTAGACTAAATGGACCTAACATGTATATGCAGAACATTTCATGCAATAGCAGGATACACATTTTTCTCAAACACATATAGCGCATTCTCCAGGATAGACTGTGTATGAGGTAAGAAAACAAATCTTAGAAAATTTAAAATTGAAATAATAACAAGTATCTTTTTTTTGACAATAGTGATATGTAAGGAGTAATTAGTAACAGGAGGAAAGGAGGAAAATTCACAAATATGTGTCAATTAAACAATATGCTCCTGGACAACCAGTGGGTCAAAGAAAAAATCAAAAGATGAATAAAAAATATCTTGAGAAAAATAAAAAGTGAAACACAATATTCCATATACACAGGATGCAGAAAAGACAGTCATAAGAGGGAAATTTGTAGTGATAAACACCTAAATTAGGAAAAAAGAAGGATCTTAAAGAACTTACCTTACATTTCAAGGAACTAGAAAGAAGAAACTCAGAAGTTTAACAAAAGGAATGAAATAACGATCAGAGCAGAAATAAATGCAATAAAAAATTTAAAAAGCAGTTGAAAAAATCAATGAGACTAAGAGCTGGTGTTTGAAAACATTTTACAAAATTTGACAAACAAGCTATATTAAGAAAAAAGAAATTCAAATGAATAAAATCAGAAATGAAAGAGGACACAATGCAACTAATTATATGCCAATAAATTGGAGGAACTAGAAGAGACACATGGTTGTAAACATACTAACTACCAAGACTCAATCATGGAAAAATAGAAAATCTGAAAAGACCAATATTTAGTAAGGAGATTGAATCAGTAATCACAAATATCCAAACAAAGAAAACCCCAGGACCAAATGGTTTCACTGGTGAATTTTATCAAACAATAAAAGAAGAATCTTCACAAACTCTTCCAAAAACTTAGAGAAGGGAACTCTTCTAGCCTCATTGTATGAGGCTAGCATTACTCTGCTGCCAAGGTCAGATAGAGACACCAAATAAGAAACTATAGACCATATCTCTGAGGAAAATAGAAATTTGAAACTGGATTCAACAGGATATTAAAAGTCATACACCATATCAAGTAAGATTTATCCCTGGAATACAAGGATGATTCATCATACATAAATCAATCAATGTGATACACGTTTATAGAATAAAAGTTGAAAATGATCATTTCAATAGATGCAGAAAGAAAGACATTTGATGGAATTCAACATCCATTCATGACAAAAACTCTCAATAAATTATATGGAAGGAACATACCACAACTCTATGTGATATATTTAAGGCCATTTATGACAAGCGCACAGCTAACATACTCAATGAAGAAGGAATGAAAGCGTTTTTATACAAGATCAGTAGTTAGACAGGATATCTGTTCTTACCACTCCTATTCAACTAGTTCTGGATATTCCAGCCAGAGCAATTAGATAAGAAAAAGAAATATCCAAGTCAGAAAGAAAGAAGAAATATTTGCTGTTTGAAGATTATATGATCTTATAGATACAGAAAATTCTAAGGATTCCACAAAAAAGCTATTATAGCAAATTCATTAAAATTGCAGGATTCAAAATCAACATAAAAAATTAGCCGTGTTACCGTAGACTAACAACATGATATCTGAAAAAAGAAGTAAAGAAAAGAAACTCATTTACAGTAGCATCAAAAACAATAAAAACCTGTATACTGAAAACTGGAAGACTTGGATGAAAGAAATGAAGAAGTTGTAAATGAATAAAAAGATCCAACCCCATGTTTGTGGACTGTAAGAACTGATATTAAAATAACCATATTACCTCAGACAAATCAAAATTCCAATGGATTTTTCTCCTAGAAATAAAAAGAGAATTCTAAAATTCATACAGAACCACAGATGACCTTGAATAGCCGAAGTAATCCTAAGAATTAAGAGCAAAGCCAGGGGCACCACACTTGCAGATCTGAAATTATATTATAAAGCTATCATAATCAAAACAGTATGTTACTGACATAAAAATAGGTCGTAGACTATGGAACAAAATTGGGATCCTAGAAATGAACCCTCAGATATATAGTTTACTAATATTTGACAAGGCAGCCAAGATACTTAATGAAGAAAGTAAAGTTTCTTCAATCAATGGTGTTTGGAAAACTGGATAATCATAAGTGGAAGAATTAAATTGGACTCCTATCTTACACCACTCACAAAAACTACCCAAAATGGATTAAAGACTATGAAACTCTTAATAAAAAAAAAACATAAGGAAAAACTTTATCGGTTTCACAATGATTTTTGAATATGCCACCCAAAACACAAGCAAGAAAAGCAAAAATAAATAAATGGAATATGTGAAATTTTATCATAGCAAAAGAAAAAGTAACAATACAATGGGGGAAAAATATGTAGGTTTTTTTTTTGTAAGGATATAATATTTGTAAACTATCTGTTAAGGGGTTACTATTTGAAATAGTAAAATATGTTCAAAATATAATAGCAGAAACAAAGCAACTCAAATACTATGATTTGTAAAATGGACAGATGCGAATACACTTTTCCAAAGAGGGCATACAAATGGCCAAAAAATATATTAAAAGATATTCAATATCACTCATCAAGGAAATGCAAATGAAACCACAATGATATATCCCCTCAAATCTGTTAAAATGGTTGCCTTTTAGAGAAGAAATAATGAGTGTTGCAAAGAAGTGGAGTAAAGGGACCATTTGTGTGCTATTGTTGGGATTGTACATTGGTACAGCCACTACTGAAAATAGTGGAGGAACTGTTGATATGTCAGTCAAAGGGTACAAACATCCATTTAGAAGATGACTATTGGAGAGCGAATGGTTCAATATGGTGACTATGGTTAACATTGCTACATTAAATACTTGAAAGTTACTAAGAGTTACTAAGTTACTTGAAAGTTAGTACTTTCAAGTACTTTCAAGTACTAAGTAAGTTACTTGAAAGTTTTAGTAACTTGAAAGTTACTTAAAGTTACTAAGAGAATAGATTCTCTCTCACACACATGTAATTATGTGAGATAATGGAGGTTTTAACCAACTTTAGTGTGGTCATCATTTCACAATACACACAAGTATCAAATCACCATTTGTGTACTTTAAACTTATGCAATGTTATATGTCAATTCTATCTCAAAACTCCAGAAAAACTAAACTTCGTTGGTTAGGACATTTTTGAATTACAAAAATATGGGGAATACGTATATAGTACAGTGTCCACATACCTCAGATCCAGTTCCCTCTATGGTGAGATCTTACATTCTAGCATGGTACATTGCTATAGCTAATGAACCAGTACTGATGCATTATTACCAACTTAGATAACTTGAGTTTTTCTGTTCCAGGATCTCATACCATATTACATTTCCATTTTCATGTCTCTCCAGATTCCACGGTAACGTTCTTCAGACATTCCTTGTTTCTGAGGACCTTATCAGTTTTTTAAATTGCTAGACAAGTGTTTTGTAGAATGTCTATCTGTTGGGATTTGTATAATGTTTTTATGAGAGTAGACTGAGGTTATGTGTTGTGGAGGAAGATCATGGAGGTAAAGCATCATTTCCAACATGTCATATCAAGTGTACATACTATCAACATGACTTGTCACTATTGATATTGACCTTGATCACCTAGTAGAAATGATTTTTGTCAGATTTCTCCACTATAAAGTTACTCTTTCTTACTCATCCTATACTGTGCTCTGGAAAAAAGTCAGTATACACAATGCAAGAAAATAAAGTAGTGTTGAATTTCACACAGATTTTAAATTTTTGTGAGTGTATGCTGATATAAATAAATTATCAGATGAATTAATCAACAGAGGAGACAAACCGATGCAGAAGAATTCCAAATTTCTGTAGTAATAATTTAGTTCAAGAAGGTAGAACCCCGTAAATTCCCCCTCCATTTTTTTTTAATTCCTGAGGGACAAAGAGGGAGGCAGAGACACAGACAGAGGGAGAAGCAGGCTCCATGCAGGGAGCCCAATGTGGGACTCGATCCTGAGCCGAAGGCAGATGCTCAACTGCTAAGCCACCCAGGTGTCCCAACTTCCCACATCTTAAGTGACTTTCCTTTTGACTTTTTATGTCTGAGCAGATATATTAGATGACAGACTAGGAGTAGAGAATATTTAAGCATATGATGGCTGGTATTTTCCAAAAAAGTTAATAAAGTCACTTACATTCTTATTCAAGCATTCTAATGAAACCCTAAGCTAAGCATTATACTTACTAATGACACAGTGGAACATTTAAAACAAAAACTTAAAAGTTCTTTGAGAAAAAAATTATATAAAAGAACAAAGAAATTATATGAAAATTAGATAAAAAATTGGAAAGAGGGATCCCTGGGTGGCTCAGTGGTTGAGCTTCTGCCTTCAGCCCAGGACCTGATCCTGGAGTCCCGGGATCAAGTCCTGCATCAGGCTCCCTGCATGGAGCCTGCTCCTCCCTCTGCCTGTGTCTCTGCCTCTCTTTCTGTGTCTCTCATGAACAAATGAATACAATCTTTAAAAAAATTGGAAAGAATTTCCAGGAAAGAGAATAAATATCTTATTAGTGAAGTGATAGATTTGAGGCCTTGTAAACAGCTCCCAGATTTCTAATGTATTTTCACAAGGGTATACTTTTAACTATACACAGCCACCCATACATGCATATATATTCCATACATTTGAGTTTTCTACATGTACAAAACTCAAATGTACACTCACATGTCTCTGTGAGTGAATGTGTACATGTGTGCATGTGTCAGTATATGTGAATGTGTTTGTATATGTCTAAGTGAATAATGTCACTATTAGCATACTCCTTTATGTGTCAAACAGTTTGAGAAATTCCTTGGTTTATTCCATGGGAACTTTCATAAGCTGGAAAACAAAGTGTCTTAACTGGTAAATTACAAAATCTATGATATGTCAGGAGGTTATATAAAATTACCTACATTTAATATTAATGATCATTCATTCTCTTGTTAATATATATTGATAAATTTTTTCCAATGTATGTGATTTAAATACTTTTCATCATGATTTAGAAAAAATGGTGAAATTTGATGGTTTTGGAAAAATAATTTATGATACCTCATGCACAAAATATCTTCAATCAATGTTTGAATTGGTTTTATTTAAATCTAAGTATTTTTCTGATTATTTAGAAGGGCATGTTAATTTCTTCCTACATTTTAAGTTATGTAAAATGCCATCAATTATTTATGAAATCTTATTTTGGCAAATTTTAGCCATTTCCATTTTCACTGACAATAAAATTGATATAAAGATGCAAAGGTGCTTGTCACCTACGTTGTTGGCTTTTTTTTGTTTTTTAAGATTACAAAGCTACAATGTGAAAAACTAAAGATAAATCTTGGCATTGGCAGAAATATGGTTGTCTTGGGGTGCCTGGGTAGCGCTGTTGTTAAAGCAACTAACTTTTGCTTTTGGCTCAGGTAATGATTTCAGGATCCTGAGACCCAGCCAGTGTTGGGCTCTGCACTTTGTAAGGAGTCTGCTTAAGTCTCTCTATCCCTCTGCCTCTGCCCCTCCCATTTCTTTCTCACATAAATAAATCTTTAAAAAAGTAACATTGTTGAATTAAAATAGTATGAGATTACCAAAATATGTAAAAATACTTTGTGTAAATTACCTTTACTTTTCTTCACTCAGCATGGTGGTTAGGGACAGAAAAGAGTAGTGGTCTCTTAGGCACATAATGTTTATAAGTTCAGGATTTTGTGTACTCAGAATTGTTTTCTAAATGACATAATCTTGCTTAAAACATCACCCAGAAACCCATTTGCTCTGACAAGAGACTTTTTAATTAACAGTCACATCTGTGCTATTACACTATATTTTTGCAAAGCTAGCAACAACTTAAACCACATTATTAAATCATGAAAAAAATGCATAAATCTCAATGGACTTGTTTGGTGTTTCAAGAGCCAGAAATAGTGATCCCTATGCCTCTAGGGTCTTGCCTTGAATTACTTAAATGTTTTGTAATGATATTATTAAATATTTAACAGTCGAATATTTTGAGCTCCTTTCAAATATAAATGACATTAAAAATTAACCTGTTTAAACTATTAAAGGTTACCTGAATGAAATTGATTAGAAATATGTTTCAAATCTATTTAAAGTAGCAGTGGTGCTAGAGGATGCAATTTTCCAAGAGATCAATAAACCAATAGTTTAATATTAAAATTAAATATATATCAAACTTTGAAAATATAGGGGGCCTATAGGTCTGGGTCCGTTTAAAAATATTAAGATGAATTGTTCTTGCTATATTGTCCTCATCTAACTTCTGTATACAAAATCTTTATTTAAAAAAAAGACCGGCCTTATTATATATATAGCTTTATTAATACCATAAGATCAAATGCTAAATTCTCCTCACCTTCAGGGTTTTCATATTATTTCTTTCCCTTTTAATGTATTATTTTCTAATCATTTCCTGAAAAGTTGACTAGAAATTTTGCAACGTCTTTTTTACCTTTAAATTAGAATGCACATCCTAACTCAGGAATTCATATTTAATATTTGATAATAAAATATTACTGAAATAGGGGAAGTGTGAAATCTATATTTATTCAGTAAATTATTTTCTTTTAAAGTCTTTATCAAGTTAATAGCTATATTCTGCCCTTAAAAAGTATAGGATTTCAGAATCATAATGAGGTACATATTGAACATATTAATATTAGGTCTTATTAAGGAAAATATAATTGTACACAGTGGAAAAGCATTTAATATTATGTCAAATCACTTCATGGAAAATTGTTGAAGCTTTACTCAACTTTAAATCAAATGCAAATCCAAGAAGTAATTATAATTGATTTTATGGAAGAGTAAAGCAGAACTTTTAAAAATCTGTTTCTTAGAAAGTTGTGAATAACACAATTTAATTTGTCTTGATATCACTGGAGACCAGGAAAAGCTGATTTAATTTGGTAATGATAAGACTTGTCCTCCTTTTAAATACAATATTTAAAATATCTCAGCTAACTCTAATGATTTACTGATTTATATAAAAAATTCAGTGCAGCATATAATAATATTGTTTTGTCACAGAAAGTAAAAAATAAAATAAAGAAATAAAAAGAAAGGGACCATGAACTGTGGTTCTGTGATTTAGAAAGAGGAATATGTGAATGATGTTTTTAATGAAAGGATAGTTGTAATTGGTATTATTTAATGCAGTCTATACAAATAAATTTATACCTATACCAAGGAGCATGAGTACATGAATTTAGAGTGTGACTTTTTCCTTTTTATCTTTGTGAAATACTTCTTTTAAATTACCTTTTCTATTTATGCATTCATTAAATAAACCTACACAATATTTTATTATGTCTAGACACATATTACACATTTTCATGGAGATTTATTATGCAACATCATGCCTCTCTTCTTGCAGAATTACAAATATTATATATACCATATAATTGAGATTTGGGTTGCTAAATGCATCTCATCTTTAAAATGAAACAGACTTTAGTAACCCAAGCCAGAAAAACAAAATAGGATTAGCTTTTGATTTAAGGAGAAAAAAAACAAAGCAAAACAAAAACAAGAAACAGAAAAACTACATCTTTTTCTGAGGCAGCAGAGAAATAAGAAAAGTTATTTCAGATGCTGTTAAGGTTGTAGGTAGTTAAGTACCCCTGGTGACTGGGGAAGTGTGAGAGTCTCAGAAAAACTGCTGTCAATAAACATTTTACAAAGCTGTCTAGGAAACTGGAAGAATGTAGAAAGATTATCGATATTGGAGTCCTTGAATCTTCATTGATGTCCATTGGTAGAGTTAGATGATTTGCCAAGATAGGGGTTAGAATCCTGGGTAAAAGAAATGGGAATGATTATGGTAGGATTAATTCAGAATTGGAAGATGAGGGACGATTTATCTCAGGGGAAAGAGAATTTTTTAAATCATCAAGAAAGTGATGGGAAT
Source organism: Canis lupus baileyi (assembly GCF_048164855.1). NCBI lineage: Eukaryota > Metazoa > Chordata > Mammalia > Carnivora > Canidae > Canis > Canis lupus. The sequence continues at coordinate 6,034,834 of NC_132852.1, read as the reverse complement.
GGTGAACTGTATTGTCTGCATTGGCCAAGAAAAAAAAAAAGTCAAACAATAAACGGGTTGTTAAATTAGAAAAATTGTTATTTCAAAGACTTGCGTATAACAATAGAACTGATAAACACAAGTGGTGAAAGGAAGGGTTTGAGTGAAATAGTGTGATAAAAAGTAGAGAAGAGGACTATGACATTGAATAGTCAAGGACAATTTTAGGTACAGGTCTAGTAGTAAGTAGAGATGAAGGCTACTTGAGTTTACTTTAAAATATATTTCTCATGGAGATGAAGTCTATAAACCTCAGTTTCTTTAGATGACAAAAAAAAGATAAAGTGGCTTATTGAAGTATTGCTAAAATTAAGTAATAGCAAGTGATTGATATTGCACCGGGCACAGTGTTATATATTCCATCTATGGGTGAATTTTTAAAATTCATTCGTTAATTTTTTTCCTCTTTCTTCTTAAAGGGATGGTATGATTAGTGATCCCTTTAGTTTCATTTGTCAGATTTGTGTTTTTCAAATGAAATATTGTCTCTGTCTATAATCTACTTCCTCATGGATTTCTGTATGTCTTCCTGAATTAGTTTTGTCTGTCCTTTCACAAATGCAATTCAGTATCAAACCTATCTCAGTCATCTTTCATGTGCAGTGCCTTGGCCACTAGCCAAGTCATAAAGTCTATCAGACTTTCTGAAAGCTGTTTTTTGGTCTCTGGGTATCCAGCCCACTGTGATTTGTTTAATGGTTTGACGTTGCTCAATACCTCTTCTCTAGGCATTGTAGATTGTCTCATTATATCAATCTCACATAGTTTCCTGAGTTTCTATCAAGCATACAAGAAAATTCTTCTTTCCATTATTCTGCAGATACTCTGCCTGCATTGTGAGCTATCACCCAAAGAAAAGAGTAAATCTAAAGAGTTTCTCTTTATCTGCATCAATAATTTCACATCTAGCACTGACGTTTTTGTTTTCATGTAGCTTGCTCAAGTGTTCCTTTTTCTCCTATTACATTTTTCATTAAAACGATTTCTGTTTCTTGGCATGGAGTCAAACTAGAAATAATTATTGACTGATTTCTCCATCATTAACTTTGAGAGTTTCTTGCTTGTTGCTCAGCCATTTGTTTGTAGATATATTAATTACAGAATCTATTTCACATACTTTTTTCTAGTATTTGTTTTAACATCTCCCGTGTCTTCTTGAAAAACCTAGAATCTATCAGCCAGATATATAACCCACCTTCTGTGAAATAAGACAGGATAGAAAATTCATGGTTACACTGTAACAGTCATTTGATCTATTCCTCTGTTTATCACTCCTACAATAGGTGATTCAATCTCAAACTCAATTCTTTGTATTTGTTCCAAAGTGGAGATTTTCAGGGCAGTATGAAGCTTTATTAACTCTTTCAGCTCACTGGGATTCCATTATAGTTTGTGCTTTAATGTATGAGAATTAAAGACTTGGTAATAGTGTGTATTTCTAGTAGCTCATCAATATTAATTGCATTTTCATTCACTCATTAGATTTATCTGGGGGTACTCACTGTTATAATTAAGTTGCTTTTAGGTGTACTAAAGGCAACTTAAGTGCCTTAGGTGTACTCTAAGGGTTTAAAAGCAATACTTTCTGAAGGTGCCAGGTTGGTGACCAGAGAGTAACCAAGACCCTGTGAAAATTGAACTATTATATTGACCTCCATTTCACTATTTTTTTTCTCATTAATCTTTATTATGTACCTATTATATACTACATTTAGTGCGAAGCAGTAAGGGTATATAAATATATGCTAGCTTTTTTAGCACTGTTAGTTGAATAGTAACAGACATATTAGATCTTCCTGCAGTGATTTCTTTGGCTCAACAGGCAGCCAATTAGCACTCTAAGACGTAGAACTATAACATCACAAACAAGCTATTTGTGTATTTCAGTACTAAATTAGTTTTCCTTTAATTCAATGAAAGTAATGCTAATGATAAAATCTGATGAGTGAACATGCATTCTCAAGCATTTTCTTTTATCTCCAATTCATTTTATTTTCCTTTATCACTTTTCTTCAACATTGAAAGGGACTCATTAAGGAAAATACAAAGATATTAATGTAAAGATTTAACTGATATAAAGCGTACTGTCCAAGGTACAGGTACATATCAAATAATTTTAGTTAAAATAATGGCACTTGGGAAGCATTTTAGAGTATGGTAATCTCGAAGCTTGATAAACTGGAAGAGCCATCTAGATGTAGTTACATACTGTCTTCACTCAGCACACTTACAATAAAGAAAACGAAAGATATTTAATTTACCATTGTATTAAGAAATATTTTATGTTCAACAAAATGTTTACTTTAACATTGGGATTGCTTTTTAATTTATGTTTTTTAATAATTCCTTCTAATGACACAAAACCTTCACTTCAGTTATATTCACTAAGGAATTTCATTCACTAAAAAGCATGTACTAAATCTGATTTGTTAAAAAAAAATCCTGGAATGCCTGGGTGGCTCAGTGGTTGGGTGCCTGTCTGTGGCTCAGGGCGTGATCCTAGGTTCTGGGATCGAGTCCCGCATTGGGCTCCCTGTGAGGAGCCTGCATCTCTTCTGCCTGTGTCTCAACCTCTCTCTCTCGGTCTGTCACTCATGAATAAATAAATAAATCTTTAAAAAATCCTTTCCATATTCAGATAGATGAATCTAGTAGGTATGAAAGTATTTCCATAATTTAAATTCAGCCAATCAGTCATGGTACTATTTGGTGTAGTTTTGTTGGACTCTCTAGATAACTTAGGTAATTGGAGAATTACTGCAGATTCTCTGGCAAAGGTGTTTTTATGGGAATAGTGAAGAACTCAGAAGAGTTCTTCTCAATAAATAGTGCAGTGGAACTTGTGAGGTGCGATAGCAAATATGTGATGGCAAGATGAAGGAATTATTGACACAATAAAAGGAGGGAAGGAAAAAATGTGAAAACGTGACTCACTATTTCATATCAGGAGTTTTAAAAAATCATTTGACCAACATGCCAGCATTTTATCAACAACCTGTTAGCCTTGAAGTACATTTCTTATAAGTCAGTTTGATTTTCAAGCATTTTGCCTTACCGTGCCAGCCTTATACCTGGCCAAGAAGAGCTTAGAGCTTCTGATATGGGCCTGATTTCTATGAGGGACTCATTCTGGCTCTTCTCTGGCTATAGCCTTTTCTTCAGGCCCCTGGGGAGAGTGCTGAACCTAATGAACACCTATCTACATTATAGCTGCCTTAGAGATTCTCTTCTACCCGAAATGAGCCTCAGTTTGGTTCCATGGCCTATGCTAGCTTCCTTGCTAGTGTTGAGATATTTTTTTAAATTAACATTTGTTAAATGAGGCCCTTGGGTGAATACTGAGCCACAGTTTAACAAAGACCACAAGGGAAAGTGAAATAGAGAAGTTTATTACTCACAGTACTGGAGGAAGAACACAGCATGCCTTGAGTGGCCACATGGGGAGGTCAGGGCAGGGTGTGGGCAGAAAGCAAGCAGCAGACTTGAGGTACATGTCTTTGTTAGGATTTGTGGGTAGAATGCTTTTGGAGTTCCCAGGCTAAGGCTGGATTGGTCAATTTAAACTAACCATGAGACATTTTGGTAAGCTCTAGGATGGTCTTATCTCGAGGGTGCATAAATGAAGGAGTTGAGAGGCTGAAGAGACTGTCCCTCAGCAGCAGCATAGGGAAAGTCCTAACAGAGACTTACCCTTGTTACTATGTAGGCTGTCATCAGTGGCATGCACTTGAGAAAGAGGCTGGTGTCAGTTCAAGGGGCCTGCGAGCCACTTAGTTTACAGACTAGATGCTGAGGCAGCAATAGAATAGTTTAGTTAAATCCTCAACAGCCAATCAGTCTTCTATAGCTCAGACCACCCATTTAGATCTACCTCTAATCTCAGAGGGTTGTTGAAAGGGAATTGTTGATTGTAGAGACTACAATATAGACTGAACTTGGATGAACAGCCTAGAGAGTATATGCATATGTGAATGGGAGGCTCATCCTGATGAAAGAAGGACCTAGAGGGTGGAAAGAGAAAAGGGATGGACTGTGAGCCTTCTTGATAACAATAAAGAGGTATTTATCAAAATGGGAGGATAGTAGATGTTTTGCTTAATAGTTTGATAAATAACAAATATCTGGACATACGGTATGTGATTTTTTTGTTCCTTTCCTGGGATTGCAAATGTTAAGAACTTACCCAATACAATTTTCATACAACCAGAAATGCCATAGAGTATAATTGCACTTCTATTTTACTTGCTACAAAAAATAATTCAGAAACATTGCTAAGTAAATTGTTATACAAAATTTCCACAACGTATATTTTATATTTTTGAAAGAGCTTTTTAAATTTAATTAAATATATCTTTTAATCATATATCCCTCATGCTCAATTTAAAAAAACAAGTGAAAAGAATTCATTAAGATATGCCTAAATCTTTTCTTTATTTATATTCTGGAATTTTAAATCCAGTTATTGATTAATTGGTGTATCCACATCTGTGTTTTTCTGTACAGTATTTTCCTCTGTGATTTGAAGAGCTTCAGTAATGTAGGATTTCTGAAAATGTACTTTTTATTTTCTTTAAAAGTTCTTTTAGGCTACTGACATCTCTTTTATAACATTTGATATTGCCATATTCTTTGTATTATTGTCAACAAAAGAATTGCAGTCCAAGCTAGCATATGTAAAGGAAATAGAATTTTCATTATAAAATTCCTTTAACCAACTATGATTACAGAACATGTTCTAATTTAGGAAATATTAAAACACAAGTATGTGTATATGCATACGTGCACACATAAGTGATGAAAAAAGTTCATTCATTTATAGTGTTCTTAACAACATTGAACCCAAAAAACCCCAACAAATGCTTTCCTTTAGCCAATCTCTATTATCTCAACTTTGAGTTTTAATATTTTTTCTCCTTTACCTTTACTTTTCTTCTGCCTCCTTCTCCTTCCTTATTTTCTTCACATATTATAAAGGTCATTAGGGACATTTATTTTATTATCATGCATGATACTTTCATACACCTGATTCATTACTGTTAGGTACTTGGAGATATTGTTGAAAATGCCAAGGTTCTCGTCATCAATAGCTGTTGAAAATGAAACCTATAGCTTATCCAGCTACATTTTATTGTACAGCAAATTGATATTTCACAAGGATACTATATATAGACAATTATATTAAACAAGTAAAATGATGTATTAAAAGTGTTTATATTTTAATTAGTAAAATTGCCCTAGGTAATTTATTTGATTATATGCCAATTATGGGTTTTATAGTATTGAAAGGAATCTTTCATCATTTTTCCACTGTTTTATGAGGTTAAACCACACTGGTCTTTTTAAATTCCTGTTAATCACCATGGCACTGCTCTGTTTTCCTGTTGCATGTATGAGTCCTTTCCCATGAAGTTTATTCCTTTAGAAATCCTCATTCCTTTGCTAGATCTCTTCTCTAAATATGATTCCTCTTTGGTAAGTTAATTAAAAATTAACATTTGAGTTTTGCATTTTTGTATCCAGTTATTATGAACAAAGATGATACATATATTCATGTGAAGGTTTCTGTGTGAATATGAGTTTTAATTTCTCTAGGATAAAAGCCCAGTAGTGCAATTGCTCTGTTTTAATTTTATGAGAAACTGACAAATTGTTTCCCAGAGATGTGGCAAGCAAAAATTGAGACCCCAAATTCCCACCCTATAAACTCTTCCACTTGAGTACCAGTAACAGCTGTGAATATGATGAGAAATATTCCTGTGATATGGTCAAAGGAATTTTGAAGACCTAATTAATGTCCCTAATCAGTTGACTTTAAAATAATCAGTAGAGAGGTTATCCCTACGTGGATCAGACATAATTAAATGAGCCCATGTTAAAAGATACTCAAAGCAGAGACTGATCTCTTGGCCTGAGGAGCAAATGGGCATATTGCTGAGTGGGCCATGTCACAAAGACCCAGAAGTGGCCACTAGACATTGAGAATGCTCTCCAGCCAAGAGCTAACAACAACAACAACAAAAAAAGAGGATATCAGTCACAAAACTACATATGAATGAATTTCTCAAACAACCTAAGGGAGATTGAAAGTGCTTCATTCCTTGATTCAGGGTCCACATTTAGGGAACACCTTAATTTCAACCTTTTCATACCCTGAGTAGAAGATCTATAAAATAAAAAATGTGGCTGGATTTTATCCTCAGTTCTTGGGACATAACCTTTAAGCTCTTGGAATTTGCTAAGTGATAGGAGTGTCTATTATTCATCATGAGCCAATCAGATTGCACCAGATAATGTATGCTAGGAAGGTGACTTATGGTGGGACCCTAGGTAGCCAATGCTAAGGAAATGGCTCAAGATGGGGTTTGGTCAAGACAGAAAGACCATGTGGTCAAAGAGTTGAGGCTTTAGGGATTAAAGGGGGCTGGCTTTAACTTGAAACTTCTCCCTGAATAAAAGAAGAGTGAAACATAGAAGACACTGGCCTTTTAGTTGTGCTACCTGAGGGGCCAGTTTCTGTCTTGCTTCACATGGAGTGTTGATGGAATAGCCAAAAATAAGATACCTAGAGGCAGGTGAGAAAAAAATAACATGGTAAGCTGCTTGCTTGCGGAAGGTGAGATGGCTCTGTGAGATTGAGAGAAAACAGAATCTGAGGCTTCTCCCCCAAGAAAGAGATAAAGTGTTGAGTATGCCTGCTATGGCCCTGATCTATCAATGAGCTGTTGGAGGAAGTAGTTTGTTTCTTTTTACGTGGAATGCTGAAGGAACTGGCATAGTTTAATGAGAGCAAATCAGAACAAAGAAAAGGCGCAGGTGGCTTACTGTACCCAGACTGGCTCAGCAACAGAGAGAGAAGGTACAGAGTTAGACACCTGGACAAGGAAGGAGGGATAGAAATAAAGCATGCATCCAACATACTGGCCTATTGTACAGCAGTCAGACACCAGATGGAACAAGAGATTATGGGCTCCTAAAAGGAAAAGAGGGATCCCTGGGTGGCGCAGCGGTTTGGCGCCTGCCTTTGGCCCGGGGCACGATCCTGGAGACCCGGGATCGAATCCCACGTCGGGCTCCCGGTGCATGGAGCCTGCTTCTCCCTCTGCCTGTGTCTCTGCCTCTCTCTCTCTCTCTCTGTGACTATCATAAATAAATAAAAATTAAAAAAAATTAAAAGGAAAAGAAACCAGTCAATCCTTTGTTCAGTAATTTATATAGAGAAGTCCAGAGAAGACACATATATACAGAAAAGGCTTGAGAGACTCCTAAAATCTCTCCCTGGATTGACAGGTGAAGATTTTCCTTGTCAAAGATGGTAGATAAGGACTTGGAGAGGTGGCTATTTTTTCATATGCACAGACAGCAACACAAAGATGTAAGGAACACAAAGGATCAGGAAGCCATGACACATCAAAGAAAAAAAATAGAAATCTCCAACAAGAGACCTTAAAAAATGAGATCTATAAATTGCCTGACCAAAAAACAAAACAAAACAAAACAATCACTTTAAATGAGCCTAGTGCATTAAAAGGAAACATAGCAACAGTAAATGAAATCCAGAAAATGATGCATGAACAAAATAGAAATATAAAAAAGGGGGAAAAAAGAGCCAAACAAAAATTCTGTACCTAAAGAATACTGAACTGACAAATTTAATAAACAGCTTCAACAGCAGACTCAATCAATCTTAGAAGGAAATAACAATCAGCAAAGTTGAAGAAAGATCATTTAAAATGATCAAGTTAGAGAAGCAAATACAAAAAAGAATGAAAGAGTGAAGAGAGTCTAAAGGACTTATGAGAAACCATCAAACAAATCAGTATATACACAGTAGGAGTCCCAGAAAGAGACAAGACAGAAAAAAAAAAAGGACGGAAAACTTATTTTAAAAAATAAAGGCACAACAAAGGATCTGTACTTGGAAAACTATAGAACACCCATGAAAGAAATTGAGGAACACAAAAAGAAACGGAAAGACATTCCATGCTCATGGATTGGAAGAACAAATATTGTTAAATGTTTATGCTCCCCAGAGCAATCTATACATTCAATGCAGTCCCTATCAAAATACCATCAATAATCCTAAAATTTGTATAGAACCAGAGAAGACTCTGAATAGCCAAATGAATATTGAAAAAGAAAACCAAAGCTTGTGGCATCACAATGCTTCAAGTTCTATTACAAAGCTATAATCACCAAGACAGTATGGTACTGGCACAGAAACAGACACAGATCAATGGAACAGGATAGGGCGCCCAGAAATGGACCCTCAACTTTGTGGTCAACTAATCTTTGACAAAGCAGGAATGAATATCCAAAGGAAAAAGACAGTCTCTTCAACAAATGGAGTTGGGAAAATTGAACACCCACATGCAAACTCATTTTATGATGTTGGCATTACCCTGATACCCAAACAAGACGAGAACACTGCAGGAAAAGAAACCTATAGGCTAATATGCCTGATGGACATGGGTACAGAATAGTCAACAAAATACTAGCAAATTGGATTCAACAGTGCATTAGAAGTATCAAACACTGTGACCAAGTGTGTTTTCTCTTTGGGATGACAGGATGGTTCAAAATATACAACTTCTAGTCCTTGGAAGTTTTTTGAGTAGACAATTATATCACCATGTTAATTTTTTTTTTTTATTTTCCCAAACTGTAGATCTTTTTATTTCATTTTCTTGCCTTATTGCTCTGTCTAGGATTTTCTGTACTATACTCAATAGGATGCTGAGAGCAGACATTCCTGTCTTGTTTAAAGGAAAGTCCTGAGTGTTTAACCACTAAGTATAATGTTCAAGCTTTCTTATTCCTTACTGATTTTCTGTCTACTTTTTATGTGAGTTATTTGTAAAAAAAAAAAAAAAAAAAAAAAACTTACTATGATTTGCCTTGTTCTCTTTTCAGTTCTTTTTTATGTATTCTGAAGTTTTGTTATTAAGTTCATAAACATTTAGGATTGCTTATTTCTGGTGAATTGCTGATATCAATAAATAGTGATCATTTTATCCCTAATAATATTTTTTCTCTTAAATTTATAACATTTTATTTTCAATAGCTGCATCACTGACAATCTCTACTTTTTAAACGGGATGATTAACCTATTTGAGTTTGATTTGGCTACGATATGGTTAGATTTGTATCTATCATTTTGGGCTGTGTATGTGTGTATGTGGTTTCTTTGTACCTTTGTCCTAGTCTTTCTTTTTTAACTTTCTTTTGAATTAACTGAGTTTTTCATGACTGCCTGTTATTTGCTTTGTCCATTTATTAACTGTAATTCTTTGTGCGTGAGATAGATTACTTTAAATTTCCTAGTATACATTTCTACTTGTCATAGTATGCTTTCAAATAATATTGTATCACTTAAAACTTATGTGAACTATAAAATGAATATTTCCATATATACTTTCCCATGCTACATGTAATATTTAAACATTTCTTTCTACATATGTCATAAGTGCCATAAAACATTCTTATTATTTGCTTATAAACAATTATTCTTGAAGGGAATTTAAATAGGAAATTATATTTATTCACAGATTTTTAGTATTCTTCATACTGGGTTGTTATGTGTTAATATTTTATTCTAGTAACTTCTATTAACATATTTCAGTGCATATCTGTGGGTAATGAATCCTTATAGTTTCTGTATATTTGAGTCTTTGCCTTTGTTTTGCCTCTGTTTTGCCTTTTTACTGGATATGAAATCTAGGTTGACAATTTTCTTCTTCAGTCCATTCAATTGTTGTTCTATTATATTTTGTATTACCTTGTTTTAATCCTGTAATTGTTCTTCTATCCATAATGTGTCCTCTTTCTCTGATTACTTTTAAGTTCTTCTCTGTGTCTCTGGCTTTGAAAAACTTCATGATCACGTGCCTTCGTGTAACTTTCTTTGTATTTCTTGTATTTGGAGTTTGTTGAGCTTCTTGGATCTGTGGGTAAATGATTTTCATAAAACCTAGGGAAATTTTTGCTCCTATTTTTCCTATTCTTCTACCTTCAATCTGGCAACTCCCTTTGGATATGCCCTGGGCACTGTCTCCAGGCAGTCAGCTGAGATGTTGATAGAGGTCTTATTTCTATCTCTCAGAAATCACTGTCCTACACTGACAGAAATTATCTACTTTTTTGAAAGCCATTAACTTATATATTGTGTTCAGTTTTTGAGGCATTTTAGGAGGATGGCTAAGATGCTGTGGCCAGAAGGTTCTCTCATCTTTTTAAAATGATTTATTCTAGGAATGCCTGGGTGTCACCATGGTTGAGCGTCTGCCTTCAGCTCAGGGTGTGATACTGGAATCCCAGGATCAAGTCCCCACATTGGGCTTCCTGAATGGAGCCTGCTTCTCCCTCTGCCCGTATCTCTGCCTCTCTCTCTTTCTGTCTCTCATGAGTAAATAAATAGAATCTTAAAAAAAATACTTTATTCTGAATGGTTCTCCTCAGGATTTCCATCTTACTTGTTTATTGATTCACTCATTCTTGTGAAGCATGATACATTATTAGATGAATTTGAAGTACAAAAATAACCTCTGATACTTAAAGTCCTGACATGAAAATACACACTTACTTTAAAAAGTTTTTGTTTTGTCTTCCAAACTTACAAATTGCAAAACATTCCAAGAATCCATTTTTGTGCAGGCAATCTCATTTCATTTTACAGATTTAAAAAGTCAGATATGTAATGATATGAAATGTATAACTCCTGAACATTTCCTCTCATGAACTTTTCAGATTTATTTTATTTTATTTATTTTATTTTATTTTATTTTATTTATTTTATTTTATTTTATTTTATTTTATTTTATTTTATTTTACTAAATATTTTATTTATTCAATTGAGGCAGAGAGATAGAGAGAGAGAGAGACCATGAGCAAGGGGAGAGGCAGAGGGACAGGCAGAGGGAGAAGCAGGCTCCCCAACGAGCTGGGAGCCCGAGGTGGGGCTTCATGCCAGGATCCAGAGATCATGACCCCAAGCTGAAGGCAGACACACTTAACCATCTGAGCCACCTAGGAGCCCCTGAACTTTTCAGATTTATATATGCAACTGTCTTCTTAACATTTTGGGTTGGATACAAAATACAGATTTTAAATTTCATTAAAAAGAAAGGGAAGAAAAGGAAAGCTAAGGAAAGAATTTAAGGGAGGGGAGGAGGAAAGAAAGAGAGAGGAAGGAAGGCACGAAGGAAGGAAGGAATGAAGGAAGGAAGGAAAGAAGAAAAGAACACAATTGTAGATTACATACTCTGTCTCTGCGTATCTGCTCTCCTATTAGCTTTTCTGTCTTGGTAAATCCCGAAACTGTATATGCAGCTGCTTGGGTGGGAGGAGGTGTGGGAAAATCTTACAGTTCTTTCTTCTCTTTCCTCCAACCTCAAACCATATCTACTCTAATTCCTAATATATCATGTATTTGACCAGTTTTTATTTCCTATCTCAGTAGGGTCTTTTCCTAGACTATTTCAAGGATTTTGACATTGGTTACTTCAGTTTGCCTACTTCTTTACTTTTTGAAACTTGCATTTTCTCTCCCGAACACTCCCTAAACTTTACTTTCTGAACTTAAATTTCTCACCAACAACCAGAACATGCCTCCCCATTTCTCATCAATCTTCCTCACATTTGCTTATTCCTAACCATGAATCATAATATGACTTTTGCTAACAAAACTTACTTGAATCCATTCTTCCTTCCATTTATCTCATTTCTGGACAACTGAATTTGTTGATTTCTTCAGTTTAATCCTTTTCTGAACTCAGAGCTTTTTTTTCTTTTCTTTTCTTTTCTTTCTTTTCTTTTCTTTTCTTTTCTTTTCTTTTCTTTTCTTTTCTTTTCTTTCTTTCTTTCTTTCTTTCTTTCTTTCTTTCTTTCTTTCTTTCTTCTTTCTTTCTTTCTTTCTTTCTTTCTCTTTTCTTTCTTTTTCTTTCATCTGCCTGGAACTCCCTTTCCTTAAATCTCATACAGATATTTAATTTAGGTATTATCTTCTCATTATTAACATCATCAGAACTGGTGAATTCATACTGATCTCACTTTGATTATATAACATTCCATTTTTGTGGGAAGAGAAAGAGCATAAATTTGGAAATAGTTATTTGAGATAAGAAGGCCAAAGATATAAATTATTCTTGGATATCCATTTATCTTCTGTCTTCATCATAGTAACATCTACAAATGCTTTAATCAGAAAAATTACTCTACTAGTAAAAGTAATTATAATAAAATGCAATCATTGGAAGCAATTTCAGTAAATATAATGAGTGAAATCCTTAATTATATATTTGAAAGAGAATAAAAAGTTTTTGGGTTTTACAAACGTGAAAAGTAACAGCATAAATTAATCTATTTTGAAAAAAATAAAAAAAATAAGTTAATCTATTTTGAATAATAAAAGTCAATCAAACTGCTTAATAAGAAGATAAAAATCATTAATAAATTTCTCTATTATGGCTTCTCTATAATACTTTGTCTTTTAAATAGGCACTATCTGGATCCCTGGGTGGCGCAGCGGTTTAGCGCCTGCCTTTGGCCCAGGGTGCGATCCTTGAGACCGCGGATCAAATCCCACGTCAGGCTCCCGGTGCATGGAGCCTGCTTCTCCCTCTGCCTATGTCTCTGTCTCTCTCTCTCTCTGTGTGACTATCATAAAAAAATAAAAATTTTTAAAAAAATAAAAAAATAGGCACTATAAAATAATTTTTAATTTTTTTAAAGATTTTAATTATTTATTTGACAGAGCACACATAATCAGGAGAAGTGGCAGACAGAGGCAGAGAGAGAGGGAGAAGCAGGCTTCCCGTTGAGCAGGGAGCCCAATATGGGGCTTGATCTCAGGACTCCTGGATCATGACCTGAGCTAAAGGCAGATGTTTAACCCACTGAGCCACTCAGGTGCCCCTAAATTTTATTATGAAAAAACTTAGATGAAAGAAGACTAATATGATTCCTCATGTAAGCATCACATAGTTTCAATGATTATCAACTGAAGTCTAACATTATATTATTTATATCTTAACTGCTTATAAACCATACTTTTATGTATGTAAAAGCTTAAATATGTATCTTTAAAAAAGTATTTCTTTAAAAAACCATAATGTCATAATCATATGCAAATTTTAAAACCGTATCCTTTAAAAATCATTGTTCTTATGTTCCCATTGTCTTAAAGATTCCATTACTTTTATTTTGTTTGAACCAAAATTATTGTAATTTATATATACATGCACATGTTCACACTAAACTCATTTATCTTCAAGTTTTGTCTCTGTTTTTGTTTTGTAATTTATTTGTTGACAAAATCTTTTTCCCATAGGATCATATGCAGTCTGTATGTTATTGATTACACCTTCATACTATTTTGGGGACATTTCTCTGACATCTGTGTTTCTGTGTTTTTAAAATGAGTAGCTAGATCTATAGGTTTCAACAGAATCAGGTCTAACATTTGGGCAGGACTATTTAAGTAGTATTATAAGTAGCATTTAAGCATATTATGTTCTTTCATCAGATACTAGATTGTGTATGACTGTCTCCTTTTGTGATGTTATCAGTTGTGCTAATTGATATCTATATTTCCTTTTCCATGATAGGTTTATTAAAGGGAATTTAATTTTTCTTAAAAATGTGAATCATGGTTCCATGATAATCATAGTACTTTTGGCAAAGTTTATTCATTAGAGTCAGTACATTTAAAGGTACCTTTAAACTTAGCTCTGATAGAATTATCATGAATTTTGAATGGAAATAATATTTATATCCTGTTTCAACAACTGATTACAATAAATGCATTTCTTTAAACATGTTTTATATAAATATGTATCATAAAATAAGGATGATTTACTGTACTCAGATGAGGCAGTATTTTAAAATTATCAGTGGGATATCTTTCACATGTTAGAATTTAATATTTGATTAAAATAAATTTTTAAAATACTTGGCCATAGCATATATAGAAAATACACTCAAATAATTTTGGAATTTGTTTATAAAGCTCAAATCTAATAAGATGCAGTTAGTGTTATGGAAAATGTTGTTTCTCTTAAAGCTGAAGAAATCCTTTGCAATGAACTAGACCTAACATTTTAATGCTCTAAACAGTGACTTTCCAAGTTATCATTTCAATGAGTGGCTGCACTAATAGGAGAGTGCATATTTCTAAGCATGATACTAAGCAAAATTGTGAAGTAAAACATAACTGCCACACTTTTTTGAAGTATTGTTGATAATCCCATTTTTTATGCAAAAGTAGCTCTTTTTCATTTACTTCTATCATAAGGCCTTTCTTTTATTTCTCTAAACACACTATTCTACACCAATACGTATTATGTCACCACTGAGGTTTTCTTTCTTTTTTTGTACTTTTTTTCTAGAGTGTCCTGACACACTAATAATACACACACAACTCAGCATGTTCAGATTTATATTCTGTAATAGCTAGTGTGTATGTTCTGATCTAAACAAAGTAATCTTTGGTATTTTTGACTTTATACTTTATCTTTCCATTTATTTTTTTAAATTTTTTAAAAAGATTTTATTTATTCATGTGAGACAGAGAGAGACAGAGAGAGAGAGAGGAGAGCAGAGACACAGGCAGAGGGAGAAGCAGGTTCCACGCAGGGAGTCTGATGCTGGACTCGATCCTGGACTCCAGGATGGCGCCCTGGGCCGAAGGCAGGCACTAAACCGCCGAGCCACCCAGGGATCCCTATCTTTCCATTTAAATTTAAAACCTATTAGGCAATTTTCTATGAAAGTGACATATTTACTAGACATCATGAAATAATGCATACAATTATTTGTCTTTAAATGGAAATCTTTAGGATGAATTTCTTAATTATATAATCTCATTTTAGCTTTACTTTTATGTTTAGCAGATATTAAGGTTTCATATAAACAGTAATTCCATGGAACAATCAGCAGAAGTGTTTCAAACTGTGTAATCTACTAGTTGGTGACACTAATTTAATAGCAATCATTGAAGCTGGCTTATATAAGGGACTATTATAGTTAGCTTTATGGGAAATAAATTATACCATGTACTACCAGGTTAATAATGGATGATATGCTAAACTATTTGACTTGTCTCTCTTAATAAGTATACTTGGTTTTGCAAATAGAAAAAGCTTCTAAGTCATCTATCCTATCAAATCTCCCTACATCTTGAGTAGCTAGCTACCTGCTATGTGTTATAACTTCTTGTACATTTGCATGTTCCATTTTAAATTCCAGTGTAGTTAACATTTTTCATTATTGTTGATATCAGGAATATTATTTGTTGTGGAAATGAAATCGTTTTCATATTTGTAGCAAATGTTTATATTCATTATACAACTTCTTGTTTTCTGGCATGTTTTAAAATCTGTACATTTTTATTTAGTAAAAGGTACTTATCTTCTATTTTTGTATGTTTTCTGTTTTGCTAAAAATTTTCCAACATTAAAAAATAATTTCCACAGTTTTTGTAATTTTATTTGAACTATCAAGCTTATTCCAAGTCTGTATTCAAATGAAGGCTTTTTCTGGCAAGCCAAGAAATAAAGACCCCAGAAAAAATTTTGTAAAATTACCTTTTTCATTTTCTCCTTCTATTTGGCGTTACTTTCCTATGGCTATTTCTTTTTCAATTACATTCCACATGTGGGCAAAGAAAGTTTGGAAGATCCAAGATTGCATAACTCTTCTAACTAGTGATCCTAGAGGAATAAAGACCCTCTCTTTCCCATAAAATATGTATCAAATCTCAGTATTTGATACAGTATTTGAGATTGTGATTTGGTTCACAAAAGGAAGAGAGGACCTCTCAGTCACCCTAGAAAATCATCACTCTGAGCCAAGTAGTGGGTGTGGGAAATCTGATAGGCAGTCCCAGGTGGACCATATGCACTGAGAGAGAGAGAGATGGGCACAGAATATGCACACACTTAGAAATGTTTCTGAGAGCTGACATTTTGTTTGACTAACCCTGAAATTCATACTATTGTTTCATCATATAAAGGAATAAAGACCCCCGATCAAATACAAACAAATTATATCAAGATATTTTCAGATGAGATCCTTAAGTGTTTCGAGTGGTTCTACCGGGAAGAGTGCATCAGTTAGCATGTAGTGTTCTATGACTGAAAAATCACATTTTCCTCCCACTATCTCATTTATTTCTTACCGTTTCCATTCTGTACTGAAATGCCCATCTCTTTATATACATGTTCACCTTTTTCACTGGAGTGTTTATTTTTAAAGATTTGTCTTTGATAATTCCAACAACTGGGACCTATCTAAGACTACTTTTCTTGATTACTTTCTCTACTGATGGTACATCCGTTTCTTGTTTCTTTGTGCATTTTGTAATTTTTGGTTGAAGTTGGATATTATCTGTAAGCTGAAAACACTTAGGAAAATCGTATCAATGCATGCAGACACATTTCTTTTTTCTGCCAGGTTTTTACTGTGGGTTGTTGAGTCAGTCTATTTCAGAATTGATCTGGGTTTGGTCCTGTTGTTGCTATGGTTATTTGCACCTTACCACAGGCTTCAAATTCCTCTAATGTTACCTTGTTTTTAGTGTGGGAGTTGGATTGCTTAAGAATTTCAGGGATGTTGCTCTACCCTCAGTTTTAGGTCTTCCCTTTGTGACTACTCTTCGAGAAGATTATTACTCATGCTTCTAAATTTCCTCAATGGTAAATTGTGTTGTCATTTAGTACTTGCTAGCCTAAGGTTTGGGGTGGAGACGGGCCTACAATAAATTTCCTATTGTCTTGATTTAGCCTCAGACTCAGGCAGACCTTGTATCCCTGAGTCATGAAGGTGAGGTTTTCTCAATGGTCCTCTCTGTGCTCCACTTTAGGGTGACTTGAATGGACTGAAGCTAGATTTCCTCGTTCACCTCCTAGGAGTAGCGGGAGTACGTTTCTGATCCCTTCTCTCGGCTACAGTGGACCTTAGCCTGAGTTCCAAAGGCAACAGTGTTTGCGATTCTTCTCCCAGTATCTTGAGGCTTTGCCTCATGGGAAGAAAGTAAAGAGGATCCTTCTGAGGTGTGTCTTTCCCACAGCATGTGCTGCTCCCTTCCTCTAGGTTTATACAACAAGAGATTCTTGTTCTGGCCCTTCATCCTGATTCCATCTTCCTCGTGCATAGCTGTCTTAGTCATTCCATGCCGCTATAATTAATCATCATAGCCTGGGGGCTTAAATAACAAACATTTTTCATAGTTGGAGAGGTGGAAAAGTCCAAGATCAGGATGCTGGCATATCTTGTGTCCTATAATGGCCTACTTCCTGATTTGCATCTGGTCTTCTCTTTGTACCTTTACAAAGAGAGAGAGTGAGAGAGTGTGTGAAAGAGAGTGAGAAAATGAGTGAGAGAGCTCTCTCATGTCTCTGCTTTTAAGGGCACTAATCTCACTCATGAAGGCTCTACCCTTAGGACCTAATGTACCCCCAAAGGCCCTGCCCCCTAACAGTATCACATTAGGGTTAGAACTTCAGCATATAAGTCTAGGGGTGACATAAACATGCAGTCCATAACTACCCAATTAGGTTCATGGACAATAGCTTGGGAGTAAATGTGGATCTTGGATCTGAGGTTCTCAGGGTTTTATGTATCCTCATAATGGCCCACATTTGTCTTTAATAATTTTTTGAAAATATAACCTGCATTATTTGTAGCAGTTTGTATATCACATGGCATCTTCTGGATGTATGCAAATGCTTGTGATTGGTAACTCCTTGGAGTTGACTGTCTTCCCTTAGATTTCAGATTTTGCCCTGTCCTTATTTTTTTTTTCTGAGAAGTTCAAGAAGAGTTTTGCTTTTTTAAAAGTTATCTCGTATTTTTTGTTGAATGGGTGGGATTAGCATACTTTCTAGTTTTGTTTTGTTTTGTTTTATTTCCATCTATGGCGAACCCAGAATTTACCTGCTATTTTAATTTATTATTATGAATCATTTTAATTTACAACGTTTGGGTTGCTTATTCATATTTTCCTCAAAATATTTATTGAACAGATAATTTTATAAAGTCTATGCTAGTTTTAGACAGCATACAAAAATAAATATAATCATTGTTGGGATAATGGGAAACTATTGCTCACTCTTAATGTTTTCTTTTTTTTTTTTTCACATGGAGGACATACCATTAGAATATCTTTGATATCTCCCTTCTTTCCTCCTTTAGTTATGGGAAGATGAGTGGTATTTTGTCAGTGACTTTGAGAGTAGACCTGGGAATGTGTAGCTCAGTCCACTATTTTTCTCTAATTTTACAAGTCAGATTACTGGGAGCCCACATTTTGTTCTTCAGGACAGATTTTTTTTTCAAGCTGACTATACATGGTAATATCTGAAATAATTCCAAAGCTACCTATCATTGGGTGAGTAAGTTTTCTATGGGATTCGGCATTAGAATCTGTCACTGCCTTTCAACTGTATCACCTTCATTCATAAAATAAAGCAATAATATTAACAATAATAAAAATTCTATTTTATATTCTGTATGCCTTATTATTCTTTGCCTATCTCAAGTAGATTTCTAATAAAGATAGATAGAAAAAGATATTACTTTCAAGTCCCTTCAAATAATAAGCAGCAGCATTATGACAGTCATTAATATTTTTTGATTGATGTGTTAATTTGCTAAGACCTCAATGCAATATCTAAAATAGTCCTCACAATTGTTATGAGGTTGATAGGAATATTTTTTCTTACGGTATATTATGGCCACTTATCTTAGTATCATCATGACTCATAATGATAACATTTTAAAAATTCCTACCTCATAGAATTTTAGCCGATCATTTCTATTTATTCCGTTCTGCTCCATTGCAGCTGTTTTCAACATGTGTACTTATTCCTTGCTGTATAACCAGTTATCAACACCTTAGTGGCTTAAAATAAACAATAATTAACTCATAGTTTCTGTGGATTGAAAATCTGGGTGAACCGTGACAAGAGGCCTCTTGCTCAGGCTCTGTCACAGGCTATCACTTAGTTGTCACCTGGGACTCCAGCCTCCTCAAAATGTGCCTGGGGAAGGATCTGCATCAAGCTCACTGACATGGTTATTGGCAGGTCTCAAGTTGTTCTTGACTTTTGGCCTGAGATAACAGTTGATTGCCTCATGGACAAGGTAGCTCACAACATTTTGAGAGAGAAAGGGAAAGGGAGAAAGAGAAGTGGGGTGTGGGAAGAGGAGGAGGGTGCTAATATAAGTGGCATATCATCTCTGTTGCCATATTCTATGCATTAAAAGCAAGTGACTAGGTTAAGCCCACACTCAAGGGGAAAAGCTTATAGAAGTGCACGGGAGCTAGAAGTGGGACACATGAAGTGGCGGCACTTAGTGTTAACAACCATGATTATACATAAGACCTTGTTTTGTATTTTCACCACCCCACCTCTGACATTTTAAACCTAATGCATCAGTCTTTGATTTCAAGTGCTTATCCTTTCCACTGTCTCACACATTGACTGTCAGCCAATTCAACAGTGCTATTCAGACTTCTAGGGCTTTCACTCTTCTTTCTTCAACTCTCTGTATCTCTGTTTTCTCTTCTTTCCTAAGCTCTAAAACTTTTATGGAATGTACTCATTATATTACTGACACTGTAGTCAAGAGCTGAAAATCTTGTTTTCTTTTACATTGCTCTTTGTAATAGAGTTTCTGAAGTTATTATAGGCAAGGAAAAGTGTACAAATAGAATACCATTTCATTATTGTATATGTGACCAATTTATGGATGCATAGCTTTGGGTGAACACTGTTGAACTGTTCATCTTGAACCATTATAGGGTCCAGAAAGCACAACTCCCTATTAAGCTTCAGGGACAGCTGGGTGGCTCAGCAGTTGAGCATCTGCCTTTTGGCTCATTTTGTGATCCCCGTGGTCTGGGATCCCTGCAGGTAGCCTGCTTCTCCCTCTGCCTATGTCTCTGCCTCTCTCTCTCAGTGTCTCTCATGAATAAATAAATAAAATCTTTAAAAAAAAACTAAAGCTCCAAAGAAATCATAGATTTTTAACCATTAGCCTTTACTATACTAGTGGTTATTGTGGAATAAAGGATCTGATGGGTTTTACCACTCTGATTATCATATTCTCAATTGCAAAGATTCTTTAAAAAAAAAAGTCAAGGGAGTAATACTAACAAAATCCATAGTAAGTTTTTTTTAATACCAACATAAAATTTTAAAAATATATTTTCTAATGCTTTTAACCTCACCTTCTTTCCTTCTCAAAACCAGATGACAACCATGCTTCCTATGAGGGAAGTCTTTAGGCTCATCCACCAGTTTATCTTACTGTGTATCCATCCCTGTTTCTTCATTTTGCCTTCTCCAAAGAGATCAATTTCTGCCTATGCAAAGTAAAATCCTATCTCTATATGGTAGAGACTGACCCTTTATGTCTTTCTAGCAAAGTAAGTACATCACATTTCTAGTTCACTGTGTATCTTTTCCTTTACAATCAGTTTCTCTCCCTGAGCATATAAATTTGTTTAAGTTTTTAAGACCTTAAAAAAAAAATTCTGCCATGATTCCACAACTCTTTATAGCAAGCTTTAAAAAGGAAACCTTTGCTCCCAAACTACCTTTTTATTACCCATTCACTACTTAACCCACTTAAATCAGACCCCTGTACTCAACTTCCCAGTGAAACTTTTCTCGCTAAGGTTATCAATGACATTTACTACTAAGTACATTGAGCACTCTTTAGGCCTTATCTTAATTAAACTCTTCTGTGGGTATTTGACATTCTTGATCATTCTTTTTTTTCCTTTGAAATTCCTCATGGACTTTACTAAGATCTTTATGTGGCTCAAGCAGGCATCAGTTTATACCTGCCTTCAAAATTGCTCAAGGTAAAATGAATTCAGCCAAGCTCTATAAAACGGAACTTTGTGAGAGCTCATTCTTAAGTCAACTGTGCAGCAAAGTAAATTCAAAACCATTATCTGAGGTTAATTTTGACTGGCTTGCCTGGAGACACTCTTAAGGCTTCTCTCCTCATATACATTGGATGTTCTTCAGTTCCAGATGCTTTTATTTTTAGACTGTTCAGCTTTCGTGGAAGATTATTAATCTCCGAATACATTGCTCAATGAATACCTTATAATAGTTTTCAAGCAATCATTTACTGGGGAATATAATCTTGTGTTTAACTTCTGTGACCGGGATCCCTGGGTGGCGCAGCGGTTTAGCGCCTGCCTTTGGCCCAGGGCGCGATCCTGGAGACCTAGGATCGAATCCCATATCGGGCTCCTGGTGCATGGAGCCTGCTTCTCTCTCTGCCTATGTCTCCATCTCTCTCTCTCTCTCTCTCTGTGACTATCATAAATAAATAAAAATTAAAAATAAAAAAAAAATAACTTCTGTGACCTTTTAAAAAATAATCTCAATCTGGAGAAATGATATTGAGGGAGGAATAGTGGTTAAATATATGCAAAATACCCCCTCTTTTAGAAAAGCCTGTGTACTACCACACTAATCTTTCCCTAACAAGAGAGATGACATATATATATATATATATATATATATATATATATATATATATATATTTGTTGATTCCATATAAATTGCTGTATGTGGAAGACACAACATGACATGCCATTAAGAACTTGTGTTTTGGAATAAGACAACTCAGGGTTTGAATCAGTTCAGTGAAGTCTGAATTAGGTAATCATGTAAAGTATTATTTCCACTCACTAAACCTAAAGAAAATCATAATAATATTCACCTTAAGTGTAAGTTTGCAGTCAATTTCAGAAAAAAGTCATGCCAGCAGTATTCAGTATACTATTTCATCTTGCATGCACTAATAGTACTTTTAATATTACCACTAATATTGAAGTTCTCAGAAATCGGAAGCTTCTTTCATACATGTGCACATAGGAGTTTATCATGAGACTATAGGACCTAGTCTCTGTTTATCAGCCAGCAAACTATGTGTAATGCCTTTTCTATGTCTTGGGAATCCTCTTTTTTTCCTATATGATCACCATGGTTTATAAGTTGTATATGGTTTATTTTAATAGTATTCACGTGTATTTCCTAAAACGTGTGTGAGGAGTATATGTGTAAGCACCTCTTTTCCTCATTCACTCAAGATATAAATTTTGGGGGTTAGAAACTTTTTTGTTCTTGTGTTTTGGTTAGATTTTTAGATTTTTAGGGTCATTAGTTTATACAATAAGTGATCATTAGGAAACATTTCAAAAACAATTACCAATTGTATGCATACATAAACAAATGATGAAATGCAGTATATTATGACTATTTGGAATTTTATCTTATATCTGTTCAAGATTGTAGCAATAATTTTAATAAATCTATGTAAAATATAAAATTTGTAGATGACACTTGCAGGAAAGCGCAACAAAGATATCTGATAAAAATTGTATGTAAAATTTTTACCTTTTGGGCACCTAAGGTAGCTCAGTCAGTTAAGCATCCAACTCTTGATTTTGGCTCAGTTATGGTTCAAAATTTCTCTGTGCAAATACACAATGAAGAAAATAGAGCTTAATAGCAACACAAGTAAAAATAACTTTGGGATTTTTAAGCTTAAATGGGTTTTATAGGATTTATACTTCCAGGAACATGCAATAGACATATTTTTCTTCTTCTTTCATTTTAATGCAACTAAAAATCCATCAAATTATATTTAAAACAATTAGAAGATGACTCTGAAAGTTGAGGGAAAGAAGACAAATCAGGTAGGGATCTGGGGATACAAGGAACTTCATTGTAGTGAAACTCCTGTCTTTATTTATTTGTTTAACCTCATATATCACATGCATATTTAGAACTGAAGAAACTAGAACTAGAAATACCAAGGAGCAGACAAAAGAAATGTCCCAACAAAAGTCTTTTCTCTCTAGCCAAAGGATCAGGAAAGAGTAGCCTAACATTACAGAAAACTTGTAGACAAAAACTGTGTTTTCCAAACCAACACCCCCAAAAATTGTTGCCACCCACCCACATCCCTGCCAGGACAGGCCCAGTGGAAAGCCTAAAATTTTGTATTCCCTAGGCTGAAATGATATTATCAGGTTCCTAACTGACATTTATAGAAAAGTCTACCAAACACCCACAGAATTCATAGTCTCTTCAAGTGCTCGTGAAACACATACCAAGATAGACCAGAATCTAGTCCTTAAGAAAAAATCTCAACAAATTTAAAAGAATTTAATTTTTTTAAAAGCATGTTCTCTGACCTCAATGACATAAAACAGAAAGACAATGAGAAAATTCCCCAGACACTAGGAAACAAAACAGCACACTTCTAAATAATCTATGGGTCAAAGAGGAGCTCTCAAGCAAACACACACACACACACACACACACACACATACACACACACACGTGTTGAAGTGAATGAAAAGGAATCCAAGAAACCATAACGTATTAAAATATACGGGAACATTTGTAGCAAAAAATTGCATATATAAGAACAGTAGAAATGTCACAGATAAACATTCTAAGCGTCCATCTTGTATCAGTCACCTTGGGCTACCAAACAGAAGACTATATAGGCTGGGTGGCTTAAGCAACTGAAATTTCTTTTCTCACAGTTCTTGAGACTGGATGCCCAAGATCAAGGTGCCAACAGGATAATGTCTGGAAAGAACTCTCTCCTTTGACGTAGATGGTTGCCTTTTCACTGTGTCCTCACATGGTGGAGACAGAGAACAAATTCTCTGATGTCTCTTCATCTAAGGACATGGATTCTATTGGATCAAGGCCTCACCTTTTTGACCTCATGTAACCTTCTTCAATTTCTCATCTCCAAATACAGTCACATGAATTTGGGGATCAGGAGGATAAACACTCTATAACATGCATCATGAAATGAAGCAAAGTGAAGTCAAAGCAAACAGAAGGAAGGTTATAAAGATATAAGTAGAAATAAATGAAATTTTAAAGAGAAAAAGCAATAAAGTCCATGATATAAAGACCTGACCCATTGTAAAGATCAACGTATCAGATAAATTTCTTGACAAATAAGAGATAAAACACAAATTATATTTGAACAGGAACATCACTATAGACCCTGAAGATTTATTAAAAGGGTTAAGAGAATACTGTAAAAAAAAAACCCTGCACATATATATCCCTTGAAAATCACAAGCTACTACAATTAAGTATAAGTCCGATAATTTGAATCATCCTATAACTATTCAGGAAATTGAATTTCTTTAAAAACAACTGAAAAAGAAAACTCTATGTTCAAATGATTTTCTTGGATAATTCTCCACAATATCTAAAGAATGGATTCTACACAGTTTCTTATAGGAAACAGAAGAGGAAGAAATTCTCCCAATTTTTGTTTCTTTTTTGGTTAAATTAGAATTTTGCTGATACCAAAGCAATAAGAGGACTGCCCAAAAAGAAAAGAAAAGAAAAGAAAAAAGGAAATAGATACAGAGAAAAAAGACTAGCGTCTGTCATGTATATAGAAGCAAAATTTATAACAAAATATTACCAAAAAATATTTAGCAATATATAATAACTTTTGCAGAATGCCCAAATTGAATTTGAATTCATTCAAAATGATCCATGACAGTAAGAGATTAAAGAAGATAAAGTCCACGTTCATATTAACTGAAACAGAGAAATTGACAAAATTCAACACACATTCATTATAAAAACTGTCAGAAAAAGAGGAATAAGGGACCATTTTGAAAATTTCATAAATAAGTTCTACAAAAGGCCTTCCACTAACATTGTTCTTAAAGTTGAACTAACAATGCTTTCTCTCTAAGATCTGTAATGAGGCAAAGACATTTACTGTCATCATCATTAAGCAATAGAGAACTAGAAGTTCTAGTTAATACAATAGGACAAGGAAAGGAAATAAAAGCATACAGACCAGAAGGGAAATCATTAAAAGTGTCTCCTTTTACAGGTGACATGATCATCTCTGCTTAAATCCCTAAAAGTCTATAATTTTTAATAATCATTTTTAAATTATTGAGATAATCTACATAACATTGTATGAGCTTCCAGTGTACAACATAATGATATGTTTATATTGTGAAATGCTCACCACAGTGAGTAAATAACATTCATCACCATATGTAGTTACAGTTTTTTTTTTCTTGTGACAATAACTTTTAAGATTTACTTCCTTACCAACTTTCAGATAAATTTTTAAATAATCATAAAAGAAATCAAGGCATGTCTAAGTAATTGAAGAATCAGAGACATGTCTTGCTCATGGTATGAAAGCTTCAACATAGTAAAGTTGTCTGCTTTGCCCAAATTGAAGAGGTTTAGGGTACTTCCTATCCAAATCCCAGCAAGATTCATTCATTCATTCATTATTTTATTTTATGTATTTATTTATTTTATTTTTTAGGTATATGGGGTGGAACAGGGAAGAGAGAGAGAGATTCTTAATTTCTAAGACCAGCCCAGAGCCCAACAAAGGGCTCAGTCTCACAACCTGGAGATCAGAATCAAGAGTCAGACACTTAGCAAACTGAGCCACCTAGGCACATTGCAAGAATCTTTATTATAAATATAGTTATTTATAAAATTTATATGGAAAGACAAAAGAAATAGAATAAGGAAAGGAAAAAAAGGAGGGGCATTATACTATCCAATTTTAGAACTTCCTGTTTCGCTACAGTAACCAAGACTGTATGATGTTGACACACACAGAGATAGACACAGAGATCAGTGGAATTGAATAAAGAATTCACAAACAGACCATACAGATATTTTTCAACTGATTTAAAACTTGAAGTGACAGATGCAATTTAAGGGAAGAACAAGAGCTTTTGCAAGAAATGGTACAGAAGCAATTGGACATAGATTGCCAAAAAAAAAAAAAATCTTCAGGATCTAAGGCTAAGCAAAAGTTAGTTCATTTGATACAAAAAGCATGACAAATAAAAAAGAAAACTGGATCAATTGGCTATATCAAAATTAAAAATTTGCTCTATAAATATCATATAAGAGGACAAAAATTCTAGGTACAGGCTAAGAGAAAATAATTATAATTCATTAGAGATGGTAAATAAGTATGTTTAAGATGTTCAACATCAGTAGCCTTTAGGAAGTTTATTATTAAAACTAAAAAAAGAAGAGTACCTGGGTGGTTCAGTTGGTTGAGCCTCCAACTCTTGGCTTCAGTTCAAATCACAGCATCAGGATTGTAAGATAGAGTCCCTCATAGGTATCCACACTTAGCACAGAGTCTGCTTGAGAGATTCTCCTCCTCTGCCCCTCACCTGCTGTGTGCTCTCTCTCTCTCTCTCTGAAATAAATAAATAAATCTTAAAAAAAATAAAATGGTACCACACATGTATCAATATCACTAAAATAATAAACAGTGACACCAGTAAACAATAGTAAGGATCTGGAGTAACTTTAACTCACGATGATGGCGAGAATGTAAAATAGTACAGCCATCTTGCAAACCTTTGGCAGTTTTTTTTTTTATTTTATTTATTTATTCATGAGAGACACACAGAGAGAGGCAGAGACAAAGGCAGAAGGGGAAGCAGAGGGCTCCTACAGGGAGCCCAATGTGGGACTCAATCCCAGGACCCTGGGATCACACCCTGAGCCAAAGGCAGATGCTCAGTCACTGAGCCACCCAGGTGCACCCCTTTGACAGGTTCTTAAAAAAGTAAACATGCAAGTATTCCATGTACCAGCACTTAGATTCCTGATCATTTATATTAGAGAAATGACAACATGTTGATACAAAGCCTAAACCTGAATGCTTATGCTTGCTTTTTTTTAAGAATCAAAAACTGGATTCAAATGTCCTCCAACAAAAAACAGTTAAGTAGACTGCAGTTCCTTCATACTATGGAGTACAACTGAACAATTACAAAAAACAACAAACAAACAAAATAAACAAACAGAAAACTACTGATACATGCAACAACCTGTATATTTCTACCGAGAGGGAAATAAACCTCAAAAGGTAACATACTGTTTTGATCCCGTATATATGACATTCTTGTAATTATAATATAATAGATAATAAAAAGAGATTAGTGGTTGCCAGGTGTTTGAGAGGGTGTGAATTTGAGAAGGAAGTTGGTATGTTTATATGAAGAAAAAATGAGGGATCCTTGCGGTGAACTACATTTTTGTTTCTTGATGGGATCAGTGTCAGTATTCTGGTTGTGATATTGTACTATAGTTTTGCAATCCATTCTGTCTTTGGAAGGAACTTAATAATGGATCTATAAGAACTCTCTGTATTATTTTTGCAACTGCATGTGAATCTTAAATTATCACAAAATAAGAAGCTTAGCTAAAAAAGAAAAAAATACAGAGGCATGTGTCTTACAAAATTTCAGCATGATCTATAACACCCTTAGTATTTAGGGAAAAAAAGATATGTTTTTGGCATTTAACATGCATAGTCCAAAATCAAGCCAGGATGACTGGATTTAATTCTTCATAAACACCTTGAGTGTTTTAGACTAATTGGGGTTTATTTATAAATGAAAAACAGGAATGAGGAATAATTTAAAACTGTATGATATGCTGAATTAGCAACTATATTCAAATATTTGAAAATTTATACAGTCATATTTTCTTTTTTCTTTAAATGAATACTGAGAGTAATGACAGAAGTATCAGTGACACAGGTTTCATTCATCAATGAGGAATTACTATTTATAATATTTAATACCTATTAATTGATTTTTACCTGGAGATATTATAAATACTTGATGTATATAATTCATTTAGTCCTGAAAACAACATAATATGATCATTAATTATACTACCCACATTTTACAGATGATGAATGAATATAGAGGGTTAATATTGGCCTGTAGCAGGGATAACTTTTGAGTCAAAACAGTTTGACATTGAAGCTTTTGCTATTAATAATTGTGCTATAGCATTTTTGCTATATGTTAGTATGTTTTCCAACTACAGTGGAATGAACTAGAAATACATAACCAGGGCAGCCCCAGTGGCCCAGTGGTTTGGCACTGCCTTTGGCCCAGGGCGTAATCCTGGAGTCCCGGGATTGAGTCCCACATCGGGCTCCCTGCATGGAGCCTACTTCTCCCTCTGCCTGTGTCTCTGCCTCTCTCTCTCTCTCTCTCTCCAGCTCTCATGAATAGATAAATAAAATCTTTATAAAAAAAGAAATACATAACCCAAGAAAGTTTATTAGCCTCTTTATTCACTAATCCTGTCATTTGACATCTATAGACATATTTCCGAATTTCCTTAATTCAGATAATGTCAGCAAGTTTTCCTTGAACAGTACTTTGTTGTTTGAAATAATGTAATTGAAAGAACATCCTATATTAAAATTTATATGTATAAGAATGTATAAAAATTAGGGATCCCTGGGTGGCGCAGCAGTTTGGCGCCTGCCTTTGTCCCAGGGCGCGATCCTGGAGACCCGGGATCGAGTCCCACGTCGGGTTCCCGGTGCATGGAGCCTGCTTCTCCCTCTGCCTGTGTCTCTGCCTCTCTCTCTCTCTCTCTGTGTGACTATCATAAATAAATAAATAATTTTTTAAAAACTTTAAAAAAATCTTTAAAAAAATGTATAAAAATTAAACATAAAATGACATGTCTTTAAATGTATATTTTCTCTGTATATGTAAATTTATATACATGTAAGAATATAAATATATAAATGTATATATATAAGAATACATAAAACTTAAACATAAAAGGACATGTCTTTAAATGTATATTTTCTCTGTATATGTAAATTTATATATATATGTAAGAATATAAATATATAAATGTATATATATAAGAATATATAAAACTTAAACATAACAGGATATTTCTTTTTTTTTTAAAAAGATATTTCTTTATATATTTTCTCTATATGTATTCTTGATATATATTATATATATGATATATATATTCTTGATATATACATATAAATATGTATTCATGATTATATATTACATATTATATATATATATATATATATATATACACTATGTAAATGTCAATCAGGAAAAATATTTCCTCATATTCAGGCTTATGCCTGATTTTGTTTAATAATGAAAGCATTGTATAGTTTTCAGTTGTTTTGATAATCTATAAATCTTGTTGCCTTGGAGCATCTAATTCATTGATGCTTAGGTGAATGCATGTCCACTGTATAGAATTCATTTTTTTAATGCAATTTTGAACTATGGGACTTGAAATCCAAGCAGTTTAAAGGGAAATATATCTTCTTAATTTCATTAGCTCTTGGTTGTAATTGTTGACTTATTATAATAGAGTTTTATGAAATGGAGGTCACAATCAGACAGGGCTGTGGGGACAGGGGAGATTTTCCTTTCCTGTCACATGTAAAGTCTAAAAAATAAGAAGAGAGAACAAACATTGGCCTACAATACAACCCACATCTGGAACTCCTCTCTTCATAAAAGTTTGGATGGAGTAATATTGGAGGATTTAAGAAAAATGCCTGAGGAAGTTCCATCTTTTGTCGTGTTTAGTTCTTTGCCTCCTACACCAACCTTGTTGCAGACACATTTATGGAATCTTATTTAGTCTGGTTATTCAGAAGGAGAAACTTGCTTTAACTATTCTAAATTACACTGCATTTTTATTTTATGTGAATAATATTCACATTGGAGAGGACAGTCTTAATATGGGGTAGCACTGTTGCCAAAAGCTATAGTGAACATCTTTTTTTATGATGATATTAGAATCACAGCAGACCCAAGAAGGCCAACAGAGATTATATAAACAGACCCAAGGGGGTTTTCAGAAACAATGATAGCTGATGTTGGCTGTCATGTCAGGGTAGATGGCCATACAAATTAGAATATGATATTGTCATTGCATATGAGATACATCAACCAATGACATCATCACAAGATATAGGCAGATATCTACTCAGAGGAAAATCTGGACCAGTATTTTCTTAGCACAGGCTACAGAAAATAAGTGTGGGATACTATTTTCACTTTACCATCGCAAGGTTAAGTCATATGAGTCTACTGTGAATCCACTCCATATCTTGAGAAGGAGTAGTAAGATAAATGTGGAAATTTTAAAAGAAATATATTTTACCTAAGAGACTATAAGTTTCCTTATGGATCTATGTGAGTTATTGAATTAGAATAACTTTCATAGATTTTAACAAATACTAATCTCTCCTATCATGTGAGAAAATTTAAGGGAAATAAAATGGTTTAGATACATGAAAAAAGGAAGGACAGAAAAAGATATGTTGTTTGTATATCTTAATATAATATCAGCAAATTTGGATCCCCATATTAACAATGGTAAAGTGTTATAAAATGGGGGGGGAGGGCTATACTAAAGAAAGATTATAAATTCTATAGAAAGATCAGGGAAATTTTCACATGCAAGAAAGAAAGCCACATGTATAAAATTACTGGGTGAACAGAGATGCATCCGATGCTACTGGCTGGGGAGAGCATCTTATACAGAGGAATGAGCCTTTGTAATATACTATACATTACTATACGTTTCAGTTTGTATTTGAAAGAAGGAGTTTTAGAATCATCAACGTTTGAGGTGCAAATGGAGCTATGAATAACAAGATTGGGCTAGAGAAATATAAATAATTATGTCATAGATGGTGCACTTAAATGTTTCACAAAAAGAAAGGCTATGGTTTAATTTGTGTTTTGCCTTGATCATTCTCCCAATAGTATGAAAATTTGATGTAAAAAGGTAAGATACACTGAGAGGGAGGATTACTTGAGAAGTAGTAGTTGTAGTCCCAGAGATTCAAGATGAAGACCAATTTAAAGTAAGTAATCAACTGTACGGATAATTAGGTGAAAAGGTATTTGAGAGAGACTTAATGGGAGTCAGTCAGTTGTTGGCTAAGCTTATCGATAAAACTAGAGATCTGGACTACTTCTTGAATCTGAGTTTTATGATTGGGTGGAAATTGATGCCATTGCATAATTAGCAAAAGCAGGCATGAGGTAGATTTGAGCTAAGGAATAGGTTCAGGGTCAAAGAAGAGAAAATGAACTTACTTTTTCTCATGTTGAATTCTTGGTATCATTAGCACATCTAATAGGAGGTGTCCCACAAATATTCTGTTCAGAATCTCAAAACTAGAGATCTGAATGTGCTGGTTAGTTACATAGCTGTCATCTTTACATCTTTCTCAACTTACTGAGGAAAATTAATATATTTTATTAATCTTTGAAGCTTCAAATGACTGAAATGTCACATAAGTTGTAAGTTCTTATGGTTTCTTTCTCAAAAAATAAGTTACAGTGAACTCAAGTTTCTTGTACTGTTCTAGTATTCTTATATTTCCTATGGTGTGGAGGTTGCGAATGCCTAAAGTTTTAAATTGGCATAGAATGCTTAAAATTATGGTAACATATTTGATTGAAGTATTCATGATTGTCCAATTATAATTATAAAAATAAGGTCATAGGAAAAAAAATAAAAACTCTTTTTAGTCCTTAGTGGCAGATTGATATGTGACCACTCATTTGAGCAAAGAAATTTCTACATTTCTTCATAAACTGAAACTAATGTGGTTATTTATATGATGAGGTAGAAAGTAGACTTTAAAGATTTTGATTCAAATTCAACTGGAATAAGACATCAAATCAATATATTGAAATTATTCTATCATCCATCTTTTCTTGAATGGATTATATTGTTTTAAAAAAAGGTTAGTTTATTTTTTCAGTCATTCTGATTAACTAACAATCCTGCCAAAAATGGAATGCCATGGCTAAAAAATCAGTATACTCAACTCAAATGTTCAACATTATTCTTAATACAAATAGCTTGTAATACCCAATAAAGTCACTTTTCTTTGACATGAACTAAAAATATCTAATAAAGGGGTGGCAAAAGCACTAAAATGAAAGCCATCATTATATTGAGTTAGAAAGAGATTTATTTAACTGGTTAGGATTCTCACTAGAAATAACTGCATTCAATTTGTTAATAGTACTGTGAGGTTTTTTATAGGCTGCAATTTTTTTAACTGTTCCACTGATAGTTCAACATTCACAGGACTAGCTTTAGTTCCACCATCAACTCGCTGTGTGAATTTCAAATTTACATTTGGCAAACAACAGGAAATTACTTTACCTACAGTGCTTATTCTGAAATAT
Organism: Canis lupus baileyi; assembly: GCF_048164855.1. NCBI lineage: Eukaryota > Metazoa > Chordata > Mammalia > Carnivora > Canidae > Canis > Canis lupus. Next base: position 6,002,703 of record NC_132852.1, on the reverse strand, counting down.
AATTTAGGATATGGTGTTTATTCTTCTGTTTTTTAATAGCATCTACTGAGAAATCACTTTTACTGGGAATCCAAACAACTGGAATTTATTTCATGCTCTATAATTTTATGAGAAGCAACTGAAAATAAAAAAGGCTGATACCATGACTGTATCCATAAAAGGAACTTAGAGACTATGGTCAGTACAAAACCTATATTAATGATCCTACTTTTGGCAACAAAATACTGGATGTGTATGAAACAAACACATGCATATTAAAAATGCCTATTACTGATTGAACTATTAGAGGAAGATGATAACCTATTTTCTGAGAATTTTGGTTCTGGCATCTAACTGCCCAGATTTGAAACATTATGGCTCACTGTTAATTATAGCATTAAATGCAGGTTATGTTACTTTAACTTTAAAAAGTTGTAAAAAAAAAAAAATATATATATATATATATATATACATACACACATATTTGATCTTGAATTCATTAGAAATGTTTATTCATTTTTGAAAAATAAACATAAAATAACTGATAATAATCATCTCCATTTTATAAGTAATCTCCATTTTATAAGTAAGGAAACTGACATAACCATGGTTGAGGAGCATCCCAGATTTATCAGCTAGTATGTCTACAACTATGTTCTCACACTGACTTAGTCACCATAGATACCTAGCATATTTGTTTTATTAAGAACACTGTTGTACCTGTATTACTGCAGAATAGGAAATAGGGCAACCTAGATATCTCATAGGACTCAAAGAAATATTCTGTATCTAGAGAATATAGTCTGAATTGAAAATTATAAATATAATTTCTGTATCCAAAAGGGATTACCAAAATAAGAATTGGGCTTTTAGTTGATGATAAATTTAATGCAGTTATTTTAGGTGCTATTTACTAGAAAATACCAGATAATCCTAAATAGCTATTGTCATTATTATTCTTTGGGTATACCTAACTCTGCTGTTTAAAAAAAAAAAAAAACTAAACTAAATTTGCATTTCTCACTCTTTCCTTATTGGAGTTAATGAATTACAGTTGTAGATTCATTGCATTTATGTAGATCTCCCTCTGATTATTTTTCAACACTCTGATGTATATTTTATTATTTTCATGTCTAAATGTCTACTTCAGTGGCCAGTAGACCCATGGAATACACATGCAGCCTGTACTTTCTCTATGGTTGTTCAGGAAGTCTTAATACATTTGGTTTTGTTTACTCATTTGTTCTAATTATCTATAGATATCTGCATTTGTGGACTTGCTCATGTTTCATTTGTATTGGGAAATAGAAATTCTATAGGTATACATATATACACACATATATATGATGAAGTATTACTCAGCCATCAAAAAGAATGAAATCTCGCCATTTGCAATGATGTGGATGAAGCTAAAGCATATTACGCTAAGCAAAATAAGTCAGAGAAAGACAAATACCACATGATTTCACTTGCATATGGAATTTAAGAAACAAATAGTTGAACATCGTCTATCTCTTTCATTTTCACCACTTACAATATAATGATTATGGTTTCAAATTCCCCCTCCTTTTTTTAAAATTAAAAATAGGGAGCATTTTTTCATGAATGATGACAATGGCACTCTACCATAGTGATCTTCCTCCAAAATGCTCGTAGCCCTGTATTATCATAAGGAAAATACCTGAAAACTCCCAATAGAAAGACTTCCTACAAAATGCTTGAGCCAATACTTCTAAAATTGTGAAGGATTTCTAAGAATCAGTCATAGTCAAGAGGAACTTCAGCAAGATGACCACTAAAGGTAATGTGGTATGGTGGATGGGACCTTAAAACAGAAAAAAGTACATCAAGTAAGAACTAAGGAATCCTGAAAAAAGTATACACTTTAGTTAACAATAATGGTTGGTTCACTATTTATGCATGTTAGCTAACGATAATATTGGTTCATTAATTGTAACAAGTAGACCATATTAATGTAAGATGCTGATAATAGAAGAATTTCAATGTAGAGTATATGGGAATTCTCTGTAGTATGTTTACAGTTTTTCTCTCAAACTTCAATTGTCCTAAAGTGAAAAGTATATTTTTTAAAAAAATAGACTTTAGAATGTCTTTGGTTTTGGTTTTGCTTTATTTTCACGTTCCTGAGGCTCCCACTCTGAAACTTTAAAACAACGTTAAAAAGTCTGCTAATAAGTATATAGATCAATCTCAGGTAAAATAAAAATTGATGTTTCCATATCACACATGCTTAAAAGAATGAAATAAAATTTCCCAAAGTGCAGTGTAAGACGGTTACTTAAATACTCAGAGTTGCCCTTCGTAGACTCTGAAAGAGAGATTAGCAGGAACATAGATTGCTAAACTGCCTCACTGCACTGATACTCCATGATTGACTTCCTGTGACAAATAGTAAATGAGATTTTCTTTTTCAGAGACTACAATGCCACAGTGACTAGTTTTTCTGCCCCAAGCATTGTAGGTAACCCAGAAGCCAAAATAATCTCTCTCTCTCTCTCTCTCTCTCTCTTTTTGAGAAAGAAACATCACTTTTATTTTGTCAACAGAAGAGATTAATTTCAGCACAGCTGATCTCCATGAATACATTTTCCTTCAGACATTGCCAAGGTCAATGGAATTTGACTTGTCTGGTACATTTGTGCTGGATATACAGTTTAAGCCTTCCAAAAGCAAATATAACTTACAATCTATCAAGGTTACTTTTTAAAGTTCAAGTTGAATATTTCTATTTTGAGCTCAGCCTTTGCAAGCTCTGCTGGTTTTTTCTCTTTGCCATATCCCTTGACTTTTTTTTTAAATGTACCTAAAATTTCTGATTATATTGATTCAGACTTTTTAAGGGAAGTAGAGATTATTGGATCAAGATGGTGAATACCTATGTGCCCTGAGCTTCTAAGCATAAACTCACATTGATGTTTATCTTAATTAGAATAAACTATAATGAAGAAATTAGATTTGTCTATGTCTGGAAGAATGGGTGATTTGGTGGCCTTTGTAGATCATATGCCTTATGTGATTGGTCTATGTATTTTTAAATGGATCGCATCAAACAGTATAAAAAGTACAGTAATGAAATAATGTGCGCAGCTGAAAAATAAAAGCCTTGAACTTATATACTTTACATCATTTGGTTTTAAGCTAAATTTAAAATTCTAGATATTTATCTTCACATATTCAATCCGTTTGAAAATACCTCTAAGTTTTTGTGATTTATGATTGGTCTGGATGAAGGGCTCCATTGAAGCTGTTTCTGCAAAGTCTCCAATTCCCATATACTCAGTTAAAATAGTTATGAGCTTTGACATATAAGAGTTCTGTTGTATATCTAAAGAGTAAAATAAGATTGGGTCCATCTGGGGTGGTATATTAATAAATGAATATTACTTTATTTTCAGTTAAAAAAAACTCTTCTTCGATACATGGACTTCTTTTCTCTATCAATGCACAATATAAACATTTTACAGTGTTCATTTGGAAATGATGATCTGCAATAATATAAACGTGACATTTTTAAAAATGGGAATTTCAGGCACTGAAAGAAGATAATATTACAGAGGTTAATCATACAAATAATTTAGCTTTCTCCTTGTTTCTTTCAAAACATCTATTACTCCTCTCCTTTCCTTTGATGATGGAACTTTTCATTTATTTTGAGAATCGTCCCTCCTGTACACTAATGTGATCTACAAATGCAACCTTCAATAAAGGAAACATCATGGTAGACTTCTGAGACCGGCCAATGTGTGACATCCCCATTTAGTTAAGAAAAGGATATTTGACCAAAACTGAAATGGTCAGATTTATTTTAACAAATTGAAAGGGATACAGAAAAAGGTGAAAACTTTCCATAAACATTATTTACAGTAAATCCTAGCTCTTCTAGTGTTTATTTGTGCTACTGTGTAGAGACCTCTTTCAAGAGAATGGAATCTACAGATAGGCACACATAGACAAAAGACAGATGAAATATTACTGAAGAACAGTTTTGTTTGGTTTGGTTTTCCCTTCAGGAAATTTTTGGATCCTTTCTCAAGTCTTGTCTAAGATTATTTATTGCTTGAGCTTCTTAGTTAGATTTTGAATATGTTTGATTTGGATTCCTGTCATTTTTATTGGAAAATAACTGATTCATACCTGAAAGTATGAGGATGGCTACTTCCTTGACCTGTGGTCTTGGTCCTTTGTGTGTGTGTGTGTGTGTAGAGTAATATTGCATGTGACAGTCTATGACAATTAACTTACAGGAAAAGGGAAAACAGTTAGGAAAAGGGGCCTACAACAGTGCTTCTGAATAAAAGGACAATATAAACTATCTCACTAAAGAGAATACCACCTATGCTTTATAAAATTGTTTAGAATGATTGATTTTAGAATGAGAAGCAGAGTGTGCTCATGAGCAGAAGAGGGGCAGAGGGAGAGGGACAAACAGACTCGGTGCTCAGCACCGAGCCCAACACAGGGCTCAATCTCACAACACAGAGATCAAGCCCTGAACTAAAATCCAGTTGGACATTTAACCAACTGAGCCACCAGGCACCCCTCACCTTAAGCTTTTTAGGAAGTCATAACTACTAGAATAGTTTCTCTGAGGATATAATTTGTTAAGATCCACTTTGTGACAATGGCCACTGAAAAATCATAGTTCTTTTTTTAAAGAAAATCTACCCTCAAAATTATATAGTCTCCTTTGAATTCTTAAAATCTAAATGGGCAGAATTGAAGAATCCTGCCAGTAATCTACATTTAGCGCCATTTGTCATCCAATAGAATTATGACCCCATTTTGATGTTGAGATTAATGTTATGTTTTTATGGCGGGAACTCTTTATTTCCTTTCACCTGGTATACTTCTGGATTTCACGATTAAAGAACCAGCATTTACTAAGTTATAATTAAATTTAATTAATATGCATGAATGTTTTTCCTCTTACTAAAGGAAGAAAATATTGGAATTATTTTTAGAGGATAACGTGCCAATTTAATACCGAAATCAGACTCATAGTATTGAAATTTTGGCACATGTTGCTTTTTGGATATTCCAGTAAATCAAATAATTTCATGTGGTATATAAGCTTAATGGCATTTGAAACTGCAGTGCCCTGGCTTGTTTTAAATAAGAATTAAAGATGTGCCAACCTGTCACAATGCCTATGCACAAAGTACACTACAGTTCTCCACACCCCTTTGAGTTCATATCAATCATTTCAAAATTACATTTTTTCCTCAGAATGAGTTGTCACTACCAATTTGAATAGTGGCTGTTGAACTGGAATTCATCCAAATTTTCAGCAAGCCATTTGGTTCATTATATCACAAACTAAATGACTTGCAAAACCATATTTTTTCATACTGTTTTCAAGCAAATACAATACTATCTCTTCAAAGATTGCTGCAATAAATTAAGATATTTTTATTCAAATATCTATTAAGACTTCTATTTTGTTCCTGCCTTTGTACCGTTTCTGATTCACTTTCCAAAAATGAGCCAAATGCATCAAATGCATTTCTTAATATCAAACGTATTTTGATTCAGCAGGACTTTACCTCTGGTTTATCTGTGATCACCAAATTACACAGCAATCTTTGTGATGTCTCACCTCGGTTCCTGTTATAAATGTGTACAACCTAGAGGCTATACGATAAAGATGCTGTTCAGGGTAAAATAGTATTTGTGAAACATGCATCTGAATACAGAGTTTTGTTTTGTTTTGTTTTGTCTTTTTTTCTCATTTTGCCACATTTACCATACCTGGCATTTCATAAAAATCTTATGATTTAGGATTACTTTTGTATTGTTATCGGTCACTAAGTGTGACACAGTCTGTTGCATGGGACAGAAATTGTGCAATCAGCTGCAATGTTTCTTAGCAGAAAATATCTGTTGCCCCCTTCTTTTTAGGTTTCTGTTTTCATTTTATTCGAGAAATAATATATAAGGTTTTATTTTTTCTTCAGGAGGAAAATAGTTTATCAACCACAGTGATTTCAATCTATATAATTTGACCATAAAACTTTGTTCAAATAAATTTTGTAAACTCCGATGTAAACTATATTGGTAGATTACTACCAGTGATATCAAAGAAATATGACAGAAAACATGTTTCACAATTTCTGGCAAAGATTAATACCTAATACCTTGGAGGTATTGTTGAGGTAAAATAAAGTCCTGATTGGGATATTCAATTACAGGTTGAAGACCTCAATCTGACCACTACTTGCTGTGTCACGTTGAGTTCCTTGTGTTACTTATCTCTGTAGATATCACCTACTTCACTCAGAAAATGGAGCTAACAGAATGGTGAAAACTGGTCAGTGACTGTCAACTTTCCTATATTTGCCCCATCTTCTGAGTGCCAACCAAAAGAGAGCTGAATATTCTCTCCAAACTCATCACATAAGATGCCCCTCTCCTATGATGGTTGTCTTTCTTGGATTTGCTTGTTTCACTTAGCATGATGCCCTGTAGTTTTTTTCTCCACGTCATTGCCAATGGTTGGATTTCATTTTTTTTGATGGCTGAGGGTTGCTGGAGAGGAGGGTGGTGGGGGGATGGGGTCATTGGGTGATGGGCACTAAGGAGGGCCTATAATGTGATGAACACTGGGTGTTATATACAACTAATGAGTCACTGAACTCTACCTCTGGAACTAATAATACACTATATCTTAATTAATTTAATTTAAATACAATAAAATTCAAAAAATAGGAAGAAAATCTTAAAGAAAATGGAGCTAAAACACTAAACTGCTTGTATCACTGGGAAGCTCTAATGGCAAAACAAAATATCAAATGCAGAAGAATCTCAGGTACGGTATTTGTCACAATTCAGGAAAAGTAGAGAAATCACCTGTTATAAGGATGCTGAAAAATCCAACTTAATTTTATCTACATTTTCTCAAGTCTGAAATTACATCTCTTAAGCACACTTGCATCCTACTATCTTTTGACGGCATCAGAAACTTAAGTAACTTACGTTTCCCTAGACAGCCAATAAATTCTTTGTTGAATGTATTCTATTCCTTCTGTTTTGCTCTGGGAAATCTGCAATCTCATGTGAACAAACTTTTCACACTCTTGAACATTTGCAATCATTGTATCGATTCCTAGTTCTTTGCTCTCCATCAGGGACAACATATAGCCCACTCCCCTGACTAACCACAGAAGTGATGGTGTGGGTTACCACATTACTACCAACTCTTTTTTCACTTGCAAATTATTGATCTGCCAGTACCATTAAAATGGCTTCCTGAGAAGTTCATGTCTCCTATGTAGGCATTACTCTGTGTTCTCGTCATCGTTATTTACTTACCCTCAGGTAACAAATGCTTGTCCTATCCTATTTTGATTCTATGGTATATTATTTAAAAGTACATTGTATACAGGTTCTTAAATTTTTTGTTCAGCCATTTTTTGAGGTTTTATATTTTTACTTCCTTCTTCAGCTTTATTGAAGTACAATTGACAATTAAATTGTAAGACACTGTAAGTGTACATTACAATCATTTTTTAAAATAATATTTATTTATCCATGAGACACACACAGAGAGAGAGACAGAGACACAGACAGAGGGAGAAGCAGGCTCTGCGTGGGGAGCCTGATGTAAGACTCGATCCCAGGAACCCGGGATCACAAACTGAGCCAAAGGCAGATGCTCAACCACTGAGCCACTCAGGTGTCCCACATCATAATGATTTGATATACATATTTTAAAGGCAAAGAAATTACTGCCTCCCTTCCTTTTAGGAGTTTTATGGTTTCAGGTCTCACATTTAGGTCTTTAATCCACTTTGAGTTTATTTTTGTGTATGATTTAAGAAAGTGAACCAGTTTCATTTTTTTTTTCAGGTAGCTATCCAGTTTTTCTATCACCATTTTATTGAAGAGATTATCTCTTCCTCATTGTGTATTCTTGCTTCCTTAGCTATAGATTAATTGATCATATAAACATGGGTTTGTTTCTGGGCTCTCTATTCTGATCCATGGATCTATCTTTGTCTATCTTTGTGCTTGTACATTACTGTTCTGACTTACTCTAGCTTTGTGATATGTCTTGAAATCTGGGATTGTGTTACCTCCAGTTTTGTTCTTCTTTCTCAGGATTGCTTTGGCTTTTCAGAGTCCACACAAATTTGAGGATTATTTGTTCTAGTTTGGTATTTTGAAAAGGATTATATTAAATCTGGATAGGGATCCCTGGGTGGCGCAGCGGTTTGGCGCCTGCCTTTGGCCCAGGGACGATCCTGGAGATCCGGGATCGAAGCCCACGTTGGGCTCCCGGTGCGTGGAGCCTGCTTCTCCCTCTGCCTGTGTCTCTGCCTCTCTCTCTCTCTGTGTGTGTGTGACTATCATAAATAAATAAAGAAAAAAATATTTTTAAAAAATCTGGATATTACTATGGGTGGTATGGACATGTTAGTAATTTTGTTCACCCCCGAGCATGGAAAATCTTTCTGTTTGGTTGTATCATCTTCACTTTTCATCATCATTTTTTAACAATTTTCAGAGTACAGGTCCTTTGCCTCTTTGGTTAAGTTTATTCCTAGGCTTTTTATTGTTTTGGTGTAATTGTCATTGAGTTTGTTTTCTTAATTTCTCTTTCTGCTACTTCATTATTGGTGTATAGAAATGAAACAGATTTCTGTATATTAATGTTGTATCCTCTGACTTTACTTAATTCATTTATCAGTTCTAGTAGTTTTTTGATGGAGTCGTTGGTTTTATCTAATATGGTATTATGTCATTTTAAATAATGAAAATTTTACTTCTTATCAGTTTGGATGCCTTTTATTTCTTTTTTGTTTGTTTCTTTAATTGTTGTGTCTAGAGTGGGTAGAGGACCTGAACAGACATTTTTCTGAAAAACACATACAGATGGTTAAGAGACACATGAAAAGTTGCTTAACATTACTAATCATCAGGGAAATGGAATTTATAAGGGAAGGGAGAAGAAATGTGTGGGAAATATCAGAAAGGGAGACAGAACGTAAAGACTGCTAACTCTGGGAAACGAACTAGGGGTGGTAGAAGGGGAGGAGGGCGGGGGGTGGGAGTGAATGGGTGACGGGCACTGGGTGTTATTCTGTATGTTAGTAAATTGAACACCAATAAAAAATAAATTAAAAAATAAATAAATAAATAAAACCGTGATGACGTATCACCTCACACCTATCAGAATGCCTAAAATGGAAAAAAAAAGAAATAACAAGTGTTGGCAAAGATGTGGAGAAAAAGGGAATCCTTGTGCACTGTTGGAGGGAATGTAAACTGGTTTAGCTATTACGGAGGTTCCTCAAAATTAAAAATAGAATTATCATATGATCCAGCAATTCCACTATAAGGTATTTACCCAAAGAAAATGAAAACACTAATTTGAATAGATACACTCCTGTGTTTATTGCAGCATTATTTATAGTAGCCAAGATAATGAGGCAATCCATGTCCATGGATAAATGAATGGATAAAGAAGTAGCATCCACTTCTTATGTATATATAAGCTATTATTCAGCTATAAAAAAGAATGAGATCTTCCATTTGCCAGTACCTGGATGAACCTAGAGAGTATAATGCTAAGCAAAATGTCAGAGAAAGACATATTCCATATGATTTGATGCATATGTGGAATTTAAGAAACAAAACAAGAGACAAATCAGACTCTTAAATTCAGAGCACAAACTGGTGGTTGTGGGGGGATTGGTGTGGGTGGAAGATTGTTGAAACAGACAAGATTCAGAATATATGAATCTTGATGAGCATTGAATAATGTGTTGTTGAACCATTATATGGTACATCTGAAACTGTTGTAACACATATATCTTTTTCTTTAATATATTTATCTATTGGAGAGTAAGGGGGAAAGAGAGAGAGAGAATGAGCAAGGAGAGAGAAATAAGCAGACTCCCCACTGAGCAGGCAGCTTGACCTGGGACTCTACTCAAGGACCCTGAGGTCATGACCTGAGCCAAAGTCAGACACTTAACCGTTTGAACTAGCCAGGGCACCTAAACAGGGACACATATGTTAATTACACTTAAATTGAAAGAAAAGGAAAGGAAGGAAGGAAGGAAGGAAGGAAGGAAGGAAGGAAGGAAGGAAGGAAGGAAAGAAAGAAAAGAAAGAAAGAAGAAAGAAAGAAAGAAAGAAAGAAAGAAAGAAAGAAAGAAAGAAAGAAAAAGAAAAAGAAAGGAAAAGAAGAGGAGAGGAGAGTTGAGGAGGGGAGAGGAGAGGAGAGGAGAAGAGAAGAGAGGAGACGAACACCTGGGTAGCTCAGTCAGTTAAGCATCTGACTTTGTGTTTTGGCTCAAGTCATGATCTCAGAGTTGTGAGATCGAGCCCCATGTCAAGCTCTGTGCTGAGTGTGGAGACTTCCTGGGATTCTGCTCCTTACCCCCTGCTCACGTTCTCTCTCTCTCAAAAACAAAAACAAAAACAAAACACATACAAAAAATAAAAAACACAAAATCTTCCAGAAGATAGAAATGCATGGAGACTCAAAGCATACTAGTAGTTATCAGGGGCAAGGGAACAGGGGGAGAGGTAGTGATGGCTTAATGGGTCTTCTCTCATGGTGTTTTCTTTTATTTAGCATGATGAAAATATTTGGGAGCTACAGAGGTGATGGTTGCACAATACTGTTGAGTGTACCAAATGCCACTAAATTGTACAATTTAAAGAGATCAATGGGGATCCCTGGGTGGTGCAGCGGTTTGGCGCCTGCCTTTGGCCCAGGGCACGATCCTGGAGACCTGGGATCAAATCCCACGTCGGGCTCCCAGTGCATGGAGCCTGCTTCTCCCTCTGCCTATGTCTCTGCCTCTCTCTCTCTCTCTCTCTCTCTCTCTGTGTGTGTGTGTGACTATCATAAATAAAAATTAAAAAAAAAATAAAGAGATCAATGATTAATACTACATGAATTTTACCTCAATTAAAAAATTTTAATATGTATTATAAAAATTTCTAAAATTTTATGTCCTAAAATTTCTTCTAACAACTTTCTTGGGATATCCAATGATATTTATTGTCTCAGCTTCTACTCCTCAGTAACCATTTTTCTCTATCTTATTTAAGATTTTTCCTTTCTTCAGCTGCCTGAATAGCAAGTAGTGTCTCATGTTTTCCACAGTTAGTTTCCACATATCATGTGCTCTCCCTTTCTTCTAAGTCTTTGTTTAATCAATTGAATGTATTCTTCCTCTTTTATATACACTTTACATGTGCTTATTTTGTTATTTCTTTTGTCTACACGTTTAATTTAGTTTATTTGAAAATGGCATCTTCCCTTAACCTTGATCCCACATAAAAATTTATCCTATTATACCCATTAACAACACTCATCCTTAATGGGAGACATAAAATAAGGCTAAGACATTACATCTGCCTATTGTATTGCAGAAACTGTAGCCTGTGGGTCAAATCTGGCCCAACCCTTAATTTTGTAAATACATTTTATTGGAACACAGCAATGCTCATTCATTTATGTTGTCTATAGTTCCTCTCACAGTATAATCACAGTATTGAGTAGTTAAGACAGAGACACTATTGCTCACAAAGCCAAAAATACTTGCTATCTGGACCTTGACTTTTATAGAAAAAAAAATTTCTAGGGCAGCCTGGGTGGCTCAGTGGTTTAGTACTGCCTTCTGCCCGGGGCCTGATCATGGAGACCCGGAATGGAGTCCCGCGTCAGGCTCCCTGTGGAGCCTGCTTCTCCCTTTGCCTGTGTTTCTGCCTCTCTCTCTCTCTCTTTCTGTCTCTCATGAATAAATAAATAAAATATTAAAAAAATTCTAGACTCCTATATTAGAAAACCAATAGCTACTTTACGAGGGAAAACTAAATCTCAGTGGATTTGCATAATGAAAAATTTTTTCATTTAATATATATATATATATTCTCACATAAAATCCAACCACAGGCAAGGTAGAGGTGATACAGGAGAAAATACGATTACACATCTCTCAAAGGTGTCTGTCCTCTGACATTTAACTGGCACAAGGGCAAGAAAATATATAACTTCTTCCACCAAAACTCCTTGTCCAGAACTCACCAATTATATGAGTTCCAATCTAGTTGTAAGAGGGATGCAAAATGTTCCCTTGGCTGGTAAGCTTTTATCCAGCACAAATGCAATATTATGGCAGAGAACTATATATTTTTGATGGGCAAATAACTGTCTCTGCCACATGTATTCGTAAAGTTCAGAAAGATACTACAGAGTTGATTTTACTGCTGAGTTTGAAATTGAAAAAATTGAGTAGTTGAGGGGGCCAGTTATTAAGCTGCTCTCTCTGTGAGAAGCATCTCGTCTACCCGGTTTTGTAATGCTGAGACTGCACATCACATTACTCCCTGGCAAACTGTTAGATAAAAGCAGCAGTTGTCTCTGGCACCATTTGGTTCTGGTCGCTACCTTCTTTTTTTGACCTTGTAGAACTAGTTCAGTCATGCTTCCTCAGAGGTGAAGAGTTACCAGGATGTCCTTGAAAGTGCTCTCTCCTCAAAGGTCCATATCTCTGTTCCTCGGAGAGAAAGGTCTCCAAGTTCACAGGGTCGCAGAAGGAGGCTGTGACAATCCTGCCAGAAGTCCACCTCTTATCTCCAGAGGGGCCCTTTTCCATTTCTGGATTCCCATAGCATCAATTCCCAGAGAGTGTTTGCTGGATCTGGCTGAAAAGATACTGGTGACTTATAATGTCAGATACTACTGGAATGGATGCAGTAGATTCCAGTCAGGATTGATTTGGGGACTTCAGGTAGGTCTCACATGTAAAAAGAAGAGCATCAAAAAGACTGTAGAACACAATAGCTGAGAAAATCCACTATTCTTTTCCCAAAAAACATTCCTGAAAGGAGAATTGCTTTCCCTGAGTCCCATTGTTAGTTACACCAAATACATTCCTTCAAATGTTTGGATCCACTTTGTACAAAAAGCAGTTACAAGGGAGTATACCAAGTGATAAACAACATCTAATTTATCAATTAATAAACATAATGTATATTTTATTCACCCATTTCTCAGGCTTCTACATATCGTTCTTGTATTTTAAAGTATCGGGTACGTGTTACTTTTCTTTTTTTAAGATTTTATTTATTCTTGAGAGACAAAGAGAGAGAGAGAGAGAGAGAGAGAGGCAGAGACACAGGCAGAGGGAGAAGCAGGCTCCATGCAGGGAGACTGAGGTGGGACTCGATCCCAGGACTCCAGGATCACTGCCTGGGCCGAAGGCAGACACTAAACCACTGAGCCCCAGGGATCCCAGGTACCTGTTACTTATTGAAGTCTTACTTCTTCAAAGCCACTTTCTCGCCATCTTACCTCCATTGTTCCTGCATATTTATACCTTTACTGAAATCTGTGTTCTCCCATCAGCTACAATGCCCACTGCCTTATCCCCACTGACAACTAGGTTCTGTAGTTAACCCTGGTTATCTTTTTTGTTAAAATCTTCTCTAGTCTTCTCTTTTCAAAGAAACCAATTAATTTCACTACTTATTTTTCTATTTGTTAAGCAGAAATGTATTTTTTAAATTATTAAATATAACTTGCATTAAGAAACATGCATAAAGCATTTGAATACATTTAGAGAAATAATTATATAGTAAGCAACTGTGTGAACACCACTGTGGCCAGGAATTAGAACATTACTAGTACCTTAGTAGATCCCTGGATTCTTTTTCTGAATTCTAAGTCCCATTCCTCTCAGGTATCTACTCTCCTGACTCAAATTTTTTCTGTATTTGATTTTCTTCATAAATTTATCACTTAAGTTTATTCCCAAATCATAATTTAGCTTTGTCATATTTTTAACTTATATTCATGTACTCATACTTTCCATAATTTTTTGACTAGCTTATTTCCTACAGTATTTTATTTGTAAAATATATCCATGTTTCTGCACACTGCTAGTTTATTCATTTTTACACGTGCATTATATTTAGTTACATAAATATGCAGCAATTTACTCATCTATTACATTCCTGATGGATATTCAAGTTTTAGATTTTTATGATAATTAACAATGGTGCTAATGAACATTCTTGTACACGTGTCACAGTCTATATGGACAAAATTTTATATAGAAAAAGGAGAATCATTATGGTTTTATAGGACATGTATTATTTAAATGTTATTGAATAATACCAAAATGTTTTCTTTTTTTTTTTTTTCCAAAATGTTTTCTAAAGTGATTCTTATCAATTGACATTCCAACTAGCAATAAATTAGAAATTTTATAGCTCATAAGTTTCTTGGTTTCTTTTTTCTTTCTTTCTTATAATTGATTTAGTGTACAAGTACAGTTCTAATTTTACATTTTCCATATCAATAAGGACACTATTGAAAGTCCTGACTATTCATTACTGTTTTCTTTAATATATTTTAATTACATTTATAATATTCTTAATGATATTTCTCATATATGATTGCGTATATTCTGAACATTTCATATATTTTTATGTAATTTTATTTATTTTTTTAATTTTTTATTTATTTATGATAGTCACAGAGAGAGAGAGAGAGAGAGAGAGAGAGAGGCAGAGACACAGGCAGAGGGAGAAGCAGGCTCCATGCTCCGGGAGCCCGACATGGTACTCGATCCCGGGTCTCCAGGATCACACCCTGGGCCAAAGGCAGGCGCCAAACCGCTGCGCCACCCAGGGATCCCTATTTTTATGTAATTTTAAATGGTAGCTTTTAAAATCTCATTTTCTGATTAGCAGACTTATATAGAAACAAAATAATAAAATTTATTTTCTTTGTATATATTACATTTACAACAAATATATTAAAAAGTACAATCATCATACTAAAAATTCATAATGATTATAATATAGTCATTTTTCACTATTTCCTGTATATATAATCTCAGTGTTTACAAGTAATTACCATTTTTAATCTAATTCTTTCAAATTTTATTTTATCTCTTTTTCAGATTTATTGAGAACAATTTACATAAATATAACTTAGATGACCTAGACCATAAAATTTACCCATTTTTTAGCGTCCACTTTTGTGATTTTTGACAGACACATGCAGTCATGTAATCACTGTCAAATAGAGAACATAAAAAATTTCTATCATTTAAAAATTTTTGCAGACCCTTTTGTCTGAAGACAGGCCACTGCCAGCCTTTAGCCCCCAATGACACTGCTTCCTTCCAATAATTATGTCTTTTACTCAGTAATAAATCAATGAATTCAGACATATAGAGTCATGTAGACTTCGAGCCTTTGTTCACTTAGCATTTTACAGTTTGTATTCATTAATGTGGTTGCATGTATCACAAGTTTATTCTTTTTCATAGCTCAGTAGAATATCATATGGATGTGCCAACATTTATTAGTTGAAGGATATTTAGGTTGTTAGCAGTTAAGGCACTTTGGGAGTAATTATGAAAAAAAAATTCTATATATAATCACAGCAATCTGGAAAGTATTGTCAATCTTAACAATATTAAGCCTTACATTTATTTAGGGCACGTGAATCACCAGATTATATATTTTATAGTTTTAAGTTTCTCAGTATATTTTATAACTTCTAAATTTCTTGTAACCTATGTAAATTTTAGGCCTGTTAGGATCCCTTATTTTCCTCACAAAGATTTTACTTTCATTGAAGTCATTTTCCCTTAATTATTTCAGGAATATTATAGTGAAAATGCAAAGTACGTTTAAACAATTGGTCTTCATAAAATTATCTGATATATGCCTACCATGCAGTGTACATCTTCTTACTAAGATTTACCTGCAACTTTTACAATTTAATAATTTCATGGAATCTACATGCAGATCCAGAGTAAGGGTTTATATTTAAATGTTACATCTCAGATAAATATTTGTACATTATTACAATACGTATTTGTTTAATTTGAGTTATATAGATTCCTTATTAAAGATATAGTTCTTCAAAAAATATATAAAGCACTAGGGAACATAATTATAAAGAGAAATATGATAAAATCAATGAAATCGGGATCCCTGGGTAGCGCAGAAGTTTGGCCCAGGGCGCGATCCTGGAAACCAGGGATCGAATCCCACGTCGGGCTCCCTGCATGGAGCCTGCTTCTCCCTCTACCTATGTCTCTGCCTTTCTCTCTCTCTCTCTCTGTGACTATCATAAATAAACAAAAATTTAAAAAAATTAATGAAATCCATGTGTATTACAAGAATGGCAAGAATTTTGGCACACTTTAAGGATTTTAAAATACTTTTCTCAAATTTCAGAAAACATATCAGAGTAATTAACAAAACAACAGTGACGATACTCCTGAAACTAATAGCAATTATAGCAAGATTGTAGGTTGCAGGTAAATATACAAAAGTCAATTGCTTTCCTATATATCAGCAATGAATGAGTAGAATTTGAAATAAAAAAACACGGTGCTATTTACATAGGGTGCTATTTACATTAGAACTCCCAAAAATAAAATTCTCAGGTATAACTCTAATAAAATATGTACAAGATCTATATGAGGAAAACTACAAAACACTGATGAATGAAATCAAAGAATAACTAAATGAATGAAGAAGAGATATTCCATGTGCATGGATATGGGGAGACTTGTTATTGTCAATATATCAGTTCTTCTCAACTTAATATATAGATTCAGTGCAATCCTAATTTACAATCCCAGAAATTTATTTTATGCATATTGATAAAGTGATTCAAAAGTCCCTGAAAATCCAATATATTATTAAGGCAGAAGAACAGAATTGGAGGACTGATACTGACGTTAAGACATTATAAAATGACAATAATCAAGACAGTGAGATTTTGGTGAAAGAACAGCCAAATAGATCAGTTGAACAGAATAGAGAGCCCAGAAATAGACCCATATATAGACGACTGATCATTGACAAAGTAACAAAGGCAATATAGTATAACAATAGAGTTGCTTCAACAAATGGTACAACTGGGAACACTGAATCTACATGCCAAAGAATGAATCTAGATGTAGACCTTGCAGCCTTGACAAAATTAACTCAAAATGAATCATAGACCTAAATATAAAACACAAAAATATAAAATTCCTGGAAGAACATAGAAAAAAAATCCAGATTACCTTGGGTTTGGCAATGACTTTTTAGAGTCAAAATCATGATCCATGAAAGAAATAATTGGTAAACCGTATTTCATTAAAATTAAAAGACTTATGCCCTGTGAAAGACAATGTTAAGAGAAGAAAAACCATTGACTGTGAGAAAATGATTGTAAAAGACTGTTCTTCAAAATAGAGAACAAACTCTTAAAACTCAATAATAAAAAAACAACAATTTGATTAAAAATTAGGCCAAAGAAGACCTCATCGAGGAAGATATGAATGCAAAATAAACAAATAAAAAGATGCTCCATATCATATGCCATCAGGAAATTATAAATGAAAACAACAATGAGTTATCACTACACATCTAGTAAAATGCCCCAAATCCAGAACACTGACAACACCAGTACTGCCAGGCATGTAAAATGGTATAGACACTTTGGAAAGTATTTTGGCAGTTTCTTACAAAATCAGCATACTTGGGGATCCCTGGGTGGCGCAGCGGTTTGGCGCCTGCCTTTGGCCCAGGGCGCGATCCTGGAGACCCGGGATCGAGTCCCACGTCGGGCTCCCTGTGCATGGAGCCTGCTTCTCCCTCTGCCTCTGTCTCTGCCTCTCTCTCTCTCTCTCTCTGTATGACTATCATAAATAAATTTAAAAAATTAAAAAAAAAACAAAAAAAAAACAAAATCAGCATACTTTTACCATATGATCCATATTTATTAGTATTTACCCAAAGTAATAGAAAACTTATATACACACAAAACTGGCACATGAATGTTCTTTGCAGCTTTATCATAACTACCAAAACTTGGAAGCAACCAAGATGTCCTTCTGTAGGTAAATGGATAAATATAAAATGTGGTACATTCAGACAATGGAATATTATTTAGTGCTAAAAAGAAATGAGCTACCAAGCCATGTGAAGACATCAAGGAATCTGAAAAAGCTATGTACCCTATGTTTCCAAAGATATGACTTTCTGGAAAAGACAAAACTATGTAGATGATAAAAATAACAAGCAGTTGCCAGGGGTTGAGAGAAGAAGGGATAATTGGCAGAGCAGAGGGGATTTTTAAAGATTATTTTAAAATGATGTGCACAATATCATAATGACAGATACATGTCATCATATATTTATCCACACCCATAGAATGTAAAATAATACCGAGATTGAATCCTAATGGAAACTGTGGATTTTGGAGTGGTTATGATGTGTCAGCATAGGTTCACCGATTGTAATAAATATACCACACCAGCGGGGGATGTTGATACTGTAGATAGCTATGCATGTGGAGCTGAGTGCAGGGAGTATATAGGAATTCTCTGTACCTCTGTCACAATTTTAGTTTCACAGCAAAGTGAGAAAAAGGTATAGAGATTTTGCCATAACTTTTCAATTTGGCTCTGAACCTAAAATTACCCTAAAACATAAAATTTTAAAAATATTTTAAAAGATAAAAATAGTTAAGTACAATAAATTTAAAAAAAATATAATTATATATAGTTGCAATTAGTCATAGTGTATAGTGCAATTAGCCATATAACTTCATATAATTTTATTTTTATATATGGTAATTCCTTCCTTACTTTTATTACATTTTTTTCTTTTTTAAACCACTAGTTAAATGTTTTCTTTCCAATGTTTATTTTATCATCTATCTATTTATCTATCTACCTATCTTCATCATCATCATCATCTATCTATTTGAAAGTGCATTATTATCCATAAACTGTTTCACAGAGGCTGAGAGCTGTACTTCACTTATCTAAGAGGAACGTGGAGTTGAGAATTTAACAGAGAAGAGTCATATGGTGTATGACTACTTACACTTTCCAAATAGGGCCACTATGACATATCCCACCCCACATGCTGTTACAATATGACAGATAGTCTTACCATTGGCTGAAGGGTTCCATTCCTCTCCACTTTGTTGAATGATTGTTTCTGTATCCCCAAAGAAGATGGCATAAGTAAAGCTATGTGTTTTCCAAAGGCAGGCATAAAAAAAAAATCATGAAATCCTGCCTTGTTCTTTTAAGAATCTTGCTCTTGAAACACAGACATCATGCCGTGAGGAAGCCATATAGTAGCCCCTTAGAGCTGCTCTAGTCTACAGACCAAGATCTAGCCTGTAGCCTGAATCAATCAACACACATATGAAGGAGCAAATCTTCATGTATGCCAGCATCCACCTGTCTAATCATCCTCAGCATGCCAATCACCTCAGCTGACAACATGTGTAGCAAAAACAAGTTATGCTTGCCAATTGCTACTGAAATTACAGTTTCACTATCAAAGTATCTACTGATGGTTATTAAGCCTAGAGTAGGTCATATACATCACCAGACATTGGGAACATTATAATACATGTGCAGTAGGCTTAAAGATCAATTTGTCCATTTTAACAGAAATTTGGATGCTTTGGAAGATATTTCTTTTATTTTTTAAGATTTTATTTATTTATTCATGAGAAACACACAGAGAGAAAGGCAGAGACACAGGCAGAGGGAGAAGCAGGCTCCCTGCAGGGAGCTTGATGCGAGACTTGATCCCGATCCCGGGACTTTGGGATCACACTCTGAGTCAAAGGCAGATGCTGAACTGCTGAGCCACCCAGGCATCCCATTTGGAAGATATTTCTACAAGAAAAATATGAAAGTGATAGGCTGAGTTGGAGTATTTGGAAAGAAATATTTGGTTTAGCATTTTAAAGATCTGTATAAAATTTTGAGAATAGAAATTTATAATAAGCTTGTAGAAATTTATGAAAATGTAAAATAAAATTCAGTTATTAAGTTCAGTTAATACAAATGTTTTCAAAAAAGGAATCATGATGGTATTTTTGACTCATCATTAAGCATTATTATAATGATAATATTATTAACTGAGGATTTAACTTTAAAGGATCATATTTACTGGTAGAAAGATAGCAGTGGATTTTTTAAAACCATGTTTTTCTATTAAAGGATTTATTTAGTCATAAAAATTGATCAATCAAAAATGATATAAACATTTTTATATAGAATGATGACTGTAGATATCAAGAGGATTGCCAACATTTTAACCTTCAGCACTACTGTTTTTTTATAATATACACTTCTATTACTCTAATAAAAATTAACATAATATTTGAAAAAGTATGGACCATGGTCTTTAACAGTTTATTAGTGTATTAGAGTCAATATTATTTGAAATAAAGAAAATAGAATGTCCTCAAAGACCTGTGTCCCTTTCTGTAAATAAATATGACTTTTCCAGGCATTAATTGAGATCTCAGCTATAATCACAAAATACAACTATAAATACCTATATCCTAGTCCTAAATTTATTTCCAATAATCATGATCAAATCTGTGTCTCCATTAAAGAAATCACTGAACCTCAATCATTTTTAGAGGCAAAAGATGCTTATAATAGTATAATAGTATGTTTTAAATAAGGTGAGTCTTTTCTGAGATATTTTTCATGTTATCTTGCTATTCTGCACAAAATATTTAGTTTCCTGAGCATTTTTGTCACACCACAAATTATGAAAGAATTAAACACTTGAAACAAAATATAGAACAGTTTAAAGTATTATTTTATTAGCTTGCCATTGAAAAAAGCAAATGTATGGTACCTGGAAGTATGAGAGAAGATTGAGATTATCTGTAAAGAAAAAAGAATGAGCTATAAAGAGGGTACTGTGCACGCCATGACAGTGTAATACCTACCTGTACAATATGGAATTTCCATCAATTCATTTCATAATTGACTGCAAAGTTTATACATTTTCAGCAATTGAAAGTACTCTCAAAATGCCACAGAGCATTTTCATGTAAGACTATTAAAGGCTTCTGAAGACCCAACCAAGCAGTGAACATATATATACCTGGGATTTTTCTCAATTATATAGAATGTACTTGGTCTTTGGAGTATGAACCACCAAGATATGTGCAAGAAATCTTCATTTTAGGAGAACTTCCACGGAAGTTTTCCATGGGGTCTTTTTCCTCAGGTTATGTAGCCAAGTCAAGCTGCCTCTCAGATTATACCAGGTTAAAGCCACCAGTAAACAAGTCGGCCCTACCCAAGGAGGGGTCAAACTAAAGAATGTTTCAAAAATCATTATTTGACTCATTCCTCCTTATCTTGTCAAGAATTGACACCAGAATCTCCAGTCATCCCTGGAGCTAAGTATGGAGATTTTTTTTTCCAAACTAGCAATAAATAATTCTACTTTATGCATAGTAGGGATTCAGTCAATACTTTTTTAAGATTTTATTAATTTTTGAGAGAGATTGAGCCAGGAAGAAGGACAGAAGGAGAGGCAAACTCCATGGGAGCCCAATGTGAGACTCAATCCCAGGACCGGAGACCTGAACCAAAGGGAGACGCTTAACTGACTGAGCCACCCAAGTGCCCTAGGTAATATTTTTTAAATGCCTGTAGCAGTGTAGAGTCCTACCAAACAGAAACCATAAGGCCCAGTAGGATGAAAACTATGCTCTGATGCAAACTATACTTAATTAAAAATATATATATATGCAAATTAAAACCGGAACCAATACATGCCCTTCTAATAATATGGGAATCTGTAGCAATAATTACCAATAAATGAGGAAGGCCAGTCTATTCATTCATTCAGCCTGTCAATTAACAAGTATTTGTTGAGGACCAGCTATTGCTCTACATGGCACTTCCCCTGCTACTTTATTAATTTTTAAAAAACATGTAAATGTGAACTTTATTGGACACTATGAGTCAATTAAAAATTCACATTATATTCAAATATCGGTTATTATGGTAAGGGGTATTATTATCATGGGGCTTACTGCATTTAAGATATTTCTAAAAGTCATAAAGAGAAGACTGACTTAATATCACAGAAGAAAAGGATTTTGCATTAACATTTTTTTTTGTTTATTTCTTTACCATAAATGCATATATTCTCTAGCATTTGATTTTGACCTGACAATATGACTCTTGGTTTTTGGCAATGAATCTGTGCATTGTCAATTTTATTTTAATTGAAGATCTGAAAAAATATCAATGGCCATAGACCCTGTGTAGACTTAATATCTCTGATCCCTAGTTCATCTTGATAATTTATTAGGTATTGTAACTCATAGAGATCAGCATAAAGGCAACACATTCAACTGTTCTCATAGGTTTTGTCTTTTGAGGGGATAATTATGCAAACCTCAGGAGGTTTTGAACAATAAAATCCTATGATTTTTGCAAGATTGTTATGGATGGAACCTGAGATGTATTTTCCAAGTATTGCAGATTTACATTAAATATTTTAAATATCTATCAAATATAAAAATATGCTTTTCTGCATTACTATTCTTCATAAAATGCTTGCTTGTATTGTTTTTAGGAAGAATATTTTGACTTCTCACTTATAGCCCTACTGCCAAATATGTATCACTTAATAGAGGAAGAAAATAAAAATACGAATTTAAACTGTCCTATGTTTTTCAGAAGACTGTACTTTTATGGCCATTTAGAGCACTGTAACTACTTGTTTTTTGCTCTCCTTGCCAAATTTTTTCCCAAGCCACAAATGTCAGTTCCTACTCATCTGCTGCTCTGTTTCTTACTGACACCCTACAGATTGCTTGAGTTGTATTCCAGCTCAAATTGGATCATTTGAGTAAAAAAGGAATTTTAAAATCT
The DNA here is from genome assembly GCF_048164855.1 of Canis lupus baileyi. Lineage (NCBI taxonomy): Eukaryota > Metazoa > Chordata > Mammalia > Carnivora > Canidae > Canis > Canis lupus. The sequence continues at coordinate 5,980,003 of NC_132852.1, read as the reverse complement.
GTTGCTTGTTTCTTTAACTTCTTTTACCTCCTTCCCATACAACTTTATACTATTGTAAATAGAAATTTCTATTTATAGATCCCAGGAAATCTTTAATTTAAAATAAGAATTGTATATGTCAAAGATTTTAAAATGCCAATCAATCATGTAGACATTTAAAGTAATGGACACAATAGTTCTATAAAAACAAAAAAAATACTTTTATTAAAATGAATTTTAATAGCATGATTTCGATTATTTTCAAGTAGTTTAAGATAAACTGTCTTTGGTAAAAGGAAATCTAAAAAAATTCTCAACACTTTAGAATACTTTAAATGATTGATGATCTTTTGCAATATTTTATGAACATCTAATTCTAACAAAAATTTAATGATTCGGGATCCCTGGGTGGCGCAGCGGTTTGGCGCCTGCCTTTGGCCCAGGGTGTGATCCTGGAGACCTGGGATCGAATCCCACGTTGGGCTCCCGGTGCATGGAGCCTGCTTCTCCCTCAGCCTGTGTCTCTGCTTCTCTCCCTCTCTCTCTCTCTCTCTCTGTGACTATCATAAATAAATAAAAATTTTTTAAAAAAGAAAATCTTAAAAAAATAAAAATTTAATGATTTGGAATCAACCACAGTCAGTCACTGACATCACTCAGTGGCATTCTAAAGTATGCAAGAATTTATTACCATTACCATATCTTCTATATATATGGTTTCCCATTTTTAGTAGCATTGTAGCTCAACGATATACAAGATCCAATATTTTCATGTTCACCCCAAGTCTTACTTTTAGGATTAAAAAACAAAAAAAAATGTATAATTCATTCATATTTAGGCCAACTTTGAAATTTTACTCTACATATATATTACTTGAAAGCTTGTCTAATAGCTAATTTCAGTCTTCACTAGCAGAAATACAATATATGTCTAGAAGTATTTAAATAATTCTCAAACATAGTAATTCTGATTCCAGGTGTCCTCAGACCATGTTTTAGGAACATCATACAAAATATTAGGTGATTAATTACAGCATGAACTATTTACCACCCATAAGAATTTTTTTTTACTGGGCACCAGGGTGGCTCAGTGGTTGAGCATATGCCTTTGGCTCAGGTCATGATCCTGGGATCCTGGGATCGAGTTCCACATCAGGCTCCCTGGATGGAGCCTGCTTCTCCCGCTGCCTGTGTCTCTGCCTCTCTCTGGGTCTCCTATGAATAATTAAAATCTTTTTTTAATGTGCTATATCACTCACACACAATTCTGGTAATTCAGTAGTAAGCATTCTAAATCATATGACTGGACTTGGTGGGTTCATCATTTTTTAGATAGAGAATAAATTCCTTAAGGATGTTAGATGTCTGGACAATCCAAAGCCCCTTTTGAAGTGTGATGCTATCCATAGTTTAGCAGCAGTTACAGAAAATGTTAACTTTTGGATTTATCTAAGAATGCATTTTTTTCTTCCTGTATGTTCTAAAGTATCTTATAAATTCTTTGTAGTATAACTGCAAAGCAGTGGTGATTCAAAACTGCAGATTGGAAGTAGCATTGCCATTAATTATAGGACAGCAGAAACAATTGAAGAAGGATGAATAGGAGTCTTTATTCAGAAAATATTTAGTGGCTGACATTGTAGTGGTATCAATATCTATAGTATGATGATAATATTAGGCAACTGAAAAGGAATGGGAAAGAAAGTTATTATATACCACTAAAGAAAAGAGTTGCATCATATTGCTTTATAAGTGCAAATTTAGTTTTACATATAAAAGAAGAAAATGGATGCTATCTTTACATATCTGAAAGGGTAATGTCTTATTCTTCATTTAGTCAGAGGTCTGCAGGAGTCCTGGGTAACTATAAGTATCTAGCATCATTTCTGTAAGATTTCATTTGAAAAATGAGGGATGTGCTTAATAATAATCCATTGGTTTAAAGAAGAAAGAGCTAACCTTTATGAACTAGATTCTCAATTTCTTGAGGTTATTGAACTATTTCTCCATATTAGCAAGCATGACTCAGAAATGTGGTTTAGAACTCTTGAATTATTTATTGAGAGTTTATTTTTTAATATTTTATTTATTTATTCATAGAGACACAGAGAGAGAGAGAGGCAGAGACACAGGCAGATGGAGAAGCAGGCTCCATGCAGGGAGCCTGATGTTGGACTCCATCCAGGTTCTCTAGGATCACGCCCTGGGCTAAAGGCAGTGCTAACCCACTGAGCCACCTGGGCTGCCCTTATTGAGAGTTTAAAAAAAGATTTTTAAAACTGCAAGAGATACATTCATAAGCACTATAATTAAATATAGAGAGAAGAAAAAAAATATGTTCAAATGACCCAAAGGAAGGCAAGATAAAAAACAAAGGGACAACAAACAGAGGACACATTTAAAAAAATGACAGAGCTGTACCATCTCAGAAGTTATATTAAATATAAGTGATACTAATATACCTCCCCCCAAAAAGAAAGACTGATAGAGTGGATTAAAAAATAAGACCCAACTTTGTCCTCTTCAAAGATTTATTTGAGCGTAAGAGGGACAGAGAAAGAGAATCTCAAGCAGACTCCCTGCTGAACATGGAGTGAAGCTGGACTCTATTGCAGGACTCTGAGATCATGACCTGAGCCAAACACAAGGGTCAGGTGCACAACTGACTGAGCCATCCAGGCGCCCCCCAACTCTGTGCTCTTTATAAGAAATTCATATCAAAGTCAAATTAAATGACATAGGTACATGGAAAGTAAAAAAAAAAAAAGGCAAACCAAGAAACAGGCTCTTAACTATAGAAAGCAAACTGATGTTATCAGAAGGGAGGTGGGGGTGGGAGATAAGTTAAGAAAATAAATAAAAACAAAACAAAAGGAAAACATACAGATGATAGTAAAGAAAATTACTAGAGACAAAGTGAGGATAAAAGGACCAATCAGGAAGATATAATGATTGAGATGTGTACATACCAAACAGTAGAGTTTCAATACAAATGAAGCTAAAAACTTTTAAGATCTACTCTCTTAGCAACTTTCCGATATGCATTACAGTATTAGTAACCTAGTTACGATGTTGTACATTATATCGCCAGAATTCATTTATCTTATTAGTAGCAGTTTATATCTTCTGATCGCCTTTACCCATTCCCTCCAAGCGCCCTTGACTTTGGGAACCAACAATTTGCTTTACATTTCTATGAAAGATTTTTTTTTGAGATTCCACATATAAGTTAGATAATATATAAGTGTCCTTTCTCAACAACCTGACTTATTTCATGTATTATAATGGCTCTCAAGTTCATCCATGTTATCATGATATATTACATTTTCTTTATCCATTTATTCACTGATGGGCACTTAGATTGTTTCCATGTCTTGGTTATTTAAATAATGCTACAGGATACATAGTGCTGTAGATATCTCCTTGACATAGTGACTTTGTGTCCTTTGGATATATACCAAGAAATGGAATTGCTGTGTCATATGGTAGTCCTATTTTTAACTTTTTGAGGAACCTCCATACTGTTTTCCATAGTGGCTGCACCAGTTCACATTCCCACCAACAGTGCATACGGGTTCCATTTCATTTATCCTTGTCAATACATTATGTCTTATATTTTTGATGTAGGTCATTCTAATAGTATGAGATCACATCTCATTGTGGTTTTGTTTTGCAGCTCTCTGATAATTAAGTGATATTGAGCACTTTTCCTGTACTTCTTAATTGTCTATGACCCTTCTTTGGAAAAAATGTTTATTCAATTCCTCTGACCATTTTTGAATCATTGTTGTTGTTGTTGTCATTGAGTTATATGAGCTCTTTCTCTCCTTAAGATAGTAACCACATATCACATACGTCATTAGTAAATATTTTCTTCCACTCCATAGGTTACTATTTCTTGTTTTTGATGGTTTCTTTTGCTGTGCGGATTTTTAGTTTGGTGTAGTTCCACTTGTTTATTTTCGGTTTTGTTGTCTTTGCTTTTAGTATCACTCTAAAAATGAATTTATTTTTGTTAATTAAGTTGTTTTCTACTACCTGTACTCTCTTGATAGTAATAGATTTCATAATACTTCCTAAATTTCAAATCAATGATTGCTATATCGAGATGTAATACAAAATCAATTATGGATGATATAACAATTAGATAAAATAGCTAGATAAAATGTTGTTGTGCTTCCCTGTGTCACGTAATTACTGTGATATGTATTAGAAAGAATAAAATACTATAATGTCAACAATAAATGTGCATGTATTTTTGAAAACCTATTGATAAATACAAAAAACTACAAACCTGCAAGAGCAGATAAAGATTGTTATGCATATGAAGGGTTTATTCTTTGAAAAACTGCTTAGTAAAGATACCACAATATAATCTGTGCATTCTCCTCCTTTATGAGACTCTTTCACACATCACATTGGAATGGATTATACTGACAACAAGGCTAAGCAATACAGTGTCTGTTTCTGTTACCACAACAACAGTAGTCTTTACATGGCATGGTTTTCATTCTGTGTTCCTGTTAATCTTTCTTTCTTTCTTTATTCATTTTTAAAGACATTGATAGAAGGCACATAATCTTTGTATACAGTAAACATTACAATTTGAATAACTATGCTGAGGTGGAATTTTACATGACAGTAGGGAATTCACATGAGAGCAATTGAAACACATCACTTTATTATACTTAGGAGTGTAACACTTAATTTTTATTTTATCACTGGATGTCAGGTACCTAGCCTGATTCTGTTTCCAAGTCTGTAATTTTGGAACTCTTTAAAATATTTTTGTTGGCTTATTTTAACAAAAACTTTATTCAAAACTGCAATGAAGTTTTATTAATATTAGAATTACCTCAAATTTTGAATATCTTAGATAATTATTGTGTTTAGTGACTTCATAAAAAGAAAATGACTGAAGTTCTTTTTGTCTGGCCATTGTAATATTTCATGAAAGTATTTTTCATGTTATAATATCTGGTATGCATATTATAGCTCTATGTACACATATATAACTATATCTCTATGTGCATATATTTTTCTGTCATTGTTTTTATTACTAAATGTGTTAAACTTAAAATGAAAATTAAAATAGGGATCCCTGGGTGGCGCAGCGGTTTAGCGCCTGTCTTTGGCCCAGGGTGCGATCCTGGAGACCCGGGATCAAATCCCACATCGAGCTCCCGGTGCATGGAGCCTGCTTCTCCCTCTGCCTGTGTCTCTGCCTCTCTCTCTCTCTCTCTCTCTCTGTGACTATCATAAATAAATAAAAATTAAAAAAAATAAAGTATTAAAAAAAGAAAATTAAAATATAACTCTTTTAGCTTTGTATTTATTGCATTTTAATTATATCTCATGTGTCAGGGAGATGGTACTATTGCTGCTTCTTTTAATGTATGAAAAATATGACCAGAAAAATATTTGAGAAACACATGAGAAAGAGTCGGTAGTACTTTTCATATTTCATAATGAAAAAAGAAATATTTCTTTCTTTAATTCCGTATCATCAGGCAGGATTACTGTCTTGATTTTTATCAAGTTTTATGAAAGTTCACAGGTGTGAAAGTCATACTCTTCTATAATTTAATCTATCATGGTTCCCAGACAAGCTGAAAATGAGAAGAGTAGTTGTAAGTTAAATTTAGACGACTAATTTTTTTTGTAAATTTAAGTTAGAAATTTAATTGATAAGAATGATAGTGAGGTATTTTAGAAGACCTACATTGTGGAAGTGTAAGATACAGATAAAACGAAACATATATGTGAAGACTAATGTCAGGAATGATAAAACAAGAAAGCATAGGAAGTAAGAGAGAAAGTTTGGAGAAGATCAAAACAAAGTTAAAATTGTAATACTTAGACCCTGATATATAGTCTTAACAGGAGTCTAATTTAATGCTGAGTGATTCTGAACTATTGAATTAAACTGAGATAAAATTCTTTAAACCACATCATTCACCTTCTGAATATAATACAGTGAATTAGTGTCGCCTTATACATTATTCTTTGCTCATCTCAGCCAACAGTAAAATTCTTCACCAGCACTGCTTCAATATACCTTTTACAAATATCTCTGCAACTCAAAAAAAAAAATATCTCTGCAACTCTTTCATATTCCTTTGCCTAGCCTTGGCACTAATACTTCTGATAAACTTCATTTCTGCCCTATTGTAATAACAGTAGGTGTAGAGCTTATTTTAATGTCAGTTTTGGGAAAGATATGCATAAAGCATAAATTTTTCTTATACTCACATTGAATTTCAAGCCTTAAAAAAAATCTTGCTTGTCCTATGAATGAAAATGTTGAATAGAAAAAGTAGTTTTTTTCTTTCCATTTATTTCAATTCTAAACAATTAATTGGTTATTTTAGTAAAACTATAATTTTTTCCATTACCCAATTAACTTTTCCCTCTATTCATGCAATAAAAAAAAAGTCAACACATTCACAATTCATTTTTGATATTCCCAAACAGAGCCAACATCCTTAGAGTAAGATCATAGTTTCCAGGATGTCTACCTACTTACAAGAGTATAAGAAAGACATTCACACAAACGACTAAAGCCAAATTTTCTTATGGTTTCTTTTCCTTTTATTAGGGGATAAAAAGTTCAACATCAGAAAAACATCCTATTTCCTGAAGGTGCTCAATTCCATCAATAGGAGTTAAGAGAAGACCTATGACATATGTGCAACTTGCCCCTTCCTAACAGAGTAGAATAACCCCCTTCATCCTTGCTAGACATACATATCCCAACTAGGACATTGAGCATCAGCATCACAGATCAAAAAAGCAACAATGTGATTGAAATAAGAACCTACCTTCCCCAGCCCACATGTTTCTTTAAACAGAGATTAAGAGAAATCTTAGATACCCATTCTTCTCTCCATCCTTTCACCCTGTTTCTCCATAATTCTATGCAACAAGCCCACCAGGATGATTGGGAATTAAATTTCTTCCATATCAGTGACAATAGGAATCACAGGTCAATCTTAACTCCAAGACTCTAAGTTTTATACGTTTTTCGGGTTTCTATCAGTTTCTCTTCCCTATTACTCCCCCACACTCTTGAAGACTCTTCAGTGTTCCCTTATAATTGGAAGTTGCCCAGATCCTCAATGTCTTCTTTGAACATTCTTCTCAACATTTTGCTCTGTTGTGAATTTGGCCTTCCCCGAAAGTTAGTGTTTTCCTTGAAGTTCACTCAAGTGGTGGCTCATTGTTGTTTGTTTCTTTTCTGAATCAGAGAACACTAGTAGGATAAATGCTAAAAATGACACCTGGGCACATAATTTTCAAACTACCCGGAAAATAAAGCAAAAGATAAACTCCTGAAAGAAACCAGAAGTTGAGGAAAAACACTTTACCGATAGAAAAACAGCACTTAGAATTGCATCCTACTTCTAAGAAACTATGCAAGCAAGAAAAAAGTGAACTACATATTTAAAACATTGAGAGAAAAATAACATCAACATAGAATTTTTTACCCTACAAAATTATGCTTCAAAAGTGAAGGAGAAATAAAGGCTATTTTAGACAAATAAAATTGAGGGAATTAGTTGCCAGTAGATGTGCACAAAACTTTGAGAGTTTCTTTAGAGTGAATAGAAATGATACACATTGGAAACTAATTTCCACATAAAGAGAGAGCATTAACGAAGTAAGGGAAGGCAAAATTTAAACTGTTCCTATTGTTAATTGATCTAACCGAGAACAATTTGTTCAAAATGATACCAACAATGAATTTGATTATACATACTTATATATATATATGTATATATATATATACACATATATATATATATATAATGAATATATACATGCTTGTGGATGCCCATATACAAGTAAATTGAAAGACACAAGACAAGAGAAAACAGGAGGGGACTAGGATTGTGGTGTTATTATAAAGTACTCACAGTATCTGTTAAATGACATACCGTTGTTTGAAAGTGGTCATGGATTAGTTGTAAATGTATATTGCAAACTACAGGGCAACTAGGAGAAAAAATATTAAAAACAAACAAATCAAGTATTGATATGCTATAAAAAAAGGAGAAAAATGTAACTGTAACTGTCCAGTTAAAACCACAAAACACAGAAAAAGAGTGGAAGACAAAAATAAGAACAGGGCAAAAATAATAACACTAAAAAACAATAACAGAAACAAATGTGTATATATAGAGAGATAGATATATGCTTGATCCTCCTTTAATTTTGAATGCAGCCACTTTTTTTCCCTTCCTCTCTTATGATCTCACAGGATGAAAATTCCCTTAACTGACTTGATGGCTTTTCAGTTTCCAATGGAGTAGAAAAATATTTGCCACTCTGCAGAATAATTGCTATTTAGAGAGATGCACAGTGAAACTTTATGGACAGAGAAAGGTGTAAAGGTTCAGAGGTGTTTTTTAAAAAGAAGCAACATTTAGACTGACATTTAAGGTTGTGAAAGAATCTAATAAACTGGTTGGTGAGTTCAGGCCATCTAAGAATAACAAGATTGAGGATATTATATTTATCAGCATTCTTTAGAGTGGGGAGCCACTCATTTAAAAAAAGCAGCAATTTGTTCAGTACTTGGCCTACACTCAGTATATACTGCTGGAACCCAGACTTTAGAGAAATTTGTTGAAATTCTCTGTACAACAAAAAGGATAAATTTGATCCATTCAGTAAGAAAGGATGAAAAGCTGAGGACTGTTTGAAGGAGGGCAGAGGAGATCCAAAAAATGCAAGAAAAGAAAAGATAGAAAACCAAGAGCATCATGGATGAAAAAGTTTCTTGAGGAAAGAATATTTTTGCTATGTGATGCCTGAGATACATACACTCTTCTTCAACTTTATCAAATTTTAGTAAAGTACATATTGCTTACCAGTGCTTCTTATTGTAGGAAAATTTTAAGATGGATTGAACTCAGAGAGAGGAAGAGCTTATATTCACATCTTTGCGAATGCATGGCATGTCAGGTGAAAAGCTGGAGGAAAAATATTTCAGTTGGTATCAGGGTTAACTGAGATCTGTCATTTTAGAAATTACTCTTTTTTTAAAAATTGAGCTTTATTTATGAAAATAAAAATTGTAACTTAACAGATGCCTTATGAATTAAATTAGCTAATTCTGTAGGATATTTCTCGCCTTATAAATTTCTTTTTTCATATACTATAGACCTAATGCTTTGTGGAACCTGCTTTGGGAAAAGATGGCTTCACTACCAAAAATGAACGTCAACAAAAAGAAAAATATCTGAATACAAATGAAATCTGTAACTATTTATGGAAAATATTTTCTATTAACCAACCAAGTAGAAATAGCTAGAACAAAAGGAAAGATTTTATTTACAGTGTTTTCATTCCTTAAAATAAGGGCCCGTGAATGGCTTTTTGTCCTTTCCTTTTTTAAGTCAGTATTATTAGTCAGAATAGGCTGGGTTAATGCAATAATAAATAAACCCTGAAGACCTTAGTGCTTAAGCCAAGAACAACTTTGTGTGTATGTATTTCATACTTTGATGATTTGAGAAAAAAATATGTAATGTTATAGATAAGTAGGGAGATAGATGACAGTTGAGTGACTCTCCTTTTTTTTCTAATTTTTTTTTATTTATGATAGTCACAGAGAGAGAGAGAGAGGCAGAGACACAGGCAGAGGGAAAAGCAGGCTCCATGCACCGGGAGCCCAATGTGGGATTTGATCCCGGGTCTCCAGGATTGCGCCCTGGGCCAAAGGCAGGCGCCAAACCGCTGCGCCACCCAGGGATCCCCGAGTGACTCTCCTTTATAGCATGATACTCTTTAAAATTTGGGCTGTTTGGATGTTCTAATTCTATCATCTATTAACTACTCAGATGAGAGAATTTGGAAAAAATAGTTATAAACAATCAAACTATCTATGATACGGGAGAGCTTGGCTCTTATCTCACAGAGTCAAAGAATGAATTTTGCAGACAAAGGAGAGTGAGTAAAGGAATAAAAGTTTAGTAAACACAGAGAAAGTTCTCAGAAGTGAGAGATGTCCCTACTGGGTTGCCACTGCGGGCTTGTAGGGTTGGTCTTTTACTGGAAGCCAACCAGGGAACTTAAATCTTTTAACATTGTCTACTGATATCACCACTGAGTAAGGACTAGTGATAACGTCTTTGATGCCTTACTTCTTCTTTGGGGTCTGGTTATCCTTTGTTGGTCACAGATGACTGTCATAAAAAGATACCCTCCTCACCCACACCTAGGGCAGGGTGGTCTGGCTTGTTCCTTTATCTCTGGTTTCCTTATACCTCAGCATTTTGGGGATTTTTGTGAGCCTACTTCCATGGCCCCCTACCTAGCCCTGCCTAGCCCCATTTGTCCTTAACTCATATAGTTGCCTTGGCTCAAAAGTAGCAAATAGGTTGGCTAAATGTCCACTGTCAAGAGTAATTAAGGGACCTCATTTAAACACAGGAACAAGGAAATGTAAACAGGTTTTTTTGGTAAGACTAACACTCTTCTGCCAATGTATTTTTTTTCCTATAAGTTTGGGGAAAGAAATCTACTTTTGGTTACATTTTAGGTGGTTATGAAATAATCATTTTATTACTAGTTTGAACATTGAAAAATACTGCCTCTTACCATACTTTAGCACTAAATTTTATTGATCAGATTTTCATATTTATGAATAATTCACTATATGAGATAAAGGAATTGTAAAGGAAGAGTCATGAGTGAAGGAAACTGTCACCTACCTGACATGTAAAAATGGAAAATGTGGCATATTGAAATTATGACTAATAATAGGAAAAATCACATTTCTTAGAATATTGGTAAGGTTGCAAATACACACACATAGGAGCATTTCATCATTATAATAAGATATAATGAAAGTTTGAAACTAATTTGAGATTGATCATTGCTACATCTTATTTGTATAATTGAAATTTAAATCAGTAAGTATTTTTTGAGCATTTATGTTGTTCGAAGCACTGTACTAAACACTGGGAATTAAAAATATCAAACTGCTGACATATTCTCCAAATACAGAAATTTACATTCTACTGAGGGACACAAATAAATATGGTCTCTACAAAAAAAAAAAAAACAAAACAAAAGCAGATAAATGATTGTCCTATTAAATGTGTGGCTTTCAATGGGAAATTTGGAGGTAGAGATTATTTCTGACCCAAGGTGTTGAGAATTTTCCTGGGAAGAGGTTCTCATTGAGTAAAGGTCAGATCATGGTTAAGCAAACAAGGACATGAAGATATTATCTGTAAGAATATCCATGGACAAATACACAAGAAAAGGACTTTTCAGGAGATGTTCTGGGGGAAGAAATGCTTTATTTGGCTGCAGCACATAATAGGATAGAATAATAATATTAGCAATATGTATTATTAGTGGTAGATAATCCATTTACTACTTGCTTTGTGATAGATACGATTAACACTTTACATATATTAATTCTTATACAATTGTGTAAAGTAGGTTATATTATTATTCTCATTTTCAGAGGACAAGTGAGATTAAGTAACTTTATAAGTGTATACATCTAGTGAGTTATAGACCTGAAATTCAAAGCCAGATCTGGCTGGTGAGTCAAAAAAAATGTAAAAGTGAATTTAGTATTGGATAAAGTGCTTTGATTATTGGGCAAGATACTTTTAACTTCATTGAGCACATGTTGGTCTGTATTTGAGTCAGATGGTGAGATCTGCTTTCTATTAGAACAAAATTAAGAGCAGCCTATAAAGTACATTGAAATAGGAAAAAACAAAATGGTTAGTAACAGCTTCTGGGCCTGAATTTTTGTTGGTGTGATTTAGGAAAGTGCTAATGAAGTGAAAAACATAATTTTGTGAAACAGACTAAAAAATGACTTGTGGGGGAGAAAATACTGCTATTTAGAAGAAAATAAATGAAATAAAGCATGTATCAAACACAGATCAGAGTGGAAATTGTAGTAATTTTACTTATTAAGTGATAATTAAGAAGTGAGAATTTGAGGCACACGGATGGCTCAGTCAGGCATCTGACTCTTGGTTTCAGCTCAGGTTATGATATTAGAGTCATGAGATTAGGCCTCACGTTGGGCTGTACACTGAGTGAGGTGTGAGATTCTCTCTCTCTCTTCCTCTGGACTTCTTGCTTGTGCTCTCTCTCTCAAATAAATAAATAGATTTATTTTAGAAAGAGAGAGAGAGAGCATGAGTAGGAGGAGGGGCAGAAGAAGCAGACTCTGTACTGAGCAAGGAGCCTGGCATGGGCTGGATCCCAGGACCCTGGGATCATGACCTGAGCTGAAGGCAGACACTTAACTGAGCTACCCTGGTGCCCCATAAATAAATAATTCCTTTAAAATTTATAATTAATTTATATAGGTATGTAGTACATATCCAAGAAAGGAAGGAAGCCTAAAAGGATAGGTCTGTTACTGTGAGCCACTGAAATTCAAAGGCAGTTCATGACCATAGCAAAACTTAGTAGAAAATTATGATGATGAAATGAATTATGAATTTCCACAACTATGAGATAAGAGAGATTGCTTTCTAGAATAATCAGTCTACGGAACTAAACAGTAGTGCAGAAGGTTTCCATTTCACTAGAGCAGGGCCAACACTTGACACCAACGAGCTTCCCAATTTGTCCCAAACTAACAGGAGGAGAATAATACTTAATTATTGTTTTATTGTTAATGTTCCTGATGACCAATGATGTTGAGTATCTCATCACACATTTACTACATTTAATTTTTTTTCTCTGTAAATTATATCATTTTAGGTAGGGAAGCAGTATTATTATTTTTTTTCAAATGGTTTGACAGTTTTTCCCTCTTTTACTAGACTATCTTTTCTCTCTTTCTTTATGGTACCTAATTCCATAGTTGATTCTATCTCTGAATTTTCCCATTTTGCAGATGGGTCAGATTGTCTGTTCTTGTGAAAATTCCACACTATTTTTATTTTTATTACTATGACTATAATAATGTCTTCATAACACCCAGGGAAAGACTTTCCCCCATTCTTTGTTTTTACAGCCTGATTCACCTTCAAGATCTTTAGTATAAGATATCCTATAACATACACATGTTTATAAATGTTATAAATACATAAATTTATAAATACATAAATATTATAAGGTTCAGCAATTTGCCTAAGAAGGTTTCTGGATTTTTATTAATATTGAATTTGTTTTGTAGCTTGGAATCTTGACCTTGTATAATATTATCTGAATGCCACGAAGCATAAATGACAAGCATCTTTGCTGCAGCCACTTTCTCCAGACTTTCCAGCTATTTAGTTCCTCTTTTGGTTTGCTGTTAATCATTAATAATATCTTAGCTCTTGTTCCTTTTACTAGTTGACCATTAGAAAAAAATGCTTTTATAGGTTGATCGTTTTATTTACAATATTGGGAATTTTTCTTATAGCTATTGTTTTGGCTTATTTTTTCTGTTGTCTCCCACCCGTCCATCCCCCAAACTCCAGGCTAAGGACAATGTCCTTTAACTATCGATGCTTTCATTTTGGGATAATGACAATAATCCCTCCCTTCAAATCCACTTACCTCTATTGCACAAGTGGCTAGGTGTCATGCTAGATATCAGGAATTGTATCTCTAAGTAAGAAAAGGAGAATAGGCATTTGATGACAAGAATATTGGTATTGTCCACTTGAAATAATTTTGCTTTTTTATTTTTCTAATTTACTTTTTAATCACCTAGCAAAGACATTTCTTAATAAATTCTTTTTGAGAGATTTATATCTTGAATAAAGAGTTGGTTCCAAAAGTCCCTGCAATATTATTAATTTTTTGCTATATTGAAGGAAGAATCTAGAGCTAAGTGTTTATTTGAAAATTTAAGTTTTAGTGTTTAATCGAACAATAATAGAATTGCTAAAAATTAATGCTGCTTTTCATGCACATTGTCTATTAAACTGTAATTTCTAACAGGTAAAATATAGTGATCTTTTAGCCCATAATGCTATTAGGCATTGAAAACAATAATTATTTGCCAAAACATAGTATAGTGGAGGGTCTCCATGAATTCATATTTGTAGATTTGGTATTAAAGATTAAAGTAATGCAGAATGTTAAAAAAAATGTGTGATTAGAAAACATCAAATGAAGCCAATGTGTGACTGCAAAGCTATTTTGCCAATCCTGTGTACTCTCAGTCATTTAGCAAATGATGATGGTACATTTTATATAACATTTATGAATGCCTGCAGGCAACATTAAGACAATTCTTCAATTAGCTTAACGGACATATTCTAGAGGAAACAAAAAACTGTTAGTTATTTTTCATATGATTTAGCAGGAGTAAAAGCCACAGCAGAATTGGGAAAAGAAAACATTGATGGCAAGCTACAGATGTTATTTCAAGGACAATATTGGAATGGTTATTTCAAAGGGTATCATCCTGTTAAGAGCTGAACTCTGAGTTCTTCTACTTCCCTAAGATCACTTTGAAATGGAAATGATAAGAACCTTTAATGTCTTGCCCAAATAGGAAGGTGCGCAGAAATCAGAGCTATGCTTGGCAAGAGATAAGAGGCATTACAAATAAAGCTGGGATGAGCAAGTATAACATGCATAGTCCCAACAGAATAATCAGAAGATAGAATGGCCCAAGACTGCAAGTGGAGATATAGGAGTAGTTAGAGATACCTTCTTTATGTGTTATCTTCTAATAGTGACTATATAAATATTTATTCTGTGAGTAGGGAATATTGTGGCAAACCTGGATCAAAATTGATATGCACGTTCTTATTTCCCTCTAGAAATATCCCCAAAGATTTTCTACATGATGTTGTTTCCTCTATTAAAGCTGAAGTAGAAATTATTTTAATCTCATACAGCCTTGGTTATATCATGTATTAACCTATCTGTGTAGGAAAAAAAAATGTAAGATGAAACTGTGGAAGGCTACATTCAGATTTTATGTTAACCGTAAGTGCCAGAAATAAAGAACACAATATACTTAAAGTTGCACTCAGGAAAATTTCATAGATATGGCTAATAGAGTTACGGCACTGAGTGTATCATCCTGAACTCATTCTGTACAAACACTGAACTCCAGAAGAACTTGACCTATTTTTTTTCTGTTTACCAGAGAGCTTGTACAGGGAACTTCCTAGAGTATCGATACTTATTATCTTTCTTTTATTGTTATCTAGAGGGAGCACTTTTTTAAAAAGTAAATGGAGTCGCCCCTGTGTATCAATAAGGAAACTTATAGCTCAGCATTGGACAGCTGAGACCAGCAGGGTGCTCCTGCTGAATACAGATTCATCGATTTTTCTCTTTCTCAGAAAGTTACTACTCCATTTACTCTGTCAAAACCCTTGCTTCCAGGCGATGTAGGAACATGCTGGATGTGAAGTAAAATCACACTGCTATATAGGTGTCTGTGATTGTTGCTTATTTAGACAAGTTTCAGAAGGCAAATAATCTAGTGTTCACTTACATTATAGAAATAAATAAACCAAAAACCCCTTATAGATAAATTAATTCATCTAAGTTTATAAGAATACTATGTAACCCATAATAACTGTCTTCTATGTGTAAGTTTTTCCTTTCCAACATATAAATACATATTTAGTAATGACTATTTCTTCTGAAATACAATCTTTTAAAAAAATTCCTACTGAGAGAATAAGTGATTTTTAACACCTGCCATCTAACAACATTTTTAGAATAATTTTTAACACTATTTTACCTTACTAAACCAGCTTATTTAAATTAAGATCTTAGTTTGAAAACTGGAGCTTAGTTTATCACTCAAAATTCTGTTTGATTATTTTTTAAATCTACATTTTCCATTTTATAAGAATATAAGCTTGAATGTGAATAAGTAAATGCTTATAATAAACTTATATAACTTAAATTTTAGAAAAGAGGTATGTCTATTGCATAACTGTAAATCAACATTTCTTTGCTTTTAAGTCATTGCAATAATTCTAACTGAACTTTAGGGTACATCATCAAAGATATATTTTTAAAACTCCAGCTATAATTTTTTCCCTTATATGAAAAATATCTTCAAGTAATCATGTTTTAAAATTTTGAACAAAAATTTTGAAATCTGGGATCCCTGGGTGGCGCAGCAGTTTGGCGCCTGCCTTTGGCCCAGGGCACGATCCTGGAGACCCGGGATCGAATCCCACGTCGGGCTCCCGGTGCATGGAGCCTGCTTCTCCCTCTGCCTATGTCTCTGCCTCTCTTTCTCTCTCTCTCTCTTTCTCTCTCTCTCTGTGACTATCATAAATAAATAAAAATTAAAAAAATTTTTTGAAATCTTACTGATTATCAGATATAAGCCTGAGAGTATTATTTTTTCTGAGAGTATAAAATTAAGAACACTAGAGTAACTGATAATCTATGCACTTTAGGGAATGTGAAGCAAAGCTTTCAGAGAGATCCCAGATAAATATATCAATAAATTCATTACAAATACTGCCAGATATTTTTCTTTGTTTTTATTTTTGTTTTTAATAGCACAGACAACTTTTTCTCCTAACTTTACTGATTATTGTGACAAATAGCCTTCTTTGCCATGATCTTGCCAACCTCAACCAAGGTTTATACTGCCACCTAAATTTAGAAATGACATCTTTTATTTTTCTCTCTGTGGCAAAGCTCTGTTAGTCTGAAATTTCATCAAAGGTATAAAGTAGCATGTCATCTTTGACAACGACTGGGTACAGCAGGGATATTGAATTAAGGCATCATAAAATGTTTAGGGAGGCATGATAAAGTTGTTAGGTAGTTGTTCTATTGGCATAACAGAAACTCTCATAAATTACAGAGTTGTGATATAGATAAGGAAAATATAATGCAAATGGTTAATTAGATAAGGACCATTAAAATTGTAAAAAGAGCCTGTTACAGCTATATTTATATTTATACTCCATATCCATTATCTTTTTAACATAATTGGTAATGAAATATTGAAACTACATTCCTCACATCACTGGATTTCAGTACTCTTACCTAATAGGTCATAATATAAATGAAATAAATAAGTGAAATGAATATTACTCTTAAAGTGTGTGTGTGTATACACTCTACATTTGACTGTAACAATCAATATTTTCAAGCCTTCAAATATATAGCAACTCTACTCATTTTATCTGGACTTTGATTTCTCTCTAAAAATTTGTACACGAAGTTTTTAAGGATTAAATTAAATCTTTCTAGCCATTTAAATATAGTGTGCTTAAAGAAAAAAAAATGAAGACAGTGTGGTGAGTTATTACTACAAGAAAGACTTTGAGGACCTAGAAAGTATAGTCTTCTTCCAAGTCAGACTTTTAAGAAACTTTTATTAGTGTTCATTCTGAGGAAGTGACAATTTATCTTGATTGTCATTTTCTATTCATAAGGGGGGAGGCAGTTTGGTTAACATGCATATGGATGAATGGTTATAAGAACAAATTGAGTCACATTTTCCTTAGACACTTTTGTAAGTTATTTTGTACTATGAGGTCAGTAGTATCATAGTTTCTCAGGGATATGATCTTGACAGAAAAAAAGCAACTGTTCAGTTTCATTAAAAACACAAGAAAGTAACGATATACTTAGAAAGCATCATTGAAATACTCCATTTATTTCTCTCTAATGCAATTCAGGTGTTCTTCTGCATGTTCTAGGACAGTGCTTCTCAAACGGTAATGTGAAAACAAATCACCTGGGTATCTTATTAAAATGCAGATCTTATTCAGTACAGCTGGGTTAGATCCCAAGGCTGGATGTCTAGCAAATTCTGAGGTAATATTAATTCTGTTGTTTCCTCGAAATACGTTTTTTTTTATGACAGTCAGACACAAACACAGAGAGAGAGAGAGAGAGGCAGAGACACAGGCAGAGGGAGAAGCAGGCAGAGGGAGAAGCAGGCTCCATGCACCGGGAGCCCGATATGGGATTCGATCCCGGGTCTCCAGGATTGCGCCCTGGGCCAAAGGCAGGCGCCAAACCGCTGCACCACCCAGGGATCCCCGAAATACGTTTTGGTAGCTTCTAGGTAATGCTGTTCCTTCTGGGTTTTTAAACCACATAAAATATATGACATTCGTATATTTTTATATGAAAGGTAAAATTTAACACCCCTCACATTTACACTTTATCATAATCTAGATTATAAGAGACTGGTTTTATGCTCTTAATTTTATGTTCAAAAAGGCTTATAGTTAATACCCCCATTTGATTAAAAATATTAACCAAATTAGATCCTAAGACTTCAGATATTTTGATCAATTTTTCTCTATTAGCAATCTTCCACATTTACCATTAGTTCGACATAAAATGGACTCTAATAAAGCATTCATAACTCACTGACAGAGTGCCACTTAAAAGAAAACTGATGGATTTTATACAGATTTTAAAAAGAGGAGAAATAAAATAAATTTCTTTCTGGGATGTTTTGGAAAACCCAAATACTTGTGCTTGTTATCTTTCCAGGCTTAATTCATTAAGTATCCTTAATGAATAGATAGATTCATATCTATCTATGATATGAATAGATATCTATTCTATCAGATATAGATAGAATATATAGATTTCTGTGACTTTACCTAGTTTAGCACCCAAATCTATAAAGCATCTGTGTTGTGAACGGTAACAAAAACTGTGATGAGTTCCATGTGTCTTTATACGTCTTTGTGTGTGTGTAAATTGTGAACGAGATTAAGACAGGGAGATGAGACAAACAGAAAAGAGAGAAGGAAGAAAGAAAACATCAGAAAAGTGCAATTCTAAATTAACTGAAGCAGCTGAAGTCTGGGATTTATATTTGCTCCATCTTGTTCTTCGAGACCACAAACCACTGTGCTTCTGCTGCCTGCATTTTCTAACTGGGTAGAGAATCACCTGATTCACCGCCTTTTTGCCTTTGCTTTAATGACATGGAAGATCCATATAATAGTGGAATTTTATTTCTTACCTGAAAGTCAAGAAGTGCTGAAAAGATATCCCTGGTGGTGTCTTCATCAGATTTGTAAGATTCCACCCAAATCATGTTGTTAGTCTATTACAGTTTGTGTGCGTGTGTGTATGCTGGTTGAAAGATTTCCATCAGTGTTTCTGTTTAGATACAATAAAACCTTTAAAATTGATTACTAATAGTATTTGTAAGATTTTTTCCTGATATTGCACCCCAAATAAACAGTGACACAAAGCAGGACATACTACTACATGCTTTATTAATCCTGAGAAAATATGCATTACCTGATTCATTCCTGCAGTGCATTATTTCATTTGGCAAAAAGTCAACAGAAGAGAACAATCCTCCAGACTGGCTTGATTTACAATGATGTGGGGTGATTGGTTGAAAGATATTTGAACTGGTTGCACCTCCAAAATGCACCAAACCTGAGGCGCTATTTCCTGGGTTGGTTCCCAGATCATAACTATCTAGTAAACAAAATTATATCTAGGGTGTTCTCAATATCTTCTCCACTGTAATCATTTATAGAAAATCTCTTTGTAATACTTTTTTATCAACAATTCTTGTATATAAATGTGTTCCACTTAGGATCTAGTTTCATAACTTCCTTTTTCACAATAGGAATGAAGAAGGGGGGCTAAGCTCTTGTGTTGTCTTCACAAAACCGTCCATTGGGTCTTGTATTGCTATTATCTAGAAAGGAGGGATTCACAGCATTCTCCTTACTCCTGAAAATTTTCCTCCTCCCTATTGATATGAGAGAGCCTGGTTCTTGTCTCATGGAATCGAAGCATGAATCTCAGAGGTGACAGAGAGTGGGCAAAGCGGTAGTTTATTAAGCAGAGAACAGAGAGCTCTCAGGAGTGAGAGGGGTCCTGACAGGGTTGCCCCTGAGGGCTTTTACGGTCTGTCTTTTATAGGAAACTGATCAGGGAACTTGGTGAATTTCTTGTCAATATCAAGGTGGATATTTAGAACAAACATGGTGGACTGGTAACCATCATAATAACTGACAAGATGTTCTTATAAATATCATGAGCCCAAACAAGGTGTTCCCTGCTTTCTGGTGACTATCTGTTACATAATATTCCTCTACACCAGGGATTTCTGTGAGCCTAGTCAGGTAGCCCATGGCCTT
Organism: Canis lupus baileyi; assembly: GCF_048164855.1. NCBI lineage: Eukaryota > Metazoa > Chordata > Mammalia > Carnivora > Canidae > Canis > Canis lupus. The sequence goes on along the minus strand of NC_132852.1, from coordinate 5,959,970 downwards.
GAGATTCTTGTGCATCTTGGTTTGAGCAGGGACTATTGATAACCCCTTAATGACATATTTCTTCGTGGCTTGGTTTCTGTGATTACTTAATAGCCACTCAAGGGAGGTACTCCCTCACATTTTGGAGCTAGGGAGCCAGGTTTATTTTTTCTGTTTTTACTGTCTTATCTCTGTTTTCTTGGGATGGGTAGGAGTCTAACTCTGGGACCTTTCTTATCTTTCCCTGCCTAGTCCTGTCTGCCCCTAACTCCTTCCTACATCACTATCAAATTATCCCACTACTCAAACTTTCAGAAAAATTATCTCAAGAGACCAGAACTCATCTTCCCATGCCTTTTTTGCCTATTTGTATCAATAACAACAACAACAAAAATCCCCAAATCCTAGGCTTTCTTGAAAATCTCAGCTTCTCATGCTCTTATGGATACCATCCTGACATAGCACTAGCACAAACCTATATTCTCTCTCTCTCTCCAAATATGGAAAATTTTTCTCTACACTTTCTGGAACCCACATCTCGTCAATTTATTATGATGACTCCTTCCATATTCTTGTCCCACATGAAACCTGAATCTTTTCTATGACTGTTAGGCTCTGACCCTTCCTTTCAAATTCTCTGCAAATCACTGGGAATGGTGATGAATAGGTGTATTCTTTACTCTTCATTACAACTTATGTACCATAGTCTCTCTCTCCAACTAAAACCCCCAGATTTCAAGCCCATGTCACCAGATGATATTGCCTACTTTGACATTCAGATCAGAAATTCATAGGTCCTGGTGCCATGTCCATTATAATATGCCTTGAATATATTAGCTTGAGGTTATCACTTTCCTTTTACACTATACCTGTCTTGAAAATTCTGGTTTTCCAATTGTTAAAAAAATATTATTAAAGAGAGGAAAATGTCTTGTATGTATCTAGAAAACAAAACTCTCCATCAAGTCAATAAAATTAAAAAAATAATTTAAACAGAAGGAATCAAAGTGGTAAAAAATATGTAAATATTAGTTCTCACCTTACTAATCATGGGAATGCAAGAAGCTGTGAAGACTACATATCCCCAAAATAGGCAAACTTTTTTGACAAAAAAATAGACAAAAACTAGTATGTCAGGTAATATCAATGATGGTGAGAATACCAAGAAAAGAGAACTCTAATATCCTGCTGGTGGCAATGTGTTTCAAAAGCATTTATAAAATATAAATTTCAATAATAAAAATATAAATTTTCAATAAAAGTGAATATACATATGACGTATGGCTCATAGATTATATTTCTTGGTATTTAACCTGTAGAAGTGTGTATGAACATTGTAATTGTGATAACCAGGAAATAAGTAAATGTTCATCAGCATGTAATTGAGGCATATTTAGATAGTGGGCTCTCATATATTAATGAATATTATGATTTTCTACATTCAAGAATCTAAGTATATTTTTAAAATTGTAAAGTGCGAGTAGAGGGGCAAGATGTCGGAAGAGTAGGATCCCCAAATCACCTGTCTCCACCAAATTACCTAGATAACCTTCAAATCATCCTGAAAATCTACGAATTCGGCCTGAGATTTAAAGAGAGACCAGCTGGAATGATACAGTGAGAAGAGTTCGTGCTTCTATCAAGGTAGGAAGACGGGGGAAAAGAAATAAAGAAACAAAAGGCCTCCAAGGGGGAGGGGCCCCGCGAGGAGCCGGGCTGAGGCCGGGGCGAGTGTCCCCAGGACAGGAGAGCCCCGTCCCGGAGGAGCAGGAGCTGCACCGACCTTCCCGGGCGGAAAGGGCCTCGCAGGGAGTTGGAGCAGGACCCAGGAGGGCGGGGATGCCCTCGGGCTCCCGGGGACACTAACAGACACCTGCGCCCCCGGAGAGTGCGCCGAGCTCCCTAAGGGCTGCAGCGCGCACGGGGGGGACCCGGAGCAGCTCGGGGGGCTCGGGGGCGGCTCCGTTGAGGGGGCTGCGGGGCGGGAGCGCGAATCCAACAGCGCAGACCGGGAGCACAGGGCGCCGGGACACAGCCCAGGATCCGACCTCCCCCCGGGACAGGCAGAGCCCGGGAGGGCCCAGGACAGCAAGGACACTCCTGCCCCGAGCTGAGCAGATCAGCGCCCCGCCCCGGAGCCTCCAGGCCCTGCAGACCGAGAGCTTCGTAGTTATTGCAGGAGCTGACTCCAGGGCTCCATACCGGCCGCTGCCACTGGGGTTGTTGCTCCTGGGGCCTCACGGGGTAAACAACCCCCACTGAGCCCTGCACCAGGCAGGGGGCAGAGCAGCTCCCCCAACTGCTAACACCTGAGAATCAGCACAACAGGCCCCTCCCCCAGAACACCAGCTAGACAGACAAGTTCCAGGGGAAGTCAAGGGACTCAAAGTAGAATCAGAAGATACTCCCCCGTGGTTTTGTTTTTGTTTTTGTTTTTTTTTTTTTTGTTTCGTTTTATTTTGCTTTTTGATTTCTGTTTGCTTCCCCCACCTTTTTTTTCCCTTTATTCCTTTTTCTTTCTCTTTTTTTCTTTTTTCTTCCTTTTTTCTTTTTTCTTTTTCTCTTTTCTTTCCTTCTTTCTCTCCTCTCTTTTTCTCCTTTTCCCAATACAACTTGTTTTTGGCCACTCTGCACTGAGCAAAATGACTAGAAGGAAAAACTCACCTCAAAAGAAAGAGAAAGAGTCCTCTCTCCCACAGAGTTACAAAATCTGGATTACAATTCAATGTCAGAAAGCCAATGGTCAGAGAGCTGGAGAAAAGACAGCAAATAGATCCTACACCCAGCAGAAGAAGAGGGTTAAAAACGATGTGAGCAGAACTCAATGAAATAGACACCAGAAGAACTGTGCGACTGATCAACGAAACCAGGAGTTGGTTCTTTGAAAGAATTAATAAGATGAAACATTAGCCAGCCTTATTAAAAAGGAGAGAAAAGACTCAAATCAATAAAATCATGAATGACAAAGGGGAGATCACTACCAACACCAAGGAAATACAAACGATTTTAAAAACTTATTATGGGTAGCCATACGCCATTAAATTAGGCAATCTAGAAGAAATGGACAGATTTCTGGAAAACCACGAACTACCAAAACTGGAACAGGAAGAAATAGAAAACCTTAACTGGCCAATAACCAGGGAGAAAATTGAAGCAGTCATCAAAAACCTCCAAAGACACAAAAGTCCAGGGCCAGATGGCTTCCCTGGAGAATTCTATCAGATGCTTAATGAAGAAAACGTACCTATTCCATTACAGCTGTTTAAAGGTAGAAAGAGATGGAGTACTTCCAAACTTCTTCTATGAGGCCAGCATCACCTTAATTCCAAAACCCAACAAAGACCCCACCCAGAAGGAGAATTAGAGACCAATATCCCTGATGAACATGGATGCAAAAATTCTCAACAGGATACTAGCCAATAGAAGCCAACAATATATTAAGAAGATTATTCAAAATGACTAAGTGGGATTTATGCCTGGGATGCAAAGCTGGTTCAACACACATAAACAATCAATGTGACTAAACATATCAGCAAGAGAAGAAAACAAGAACCATCTGACCCTCTCAATAGAGACAGAGAAAGCATTTGACAAAATACAGCATCCGTTCCTGGTCAAAACTCTTCAGAGTGTAGGGAGAGAGGGAATATTCTTCAGCATCTTAAAAACCATCTATGAGAAGCCCACAGCAACTTTCTCAATGGGGAAGCACTGGGAGCCTTTCCCCTAAGATCAGGAAGAGGACAGGGATGTCCACTCTCACCACTGCTATTCAACATAGCACTAGAAGTCCTAGCCTCAGCCATCAGGCAACAAAAAGGATAAAAGGTGTTCAAATTGGCAAAGAAAAAATCAAACTCCCCTCTTCGCAGATGACATGATACTTTACATAGAAAACCCAAAAGAGTCCACCCCAAGATTGCTAGAACTCATACAGCAATTTGGCAGTGTGGCAGGATACAAAATCAATGCCCAGAAGTCAGTGGCATTTCTGTACACTAACAATGAGACTGAAGAAAGAGAAATTAAGGAGTCAATCCCATTTACAATTGCACCCAAAAGCATAAGATACCTAGGAATCAACCTAAACAAAGAGGTAAAGGATCTATACCCTAAAAACTACAGAACACTTCTGAAAGAAATGGAGGAAGACACAAAGAGATGGAAAAATATTCCATGCTCATGGATTGGAAGAATTAATATTGTGAAAATGCCAATGCTCCCCAGGGCAATTTACACGTTCAATGCAATCCCTATCGAAATAACATGGAATTTCTTCAGAGAATTGGTACAAATCATCTTAAGATTTGTGTGGAATCAGAAAAGACCCCGAATAGCCAGGGGAATATTGAAAAAGAAAACCATAGCTGGGGGCATCACAATGCCAGATTTCAGGTTGTACTACAAAGCTGTGGTCATCAAGACAGTGTGGTCCTGACACAAAAACAGACACATAGATCAATGGAACAGAATAGAGAATCCAGAAGTGGACCCTCAACTTTATGGTCAACTAACATTCTACAAAGCAGGAAAGCCTACCCACTGGAAAAAAAGACAGTCTCTTCAATAAATGGTGCTGGGAACACTGGACATCCACATGCAGAAGAATGAAACTGGATCATTCTCTTACATCATACACAAAGATAAACTCAAAATGATGAAAGATCTAAAATTGAGACAAGATTCCATCAAAATCCTAGAGGAGAACACAGGCAACACCCTTTTTGAACTTGGCCACAGTAACTTCTTGCAAGATACATCCATGAAGGCAAGGGAAAGAGAAGCAAAAATGAACTGTTGGGACTTCATCAAGATAAGAAGCTTCTGCACAGCAAAACTGAAAGACAACCTGCAGAACGGGAGAAGATATTTGCAAATGACCTATCAGATAAAGGGCTAGTTTCCAAGATCTATAAAGAACTTATTAAACTCAACACCAAAGAAACAAACAATTCAATCATGAAATGAGCAAAAGACATGAACAGAAATCTCACAGAGGAAGACATAGACCTGCCACCAAGCACACGAGAAAATGCTCCACATCACTGGCCATCAGGGAAATACAAATCAAAACCACCATGAGATCCCACCTCACACCAGTGAGAATGGAGAACATTAACAAGGCAGGAAACAATTTTTTTGTCTGCTTTTTATTAAAAAAAAGACCATGATTCTTTGGGAGGTGATACAAGATTGCTTTCCAGTCAGATCATAATTTCCACAATTTCTGTAATAACTATAAATTTGAAAGTTTCTCACTCTCCCACCCCAATTCACTTTTGGCACCTGAGTGTGAAATGTCACTTCCAAAAAATGGGGGAAAATACGCTGATTACTGGGTTTTCATCACATAGTACTCCTTTCCTGAGGAAAAATTTTCTGGTTGCTAAATTGAGAATATTGATACAAGAATGCTTAACAATATCTCATCAGTAAAAGCCTTTTTCTAACCAACTCAATGGCTGTCTCAGAAGAAAATTACATAGAAATAGCATCCAATTCTCAGAGGTAAAAAGGCAATGGCTTATCTTATCCTTTTCCACTTCTCCTAATTTTACATTTAGAATTAGAGCAAATCTTTCAGAGGTAGCAGAAGGTCTGGCACAGGCTCTGGCTTCATGATTTGAAAATACAATTTCAACTCATCACATTCTTCAGAAGAACTCATTATACTTAAAGGAAGCACACAAAGAGGGTCTCTTCACCTCTGCATGCAGAGGTTGACCAGAAGGACATACATTGGTTACCAACAGAGAAGGATGGGCCTGGAGGTGTCTGAATTGCTTCAGGTAACGCAGGGCCCGGAGATGCACATCTGTGCCTGGCATGTGCTGTCTTAGCAATTGCAGAAGTTTCATAAGGGACGGAAATTCTGGGAACTGACAAAAGTCGTCCCCATAATAATCCAGCCATATTTCCAGCATGCAGGAGATGGCCATGGGGAGGGACAGGTGGGCACAGGCATCAGAAGACAGGGCTCTGTCACATGCAGGTGTCCCAGGGAAGCCCTGCAGGACCCGGGGCCCCGGCCTCCCACGCGGGGTGTCAGAAGCCAGTCTTGCTCCTCGTGCCCCTGCCACCTGGCGGTCCTGCCTGCCACAGGCCTGCTCCCCGAGGAGGGGCTGGCACACAGCCTCTGTGCGGGGAGCCCAGGCCCAGCGGGGTGACCATCAGCATCTCTCCTGGAGAAGCAGGGCTCCCTCCTCAGCCTGGTCCCTGCCCACCTGCCCCTTGAGTCCACCGGCAGGCGTCCGGGGACGGGGGGCATCTGGCCTGTCATTGCCCTCACTGCACACACTGTCGCTCTGGAAGCTCCAAGGCAGGAGGGCTCGGGCTCTGTGTCCTGCCAGGCCTTGCCAGGAGCCGCCCGGGACCTCCACCTTCCCTCCTGTGGCTCTGGGCTGCCTCCCTCATGAGGGGCCCCCCGGGGGTGTCCCTCTACTGACTCTAATATCCCATGTCCCACGGGGCAGGGGCCACCTGGTCCGGGAGCCATCACCGGCCGTCCTGAGCTCCTGCTGTGCCCCCGGGTGCAGGTGCCACCAGATTGGGAAGTGCGATGCTACCCACCCCTTCTGCTCTTTGTCCCAGGTGTGGGGCAGAGAGAGGGTTGGGGGTGCATGGAGAAGGTCTCCTTAGGGGTCCCAGTGCCTCCCACCAAGCCTGCACCCCATCTACCGCTCTCCTTCGCTCTTTTCCAGAAGGGGCCTTAGACCTTTACCCTGTCACAGGAATTGCAGATGTGTGGGGTGACAGTGCAGCTCCCCCCACCCCACAGCCCCCTCGCTGCCCTCCTGGAGAGGGAAGGCCCTCCTGCAGGAGCCGGAGTCACTCACAGTTTCCATCATTGCAGGACCACGTCATTGTTACCCCACGCATCTATGATGCACCCATACCTATAGGAGGGCGGGGGCATCCCATGAATCGTCCTGTGGACGTGACCTCTCATCATGGGGGCTGTCACCCTCTGACCCCGACTAGGCCAGAGCCCTGGGGGCCGTCAGCTTTGTGCGTGGGGCCACGGGCAGCTCCCAGAGAAGCGCCCGCACCTGCTGGGGCCTCCTGAAGGCTTGAGCATGAAAGGGCTCCGGCCAGGCCCATGGCCCATATCCAAGTGGGCCCGGGGCGCCCCGGGGTCACCGGGTCTGGTTGCCCCAGGACACAGACCCCCGATGGACTCTGAAACTTCCCTTTCAATGGGGAAACAGACCGCTCAGGACTCTGGTGACGGGGGGGAGGAGGCAAAGGCCTGGTCATGGGGAGGAGGATGGCTGCTGAGCACAGGCACAGCCCCTCTGGCTGACCCGCCACAGGCAGGCCCCAGGGCTGCCCTCCAGGACCCACCTAGGCCCTGGGGGACCCTGCTCCAGGCGGGGGAGCAGCCCGAGGCCGAGAAGCTCACACCATCCCCAGCCTCCCCAGCAGCAGGTGGCCCAGCCCTGGGCTGCGGAGGGGCAGGTGCTCACTCGGTGAACAGCAGGTCCAGCACCTCGTCCGTGGTGGCGAATTCATGGTAATCTTCCAAAAAGCTAAAGATGTAGATGACGTCCCTGCACTGCAAGGCGAGCAGCAGTTGTCGGACTTTGTACTCCAGCAGCTCCGTCTGGCTGAGCTTCTTCGGGACGATCCGATGCCCCCTCCAGGCCGAGGCCCCTGAACCCTGAGGTGGGACAGAGGGGACGTGCAGCCTGCAGGGAGCCGCCGGGAGGCCTGGGATCCCGCCCCGGTAGGCCCTGCGCTGGGGCCCCGTGGGCTTGAGGAGCTGGGGCTCCCTCTCCCACTCAAGCTCCCTGCCTGTCTCTTACACAAACAGGACCAACTATGCAATAAAGAAACAATCTCAGAGGATAAATGTTCAAAATATTTGGATCAATACAAGGACCTCAAGAGACACAGAGAGAGAGACCGAGAGAGGCAGCCACACAGAGGGAGAAGCAGCACCTTGCAGTGAGCCCAGGCGGGGCTCGATCCTGGGCCTCGGAGATCAGGCCTGGGGGAAGGCAGGCGCTAACCCCCGGGCGACCAGGCCTCCCCTGAGGGCTCTATTCTGATGTTCCCACACATCTGTGCGCAGGGACTCTGCATCTGGCCCAGGCTGGGGCAGGGCCATGGGGGCAGGTGTGGGGAGGGGGGATCAGACTCCTGTGGGAGCAGGAGTGTCGGGGGCCCCAGGGGGTAGCAGGCTGGCTTCTGGGACCCGGTGCCCTTTCTGCCGCATCGGGGCCCGGGTGTCAAGGGTCCCAGCCCCTGCACTCACCTTGAGCCCGCGCTGGCCTCCATTAGCTGTGCAGGGCACCTCCCTGCTCCTGGAGGCGGTGGAGCAGATGACCCCTTCCTCCCGCTCGTGCCCCACGTCCCGGGTGGAGCTCTGTGGAGACAGTGCCCGGCAGCCAGGCAGGAGGCCTCAGCGTCCGGTCTGGCCCCCTCGGCTGGGCCGCACCCCCAGCTGCCTCCACCCAGACACACCACAGCGCAGGTGGCAACCACCGTCCCCGGGGACAGCAAAGGGATGTGGCTGCAGGGCCTCGGAGTGACTCTGGGGCGGGTAGAGGACCTCAGGAACCCTGTTTCCCCCCTGCCCACCGTGACATCAGGGTGACCCTGAAGGGATCCCCGGGGAACCTGCTGCCCTGCAGCATCCCCCAGCCTGCATGGGACCTGCCCACACATCCCTGGTTCCCTGAAACTGAGGAGGAAGGAATGGGGCTCGCAGGATGGTGGCACAGGGGGCCTGGCCTGGCCTGCACTGTGTTACCTGACGGCGCCTCCTGATCACCACCCTGATGCCTTGGTATCTATGTTGGAACCAATGCCTACAGCAATGGTCAAGCCGCACCCCTGGGGTTCCTGGGAGCCAGAGCCCCCAGAGGTGGGCCGGCAGCAAGAGAACATCCTCCAGTAGCAGATGTCTCCAGCCAAGTGAGACTGAGCTGGGTCTGCACTGGATGCGGGTGCCTGGTTATGGGGGTTCCGAGTTCTGTTGGGCTCTGTGACACGGAAGTGAGCTCACTGCCTGGGACCACCTCCCTGACCCACTCCTGGAGGAAGCTGCAGGGGCAGCGATCATGCTGCCAATGCTTCCCCCTTCCCCGCAGGCAATGGCCTTTGTACACAGGGACACAACCGCACCCCTATCGACAGGCCCCAGGGAAGGACTCTGTGCCGCCAGGGCCCCAGCCTGGACACACACCTGGGTTCAGACACGAATCTCCAGTCTTCCCCGGTTTGACCCCAGAGAAGCCGTTGTGCCTGTCGGGGATGGTCTGCGTCTTGCCTGTGGGACAGGGAATATCCTAGCAGGTGCTTCCCCCAGATGTCCCCAGGCCACTCTGGCCTCATATCTATGAACTTGGAGGTGGGTGTCACCTGCAGGACATACCTCCACCCACACGTTCTTCCTTGGTGTGTACATGCGTCCAGGTCCACGAGGTCTTCTGTGCACACACGTGGGCACCGGTACCCTCATTCTGGAGGCCCAGAAGATGACAGTCCCCCCGGGCAGGGATGGACAACAGCTTCCCAGGATCCTAGGCTCCTGAATCCAAGGCAAACCCTGCAGAAGGTGTCGTCTGGTCTCCTGTTGTGATTCTGAGTCTGGGGTTGTGGATTTGCTCCCGAATGGGACCCTCTGTGCCCTGTGACCCTGGGTCAGGTGTTCAAAACTGCAGCTATTTCAGAAAACCGATCTTTTCCTCACCCTTCGATTCATGAGTTACACATCCAAGAAGACTGACACCACACACATTTTTCCAAATTAAATGATATTTATGTTGACACGCATGTTCACTATCTCATGTGCTATTTAGAAGAGTCCAGAAGGGGGTGGTTGTCCTATGTCTTCTGGAACGCTTGCTTTCACAGAACTGAAGCTCCAGTGCAGCTCGTGTGTGCTGACTGTCACAGTGATGGGGAAGGCTATGGGCCATGGGGCAAGCGCTCAGGAGGACAAAGGATCAGGCTCTGGGCCAGGCCACGTGCAGACATATTCATGACCAGGTTAATGGAGGACATTGTGGTGTTTGTCCAAATGGGGGCTCCTGTGTTTCCTTTTTCTCTTCTCTTGGACATGGAGCTATTCACCAGGAAGCAGCAGCCTTGCAAGCAGGACTTTCTAGGAGAGAGAGGAGTCAACATGCCTGTGCCAATGTCATTTTTGCTGGATTTATTCACAGGCTAAGTCATTTGAAAACACAAGACAGTTACGTTTAAAAACTACCATGTACTGGGCCAAGACAGTCCTGCCTTAGTAGTTTCTGTGAAATCAGGTGCAGAGCGGCAGGAAAGTCATCTCATCTCCTATTATGTGAAAGTGAATTTATGAATTGTGAGGAATGAGAAATTTCTAGGTGTAGGATGGAGAGATGATGGAGGAGAGATGGATGACAGGGAGGCTCGTCAGCGATAGATGGACACACAGTCGATGGAGAAATAGATACGGAGTAACATTGCTCTTGAGAGCTATTCCTCAGCCCTCCTTCCCTGCTTGGAAGGTCCTGGCCGGGGGTGAAGCAGGAGGACCCCTTACTCGCAGGGCAATATTATCAGAAACTTCCTGGCACTTACAGGGTCACAAGCTTATCTACTCTTTTCTAAACCAATATTTACCTCCCAGTAGGGCCTCCAGGCTTCCAATGAAAGCCATGGTTTCCCCAGGTGCAGGGGCTGCAAGGGGATGAGCAAGGACTGCGGAGCACTGGAAGCACAGCACAGGAAGGATTTTTCACCTTTCCTCAGCAGGCAGTGTCCAGCTGTGGCAACACTAGAGTTGTAAGGTGGGAACCACGTCCCCAGACCTTCTGTCAATACTCATCGTGCCTCTGCAGCTCTAGCAAATGCACACGCTGCAGCCCAAAGTGTGGGGCTGCACACCTGCCAGCCTGAGCAGCTGCACAAAGTGGGGTCCTCCTGGAAGCCTAGGAACAACTTGGGCTGGCCAGCGTCGCCCTCTGCTGGTCTGAGCTCACGGTGCAAGGCTCCTTCCTGTGACCTCCCCTAAAGAATGGGAATAGGTGGGTGGACTTGCTCAGGTGTGGGTAGCACAGGTGGGAGAAGGTCATGCAGGAGATGCTGGCCACAGCGTGCAGGGAGCTGAATGGATGATTCTGTGGGTGTTCATAGTGTGAGTGTGATAGTGTGTGTGTGTGTGTGTGTGTGTGTGTGTGTGTGTGTCTGAATGCAGATGTTAATCCAGCATGGGTTTGGATACCGAAATTTGCACAGATTGACTTGCATATGTGGATTTTTCTGTGGCTTTTTCCATCATCATTCATGTGTCCTGCCCTATTGATATTTCACTTAAGATTCTTGTCAGTTTAGATAAAATAAACAATAAAAGACACTTCATTGGATGTAGTCATTCAAATCTAACTCCACTTTGTGAATTTAAACCCTTTAATTCCAAAAATACTTGTCAGTCTTCATTCATCTAGAATTCCTGGATACAGAGATGTAGAGGATGGTTGGTTTTCCAAAGTGGCTCTAGCCATAATGACTGACACAGGATTTCAGGGCACAGAGGGAACTATTTAGGAGGAGATCCACAGCCCGGGCTGAGTCACAACTCGACTTAGACATGATTGTTGTCGGAGAGAGAAAATTTCAGGAAGAGTGACAGGTCACTCATCACTAGAATTTTCAGGGCAGTTGGGGCTTTGGAGGACAGGGGTGTGGGATGGGCAAGGTCTGCTCTTCCTCCAGGTAGACCCTCTTTCCTGAAACAAACCCCCAACACATGCAGATATTCAAAGAATACACACATCCATACATAAAGGAATGATTATAAATGCTGTCTTAGAAAGTCAAATGGTTTTCCACATGTATTCATACCTCATTAGATCTGGTTCCAATGTATTTTAACTTTTTGAAGCAAATGACACATATTTATTTTATGTTATAAAAGAGAAGAGGATACTTTCTCTACATGTGTGTGGATTCCTCAGGATAGGAAAACCACCAGCTATGCCTGAGCATCCTCTATTAAATAAGCAAAGGTAGAGTCATCAGATCCTGCTACATCAGTTAAACAACATTTGAGCAAGAAGCGTATTCTATATCCGATTTGAAAATTCCCAAATAGGACTCGGTGCATTTGACAGAAATTAGGAGGACAGTGGGCATTCCGGCTTCCCATAAATGCATCCGTATCTACTGTTGAATTTGAACTAAGGTATTGTCATCCTCTAACCCTGTTCCTATGCACATCATAAACTCAAAATTGATTCATCACAATACTTGTATTTTCATATTAACTTACTGAATATATTAGGCATTGTGTATGTACCAACTCCCCGAGGAACCTGAGATAATTGATTATTGTTATCGCAAGAATAAATATATTTAAAAATTCAGTGAGGTCAACTGTGCAAAACACTGGCAAAATTACAATTGCAAAGAAATAAGATAGTGAAGGGGCAAGATTGCCAAAAACTAGGGACCTCCGCTCAGCTGGATCCTTGATGGTAGGTAGATGCTATCTGATCGTTGTGAACAGCTAGGAATCCCACCTGATATTTAATAAAAGAATTGCTGGAACTCTTCAGTAGAAAGCGACCACCCTCTGCAAGGTGGGAGATTCGAGACGTGAATCCAAAGTGATATATCAGGTGAATGGCAGGGCAGGCAGTTTACGCACCCCAGAATTGGGAAAGGGAAGGGCCACAGATCCCACATTGCAATCTGCTTTGGATATCTGATCCGGTGAGACACAACCTTGCCTGAAATGAGCTCAGGTGGTGAAATGGGCAGACACTACTCTGGACACAGTGTCTAAGAATTCTCAGAGCCCCAGAAAGAATGGGGGTGCCCATGGGGGTGGAGTTCCCAAGCCTTGGGGTGTGGACACTGGTCATGGCCAACAAGAGTGCGAGGGGCCTCTCAGCTCAGTTGGCCCTAAAACTGGAACCACTTTGCCTAATCGGCTGACCACTCTCCACATGGGAATCCTGCAAAGGACAGGGAAGTGGGGACACTGCCCCTTCCCCTGGGAGAGGCAGAGAGTGTAGGTGCACCACCGGGGGACAGGTCTCAGTGCAGAGACCCTGGAAGGAACAGTAACAGGGCAACCCTCTCTCTTCTCCTGGCAGACTGGTCTGGGCGCCCACCACAGGCATCTGCAGCATCTGGCACACCCCAGTGACTCCTGCTTGGCCCTGAGTGCTTACTGAAGAGCGAGACCTGATCTTTCTGCTCTCAGGCTGGAGATCAGATTCCAGCCATTTCGTGTGGTCTCCTAAAGAGGCACAGGGGGCTTTCAGGGAACAAAGCCACACAGGAAAACCAGAAAGAGCTCACAGTGAGCCCAGCCCCGAGGCAACGGGACGTGTAAACCGGACCAGGAACAGACCCTGAGCATCAGTGCAGCAGGCCCCTCCCCGGGAGATCAACTCCCAAGATGCCATGAACACCATGTGTATGGACATCAAAGGGCTGCGTATTCCAGGTGTGGGACAACACAGTATAGAGAATTTGACTGTTCATCTAATGATTCCTATATCTGCAGTTTAAAATTCCATGATGTTGTCTTTTTCCCCTTTTCCACTGGTTTCGTGTTTTCTCAACTCTTTGATTTTAAGACATTTGATAACTTCGATTTTTTACACTCATATTTTATAGATACATTCTTTATGTTTGGCTTCTTGTCACTGGAATGAATTTTATTTTTCTCCATATATAAGTTTTGCTTCTTGACAATTTGAGATTTAGTGTCTCAGGCTCATGGTATATCCATAACCTATGCCAGCTTGTCCAGATAACTCTGTCTTCCTCCATATCTGGATGAGAGTGGATTTTCCATTGGGAAGATAGATTTGGTCTGCTTTGCTTTGGTTTGGTGTTTTGATGGCAGGGAAGCAAAAGACACGTGAAGTGACTAGAGGGGAGAGCACAGGCCTGCTCAGACCTTCTTCCGCTAGCCTTTCTCCCTGGTCTCCTTGGGCACATGGACTAAATCCCCTCCAAGGACATGAAGTGCCAGTTCTGCTGGAGAGCCCAGCCTGAAGGCCCTTTGCTCAAGCCTGCCTGCCTCCTCACCCCTGTGCCCTATATACCTGCAGGACCAAGAATCCTTAGGCTACTTCACTAGCTCCACTCCTGATATCACCTGTGAGGATAGGCCTTCCTACCCTTGGACCTCTGGGATCCTCATATTTCTGTTGTGGCATGCATCCCTTGAGTGCCCAGGAAGCTGCATTTTCCTCAGAAGCCATGAGGTAGCAATAGGGCAGCTTTCATGGAATGAGACAGGGGCCTGAGGCTCCACGGATCAGACTCTGACCCGGGTCACATAATGATTGCATGAATGGGAGTTACTTAGGGCTTGAGGGTGGGAGAAGGATCCCACACCGTGGCTTCTCTACTGCCCTCTGACTTTTAAGAGCCTAGTGTGCACATCGAGGAGCTCCTCTACCCTCCATATGCACAGAGAGAGGGAACACCCTTGAACAGGAGCTCTGGAGTGAGGAAAGAGCAGTCAGTTGTTTTTCCTAAAAAACAAATCCTCACGACACAACTATGGATGTGCTTTGGTTTGGTTTCGTTTGGGTTGGTTTGGTTTTGCTGAGTTTCATTTGGTTTGGTATCACATGGTGTTGTATTGTTTTGTTTCCTTTAGCCCACTTCAGAGATATGCCTGAGAATGAGGGACAGAGAGAGAAAGAGAGACAGTCAGAGGGAAGTACCCAGTCCTGGGTCTCGTGCTATTTGGACCATTACATGCCCACTAGTCAAACATTGCCTTCTTAGGAAATCATCTGGAGGGAAATAAATCTCCATGGTCAGGCCTCTGAAAGGAAGCATCATGATCCAACATGGAAGTGGGTTTCAGGATATATAAAGAATGAAACTGTCAACTCATCCCATTACAGACCACATGTGACCGAGGCACCATGTGGAGCACATGGTACCCACACTGGATGCTCAGGGATCCACGTTGCCTGGGTAGTACTTCATGCAGAACACTGGGTGTGCAGGAGACCCTCAATGTCTACGTGTCCCCTGAACCTATCAAGCTGCTGTCTCCTCTCAAGTAATTATGGCTGGAGGAATTAATATAACTATGGAGAGGTTCAGAAATGCTGAGCAATAAAACCCCACAAAACAAGATCAAAAGAATAACATGCACACTATTCATTTGTGCTAATATTTTATTAACAGAAAAACACTACACACAATTCTAAATAACACTAAAGAATAAATGAACAGCCTGGGTTAAATATCGACAATCACAGTTTCGGCAAAGCTACCACCACTGAGTCAAGAAAAACTCATCTCAGGAGAAAACACAGTGTCCATTTGCAGGGCCCAGAGCAGCTATTCAAAGCTGATAACCCAAACGCAGACTTGTGTACGCCAATGAGAGCTTAAAGTCTGAGTTCTATTTCCATTGGAGTGACAAGTGCTCATTCGAAATTCCCTCCATTTCTTGGAGAATCTATTTGCAGAAGAGAAAATTGACATCCCAGAGGGAAGAGTGGCCTTTGCCATAGTGCATGGATTTCCGTAAGGAAAATGCAAGGTGTGTTTTGGGGTTTGGTGTCTGTGCACGGCCCCAGGAGCATGAAAGGCAGCAGGCTGTGGACCCAGGATTCCCATGCAAAGGAGCTGAGCAAGTGCTGATTCCCCATATGAGTCCAGGAGGGGCCACGTCCTCAGGTCCGCAGTCACCCCCTCAGGGTGCTTGGGGTGGAGGATAATGTCCGAGGCCAGGAGCTGGCTCATTCGCTCTCACTGTCTTCTGAGGATGAGGACACCTGTAGGTCACCGTGGAGGACACTCCAGGGGCCACAGACACAGGCTCCGTCTGACATGTGGGGGGCAAGAGGGCCCTGAGCAGGGCCTGGCTTCTCGGGAGTAAGGAATGAGGGAGCTGCAAGGAACCGGGAGCTCCAGCAGCTTCTGTCCAATCTGGTGAAGACCATTCTCAGGGGCTGAGTGGGGGACCACGCAGAGGGCAGCCGTGGGGGCTCGGTGCACAGCTGCAGTGTCTCCAGGTGAGGTGTGGCAGGTGTGGGCTGGGGGCCCTTGCTTGGACGGAGGGCAGGTGTCTTCCTGGGCTGCCAGGGCCCGGCTGTGCATCCATGGGCACATCTGCTTCCTGGAGGACACAGACTCCCCGAAATCCCCACAGGGGCTTCCTCGATGATCCCGGAGGTGTGCTGGCTGGGGCTCCATCACGGTTTCTTTCAGGGGTTCTGGGAAATGTCTAGGGGCATCTGGGTACATTTCTTGCCTGGAGTCTGGAGGAACATTTGGGAATTGTCTGCCAATGCGTTGCTGACAGCGGGACGGGTGTTCTCCTCAGGATACTTGGGTGGTGCCTGGGTGTGTCCCAGCCCATGGCCCTTGGAGCCAGCCTGGGGACCCTCGAGGGAGACTCTGCAGGGCCTCTTGGCTCTCTGCTGCACAACCAGGCTATCAGCCCTGACACAGGGTTGGCGAGCCGGCTGAGGGGTGTCAGCGATTGGCACTTCCTGGGCACCAGGAGGTCCACCAGCTCGGCTGAGGCTAACTTGAAGGCTTCTGAGATGAGATGTGGAATGGGACCAGAGTCTTATGTCAGGGGGCTGAGTACGTGGTTCCATCGGCAGGGCAGGCTCAGGGATAGAAGGCCTCCTGGTGGTGTAGACGGGTATCGGCATGTGTGGACGCTGTGGGAAAAGAGAACACATGGGACTCCATGAGTTTGGCCCCGGCACCAAGACAAAATGAACATTCAGGAAAGAAAGAAACCAACAAAAGGCCACGACCTTAGTAACCACCCCCTCCCCTGGAACAGGGAAAGAAATAGTTGGGATCTGTTGACCTAGGAGTAGGGAATCTGGCTGCAGGGCTCGTCCAAACAAAGGCCTGACAGGATGCTGTTGATACCCTTGAGACATGGGGGGGACACGCAAAGTCCTGCCTCACAGCGATGCTTCCTCCATTGGACCAGCGCTTCCATCCTCTCTGCTCATGAGGAGATAGGAGTCCTGCAGCTGGAGAGTCATGGTGGGAGCTCCTGAGTGGGGATGGGCAGTGTGGGATGATGTGTCACAAAGGACAGCGGCCTGTTCTTCTCTGAGGTTGGTATGTGGTCCAGGAGTGCCCGCCAATGACCTTCACACGTCAAACAGCCAGTGTTCGCACAAATAACAGGCATAACGCAACATCATGGGCACCAAGGGAAAACTGCGTTCAAATCCACACTGCTCAACTGCCACTGGTCAGAAAGGAAGTGGAGCCCCACCTCCCCCAGGAGGTCCATGGAGCCCAGCTAGTCTCCAAGGGCACAGCCTGGGACGCAGTGCACACTCACCCTCACATAGTCACAAGATTCCGTGTCTTCCTTCCAAGTGCGCTTCTGCCCCTCCTGGGGTCGCCTGGGGAACCTGTGGAGCAGGCCCTTCCTCTGCTCGGCTTCTTGCCTGCACGAGAAATATCAGCAGGGAAAGGAGAAGGAACTCCCTTCCCTGGCTTCCAGGCGGACACCTGCTCTGGGCTTGGGCCAACCTGGTCCTTTCCCTCCTCAGCCACTCTACGCCCACCTCTGCCCCACCTTGATTACAGTGGCCCACCAGGTCGTCCAGACAGTTTCTTACACGCAGAGTCTGAAAGGGTCTGCCTTGGCATGTGCCAAGCTCCATTACATTCACTGGTGCAGGGACACTTGTCCAGCCACAAACCCCACACCAAATCAGCAGGGACAGCTCCATCACCCAAATGTGGACCCTGTTAGCCTGGGAGCTCCTCTGCCTGCCTCACCCAGCCTGGCTCTGCCCGCAGCCGCCCTGCACACTGTGGATGCACACGAACTCGGGGTCTGTCATATCAGCCATGGCGATTGGGTCACAAGCCCCGTTCTTCACCTTCATCTCTCTGCCTTCTCTCTCTCAGCCTGGTCCAACAGCCCAGCCTGGTGCCACTGGTCCCACTGACTCCCCGGCTCCACATTCTCCTTCAGCCTCCTGGAGCCCAAGGCCACGGGAATGAGGGTCGTGCCCCAGTGTTTTATGGGGCATCTGGTGCTTGATGCCTTGTGTCCAAAGGCCCCACAGTCCCTGCACTTTACCTGGGGGAGGAAGGGGCAGGGGTCAGTGCATCTTCTCAAATGCCAGTGAACCTGCCAAGCACACGAATTGGAGGCCATCCTCATGGAGTAGCACATGGGATGAGGACAGGGGACATCCTATCTGGCTAGTGAGGTGTCAGTACAGTGAAGACCTCTGGATGCTTGCTCCCCATCTCATGGAAGGGAGGGAAGGTGAAGAGGGATTGGTGGTGTAAGGTTGAAGACAGGTGGAAACATCATTAAGATTCGGGACAAACACAAGGCTCGATCTGATCTTATGTTACCCTGGGGCTGATGCTCAGAGCCTCTGAGTGTCCCAGTGTGTAGCCTGGGGGATTTCCTGCCCATGTCACGATGGACAACTGAGTCCGGGCCACGATCTTATGGGAGCCAAGCCTGTCTCAAGACTCCTGGCAGAGCTCCTGCTTCAAAACCCATGCCAGCCTCCCCACTCACCCTGCGATCCTCCTCCTCTGGTCTGGGTACTCTGAGGGCCAGTCCTGCTGTCTTTGGCTTCTTGCCTTTCTGGGGTCTCAAGGGAGTGTCGGGCCCAAGCTGGTCATGACTGGCCGCCATCAGTCCCACGTTCTGGAGGGACAAGTCAGTCTGCTTCGGGGATGGGTTTCGGGTAGCCTGAGGGAAAAGAAAAAAGGGAGTCCTATTCACCTCACCTAGGCGTCCTCCCTGTACCATCTTACCAAGAGGCCTTAGTGAGCTTCAGGACAGTGGTGCCAAACACATTTCCCCCTGTCACTTCTCTTTCCTCCTTCCTGCCTATGCTCTCCTGGCCAAGCCACATCCCCGCTCTGAGGAAGGCCGCCCTTAAGGAAGGACTCTTGTTGACACTATCATTAAGTCTCTCCAAATCCCCTGTGGGACCAAAAGCAGGGACAGGACCTCTCCCGATTTAGGTCCAGTGGAATGCACCATGGAGCACGCAGGGGCAAAAGCGTCAGGAAAGTGGGCTTCCCTCTCTCATATCTGAATGCCCATTGTGACAGCAAAGGAGGCCATAGTTAAGTCCAAATTCATTGGGAAAACACATTCTCCTCTTCTCGATGGGAAGCTGCCCATCTGAACACTTCCATTCCATGTGTTCGTGGCAGTGCCCCCAATTAACTGCCATCGAAGGTTTGGGAGGTGAATTTCTTTTCACCTTGGGAACCAGGTGATTCTTCTATTGAAAAAAAAGGCTAATTATTTATGGGAGAGAGTGTGTGTGTGTGTATGAAGGAATGTGATCACCTGAGCTGCAGGAAGGACAGAGGGAGATGGAGACACTCCAGTTATCAGAAACCCAGTGAGGGCCTGGATCCATCTCCAGAGCCTGAGATCAAGACCCGACCCAAGTCAGTCCCTGAAACAATGGAGCTGCCCAGGCGCCCTGATCCTGTGTCTTCTCTAGGTCTGCTCGGCCCACTGAAATATTTAGGGGCCTTCTGTCCCTGCTCGTCCACCACCCCACACCAATGTGACACCTGAGGCCCCATTCCATTGGTATTAGAACCTCCAGGTGTCCTGGGCATTCACAGCCATGCCTTGGCTCAGTCTCTTTTCTCAGAACATGTTAGACCAGAAAGAGTCCTTAACCCGTGGAGGAAGGGCCAATCCCTCCATCATTTCCTCACTGTCCCATTGCTCGGTCAGGGAAGGTAGGACCAGTGGCCCGAAAACTCACCTGAAGTGCAATTGTGGTCCTCAGACCCATCAGGAGAGGCTGAGAAAGGTCCTGGACAAACTCCACTGCAGTAGAATGGGTGTCCCGTGGGAGAGAGGGATGGTCAGGAATGGCCACTTCCCTTGCTTCCGGACTTTTATACTGCCCCAAGGTCACGTGACATTTCAGCCACTTGAAAGACATCCACTCAATCCTCTAGCTTCTGCAGGGATTGAGCCAATCAGCAGCTTCAACAGACTAATGATTCCCTCATGAGAGCGATTTCTATGACTCCGTGTGTGTGCCTATGTGTGTGTGTCTCTGTGAATGGAGGTGTGAGTCCATGAGGATTTGGTGGAGATTGAAATTTCTGCAAGTGAAATTATATTGGTATATTTTAGCGTGGGAATTAGCCTCAGGACTCATGTTTCCTGAACCATTGGTATTTTACCAACACTTCTGCTGAATTTAGACCTAATGGTATTAAAAATGGGGTCAGGGTTTGAGGTTATTCAAGATGTTATATCCATTTTCTCAACTAACTTTCAGTTAAAAACTGAAATATCATAAAGAGCAAGATCTTCCAATCGGCTATAATTGCTTGATTGGATTAAGGGATTTGGGTGTGGTCCCTTTCTCATAGAGACCTTTCAGTCCATTCCAGGTCCTAATGGTGGCTCTCTCATCAGACAGCACCTTCAGGTCTTTCTCAACCTCCCTAACTGCCCCTGCTCCTTTCTGAACAGAATTTGATCAGTTTCTATGTTCAATGGATATCTCTATGAATGTCCTTTTTCTTCCTCAGTTACCTCAAGCGAGCCAAGGAGTGTTAGACGTCAGTGCTCTAGGACAAGGAAGATCACTCTCCGAAAGGTGCGCAGGTATCACATAGGAACAGGTTCTCCTCACCAGCCAGAATGTTTGTAGCTGTAACCAATCATTTGGGAATATGGCATCCATTGCTTGGCTTCTACACTTCCATCTCTCTGGACTATGATCCCAATCTACAAAGATTGTGAAGGTTTTGATGAATACCAGTTTCTGCCTAGGTGTGGTCCGGGTCCTCCACAAGAGAAATTCTCTGGCTGGTTTTATGCTTTTGGGAAACATTCCTTTGAAACTCCCTTTCCTACAAGAGTCTCTATCCTCAATCCAGTGTTTATATGCCTCATTTTAACTGTTCCTCAGGGAATTCCACCACAATATCCTTTATATTCTCTTGATTCAGTTGGAATATGTTGTAGGCTTGTACCTTTTTTCACATTGTGGGCTTGGCAGGTGTAGATGCAGGTAGGAGGGCCCTGGGTTAGCCTGTGGTTTGAAAGTGTCGTTATGGCTTCTTCCGCCCACAGAATTGGTAGTGTCTGCTGAAACATTTTTGAGTCGACACGACAATTCATTCCTACTTGTGACCATGATCCTTTGCATTGGAAAAGGAGGCATCTTTGTGCAGGATAGAATAGTGAAGAATAATGAAGTTTAGGAAATCGTATGTCTTAGGAAAGGTGGAAACCTAAGTCTATGTGTCTTCTTTACTGACCAGAGGCCAAGAGAAACAGGAACATTTTGCCAGGCCTTGGTCAGTGACTGGGCTTCACAAGCCCTGGGGCCCTGCTGAATTCTTGATGTTCACTTGTCGTCCCTGGACACTAAGAGAATAAAAGTGTCATCTCTGAAGCCACCATGTTTTCGGATATTTATTCTGTACCCATGGAGTCCAATTAAAAAACATGTGTAGGATGCTCTGTATGATATCTCCATTTTTAACTGAAAGTTTTAATTGACAAAATGAATATTACATCATGATTATCCTCAAACTTTGACCCCGTTTTTATTAACATTAGGTCTAAATTCAGCAGAAGTGTTGGTAAAATACCAATAGTCAGGAAACATGAGTCCTGAGGTTAATTTCCATGCTGAAATGTACCAATATTTTTTCACTTGCAGAAATTTCAATCTCCACCAAATCCGCATGGACTCACACCTCCATTCACAGAGACACACACACACAGGCACAAACACACAGTCATAAAAATCGTTCTCATGAGGGCATCATTAGCCTCCTTGCAGCTGCTGATTGGCTCAATCCCTGCTGCAGCTAAGAGGATTAGGTGGATGTTTTTCAAGTGGCTGAAATGTCACATGACCTTGGGGCAGTATAAAAGTCCGGGAGCAAGGGAATTGGCCATTCCTGACCATCCCTCTCTCCCACGGGACACCCATTCTACTGCAGTGGAGTCTGTCCAGGACCTTTCTCAGCCTCTCCTGATGGGTGTGAGGACCACAATTGCACTCCAGGTGAGTTTTTGAGCCACTGGTCCTACCTTCTCTGACCGAGCAATGGGACAGTGAGGAAATGATGGAGGGATTGGCCCTTCCTCCACGGGTTAAGGACTCTTTCTGGTCTAACATGTTCTGAGAAAAGAGACTGAGCCAAGGCATGGCTGTGAATGCCCAGGACACCCGGAGGTTCTAATACCAATGGAATGGGGCCTCAGGTGTCACATTAGTGTGGGGTGGTGGACGAGCAGGGACAGAAGGCCCCTAAATGTCTCAGTGGGCCCTGCTGGACTAGAGAAGACACAGGATCAGGGCACATGGGCAGCTCCCTTTTTTCAGGGAATGACTTGGATCAGGTCATGATCTCAGGGTCTGGAGATGGATCCAGGCCCTCACTGGTTATCCTGATAACTGAGTTTCTGCTTCTCCCTCTATCCTTCTTACAGCTCAGATGATCACTCTGATTACACATGCACACACTCTCTCTCGTAAATAACTTACATTTTTCAAAACAAGAATTTCCTAGTTCCCACAAGCTAAAAAATATATATATTTCTCAAATATGGTGGGGCTGTATTGGGGACATTGCCAAGAACACATGAAATGGAAGTGTTCATAGGTTCAGGTGGGCAGCTCCCCATGGAGTAGAGGAGAATGTGTTTCCCAAGTGACTTTGGACTTAATCATGGTTTGCCCCGGAGGGGCATTCAGATATTAGAGAGGGAAGTCCACTTTCTCGAAGTCTGTTCACTTTGAGTCCTCCATGGTGGATCCCTCTGGACCTCAATTAGAAGAGGTGCTGTCCCTGATTTTACTTCCAAAGGGATTTTGGAGAAACTTAATGATAGTGTTGGCAAGGGTCCTTCAAGGCAGACTGAACAACCCTCCTTCTTGGTGGCATCCATCAGAGCAGGGATGTGGCTTGGCCAGGAGGGCATAGACAGGAAGGAGGAAAGGGAAGTGACTGGGGGAAACGAGTGTTTGGCACCACTGTCCTGTGGAGAGGCTTAGGCTCGCTAAGGCCTCCTTGGGAAGACCGTACAGGGAGGAGCCCTATATCATGGTGAATAGGACTCTTTTGTTTCTTTTCCCTCAGGCTACCAGAAACCCATCCCCGAAGCAGACTGACTTGTCCCTCCAGGACGTGGGACAGATGGTGGCCTGTCACTCCCAGCTTGGGCTTGACTGACCCTTGAGACCCCAGAAAGGGAAGAGGCCACAGACAGCAGAACTGGCCCTGAGAGTTCCCAGACCAGAGGAGGAGGACCCCAGGGTGAGTGGGGAGGCTGGCATGGGTTTTGAAGCAGGAGCTCTGCCAGGAGTCTTGAGACAGGCTAGGCTCACAGAAGATCATTGACCAGACCCTGTTGTCCATCCTGACATGGGCTGGAATCCAAGCAGTCTACACATTGGGACACTCAGAGGTTCTGAGCATCAGCCCCAGAGCATCACAAGATCAGATCCATGCTTGTGTTTGTCCCAAATCTTAATGATGTTTCTACCTGTCTTCAACCTGACATCTGCAATCCCTCCTCCCCGCCCCGCCAGCCCATTGGCTGTGGGAGGATGCATCCTGAGGTATTCACTATGCTGGCACCTCACTAGCCAGATAGGATGTCCCTGTCCTCATCCCATGTGCCACTCCTGGGGATGGCCTCCCATTCATGTGCTTGGCAGGTTCACTGGCATTTGAGTGGATGCACTGACCACTCCCCTTTCCTCCAAAGGTAAAGTGCAGGGACTGTGGGGTCTTTGGACACAAGCCATCAAGAATCAGATGCCACAGAAAACAGTGGGGTGTGATACTCCTCCCTGTGGTTCCTTTCCAAGAGGCTGAGGGTGAATGTGGAGCCGGGGAGTCAGTGGGACCAGCGGCACCAGGCTGGGCTGTTGGACCAGGCTGAGAGAGAGAAGGCAGAGAGACGAAGGTGAGGAATGGGGCTTGTGACCCGAACGCCAGGGCTGATATGACAGACCCCGAGTCCGTGTGCATGCACAGTGTGCAGGGCGACTGTGGGCAGAGCCAGGCTGGGCGAGGCAGGCAGAGGAGCTCCCAGGCTAAGAGGGTCCACATTTGGGTGATGGAGCTGTCCCTGCTAATTTGGTGTGAGGTTTGTGGCTGGACACGTGTCCCTGCACCAGTGAATGTATGGGGCTTGGCACATGCCAAGGCAGACCCTTTCTGACTCTGCATGCAAGAAACTGCCTGGACGACCTGTTCAGCTCCCTGTAGTTAGGATGAGGGGCAGAGGTGTGTGTAGAGTGGCTGCGGAAGGAAAGGACCAGGTTGGCCCAAGCCCCGAGCCAGTGTCCGGCTGGAAGCCAGGGAAGGGAGTTCCTTCTCCTTTCCATGCTTTGATTTCTCGTGCAGGCAAGAAGCCGAGCAGAGGAAGGCCCTGCTCCACAGGTTCCCCAGGAGACCCCGGGATAGGCAGAAGCACACCTGGAAGGAAGACACAGAATCTTGTGACTATGTGAGGGTGAGTGTGCACTGCTTCCCGGGCTGTGCCCTTGGGGACTCGCTGGGCTCCAAGGGCCTCCTGGGGGAGGTGGGGCTCCACTTTCTCGCTGACCAGTGGCAGTTGAGTAGTGTGGTCTTTGCACCCTTTTTTTCCTTGGTGCCTAGGATGCTTTGTATGTGTGTGAACAGTGGCTGTTTGACGTGTGAAGGTCATTGGCGGGCACTCCTGGAGCACATACCATTCTCAGAGAAGAACAGGCCTCTGTCCTTCATGACAGGTTACCCCCAGCCCATCTTCACTCAGGAGCTCCCACTATGACTCTCCAGAAGCAGGACTCCCATCGCCTCCAGAGCAGATTGGATGGAAGAGCCGGTCCAACGGAGTAAGCATAGATGTGTCGCCGGACCGTCTGATGTCAAATGTGCATCAACATCCTGTCATGCATTTGTTCTGGAACCACCCTGGAGCCGGATTCCCCACTCCTAGGTGAACAGTTGCCATTTCTGTCTTTCCCTGGTCTAGGGAGGTTGCGGAGGTCTTGGGAATTTGTTGATCTCTTTCTTGCACAAATGTTCATTTTGCTTTGGTGCCGAGGCCAAACTCATGGTGTCCTGTGTCTTTTCTTTTCCCACAGCGTCCACACATGCCGATGCCCGTCTACACCACCAGGGGCCTTCTATCCCTGAGCCTGCCCTGCTGATGCAGCCACGTACTGAGACCCCTGACATGAGACTCCGGTCCCATTCCACATCTCATCTCAGAAGCCCTCAAGTTAGCCTCAGCCCAACTGGTGGACCTCCTGGTGCCCAGGAAGTGCCGATCGCTGACACCCCTCAGCCGGCTCACCAACCCTGTGACAGGGCTGATAACCTGGTTGTGCAGCAGAGAGCCAAGAGGCCCTGCAGAGTCTCCCTCGAGGGTTCCCAGGGTAGCTCCCAGGGCCATGGGCTGGGACACACCCAGGCACCACCCAAGTATACTGAGGAGAACACCCGTCCCGCTGTCAGCAACGCATTGGCAGACAATTCCCAAATGCCCCTCCAGACTCCAGGCAAGAAATGTACCCAGATGCCCCTAGACAGGTCCCAGAACCACTGAAAGAAACCGTGATGGAGCCCCAGCCAGCACACCTCCGGGATCATTGCAGAAGCACCTCTGGGGATTTCAGGGAGTCTGTGTCCTCCAGGAAGCAGACGTGCCCGTGGATGCACAGCTGGGCCCCCGCAGCCCAGGAAGACACCTGCCCTCCGTCCAAGCAAGGGCCCCCAGCCCACACCTGCCACACCTCACCTGGAGACACTGCAGCTGTGCACCGAGCCCCCACGGCCGCCCTCTGCACGGGCCCCCACTCAGCCCCTGAGAATGGTCTTCACCAGATTGAACAGAAGCTGCTGGAGCTCCCGGTTCCTCGCAGCTCCCTCATTCCTTCCTCCCGAGAAGCCAGGCCCTGCTCAGGGCCCTCCTGCCCCCCACATGTCAGACAGAGCCTGTGTCTGTGGCCCCTGGAGTGTCCTCCATGGTGACCTACAGGTGTCCTCATCTTCAGAAGACACTGAGAGCGAATGAGCCAGTTCCTGGCCTCAGACATTGTCCTCCACCCCACTGCACCCTGACGGGCTGACTGCAGACCTCAGGACGTGGCCCCTCCTGGACTCATGTGGGGAATCAGCACTTGCTCTGCTGCTTTGCATGGGAATTCCTGGGTCCACAGCCTGCTGCCTCTCATGCTGCTGGGGCTGTGCACAGACACCGAACCCCAAAGACACACCTTGCAGTTACCTTAAGGAAATCCATGTGCTGTGGCAAAGGCTACTCTTCCCTCTGGAATGTCAATTTTCACTTCTGCAAATAGATTCTCCTAGAAATGGAGGGAATTCCGAATGAGCACTTGTCACTCCAATGGAAATAGAAACTTAGACTTTAAGCTCTCATTGGAGTACACATGTCTGCATTTGGGTTTTCAGCTCGAACAGCCCCTGTGGGCCCTGCAAATGGACATTGTCTTTTCTCCTGAGATGAGTTGTTTTGTATCAATGGTAGTAGCTTAGCGGGAACTGTGATTGTCGATATTTAACCCTTTCAGTTCGTTTATTGTTTAGTGTTAATTTAGAATTGTGTGTAGAGTTTTATTTCCCTTAATAAAATATTAGCACCGATGAATAGCATGCAAGGCTCTCTTTTGATCTTGTTTTGTGGGGTTTTTATTGCTCAGCATTTCTGAACCTCTCCATAGTTATATTAGTTCCTCCAGCCTTAGTTACCTGATGGGAGACAGCAGCTTGATAGGTTCAGGGGATACGTAGACATTGAGGGTCTCCTGCACACCCAGTGTTCTGCATGAAGTACTACCCAGGCAACATCGATCCCTGAGTATCCAGTGTGGGTTCCATGTGCCCCACATGGGGTCGCGGTTGCACATGGTCTGCAATGGGATGAGTTGACGGTTGCCCTCTATACATATCCCGAACCCAGTTCAATGCTGGATCATGATACGTCCTTTCTGAGGCCTGGGCATGGAGATTTTTCACCCTCCAGATGATTTCCCAAGGGGGCAGTGTTTGACAAGTGGGCACGTAGTGGTCCAATAGCATGAGACCCAGGACCGGTTGCTTCCCTCTGACTCTCTCTCTTTCTCTGTCCCTCATACTCAGGCATATCTCTGATGTGGGCTCATGGAAACAAAACCATACAACACCATGTGAAACCAAACGAAATGAAACCAAATCAAATGACCCCAAACCAAACCAAACCAAACCAAAGCACATCCATAGTCATGATAAGAGAATTTCTTTTTTTAGGGGAAACAACTGACTGCTCTTTCCTCACTCCAGGGCACCTGTTTAAGGGTGTTCCCTCTCTCTGTGCAGATGCCTGTAGGTGGAGGGTAGAGGAGCTCTGCCATGAGCACACTGGGCTTTTAAAAGTCAGAGGGCAGTACAGAAGCCACGATGTGAGATCCTTCTCCCACCCCCAAGCCCTAAGGAACTCCCACTCATGCAATCCTTATGTGACCCGGATCACAGTCTGGTTCCTTGAGCCTCGGGCCCTGTCCTCATCCAATGAACACTGTCCTATTGCTATCTCATGGCCTCTGAGGAAAATGCAGCTTCCTGGGCTCTCATGTGATGTGTGCAGTAATAGAAATGTTCCCTACTTCTTGGAAGCCTATGAAGATCCCAGAGGTCCAAGGGTGGGAAGGCCTATCTTCACAGGGCATGTATCCTGGATGACCTTCACCCACCTGTGCTACCCACACCTGTGCAAGTCCACACATCTGTTTCCATTCCATAGGGGAGGTCACAGGAAGGAGCGTTGCACGGTGAGCTTAGACAAGCAAAGGGCGACGCTGGCCAGCCCAAGTTGTTCCTAGGCTTCCAGGAGGACCCCACTTTGTGCAGCTGCTCAGGCTGGCAGGTGTGCAGCTCCACGCTTTGGGCTGCAGCGTGTGCATTTGCTAGAGCTGCAGAGGCATGATGAGTATTGACAGAAGGTCTGGGGACGTGGTTCCCACCTTGCAACTCTAATGTTGCCACAGCTGGACACTGCCTGCTGAGGAAAGGTGAAAAATCCTTCCTGTGCTGTGCTTCCAATGCTCTGCAGTCCTTGCTCATCCCCTGTGCAGCCCCTGCACCTGGGGAAACCATGGCTTTCATTGGAAGCCTGGAGACCCTACTGGGAGGTCAATATTGGTTTGGAAAAGAGTAGATAAGCTTGTGACCCTGTAAGTGCCAGGAAGTTTCTGATAATATTGCCCTGCGAGCAATTGCTCCTCCTGCTTCACCCCTGGCCAGGACCTTCCAAGCAGGGAAGGAGGGCTGAGGAATAGCTCTCACGAGCAATGTTACTCCCTATCTATTTCTCCATCAACTGTGTGTCCATCTATCGCTGACGAGCCTCCCTGTCATCCATCTCTCCTCCATCATCTCTACATCATACACCTAGAAATTTCTCATTCCTCACAATGCACATATTCACTTTCACATAATAGGAGATGAGATGACTTTCCTGCCGCTCTGCACCTGATTTCACAGAAACTACTAAGGCAAGACTCTCTTGGCCCAGTACACGGTAGTTTTTAAACGTAACTGTCTTGTGTTTTCAAATGACTTAGCCTCTAAATAAATCTAGCAAAAATGACATTGGCACAGGCATGTTAACTCTTCTCTCTCCTTGAAAGTCCTGCCTGCAAGGCTGCTGCTTCCTGGTGAATAGCTCCATGTCCAAGAGAAGAGAAAAATGGAATACAGGAGCCCCCGTTTGGACAAACACCACAATGTCCTCCATTAACCTGGTCATGAACATGTCTGCACATGGCCTGGCCCAGAGCCTGATCCTTTGTCCTCCTGAGCGCTTGGCCCATGGCCCATAGCCTTCCCCATCGCTGTGACAGTCAGCACACACGAGCTGCACTGGAGCTTCAGTTCTGTGAAAGCAAGCGTTCCAGAAGACATAGGACAACCACCCCCTTCTGGACTCATCTAAATAGCACATGAGATAGTTAACATGCGTGTCAGCATAGATATCATTAAATTTGGAATAATTTGTGTGGAGTCAGTCTTCTTGGATGTGTAACTCATGAATCGAAGGGTGAGGAAAAGATAGGTTTTCTGAAATAGCTGCAGTTTTGAACACCTGACCCAGGGTCACAGGGCACAGAGGGTCCCATTTGGCAGCAAAACCATAACCCTAGACTCAGAATCACAACAGGAGTCCAGATGTAGACCTTCTGCCTCCGACCTTCTTCCATGCAGACCTCCCTCCTTGGGAAACACTCACAGTCAAACACACACACACACACACAAATAAAATAATATTGTTGAAAGATAAACTCAAAATGGATGAAAGATCTAAATGTGAGACAAGATTCCATCAAAATCCTAGAGAAGAACACAGGCAACACCCTTTTTGAACTCGGCCATAGTAACTTCTTGCAAGATACATCCACGAAGGCAAAAGAAACAAAAGTAAAAATGATCTATTGGGACTTCATCAAGATAAGAAGCTTTTGCACAGCAAAGGATACAGTCAACAAAACTCAAAGACAACCTACAGAATGGGAGAAGATATTTGCAAATGACATATCAGATAAAGGGCTAGTTTCCAAGATCTATAAAGAACTTATTAAACTCAACACCAAAGAAACAAACAATCCAATCATGAAATGGGCAAAAGACATGAACAGAAATCTCACAGAGGAAGACATAGACATGGCCAACATGCATATGAGAAAATGCTCTGCATCACTTGCCATCAGGGAAATACAAATCAAAACTACAATGAGATACCACCTCACACCAGTGAGAATGGGGAAAATTAACAAGGCAGGAAACAACAAATGTTGGAGAGGATGCGGAGAAAAGGGAACCCTCTTACACTGTTGGTGGGAATGTGAACTGGTGCAGCCACTCTGGAAAACTGTGTGGAGATTCCTCAAACAGTTAAAAATATACCTGCCCTACGACCCAGCAATTGCACTGTTGGGGATTTACCCCAAAGATACAAATGCAATGAAACGCCAGGACACCTGCACCCCGATGTTTATAGCAGCAATGGCCACGATAGCCAAACTGTGGAAGGAGCCTCGGTGTCCAACGAAAGATGAATGGATAAAGAAGATGTGGTTTATGTATACAATGGAATATTACTCAGCTATTAGAAATGACAAATACCCACCATTTGCTTCAACGTGGATGGAACTGGAGGGTATTATGCTGAGTGAAGTAAGTCAGTCGGAGAAGCACAAACATTATATGTTCTCATTCATTTGGGGAATATAAATAATAGTGAAAGGGAATATAAGGGAAGGGAGAAGAAATGTGTGGGAAATATCAGAAAGGGAGACAGAACGTAAAGACTGCTAACTCTGGGAAACGAACTAGGGGTGGTAGAAGGGGAGGAGGGCGGGGGGTGGGAGTGAATGGGTGACGGGCACTGGGTGTTATTCTGTATGTTAGTAAATTGAACACCAATAAAAAAAATAAAAATAAAATCAGTTTTTACCATAAAAAAATAATAATAATGTTGTTGAATTTGAAAGACAAATAGTTTTCCTGACGTTTTCTTATCCCATCACTTTTTGCTACAATGTTGTTCCACATTTTGGAGCAAACAACTCATATCTAACACATATTAGAAAAGAGGACAAGTGGTTAGTTACTTGGATGTGTCTGTGGATTACTCTGGAAAGAGAAATGATGTGACATGTTAATACATCTTTTTTTTTTTGAGAAGCAATATTAACACTCATCTGATAACTCTTCATTTTCTCTTGACAAATTTCAGCAAGAACAGTGTTCTATTTTAACATTAATCCTTCCAAACATGACTCCATGAGTTTGATGGAAACCGAAGGACAAGGAGATACTTGCCTTCCCTAAAAGCATCTTTTCTACTCATGATATTAAATGAGATGTTACATTGTCTGACCATAGTCACATCAATGCTCTTATAAAAAGAAGTGTTATTTCTGTGAATATTTCCTTTAGAAATGTGGGTGTTTGGATGACTGCAAGGGGCAAGACCAAATCCACAGACTTGGCATCAGTAATTGCTCAAATAGTGGTCCATGTGAGGGCACCGTCTGGTGTGCCCACAACCAGGGTCACCCTGCCAGTCATTGTGTTGGTATTATCCAAAGCCTTGACTGAGCTGCATATACATTTGGGAAGAAAATTTCCTGGAAAACTTCGAGAATGTAATACCATTGCCTGAGCTTCCTCCAAATCTTTCACCTGAGCGCAGAGCCCAGGGTCCACAGTTTTCAAAGTAGCGTCCCCGGGGGGAATTTGAGGTCCCCAGATATTCTGTAATTATCCACTGTCCCCTTAGGGCCCTAGGAAATGCTCACACTGCAGCCCAAGCCATGGAGGTGCAGACCTCCCTCCCTGGGCACCTGCACAGAGTCAAAGCCTCCTGGAAGTGTAGGAAATGGCTCTGGTTGCCCACGTCGCCCCTGGTGCTCCAAGGGCTCCTTGCACGATGCCCCCTGGTGACCTCCCTGGACAGCATGAAGCCAAGAGTGTGGACTTCCTGAGGTGTGGGTGGAGCGCACTGCAGAAACTCCCGTGGGAGCTGCGAGCAGCAATCACGCAGGGAGCTGCGAGGATGCTAATGAATGTCCTCATGAGACCACTTCAGTCACTATGAGCGTGGGCATGTGTGTGTGTCTCTGTGACCAGAGATAGGGAAATAGAATTTGGCTTCTCCTCAGAATTGAAAGAGGTCAGGTGACTGTGCACACACCTTGCAGCAGCTGAAGGAAAACAAGCACACCACTGCCACAGCCCCAAACTCTATCTGCAGGAAAGATTCCTTTAAAAGGGGAAGATAGAATAAACGTATATTCAGGGCAAAGAAAATTGAAAGCATTTTTCTCTAGGAGAGATTCCCTACAGTAACTATAAAAGGAAATTCTTCAGGCTGAAGGGAAATACCAGAAGGAAATGTGGTTTTCAAGGAAAATGAAAAACATCAGAAAAGATAAATATCAGTGTAAGTACTTAAAAAATACATTGTCTTTTAATTTATTTGAAATTTATGTAACTTCTTAAAGCAAAATCTGTAACATTGCCTTGTGGGTTTATACTGTATGTGGATGTGATACATACAAAAAATATAGCAAAAAGACTATGAGAATAGGAAGAAATAGGTCTACCTATATGATTACAAGCCTTCCAAATTTTAAGGAAAATGAATTAACATCAACCCTAAGTTGGATGTGTATTGATAATACCAGTGAAGCCATTAATTATAATACATATATTATAATGCAAATTTTGACACAAATATCCCAGTAATCTGAAGAAGATAAGAGAGAGAGAACAGAGGAACAAAATCAAGGAGAACAAAGATGTCAAAAATAGTCAATTGATAGACCAACATCCTACTAATCTATCATTAATTACGTAAAAATGTTAAGGGACTGAATATTCTCCTTAAACAGCAGAGATAATCATATGGATTAAATAGGAAGACAAAACTACATGTTATTCATAAAGGAATCTTCTCTCCAAACATTTTTTTCCTTTGAGATAATTATAGACTCACAATAAGTTCCAAAAATGGTATAGAGAGGTCTTAGGCACCCATCACCCAGCCTACTGCAATGGGGACATTGTCCATAATTGTGAATTGTCAAAGCTAGGAAATAAAGTGGCAGAGTAACCTCAGATCACAAATTATACAGAAAGCATTAAATATAAAAATACAAAGAAAGGCTGAAAACACATGAATGGAAAAGCATAGACTATGAAAATATCTAGAGTAAGGAGGCTGGAGTGCCAATATTCATTTCAGATAAAAAAAGAATATTATCAAATGGAGAGTGGGATGCTGCATAACACTTTTACACAATAACTGGATGGATTAAAATGGGGAAACACAGTTCTACAATGAGAGCAGAAGATTTTGATGTCATTCTTTCCAGCAAAGGCTAGAACCAAAATTAACAAACACGGGTTTGATGTAAACAACACTACCACCACGTTGAGTGAATTGGTATTTATGGAATACAACCCAAAATGACTGCAAAACACACATACACACCTTTTTCAAGTACATATGACACATTCATCAACACAGATCGCATGCTGGGCTATAAAACACATATACTTTTGTTGAACTATTGATTTCTCTCTTCAGTGTGTCAGTTCCCACTTCATGTATTTCCTGGCTCTTGTTAGGTTTGTACACGCTTATAATGGTCATGTGTTCTTAAGGGGTTGACGTGTCTACCACTATACGGGGTTCTCTTGTCTCTCGCTCCATCTTTTTCCATCCTTCTACTTTTGACCTCTTCATTTCATTGAATCCAGCATGTCCCTTTCACACAAGCACACAGCATATAGTTGGATCTTTAAAAACTTTTTTTAAAAACCATTCTGCTAGACTCTACCTGGAATATTTAATTCATTTGCATTTAATACCATAATTGAGGGGATCCCTGGGTGGCGCAGCGGTTTAGCACCTGCCTTTGGCCCAGGGTGCGATCCTGGAGACCCGGGATCGAATCCCACATCAGGCTCCCGGTGCATGGAGCCTGCTTCTCCCTCTGCCTGTGTCTCTGCCTCTCTCTCTCTCTCTCGCTCTGTGACTATCATAAAAAAATAAAAATTTAAAAAAAAATACCATAATTGATGAGGTAGGATTTACATCTGCCATTTGCTATTATACTTTTCTTTTTATTATTAAGCATTTATTTATCTATGGGGGGGGCGGGAGAGAGAGAGAGAGAGCTTAGGTGGAGGGTGGGGAGGGACAGTGGGAGAGAGAGAATTCCAATAAGGCTCTGTGTTGGGCTCAGATTCACAATCCTGAGTCATGACCTGAGCCAAAATCAAGAGTCAGAAACTTAACCAGCTAAGCCACCAGGTGCCCCTGCTGTTTGTTTCCTAAATTTCTCCTCCACCCACCTTTCCTGCATTACTGACTTCTTTTGTGTTAAACAGAT
Organism: Canis lupus baileyi; assembly: GCF_048164855.1. Classification (NCBI taxonomy): domain Eukaryota; kingdom Metazoa; phylum Chordata; class Mammalia; order Carnivora; family Canidae; genus Canis; species Canis lupus. The sequence continues at coordinate 5,926,101 of NC_132852.1, read as the reverse complement.
ATTTCCTGAGGTACCATTTGAATTTCCTTGTCAAATATCAGTGACTCTTGATCCTGTCATATTTTCTATACTCTCACATCTATTCAGTGAATCTTTTTCAGGTATTATAACTTTCAATATCAATATTTTTTTTCTATTTTTTGTTCTCTACTGATATTTCCCTTTTTAAATTAATTATGGCACTATGTATGTTTATGTTGTAAATGAATTTGCAATTAATTTTAAACAACTAGATTCCAATGGCGAAAAAATCATTATTCTGTGTAGCTTGGTTTTCTCCTCTTTCTTTTGTGCTGTTAGACAGAAGTAGGAGTTTTGAAGTACGAGAGACACTCTGGGTGGCCCTGAAGGAGAAAGCTGCCATTTTATGGAAAGAGCCACAGGTCAGGGAATGCCAGGCAGCTTCTGTGTGCTCAGCATAATACCTGGCCGACATCCTGCAAGAAGACAGCAACCCAGTGCAGGCCAACAACCACAAGTGACACAATTTTTCCCGACAGCCCCAGGGGGATGCAAGGGGATCTCTTGCCTCAGATTAGATCAAAGTCCCAGCTGACCCCATGCTGCCAGTCTCCTGAAACCCTGAGCAGGGGCTCCAGATACACCATGCCTGGACTTTGGACCCACAGAACTGCGAGAGAGTGTGTGCTGTTTTAAGAAGCTAACTTTTGTGGTACCTTGTGACACAGTGAAATAAATGAGTCCAGCAGTCTTCCAAGGTAGATCTCTTTGGGGGAGCACATTTATGTGTTCTTGCAAGGTTTCTGTTGGTTCATGGCATTGCACAGTTTCGTGAATGGTTGATGTTCTTTCTAGTTGATCTTATGAATTTCCCTCCACCCAAGCAATGTATCCAAAAATGACTTACTACTGAGTCTCTTTGATTGAGCAGGTCACATATTTTGGGAATATTCCCTTTAGGATGGTTTCAGCCCAGTGGTCTTTTTTTTTTTTAATTTTTTGTTTTCAATCATGAGAGACAGAGAGAGAGAGAGAGGCAGAGAAACAGGCAGAGGCTGAAGCAGGCTCCATGCAGGGAGCCCGACGTGGGACTTGATCCCAAATCTCTAGGATCATGCCCTGGGCCGAAGGCTGCACCAAACCGCTGAGCCACCTGGGCCACCCAGCCCAGTGATCTTGTGTGGTATTCACTTGGTCCATGGGAGCCATGCCCCTTTTGTCCTACCTAATATCATAAGTTGTAAGTGACCCCACGGCTGATCTTTCTGTCCTGCCACCGTGGACAACTCCAGCCAGAGTTCTTCACCTGTCAACACGTTCAGGTATAGAACCACAGGGCGGCATGTTGAATTTCCCAAGTAGCCTCTTGAAGCTCACCTCAATCCTGAGTGGGTTGTGTGGATTGTGTATAAAAGTGCTGTCTTCCTCACCCGTCCCCTTTGAGAGCCACAGTGAGGTCCCAATCCCAGCTCACTAACACATTTTTCCAGAGGAATTTTGTCCTCTGCCTTCTCTAGCTTTCTTTTATACTCTCAAGGCATAGACACAAGGCTAAGTGTCTCAGAGCACATTCTGTGGTCAACTTCTTTGCTATTCCTTTCCCTGGGGTTCAGTACTTCTGTTGGGTATATGAGAGAAGATGATTCTTAATGTTTTGTCCTCTGCCATTTGGGAATTCAGCACAAACTGATCAATCTTGTTCTACAGACACTGCCATTCCCTTTTCGTTATTGTGAGGGGGTTTTGAAATGGACCCCGCATCAAGAAGGGACAATACATGGTTAGCATAGTAAGACCAGAGCCACAATTTCAAACTTAATGGAGGTAAAGTCATGCTAAGCAGGAGCATTATGTAGACTAGAGTGGAGATACTTCAGGGGAAAACCAGTGTCTCTTCCTGACCATTTCCCTCTTCCCATAAGAGGGATGGTTTAGGAAACCATCCTAAAGGGAATATTCCCAAAAAATGTGACCTGCTTCCCTTCTCCACCATATAGAAGACTTTCTTCTTCAGAAAATGCAGAAGACTGACATCCAGAGATCTCCATGAATTACTATGGAAATTAACAGAAATTTATCTGAGGAAGCCACGGGCAGCCACTTGACCCCAGAAAGTGCTGATTTTAATAAGAAATTGCTATGGGTTGAGATTTTATTATTTTATAAGGAGGATTGCTTGTCTCAGGAAGAAGGGGGATGGATAAAAAAAAAAGTCCTAGAAAGAAGCCAAGTGAAGAAAAGAGGAGAGAGCAAGAGAAATAGAGAGGAGTGATTGATGAGTAGGTGAGCATCTAGGGATGCTATACATAGATGCTATACATCTATGGGATGTTATTAGTAAGGGAATATCAGGGCCCAGCCACTGGTCCACCTCTCTGTATGATTCTGAGATGTACACATGAATTCTTCCATGAAAGAGACACCAGTTAGAGTCCAAAGTGTTTTCAATTTGGGTGATCAAGGAGTGCAGTGTTTGGAATGAGTAGGGAATATCTGGTCTCATGGTCCTCTCTAAACCATCCACAGTGCTCTTGCTATGAAAACCTGGGGAGGAGTACCCACAGACAAGCGATCACTCAACTGTAGATTCTTATGTTGCCCCATTGCCCACTTCCCTGAGTTAATTCCTGTGAAAATGAGGGAAGCACTCCGGGGTTGGCAGAAGTGGCGACTCAGATCCCTTTTGGAGAAAATTGAGCAAATGTAAATAGATCTGACAGTAAGACCAAGGGAAAAGCCCTATCAGTCAGACTCCAAGCATGAAAATGGCTCCCACACCAGGTAGTTTGATGGAGAAGATTCAAATGCAGAGGAAGTGATAAAGTGTTGGCAAAGCTGAACATGCAAAAAGGGAGCAGTGAGGCGGCCCCCATGTTAGTCCTAGCTGGAGGTCCCCACTGCCCGATGGCAGCGGGAAAAGCAGGAGTCTGTAGTGTGAGCCCAAGGGCTAGGACTGGCTGGCGGGAGCTGTGCCTGCAGCATCTTGGCTGAGGGAGAAGCAAGGACATAGAAGCAGGGGCTTTACTATGGGAGATAAGCCACTGCTGGAGCAGAGAGTGTGGGAGAGAAATCTGCGGCTCTCCCTTCTTCCCATCTACACTTTTGCCACCACACACTTGCATCAACTAAAATCAACCATAAGCCAGGACGCTTGAAGAACATAGTTTGCAAAAAAAGAAAAAAAAAAGGAACATAATTTGCCGATAATTGTGCCAGTTACACAGAGCAAAGCAGAGAAAGGACAGGGAATGTATCTGTGCAAAATGGTACAATGGTAGCTCAAATGTAAAGCAAAATCATTATGTGAAATTAAAATCATATGTGAAAACTGAGTGATCAAATTTCAGTAGCTGCTGTAAGATGAATAATTTTCACAATTGTTATATGAAGCTACAAATTTTATTTCATAAACAAAAGCTATAGATAGTCAATCATACATGCACAATCCATGCTGAGCATTTTAAGTCGACCTCTAACATTTTAATTTATTGGCAAGAAGAGAAGTGCAAAGTTGGGGCCATGGGCATTAACTGACTAGGTATGAGTTGCTTAAAAACACAGTGTAAATATTAGAATCAATGACTGATCGCTTATTGATATACCAAGAAATGACATGAATAATTTCTTGTATGCTATAGAATTGTAATTCCAAAAACACAGATGCAGATGTCATTTCCTTTTATCTATTTGGTTTAAATTATTATACAAAGATAGATACACAGAACAGGACAGGGGTGTGCACATCCATTTCCAGCTTCCAGGCTATAACCTTCAAGAAATGAAAGCTTCTCTGGGTCTCAGTTTCTTCAAATATAAATGGAGATAATGAATTCATAAGTCGATCTTGAGTCATATGAGGAAAGTATGGAGGAAAGATTTAGAAATTACAAGAGACTCTACAAATACATAGTAGTAGTATCTGATTGGGCTATTAGATGCCCTCTTGGACCTAGATTTTTTTAAGGATTATCTTAAAAAATAAGCAAAGAAACAAAACCAAGGGAGAAAGACAGGAGAATGATTCTGAGACTCACTCACTGTGACGTGGGTAAGGCACACGACTTCTCTTGTCCTCCCTTGAATACCAAGTCCCACTTTGAAGGCCAGGAAGGGCTGGTCTGGTTCACCTGATCCTCCATCGGCAACAGAAAAGGTTCATCTTGCAATTTCCAACAATCTTCTCATCCTCGGTGCATATCCTCCTGCATTTGCCCCGGCCAAGCCAGCACGGCTCACAAACAGCAAACACCTAGTTCAAGAAAGAGTAGCTTATACACCTTTCCAGGGACGCCCTGAAAATGAGGAGAAGGTTAACAGCCACAAAAGAATGAGGGTGGGGGTGGTTTGTACAATTGTAAAGAGTGTTTTTAAGAACCAGCCCCAGATTTTCAAAGAGCTTTGCTTTTTTCAGGATGGAGTTGGGGAAGAGGTATCGTTGAAGGAGGGATAAGCCCCATCTCTGTTCTCCACGTGTTTAAGGCCCTTGCATGGGTCAAAAGTAAGCACAGGGGGATGAGGTGTCATGTATACAACAGAACCATAAAAATACACACCTGATAGTTCTGCAAATGTTACATGATGAAGGTGGAAGGGCTACCTTTTGGTTTTAAAAGATCCGTGATAGTAGAGGTGAAGTTAGGTTTAGTTCTGGTTTGGGCCTGGCAGTGGTGGTGTGTCCTCAGTAAACTGCTCGTTTTCTGCTTTCTCATTTGTCATATAGACATTCTAGAAATGCTTGTCTACACTGTTAACTATTCTAGTGGTCACATGGAGTAATTTAGGTGAGGCAAAGCCTGTTAGCAAGAAAAAAAAGAAGCCCAACCCAGTGGTGGGCATTAGATCTAGTGTGCCAACTATGGGAGAAGGGCCTTGTGGGCAAAGGTAGAAGGACCTTGGTCCAGGGCCCTGAAAGACCCCACCTTCTAGGAGCAAGGACAGCTGGTTGACAGGGTGTGGCTTATGTAAGGAAAGACAGGGGACCCAATCCACACCCGGTATGCAGGAGCCCCACTAGAACCAACAATGAGCGCCTAGTGTTCTGTTATCCTTTGTATGCTAGCTGCCCCTCTGCCATCCGTTTTTTCTTTGCCAGGACCATCAGCTTCAGACATCTCGATGCCCCTGTATGGGCCAGTTATTACCGAACTTATTCCTCTCTGACCTGCAGGGTGGGACATGAAATGGTAGGATCCATGCATAAGCTTCCTGGAGGACTTTGTCAACAGAGGCAGAGTTTGACTCAGCTGCAAAGAGCCACCTGCCTCAAGGCAACTGCTCCCCAGAGTGACCGACAGGCAATGATTATTCACAGAGGCCACTCAGCTTCAATTTAGGACAAGGGTATGGGTCCTGCGAGTTCTCCAGCACCCTGTGTGGTGGGCTGATGCCGTGAGGGTGCACAGTGGTCAGACATCTCCCTCTGCCTGTGTTTCTTCCTCCCCACCCTTTCCAACCATGTTCGCCTTGAGATCACTGCCTAGGAAACACCCAGCACCCTGAACTCCATCTCCTCTGCAGTCGGGGACAACAGAGGAAAGAGTCCAGGGAAGAGAGGGCCTGCACACAAGAGGAATCAAATTCTACTGAGGCTAAAACTAACATAAAGACTGATGACACTCTGTGTGACAGTTTTTTGTTGATTAGAACATTTGAATTGTGAGCAAGAAAGAGGTTCACAAATTAATTGGGACCAAAAAATCAGATGGGTGTGGGCTGAGGAGAAAAGTTGAAGGGGACCTTACCTCTTCTTGGATTGCAAAGAAGATAAGAGAGAAGTAGGCGGAAATACATGGAGATTGAAGCATTTTTGTTTTTCTTCTTTTTTTTTTTTTTGTTATTGGTGTTCAATTTGCCACCATACAGAATAACACCCAGTGCTCATCCCATCAAATGCCCCCCTCAGTGCCCGTCACACAGTCACGCATACCCCCACTCTCCTCCCCTTCTACCACCCCTAGTTCATTTCCCAGAGTTAGCAGTCTTTGTGTTCTGTCTCCCTTTCTGATATTTCCCACACATTTCTTCTCCCTTCCCTTATATTCCCTTTCACTATTATTTATATTCCCCAAATGAATGAGAACATATAATGTTTGTCCTTCTCTGACTGACTTACTTCCCTCAGCATAATACCCTCCAATTCCATCCACGTCGAAGCAAATGGTGGGTGTTTCTTGTTTCTTTTTCTTTTTTTTGTTTTTTTTTTGTTTCTTGTTTCTAATGGGTGAGGAATATCCCACTGTATACATAGACCACATCTTCTTTATCCATCATCTTTCGATGGACATCGAGGCTCCTTCCACAGTGTGGCTATTGTGGACATTGCTGCTAGAAACATCGGGGTGCAGGTGTCCCGGCGTTTCATTGCATCTGAATCTTTGGGGTAAATCCCCAACAGTGCAATTGCTGGGTTGTAGGGCAGGTCTATTTTTAACTCTTTGAGGAACCTCCATACAGTTTTCCAGAGTGGCTGCACCAGTTCACATTCCCACCAACAGTGGAAGAGGGTTCCCCTTTCTCCGCACCCTCCCAGCATTTGTGGTTTCCTGTCTTGTTAATGTTCCCCATTCTCACTGGTGTGAGGTGGGATCTCATTGTGGTTTTGATTTGTATTTCCCTGCTGGCAAGTGATGCGGAGCATTTTCTCATGTGCATGTTGGTCATGTCTGTGTCTTCTGTGGAGAAATGTCTGTTCATGTCTCTGCCCTTTTCATGACTGGATTGTTTCTTTGCTTTTGAGTTTAATAAGTTCTTTATAGATCTTGGAAACTAGCCCTTTATCTGGCGTGTCATTTGCAAATATCTTCTCCCATTCTGTAGGTTGTCTTTCAGTTTTGCTGTGCAGAAGCTTCTTATCTTGATGAAGTCCCAACAGTTCACTTTTGCTTTTGTTTCTCTTGCCTTCATGGATGTATCTTGCAAGAAGTTGCTGTGGCCAAGTTTGAAAAGGGTGTTGCTGTGTTCTCCTCTAGGATTTTGATGGAATCTTGTCTCACATTTAGATCTTTCATCCATTTTGAGTTTATCTTTGTGTCTGGTGTAAGAGAGTGGTCTAGTTTCCTTCTTCTGCATGTGGATGTCCAATTTTCCCAGCACCATTTATTGAAGAGACTGTCTTTTTTCCAGTGGATAGTCTTTCCTGCTTTGTGGAATATTAGTTGACCATAGAGTTGAGGGTCCACTTCTGGGTTCTCTCTTCTGTTCCATTGATCTATGTGTCTGTCTGTGCCAGAACCACACTGTCTTGATGACCACAGCTTTGTAGTACAACCTGAAATCTGGCATTGTGATGCCCCCGGATATGGTTTTCTTTTTTAATGTCCCCCTGGCTATTTGGGGTCTTTTCTGATTCCACACAAATCTTAAGATGATTCCTTCCAACTCTCTGAAGAAAGTCCATGGTATTTTGATAGGGATTGCAATTAATGTGTAAATTGCCCTGGGTAACATTGGCATTTTCACAATATTAATTTTTCCAATCCATGAGCATGGAATATTTTTCCATCTCTCTGTGTCTTCCTCCATTTCTTTCAGAAGCGTTCTGTAGTTTTTAGGGGATAGATCCTTTACCTCTTTGGTGAGGTTAATTCCTAGGTATCTTATGCATTTGGGTGCAATTGTAAATGGGATTGACTCCTTAACTTCTCTTTCTTCAGCCTCATTGTTAGTGTACAGAAATGCCACTGACTTCTGGGATTGATTTTATATCCTGCCACACTGCCGAATTGCTGTAGTTCTAGCAATCTTGGGGTGGAGTCGTTTGAGATTTCTATGCACAGTGTAATGTCATCTGCTGCCCCGCCTCTTGTCAGGTGTACGGCTCAGTGGGAGTTGTTTATCCTGTGAGGCCCATGCGCAGTCCCAGGTACCGGGTGACACCAGGAGGGACAACACCAGTGCCGGTGGCCAGCTGTCCAGCCCTGGAGTCAGCTCCCACATTAACCATCGTAGCTCCCAGTGCGCAGGGGCCTGGGTACTCCGGGGTGGGGGCACTGACCTGCACAGCTCCTTGGCCCGGCAACAGGAGCGACCTGGCTGTCCTGTGTCCTCCTGGCCTCTGCCTGCCCCAGGGGAGCACCGGATCCTGGGTTGTGTCCCCCAGTGCACTGGGCCCCGGGGCTTGCAACACTGTGAATGGACCTAAAGTACCATGATGTGAAATTTAGAAGCATCAGAGTAAATTTTGCGCAGTTAACTTATCCTTTATCAAAAATAAAATACATAAGCCCTTATGGAAGGTTTATGAAAATCATAAAATACAGGAACAGCGCAATGACGGGGAGGGGAAGGCTCCATTGGGCTGCAGCCACCATGAGCCCCGCGGCAGGAGCTGGGGCTGGCTCCTGAGGTGGTTCACGGGGTTGCTCCGTGCCCAGGCCGATTGCTCCATTGAGTTAGGAAGCTTCTCCGGCACATCCACGACCTCCAGAGCAGGGGATGGCGTCTGCTCCTCCCCCAGGGCTATCAGGGGTGCAGGGGGCTCCTCCAGGATGGAGCAGTGAGCTAGAGCAGTGACCACTCTCTGCAGGGGCTTCGCCTCCCCAGTGGGCACCTCAGCGCGGGCTGAGCCCTCAGCCCCAGCAGCCAGGATGGCCTCGATCCCCGCAGGCCCCGACGGGGCAGCAGGCCCCACGGTCGGAGCTGGGGCGCGCTCCTGAGCTGCTTCAGGGTGTTTTCCTCGGGCCAAAGCTGTAGCTCCAAGAAGACAAAGTATCACCATCAGGACGGACTGTCCACGTCCCTCCCAAGTCAAGGCCACTCTTCCCACCGCTCCACGTGTGTGAGGGCAAGAGCCCTGGGAGGTGTCCCCAGGCTGCAGCCCGTGGGGTGGGGTGTGAGCCCACCCCCTGCTCCCGACCCAGCTGAACAGAAGCTGGATCTGCGGGCCCCCCCATCCTCAACTTGGCCACCCCCAGACCTCCTCACCCCCAGCCTCTGGCTCCGCTGCATGGAGGCGTCTGAATTGCTGGTGGTAACGCAGGGCACAGAGTTTCATGTCTGAGCCTGGCATGTGCTGCCTTAGGAATTGCAGAAGTTTTATAAGGGAGGGAAATTCTGGGAGCTGACAAAAGTCATCCCGGTAATAATCCAGCCATATTTCCAGCATGCAGGAGATGGCCCTGGGGAGGGACAAGCAGGCACAGGCATCAGAAGACAGGGCGCCCTCACTCACAGATGTCCTGAGGGAAGCCCTGCAGAACCCGGGGCCCCGACCTCCCTTGCGGATGTTGGAGGCAAGTCCTGTCCTTGTCCCCCTGCCACCTGGTGGTCCTGCCTGCCACAGGCCTGCTCCCTGAAGAGGGGCTGGGATGCAGCCTCTGTTCTGGGGAGCCCACGCCCAGTGGGGTGACCATCACCGTCTCTCCTGGGGAAGTGGGGCTCCCTCCTCAGCCTGGTCCCTGCCCACCTGCCCCTTGAGTCCACCGGCAGGCGTACGGAGACGGGGGGTGTCTGGCCTGTCATTGCCCTCACTGCACACAGTCGCTCTGGGAAGCTCCAAGGCAGGAGGGCTCGGGCTCTGTGTCCTGCCAGGCCTTGCCAGGAGCCGCCTGGGACTGCCACCTTCCCTCCTATGGCTCTGCGCTGCCTCTCTCACGAGGGGCCCCCAGGGGTGTCCTTCCACTGACTCTAATATCCCATCTCTCACCGGGCGGGGCTGCCTGGTCCGGGAGCCTTCACCGGCCCTCCTGAGCACCTGCTGTGCCCCCGGGTCAAGGTGCAACCAGATTGGGGAATGCGATGTTCCCGACCCCCACTGATCTGGGCCCCTGGTGTGGGGCAGAGAGAGGGTTGGGGGGCATAGAGAAGGTCTCCTTAGGGGTCCCAGTCCCTCCCACCAAGCCCGCACCCCATCCTGGCTCTCCTGCCCTCTTTTCCAGAAGGGGCCTTAGACCTTTACCCTGTCACAGGAATTGCAGATGTGTGGGGTGACGGTGCAGCCCCCCCACCACACAGCCCCCTCGCTGCCCTCCTGGAGAGGGAAGGCCCTCCTGCAGGAGCCGGAGTCACTCACAGTTTCTAGCACTGCAGGACCACGTCATTGTTACCCCACGCATCTACGATGCACCCATACCTAGAGGAGGGTGGGTGACATCCCATGAATAATCTTCTGGACACCACCTCTCATCATGGGGGCTGTCACCGTCTGACCCCTGACTAGGCCGGAGCCCCGGGTGCTGTCAGCTCTGTGCGTGGGGCCACGGGCAGCTCCCAGAGAAGCGCCCGCACCTGCTGGGGCCTCCTGAAGGCTTGAGCATGAAAAGGCTCTGGCCAGACCCATGGCACACTATCAGAGTGGGACCGGGCCACCCCGGGGTCCCCCTGTCTTGTTGCCCCAGGACACAGACCCCCAATGGACTCTTAAAACTCCCTTTCAATGGGGAAACAGGCTGCTCAGGACACTGGTGATGGGGGGGAGGAGGCACAGGCCTGGTCACGGGGAGGAGGATGGCTGCTGAGCACAGGCACAGACCCTCTGGCTGACCCGCCACAGGCCAGGCCCCGGGGTTGCCCTCCAGGACCCCGCTATGCCCTGGGTGACCCTGCTTCAGGCGGGGGAGCAGCCCGAGGCCGGGAAGCTCACACCATCCTCAGCCTCCCCAGCAGCAGGTGGCCCAGCCTTGGGCTGCGGAGGGGCAGGTGCTCACTCGGTGAACAGCAGGTCCAGCACCTCGTCCTTGGTGGCGAAATCCACGATAGTTGTCTAAGAAGCTGCAAATGGAGATGATGTCCCTGCACTGCAAGGCGAGCAGCAGTTGTCGGACTTTGTACTCCAGCAGCTCCGTCCGGCTGGACTTCATCGGGGCGATCCGATGCCCCTTCCCGGCCGAGGCCCCTGCACCCTGAGGACAGACGGGACGTGCAGCCTGCAGGGAGCCACCGGGACCCCTGAGAATCTATTTGCAGAAGAGAAAATTGACATTCCACATGGAAGAGTAGCCTTTGCCATAGTGCATGGATTTCCCTAAGAAACGTGCAAGGTATGTTTTGGGGGTGGGTCCCCGGCCCCAGGGGCATGAGAGGCAGCTCGCTGTGGACCCGAGAATTCCCATTCAAAACAGCTGAGCAAGTGCTGATCCCCCACATGAGTCCAGGGGGGGCCATGTCCTCAGGTCCGCAATCACCCCGTCAGGGTGCAGTGGGGTGGAGGACAAGGGTCCAAGGCCAGAAGCTGGATCATTTGCTCTCACTGTCTTCTGAGGATGAGGACACCTGTAGGTCACCGTGGAGGACACTCCAGGGGCCACAGACACAGGCTCCGTCCGACAGGAGGGGGGCAGGAGGGCCCAGAGCAGGGCCTGGCTTCTCGGGAGGAAGGAATGAGGGAGCTGCGAGGAACCGGGAGCTCCAGCAGCTTCTGTCCAATCTGGTGAAAACCATTCTCAGGGGCTGAGTGGGGGGCCGCGCAGAGGGTGGCCATGGGGGCTCGGTGCACCGCTGCTGCATCTCCAGGTGAGGTGTGGCAGTTGTGGGCTGGGGGCCCTTGCTTGGACGGAGGGCAGGTGTCTTCCTGGTCTGCGGAAGCGCGGCTGTGCATCCACGGGCACGTCTGTTTCCTGGAGGATACAGACTCCCCAAAATCCCCACAAGGGCTTCCTCAATGCCTGGAGTTGTGCTGGGAGGGCCTCCATTGCGGTTTCTTTTGGAGGTTCAGGGTCCTGTCTAGGGGCATCCGGGCACATTTCTTGCCTGGAGTCTGGAGCGGCATTTGGGAATTGTCTGCCAATGCGTTGCTGACAGTGGGACGGGTGTTCTCCTCAGGATACTTGGGTGGTGCCTGGGTGTGTCCCAGCCCATGGCCCTTGGAGCCAGCCTGGGGACCCTCATGGGAGATTCTGCAGGGCCTCTTGGCTCTCTGCTGCACACCCAGGCTGTCAGCCCTGACACAGGGTTGGCGAGCCAGCTGAGGGGTGTCAGCGATCAGCACTTCCTGGGCACCAGGAGGTCCAACAGGTGGGCTGAGGCTAACTTTAGGGCTACTCAGAGGAGATGTGGAATGGGACTGGACAGTCTCATCGGGGGTCTCAGTACGTGCCTTCATTGGCAGGGAAGGCTCAGGGATTAAAACTTTCAGGTAAAAATGGAGATATCATATCGAGATTCCTACACAAGTTTTTTATTGAACTCCATGGGTACAGAATCAATATCCTAAAACATGGTGGCTTCAGAGATGACACTTTTATTCTCTTAGTGTCCAGGGACGACAAGTGAACATCAAGAATTCAGCAGGGCCCCAGGGCTTGTGAAGCCCAGTCACTGACCAAGGCCTGGCAAAATGTTCCTGTTTCTCTTGGTCTCTGGTCAGTAAAGAAGACACATAGACTTAGGTTTCCACTTTCCTAAGACTTATACGATTTCCTAAACTTCATTATTCTTCACTATTCTATCCTGCACAAAGATGCCTCCTTTCCCAATGCAAAGGATCATGGTCACAAGTAGGAATTAATTGTCGTGTCGACTCAAAAATGTTTCAGCAGACACTACCAATTCTGTGGGCGGAAGAAGCCATAATGACACTTTCAAACCACAAGCTAACCAGGTGCCGTCCTACCTGCATCTACACCTGCCAAGCCCACAATGTGGAAAAAGGCACAAGCCTACAACATATTCCAACTGAATCAAGAGAATATAAAGGATATTGTGGTGGAATTCCCTGAGGAACAGTTAAAATGAGGCATATAAACACTGGATTGAGGATAGAGACTCTTGTAGGAAAGGCAGTTTCAAAGGAATGTTTCCCAAAAGCATAAAACCAGCCAGAGAATTTCTCTTGTGGTGGACCCGGACCACACCTAGGCAGAAACTGGTATTCATCAAAACCTTCACAATCTTTGTAGATTGGGATCATAGTCCAGAGAGATGGAAGTGTAGAAGCCAAGCAATGGATGCCATATTCCCAAATGATTGGTTACAGCTACAAACATTCTGGCTGGTGAGGAGAACCTGTTCCTATGTGATACCTGCGCTCCTTTGGGAGAGTGATCTTCCCTGTCCTAGAGCACTGACATCTAACACTCCTTGGCTCGCTTGAGGTTACTGAGGAAGAAAAAGGACATTCATAGAGATATATCCATTGAACATAGAAACTGATCAAATTCGGTTCAGAAATGAGCAGGGGCAGTTAGGGAGGTTGAGAAAGACCTGAAGGTGCTGTCTGATGAGAGAGTCAAGATTAGGACCTGGGCTGGCCTGAAAGGTCTCTATGAGAAAGGGACCACACCCAAATCCCTTAATCCAATCAAGCGATTATAGCCGATTGGAAGATCTTGCTCTTTACATTTCACTTTTTAACTGAAAGTTAGTTGACAAAATGGATATAACATCTTGAATAACCTCAAACCCTGACCCCATTTTTAATACCATTAGGTCTAAATTCAGCAGAAGTGTTGGTAAAATACCAATAGTTCAGGAAACATGAGTCCTGAGGTTAATTCCCACGATAAAATGTACCAATATAATTTCACTTGCAGAAATTTCAATCTCCACCAAATCCACATGGACTCACACCTCCATTCACAGAGACACACACACACAGGCACACACACGGAGTCATAGAAATCGCTCTCATGAGGGCATCATTAGCCTGTTGAAGCTGCTGATTGGCTCAATCCCTGCAGCTGCTAAGAGGATTAGGTGGATGTCTTTCAAGTGGCTGAAACGTCACGTGACCTTGGGGCAGTATAAAAGTCCGGGAGCAACGGAAGTGGCCATTCCTGACCATCCCTCTCTCCCAAGGGACACCCAGTCTCCTGCAGTGGAGTGTCCAGGACATTTCTCAGCCTCTCCTGATGGGCGTGAGGACCACAATCGCACTTCAGGTGAGTTTTCAGGCCACTGGTCTGACCTTCCCTGACAGAGCAATGGGACAGTGAGGAAATGATGGAGGGATTGGCCCTTCCTCCACGGGTTAAGGACTCTTTCTGGTCTAACATGTTCTGAGGACAGAGACTGAGCCAAGGCATGGCTGTGAATGCCCTGGACACCCGGAGGTTCCAATGCCAGTGGAATGGGGCCTCAGGTGTCACATTGGTGTGGGGTGGTGGACGAGCAGGGACAGAAGGCCCCTAAATGTCTCAGTGGGCCCTGCAGGCCTAGAGAAGACACAGGATCAGGGCGCCTGGGCGGCTCCATTGTTTCAGAATCTGACTTCGGTCGGGTCATGATCTCAGGGTCTGGAGATGGATCCAGGCCCTCACTGGGTTTCTGATAACTGAGTGTCTGCTTCTCCCTCTGTCCTTCCTACAGCTCAGGTGATCACTCTCCCTCATACACACACACACACACTCACTCTCCCATAAATAATTGACCTTTTTTTCAATAGAAGAATTACCTGGTTCCCAAGGTGAAAAGAAATTCACCTCCCAAACCTTCGATGGCAGTTAATTGGGGGCACTGCCACGAACACATGGAATGGAAGTGTTCAGATGGGCAGCTTCCCATCGAGTAGAGGAGAATGTGTTTTCCCAATGAATTTGGACTTAACTATGGCTTCCTCTGCTGTCACAAGGGGCATTCAGATATGAGAGAGGGAAGCCCACTTTCCTGACGCTTTTGCCCTTTGCGTGCTCCATGGTGCATCCCACTGGACCTCAATTGGGAGAGGTCCCGCCCTTGGTTTTGCTCCCACAGGGGATTTGGAGAGACTTCATGATAGTGTCAACAAGAGTCTTTCCTTAAGGGTGGCCTTCCTCAGAGCGGGGATGTGGCTTGGCTAAGAGAGCGTAGGCAGGAAGGAGGAAAGAGAAGTGACGGGGGGAAATGTGTGTTTCTCTGGCAGAACTGTCCTGAAGCTTGCTAAGACCTCCTTGGGATGACGGTACAGGGAGCAGGCCAGGGTATGGCTGTGAGTGCCCAGGACACCAGGAGGTCCCAATGCCAATGGAATGGGGCCTCAGGTATCACATTGGTGTCGGGTGGTGGACGAGCAGGGACAGAAGGCCCGTAGATGTCTCAGTGGGCCCTGCAGGCCTAGTGAAGACACAGGATCAGGGTGCCTTACCAGCTCCATTGTTTCAGGGACTGACTTGGATCAGGTCATGATCTCAGGGTCTGGAGATGGATCCAGGCCCTCACTGGTTATCCTGATAACTGAGTGTCTGCTTCTCCCTCTGTCCTTCCTACAGCTCAGGTGATCACTCTCCATTACACACGCACACACTCTCTCTCGTAAATAACTTACATTTTTTTCACAAAAGAATTTACTGGTTCCCACAAGCTAAAAATACATATATATATATTTGTCAATTTGGTGGGGCTGTATTGGGGACATTGCCAAGAAGACATGAAATGGAAGTGTTCATAGGCTCAGGTGGGCAGCTCCCCATGGAGTAGAGGAGAATGTGTTTCCAAAGTGACTTTGGACTTAATCATGGCTTTCCCGGTGGGGCATTCAGATATTAGAGAGGAAAGTCCACTTTCCTGAAGCCTGTACACTTTGAGTCCTCCATGGTGGATCCCTCTGGACCTCAACTGGGAGAGGTTCTGTCCCTGATTTTGCTTCCAAAGGGATTTTGGAGAAACTTAATGATAGTGTCGTCAAGGGTCCTTCAATGCAGACTGAACAACATTCCTTCTTGGTGGCATCCATGAGAGCAGGGATGTGGCTTGGCCAGGAGGGCATAGACAGGAAGGAGGAAAGAGAAGTGACAGGGAGAAATGTGTGTTTGGCAAGACTGTCCTGAAGCTCGCTAAGGCCTCCTTGGGAAGACGGTACAGGGAGGACGCCTAGGTCAGGTGAATAGGACTCTCTTGTTTCTTTTCCCTCAGGCTACCGGAAACCAATCCCCGAAGCAGACTGACTTGTCCCTCCAGGACATGGGACACATGGTGGCCCGTCACTCCCAGCTTGGGCCCGACATTCCCTTGAGACCCCAGAAAGGCAAGAGGCCACAGACAGCAGGACTGGCCCTCGGAGTTCCCAGTCCAGAGGAGGAGGATCCCAGGGTGAGTGGGGAGGCTGGCATGGGTTTTGAAGCAGGAGCTCTGCCAGGAGTCTTGAGACAGGCTAGGCTCACAGAAGATCATTGACCAGACCCTGTTGTCATCCTGGCATGGGCTGGAATCCCAGCAGTCTACACATTGGGACACTCAGAGGCTCTGAGCATCAGCCTCAGGGCACCATAAGATCAGATCCACGCTTGTGTTTGTTCCAAATCTTAATGATGTTTCCACCTGTCTTCAACTGACACCTCCACTCCCTCTTCACCTTCCCTCCCTTCCACGGGATGGGGAGTAAGCATCCAGAGGTCTTCACTATACTGACACCTCACTAGCCAGATAGGATGTCCCCTGTCCTCATCCCATGTGCCACTCCATGAGGACGGCCTCCCATTCGTGTGCTTGGCAGGTTCAGTGGCATTTGAGTGGATGCACTGACCCCTGCACCTTCCTTCCCCAGGTAAAGTGCAGGGACTGTGGGGCCTTTGGACACAAGGCATCAAGCACCAGATGCCCCATAAAACACTGGGGCACAACCCTCATTCCCGTGGCCTTGGGCTCCAGGAGGCTGAAGGAGAATGTGGAGCCGGGGAGTCAGCGGGACCCAAGACACCAGGCTAGGCTGTTGGACCAGGCTGAGAGGGAGAAGACACAGAGACGAAGGTGAGGAATGGGGCTTGTGACACGAACGCCAGGGCTGATACGACAGACCCTGAGTCCGTGTGCATGCACAGTGTGCAGGGCGGCTGTGGGCAGAGCCAGCTGGGCGAGGCAGCCAGAGGAGCTGCCAGGCTAACAGGGTCCACATTTGGGTGATGGAGCTGTCCCTGCTGATTTGGTGTGGGGTTTGTGGCTGGAGCAGTGTCCCTGCACCAGTGAATGTATGGAGCTTGGCACATGCCAAGGCAGACCCTTTCTGACTCTGCATGCAAGAAACTGCCTGGACGACCTGTTCAGCTCCCTATAGGATGAGGGGCAGAGGTGGGCGTAGAGTGGCTGAGGAGGGAAAGGACCAGGTTGGCCCAAGCCCCGAGCTGGTGTTGGCTGGAAGCCAGGGAAGGGAGTTCCTTCTCCTTTCTATGCCTTGATTTCTGGTGCAGGCAAGAAGCCGAGCAGAGGAAGGCCCTGCTCCACAGGTTCCCCAGGAGACCCCGGGAGGGGCAGAAGTGCACCTGGAAGGAAGAAACGGAATCGTGTGACTATGTGAGGGTGAGTGTGCGCTTCGTCCCGAACTGTGCCCTTTGGGGCTCGCTGGGTTCCATGGGCCTCCTGGGGGAGGTGGGGCTCCACTTCCTTGCTCACCAGTGGCAGTTGAGTAGCGTGGTCTTTGCACCCTTTTTTCCCTTGGTGCCCATGATGTTGCCTTATGCCTCATATGTGTGTGAACTGTGGCTGGTTGGCGTGTGATGGTCATTGGCGGGCACTCCTGGAGCACATACCAACCTCAAAGAACAGTCCTGTGTCCTTCATGACACGTTACCCCCATGCCCATCCCCACTCAGGAGCTCCTACCATGACTCTCCAGCAGCAGGACTCCTATCGCCTCATGAGCAGAGAGGATGGAAGCGCTGGTCCAATGGAAGAAGCATCGCTGTGAGGCAGGACTTTCCGTGTCCCTCCACCATGTTAAAGGGCATCAACAACATCCTGTCATTCTCCGGGAGGATCCAAACATCCTTTGTTCCGGAGCAGCCCTGCAGCCCCATTCCCTAATCCTAGGTCAACAGATTCCATCTCTTTCTTTCCCTGTTCTGGGGCAGGAAGTGTTACTAAGGTCGTGGGCGTTTGTTGGTTTCTTTCTTTCCTGAATGTTCATTTTAGCTTGGTGCTGAGGCCAAACTCATGGTGTCCTGTGTCTTTTCTTTTCCCAAAGCGTCCACACATGCCGATGCCCGTCTACAACACCAGGAGGCCTTCTATCCGTGAGCCTGCCCTGCTGATGCAGCCACGTACTGAGAACCCGGACACAAGACTCTGGTCTCATTCCACATCTCCTCTGAGTAGCCCTAAACTTAGCCTCAGGCCCCTTGGTGGACCTCCTGGAGCCCAGGAAGTGCCAATCGCTGACACCCGTCAGCCGGCTCGCCAACTCTGTGTCAGGGCTGACAGCCTGGTTGTGCAGCAGAGAGCCAAGAGGCCCTGCAGAGTCTCCCTTGAGGGTCCCCAGGCTGGCTCTAAGGGCCATGGGCTGGGACACACCCAGGCACCACCCAAGTATCCTGAGGAGAACATCCGTCCCGCTGTCAGCAACGCATTGGCAGACAATTCCCAAATGCCCCTCCAGACTCCAGGCAAGAAATGTGCCCAGATGCCCCTAGACAGGTCCCAGAAATCCCGAAAAAAACCGGGATGGAGGCCCTCCCAGCACACCTGCAGGATCATTGAGGAAGCCCCTCTAGGGATATTGGGGAGTCTGTGTCCTCCAGGAAGCAGACGTGCCCATGGATGCACAGCCGGGCCCCCGCAGACCAGGAAGACACCTGCCCTCCGGCCAAGCAAGGGCCCCCAGCCCACACCTGCCACACCTCACCTGGGAACGCTGCAGCCGTGCACCGAGCCCCCACGGCCGCCCTCTGCGCGGGCCCCCACTCAGCCCCTGAGAATGGTCTTCACCAGATTGAACAGAAGCTGCTGGAGCTCCCGGTTCCTCGCAGCTCCCTCATTCCTTCCTCCCGAGAAGCCAGGCCCTGCTCAGGGCCCCCCTGCCCCCCACCTGTCGGACGGAGCCTGTGTCTGTGGCCCCTGGAGTGTCCTCCACGGTGACCTACAGGTGTCCTCATCCTCAGAAGACACTGAGAGCGAATGAGCCAGCTCCTGGCCTCGGACATTGTCCTCCACCCCACTGCACCCTGACGGGGTGACTGCGGACCTGAGGACGTGGCCCCTCCTGGACTCATGTGGGGAATCAGCACTTGCTCAGCTGCTTTGCTTGGGAATTCCCGGGTCCACAGCGTGATGCCTCTCATGCTCCTGGGGCCGTGCACAGACACCGAACCACAAAGACACACCTTGCACTTTTCTTTAGGGAAATCCGTGTGCTGTGCAAAGGCTACTCTTCCCTCTGGGATGTCAATTTTCTCTTCTGCAAATAGATTCATCAAAAAATGGGAGGAATTTTGAATGAGCACTTGTGACTCCAATGGAAATAGAAACTCAGACTTTAAGCTCTCATTGGCGTACACATGTCTGCATTTGGGTTTTCAGCTTTGAACAGCCACTGTGGGCCCTGCAAATGGACACTGTGTTTTCTCCTGAGATGAGCTTTTCTTGACTCAGTGGTGGTAGCTTTGCAGAAACTGTGATTGTCGATATTTAACCCAGGCAGTTCGTTTATTCTTTAATGTTAATTTAAAATTGTGTGTAGTGTTTTTCTGTTAATAAAATATTAGCACAAATGAATAGTGTGCATGTCATTCTTTTGATCTTGTTTTGTGGGGTTTTTATTGCTCAGCATTTCTGAACCTCTCCATAGTTATATTAATTCCTCCAGCCATAATTACTTGAGAGGAGACAGCAGCTTGATAGGTTCAGGGGATACGTAGACATTGAGGGTCTCCTGCACACCCAGTGTTCTGCGTGAAGTACTACCCAGGCAACGTGGATCCCTGAGCATCCAGTGTGGGTGCCAAGTGCTCCACATGGGGCTGCGGTCGCACATGGTCTGTAATGGGATGAGTTGACAGTTTCATTCTTTATATATCCTGAAACCCACTTCAATGTTGGATCATGATGCCTCCTTTCAGAGGCCTGACAATGGAGATTTATCTCCTTCCAGATGATTTCCTAAGAAGGCAAAGTTTGACTAGTGGGCATGTAATGGTCCAAATAGCACAGGACCCAGGACTGGGTACTTCCCTCTGACTGTCTGTCTTTCTCTCTCTGTCCCTCGTTCTCAGGCATATCTCTGAAGTGGGCCAATGGAAACAAAACAATACAACACCATGTAATACCAAACCAAATGAAACTCAGCAAAACCAAACCAAACCAACCCAAATGAAACCAAACCAAAGCACATCCATAGTTGTGTCTTGAGGATTTCTTTTTTAGGAAAAACAACTGACTGCTCTTTCCTCACTCCAGAGCTCCTGTTCAAGGGTGTTCCCTCTCTCTGTGCATATGGAGGGTAGAGGAGCTCCTCGATGTGCACACTAGGCTCTTAAAAGTCAGAGGGCAGTAGAGAAGCCACGGTGTGGGATCCTTCTCCCACCCTCAAGCCCTAAGTAACTCCCATTCATGCAATCATTATGTGACCCGGGTCAGAGTCTGATCCGTGGAGCCTCAGGCCCCTGTCTCATTCCATGAAAGCTGCCCTATTGCTACCTCATGGCTTCTGAGGAAAATGCAGCTTCCTGGGCACTCAAGGGATGCATGCCACAACAGAAATATGAGGATCCCAGAGGTCCAAGGGTAGGAAGGCCTATCCTCACAGGTGATATCAGGAGTGGAGCTAGTGAAGTAGCCTAAGGATTCTTGGTCCTGCAGGTATATAGGGCACAGGGGTGAGGAGGCAGGCAGGCTTGAGCAAAGGGCCTTCAGGCTGGGCTCTCCAGCAGAACTGGCACTTCATGTCCTTGGAGGGGATTTAGTCCATGTGCCCAAGGAGACCAGGGAGAAAGGCTAGCGGAAGAAGGTCTGAGCAGGCCTGTGCTCTCCCCTCTAGTCACTTCACGTGTCTTTTGCTTCCCTGCCATCAAAACACCAAACCAAAGCAAAGCAGACCAAATCTATCTTCCCAATGGAAAATCCACTCTCATCCAGATATGGAGGAAGACAGAGTTATCTGGACAAGCTGGCATAGGTTATGGATATACCATGAGCCTGAGACACTAAATCTCAAATTGTCAAGAAGCAAAACTTATATATGGAGAACAATAAAATTCATTCCAGTGACAAGAAGCCAAACATAAAGAATGTATCTATAAAATATGAGTGTAAAAAATCGAAGTTATCAAATGTCTTAAAATCAAAGAGTTGAGAAAACACGAAACCAGTGGAAAAGGGGAAAAAGACAACATCATGGAATTTTAAACTGCAGATATAGGAATCATTAGATGAACAGTCAAATTCTCTATACTGTGTTGTCCCACACCTGGAATACGCAGCCCTTTGATGTCCATACACATGGTGTTCATGGCATCTTGGGAGTTGATCTCCCGGGGAGGGGCCTGCTGCACTGATGCTCAGGGTCTGTTCCTGGTCCGGTTTACACGTCCCGTTGCCTCGGGGCTGGGCTCACTGTGAGCTCTTTCTGGTTTTCCTGTGTGGCTTTGTTCCCTGAAAGCCCCCTGTGCCTCTTTAGGAGACCACACGAAATGGCTGGAATCTGATCTCCAGCCTGAGAGCAGAAAGATCAGGTCTCGCTCTTCAGTAAGCACTCAGGGCCAAGCAGGAGTCACTGGGGTGTGCCAGATGCTGCAGATGCCTGTGGTGGGCGCCCAGACCAGTCTGCCAGGAGAAGAGAGAGGGTTGCCCTGTTACTGTTCCTTCCAGGGTCTCTGCACTGAGACCTGTCCCCCGGTGGTGCACCTACACTCTCTGCCTCTCCCAGGGGAAGGGGCAGTGTCCCCACTTCCCTGTCCTTTGCAGGATTCCCATGTGGAGAGTGGTCAGCCGATTAGGCAAAGTGGTTCCAGTTTTAGGGCCAACTGAGCTGAGAGGCCCCTCGCACTCTTGTTGGCCATGACCAGTGTCCACACCCCAAGGCTTGGGAACTCCACCCCCATGGGCACCCCCATTCTTTCTGGGGCTCTGAGAATTCTTAGACACTGTGTCCAGAGTAGTGTCTGCCCATTTCACCACCTGAGCTCATTTCAGGCAAGGTTGTGTCTCACCGGATCAGATTGCTAAGGCAGATTGCAATGTGGGCTCTGTGGCCCTCTCCTTTCCCGATTCTGGGGTGCGTAAACTGCCCGCCCTGCCATGCACCTTCTGATATATCACTTTGGATTCACATCTCGCATCTCCCACCTTGTAGAGGGTGGTCGCTTTTCAGTGAAGAGTTCCAGCAATTCTTTTATTAAACGTCAGGTGGGATTCCTACCTTTTCACAACGATCGGATAGCATCTACCTACCTTCAAGGATCCAGCTGAGCGGAGGTCTCCAATTTTCGACAATCTTGCCCCTTCACTATCTTATTTCTTTGCAATTGTAATTTTGCCAGTGTTTTACACAGTTGAGCTCACTGAATTTTTAAATATATTTATTCTTGCGATAACAATAATCAATTATCTCAGGTTCCTCGGGGAGTTGGTACATACACAATGCCTAATATAATCAGTAATTTATTATGAAAATACAAGTGTTGTGATGAATCAATTTTGAGTTTCGATGTGCATAGGAAAGGGTTAGAGGATGACAATACCTTAGTTCAAATCCAATAGTAGATACGGATGCATTTATGGGAAGCCGGAATGCCCACTGTCCTCCTAATTTCTGTCAAATGCACCGAGTCCTATTTGGGAATTTTCAAATCGGATATAGAATACGCTTCTTGCTCAAATGTTGTTTAACTGATGTAGCAGGATCTGATGACTCTACCTTTGCTTATTTAATAGAGGATGCTCAGGCATAGCTGGTGGTTTTCCTATCCTGAGGAATCCACACACATGTAGAGAAAGTATCCTCTTCTCTTTTATAACATAAAATAAATATGTGTCATTTGCTTCAAAAAGTTAAAATACATTGGAACCAGATCTAATGAGGTATGAATACATGTGGAAAACCATTTGACTTTCTAAGACAGCATTTATAATCATTCCTTTATGTATGGATGTGTGTATTCTTTGAGTATCTGCGTGTGTTGGGGGTTTGTTTCAGGAAAGAGGGTCTACCTGGAGGAAGAGCAGACCTTGCCCATCCCACACCCCTGTCCTCCAAAGCCCCAACTGCCCAGAAAATTCTAGTGATGAGTGACCTGTCACTCTTCCTGAAATTTTCTCTCTCCGACAACAATCATGTCTAAGTCGAGTTGTGACTCTGAGCCCGGGCTGTGGATCTCCTCCTAAATAGTTCCCTCTGTGCCCTGAAATCCTGTGTCAGTCATTATCACTGGAGCTGCTTTGGAAAACCAAACATCCTCTACAACGCTGGATCCAGGAATTCTAGATGAATGAAGACTGACAGGTATTTTTGGAATTAAAGGGTTTAAATTCTCAAAGTGGAGTTAGATTTTGAATGACTACATCCAATGAAGTGTCTTTTATTGTTGATTTGATCTGAACTGACAGGAATCTTAAGTGAAATGGCAATAGGGCAGGACACATGAATGATGAAGGAAAAAGCCACAGAAAAATCCACATACTCAAGTCAATCTGTACAAATTTCGGTATCCAAACCTCTGCTGGATTAACATCTGCATTGAGACACACACACACACACACACACACACACACTCACACTATGAACACCCACAGAATCATCCATTCAGCTCCCTGCACGTTGTGGCCAGCATCTCCTGCATGACCTTCTCCCACCTGTGATACCCACACCTGAGCAAGTCCACCCACCTGTTCCCATTGCATAGGGGAGGTCACAGGAAGGAGCCTTGCACCGTGAGCTCAGACCAGCAGAGGGCGACGCTGGCCAGCCCAAGTTGTTCCTAGGCTTCCAGGAGGACCCCACTTTGTGCAGCTGCTCAGGCTGGCAGGTGTGCAGCTCCACACTTTGGGCCGCAGCGTGTGCATTTGCTAGAGCTGCAGAGGCACGATGAGTATTGACAGAAGGTCTGGGGACGTGGTTCCCACCTTACAACTCTAGTGTTGCCACAGCTGGACACTGCCTGCTGAGGAAAGGTGAAAAATCCTTCCTGTGCTGTGCTTCCAGTGCTCCGCAGTCCTTGCTCATCCCCTTGCAGCCCCTGCACCTGGGGAAACCATGGCTTTCATTGGAAGCCTGGAGGCCCTACTGGGAGGTCAATATTGGTTTGGAAAAGAGTAGATCAGGTTGTGACCCTGTAAGTGCCAGGAAGTTTCTGATAATATTGCCCTGCGAGTAATGGGTCCTCCTGCTTCACCGCCGGCCAGGACCTTCCAAGCAGGGAAGGAGGGCTGAGGAGTAGCTCTCAAGAGCAATGTTACTCCCTATCTATTTCTCCATCGACTGTGTGTCCATCTATCGCTGACGAGCCTCCCTGTCATCCATCTCTCCTCCATCATCTCTCCATCCTACACCTAGAAATTTCTCATTCCTCACAATGCACATATTGACTTTCACATAATAGGAGATGAGATGACTTTCCTGCCGCTCTGCACCTGATTTCACAGAAACTACTAAGGCAGGACTGTCTTGGCCCAGTACATGGTAGTTTTTAAATGTAACTGTCTCATGTTTTCAAATGACTTATCCTGTGAATAAATCCATTGAAAATGACATTGGCACTGGCATGTTGACTCCTCTCTCTCCTAGAAAGTCCTGCCTGCAAGGCTGCTGCTTCCTGGTGAATAGCTCCATGTCCAAGAGAAAAGAAAAAGGAAACAAAGGAGCCCCCATTTGGACAAACACCACAATGTCCTCCATTAACCTGGTCATGAACATGTCTGCACGTGGCCTGGCCCAGAGCCTGATCCTTTGTCCTCCTGAGCGCTTGCCCCATGGCCCATAGCCTTCCCCATCGCTGTGACACAGTCAGCACACGAGCTGCACTGGAGCTTCAGTTCTGTGAAAGCAAGCATTCCAGAAGACATAGGACAACCACCCCCTTCTGGAGTCTTCTAAATAGCACATGAGATAGTGAACATGCGTGTCAACATAGATATCATTTAATTTGGAAAAATGTGTGTGGAGTCAGTCTTCTTGGATGTGTAACTCATGAATCGAAGGGTGAGGAAAAGAACAGTTTTCTGAAATAGCTGCAGTTTTGAACACCTGACCCAGGGTCACAGGGCATAGAGGGTCCCATTCAGGAGCAAATCCACAACCCCAGACTCAGAATCACAACAGGAGACCAGACGACACCTTCTGCAGGGTTTGCCTTGGATTCAGGAGCCTAGGATCCTGGGAAGCTGTTACCCATCCCTGCCCAAGGGGACTGTCATCTTCTGGGCCTCCAGAATGAGGGTACCAGTGCCCAGATGTGTGCACATAGGAGCTCGTGGACCTGGATGCATGTACACACCAAGGAAGAACGTGTGGGTGGAGGTATGTCCTGCAGGTGACACCCGCCACAAAGGTCATAGATATGAGGCCACAGTGGCCTGGGGACGTCTGGGGGAAGCACCCGCTAGGACACTCCCTGTCCCACAGGAAAGATGTCGATCATCCCCGATGGGCACAACGGCTACTCCGGGGTCAAAACGGGGAAGACTGGACGGTCGTGTCTGAACCCAGGCGTGTGTCCAGGCCAGGGCCCTGGGTGCACACAGTCCTTCCCTGGAGCCTGTGGACAGGGGTGTGTTGTGTCCCTGTGTGCACATACCATTGCCTGCAGGGAGTGGGGGCGTCGGCAGCACGAGCACTGCCCCTGCAGCTTCCTCCAGGAGTGGGTTAGGGAGCGGGTCCCAGGAAGTGAGGTCACTTCCGTGTCACAGAGCCTAACAGAACTTGGAACCCCTCCAACCAGGCACATGCATCCAGTGCAGCCCCAGCTCAGGCTCACTTGGCTGGAGACATCTGCTACTGAAGGATGTTCTCTTGCTGCCAGCCCACCTCTGGGGGCTCTGGTTCCCAGAAACCCCAGGGGTGCGGCTTGTTCCAATGCTCTAGGCATTGGCTCCAGCATAGATACCAAGGCGTCAGGGCGGTGATCAGGAGGCGCCGTCAGGTAACACAGCGCAGGCCAGGCCAGGCCCCCTGTGCCACCTTCCTTGGAGCCCCATCCCCTCCTCTTCAGGTTCAGGGAACCAGGGATGTGTGGGCAGGTCCCATCCAGGCTGGGGGACACTGCAGGGTGGCAGGTTCCCCGGGGATCCCTTCAGGGTTATCCTGATGTCATAGAGGACAGGGGGGAAACAGGGTTCCTGAGGTCCTCTACCCGCCCCAGAGTCACCCCAAGACCCTTCAGCCTCATCCCTTTGCTGTCCCCGGGGGCGGTGGTTACCGCCTGCGCTGTGTGCTCCCACATGAGTCTGGATCCCCCCTCCCCACACTTGCCCCCATGGCCCTGCCCCTGCCTGGGCCAGATGCAGAGTCCCTGCGCACAGATGTGTGGGAACATCAGAATAGAGCCCTCAGGGGAGGCCTGTTCCCCCGGGGGTTAGCGCCTGCCTTCCCCCAGGCCTGATCTCCGAGGCCCGGTATCGAGCTCCGCCTGGGCTCCCTGCGCCGGGTGCTTCTCCCTCTGTCTGTGTGGCTGCCTCTCTCGGTCTCTCTCTCTGTGTCTCTTGAGGTCCTTGTATTGATCCAAATATTTTGAACATTTATCCTCTGAGATTGTTTCTCTATTGCATAGTTGGTCCTGTTTGTGTAAGAGACAGGCAGGGAGCTTGAGCGGGAGAGGGAGCCCTAGCTCCTCAAGCCCACGGGGCCCCAGCGCAGGGCCTGCCGGGGCGGGATCCCAGGCCTCCGGGCGGCTCCCTGCAGGCTGCTCGTCCCCTCCGTCCCACCTCAGGGTGCTGGGGCCTTGGCCGGGAAGGGGCATCGGATCGCCCTGATGAAGTCCAGCCAGACGGAGCTGCTGGAGCACAAAGTCCGACAACTGCTGCTCGCCTTGCAGCGCAGGGACGTCATCTCCATTTGCAGCTTCTTAGACGACTATCGTGGATTCGCCACCACGGACGAGGTGCTGGACCTGCTGTTCACCGAGTGAGCACCTGCCCCTCCGCAGCCCAAGGCTGGGCCACCTGCTGCTGGGGAGGCTGGGGATGGTGTGAGCTTCCCGGCCTCGGGCTGCTCCCCCGCCTGGAGCAGGGTCCCCCAGGGCCTAGGGGGGTCCTGGAGGGCAGCCCTGGGGCCTGCCTGTGGCGGGTCAGCCAGAGGGCCTGTGCCTGTGCTCAGCAGCTGTCTTCCTCCCCCATCATGAGGCCTGGGCCTCCTCCACCCCGTCACCAGGGTCCTGAGTGGCCTGTTTCCCCATTGAAAGGGAGGTTTGAGAGTCCATCAGGTTCTGTGTTGTGGGGCAGCCAGACCCGGGGACCCCGGGACCCCCCAGACCCACTCGGATATGGGCCATGGGCCTGGCCAGAGCCGTTTCATGCTCAAGCCTTCAGGAGGCCCCAGCAGGTGCGGGCGCTTCTCCGGGAGCTGCCCGTGGCCCCACGCACAGAGCTGACGGCCCCCGGGGCTCCGGCCTAGTCAGGGTCAGAGGGTTACAGCCCCCATGATGAGAGGTCGCGTCCACAGGACGATTCATGGGATGCCCCCGCCCTCCCCTAGGTATGGGTGCATCGTAGATGCGTGGGGTAACAATGACGTGGTCCTGCAGTGCTGGAAACTGTGAATGACTCCGGCTCCTGCAGGAGGGCCTTCCCTCTCCAGGAGGGCAGTGAGGGGGCTGTGGGGTGGGGGCGGGGCTGCACCCTCACCCCACACATCTGCAATTCCCGTGACAGGGAAAAGGTCTAAGGGCCGTTCTGGAATGAGGGCAGGAGAACCAGGATGGGATGCGGGCTTGGTGGGAGGCACTGGGACCCCTAAGGAGACCTTCTCCATGCCCCCCCCAACCCTCTCTCTGCCCCACACCTGGGACCCAGAGCAGAGGGAGTGGGGAGCATCGCACTCTCCAATCTGGTGGCACCTGGACCCGGGGGCATAGCAGGTGCTCAGGAGAGCTGGTGAGGGCTCCCGGACCAGGCGGCCCCAGCCCCATGGGAGAAGGGAGATTAGAGTCAGTGGAAGGACACCCCCGGGGGCCCCTCAGGAGGGAGGCAGCCCAGAGCCACAGGAGGGAAGGTGGCCGTCCCGGGCGGCTCTTGGCAAGGCCTGGCAGGGCAAAGAGCCGGAGCCCTCCTGCCTTGGAGCTTCTCAGAGCGACAGTGTGTGCAGTGAGGGCAATAACAGGCCAGACGACCCCGTCCCCGATGCCTGCTGGCGGACTCAAGGGGCAGGTGGGCAGGGACCAGGCTGAGGAGGGAGCCCCGCTTCCCCAGGAGAGATGGTGATGGTCACCCCGCTGGGCCTGGGCTCCCTGGAACAGAGGCTGCGAGCCAGCCCCTCCTCAGGGAGCAGGTCTGTGGCAGGCAGGTCCGCCAGGTGGCAGGGGCACAAGGAGCAGGACTGCCTCTGACACCCCGCACGGGATGCTGGGTCCCCGGGTCCTGCAGGGCTTCCCCGGGACACTTGCATGTGACAGAGCCCTGTCTTCTGATGCCTGTGCCCGCCTGTCCCTCCCCAGGGCCATCTCCTGCATGCTGGAAATATGGCTGGATTATTATGGGGACGACTTTTGTCAGCTCCCCGAATTTCCCTCCCTTATGAAAATTCTCTAATTCCTAAGACAGCACATGCCGAGTTCAGACGTGGAACTCCGTGCCCGGCGTAACCTCCAGCAATTCAGACTCCTCCATACAGTGGAGCCAGAGGCTGGGGGTAAGGAGGCCTGGGGGTGACTGAGCTGGGGACAGGTTGGGCCCCACGGATCCAGCCTCCAAGCAGCTGGGCTGGGAGCAGGGGGTGGGCTCACACCTCACCCCATGGGTTGCAGCCTGGGGACACCGCCCAGGGCTCTTGCCCTCACACACGTGGAGCAGTGGGAAGAGTGGTCTTGACTTGGGAGGGACGTAGAAAGTCCGTCCTGATGGGGATACTTCGCCTTCTTGGAGCTACAGCTTCGTCCTAAAGAATACACCCTGAAGCAGCTCAGGAGCGCGTCCCAGCTCTGACCGTAGGGACTGCTGCCCCGTCGGGGCCTGCGGGGATCCAGGCCTTCCTGGCTGCTGGGGCTGAGGGCTCGGCCCGCGCTGAAGTGCCTGCTGGGGAGGCGAAGCCCCTGCAGATAGTGGTCACTGCTCTAGTTCACTGCTCCGCCCTGGAGGAGCCCCCTGCACCCGCGGCCACCCCAGAGGAGGAGCAGAACCCGGCACCTGCAATCGGGGTCCCCAGAGTGCCAGAGCCGCCACCTGCATCTGGAACAACTGGCTTCGACCCCTGAGCTCACCCCAGCTTCCAAAGCAGGGCTCATGGTGGCTGCAGCCCAACGGAGGCTTGCCCTCCCCTGGCATTTCACTGTTTCTTTATTTTCCATTTTTCTTTAACCTTTAACCTGTATAATGGCTTATGAGTTTTATTGTAATAAAGGATAAGTTAACTTCACACAAAATTGACTCTGATGCTTTTAAATGCTACATTGTTGTACTTTAGGTCCTTCACAGTGTGGCAGGCCCGGAGCCCAGGGCACCGGGGGACACAGCCCAGGATCCGGTGCTCCCCTGGGAAAGGCAGAGGACGGGAGGACACAGGACATCAGGTCACTCCTGCCGCCGGGCCGCGGCAAAATTTTGAGGGTACTCAGGCCCCTGCTAATTTGTTTTCCAGTATTTTTGGATTGCAAGAGCAGTTCCAGGGCACCCAAATGACATTAGAAATTTTATGCGGGCTCTAGTGAGGCAAGGAGGGTTGTGTGACTCTCCCAGGTCTACAGGGAATGGTGCTGATCTCTGGACAGAACGTGTACATTTTTCTAGGATCTGTCAACCTGGGGACATTATCCACTTGGCTTCCCTGCCCTCATGGAGGGTATATGCCTCAGGAGAGGAATGTGGAACATGCTGAGAGGGTTTCCGCATGAACGGAAACCAAGCAGTGGAGTGGGAGAACTGTAGCCTCGTTGTGTGAAAGTCTTCTGGGGAAAAATCAGAAATGGTCTCCAAATATCGGACGCTCCTCTTGAATAGAAAATGTAGTCAGTGTTTTATAACAACCACCCATGAACAATCCATAATAAGACACATAACAGTAAAAGTAATAATCAAGAGCAATGTAATGATTGGAGGACGATCACAATGACTTTAACGCTATTAAAGCAATTAATACTGCCAAGTCTACTACAACAAACCTAAGAAGTTGGGAGATTCCGGTACATATTTCTCAAATTCCTTGTCAAATCACAAGATATCAGGACCTTCTTCCTGGGGTATCTCAGGGTCTGAGCCCCATGTTCTGATCAAGAAAATTATTTCATAAGGCCAAAACAGGCAGCCTCTGGCATAGAAAGTCAAACCAACTAGGTCCAGGTAATGGGAGATCTTGGGAACTTGTGTGCACATCCCAGTGGGGGAGCTTTAAAGAATGGAGATGGAAGGAGGGCTGTCTGGGTCTGACCAGCCACATGATACCCATCAGATTTCAAGTATTTGGCCAGCCCAGGGTGCATGCAGAGAAGGCAGGAGCCAGACTCACAGCCAGGGTGCATGAACCAGGCTATGACTCCCACTAAACCCCAGCATTTTCTTAGCCTTAGCATCCCATTGCCCTTCTTCCACCTCTTCCATCCAACCACTGGATGTCCAGGTAACCATATTTGCATATACAGGCTCTGGGCTGTTGGAGAGTGAGCCTCTGTCAACCAGACCAGCAGGGGTGACAAAGGCCAGCATAGGAGTTTCATACTGCTTTTGGGTGAAACCAGGAAGTGCTGAAGTTGCTGGAGTAGGTGGGCAGTCACCACCCGGTGCCTTCAAAAGGCAAGTTCCCCTTTTTTGGAACAAGGAGAGGACTTTAAACATTTCCAGGGACTCAGGCTGGCTGAGATTGCCCAATAGTGGTTCCCTGACGCTGAGCTGAAGTACAAAATTCTAAGGATATTTGGGCAGGTGTCAGCTGAAACCTCTCCAGGAAGACAAGAGCTGCTCCTTGGTTCCCAAGTAGACTCGAAAACATTTGACGACTCTGGCCATCCAAGAACAAAATCCCTATGTCTTCCCGCTCATCACAGGAGGTATCTGGACCTACAGGAGCTCTCATAAAGTTTTATTAGAGATTCAGTTAGGTCATGGGAAGCCTGGTTGGATTTCAAGTTTTGACACTATCGGTTCTCAGGGTCTGAGCTGAAGCAGATAATTCTGAGGATGCTTCAGTTCAGGATAACTTTCTCCATCATCTTCACAGAGGCGAGTGATCCCTGGGCCCCCAAGTGTTCTTTAAAAACTTTGTGGAGGTTCTGGTGGACCAAGGATGCCCGGAAATGGCCGCAGCTTGCTATGTGGAGACGGTTTCTAGGAGGCGTTCAGAGGGAAAACCAGGCATAGCCCAGTTAACTCCCTGAAATGAGGATGGAGTAGAGATGGAGCAGATAAAAAGAGAAGGGAGAGCTACTTGGGGAGGGAACCTGAGCTCCATGAATAGGGACCACCAACCCCAACTGTCAGAGTAGACAAGCACATCTCCCCACCCCTCACCCCTGCCCCCAGCCTTATCCCCTGGGTGTTCAGGCACAGCCGCGGTCAGTGCTTGCTTTGGAAGTGGTGCTGTTTAGAGAGCGCTACAGAGTTCCTGTCCTGCTCGACGTGACATTCTCCCCAGGGCTCATTCTTTTCTCTTTTTTAATATATCTGATTTTGTTTCCCCCTTTTCTGTGTTTCAATCCTAAGCTCTCTGCCTTTTGTTCGACCCTCTTAAAAAGTTCAGTCTGATCAGGTATGTCCATCAATCTCATCATCTTGTAGAACTCTGTCTCAGAGATTTCTGAGGTGTCACAACCAATATTGTTGCCAGCTGTGCATGTTGCTCCCTGTCGCATGGAGATGTCTCTTGGCTCTCATCCTGGGATTCCCACCAGAGTGTTCTCTTGAGTTTTCCACTACTTTCCTATTGTCACTGTAATGAATTACCATACACTTAGTAACTAAAAACAACAGAAAATATTTCTTTTTTTTTCTTTTTTTACAGGTTTGGAGGCCTAAAACCTACAATGAGTCATTTTAATAGTCGTATGGTGGTATCTCACTGGAGAAACCCCTATGGATTCTCTATGTTTCTTACATACTTCATTGTCTCATTTGATGAAAATACTTTGCTGCAGTTTTCACAATTGGCCTTGGTTCTTTAAAAGCAAATAACTTTGCTTAGTAAAATTATATATGGAGAAAATATAGAAGTGATGTATACAAAATTGTTTCATTGAAGATCTAGTAGGTTCCTTGAGAATAGAGAGTGTGCCTCATTTGTCCATATGTCTGCAATGTGTGTTAATAAAAAACTCCAGGACCACCGTCATCATTACTCTTCCCCCATTTTGAGTTACTACCATTGGTAATTAAGCACTGTTGTCACCTCTGTGTCTACTTCATACATTTCAGCAAACCCTAGGTTTCTGTTCATCAAAACAAATGAATA
This sequence comes from Canis lupus baileyi, assembly GCF_048164855.1. Taxonomy (NCBI): domain Eukaryota; kingdom Metazoa; phylum Chordata; class Mammalia; order Carnivora; family Canidae; genus Canis; species Canis lupus. The sequence goes on along the minus strand of NC_132852.1, from coordinate 5,894,003 downwards.
AATATCCTACCTCAAGTGTAATAATATCGCCTATTCCTCCTTGAATATACTTGGCCAGGACTTTTAGATACTGGCTGTTCTCTTTTATACTTCCAGTTCTTTCCTTGGTCAAAAGCAGGGAGTCTGATGCAGGCTATGGTAAGGCATGGTTGGACAGGATGGTTAAGACCTCTAGTTCCTGTTTCTACCCTAAATGTAGAAGGGCACATTCGGTTTGGGAGTCAGCTGGAATCTCAGGAGGAATCCATTTGAGAAGACCAGAGTTGAAAGGTAACAGGGGGAGCCAAGGGTGGAATAAAGCCATAAAAAATGACTTAAGCCCCAAAGATCAGTTGTATGGAGCTAATTTTCTTAGACTCAGTTTTCCTATAAGTAGATCCTTATCATTTCCCATTGCCTGGGCCCCCGAGCTGTATCATGGCTCTGTCATGCTATTATCTGAAAGTCACTAACTCTTGGAGAATATAAGCAGAGGAGGTTTGGAGACAAAAAACACTGTTAGGAAAATGCCCCATTTTCTGTTACCCATCTCCTGTTCTGTTTCACTGATGAAGTACAGATGGTTCTAAACACCTGGAAAGGCCCTGACTGCAGTTCATCCAAGTCCATCTTACCAGACCTAGGATGTGATGCACACAATCAGGAGGGAGCATTCAGGTACCAGGGAATTATGGTCTCTCAAACATTGACTATCCCATAGGACGTAGCGGGATGTAGGTAGTGTAGGTCGTGGAGTCTTTGGCCTATGTGTAGGATTCTCTCAAGTGCTCAGTTTCTCAAACTGAATAAGTCTTTTATAAACTTGTTTTGTTACCTGAGGAGACTTGGTTCAAAAAAGAATAGATTTGCACGAAGATAGTAATGGTTCTCATGGGTGAAGGTGTCCATACAGACAGGTGGAAAATGACTTCATTTCAGTCCGCACTCACCAGGACTAGTAGAATGTCCCTGCATCATGAGGACATTTCAATACCTCCCTACAGGTATCTGGGGACAGGGGTGTCCTATGATAGCAGAACGGCCTTCAAGGGAGGACAGAGAGTCCTTGTTATTTTGGATGCTCATGGAAGTGGGCAGTTTTGAATGGAAGTAATTGTCAAATGGGAACATAAGCTACGGACACTTTGGCAATAAAATGGAACAGCAATCTTTCAGGTCAGTTAAAGTGATTTTGACTAGATTGACAAGAAGTTGGTTTGAACGAGGACAGGGTATTTTGTCTGAGAACTTGTTTCAGACTCTGCTAACTAAAGTGAAACTCAGTCATTCTGTTCTGAGCTCCCACAGGCTTCCCATCAGGCTGTGGAAACTGCCATGTTCTATGTTACTTTGCTGGACATGTATTTTCCAAAGAAAGTCTGAGGTTCTAGGGCACCTGGGTGGCTCAAACGGTTAAGCATCTGCGTTTGGCTCAGGTCATGATCCTGGAGTCTGGGATCCAGCCCCGCTTTGCTCAGCAGGGAGTCTGCTTCTCCCTCTGCCCCTGCCTTCCCACTTGTGTATACCAGCTCTCTCTCAATTGAAAAACAAACAAACAAACAAACAAATAAGTAAATCTATCTATAAAGTCTGAACTTCTGTTTCCCGAGCAAGGAGGTGAGACATTTGTTATGTTCCTCTCAATATCTCCTTTTCAAAAAGTGCAGAACAGTGAAATACCACTGGGCTGAAAGACAGAACTTCTAGATTTGAGTTCTGAAGCTCCACTCTGGCTTCTAACTGGAAGTGTGGGACACAGAACCAGGGCACTTTCAAATCTCAGATGCTCCTCTGGTCGGTGATCTATAGTTGCCAAACATCACTATGCAGGAGATTTGATCGGACATGTGGTTTTAAAAATTCAGATTCTTAACTTAAAATTCTGAATATGAAAGTGTGAGAGTCTGGAACAGACCTCTGGTTTTCAAAAATATTCTAGGTGACTAGAATCAACTTTCTAAAAAATATTTTTTTTATTTATTCATGATAGACACCGAGAGAGATGCAGAGACACAGGCAGAGGGGGAAGCAGGCTTCCTCTGGGGAGCCCGATGTGGAACTCGATCCCAGGACCCCGGGATCATGATCTGAGTCAAAGGCAGATGCTCAACCATTGAGCCACCCAAGCATCCCTAGGTGACTAGAATCAATTTGGCTCTGGAAACACTGATTTATATTACCTCCAAGGCCACTTCTAGCTCTAACATTTTAATATTCTAAAAATTCTGGTAAATCTGAGTGTGACACTTATCCTTAGTTTTTATGATTGAACAAGAAACCCGGTCTGTGAGTGTGTATGCGTGTGTGCATATATGCATAATATGTAGCATGAAATGTAGAACCATATCCAATCCCTAATTCTTGGTAAATGAGAACAATGTTAGTGATGAGAGAGAAGGGAGGAAAAGGTATGGCACAATTTGCACACACTGGGGAATAATCTATGTACATTTATGCTGTGAGGGAATTGTGTGATTTGTAAGGGACAAGAAGCCTGAGGAAGTCATTTTTAACTTGAGTGCCTGAGTAAGTGGTAACAATATTTACTAAGATCTAGAACAGTAAATGAAGATCAGTTTTGGAAAGGAAGGGATAAAGTGCAATAAAAACTAGTTATTTGTGGGTGCCCATCAGAGATCCAGTTAGGGAAGACCAATGCCCTGTAAAACTTTAGCATGAAGTTGAAGTCGGAAATACAGTGTAGGATTTTTATCAGACAAAGCTCATTTAGGTCAACAGAAATCATGCTGGGTATTCAGAACACGAAATTTAATGCGAAGGATTGCTTACACAGGTAGCAGATGGCCAAAAGTCCACAGAGATTAATAAGTACAGGCCCGGAGGAGCAAATGGGAAAGGCGCTATCAGGGGCAGGGGTTGGAAATCCTGGTGTTAGCTACCTAAAGCTGGGGCTGGATGTGTGAGTATGGGACACAGCACAGCTGGTGCTCAGACCTCTAAGTCAGGAACAGCACATGAATGATGCTTAAGACTTTTAGGAAGGAGTGCTCCATGACTGGGGCCCAGACAAGTGGGGTGGAGACATCCTGCAGCCAATGTTCAGACTTTTGAGGGGAAGATACGGCCAAACAGGGGCCATGGAGAACCAGGGTACACAGCAAAACAGGTTGTGGCCCAGCCATGCCTTTATGGGTGCTGGGTGCTGTTAGTTCCTTCAAGGGTTATTGCAAGGCTGCTGAGAAAGCCAAAAGGAGTTGGAGCCTGGAGCCAACCATCTGTTGCTGTTGGGGTGCTGCTGGCCAGAGCTGGAAATGAAAGGGACTGTCTTCACCCTTCATCTTAATTTCCTGCCTACTGCCAATGTCTTGCATTAAAGGGGCTAATGGGAAGCAACTGGCCTCAAGGTCTGGAAGATGCAGTGTGCAGGGCATCCATGCACTGCCGTGGAGTGGAGTAGAGAACGGAGGCTTGGAGCCTGGAAAGGCTGGTGAGGAGGTAATGCCACATCAACAGGAGAGGCTGAAACCACGGGAGCTCCTGGAATTGCTTAGAGACATGTGTAATATGAAGATGGATGAAACCAGGGTGTGTGCAATCGCAGGAAAGGGAGAACATAGGAGAAAAGGGAAGAAGAGAAAGAAAGTAGCTGGAAGACTTCTATCTTCAAGGGCTGAGGAGACAGGAATGAAGGAGGAGACAGACCACATTATGAAATGCTTGTGAAGTATCGAGGAAACAAGAAATACCAACCATAGATTGCTGAGGGTGCCCCTGGAGTCTTTACAAAGAACATGGTGACCAACACATGTCTAAGAGTTCATGGTCTCCTCATTAAGAGAAATCCCAGCAGCATGAAGGTGATAGAGGATGTTTCTGTAAGTCGAGAAGCAGAGGAAGACACTATACACACCACTGTTAATTTTGCAAGGAAAGAGGAGGGGAAAAAAAAAAACAGAAAGAACAGGGGATGAGACCTAAATACATTTAGATTCTCAAAGGCAGTTAGTTTTATCTGAGGCCTGGGCAAACAACTTCTGGGAAGACCTGAGGACCTGTGATACTTGCAAAAAGAGAGCTTCTTCCACCCACTCGTCTCTTGCATAGTTTTCAGAATAACAACATCAGCCCATTAGCCATGAAGATATGTAGCAGCACCAGAACATTTTTTAGAAACATGTTTTGATTTCTTTTTACAGCCTTTATAAATTGGCTCATCCTTGGAAGTAAGTTGTGTTTTATTCTGCTCTCCTTTATTTACATCTCTACAGAAAGCAGGCTTAGTCAAATAGGTAAGGACATTCTCCAGACTGAGCCAAGGGGCTGTCTTTCTTCTGTTCTGGAGCAGTGTGCTGTCAGTCTAGGATGACAGTGGCCTATGACATATATATTGCTAGCCCTGAAAGCTGGGAGTCTGAATTTTAGCAAATAAGGGCAAAAGCAAACCTGTGTGCTGTTACCATCAGCCCAGACAAGCAAGGATCACAAGGTCACAGGAGGGATCTTGGAAAGTGTCCAACTCTTCTGCAGCTGTTTCCACTTCTTCTTCCACCCAGCTGCTCACCGGAGCTGCTATAAATAATCCCTGTTCAGGCTTCTGCTCTCAGCCAGGGCCCCATTTTGTGGACATGCTAAGAACATAAGACCAAAAGCCAAAGTGTTGCTGTGACTAAGCCGGCAACAGTGGCATCTTCTGGGGTCTCTATCTCCTCCGCTGTAATGAAGGTGTTGAATTAGACTATCTCTAGGAACCCTGCTCTTGAAGAGGCCATGACTGCTACATTCTCACTACAAGAGGCCAGCATGAAGACGCTACCCAATCTTTGGCCAGCTTAAACTTTGACACAGGCCCTTTTCATTATGGCACTTGATGTTCCAGATTGAAGAGGGAGGGGAAGCCATGCTAACAGCTATCTGTGAAGGAGCCGGAGAAGCATGAGCCAGCAGGACTGCTAAGGTGGCCACAATTTGTGTCCATCACGTGGGCATGTACTATGTGGTTGAGTCGTCTCATATTACAGAGACCAGAGTCTGAACGACAAAGACCCAGGGTCACAGCTCTGTCTGAAGCCAGGGTTTTAGAACATTTCAACCATGGTCCCACCTTTCCATTCTACCTGTTTAATCTGTTAATCTGCTCACTCACTTTATCAATCCATAAAATAATTAAGGGGGCCTCTGCCAGCAAGTGAGGATTCCGAAGGTCAACATAACACAGTGCCTTCCCCCAGGCCCCTCACGGCCTACAGATCATATTTCTCTGCAGTGTCAGAAGCTGGATTGACAGCTTCATTCAAAGAATGCCCATGTTGGAGGTCAAGAGAATAAATCCAGAGATGTTTGCCGCATGGAGCTCACAGCCAGAGGATCTTTGCTTCTCACTTCCTGTAGCTCCGGCTTGGCTTTTAATTATTCTTCCTTTTTTTTTTTGCAGCAAAGTGGCGTCAGTTCAGCTCTACAGCCCCCAATCTTATCTTCAAAGGAAAGGCACTCAACCTCACAGCGACCATCCATCTCTGACACTGCATCCTTCTGTGTATAGCTCCATGGGCTGTGTGGAGAAAGCAAGGCATCAGTTATCCAGTACTTGGTGACCAGAAAGCAACATAACATCACCCAGGCCAAAATCACAATTCCCTATTACCGAGTCTCCTGCAGACACCGAGTACACGCCTGGTGATCAGAAAAAGCACATGTCACGTGAGCAGCTGTATGGGAGCTCAGATTCCCTGCACAACTTACACAGTGTCCCTACTGGGTATTCAATTCCTTCTGCCATAGTCATTTCTAGGATATCTAGAAGCAGAGTATGTCTTCCTGGGATGGAGGCAGTCTACTTTCTAATTTTAATAACATTCCTTCCCAATGCGTGATTGTTTTCATGTCTCCAAATTAATAGTCTCAGATATATGACAAAAGGTAAAGATGGTGCTGTTTATACTGTAGGCAGGTCAACGATAGGCCACATGCAACGATAGACCACAGCCATGTGGCTGTGGAGTTTCAAGATTTTAGGTGCAAAGATAAAAGAAACCTGAGGCTGATCCATTCTGTAAGAAATATCAATGAATAATGGGTTTAATTCTGGAATTCAGGGTGATGTGGACAATGAGTTTTTCTTCAGAACAAAGATTAAGCTGAAGAGAGTAAAGGTATTTTGAGATAAATGATTGAAAAAAGTTTTTGGTGACAGATGTTCTCAGGAGAAATAATACAAAGAACTGGCAGTCACTCCCAAAGGGAACTTGTTCTTGGAAAATACAGCTTTGAGGAGGAGAAAGAACACATATTGCTGTCTAATACTTGAGATAATACCATGCTGAAGAAACACTGAACCTGTTCGTACCCCAGTTAGGACTCAGACCAACAGAAAGGAATTGCACAGCCTTAGATTTCTGCTCAAAGTAAGAGGAAATTTTTAATAGAGTCCAAAGTTGAACTGGGGATATTGTAATAGACTACTGAAGTTCATCAGGCATCTAGCCAATCAACTGACATAGAATACTCATAAGGTGTTTAAATACTTAATTGAGGCAGATAATAAGAATGAGAATGATGATTAAAAAAACAATGATAAGCAGACAATAATAATATTGTACTTTCTCAGGCACAGAGGATGTGCCTGGCTTTGTTTAAGCAGATTATAGAAAGAGAGGGATTGTTAAACCTTCCCAAACAGTTATTTCTCATGTCAAACAATGAGTAATGGGATCTCTGGACAACACGAGGAGACTCAGCAAAAGACATCATTCCTAGGCCCCATGTCTCTGTATGGTTGCTCAATTTAGAGCTAATGGCAATAAAAATGGGGTCATAGTTTGACGATATTCATGATGTAATATTCATTTTGTCAATTAAAACTTTCAGTTAAACACGGAGATATCATAAAGAGCATCCTACACAAAAGTTTTTTTAGACTCCATGGTTTCAGAATAAATATCCTAAAACACGATGGCATAGGTGATGACACTTTTATTCTCTCAGTGTCCAGGGATGACAAGTGAACATCAAGAATTCAGCAGGGCCCCAGGGCTTGTGCAGCCCAGTCACTGACCAAGGCCTTGCAAAATTTCTCTTGGCCTCTGTTTAGTAAAGAAGACAAATGGACTTAGGTTTTCACCTTTCCTAAGGCTTATTCAAATTCATAAACTGGAAATGGTCATGGTCACAGTAGGAATTAATTGTCTTGTCGAATCAAAAATCTTTCAGCAGAGACTACCAATTCTGTAAACAGAATAAGCCATAGTGACACTTCCAAACCACGAGCTAACCCCGTGCCTACCTCCCTGCATCTACAACTGCCAAAACCATAATGTGTAAAAAAGGTGCAAGCCTACGACATACTCCAATTAAGTCAAAAGTATATAAAGAATATTGGTGTAGAATTACCTGAGGAAAACTTAAAATTCGGCATGATAACACTGGATTTAAGATATAGACCTGTCAGAAAGGAGCTTTAAAGGAATGTTTCCCAAAAGCATAAAACCATCCAGAGGATTTCACTTGTTGTAGACCCGAGACACACCTAGACAGACAATGATATTCATTAAGACCTTCATCATCTTTGTATATTGGAATCATAGTAGACAGAGATGAAGGTGTAGAAGCAAAGCATGGACACCATATTCCCAAATAATTGGTTACAGCTACAAACATTCTGGCTGGTGAGAATAAGGTGTTCCTATGTGATACCTGAGCTCTTTTGAGAGAATGATCTTCCCTGTCCTAGATCACTAATGTCTAACTCTCCTTGGCTCGCTTGAGGTTACTCAAAATGAAAAAGGACACCCATTAAGATTTCCACTGAACATAGAAACACTGAAGAAAGTCTGTTCAGAAATAGGTAGGGGCAGTTAGGGAGCTTGAGAAAGATCTGAAGGTGCTGTCTGTTGTCGGAGGCAAGATTAGGAGCTGGGCTGACCTGAAGGGTCTCCGTCAGTGAGGGACCACACCCAAATCCTGTATTCCAATAAAGCAATTAGAGTGGATTAGAGGACTTTGTGCCTTATCCCAGGGCCCAAAAGCCATAAAGGTAGAGGTGAGGTTCATTATCTGACATTTGGAAACTGGCACAGTGAGAGGAGCATCCCTTTGCGACCCGAAGCTCCTGGTTGAATGTATCTTGTGGACACTGTTTCTGCAGACATGGAGGCTGCCCACCTCCACCCCTCAGAGGAGCCTCAGTTCAGCGCCTCTCCCAAACCCCAGTTATGCTGGTCAAGGAGAGGCGGTGCTGAAGTCCACGGAGGACCCTCTGTGCCCGAGACGACATCCCCTGCATCAAAGACTCTCTCCTCCCCGACTGACCCGTTGGCTCCCGCATCAGCAGGGCTGCCTCCCACCAAGACGCCTCTGAGTTGGAGGAGCCTTTCCCAGGTGGGAGCCGGGCTTCAGAACATGGGCAACACTTGCTATGTGAATGCGACCCTACAGTGTCTGACCTACACAGAGCCCCTCGCCAGCTACATGCTGTCCCAGCAGCACGGGACCACCTGTAGGAGGCAGACATCCTGCATGCTGTGTACCCTGCAGGCTCACCTGACGCGGGTTCTCTGCCATCCTGGACGTGTGCTCCGGCCCCTGCCACTCCTGCTCACCGCCTTCCACAGACACAAGCAGGAAGATGCCCATGAGTATCTCATGTTCATTCTGGATGCAATGCAGCAAGCATGCTTGCCTGAGGACAAGCCCTCAGACCCTGAGCGTCCTCAGGACAGCACCCTCATCCAGCAACTCTTTGGGGGGTACTGGAGGTCTCAAATCCAGTGTCTCCACTGCCAAGGCATTTAGAGCACTCTGGAACCTTACCTGGACATCAGCCTGGACATCGGGGCTGCTCACAGCGTCAGCCAAGCTTTGGAGCAGTTGATGAAGCCCGAACTGCTGGAAGGTGAAAATGCCTACCATTGTAGTAAGTGTCTGGAGAAGGTGCCTGCGTCCAAGGTGTTGACTTTGCACACTTCCCCGAAGGTCCTCATCCTGGTCTTGAGACGATTCTCAGACTTGACAGGCAACAAAATGACTAAGGAGGTGCAATATCCTGAGCGCCTTGACATGCAACACTGCCTGTCTGAGCAGAGGGCAGGACCCTTGGTTTATGTGCTCTATGCCGTGCTGGTGCACGCTGGGAGGAGTTGCCACAGCGGACATTACTTCTGTTTTGTAAAGGCAGGAAATGGCCAGTGGTATAAAATGGATGATGCTAAGGTCAGCGCCTGTGATGTGACTTGCGCGCTGCGCCAACCTGCCTATGTCCCCTTTTATATGCAGAAGACTCATCTGGAGAGAGACCTTGGGAGGGAGTCAGTCAAGGAGGGAGGACTCGCATCTCCCGAGGCAGACCCCACAGTGGTGGGTGAGGCCTCAGGAGAGCCGGCAACGGATCCCTCCGTGACCCTTCCTGAGTTGGAGGAGCGTGGGGAAGAGACCTCAAGGCAACAAATGACATTAGACCAGTGGAGATGCCTCCAAGAATGCAACCGCCCTAAGCCTGAACTCAATGTCAGGAGAAGAGAAATTGCTCTTCCTGCGAACGCAGTCATCCTTCACCACTCCAAATACAGACCTGAGATGCCGAAGAATCATCGTCAGCAGACCATCGACCTGCTCACCACTGCAGCTGGGATGCTCCCACCTCAGGTGGCCAGGGACGTGGCCAAAGTCCCGCGTGTGCCAGGGAGAGCCCGACCTACCAAGAGGATGAGCAAGAAGGGACAGAGTTCTGGGGAAGCAGTCCAGGGATGTGTCTCCTAACTTTGGTGCACATGGGCGCACACACCCACACACACAGCGTCACTCACTCACTCCAAACCCGAACACAGTCCCATACTGGAAATATTTTGTGTTATGTGAAGTGTGTGTTCTATATGTATGGAAGAACCATCTATCTGGTGTGTTCATGGGATATGGCCCTCAACTGAAACTTGAGGACACTGATATTTAAACCTGGTTCATTGTCATGATCTTTTATTGGGATAGTGTGGATTTCATATGGGGTGTATCGAGGAACCTGCCTCTCCTTCAGCCTTGGGGAGAGTGGGGGCCACTTGCAGGTGAGAGGCAGTGAGCAATCAGGGTTGACAGTGGATATGATGCTGAGGACCTGGGGTTGAAGTCAGTATGTTTGACCCTTTCGTCATGCTCCCCACTTCCCAATGCTTTTCTTCTATTTATATTGAAAGAATATTTCTCCGAACATAAGTATGTATTGGGTCTTGCTAGCGATGTGTCTTGGTCATTGCTTGGAAATTGTAAGATGGAAATTAAGTGCTTATTTTTGGGGCGATAACTGCATTCAGACCTGATTGAACCACAGTGATTTTATTATGTTCCCTTCACTCTCTCCCACATTAAGACTGAAGAGAAGCAAACTAACAAGGACTCTTATTCCAAAGGGAAATGCCCAGCCTCCCACTGAACATAACTTTTTATGACTATTTTGCTACCGTCTACTCTGTGGCATCTCTTGACCCAGAAGAAGTGGACTCTGGATTTCAGACCAGTTCAAATTCAAATTTGGACCTGGGTTGATACCTCTGGAAAACAGTGCCAAGTTCATGAGTCTACCAAAGCGTTTTGAGGTCAGGTTATAGGTGTTCTGTGTTATCATTGCATTTCTTACAGAAGAGTTTGACAAGTTCATTGTAGAATGGAAATTATTGCATGACCAGCAAACGCCTCTGAGTGTGACCGTAGATGTGCAGTTGTAACATCACATCATAATGTTATTTTCACTCTGTATTCAAACTTGGACATGCCACCCTTACTGGATAGTAAGGGACAATAGGATCTGTGCAGAAGAAATCAGGCTTTTTTGGAGATTTTCATGTACCTAAGACAAATTAGAGATCTAAGGTGTCAGGGTTTCTTTCATGTCTGGGAATTGTGTTTCTTATGGCCAATACAGTTTATTGTGTCGTAAAGAGTGAGGGAGCCTGTGTGCATGTCTTGCCAAGAGTTCCGTAAGAGGACCTGCAGGTATCCCCGTCCTCTGAAGACTGTCATAGGGAATGAGACAGCTCATGGACTCGGGGACTTGTCCTCCACAGCAGAGGACACTGAGGAGGTGTCTGTGGGAATGAGGATATGTCCCCACCTGGACTGATGTGGTGAACCAGCAATTCCCCCGCTGAACTGGATGGAAACCGTCAAGTCCACCACGTGCTGAGTGTCCTGCTTTTGTGCGCCTACACATACACTCCCCCCACTACACAGATGCTGCAGTTTTTCTTTAGGTAAATCTATAGGAATGTCAAATCGTGCTTCCCAGTCTGGAATGTCAGTTTGTCTTAGTGAAATCCATTTTCTAACAAATGTAGGGAAATCATCCTGGCAATTTGTAACTTGGTTGTAACAGAAATTAACAAGTTAATCTGAAATTGTTTTATAAATGTCTGAATTTCTGATTTAGAAAAAGATCCCATCCAGAGTTTTGCAAATTACACCATGTTTTCTCCTAGAAGACATTTTCTGTACTTGTTGATATTATTTCTCTGAAATTGTTATGTAAAATATTGCATCTGCTTTGTTTGTTTTTGCTCTAAAATGTTATTACAAAGTTGTGTGTTTTTTATTCTTAATAAAAAATTCCCACATACAATTTGGTGTGCAGTCTTCTGAGGATGAGGACACCTGTAGGTCACCGTGGAGGACACTCCAGGGGCCACAGACACAGGCTCCGTCCAACAGGTGGGGGGCAGGAGGGCCCTGAGCAGGGCCTGGCTTCTCGGGAGGAAGGAATGAGGGAGCTGCAAGGAACCGGGAGCTCCAGCAGCTTCTGTCCAATCTGGTGAAGACCATTCCAGGGGCTGAGTGGGGGCCCGCGCAGAGTGCGGCCGTGGGGGCTCGGTGCATGGCTGCAGGTCTCCAGGTGAGGTGTGGCAGGTGTGGGCTGGGGGCCCTTGCTTGGCTGGAGGGCAGGTGTCTTCCTGGGCTGCGGGGGCCTGGCTGTGCATCCACGGGCATGTCCGCTTCCTGGAGCACACAGATTCCCTGAATTCCCCACAGGCCCTCCTGGATGCTTCTGCAGGTGTGCTGGCTGGGGCTCCACCACGCTTTCTTTCGGGGGTTCAGGGTCCTGTCTAGGGGCATGTGGGCACATTTCTTGCCTGGAGCCTGGGGGGGGGGCATTTGGAATTGTCTGCCAATGCGTTGCTGACAGCGGGACGGGTGTTCTCCTCAGGATACTTGGGTGGTGCCTGGGTGTGTCCCAACCCATGGCCCTGGGAGCCAGCCTGGGGACCCTCGAGGGACACTCTGTAGGGCCTCTTGTCTATCTGCTGCACAACCAGGCTGTCAGCCCTGACACAGGGTTGGGGAGCCGGCTGAGGGGTGTCAGTGATCGGCACTTCCTGGGAACCAGGAGGTCCACCAGGTGGGCTGAAGCTAACTTGAGGGCTTCTGAGATGAGATGTGGAATGGGACCAGACACTCATGACTGGATTGTCAGTACGTGGTTCCATCAGCAGGGCAGGCTCAGGGAAAGAAGGCCTCCTGGTGTTGTAGACAGGCATCGGCATGTGTGGACACTGTGGGAATAGAGAACACATGGGACTCCATGAGTTTGGCCCCAGCACTAAGGCAAAATGAACACTCAGGAAAGAAAGAAAGAAACCAACTAAAGGCCAAGACCTTAGTAACAACCCCCTCACCCGGAACAGGGAAAGAAAAAGATGGGATCTGTTGATCTGACTCACCCTGGGAGTAGGGAATGCAGTTGCAGGGCTGGTCCGGAACAAAGGTATGACTGGATGCTTTTGATGCCCTTGAGACATTGTGGGGGGACAGGGAAAGTCCTGCCTCACAGCGATGCTTCTTCCATTGGACCAGCTCTTCCATCCACTATGCTCATGAGGCAATAGGAGTCCTGATGCTGGAGAGTCATGGTGGCAGCTCCTGAGAGGGGATGGGCAGGGGGGTAATGTGTCATGAAGGACAGAGGCCTGTTCTCTGAGGTGGTATGTGCTCCAGGAGTGCCCGCCAATGACCATCACCTGCCAACCAGCCACGGTTCACACACATACAAGGCATAAGGCAACATCTTGGGCACCAAGGAAAAAAAGGGTGCAAAGACCACGCTGCTCAACTGCCACTGGTCAGAGAGGAAGTGGAGTCCCACCTCCCCCAGGAGGCACATGGAGCCCAGGGAGTGCCCAAGGGCACAGCCCGGGAAGCAGCAGACACTCACCCTCACATAGTCACAAGATTCCGTGTCTTCTTTCCAGGTGCGCTTCTGCCCCTCCCAGGGTCTCCTGGGGAACCTGTGGAGCAGGGCCTCTGCTCGGCTTCCTGCCTGCACCAGAAATCAAAGCATGGAAAGGAGAAGGAACTCCCTTCCCTGGCTTCCAGCCAGACACCTGCTCGGGTCTTGGGCCAACCTGGTCCTTTCCCTCCTCAGCCACTCTCTGCCCACCTCTGCCCCACCCTGACTACAGTGACCCACCAGGTCATCCAGGCAGTTTGTTTCATGCAGAGTCAGAAAGGGTCTGCCTTGGCATGTGCCAAGCTCCATACATTCACTGGTGCAGGGACACTTGTCCAGCCACAAATCCCACACCAAATCAGCAGGGACAGCTCCATCACCCAAATGTGGACCCTGTTAGTCTGGGAGCTCCTCTGCCTGCCTCGCCCAGCCTGGCTCTGCCTGCAGCCGCCCTGCACACTGTGCATGCACACGGACTCAGGGTCTGTCATGTCAGCCTGGCGATCGGGTCACAAGCCCCATTCCTCACCTTTGTCTCTCTGCCTTCTCCCTCTCAGCCTGGTCCAACAGTCCAGCCTGGTGCCACTGGTCCCGCTGACTCCCCGGCTCCACATTCTCCTTCAGCCTCCTGGAGCCCAAGTCCATGGGAACAAGGGTCGTGCCCCAGTGTTTTATGGGGCATCTGGTGCTTGATGCCTTGTGTCCAAAGGCCCCACAGTCCCTGCACTTTACCTGGGGGTGGAAGGGGCAGGGGTCAGTGCATCCACTCAAATGCCAGTGAACCTGCCAAGCACATGAATGGGAGGCCGTCCTCATGGAGTGGCACATGGGATGAGGACAGGGGACATCCTATCTGGCTAGTGAAGTGTCAGTATAGTGAAGACCTCAGGATGCATCCTCTCACAGCCAGTGGGAGGGCGGGGCAGGGAGGAGGGATTGCAGGTGTCAGGTTGAAGACAGGTGGAAACATCATTAAGATTCGGGACAAACACAAGCGTGGATCTAATCTTATGGTGCCCTGAGACTGATGCTCAGAGCCTCTGAGTGTCCCAATGTGTAGACTGCTGGGATTCCAGCCCATGTCAGGATGGACAACAGGGTCCGGTCAATGATCTTCTGTGAGCCTAGCCTGTCGCAAGACTCCTGGCAGAGCTCCTGCTTCAAAACCATGCCAGCCTCCCCACTCACCCTGGGAGGCGGGACAGGGGGTGGGGGGTCCGCTACATGAGAGGGGGTGCTGGCTGCAGATGGGAGGCCCGGCAGGAGGATAGGTCCTGTGGCTGAGGGTCTTCTCTCTAGGGACTCCTGACGCTGTTGCTCTTTTTACAGGTTTGCTTTTATGTCCAACTCAGCCCATTGTGAGACCCTGGCACAACCTGGATGGCCCCAGGACCCTGTGGAGCGCTGCCTCCCTGTTGCGTCCTGGACACAGCCACACTGGCCCAGGCACACGGGACACACGTCCTTGAGGGGAGACGGCTTGGCTGTGCACCTCAGGAGGCCGAGGGGCCACTGTGGCCATGCACGAGAGTGTGAGCAACAAACACTGGTGGCGTGATTTTAAAAACCCCAAACAAGAAAAAACTTAAAGTAGTGCCTTCCATCCTCCACGTGGGAGTAGCACCTTCCATGGACCTTATTTCTTTGCCCTTTTGCAATGTGCAGGAATGAGTGAGTGGCTGCCTTCCGATGCTCTCTAGGGCAGACTCCTCCCTGGCACAAGAAATTACAGTCACGTGAAGCAAACTGCCCTTTGTCCTCAAAGAAATTGTTTCAAAAGAAAAGTTTTTTAAAAGATTTGCTTGATATTATCTGCCTTGTTCTTATTGACTTGAAATGTTGGCATTTTCTAACTGTGCCTTGTTGGCTACAGTAATTCATTATTCCTGTCAAAACTGAAAAATGCCCTAATTGAATGTGTTTGAATGTTATTCTTGCACAGTTCTTTAAATTGAGAGACAAAATGTTTTACCTCACTGTTGGACATACATTCCAAGCTTTTCAACTTTAGGAGAAAAAAAATAATCATGTTTTCCGGTATTGTAAATTTTAGACTATTTCGTATACATTGTATTAAAACTGCCACATCAATTTTAATGTAGAGATTTTGCAAATCCTAGGGGAGGTGGTGGCCCTGGTGAGCCAGAGCCTGCAGGAGGGAGAACGGGACTTCAAGGTGAAAGTGAGGTCCATCCTGTGCCACCTGCACCACCAGCCCAGTTGGCCCCTGGAGGTGGTGGAGCTGTGTCCGAAGTACCAGCAGACTGTGGTGGCCATCGACCTGGCAGGAGACGAGACCATTAAAGGGAGCAGTGTCTTCCTGGGACACGTGAAGGGCTACCAGGAGGCTGTGAGGAGAGGCATCCACCGCACTGTGCATGCAGGGGAGTGGGCTCAGCGGAGGTGGTCAAAGAGGCTGTGGACACGCTCAAGACGGAGAGGCTGGGCCATGGCTACCACACGCTGCAGGACGAGGCCCTTTATGACAGGCTGCAGCAGGAAAACATGCACTTCGAGATCTGCCCCTGGTCCCGTTACCTCACAGGTCCCTGGAACTCGGACACGGAGCATGCAGTGGTTCGGCTCAAACATGACCAGGCTACCTACTCCCTCAACACGGATGACCCACTCATCTTCAAGTCCACCCTGGAACGGATTACCAGATGCCCAAAGAGGGCATGGACTTTGCCGAGAAGGAGTTTAAGAGACTGAACATCAATGCGGCAAAGTTTAGTTTCCTCCCAGAAGATGAAAAGAAGCAGCTTCTTGATCTGATCTCTAAAGCCTATGGGATGTCATCTTTGGATGCTTCAGGGCAGCATCCCTGAAGACATTATGGCCACCTCTCCAAGCCCTCCCCCTGGGGATGGAGCCTCAGTTCCCTGGGTTGAATGACACTTACCTTTACTCTTTCAAGGAAGACGATGATGCCCATAGTCAACTTCTGCTGCTCTTGAAGCCATGTGCCTGTTTCTAGACACAGGAATACCTCAGCACACCACATCTCTCCTGACTACGGGCCAGAGTCTGGTTGAATCTGAAGCCTCCCTCCTATAGTGACACATGTGAAAATCTGGTGCTTAATAAAGAACTCAAAGGCTGGTATTGTTGGGGGAAAAAAAAGGAGATGATCATATTTCTTTCTTTTTTTTTTTTTTTTTGGAGGACTGACTTTGTTTATTAAGGGAACCGAGAACAGATCACGTACCCTGGAACCTGAGTTATGCAGGAAGGTAGAAAATATCTACAGTGACTGGGTGACAGAACGGAGCACAGCACAAGGTCCCAGGCCAGCCCACCATGGGACACTGCCCCACTCCCTACATGGAATACTAAAACCGAGTGGTTTTAGCAGCTGCCCCAAGACTCCAGTAATGATGCAATGGAACAAGGATTCTATACGGCTCCCCTCAGCTTCCCCGGAGAGAGTGGATGTGAACAGGTCAGAGGCCTGTCCGCGACAAAGTGGGGCAGCCAAGGCTGCCTCTGTCCTGGCCACTTGGGGCTGGAGCAAAGGCAAGCCTGGCCTCCTGCCCGGGGCAGATGGCAAGGCCAGTCAAATCCACAAGCTGCCTCATGGGCTGGGGGAGGTTGGAAGATGTGGCATCAGGGAAGCGTTCCCACACCAGGCATCCATCCCTCAGAACAGCTGTGGATCCACGG
This sequence comes from Canis lupus baileyi, assembly GCF_048164855.1. Classification (NCBI taxonomy): domain Eukaryota; kingdom Metazoa; phylum Chordata; class Mammalia; order Carnivora; family Canidae; genus Canis; species Canis lupus. Next base: position 5,877,202 of record NC_132852.1, on the reverse strand, counting down.
TGACCCCACTCACCCCACTGCCCCCACAGGGGTACGGAAGCAGCCCCCGCAGCCCACACTGAAAGTGTGGCAAGGCTGGAGGGGAAGGTGGGAGGCCAAGGAAGCCTGGGGGGTGGACCCGCCGATAGTAGCAGAGCTCTGGAGGCTTCTGTGAAATGGGCCGACAAGTGTCCCCATTTCATGTCCACCCACAATCCCAGAACAGGCCCTTGTTTGGAAAAGCAATGAGGGTGACAGTGATGACACGGACCTGCAGATCTTCTGCATCTCCTGCGGGCACCCTATCAACCCACGTGTTGCCTTGCGCCACATGGAGCGCTGCTGCCAAGTACGAGAGCCAGACGTCCTTTGGGTCCACGTACCCCACACACATTGAGGGAGCTACACGACTCTTCTGTGATGTCTACAACCCTCAGAGAAAGACATACTGTAAACGGCTCCAGGTGCTGTGCCCCGAGCACTCCCGGGACCCCGAAGTGCCAGCTGATGAGGTACGTGGGTGTCCTCTTGTGCGTGATGTCTTTAGCTCGCGGGTGACTTCTGCCTCCTGCCCAAACGCCAGTGTACCCGCATTACTGCTGGGAGAGGTTGCGGCTGCTGGAGTGGCCCTGGAGCGTGTGCACGCGTGGTACAAGCCGGACGAGCTGTTTGAGCAGGAACGCACCGTTCGCACGGCTGGGACTGACGGGCAGGATCACTGGCCCTGACGCTGCACCTCACGATCCAGCATGACCCGCTCACTCCCGAGCCGCGCTCCAGTGCTGACCGCTGAGCCTCACTGGCCCCGAAGTCCCCACGCTCTGCATTCCAGGCCCGGAGCCGCCCGAATCCCCCGTTTGGCTGCTCTGCCATTCATCTGTTTCTCCAGTGGTCCCTGAGTTTCTCCCTGTGCCCACCCACCATTTGACTACCCCGCTGCCGGTATCAGAGGGTCTCAGGATTTTCTTCTGTCCTTGTCTGTCCCTCTGTCTCTCCGTTCTCTGTGCCTGGGTGGGACTGTGCAGTTTGCTCACTGTTGCCTCCCCTCTCCCTGGTTTTGTTAATAAAATTTTGAAGAACCAGAAAAAAAAAAAAAAAGATGATCTCTACAGGGATAAACTCTGTAAAGCCTGAAGCTCAATCAATTGATGTTGAAAACTCTCAAAGGGAGTAAAGGCTTGATCTGAATGGTCTAGAACATGTGCTGTAATTTAATAGAAGAGATGGTCGTCTTAATATTTAATGATTTAAAAGAACTTCTCAGTCCATGCGAAGAGTACAGTCCAAGGATAAATCAAATTTCTGAACGCATTTTATGCTACATATGTGTATACTTTGCAATCCTCAGGTGTTCGTGCCAAATATTCTCTTTCAATAAGTCCTTCTATATGTTTCTTAATAACAACTGTACTTGGGAAGAATCGAGCCTTCACCTGCTGAGTTACCTCTGCTACTAACACACTGTGCTGCATCTTCTTTCTGGATTTCGTTATCCGCAGGATAGCAGCTTCGATCTCATGTTTCCTGTCGTCATCTACTTTCTGCCTCGTTTCTTTCCTTTCTGGGTCAGATTCACCTTGTTTGGCAGCAACTGTTTGAGTCTTGACTCTGTGTACTTTGGATGTGAACTGATCATTAACTGTGAATCTGTGGCCATTTTCTGTTTCCTTGGACTTGGGTTCTTTTGTAAGAACCCGCTGTGTTGGTTTACCACAGGCGAGGGACTGCAGGGCTCTACCAAGTTCTCTTTCAGGGATATCTGTTTCTTGTTGAATTTCCTCAAACGTGTATTTTTCTCTGTATGATTTAATTCATACATCTTTTATTCTTCTTTTGGCAAACATCAGATAATATGAGCAAAACTATATTTCTTGCTCACTATAGTTACCTACATTCTTTTTTGCTTTATATAAGTTTGTAAACATATGTTAAGTGGATAAAATTCTTGGCTAAGGACATACTCCAAAACTCTGACATATACTTTTCTGAGTTAGGGGAAAAGAAAGCTTATGAAACTTCCATTAGACCATAATCACACAGCAAACTAAATTAGTATATGCTGTTTTTAAATTAACATCTGCCATTTTTTAAAGACTTCAGGTTTTGGTTACAGCTAAAATGATTTTTATCTGAAGTTTATGAAAGAACAGAAGCTGACCACACAAATCTTACTCATAAGCATATTGGCCGTTTCAAAATAGAAAATAATAAAAATAAACCTATAATCAAGGAAATTCCACTCATCTTATTAGAAAAAAATAGCTACCAATGTTATTATAAATACAGATGGCAATTTGTAATAACTAGGTTTCATGATATTTGCTTTATTTCTTTTTTTTTAATTTTTTATTGGCGTTCAATTTACTAACATACAGAATAACCCCCAGTGCCCGTCACCCATTCACTCCCACCCCCCGCCCTCCTCCCCTTCCACCACCCCCAGTTCTTCTTCTCTTTTGATTTTAAAGTAACAGATTGGGATCCCTGGGTTGCGCAGCGGTTTGGCACCTGCCTTTGGCCCAGGGCGCGATCCTGGAGACCCGGGATCGAATCCCACATCAGGCTCCCGGTGCATGGAGCCTGCTTCTCCCTCTGCCTATGTCTCTGCCTCTCTCTCTCTCTGTCTCTCTCTCTCTGTGTGACTATCATAAATAAATAAAAAAATAAAGTAACTGATTACTTCATAATAAAGGCAAGCCATTTAGCATTTTATAATTTAATTCTTTTATAAATTTCAGACCCCAAAAATTTCAGATCAAGTATTACAAAACAGCCAGCCTTCAGAATATATTTTGTTTGGCAGACAGAATGGTTTTTCTTCTTTTGAATTGGAATACATTCATGCAGTACTTAACTTGCTCTAAGCTGACCCATCCCTACTAGCTTCCCACATTGTCACCAGCTGGGCATGTGAGGCTGACACCCGTTTTTAATATTATAAAACTCAGTATTAACTTACAAAAATTAAGTTGCATGCATGGAGCAAAAATTCAAATATATCATAAACTTGATGCTAAATCTTAATACTCATTCCTAATTTGGGAAAAAGAGATCAAACCAAAAAGGACTCATCTTCATAATACTTAGTTACATAAAACATTATCAATAAGAAATGTTTCTATATATGGATACTGTCTTTTTAGAATAGTGTTAACAGTAACCTGAAATCTGAGATAGATAAATCATTCATATCACAAAGTATTATATACTGTCTTTCCTATACAGTCTTGGCTCCCAAACAGTGGGCTTCAACTTCATCCCTACATATAATATAAACATTCTCAAATATTTGAAATAAAGGAAAGGTGTCATTAATAAGGCTAACTAAAATTACAACAAAGGCTTTCTTCTAATCCTAGAGAATGAAACAAAAAGGTCTTGTAAGACACATTGGAAATGAGGAAGAATTTGAAGTCAAGTTGGCCCTGGACCCTTTTACATTGCTACTCCTTCTGTTTGTTCAAGTTAAAGAATAAGAGAGGCCACCAACTGCTCCTTAGTGGAACAGGCTGCAAAGAAAACAAAGCAGCTAAGTGATGATGAGGAAAACAAAGAATATAAAAAGTTGTAGTTATGAAGATGATCAATAAATAATGGAGCTCCTGGCTGGCTCAGTTGGTAAGGCATGCAACTCTTTATCTATCTCAGGGTCATGAATTCAAGCCCTATGTTGGGCAGAGAGATCACTTAAAAGAATTAAAAATAAAAGACATTAAAAAAACTGTAAAAAATGATGGTAGTAATTCTATTCTGAAGTTTAAGAAACAGCAAGGAGTAACAAATAAATTAGAGAGACAGTAATCTCCCTATTTTTTTCTTCCATTCCCTTTTAATTTGAATACAAATACAGAAAGAATCATGTCGTCTGCTCATAACTCACTCTTTGACTATAGAATAAGTCAAAACTTGTAAATGCGTCATTGAAAACATATTAACACTCCATCTGCAGCCTTTGAGGTTTCAGCCATACTTCACTACCAGCGTTGTGTGAGCAAGCCATATAATTTCATGTCTCCTTGTGTCTCTTTATGCTGCTCTGCCTCAGAAACCCCTTTTTTCCTCTCCTGGGTAGCTCAGTGGTTGAGCACCTGCCTTCGGCCCAGGGCGTGATCCTGGAGACCCGGATCGAGTCCCACATTGGGCTTCCTGCATGGAGCCTGCTTCTCCCTCTGCCAGTGTCTCTGTCTCTCTCTGTGTCTTTCATGGATAAATCAATAAAATCTGAGTGGCTCAGTCGGTTACGCATCCCCCTTGATCTTGGCTCAGGTCATGATCTCTTGGTTGTCGGATAAAGCCAGATGCCAAGCTTTGCATGTTCGGCAAGAAGGCTGCTTGGAACGCTTTGTCTCTCCTTCTGCCTTTCCCCCTGCTCGTACTCTCCCTCTTTCTCTCACTTTTTTTTAAGTGTTAGAAACGTTTATTTGTCAAAATATTTTTTAAAAAGTGGGAGGAGTGAAATAAAACAAGGCTAAATTTCAGCTAATGCTGTACCACGATCACAGGTCAGACATAAAGCAAAACAAACAAAACAACAACCCCCACCCCCAAAACCCCAATGGTCCTAGCAGTTTCAGAAGATTAGCCTCAACGTTAGGGCCCAGAGCTAACAGAAGAGTAAAAGGTCTCGTGCCACTACATGGTCATTTTAAAGGGAAAGGAGATGTTGCAGGTAGACAGGGAGAAGGGCTCAATTCCTAAGGAAAGCAAGATAAGAGGGGGATCCACGGTACAGGAAAAAGGGGATGCCAGCATAATCCTTACCTAGGGCTGCTCAGAGGCTGAGAATATAAGGAACGGAGTGAAAGGCTACAGGGACTAGTATCAAGAGGAAAGATAAGTCAACTTATAAGAATTAAATTAAGAAAGAAAACACAGTTGGTCACAAACTCCTTTGTTTACTCAAACACGAAGCAATGGAAACATCGTGGCAAGGGGACGCGCGGAGCAGGTTCTCATGTATGACCGCAGCCCAGGGTTCAGTCCGCAATGATCCTACCTCCAGTTTCTAAAGGCTGAGCACCGTGCTCGGTCCACATGTGCTCCCGCTCACACTGGGCCATGCCATACAGAGAATCCGTGCAGCTGCTGAGGCCTGCGGCAGCTCACTCTCTGGCCCATAACCGTGGGGAGCACAGCTGTGGCACGACGAAGGGGGCTCCTGTCCCTTCCATAGTAGGACGAGGTGTTGGCAGCGGCAGCAGCCACAGAGCCGAAGTGGCAGCAGCCCCTGAGCTCGGCAACAGGTGTCTGTCGTAGGGATCAACAGAAGTGGGGTTGGGGTGACTGGTCCCAGCTGTGCTCTGGTCGTGAGGCAGATGGGACATGGACTGCTCCACGCAGTTGTACGCAGAGGCTGCTGCTGCCGCCGCCACTGCCTCATAAGAGCGGACCCGGTAGCGCTTCTAAGAGTCGATGCTCCATATGCATCGTTGTAACACGTGGGTTCCCCGCAGCCCAGGGTGTACGGCGTGCGCACTGCTCCATACTGTCCGTTATGCTGCTCAGTAAAGTCCGCCACACGACCTGTGCGATCTACTGGACACTCTTTGGACCAGTGCCCCTCTTTCCCACGCCGATAGCAGCCACTCTGGTCTCCCATCCCAGGGGCAGTCCGAAGTCGGCTTGTGGATAACTGCACGTGCATCCTTTTGTCTTGAAACTCTGTGTTGTCAAGGCCCCTGATGGCCTCCACTGGAGGCCCGTTTGACACCTTGAAGCTTAAATAGGAGTTGTTTGAGGAGACCAGTGTGTGCCTCTCAGTTCCACTGGCTGCTTGTGGTCTCCAGGGGAGGTGGGATTTTACTTATTGAGTCCCTCCTGTAGGGCCAGCATTATGTATCCTGAGAAGCAAAATGAGCGTCTGGCCACGATCTGTAATGTTGGAACACCAAGGAGGACAAGTGGTGTCCCAGGGAGGCCTTGCATTGTGGCCTTACTGCATGTGGGGACATCTGTGATTTTGATTTATATTTGGGGTATCTCTGAGGCAAGAGTGCCCTGAGTTCCTTACCCTAAAAGGAACAACTCTTAGACAGTGGCCCAAGAGTTTGTAAGAGGTGCTGATGGAACCATTTGCTGACCAGGGCATCCAGAGCTAAATGGCAGCCTAAAGCTTGGCTTCTACTGCTGACTGTTGGGTGGGTTGTGTCCTTTATTAGGGACATAAATATTCCACATGAGCTCCCCCCCCTGTAGCATGGTGCTCATACCATCCATAAAGTAGACAAACTCCATTGCAGTTCACTCAGTTGATGTCATGGGGGCTCCCTACATAGCCAAGGGGACTGGAGAGGGCTGACCTTCTCTGGTATGGTGGCATCAAGCAAGGGACTGAGGAAGAACAGGGGAGACCTCCCCTGCAGGTGGGATAAGCCCGCGGCCTCAAGTTCGACTCTCTCCTGCATTGAGGAGACCTCAGTAGCTATGCCTCCCAAGGCTCAATGGACAGCTGGATGTGGACGGTCACACGCCAGTGTCTACAGGAACCTCTCTTTCCAGGAGAGCCCAGGATGTGGCAGCAGTTGTTACTTGGTTGGTGTATAGCATAGACAAGGACGATATTTTCTTGCATCTGAGGGCCTTGGGCACTGTATGTCCATTATGGATATGTGGTCCAGAAAAAAAAAAGGCAAGTCCATTGCTTGTCATGGGAAACAAGTCCGACCTAGAGGAGCGGAGGCAGGTGCCCATCGAAGAGGCAAGGACTAAAGCAGAGGAGTGGGGTGTGCAGTACGTGGAGACATCAGCTAAAACGCGAGCCAATGTGGACAAGGTATTCTTTGACCTAATGAGAGAAATCAGAGCCAAAAACATGTCCGAGAACAAAGACAAGAACGGCAAGAAAAGCAGCAAGAACAAGAAAAGTTTTAAAGAAAGATGTTGCTTACCGTGAAAGCCAAGATGGCGGATGAAGTCAGTCGCCACTAAGGACATAGGGCGGGCTCATTAAGAGAAGAGTATAGTTGACGCCTTGATGTGTTCCTTGCTCTCCCCAACCTCATTCACACATACTTCTTTAAAAGGGGAAAATATTTGTGAATCAGTGGCTGGCAGGAGAAATAAGCCCTTGTCCATGCATTGGAATGGCTACTTTGTTGGGAGGCTTTGGAATTTCCTTCTTCCCTTCTCCTTCCCAAAAGTTTTATCACATATGTAGTGCTATAGGTAAGAAATAAGTGTTAACTAAAAAGAAGTGTACTGTCATAGCATCTTATTTCCCTCCCTAGTTTTATAATATCACCATCTTTTGTTTTGAAATAAAAATGTCTAATTAGGTTTGGGGAAGGGAGTAGGATAAGACTCTCCCTAACTCTTATCAGCTTAACAGAAGTATTCAAATAAATCCATTAAGCTCTAATAAAAACTGAGAGATTTTTGGGATAAGTTTTTTGGCAATACCCCATGGATCTGAAGCACAGTGGATAAAATAAAAATAAATATGAATTGGGCCAAATAGGTCAGTAACAAGCTCACAAACCCTTCACACATATGAAAAATGAAAGTTGAATTCTTTGTATTTAAATATTAGCCAACTATAGCCTGTGTTAGCTATTTCTCTCCTGTAGCATCCTGATTTTTGTGTAGAAGCTTCTTTTTAGCAAGTAAGTGAAGACTCAAGAGTAATATACTTTACAAATGACACAGTTTTCTAACCAGGTCAAGACTATATCTTTGGATACACCATCTCCTAATTGCCAGATCGTAGGCTCATCCTTCTCTGTTGGTAACCAATGTATGTCCTTCTGGTCAACCTCTGCATGCAGAGGTGAAGAGAGCCTCTTTGTGTGTTTCTTTTAAGTATAATGAGTTCTTCTGAAGAATGTGATGAGTTGAAATTGTATTTTCAAATCATGAAGCCAGAGCCTGTGCCAGACCTTCTGCTACCTCTCATAGATTTGCTCTAATTCTAAATGTAAAATTAGGAGAAGTGGAAAAGGAGAAGATAAGCCATTGCCTTTTTACCTCTAGGAATTGGCTGCTATTTCTATGTAATTTTCTTCTGAGACAGCCATAGAGTTGGTTAGAAAAAGGCTTTTACTGATGAGATATTGTTAAGCATTCTTGTATCAATATTCTCAATTTAGCAACCAGAACATTTTTCCTCACGAAAGGAGTACTGTGTGATGAAAACCCAGTATTCAGCATATTTTCCCCCTTTTTTTGGAAGTGACATTTCACACACAGGTGCCAAAAGTGAATTGGGGTGGGGAGAGTGAGAAACTTTCAAATTTATAGTTATTACAGAAATTGTGGAAATTATGATCTGACTGGAAAGCAATCTTGTATCACCTCCCAAAGAATCATGGTCATTTTTAAAATAAAAAGCAGACAAAAAATTGTTGTTTCCTGCCTTGTTAATGTTCTCCATTCTCACTGGTGTGAGGTGGGATCTCATGGTGGTTTTGATTTGTATTTCCCTGATGGCCAGTGATGTGGAGCATTTTCTTATGTGCTTGGTGGCCATGTCTATGTCTCCCTCTGTGAGATTTCTGTTCATGTCTTTTGCTCAATTCATGATTGGATTGGTTGTTTCTTTGCTTTTGAGTTTAATAAGGTCTTTATAGATCTTGGTTTCTAACCCTTTATCTGGTGTGTCATTTGCAAATATCTTCTCCCGTTCTGTAGGTTGTCTTTCAGTTTTGCTGTGCAGAAGCTTCTTATCTTGATGAAGTCCCAATAGTTCATTTCTCCTTTTGTTTCTCTTGCCTTCATAGATGTATCTTGCAAGAAGTTACTGTGGCCGAGTTCAAAAAGGGTGTTGCCTGTGTTCTCCTCTAGGATTTTGATGGAATCTTGTCTCACATTTAGATCTTACATCATTTTGAGTTTATCTTTGTGTATGATATAAGAGAATGATCCAGTTTCATTCTTCTGCATGTGGATGTCCAGTGTTCCCAGCACCATTTATTGAAGAGACTGTCTTTTTTTTCCAGTGGGTAGTCTTTCCTGCTTTGTAGAATGTTAGTTGACCATAAAGTTGAGGGTCCACTTCTGGATTCTCTATTCTGTTCCATTGATCTATGTGTCTGTTTTTGTGTCAGGACCACACTGTCTTGATGACCACAGCTTTGTAGTACAACCTGAAATCTGGCATTGTGATGCCCCCAGCTCTGGTTTTCTTTTTCAATATTCCCCTGGCTATTCGGGGTGTTTTCTGATTCCACACATATCTTAAGATGATTTGTATCAACTCTCTGAAGAAAGTCCATGGTATTTTGATAGGGATTGCATTGAATGTGTAAATTGCCCTGGGTAGCATTGGCATTTTCACAACATTAATTCTTCCAATCCATGAGCATGGAATATTTTTCCATCTCTTTGTGTCTTCCTCCATTTCTTTCAGAAGTGTTCTGTAGTTTTTAGGGTATAGATCCTTTACCTCTTTGGTTAGGTTGATTCCTAGGTATCTTATGCTTTTGGGTGCAATTGTAAATGGGATTGACTCCTTAATTTCTGTTTCTTCAGTCTCGTTGTTAGTGTACAGAAATGCCACTGACTTCTGGGCATTGATTTTGTATCCTGCCACACTGCCAAATTGCTGTATGAGTTCTAGCAATCTTGGGGTGGACTCTTTTGGGTTTTCTATGTAAAGTATCATGTCATCTGCGAAGAGGGAGAGTTTGAATTTTTCTTTGCCAATTTGAATGCCTTTTATTCCTTTTTGTTGCCTGATGGCTGAGGCTAGGACTTCTAGTGCTATGTTGAATAGCAGTGGTGAGAGTGGACATCCCTGTCCTGTTCCTGATCTTAGGGGAAAGGCTCCCAGTGCTTCCCCATTGAGAAAGTTGCTGTGGGGTTCTCGTAGATGGCTTTTAAGATGCTGAAGAATATTCCCTCTCTCCCTACACTCTGAAGAGTTTTGATCAGGAACGGATGCTCTATTTTGTCAAATGCTTTCTCTGCCTCTATTGAGAGGGTCAGATGGTTCTTGTTTTTTCTCTTGCTGATATGGTCAGTCACATTGATTGTTTTACGTGTGTTGAACCAGCATTGCATCCCGGGTATAAATCCCACTTGGTCATTTTGAATCATCTTCTTAATATATTGTTGGCCTCTATTGGCTAGTATCCTGTTGAGAATTTTTGCATCCATGTTCATCAGGGATATTGGTCTCTAATTCTCCTTCTGAGTGGGGTCTTTGTTGGGTTTTGGAATTAAGGTGATGCTGGCCTCATAGAAGAAGTTTGGAAGTACTCCATCTCTTTCTGTCTTTTAAACAGCTGTAGTAGAATAGGTACGGTGTCTTCGTTAAGCGTTTGATAGAATTCCTCAGGGAAGCCATCTGGCCCTGGACTTTTGTGTCTTTGGAGGGTTTTGATGACTGCTTCAATTTCCTCCCTGGTTATCGGCCTGTTCAGGTTTTCTATTTCTTCCTGTTCCAGGTTTGGTTAATCGTGTTTTTCCAGAAATCTGTCCATTTCTTCTAGATTGCCTAATTTATTGGCATATGGCTGCCCATAATAAGTTTTTAAAATCGTTTGTATTTCCTTGGTGTTGGTAGTGATCTCCCCTTTGTCATTCATGATTTTATTAATTTGAGGCTTTTCTCTCTTCTTTTTAATAAGGCTGGCTAATGGTTTATCTTACTAATTCTTTCAAAGAACCAACTCCTGATTTTGTTGATCAGTCGCACAGTTTTTCTGGTCTCTATTTCATTGAGTTCTGCTCAAATCGTTTTTAACCCTCTTCTTCTGCTGGGTGTAGGATCTATTTGCTGTCTTTTCTCCAGCTCTCTGACAACTGGCTTTCTGACATTGAATTGTAATCCAGATTTTGTAACTCTGTGGGAGAGAGGACTGTTTCTGATTCTTTCGAGGTGAGTTTTTCCTTCTAGTCATTTTGCTCAGTGCAGAGTGGCCAAAAACAAGTTGTATTGGGAAAAGGAGAAAAAGAGAGGAGAGAAAGAAGGAAAGAAAAGAGAAAAAGAAAAAAGAAAAAAAAGAAAGAAAAAGGAATAAAGGGAAAAAAAGGTGGGGGAAGCAAACAGAAATCAAAAAGCAAAACAAGGGATCCCTGGGTGGCACAGCAGTTTGGCGCCTGCCTTTGGCCCAGGGCCCGATCCTGGAGACCCGGGATCGAATCCCACATCGGGCTCCCGGTGCATGGAGCATGCTTCTCCCTCTGCCTGTGTCTCTGCCTCTCTCTCTCTCTGTGACTATCATAAATAAATAAAAAAAATTTAAAAAAAGCAAAACAAAAGAAAACAAAACAAAGCAAAACAAAACCACGGGGTAGTATCTTCTGATTCTGTATACTTTAAGTCCCTTGAATTCCCCTGGAAGTTGTCCGTCTAGCTGGTCTTCTGGGGGAGGGGCCTGTTGTGCTGATTCTCAGGTGTTAGCACTTGGGGGAGCTGCTCTGCCCCCTGCCTGGTGCAGGGCTCAGTGGGGGTTGTTTACCCCGTGAGGCCCCTGGAGTAACAACCGCAGTGGCGGAAGCAGGTCTGGAGCCCTGGAGTCAGCTCCTGCAGTAACTACAAAGCTCTTGGTCTGCAGGGCCTTGAGGCTCCAGGGCGGGGCCGCTGATCTGCTCAGCCTGGGGCAGGAGCGTCCTCGCTGTCCTGGGCCCTCCGGGCCTCTGCCTGTCCCGGGGGAGGCCAGATCCCGGGCTGTGTCCTGGCGCCCTGTGCTGTGGGGCCTGCGCTGTTGGATTTGCGCTCCCGCCCCGCAGACCCCTCCGCGGAGCCTCTTCCTCTGCCCTAGCCCCTCCAAGCTGCTCCCTCCATGCAGCCCCCTCCGCGGAGCCACCACCCGAGCCCCCGCCGAGCTGCTCCCGCCCCGCAGCCCCCTCTCCGGACGGAGCCTCTTCCTCCGCCCGAGCCCCTCCAAGCTGCTCCCGCCGCGCAGCCCCCTCCGCGAGGCCGCCGCCGGAGCCCCCCCAGCTGCTCCCGCTCCGCAGCCCCCTCCGTGGAGCCTCTTCCTCTGCTCAAGATGCCGAGCTGCTCCCGCCCTGCAGCTCCCTCCGCTGAGCCGCCCCCAGCCCCTCAGAGCTGCTCCCGCCCCACAGCCCCCTCCCCGGAGCCTCTTCCTCTGCCCGAGCCCCTCCAAGTTGCACCGCTGCGCAGCCCCCTCCGCGGAACCACCGCCCGAGCTCCCCCTAGCTGCTCCCGCTCCGCAGCCCCCTCCGCAGAGCCTCTTCCTCCGCCGGAGCCCCTCTAAGCTGCTCCCGCCCCGTAGCCCCCTCCCCGGAGCCTCTTCCTCTGCCCGAGCCCCTCCGAGCTGCTCCTGCCTCGCAGTTCCCTCCGCGGAGCCGCCCCCAGCCCCTCTGAGCTGCTCCCGCCCTGCAGCCGCCTCCCTGGAGCCTCTTCCTCCGCCCGAGCCCCTCCAAGCTGTTCCCGTTTCGCAGCCCCCTCCGCGGAGCGTCTTCCTCCGCCTGAGCCCCTCCAAGCTGTTCCCGTTCCGCAGCCCCCTCCACGGAGCCTCTTCCTCCGCCCGAGCCCCTCCAAGCTGCTCCCGCCCCGAAGCCTCCTCCCCGGAGCCTCTTCCTCCGGCCCAAGCCCCCCAGCCAGCTGCTCCTGCCCCACAGCCCCCTCCGCGGAGACACCGCCTGAGCCCCTCTGAGCTGCTCCCGCCCCCGCAGCCCTCTCCCCGGAGCCTCTTCCTCTGCCCTGCCCCCCCCAGCTGCTCCCGCCCCGCGGCCCCCTCCGCGGAGCCGCCCCCGAGCCCCTCGGAGCTGCTCTGGGTCCCGCCCTGCGTGCTGCAGCCCTTAGGGAGCTCAGCGCACTCTCCCGGGGCGCAGGTGTCTGTTAGTGTCTCAGGGAGTCCGAGGGCATCCCCGACCTCCTGGGTCTTGCTCTAACTCCCTGCGAGCCCCTTTCCTCCCGGGAAGGTTGGTGCAGCTCCTGCTCCTCCGGGACGGGGCTCTCCTGTCCTGGGGACACTCGCCCCGGCCTCAGCCCGGCTCCTTGTGGGGCCCCTCCCCCTTGGAGGCCTTTTGTTTCTTTATTTCTTTTTCCCCGTCTTCCTACCTTGATAGAAGCCGAACTCTTCTCACTGTAGCACTCCAGCTGGTCTCTCTTTAAGTCTCAGGCCTAATTCGTAGATTTTCAGGATGATTTGAAGGTTATCTAGGTAATTTGGTGGGAACAGGTGATTTGGGGACCCTACTCCTCTGCCATCTTCCCCTCCTTCGATCTTTTTTTTTAATTAGGAAAAAATCAGGCAATAATGTGGGGTGTGACATACAAATGTCCCCACCCCCCCGGGAGCTGAAGAAGCAGCAGGAAGGGCCCCCCCCCACTGTGCCCCGCTTAGAGGCCTGCGCCCTTGCTGCTCTCTATCACTGTCTGCGGGGCAGAAAGTTGGGGCGGGAGGAGCAGGATGGTGCTGCAGACGGGACATCCCACGTGGTGGCGGGACAGGCTGATGTGCGCTGAGGACACAATCCTGCGGCAAGGCTTTGGGGCTATCCGCGCAGTTAAAACTTGCTTGAAAGGAATAAAAACCTTCTGGCTTCTTTCTTCTTTTTTTTTTTTTTAAGATTTTATATATTTATTTGGCAGAGACCAAGCATGAGCAGGGGGCAGGGAGGGCAGAGGGAGAAGCAGACCTTCCGCTGCGCGGGGCGCGGGGCTCGATCCCAGGACTCTGAGGTCACGGCCTGAGCCCAAGGCAGACGATTCCCGCACTGAGCCCCTGGGCGCCCCAGCTCCTGGTGCTGAGGGGGCCCCACGTCCCGGGAAAGGCCCCCATGCAGCCGCGCCGGCAGGTGCCCACGGCTCACCATGGAAACTGCACCGTCTCTGCCTCCATGTCCTCGTCCCACAGCGGCCTTGAGCTGCGGCTCCATTTCGGGACGGCGGGCGGCCGTGCTGGCCACAGGGTCCCCCGGCATCGTGGGCCCCTGCAGGTGGAGCAGACCCTAGTGGACACACCTGCCGAGAGCAGCCTGATGCCTCCAGGAGCCCCGGGCCCACGTGCTCCTCTCCTGAGTGGCCCGGCACGTCCCCGGGCTAAGCCCCGCCGGTGCCCGAGCTCGAGGGTGTGGGCCCCTCCTGCCCCGGGGAGCTCCCACGCCTGCACCTCCCTGGGCCGCTGCCCCGGGTCCCGCCGACCGACCCTGGAGATCGAAGGCTGGACCCACGTCACGCTCATTTCTCCTCTGCGGATTATCCACGGTTCTTTGCTGCGATGTCCTTAACCGAGGGATTTTAAAGGAAGGCCGTCTCGAAGGCCACTCGCCCCCCCGCGGACGGGATGCTCTGTGCTCTCGCTCTTCTCCCAGGCGAGCCCTTGAGGGTGACACCTTGTCCCCACATCCCCGTCCTCCCAGTGGCGGGCACAGCTCCTGCCCGGGCCGGCGGCTCCCTCCTCGGCTGAATGAAGGCACCACCAGCCCAGGCTGCTGCCTGGAAGAGCCTGTGCGGCTGCGCTAATTCCGCTGCATGTCCCCTTGCATGTGCCTAATGAGGCAGTGCTGATGTTTGGGCTCCTAAGGACTCAACATCCATTCTCGGGTGTCATTTAGCTTTTGATTTATTGTCTGTCTCTCTCTCAGCGTTTTCTTTTTTTGCCATTTCCTCCCTCTCGAAGGAATGGGAAGCCAAGTATTTTCTCCACCTGGAGCTCACCTGGGGAAGCGATCCCATCTTATCTGTTAAACATCTTCAGCCGCGAAGAGGTTGCAAATTGCCAACTGCCCTCTCCAGCTGCAGCGGAGGCACAACACTTCCTTGCAACAGGGGACCGTCTTTCTATGATTCCCTCGCATCCTATCATTACAAGTGCCTGTGCTCAGATTCAGTATCATTATGTCATTTGCAATGCGGCAGCACGATGAGAACCAAATCAGAAAACACCACTTCCCGTCAAAACCGCAAATTGTAAACATGCATTTCTCTTTGAGTCTCGGAGATTCCGTGTATTTACCACCTGAAAATCCATACTTTGAGAGCTCTTTCCCCAACTTGTTGGAAGGTTAGAGAATATAAGAATGTTGAAATGTAAGATTTAGTGATGGCACGTTTGATAAAATGCCACAATGTCCCCAATGGCTGGGTTCAGAGAAGAGCAAAAGAAAAAACACAATGAAAGAAAACAGAAACACAAGACTTCTGGCAATTCTCACAGCTCAGTGCACATTTTCCACGACTGTGGGACCACAGCCGGGTCGTGAGTTTTGCCCTCTGAGCATTCATGGCACTTGATGAGGGGTTCCATTTCCGGCGGTGGACGGACGGGGATGACAAATGGACAGTCGTGTCTTTAGCTGTAGGCATCTTGGCGTTCGGTACGTCCATTCCCAAGAGGACTGCAGGGCAAGAGGAAGCCCCCTCCCACGGGAGCCTCGGTGATGGGAGAACAGTGAACAGGAGGGTAGCAAGGGCTCGGCCAGGAAGTCTTCTGGAAAGAGAGAGGTGATGTTTCTACAAGACCCCGTTTTAATTCACGTCCCGCCCGAGGAGTGTTCTGTGGACCCACTGATTTCTGGTGGTCAGCCCAGCTTCTTCCCAAGAGAGCCCCCGCTTCCCTCCTCGGGTTCACACGACCCCAGAGAGGAAAGCCCGACTCTTACATGCGCCCCTGGGAGTCAAATGCATACTCAGGATGGGATTTGCATCCTTTTCAAACATCGAGCTTCTCCACGCACGTCAACCTTATAAAGAGGACATCGTGGGAGAACCCAACGCCCCCCCAAGCCTACCAGCAGCTACTCAGACTTGGTGGCAGGGGCGTGTGGATACAAGCCCCAGGTCACACCATTCCCCGGCGTCAGCATGGAATTGGAATGACAACACGGCCAGAGGACAGATATTACGAATACGAATTTTGAGAAGTTCTCTTTAGGGATGAAATGTCCCCATCTTTGTACTGTTCACCGATACTGTATTAGTCCCGGCGGAGGCAGCGAGAGATCAGGGCTCTAGGCTGGTCTCTGGCCCAGGGCAGCTGTCGCACACCCGCACCTCGGACCGAGGGTGCAGGAGATCAGGAGCGCGAGCTGCAGGATCCCTCCAGGGACCCCGTGGCCGTCCCACGATGCTGGTCTCCCGGGAAGATGCTAGGCGGGGACTTTCCCTGGGCCCCCTCACACCTTGGTTCAACCAGGGGCTCCGGTGCTTTGGACGCACGTGAGACAAGCTCAGCTGTCCCTTGTCTCAGACGACCTGCCTTGGGAAATCCCTGCGAGGATGACAGAGGATGATGAATATAAAGCAGAGGACACTTATTGACTCCACTTCTGCGTGTTTTCTCCTGCCGTAGCTGACCGCCCTGGTGGCTCCTCGCTGACTTGGGAGCTGATATGGAGGCATTTTACGGGAGGACAGACCGACCGTGGGCAGGAAGCGCAGGCCGGGTTTCCCCGATGGCGCACACATGCTTCTTCCCTCCAATGGCAAAGGACAATGTTTGCAACAAGGAACACATCCCCCTCCTCGGTCCTGGCCACCGTCCTTAACGGTAGTTTAAGAGTGATTTAGAAGGACGTCCAGGGTCTTGTCCTTGCACGGCAAAGTGGTTTTCAGCAATAAGAATGACTTGATGTTTCAGGGAATAAAGATGAGTTTTTTGTTGTTGTTCTTTTTGCTTTTTGTTGTTCTTTTTGTTTTTGTTGTTGTTGTTGTTGTTGTTGTTTTTTACCTCTTCGTTTGGTAATAAAGGCAAAGATGATGGTTGAGAGGGATTTTTTCAGACTTTTTTTATATAAATTTATTTTTTATTGGTGTTCAATTTGCCAACATATAGAATAACACCCAGTGCTCATCCCATCAAGTGTCCCCCTCAGTCCCCGTCACCCACTCACCCCCACCCCCCGCCCTCCTACCCTTCACCACCCCTAGTTCATTTCCCAGAGTTAGGAGCCTCTCATATTCTGTCTCCCTCCCTGATATTTTCCACGCATTTTCTGTCCTTTCCCCTTTATTCCCTTTCACTATTTTTTATATTCCCCAAATGAATGATACCATATACTGTTTGTTCTCTGATTGACTTATTTCACTCAGCATAATACGCTCCAGGTCCATCCACATCGAGGCAAATGGTGGGTATTTGTCATTTCTAATGGCTGAGGAATATCCCACTGTATACAGAGACCACAGCTTCTTTATCCGTCATCTGTCGATGGACACCGAGGCTCCTTCCACAGTTTGGCTATTGTGGCCATTGCTGCTAGAAACATTGGGGTGCAGGTGCCCCGGCGTTTCATTGCATCTGTATCTTTGGGGTAATGCCCCAGCAGTGCAATTGCTGGGTAGGGCAGATCTATTTTTAACCCTTTGAGGAACCTCCACAGAGTTTTCCAGAGTGGCTGCACCAGGTCACATTCCCAACAACAGTGCAGGAGGGTTCCCTTTTCTCTTCATCCTCTCCAACATTTGTGGTTTCCTGCCTTGTCAATTTTCCCCATTCTCACTGGGATAAGGTGGGATCTCATTGTGGTTTTGATTTGTATTTCCCTGATGGCAAATGATGCGGAGCATTTTCTCATGTGCATGTTGGCCATGTCTATGTCTTCCTCTGTGAGATTTCTGTTGATGTCTTTTGCCCATTTCATGATTGGATTGTTTGTTTCTTTGGTGTTGAGTTTAAGACGTTCTTTATAGATCTTGGAAAATAGTCCTTTATCTGATACGTCATTTGCAAATATCTTCTCCCATTCTGTAGGTTGTCTTTTAGTTTTGTTGACTGTATCCTTTGCTGTGCAAAAGCTTCTTATCTTGATGAAGTCCCAATAGTTCATTTTTGCTTTTGTTTCTCTTGCCTTCACGGATGTATCTTGCAAGAAGTTGCTGTGGCCAAGTTCGAAAAGGGTGTTGCCTGTGTTCTCCTCTAGGATTTTGATGGAATCTTGTCTCACATTGAGATCTTTCATCCATTTTGAGTTTATCATTGTGTATGGTGCAAGAAAGTGGATGTCCAATTTTCCCAGCACCATTTATTGAAGAGACTGTCTTTTTTCCAGTGGATAGTCTTTCCTCCTTGATCGAATATTAGTTTACCATAAAGTTGAGAGTCCACTTCTGGATTCTCTATTCTGTGCAGACTTTTTGGTAAAACTAGAATCTGCATTCAAAGCTTTCATATTTGTATCTTTACCTAAATTCACTAGAAATGGGTTCCTTCTGCAAGCACTTGCTTCTCCTTTTATATAAAGAAAGGGAGGTGTAGCAGCCTTGAGAGAAATGCTACTGTTAACTCATCACCAAAGAAGAGGATCTTTATCACATAAGCAAAATAATAGCCCCAGAATGGCCTAGAACAAATCTATGCACAGAGGAAAATAAATTCTCAAATGGTAAGTCAGGAAAGTTTGGGGAACACTCATGGATGGATCTTTTCTCCCCTCTTTTTTATAACCTTTATCAAATGGGAGACAAAGCACCTTCGGAGGTCCCTAATTTTATCCTGGTGTCTATCAACCCGCACATTTTCAGAAGCTAGGAGAAGAATAACTACCTTGTTGTCCATGTTAACCATTGCATCATTGGGGGGGGGGAGAGATTTTTAAATATGGTAAAATATAAACAACACCAAATATGCCATTTTATCCAATTCTAGCTGTCAGAGCTTCCATGGTAGGGATAGACCATGTTTTGTTTATACATTCATCTGTGGGCGGACACTTGAGGTGCTTCCACCTTCCTGTGAATGGCACACAGTTACTTTTCAGTGTTGGTCGACAGTCCAAGTCCTGACAAACTAACGAATTTAAAGCAATGTATTATATTAATCTGATTAAAATCTGAGAAAGAGGGCACCCCGGGTGGCTCAGCAGTTTACTTCCGCCTTCAGCCCAGGGCCTGATACTGGAGACCCGGGATCGAGTCCCACGTGGGGCTCCCTCCATGGAGCCTCCTTCTCCCTTTGCCTGTGTCTCTGCCTCTCTCTCTCTCTCTCTGTGTGTGTGTGTGTCTCCCATGAATAAATAAATAAAATCTTAAAGAAAAAAATGAGAAAGAGACAGACTCTGTGATGCACGTGAGACCTTGGCCCCCAGTCTACCACTGAAGAACATGCTCCTCTCGCTGAATGCGGGGCACAGCCTGGGGTTCTCCACTGGCTCACCCAGGAAGCACCTCTCATCCCCGTCGGGAGCACCCTGCTTCCTCCAGCCACATTTGCTTGACCTCACAACGACAGCACTCGGCACTCTTTGGATTCTTTTTCGTTTCCCCAGCACTTCTGGGAACTGTTGTGTCCAGGGGCTCCTGTCTACACATGGAGACGTGGAGAGGATAAGTGGTTGGTTTGGGGCTTGGATGGATGCGAGGCGTCTTCTGTCTCTGTGTCCTGGGCCAAGAGCCCGTTCAGATTGCGCTTCCTCCAGGATGTCCTCCCAATCCCAGCCTGTGACCCCCCAAGAAGTGTGGCTCTCACCTATCCTGCCCATGTGCAAGACACCTTTAAGCTCTTTAAAGGAGAAACCATCTTTCATACACGTTTATTTTTTTTAATTTTTATTTATTTATGATAGTCACACACACAGAGAGAGAGAGAGGCTGAGACATAGGCAGAGGGAGAAGCAGGCTCCATGCACCGGGAGCCGATGTGGGATTCGATCCCGGGTCTCCAGGATCGCGCCCTGGGCCAAAGGCAGGCACTAAACTGCTGCGCCACCCAGGGATCCCTTTCATCCACGTTTAAACCCGACTTGGAAAAAGGGAGATGTGTGTATTGCAAACAAAGGACATCAAAACATACACTTTTCTACTCAGAAAAGTGCGAGTGCACGGAAGGGTGACAGAATGCCCGTTGCCCTCTGACCCACTGCGGCATTTAGCAAAAAGCCTTTCACACACACACAATAATAAAAATCTGGTAAATTAAGATGTTGAATGAGACAATAACTACATACACACAGTTCCCATCTTTGTGTCTAACCCGAAGGATTGATGTGTTACAGAGTGCTCAGGCTAGGTCAGGCATCCCAAAAGTCAGACAGACGAGGTGAAATTCTGTGCCCTAGGACGGTCTGCATCCTGCTTGCATGTAAAGAGAGTGCATTTGAGTTCCCAGAGAGGTCAAGCTTGCCTTTCTATGTTTCTGTGGGCTACCAGAAAGGGAATCCGTGAAAGGTTATGGTGGGCGACCCTGGATTTAAAGAGTTGTGCCATGTGGGCGGGACCATCCCGGGAGACATTATGACCCTCTCCGAGGGAAATCACACAAAATCACAGAACGTGGGTTCTGGAGCACCGAGGGCACTCTCCCATAATTCTGGTTAAACAGCAGCGCTCCCGGGATTGTCGGGGAGGTGGCCACATGCAGGCAGGGGAAGGAGCCAGGCACGCCTGCTGTTCGATAAATGCTACCTCGTCACGTTTCTGTCCTCATTTGGATGGAAAACATCACAGAGTTGAAAAAGACACCCAGAGTTTAAACAAATGTGAAAAAGAAAACAAAGATGTGACATCCATGTTTCTTTTTTTGGGTGATAAATAAGACAGGCAGTCAAGATACTTTTGCTACTTCAGGAAAGCAAAAAAATAGTAACAATATAGTAAAAAAAATACCTGCCACTCATGACTGTGAACAGAAATTCATAAACTGTTCTGCATGTAACCACAAGGGTCCCAAATCAAGGGAGTGCCCACTCTGGGGCGGACCCAGACAGAACAAGAGATACACGAGGCAAGGGCAACAAGGACCCGGGACCAGAGAGCGTCATCCAGCACCACCGATGAAGTAATCTACTAGTTAGAATCATATCATCCTTTAAGACTTTTCATATTTATGTCCTTTGACATATCAATTGATACTAGAAACCTCTTAAACCACATGTAATGATGTCTCCTCCAGATCCCTATATTTAAGCACCTAGCAGGCTTATCTTAATGGATATTCTTAATTGATCTTGTTGGGTTGTTGTAAATTCAGTGAAGGAATCACGTGCACCCTCTGTCTCCCGCGCTTTACGTGAACACGAGGGCCAGTTGATAAGCACTTGCCGAATAACAGAGTGGATCCGAGTGGCTCTCACGCATAAGGTCCATATCCCCTTCCTCCCAGATTTTTGCAATGATTAAATGATATATATGAAAGTGCCAACCCAGGATTGGGCACATGAAAGTTCATTTTGCCACACGAATGCTCAGGATCTAGACTAAACGTCAGGTACCCTGGTCCTGAAGTTGTAGGCCGATGGCGCTGAGTCTCCTGCTGGTTGTGGCGGCAGGTAGCACGGCAGCCCAGGAGAGCTGTCCACCTGTCATCTCCTGGTGCAGAGGAACAAGGTGGCAGGCGTCAGCGCCCGTGGTGGAAGTGGGACAGCGTCCACACCGCAAGGCGCTGTCGCAACTGAGTGCCACAGGAAACTTGCATATGTTCCTATATCTACTTTAGAAGTCTCATCCAAATGAATTCTATCAGCAGCATTTATCAGATTCAAAGAAAAGGGGTCTGGTCCACGTGGGCTGTTAAGTATTGATGAAAGACATTCCTCCTCTTGCAAGCCAATCAACATCAAGGGTGCCTATTTTCTCTCCGACTTCAAAATAACTGCATTCTTTTGTGGGTTTCACGTATATGTCAGTGCACTTTTCCTTTTCCCTAAGAAAAGCCTTCTTTCGTAAAATAAGCTGTATTTATCCTGTTTCAGTAAGTTTTGTCTTCACTGAAAAATATTACTTTGTTCTCCTTTAAACTCAGTGAGATGGTTGTGGGGAAGTCTCCAAGCAAATAGCAGAAGCTGAGACTTGAAAGATTACTTCTAGGTAACTAGGTCAAAGAGCCATTATGGGAAGGGGCGAGGGAGCGCTCCCGAGGGAGCAGCATGCACGCAGACCCCATGGTAGGAAATGGTGTAACACATTCAAGAAATAGAAAGGCCACGGGACTGTCCCATGAGAGCAAAGCCAACACCAAGAGTCAGCTGAGACAAGGCTGAACAGATGGCTCGATTCCATTTAGGGCATGTGAGTCCTGCGGAGGACGTCAGTACCCATCCGGGGACAACGTTCATCCCTGGATGCGTCTACTGTGCGACCCCTGCCTTGGCTTCCTCGCCACGCTTGCCAGAGTCCACATCAGGATGAAGACCTCATCATCTTGCATTTCTGCGTACTCCTCAGTCGCCCTGCTCCATCCCTGAATGGGTACTGATGTCCTCCGCAGGACTCACATGCCCTAAATGGAATTGAGCCATCTGTTCAGCCTTGTCTCAGCTGACTCTTGGTGCTGGCTTTGCTCTCATGGGACAGTCCCGTGGCCCTTCTATTTCTTGAATGAGTTACACCGTTTCCTACCATGGGGTCTGCGTGCATGCTGCTCCCTCGGGAGCGCTCCCTCGCCCCTTCCCATAATGGGCTCTTTGACCTAGTTACCTAGAAGTAATCTTTCAAGTCTCAGCTTCTGCTATTTGCTTGGAGACTTCCCCACAACCATCTCACTGAGTTTAAAGGAGAACAAAGTAATATGTTATTCACCGAAGACAAAACTTACTGAATTTATGGTATATTGAATAGGGAGGACAATAGGAAAACTCTTCAACCGCAGAAAACCTTAACCGCAAACAATTCTGCACATGTGGAAAGAGTATTGGGGGGCACTAATTAGGGATGGGAAGATGGAATTCAACAAATGCTTAGAAAGGAAGTCATGAATTCAGAAGGGGCCTGTGAGCCATCTGAGCCCCGTGACACTGACTTCCACGTAGATCCCAGAGAGCAGGGAGCGGGCTGTGCTGGGCAGGTGCAGCCGGGAAGCTGGTGGGGTCGCAGGCCGGAGCATCCCGTGCTGCAGCCGGGCCAGGTGCGGGCACCTGTGCAGCAGGCGGGGCAGGGACAGGTGCAGGTGGCGGCCACCTGGGAAGGGCCGGCTGGCGGGTGTGGGCCACCGGGCCCGGATGGTGTGGGCCGCCGGGCCCGGAGGAGGACATGGCCCGGGATGCAGGTGGTGGACACGCAGGTTCCCAGGAGGCCGAGGACGGGAGTGAACCCGCAGTAAGCAGACTGGAGAGGGAATCGGGGAGACCCCGGGCGATGAGCTGCAGTCGACCTGGGACGGGCCGGCAGTCCGCGGGCATCAGCGTGGGCACCGTGTGCAGGCCAGGCTGCGTGGAGTCCCGACCTGAAGTCAGGACGGTCCTCGCTCGGCCCGGCAGGCCTTGGTGGCACAGCACATGCTTGCCGAGAGCTTTGCAAGCGTGAAGCAGGATCTGAAGCATTTTGGAAGGCTTTTCGCATTGATTCCTCCCACAGACGTAGGGAACAGGTGCTGTCCTTATTCTCAGTTTTCGTTTGTGGACATTAAGACTGAGAGCTTAAATAAAATGATTTTCCAAAAACATGCAGTGTATTGGGCAAGGGCTATGTCTGCTTTCCCGATGACAGACATTTTCGTTGGGAGGGACCCCGGGGTGCCACTGCAATACAATTTAAAATGTGTCTAGATTGGGATTGTTAATGTTTCTAGGGCATTATTTCCCAACCATGACTAAGAGCCAGACACCATGTATCTAAGCGAGTATTTATCACATGTAATTTTGATCAAACATATTTTGATTGAAAAATCAAATCTTAAAAAAGAAATCAAATCTTACCACGAAAAGCATTTTATAAATCTATTACATAAAAAGAAAATCAGATGCATAAGTATGTTGGATATTAAGAACGTTTTTGGGTGCCTGAGTGACTCAGTCGCCTAAGCGTCTGCCTTTGGCTCAGATCACAATCTCAGGGTCCTGGGATCGAGCCCGACACCTGCTCAGCGAGGAGCCCGCTTCTCCCTCTCCCTCTCTCCTTCCATCTACTTGTGCTCTGTCTCCCTCTCTGTCTCTCAAATAAATAAAACAAAAATCTCTCAATTTTTTTAAATAAAAGGCAAAAGCAAGAACAAGCAAATGAAGGAGAAATATAAATATGTAATAATAGAGATTGATGGTTGGCAAAAAGTAAGGCGAGATTGGCAATACCCGCTGCTGATGACAGTGGGAGTAAAGGTGCTCATCATATTCCTAGTGGGAGTTTAAATTGCTCCTGGGAAGAGACAGCACTTTTTTTAAATTAAGCTCTCTATTTTGAGAGCATTACAGAAGCACATACGGTTGTAAGAAACACTACGTGGAGGCTCCGTGTGCTCACTCCCCATCTCCCCGCCCGTGACCTCCTGCGGCTCTCCTGCACAACACCTCCACGAGGCCGTAGGTACTGACGCAGTCCAGAAGCAGGACATTATCACCACGCATCTGTCTTCCTCCCCTCCCTGCTCCTTGACCCCTTGGGGCCGCGGAATCCTGGCTCCTTTCCCATGGTCTCCTCACTCAGGAGCCTTAATGGGATGGGAAGACCTGCGGCATTTGGGGGTTGGATTTTTCCCCTTTCCTTCCTTCCTTCCCTTCTTCCTTCCTTCCTTCCCTTCTTCCTTCCTTCTTTCCTTCCTTCCTTTCTTCCTTCCTTCCTATTCCTTCCTTCCTTCCTTCCTTCCTCTTCCTTCCTTCCTTCCTTCCTTCCCTCCTTCCTTCCTTCCTTCCTTCCTTCCTTCCTTCCTTCCTTCCCTCAGAGCAAGTCTCTAAAGGTCCATCCACGTCATGGCGTGCATTACTGGCTTAGTCCTACGTGCTGCTAAGCAGTGCCCCTCGGAGCTGATGTACGACCTTCTGTTTACCTGCTCATCATTGAAAGGCAGCTGGGCTGTTCCCAGTTAGGGCTGCTGTGAACAAAGCTGTCGTAAATACTTGCATAGAGTTCTGCTGGTCTATGTCTTGGTTTCTTGAGGAACAAGAGCCCTGGTTGGATGGACTGGGTCCTAGGGTAGGGGCATGCCTTGTGCTTTAAATTGCCTGGCTGTTTTGCAGAGCGGCTGTACCACTTCTGATAAACAGCGTTTCTGGGATCCCATTTCTCTGCATACCCACCGGCATTTGGAACCATCACTATTTGTCACGTTAGCCATTCTCATTGGTGCACTGGGGTGGCTCCTGATTATTTTAATCTGCATTTCCCTGAAGGCTGATGGTGTCGAACATTTTTTCTTTTTCTTTTTTTTTTAAAGATTTTATTTATTTATTCATAGAGATGCAGAGAGAGAGAGAGAGAGGCAGAGACACAGGCAGAGGGAGAAGCAGGCCCCATGCAGAGAGCCCGATGCGGGACTCGATCCAGGGTCTCCAGATCACGCCCCGGGCTGCAGGCAGCGCTAAACCACTGCGCCACCAGGGCTGCCCAACATTTTTTCGTGTCATTTGCCTTCCATGTACCCTTTGGGTGAAATACCTCTTACCCATTTTCTACTTGGAATTTGTTTTACTGTTGAGCTTTGAGATTCTTCACATGCTTTAGATACTAATCCTTTGCCAGGTATATGGTTCACAAGGATTTCCTTTACTCTGTAGCTGTTTTTCTATCCTATCAACAGTCACTTGAAGCATAAAAGTGTTTACTTTTGATGAAGTGTAGTGAATTGATGTTGTCTCTTTGTCTCTTACAGGTCAAGACCTGAGCTGAGATCAAGAACCAGATGCTTACCCGCCTGAGCCACCCAGGTGCCCCATAGTCGATGTATTTTTGAACTGACCGTGAGACTTCCTCTTTGACTCATGGAATATTTAGATTCTGATCAGGACTCTATGGTCATTTTTTTTAATAATTTTTATTTATTTATGATAGTCACACAGAGAGAGAGAGAGAGAGAGGCAGAGACACAGACAGAGGGAGAAGCAGGCTCCATGCACGGGGAGCCCGACGTGGGATTCGATCCCGGGTCTCCAGGATCGCGCCCTGGGCCAAAGGCAGGCGCTAAACCGCTGCGCCACCCAGGGATCCCTAGGACACTATGGTCATTTTAATTGCTGTTCACCTATAGGATTTTTCTGTGATTACTTTCAAGATTTTAAATCTTTCTTTCATTTTCAAAAAAAAATTAATCATGATATCTTGGCACAGATTTACCCTGTTTGGCTGCCCACAGCTCTTGAATCTGTTAGTTTATGTGTCTTGTCAAAATTTGCCAAGATTTAACCATTGACTGTTTCCAGGCCCCTCTTCTATTTCCTCTCCTTCTGGAACCACAGTGACACAAATATTAGATATTTGGGGTCGGTCTCCAAGCATCTACGTTCTGGAAAAATCCTCAAGGGTCACGTGGCGTGGCTCCAATCCCACTTCCATTCCCAGCACGCCAACTGACACACCAGGGGCATGAGGCCCCACTAGGCTTCGTGTTGCCCATTTACAATGCTCGGCTGTCCTTTCTCCTATGGACCCAGCCTGCATATTACATCACCACGTGCCCACCTCCGAAGATCCCTTTCCTCATTCGCTTTCTAAACTGAGCTTTCCAGAAAGTACACCGACACCTGGTTTGCTTCCTTCTGCCCAGGGTCTTCCTCTTCAGTGGGTTTTCATGCCTCCAATTCATTTTCTCAGTTTCGAGATGGTGACATATCCCATCTCGGGGTGGTCAGAAAGACAGAGCCTTTCTGTCTTGTCTCTGATCAATTTCTAGAAGATCTAATCTGGACCCGGAGTCTTTCTTCTGGATCCATGATCTCAGAGGATTAGTGGATGAAATTATCCAGCTGTGTAAAGTTTATTCTACTGGGGTACCCGTGAAGCTCAGAGTTATATTGTGTGACCTCCTGGCCACTGGTCTGTGACATCAGTGTCAAGTGAGGCAAGCAGAGTGAAACACATTTCTTCTCTCCACACTCCTGTTTGTGATGCTCCTCCATTCACCCCCAGAGGGCCAGCGACCATCGCAACACCACATGTGTACCAGATTCCTAAACAAACCCTATTTGCAATCAGAAGTTAGAATTTTTTTCATAAACTCTGGAACTAGAAATCCCACACACGGCGTACATATTTATTTCAGACAATAATGTTTGCTGCAATAAAAATCTACTTATCAGGAAATAGAACTTCTCTCTTTTTCATTTCAAATCTTTAATCATTGTGAGTCAAACTGAATTATTCATAATTCTTAAAACAACATAATGTTTGGACATGTTTGCTATAATTTAAAGCAGCAATGTAGATGGAAAGAAAACACTTCTCTTTATTCTGCGTTTTATTTATTTATTTATTTTTATTTTTCTAAATTTTTTTTTATTTATTTATGATAGTCACAGAGAGAGAGAGAGAGAGAGAGAGGCAGAGACACAGGCAGAGGGAGAAGCAGGCTCCATGCACTGGGAGCCTGATGTGGGATTCGATCCCGGGTCTCCAGGATCGCGCCCTGGGCCAAAGGCAGGCGCCAAACCGCTGCGCCACCCAGGGATCCCTATTCTGCGTTTTAGCATATAAGTAAGCAATTAATCTCGGTTTGAGTTTATATGACTGTTTAGTAGTAATGCCTTCCTTTCCATTTATGCATTTAACTCAACATGCATTCCGTAATTTTTATTTCCTTTTTTTGTTGTTGTTAGAAATTTAGCCCTTGGGCAAAATAAAGGAAGTAATTACTTTTTGTCAAAAGGTTGCAAGACCGTAGCTCACGGATTATAAAGGAGACTTCATCAAGCCTGTATGTCTTCTATGCCTACTGTTATTTTACTTATCCTGACAGCCCTCAGAAGACAAAGCTCTTCATTAATGGACTCAACTATTACACTTCTAATTTTAACAGAAGGTTTTGGATATGTGGTGGTGTAAATGGGATATTATTTGAAAAAAAAAGTGTGAGTGAAATCCTTTATAATGTTCTCCTTTGATATATTTCCATTTAAATGGCCAATTTTATTAAAGTGCAAAGGGACCCTAGGCATGCACATTTGGTCATGAGTAGCCATGTCTCTTAACTCAACACAAGAGAAATCTTAGATCTAATGAGAAAACAGCCTTTTAAGGACAGCTCTTCAGAAAGCGGCTGAGAGTCTACTCATGCATTTAGATTTATTTGTGGGTATAAACATGCATATTATAGAGCATCTGGTTTTTACCTTTTCATAGTTTATCATCATTTAAAACTGCTGAATATGTTCCTCCTTGGACAAGTGATTTTGTCATGATTTTTCATGGAATGACTTAGCATAGAAGAGCGAAAATTACCTCGTTCTCATACAAGTGATTCGGAACACGAATGAATGATGATGCTTTTATTTTAAGAAGGATGTGACAATTTAAAATAATAGATTATCACTTTTAATATCGATAAACTCAGGATCTACCTTGGTAAAGATCTTGCACGAACCTACTTGGAGCAAGAATGGATTGGAATAGGCCAAAATGTGGAATTAAGAAAAAGATATTAAACTATTTTTTTTCTTTTTCTACTAGACTCTTTCTACTTTATTTTGGTACTTATCATTTACTCTAGGTATTAAAGAGCAAACCAAACAACAAACAAACAAACAAAACCCATACATTAAAAAAAAGAAAATTGGAGTTTGAAGTCGTAGCCTCTGATGTAGGGACTACTGTACAAACATTTCCTACTGTGCATTCAGGTCAGTACATGTGGAGGCAGAGACGGTGCAAGAGCTGGGCCAGCAGAGGTCGGGGCTGTGGAGGGCTGACAATGCCCTAGGGGTCTGGACAGCACCCCTTCAGTGGCGGCCCAGGCTGGGTCATCTCAGCCAGTTTCTTCAGATCCCTGCTGGTCATTCCTGGACGTAGCTGCTTCAGGTGGGGGCACGGTCTGGGACAGGTGGTGGTTTCGGGTGAGGTGATACCTGCAGGGCCATCTCCTAGAAAGCACTGCGATACATCTTTATCCTCAAGGGTATGAGTGGCACATATGACAAGGTTTGTTCCCCTGGAAGAAAGTCCTTCCTGTCCTGAGAGAAGCCCCACTAAGATCCCAGTGAAAGGCCCTGTCTAAGAGGAACATGGCGGGGGGCATTCTAGGGTACAGGAGCAGCCCCCCAACTCCAGAGAGAGGCTGATTTGGCAGCCACTCTGGGTATCTCCCACTCCCACCGTCCACTGTAGGCTCCTCATCTTCAACTGGCACCTGTTGGCTCGTTAGCATGAGCCAGACTCTCATCCCTGAGGGTATGTGCTGCTGAGGCCGAGGCTGCTGTGCGTGTTCATTCACCATCCAGTGTTGGCAATGGGCACCTAGACACATCCAAGGGTGTCACCTGCATGCCACTCGGTGACAACATCCCCCTATCTTCCCCTTGGTCTCAGGCCATTATTATACCTGCTAGAAGAGAGATTCTTCTTGTCCGCAGCTCCATTGGCACAGAATCTAAGGTGAACTTTCTTCTCGTGAGCCCCTGCGTGAAGTGTTCTCTCTTAATGAAGACCTCCAAACCTACAAAGCCCAGAGTTTCAGGGACAGGAGGTCAGACTCCCTAAGTGGGTCCCTGGGGGTGACAGCGAGGAACCCCTCCATTTGCACCTTGGCCAAGACTCTTATCATGTTCTTGTTGGAGACATGGCACTAAAATGTGCACTTCTTCCTGGAGCCTGGTGTCCCATCTTTGTACAGTTTAGGCTCCTGGTGGATGGTATCACCTGTCACATTACCAGCTCCTCCTGATGCTTCCACAGGCCAGCTGTTTCTGGGATGGTATGGCTTGTGATCAGAACAGTGGATGTACTGGGCAGGACCCATTCCCCTCTCTTGTTGTAAAATGGGTCCTCCCTGAGTTAATGTTACTGAGTTAATTGAATTAATGTTAGTCCATTCTTGTAATGGAGGAACAAATATTCCAAAGCCCCTCACAGAGTGGAGATGGCTAAGCCCCTGAAGGTGAGAAAGGTAAATTCACATGCACAATACATATCATTTCTAATCAGGATGGACTGCTTTTCCCTTCTGATGTAAAAGGGGATTGATTTAATCAGTTTACCACCAGCGGGTGGGTGGTCTCCTAAAGAAATGCTTCTTAGGATCGACTCTGTCACTGGCAAGCTGGGAATTCCATAGTTTCAGCAGCTACGTGCCCTTTGCTAGGTGAGTCTCACACACAGTGTCCTTTCTTGCCAGCAGGCTCACCTCATGTGACCCTCATGCCAGCACTTGTGTGGCCAGTGATAAAGGCCAGATGTTGTCATAAGTAATTTTGTCCACCTTGTTGCCTAGTGCTTCTGCTGGGGTGGATGCTTTCTGGGGGGCATGCCGTGCAATGCAAAGATCTCTACCTTCTAGGTTTATCCCATATGACCGCCACCATGTCTACACCAAGATTTCCTGTTCCCACCCTCCTGACCGTTCTCCTTCTCATCCCAGGATATGTTAGCCAAGCCCTTCAACGCAGATCACATCTCTCTATACAGTCCAACCTGAGGCTACTTCTATTTCCACATGTGTGGCCCACCAGGTGCCCTGCTTGAAGCAAGGTAGCCTTACCACTCTCTGGTAGTACCTTCTCTGGGCTGGGCTGTCATTCATTTGTGAACTGACATTCACTTCTAACTCACAGCCAAATACTGAGCTGGCCCATCGTGAGCCAAGCTCAAGCTTTTTCCTCCCATGTCAGCTCGTCACAAAGGATCACCCATATGGGTGTATGCTGACTGGCAGGCCGAGTGCAGTTAGTGATGGGTGACATGGGGCCACTCGTTACCTATGTGTGAGACTTAACCTATGATTTGCTTAATGCTCACCTTCCATCTTGCAATAGATTGTTTCTGGACCACCCACACTGATGGTTGAATGGGTACATGATAGCCTAGTTCACAGAGAGTAGCAGTGGCCATATGGTTACTTTTTGCCTGTGGGACAGGTGCTCTGTCCCTATCAAGACTCAGTAGCACATCGGGAGTTGTTCTACAAAAGACGTACATGCTCATAGAGGACAGCATGCGCTTGATCCACAGCCCGAAGCATCCACGTTGTGGGCTCCTCAATGGGGCTCACACTAATTCATCACTGATATCTCCAGAACTAGAACGTGCCGGGTCCTATGGCCCACGTGTCACTGTAGCTCAAACCTTCACCTGGGACCACAGCAGGATCCTTCCTGTTTGGAGCCCCCTTAGAGCAACCACCTTGGGAGTCAACTGCTGTCTGACCTGAAGCGGTATTCTCAGGTGTAGAGCACACTGTGGCCACAGCCTGGCCTACGAGGCACCGTATGAGTCAGGATTCTTTAGAAGGATGGAAATTGGGACAGAATTCCCGCTACTTTGGGAAATCCAAAAAGATCTTACTCGTAAGACCTTAGACTGATTGGGCGGAGCTCACCCATAGTATGAAAGGTCCTCAAAGTTGACTGAACATTTGAGTTCAAATGTTTCTGAACATTAATCTTATCTGAAATATACCCTCGTCAGAGCATCTGGCCTGGGGTTTGACTGGTCAGCTGGTCACTCTAGCCTACCCAGGTTGGCACATGGGATTGACCGTCCCAGGCAGTGTTGAGCCTTCTTTGTGATGGGAGCTGTGTGATCAGTGATTTCTCCCTTAATTTTGATAATGTGTTTCAGCATCCCCCCCCCCCCGAGCTGCATCTAAATATTTCACATAACATGGTGGGACTCTGAACGTGCACGGAGGACATCCCCATCACACGGAACACATCTGTCTCTGCGCGGGTACATGATACATTAGCACGATGCCACCGATTTAGTGGATTAACGTGGTATCAGCAGGATGTTCAGATAATTCAGGCCTCTCTGGAGGATATTATGGCAGAGGGTAGGATATTTAACCCAGCCTTGGGGCCAAGCTCTAAATGTACCCTGTTTTTTCTGTGTGTGTGTGTGTGGGGGGGTTTAATCCATGTGGATATGAACTTGTTCTGATCCCTTTTCTGATTGTCACCAGCTAACCAGTGTTTACCCACTCTGCTAAGGCCACAGCCTCAGGCATGGACACTGATGTCTGATGAAGTGGTGAGAAGCCTCTTTTCACCCTCCATGGCCAACATGGGCTTCGCAGGACACTGACTGGCAACTGAAATGTTGAGATGACGGGCACCACCTCCAGACCCTTTATGTTTGTAAGGGTGGCTCCTAATCCCCACGAGATGGGGTATTGCCGCTGATGTGAGGTCTTGGCCACATGGGGACGGGGGCAGTTTCAGAGGCTTCCATGTGACCATGTGTATACGACAGCTTCTCAGCCACTAGGTGAGGCCCCGGTATGGGACCGGTGACACATTCAGTCATGCCCACTCTACTTACTCATTTAAGAACTGAAGACAGGGGATCCCTGGGTGGCGCAGTGGTTTGGCGCCTGCCTTTGGCCCAGGGCGTGATCCTGGAGACCCGGGATCGAGTCCCACATCGGGCTCCCGGTGCATGGAGCCTGCTTCTCCCTCTGCCTGTGTCTCTGCGCCTCTCTCTCTGTGACTATCATAAATAAATAAAAAATTAAAAAAAAAGAATAAGACAAGGGTGTTTGTTTAAAAAAAAAAAGAACTGAAGACATAGCCATGGGGTGGGTCTGTGGACTGAGTGGGCCCGTTACAGACAGATTTAGTCAGAAATTCATTTGTCACCTGGTCCCCGTGTGCTCCCAAGTTAGTCAGGGAGCATGAAGATGCTTCGAGTCTCTGAACATGGATGCTGGCACAGACCAATGTACTGCCCTAACCAGACACCAAATATTGGACACCCCCTCCCTAGTGTCAGTGACTTTGTCTATACAAATTCTAGACTGTGTTTGTACTGTGAGCGAATTATGAAAATTTGCAGTATACCCAAGCCCCAGTCTCATCATTAAGTAAAAGAAAATATTAGAGCAAGAAAATGGGCAGATTTCTTATGAATCTAACCCTAAGCAATCCGATGATTATTGTCTCCTTTCTTGTAGCTAGATTAATATAAATCGCAGAGAATGCATGTGATAAAGTGTGATATCCCAAGAATTAAGTTGTTATGAGTTGCATTTAACTGGGTGATCCCCCAAAAGACACCGATATCCCTGAAAATATATAAAATGGATGCTTCACATCATCATGGAATGTTGAAGTATTTAAGATCACAGCATTCATGTAAGACAAGATCTGTTCTTGATAGAAAAAAAAAGTGAAGTCTCAGTTCTCTGAATTTCCCAAAGATATGGGACGAATAATACCTCAGATATGCAATTCATTGGCATCAAGTTCTCCAGGTAATTTCTCTGGGATGAAGAGCAAGCATTGTGATAGATGACAGGGGGTCTGTTCACAAACATTTGTGTATCATTTTTTCCCCAGAAACTAGCAGTTATGTCCCCTAACAAAGAAAAGAACAGAGATGTAAAATATATTCCTATTGGATAGGCACTGTGTGTGTGTTGGGAAGATGGGAGCGTAGAATGCTGTTCCAGAAAAGATTCCTTCAAACTACATTACAAAAATCAAAATGAGCTTGTAAAGCTTGAAAACCTTTGTCTCCTACGTTTGTGGGTAGAGAATTTACGAGTTTTAACACAAAACCTCACAACCCGCCGTAAGTGTGCTGTCCTTCCAAAGTGCCTTATTTAACGTCAGATTCCAGGGAGCACTGGCATTTACTCTAGAAAGCACTTCCTGATCTTTTTCTCCCTCGGATAGATCCAGAAACAAAACTACTTTAAGAAATGAAGTCACAATTCCGCGATATTTAGGAAAAATGGCTTACATAAAAGCATCCAAAATAATACTCCTTTTGTTCAAAATTTAGGAGGTAAATCATCAAGAATTAATATTAAAATAGTGTTATGTATGTTGTGAAATGTAAGGTTTTCTGGGAAATGACACCTGCCATTTTGCCAGGCACCCCCAAGTATTTCACTGGAAACAGATGAGGAATGGTTGGGTCATCCAGCTCCTTAGTGTGATGTGTGACTTACAAACAGAAAAACACAGAGCATAGAGTTTTAGATGTGTGCCTCGGGGCTTTCTTACAAGAACCACTGAGGGATCCCTGGGTGGCGCAGCGGTTTGGCGCCTGCCTTTGGCCTAGGGCGCGATCCTGGAGACCCAGGATCGATTCCCACGTCGGGCTCCCGGTGCATGGAGCCTGCTTCTCTCTGCCTGTGTCTCTGCCTCTCTTTCTCTCTCTGTGACTATCATAAATAAAAAAAAAAAAAGAACCCCTGAGCCAATGACAAGCATTAAGAACATTATAGATCTACCTTTGGATATAGAGTGAAAGGCAGGCAGCATTGTACAGGGGACTTGAGGCAATATTTTTAAACCTAGGATTTTCTAGTTTTTCTTGAATATGGCTCCCAAAGGAAAATGTACATGTCAAAACAAAGCAGGTGCAAGCAAAAGAATTCTCACAGAGAGAGATGCAATTGCAAGGGGATTCGACATCGCCTCCAGGCATGTTTGCAATAAGAGTATTAATGACCGGGTAAGAAACATGGCAAGAAATATTTGATGCTGCTCAAGGGACAATAAAAGACCTGGAAACTTGCCTTCATTCAGTGGAGGGGAGTGAAAAGTGGGCACATGTCTACTTGCTTCTATAAATCTTCATACAGTGTTACGTAAATATTACACAATCCCAGAAAGAATACAGGTGGGCCATGTGGGAACATGCATTCCCAGGGCCTGGGAAGGGGCCAAGGTCCAGAAGCCCGCCGGTGCTGATGGTCATGCGACGGGGACTGTCAAGCAGCCAAGTCTTTAGCACTGATACACACGCCCAATTGTTCGGAATTGTATTTTCCAGATTTAAACCTTGAGAAATGCATTCACAGAAAAGTGCTATATATGAAGAAGTCAAGGAATATATATATATATATATATATATATATATATATATTTTTTTTTTTTGTCAGTAGATCATGTAGTTCTGCACAACATTCCCTGGGTTCAACAAATACCAACTCATGAAACACACTACCATATTTTTAAAAGAACACACTAAAGTTGATAATTCGTGCTCACATGGGATACAGATACCAATCCCAGATGTGATATGCCCAAGAAAAAAAAGGGATATAGAGAGGGAGCATGAATTTCTGCCTCAAGCGCCCTGAGCCACATCACTTACTAGCAACACAGTCTTGAGAAAGCCATGTAGACTCTTTCTCTTCAACTATTAAATTGAGATATCACCACTTGCTTTACAGCGTTGTTGCACGATTTCATGCAATCATGCCTGTAAATTGCACAGTGCTGGGCGCATGTGGGGAGATGGGCACAAAAATACATTTGTATTCTTCCTGTGTCAGGTTCTGTGGCCAACGTCAGGGTACCCAACCCCTGGTTTGCTTAAAGTAAAATTCTTTGCAGTGCCTAAGTCTTTTAATTTCTTCAAAAAACCATGATCAAATTCAAATGTGGATTTTTAGGCTACGAGTAGATTATGAATCCAATGCCTGAGAGAATGTAATTATTTCAGAAGAATAAGACACTGCTTTATGAAAGCATTCTAAAAAGTGCTCCAGACATGGAAGAAATTGCACTTAAAATGGATTCTTGTCCTTGTTATTTAATGCACTGGTGATGACAGGTGTGCTTTGGGAGTTAGATGCTTAATTGGGTCACTAATTCACACCATGGTAATAAAAAAAAAAGTAGATCTTTTTAGTTTCATACTGAGAATAATGATTTCCTTATCTTACCCAGTTAGATTCAACATATCGTGCCGTCAGCTTGTCAATTATAATGATTGTGTGTATTGGAAAATGAGAGACCCTTCAGGGCATTTTTGATGGTGTAAAAATTGAACTTTATTTTATTTGCTTATTATCTGACTCTCTGACTAGTATGTGAGATCCATGAGGCTGTGACCCTTATCTGTTTTGTTTGCGTAAACGGTGCCTGGTACATAATAAATATGCAATCAATTTATTTTGAAAGATTTGAATGAATGAAGGCTTTCACCTGGAAAGTGAATGGAATATTTGATCTTCGAGAGTGACTATCCTTGAGGCATGCATTAGACAAAGGTTATAAAAAAGAGGGGAGAAAAGACCCATCCATGAGTGTTCCCCCAAACGTTCCTGACTTACCATTTGAGAATTTATTTTCCTCTGTGCATAGATTTGTTCTAGGCCATTCTGGGGCTACTATTTTGCTTATGTGATAAAGATCCTCTTCTTTGGTGATGGGTTAACAGTAGCATTTCCCTCGAGGCTGCTACACTTCCCTTTCTTTTTATAATAGGAGAAGCAAGTGTTTGCAGAAGGAACCCATCTCTAGTGAATTTAGGTAAACATACAAATATGAAAGCTGTGAATGCAGATTCTAGTTTTACCAAAAAGTCTGAACAGAATAGAGAATCCAGAAGTGGACCCTCAACTTTATGGTAAACTAATATTCGACAAAGCAGGGAAGACTATCCACTGGAAAAAAGACAGTCTCTTCAATAAATGGTGCTGGGAAAATTGGACATCCACATGCAGAAGAATGAAACTAGACCACTCTCTTGCACCATACACAAGGATAAACTCAAAATGGATGAAAGATCTAAATGTGAGACAAGATTCCATCAAAAATCCTAGAGGAGAACACAGGCAACACCCTTTTTGAACTTGGCCAAAGCAAATTCTTGCAAGATACATCCATGAAGGCAAGAGAAACAAAAGCAAAAATGAACTATTGGGACTTCATGGAGATAAGAAGCTTCTGCACAGCAAAGGAAACAGTCGACAAAACTAAAAGACAACCTACAGAATGGGAGAAGATATTTGCAAATGACGTATCAGATAAAGGGCTAGTATCCAAGATCTATAAAGAACTTATTAAACTCAACAGCAAAGAAACAAACAATCCAATCATGAAATGGGCAAAAGACATGAAGAGAAATCTCACAGAGGAAGACATAGACATGGCCAACACGCACATGAGACAATGCTCCGCATCACTTGCCATCAGGGAAATACAAATCAAGACCACCATGAGATCCCACCTCACACCAGTGAGAATGGGGAAAATTAACAAGGCAGGAAACCACAAATCTTGATTCTATATACTGTAAATCCCTCCACTTCCCCTGGAACTTTCCAGTGCTGCTTGGTCAATAACTGGCTTTTCCCCTTACCTTCTAGCAATTCTTCTGGGGGAGGGTCCTGCTGTGCTGATTCTCAGGTGTGTGTACCTGGGGAGCTGCCCCGCCTTCTGCCAGGTGTACGGCTCAGTGGGAGTTTATCCTGTGAGCCCCCTGCTCAGTCCCAGGTACAGGGTGACACCAGGAGGGACAACAACAGTGCAGGCAGCCAGCTGTGCAGCCCTGGAGTCAGCTCCCGCAGTAACTACAACAGCCCCCAGTGTGCAGGGCCTGGGTGCTCCAGGGCGGGGCTGCTGACCTGCACAGCTCTGGGCCTGGCAGCAGGAGTGACCTGGCTGTCCTGGGTCCTCCCGGCCTCTGCCTGTCCCGGGGGAGCAACGGATCCTCGGCTGTGTCCCTCGGCGCCCTGGGCCAGGGGGCTTGCAACACTGTGAATGGACCTAAAGTACCACGATGTGAAATTCAGAAGCATCAGAGTAAATTTTGTACCAGGTTAACTTATCCCTTATTACAAATAAAATATATAAGCCCTTACAAAAGGTTT
Source organism: Canis lupus baileyi (assembly GCF_048164855.1). Lineage (NCBI taxonomy): Eukaryota > Metazoa > Chordata > Mammalia > Carnivora > Canidae > Canis > Canis lupus. Next base: position 5,839,976 of record NC_132852.1, on the reverse strand, counting down.
ACGAAAATCATAAAATAGAGTAACAATGCAATGACAGGGAGGGGAAGGCTCCATTGGGCTATAGCCACCACGAGCCCCGCGGCAGGAGCTGGGGCGGGCTCCCGAGGTGACCAGGGGGCTGCTCAGGGGTCGAAGCAGGTTGTTCCGGAGGCAGGTGGTGGCTCTGACACTCTGGGGACCCCAATTGCAGGCTCCTGGGCCTACTCCTCTGGGGTGGCCGCGGGTGCAGGTGGCTCTTCCTCATCGGGACAGGGAACCATAGGTTCGACCAGCATCTGCACTACCTTAAACTCAGGAGCCAGCATCTCGGCTTTGACCAAGTCCTCAGCTCCAGCAGCCAGGACCAGCTCCATCACCCTGAAGCTTCAGCAGGCCCCACAGTCGGAGCTGGGGCGGGCTCCCGAGGTGGTTCACAGGGTTGCTTCGGTCCTATGGCTGGTTGCTCCATCGAGTTAGGAGGCTGCTCGGGCACATCCATGACCTCGAGAGCAGGGGTGGCACCTGCTCCTCCTCCAGGCTCGCAGGGGTGCAGGGGGCTCCTGCAGGGCGGAGCAGTGAACTAGACCAGTGACGACTTTGCCTCCCCAGTGGGTGCCTCAGCGCAGGCCAAGCCCTCAGCCCCAGCAGCCAGGATGGCCTCGATCCCTTCAGGCCCCGACGGGGCAGTAGGCCCCACGGTCAGAGCTGGGGCACACTCCAGAGCGGGTTCAGGGTGTTTTGCTCGGTCCAAAGCTGTAGCTCCAAGAAGACAAAGTATCACCATCAGGGCAGACTGTCCACGTTCCTCCCAAATCAAGGCCACTCTTCCCACTGCTCCACATGTGTGGGGGCAAGAGCCCTGGGAGGTGTCCCCAGCCCACAGCCCGTGGGGTGGGGTGTGAGCCCACCCCCTGCTCCCGGCCCAGCTGCATAGAGGCTGGATCCGCCGGGCACCCCCTGTCCCCGCTCGGCCACCCCCTCTGGCTCCGCTGCTGGAGGCGTCTGAATTGCTGGAGGTAACGCCGGGCATGGAGTTCCACGTCCGAGCCTGGCATGCGCTGCCTCATGAATTCCAGAATCATCCTCAGGGAGGGAAATTCTGGGAGCTGACAAAATTCATCCCGAAAATAATCCAGCCATATTTCCAGCATGCAGGAGATGGCCCTGGGGAGGGACAGGAGGGCACAGGTGTCAGAAGACAGGGCACCATCACTCACAGGTGTCCTGAGGAAGCCCTGCAGGACCCAGGGACCCGGCATCCCTTGCAGGATGTTGGAGGCAAGTCCTGATCCTCGTCCCCTTGCCACCTGGTGGACCTGCCTGCCACAGGCCTGCTCCCCGAGGAGGGGCTGGGATGCAGCCTCTGTGCGGGAAGCCCAGGCCCAGCGGGGTGACCATCACCATCTCTCCTGGAGAAGCGGGGCTCCCTCCTCAGCCTGGTCCCTGCCCACCTGCCCCTTGAGTCCACCGGCAGGCGTACGGGGACGGGGGGCATCTGGCCTGTCATTGCCCTCACTGCACACACTGTCTTCTGGGTAGGTCCAAGCCGGGAGGGCTCGGGCTCTGTGTCCTGCCAGGGCTTGCCAGGAACTGCCCAGGACCGCCAACTTCCCTCCTGTGGCTCTGGGCTGCCTCACTCCCGAGGGGGCCCTGGGGGTGTCCTTCCACTGACTCTAATCTCCCATCTCCCACGGGGTAGGGGCCGCCTGGTCCGGGAGCCCCCACCAGCCCTCCTGAGCACCTGCTGTGCCCCCGGGTCCAGGTGCTACCAGATTGGGGAGTGCAATGCTTCCCACCCCCTCTGCTCTGGCCCCAGGTGTGGGGCAGAGAGAGGGTTGGGGGGCATGGAGAAGGACTCCTTAGGGGTCCCAATGCCTCCCACCAAGCCCGCATCCCATCCACCGCTCTCCTGTGCTCTTTTCCAGAAGGGGCCTTAGACCTTTACCCTGTCACAGGAATTGCAGATGTGTGGGGTGAGGGTGCAGCCTCCCCACCCCACAGCCCCCTTGCTGCCCTCCTGGAGAGGGAAGGCCCTCCTGCAGGAGCCGGAGTCACTCACATTTTCCAGCGCTGCAGGACCATGTCATTGTTACCCCACGCATCTACGATGCACCCATACCTAGAGGAGGGCGGGGGCATCCCATGAATTGTGCTGGGGACGTGACTTCTCATCATGGGGGCTGTCACCCTCTCACCCCGACTAGGCTGGAGCCCCGGGAGCCGTCACCTCTGTTCGTGGGGCCACGGGCAGCTCCCAGAGAATCGCCCGCACCTGCTGGGGACTCCTGAAGGCTTGAGCATGAAAGGGCTCCAGCCAGGTCCATGGCCCATATCCTAGTGGGCCTGAGGCACCCCGGGGTCCCCCGGTCTGGTTGCCCCAGGACACAGACCCCCGATGGACTCTCAAACCTCCCTTTCAATGGGGAAACAGGCCAGCTCAGGCCTCTGGTGATGGGTGGAGGAGGCACAAGTCTCCTCACAAGTGAGGAGGATGGCTGCTGAGCACAGGCAGAGCCCCTCTGGCCGACCCGCCACAGGCCAGGCCCCGGGGCTGCCCTCCAGGACCTGCTAGGCCCTGGGTTACCCTGCTCCAGGTGGGGGAGCAGCCCGAGGCCGGGAAGCTCACACCATCCCCAGCCTCCCCAGCAGCAGGTGGCCCAGCCCTGGGCTGCGGAGGGGCAGGTGCTCACTCGGTGGACAGCAGGTCCAGCACCTCGTCCGTGGTGGCGAATCCACGATAGTCGTCTAAGAAGCTGCAAATGGAGATGACATCTCTGCGCTGCAAGGCGAGCAGCAGTTGTCGGACTTTGTGCTCCAGCAACTCCGTCCGGCTGGACTTCATCAGGGCGATCAGATGCCCATTCCCGGCCAAGGCCCCTGCACCCTGAGGTGGGAAGAGGGGACATGCATCCTGCAGGGAGCCGCCGCGAGGCCTGAGAATCTATTTGCAGAAGATAAAATTGACATTCTACATGGAAGAGTAGCCTTTGTCATAGTGCATGGATTTCCCTAAGGAAAGTACAAGGTGTGTTTTGGGGGTGGGTGCATGGCTCCAGGAGCATGAGAGGCAGCACACTGTAGACCCGGGAATTTCCACACAATGCAGCTGAGCAATGGCTGATTCCCCACATGAGTCCAGGAGGGGCCACGTCCTGAGGTCTTCAGTCACCCCGTCAGGTGGCAGTGGGGTGGAGGACAATGTCTGAGGCCAGGAGCTGCCTCATTCACTATCAGTGTCTTCTGAGGATGAGGACACCTGTAGGTCACTGTGGAGGACACTCCAGGGGCCACAGACACAGGCTCCGTCCAACAGGTGGGTGGCAGGAGGGCCCTGAGCAGGTCCTGGCTTCTCAGGAGGAAGGATGAGGGAGCTGCGAGGAACCGGGAACTCCAGCAGCTTCTGTCCAATCTGGTGAAGACCATTCTCAGGGGCTGAGTGGGGGCCCGCGCAGAGGGCGGCCGAGGGGGCTCGGTGCATGGCTGCAGCATCTCCAGGTGACGTGTGGCAGGTGTGGGCTGGGGGCTCTTGCTTGGCCAGAGGGCAGGTGTCTTCCTGGGCTGCGGGGGCCCGGCTGTGCATCCACAGGCATGACTGCTTCCTGGAGGACACAGATTCCCTGAATTCCCCACAGGGGCTCCCTGGATGCTCCTGCGGGTGTGCTAGCTGGGGCTCCACCGCACTTTCTTTTGGGGGTTCTGGGTCCTGTCTAGGGGCATCTGGGCACATTTCTTGCCTGGAGTCTGGAGGGGCATTTGGGAATTGTCTGCCAATTCGTTCCTGACAGCGGGACGGGTGTTCTCCTCAGGATACTTGGGTGGTGCCTGGGTGTGTCCTAACCCATGGCCCTGGGAGCCAGCCTGGAGCCCCTCGAGGGAGACTCTGCTGCACACCCAGGCTGTCAGCCCTGACACAGGGTTGGCGAGCTGGCTGTGGGTGTCAGCGATCGGCACTTCCTGGGCACCGGGAGGTCCACCAGGTGGGCTGAGGCTAACTTTAGGGCTACTCAGAGGAGATGTGGAATGGGACTGGACAGTCTCATCAGGGGTCTCAGTATGTGTCTTCATTGGCAGGTTAGGCTCAGGGATTAAAACTTTCACGTAAAAATGGAGATATCATATAGAACATCCTACACAAGCTTTTATTGAACTCCATGGGTACAGAATCAATATCCTAAAACATGGTGGCTTCAGAGATGACACTTTTATTCTCTTAGTGTCCAGGGATGACAAGTGAACATCAAGAATTCACCAGGGCCCCAGGGCTTGTGAAGCCCAGTCACTGACCAAGGCCTGTCAAAATGTTCCTGTTTCTCTTGGCCTCTGGTCAGTAAAGAAGACAAATAGACTTAGGTTTCAACCTTTCCTAGACTTATACAATTTCCTATACTTCATTATTCTTCACTATTCTATCCTGCACAAAGAAGCCTCCTTTCCCAATGCAAAGGATCATGGTCACAAGTAGGAATGAATTGTCGTGACGACTCAAAAATGTTTCAGCAGACACTACCAATTCTGTGGGCGGAAGAAGCCATAATGACACTTTCAAACCACAAGTTAACAAGGTGCCCTCCTACCTGCATCTACACCTGCCAAGCCCACAATGTGGAAAAAGGCACAAGCCTACAACATATTCCAACTGAATCAAGAGAATATAAAGGATATTGGGGTGGAATTCCCTGAGGAACAGTTAAAATGAGGCATATAAACACTGGATTAAGGATAGAGACTCTTGTAGGAAAGGGAGTTTCAAAGGAATGTTTCCCAAAAGCATAAAACCAGCCAGAGAATTTTTCTTGTGGTGGACCCGGGCCACACCTAGACAGAAACTGGTATTCATCAAAACCTTCACAATCTTTGTAGATTGGGATCATAGTCCAGAGAGATGGAAGTGTAGAAGCCAAGCAATGGATGCCATATTCCCAAATAATTGGTTACAGCTACAAACATTCTGGCTGCTGAGGAGAACGAGTTCCTATGTGATACCTGCGCTCCTTTGGGAGAGTGATCTTCCCTGTCCTAGAGCACTGACGTCTAACACTCCTTGGCTCGCTTGAGGTTACTGAGGAAGAAAAAGGACATTCATAGAGATATCCATTGAACATAGAAACTGATCAAATTCGGTTCAGAAATGAGCAGGGGCAGTTAGGGAGGTTGAGAAAGACCTGAAGGTGCTGTCTGATGAGAGAGTCAAGATTAGGACCTGGGCTGGCCTGAAAGGTCTCTATGAGAAAGGGACCACACCCAAATCCCTTAATCCAATCAAGCAATTATAGCCGATTGGAAGATCTTGCTCTTTATGATATTTCAGTTTTTAACTGAAAGTTAGTTGACAAAATGGATATAACATCTTGAATAACCTCAAACCCTGACCCCATTTTTAATACCATTAGGTCTAAATTCAGCAGAAGTGTTGGTAAAATACCAATAGTTCAGGAAACATGAGTCCTGAGGCTAATTCCCATGCTAAAATGTACCAATATAATTTCACTTGCAGAAATTCCAATCTCCACCAAATCCACATGGACTCACACCTCCATTCACAGAGACACACACACACAGGCACACACACGGAGTCATAGAAATCGCTCTCATGAGGACATTAGCCTGTTGAAGCTGCTGATTGGCTCAATCCCTGCAGCAGCTAAGAGGATTAGGTGGATGTCTTTCAAGTGGCTGAAATGTCACGTGACCTTGGGGCAGTATAAAAGTCCGGGAGCACAGAAGTGGCCATTCCTGACCATCCCTCTCTCCCACGGGACACCCAGTCTCCTGCAGCGGAGTCTGTCCAGGACCTTTCTCAGCCTCTCCTGATGGGCGTGAGGACCACAAGTGCACTTCAGGTGAGTTTTCGGGCCACTGGTCCGACCTTCCCTGACAGAGCAATGGGACAGTGAGGAAATGATGGAGGGATTGGCCCTTCCTCCACGGGTTAAGGACTCTTTCTGGTCTAAAATGTTCTGAGGACAGAGACTGAACCAAGGCATGGCTGTGAATGCCCTGGACACCCGGAGGTTCCAATGCCAGTGGAATGGGGCCTCAGGTGTCACATTGGTGTGGGGTGGTGGACGAGCAGGGACAGAAGGCCTGTAAATGTCTCACTGGGCCCTGCAGACCTAGAGAAGACACAGGATCAGGGCGCCTGGGCAGCTCCGTTTTTTCAGGGACTGACTTGGGTCGGGTTGTGATCTCAGGCTCTGGAGATGGATCCAGGCCCTCACTGGGTTTCTGATAACTGAGTGTCTGCTTCTCCCTCTGTCCTTCCTACAGCTCAGGTGATCACTCTCCCTCATACACACACACACACACACACTCACTGTCCCATAAATAATTGACCTTTTTTTCAATAGAAGAATTACCTGGTTCCCAAGGTGAAAAGAAATTCACCTCCCAAACCTTCAATGGCAGTTAATTGAGGGCACTGCCACGAACACATGGAATGGAAGTGTTCAGATGGGCAGCTTCCCATCGAGTAGAGAAGAATGTGTTTTCCCAATGAATTTGGGCTTAACTATGGCTTCCTCTGGAGTCACAAGGGGCATTCAGATATGAGAGAGGGAAGCCCACTTTCCTGACGCTTTTGCCCTTTGCGTGTTCCATGGTGCATCCCACTGGACCTCAATCGGGAGAGGTCCCGTCCCTGGTTTTGTTCCCACAGGGGATTTGGAGAGACTTAATGATAGTGTCAACAAGAGTCCTTCCTTAAGGGCGGCCTTCCTCAGAGCGGGGATGTGGCTTGGCCAGGAGAGCGTAGGCAGGAAGGAGGAAAGAGAAGTGACAGGGGGAAATGTGTTTGGCACCACTGTCCTGAAGCTCACTAAGGCCTCTTGGGAAGATGGTACAGTGAGGACGCCTAGGTCAGGTGAATAGGACTCTCTTGTTTCTTTTCCCTCAGGCTACCCGAAACCCATCCCTGAAGCAGACTGACTTGTCCCTCCAGAAGGTGGGACTGATGGTGGCTGGTCATGCCCACCTTGGGCCCGACAGTCCCTTGAGACCCCAGAAAGGCAAGAGGCCACAGATAGCAGGACTGGCCCTCAGAGTTCCCAGTCCAGAGGAGGAGGATCCCAGGGTGAGTGGGGAGGCTGGCATGGGTTTTGAAGCAGGAGCTCTGCCAGGAGTCTTGAGACAGGCTAGGCTCCCAGAAGATCGTGGCCCGGACTCAGTTGTCCATCGTGACATGGGCAGGAAATCCCCCAGGCTACACACTGGGACACTCAGAGGCTCTGAGCATCAGCCCCAGGGTAACATAAGATCAGATCGAGCCTTGTGTTTGTCCCGAGTCTTAATGATGTTTCCAACTGTCCTCAACCTGACACCTCCAATCCCTCTACCCCTTTCCTTCCTTCCACGGGATGGGGAGTAAGCATCCAGAGGTCTTCACTATACTGACACTTCACTAGCAGATACGATGTCCCCTGTCCTCATCCCATGTGCCACTCCATGAGGATGGCCTCCCATTCGTGTGCTTGACAGATTCACTGGCATTTGAGTGGATGCACTGACCGTTGCCCCTTCCTCCCACAGGTGAAGTGCAGGGACTGTGGCGCCATTGGACACAAGGCATCAAGCACCAGATGCCCCATAAAACACTGAGCACGACCCTCGTTCCCGTGGCCTTGGGCTCCAGGAGGCTGAAGGAGAATGTGGAGCCGGGGAGTCATCGGGACCCAAGACACCAGACTGGGCTGTTGAACCAGGCTGAGAGGGAGAAGGCAGGGAGACGAAGGTGAGGAATGGGGCTTGTGACCCGATGCCAGGGCTGATACGACAGACCCTGAGTCCGTGTGCATGCACAGTGTGCAGGGCGGCTGCGGGCAGAGCCAGGCTGGGCGAGGCAGGCAGAGGAGCTCCGAGACTAACAGGGTCCACATTTGGGTGATGGAGCTGTCCCTGCTGATTTGGTGTGGGGTTTGCGGCTGGACAAATGTCCCTGCACCAGTGAATGTATGGAGCTTGGCACATGCCAAGGCAGACCCTTTCAGACTCTGAATGTAAGAAACTGCCTGGACGACCTGTTCAGCTCCCGATAGTTAGGATGAGGGGCAGAGGTGGGCGTAGAGTGGCTGCGGAGGGAAAGGACCAGGTTGGCCCAAGCCCCGAGCAGGTGTCCGGCTGGAATCCAGGGAAGGGAGTTCCTTCTCCTTTCTATGCCTTCATTTCTGGTGCAGGCAGGAAGCCGAGCAGAGGAAGGCCCTGCTCCACAGGTTCCCCAGGAGACCCCAGGAGGGGCAGAAGCGCACCTGGAAGGAAGACACGGAATCTTGTGACTATGTGAGGGTGAGTGTGCGCTGCGTCCCGGGCTGTGCCCTTCTGGACTCGCTGGGCTCCATGGGCCTCCTGGGGGAGGCGGGGCTCCACTTCCTCTCTGACCAATGGCAGTTGAGTAGGGTGGATTTGCACCCAGTTTTCCCTTGGTGCCCATGATGTTGCCTTATGCCTGGTATTTGGGCGAACACTGGCTGTTTGACGTGTGAAGGTCATTGGCGGGCACTCCTGGAGCACATACCAACCTCAGAGAAGAACAGGCCGCTGTCCTTTGTGACACATCATCCCACACTGCCCATCCCCACTCAGGAGCTCCCACCATGACTCTCCAGCAGCAGGACTCCTATCTCCTCATGAGCAGAGAGGATGGAAGCGCTGGTCCAATGGAGGAAGCATCGCTGTGAGGCAGGACTTTGCGTGTCCCCCCCATGTCTCAAGGGCATCAACAGCATCCTGTCAGGCCTTTGTTTGGACGAGCCCTGCAGCCAGATTCCCTACTCCTAGGTCAACAGATCCCAACTCTTTCTTTCCCTGTTCCGGGGGAGGGGGTGGTTACTAAGGTCGTGGGCATTTGTTGGTTTCTTTCCTGAATGTTCATTTTGCCTTGGTGCCGGGGCCAAACTCATGGAGTCCCGTGTGTTCTCTTTTCCCACAGTGTCCACACATGCCGATGCTCGTCTACACCAAGAGGAGGCCTTCTATCCCTGAGCCTGCCCTGCCGATGGAACCACGTACTCAGCCCCCTGACATAAGACTCCGGTCCCATTCCACCTCTCGTCTTAGAAGCCCTCAAGTTAGCCACAGCCCACCTGGTGGACGTCCTAGTGCCCAGGAAGTGCCGATCGCTGACACCCCTCTGCCGGCTCGCCAACCCTGTGTCAGGGCTGACAGCCTGGTTGTGCAGCAGAGAACCAAGAGGCCCTGCAGAGTCTCCCTCGAGGGGCTCCAGGCTGGCTCCCAGGGCCATGGGCTGGGACACACCCAGGCACCACCCAAGTATCCTGAGGAGAACACCCGTCCCGCTGTCAGCAAAGCATTGGCAGACAATTCCCAAATGCCCCTCCAGACTCCAGGCAAGAAATGTGCCCAGATGCCCCTAGACAGGTCCCAGAACCCCTGAAAGAAACCGTGATGGAGCCCCAGCCAGCACACCTCCGGGATCATAAAGGAAGTCCCTGTGGGGATTTCCGGGAGTCTGTGTCCTCCAGGAAGCAGACGTGCCCGTGGATGCACAGCCAGGCCCCGGCAGCCCAGGAAGACACCTGCCCTCCGGCCAAGCAAGGGCCCCCAGCCCACACCTGCCACACCTCACCTGGAGATGCTGCAGCCGTGCACCGAGCCCCCACGGCCGCCCTCTGCGTGGGCCCCCACTCAGCCCCTGAGAATGGTCTTCACCAGATGGACAGAAGTTGCTGGAGCTCCCGGTTCCTCGCAGCTCCCTCATTCCTTCCTCCCGAGAAGCCAGGCCCTGCTCAGGGCCCCCCTGCCCCCCACATGTCGGACGGAGCCTGTGTCTGTGGCCCCTGGAGTGTCCTCCACGGTGACCTACAGGTGTCCTCATCCTCAGAAGACACTGAGAGCGAATGAGCCAGCTCCTAGCCTCGGACATTGTCCTCCACCCCACTGCACCCTGAGGGGGTGACTGCGGACCTGAGGACGTGGCCCCTCCTGGACTCATGTGGGGAATCAACACTTGCTCAGCTGCTTTGCATGGGAATTTCCGGGTCCACAGCCTGCTTCCTCTCATGCTCCTGGGGCCGTGCACAGACACTGAACCCCAAAGGCACACAATGCCCTTTTTTTAGGGAAATCCGTGTGCTGTGGAGAAGGCTACTCTTCCCTCTGGAATGTCAATTTTCTCTTCAGCAAATAGATTCTCCAAGAAGTGGAGGGAATTTCGAATGAGCACTTGTCACTCCAATGGAAATAGAAACTCAGACTTTAAGCTCTCATTGGCATGCACATGTCTGCATTTGGGTTTTCAGCTGCGAACAGCCCCTGTGGGCTCTGCAAATGGACACTGTGTTTTCTCCTGAGATGAGTTTTCTAGACTGTGGTGGTAGCTTTGTGGGCACTGTGATGGGCAATATTTCATCTGCGCATTTCGATTATTCTCAGCCATAATTTAGAATCGTGTGTAGTGTTTTATTTCCCTTAATAAAATGTTACCACTGATGAATAGCGTGCATGTGTTTCATTTGATTTGGTTTCTGGGTTTTTTTAATCTCAGCAATTCTGAAACTCTCTATAGTTAATTTAATTCCTCCAGCCTTAATTAACTGAGAGGAGACAACAGCTTGATAGTTTTGGGGGATATGTAGACTTTGAGGGTCTCCTGCACACCCAGTCTCCTTGGTGAAGTACTGCATAGGGAACATTGACCCTGTGCACCCTGTGAGGGAGCCCTGTGTACTGTATGGGCCCTGGGTCACAGGTTGGTCTTTAATGGGATGAGTGGGTGGTTTCCCTCTATACATATTCTGGATCCATCTTTAATGTTGGATCATGATGCCTCCTTTCTGAGACCTGGGCAAGGAGATTTTTTACCCTCCTGATGATTTCCTAAGGAGGCAATGGTTGACAAGTCGTCCAAATAGCACGAGACCAAGGCCACAGTCTCTATCTATCTATCTATCTATCTATCTATCTATCTATCTATCTATCTCATTCTCTCTCTGTCTCTCTTTCTCAGGGTTATCTCTGATATGGGCCCATGGGAAAAAACAATACAACACCATGCCAAATGAAACCAAACCACACCAAGCACCTCCATACTTGTATTTAGAGAATTTCTTTTTTTTGGAAAAACAACTGACTGCTCTTTTCTCACTCCAAAGCATCTGTTTAAGGGTGTTCCCTCTGTCTGTGCAGATGCCTGTAGGTGGAGGTAGAAGAGCTCCTCTATGAGCACACTAGGGTTTAAAAAGTCAGAATGCAGTAGAAAAGCCACAGTGTGTGATCCTTCTCCCACCCCCAACCCCTAAGTAACTCCCATTCAGGCAATCATTATGTGACCCAGGTCAGAGTCTGGCCCCTTGAGCCTCAAGCCCATGTCTCATCCCATGGATGCCGCCCTATTGCTATCTCATGGCTTCTGAGGAAAATGCAGCTTCCTGGGCACTCATGGGATGTGTGCAGTAATAGAAATGTTCCCTACTTTCTGGAAGCCTCAGAAGATCCCAGAGGTCCAAGGGTGCGAAGGCCTATCATCATGAGGGGATGCTGGGATTGGAACTAGCAAAGTAGCCTAAGAATTCTTGGACTTGCAGGAATATAGGGCGCAAGGGTGAGGATGCAGGCAGGCTTGAGCATAGGGCTTTAATGCTGGGCTCTCCAGCAGAATTGGGACTTCATGTGCAATTGAGAGGATTCCTTCCATGTGCACAGGGAGTCCAGAGAGAAAGGCTAGCGGAAGAAGGTCTGAGCAGGCCTGTTCTCCCCCTCTAGTCACCTTACATGTCTTTTGCTTCCCTGCCATCAAAACACCAAACCAAACCAAACCAAAGCAAACCCAACCAAACAGAGCCAAACCTATCTTCCCAAAGCAAAATCCACTCTCATCCAGATATGGAAGACGACAGAGTTATCTGAGCAAGCTGGTATAGGTTATGGATATTAGTAATAGATGGATTTAGCACAGTTGGAAGCACATTGGGTGAATCCTCCCCTCCTTCAGCCTTGGGGAAAAATGGGGCCACTTGAAGGTGGCAGGATTAGAAGCAGTGAGCAGCCAGCTTTGAGTGTGGAAATGATGCTGAGGACCTGGGGTCAGTGTGAGCATGTCTGACCGTGTCCTCATGCATCCCTCATCCCATTGCTTATCTTCTCTTTATATTGAAAGACCATTTGTCCAAACCAGCGTGGGTGGAGTGTTGGCAGCAATGTGTTTGGTCATATACAACCAGCACCGATTTGAAAACCCAGAGCACCTACACAAAGAAATGACAAACTACCGTGTAAGTCGATGACCTACAGCCTTGTATGGCGACAGACTTCTTTTCAGGAAATTATGGGCACAAAATATATATTGAGAAGTTAACCTATAAACCCGGCGTTTGATAATATTTGGAAATGCAAAGAGGCAATGAAATGCTTATATTTCAGGAGTTAAATGCATCCTGCCTGATTAGATCATGTTGATTGAATCACAGCCCCTTCACAATCCACCCCCACCTTTGACTGAAGAGCAGGTGCCTGGCAAGGACCCATCTCCCACAGGGAATTGCTCCATATCCCAGCAACTCTAACCTGTCCAGAACACTTGACAGTCATCCGTCTGTGTAACAATCTCCTGACAAGGAAGAGGTGGGCACAGGATTTCAGATCACTTCCACTCCAATATTGGTCCTTGGGTGACACCTCAGAAAGACATTCTCCACTGAATGAATGTGGGTTTTGAGGTTAACTAATGGGTGCTATGTAACAATTATATTTCTTAGGGGCAAGATTGACTAATGCATTGTTGAAAGGTAATTAATGCGTGATTATACAGATTCTTATGATTTGGGAGGCCATTCTCATGCTGTTTTAAACTTTGGTGACATATACATGCATTTAATGTTTCCATTATTTCCTTTAAGAATGAATTATAACATTCACGAATCACAGTTATTAGAAAACTAATGTGACAGTTTGAATTTTGTAGAGAAAATATCAGGGTTTTTAAAATTTTTATTTATTCATCAGACAGATTGAGATAGAGAGCTAAGCGGATAGATCTGTGCCAGTTGGAGAGTGAGATGGAGCCTCTCACTGAGCAGGGATCCAGACTGTGCACGGCAGACCCCAAAACCAAACCACATTGTTGGAAAAATCTTGAAAATGTCTCTGAGTTGGGAGGTGGATCGGACACGAGAGAGGAGGTCAGTGTAGCAAAGTGCAAAGGACTCAGTGCTTCCCACACCCTGAAATACTGAGGAACACCGGGCTCCCTGGATCTAATCGACTTGGATGTGGGGACATAGATGCCAAGACATGAACACGTTTCATTGTTTGTTTCTGTTTAAGATTTATTTGTTTATTTGTTTGAGACAGGGAGAGACCAGAGAGAGACCACAGAGTAGCGGGAGAGAGGGGGCCCGACAAAGAGAGGGAGAGAGATTCTCAAGGAGACTCCCCAGTGGCCGTGCTGCTGGATTCGGGGCTCCCTCCCACATTCCTGAGACCCACATGTCTGGCATTATTTTTCATTTCCAGGTAAGAAGCATGAGACAGCAAGGCCCTCAAGCAGACATTATCTAGGACACTCCAAGGGCAAAAGCAGCCACATTGGAAGGAATTGGCAGCATCGGATTCCCTCCTGACGGCGGGGCTCTTCCTTATCCACCACCGTCTCCCGTCTGTGCACCCAGAGTGTCTTCACTCCATGCTCTTCCTCCGTGAGGGATTTCTTAAAATTCCATTCTCTCCCCGAGTTCCCTCCCTTGCTTATGGAGTCTTCAGGTTCCATGTGTCCTTCAATTCTTTGCTTCTGTGTGATCGCTGACATGTGAGCCCCAACATGCTAGAGCCACCACGTGGAACTGATTTACTGAGATGTCTCCAAATGGAAAAATCCCTAATGCAACAAAATGTATTGATTCCATATATATTCCAAATCGTGTATCACCAGAGTATCACTAAAAATTTTAAAGACAGCTATGGTTTTCTTTTTAATATTCCCCTGGCTATTCGGGGTCTTTTCTATTTCCACACAAATCTTAAGATGCTTTGTTCCAAATCTCTAAAGAAAGTCCTCAGTGTTTTGATAGGGATTGCATTAAATGTGTGAATCGCCCTGGGTACCCTTGACATTTTCATAATATTACTTCTTCTAATCCTTGAGCTTGGAATATTTTTCCATCTCTTTGTGTCTCCCTCCATTTCCTTAAAAGTGTTCTGCAGTTTTTAGGGTTAGGATCCTTTACCTCTTTGGGTAGGTTGATTCCTAGTTATCTTATGTTGAATAGCAGGGGTGAGAGTGGCCATCCCTGCCTTGTTCCTGATCTTAGGGGAAAGGCTCCCTGTGTTTCCCCATTGAGAATGATGTTTGCTGAGCTGTTTCCGTAGATGGCTTTTAAGATGCTGAGGAATGTTCCTCTATCCCTACACTCTGAAGACAGGATTAGCTCGGTCCACTGCCAGAAGAGTGAATGCAATGGCTTCTTCTAAGGAAACTAAAACACTGTATTGAAACCTTCTCATCTGACCCTCTGGTAACAGGAGGCTAATGTATTTTATGTCCCCTTATCACCACAGGGGTGGGGTTCTTTTCCCATTAAAATGAGCACTTTTAATAATATCACCGTGGAATGGATTGTTCTCATCTCCATGCCTTTACTGTGCTTGATTTCTATGAAGTGGAGAGGCAGAGCTAAGATGTGGTCCATCTGTGGTGTCTTCTATTGGAGCAGCTGGTAATGGGATGATGCACACCTCACAGGAGGAGACAATCTCCCTAGAAGCTGTTTCCTGTCTCCTGCCTGAGCTCAAACCTGCCACGAGACACATGCCCTAGGATATCTCCTGTGAAAAGTCCTGACTTTGTTTTCTCCTGCTGGACAACAGAAAAGCTCAGGAAGGGGAGTCAGGTAATCCTTCTGCTTACATTCACCCACCATGGCCAGGAACCTACCCTCCTTGTCAAGCTCACAGATCATTGATTGGATGTGGCCTCCCAGATTAAACCTCCATATACTGCCATGGAATCTAGCCTTGGGGCTGTCCCCAAAGCCCAGTTTCAGCCCAGATTTCTATTGTGAAAACAATTCCAGCCTGAAATCTTGCCGCAGGTTGATGGAGCCAGGACTCAACACATTGTAGCCTGGAAACAGGTATGAGGTCCACCTAGAACTCCATCCAGGATTGGCAATTCCAGTTTCCCAGGAAAGAACTCATGAATCTGGGGATCTCTGGGTGGCTCAGCGGTTTGGCGCCTGCCTTTGGCCCAGGGCATGATCCTGGAAACCCGGGATCGAGTCCCACGTCAGGCTCCGGGCACGGAGCCTGCTTCTCCCTCCTCCAGTGTCTCTGCCCCCCTCTCTGTCTATCATAAATAAATGAATGAATGAATGAATGAATGAATAAATAAATCTTTAAAAAAAAAGAACTCGTGAATCTGTTCTGTGGGTCGCTCTGCAGATTCTTTGGTCTGTCCTCATGACTAATAGATCTTGATATAGAGAGACACCCCTCGATTGACTAATGGATACCTGGACAGGATGAGCATTGACGTCCAGACACCTAACCAGAGAATCCATCTGCTGACTGCCCAGCCTCCACCGTCCCCACAGTGTGCTATCCAACCATCTCCCGTCATCCCTCCTAGGGGTCTCTGCTAGCCTTGGGCAGAGATGGTGTGCTTCTGGTTCAATCTACTCCTCCCCCTTAATTTCTCATACAAGCATCTTCCTGGTCAGAGCTCTCATAATTGAAGAGACCCTGAAGAATAATGTCCCTATGTCCCATTGCATTTCTTCTTAAATGGCTGCTGGCGCTTCCCCTATATTGAGCCAGTGAGTAGGAGTGAGAAATTCCCATGGGGGGAGGATATGAATTTGAGCTGCAGGTGACCTAGAGGTGGCTGTGGAATTCCACTCAGGGGAAGCAGGCAAAGAAGCCTCTGTGAGGAGCCAGCCTGGAAATAAAACAACTGTTTCAAGGTTCTGAAATACTGGGGAGAAAAAGCCTGCACACCAAATCATATGTGGGAATTTTTTATTAAGAATAAAAAACCACACAACTTCGTAATAACATTTTAGAGCAAAAACAAACAAAGCAGATGCAATATTCTGCATAACAATTTCAGAGAAATAATATCAACAAGTACAGAAAATGTCTTCTAGGAGAAAACATGGTGTAATTTGCAGAACTCTGGATGGGATCTTTTTCTAAATCAGAAATTCAGACATTTATAAAACAATTTCAGATTAACTTGTTAATTTCTGTTTACAACCAAGTTACAAATTGCCAGGATGATTTCCCTACATTTGTTAGAAAATGGATTTCACTAAGACAAACTTGACATTCCGGATTGGGAAGCATGCTTTGACAGTCCTATAGATTTACCTAACGAAAAACTGTAGCATCTGTGTAGTGGGGGGAGTGTATGTGTAGGCGCACAAAAGCAGGACACTCAGCATGTGGTGGACTTGACCGTTTCCATCCAGTTCAGCGGAGGAATTGCTGGTTCACCACAACAGTCCAGGTGGAGACATATCCTCATTCCCACAGACACCTCCTCAGGGTCCTCTGCTGTGGAGGACAAGTCCCCGAGTCCATGAGCTGTCTCATTCCCTATGACAGTCTTCAGAGGACGGGGATACCTGCAGGTCCTCTTACGGAACTCTTGGCAAGACATGCACACAGGTTCCCTCACTTTTTATGACACAGTAAACTGTATTGGTCAAAAGAAACACAATTTCCAGACATGAAAGAAACCCTGACACTTTATATCTCTAATCTGTTTTTGTTACATGAAAATCTAAAAAAAAAGCGTGATTTCTTCTGCACAGATCCTATTGTCCCTTACTCTCCAGTAAGGGTGCATGTCCAAGTTTGAATACAGAGTGAAAATAACATTATGATGTGATGTTACAACTGCACATCTACGGTCACACTCAGAGGCGTTTGCTGGTCATGCAATAATTTCCATTCTACAAAGAACTTGTCAAACTCCTCTGTAAGAAATGAAATGATAACACAGAACACCTATAACCTGACCTCAAAAAGCTTTTGCTAGATTCATGAACTTGGCACTGTTTTCCAGAGGTATCAACCCAGGTCCAAATTTGAAATTGAACTGGTCTGAAATCCAGAGTCCACTGCTTCTGGGTCAGGAGGTGCCACAGAGCAGATGGTAGCAAAATAGTCATAAAAAGTTATGTTCAGTGGGAGGCTGGGCATTTCCCTTTGGAATAAGAGTCCTTGTTAGTTTGCTTCTCTTCAGTCTTAATGTGGGAGAGAGTGAAGGGAACATAATAAAATCACTGTGGTTCAATCAGGTCTGGATGCAGTTATTGCCCCAAAAGTAAGCACTTAATTTCCTTCCTACAATTTCCAAGCATTGACCAAGACACATCGCTAGCAAGACCCAATGCATACTTATGTGTTCAGACAAAATTCTTTCAATATAAATAGAAGAAAAGCATTGGGAAGTGGGGAGCATGATGAGAGGGTCAAACATACTGACTTCAACCCCAGGTCCTCAGCATCATATCCACTCTCAACCCTGACTGCTCACTGCCTCTCACCTGCAAGTGGCCCCCACTCTCCACAAGGCTGAAGGAGAGGCAGGTTCCTGGATTGACCCCATATGAAATCCACACTATCCCAATATAAGATCATGACAAAGACCCAGGTTTAAATATCAGTGTCTCCTAGTTTCAGTTGAAGGCCATATCCCATGAACACACCAGATAGATGGTTCTTCCATACATACAGAACACACACTTCACACAACACAAAATATTTCCAGTATGGGTCTGTGTTCGGGTTTGGAGTGTGTGAGTGACGCTGTGTGTGTGGGTGTGTGCGCCCATGTGCACCAAAGTTAGGAGACACATCCCTGGACTGCTTCCCCAGACCTCTGTCCCTTCTTGCTCGTCCTCTTGGTAGGTCGGGCTCTCCCTGGCACACGAGGGACTTTGGCCACGTCCCCGGCCACCTGAGGTGGGAGCATCCCAGCCGCAGTGGTGAGCAGGTCGACGGTCTGCTGAGGATGATTCTTCGGCATCTCAGGTCTGTATTTGGAGTGGTGAAGGATGACTGCGTTCGCAGGAAGAGCAATTTCTCTTCTCCTGACATTAAGTTCAGGCTTAGGGCGGTTGCATTCTTGGAGGCATCTCCACTGGTCTAATGTCATTTGTTGTCTGGAGGTCTCTTCCCCACGCTCCTCCAACTCAGGATGGTTCACGGAGGGATCCGTTGCCGGCTCTCCTGAGGCCTCACCCACCACCGTGGGGTCTGCCTCGGGAGATGCGAGTCCTCCCTCCTCGACTGACTCCCTCCCAAGGTCTCTCTCCAGATCAGTCTTCTGCATATAAAAGAGGACATAGGCAGGTTGGCGCAGCGCGCAAGTCACATCACAGGCGCTGACCTTAGCATCATCCATTTTATACCACTGGCCATTTCCTGCCTTTACGAAACAGAAGTAATGTCCGCTGTGGCAACTCCTCCCAGCGTGCACCAGCACGGCATAGAGCACATAAACCAAGGGTCCTGCCCTCTGCTCAGACAGGTAGTGTTGCATGTCAAGGCGCTCAGGATATTGCACCTCCTTAGTCATTTTGTTGCCTGTCAAGTCTGAGAATCGTCTCAAGACCAGGATGAGGACCTTCGGGGAAGTGTGCAAAGTCAACACCTTGGACGCAGGCACCTTCTCCAGACACTTACTACAATGGTAGGCATTTTCACCTTCCAGCAGTTCGGGCTTCACCAACTGCTCCAAAGCTTGGCTGACGCTGTGAGCATCCCCGATGTCCAGGCTGATGTCCAGGTAAGGTTCCAGAGTGCTCGAAATGCCTTGGCAGTGGAGACACTGGATTTGAGACCTCCAGTACCCCCCAAAGAGTTGCTGGATGAGGGTGCTGTCCTGAGGACACTCAGGGTCTGAGAGCTTGTCCTCAGGCAAGCATGCTTGCTGCATTGCATCCAGAATGAACATGAGATACTCATGGGCATCTTCCTGCTTGTGTCTGTGGAAGGCGGCGAGCAGGAGTGGCAGGGGCCGGAGCACACGTCCAGGATGGCAGAGAACCCGCGTCAGGTGAGCCTGCAGGGTACACAGCATGCAGGATGTCTGCCTCCTACAGGTGGTCCCGTGCTGCTGGGACAGCATGTAGCTGGCGAGGGGCTCTGTGTAGGTCAGACACTGTAGAGTCGCATTCACATAGCAAGTGTTGCCCATGTTCTGAAGCCCGGCTCCCACCTGGGAAAGGCTCTTCCAACTCAGAGGCGTCTTGGTGGGAGGCAGCCCTGCTGATGCGGGAGCCAACGGGTCAGTCGGGGAGGAGAGCGTCTTTGATGCAGGAGATGTCCTCTCGGGCACAGAGGGTCCTCCGTGGACTTCAGCACCGCCTCTCCTTGACCAGCATGACTGGGGTTTGGGAGAGGCGCTGAACTGAGGCTCCTCTGAGGGGTGGAGGTGGGCAGCCTCCATGTCTGCAGAAAGTGTCCACAAGATACATTCAACCAGGAGCTTCAGGTCGCAAAGGGATGCTCCTCTCACTGAGCCGTTTTCAAATGGCAGATAGTGAACCTCACCTCCACCTTTATGGTTTTTGGGCCCTGGGATAAGGCACAAAGTCCTCTAATCCACTCTAATTGCTTGATTGGATTACGGGATTTGGGTGTGGTCCCTCCCTGACGGAGACCATTCAGGTCAGCCCAGCTCCTATTCTTGCCTCCCACAACAGGCAACTTTCAGATTATTCTCAACCACCTCAACTGTCCCTGCACCTTTCTCAACAGAATTTGTTCAGAGTTTCTATGTTCAGAGGAAACCTTTTTGAATGTCCTTTCCTTTGAGTAACCCCAAGGGAGCCAAGGAGTGTTAGACGTTAGTGCTCTAGGACAGGGAAGATCACTTTCCCAAAGGAGCTCAGGTATCACATAGGAACTCGTTCTCCTCACCAGCAGAATGTTTGTAGCTGAAACCAATTATTTGGGAATATGGCATCCATTGCTTGGCTTCTCCACTTCTATCTCTCTGGACTATGATTCCAATCTACAAAGATTGTGAATGTTTTGATGAATACCAGTTTCTGCCTTGGTGTGGCCCGGGTCCACCACAACAGGAATTCTCTCACTGGTTTAATGTTTTTGGGAAACATTCCTTTGAAACTCCCTTTCCTACAAGAGTCTATATCCTAAATCCAGTGTTTATATGCCTCATTTTACCTGTACAAGACCGCGGGACCTTGAACACAAGGCACCAAGCACCAGATGCCCGGTAACACACTGGGGTGCAACCTTCCTTCCCCTTGCCTTGGGCTCCAGGAGGCTGAAGGAGAATGTGGAGCCGGGGAGTCAGCGGGACCAGCGGCACCAGGCTGGGCTGTTGAACCAGGCTGAGAGGGAGAAGGCAGGGAGACGAAGGTGAGGAATGGGGCTTGTGACCCAAACGCCAGGGCTGATACGACAGACCCCGAGTCCGTGTGCATGCACAGTGTGCAGGGCGGCTGCGGGCAGAGCCAGGCAGGGCGAGGCAGCCAGAGGAGCTCCCAGGCTAAGAGGGGCCACATTTGGGTGATGGAGCTGTCCCTGCTGATTTGGTGTGGGGTTTGTGGCTGGAGCAGTGTCCCTGCACCAGTGAATGTATGGAGCTTGGCACATGCCAAGGCAGACCCTTTCAGACTCTGTATGTAGAAAATGCCTGGACGACCTGTTCAGCTCCCTGTAGTTAGGACGAGGGGCAGAGGTGGGCGTAGATTGGCTGAGGACGGAAAGGACCAGGTTGGCCCAAGCTCCAAGCAGGTGTCCGGCTGGAAGCCAGGGAAGGGAGTTCCTACTCCTTTCCCTGCTTTGATTTCTCGTGCAGGCAAGAAGCCGAGCAGAGGAAGGCCCTGCTCCACAGGTTCCCCAGGAGACCCCAGGAGGGGCAGAAGCGCACCTGGAAGGAAGACACGGAATCTTGTGACTATGTGAGGGTGAGTGTGCGCTGCTTCCCGGGCTGTGCCCTTGGGGACTCCCTGGGCTCCATGGGCCTCCTGATGGAAGCGGGGCTCCACTTCCTCTCTGACCAGTGGCAGTTGAGTAGGGTGGATTTGCACCCAGTTTTCCCTTGGTGCCCATGATGTTGCCTCCCACCTTCTATGTGTGTGAACACTGGCTGTTTGACGTGTGAAGGTCATTGGCGGGCACTCCTGGAGCACATACCAACCTCAGAGAAGAACAGGCCGCTGTCCTTTGTGACACATCATCCCACACTGCCCATCCCCACTCAGGAGCTCCCACCATGACTCTCCAGCAGCAGGACTCCTATCTCCTCATGAGCAGAGAGGATGGAAGCGCTGGTCCAATGGAGGAAGCATCGCTGTGAGGCAGGACTTTGCGTGTCCCCCCCATGTCTCAAGGGCATCAACAGCATCCTGTCAGGCCTTTGTTCTGGACGAGCCCTGCAGCCAGATTCCCTACTCCTAGGTCAACAGATCCCAACTCTTTCTTTCCCTGTTCCGGGGGAGGGGGTGGTTACTAGGGTCCTGGCCATTTGTTGGTTTCTTTCTTTCTTTCCTGAATGTTCATTTTGCCTTGGTGCTGGGGCCAAACTCATGGAGTCCTGTGTGTTCTCTTTTCCCACAGTGTCCACACATGCCGATGCCCGTCTACACCACCAGGAGGCCTTCTATCCCTGAGCCTGCCCTGCCGATGGAACCACGTAATCAGCCCCCTGACATAAGACTCCCGTCCCATTCCACCTCTCATCTCAGAAGCCCTAAAGTTAGCCTCAGCCCACCTGGTGGACCTCGAGGTGCCCAGCAAGTGCCGATCGCTGACACCCCTCTGCCGGCTCGCCAACCCTGTGTCAGGGCTGACAGCCTGGTTGTGCAGCAGAGAGCCAAGAGGCCCTGCAGAGTCTCCCATGAGGGTCCCCAGGCTGGCTCCAAGGGCCATGGGCTGGGACACACCCAGGCACCACCCAAGTATCCTGAGGAGAACACCCGTCCCGCTGTCAGCAACGCATTGGCAGACAATTCCCAAATGCCCCCCCAGACTCCAGGCAAGAAATGTGCCCAGATGCCCCTAGACGGGTCCTAGAACTCCCGAAAAAAACCGGGATGGAGGCCCTCCCAGCACACCTGCAGGATCATTGAGGAAGCCCCTCTAGGGATATTGGAGAGTCTGTGTCCTCCAGGAAGCAGACGTGCCCATGGATGCACAGCCCGGCCCCCGCAGACCAGGAAGACACCTGCCCTCCATCCAAGCAAGGGCCCCCAGCCCACACCTGCCACACCTCACCTGGGAACGCTGCAGCCGTGCACCGAGCCCCCACGGCCGCCCTCTGCGCGGGCCCCCACTCAGCCCCTGAGAATGGTCTTCACCAGATTGAACAGAAGCTGCTGGAGCTCCCGGTTCCTCGCAGCTCCCTCATTCCTTCCTCCCGAGAAGCCAGGCCCTGCTCAGGGCCCTCCTGCCCCCCACCTGTCGGACGGAGCCTGTGTCTGTGGTCCCTGGAGTGTCCTCCACGGTGACCTACAGGTGTCCTCATCCTCAGAAGACACTGAGAGCGAATGAGCCAGCTCCTGGCCTCGGACATTATCCTCCACCCCAAGCACCCTGAGGGGGTGACTGCGGACCTGAGGACGTGGCCCCTCCTGGACTGATATGGGGAATCAGCACTTGCTCAGCTCCTTTGCATGGGAATCCTGGGTCCACAGCCTGCTGCCTCTCATGCTCCTTGATAGGTTCAGGGGATACGTAGACATTGAGGGTCTCCTGCACACCCAGTGTTCTGCGTGAAGTACTAGCCAGGCAATGTGGATCCCTGAGCATCCAGTATGGGTGCCAAGTGCTCCACATGGGGCCGCGGTCGCACATGGTCTGTAATGGGATGAGTTGACAGTTTCATTCTTTATATATCCTGAAACCCACTTCAATGTTGGGTAATGATGCTTCCTTTCAGAGGCCTGAGCATGGAGATTTATCTCTCTCCAGATGATTTCCTAAGAAGGCAAAGTTTGACTAGTGGGCATGTAATGGTCCAAATAGCACAGGACCCAGGACTGGGTAGTTCCCTCTGACTGTCTGTCTTTCTCTCTCTGTCCCTCGTTCTCAGGCATATCTCTGAAGTGGGCCAATGGAAACAATACAACACCATGTGATACCAAACCAAATGAAACTCAGCAAAACCAAACCAACCCAAATGAAACCAAACCAAAGCACATCCATAGTTGTGTCGTGAGGATTTCTTTTTTAGGAAAAACATTGACTGCTCTTTCCTCACTCCAGAGCTCCTGTTCAAGGGTGTTCCCTCTCTCTGTGCATATGGAGGGTAGAGGAGCTCCTCGATGTGCACACTAGGCTTTTAAAAGTCAGAGGGCAGTAGAGAAGCCACGGTGTGGGATCCTTCTCCCACCCTCAAGCCCTAAGTAACTCCCATTCATGCAATCATTATGTGACCCGGGTCAGATTCTGGTCCCTGGAGCCTCAGGCCCCTGTCTCATTCCATGAAAGCTGCCCTATTGCTGCCTCATGGCTTCAGAGGAAAATGCAGCTTCCTGGGCACTCAAGGGATGCATGCCACAACAGAAATATTCCCTACTTTCTGGAAGCCTATGAGGATCCCAGGGGTCCAAGGGTAGGAAGGCCTATCCTCACAGGGGATGTCGGGATTGGAGCTAGTGAAGTAGCCTAAGGATCCTTGGACCTGCAGGTGTATAGGGCACAGGGGTGAGGATGCAGGCAGGCTTGAGCAAAGGGCCTTCAGGCTGGGCTCTCCAGCAGAACTGGCACTTCATGTGCTTGAAGGGGATTTGGTCCATGTGCCCAGGGAGACCAGGGAGAAAGGCTAGTGGAAGAAGGTCTGAGCAGGCCTGTGCTCTCCCCTCTAGTCACCTCACGTGTCTTTTCTTCCCTGCCATCAAAACACCAAACCAAAGCAAACCAGACCAAATCTATCTTCCCAATGGAAAATCCACTCTCATCCAGATATGGAGGAAGACAGAGTTATCTGGACAAGCTGGCATAGGTTATGGATATACCATGAGCCTGAGACACTAAATCTCAAATTGTCAAGAAGCAAAACTTATATATGGAGAACAATAAAATTCATTCCCGTGACAAGAACCAAACATAAAGAATGTATCTATAAAATATGAGTGTAAAAAATTGAAGTTACCAAATGTCTTAAAATCAAAGAGTTGAGAAAACACGAAACCAGTGGAAAAGGGGAAAAAGACAAAAAAGCATCACGGAATTTTAAACTGCAGATATAGGAATCATTAGATGAACAGTCAAATTCTCTATACTGTGTTGTCCCCACCTGGAATACGCAGCCCTTTGATGTCCATACACATGGTGTTCATGGCATCTTGTGAGCTGATCTCCCGGGGGAGGGGCCTGCTGCACTGATGCTCAGGGTCTGTTCCTGGTCCAGCTTACACGTCCCCTTGCCTCGGGGCTGGGCTCACTGTGAGCTCTTTCTGGTTTTCCTGCGTGGCTTTGTTCCCTGAAAGCCCCCTGTGCCTCTTTAGGAGACCAACACGAAATGGCTGGAATCTGATCTCCAGCCTGAGAGCAGAAAGATCAGGGTCCCGCTCTTCAGTAAGCACTCAGGGCCAAGCAGGAGTCACTGGGGTGTGCCAGATGCTGCAGATGCCTGTGGTGGGCGCCCAGACCAGTCTGCCAGGAGAAGAGAGAGGGTTGCCCTGTTACTGTTCCTTCCAGGGTCTCTGCACTGAGACCTGTCCCCCGGGGGTGCACCTACACTCTCTGCCTATCCCAGGGGAAGGGGCAGGGTCCCCACTTCCCTGTCCTTTGCAGGATTCCCATGTGGAGAGTGGTCAGCCGATTAGGCAAAGTGGTTCCAGTTTTAGGGCCAACTGAGCTGTGAGGCACCTTGCACTCTTGTTGGCCATGACCAGTGTCCACACCCCAAGGCTTGGGAACTCCACCCCCGTGGGCACCCCCATTCTTTCTGGGACTCTGAGAATTCTGAGACACTGTGTCCAGAGTAGTGTCTGCCCATTTCACCACCTGAGCTCATTTCAGGCAAGGTTGTGTCTCACCGGATCAGATTGCTAAGGCAGATTGAAATGTGGGCTCTGTGGCCCTTCCCTTTCCCGATTCTGGGGTGCGTAAACTGCCCGCCCTGCCATTCACCTTCTGATATATCACTTTGGATTCACGTCTCGCATCTCCCACCTTGCAGAGGGTGGTCGCTTTTCTACTGAAGAGTTCCAGCAATTCTTTTATTAAACGTCAGGTGGGATTCCTACCTTTTCACAACGATCGGATAGCATCTACCTACCATCAAGGATCCAGCTGAGCGGAGGTCCCCAGTTTTCGACAATCTTGCCCCTTCACTATCTTATTTCTTTGCAATTGTAATTTTGCCAGTGTTTTACACAGTTGAGCTCACTGAATTTTTAAATATATTTATTCTTGCGATAACAATAATCAATTATCTCAGGTTCCTCGGGGAGTTGGTACATACACAAAGCCTAATATATTCAGTAAGTAATTATGAAAATACAAGTATTGTGATGAATCAATTTTGAGTTTATGATGTGCAGAGGAACAGGGTTAGAGGATGACAATACCTTATTTCAAATCCAACAGTAGATACGGATGCATTTATCGGAAGCCGGAACGCCCACCGTCCTCCTAATTTCTGTTAAATGCACCGAATCCTATTTGGGAATTTTCAAATCGGATATAGAATACGCTTCTTGCTCAACTGTTGTTTAACTGATGTAGCAGGATCTGATGACTCTACCTTTGCTTATTTAATAGAGGATGCTCAGGCATAGCTGGTGGTTTTCCTATCCTGAGGAATCCACACACATGTAGAGAAAGTATCCTCTTCTCTTTTATAACGTAAAATAAATATGTGTCACTTGCTTCAAAAAGTTAAAATACATTGACACCAGACCTAATGAGGTATGAATACATGTGGAAAACCATTTGACTTTCTAATACAGCATTTATAATCATTCCTTTATGTATGAATGTGTGTATTCTTTGAGTATCTGTGTGTGTTGGGGGTTTGTTTCAGGAAAGAGGGTCTACCTGGAGGAAGAGCAGACCTTGCCCATCCCACACCCCTGTCCTCCAAAGCCCCAACTACCCTGAAAATTCTAGTGATGAGTGACCTGTCACTCTTCCTGAAATTTTCTCTCTCCGACAACAATCATGTCTAAGTCGAGTTGTGACTCTGAGCCTGGGCTGTGGATCTCCTCCTAAATAGTTCCCTCTGTGCCCTGAAATCCTGTGTCAGTCATTCTGGCCGGAGCCGCTTTGGAAAACCAACCATCCTCTACAGCCCTGGATCCAGGAATTCTAGATGAATGAAGACTGACAAGTATTTTTGGAATTAAAGGGTTTAAATTCACAAAGTGGAGTTAGATTTTGAATGACTACATCCAATGAAGTGTCTTTTATTGTTGATTTGATCTGAACTGACAGGAATCTTAAGTGAAATGGCAATAGGGCAGGACACATGAATGATGAAGGAAAAAGCCACAGAAAAATCCACATATGCAAGTCAATGTGTATAAATTTCTGTATCCAAACCTCTGCTGGATTAACATCTGCATTCAGACACACACACACACACACACACGCTCACACACCCACACTATGAAAACCCACAGAATCATCCATTCAGCTCCCTGCACGCTGTGGCCAGCACCTCCCGGATGACCTTCTCCCACCTGTGCTATCCACACCTGAGCAAGTCCACCCACCTATTCCCATTGCATAGGGGAGGTCACAGGAAGGAGCCTTGCACCGTGAGCTCAGACCAGCAGAGGGCGACGCTGGCCAGCCCAAGTTGTTCCTAGGCTTCCAAAGGACCCCACTTTGTGCAGCTGCTCAGGCTGGCAGGTGTGCAGCTCCACACTTTGGGCTGCAGCGTGTGCATTTGCTAGAGCTGCAGAGGCACGATGAGTATTGACAGAAGGTCTGGGGACGTGGTTCCCACCTTGCAACTCTAATGTTGCCACAGCTGGACACTGCCTGCTGAGGAAAGGAGAAAAATCTTTCCTGTGCTGTGCTTCCAATGCTCCGCAGTCCTTGCTCATCCCCTGTGCAGCCCCTGCACCTGGGGAAACCATGGCTTTCATTGGAAGCCTGGAGGCCCTACTGGGAGGTCAATATTGGTTTGGAAAAGAGTAGATCAGGTTGTGACCCTGTAAGTGCCAGGAAGTTTCTGATAATATTGCCCTGCGAGTAATGGGTCCTCCTGCTTCACCCCCGGCCAGGACCTTCCAAGCAGGGAAGGAGGGCTGAGGAATAGCTCTCAAGAGCAATGTTACTCCCTATCTATTTCTCCATCGACTGTGTGTCCATCTATCGCTGAAGAGCCTCCCTGTCATCCAGCTCTCCTCCATCATCTCTACATCATACACCTAGAAATTTCTCATTCCTCACAATGCACATATTCACTTTCACATAATAGGAGATGAGATGACTTTCCTGCCGCTCTGCACCTGATTTCACAGAAACTACTAAGGCAGGACTGTCTTGGCCCAGTACATGGTAGTTTTTAAACGTAACTGTCTCGTGTTTTCAAATGACTTAGCCTGTGAATAAATCCATTGAAAATGACATTGGCACAGGCATGTTGACTCCTCTCTTTCCTAGAAAGTCCTGCCTGCAAGGCTGCTGCTTCCTGGTGAATAGCTCCATGTCCAAGAGAAGAGAAAAAGGAAACACAGGAGCCCCCGTTTGGACAAACACCACAATGTCCTCCATTAACCTGGTCATGAACATGTCTGCACGTGGCCTGGCCCAGAGCCTGATCCTTTGTCCTCCTGAGCGCTTGCCCCATGGCCCATAGCCTTCCCCATCGCTGTGACACAGTCAGCACACGAGCTGCACTGGAGCTTCAGTTCTGTGAAAGCAAGCGTTCCAGAAGACATAGGACAACCACCCCTTTCTGGACTCTTCTAAATAGCACATGAGATAGTGAACATGCGTGTCAGCATAGATATCATTAAATTTGGAATAATTTGTGTGGAGTCAGTCTTCTTGGATGTGTAACTCATGAATCAAAAGTTGAGGAATAGATCGGTTTTCTGAAATAGCTGCAGTTTTGAACACCTGACCCAGGGTCACAGGGCACAGAGGGTCCCATTCGGGAGCAAATCCACAACCCGAGACTCAGAATCACAACAGGAGACCAGACGACACCTTCTGCAGGGTTTGCCTTGGATTCAGGAGCCTAGGATCCTGGGAAGCTGTTGCCCATCCCTGCCCAAGGGGACTGTCACCTTCTGGGCCTCCAGAATGAGGGTACCGGTGCCCACGTGTGTGCACAGAGGACCTCGTGGACCTGGACGCATGTACACACCAAGGAAGAACGTGTGGGTGGAGGTATGTCCTGCAGGTGACACCCGCCTCCAAGGTCATAGATATGAGGCCACAGTGGCCTGGGGACATCTGGGGGAAGCACCCGCTAGGATACTCCCTGTCCCACAGTCAAGACGCCGACCATCCCCATGGGCACAACGGCTTGTTGGTGTCAAACCGGGGAAGACTGGACAGTCATGTCTGAACCCAGGCGTGTGTCCAGGCTGGGGTCCTGGGTGCACACAGTCCTTCCCTGGGGCCTGTGGACAGGGCTGCGGTCATGTCCCTGTGTGCACAGGCCATCGCCTGCAGGGAGGGGGGAAGCATTGGCAGCACGAGCACTGCCCCTGCAGCTTCCTCCAGGAGTGGGTCAGGGAGGGGGTCCCAGGGAGTGAGGTCACTTCCATGTCACAGAGCCCAACAGAACTTGGAACCCCCGTAACCAGGCACCCGCAT
This sequence comes from Canis lupus baileyi, assembly GCF_048164855.1. Taxonomy (NCBI): domain Eukaryota; kingdom Metazoa; phylum Chordata; class Mammalia; order Carnivora; family Canidae; genus Canis; species Canis lupus. Next base: position 5,811,287 of record NC_132852.1, on the reverse strand, counting down.
CCAGTGCAGCCCCAGCTCAGGCTCACTTGGCTGGAGACATCTGCTACTGGAGGATGTTCTCTTGCTGCCTGCCCACCTCTCGGGGCTCTGGCTCCCAGGAACCCCGGGGGAGCCGCTTGTTCCAATCCTGTAGGCATTGGCTCCAGGATAGATACCAAGGCGTCAGGGCGGTGATCCGGAGGCGCCGTCAGGTAACACAGCGCAGGCCAGGCCAGGCCCCCTGTGCCACCATCCTGGGAGCCTCATCCCCTCCTCCTCAGTTTCAGGGTACCAGGAATGTGTGGGCAGGTCCCATGCAGGCTGGGGGACGCTGCAGGGCGGCACATTCCCCGGGGATCCCTTCAGGGTCACCCTGATGTCACAGTGGGCAGGGGGGAAACAGGGTTCCTGAGGTCCTCTACCCCCCCGGAGTCACCCCGAGGCCCTGCAGCCACATCCCTTTCCTCTCTCCAGGGGCGGTGGGTGCCGCCTGCACTGTGGGGTGTCTGGGTGGAGGCAGCTGGGGGTGCGGCCCAGGCGAGGGGGCCAGACCAGGCGCTGAGGCCTCCTGCCTGACTGCCGGGCACTGTCTCCACAGAGCTCCACCCGGGACGTGGGGCGTGAGCGGGAGGAAGGGGTCGTCTGCCCCACCACCTCCAGGAGCAGGGAGGTGCCCTGCGCAGCTACCAGAGGCCAGCGCGGGCTCAGGGTGAGTGCAGGGGCTGGGACCCCCGACACCCGGGCCCTGATGCGGCAGGAAGGGCACCGGGTCCCAGAAGCCAGCCTGCTACCCCCTGGGCCCCCCGACACTCCTGCTCCCACATGAGTCTGGATCCCCTCCTCCCCACACCTGCCCCCATGGCCCTGCCCCTGCCTGGGCCAGATGCAGAGTCCCTGCGCACAGATGTGTGGGAACATCAGAATAGAGCCCTCAGGGGAGGCCTGGTCCCCCGGGGGTTAGCGCCTGCCTTCCCCCAGGCCTGATCTCCGAGGCCCGGGATCGAACCCCGCCTGGGCTCCCTGCACGGGCTGCTTCTCCCTCCGTCTGTGTGGCTGCCTCTCTCGGTCTCTCTCTCTGTGTCTCTTGAGGTCCTCGTATTGATCCAAATATTTTGAACATTTATCCTCTGAGATTGTTTCTTTATTGCATAGTTGGTCCTGTTTGTGTAAGAGACAGGCAGGGAGCTTGAGCGGGAGAGGGAGCCCCAGCTCCTCAAGCCCACGGGGCCCCAGCGCAGGGCCTGCCGGGGCGGGATCCCAGGTCTCTTGGCGGCTCCCTGCAGGCTGCACATCCCCTCTGTCCCACCTCAGGGTGCTGGGGCCGCGGCCGGGAAGGGGCATCAGATTGTCCCGAAGAAGCTCAGCCGGACGGAGCTGCTGGGGCACGAAGACCGACAACTGCTGCTCGCCTTGCAGCGCAGGGACGTCATCTCCATTTGCAGCTTCTTAGACGACTATCGTGGATTCGCCACCACGGACGAGGTGCTGGACCTGCTGTTCACCGAGTGAGCACCTGCCCCTCCGCAGCCCAAGGCTGGGCCACCTGCTGCTGGGGAGGCTGGGGATGGTGTGAGCTTCCCGGCCTCGGGCTGCTCCCCCGCCTGGAGCAGGGTCCCCCAGGGTCTAGCGGGGTCCTGGAGGGCAGCCCCGGGGCCTGGCCTGTGGCGGGTCAGCCAGAGGGTCTGTGCCTGTGCTCAGCAGCTGTCTTCCTCCCCCATCATGAGGCCTGGGCCTCCTCCACCCCGTCACCAGGGTCCTGAGCGGCCTGTTTCCCATTTGAAAGGGAGGTTTGAGAGTCTATCGGGGGTCTGTGTCCTCGGGCAACCAGACCGGGGGACCCCGGGGCACCCCGGGCCCACTCGGTTATGGGCCATGGGCCTCGCTGAGCCCTTTCATGCTCAAGCCTTCAGGAGGCCCCAGCAGGTGCGGGCGCTTCTCCGGGAGCTGCCCGTGGCCCCACGCACAGAGCTGACGGCCCCCGGGGCTCCGGCCTAGTCAGGGGTCAGAGGGTGACAGCCCCCATTATGAGAGGTCACGTCCACAGGACGATTCATGGGATGCCCCCGCCCTCCTCTAGATATGGGTACATCGTAGCTGCATGTGGTGACGACGACACGGTCCAGCGTTGGAAACTGTGAGTGACTCCGGCTCCTGCAGGAGGGCCTTCCCTCACCAGGAGGGCAGCGAAGGGGCTGTGGGGCGGGGGGGCGGCTGCACCCTCACCTCACACATCTGCAATTCCTGTGACAGAGTAAAGGTCTAAGGCCCCTTCTGGAAAAGAGGACAGGAGAGCCAGGATGGGGTGCGGTCTTGGTGGGAGACACTGGGATCCCTAAGGAGAACTTCTCCATGCCCCCCAACCCTCTCTCTGCCCCACACCTGGGGCCCAGAGCAGAGGGGGTGGGGAGCATCGCACTCCCCAATCTGGTGGCACCTGGACCAGGGGGCACAGCAGGTGCTCAGGAGGGCTGGTGAGGCCTCCAGACCAGGCGGCCCCCACCCTGTGGGAGATGAGAGATTAGAGTCAGTGGAAGGACACCCCCGGGGGCCCCTCTGGAGGGAGGCAGCCCAGAGCCACAGGAGGGAAGGTGGCGGTCCTGGGCGGCTCCTGGCAAGGCCTGGCAGGACACAGAGCCCGAGCCCTCCTGCCTTGGAGCTTCCCAGAGCGACAGTGTGTGCAGTGAGGGCAATGACAGGCCAGACGCCCCCAGTCCCCGGACGCCTGCCGGTGGACTCAAGGGGCAGGTGGGCAGGGACCAGGCTGAGGAGGGAGTCCCGCTTCCCCAGGAGAGACGGTGATGGTCACCCCGCTGGGCGTGGGCTCCCCAGAACAGAGGCTGCATATCAGCCCCTCCTCAGGGAGCAGGCCTGTGGCAGGCAGGACCGCCAGGTGGCAGGGGCACAAGGAGCAGGACTGGCCTCTGACACCCCGCACGGGAGGCCGGGTCCCCGGGTCCTGCACGGCTTCCCCGGGACACCTGCATGTGACAGAGCCCTGTCTTCTGACACCTGTGCCCGCCTGTCCCTCCACAGGGCCATCTCCTGCATGCTGGAAATATGGCTGGATTATTATGGGGACGACTTTTGTCAGCTCCCCGAATTTCCCTTCCTTATGAAAATTCTGCAATTCGTAAGACAGCACATGCCAGGTTCAGACGTGGAACTCCGTGCCCGGCGTAACCTCCAGCAATTCAGACGCCTCCATACAGTGGAGCCAGAGGCTGGGGGTGAGGAGGCCTGGGGGTGACTGAGCTGGGGACAGGGTGGGCCCCGCCGATCCAGCCTCCATGCAGCTGGGCTGGGAGCAGGTGGTGGGCTCACACTTCACCCCATGGGCTGCAGCCTGGGGACACCTCCCAGGGCTCATGCCCTCACGCACGTGGAGCAGTGGGAAGAGTGGTCTTGACTTGGGAGGCACGTGGAACGTCCGTCCTAATGGGGATACTTTGCCTTCCTGGAGCTACAGCTTCAGCCCAAGGAAAACACCCTGAAGCAGCTCAGGAGCAAGTCCCAGCTCTGACCGTGGGGACTGCTGCCGCGTCGGGGCCTGCGGGGATCCAGGCCGTCCCGGCTGCTAGGGCTGAGGGCTCGGCCCGCGCTGAAGCGCCCGCTGGGGAGGTAAAGCCCCTGCAGATAGTGGTCACTGCTCTAGTTCACTGCTCAGCCCTGGAGGAGCCCCCTGCACCCGCGGCCACCCCAGAGGAGGAGCAGGCCCCGGCACCTGCAATCGGGGTCCCCAGAGTGCCAGAGCCGCCACTTGCATCTGGAACAACTGGCTTCGACCCCTGAGCTCGCCCCAGCTCCCAACACAGGGCTCGTGGCGGCTGCAGCCCAATGGAGGCTTGCCCTCCCCTGGCATTTCACTGTTTCTATATTTTCCATTTTTCTTTAACCTTTAACCTGTATAATGGCTTATGAGTTTTATTGTAATAAAGGATAAGTTAACTTCACACAAAATTGACTCTGATGGTTTTAAATGCTACATTGTACTTAGGTCAATCACAGTGTGGCAGGCTCGGAGCCCAGGGCACCGGGGGACACAGCCCAGGATCCGGTGCTCCCCTGGGAAAGGCAGAGGACGGGAGGACACAGGACATCAGGTCACTCCTGCCGCCGGGCCGCGGCAAAATTTTGAGGGTACTCAGGCCCCTGCTAATTTGTTTTCCAGTATTTTTGGATTGCAAGAGCAGTTCCAGGGCACCCAAATGACATTAGAAATTTTATGCGGGCTCTAGTGAGGCAAGGAGGGTTGTGTGACTCTCCCAGGTCTACAGGGAATGGTGCTGAACTCTGGACGGAACGTGTACATTTTTCTAGGATCTGCCAACCTGGGGACATTATCCACTTGGCTTCCCTGCCCTCATGGAGGGTATATGCCTCAGGAGAGGAATGTGGAACATGCTGAGAGGGTTTCCGCATGAAAGGAAACCAAGCAGTGGAGTGGGAGAACTGTAGCCTCGTTGTGTAAAATCTTCTGGGGAACAATCAGAAATGGTCTCCAAATATCAGACCCTCCTCTTGAATAGAAAATGTAGTCAGTGTTTTATAACAACCACCCATGAACAATCCATAATAAGAGACATAATAGTAAAAGTAATAATCAAGAGCAATGTAATGATTGGAGGACGATCACAATGACTTTAACGCTATTAAAGCAATTAATACTGCCAAGTCTCCTACAACAAACCTAAGAAGTTGGGAGATTCCGGTACATATTTCTCAAATTCCTTGTCAAATCACAAGATATCAGGACCTTCTTCCTGGGGTATCTCAGGGTCTGAGCCCCATGTTCTGATCAAGAAAATTATTTCATAAGGCCAAAACAGGCAGCCTCTGGCATAGAAAGTCAAACCAACTAGGTCCAGGTAATGGGGGATCTTGGGAACTTGTGTGCACATCCCAGTGGGGGAGCTTTAAAGAATGGAGGTGGAAGGGGGGCTGTCTGGGGCTGGCCAGCCACATGATACCCATCAGATTTCAAGTATTTGGCCAGCCCAGGGTGCATGCAGAGAAGGCAGGAGCCAGACTCACAGCCAGGGTCCATGAACCATGCTATGACTCCCACTAAACCCCAGCATTTTCTTAGCCTTAGCATCCCATTGCCCTTCTTCCACCTCTTCCATCCAACCACTGGAGGTCCAGGTAACCATATTTGCATATAGAGGCTCTGGGCTGTTGGAGTGTGAGCCTCTGTCAACCAGACCAGCAGGGGTGACAAAGGCAAGCATCTGAGTTTCATATTGCCTTTGGGTGAACCCAGGAAGTGCTGAAGTTGCTGGAGTAGGTGGGCAGTCTCCACCCGGTGCCTTCAAAAGGCAAGTTCCCCTTTTTTGGAACAACGAGAGGACTTTAAACATATCCAGGGACTCAGGCTGGCTGAGATTGTCCAATGGTGGTTCCCTGACGCTGAGCTGAAGTACAAAATTCTAAGGATATTTGGGCAGGTGTCAGCTGAAACCTCTCCAGGAAGACAAGAGCTGCTCCTTGGTTCCCAAGTAGACTCGAAAACATTTGAGGACTCTGGCCATCCAAGAACAAAATCCCTATGTCTTCCCGCTCATCACAGGAGGTATCTGGACCTACAGGAGCTCTCATAAAGTTTTATTAGAGATTCAGTTAGGTCATGGGAAGCCTGGTTGGATTTCAAGTTTTGACACTATCAGTTCTCAGGGTCTGAGCTGAAGCAGATAATTCTGAGGATGCTTCAGTTCAGGATAACTTTCTCCATCATCTTCACAGAGGCGAGTGATCCCTGGGCCCCCAAGTGTTCTTTAAAAACTTTGTGGAGGTTCTGGTGGACCAAGGATGCCCGGAAATGGCCGCAGCTTGCTATGTGGAGAGGGTTTCTAGGAGGCGTTCAGAGGGAAAACCAGGCATAGCCCAGTTAACTCCCTGAAATAAGGATGGAGTAGAGATGGAGCAGATAAAAAGAGAAGGGAGAGCTACTTGGGGAGGGAACCTGAGCTCCATGAATAGGGACCACCAACCCCAACTGTCAGAGTAGACAAGCACATCTCCCCACCCCTCACCCCTGCCCCCAGCCTTATCCCCTGGGTGTTCAGGCACAGCCGTGGTCAGTGCTTGCTTTGGAAGTGGTGCTGTTTAGAGAGCGCTACAGAGTTCCTGTCCTGCTCGACGTGACATTCTCCCCAGGGCTCATTCTTTTCTCTTTTTTAATATATCTGACTTTGTTTCCCCCTTTTCTGTGTTTCAATCCTAAGCTCTCTGCCTATTGTTCGACCCTCTTAAAAAGTTCAGTCTGATCAGGTATGTCCATCAATCTCATCATCTTGTAGAACTCTGTCTCAGAGATTTCTGAGGTGTCACAACCAATATTGTTGCCAGCTGTGCATGTTGCTCCCTGTCGCATGGAGATGTCTCTTGGCTCTCATCCTGGGATTCCCACCAGAGTGTTCTCTTGAGTTTTCCACTAGTTTCCTATTGTCACTGTAATGAATTACCATACACTTAGTAACTAAAAACAACAGAAAATATTTCTTTCTTTCTTTTTTTTTTTTTTTTTACAGGTTTGGAGGCCTAAAACCTACAATGAGTCATTTTAATAGTCGTATGGTGGTATCTCACTGGAGAAACCCCTATGGATTCTCTATGTTTCTTACATACTTCATTGTCTCATTTGATGAAAATACTTTGCTGCAGTTTTCACAATTGGCCTTGGTTCTTTAAAAGCAAATAACTTTGCTTAGTAAAATTATATATGGAGAAAATGTAGAAGTGAAGTATACATAATTGTTTCATTGAAGATCTAGTAGGTTCCTTGAGACTAGAGAGTGTGCCCCATTTGTCCATAAGTCTGCAATGTGTGTTAATAAAAAACTCCAGGACCACCGTCATCATTACTCTTCCCCCATTTTGAGTTACTACCATTGGTAATTAAGCACTGTTGTCACCTCTGTGTCTACTTCATACATTTCAGCAAACTCTAGGTTTCTGTTCATCAAAACAAATGAATAAATATCCTACCTCAAGTGTAATAATATCACCTATTCCTCCTTGAATATACTTGGCCAGGACTTTTAGATACTGGCTGTTCTCTTTTATACTTCCAGTTCTTTCCTTGGTCAAAAGCAGGGAGTCTGATGCAGGCTATGGTAAGGCATGGTTGGACAGGATGGTTAAGACCTCTAGTTCCTGTTTCTACCCTAAATGTAGAAGGGCACATTCGGTTTGGGAGTCAGCTGGAATCTCAGGAGGAATCCATTTGAGAAGACCAGAGTTGAAAGGTAACAGGGGGAGCCAAGGGTGGAATAAAGCCATAAAAAATGACTTAAGCCCCAAAGATCAGTTGTATGGAGCTAATTTTCTTAGACTCAGTTTTCCTATAAGTAGATCCTTATCATTTCCCATTGCCTGGGCCCCTGAGCTGTATCATGGCTCTGTCATGCTATTATCTGAAAGTCACTAACTCTTGGAGAATATAAGCAGAGGAGGTTTGGAGACAAAAAACACTGTTAGGAAAATGCACCATTTTCTGTTACCCATCTCCTGTTCTGTTTCACTGATGAAGTACAGATGGTTCTAAACACCTGGAAAGCCCCTGACTGCAGTTCATCCAAGTCCATCTTACCAGACCTAGGATGTGATGCACACAATCAGGAGGGAGCATTCAGGTACCAGGGAACTATGGTCTCTCAAACACTGACTATCCCATAGGACGTAGTGGGATGTAGGTAGTGTAGGTCGTGGAGTCTTTGGCCTATGTGTAGGATTCTCTCAAGTGCTCAGTTTCTCAAACTGAATAAGTCTTTTATAAACTTGTTTTGTTACCTGAGGAGACTTGGTTCAAAAAAGAATAGATTTGCACGAAGATAGTAATGGTTCTCATGGGTGATGGTGTCCATACAGACAGGTGGAAAATGACTTCATTTCAGTCCGCACTCACCAGGACTAGTAGAATGTCCCTGCATCATGAGGACATTTTAATACCTCCCTACAGGTATCTGAGGACAGGGGTGTCCTATGATAGCAGAACGGCCTTCAAGGGAGGACAGAGAGTCCTTGTTATTTTGGATGCTCATGGAAGTGGGCAGTTTTGAATGGAATTAATTGTCAAATGGGAACATAAGCTACGGACACTTTGGCAATAAAATGGAACAGCAATCTTTCAGGTCAGTTAAAGTGATTTTGACTAGATTGACAAGAAGTTGGTTTGAACGAGGACAGGGTATTTTGTCTGAGAACTTGTTTCAGACTCTGCTAACTAAAGTGAAACTCAGTCATTCTGTTCTGAGCTCCCACAGGCTTCCCATCAGGCTGTGGAAACTGCCATGTTCTATGTTACTTTGCTGGACATGTATTTTCCAATGAAAGTCTGAGGTTCTAGGGCACCTGGGTGGCTCAAACGGTTAAGCATCTGCGTTTGGCTCAGGTCATGATCCTGGAGTCCAGGGATCCAGCCCCGTTTTGCTCAGCAGGGAGTCTGCTTCTCCCTCTGCCCCTGCCTTCCCACTTGTGTATACCAGCTCTCTCTCAATTGAAAAACAAACAAACAAACAAACAAACAAATAAGTAAATCTATCTATAAAGTCTGAACTTCTCTTTCCCGAGCAAGGAGGTGAGCCATTTGTTATGTTCCTCTCAATATCTCCTTTTCAAAAAGTGCAGGACAGTGAAATACCACTGGGCTGAAAGACAGAACTTCTAGATTTGAGTTCTGAAGCTCCACTCTGGCTTCTAACTGGAAGTGTGGGACACAGAACCAGGGCACTTTCAAATCTCAGATGCTCCTCTGGTCGGTGATCTATAGTTGCCAAACATCACTATGCAAGAGATTTGATCGGACATGTGGTTTTAAAAATTCAGATTCTTAACTTAAGAATTCCGAATATGAAAGTGTGAGAGTCAGGAACAGACCTCTGATTTTCAAAAATATTCTAGGTGACTAGAATCAACTTTCTAAAAAAGATTTTTTTTTATTTATTCATGATAGACACCGAGAGAGATGCAGAGACACAGGCAGAGGGGGAAGCAGGCTTCCTCTGGGGAGCCCGATGTGGAACTTGATCCCAGGACCCCGGGATCATGATCTGAGTCAAAGGCAGATGCTCAACCATTGAGCCACCCAAGCATCCCTAGGTGACTAGAATCCATTTGGCTCTAGAAACACTGATTTATATTACCTCCAAGGCCACTTCTAGCTCTAACATTTTAATATTCTAAGAATTCTTGTAAATCTGAGTGTGACACTTATCCTTAGTTTTTATGATTGAACAAGAAACCCGGTCTGTGGGTGTGTATGCGTGTGTGCATATATGCACAATATGTAGCATGAAATGTAGAACCATATCCAATCCCTAATTCTTGGTAAATGAGAACAATGTTAGTGATGAGAGAGAAGGGAGGAAAAGGTATGGCACAATTTGCACACACTGGGGAATAATCTATGTACATTTATGCTGTGAGGGAATTGTGTGATTTGTAAGGGACAAGAAGCCTGAGGAAGTCATTTTTAACTTGAGTGCCTGAGTAAGTGGTAACAATATTTACTAAGATCTAGAACAGTAAATGAAGATCAGTTTTGGAAAGGAAGGGATAAAGTGCAATAAAAACTAGTTATTTGTGGGTGCCCATCAGAGATCCAGTTAGGGAAGACCAATGCCCTGTAAAACTTTAGCATGAAGTTGAAGTCGGAAATACAGTGTAGGATTTTTATCAGACAAAGCTCATTTAGGTCAACAGAAATCATGCTGGGTATTCAGAACACGAAATTTAATGCAAAGGATTGCTTACACAGGTAGCAGATGGTCAAATGTCCACAGAGATTAATAACTACGGGCCCAGAGGAGGACATGGGAAAGGCGCTATCAGCGTCAGGGGTCCGAAATCCTGGTGTTAGCTACCTACAGCTGGAGGCTGGATGTGTGAGTATGGGACACAGCACAGCTGGTGCTCAGACCTCTAAGTCAAGAACAGCTCATGAATGATGCTTAAGACTTTAAGGAAGGAGTGCTCCATGGCTGGGGCCCAGACAAGTGGGGTGGAGACATCCTGCAGCCAATGTTCAGACTTTTGAGGAGAAGATACGGCCAAACAGGGGCCATGGAGAACCAGGGTACACAGCAAAACAGGTTGTGGCCCAGCCATGCCTTTATGGGTGCTGGGTGCTGTTAGTTCCTTCAAGGGTTATTGCAAGGCTGCTGAGAAAGCCAAAAGGAGTTGGAGCCTGGAGCCAACCATCTGTTGCTGTTGGGGTGCTGCTGGCCAGAGCTGGAAATGAAAGGGACTGTCTTCACCCTTCATCTTATTTTCCTGTCTACTGCCAATGTCTTGCATTAAAGGGGCTAATGGGAAGCAACTGGCCTCAAGGTCTGGAAGATGCAGTGTGCAGGGCATCCATGCACTGCCGTGGAGTGGAGTAGAGAATGGAGGCTTGGAGCCTGGAAAGGCTGGTGAGGAGATAATGCCACATCAACAGGAGAGGCTGAAACCACAGGAGCTCCTGGAATTGCTTAGAGACATGTGTAATATGAAGATGGATGAATCCAGGGTGTGTGCAATCGCAGGAAAGGGAGAACATAGGAGAAAAGGGAAGAAGAGAAAGAAAGTAGCTGGAAGACTTCTATCTTCAAGGGCAGAGGAGACAGGAATGAAGGAGGAGACAGACCACATTGTGAAATGCTTGCGATGTATCGAGGTAACAAGAGATACCAACCATAGATTGTCGAGGGTGCCCCTGGAGTCTTTACAAAGAGCATGGTGACCAACACATGTCTAAGAGGTCATGGTCTCCTCATTAAGAGAAATCCCAGCAGGCTGAAGGTGGTAGAGGATGTTTCTGTAAGTCGAGAAGCAGAGGAAGACACTATACACACCACTGTTAATTTTGCAAGGAAACAGGAGAAAAAAAAAAACAGAAAGAACAGGGTATGAGGCCTAAATACATTTAGATTCTCAAAGGCAGTTAGTTTTATCTGAGGCCTGGGTAAGCAACTTCTGGGAAGACCCCAGGACCTGTGATACTTGCAAAAAGAGAGCTTCTTCCACCCACTCGTCTCTTGTGTAGTTTTCAGAATAAAAAAATCAGCCCATTAGCCATGAAGATATATAGCAGCACCAGAACATTTTTTAGAAAAAATGTTTTGATTTCTTATTTTACAGCCTTTATAAATTGGCTCATCCTTGGAAGTAAGTTGTGTTTTATTCTGCTCTCCTTTATTTACATCTCTACAGAAAGCAGGCTTAGTCAAATAGGTAAGGACATTCTCCAGACTGAGCCAAGGGGCTGTCTTTCTTCTGTTCTGGAGCAGTGTGCTGTCAGTCTAGGATGACAGTGGCCTATGACATATATATTGCTAGCCCTGAAAGCTGGGAGTCTGAATTTTGGCAAATAAGGGCCAAAGCAAACCTGTGTGCTATTACCATCAGCCCAGACAAGCAAGGATCACAAGGTCACAGGAGGGATCTTGGAAAGTGTCCAACTCTTCTGCAGCTGTTTCCACTTCTTCTTCCACCCAGCTGCTCACCAGAGCTGCTAAAAATAATCCCTGTTCAGGCTTCTGCTCTCAGCCAGGGCCCCATTTTGTGGACAGGCTAAGAACATAAGACCAAAAGCCAAAGTGTTGCTGTGACTAAGCCGGCAACAGTGGCATCTTCTGGGGTCTCTATCTCCTCCGCTGTAATGAGGTGTTGAATTAGACTATCTCTAGGAACCCTGCTCTTGAAGAGGCCATGACTGCTACATTCTCACTACAAGAGGCCAGCATGAAGACACTACCCAATCTTTGGCCAGCTTAAACTTTGACACAGGCCCTTTTCATTATGGCACTTGATGTTCCAGATTGAAGAGGGAGGGGAAGCCATGCTAACAGCTATCTGTGAAGGAGCCGGAGAAGCATGAGCCAGCAGGACTGCTAAGGTGGCCACAATTTGTGTCCATCACGTGGGCATGTACTATGTGGTTGAGTCGTCTCATATTACAGAGACCAGAGTCTGAACGACAAAGACCCAGGGTTACAGCTCTGTCTGAAGCCAGGGTTTTAGAACATTTCAACCATGGTCCCACCTTTCCATTCTACCTGTTTAATCTGTTAATCTGCTCACTCACTTTATCAATCCATAAAATAATTAAGGGGGCCTCTGCCAGCAAGTGAGGATTCCGAAGGTCAACATAACACAGTGCCTTCCCCCGGGCCCCTCACGGCCTACAGATCATATTTCTCTGCAGTGTCAGAAGCTGGATTGACAGCTTCATTCAAAGAATGCCCATGTTGGAGGTCAAGAGAATAAATCCAGAGATGTTTGCCGCATGGAGCTCACAGCCAGAGGATCTTTGCTTCTCACTTCCTGTAGCTCCGGCTTGGCTTTTAATTATTCTTCCTTTTTTTGCAGCAAAGTGGCATCAGTTCAGCCCTACAGCCCCCAATCTTATCTTCAAAGGAAAGGCACTCAACCTCACAGCGACCATCCATCTCTGACACTGCATCCTTCTGTGCATAGCTCCATGGGCTGTGTGGAGAAAGTAAGGCCTCAGTTATCCAGTACTTGGTGACCAGAAAGCAACATAACATCACCCAGGCCAAAATCACAATTCCCTATTACCGAGTCTCCTGCAGACACCAAGTACACGCCTGGTGATCAGAAAAAGCACATGTCACGTGAGCAGCTGTATGGGAGCTCAGATTCCCTGCACAACTTACACAGTGTCCCTACTGGGTATTCAATTCCTTCTGCCATAGTCATTTCTAGGATATCTAGAAGCAGAGTATGTCTTCCTGGGATGGAGGCAGTCTACTTTCTAATTTCAACGACATTCCTTCCCAATGTGTGATTGTTTTCATGTCTCCAAATTAATAGTCTCAGATATATGACAAAAGGTAAAGATGGTGCTGTTTATACTGTAGTCAGGTCAACGATAGGCCACATGCAACGATAGACCACAGCCATGTGGCTGTGGAGTTTCAAGATTTTAGGTGCAAAGATAAAAGAAACCTGAGGCTGATCCATTCTGTAAGAAATATCAATGAATAATGGGTTTAATTCTGGAATTCAGGGTGATGTGGACAACGAGTTTTTCTTTAGAACAAAGATTAAGCTGAAGAGAGTAAAGGTATTTTGAGATAAATGATTGAAAAAAGTTTTTGGTGACAGATGTTCTCAAGAGAAATAATACAAAGAACTGGCAGTCACTCCCAAAGGGAACTTGTTCTTGGAAAATACAGCTTTGAGGAGGAGAAAGAACACATATTGCCGTCGTATACCTGAGATAATGCCATGCTGAAGAAACACTGAACCTGTTCGTACCCCAGTTAGGACTCAGACCAACAGAAAGGAATTGCACAGCCTTAGATTTCTGCTCAAAGTAAGAGGAAATTTTTAATAGAGTCCAAAGTTGAACTGGGGATATTGTAATAGACTACTGAAGTTCATCAGGCATCTAGCCAATCAACTGACATGCAATACTCATAAGGTGTTTAAATACTTAATTGAGGCAGATAATAAGAATGAGAATGATGATTTAAAAGAGAATGATAAGCAGACAATAATAATATTGTACTTTCTCAGGCACAGAGGATGTGCCTGGCTTTGTTTAAGCAGATTATAGAAAGAGAGGGATTATTAAACCTTCCCAAACAGTTATTTCTCACGTCAAACAATGAGTAATGGGATCTCTGGACAACACGAGGAGACTCAGCAAAAGACATCATTCCTAGGCCCCATGTCTCTGTATGGTTGCTCAATTTAGAGCTAATGGCAATAAAAATGGGGTCATAGTTTGACAATATTCATGATGTAATATTCATTTTGTCAATTAAAACTTTCAGTTAAACACGGAGATATCATAAAGAGCATCCTACACAAAAGTTTTTTTAGACTCCATGGTTTCAGAATAAATATCCTAAAACATGGTGGCATAGGAGATGACACTTTTATTCTCTCAGTGTCCAGGGATGACAAGTGAACATCAAGAATTCAGCAGGGCCCCAGGGCTTGTGCAGCCCAGTCACTGACCAAGGCCTTGCAAAATTTCTCTTGGCCTCTGTTTAGTAAAGAAGACAAATGGACTTAGGTTTTCACCTTTCCTAAGGCTTATTCAAATTCATAAACTGGAAATGGTCATGGTCACAGTAGGAATTAATTGTCTTGTCGAATCAAAAATCTTTCAGCAGAGACTACCAATTCTGTAAACAGAATAAGCCATAGTGACACTTCCAAACCATGAGCTAACCCCGTGCCTACCTCCCTGCATCTACAACTGCCAAAACCATAATGTGTAAAAAAAGGTGCAAGCCTACGACATACTCCAATTAAGTCAAAAGTATATAAAGAATATTGGTGTAGAATTACCTGAGGAAAACTTAAAATTCGGCATAATAACACTGGATTTAAGATATAGACCTGTCAGAAAGGAGCTTTAAAGGAATGTTTCCCAAAAGCATAAAACCATCCAGAGGATTTCACTTGTTGTAGACCCGAGACACACCTAGACAGACAATGATATTCATTAAGACCTTCATCATCTTTGTATATTGGATTCATAGTAGACAGAGATGAAGGTGTAGAAGCAAAGCATGGACACCATATTCCCAAATAATTGGTTACAGCTACAAACATTCTGGCTGGTGAGAATAAGGTGTTCCTATGTGATACCTGAGCTCTTTTGGGAGAATGATCTTCCCTGTCCTAGATCACTAATGTCTAACTCTCCTTGGCTCGCTTGAGGTTACTCAAAATGAAAAAGGACACCCATTAAGATTTCCACTGAACATAGAAACACTGAAGAAAGTCTGTTCAGAAATGGGTAGGGGCAGTTAGGGAGCTTGAGAAAGATCTGAAGGTGCTGTCTGTTGTGGGAGGCAAGATTAGGAGCTGGGCTGACCTGAATGGTCTCTGTCAGGGAGAGACCACACCCAAATCCTGTAATCCAATCTAGCAATTAGAGTGGATGAGAGGACTTTGTGCCTTATCCCAGGGCCCAAAAGCCATAAAAGGTGGAGGTGAGGTTCACTATCTGACATTTGGAAACTGGCACAGTGAGAGGAGCATCCCTTTGCGACCCGAAGCTCCTGGTTGAATGTATCTTGTGGACACTGTTTCTGCAGACATGGAGGCTGCCCACCTCCACCCCTCAGAGGAGCCTCAGTTCAGCGCCTCTCCCAAACCCCAGTCATGCTGGTCAAGGAGAGGCGGTGCTGAAGTCCACGGAGGACCCTCTGTGCCCGAGACGACATCCCCTGCATCAAAGACACTCTCCTCCCCGACTGACCCGTTGGCTCCCGCATCAGCAGGGCTGCCTCCCACCAAGACGCCTCTGAGTTGGAAGAGCCTTTCCCAGGTGGGAGCCGGGCTTCAGAACATGGGCAACACTTGCTATGTGAATGCGACCCTACAGTGTCTGACCTACACAGAGCCCCTCGCCAGCTACATGCTGTCCCAGCAGCACGGGACCACCTGTAGGAGGCAGACATCCTGCATGCTGTGTACCCTGCAGGCTCACCTGACGCGGGTTCTCTGCCATCCTGGACGTGTGCTCCGGCCCCTGCCACTCCTGCTCGCCGCCTTCCACAGACACAAGCAGGAAGATGCCCATGAGTATCTCATGTTCATTCTGGATGCAATGCAGCAAGCATGCTTGCCTGAGGACAAGCTCTCAGACCCTGAGCGTCCTCAGGCCAGCACCCTCATCCAGCAACTCTTTGGGGGGTACTGGAGGTCTCAAATCCAGTGTCTCCACTGCCAAGGCATTTCGAGCACTCTGGAACCTTACCTGGACATCAGCCTGGACATCGGGGATGCTCACAGCGTCAGCCAAGCTTTGGAGCAGTTGGTGAAGCCCGAACTGCTGGAAGGTGAAAATGCCTACCATTGTCGTAAGTGTCTGGAGAAGGTGCCTGCGTCCAAGGTGTTGACTTTGCACACTTCCCCGAAGGTCCTCATCCTGGTCTTGAGACGATTCTCAGACTTGACAGGCAACAAAATGACTAAGGAGGTGCAATATCCTGAGCGCCTTGACATGCAACACTACCTGTCTGAGCAGAGGGCAGGACCCTTGGTTTATGTGCTCTATGCCGTGCTGGTGCACGCTGGGAGGAGTTGCCACAGCGGACATTACTTCTGTTTCGTAAAGGCAGGAAATGGCCAGTGGTATAAAATGAATGATGCTAAGGTCAGCGCCTGTGATGTGACTTGCGCGCTGCGCCAACCTGCCTATGTCCTCTTTTATATGCAGAAGACTGATCTGGAGAGAGACCTTGGGAGGGAGTCAGTCAAGGAGGGAGGACTCGCATCTCCCGAGGCAGACCCCACAGTGGTGGGTGAGGCCTCAGGAGAGCCGGCAACGGATCCCTCCGTGAACCTTCCTGAGTTGGAGGAGTGTGGGGAAGAGACCTCAAGGCAACAAATGACATTAGACCAGTGGAGATGCCTCCAAGAATGCAACCGCCCTAAGCCTGAACTCAATGTCAGGAGAAGAGAAATTGCTCTTCCTGCGAACGCAGTCATCCTTCACCACTCCAAATACAGACCTGAGATGCCGAAGAATCATCCTCAGCAGACCGTCGACCTGCTCACCACTGCAGCTGGGATGCTCCCACCTCAGGTGGCCGGGGACGTGGCCAAAGTCCCGCGTGTGCCAGGGAGAGCCAGACCTACCAAGAGGATGAGCAAGAAGGGACAGAGGTCTGGGGAAGCAGTCCAGGGATGTGTCTCCTAACTTTGGTGCACATGGGCACACACACCCACACACACAGCATCACTCACTCACTCCAAACCCGAACACAGTCCCATACTGGAAATATTTTGTGTTGTGTGAAGTGTGTGTTCTATATGTATGGAAGAACCATCTATCTGGTGTGTTCATGGGATATGGCCTTCAACTGAAACTTGAGGACACTGATATTTAAACCTGGTTCATTGTCATGATCTTTTATTGGGATAGTGTGGATTTCATATGGGGTGTATCGAGGAACCTGCCTCTCCTTCAGCCTTGGGGAGAGTGGGGGCCACTTGCAGGTGAGAGGCAGTGAGCAATCAGGGTTGAGAGTGGATATGATGCTGAAGACCTGGGGTTGAAGTCAGTATGTTTGACCCTTTCATCATGCTCCCCACTTCCCAATGCTTTTCTTCTATTTATATTGAAAGAGTATTTCTCTGAACATAAGTATGTATTGGGTCTTGCTAGCGATGTGTCTTGGTCATTGCTTGGAAATTATAAGATGGAAATTAAGTGCTTATTTTTGGGGCAATAACTGCATCCAGACATGATTGAACTACAGTGATTTTATTATGTTCCCTTCACTCTCTCCCACATTAAGACTGAAGAGAAGCAAACTAAAAAGGACTCTTATTCCAAAGGGAAATGCCCAGCCTCCCACTGAACATAACTTTTTACGACTATTTTGCTACCGTCTACTCTGTGGCATCTCTTGACCCAGAAGAAGTGGACTCTGGATTTCAGACCAGTTCAAATTCAAATTTGGACCTGGGTTGATACCTCTGGAAAACAGTGCCAAGTTCATGAGTCTACCAAAGCATTTTGAGGTCAGGTTATAGGTGTTCTATGTTATCATTGCATTTCTTACAAAAGAGTTTGACAAGTTCATTGTAGAATGGAAATTATTGCATGACAACCAAACGCCTCTGAGTGTGACCATAGATGTGCAGTTGTAACATCACATCATAATGTTATTTTCACTCTGTATTCAAACTTGGACATGCCACCCTTACTGGATAGTAAGGGACAATAGGATCTGTGCAGAAGAAATCAGGCTTTTTTGGAGATTTTCATGTACCTAAGACAAATTAGAGATCTAAGGTGTCAGGGTTTCTTTCATGTCTGGGAATTGTGTTTCTTATGGCCAATACAGTTTATTGTGTCATAAAGAGTGAGGGAACCTGTGTGCATGTCTTGCCAAGAGTTCCGTAAGAGGATCTGCAGGTATCCCCGTCCTCTGAAGACTGTCATAGGGAATGAGACAGCTCATGGACTCGGGGACTTGTCCTCCACAGCAGAGGACCCTGAGGAGGTGTCTGTGGGAATGAGGATATGTCCCCACCTGGACTGATGTGGTGAACCAGCAATTCCTCCGCTGAACTGGATGGAAACGGTCAAGTCCACCACGTGCTGGGTGTCCTGCTTTTGTGCGCCTACACATACACTCCCCCCACTACACAGATGCTGCAGTTTTTCTTTAGGTAAATCTATAGGAATGTCAAAGCATGCTTCCCAGTCTGGAATGTCAGTTTGTCTTAGTGAAATCCATTTTCTAACAAATGTAGGGAAATCATCCTGGCAATTTGTAACCTGGTTGTAAACTGAAATTAACAAGTTAATCTGAAATTGTTTTATAAATGTCTGAATTTCTGATTTAGAAAAAGATCCCATCCAGAGTTCTGCATATTACACCATGTTTTCTCCTAGAAGACATTTTCTGTACTTGTTGATATTATTTCTCTGAAATTGTTATGTAAAATATTGCATCTGCTTTGTTTGTTTTTGCTCTAAAATGTTATTACAAAGTTGTGTGTTTTTTTATTCTTAATAAAAGATTCCCACATATAATTTGGTGTGCAGGCTTTTTCTCCCCAGTATTTCAGAACCTTGAAACAGTTATTTTATTTCCAGGCTGGCTCCTCACAGAGGCCTCTTTGCTTGCTTCCCCTGAGTGGAATTCCACAGCCACCTCTAGGTCACCTGCAGCTCAAATTCATATCCTCCCCCCATGGGAATTTCTCACTCCTACTCACTGGCTCAATATAGGGAAAGCGCCAGCAGCCATTTAAGAGGAAATGCAATGGGACATAGGGACATTATTCTTCAGGGTTTCTTCAATTATGAGATCTCTGACCAGGAAGATGCTTGTATGAGAAATTAAGGGGGAGGGAGTAGATTGAACGACAAGCACACCATCTCTGTCCAAGGCTAGTAGAGACCCCTAGGAAGGATGATGGGAGATGGTTGGATAACACACTGTGGGGACTGTGGAGGCTGGAGTGTCAGCAGATTGATTCTCTGGTTAGGTGTCTGGACGTCAATGCTCATCCTGTCCAGGTATCCATTAGTCACTCGAGGGGTGTCTCTCTATATCAAGGTCTATTAGTCATGAGGACAGACCAAGAATCTGCAGAGCCTCCCACAGACCAGATTCA
This sequence comes from Canis lupus baileyi, assembly GCF_048164855.1. NCBI lineage: Eukaryota > Metazoa > Chordata > Mammalia > Carnivora > Canidae > Canis > Canis lupus. The sequence continues at coordinate 5,792,204 of NC_132852.1, read as the reverse complement.
CGAGTTCTTTTTCTTTTAAAGATCGGTTTATTCATTTATTTATTTATGATAGACAGAGAGAGAGAGAGGGGCAGAGACACAGGAGGAGGAAGAAGCAGGCTCCTGATCCTGACGTGGGACTCGATCCCGGGTTTCCAAGATCACGCCCTGGGCCAAAGGCAGGTGCCAAACCACTGAGCCACTCAGGGATCCACAGATTCGTGAGTTATTTCCTGAGAAACTGGAATTGCCAATCCTGAATGGAGTTCTAGGGGGACCTCATAACTGTTTCCAGGTTACTATGTGTTGAGACCTGGCTCCATCAACCTGTGGCAAAATGTCAGGCTGGAATTGTTTTCACAATAGAAATCTGGGCTGCAATTGGATTTTGGGGACAGCCCCAAGGGTAGATTCCATGGCAGTATATGGAGGTTTAATCTGGGAGGCCACATCCAATCAATGATCTGTGAGCTTGACAAGGAGGGTAGGTTCCTGGCCATGGTGGGTGAATGTAAGCAGAAGGATTACCTGACTCCCCTTCATGAGCTTTTGTGTTGTCCAGCAGGAGAAAACAAAGTCAGGACTTTTCACAGGGGATATATTAGGGCATGTGTCTCGTGGCAGGTTTGAGCTCAGGCAGGAGACAGGAAACAGCTTCTAGGGAGCTTGCCTCCTCCCGTGAGGTGTGCATCATCCCATTACCAGCTGCTCCAATAGAAGACACCACAGATGGACCACATCTTAGCTCTGCCTCTCCACTTCATAGAAATCAAGGACAGTAAAGGCATGGAGATGAGAACAATCCATAACACGGTGATATTATTAAAAGTGCTCATTTTAATGGGAAAAGAACCCCACCCCTGCGGTGATTAGGGGACATAAAATACATTAGCCTCCTGTTACCAGAGGGCAAGATGAGAAGGTTTCAGTACAGTGTTTTAGTTTCTTTTGAAGAAGCCATTGCATTCACTCTTCTGGCAGTGGACAGAGCTAATCCTGTCTTCAGAGTGTAGGATAGAGGGGACATTCCTCAGCATCTTAAAAGCCATCTACGGAAAGCCCACAGCAAACATCATTCTCAATGGGGAAACACTGGGAGCATTGCCCCTAAGATCAGGAACAAGGCAGGGATGGCCACTCTCACCACTACTATTCAACATAAGATACCTAGGAATCAACCTCCCCAAAGAGGTAAAGGATCTATACCCTAAAAACTACAGAACACTTTTAAGGAAATGGAGGGAGACACAAAGAGATGGAAAGTATTCCAAGCTCAAGGATTGGAAGAAGTAATATTATGAAAATGTCAAGGGTACCCAGGGCGATTCACACATTTAATGCAATCCCTATCAAAACACTGAGGACTTTCTTTAGAGATTTGGAACAAATCATCTTAAGATTTGTGTGGAAATAGAAAAGACCCTGAATAGCCAGGGGAATATTAAAAAGAAAACCATAGCTGTCTTTAAAATTTTTAGTGATACTTTGTGTGATACACGATTTGGAATATATGTGGAATCAATACATTTTGTTGCATTAGGGCTTTTTCCATTTGGAGACATCTCAGTAAATCAGTTCCACGTGGTGGCTCTAGCATGTGGGGGCTCAGATGCCAGCGATCACACAGAAGCAAAGAATTGAAGGACACATGGAACCTGAAGACTCCATAAGCAAGGGAGGGAACTCGGGGAGAGAATGGAATTTTAAGAAATCCCTCACGGAGGAAGAGCATGGAGTGAAGACACTCTGGGTGCACAGACGGGAGACGGTGGTGGATAAGGAAGAGCCCCGCCATCAGGAGGGAATCCGATGCTGCCAATTCCTTCCAATGTGGCTGCTTTTGCCCTTGGAGTGTTCTAGATAATGTCTGCTTGAGGGCAACCTCCCAACTCAGTGACATTTTCAAGACTTTTCCAACAATGTGGTTTGGTTCTGGGGTTTTCTGTGCACAGTCTGGATCCCTGCTCAGTGAGAGGCTCCATCTCACTCTCCAACTGGCACAGATCTATCCCCTTAGCTCTCTACTCAATCTGTATGATGAATAAATAATATTTAAAGAAACCCTGATATTTTCTCCACAAAATTCAAACTGTCTCATTATTTTCTAATAACTGTGATTCGTGAATGTTATAATTCATTCTGAAAGGAAATAATGGAAACATTAAATGCATGTATATGTGACCAAAGTTTGAAAGAACACGAGAACGCTGCCCAAATCATAAGAATCAGCATAATCACACATTAATTACCTTTCAACAATGCATTAGTCAATCGTGCCCCAAAGGAATATAATTGTTACATAGCACCCATTAGTTAACCTCAAAACCCACATTCATTCAGTGGAGAATATCTTTCTGAGGTGTCACGCAAGGACCAAAATTGGAGTGGAAGTGATCTGAAATCCTGTGCCCACCTCTTCTTTGTCAGGAGATTGTCACACAGATGGATGACAGTAAAGTGTCTGGACAAGTTAGAGTTGCTGGGATATGGAGCAATTCCCTGCGGGAGATGGGTCCTTGCCAGGCACCTGCTCTTCAGTCAAAGGTGGGGGTGGATTGTGAAGGGGCTGTGATTCAATCAACATGATCTAATCAGGCAGGATGCATTTAACTCCTGAAATATAAGCATTTCATTGCCTCTTTGCATTTCCAAATATTATCAAGCGTCCGGGTTTATGGGTTGACTTCTCAATATATATTTTGTGCCCATAGTTTCCTGAAAAGAAGTCTGTCGCCATGCAAGGCTGCAGGTCATCGACGTACACGGTAGTTTGTCATTTCTTTGTGTAGGTGCCCTGGGTTTTCAAATCGGTGCTGGTTGTATATGACCAAACACATTGCTGCCAACACTCCACCCATGGTGGTTTGGACAATTGGTCTTTCAATATAAAGAGAAGATAAGCAATGGGATGAGGGATGCATGAGGACACGGTCAGACATGCTCACACTGACCGAGGTCCTCAGCATCATTTCCACACTCAAAGCTGGCTGCTCACTGCTTCTAATCCTTTCACCTTCAAGTGGCCCCATTTTTCCCCAAGGCTGAAGGAAGGGAGGATTCACCCAATGTGCATCCAACTGTGCTAAATACATCTATTACTAATATCCATAACCTATACCAGCTTGTTCAGATAACTCTGTCATCTTCCATATCTGGATGAGAGTGGATTTTCCTTTGGGAAGATAGGTTTGGGTTTGGTTTGGTTGTGTTTGGTTGTTTTAGGTTTGGTTTGGTTTGGTTTTTTGATGGCAGGGAAGCAAAAGACAAGTGAGGTGACTAGAGGGGGAGAACAGGCCTGCTCAGGACTTCTTCCGCTAGCCTTTCTCCCTGGTCTCCCTGTGCACATGGATGGAATCCCCTCCACAGCGCATGAAGTCCTAATTGTGCTGGAGAGCCCAGAATAAGGCCCTTTGCTCAAGCCTGCCTGCCTCCTCACCCCTGTGCCCTATATTCTTGCAAGTCCAAGAATCCTTAGACTACTTTGCTAGTTCCAATCCCAACATGCCCCTGTGAGGATAGACCTTCATACCTTTGGACCTCTGGGATTTTCATAGGCTCCAGAGAGTAGGGAATATTTCTATTCATGTATGCATCTCTTGAGGGCCCAGGAAGCTGCATTTTCCTCAGAAGCCATGAGATAGCAATAGGGCGGCATCCATGGGATGAGACAGGGGCCTGAGGCTCAAGGGGCCAGACTCTGATCCAGGTCACATAATGATTGCATGAATGGGAGTTACTTAGGGGTTGGGGGTGGGAGAAGGATCACACACTGTGGCTTTTCTACTGCATTCTGACTTTTTAAACCCTAGTGTGCTCATAAAGGAGCTCCTCTACCCTCCACCTACAGGCATCTGCACAGAGAAAGGGAACACCCTTAAGCAGATGCTCTGGAGTGAGAAAAGAGCAGTCAGTTGTTTTTCCAAAAAAACAAAAAAAAACAAAAAAAGAAAGAAAAAGAAATTCTCTGAATACAAATATGGAAGTGCTTGGTTTGGTTTGTTCTCATTTGGCATGGTGTTGTATTGTTTTGTGTCCATGGGCCCATATCAGAGATATCCCTGAGAAAGAGAGACTGAGAGAGAATAAGAGAGAGAGAGAGAGAGAGACTCCGTGGCCTTGGTCTTGTGGTATTTAGACGACTTGTCAACCATTGCCTCCTTAGGAAATCCTCAGGAGGTTAAAAAATCTCCTTGCCCAGGTCTCAGAAAGGAGGCATCATGATCCAACATTAAAGTGGGATCCAGAATATGTATAGAGGGAAACCACCCACTCATCCCATTACAGACCAATGTGCGACCCAGGGCCCATACAGTACACAGGGCTCCCTCACAGGGTGCACACGGTCAATGTTCCCTATGCAGTACTTCACGAAGGAGACTGGGTGTGCAGGAGACCCTCAAAGTCTACAGATCCCCCAAAACTATCAAGCTGTTGTCCCGTTTCAGTTAATCAAGGATGGAGGAATTAAATTAACTATAGAGAGTTTCAGAATTGCTGAGATTTAAAAAAAAAAAAAAAGAACACAAAATCTTAAGAAACACATGGACGCATTTCATCGGTGCTAATATTTTATTAAGGGAAATAAAACACTACACACAAATCTAAATTAACGCTGAGAATAACTGAAATGCATAGATGAAATATTGCCCACCACAATTCCCACAAAGCTACCACCACAGTCTAGAAAAACTCATCTCAGGAGAAAAAAGTATGTCCATTTGCAGGGCCCACAGTGGGTTCTCGATGCCAAAACCCCAAAGGCACACATGTGTACACCACAGACACATTAACATCTGAGATTCTATTTCCAATGGAGTAACAAGTGCTGATTCAAATTTCCCTCCATTTATTGGAAAACCTATTTACAGAAGAGAAAATTGACATTCCAGAGGGAAGACTACCCTTTGCCACAGCACACAGATTTCCCTAAAGAAAAGTGTAAGGTGTGTTTTGGGGGGTGGGTGTCTGTGCAGGGCCCCAGGGGCATGAGGGGCAGCACGCTGTGGACCCAGGAATTTCCATGCAAAGCAGCTGAGCAAGTGCTGATTCCCCACATGAGTCCAGGAGGGGCCACGTCCTGAGGTCCGCAGTCACCCCGTGAGGGTGCAGTGGGGTGGAGGACAATGTCCGAGGCCAGGAGCTGGCTCATTCGCTCTCAGTGTCTACTGAGGATGAGGACACCTGTAGGTCACCGTGGAGGACACTCCAGGGGCCACAGACACAGGCTCCGTTCAACAGGTGGGGGGCAGGAGGGCCCTGAGCAGGGCCTGGCTTCTCAGGAGGAAGGAATGAGGGAGCTGCAAGGAACCGGGAGCTCCAGCAGCTTCTGTCCAATCTGGTGAAGACCATTCCAGGGGCTGAGTGGGGGCCCGCGCAGAGTGCGGCCATGGGGGCTCGGTGCATGGCTGAAGCATCTCAAAGTGAGGTGTGGCAGGTGTGGGCTGGGGGCCCTTGCTTGGCTGGAGGGCAGGTGTCTTCCTGGGCTGCGGGGGCCTGGCTGTGCATCCACGGGCATGTCTGCTTCCTGGAGCACACAGATTCCCTGAATTCCCCACAGGCCCTCCTGGATGCTCCTGCAGGTGTGCTGGCTGGGGCTCCACCACGCTTTCTTTCGGGGGTTCAGGGTCCTGTCTAGGGGCATGTGGGCACATTTCTTGCCTGGAGCCTGGGGTGGGGGGGCATTTGGAATTGTCTGCCAATGCGTTGCTGACAGCGGGACGGGTGTTCTCCTCAGGATACTTGGGTGGTGTCTGGGTGTGTCCCAGCCCATGGCCCTGGGAGCCAGCCTGGGGACCCTCGAGGGACACTCTGCAGGGCCTCTTGTCTCTCTGCTGCACAACCAGGCTGTCAGCCCTGACACAGGGTTGGCAAGCCGGCTGAGGGGTGTCAGTGATCGGCACTTCCTGGGCACCAGGAGGTCCACCAGGTGGGCTGAGGCTAACTTGAGGGCTTCTGAGATGAGATGTGGAATGGGACCAGACACTCATGACTGGATTGTCAGTACGTGGTTCCATCAGCAGGGCAGGCTCAGGGATAGAAGGCCTCCTGGTGGTGTAGACAGGCATCGGCATGTGTGGACACTGTGGGAATAGAGAACACATGGGACTCCATGAGTTTGGCCCCAGCACTAAGGCAAAATGAACACTCAGGAAAGAAAGAAAGAAACCAACTAACGGCCAAGACCTTAGTAACAACCCCCTCCCCCGTAACAGGGATAGAAAAAGATGGGATCTGTTGATCTGACTCACCCTGGGAGTAGGGAATGCAGTTGCAGGGCTGGTCCGGAACAAAGGTATGACTGGATGCTTTTGATGCCCTTGAGACATTGTGGGGGGACACGCAAAGTCCTGCCTCACAGCGATGCTTCTTCCATTGGACCAGCTCTTCCATCCACTATGCTCATGAGGCAATAAGAGTCCTGATGCTGGAGAGTCATGGTGGCAGCTCCTGAGAGGGGATGGGCAGGGGAGTAATGTGTCATGAAGGACAGAGGCCTGTTCTCTGAGGTGGTATGTGCTCCAGGAGTGCCCGCCAATGACCATCACATGCCAACCAGCCACGGTTCACACACATACAAGGCATAAGGCAACATCATGGGCACCAAGGAAGAAAAGGGTGCAAAGACCACGCTGCTCAACTGCCACTGGTCAGAGAGGAAGTGGAGCCCCACCTCCCCCAGGAGGCACATGGAGCCCAGGGAGTGCCCAAGGGCACAGCCGGGGAAGCAACACACACTCACCCTCACATAGTCACAAGATTCCGTGTCTTCCTTCCAGGTGCGCTTCTGCCCCTCCCGGGGTCTCCTGGGGAACCTGTGGAGCAGGGCCTTCCTCTGCTCGGCTTCTTGCCTGCACGAGAAATCAAAGCAGGGAAAGGAGAAGGAACTCCCTTCCCTGGCTTCCAGCCAGACACCTGCTCGGGGCTTGGGCCAACCTGGTCCTTTCCCTCCTCAGCCACTCTCTGCCCACCTCTGCCCCACCCTGACTACAGTGACCCACCAGGTCATCCAGGCAGTTTGTTTCATGCAGAGTCAGAAAGGGTCTGCCTTGGCATGTGCCAAGCTCCATACATTCACTGGTGCAGGGACACTTGTCCAGCCACAAACCCCACACCAAATCAGCAGGGACAGCTCCATCACCCAAATGTGGACCCTGTTAGTCTGGGAGCTCCTCTGCCTGCCTCGCCCAGCCTGGCTCTGCCCGCAGCCGCCCTGCACACTGTGCATGCACACGGACTCGGGGTCTGTCATGTCAGCCCTGGCGATCGGGTCACAAGCCCCATTCCTCACCTTCGTCTCTCTGCCTTCTCCCTCTCAGCCTGGTCCAACAGCCCAGCCTGGTGCCGCTGGTCCCGCTGACTCCCCGGCTCCACATTCTCCTTCAGCCTCCTGGACCCCAAGTCCATGGGAACAAGGGTCGTGCCCCAGTGTTTTATGGGGCATCTGGTGCTTGATGCCTTGTGTCCAAAGGCCCCACAGTCCCTGCACTTTACCTGGGGGTGGAAGGGGCAGGGGTCAGTGCATCCACTCAAATGCCAGTGAACCTGCCAAGCACATGAATGGGAGGCCGTCCTCATGGAGTGGCACATGGGATGAGGACAGGGGACATCCTATCTGGCTAGTGAAGTGTCAGTATAGTGAAGACCTCAGGATGCATCCTCTCACAGCCAGTGGGAGGGCGGGGCAGGGAGGAGGGATTGCAGGTGTCAGTTTGAAGACAGGTGGAAACATCATTAAGATTCGGGACAAACACAAGCGTGGATCTAATCTTATGGTGCCCTGAGACTGATGCTCAGAGCCTCTGAGTGTCCCAATGTGTAGACTGCTGGGATTCCAGCCCATGTCAGGATGGACAACAGGGTCCGGTCAATGATCTTCTGTGAGCCTAGCCTGTCGCAAGACTCCTGGCAGAGCTCCTGCTTCAAAACCCATGCCAGCCTCCCCACTCACCCTGGGAGGCGGGACAGGTGGTGGGGGGTCCGCTACATGAGAGGGGGTGCTGGCTGCAGATGGGGGGCCCCGGTAGGAGGATAGGTCCTGTGGCTGAGGGTCTTCTCTCTAGGGACTCCTGACGCTGTTGCCCTTTTTACAGGTTTGCTTTTATGTCCAACTCAGCCCATTGTGAGACCCTGGCACAACCTGGATGGCCCCAGGACCCTGTGGAGTGCTGCCTCCCTGTTGCGTCCTGGACACAGCCACACTGGCCCAGGCACACGGGACACATGTCCTTGAGGGGAGACGGCTTGGCTGTGCACCTCAGGAGGCCGAGGGGCCACTGTGGCCGTGCACGAGAGTGTGAGCAACAAACACTGGTGGCGTGATTTTAAAAACCCCAAACAAGAAAAAACTTAAAGTAGTGCCTTCCATCCTCCACGTGGGAGTAGCGCCTTCCACGGACCTTATTTCTTTGCCCTTTTGCAATGTGCAGGAATGAGTGAGTGGCTGCCTTCCGATGCTCTCTAGGGCAGACTCCTCCCTGGCACAAGAAATTACAGTCACGTGAAGCAAACTGCCCTTTGAACTCAAAGAAATTGTTTCAAAAGAAAAGTTTTTTAAAAGATTTGCTTGATATTATCTGCCTTGTTCTTATTGACTTGAAATGTTGGCATTTTCTAACTGTGCCTTGTTGGCTACAGTAATTCATTATTCCTGTCAAAACTGAAAAGTGCCCTAATTGAATGTGTTTGAATGTTATCCTTGCACAGTTCTTTAAATTGAGAGACAAAATGTTTTACCTCACTGTTGGACATACATTCCAAGCTTTTCAACTTTAGGAGAAAAAAAAATAATCATGTTTTCCGGTATTGTAAATTTTAGACTATTTCGTATACATTGTATTAAAACTGCCACATCAATTTTAATGTAGAGATTTTGCAAATCCTAGGGGAGGTGGTGGCCCTGGTGAGCCAGAGCCTGCAGGAGGGAGAACGGGACTTCAAGGTGAAAGTGAGGTCCATCCTGTGCCACCTGCGCCACCAGCCCAGTTGGCCCCTGGAGGTGGTGGAGCTGTGTCCGAAGTACCAGCAGACTGTGGTGGCCATCGACCTGGCAGGAGACGAGACCATTAAAGGGAGCAGTGTCTTCCTGGGACACGTGAAGGGCTACCAGGAGGCTGTGAGGAGAGGCATCCACCGCACTGTGCATGCAGGGGAGTGGGCTCAGCGGAGGTGGTCAAAGAGGCTGTGGACACGCTCAAGACGGAGAGGCTGGGCCATGGCTACCACACGCTGCAGGACGAGGCCCTTTATGACAGGCTGCAGCAGGAAAACATGCACTTCGAGATCTGCCCCTGGTCCCGTTACCTCACAGGCCCCTGGAACTCGGACACGGAGCATGCAGTGGTTTGGCTCAAACATGACCAGGCTACCTACTCCCTCAACACGGATGACCCACTCATCTTCAAGTCCACCCTGGAACGGATTACCAGATGCCCAAAGAGGGCATGGACTCTGCCGAGGAGGAGTTTAAGAGACTGAACATCAATGCGGCAAAGTTTAGTTTCCTCCCAGAAGATGAAAAGAAGCAGCTTCTTGATCTGCTCTCTAAAGCCTATGGGATGTCATCTTTGGATGCTTCAGGGCAGCATCCCTGAAGACATTATGGCCACTTCTCCAAGCCCTCCCCCTGGGGATGGAGCCTCAGTTCCCTGGGTTGAACGACACTTACCTTTACTCTTTCAAGGAAGACGATGATGCCCATAGTCAACTTCTGCTGCTCTTGAAGCCATGTGCCTGTTTCTAGACACAGGAATACCTCAGCACACCACATCTCTCCTGACTACGGGCCAGAGTCTGGTTGAATCTGAAGCCTCCCTCCTATAGTGACGCATGTGAAAATCTGGTGCTTAATAAAGAACTCAAAGGCTGGTATTGTTGGGGGAAAAAAAAGGAGATGATCATATTTCTTTCTTTCTTTTTTTTTTTTTTTTTGGAGGACTGACTTTGTTTATTAAGGGAACCGAGAACAGATCACGTACCCTGGAACCTGAGTTATGCAGGAAGGTAGAAAATATCTACAGTGACTGGGTGACAGAACGAAGCACAGCACAAGGTCCCAGGCCAGCCCACCATGGGACACTGCTCCACTCCCCACATGGAATACTAAAACCGAGTGGTTTTAGCAGCTGCCCCAAGACTCCAGTAATGATGCAATGGAACAAGGATTCTATACGGCTCCCCTCAGCTTCCCCGGAGAGAGTGGATGTGAACAGGTCAGAGGCCTGTCCGCGACAAAGTGGGGCGGCCAAGGCTGCCTCTGTCCTGGCCACTTGGGGCTGGAGCAAAGGCAAGCCTGGCCTCCTGCCCGGGGCAGATGGCAAGGCCAGTCGAATCCACAAGCTGCCTCATGGGCTGGGGGAGGTTGGAAGATGTGGCATCAGGGAAGCGTTCCCACACCAGGCATCCATCCCTCAGAACAGCTGTGGATCCACGGTGACCCCACTCACCCCACTGCCCCCACAGGGGTACGGAAGCAGCCCCCGCAGCCCACACTGAAAGTGTGGCAAGGCTGGAGGGGAAGGTGGGAGGCCAAGGAAGCCTGGGGGGTGGACCCGCTGATAGTAGCAGAGCTCTGGAGGCTTCTGTGAAATGGGCCGACAAGTGTCCCCATTTCATGTCCACCCACAATCCCAGAACAGGCCCTTGTTTGGAAAAGCAATGAGGGTGACAGTGATGACACGGACCTGCAGATCTTCTGCATCTCCTGCGGGCACCCTATCAACCCACGTGTTGCCTTGCGCCACATGGAGCGCTGCTGCCAAGTACGAGAGCCAGACGTCCTTTGGGTCCACGTACCCCACACACATTGAGGGAGCTACACGACTCTTCTGTGATGTCTACAACCCTCAGAGAAAGACATACTGTAAACGGCTCCAGGTGCTGTGCCCCGAGCACTCCCGGGACCCCGAAGTGCCAGCTGATGAGGTACGTGGGTGTCCTCTTGTGCGTGATGTCTTTAGCTCGCGGGTGACTTCTGCCTCCTGCCCAAACGCCAGTGTACCCGCATTACTGCTGGGAGAGGTTGCGGCTGCTGGAGTGGCCCTGGAGCGTGTGCACGCGTGGTACAAGCCGGACGAGCTGTTTGAGCAGGAACGCACCGTTCGCACGGCTGGGACTGACGGGCAGGATCACTGGCCCTGACGCTGCACCTCACGATCCAGCATGACCCGCTCACTCCCGAGCCGCGCTCCAGTGCTGACCGCTGAGCCTCACTGGCCCCGAAGTCCCCACGCTCTGCATTCCAGGCCCGGAGCCGCCCGAATCCCCCGTTTGGCTGCTCTGCCATTCATCTGTTTCTCCAGTGGTCCCTGAGTTTCTCCCTGTGCCCACCCACCATTTGACTACCCCGCTGCCGGTATCAGAGGGTCTCAGGATTTTCTTCTGTCCTTGTCTGTCCCTCTGTCTCTCCGTTCTCTGTGCCTGGGTGGGACTGTGCAGTTTGCTCACTGTTGCCTCCCCTCTCCCTGGTTTTGTTAATAAAATTTTGAAGAACCAGAAAAAAAAAAAAAAGATGATCTCTACAGGGATAAACTCTGTAAAGCCTGAAGCTCAATCAATTGATGTTGAAAACTCTCAAAGGGAGTAAAGGCTTGATCTGAATGGTCTAGAACATGTGCTGTAATTTAATAGAAGAGATGGTCGTCTTAATATTTAATGATTTAAAAGAACTTCTCAGTCCATGCGAAGAGTACAGTCCAAGGATAAATCAAATTTCTGAACGCATTTTATGCTACATATGTGTATACTTTGCAATCCTCAGGTGTTCGTGCCAAATATTCTCTTTCAATAAGTCCTTCTATATGTTTCTTAATAACAACTGTACTTGGGAAGAATCGAGCCTTCACCTGCTGAGTTACCTCTGCTACTAACACACTGTGCTGCATCTTCTTTCTGGATTTCGTTATCCGCAGGATAGCAGCTTCGATCTCATGTTTCCTGTCGTCATCTACTTTCTGCCTCGTTTCTTTCCTTTCTGGGTCAGATTCACCTTGTTTGGCAGCAACTGTTTGAGTCTTGACTCTGTGTACTTTGGATGTGAACTGATCATTAACTGTGAATCTGTGGCCATTTTCTGTTTCCTTGGACTTGGGTTCTTTTGTAGAAACCGCTGTGTTGGTTTACCACAGGCGAGGGACTGCAGGGCTCTACCAAGTTCTCTTTCAGGGATATCTGTTTCTTGTTGAATTTCCTCAAACGTGTATTTTTCTCTGTATGATTTAATTCATACATCTTTTATTCTTCTTTTGGCAAACATCAGATAATATGAGCAAAACTATATTTCTTGCTCACTATAGTTACCTACATTCTTTTTTGCTTTATATAAGTTTGTAAACATATGTTAAGTGGATAAAATTCTTGGCTAAGGACATACTCCAAAACTCTGACATATACTTTTCTGAGTTAGGGGAAAAGAAAGCTTATGAAACTTCCATTAGACCATAATCACACAGCAAACTAAATTAGTATATGCTGTTTTTAAATTAACATCTGCCATTTTTAAAGACTTCAGGTTTTGGTTACAGCTAAAATGATTTTTATCTGAAGTTTATGAAAGAACAGAAGCTGACCACACAAATCTTACTCATAAGCATATTGGCCGTTTCAAAATAGAAAATAATAAAAATAAACCTATAATCAAGGAAATTCCACTCATCTTATTAGAAAAAAATAGCTACCAATGTTATTATAAATACAGATGGCAATTTGTAATAACTAGGTTTCATGATATTTGCTTTATTTCTTTTTTTTAAATTTTTATTGGCGTTCAATTTACTAACATACAGAATAACCCCCAGTGCCCGTCACCCATTCACTCCCACCCCCCGCCCTCCTCCCCTTCCACCACCCCCAGTTCTTCTTCTCTTTTGATTTTAAAGTAACAGATTGGGATCCCTGGGTTGCGCAGCAGTTTGGCACCTGCCTTTGGCCCAGGGCGCGATCCTGGAGACCCGGGATCGAATCCCACATCAGGCTCCCGGTGCATGGAGCCTGCTTCTCCCTCTGCCTATGTCTCTGCCTCTCTCTCTCTCTGTCTCTCTCTCTCTGTGTGACTATCATAAATAAATAAAAAAATAAAGTAACTGATTACTTCATAATAAAGGCAAGCCATTTAGCATTTTATAATTTAATTCTTTTATAAATTTCAGACCCCAAAAATTTCAGATCAAGTATTACAAAACAGCCAGCCTTCAGAATATATTTTGTTTGGCAGACAGAATGGTTTTTCTTCTTTTGAATTGGAATACATTCATGCAGTACTTAACTTGCTCTAAGCTGACCCATCCCTACTAGCTTCCCACATTGTCACCAGGGGGGCATGTGAGGCTGACACCCGTTTTTAATATTATAAAACTCAGTATTAACTTACAAAAATTAAGTTGCATGCATGGAGCAAAAATTCAAATATATCATAAACTTGATGCTAAATCTTAATACTCATTCCTAATTTGGGAAAAAGAGATCAAACCAAAAAGGACTCATCTTCATAATACTTAGTTACATAAAACATTATCAATAAGAAATGTTTCTATATATGGATACTGTCTTTTTAGAATAGTGTTAACAGTAACCTGAAATCTGAGATAGATAAATCATTCATATCACAAAGTATTATATACTGTCTTTCCTATACAGTCTTGGCTCCCAAACAGTGGGCTTCAACTTCATCCCTACATATAATATAAACATTCTCAAATATTTGAAATAAAGGAAAGGTGTCATTAATAAGGCTAACTAAAATTACAACAAAGGCTTTCTTCTAATCCTAGAGAATGAAACAAAAAGGTCTTGTAAGACACATTGGAAATGAGGAAGAATTTGAAGTCAAGTTGGCCCTGGACCCTTTTACATTGCTACTCCTTCTGTTTGTTCAAGTTAAAGAATAAGAGAGGCCACCAACTGCTCCTTAGTGGAACAGGCTGCAAAGAAAACAAAGCAGCTAAGTGATGATGAGGAAAACAAAGAATATAAAAAGTTGTAGTTATGAAGATGATCAATAAATAATGGAGCTCCTGGCTGGCTCAGTTGGTAAGGCATGCAACTCTTTATCTATCTCAGGGTCATGAATTCAAGCCCTATGTTGGGCAGAGAGATCACTTAAAAGAATTAAAAATAAAAGACATTAAAAAAAACTGTAAAAAAATGATGGTAGTAATTCTATTCTGAAGTTTAAGAAACAGCAAGGAGTAACAAATAAATTAGAGAGACAGTAATCTCCCTATTTTTTTCTTCCATTCCCTTTTAATTTGAATACAAATACAGAAAGAATCATGTCGTCTGCTCATAACTCACTCTTTGACTATAGAATAAGTCAAAACTTGTAAATGCGTCATTGAAAACATATTAACACTCCATCTGCAGCCTTTGAGGTTTCAGCCATACTTCACTACCAGCGTTGTGTGAGCAAGCCATATAATTTCATGTCTCCTTGTGTCTCTTTATGCTGCTCTGCCTCAGAAACCCCTTTTTTCCTCTCCTGGGTAGCTCAGTGGTTGAGCACCTGCCTTCGGCCCAGGGCGTGATCCTGGAGACCCGGATCGAGTCCCACATTGGGCTTCCTGCATGGAGCCTGCTTATCCCTCTGCCAGTGTCTCTGTCTCTCTCTGTGTCTTTCATGGATAAATCAATAAAATCTGAGTGGCTCAGTCGGTTACGCATCCCCCTTGATCTTGGCTCAGGTCATGATCTCTTGGTTGTCGGATAAAGCCAGATGCCAAGCTTTGCATGTTCGGCAAGAAGGCTGCTTGGAACGCTTTGTCTCTCCTTCTGCCTTTCCCCCTGCTCGTACTCTCCCTCTTTCTCTCACTTTTTTTTAAGTGTTAGAAACGTTTATTTGTCAAAATATTTTTTAAAAAGTGGGAGGAGTGAAATAAAACAAGGCTAAATTTCAGCTAATGCTGTACCACGATCACAGGTCAGACATAAAGCAAAACAAACAAAACAACAACCCCCACCCCCAAAACCCCAATGGTCCTAGCAGTTTCAGAAGATTAGCCTCAACGTTAGGGCCCAGAGCTAACAGAAGAGTAAAAGGTCTCGTGCCACTACATGGTCATTTTAAAGGGAAAGGAGATGTTGCAGGTAGACAGGGAGAAGGGCTCAATTCCTAAGGAAAGCAAGATAAGAGGGGGATCCACGGTACAGGAAAAAGGGGATGCCAGCATAATCCTTACCTAGGGCTGCTCAGAGGCTGAGAATATAAGGAACGGAGTGAAAGGCTACAGGGACTAGTATCAAGAGGAAAGATAAGTCAACTTATAAGAATTAAATTAAGAAAGAAAACACAGTTGGTCACAAACTCCTTTGTTTACTCAAACACGAAGCAATGGAAACATCGTGGCAAGGGGACGCGCGGAGCAGGTTCTCATATATGACCGCAGCCCAGGGTTCAGTCCGCAATGATCCTACCTCCAGTTTCTAAAGGCTGAGCACCGTGCTCGGTCCACATGTGCTCCCGCTCACACTGGGCCATGCCATACAGAGAATCCGTGCAGCTGCTGAGGCCTGCGGCAGCTCACTCTCTGGCCCATAACCGTGGGGAGCACAGCTGTGGCACGACGAAGGGGGCTCCTGTCCCTTCCATAGTAGGACGAGGTGTTGGCAGCGGCAGCAGCCACAGAGCCGAAGTGGCAGCAGCCCCTGAGCTCGGCAACAGGTGTCTGTCGTAGGGATCAACAGAAGTGGGGTTGGGGTGACTGGTCCCAGCTGTGCTCTGGTCGTGAGGCAGATGGGACATGGACTGCTCCACGCAGTTGTACGCAGAGGCTGCTGCTGCCGCCGCCACTGCCTCATAAGAGCGGACCCGGTAGCGCTTCTAGGAGTCGATGCTCCATATGCATCGTTGTAACACGTGGGTTCCCCGCAGCCCAGGGTGTACGGCGTGCGCACTGCTCCATACTGTCCGTTATACTGCTCAGTAAAGTCCGCCACACGACCTGTGCGATCTACTGGACACTCTTTGGACCGGTGCCCCTCTTTCCCACGCCGATAGCAGCCACTCTGGTCTCCCATCCCAGGGGCAGTCCGAAGTCGGCTTGTGGATAACTGCACGTGCATCCTTTTGTCTTGAAACTCTGTGTTGTCAAGGCCCCTGATGGCCTCCACTGGAGGCCCGTTTGACACCTTGAAGCTTAAATAGGAGTTGTTTGAGGAGACCAGTGTGTGCCTCTCAGTTCCACTGGCTGCTTGTGGTCTCCAGGGGAGGTGGGATTTTACTTATTGAGTCCCTCCTGTAGGGCCAGCATTATGTATCCTGAGAAGCAAAATGAGCTCTGGCCACGATCTGTAATGTTGGAACACCAAGGAGGACAAGTGGTGTCCCAGGGAGGCCTTGCATTGTGGCCTTACTGCATGTGGGGACATCTGTGATTTTGATTTATATTTGGGGTATCTCTGAGGCAAGAGTGCCCTGAGTTCCTTACCCTAAAAGGAACAACTCTTAGACAGTGGCCCAAGAGTTTGTAAGAGGTGCTGATGGAACCATTTGCTGACCAGGGCATCCAGAGCTAAATGGCAGCCTAAAGCTTGGCTTCTACTGCTGACTGTTGGGTGGGTTGTGTCCTTTATTAGGGACATAAATATTCCACATGAGATCCCCCCCTGTAGCATGGTGCTCATACCATCCATAAAGTAGACAAACTCCATTGCAGTTCACTCAGTTGATGTCATGGGGGCTCCCTACATAGCCAAGGGGACTGGGGATGGCTGACCTCTGGTATGGTGGCATCCAGCAAGGGACTGAGGAAGAACAGGGGAGACCTCCCCTGCAGGTGGGATAAGCCCGCGGCCTCAAGTTTGACTCTCTCCTGCATTGAGGAGACCTCAGTAGCTATGCCTCCCAAGGCTCAATGGACAGCTGGATGTGGATGGTCACACGCCAGTGTCTATAGGAACCTCTCTTTCCAGGAGAGCCCAGGATGTGGCAGCAGTTGTTACTTGGTTGGTGTATAGCATAGACAAGGACGATATTTTCTTGCATCTGAGGGCCTTGGGCACTGTATGTCCATTATGGATATGTGGTCCAGAAAAAAAAAGGCAAGTCCATTGCTTGTCATGGGAAACAAGTCCGACCTAGAGGAGCGGAGGCAGGTGCCCATCGAAGAGGCAAGGACTAAAGCAGAGGAGTGGGGTGTGCAGTACGTGGAGACATCAGCTAAAACGCGAGCCAATATGGACAAGGTATTCTTTGACCTAATGAGAGAAATCAGAGCCAAAAACATGTCCAAGAACAAAGACAAGAACGGCAAGAAAAGCAGCAAGAACAAGAAAAGTTTTAAAGAAAGATGTTGCTTACCGTGAAAGCCAAGATGGCGGATGAAGTCAGTCGCCACTAAGGACATAGGGCGGGCTCATTAAGAGAAGAGTATAGTTGACGCCTTGATGTGTTCCTTGCTCTCCCCAACCTCATTCACACATACTTCTTTAAAAGGGGAAAATATTTGTGAATCAGTGGCTGGCAGGAGAAATAAGCCCTTGTCCATGCATTGGAATGGCTACTTTGTTGGGAGGCTTTGGAATTTCCTTCTTCCCTTCTCCTTCCCAAAAGTTTTATCACATATGTAGTGCTATAGGTAAGAAATAAGTGTTAACTAAAAAGAAGTGTACTGTCATAGCATCTTATTTCCCTCCCTAGTTTTATAATATCACCATCTTTTGTTTTGAAATAAAAATGTCTAATTAGGTTTGGGGAAGGGAGTAGGATAAGACTCTCCCTAACTCTTATCAGCTTAACAGAAGTATTCAAATAAATCCATTAAGCTCTAATAAAAACTGAGAGATTTTTGGGATAAGTTTTTTGGCAATACCCCATGGATCTGAAGCACGGTGGATAAAATAAAAATAAATATGAATTGGGCCAAATAGGTCAGTAACAAGCTCACAAACCCTTCACACATATGAAAAATGAAAGTTGAATTCTTTGTATTTAAATATTAGCCAACTATAGCCTGTGTTAGCTATTTCTCTCCTGTAGCATCCTGATTTTTGTGTAGAAGCTTCTTTTTAGCAAGTAAGTGAAGACTCAAGAGTAATATACTTTACAAATGACACAGTTTTCTAACCAGGTCAAGACTATATCTTTGGATACACCATCTCCTAATTGCCAGATCGTAGGCTCATCCTTCTCTGTTGGTAACCAATGTATGTCCTTCTGGTCAACCTCTGCATGCAGAGGTGAAGAGAGCCTCTTTGTGTGTTTCTTTTAAGTATAATGAGTTCTTCTGAAGAATGTGATGAGTTGAAATTGTATTTTCAAATCATGAAGCCAGAGCCTGTGCCAGACCTTCTGCTACCTCTCATAGATTTGCTCTAATTCTAAATGTAAAATTAGGAGAAGTGGAAAAGGAGAAGATAAGCCATTGCCTTTTTACCTCTAGGAATTGGCTGCTATTTCTATGTAATTTTCTTCTGAGACAGCCATAGAGTTGGTTAGAAAAAGGCTTTTACTGATGAGATATTGTTAAGCATTCTTGTATCAATATTCTCAATTTAGCAACCAGAACATTTTTCCTCACGAAAGGAGTACTGTGTGATGAAAACCCAGTATTCAGCATATTTTCCCCCTTTTTTTGGAAGTGACATTTCACACACAGGTGCCAAAAGTGAATTGGGGTGGGGAGAGTGAGAAACTTTCAAATTTATAGTTATTACAGAAATTGTGGAAATTATGATCTGACTGGAAAGCAATCTTGTATCACCTCCCAAAGAATCATGGTCATTTTTAAAATAAAAAGCAGACAAAAAATTGTTGTTTCCTGCCTTGTTAATGTTCTCCATTCTCACTGGTGTGAGGTGGGATCTCATGGTGGTTTTGATTTGTATTTCCCTGATGGCCAGTGATGTGGAGCATTTTCTTATGTGCTTGGTGGCCATGTCTATGTCTCCCTCTGTGAGATTTCTGTTCATGTCTTTTGCTCAATTCATGATTGGATTGGTTGTTTCTTTGCTTTTGAGTTTAATAAGGTCTTTATAGATCTTGGTTTCTAACCCTTTATCTGGTGTGTCATTTGCAAATATCTTCTCCCGTTCTGTAGGTTGTCTTTCAGTTTTGCTGTGCAGAAGCTTCTTATCTTGATGAAGTCCCAATAGTTCATTTCTCCTTTTGTTTCTCTTGCCTTCATAGATGTATCTTGCAAGAAGTTACTGTGGCCGAGTTCAAAAAGGGTGTTGCCTGTGTTCTCCTCTAGGATTTTGATGGAATCTTGTCTCACATTTAGATCTTACATCATTTTGAGTTTATCTTTGTGTATGATATAAGAGAATGATCCAGTTTCATTCTTCTGCATGTGGATGTCCAGTGTTCCCAGCACCATTTATTGAAGAGACTGTCTTTTTTTTCCAGTGGGTAGTCTTTCCTGCTTTGTAGAATGTTAGTTGACCATAAAGTTGAGGGTCCACTTCTGGATTCTCTATTCTGTTCCATTGATCTATGTGTCTGTTTTTGTGTCAGGACCACACTGTCTTGATGACCACAGCTTTGTAGTACAACCTGAAATCTGGCATTGTGATGCCCCCAGCTCTGGTTTTCTTTTTCAATATTCCCCTGGCTATTCGGGGTGTTTTCTGATTCCACACATATCTTAAGATGATTTGTATCAACTCTCTGAAGAAAGTCCATGGTATTTTGATAGGGATTGCATTGAATGTGTAAATTGCCCTGGGTAGCATTGGCATTTTCACAACATTAATTCTTCCAATCCATGAGCATGGAATATTTTTCCATCTCTTTGTGTCTTCCTCCATTTCTTTCAGAAGTGTTCTGTAGTTTTTAGGGTATAGATCCTTTACCTCTTTGGTTAGGTTGATTCCTAGGTATCTTATGCTTTTGGGTGCAATTGTAAATGGGATTGACTCCTTAATTTCTGTTTCTTCAGTCTCGTTGTTAGTGTACAGAAATGCCACTGACTTCTGGGCATTGATTTTGTATCCTGCCACACTGCCAAATTGCTGTATGAGTTCTAGCAATCTTGGGGTGGACTCTTTTGGGTTTTCTATGTAAAGTATCATGTCATCTGCGAAGAGGGAGAGTTTGAATTTTTCTTTGCCAATTTGAATGCCTTTTATTCCTTTTTGTTGCCTGATGGCTGAGGCTAGGACTTCTAGTGCTATGTTGAATAGCAGTGGTGAGAGTGGACATCCCTGTCCTGTTCCTGATCTTAGGGGAAAGGCTCCCAGTGCTTCCCCATTGAGAAAGTTGCTGTGGGGTTCTCGTAGATGGCTTTTAAGATGCTGAAGAATATTCCCTCTCTCCCTACACTCTGAAGAGTTTTGATCAGGAACGGATGCTCTATTTTGTCAAATGCTTTCTCTGCCTCTATTGAGAGGGTCAGATGGTTCTTGTTTTTTCTCTTGCTGATATGGTCAGTCACATTGATTGTTTTACGTGTGTTGAACCAGCATTGCATCCCGGGTATAAATCCCACTTGGTCATTTTGAATCATCTTCTTAATATATTGTTGGCCTCTATTGGCTAGTATCCTGTTGAGAATTTTTGCATCCATGTTCATCAGGGATATTGGTCTCTAATTCTCCTTCTGAGTGGGGTCTTTGTTGGGTTTTGGAATTAAGGTGATGCTGGCCTCATAGAAGAAGTTTGGAAGTACTCCATCTCTTTCTGTCTTTTAAACAGCTGTAGTAGAATAGGTACGGTGTCTTCGTTAAGCGTTTGATAGAATTCCTCAGGGAAGCCATCTGGCCCTGGACTTTTGTGTCTTTGGAGGGTTTTGATGACTGCTTCAATTTCCTCCCTGGTTATCGGCCTGTTCAGGTTTTCTATTTCTTCCTGTTCCAGGTTTGGTTAATCGTGTTTTTCCAGAAATCTGTCCATTTCTTCTAGATTGCCTAATTTATTGGCATATGGCTGCCCATAATAAGTTTTTAAAATCGTTTGTATTTCCTTGGTGTTGGTAGTGATCTCCCCTTTGTCATTCATGATTTTATTAATTTGAGGCTTTTCTCTCTTCTTTTTAATAAGGCTGGCTAATGGTTTATCTTACTAATTCTTTCAAAGAACCAACTCCTGATTTTGTTGATCAGTCGCACAGTTTTTCTGGTCTCTATTTCATTGAGTTCTGCTCAAATCGTTTTTAACCCTCTTCTTCTGCTGGGTGTAGGATCTATTTGCTGTCTTTTCTCCAGCTCTCTGACAACTGGCTTTCTGACATTGAATTGTAATCCAGATTTTGTAACTCTGTGGGAGAGAGGACTGTTTCTGATTCTTTCGAGGTGAGTTTTTCCTTCTAGTCATTTTGCTCAGTGCAGAGTGGCCAAAAACAAGTTGTATTGGGAAAAGGAGAAAAAGAGAGGAGAGAAAGAAGGAAAGAAAAGAGAAAAAGAAAAAAGAAAAAAAAGAAAGAAAAAGGAATAAAGGGAAAAAAAGGTGGGGGAAGCAAACAGAAATCAAAAAGCAAAACAAGGGATCCCTGGGTGGCACAGCAGTTTGGCGCCTGCCTTTGGCCCAGGGCCCGATCCTGGAGACCCGGGATCGAATCCCACATCGGGCTCCCGGTGCATGGAGCATGCTTCTCCCTCTGCCTGTGTCTCTGCCTCTCTCTCTCTCTGTGACTATCATAAATAAATAAAAAAAATTTAAAAAAAGCAAAACAAAAGAAAACAAAACAAAGCAAAACAAAACCACGGGGTAGTATCTTCTGATTCTGTATACTTTAAGTCCCTTGAATTCCCCTGGAAGTTGTCCGTCTAGCTGGTCTTCTGGGGGAGGGGCCTGTTGTGCTGATTCTCAGGTGTTAGCACTTGGGGGAGCTGCTCTGCCCCCTGCCTGGTGCAGGGCTCAGTGGGGGTTGTTTACCCCGTGAGGCCCCTGGAGTAACAACCGCAGTGGCGGAAGCAGGTCTGGAGCCCTGGAGTCAGCTCCTGCAGTAACTACAAAGCTCTTGGTCTGCAGGGCCTTGAGGCTCCAGGGCGGGGCCGCTGATCTGCTCAGCCTGGGGCAGGAGCGTCCTCGCTGTCCTGGGCCCTCCGGGCCTCTGCCTGTCCCGGGGGAGGCCAGATCCCGGGCTGTGTCCTGGCGCCCTGTGCTGTGGGGCCTGCGCTGTTGGATTTGCGCTCCCGCCCCGCAGACCCCTCCGCGGAGCCTCTTCCTCTGCCCTAGCCCCTCCAAGCTGCTCCCTCCATGCAGCCCCCTCCGCGGAGCCACCACCCGAGCCCCCGCCGAGCTGCTCCCGCCCCGCAGCCCCCTCTCCGGAGCCTCTTCCTCCGCCCGAGCCCCTCCAAGCTGCTCCCGCCGCGCAGCCCCCTCCGCGAGGCCGCCGCCGGAGCCCCCCCAGCTGCTCCCGCTCCGCAGCCCCCTCCGTGGAGCCTCTTCCTCTGCTCAAGATGCCGAGCTGCTCCCGCCCTGCAGCTCCCTCCGCTGAGCCGCCCCCAGCCCCTCAGAGCTGCTCCCGCCCCACAGCCCCCTCCCCGGAGCCTCTTCCTCTGCCCGAGCCCCTCCAAGTTGCACCGCTGCGCAGCCCCCTCCGCGGAACCACCGCCCGAGCCCCCCCTAGCTGCTCCCGCTCCGCAGCCCCCTCCGCAGAGCCTCTTCCTCCGCCGGAGCCCCTCTAAGCTGCTCCCGCCCCGTAGCCCCCTCCCCGGAGCCTCTTCCTCTGCCCGAGCCCCTCCGAGCTGCTCCTGCCTCGCAGTTCCCTCCGCGGAGCCGCCCCCAGCCCCTCTGAGCTGCTCCCGCCCTGCAGCCGCCTCCCTGGAGCCTCTTCCTCCGCCCGAGCCCCTCCAAGCTGTTCCCGTTTCGCAGCCCCCTCCGCGGAGCGTCTTCCTCCGCCTGAGCCCCTCCAAGCTGCTTCCGTTCGCAGCCCCCTCCACGGAGCCTCTTCCTCCGCCCGAGCCCCTCCAAGCTGCTCCCGCCCCGAAGCCTCCTCCCCGGAGCCTCTTCCTCCGGCCCAAGCCCCCCAGCCAGCTGCTCCTGCCCCACAGCCCCCTCCGCGGAGACACCGCCTGAGCCCCTCTGAGCTGCTCCCGCCCCCGCAGCCCTCTCCCCGGAGCCTCTTCCTCTGCCCTGCCCCCCCCAGCTGCTCCCGCCCCGCGGCCCCCTCCGCGGAGCCGCCCCCGAGCCCCTCGGAGCTGCTCTGGGTCCCGCCCTGCGTGCTGCAGCCCTTAGGGAGCTCAGCGCACTCTCCCGGGGCGCAGGTGTCTGTTAGTGTCTCAGGGAGTCCGAGGGCATCCCCGACCTCCTGGGTCTTGTTCTAACTCCCTGCGAGCCCCTTTCCTCCCGGGAAGGTTGGTGCAGCTCCTGCTCCTCCGGGACGGGGCTCTCCTGTCCTGGGGACACTCGCCCCGGCCTCAGCCCGGCTCCTTGTGGGGCCCCTCCCCCTTGGAGGCCTTTTGTTTCTTTATTTCTTTTTCCCCGTCTTCCTACCTTGATAGAAGCCGAACTCTTCTCACTGTAGCACTCCAGCTGGTCTCTCTTTAAGTCTCAGGCCTAATTCGTAGATTTTCAGGATGATTTGAAGGTTATCTAGGTAATTTGGTGGGAACAGGTGATTTGGGGACCCTACTCCTCTGCCATCTTCCCCTCCTTCGATCTTTTTTTTTAATTAGGAAAAAATCAGGCAATAATGTGGGGTGTGACATACAAATGTCCCCACCCCCCGGGAGCTGAAGAAGCAGCAGGAAGGGGCCCCCCCCCCGCTGTGCCCCGCTTAGAGGCCTGCGCCCTTGCTGCTCTCTATCACTGTCTGCAGGGCAGAAAGTTGGGGCGGGAGGAGCAGGATGGTGCTGCAGACGGGACATCCCACGTGGTGGCGGGACAGGCTGATGTGCGCTGAGGACACAATCCTGCGGCAAGGCTTTGGGGCTATCCGCGCAGTTAAAACTTGCTTGAAAGGAATAAAAAGCTTCTGGCTTCTTTCTTCTTCTTTTTTTTTAAGATTTTATATATTTATTTGGCAGAGACCAAGCATGAGCAGGGGGCAGGGAGGGCAGAGGGAGAAGCAGACCTTCCGCTGCGCGGGGCGCGGGGCTCGATCCCAGGACTCTGAGGTCACGGCCTGAGCCCAAGGCAGACGATTCCCGCACTGAGCCACTGGGCGCCCCAGCTCCTGGTGCTGAGGGGGCCCCACGTCCCGGGAAAGGCCCCGATGCAGCCGCGCCGGCAGGTGCCCACGGCTCACCATGGAAACTGCACCGTCTCTGCCTCCATGTCCTCGTCCCACAGCGGCCTTGAGCTGCGGCTCCATTTCGGGGCAGCGGGCGGCCGTGCTGGCCACAGGGTCCCCCGGCATCGTGGGCCCCTGCAGGTGGAGCAGACCCTAGTGGACACACCTGCCGAGAGCAGCCTGATGCCTCCAGGAGCCCCGGGCCCACGTGCTCCTCTCCTGAGTGGCCCGGCACGTCCCCGGGCTAAGCCCCGCCGGTGCCCGAGCTCGAGGGTGTGGGCCCCTCCTGCCCCGGGGAGCTCCCACGCCTGCACCTCCCTGGGCCGCTGCCCCGGGTCCCGCCGACCGACCCTGGAGATCGAAGGCTGGACCCACGTCACGCTCATTTCTCCTCTGCGGATTATCCACGGTTCTTTGCTGCGATGTCCTTAACCGAGGGATTTTAAAGGAAGGCCGTCTCGAAGGCCACTCGCCCCCCCCGCGGACGGGATGCTCTGTGCTCTCGCTCTTCTCCCAGGCGAGCTCTTGAGGGTGACACCTTGTCCCCACATCCCCGTCCTCCCAGTGGCGGGCACAGCTCCTGCCCGGGCCGGCGGCTCCCTCCTCGGCTGAATGAAGGCACCACCAGCCCAGGCTGCTGCCTGGAAGAGCCTGTGCGGCTGCGCTAATTCCGCTGCATGTCCCCTTGCATGTGCCTAATGAGGCAGTGCTGATGTTTGGGCTCCTAAGGACTCAACATCCATTCTCGGGTGTCATTTAGCTTTTGATTTATTGTCTGTCTCTCTCTCAGCGTTTTCTTTTTTTGCCATTTCCTCCCTCTCGAAGGAATGGGAAGCCAAGTATTTTCTCCACCTGGAGCTCACCTGGGGAAGCGATCCCATCTTATCTGTTAAACATCTTCAGCCGCGAAGAGGTTGCAAATTGCCAACTGCCCTCTCCAGCTGCAGCGGAGGCACAACACTTACTTGCAACAGGGGACCGTCTTTCTATGATTCCCTCGCATCCTATCATTACAAGTGCCTGTGCTCAGATTCAGTATCATTATGTCATTTGCAATGCGGCAGCACGATGAGAACCAAATCAGAAAACACCACTTCCCGTCAAAACCGCAAATTGTAAACATGCATTTCTCTTTGAGTCTCGGAGATTCCGTGTATTTACCACCTGAAAATCCATACTTTGAGAGCTCTTTGCCCAACTTGTTGGAAGGTTAGAGAATATAAGAATGTTGAAATGTAAGATTTAGTGATGGCACGTTTGATAAAATGCCACAATGTCCCCAATGGCTGGGTTCAGAGAAGAGCAAAAGAAAAAACACAATGAAAGAAAACAGAAACACAAGACTTCTGGCAATTCTCACAGCTCAGTGCACATTTTCCACGACTGTGGGACCACAGCCGGGTCGTGAGTTTTGCCCTCTGAGCATTCATGGCACTTGATGAGGGGTTCCATTTCCGGCGGTGGACGGACGGGGATGACAAATGGACAGTCGTGTCTTTAGCTGTAGGCATCTTGGCGTTCGGTACGTCCATTCCCAAGAGGACTGCAGGGCAAGAGGAAGCCCCCTCCCACGGGAGCCTCGGTGATGGGAGAACAGTGAACAGGAGGGTAGCAAGGGCTCGGCCAGGAAGTCTTCTGGAAAGAGAGAGGTGATGTTTCTACAAGACCCCGTTTTAATTCACGTCCCGCCCGAGGAGTGTTCTGTGGACCCACTGATTTCTGGTGGTCAGCCCAGCTTCTTCCCAAGAGAGCCCCCACTTCCCTCCTCGGGTTCACACGACCCCAGAGAGGAAAGCCCGACTCTTACATGCGCCCCTGGGAGTCAAATGCATACTCAGGATGGGATTTGCATCCTTTTCAAACATCGAGCTTCTCCACGCACGTCAACCTTATAAAGAGGACATCGTGGGAGAACCCAACGCCCCCCCAAGCCTACCAGCAGCTACTCAGACTTGGTGGCAGGGGCGTGTGGATACAAGCCCCAGGTCACACCATTCCCCGGCGTCAGCATGGAATTGGAATGACAACACGGCCAGAGGACAGATATTACGAATACGAATTTTGAGAAGTTCTCTTTAGGGATGAAATGTCCCCATCTTTGTACTGTTCACCGATACTGTATTAGTCCCGGCGGAGGCAGCGAGAGATCAGGGCTCTAGGCTGGTCTCTGGCCCAGGGCAGCTGTCGCACACCCGCACCTCGGACCGAGGGTGCAGGAGATCAGGAGCGCGAGCTGCAGGATCCCTCCAGGGACCCCGTGGCCGTCCCACGATGCTGGTCTCCCGGGAAGATGCTAGGCGGGGACTTTCCCTGGGCCCCCTCACACCTCGGTTCAACCAGGGGCTCCGGTGCTTTGGACGCACGTGAGACAAGCTCAGCTGTCCCTTGTCTCAGACGACCTGCCTTGGGAAATCCCTGCGAGGATGACAGAGGATGATGAATATAAAGCAGAGGACACTTATTGACTCCACTTCTGCGTGTTTCCTCCTGCCGTAGCTGACCGCCCTGGTGGCTCCTCGCTGACTTGGGAGCTGATATGGAGGCATTTTACGGGAGGACAGACCGACCGTGGGCAGGAAGCGCAGGCCGGGTTTCCCCGATGGCGCACACATGCTTCTTCCCTCCAATGGCAAAGGACAATGTTTGCAACAAGGAACACATCCCCCTCCTCGGTCCTGGCCACCGTCCTTAACGGTAGTTTAAGAGTGATTTAGAAGGACGTCCAGGGTCTTGTCCTTGCATGGCAAAGTGGTTTTCAGCAATAAGAATGACTTGATGTTTCAGGGAATAAAGATGAGTTTTTTGTTGTTGTTCTTTTTGCTTTTTGTTGTTCTTTTTGTTTTTGTTGTTGTTGTGGTTGTTTTTTACCTCTTCGTTTGGTAATAAAGGCAAAGATGATGGTTGAGAGGGATTTTTTCAGACTTTTTTTATATAAATTTATTTTTTATTGGTGTTCAATTTGCCAACATATAGAATAACACCCAGTGCTCATCCCATCAAGTGCCCCCCTCAGTCCCCGTCACCCACTCACCCCCACCCCCCGCCCTCCTACCCTTCACCACCCCTAGTTCATTTCCCAGAGTTAGGAGCCTCTCATATTCTGTCTCCCTCCCTGATATTTTCCACGCATTTTCTGTCCTTTCCCCTTTATTCCCTTTCACTATTTTTTATATTCCCCAAATGAATGATACCATATACTGTTTGTTCTCTGATTGACTTATTTCACTCAGCATAATACGCTCCAGGTCCATCCACATCGAGGCAAATGGTGGGTATTTGTCATTTCTAATGGCTGAGGAATATCCCACTGTATACAGAGACCACAGCTTCTTTATCCGTCATCTGTCGATGGACACCGAGGCTCCTTCCACAGTTTGGCTATTGTGGCCATTGCTGCTAGAAACATTGGGGTGCAGGTGCCCCGGCGTTTCATTGCATCTGTATCTTTGGGGTAATGCCCCAGCAGTGCAATTGCTGGGTAGGGCAGATCTATTTTTAACCCTTTGAGGAACCTCCACAGAGTTTTCCAGAGTGGCTGCACCAGGTCACATTCCCAACAACAGTGCAGGAGGGTTCCCTTTTCTCTTCATCCTCTCCAACATTTGTGGTTTCCTGCCTTGTCAATTTTCTCCATTCTCACTGGGATAAGGTGGGATCTCATTGTGGTTTTGATTTGTATTTCCCTGATGGCAAATGATGCGGAGCATTTTCTCATGTGCATGTTGGCCATGTCTATGTCTTCCTCTGTGAGATTTCTCTTCATGTGTTTTGCCCATTTCATGATTGGATTGTTTGTTTCTTGGGTGTTGAGTTTAATAAGTTCTTTATAGATCTTGGAAACTAGCCCTTTATCTGATACGTCATTTGCAAATATCTTCTCCCATTCTGCAGGTTGTCTTTTAGTTTTGTTGACTGTATCCTTTGCTGTGCAGAGGCTTCTTATCTTGATGAAGTCCCAATAGTTCATTTTTGCTTTTGTTTCTCTTGCCTTCACGGATGTATCTTGCAAGAAGTTGCTGTGGCCAAGTTCGAAAAGGGTGTTGCCTGTGTTCTCCTCTAGGATTTTGATGGAATCTTGTCTCACATTGAGATCTTTCATCCATTTTGAGTTTATCATTGTGTATGGTGCAAGAAAGTGGATGTCCAATTTTCCCAGCACCATTTATTGAAGAGACTGTCTTTTTTCCAGTGGATAGTCTTTCCTCCTTGATCGAATATTAGTTTACCATAAAGTTGAGAGTCCACTTCTGGATTCTCTATTCTGTGCAGACTTTTTGGTAAAACTAGAATCTGCATTCAAAGCTTTCATATTTGTATCTTTACCTAAATTCACTAGAAATGGGTTCCTTCTGCAAGCACTTGCTTCTCCTTTTATATAAAGAAAGGGAGGTGTAGCAGCCTTGAGAGAAATGCTACTGTTAACTCATCACCAAAGAAGAGGATCTTTATCACATAAGCAAAATAATAGCCCCAGAATGGCCTAGAACAAATCTATGCACAGAGGAAAATAAATTCTCAAATGGTAAGTCAGGAAAGTTTGGGGAACACTCATGGATGGATCTTTTCTCCCCTCTTTTTTATAACCTTTATCAAATGGGAGACAAAGCACCTTCGGAGGTCCCTAATTTTATCCTGGTGTCTATCAACCCGCACATTTTCAGAAGCTAGGAGAAGAATAACTACCTTGTTGTCCATGTTAACCATTGCATCATTGGGGGGGGGAGAGATTTTTAAATATGGTAAAATATAAACAACACCAAATATGCCATTTTATCCAATTCTAGCTGTCAGAGCTTCCATGGTAGGGATAGACCATGTTTTGTTTATACATTCATCTGTGGGCGGACACTTGAGGTGCTTCCACCTTCCTGTGAATGGCACACAGTTACTTTTCAGTGTTGGTCGACAGTCCAAGTCCTGACAAACTAACGAATTTAAAGCAATGTATTATATTAATCTGATTAAAATCTGAGAAAGAGGGCACCCCGGGTGGCTCAGCAGTTTACTTCCGCCTTCAGCCCAGGGCCTGATACTGGAGACCCGGGATCGAGTCCCACGTGGGGCTCCCTCCATGGAGCCTCCTTCTCCCTTTGCCTGTGTCTCTGCCTCTCTCTCTCTCTCTCTCTGTGTGTGTGTGTCTCCCATAAATAAATAAATAAAATCTTAAAGAAAAAAATGAGAAAGAGACAGACTCTGTGATGCACGTGAGACCTTGGCCCCCAGTCTACCACTGAAGAACATGCTCCTCTCGCTGAATGCGGGGCACAGCCTGGGGTTCTCCACTGGCTCACCCAGGAAGCACCTCTCATCCCCGTCGGGAGCACCCTGCTTCCTCCAGCCACATTTGCTTGACCTCACAACGACAGCACTCGGCACTCTTTGGATTCTTTTTCGTTTCCCCAGCACTTCTGGGAACTGTTGTGTCCAGGGGCTCCTGTCTACACATGGAGACGTGGAGAGGATAAGTGGCTGGTTTGGGGCTTGGATGGATGCGAGGCGTCTTCTGTCTCTGTGTCCTGGGCCAAGAGCCCGTTCAGATTGCGCTTCCTCCAGGATGTCCTCCCAATCCCAGCCTGTGACCCCCCAAGAAGTGTGGCTCTCACCTCTCCTGCCCATGTGCAAGACACCTTTAAGCTCTTTAAAGGAGAAACCATCTTTCATACACGTTTATTTTTTTTAATTTTTATTTATTTATGATAGTCACACACAGAGAGAGAGAGAGAGGCTGAGACATAGGTAGAGGGAGAAGCAGGCTCCATGCACCGGGAGCCGATGTGGGATTCGATCCCGGGTCTCCAGGATCGCGCCCTGGGCCAAAGGCAGGCACTAAACTGCTGCGCCACCCAGGGATCCCTTTCATCCACGTTTAAACCCGACTTGGAAAAAGGGAGATGTGTGTATTGCAAACAAAGGACATCAAAACATACACTTTTCTACTCAGAAAAGTGCGAGTGCACGGAAGGGTGACAGAATGCCCATTGCCCTCTGACCCACTGCGGCATTTAGCAAAAAGCCTTTCACACACACACAATAATAAAAATCTGGTAAATTAAGATGTTGAATGAGACAATAACTACATACACACAGTTCCCATCTTTGTGTCTAACCCGAAGGATTGATGTGTTACAGAGTGCTCAGGCTAGGTCAGGCATCCCAAAAGTCAGACAGACGAGGTGAAATTCTGTGCCCTAGGACGGTCTGCATCCTGCTTGCATGTAAAGAGAGTGCATTTGAGTTCCCAGAGAGGTCAAGCTTGCCTTTCTATGTTTCTGTGGGCTACCAGAAAGGGAATCCGTGAAAGGTTATGGTGGGCGACCCTGGATTTAAAGAGTTGTGCCATGTGGGCGGGACCATCCCGGGAGACATTATGACCCTCTCCGAGGGAAATCACACAAAATCACAGAACGTGGGTTCTGGAGCACCGAGGGCACTCTCCCATAATTCTGGTTAAACAGCAGCGCTCCCAGGATTGTCGGGGAGGTGGCCACATGCAGGCAGGGGAAGGAGCCAGGCACGCCTGCTGTTCGATAAATGCTACCTCGTCACGTTTCTGTCCTCATTTGGATGGAAAACATCACAGAGTTGAAAAAGACACCCAGAGTTTAAACAAATGTGAAAAAGAAAACAAAGATGTGACATCCATGTTTCTTTTTTTGGGTGATAAATAAGACAGGCAGTCAAGATACTTTTGCTACTTCAGGAAAGCAAAAAAATAGTAACAATATAGTAAAAAAAATACCTGCCACTCATGACTGTGAACAGAAATTCATAAACTGTTCTGCATGTAACCACAAGGGTCCCAAATCAAGGGAGTGCCCACTCTGGGGCGGACCCAGACAGAACAAGAGATACACGAGGCAAGGGCAACAAGGACCCGGGACCAGAGAGCGTCATCCAGCACCACCGATGAAGTAATCTACTAGTTAGAATCATATCATCCTTTAAGACTTTTCATATTTATGTCCTTTGACATATCAATTGATACTAGAAACCTCTTAAACCACATGTAATGATGTCTCCTCCAGATCCCTATATTTAAGCACCTAGCAGGCTTATCTTAATGGATATTCTTAATTGATCTTGTTGGGTTGTTGTAAATTCAGTGAAGGAATCACGTGCACCCTCTGTCTCCCGCGCTTTATGTGAACACGAGGGCCAGTTGATAAGCACTTGCCGAATAACAGAGTGGATCCGAGTGGCTCTCACGCATAAGGTCCATATCCCCTTCCTCCCAGATTTTTGCAATGATTAAATGATATATATGAAAGTGCCAACCCAGGATTGGGCACATGAAAGTTCATTTTGCCACACGAATGCTCAGGATCTAGACTAAACGTCAGGTACCCTGGTCCTGAAGTTGTAGGCCGATGGCGCTGAGTCTCCTGCTGGTTGTGGCGGCAGGTAGCACGGCAGCCCAGGAGAGCTGTCCACCTGTCATCTCCTGGTGCAGAGGAACAAGGTGGCAGGCGTCAGCGCCAGTGGTGGAAGTGGGACAGCGTCCACACCGCAAGGCGCTGTCGCAACTGAGTGCCACAGGACACTTGCATATGTTCCTATATCTACTTTAGAAGTCTCATCCAAATGAATTCTATCAGCAGCATTTATCAGATTCAAAGAAAAGGGGTCTGGTCCACGTGGGCTGTTAAGTATTGATGAAAGACATTCCTCCTCTTGCAAGCCAATCAACATCAAGGGTGCCTATTTTCTCTCCGACTTCAAAATAACTGCATTCTTTTGTGGGTTTCACGTATATGTCAGTGCACTTTTCCTTTTCCCTAAGAAAAGCCTTCTTTCGTAAAATAAGCTGTATTTATCCTGTTTCAGTAAGTTTTGTCTTCACTGAAAAATATTACTTTGTTCTCCTTTAAACTCAGTGAGATGGTTGTGGGGAAGTCTCCAAGCAAATAGCAGAAGCTGAGACTTGAAAGATTACTTCTAGGTAACTAGGTCAAAGAGCCATTATGGGAAGGGGCGAGGGAGCGCTCCCGAGGGAGCAGCATGCACGCAGACCCCATGGTAGGAAATGGTGTAACACATTCAAGAAATAGAAAGGCCACGAGACTGTCCCATGAGAGCAAAGCCAACACCAAGAGTCAGCTGAGACAAGGCTGAACAGATGGCTCGATTCCATTTAGGGCATGTGAGTCCTGCGGAGGACGTCAGTACCCATCCGGGGATGGAGCAGGGCGACTAAGGAGTATGCAGAAATGCAAGATGATGAGGTCTTCATCCTGATGTGGACTCTGGCAAGCGTGGCCAGGAAGCCAAGGCAGGGGTCACACAGTAGACGCATCCAGGGATGAACGTCGTTAAGAGTCTGTTGTCTGGTGTGTCAAAACGGAGAGAATAGAATCCGGTGGAAAGTCAGAATGCAAAATGGAAAGTCCTTTGTAATGAACCGGATGCTGCGGTGGGCAAGAGGGAGAACCGTTCTTCACATCTGAGGTACAGAAGTGACTCAATAAAACAGAAAGCCCTCAAGAGGACCCGAGTTGGGAGGGAAGATGAGGCATTTGGCTGTGGAGAGGGTGCACTGGAAGGAAGCTTCAGGATAAGTGACTGATATCAATCAATGAATTCCTTTTTTCTTAATCCAGCTTGACTTACGTGCTCGGGTTGTATTTCTGTGTGATGCACCACCCCGGAGTCCGGACAGTGAAACAGCAACACTAGTCGTGCTCACAGACTCCGTGTCAGGAAGCCAGGGGGCTGCAGCAGGGTGGCTTGCTTCAAACCCACAATGCCTAGGGTCTCGGGCCCAAAGAAAGCCCAGAAGTTGGGGTCCCGGACCCCTCCAGGGGCACATGGGCTGGAGGGACTCAAGAATGGCCTTCCTGCCTTTATAGAAGCCTATAGTCACACGGGCGGGCCTCGGGACACTGGGACAACTTTTCTCTGGCTTTCAGGCCAAGTGCTAGGATCCCAGGGACCAGGTGCCCCCTGCATCGCCATCTCTGTCATAGGCCCAGGAGTCAGACAGTATCCCATAACATTTCTTTTCCAGAGACTCACGAGCCCTCTGTCCCAGCTCCGCTGCCGGAGGCACAGCCCTCACTTCTTGGTTGAGGAGCATCAAGGCCATGTCGCCGAGGACCAGGAGAGATGGAAGGTGCTGCAGGATCTGTGGGAACCACCAGGGGCCACTTTGCTTCTGTGCCTCTTGCAGCCAGAGCCTGGGCAGCCGGAAGGGCAGTGTCTCCTCTCGCGCATCTTTTGTTTGGCGCCGTCCAAGACGCTCTCTTTCATACCAACGAAACAGGTGTTTGCAGAAACGCCGAGCCTGTCCTCATTCCCCTTCTGGTTTGTTTCTTGTTCTTTTTCAACTGTGTATCACACGGTGCAATTTATAGGAAAGAAGCATAGGACAGAACATCGGCAAAAAGTAAACATGCAAAGAACTCATGTAAAATATTTCAATCTAGAGCGAATCGCTGCGGACAATTTGATGGACATTGGACCTTTGAGAGATCCCTTCTCGGGCTTCCTTCTGAAGTCAAATTCGGTTTCCTGCAGTGGTTACATCCTTCTCCTCTCCTTCAGCGGTAGGTGAATAGTCATGCGTGTCATTAAAATGGCTTCATGAATACGATTTTTAAATAACATGTGGTCAGAGACCTACAACAAGAAGAGTTCCTTACATACAGCATTAAAACCATAAAGAGGGAATCGGTCAAATGCAGAGAGAAACACCTCTTGCACGCAACGCATGAACGGAGAGGGACGTCCAATCCCGGCAGCTTGGTGACCGGATCATGGGGAGGATGAGAATTGAACTTGCTTCCTTTCCTGCAGGTGCAAGAAGGGGTCACGCTGTGTCCGAATGCTGGTGGTTGATTTTGGAGACACAGGGGATCGTCCCTTCTGTTTCTTTATTTCAACCATCAGAAATACACACATTTAGTACCTTTGTTTTCTGAAAGAAGCCATAAAGTGAATATCCACTTTTTTTCTAGAAATCATCCATAATAATGAAACAGTTGCATGAGCCAATCTATGCCGCTGATGTGCTTTTGTTACATCTGATTTCTCTCCCAAGGTTTCCCTCTGAGCGAAGTGCAGAAACAATACCTCAGTCCCAATATCCCTAAAGCCTACATGGCCTCAAGGTGAAATCTGTTGCAATCTGTCAGAGGCGTATTTTTCATCTTGCTGTAAAAAAAAAAAAAATAATCCAAACATTACACTTTTCAAATCTTTAGAAAATACATTAAATAATAATTTAAAAAACCCTCTAAATATGAATTGGGGAAGAAAAAGTTCTTGATCACAAACAGAAACCTGCTCTTGAGAAATATGGGAAATTCATTTTAACTAGAAGAATGTTAATTTAGAAGAAAAAAAACAAAAGAAAAAAAGAAAAGAAAAGAAAAGAAAAGAAAAGAGCATTCAATTTCTTTAAGGAAAGTAACTTCCAAAGAATTTAATGAACACAGAAAGGGAATCGCTTAAGATTTTAATCTATTGGAGTTGTTAGGGGTTGAGTGGCGTCCCCCACAATCCTTATACAGGAGTTCCAACCCCCTGAGAGCTCAGAGATGAACTTGTTTGGAAACAGGGTCATGGCAGGTAGAGACCCAGGCAGAGGGAGAAGCAGGCTCCATGCAGGGAGCCCGACGCGGGACTGGATCCCAGGACCCCGGGGTCACTCCCTGAGCCAAAGGCAGGCATCTGCTCAACCACAGAGCCACCTGGGCATCCCAATTTTACATCTTTCTAAAGGGGCTTCCCTTGGTCAGAATCAGAGACCCTGCAGGGTCCAGCCAGACCCCAAGAAGTGAGCAAATCAAAGGGGAAAGTAAGGTCATTAGAGACCGAAAGCTGACGAGACCGGACCGCGCTGGGTCTCGCGCGGAGCCTGCAGGATGACCCACCTTTCCCGCACCCAGTGCAGCACCGAAGGCGGCGGGACAGATGCAGGGTTGGGGTGGCTTCGCCTCCATCTTTCTTGTTTCTCTTGCTCCCTCCCGTGGGCCGATGTCGGGGAGCACCAGCTCCCCGTTCCCTGCAGGCATCGCGAGCACAGGGAAGCCCCCCAGTCTCAGTCGCCTGCTTCCCCGAGTACCTGGGTGGTAAGACCTTGGATCAGGCGACCCCCACTAGAGCTGAGTGCTGGAAGGAACATGGGGGACGAGGCCGGGCCAAGGCGACCCAGGAGGATGGAGGCGGCCTGGTCCGCCCCGAGCGACCCCTGGAACGTGGGGCAAGGGCAGCCGCCACTCTCAGGGCCGCGGTAGGTGTCCCGCACCCAGCACGATGCTTCTCGGCCCTGGCATGGAGGCGGCACGAGGTTCCCGGGTCCTTTCGGGAGCACCTGTTTCCTGTGAGCCCCACGGGACCCGCCTCCACGTCCCCGGAGGCCGTTCCCTGGCCTAGTCCCTGCGGGGCCCCCAACCCTGGGCTGCGGCAGCTTGGGCGGCCTGCCCCCCGCCAGCCCCGCGCTCCCACAGGCAGCCCGGAGGGGGCCGCACCATCGTGCCCTTGAACACGAACTCAGCTCCGATCTCTTCCTCCCTGCGCTGCTGACCAGTGCAAGCAGCAGCTCCTGATTCTTTTATTTCTGGAATTGTTTCTTAAACTTCTGCTTCTGCCCACCAGGCCCCCTTTACCTAAGTTTAGCAAAGCTGAAAAGGAACCTGGAGCAATATCGTTTTCAACTGAATATATTCTTGGTGCATAATGGTGACACTTTCTATGGTTTGTACGTGTCTCTAAGTGTGTGTGTGTCCAAGTCACAC
Organism: Canis lupus baileyi; assembly: GCF_048164855.1. Taxonomy (NCBI): domain Eukaryota; kingdom Metazoa; phylum Chordata; class Mammalia; order Carnivora; family Canidae; genus Canis; species Canis lupus. The sequence continues at coordinate 5,756,389 of NC_132852.1, read as the reverse complement.
GCGTGTGCATGTGGGTGTGCGAATGTAGCACGGTCATGGCCGCGATACCGTGCCCTTTACCCGCTGGGTGAACGGACTAATCAGCAGGTGGTGTTGTCTGGAGAAAATGAAACATCGCTTGGTTGCAGAAAGACCCTAGAGCCAGGAGGTGTGTCCTCTGGAGCAATCCCCTCCACAGGCCCAGAGGGGCCCGGCTCCAGGCCCGCAGCCCCCACGACCCCTCCTCCTTCCCTGGGACACGAGGCCGTGCTGCCCGCTGCTTGCTCAGCATCGCCTCAGGGCGCGGGAGCACCTGTCCCCGCCTCACGCACCACCCGGGACCCCAGCTCCTCCGAGGACACTTGTCCGAGGCTTTGACCCCATCATCTGTTTGCTGAGCCTCTGTGTGTGTCGTGCCGCCAAACTCCTCTGGGTCGACGATGCCCAAAGGAACGTGATCCGAACCCCAGCTCCCTGCACAGCCCGGGTGGGGACCGCCTCCGGTTCTTGGTCCCTGCGGAGACTCACCGGGCACCGGGCGCCGACTGCCACCACGGGGCTGTAGGGGAGATCTGTCAGGGTTAGGGGGAGATCTCATAGTCTCCCATTTTTATTAACAGTCTTTCATTTCTATCGATTTTTTTTATTCTGTGAATACCAAAATCACTTCAACATGAGCCGGAATCCAGTCTCACTACGATAGACAAAGCACAGCAAAGTCTCCAAAGACCCCAACTGTGTGTGACGTGCCTTACGCACAAAACGAGTTTTCTCCGAGGTGATGCTGTGAGCAGCCTGGCCGGGTGGGAGCCGTCCCCAGTGGCGTGCGCATCTGTCCATGCACTACGCTGCCTGTGTCCACGGGGTGATAAACTTACTGTCAAAAAAAAATGTTTTTTTGCCTTCCCAAGATCTAGAAAGAACTTATTAAACTCAAAAGCAAAGAAACAAACAACCCATTCAGGAAATGGACAAAAGACATGAACAGAAATCTCACAGAGGAAGACATAGACGTGGCCAACACACACATGAGAAAATGCTCCACATCACTTGCCATCAGGGAAATACAAATCAAAACCACAATGAGATCCCACCTCACCCCAGTGAGAATGGGGAAAATTGACAAGGCAGGACACCACAAATGTTGGCGAGGATGTGGAGAAAGGGGAACCCTCCTGCACTGTGGGTGGGAATGTGACCTGGTGCGGCCACTCTGGAAAACTGTGTGGAGGTTCCTCAAAGAGTTAAAAATAGACCTGCCCTATGACCCAGCCATTGCACTGCTGGGGATTTACCCCAAAGATACAGATGCAGTGAAATGCTGGGACCCCTGCACCCCGATGATTCTAGCAGCAATGTCCACAATAGCCAAACTGTGGAAGGAGCCTCGGTGTCCATCGACAGATGATGGATAGAGAAGCTGTGGTCTCTGTGTACAGTGGGATATTCCTCAGCCATTAGAAACGACAAATACCCACCATTTGCTTCGACGTGGATGGACCTGGAGGGTATTATGCTGAGTGAAATAAGTCAATTGGAGATGGATAAAGATTATATGTTCTCATTCACTTGGGGAATATAAAAAATAGTGGAAAGGAATAAAGGGGAAAGGAGAGAAAATGTGTGGGGATATCAGAAAGGGAGACAGAACATGAGAGACTCCTAACTCCGGGAAACGAACTAGGGGTGGGGGAAGGGGAGGAGGGCAGGGGGTGGGGTGACTGGGTGACAGGCACTGAGGGGTCACTTGATGGGATGAGCACTGGGTGTTATGCTATACATTGGCAAATGGAACTCTAATAAAAATATATAAAAAACATGACCGATGCTAATTGTGAAGTATGCGTCAAACCCACAAATATGTATATTGCGCTTCAGCAGATACCTGGTGGGTTTCACTGGGATGATTTGACACAAGTATGGGCTTTTCTTACTGTTGACAAGACAGGTTGGATTCAGATTAAACAACAGCCCCCAAATCTTTGGCCATGAGACATAATTTAAGGCATTGAAACTCTCCAATTTGACAAATTGCGATGTCATGGGAGACAGCACAGGACAAAAACAGCACATGACGCTTGTTTCTGATCGTCCGCCGCTGGGCTGGTGGCGTCTGTGGATCCTCACTGCTGCAATCACCAGTTACCCAGGGAGATTTCAGTGTTCCTGTCAAATAGTCTGTACTATTTTGCAGACTTTGTTCATTGTTCGGGGGCATCGATTCTTTTTTTTTCCAGTGAAACAGACCTAATGAACCATTTGCTCTAAATCCTATACATATGCCCAGTGTGATTATTTCCTAACCCCTTATTTACTATAAATCAGTGTAAAACAGTTTTTTTTTAAATCAGAAATACACCAGAAATAAGGCATTTCCCCTTTAAACACCAACCAAGTGACTTTGCTCAGGTCAGATCCATAGTCACTGCACCAAGGAATTTGCCCTTCGCACCCGTTCACGCACGTTGACAGTGGTGGCCGGTTTTGAGCTCGTCGTTATTTGTGCACGTCGGATGCTGGGCTCGGATATGCTTCTCATTTTAATTAACATCTTTATTAAGATGTGATCGAGAGAGAACTGTGTGGCCCATTTTTAACGTGCGCGGTGGGTGAGCTTGGGTGGGTGACGACGCGGGACAAAGCAGCAGCACCATCAAGGGAAAGAGCACCCCGTGGCCGCAAGGGTTTCCTCCTGCCGCTGGGGGGGCGCACAGCCTCGAGGGCGGGCAGGGCTGTCCAGCTCTCTGAGCAGCAGCAGCGCGAGCAGGAAAGCCTCCCGGACGGCATCCTCCGTGGCTGCTGCCCGCCTCTCCCGTGGGCGCCCACTGGCAAGGTCCGGGCTGTCTGGTGCCACCTGTTGGCTGTCGCCTCCGGGAACAGGGCTCCGGGTTGTGTGGCCCCTCCAGCCTCGAGGTAAAGACCTGCACCCCCTCACCAGCTTCACCTTGGTTACCGTCCCTCCATCCCTGCACGGGAGCCACGGTCCCCAAGAAATGTGTCTCGACTCCTTGCACGCGGCCTCAGCCCCGCCTCCTCGAGCGGGTAAGTGCTGGTGCTTTGTGCGTGCTCTTCCCTGTCGCCTCGCACGAGGCCCTGTTTCACAGAGAGGAGCGCGCTGGGTCTGTGCGAGTGTGCGGTGTGTGCGGGTGTGCGTGACGTGGGGAGGAGACCGTAACGATGCTCACACGCACAACCAGAGACCAGACCGCAGCGGGATGTCAGTCATCCCTCCAGATGCCTGAGTCTATGCGGATCATACACGGGTCCCCATGACTGCACGGAGGTGACACGCCCGGGCTTCAGCACACGCGCTCCCCAGGATGCCCAACACGCAGCGGTCCCTCGAGAAGTGCTCCTGGTTGACACACACACCGGCTCGCCCACCAGATAGACAGCTTCCCGGGGCCGGGGTCACCCAGTTTACGTCCGCGGAATATCTCAGGTCGCGTTGGTGGCCTAGAACTAAGGTCCCGACTGATGTTCATAAAACTTCCCAAGGGACGCCACGGGTCACCATCGCTTTATGAGCGTGACGGAAGCCCCCGGCTTGTCCATTAAGAACTCTGCACTGGCCTCCGTCCCTCACAACAAAAGTGGCTTCTTCACGGCGTCCACCAATGCCCCCCCTCCGCTCGGCTGCCCCCAGGAGGCAGGTCCCCTCCCCGGGGCTTCCCGCAGGTGGCTCCTCTGGGCCAGGGCCTGGGGTGGCCCTCGACCTGCCACTCCCTGCCGCCCGGGAGGGTCTGACCACTCTCATCAGCGCAGAGGCCCATTGCGACCATTTCCCGTCTTTCCTTTTCTTTCTATTTCCTTTATTTTTGCACATCGTAGTCATTGCCCTGCAACGTGCTATAAACTACAATTTTACGATCTGCTCCTTGTCTCCCCAAAGAGAACGATGTGTCCGTTTCCTTTACTGCTCTCGTCCCGGATTCGGAAAATGCATCTCCTCCGCAGGGCAGAGCAGGTATCTCAACAAATATTGGACCAATAGCAAGAGGGGTGACCGTGCTAAGGACTGCTGGGCCGGGTCGCCCCGTGGAGTGCGGCGGGCGTCAGCTGCCGATACAGGCCGCCTAGGCTGTGAAAGAAAAGTCACAGCATGACTGAAATTCTCAAACTGTGGTGTAGGAATGAATGAGGATCCCAGAGAGGTGGAAAACACCTGCTATTCAGTTTTTCCACGGATGGACCCGACGACGGTCGTTTTGTGCGTAAGGCACGTCACACACAGTTGGGGTCTTTGGAGACTTTGCTGTGCTTTGTCTATCGTAGTGAGACTGGATTCCGGCTCATGTTGAAGTGATTTTGGTATTCACAGAATAAAAAAAATCGATAGAAATGAAAGACTGTTAATAAAAATGGGAGACTATGAGATCTCCCCCTAACCCTGACAGATCTCTCCTACAGCCCCGTGGTGGCAGTCGGCGCCCGGTGCCCGGTGAGTCTCCGCGGGGACCAAGAACTGGAGGCGGTCCCCACCCGGGCCATGCAGGGAGCGGGGGTGCGGATCACGTTCCTTTGGGCATCGTCGATCCAGAGGAGTTGGTGGCACAACACACACAGAGGCTCAGCAAACGGATGATGGGGCCAAATCTCTGGACAAGTGTCCTCAGTGGTGCTGGGGCCCCGGGTGGTGCGTGAGGCGGGGACAGGTGCTCCCGCGCCCTGAGGCGATGCTGAGCAAGCAGCGGGCAGTGTGGCCTCGTGTCCCAGGGAAGGAGGAGGGGTCGTGGGGACCGCGGGCCTGGAGCCGGGCCCCTCTGGGCCTGTGGAGGGGATTGCTCCAGAGGACACACCTCCTGGCTCTAGGGTCTTTCTGCAACCAAGCGATGTTTCCTTTTCTCCAGACAACACCACCTGCTGATTAGTCCGTTCACCCAGCGGGTCAAGGGCACGGTATCGCGGCCCTGACCGTGCTACATTCGCACACCCACATGCACGCGCATGTGACTTGGACACACACACACTTAGAGACACGTACAAACCATAGAAAGTGTCACCATTATGCACCAAGAATTTATTCAGTTGAAAACGATATTGCTCCAGGTTCCTTTTCAGCTTTGCTAAACTTAGGTAAAGGGGGCCTGGTGGGCAGAAGCAGAAGTTTAAGAAACAATTCCAGAAAGAAAAAGAATCGTGAGTTGCTGCTTGCACAGGTCAGCAGCGCAGGGAGGAAGAGATCGGAGCTGAGTTCGTGTTCAAGGGCACGATGGTGCGGCCCCCTCCGGGCTGCCTGTCAGAGTGCGGGGCTGGCAGGGGACAGGCTGCCCAAGCTGCCGCAGCCCGGGGTTGGGGGCCCCGCAGGGACTAGGCTGAGGAACTGCCTCCGGGGACGTGGAGGCGGGTCCCCTTGGGCTCACAGGACACAGATGCTCCCGAGAGGACCCAGGAACCTCGTGCCGCCTCCATGCCAGGGCCGAGAAGCATCGTGCTGGGTGCGGTACACCTATCGCGGCCCTGAGAGCAGCAGCTGCCCCTGCCCCAGCCTCCCCTGAGCGCCCTCTTGCTTGGGGCGCCCACCTGCCATCTCAGTGTCCTTGTCCCACCAGGGGGCTGGGCCTGCACAGGCAGGGGCCCCTCCTCGGGTGACCAGCAGGCCCGGGGCCACAAGCAGGTCCCGCGCGGGGGCAGATGCTGTCAGGAAAGCCATGGGTGGTGGGGTTCAGGCAGAGGGGTGTCCTCTGAGTGGGAGCAGCTGCACACAGGCCACCGGGTGTCCGGGGAGGACGGCAGCCCATGGGCACTGGATCCTCAGTCCCACAGTGCTCACCCCGCAGTCACGGCATCTGGGTGATGCTCCGCCCTCCTGCACTGGGGCCCGTCCTCCTGCACCTGCTGCCTGTCCTTGGCTCCCGTCCCCACACGCAGGAGCTGGGGGATGGACACAGCCAGGCTGTAACTTGGGAATGGGGACAGCCCCAGGGGCCAAGGGACAACCTGCCCAAAGGGTTCAGCATCACCCAAACCCAGACAGCCCGCTGGTCCCTGCACCCCGTGCCCCCAGGAGAGGCCCAGGGACCTCGCAGGCCTTTCGGGCCAGCCGGGCCCTCTCCCTGGCAGGCGCGGAAGTGGCCCCACCACAGCACTGGGGCCCATCGTGTCTCTGTCCTCCCTGCACCAGCCTGTTGCTCCCTCCGAAGAGGGTCTGGTCGTTAGAAGGGTCAGAGGACCCAGGGAAGGAGCCCCCGCCCCAGGTGACTGTGCTGGTGCAGGCGGGGGCCACTGATCCAGGGATCGCTTGGGGCTGACCAGGCCGCCTCCATCCTCCTGGGTCACCTTGGCCCGGCCTCGTCCCCCGTGTTCCTTCCAGCGCTCGGCTCAAGTGGGGGTCGCCTGATCCAAGGACTTACCACCCAGGTACTGGGGGAAGCAGGCGACTGAGACTGGGGGGCTTGCTTCCCTGTGCTCGCGATGCCCACGGGGAACGGGGAGCTGGTGCTCCCCGACATCGGCCCACGGAAGGGAGCAAGAGAAACAAGAAAGATGGAGGCGAAGCCACCCCCACGCTGCATCTGTCCCGCCGCCTTCGGTGCTGCACTGGGTGCGGGAAAGGTGGGTCATCCTGCAGGCTCAGCGCGAGACCCAGCGCGGTCCGGTCTCGTCAGCTTTCGGTCTCTAATGACCTTACTTTCCCCTTTGATTTGCTCACTTCTTGGGGTCTGGCTGGACCCTGCAGGGTCTCTGATTCTGACCAAGGGAAGCCCCTTTAGAAAGATGTAAAATTGGGATGCCCAGGTGGCTCTGTGGTTGAGCAGATGCCTGCCTTTGGCTCAGGGAGTGACCCCGGGGTCCTGGGATCCAGTCCCGCGTCGGGCTCCCTGCATGGAGCCTGCTTCTCCCTCTGCCTGGGTCTCTACCTGCCATGACCCTGTTTCCAAACAAGTTCATCTCTGAGCTCTCAGGGGGTTGGAACTCCTGTATAAGGATTGTGGGGGTCGCCACTCAACCCCTAATAACCCCAATACGTTGAAATCTTAAGCGATTCCATTACTGTGTTCGTTAAATTCTTTTGAAGATACTTTCCTTAAATAAATTGAATGCTTTTTTCTTTTCTTTTCTTTTTTTTTTTTTTTTTGCTTTTTTCTTCCAATGAAAATAAATTAACATTCTTCTAGTTAAAATGAATTTCCCGTATTTCTCAAGAGCAGGTTTCTGTTTGTGATCAAGAACTTTTTTTTTCCCCAATTCATATTTAGAGGGTTTTTTAAATTATTATTTAATGTATTTTCTAAAGATTTGAAAAATGTAATGTTTGGATTTTTTTTTTTTACAGCAAGAAGAAAAATACGCCTCTGACAGATTGCAACAGATTTCACCTTGAGGCCATGTAGGCTTTAGGGATATTGGGACTGAGGTATTGTTTCTGCACTTCGCTCAGAGGGAAACCTTGGGAGAGAAATCAGATGTAACAAAAGCACATCAGCGGCATAGATTGGCTCATGCAACTGTTTCATTATTATGGATGATTTCTAGAAAAAAAGTGGATATTCACTTTATGGCTTCTTTCAGAAAACAAAGGTACTAAATGTGTGTATTTCTGATGGTTGAAATAAAGAAACAGAAGGGACGATCCCCTGTGTCTCCAAAATCAACCACCAGCATTCGGACACAGCGTGACCCCTTCTTGCACCTGCAGGAAAGGAAGCAAGTTCAATTCTCATCCTCTCCATGGTCTGGTCACCAAGCCGCCGGGATTGGACGTCCCTCTCCGTTCATGCGTTGCATGCAAGAGGTGTTTCTCTCTGCATTTGACCGATTCCCTCTTTATGGTTTTAATGCTGTATGTAAGGAACTCTTCTTGTTGTAGGTCTCTGACCACATGTTATTTAAAAATCGTATTCATGAAGCCATTTTAATGACACGCATGACTATTCACCTACCGCTGAAGGAGAGGAGAAGGATGTAACCACTGCAGGAAACCGAATTTGACTTCAGAAGGAAGCCCGAGAAGGGATCTCTCAAAGGTCCAATGTCCATCAAATTATCCGTAGCGATTCGCTCTAGATTGAAATATTTTACATGAGTTCTTTGCATGTTTACTTTTTGCCGATGTTCTGTCCTATGCTTCTTTCCTATAAATTGCACCGTGTGATACACAGTTGAAAAAGAACAAGAAACAAACCAGAAAGGGAGAGAGGACAGGCTCGGCGTTTCTGCAAACACCTGTTTCGTTGGTATGAAAGAGAGCGTCTTGGACGGCGCCAAACAAAAGATGCGCGAGAGGAGACACTGCCCTTCCGGCTGCCCAGGCTCTGGCTGCAAGAGGCACAGAAGCAAAGTGGCCCCTGGTGGTTCCCACAGATGCCTGCAGCACCTTCCATCTCTCCTGGTCCTCGGCGACATGGCCTTGATGCTCCTCAACCAAGAAGTGAGGGCTGTGCCTCCGGCAGCGGAGCTGGGACAGAGGGCTCGTGAGTCTCTGGAAAAGAAATGTTATGAGATGCTGTCTGACTCCTGGGCCTATGACAGAGATGGTGATGCAGGGGGCACCTGGTCCCTGGGATCCTAGCACTTGGCCTGAAAGCCAGAGAAAAGATGTCCCAGTGTCCCGAGGCCCGCCCGTGTGACTATAGGCTTCTATAAAGGCAGGAAGGCCATTCTTGAGTCCCTCCAGCCCATGTGCCCCTGGAGGGGTCCGGGACCCCAACTTCTGGGCTTTCTTTGGGCCCGAGACCCTAGGCATTGTGGGTGTGAAGCAAGCCACCCTGCTGCAGCCCCCTGGCTTCCTGACACGGAGTCTGTGAGCACGACTAGTGTTGCTGTTTCACTGTCCGGACTCTGGGGTGGTGCGTCACACAGAAATACAACCCGAGCACGTAAGTCAAGCTGGATTAAGAAAAAAGGAATTCATTGATTGATATCAGTCACTTATCCTGAAGCTTCCTTCCAGTGCACCCTCTCCACAGCCAAATGCCTCATCTTCCCTCCCAACTCGGGTCCTCTTGAGGGCTTTCTGTTTTATTGAGTCACTTCTGTACCTCAGATGTGAAGAACGGTTCTCCCTCTTGCCCACCGCAGCATCCGGTTCATTACAAAGGACTTTCCATTTTGCATTCTGACTTTCCACCGGATTCTATTCTCTCCGTTTTGACACACCAGACAACAGACTCTTAACGACGTTCATCCCTGGATGCGTCTACTGTGTGACCCCTGCCTTGGCTTCCTGGCCACGCTTGCCAGAGTCCACATCAGGATGAAGACCTCATCATCTTGCATTTCTGCGTACTCCTCAGTCGCCCTGCTCCATCCCTGAATGGGTACTGATGTCCTCCGCAGGACTCACATGCCCTAAATGGAATTGAGCCATCTGTTCAGCCTTGTCTCAGCTGACTCTTGGTGCTGGCTTTGCTCTCATGGGACAGTCCCGTGGCCCTTCTATTTCTTGAATGAGTTACACCGTTTCCTACCATGGGGTCTGCGTGCATGCTGCTCCCTCGGGAGCGCACCCTCGCCCCTTCCCATAATGGCTCTTTGACCTAGTTACCTAGAAGTAATCTTTCAAGTCTCAGCTTCTGCTATTTGCTTGGAGACTTCCCCACAACCATCTCACTGAGTTTAAAGGAGAACAAAGTAATATGTTATTCACCGAAGACAAAACTTACTGAATTTATGGTATATTGAATAGGGAGGACAATAGGAAAACTCTTCAACCGCAGAAAACCTTAACCGCAAACAATTCTGCACATGTGGAAAGAGTATTGGGGGGCACTAATTAGGGATGGGAAGATGGAATTCAACAAATGCTTAGAAAGGAAGTCATGAATTCAGAAGGGGCCTGTGAGCCATCTGAGCCCCGTGACACTGACTTCCACGTAGATCCCAGAGAGCAGGGAGCGGGCTGTGCTGGGCAGGTGCAGCCGGGAAGCTGGTGGGGTCGCAGGCCGGAGCATCCCGTGCTGCAGTCGGGCCAGGTGCGGGCACCTGTGCAGCAGGCGCGGCAGGGACAGGTGCAGGTGGCGGCCACCTGGGAAGGGCCGGCTGGCGGGTGTGGGCCGCCGGGCCCGGATGGTGTGGGCCGCCGGGCCCGGAGGAGGACATGGCCCGGGATGCAGGTGGTGGACACGCAGGTTCCCAGGAGGCCGAGGACGGGAGTGAACCCGCAGTAAGCAGACTGGAGAGGGAATCGGGGAGACCCCGGGCGATGAGCTGCAGTCGACCTGGGACGGGCCGGCAGTCCGCGGGCATCAGCGTGGGCACCGTGTGCAGGCCAGGCTGCGTGGAGTCCCGACCTGAAGTCAGGACGGTCCTCGCTCGGCCCGGCAGGCCTTGGTGGCACAGCACACGCTTGCCGAGAGCTTTGCAAGCGTGAAGCAGGATCTGAAGCATTTTGGAAGGCTTTTCGCATTGATTCCTCCCACAGACGTAGGGAACAGGTGCTGTCCTTATTCTCAGTTTTCGTTTGTGGACATTAAGACTGAGAGCTTAAATAAAATGATTTTCCAAAAACATGCAGTGTATTGGGCAAGGGCTATGTCTGCTTTCCCGATGACAGACATTTTCGTTGGGAGGGACCCCGGGGTGCCACTGCAATACAATTTAAAATGTGTCTAGATTGGGATTGTTAATGTTTCTAGGGCATTATTTCCCAACCATGACTAAGAGCCAGACACCACGTATCTAAGCGTGTATTTATCACATGTAATTTTGATCAAACATATTTTGATTGAAAAATCAAATCTTAAAAAAGAAATCAAATCTTACCACGAAAAGCATTTTATAAATCTATTACATAAAAAGAAAATCAGATGCATAAGTATGTTGGATATTAAGAACGTTTTTGGGTGCCTGAGTGACTCAGTCGCCTAAGCGTCTGCCTTTGGCTCAGATCACAATCTCAGGGTCCTGGGATCGAGCCCGACACCTGCTCAGCGAGGAGCCCGCTTCTCCCTCTCCCTCTCTCCTTCCATCTACTTGTGCTCTGTCTCCCTCTCTGTCTCTCAAATAAATAAAACAAAAATCTCTCAATTTTTTAAAATAAAAGGCAAAAGCAAGAACAAGCAAATGAAGGAGAAATATAAATCTGTAATAATAGAGATTGATGGTTGGCAAAAAGTGAGGCGTGATTGGCAATACCCGCTGCTGATGACAGTGAGAGTAAAGGCGCTCATCATATTCCTAGTGGGAGTTTAAATTGCTCCTGGGAAGAGACAGCACTTTTTTTAAATTAAGCTCTCTATTTTGAGAGCATTACAGAAGCACATACGGTTGTAAGAAACACTACGTGGAGGCTCCGTGTGCTCACTCCCCATCTCCCCGCCCGTGACCTCCTGCGGCTCTCCTGCACAACACCTCCACGAGGCTGTAGGTACTGACGCAGTCCAGAAGCAGGACATTATCACCACGCACCTGTCTTCCTCCCCTCCCTGCTCCTTGACCCCCTGGGGCTGCGGAATCCTGGCTCCTTTCCCATGGTCTCCTCACTCAGGAGCCTTAATGGGATGGGAAGACCTGCGGCATTTGGGGGTTGGATTTTTCCCCTTTCCTTCCTTCCTTCCCTTCTTCCTTCCCTCCTTCCTTCCCTCCTTCCTTCCTTCTTCCCTCCCTTCCTCCCTCTTCCTTCCTTCCTTCCTTCCTTCCTTCCTTCCTTCCTTCCTTCCTTCCCTCCCTCCCTCCCTCCCTCCCTCCCTCCTTCCTTCCTTCCTTCCTTCCTTCCTTCCTTCCTTCCCTCAGAGCAAGTCTCTAAAGGTCCATCCACATCATGGCGTGCATTACTGGCTTAGTCCTACGTGCTGCTAAGCAGTGCCCCTCGGAGCTGATGTACGACCTTCTGTTTACCTGCTCATCATTGAAAGGCAGCTGGGCTGTTCCCAGTTAGGGCTGCTGTGAACAAAGCTGTCGTAAATACTTGCATAGAGTTCTGCTGGTCTATGTCTTGGTTTCTTGAGGAACAAGAGCCCTGGTTGGATGGACTGGGTCCTAGGGTAGGGGCATGCCTTGTGCTTTAAATTGCCTGGCTGTTTTGCAGAGCGGCTGTACCACTTCTGATAAACAGCGTTTCTGGGATCCCGTTTCTCTGCATACCCACCGGCATTTGGAACCATCACTATTTGTCACGTTAGCCATTCTCATTGGTGCACTGGGGTGGCTCCTGATTATTTTAATCTGCATTTCCCTGAAGGCTGATGGTGTCGAACATTTTTTCTTTTTCTTTTTTTTTTAAAGATTTTATTTATTTATTCATAGAGATGCAGAGAGAGAGAGAGAGAGGCAGAGACACAGGCAGAGGGAGAAGCAGGCCCCATGCAGAGAGCCCGATGCGGGACTCGATCCAGGGTCTCCAGATCACGCCCCGGGCTGCAGGCGGCGCTAAACCACTGCGCCACCAGGGCTGCCCAACATTTTTTCGTGTCATTTGCCTTCCATGTACCCTTTGGGTGAAATACCTCTTACCCATTTTCTACTTGGAATTTGTTTTACTGTTGAGCTTTGAGATTTTTCACATGCTTTAGATACTAATCCTTTGCCAGGTATATGGTTCACAAGGATTTCCTTTACTCTGTAGCTGTTTTTCTATCCTATCAACAGTCACTTGAAGCATAAAAGTGTTTACTTTTGATGAAGTGTAGTGAATTGATGTTGTCTCTTTGTCTCTTACAGGTCAAGACCTGAGCTGAGATCAAGAACCAGATGCTTACCCGCCTGAGCCACCCAGGTGCCCCATAGTCAATGTATTTTTGAACTGACCGTGAGACTTCCTCTTTGACTCATGGAATATTTAGATTCTGATCAGGACTCTATGGTCATTTTTTTTAATAATTTTTATTTATTTATGATAGTCACACACAGAGAGAGAGAGAGAGGCAGAGACACAGACAGAGGGAGAAGCAGGCTCCATGCACGGGGAGCCCGACGTGGGATTCGATCCCGGGTCTCCAGGATCGCGCCCTGGGCCAAAGGCAGGCGCTAAACCGCTGCGCCACCCAGGGATCCCTAGGACACTATGGTCATTTTAATTGCTGTTCACCTATAGGATTTTTCTGTGATTTCTTTCAAGATTTTAAATCTTTCTTTCATTTTCAAAAAAAAATTAATCATGATATCTTGGCACAGATTTACCCTGTTTGGCTGCCCACAGCTCTTGAATCTGTTAGTTTATGTGTCTTGTCAAAATTTGCCAAGATTTAACCATTGACTGTTTCCAGGCCCCTCTTCTATTTCCTCTCCTTCTGGAACCACAGTGACACAAATATTAGATATTTGTGGTCGGTCTCCAAGCATCTACGTTCTGGAAAAATCCTCAAGGGTCACGTGGCGTGGCTCCAATCCCACTTCCATCCCCAGCACGCCAACTGACACACCAGGGGAATGAGGCCCCACTAGGCTTCGTGTTGCCCATTTACAATGCTCGGCTGTCCTTTCTCCTATGGACCCAGCCTGCATATTACATCACCACGTGCCCACCTCCGAAGATCCCTTTCCTCATTCGCTTTCTAAACTGAGCTTTCCAGAAAGTACACCGACACCTGGTTTGCTTCCTTCTGCCCAGGGTCTTCCTCTTCAGTGGGTTTTCATGCCTCCAATTCATTTTCTCAGTTTCGAGATGGTGACATATCCCATCTCGGGGTGGTCAGAAAGACAGAGTCTTTCTATCTTGTCTCTGCTCAATTTCTAGAAGATCTAATCTGGACCCGGAGTCTTTCTTCTGGATCCATGATCTCAGAGGATTAGTGGATGAAATTACCCAGCTGTGTAAAGTTTATTCTACTGGGGTACCCGTGAAGCTCAGAGTTATATTGTGTGACCTCCTGGCCACTGGTCTGTGACATCAGTGTCAAGTGAGGCAAGCAGAGTGAAACACATTTCTTCTCTCCACACTCCTGTTTGTGATGCTCCTCCATTCACCCCCAGAGGGCCAGCGACCATCGCAACACCACATGTGTACCAGATTCCTAAACAAACCCTATTTGCAATCAGAAGTTAGAATTTTTTTCATAAACTCTGGAACTAGAAATCCCACACACGGCGTACATATTTATTTCAGACAATAATGTTTGCTGCAATAAAAATCTACTTATCAGTAAATAGAACTTCTCTCTTTTTCATTTCAAATCTTTAATCATTGTGAGTCAAACTGAATTATTCATAATTCTTAAAACAACATAATGTTTGGACATGTTTGCTATAATTTAAAGCAGCAATGTAGATGGAAAGAAAACACTTCTCTTTATTCTGCATTTTATTTATTTATTTATTTTTATTTTTTTAAATTTTTTTTTATTTATTTATGATAGTCACAGAGAGAGAGAGAGAGAGAGAGAGAGGCAGAGACACAGGCAGAGGGAGAAGCAGGCTCCATGCACTGGGAGCCTGATGTGGGATTCGATCCCGGGTCTCCAGGATCGCGCCCTGGGCCAAAGGCAGGCGCCAAACCGCTGCGCCACCCAGGGATCCCTATTCTGCGTTTTAGCATATAAGTAAGCAATTAATCTCGGTTTGAGTTTATATGACTGTTTAGTAGTAATGCCTTCCTTTCCATTTATGCATTTAACTCAACATGCATTCCGTAATTTTTATTTCCTTTTTTTGTTGTTGTTAGAAATTTAGCCCTTGGGCAAAATAAAGGAAGTAATTACTTTTTGTCAAAAGGTTGCAAGACCGTAGCTCACGGATTATAAAGGAGACTTCATCAAGCCTGTATGTCTTCTATGCCTACTGTTATTTTACTTATCCTGACAGCCCTCAGAAGACAAAGCTCTTCATTAATGGACTCAACTATTACACTTCTAATTTTAACAGAAGGTTTTGGATATGTGGTGGTGTAAATGGGATATTATTTGAAAAAAAAAGTGTGAGTGAAATCCTTTATAATGTTCTCCTTTGATATATTTCCATTTAAATGGCCAATTTTATTAAAGTGCAAAGGGACCCTAGGCATGCGCATTTGGTCATGAGTAGCCATGTCTCTTAACTCAACACAAGAGAAATCTTAGATCTAATGAGAAAACAGCCTTTTAAGGACAGCTCTTCAGAAAGCGGCTGAGAGTCTACTCATGCATTTAGATTTATTTGTGGGTATAAACATGCATATTATAGAGCATCTGGTTTTTACCTTTTCATAGTTTATCATCATTTAAAACTGCTGAATATGTTACTCCTTGGACAAGTGATTTTGTCATGATTTTTCATGGAATGACTTAGCATAGAAGAGCGAAAATTACCTCGTTCTCATACAAGTGATTCGGAACACGAATGAATGATGATGCTTTTATTTTAAGAAGGATGTGACAATTTAAAATAATAGATTATCACTTTTAATATCGATAAACTCAGGATCTACCTTGGTAAAGATCTTGCACGAACCTACTTGGAGCAAGAATGGATTGGAATAGGCCAAAATGTGGAATTAAGAAAAAGATATTAAACTATTTTTTTTCTTTTTCTACTAGACTCTTTCTACTTTATTTTGGTACTTATCATTTACTCTAGGTATTAAAGAGCAAACCAAACAACAAACAAACAAACAAAACCCATACATTAAAAAAAAGAAAATGGGAGTTTGAAGTCGTAGCCTCTGATGTAGGGACTACTGTACAAACATTTCCTACTGTGCATTCAGGTCAGTACATGTGGAGGCAGAGACGGTGCAAGAGCTGGGCCAGCAGAGGTCGGGGCTGTGGAGGGCTGACAATGCCCTAGGGGTCTGGACAGCACCCCTTCAGTGGCGGCCCAGGCTGGGTCATCTCAGCCAGTTTCTTCAGATCCCTGCTGGTCATTCCTGGACGTAGCTGCTTCAGGTGGGGGCACGGTCTGGGACAGGTGGTGGTTTCGGGTGAGGTGATACCTGCAGGGCCATCTGCTAGAAAGCACTGCCAGTAACGGGAGATACATCTTTATCCTCAAGGGTATGAGTGGCACATATGACAAGGTTTGTTCCCCTGGAAGAAAGTCCTTCCTGTCCTGAGAGAAGCCCCACTAAGATTCCAGTGAAAGGCCCTGTCTAAGAGGAACATGGCGGGGGGCGTTCTAGGGTACAGGAGCAGCCCCCCAACTCCAGAGAGAAGCTGATTTGGCAGCCACTCTGGGTATCTCCCACTCCCACCATCCACTGTAGGCTCCTCATCTTCAACTGGCACCTGTTGGCTCGTTAGCATGAGCCAGACTCTCATCCCTGAGGGTATGTGCTGCTGAGGCCGAGGCTGCTGTGCGTGTTCATTCACCATCCAGTGTTGGCAATGGGCACCTAGACACATCCAAGTGTGTCACCTGCATGCCACTCGGTGACAACATCCCCCTATCTTCCCCTTGGTCTCAGGCCATTATTATACCTGCTAGAAGAGAGATTCTTCTTGTCCGCAGCTCCATTGGCACAGAATCTAAGGTGAACTTTCTTCTCATAAGCCCCTGCGTGAAGTGTTCTCTCTTAATGAAGACCTCCAAACCTACAAAGCCCAGAGTTTCAGGGACAGGAGGTCAGACTCCCTAAGTGGGTCCCTGGGGGTGACAGCGAGGAACCCCTCCATTTGCACCTTGGCCAAGACTCTTATCATGTTCTTGTTGGAGACATGGCACCAAAATGTGCACTTCGTCCTGGAGCCTGGTGTCCCATCTTTGTACAGTGTAGGCTCCTGGTGGATGGTATCACCTGTCACATTACCAGCTCCTCCTGATGCTTCCACAGGCCAGCTGTTTCTGGGATGGTATGGCTTGTGATCAGAACAGTGGATGTACTGGGCAGGACCCATTCCCCTCTCTTGTTGTAAAATGGGTCCTCCCTGAGTTAATGTTACTGAGTTAATTGAATTAATGTTAGTCCATTCTTGTAATGGAGGAACAAATATTCCAAAGCCCCTCACAGAGTGGAGATGGCTAAGCCCCTGAAGGTGAGAAAGGTAAATTCACATGCACAATACATATCATTTCTAATCAGGATGGACTGCTTTTCCCTTCTGATGTAAAAGGGGATTGATTTAATCAGTTTACCACCAGCGGGTGGGTGGTCTCCTAAAGAAATGCTTCTTAGGATCGACTCTGTCACTGGCAAGCTGGGAATTCCATAGTTTCAGCAGCTACGTGCCCTTTGCTAGGTGAGTCTCACACACAGTGTCCTTTCTTGCCAGCAGGCTCACCTCATGTGACCCTCATGCCAGCACTTGTGTGGCCAGTGATAAAGGCCAGATGTTGTCATAAGTAATTTTGTCCACCTTGTTGCCTAGTGCTTCTGCTGGGGTGGATGCTTTCTGGGGGGCATGCCGTGCAATGCAAAGATCTCTACCTTCTAGGTTTATCCCATATGACCGCCACCATGTCTACACCAAGATTTCCTGTTCCCACCCTCCTGACCGTTCTCCTTCTCATCCCAGGATATGTTAGCCAAGCCCTTCAACGCAGATCACATCTCTCTATACAGTCCAACCTGAGGCTACTTCTATTTCCACATGCGTGGCCCACCAGGTGCCCTGTTTGAAGCAAGGTAGCCTTACCACTCTCTGGTAGTACCTTCTCTGGGCTGGGCTGTCATTCATTTGTGAACTGACATTCATTTCTAACTCACACCCAAATACTGAGCTGGCCCATCGTGAGCCAAGCTCAAGCTTTTTCCTCCCATGTCAGCTCGTCACAAAGGATCACCCATATGTGTGTATGCTGACTGGCAGGCCGAGTGCAGTTAGTGATGGGTGACATGGGGCCACTCGTTACCTATGTGTGAGACTTAACCTATGATTTGCTTAATGCTCACCTTCCATCTTGCAATAGATTGTTTCTGGACCACCCACACTGATGGTTGAATGGGTACATGATAGCCTAGTTCACAGAGAGTAGCAGTGGCCATATGGTTACTTTTTGCCTGTGGGACAGGTGCTCTGTCCCTATCAAGACTCAGTAGCACATCGGGAGTTGTTCTACAAAAGACGTACATGCTCATAGAGGACAGCATGCGCTTGATCCACAGCTCGAAGCATCCACGTTGTGGGCTCCTCAATGGGGCTCACACTAATTCATCACTGATATCTCCAGAACTAGAACGTGCCAGGTCCTATGGCCCACGTGTCACTGTAGCTCAAACCTTCACCTGGGACCACAGCAGGATCCTTCCTGTTTGGAGCCCCCTTAGAGCAACCACCTTGGGAGTCAACTGCTGTCTGAACTGAAGCGGTATTCTCAGGTGTAGAGCACACTGTGGCCACAGCCTGGCCTACGAGGCACCGGATGAATCAGGATTCTTTAGAAGGATGGAAATTGGGACAGAATTCCCGCTACTTTGGGAAATCCAAAAAGATCTTACTCGTAAGACCTTAGACTGATTGGGCGGAGCTCACCCATAGTATGAAAGGTCCTCAAAGTTGACTGAACATTTGAGTTCAAATGTTTCTGAACATTAATCTTATCTGAAATATACCCTCGTCAGAGCATCTGGCCTGGGGTTTGACCGGTCAGCTGGTCACTCTAGCCTACCCAGGTTGGCACATGGGATTGACCGTCCCAGGCAGTGTTGAGCCTTCTTTGTGATGGGAGCTGTGTGATCAGTGATTTCTCCCTTAATTTTGATAATGTGTTTCAGCATCCCCCACCCCCGAGCTGCATCTAAATATTTCACATAACATGGTGGGACTCTGAACGTGCACGGAGGACATCCCCATCACACGGAACACATCTGTCTCTGCGCGGGTACATGATACATTAGCACGATGCCACCGATTTAGTGGATTAACGTGGTATCAGCAGGATGTTCAGATAATTCAGGCCTCTCTGGAGGATATTATGGCAGAGGGTAGGATATTTAACCCAGCCTTGGGGCCAAGCTCTAAATGTACCCTGTTTTTTCTGTGTGTGTGTGTGTGGGGGGGGGTTAATCCATGTGGATATGAACTTGTTCTGATCCCTTTTCTGATTGTCACCAGCTAACCAGTGTTTACCCACTCTGCTAAGGCCACAGCCTCAGGCATGGACACTGATGTCTGATGAAGTGGTGAGAAGCCTCTTTTCACCCTCCATGGCCAACATGGGCTTCGCAGGACACTGACTGGCAACTGAAATGCTGAGATGACGGGCACCACCTCCAGACCCTTTATGTTTGTAAGGGTGGCTCCTAATCCCCAAGAGATGGGGTATTGCCGCTGATGTGAGGTCTTGGCCACATGGGGACGGGGGCAGTTTCAGAGGCTTCCATGTGACCATGTGTATACGACAGCTTCTCAGCCACTAGGTGAGGCCCCGGTATGGGACCGGGGACACATTCAGACATGCCCACTCTACTTACTCATTTAAGAACTGAAGACAGGGGATCCCTGGGTGGCGCAGCAGTTTGGCGCCTGCCTTTGGCCCAGGGCGTGATCCTGGAGACCCGGGATCGAGTCCCACATCGGGCTCCCGGTGCATGGAGCCTGCTTCTCCCTCTGCCTGTGTCTCTGCGCCTCTCTCTCTCTGTGACTATCATAAATAAATAAAAAATTTAAAAAAAGAATAAGACAAGGGTGTTTGTTTAAAAAAAAAAAGAACTGAAGACATAGCCATGGGGTGGGTCTGTGGACTGAGTGGGCCCGTTACAGACAGATTTAGTCAGGAATTCATTTGTCACCTGGTCCCCGTGTGCTCCCAAGTTAGTCAGGGAGCATGAAGATGCTTCGAGTCTCTGAACATGGATGCTGGCACAGACCAATGTACTGCCCTAACCAGACACCAAATATTGGACACCCCCTCCCTAGTGTCAGTGACTTTGTCTATACAAATTCTAGACTGTGTTTGTACTGTGAGCGAATTATGAAAATTTGCAGTATACCCAAGCCCCGTCTCATCATTAAGTAAAAGAAAATATTAGAGCAAGAAAATGGGCAGATTTCTTATGAATCTAACCCTAAGCAATCCGATGATTATTGTCTCCTTTCTTGTAGCTAGATTAATATAAATCGCAGAGAATGCATGTGATAAAGTGTGATATCCCAAGAATTAAGTTGTTATGAGTTGCATTTAACTGGGTGATCCCCCAAAAGACACCGATATCCCTGAAAATATATAAAATGGATGCTTCACATCATCATGGAATGTTGAAGTATTTAAGATCACAGCATTCATGTAAGACAAGATCTGTTCTTGATAGAAAAAAAAGTGAAGTCTCAGTTCTCTGAATTTCCCAAAGATATGGGACGAATAATACCTCAGATATGCAATTCATTGGCATCAAGTTCTCCAGGTAATTTCTCTGGGATGAAGAGCAAGCATTGTGATAGATGACAGGGGGTCTGTTCACAAACATTTGTGTATCATTTTTTCCCCAGAAACTAGCAGTTATGTCCCCTAACAAAGAAAAGAACAGAGATGTAAAATATATTCCTATTGGATAGGCACTGTGTGTGTGTTGGGAAGATGGGAGCGTAGAATGCTGTTCCAGAAAAGATTCCTTCAAACTACATTACAAAAATCAAAATGAGCTTGTAAAGCTTGAAAACCTTTGTCTCCTACGTTTGTGGGTAGAGAATTTACGAGTTTTAACACAAAACCTCACAACCCGCCGTAAGTGTGCTGTCTTTCCAAAGTGCCTTATTTAACGTCAGATTCCAGGGAGCACTGGCATTTACTCTAGAAAGCACTTCCTGCTCTTTTTCTCCCTCGGATAGATCCAGAAACAAAACTACTTTAAGAAATGAAGTCACAATTCCGCGATATTTAGGAAAAATGGCTTACAGAAAAGCATCCAAAATAATACTCCTTTTGTTCAAAATTTAGGAGGTAAATCATCAAGAATTAATATTAAAATAGTGTTATGTATGTTGTGAAATGTAAGGTTTTCTGGGAAATGACACCTGCCTTTTTGCCAGGCACCCCCAAGTATTTCACTGGAAACAGATGAGGAATGGTTGGGTCATCCAGCTCCTTAGTGTGATGTGTGACTTACAAACAGAAAAACACAGAGCATAGAGTTTTATATGTGTGCCTCGGGGCTTTCTTACAAGAACCCCTGAGGGATCCCTGGGTGGCACAGCGGTTTGGCGCCTGCCTTTGGCGTAGGGCGTGATCCTGGAGACCCAGGATCGATTCCCATGTCGGGCTCCCGGTGCATGGAGCCTGCTTCTCTCTGCCTGTGTCTCTGCCTCTCTTTCTCTCTCTGTGACTATCATAAATAAATAAAAAAAAAATTAAAAAAAAAAGAACCCCTGAGCCAATGACAAGCATTAAGAACATTATAGATCTACCTTTGGATATAGAGTGAAAGGCAGGCAGCATTGTACAGGGGACTTGAGGCAATATTTTTAAACCTAGGATTTTCTAGTTTTTCTTGAATATGGCTCCCAAAGGAAAATGTACATGTCAAAACAAAGCAGGTGCAAGCAAAAGAATTCTCACAGAGAGAGATGCAATTGCAAGGGGATTCGACATCGCCTCCAGGCATGTTTGCAATAAGAGTATTAATGACCGGGTAAGAAACATGGCAAGAAATATTTGATGCTGCTCAAGGGACAATAAAAGACCTGGAAACTTGCCTTCATTCAGTGGAGGGGAGTGAAAAGTGGGCACATGTCTACTTGCTTCTATAAATCTTCATACAGTGTTACATAAATATTACACAATCCCAGAAAGAATACAGGTGGGCCATGTGGGAACATGCGTTCCCAGGGCCTGGGAAGGGGCCAAGGTCCAGAAGCCCGCCGGTGCTGATGGTCATGCGACGGGGACTGTCAAGCAGCCAAGTCTTTAGCACTGATACACACGCCCAATTGTTCGGAATTGTATTTTCCAGATTTAAACCTTGAGAAATGCATTCACAGAAAAGTGCTATATATGAAGAAGTCAAGGAATATATATATATTTTGTCAGTAGATCATGTAGTTCTGCACAACATTCCCTGGGTTCAACAAATACCAACTCATGAAACACACTACCATATTTTTAAAAGAACACACTAAAGTTGATAATTCGTGCTCACATGGGATAGAGATACCAATCCCAGATGTGATATGCCCAAGAAAAAAAAGGGATATAGAGAGGGAGCATGAATTTCTGCCTCAAGCGCCCCGAGCCACATCACTTACTAGCAACACAGTCTTGAGAAAGCCATGTAGACTCTTTCTCTTCAACTATTAAATTGAGATATCACCACTTGCTTTACAGCGTTGTTGCAAGATTTCATGCAATCATGCCTGTAAATTGCACAGTGCTGGGCGCATGTGGGGAGATGGGCACAAAAATACATTTGTATTCTTCCTGTGTCAGGTTCTGTGGCCAACGTCAGGGTACCCAACCCCTGGTTTGCTTAAAGTAAAATTCTTTGCAGTGCCTAAGTCTTTTAATTTCTTCAAAAAACCATGATCAAATTCAAATGTGGATTTTTAGGCTACGAGTAGATTATGAATCCAATGCCTGAGAGAATGTAATTATTTCAGAAGAATAAGACACTGCTTTATGAAAGCATTCTAAAAAGTGCTCCAGACATGGAAGAAATTGCACTTAAAATGGATTCTTGTCCTTGTTATTTAATGCACTGGTGATGACAGGTGTGCTTTGGGAGTTAGATGTTTAATTGGGTCACTAATTCACACCATGGTAATAAAAAAAAAAGTAGATCTTTTTAGTTTCATACTGAGAATAATGATTTCCTTATCTTACCCAGTTAGATTCAACATATCGTGCAGTCAGCTTGTCAATTATAATGATTGTGTGTATTGGAAAATGAGAGACCCTTCAGGGCATTTTTGATGGTGTAAAAATTGAACTTTATTTTATTTGCTTATTATCTGACTCTCTGACTAGTATGTGAGATCCATGAGGCTGTGACCCTTATCTGTTTTGTTTGCTTAAACGGTGCCTGGTACATAATAAATATGCAATCAATTTATTTTGAAAGATTTGAATGAATGAAGGCTTTCACCTGGAAAGTGAATGGAATATTTGATCTTCGAGAGTGACTATCCTTGAGGCATGCATTAGACAAAGGTTATAAAAAAGAGGGGAGAAAAGACCCATCCATGAGTGTTCCCCCAAACGTTCCTGACTTACCATTTGAGAATTTATTTTCCTCTGTGCATAGATTTGTTCTAGGCCATTCTGGGGCTACTATTTTGCTTATGTGATAAAGATCCTCTTCTTTGGTGATGGGTTAACAGTAGCATTTCCCTCGAGGCTGCTACACTTCCCTTTCTTTTTATAATAGGAGAAGCAAGTGTTTGCAGAAGGAACCCATCTCTAGTGAATTTAGGTAAAGATACAAATATGAAAGCTGTGAATGCAGATTCTAGTTTTACCAAAAAGTCTGAACAGAATAGAGAATCCAGAAGTGGACCCTCAACTTTATGGTAAACTAATATTCGACAAAGCAGGGAAGACTATCCACTGGAAAAAAGACAGTCTCTTCAATAAATGGTACTGGGAAAATTGGACATCCACATGCAGAAGAATGAAACTAGACCACTCTCTTGCACCATACACAAGGATAAACTCAAAATGGATGAAAGATCTAAATGTGAGACAAGATTCCATCAAAAATCCTAGAGGAGAACACAGGCAACACCCTTTTTGAACTTGGCCAAAGCAAATTCTTGCAAGATACATCCATGAAGGCAAGAGAAACAAAAGCAAAAATGAACTATTGGGACTTCATGGAGATAAGAAGCTTCTGCACAGCAAAGGAAACAGTCGACAAAACTAAAAGACAACCTACAGAATGGGAGAAGATATTTGCAAATGACGTATCAGATAAAGGGCTAGTTTCCAAGATCTATAAAGAACTTATTAAACTCAACAGCAAAGAAACAAACAATCCAATCATGAAATGGGCAAAAGACATGAAGAGAAATCTCACAGAGGAAGACATAGACATGGCCAACACGCACATGAGACAATGCTCCGCATCACTTGCCATCAGGGAAATACAAATCAAAACCACCATGAGATCCCACCTCACACCAGTGAGAATGGGGAAAATTAACAAGGCAGGAAACCACAAATCTTGATTCTATATACTGTAAATCCCTCCACTTCCCCTGGAACTTTCCAGTGCTGCTTGGTCAATAACTGGCTTTTCCCCTTACCTTCTAGCAATTCTTCTGGGGGAGGGTCCTGCTGTGCTGATTCTCAGGTGTGTGTACCTGGGGAGCTGCCCCGCCTTCTGCCAGGTGTACGGCTCAGTGGGAGTTTATCCTGTGAGCCCCCTGCTCAGTCCCAGGTACAGGGTGACACCAGGAGGGACAACAACAGTGCAGGCAGCCAGCTGTGCAGCCCTGGAGTCAGCTCCCGCAGTAACTACAACAGCCCCCAGTGTGCAGGGCCTGGGTGCTCCAGGGCGGGGCTGCTGACCTGCACAGCTCTGGGCCTGGCAGCAGGAGTGACCTGGCTGTCCTGGGTCCTCCCAGCCTCTGCCTGTCCCGGGGGAGCAACGGATCCTCGGCTGTGTCCCTCGGCGCCCTGGGCCAGGGGGCTTGCAACACTGTGAATGGACCTAAAGTACCACGATGTGAAATTCAGAAGCATCAGAGTAAATTTTGTACCAGGTTAACTTATCCCTTATTACAAATAAAATATATAAGCCCTTACAAAAGGTTTACGAAAATCATAAAATAGAGTAACAATGCAATGACAGGGAGGGGAAGGCTCCATTGGGCTATAGCCACCACGAGCCCCGCGGCAGGAGCTGGGGCGGGCTCCCGAGGTGACCAGGGGGCTGCTCAGGGGTCGAAGCAGGTTGTTCCGGAGGCAGGTGGTGGCTCTGACACTCTGGGGACCCCAATTGCAGGCTCCTGGGCCTACTCCTCTGGGGTGGCCACGGGTGCAGGTGGCTCTTCCTCATCGGGGCATGGAATCATAGGTTCGACCAGCACCTGCACTACCTTAAACTCAGGAGCCAGCATCTCGGCTTTGACCAAGTCCTCAGCTCCAGCAGCCAGGACCAGCTCCATCACCCTGAAGCTTCAGCAGGCCCCACAGTCGGAGCTGGGGCGGGCTCCCGAGGTGGTTCACAGGGTTGCTTCGGTCCTATGGCTGGTTGCTCCATCGAGTTAGGAGGCTGCTCGGGCACATCCATGACCTCGAGAGCAGGGGTGGCACCTGCTCCTCCTCCAGGCTCGCAGGGGTGCAGGGGGCTCCTGCAGGGCGGAGCAGTGAACTAGACCAGTGACGACTTTGCCTCCCCAGTGGGTGCCTCAGCGCAGGCCAAGCCCTCAGCCCCAGCAGCCAGGATGGCCTCGATCCCTTCAGGCCCCGACGGGGCAGTAGGCCCCACGGTCAGAGCTGGGGCACACTCCAGAGCGGGTTCAGGGTGTTTTGCTCGGTCCAAAGCTGTAGCTCCAAGAAGACAAAGTATCACCATCAGGGCAGACTGTCCACGTTCCTCCCAAATCAAGGCCACTCTTCCCACTGCTCCACATGTGTGGGGGCAAGAGCCCTGGGAGGTGTCCCCAGCCCACAGCCCGTGGGGTGGGGTGTGAGCCCACCCCCTGCTCCCGGCCCAGCTGCATAGAGGCTGGATCCGCCGGGCACCCCCTGTCCCCGCTCGGCCACCCCCTCTGGCTCCGCTGCTGGAAGCGTCTGAATTGCTGGCG
This sequence comes from Canis lupus baileyi, assembly GCF_048164855.1. NCBI lineage: Eukaryota > Metazoa > Chordata > Mammalia > Carnivora > Canidae > Canis > Canis lupus. Next base: position 5,730,941 of record NC_132852.1, on the reverse strand, counting down.
GTAACGCCGGGAATGGAGTTCCACGTCCGAGCCTGGCATGCGCTGCCTCATGAATTCCAGAATCATCCTCAGGGAGGGAAATTCTGGGAGCTGACAAAATTCATCCCGAAAATAATCCAGCCATATTTCCAGCATGCAGGAGATGGCCCTGGGGAGGGACAGGAGGGCACAGGTGTCAGAAGACAGGGCACCATCACTCACAGGTGTCCTGAGGAAGCCCTGCAGGACCCAGGGACCCGGCATCCCTTGCAGGATGTTGGAGGCAAGTTCTGATCCTCGTCCCCTTGCCACCTGGCGGACCTGCCTGCCACAGGCCTGCTCCCCGAGGAGGGGCTGGCACGCAGCCTCTGTGCTGGGGAGCCCACGGCCAGTGGAGTGACCATCACCATCTCTCCTGGGGAAGCGGGGGTCCCTCCTCAGCCTGGTCCCTGCCCAACTGCCCCTTGAGTCCACCGGCAGGCGTACGGGGACGGGGGGCATCTGGCCTGTCATTGCCCTCACTGCACACACTGTCTTCTGGGTAGGTCCAAGCCAGGAGGGCTCGGGCTCTGTGTCCTGCCAGGGCTTGCCAGGAACTGCCCAGGACCGCCACCTTCCCTCCTGTGGCTCTGGGCTGCCTCACTCCCGAGGGGGCCCTGGGGGTGTCCTTCCACTGACTCTAATCTCCCATCTCCCACGGGGCGGGGGCCGCCTGGTCCGGGAGCCCCCACCAGCCCTCCTGAGCACCTGCTGTGCCCCCGGGTCCAGGTGCTACCAGATTGGGGAGTGCAATGCTTCCCACCCCCTCTGCTCTGGCCCCAGGTGTGGGGCAGAGAGAGGGTTGGGGGGCATGGAGAAGGACTCCTTAGGGGTCCCAATGCCTCCCACCAAGCCCGCATCCCATCCACTGCTCTCCTGTGCTCTTTTCCAGAAGGGGTTTAGACCTTTACCCTGTCACAGGAATTGCAGATGTGTGGGGTGAGGGTGCAGCCTCCCCACCCCACAGCCCCCTCACTGCCCTCCTGGAGAGGGAAGGCCCTCCTGCAGGAGCCGGAGTCACTCACATTTTCCAGCGCTGCAGGACCATGTCATTGTTACCCCACGCATCTACGATGCACCCATATCTAGAGGAGGGCGGGGGCATCCCATGAATTGTGCTGGGGACGTGACTTCTCATCATGGGGGCTGTCACCCTCTGACCCCGACTAGGCTGGAGCCCCGGGAGCCGTCACCTCTGTTCGTGGGGCCACGGGCAGCTCCCAGAGAATCGCCCGCACCTGCTGGGGACTCCTGAAGGCTTGAGCATGAAAGGGCTCCAGCCAGGCCCATGGCCCATATCCTAGTGGGCCTGAGGCACCCCGGGGTCCCCCGGTCTGGTTGCCCCAGGACACAGACCCCCGATGGACTCTCAAACCTCCCTTTCAATGGGGAAACAGGCCAGCTTAGGCCCCTGGTGATGGGTGGAGGAGGCACAAGTCTCCTCACAAGTGAGGAGGATGGCTGCTGAGCACAGGCACAGCCCCTCTGGCCGACCCGCCACAGGCCAGGCCCCGGGGCTGCCCTCCAGGACCTGCTAGGCCCTGGGTTACCCTGCTCCAGGTGGGGGAGCAGCCCGAGGCCGGGAAGCTCACACCATCCCCAGCCTCCCCACCAGCAGGTGGCCCAGCCCTGGGCTGCGGAGGGGCAGGTGCTCACTCAGTGGACAGCAGGTCCAGCACCTCGTCCGTGGTGGCGAATCCACGATAGTCGTCTAAGAAGCTGCAAATGGAGATGACATCTCTGCGCTGCAAGGCGAGCAGCAGTTGTCGGACTTTGTGCTCCAGCAACTCCGTCCGGCTGGACTTCATCAGGGCGATCAGATGCCCATTCCCGGCCAAGGCCCCTGCACCCTGAGGTGGGAAGAGGGGACATGCATCCTGCAGGGAGCCGCCGTGAGGCCTGAGAATCTATTTGCAGAAGATAAAATTGACATTCTACATGGAAGAGTAGCCTTTGTCATAGTGCATGGATTTCCCTAAGGAAAGTACAAGGTGTGTTTTGGGGGTGGGTGCATGGCTCCAGGAGCATGAGAGGCAGCACACTGTAGACCCGGGAATTTCCACACAATGCAGCTGAGCAATGGCTGATTCCCCACATGAGTCCAGGAGGGGCCACGTCCTGAGGTCTTCAGTCACCCCGTCAGGTGGCAGTGGGGTGGAGGACAATGTCTGAGGCCAGGAGCTGCCTCATTCACTATCAGTGTCTTCTGAGGATGAGGACACCTGTAGGTCACTGTGGAGGACACTCCAGGGGCCACAGACACAGGCTCCGTCCAACAGGTGGGTGGCAGGAGGGCCCTGAGCAGGTCCTGGCTTCTCAGGAGGAAGGATGAGGGAGCTGCGAGGAACCGGGAGCTCCAGCAGCTTCTGTCCAATCTGGTGAAGACCATTCTCAGGGGCTGAGTGGGGGCCCGCGCAGAGGGCGGCCGAGGGGGCTCGGTGCATGGCTGCAGCATCTCCAGGTGACGTGTGGCAGGTGTGGGCTGGGGGCTCTTGCTTGGCCAGAGGGCAGGTGTCTTCCTGGGCTGCGGGGGCCCAGCTGTGCATCCACAGGCATGACTGCTTCCTGGAGGACACAGATTCCCTGAATTCCCCACAGGGGCTCCCTGGATGCTCCTGCGGGTGTGCTAGCTAGGGCTCCACCGCGCTTTCTTTTGGGGGTTCTGGGTCCTGTCTAGGGGCATCTGGGCACATTTCTTGCCTGGAGTATGGAGGGGCATTTGGGAATTGTCTGCCAATTCGTTCCTGACAGCGGGACGGGTGTTCTCCTCAGGATACTTGGGTGGTGCCTGGGTGTGTCCTAACCCATGGCCCTGGGAGCCAGCCTGGAGCCCCTCGAGGGAGACTCTGCTGCACACCCAGGCTGTCAGCCCTGACACAGGGTTGGCGAGCTGGCTGTGGGGTGTCAGCGATCGGCACTTCCTGGGCACCAGGAGGTCCACCAGGTGGGCTGAGGCTAACTTTAGGGCTACTCAGAGGAGATGTGGAATGGGACTGGACAGTCTCATCAGGGGTCTCAGTATGTGTCTTCATTGGCAGGTTAGGCTCAGGGATTAAAACTTTCAGGTAAAAATGGAGATATCATATAGAACATCCTACACAAGCTTTTATTGAACTCCATGGGTACAGAATCAATATCCTAAAACATGGTGGCTTCAGAGATGACACTTTTATTCTCTTAGTGTCCAGGGATGACAAGTGAACATCAAGAATTCACCAGGGCCCCAGGGCTTGTGAAGCCCAGTCACTGACCAAGGCCTGTCAAAATGTTCCTGTTTCTCTTGGCCTCTGGTCAGTAAAGAAGACAAATAGACTTAGGTTTCAACCTTTCCTAGACTTATACAATTTCCTATACTTCATTATTCTTCACTATTCTATCCTGCACAAAGATGCCTCCTTTCCCAATGCAAAGGATCATGGTCACAAGTAGGAATGAATTGTTGTGACGACTCAAAAATGTTTCAGCAGACACTACCAATTCTGTGGGCGGAAGAAGCCATAATGACACTTTCAAACCACAAGCTAACCAGGTGCCCTCCTACCTGCATCTACACCTGCCAAGCCCACAATGTGGAAAAAGGCACAAGCCTACAACATATTCCAACTGAATCAAGAGAATATAAAGGATATTGGGGTGGAATTCCCTGAGGAACAGTTAAAATGAGGCATATAAACACTGGATTAAGGATAGAGACTCTTGTAGGAAAGGGAGTTTCAAAGGAATGTTTCCCAAAAGCATAAAACCAGCCAGAGAATTTTTCTTGTGGTGGACCCGGGCCACACCTAGACAGAAACTGGTATTCATCAAAACCTTCACAATCTTTGTAGATTGGGATCATAGTCCAGAGAGATGGAAGTGTAGAAGCCAAGCAATGGATGCCATATTCCCAAATAATTGGTTACAGCTACAAACATTCTGGCTGGTGAGGAGAACGAGTTCCTATGTGATACCTGCGCTCCTTTGGGAGAGTGATCTTCCGTGTCCTAGAGCACTGACGTCTAACACTCCTTGGCTCACTTGAGGTTACTGAGGAAGAAAAAGGACATTCATAGAGATATCCATTGAACATAGAAACTGATCAAATTCGGTTCAGAAATGAGCAGGGGCAGTTAGGGAGGTTGAGAAAGACCTGAAGGTGCTGTCTGATGAGAGAGTCAAGATTAGGACCTGGGCTGGCCTGAAAGGTCTCTATGAGAAAGGGACCACACCCAAATCCCTTAATCCAATCAAGCAATTATAGCCGATTGGAAGATCTTGCTCTTTATGATATTTCAGTTTTTAACTGAAAGTTAGTTGACAAAATGGATATAACATCTTGAATAACCTCAAACCCTGACCCCATTTTTAATACCATTAGGTCTAAATTCAGCAGAAGTGTTGGTAAAATACCAATAGTTCAGGAAACATGAGTCCTGAGGCTAATTCCCATGCTAAAATGTACCAATATAATTTCACTTGCAGAAATTCCAATCTCCACCAAATCCACATGGACTCACACCTCCATTCACAGAGACACACACACAGGCACACACACGGAGTCATAGAAATCGCTCTCATGAGGACATCATTAGCCTGTTGAAGCTGCTGATTGGCTCAATCCCTGCAGCAGCTAAGAGGATTAGGTGGATGTCTTTCAAGTGGCTGAAATGTCACGTGACCTTGGGGCAGTATAAAAGTCCGGGAGCACAGAAGTGGCCATTACTGACCGTCCCTCTCTCCCACGGGACACCCAGTCTCCTGCAGCGGAGTCTGTCCAGGACCTTTCTCAGCCTCTCCTGATGGGCGTGAGGACCACAAGTGCACTTCAGGTGAGTTTTCGGGCCACTGGTCCGACCTTCCCTGACAGAGGAATGGGACAGTGAGGAAATGATGGAGGGATTGGCCCTTCCTCCACGGGTTAAGGACTCTTTCTGGTCTAACATGTTCTGAGGACAGAGACTGAACCAAGGCATGGCTGTGAATGCCCTGGACACCCGGAGGTTCCAATGCCAGTGGAATGGGGCCTCAGGTGTCACATTGGTGTGGGGTGGTGGACGAGCAGGGACAGAAGGCCTGTAAATGTCTCACTGGGCCCTGCAGACCTAGAGAAGACACAGGATCAGGGCGCCTGGGCAGCTCCGTTTTTTCAGGGACTGACTTGGGTCGGGTTGTGATCTCAGGCTCTGGAGATGGATCCAGGCCCTCACTGGGTTTCTGATAACTGAGTGTCTGCTTCTCCCTCTGTCCTTCCTACAGCTCAGGTGATCACTCTCCCTCATACACACACACACACACACTCACTGTCCCATAAATAATTGACCTTTTTTTCAATAGAAGAATTACCTGGTTCCCAAGGTGAAAAGAAATTCACCTCCCAAACCTTCAATGGCAGTTAATTGGGGGCACTGCCACGAACACATGGAATGGAAGTGTTCAGATGGGCAGCTTCCCATCGAGTAGAGAAGAATGTGTTTTCCCAATGAATTTGGACTTAACTATGGCTTCCTCTGGAGTCACAAGGGGCATTCAGATATGAGAGAGAGAAGCCCACTTTCCTGACGCTTTTGCCCTTTGCGTGTTCCATGGTGCATCCCACTGGACCTCAATCGGGAGAGGTCCCGTCCCTGGTTTTGTTCCCACAGGGGATTTGGAGAGACTTGATGATAGTGTCAACAAGAGTCCTTCCTTAAGGGCGGCCTTCCTCAGAGCGGGGATGTGGCTTGGCCAGGAGAGCGTAGGCAGGAAGGAGGAAATAGAAGTGACAGGGGGAAATGTGTTTGGCACCACTGTCCTGAAGCTCACTAAGGCCTCTTGGGAAGATGGTACAGTGAGGACGCCTAGGTCAGGTGAATAGGACTCTCTTGTTTCTTTTCCCTCAGGCTACCCGAAACCCATCCCTGAAGCAGACTGACTTGTCCCTCCAGAAGGTGGGACTGATGGCGGCTGGTCATGCCCACCTTGGGCCCGACAGTCCCTTGAGACCCCAGAAAGGCAAGAGGCCACAGATAGCAGGACTGGCCCTCAGAGTTCCCAGTCCAGAGGAGGAGGATCCCAGGGTGAGTGGGGAGGCTGGCATGGGTTTTGAAGCAGGAGCTCTGCCAGGAGTCTTGAGACAGGCTAGGCTCCCAGAAGATCGTGGCCCGGACTCAGTTGTCCATCGTGACATGGGCAGGAAATCCCCCAGGCTACACACTGGGACACTCAGAGGCTCTGAGCATCAGCCCCAGGGCACCATAAGATCAGATCGAGCCTTGTGTTTGTCCCGAGTCTTAATGATGTTTCCACCTGTCCTCAACCTGACACCTCCAATCCCTCTTCCCCTTTCCTTCCTTCCACGGGATGGGGAGTAAGCATCCAGAGGTCTTCACTATACTGACACCTCACTAGCAGATACGATGTCCCCTGTCCTCATCCCATGTGCCACTCCACGAGGATGGCCTCCCATTCGTGTGCTTGACAGATTCACTGGCATTTGAGTGGATGCACTGACCATTGCCCCTTCCTCCCACAGGTGAAGTGCAGGGACTGTGGCGCCATTGGACACAAGGCATCAAGCACCAGATGCCCCATAAAACACTGAGCACGACCCTCGTTCCCGTGGCCTTGGGCTCCAGGAGGCTGAAGGAGAATGTGGAGCCGGGGAGTCATCGGGACCCAAGACACCAGGCTGGGCTGTTGAACCAGGCTGAGAGGGAGAAGGCAGGGAGACGAAGGTGAGGAATGGGGCTTGTGACCCGATGCCAGGGCTGATACGACAGACCCCGAGTCCGTGTGCATGCACAGTGTGCAGGGCGGCTGCGGGCAGAGCCAGGCTGGGCGAGGCAGGCAGAGGAGCTCCCAGACTAACAGGGTCCACATTTGGGTGATGGAGCTGTCCCTGCTGATTTGGTGTGGGGTTTGCGGCTGGACAAATGTCCCTGCACCAGTGAATGTATGGAGCTTGGCACATGCCAAGGCAGACCCTTTCAGACTCTGAATGTAAGAAACTGCCTGGACGACCTGTTCAGCTCCCGATAGTTAGGATGAGGGGCAGAGGTGGGCGTAGAGTGGCTGCGGAGGGAAAGGACCAGGTTGGCCCAAGCCCCGAGCAGGTGTCCGGCTGGAATCCAGGGAAGGGAGTTCCTTCTCCTTTCTATGCCTTCATTTCTGGTGCAGGCAGGAAGCCGAGCAGAGGAAGGCCCTGCTCCACAGGTTCCCCAGGAGACCCCGGGAGGGGCAGAAGCGCACCTGGAAGGAAGACACGGAATCTTGTGACTATGTGAGGGTGAGTGTGCGCTGCGTCCCGGGCTGTGCCCTTCTGGACTCGCTGGGCTCCATGGGCCTCCTGGGGGAGGCGGGGCTCCACTTCCTCTCTGACCAATGGCAGTTGAGCAGCGTGGATTTGCACACTTTTTTCCCTTGGTGCCCATGATGTTGCCTTATGCCTGCTATTTGGGCGAACACTGGCTGTTTGACGTGTGAAGGTCATTGGCGGGCACTCCTGGAGCACATACCAACCTCAGAGAAGAACAGGCCGCTGTCCTTTGTGACACATCATCCCACACTGCCCATCCCCACTCAGGAGCTCCCACCATGACTCTCCAGCTGCAGGACTCCTATCGCCTCATGAGCAGAGAGGATGGAAGCGCTGGTCCAATGGAGGAAGCATCGCTGTGAGGCAGGACTTTGCGTGTCCCCCCCATGTCTCAAGGGCATCAACAGCATCCTGTCAGGCCTTTGTTTGGACGAGCCCTGCAGCCAGATTCCCTACTCCTAGGTCAACAGATCCCAACTCTTTCTTTCCCTGTTCCGGGGGAGGGGGTGGTTACTAAGGTCGTGGGTGTTTGTTGGTTTCTTTCCTGAATGTTCATTTTGCCTTGGTGCCGGGGCCAAACTCATGGAGTCCCGTGTGTTTTCTTTTCCCACAGTGTCCACACATGCCGATGCTCGTCTACACCAAGAGGAGGCCTTCTATCCCTGAGCCTGCCCTGCCGATGGAACCACGTACTCAGCCTCCTGACATAAGACTCCGGTCCCATTCCACCTCTCGTCTCAGAAGCCCTCAAGTTAGCCTCAGCCCACCTGGTGGACGTCCTAGTGCCCAGGAAGTGCCGATCGCTGACACCCCTCTGCCGGCTCGCCAACCCTGTGTCAGGGCTGACAGCCTGGTTGTGCAGCAGAGAACCAAGAGGCCCTGCAGAGTCTCCCTCGAGGGTCCCCAGGCTGGCTCCCAGGGCCATGGGCTGGGACACACCCAGGCACCACCCAAGTATCCTGAGGAGAACACCCGTCCCGCTGTCAGCAACGCATTGGCAGACAATTCCCAAATGCCCCTCCAGACTCCAGGCAAGAAATGTGCCCAGATGCCCCTAGACAGGTCCCAGAACCCCTGAAAGAAACCGTGATGGAGCCCCAGCCAGCACACCTCCGGGATCATAAAGGAAGTCCCTGTGGGGATTTCCGGGAGTCTGTGTCCTCCAGGAAGCAGACGTGCCCGTGGATGCACAGCCGGGCCCCGGCAGCCCAGGAAGACACCTGCCCTCCGGCCAAGCAAGGGCCCCCAGCCCACACCTGCCACACCTCACCTGGAGATGCTGCAGCCGTGCACCAAGCCCCCACGGCCGCCCTCTGCGTGGGCCCCCACTCAGCCCCTGAGAATGGTCTTCACCAGATGGACAGAAGTTGCTGGAGCTCCCGGTTCCTCGCAGCTCCCTCATTCCTTCCTCCCGAGAAGCCAGGCCCTGCTCAGGGCCCCCCTGCCCCCCACATGTCAGACGGAGCCTGTGTCTGTGGCCCCTGGAGTGTCCTCCACGATGACCTACAGGTGTCCTCATCCTCAGAAGACACTGAGAGCGAATGAGCCAGCTCCTAGCCTCGGACATTGTCCTCCACCCCACTGCACCCTGACGGGGTGACTGCGGACCTGAGGACGTGGCCCCTCCTGGACTCATGTGGGGAATCAACACTTGCTCAGCTGCTTTGCATGGGAATTTCCGGGTCCACAGCCTGCTTCCTCTCATGCTCCTGGGGCCGTGCACAGACACTGAACCCCAAAGGCACACAATGCCCTTTTTTTAGGGAAATCCGTGTACTGTGGAGAAGGCTACTCTTCCCTCTGGAATGTCAATTTTCTCTTCAGCAAATAGATTCTCCAAGAAGTGGAGGGAATTTCGAATGAGCACTTGTCACTCCAATGGAAATAGAAACTCAGACTTTAAGCTCTCATTGGCATACACATGTCTGCATTTGGGTTTTCAGCTGCGAACAGCCCCTGTGGGCTCTGCAAATGGACACTGTGTTTTCTCCTGAGATGAGTTTTCTAGACTGTGGTGGTAGCTTTGTGGGCACTGTGATGGGCAATATTTCATCTGCGCATTTCGATTATTCTCAGCCATAATTTAGAATCGTGTGTAGTGTTTTATTTCCCTTAATAAAATGTTACCACTGATGAATAGCGTGCATGTGTTTCATTTGATTTGGTTTCTGGGTTTTTTTAATCTCAGCAATTCTGAAACTCTCTATAGTTAATTTAATTCCTCCAGCCTTAATTAACTGAGAGGAGACAACAGCGTGATAGTTTTGGGGGATCTGTAGACTTTGAGGGTCTCCTGCACACCCAGTCTCCTTGGTGAAGTACTGCATAGGGAACATTGACCCTGTGCACCCTGTGAGGGAGCCCTGTGTACTGTATGGGCCCTGGGTCACAGGTTGGTCTTTAATGGGATGAGTGGGTGGTTTCCCTCTATACATATTCTGGATCCATCTTTAATGTTGGATCATGATGCCTCCTTTCTGAGACCTGGGCAAGGAGATTTTTTACCCTCCTGATGATTTCCTAAGGAGGCAATGGTTGACAAGTCGTCCAAATAGCACGAGACCAAGGCCACAGTCTCTATCTATCTATCTATCTATCTATCTATCTATCTATCTATCTCATTCTCTCTCTGTCTCTCTTTCTCAGGGTTATCTCTGATATGGGCCCATGGGAAAAAACAATACAACACCATGCCAAATGAAACCAAACCACACCAAGCACCTCCATACTTGTATTTAGAGAATTTCTTTTTTTTGGAAAAACAACTGACTGCTCTTTCCTCACTCCAAAGCATCTGTTTAAGGGTGTTCCCTCTGTCTGTGCAGATGCCTGTAGGTGGAGGTAGAAGAGCTCCTCTATGAGCACACTAGGGTTTAAAAAGTCAGAATGCAGTAGAAAAGCCACAGTGTGTGATCCTTCTCCCACCCCCAACCCCTAAGTAACTCCCATTCAGGCAATCATTATGTGACCCAGGTCAGAGTCTGGCCCCTTGAGCCTCAAGCCCATGTCTCATCCCATGGATGCCGCCCTATTGATATCTCATGGCTTCTGAGGAAAATGCAGCTTCCTGGGCACTCATGGGATGTGTGCAGTAATAGAAATGTTCCCTACTTTCTGGAAGCCTCAGAAGATCCCAGAGGTCCAAGGGTGCGAAGGCCTATCATCATGAGGGGATGCTGGGATTGGAACTAGCAAAGTAGCCTAAGAATTCTTGGACTTGCAGGAATATAGGGCGCAAGGGTGAGGATGCAGGCAGGCTTGAGCATAGGGCATTAATGCTGGGCTCTCCAGCAGAATTGGGACTTCATGTGCAATTGAGAGGATTCCTTCCATGTGCACAGGGAGTCCAGAGAGAAAGGCTAGCGGAAGAAGGTCTGAGCAGGCCTGTTCTCCCCCTCTAGTCACCTTACATGTCTTTTGCTTCCCTGCCATCAAAACACCAAACCAAACCAAACCAAAGCAAACCCAACCAAACAGAGCCAAACCTATCTTCCCAAAGCAAAATCCACTCTCATCCAGATATGGAAGACGACAGAGTTATCTGAGCAAGCTGGTATAGGTTATGGATATTAGTAATAGATGGATTTAGCACAGTTGGAAGCACATTGGGTGAATCCTCCCCTCCTTCAGCCTTGGGGAAAAATGGGGCCACTTGAAGGTGGCAGGATTAGAAGCAGTGAGCAGCCAGCTTTGAGTGTGGAAATGATGCGGAGGACCTGGGGTCAGTGTGAGCATGTCTGACCGTGTCCTCATGCATCCCTCATCCCATTGTTTATCTTCTCTTTATATTGAAAGACCATTTGTCCAAACCAGCGTGGGTGGAGTGTTGGCAGCAATGTTTTTGGTCATATACAACCAGCACCGATTTGAAAACCCAGAGCACCTACACAAAGAAATGACAAACTACCGTGTAAGTCAATGACCTACAGCCTTGTATGGCGACAGACTTCTTTTCAGGAAATTATGGGCACAAAATATATATTGAGAAGTTAACCTATAAACCCGGCGTTTGATAATATTTGGAAATGCAAAGAGGCAATGAAATGCTTATATTTCAGGAGTTAAATGCATCCTGCCTGATTAGATCATGTTGATTGAATCACAGCCCCTTCACAATCCACCCCCACCTTTGACTGAAGAGAAGGTGCCTGGCAAGGACCCATCTCCCACAAGGAATTGCTCCATATCCCAGCAACTCTAACCTGTCCAGAACACTTGACAGTCATCCGTCTGTGTAACAATCTCCTGACAAGGAAGAGGTGGGCACAGGATTTCAGATCACTTCCACTCCAATTTTGGTCCTTGCGTGACACCTCAGAAAGATATTCTCCACTGAATGAATGTGGGTTTTGAGGTTAACTAATGGGTGCTATGTAACAATTATATTTCTTAGGGGCAAGATTGACTAATGCATTGTTGAAAGGTAATTAATGCGTGATTATACAGATTCTTATGATTTGGGAGGCCATTCTCATGCTGTTTTAAACTTTGGTGACATATACATGCATTTAATGTTTCCATTATTTCCTTTAAGAATGAATTATAACATTCACGAATCACAGTTATTAGAAAAATAATGTGACAGTTTGAATTTTGTAGAGAAAATATCAGGGTTTTTAAAATTTTTATTTATTCATCAGACAGATTGAGATAGAGAGCTAAGCGGATAGATCTGTGCCAGTTGGAGAGTGAGATGGAGCCTCTCACTGAGCAGGGATCCAGACTGTGCACGGCAGACCCCAAAACCAAACCACATTGTTGGAAAAATCTTGAAAATGTCTCTGAGTTGGGAGGTGGATCGGACACGAGAGAGGAGGTCAGTGTAGCAAAGTGCAAAGGACTCAGTGCTTCCCACACCCTGAAATACTGAGTAACACCGGGCTCCCTGGATCTAATCGACTTGGATGTGGGGACATAGATGCCAAGACATGAACACGTTTCATTGTTTGTTTCTGTTTAAGATTTATTTGTTTATTTGTTTGAGACAGGGAGAGACGAGAGAGACCACAGAGTAGCGGGAGAGAGGGGGCCCGACAAAGAGAGGGAGAGAGATTCTCAAGGAGACTCCCCAGTGGCCGTGCTGCTGGATTCGGGGCTCCCTCCCACATTCCTGAGACCCACATGTCTGGCGTTATTTTTCATTTCCAGGTAAGAAGCATGAGACAGCAAGGCCCTCAAGCAGACATTATCTAGGACACTCCAAGGGCAAAAGCAGCCACAATGGAAGGAATTGGCAGCATCGGATTCCCTCCTGACGGCGGGGCTCTTCCTTATCCACCACCGTCTCCCGTCTGTGCACCCAGAGTGTCTTCACTCCATGCTCTTCCTCCGTGAGGGATTTCTTAAAATTCCATTCTCTCCCCGAGTTCCCTCCCTTGCTTATGGAGTCTTCAGGTTCCATGTGTCCTTCAATTCTTTGCTTCTGTGTGATCGCTGACATGTGAGCCCCAACATGCTAGAGCCACCACGTGGAACTGATTTACTGAGATGTCTCCAAATGGAAAAATCCCTAATGCAACAAAATGTATTGATTCCATATATATTCCAAATCGTGTATCACACACAGTATCACTAAAAATTTTTAAGACAGCTATGGTTTTCTTTTTAATATTCCCCTGGCTATTCAGGGTCTTTTCTATTTCCACACAAATCTTAAGATCATTTGTTCCAAATCTCTAAAGAAAGTCCTCAGTGTTTTGATAGGGATTGCATTAAATGTGTGAATCACCCTGGGTACCCTTGACATTTTCATAATATTACTTCTTCCAATCCTTGAGCTTGGAATATTTTTCCATCTCTTTGTGTCTCCCTCCATTTCCTTAAAAGTGTTCTGTAGTTTTTAGGGTATAGATCCTTTACCTCTTTGGGTAGGTTGATTCCTAGGTATCTTATGTTGAATAGCAGGGGTGAGAGTGGCCATCCCTGCCTTGTTCCTGATCTTAGGGGAAAGGCTCCCAGTGTTTCCCCATTGAGAATGATGTTTGCTGAGCTGTTTCCGTAGATGGCTTTTAAGATGCTGAGGAATGTTCCTCTATCCCTACACTCTGAAGACAGGATTAGCTCGGTCCACTGCCAGAAGAGTGAATGCAATGGCTTCTTCTAAGGAAACTAAAACACTGTATTGAAACCTTCTCATCTGACCCTCTGGTAACAGGAGGCTAATGTATTTTATGTCCCCTTATCACCGCAGGGGTGGGGTTCTTTTCCCATTAAAATGAGCACTTTTAATAATATCACTGTGGAATGGATTGTTCTCATCTCCATGCCTTTACTGTGCTTGATTTCTATGAAGTGGAGAGGCAGAGCTAAGATGTGGTCCATCTGTGGTGTCTTCTATTGGAGCAGCTGGTAATGGGATGATGCACACCTCACAGGAGGAGACAATCTCCCTAGAAGCTGTTTCCTGTCTCCTGCCTGAGCTCAAACCTGCCACGAGACACATGCCCTAGGATATCTCCTGTGAAAAGTCCTGACTTTGTTTTCTCCTGCTGGACAACAGAAAAGCTCAGGAAGGGGAGTCAGGTAATCCTTCTGCTTACATTCACCCACCATGGCCAGGAACCTACCCTCCTTGTCAAGCTCACAGATCATTAATTGGATGTGGCCTCCCAGATTAAACCTCCATATACTGCCATGGAATCTAGCCTTGGGGCTGTCCCCAAAACCCAGTTTCAGCCCAGATTTCTATTGTGAAAACAATTCCAGCCTGAAATCTTGCCGCAGGTTGATGGAGCCAGGACTCAACACATTGTAGCCTGGAAACAGGTATGAGGTCCACCTAGAACTCCATCCAGGATTGGCAATTCCAGTTTCCCAGGAAAGAACTCATGAATCTGGGGATCTCTGGGTGGCTCAGCGGTTTGGCACCTGCCTTTGGCCCAGGGCATGATCCTGGAAACCCGGGATCGAGTCCCACGTCAGGCTCCGGGCACGGAGCCTGCTTCTCCCTCCTCCAGTGTCTCTGCCCCCCTCTCTGTCTATCATAAATAAATGAATGAATGAATGAATGAATAAATAAATCTTTAAAAAAAAAGAACTCGTGAATCTGTTCTGTGGGTCGCTCTGCAGATTCTTTGGTCTGTCCTCATGACTAATAGATCTTGATATAGAGAGACACCCCTCGATTGACTAATGGATACCTGGACAGGATGAGCATTGACGTCCAGACACCTAACCAGAGAATCCATCTGCTGACTGCCCAGCCTCCACCGTCCCCACAGTGTGCTATCCAACCATCTCCCGTCATCCCTCCTAGGGGTCTCTGCTAGCCTTGGGCAGAGATGGTGTGCTTCTGGTTCAATCTACTCCTCCCCCTTAATTTCTCATACAAGCATCTTCCTGGTCAGAGCTCTCATAATTGAAGAGACCCTGAAGAATAATGTCCCTATGGCCCTTGCATTTCTTCTTAAATGGCTGCTGGCGCTTCCCCTATATTGAGCCAGTGAGTAGGAGTGAGAAATTCCCATGGGGGGAGGATATGAATTTGAGCTGCAGGTGACCTAGAGGTGGCTGTGGAATTCCACTCAGGGGAAGCAGGCAAAGAAGCCTCTGTGAGGAGCCAGCCTGGAAATAAAACAACTGTTTCAAGGTTCTGAAATACTGGGGAGAAAAAGCCTGCACACCAAATCATATGTGGGAATTTTTTATTAAGAATAAAAAACCACACAACTTCGTAATAACATTTTAGAGCAAAAACAAACAAAGCAGATGCAATATTCTGCATAACAATTTCAGAGAAATAATATCAACAAGTACAGAAAATGTCTTCTAGGAGAAAACATGGTGTAATTTGCAGAACTCTGGATGGGATCTTTTTCTAAATCAGAAATTCAGACATTTATAAAACAATTTCAGATTAACTTGTTAATTTCTGTTTACAACCAAGTTACAAATTGCCAGGATGATTTCCCTACATTTGTTAGAAAATGGATTTCACTAAGACAAACTTGACATTCCGGATTGGGAAGCACGCTTTGACAGTCCTATAGATTTACCTAACGAAAAACTGTAGCATCTGTGTAGTGGGGGGTGTGTATGTGTAGGCGCACAAAAGCAGGACACCCAGCACGTTGTGGACTTGACCGTTTCCATCCAGTACAGCGGAGGAATTGCTGGTTCACCACATCAGTCCAGGTGGGGACATATCCTCATTCCCACAGACAGCTCCTCAGGGTCCTCTGCTGTGGAGGACAAGTCCCCGAGTCCATGAGCTGTCTCATTCCCTATGACAGTCTTCAGAGGACGGGGATACCTGCAGGTCCTCTTATGGAACTCTTGGCAAGACATGCACACAGGTTCCCTCACTTTTTATGACACAGTAAACTGTAATGGTCAAAAGAAACACAATTTCCAGACATGAAAGAAACCCTGACACTTTATATCTCTAATCTGTTTTTGTTACATGAAAATCTAAAAAAAAGCGTGATTTCTTCTGCACAGATCCTATTGTCCCTTACTCTCCAGTAAGGGTGCATGTCCAAGTTTGGATACAGAGTGAAAATAACATTATGATGTGATGTTACAACTGCACATCTACGGTCACACTCAGAGGCGTTTGCTGGTCATGCAATAATTTCCATTCTACAAAGAACTTGTCAAACTCCTCTGTAAGAAATGAAATGATAACACAGAACACCTATAACCTGACCTCAAAAAGCTTTTGCTAGATTCATGAACTTGGCACTGTTTTCCAGAGGTATCAACCCAGGTCCAAATTTGAATTTGAACTGGTCTGAAATCCAGAGTCCACTGCTTCTGGGTCAGGAGGTGCCACAGAGCAGATGGTAGCAAAATAGTCATAAAAAGTTATGTTCAGTGGGAGGCTGGGCATTTCCCTTTGGAATAAGAGTCCTTGTTAGTTTGCTTCTCTTCAGTCTTAATGTGGGAGAGAGTGAAGGGAACATAATAAAATCACTGTGGTTCAATCAGGTCTGGATGCAGTTATTGCCCCAAAAGTAAGCACTTAATTTCCTTCCTACAATTTCCAAGCATTGACCAAGACACATCGCTAGCAAGACCCAATACATACTTATGTGTTCAGACAAAATTCTTTCAATATAAATAGAAGAAAAGCATTGGGAAGTGGGGAGCATGATGAGAGGGTCAAACATACTGACTTCAACCCCAGGTCCTCAGCATCATATCCACTCTCAACCCTGACTGCTCACTGCCTCTCACCTGCAAGTGGCCCCCACTCTCCACAAGGCTGAAGGAGAGGCAGGTTCCTGGATTGACCCCATATGAAATCCACACTATCCCAATATAAGATCATGACAAAGACCCAGGTTTAAATATCAGTGTCTCCTAGTTTCAGTTGAAGGCCATATCCCATGAACACACCAGATAGATGGTTCTTCCATACATACAGAACACACACTTCACACAACACAAAATATTTCCAGTATGGGTCTATGTTCGGGTTTGGAGTGTGTGAGTGACGCTGTGTGTGTGGGTGTGTGCGCCCATGTGCACCAAAGTTAGGAGACACATCCCTGGACTGCTTCCCCAGAACTCTGTCCCTTCTTGCTCGTCCTCTTGGTAGGTCGGGCTCTCCCTGGCACACGCGGGACTTTGGCCACGTCCCCGGCCACCTGAGGTGGGAGCATCCCAGCCGCAGTGGTGAGCAGGTCGACGGTCTGCTGAGGATGATTCTTCGGCATCTCAGGTCTGTATTTGGAGTGGTGAAGGATGACTGCGTTCGCAGGAAGAGCAATTTCTCTTCTCCTGACATTAAGTTCAGGCTTAGGGCGGTTGCATTCTTGGAGGCATCTCCACTGGTCTAATGTCATTTGTTGCCTTGAGGTCTCTTCCCCACGCTCCTCCAACTCAGGAAGGTTCACGGAGGGATCCGTTGCCGGCTCTCCTGAGGCCTCACCCACCACTGTGGGGTCTGCCTCGGGAGATGCGAGTCCTCCCTCTTTGACTGACTCCCTCCCAAGGTCTCTCTCCAGATCAGTCTTCTGCATATAAAAGAGGACATAGGCAGGTTGGCGCAGCGCGCAAGTCACATCACAGGCGCTGACCTTAGCATCATCCATTTTATACCACTGGCCATTTCCTGCCTTTACGAAACAGAAGTAATGTCCGCTGTGGCAACTCCTCCCAGCGTGCACCAGCACGGCATAGAGCACATAAACCAAGGGTCCTGCCCTCTGCTCAGACAGGTAGTGTTGCATGTCAAGGCGCTCAGGATATTGCACCTCCTTAGTCATTTTGTTGCCTGTCAAGTCTGAGAATCGTCTCAAGACCAGGATGAGGACCTTCGGGGAAGTGTGCAAAGTCAACACCTTGGACGCAGGCACCTTCTCCAGACACTTACGACAATGGTAGGCATTTTCACCTTCCAGCAGTTCGGGCTTCACCAACTGCTCCAAAGCTTGGCTGACGCTGTGAGCATCCCCGATGTCCAGGCTGATGTCCAGGTAAGGTTCCAGAGTGCTCGAAATGCCTTGGCAGTGGAGACACTGGATTTGAGACCTCCAGTACCCCCCAAAGAGTTGCTGGATGAGGGTGCTGTCCTGAGGACGCTCAGGGTCTGAGAGCTTGTCCTCAGGCAAGCATGCTTGCTGCATTGCATCCAGAATGAACATGAGATACTCATGGGCATCTTCCTGCTTGTGTCTGTGGAAGGCGGCGAGCAGGAGTGGCAGGGGCCGGAGCACACGTCCAGGATGGCAGAGAACCCGCGTCAGGTGAGCCTGCAGGGTACACAGCATGCAGGATGTCTGCCTCCTACAGGTGGTCCCGTGCTGCTGGGACAGCATGTAGCTGGCGAGGGGCTCTGTGTAGGTCAGACACTGTAGGGTCGCATTCACATAGCAAGTGTTGCCCATGTTCTGAAGCCCGGCTCCCACCTGGGAAAGGCTCTTCCAACTCAGAGGCGTCTTGGTGGGAGGCAGCCCTGCTGATGCGGGAGCCAACGGGTCAGTCGGGGAGGAGAGCGTCTTTGATGCAGGAGATGTCCTCTCGGGCACAGAGGGTCCTCCGTGGACTTCAGCACCGCCTCTCCTTGACCAGTCTGACTGGGGTTTGGGAGAGGCGCTGAACTGAGGCTCCTCTGAGGGGTGGAGGTGGGCAGCCTCCATGTCTGCAGAAACAGTGTCCACAAGATACATTCAACCAGGAGCTTCAGGTCGCAAAGGGATGCTCCTCTCACTGAGCCGTTTTCAAATGGCAGATAGTGAACCTCACCTCCACCTTTATGGCTTTTGGGCCCTGGGATAAGGCACAAAGTCCTCTAATCCACTCTAATTGCTTGATTGGATTACGGGATTTGGGTGTGGTCCCTCCCTGACGGAGACCATTCAGGTCAGCCCAGCTCCTATTCTTGCCTCCCACAACAGGCAACTTTCAGATTATTCTCAACCACCTCAACTGTCCCTGCACCTTTCTCAACAGAATTTGTTCAGAGTTTCTATGTTCAGAGGAAACCTTTTTGAATGTCCTTTCCTTTGAGTAACCCCAAGGGAGCCAAGGAGTGTTAGACGTTAGTGCTCTAGGACAGGGAAGATCACTCTCCCAAAGGAGCTCAGGTATCACATAGGAACACGTTCTCCTCACCAGCAGAATGTTTGTAGCTGAAACCAATTATTTGGGAATATGGCATCCATTGCTTGGCTTCTCCACTTCTAACTCTCTGGACTATGATTCCAATCTACAAAGATTGTGAATGTTTTGATGAATACCAGTTTCTGCCTTGGTGTGGCCCGGGTCCACCACAACAGGAATTCTCTCACTGGTTTAATGTTTTTGGGAAACATTCCTTTGAAACTCCCTTTCCTACAAGAGTCTATATCCTAAATCCAGTGTTTATATGCCTCATTTTACCTGTACAAGACCGCGGGACCTTGAACACAAGGCACCAAGCACCAGATGCCCGGTAACACACTGGGGTGCAACCTTCCTTCCCCTTGCCTTGGGCTCCAGGAGGCTGAAGGAGAATGTGGAGCCGGGGAGTCAGCGGGACCAGCGGCACCAGGCTGGGCTGTTGAACCAGGCTGAGAGGGAGAAGGCAGGGAGACGAAGGTGAGGAATGGGGCTTGTGACCCAAACGCCAGGGCTGATACGACAGACCCCGAGTCCGTGTGCATGCACAGTGTGCAGGGCGGCTGTGGGCAGAGCCAGGCAGGGCGAGGCAGCCAGAGGAGCTCCCAGGCTAAGAGGGGCCACATTTGGGTGATGGAGCTGTCCCTGCTGATTTGGTGTGGGGTTTGTGGCTGGAGCAGTGTCCCTGCACCAGTGAATGTATGGAGCTTGGCACATGCCAAGGCAGACCCTTTCAGACTCTGTATGTAAGAAACTGCCTGGACGACCTGTTCAGCTCCCTGTAGTTAGGACGAGGGGCAGAGGTGGGCGTAGATTGGCTGAGGACGGAAAGGACCAGGTTGGCCCAAGCCCCAAGCAGGTGTCCGGCTGGAAGCCAGGGAAGGGAGTTCCTACTCCTTTCCCTGCTTTGATTTCTCTTGCAGGCAAGAAGCCGAGCAGAGGAAGGCCCTGCTCCACAGGTTCCCCAGGAGACCCCAGGAGGGGCAGAAGCGCACCTGGAAGGAAGACACGGAATCTTGTGACTATGTGAGGGTGAGTGTGCGCTGCTTCCCGGGCTGTGCCCTTGGGGACTCCCTGGGCTCCATGGGCCTCCTGGTGGAAGCGGGGCTCCACTTCCTCTCTGACCAGTGGCAGTTGAGTAGGGTGGATTTGCACCCAGTTTTCCCTTGGTGCCCATGATGTTGCCTCCCACCTTCTATGTGTGTGAACACTGGCTGTTTGACGTGTGAAGGTCATTGGCGGGCACTCCTGGAGCACATACCAACCTCAGAGAAGAACAGGCCGCTGTCCTTTGTGACACATCATCCCACACTGCCCATCCCCACTCAGGAGCTCCCACCATGACTCTCCAGCAGCAGGACTCCTATCTCCTCATGAGCAGAGAGGATGGAAGCGCTGCTCCAATGGAGGAAGCATCGCTGTGAGGCAGGACTTTGCGTGTCCCCCCCATGTCTCAAGGGCATCAACAGCATCCTGTCAGGCCTTTGTTTGGACGAGCCCTGCAGCCAGATTCCCTACTCCTAGGTCAACAGATCCCAACTCTTTCTTTCCCTGTTCCGGGGAGGGGGTGGTTACTAAGGTCGTGGGCGTCTGTTGGTTTCTTTCCTGAATGTTCATTTTGCCTTGGTGCCGGGGCCAAACTCATGGAGTCCTGTGTGTTCTCTTTTCCCACAGTGTCCACACATGCCGATGCTCGTCTACACCAAGAGGAGGCCTTCTATCCCTGAGCCTGCCCTGCTGATGGAACCACGTACTCAGCCCCCTGACATAAGACTCCCGTCCCATTCCACCTCTCATCTCAGAAGCCCTAAAGTTAGCCTCAGCCCACCTGGTGGACCTCGAGGTGCCCAGCAAGTGCCGATCACTGACACCCCTCTGCCGGCTCGCCAACCCTGTGTCAGGGCTGACAGCCTGGTTGTGCAGCAGAGAGCCAAGAGGCCCTGCAGAGTCTCCCTTGAGGGTCCCCAGGCTGGCTCCAAGGGCCATGGGCTGGGACACACCCAGGCACCACCCAAGTATCCTGAGGAGAACACCCGTCCCGCTGTCAGCAACGCATTGGCAGACAATTCCCAAATGCCCCTCCAGACTCCAGGCAAGAAATGTGCCCAGATGCCCCTAGACAAGTCCTAGAACTCCCGAAAAAAACCGGGATGGAGGCCCTCCCAGCACACCTGCAGGATCATTGAGGAAGCCCCTCTAGGGATATTGGGGAGTCTGTGTCCTCCAGGAAGCAGACGTGCCCATGGATGCACAGCCCGGCCCCTGCAGACCAGGAAGACACCTGCCCTCCATCCAAGCAAGGGCCCCCAGCCCACACCTGCCACACCTCACCTGGGAACGCTGCAGCCGTGCACCGAGCCCCCACGGCCGCCCTCTGCGCGGGCCCCCACTCAGCCCCTGAGAATGGTCTTCACCAGATTGAACAGAAGCTGCTGGAGCTCCCGGTTCCTCGCAGCTCCCTCATTCCTTCCTCCCGAGAAGCCAGGCCCTGCTCAGGGCCCTCCTGCCCCCCACCTGTCGGACGGAGCCTGTGTCTGTGGCCCCTGGAGTGTCCTCCACGGTGACCTACAGGTGTCCTCATCCTCAGAAGACACTGAGAGCGAATGAGCCAGCTCCTGGCCTCGGACATTATCCTCCACCCCAAGCACCCTGAGGGGGTGACTGCGGACCTGAGGACGTGGCCCCTCCTGGACTGATATGGGGAATCAGCACTTGCTCAGCTCCTTTGCATGGGAATCCTGGGTCCACAGCCTGCTGCCTCTCATGCTCCTTGATAGGTTCAGGGGATACGTAGACATTGAGGGTCTCCTGCACACCCAGTGTTCTGCGTGAAGTACTAGCCAGGCAATGTGGATCCCTGAGCATCCAGTATGGGTGCCATGTGCTCCACATGGGGCCGCGGTCGCACATGGTCTGTAATGGGATGAGTTGACAGTTTCATTCTTTATATATCCTGAAACCCACTTCAATGTTGGGTAATGATGCTTCCTTTCAGAGGCCTGAGCATGGAGATTTATCTCTCTCCAGATGATTTCCTAAGAAGGCAAAGTTTGACTAGTGGGCATGTAATGGTCCAAATAGCACAGGACCCAGGACTGGGTAGTTCCCTCTGACTGTCTGTCTTTCTCTCTCTGTCCCTCGTTCTCAGGCATATCTCTGAAGTGGGCCAATGGAAACAATACAACACCATGTGATACCAAACCAAATGAAACTCAGCAAAACCAAACCAACCCAAACGAAACCAAACCAAAGCACATCTATAGTTGTGTCGTGAGGATTTCTTTTTTAGGAAAAACATTGACTGCTCTTTCCTCACTCCAGAGCTCCTGTTCAAGGGTGTTCCCTCTCTCTGTGCATATGGAGGGTAGAGGAGCTCCTCGATGTGCACACTAGGCTTTTAAAAGTCAGAGGGCAGTAGAGAAGCCACGGTGTGGGATCCTTCTCCCACCCTCAAGCCCTAAGTAACTCCCATTCATGCAATCATTATGTGACCCGGGTCAGATTCTGGTCCCTGGAGCCTCAGGCCCCTGTCTCATTCCATGAAAGCTGCCCTATTGCTGCCTCATGGCTTCAGAGGAAAATGCAGCTTCCTGGGCACTCAAGGGATGCATGCCACAACAGAAATATTCCCTACTTTCTGGAAGCCTATGAGGATCCCAGGGGTCCAAGGGTAGGAAGGCCTATCCTCACAGGGGATGTCGGGATTGGAGCTAGTGAAGTAGCCTAAGGATCCTTGGACCTGCAGGTGTATAGGGCACAGGGGTGAGGATGCAGGCAGGCTTGAGCAAAGGGCCTTCAGGCTGGGCTCTCCAGCAGAACTGGCACTTCATGTGCTTGAAGGGGATTTGGTCCATGTGCCCAGGGAGACCAGGGAGAAAGGCTAGCGGAAGAAGGTCTGAGCAGGCCTGTGCTCTCCCCTCTAGTCACCTCACGTGTCTTTTCTTCCCTGCCATCAAAACACCAAACCAAAGCAAACCAGACCAAATCTATCTTCCCAATGGAAAATCCACTCTCATCCAGATATGGAGGAAGACAGAGTTATCTGGACAAGCTGGCATAGGTTATGGATATACCATGAGCCTGAGACACTAAATCTCAAATTGTCAAGAAGCAAAACTTATATATGGAGAACAATAAAATTCATTCCAGTGACAAGAACCAAACATAAAGAATGTATCTATAAAATATGAGTGTAAAAAATTGAAGTTACCAAATGTCTTAAAATCAAAGAGTTGAGAAAACACGAAACCAGTGGAAAAGGGGAAAAAGACAAAAAAGCATCACGGAATTTTAAACTGCAGATATAGGAATCATTAGATGAACAGTCAAATTCTCTATACTGTGTTGTCCCACACCTGGAATACGCAGCCCTTTGATGTCCATACACATGGTGTTCATGGCATCTTGGGAGCTGATCTCCCGGGGGAGGGGCCTGCTGCACTGATGCTCAGGGTCTGTTCCTGGTCCGGCTTACACGTCCCCTTGCCTCGGGGCTGGGCTCACTGTGAGCTCTTTCTGGTTTTCCTGCGTGGCTTTGTTCCCTGAAAGCCCCCTGTGCCTCTTTAGGAGACCAACACGAAATGGCTGGAATCTGATCTCCAGCCTGAGAGCAGAAAGATCAGGGTCCCGCTCTTCAGTAAGCACTCAGGGCCAAGCAGGAGTCACTGGGGTGTGCCAGATGCTGCAGATGCCTGTGGTGGGCGCCCAGACCAGTCTGCCAGGAGAAGAGAGAGGGTTGTCCTGTTACAGTTCCTTCCAGGGTCTCTGCACTGAGACCTGTCCCCCGGGGGTGCACCTACACTCTCTGCCTATCCCAGGGGAAGGGGCAGGGTCCCCACTTCCCTGTCCTTTGCAGGATTCCCATGTGGAGAGTGGTCAGCCGATTAGGCAAAGTGGTTCCAGTTTTAGGGCCAACTGAGCTGTGAGGCACCTTGCACTCTTGTTGGCCATGACCAGTGTCCACACCCCAAGGCTTGGGAACTCCACCCCCGTGGGCACCCCCATTCTTTCTGGGACTCTGAGAATTCTGAGACACTGTGTCCAGAGTAGTGTCTGCCCATTTCACCACCTGAGCTCATTTCAGGCAAGGTTGTGTCTCACCGGATCAGATTGCTAAGGCAGATTGCAATGTGGGCTCTGTGGCCCTTCCCTTTCCCGATTCTGGGGTGCGTAAACTGCCCGCCCTGCCATTCACCTTCTGATATATCACTTTGGATTCACGTCTCGCATCTCCCACCTTGCAGAGGGTGGTCGCTTTTCTACTGAAGAGTTCCAGCAATTCTTTTATTAAACGTCAGGTGGGATTCCTACCTTTTCACAACGATCGGATAGCATCTACCTACCATCAAGGATCCAGCTGAGCGGAGGTCCCCAGTTTTCGACAATCTTGCCCCTTCACTATCTTATTTCTTTGCAATTGTAATTTTGCCAGTGTTTTACACAGTTGAACTCACTGAATTTTTAAATATATTTATTCTTGCGATAACAATAATCAATTATCTCAGGTTCCTCGGGGAGTTGGTACATACACAAAGCCTAATATATTCAGTAAGTAATTATGAAAATACAAGTATTGTGATGAATCAATTTTGAGTTTATGATGTGCAGAGGAACAGGGTTAGAGGATGACAATACCTTATTTCAAATCCAACAGTAGATACGGATGCATTTATCGGAAGCCGGAACGCCCACCGTCCTCCTAATTTCTGTTAAATGCACCGAATCCTATTTGGGAATTTTCAAATCGGATATAGAATACGCTTCTTGCTCAACTGTTGTTTAACTGATGTAGCAGGATCTGATGACTCTACCTTTGCTTATTTAATAGAGGATGCTCAGGCATAGCTGGTGGTTTCCCTATCCTGAGGAATCCACACACATGTAGAGAAAGTATCCTCTTCTCTTTTATAACGTAAAATAAATATGTGTCACTTGCTTCAAAAAGTTAAAATACATTGACACCAGACCTAATGAGGTATGAATACATGTGGAAAACCATTTGACTTTCTAATACAGCATTTATAATCATTCCTTTATGTATGAATGTGTGTATTCTTTGAGTATCTGTGTGTGTTGGGGGTTTGTTTCAGGAAAGAGGGTCTACCTGGAGGAAGAGCAGACCTTGCCCATCCCACACCCCTGTCCTCCAAAGCCCCAACTACCCTGAAAATTCTAGTGATGAGTGACCTGTCACTCTTCCTGAAATTTTCTCTCTCCGACAACAATCATGTCTAAGTCGAGTTGTGACTCTGAGCCTGGGCTGTGGATCTCCTCCTAAATAGTTCCCTCTGTGCCCTGAAATCCTGTGTCAGTCATTCTGGCCGGAGCCGCTTTGGAAAACCAACCATCCTCTACAGCCCTGGATCCAGGAATTCTAGATGAATGAAGACTGACAAGTATTTTTGGAATTAAAGGGTTTAAATTCACAAAGTGGAGTTAGATTTTGAATGACTACATCCAATGAAGTGTCTTTTATTGTTGATTTGATCTGAACTGACAGGAATCTTAAGTGAAATGGCAATAGGGCAGGACACATGAATGATGAAGGAAAAAGCCACAGAAAAATCCACATATGCAAGTCAATGTGTATAAATTTCTGTATCCAAACCTCTGCTGGATTAACATCTGCATTCAGACACACACACACACACACACGCTCACACACCCACACTATGAAAACCCACAGAATCATCCATTCAGCTCCCTGCACGCTGTGGCCAGCACCTCCCGGATGACCTTCTCCCACCTGTGCTATCCACACCTGAGCAAGTCCACCCACCTATTCCCATTGCATAGGGGAGGTCACAGGAAGGAGCCTTGCACCGTGAGCTCAGACCAGCAGAGGGCGACGCTGGCCAGCCCAAGTTGTTCCTAGGCTTCCAAAGGACCCCACTTTGTGCAGCTGCTCAGGCTGGCAGGTGTGCAGCTCCACACTTTGGGCTGCAGCGTGTGCATTTGCTAGAGCTGCAGAGGCACGATGAGTATTGACAGAAGGTCTGGGGACGTGGTTCCCACCTTGCAACTTGCAGAATGACCCCACTTTGTGCAGCTGCTCAGGCTGGCAGGTGTGCAGCTCCACACTTTGGGCTGCAGCGTGTGCATTTGCTAGAGCTGCAGAGGCACGATGAGTATTGACAGAAGGTCTGGGGACGTGGTTCCCACCTTGCAACTCTAATGTTGCCACAGCTGGACACTGCCTGCTGAGGAAAGGAGAAAAATCTTTCCTGTGCTGTGCTTCCAATGCTCCGCAGTCCTTGCTCATCCCCTGCACCTGGGGAAACCATGGCTTTCATTGGAAGCCTGGAGGCCCTACTGGGAGGTCAATATTGGTTTGGAAAAGAGTAGATCAGGTTGTGACCCTGTAAGTGCCAGGAAGTTTCTGATAATATTGCCCTGCGAGTAATGGGTCCTCCTGCTTCACCCCTGGCCAGGACCTTCCAAGCAGGGAAGGAGGGCTGAGGAATAGCTCTCAAGAGCAATGTTACTCCCTATCTATTTCTCCATCGACTGTGTGTCCATCTATCGCTGACGAGCCTCCCTGTCATCCATCTCTCCTCCATCATCTCTCCATCATACACCTAGAAATTTCTCATTCCTCACAATGCACATATTCACTTTCACATAATAGGAGATGAGATGACTTTCCTGCCGCTCTGCACCTGATTTCACAGAAACTACTAAGGCAGGACTGTCTTGGCCCAGTACATGGTAGTTTTTAAACGTAACTGTCTCGTGTTTTCAAATGACTTAGCCTGTGAATAAATCCATTGAAAATGACATTGGCACAGGCATGTTGACTCCTCTCTTTCCTAGAAAGTCCTGCCTGCAAGGCTGCTGCTTCCTGGTGAATAGCTCCATGTCCAAGAGAAGAGAAAAAGGAAACACAGGAGCCCCCGTTTGGACAAACACCACAATGTCCTCCATTAACCTGGTCATGAACATGTCTGCACGTGGCCTGGCCCAGAGCCTGATCCTTTGTCCTCCTGAGCGCTTGCCCCATGGCCCATAGCCTTCCCCATCGCTGTGACACAGTCAGCACACGAGCTGCACTGGAGCTTCAGTTCTGTGAAAGCAAGCGTTCCAGAAGACATAGGACAACCACCCCCTTCTGGACTCTTCTAAATAGCACATGAGATAGTGAACATGCGTGTCAGCATAGATATCATTAAATTCGGAATAATTTGTGTGGAGTCAGTCTTCTTGGATGTGTAACTCATGAATCGAAAGTTGAGGAATAGATCGGTTTTCTGAAATAGCTGCAGTTTGGAACACCTGACCCAGGGTCACAGGGCACAGAGGGTCCCATTCGGGAGCAAATCCACAACCCGAGACTCAGAATCACAACAGGAGACCAGACGACACCTTCTGCAGGGTTTGCCTTGGATTCAGGAGCCTAGGATCCTGGGAAGCTGTTGCCCATCCCTGCCCAAGGGGACTGTCACCTTCTGGGCCACCAGAATGAGGGTACCGGTGCCCACGTGTGTGCACAGAGGACCTCGTGGACCTGGACGCATGTACACACCAAGGAAGAACGAGTGGGTGGAGGTATGTCCTGCAGGTGACACCCGCCTCCAAGGTCATAGATATGAGGCCACAGTGGCCTGGGGACATCTGGGGGAAGCACCCGCTAGGATACTCCCTGTCCCACAGTCAAGACGCCAACCATCCCCATGGGCACAACGGCTTGTTGGTGTCAAACCGGGGAAGACTGGACAGTCATGTCTGAACCCAGGCGTGTGTCCAGGCTGGGGTCCTGGGTGCACACAGTCCTTCCCTGGGGCCTGTGGACAGGGCTGCGGTCGTGTCCCTGTGTGCACAGGCCATCGCCTGCAGGGAGGGGGGAAGCATTGGCAGCACGAGCACTGCCCCTGCAGCTTCCTCCAGGAGTGGGTCAGGGAGGGGGTCCCAGGGAGTGAGGTCACTTCCGTGTCACAGAGCCCAACAGAACTTGGAACCCCCGTAACCAGGCACCCGCATCCAGTGCAGCCCCAGCTCAGGCTCACTTGGCTGGAGACATCTGCTACTGGAGGATGTTCTCTTGCTGCCGGCCCACCTCTCGGGGCTCTGGCTCCCAGGAACCCCGGGGGAGCCGCTTGTTCCAATGCTGTAGGCATTGGCTCCAGGATAGATACCAAGGCGTCAGGGCGGTGATCCGGAGGCGCCGTCAGGTAACACAGCGCAGGCCAGGCCAGGCCCCCTGTGCCACCATCCTGGGAGCCTCATCCCCTCCTCCTCAGTTTCAGGGTACCAGGAATGTGTGGGCAGGTCCCATGCAGGCTGGGGGACGCTGCAGGGCGGCACATTCCCCGGGGATCCCTTCAGGGTCACCCTGATGTCACAGTGGGCAGGGGGGAAACAGGGTTCCTGAGGTCCTCTACCCCCCC
The DNA here is from genome assembly GCF_048164855.1 of Canis lupus baileyi. Lineage (NCBI taxonomy): Eukaryota > Metazoa > Chordata > Mammalia > Carnivora > Canidae > Canis > Canis lupus. Next base: position 5,702,723 of record NC_132852.1, on the reverse strand, counting down.
CGGAGTCACCCCGAGGCCCTGCAGCCACATCCCTTTCCTCTCTCCAGGGGCGGTGGGTGCCGCCTGCGCTGTGGTGTGTCTGGGTGGAGGCAGCTGGGGGTGCGGCCCAGGCGAGGGGGCCAGACCAGGCGCTGAGGCCTCCTGCCTGGCTGCCGGGCACTGTCTCCACAGAGCTCCACCCGGGACGTGGGGCGTGAGCGGGAGGAAGGAGTCGTCTGCCCCACCGCCTCCAGGAGCAGGGAGGTGCCCTGCGCAGCTAATGGAGGCCAGCGCGGGCTCAGGGTGAGTGCAGGGGCTGGGCCCCCCGACACCCGGGCCCCGATGCGGCAGGAAGGACCCCGGGTCCCAGAAGCCAGCCTGCTACCCCCTGGGCCCCCCGACACTCCTGCTCCCACATGAGTCTGGATCCCCCCCTCCCCACACCTGCCCCCATGGCCCTGCCCCTGCCTGGGCCAGATGCAGAGTCCCTGCGCACAGATGTGTGGGAACATCAGAATAGAGCCCTCAGGGGAGGCCTGGTTGCCCGGCGGTTAGCGCCTGCCTTCCGCCAGGCCTGATCTCCGAGGCCCAGGATCGAGCCCCGCCTGGGCTCCCTGCACGGGCTGCTTCTCCCTCCGTCTGTGTGGCTGCCTCTCTCGGTCTCTCTCTCTGTGTCTCTTGAGGTCCTCGTATTGATCCAAATATTTTGAACATTTATCCTCTGAGATTGTTTCTTTATTGCATAGTTGGTCCTGTTTGTGTAAGAGACAGGCAGGGAGCTTGAGCGGGAGAGGGAGCCCCAGCTCCTCAAGCCCACGGGGCCCCAGCGCAGGGCCTGCCGGGGCGGGATCCCAGGTCTCCTGGCGGCTCCCTGCAGGCTGCACGTCCCCTCTGTCCCACCTCAGGGTGCTGGGGCCACGGCCGGGAAGGGGCATCAGATTGTCCCGAAGAAGCTCAGCCGGACGGAGCTGCTGGGGCACGAAGACCGACAACTGCTGCTCGCCTTGCAGCGCAGAGATGTCATCTCCATTTGCAGCTTCTTAGACGACTATCGTGGATTCGCCACCACGGAGGAGGTGCTGGACCTGCTGTTCACCGAGTGAGCACCTGCCCCTCCTCAGCCCAGGGCTGTGCCACCTGCTGCTAGGGAGGCTGGGGATGGTGTGAGCTTCCCGGCCTCGGGCTGCTCCCCCGCCTGGAGCAGGGTCCCCCAGGGCCTAGCGGGGTCCTGGAGGGCAGCCCCGGGGCCTGGCCTGTGGCGGGTCAGCCAGAGGGTCTGTGCCTGTGCTCAGCAGCTGGCTTCCTCCCCCATCATGAGGCCTGGGCCTCCTCCACCCCGTCACCAGGGTCCTGAGCGGCCTGTTTCCCATTTTAAAGGGAGGTTTGAGAGTCTATCGGGGGTCTGTGTCCTCGGGCAACCAGACCGGGGGACCCCGGGGCACCCCGGGCCCACTCGGTTATGGGCCATGGGCCTCGCCGAGCCCTTTCATGCTCAAGCCTTCAGGAGTCCCCAGCAGGTGCGGGCGCTTCTCCGGGAGCTGCCCGTGGCCCCACGCACAGAGCTGACGGCCCCCGGGGCTCCGGCCTAGTCAGGGGTCAGAGGGTGACAGCCCCCATTATGAGAGGTCACGTCCACAGGACGATTCATGGGATGCCCCCGCCCTCCTCTAGATATGGGTACATCGTAGCTGCATGTGGTGACGACGACACGGTCCAGCGTTGGAAACTGTGAGTGACTCCGGCTCCTGCAGGAGGGCCTTCCCTCTCCAGGAGGGCAGCGAAGGGGCTGTGGGGCGGGGGGGCGGCTGCACCCTCACCTCACACATCTGCAATTCCTGTGACAGAGTAAAGGTCTAAGGCCCCTTCTGGAAAAGAGGGCAGGAGAGCCAGGATGGGGTGCGGTCTTGGTGGGAGACACTGGGACCCCTAAGGAGAACTTCTCCATGCCCCCCAACCCTCTCTCTGCCCCACACCTGGGGCCCAGAGCAGAGGGGGTGGGGAGCATCGCACTCCCCAATCTGGTGGCACCTGGACCAGGGGGCACAGCAGGTGCTCAGGAGGGCAGGTGAGGCCTCCAGACCAGGTGGCCCCCACCCTGTGGGAGATGAGAGATTAGAGTCAGTGGAAGGACACCCCCGGGGGCCCCTCTGGAGGGAGGCAGGCCAGAGCCACAGGAGGGAAGGTGGCGGTCCTGGGCGGCTCCTGGCAAGGCCTGGCAGGACACAGAGCCCGAGCCCTCCTGCCTTGGAGCTTCCCAGAGCGACAGTGTGTGCAGTGAGGGCAATGACAGGCCAGATGCCCCCAGTCCCCGGACGCCTGCCGGTGGACTCAAGGGGCAGGTGGGCAGGGACCAGGCTGAGGAGGGAGTCCCGCTTCCCCAGGAGAGATGGTGATGGTCACCCCGCTGGGCGTGGGCTCCCCAGAACAGAGGCTGCATATCAGCCCCTCCTCAGGGAGCAGGCCTGTGGCAGGCAGGACCGCCAGGTGGCAGGGGCACAAGGAGCAGGACTGGCCTCTGACACCCCGCACGGGAGGCCGGGTCCCCGGGTCCTGCACGGCTTCCCCGGGACACCTGCATGTGACAGAGCCCTGTCTTCTGACACCTGTGCCCGCCTGTCCCTCCACAGGGCCATCTCCTGCATGCTGGAAATATGGCTGGATTATTATGGGGACGACTTTTGTCAGCTCCCCGAATTTCCCTCCCTTATGAAAATTCTGCAATTCGTAAGACAGCACATGCCAGGTTCAGACGTGGAACTCCGTGCCCGGCGTAACCTCCAGCAATTCAGACGCCTCCATACAGTGGAGCCAGAGGCTGGGGGTGAGGAGGCCTGGGGGTGACTGAGCTGGGGACAGGGTGGGCCCCGCCGATCCAGCCTCCATGCAGCTGGGCTGGGAGCAGGGGGTGGGCTCACACTTCACCCCACGGGCTGCAGCCTGGGGACACCTCCCAGGGCTCATGCCCTCACGCACGTGGAGCAGTGGGAAGAGTGGTCTTGACTTGGGAGGCACGTGGAACGTCCGTCCTAATGGGGATACTTTGCCTTCCTGGAGCTACAGCTTCAGCCCAAGGAAAACACCCTGAAGCAGCTCAGGAGCAAGTCCCAGCTCTGACCGTGGGGACTGCTGCCCCGTCGGGGCCTGCGGGGATCCAGGCCGTCCCGGCTGCTGGGGCTGAGGGCTCGGGCCGCGCTGAAGCGCCCGCTGGGGAGGTGAAGCCCCTGCAGATAGTGGTCACTGCTCTAGTTCACTGCTCCGCCCTGGAGGAGCCCCCTGCACCCGCGGCCACCCCAGAGGAGGAGCAGGCCCCGGCACCTGCAATCGGGGTCCCCAGAGTGCCAGAGCCGCCACCTGCATCTGGAACAACTGGCTTCGACCCCTGAGCTCGCCCCAGCTCCCAACGCAGGGCTCGTGGTGGCTGCAGCCCAACGGAGGCTTGCCCTCCCCTGGCATTTCACTGTTTCTATATTTTCCATTTTTCTTTAACCTTTAACCTGTATAATGGCTTATGAGTTTTATTGTAATAAAGGATAAGTTAACTTCACACAAAATTGACTCTGATGGTTTTAAATGCTACATTGTACTTAGGTCAATTACAGTGTGGCAGGCTCTGAGCCCAGGGCACCGGGGGACACAGCCCAGGATCCGGTGCTCCCCTGGGAAAGGCAGAGGACGGGAGGACACAGGACATCAGGTCACTCCTGCTGCCGGGCCGCGGCAAAATTTTGAGGGTACTCAGGCCCCTGCTAATTTGTTTTCCAGTATTTTTGGATTGCAAGAGCAGTTCCAGGGCACCCAAATGACATTAGAAATTTTATGCGGGCTCTAGTGAGGCAAGGAGGGTTGTGTGACTCTCCCAGGTCTACAGGGAATGGTGCTGATCTCTGGACGGAACGTGTACATTTTTCTAGGATCTGCCAACCTGGGGACATTATCCACTTGGCTTCCCTGCCCTCATGGAGGGTATATGCCTCAGGAGAGGAATGTGGAACATGCTGAGAGGGTTTCCGCATGAAAGGAAACCAAGCAGTGGAGTGGGAGAACTGTAGCCTCGTTGTGTAAAAGTCTTCTGGGGAACAATCAGAAATTGTCTCCAAATATCAGACCCTCCTCTTGAATAGAAAATGTAGTCAGTGTTTTATAACAACCACCCATGAACAATCCATAATAAGAGACATAATAGTAAAAGTAATAATCAAGAGCAATGTAATGATTGGAGGACGATCACAGTGACTTTAACGCTATTAAAGCAATTAATACTGCCAAGTCTCCTACAACAAACCTAAGAAGTTGGGAGATTCTGGTACATATTTCTCAAATTCCTTGTCAAATCACAAGATATCAGGACCTTCTTCCTGGGGTATCTCAGGCTCTGAGCCCCATGTTCTGATCAAGAAAATTATTTCATAAGGCCAAAACAGGTAGCCTGTGGCATAGAAAGTCAAACCAACTAGGTCCAGGTAATGGGGGATCTTGGGAACTTGTGTGCACATACCAGTGGGGGAGCTTTAAAGAATGGAGGTGGAAGGGGGGCTGTCTGGGGCTGGCCAGCCACATGATACCCATCAGATTTCAAGTATTTGGCCAGCCCAGGGTGCATGCAGAGAAGGAAGGAGCCAGACTCATAGCCAGGGTCCATGAACCATGCTATGACTCCCACTAAACCCCAGCATTTTCTTAGCCTTAGCATCCCATTGCCCTTCTTCCACCTCTTCCATCCAACCACTGGAGGTCCAGGTAACCATATTTGCATATAGAGGCTCTGGGCTGTTGGAGTGTGAGCCTCTGTCAACCAGACCAGCAGGGGTGACAAAGGCAAGCATCTGAGTTTCATATTGCCTTTGGGTGAACCCAGGAAGTGCTGAAGTTGCTGGAGTAGGTGGGCAGTCACCACCCTGTGCCTTCAAAAGGCAAGTTCCCCTTTTTTGGAACAACGAAAGGACTTTAAACATATCCAGGGACTCAGGCTGGCTGAGATTGTCCAATGGTGGTTCCCTGACGCTGAGCTGAAGTACAAAATTCTAAGGATATTTGGGCAGGTGTCAGCTGAAACCTCTCCAGGAAGACAAGAGCTGCTCCTTGGTTCCCAAGTAGACTCGAAAACATTTGACGACTCTGGCCATCCAAGAACAAAATCCCTATGTCTTCCCGCTCATCACAGGAGGTATCTGGACCTACAGGAGCTCTCATAAAGTTTTATTAGAGATTCAGTTAGGTCATGGGAAGCCTGGTTGGATTTCAAGTTTTGACACTATCAGTTCTCAGGGTCTGAGCTGAAGCAGATAATTCTGAGGATGCTTCAGTTCAGGATAACTTTCTCCATCATCTTCACAGAGGCGAGTGATCCCTGGGCCCCCAAGTGTTCTTTTAAAACTTTGTGGAGGTTCTGGTGGACCAAGGATGCCCGGAAATGGCCGCAGCTTGCTATGTGGAGACGGTTTCTAGGAGGCGTTCAGAGGGAAAACCAGGCATAGCCCAGTTAACTCCCTGAAATGAGGATGGAGTAGAGATGGAGCAGATAAAAAGAGAAGGGAGAGCTACTTGGGGAGGGAACCTGAGCTCCATGAATAGGGACCACCAACCCCAACTGTCAGAGTAGACAAGCACATCTCCCCACCCCTCACCCCTGCCCCCAGCCTTATCCCCTGGGTGTTCAGGCACAGCCGTGGTCAGTGCTTGCTTTGGAAGTTGGTGCTGTTTAGAGAGTGCTACAGAGTTCCTGTCCTGCTCGACGTGACATTCTCCCCAGGGCTCATTCTTTTCTCTTTTTTAATATATCTGATTTTGTTTCCCCCTTTTCTGTGTTTCAATCCTAAGCTCTCTGCCTATTGTTCGACCCTCTTAAAAAGTTCAGTCTGATCAGGTATGTCCATCAATCTCATCATCTTGTAGAACTCTGTCTCAGAGATTTCTGAGGTGTCACAACCAATATTGTTGCCAGCTGTGCATGTTGCTCCCTGTCGCATGGAGATGTCTCTTGGCTCTCATCCTGGGATTCCCACCAGAGTGTTCTCTTGAGTTTTCCACTAGTTTCCTATTGTCACTGTAATGAATTACCATACACTTAGTAACTAAAAACAACAGAAAATATTTCTTTCTTTCTTTTTTTTTTTTTTTTACAGGTTTGGAGGCCTAAAACCTACAATGAGTCATTTTAATAGTCGTATGGTGGTATCTCACTGGAGAAACCCCTATGGATTCTCTATGTTTCTTACATACTTCATTGTCTCATTTGATGAAAATACTTTGCTGCAGTTTTCACAATTGGCCTTGGTTCTTTAAAAGCAAATAACTTTGCTTAGTAAAATTATATATGGAGAAAATGTAGAAGTGAAGTATACATAATTGTTTCATTGAAGATCTAGTAGGTTCCTTGAGACTAGAGAGTGTGCCCCATTTGTCCATAAGTCTGCAATGTGTGTTAATAAAAAACTCCAGGACCACCGTCATCATTACTCTTCCCCCATTTTGAGTTATTACCATTGGTAATTAAGCACTGTTGTCACCTCTGTGTCTACTTCATACATTTCAGCAAACTCTAGGTTTCTGTTCATCAAAACAAATGAATAAATATCCTACCTCAAGTGTAATAATATCGCCTATTCCTCCTTGAATATACTTGGCCAGGACTTTTAGATACTGGCTGTTCTCTTTTATACTTCCAGTTCTTTCCTTGGTCAAAAGCAGGGAGTCTGATGCAGGCTATGGTAAGGCATGGTTGGACAGGATGGTTAAGACCTCTAGTTCCTGTTTCTACCCTAAATGTAGAAGGGCACATTCGGTTTGGGAGTCAGCTGGAATCTCAGGAGGAATCCATTTGAGAAGACCAGAGTTGAAAGGTAACAGGGGGAGCCAAGGGTGGAATAAAGCCATAAAAAATGACTTAAGCCCCAAAGATCAGTTGTATGGAGCTAATTTTCTTAGACTCAGTTTTCCTATAAGTAGATCCTTATCATTTCCCATTGCCTGGGCCCCTGAGCTGTATCATGGCTCTGTCATGCTATTATCTGAAAGTCACTAACTCTTGGAGAATATAAGCAGAGGAGGTTTGGAGACAAAAAACACTGTTAGGAAAATGCCCCATTTTCTGTTACCCATCTCCTGTTCTGTTTCACTGATGAAGTACAGATGGTTCTAAACACCTGGAAAGCCCCTGACTGCAGTTCATCCAAGTCCATCTTACCAGACCTAGGATGTGATGCACACAATCAGGAGGGAGCATTCAGGTACCAGGGAACTATGGTCTCTCAAACACTGACTATCCCATAGGACGTAGTGGGATGTAGGTAGTGTAGGTCGTGGAGTCTTTGGCCTATGTGTAGGATTCTCTCAAGTGCTCAGTTTCTCAAACTGAATAAGTCTTTTATAAACTTGTTTTGTTACCTGAGGAGACTTGGTTCAAAAAAGAATAGATTTGCACGAAGATAGTAATGGTTCTCATGGGTGATGGTGTCCATACAGACAGGTGGAAAATGACTTCATTTCAGTCCGCACTCACCAGGACTAGTAGAATGTCCCTGCATCATGAGGACATTTTAATACCTCCCTACAGGTATCTGAGGACAGGGGTGTCCTATGATAGCAGAACGGCCTTCAAGGGAGGACAGAGAGTCCTTGTTATTTTGGATGCTCATGGAAGTGGGCAGTTTTGAATGGAAGTAATTGTCAAATGGGAACATAAGCTACGGACACTTTGGCAATAAAATGGAACAGCAATCTTTCAGGTCAGTTAAAGTGATTTTGACTAGATTGACAAGAAGTTGGTTTGAACGAGGACAGGGTATTTTGTCTGAGAACTTGTTTCAGACTCTGCTAACTAAAGTGAAACTCAGTCATTCTGTTCTGAGCTCCCACAGGCTTCCCATCAGGCTGTGGAAACTGCCATGTTCTATGTTACTTTGCTGGACATGTATTTTCCAATGAAAGTCTGAGGTTCTAGGGCACCTGGGTGGCTCAAACGGTTAAGCATCTGCGTTTGGCTCAGGTCATGATCCTGGAGTCCAGGGATCCAGCCCCGTTTTGCTCAGCAGGGAGTCTGCTTCTCCCTCTGCCCCTGCCTTCCCACTTGTGTATACCAGCTCTCTCTCAATTGAAAAACAAACAAACAAACAAACAAACAAACAAACAAATAAGTAAATCTATCTATAAAGTCTGAACTTCTCTTTCCCGAGCAAGGAGGTGAGCCATTTGTTATGTTCCTCTCAATATCTCCTTTTCAAAAAGTGCAGGACAGTGAAATACCACTGGGCTGAAAGACAGAACTTCTAGATTTGAGTTCTGAAGCTCCACTCTGGCTTCTAACTGGAAGTGTGGGACACAGAACCAGGGCACTTTCAAATCTCAGATGCTCCTCTGGTCGGTGATCTATAGTTGCCAAACATCACTATGCAAGAGATTTGATCGGACATGTGGTTTTAAAAATTCAGATTCTTAACTTAAGAATTCCGAATATGAAAGTGTGAGAGTCAGGAACAGACCTCTGATTTTCAAAAATATTCTAGGTGACTAGAATCAACTTTCTAAAAAAGATTTTTTTTTATTTATTCATGATAGACACCGAGAGAGATGCAGAGACACAGGCAGAGGGGGAAGCAGGCTTCCTCTGGGGAGCCCGATGTGGAACTTGATCCCAGGACCCCGGGATCATGATCTGAGTCAAAGGCAGATGCTCAACCATTGAGCCACCCAAGCATCCCTAGGTGACTAGAATCCATTTGGCTCTAGAAACACTGATTTATATTACCTCCAAGGCCACTTCTAGCTCTAACATTTTAATATTCTAAGAATTCTTGTAAATCTGAGTGTGACACTTATCCTTAGTTTTTATGATTGAAAAAGAAACCCGGTCTGTGGGTGTGTATGCGTGTGTGCATATATGCATAATATGTAGCATGAAATGTAGAACCATATCCAATCCCTAATTCTTGGTAAATGAGAACAATGTTAGTGAGGAGAGAGAAGGGAGGAAAAGGTATGGCACAATTTGCACATACTGGGGAATAATCTATGTACATTTATGCTGTGAGGGAATTGTGTGATTTGTAAGGGACAAGAAGCCTGAGGAAGTCATTTTTAACTTGAGTGCCTGAGTAAGTGGTAACAATATTTACTAAGATCTAGAACAGTAAATGAAGATCAGTTTTGGAAAGGAAGGGATAAAGTGCAATAAAAACTAGTTATTTGTGGGTGCCCATCAGAGATCCAGTTAGGGAAGACCAATGCCCTGTAAAACTTTAGCATGAAGTTGAAGTCGGAAATACAGTGTAGGATTTTTATCAGACAAAGCTCATTTAGGTCAACAAAAATCATGCTGGGTATTCAGAACACGAAATTTAATGCAAAGGATTGCTTACACAGGTAGCAGATGGTCAAATGTCCACAGAGATTAATAACTACGGGCCCAGAGGAGGACATGGGAAAGGCGCTATCAGCGTCAGGGGTCCGAAATCCTGGTGTTAGCTACCTACAGCTGGAGGCTGGATGTGTGAGTATGGGACACAGCACAGCTGGTGCTCAGACCTCTAAGTCAAGAACAGCTCATGAATGATGCTTAAGACTTTAAGGAAGGAGTGCTCCATGGCTGGGGCCCAGACAAGTGGGGTGGAGACATCCTGCAGCCAATGTTCAGACTTTTGAGGAGAAGATACGGCCAAACAGGGGCCATGGAGAACCAGGGTACACAGCAAAACAGGTTGTGGCCCAGCCATGCCTTTATGGGTGCTGGGTGCTGTTAGTTCCTTCAAGGGTTATTGCAAGGCTGCTGAGAAAGCCAAAAGGAGTTGGAGCCTGGAGCCAACCATCTGTTGCTGTTGGGGTGCTGCTGGCCAGAGCTGGAAATGAAAGGGACTGTCTTCACCCTTCATCTTATTTTCCTGTCTACTGCCAATGTCTTGCATTAAAGGGGCTAATGGGAAGCAACTGGCCTCAAGGTCTGGAAGATGCAGTGTGCAGGGCATCCATGCACTGCCGTGGAGTGGAGTAGAGAATGGAGGCTTGGAGCCTGGAAAGGCTGGTGAGGAGATAATGCCACATCAACAGGAGAGGCTGAAACCACAGGAGCTCCTGGAATTGCTTAGAGACATGTGTAATATGAAGATGGATGAATCCAGGGTGTGTGCAATCGCAGGAAAGGGAGAACATAGGAGAAAAGGGAAGAAGAGAAAGAAAGTAGCTGGAAGACTTCTATCTTCAAGGGCAGAGGAGACAGGAATGAAGGAGGAGACAGACCACATTGTGAAATGCTTGCGATGTATCGAGGTAACAAGAGATACCAACCATAGATTGCCGAGGGTGCCCCTGGAGTCTTTACAAAGAGCATGGTGACCAACACATGTCTAAGAGGTCATGGTCTCCTCATTAAGAGAAATCCCAGCAGGCTGAAGGTGGTAGAGGATGTTTCTGTAAGTCGAGAAGCAGAGGAAGACACTATACACACCACTGTTAATTTTGCAAGGAAACAGGAGAAAAAAAAAAAACAGAAAGAACAGGGTATGAGGCCTAAATACATTTAGATTCTCAAAGGCAGTTAGTTTTATCTGAGGCCTGGGTAAGCAACTTCTGGGAAGACCCCAGGACCTGTGATACTTGCAAAAAGAGAGCTTCTTCCACCCACTCGTCTCTTGTGTAGTTTTCAGAATAAAAAAATCAGCCCATTAGCCATGAAGATATATAGCAGCACCAGAACATTTTTTAGAAAAAATGTTTTGATTTCTTATTTTACAGCCTTTATAAATTGGCTCATCCTTGGAAGTAAGTTGTGTTTTATTCTGCTCTCCTTTATTTACATCTCTACAGAAAGTAGGCTTAGTCAAATAGGTAAGGACATTCTCCAGACTGAGCCAAGGGGCTATCTTTCTTCTGTTCTGGAGCAGTGTGCTGTCAGTCTAGGATGACAGTGGCCTGTGACATATATATTGCTAGCCCTGAAAGCTGGGAGTCTGAATTTTGGCAAATAAGGGCCAAAGCAAACCTGTGTGCTATTACCATCAGCCCAGACAAGCAAGGATCACAAGGTCACAGGAGGGATCTTGGAAAGTGTCCAACTCTTCTGCAGCTGTTTCCACTTCTTCTTCCACCCAGCTGCTCACCGGAGCTGCTAAAAATAATCCCTGTTCAGGCTTCTGCTCTCAGCCAGGGCCCCATTTTGTGGACATGCTAAGAACATAAGACCAAAAGCCAAAGTGTTGCTGTGACTAAGCCGGCAACAGTGGCATCTTCTGGGGTCTCTATCTCCTCCGCTGTAATGAGGTGTTGAATTAGACTATCTCTAGGAACCCTGCTCTTGAAGAGGCCATGACTGCTACATTCTCACTACAAGAGGCCAGCATGAAGACACTACCCAATCTTTGGCCAGCTTAAACTTTGACACAGGCCCTTTTCATTATGGCACTTGATGTTCCAGATTGAAGAGGGAGGGGAAGCCATGCTAACAGCTATCTGTGAAGGAGCCGGAGAAGCATGAGCCAGCAGGACTGCTAAGGCGGCCACAATTTGTGTCCATCACGTGGGCATGTACTATGTGGTTGAGTCGTCTCATATTACAGAGACCAGAGTCTGAACGACAAAGACCCAGGGTCACAGCTCTGTCTGAAGCCAGGGTTTTAGAACATTTCAACCATGGTCCCACCTTTCCATTCTACCTGTTTAATCTGTTAATCTGCTCACTCACTTTATCAATCCATAAAATAATTAAGGGGGCCTCTGCCAGCAAGTGAGGATTCCGAAGGTCAACATAACACAGTGCCTTCCCCCAGGCCCCTCACGGCCTACAGATCGTATTTCTCTGCAGTGTCAGAAGCTGGATTGACAGCTTCATTCAAAGAATGCCCATGTTGGAGGTCAAGAGAATAAATCCAGAGATGTTTGCCGCATGGAGCTCACAGCCAGAGGATCTTTGCTTCTCACTTTCTGGAGCTCCTGCTTGGCTTTTAATTATTCTTCCTTTTTTTGGAGCAAAGTGGTGTCAGTTCAGCTCTACAGCCCCCAATCTTATCTTCAAAGGAAAGGCACTCAACCTCACAGCGACCATCCATCTTCTGACACTGCATCCTTCTGTGTATAGCTCCATGGGCTGTGTGGAGAAAGCAAGGCCTCAGTTATCCAGTACTTGGTGACCAGAAAGCAACATAACATCACCCAGGCCAAAATCACAATTCCCTATTACCGAGTCTCCTGCGGACACCGAGTACATGCCTAGCGATCAAAAAAGCACATGTCACCTGAGCAGCTGTATGGGAGCTCAGATTCCCTGCACAACTTACACAGTGTCCCTACTGGGTATTCAATTCCTTTTGCCATATTCATTTCTAGGATATCTAGAAGCAGAGTATGTCTTCCTGGGATGGAGGCAGTCTACTTTCTATTTTCAATAACATTCCTTCCCAATGTGTGATTGTTTTCATGTCTCCAAATTAATAGTCTCAGATATATGACAAAAGGTAAAGATGGTGCTGTTTATACTGTAGGCAGGTCAACGATAGCCCACATGCAACAATAGACCACAGCCATGTGGCTGTGGAGTTTCAATAGTTTAGGTGCAAAGATAAAAGAAACCTGAGGCTGATCTGTTCTGTAAGAAATATCAATGAATAATGGGTTTAATTCTGGAATTCAGGGTGATGTGGACAACAAGTTTTTCTTCAGAATAAAGATTAAGCTGAAAAGAGTAAAGGTATTTTGAGATAAATGATTGAAAAAAGTTTTTGGTGATAGATGTTCTCAGGAGAAATAATACAAAGAACTGGCAGTCACTCCCAAAGGGAGTTCTTGGAAAATACAGCTTTGAGGAGGAGAAAGAACACATATTGCTGTCATATACCTGAGATAATGCCATGCTGAAGAAACACTGAGCCTGTTTGTACCCCAGTTAGGACTCAGACCAACAGAAAGGAATTGCACAGCCTTAGATTTCTGCTCAAAGTAAGAGGAAATTTTTAATAGAGTCCAAAGTTGAACTGGGGATATTGTAATAGACTACTGAAGTTCATCAGGCATCTAGCTAATCAACTGACATGGAATACTCATAAGGTGTTTAAATACTTAATTGAGGCAGATAATAAGAATGAGAATGATGATTTAAAAACAATGATAAGCAGACAATAATAATATTGTACTTTCTCAGGGCACAGAGGATGTGCCTGCCTTTGTTTAAGCAGATTATAAAAACAGAGGGATTGTTAAACCTTCCCAAACAGTTATTTCTCACTTCAAACAATGAGTAATGGAATCTCTGGATAACACAAGGAGACTCAGCAAAACACATCAGTCCCAGGCCCCATGTCTCTGTATGGTTGCATTGATAAGTTTGGACCAATGAAACAGGAATCAAATGATGCAGATGCTTCTGTGCAATATTTTTGATCAAGCGCTTTACTTACTTTTCAGCCCTTCCTGTCAGAGCATCTTTAGAACCAGATGGAAGACACATGTTTAGGACACAAAGTTGACCTTCCTCCCTAGACTCAAAGTAACTTGGTGGAGAAGAGTCTTCTTTCTAACCATAATAGTCAACTTACTTGTTTTTTGGATTTTTCCCTAAAAGAAAAATAAACTATTTTTTCATTTACTCTCTTTTTAAATGTCTTTGTTAAAATAAGTTTGCCTCTAATTAACATAACAAGTATCTTAATCTTTCAAACAATCCTATTATTATTATTACCACTTCTAGAAAGGAAACTGAAGCACAATGGTTTACACAACTTAGAAGGATTAGACCTGAGATCCAACTTCAGGTGTTTTGGTGTAAAAAAATCTGTATTCATTTCCTCTTCTCAGTTCCAGCTCTGAGATTCTGTGTGGTTGTTGTGATTGTGGCGCTCCTACTTTGAGCCCACACTAGGCTTGTTGTTAGGATTCAAATGTACCTGAGCTGAGTTTGGGAACAAAGGACCCTTAATGAATCAGAGACTTGTTGAATGGGAATGGAGAAGATGGCTTAAAATGTGCTTCTCTACCTGGATCCATTGTCTGACCTCCAGGAAAAGACAGGAGCAGAAACCAAGTAAGTGACCTGATAAATGAGACTTTGAAATGTAAGGGCATGTTTTTATACCTGTTTTCAAAAGTGCAAGGTGAAGAACACTTCCCAAGAAGGCCCTTCGGATCCCACAGTTAGAACCACGGTTCTACTCCCATGGCTTTCCTTTATAGTCTGCATCATTTATGGCACTTCTGAGAACTGTTTTTGTGTTATAGTTTTTATGAATCTTCTCATATCACCCATTCACTTATTTGTACATTTGAATTTTATCAAATACTTATTTAGTATTCCAGGGAACCTATTTTTTACCAACACACAAATAATAAAATAGTAAACTTCAAGTAAATTAAGCATGAAGATCATACTCTAATTACATTTTTTATCTCCATTTTACCTGCTTTTTCTATAGTGCCCAAACAATTGCTTATTAAGTGCTATATGTATTGGTCTGGTAGGCCTATTAAGGCCCGATTGTGTAATAAGTAAGTGCAGAAATCCGGAAATCATGAAGTAGTAAAGTGCTTCATAATACATGAGGAACCCCCATTAGTCATGACTTAATAACAGAAGTATAGTTGAGAAGGGATGGATATAAAAGTTTCTTGGTGGGGGGGCGATGGCACCTGACTGTCTCAGTTGGGCATCAGACTCTTAATTTTGGCCCAGGCCATGATCTCAGGTCATTGGATTAAGCACCACATCAGGCTCTGCGTTCACTGGAGAGTCTGCTTGAGATTCTCTCTTTCCCTCTGCCCCTCTTCCAGCTCTCTCTCTCTCTCTAAAATAAATAAATAAATCTTTTTAAAATGTCTTAGGGATAGAGTCTTGGCAGTACTGAGCAAAAAGAGATCATTTCAAAGCTCTCAAACATGTAAAAGCAAACCAATCAAGATGTTAGTTGTTTAAATGACATAATTTTCTATTCGTATGTGAGAACTAGAAAGAAATTCTAAGTAATCTAAGATTAGGAGATTTAGACCAACTAATAAAACATAAAAATAGGAAAAAAACACAAAAAAAGAGACTAAGAATCTCTTATCATAAGTTTTTTTTTTTTTCATTTAGGCTACAAAAGCTATACTTCTCTAAATTAACACGTGTGCTTGAAATTTGCCTCTGAAATTTTCTCTCATTTTAGAGCTATCACTTTGGCACACGCTGAAGCTGTGTGGATGATTACAGAAGATGGAAAGAGAGCTAACTGTGAAGAGAAGTCTGAATCCCTTGGTGGAGCTTTGAGGGAAATTAACCAGATACCCTTCTGGGTGGAGATAGTTCAGCTCAGTAATTTTGTATTTAAGCTCAAGAAAAGATTTCTAGTAACTGCTTTGTGCTGGGACATTTTTAGAATACAGGGATTAGTCATGCACTTTTCTAAAGCCTGAACTTTCTCTCAAAAGACAGATTGCCACCCTTACATCTATTAGGATTTCCCTCTTACCTGAGAAAATGTGAGCAAGGAGAATGAGAGCAGCAGAAACTAAGAAAAAAATTCTCATGGCTCCAGACATCAGTAGAGAGAGGATAAAGGAGGTATAGTTGCTAGAATCCAGCTCTTTTATCAAGGGAAGTTGATTAAAACAAGTTCTACAGCTCTGAAAGGGCTGGAAGTCAACTTCAGTTTGAAATGTCCATTAAAAGGAAGCTATTCTTCATGCTCCACTGAGTAACGTGTGGGCTGCTGGATCAGGTGTTACCTCAATGATGTCTATCGGAGAGTAAGGCACACAGCTAGTCCCCCTGCCTGCATTCCTACATTCTATGTCTCTGCCTAGGCATCTATTCTCTGAAGCCCCATCTCAGGTGCCTACACTTCCAGAAGATCTATAACCCCCACTCCTTTTCTTCTTCAAGATGTTACTTGCAACTTGGTCTCTTATAAGATTATCTTGGCAGTTACTAATGGGTACCTGTAATAATTGCTTTTCAAAAATTATAGTATGTGAAGAATTTTTATCCATCCAGTTTGACTATCAACTCAACGGAAGAAACCAATTCTCCTTCCATCCTTCTCTTTCCATTGATTCCTCATAAAGTGCTTTGCAGCAATAGCCGTTCAAAATATACAGGTTCTTTGACTTAATTGATAGCTGTCTAACTAGGGAAACTCCTGAATAGTCAAACAGTTAATTCACAAATCTTACTGAACTTTTAAAGATTTTACATTTGTAAATATTATTATTAAGGATAATGGTATTATGACAAAATATGACCATACCTCATATGTTATGGGAATAGCTTTCATTCAACAAATATGGGTTGGAGAACTATGTATATGTTTATTTCATTTTACTAAGAAATTTGAATTTTATCCTAAAATCAAGGGGAAACTATTGAAGGATTTTTAAGCAGGGGGGTTATTTGAAATATTAAAACTCAAATGAGGAGTTCCATTTCAAATAAAGCAAAGTGAGCTCCTGACAAGAAGACCCTCCCACTAATAACAAGTGAAACTGTGGGAAAAAAAAATTACCTGAAGAATATGAAAGTTAAAATAAATACAGGCGTATTTAACTTTTTGGAAAAAAAGTTAGAACTTGGAAAAATTAAACAGCAAAGAG
Organism: Canis lupus baileyi; assembly: GCF_048164855.1. Lineage (NCBI taxonomy): Eukaryota > Metazoa > Chordata > Mammalia > Carnivora > Canidae > Canis > Canis lupus. The sequence goes on along the minus strand of NC_132852.1, from coordinate 5,686,205 downwards.
TACATTCTTTCTGATTGCAATGTGGCATGGAGAGGCTAACTCAAAACAAACAAAAATATCTATCCTCTTTCTGAACTTATAAAGGCAGAGTCAAGGAAGACCATGGCTGCTGGAAATGAAGACTCAGAGAAGGGAGCTTAGGTTCTTTGTATGAACTCTCCCCATGACTTTTGTTGACTCCCAAACCATGCATGCATCTAATTAAGGTAAAACAAAACAAGATAAACACACAAATACCTCTGATATTTGAGCTGCTGCTCATTACACACTAGGCAATACCTGTCAATTGAGTTTAATAGAGATACTTTCCTGTTAAAACAAAATGTCAGCCTTCTTCAGAGGGTATAGCAGTATTCATATCCTCTTCCACACAACATTCTCTGTGTCCAGGACTTCAATGATGTTGAAATAATCAGACAAATGACTTTAATATATTCACTTTAATCTGCTCCAATAGTAAAGAAAATACACTTGCAATGAGTATTAAACATGGGAAATGTCATTAGAGAACAGAAAATATAAAGAAATGTTGATACTGAAAGATATAATACCTGAAAAAGATTAACTGAATAAATTTGATAGCATAGCAAATATGACAGGATCAAGAGTCACTGAATCAATAAAAATTATGCAACCTATAGATCAGAGAGAAAAAGATTGAGAAAAATAGACCTTTGAGGGTCTGAGGGATAATATCAAAAGCTAGAGCAGACAGGTCATTGGAGTCTGAGAATGAGGAGAGAAACCGAATGCATTAAAAAGTAGTTCGAGGAAATAATGGCTGAAAACTCTCAAATTTGGTGAGAAGCACAAACTGACAAAACCAGGAAGCTCCTTGAATCACAAAGAATATAAATACTATGCTCAGGCACATCACAGTCAAACTTCTAAAGTCTAGAAAAGGGAGAAAATTGTGAAAGTACACAAAGAAAAAAAAAACACGTCCAGTTCAGGGAAATAGCAATTGGCTTCTCCTCAGAATTGAAAGAGGTCAGGTGACTGTGCACACATCTTGCAGCAGCTGAAGGAAGACAAGCACAACACTGCCACAGCCCCAAACTCCATCTGCAGGAAAGATTCCTTTAAAAAGGGAAGATAGAATAAACATATATTCAGGGCAAAGAAAATTGAAAGTATTTTTCTCTAGGAGAGATTCCCTACAGTAACTATAAAAGGAAATTCTTCAGGCTGAAGGGAAATACCAGAAGGAAATGTGGTTTTCAAGGAAAATGAAAAACATCAGAAAAGATAAATATCAGTGTAAGTACTTAAAAAATACATTGTCTTTTAATTTATTTGAAATTTATGTGACTTCTTAAAGCAAAATCTGTAACATTGCCTTGTGGGTTTATACTGTATGTGGATGTGATACATACAAAAAATATAGCAAAAGACTATGAGAATAGGAAGAAATAGGTCTACCTATATGATTACAAGCCTTCCAAATTTTAAGAACAATGGATTAACATCAACCCTAAGTTGGATGTGTATTGATAATACCAGTGAAGCCATTAATTATAATACATATATTTAATGCAAATTTTGACACAAATATCACAGTAATCTGAAGAAGATAAGAGAGAGAACAGAGGAACAAAATCAAGTAGAACAAAGATGTCAAAAATAGTCAATTGATAGACCAACATCCTACTAATCTATCATTAATTACGTAAAAATGTTAAGGGACTGAATATTCTCCTTAAACAGCAGAGATAATCATATGGATTAAATAGGAAGACAAAACTACATGTTATCCATAAAGGAATCTTCTCTCCAAACATTTTTTTCCTTTGAGATAATTATAGACTCACAATAAGTTCCAAAAATGGTACAGAGAGTTCTTAGGCACCCATCACCCAGCCTACTGCAATGGGGACATTGTCCATAATTGTGAATTGTCAAAGCTAGGAAATAAAGTGGCAGAGTAACCTCAGATCACAAATTATACGGAAAGCATTAAATATAAAAAGACAAAGAAAGGCTGAAAACACATGAATGGAAAAACATAAACTATGAAAATATCTAGAATAAGGAGGCTGGAGTGCCAATATTCATTTCAGATAAAAAAGAATATTATCAAATGGAGAGTGGGATGCTGTGTAACACTTTTACACAATAACTGGATGGATTAAAATGGGGAAACACAGTTCTACAATGAGAGCAGAAGATTTTGATGTCATTCTTTCCAGCAAAGGCTAGAACCAAAATTAACAAACACGGGTTTGATGTAAACAACACTACCACCACGTTGAGTGAATTGGTATTTATGGAATACAACCCAAAATGACTGCAAAACACACATACACACCTTTTTCAAGTACATATGACACATTCATCAACACAGATCGCATGCTGGGCTATAAAACACATATACTTTTGTTGAACTATTGATTTCTCTCTTTGGTGTGTCAGTTCCCACTTCATGTGTTTCGTGGCTCTTGTTAGGTTTGTACACGCTTATAATGGTCATGTGTTCTTAAGGGGTTGACGTGTCTACCACTATACGGGGTTCTCTTGTCTCTCGCTCCATCTTTTTCCATCTTCTACTTTTGACCTCTTCATTTCATTGAATCCAGCGTGTCCCTTTCACACAGGCACACAGCATATAGTTGGATCTTTAAAAACTTTTTTTAAAAACCATTCTGCTAGACTCTACCTGGAGTATTTAATTCATTTGCATTTAATAACATAATTGATGAGGTAGGATTTACATCTGCCATTTGCTATTATAGTTTTCTTTTTTATTATTATGCATTTATTTATCTATGGGGGGGCGGGAGAGAGAGAGAGAGCTTAAGTGGAGGGTGGGGAGGGACAGTGGGAGAGAGAGAATTCCAATAAGGCTCTGTGTTGGGCTCAGATTCACAATCCTGAGATCATGACCTGAGCCAAAATCAAGAGTCAGAAGCTTAACCAGCTAAGCCACCAGGTGTCCCTGCTATTTGTTTCCTAAATTTCTCCTCCACCCACCTTTCCTGCATTACTGACTTCTTTTGTGTTAAACAGATATTTCCTGAGGTACCATTTGAATTTCCTTGTCAAATATCAGTGACTCTTGATCCTGTCATATTTTCTATACTCTCACATCTATTCAGTGAATCTTTTTCAGGTATAACTTTCAATATCAATATTTCTTTCTATTTTCTGTTATCTACTGATATTTCCCTTGTTTAATTAATTATGGCACTATGTATGTTTATGTTGTAAAAGAATTTGCAATTAATTTTAAACAACTAGATTCCAATGGTGAACAAAAGCATTATTCTGTATAGCTTGGTTTTCTCCTCTTTCTTTTGTGCTGTTAGACAGAAGTAGGAGTTTTGAAGTACAAGAGACACTCTGGGTGACCTTGAAGGAGAAATCTGCCATTTTATGGAAAGAGCCACAGGTCAGGGAATGCCAGGCAGCTTCTGTGTGCTCAGCATAATACCTGGCCGACATCCTGCAAGAAGACAGCAACCCAGTGCAGGCCAACAACCACAAGGGACACAATTTTTCCCCGACAGCCCCAGGGGGATGCAAGGGGATCTCTTGCCTCAGATTAGATCAAAGTCCCAGCTGACCCCATGCTGTCAGTCTCCTGACACCCTGAGCAGGGAGGCCAGATACACCATGCCTGGACTTTGGACCCACAGAATTGTGAGAGAGGGTGTGCTGCTTTAAGCAGGTAACTTTTGTGGTACCTTGTGACACAGTGAAATAAATGAGTCCAGCAGTCTTCCAAGGTAGATCTCTTTGGGGGAGCACATTTATGTGTTCTTGCAAGGTTTCTGTTGGTTCGTGGCATTGCACAGTTTCGTGAATGGTTGATTTCTTTCTAGTTGATCTTATGAATTTCCCTCCACCCAAGCAATGTATCCAAAAATGACTTACTTCTGAGTCTCTTTGATTGAGCAGGTCACATTATTTGGGAATACTCCCTTTAGGATGGTTTCAGCCCTGCGGTCTTTTTTTTTTTTAATTTTTTGTTTTCAATCATGAGAGACAGAGAGAGAGAGGCAGAGAAACAGGCAGAGGCTGAAGCAGGCTCCATGCAGGGAGCCCGATGTGGGACTCGATCCCAAATCTCTAGGATCATGCCCTGGGCCGAAGGCTGCACCAAACCGCTGAGCCACCCGGGCCACCCAGCCCAGTGATCTTGTGTGGTATTCACCTGGTCCATGGGAGCCATGCCCCTTTTGCCCTACCTCATATCATAAGTTATAAGTGACCCCATGGCTGATCTTTCTGTCCTGCCACCGTGGACAACTCCAGCCAGAGTTCTTCACCTGTCAACACGTTCAGGTATAGAACCACAGGGTGGCAAGTTGAATTTCCCACGTAGCCTCTTGAAGCTCCCCTCAATACAGTGTGGATTGTGTGGATTGTGTATAAAAGTGCTGTCTTCCTCACCCGTCCCCCTTGAGAGCCACAGTGAGGTCCCAATCCCAGCCCACTAACACATTTTTCCAGAGGAATTTTGTCCTCTGCCTTCTCTAGCTTTCTTTTATACTCTCAAGGCATAGACACAAGCCTAAGTGTCTCAGAGCACATTTTGTGGTCAACTTCTTTGCTATTCCTATCCCTGGGGTTCAGTACTTCAGTTGGGAATATGAGAGAAGATGATTCTTAATGTTTTGTCCTCTGACATTTGGGAATTCAGAACAAACTGATCAATCTTGTTCTACAGACTCTGCCATTCCCTTTCCATTATTGTGAGGGGGTTTTGAAATGGACCCCGCATCAAGAAGGGACAATACATGGTGAGCATAGTAAGACCAGAGCCACAATTTCAAACTTAATGGAGGTAAAGTCATGCTAAGCAGGAGCATTATGTAGACTAGAGTGGAGATACTTCAGGGGAAAACCAGTGTCTCTTCCTGACCATTTCCCTCTGACTCATCCACCATATAGAAGACTTTCTTCTTCAGAAAATGCAGAAGACTGACATCCAGAGATCTCCACGAATTACTATGGAAATTAACAGAAATTTATCTGAGGAAGCCACGGGCAGCCACTTGACCCCAGAAAGTGCTGATTTTAATAAGAAATTGCTATGGGTTGAGATTTTATTATTTTATAAGGAGGATTGCTTGTCTCAGGAAGAAGGGGGATGGATAAAAAAAAAAGTCCTAGAAAGAAGCCAAGTGAAGAAAAGAGGGGAGAGCAAGAGAAATAGAGAGGGGTGATTGATGAGTAGGTGAGCATCGATGGGATGCTATACATAGATGCTGTACATCTATGGGATGTTATTAGTAAGGAAATATCAGGGCCCAGCCCCTGGTCCACCTCTCTGTATGACTGAGACATACGCATGAATCCTTCCATAAAAGAGACACCAGTTAGAGTCCAAAGTGTTTTCAATTTGGGTGATCAAGGAGTGTAGTGTTTGGAATGAGTAGGGAATATCTGGTCTCATGGTCCTCTCTAAACCATCCACAGTGCTCTTGCTGTGAAGAGCTGGGGAGGAGTACCCACCGACAGAGGATCATTCAACTGTAGATTCTTATGTTGCCCCATTGCCCACTTCCCTGAGTTAATTCCTGCAAAAATGAGGGAAGCAGTCGGGGTTGGCAGAGGTGATCACTCAGATCCTTTTGGAGAACAATTGAGCAAATGTAAATAGATCTGACAGTAAGACCAAGGGAAAAGCCCTATCAGTCAGACTCCAAGCATGAAAATGGCTCCCACACCAGGTAGTTTGATGGAGAAGATTTAAATGCAGAGGAAGTGATAAAGTGTTGGCAAAGCTGAACATGCAAAAAGGGAGCAGTGAGGCGGCCCCCATGTTAGTCCTAGCTGGAGGTCCCCACTGCCCGATGGCAGGGGGAAAAGCAGGAGTCTGTAGTGTGAGCCCAGAGACTAGGACTGGCTGGCAGGAGCTGTGCCTGCAGCATCAAGGCTGAGGGAGAAGCAAGGACATAGAAGCAGGGGCTTTGCTATGGGAGATAAGCCACTGCTGGAGCAGAGAGTGTGGGAGAGAAATCTGCGGCTCTCCCTTCTTCCCATCTACCCTTTTGCCACCACACACTTGCATCAACTGAAATCAACCATAAGCCAAGAGGCTTGAAGAACATAGTTTGCAAAAAAAGAAAAAAAAGGAACATAATTTGCCGATAATTGTGCCAGTTACACAGAGCAAAGCAGAGAAAGGACAGGGAATGTATCTGTGCAAAATGGTACAATGGTAGCTCAAATGTAAAGCAAAATCATTATGTGGAATTAAAATCATATGTGAAAACTGAGTGATCAAATTTCAGTAGCTGCTGTAAGATGAATAATTTTCACTCTTGTTATATGAAGCTACAAATTTTATTTCATAAACAAAAGCTATGGATAGTCAATCATACATGCACAATCCATGCTGAGCATTTTAATTCGACCTCTAACATCTTAATTTATTGGCAAGAAGTACAAAGTTGGGGCCATGGGCATTAACTGAGTAGGTATGAGTTGCTTAAAAACACAGTGTAAATATTAGAATCAATGACTGATCGCTTATTGATATACCCAGAAATAACATGAATAATTTCTTGTATGCTATAGAATTGTAATTCCATTAACAGAGATGCAGATGTCATTTCTGTTTATCTATTTGGTTTAAATTATTATACAAAGATAGATACACAGAACAGGACAGGGGTGTGCACATCCATTTCCAGCTTCCAGGCTATGACCTTGAAGAAATGAAAGCTTCTCTGGGTCTCAGTTTCTTCAAATATAAATGGAGATAATGAAATCATAAGTCGATCTTGAGTCATATGAGGAAAATATGGAGGAAAGATTTATAAATTACAAGAGACTCTACAAATACATAGTAGTAGTATCCGATTAGGCTACTCGATGCCCACTTGGACCTAGATTTTTTTAAGGATTATCTTAAAAAATAAGCAAAGAAACAAAACCAAGGGAGAAAGACAGGAGAATGATTCTGAGACTCACTCACAGTGTGACCTGGGTAAGGCACACGACTTCTCTTGTCCTCCCTTGAATACCAAGTCCCACTTTGAAGGCCAGGGGAGGGCTGGTCTGGTTCACCTGATCCTCCGTCGGCAACAGAAAAAGTTCATCTTGCAATTTCCAACAACCTTCTTATCCTCGGTGCATATCCTCCTGCATTTGCTCCGGCCAAGCCAGCACGGCTCACAAACAGCAAACTCACATAGTTCAAGAAATAGTAGCTTATACACCTTTCCAGGGACTCCCTGAAAATGAGGAGAAGTTTAACAGCAACAAAAGAATGAGGGTGGGGGTGGTTTGTACAATTGTAAAGAGTGTTTTTAAGAACCAGCCCCAGATTTTCAAAGAGCTTTGCTTTTTTCAGGATGGAGTTGGGGAAGAGGTATCGTTGAAGGAGGGATAAGCCCCATCTCTGTTCTCCACGTGGTTAAGGCCCTTGCATGAGTCAAAGTAAGCACAGGGGGATGAGGTGTCATGTATACGACAGAACCATAAAAATACACACCTGATAGTTCTGCAAATGTTACATGATGAAGGTGGAAGGGCTACCTTTTGGTTTTAAAAGATCCTTGAAAATAGAGGTGAAGTTAGGTTTAGTTCTGGTTTGGGCCTGGCAGTGGTGGTGTGTCCTCAGTAAACTGCTTGTTTTCCGCTTTCTCATTTCTCATATAGACATTCTAGAAATGCTTGTCTACACTGTAAGCTATTCTAGTGGTCACATGGAGTAATTTAGGTGAGTCTATTTCACCAAACAGTATGTAGCCCATTAGTTATTTTTGTAGTTGTTAATGTTCTTCCTGTAGAAGATGAGAGCACAGAGAGAGATTGGGGGGCTCTTCATCGTGGACAGATCTTCCATAATGGTAATGATATCTCCCTTTATTTGATCCTTCTTAGACCAATAGCAGAGATTGGGATGCATTTTATTGGGTTTGGGAGCAGAGCCGGTAGGAGATGGATGAGCATGTTCCCTAAACATTGCTCATTAGCTGGTACAAGCTTGATCCTCTAAACCTGCTTTAGTTAGCACCCTGAGCTAATGAGACCAGCTCCAAATCTCTATGGACAAAATTCCATTCCAGTAACAAAGAGATTTCTCTATAAAACGGCAAAGCAGGTATGATGCTGGCTACAAGAGGAAGAGAAGGCAGAGGCAGAAATCTGGGATTTCAGGCAACTCTATTCTCACTGTCATTTCCATCCCTCCTTGTCTCTGGAGGTCAGAGGAAGCTGACCAGCTAGGGGTCCTAAAGGTAGAAAGTATAGGTGAGGGATTCAAGTTACCTCCTGGAAGTGGCTGGGAATATTCAAGTTCTGCTTGGCACCCAAAATTTAAATCTTCACATTTTGGATATTAAAATTAGTGCAGGAAATAACACTGTGTAAAACAGTATTCCCAGCTCCCCCCATCTGCTGTCGAGGGACAGCAGAGCACAGAGGCTGCTTCTTTATCCTATTTCTGAAGGCCAGCACTCCCAGGAACCAGGAGGGAGGTTTACAAAAGAGGGAAGGGGGAGGGAATAGCAGTTTGCTTAGAAAATGCCACCGCAGATTCAAGAAAATCCCATGAGAAGCTCAATGGGGAGCCGACCATTCCTGTCAGTCTTAGGATGGTCCACAGAAGAGCCGGCGGCTTGACCATCTGCCTCTTCACCATTCCATCCATTGGCGATTACCTGATAGAAATTGAGCCAAAACGAAGAGAAAGGCAAAGATGAAACAAGACATCTTTCTGCTCAGGATCATCTCTGAGAGAAGCCTCTTCAGAGCAGAGGTTTGGGGTCTCTGAGAGGACAGAAGGCTCACTTATATTTGCGAGAAATGGGGAATGTTCTTGGTCAGTGAAGTGAATCAGTAAAGAAAGCACATTTATATGCTCCATTTCCCAGGATCAAGGCCCCATGTGATGGTATCCATAAAGCCTTATCTTCGGAGAGTTCTGGCTGGGGGAGTGCAAGGAACACGAGGCAGGAGCTAGAAAAGCAGGCGCCTCCCACTGATCCTCCTGGCCCAGCAAGTAGGAGCCTGCTACTCCCCTTCTCTCTCACAATTCAGTTTTCTCTCCCAAAGAATAAGGAGCAACTATGGTTACTGAGAGACAACACAGTTCCTTCTGTCAGCCTAAGGTTTGTGTCCAGTTCGAGTGATGATGATTGGGACATGCTTGGAACACAGGGATTGCCCTGTAAGAAGAGCCCAGAAGCAGACACTTTCCTTCTCTGGCTTTCCTTTGTGCTCCCTGTGAATGTCCCCAGGAGCAAAGGGAAAGGGGTGGCAGTCATTTCACCAAAGGAGCTCTGCATCCCTGAGCCTGTACCACTGTCACCTGGCAGCACGAAGGCATTATTACCACATCCTTTTCATTCATCAAGAACCTGGGTATCAAAATTAACATTCATATCCCGGTACCCTCAAATGAATCCCATCCTATTGCCTCTGCTTATTCAAGCATCTGCTCTTCATTTTGGGAAGGCAAGATGGGGGCACTGAGCCACATAGACTAAAGTCAGATTGGTTTAGCAAGTATGTGACCTCGGTTGTTTAGTTTGTTGAACTTGTTTCTAAATCTTTAAATGGGGATGTAATAAAGGTATGTACTTTATAGGATATCTAAAAGGTCTCACTGAAATGAATATAAAGTGGCTACCAGACTGCTCGCTTGGACTCAGTGCAGATGTACCTAGAGATGGGGTTGGGGTGTCTCAGGGCCTAGCATACCATTAACCCCTCCCTGGGATAAGCGTGCCATGGTGTAGGTGGGCAACTTGGTAGGAACAGGCTCCGAGTCGTGGGGTCCCTGGTGCGATGCTGGCAGATGTCCTCACAGGGGAACTGGGAGGCTAGAGCCCAGGGAGGAGAGGCAACAAGGGGCCGTGGATAGCGCATCACAGATGGAGGCCTCGTAGGATCTCCTGCACTAACAGGAATGAGGACGATTCCCTACCGACATGCAGGCCTGTGCCCCGTAGTGTTGAGCGGGTGGCGGGACACTCCCCTGTGTGCCCGCTCAGGTGAGGGCCCAAGCGCTCCTGCACCTATCAGCCCGGAGGCCGAGCAGCCTCCTCTGCTGCAGTGAGTGTGCTCAGAGGTTTGGTTTATCATGTTCCCCAATAAAAAATGTAACTGTCACCCCCTCCTGCCCCCAGACACATGCAACCCCCTGGTTCATCACTGATCCACTCCCACCCTGGACGGTCCAATCAGCACTAGGGCTGTACAGGGTCAGGAACCTGACTCCAGGGGACCGCTGTCAACTTCGCCATCCTCTTAGAGGACTAGGAGCCACGGGGATCCCTTCTCCCAAAGAAACCCAAACCGAAGTCCTACATCTGGCATCCCAAACCTCCCTTCTCCCTCCAGCCTCCGTGCAAGTTTAATGGAAGTGCTTGCCTCATTTTGGGGGGTGGCTCACCCTTGACTATGTATGGAGCGTCTTCCTTTTTTTTTTTTGTTTTGTTTTTTTTTTTAAGAATGTACTCCTTCACATGTGTGCCCCTTATTAAAGGAATCATAAGGAAAGAGGGACTGGTCATCGGGGTGTTCGGATGGAGGGGCCAAGGGGACCTGGGATCTCCAAGTTCAACTTGAAAAGTCTTTTGGATGACCCAGGGTGAGAATGGGGGTGGCAGGATACACCAGGCCTCAGTGGTTTCTCAGACAACAGGGGTTGCTCCTACCTGGTCTAGGGCTGATGACCCACCTCCTTCCTGACGCCCCATCAGAGACCCACTGGGATTGAGGCAGGGGTGTTTCCCGTTGTGGTGATTATGAGACTTGGGTATTGTTCAGGTGAGTCATGTGCAGGCATGTTTGGATGCCTCAGTTCAGGATTTAAGAGATTGTACTTTGGAGCCTGGGGCTGTTATTTGGCACCTGAATTGGTTCCTCCTTGCCGTGGATGGTGCTTCCAGTCTGGTATGGGGCTACATAAGAATGCGGGAGCAGAAGTTTTCTGATTCTGGAGCATATCCAGAAATACCACAAAGGCTCCAGAAGGTGAGAACCTCCTCTCTGGCGTCCTGTGCTTGCTCCATCTACTCCTGGGTCCTTAGGGTCTTAGAACAATTTTTATTGAGCCTGGTGGGCCATGGATGCCTTCCCTGGGTCTTGCAGGCAGTAACAAAGGGTTGCTGGAACCAGAGGTGACTCATAATATTTCCCAGAAGCTCAGGCATGCCAGCGTTAACCAGAGTAAAACTCCTACTTAATCGAAGGGGACAAAAAAGAGACAGTGTCTTGCACTGCAGGTAGGAGCATGAGGGTGCTATGTTGGGTTTTGCAACCAGCGAAACCTATTCACGTTGAAAATACAAGCAAGCCCACCGTTTAGAAACACCGTCTGTAGACTCTCCCTCAAAGTAACAAACCTCTTATTAAGTAAAGGAACATATTCATGTTGACATCACTGCAGGAGGCAGAGAAAGGGTACAAGCATGTTAGCCAAGCAGAGCAGGTGGTGTAACAATTTGAGGGTCATTTTGCATGGCGACAATCAATTCAGTGAGTTAGGTCTCAGCTCCTAACGCTGGGAAATGAACAAGGGGTAGTGGAAGGGCAGGTGGGCGGGCGTGGGGATGACTGGGTGACGGGCACTGAGGGGGGCACTTGACGGGATGAGCACTGAGTGTTATACATTGGCAAATCATAGTCCAATAAAAAATATACAAAAATTTTTAAAAACAACAACATAAAAGAAAACCCTATCACTGATGCTAAAAAAAAAAAAAAAAAATTATGTCACAGGCAGAGGACCCAAAGAGCATTTCAGCCTATGATTCTTTTCATTATTTTCATAAGATTATGTATCATGAAATTAGGAATCTTAACGATTTGGGGGTGTAGAGTTCAGTGGTATTAAGTACATTCATCCTGTTGTGCAAGCATCACCACCATCCAACTCCTGAACTCTTTTCATTTGCTAAACTAGAACTCTCCCCATTGAACACACCCCATTTCCTCTCTCCACCCCATCCCCTGATGACCACCGTACATCATTCTGTCACTGTGAATCTGACTTGTATAAGAATAATCACACAGTATTTTTCTTTTTCTGAACAGCTTATTACACTTATCATAATGTCCTTCAGGTTCATCGATGTTCTAGAATCTGTACATCATAATCTCCTTCCTTTGTAAGCCTGAGTAATACTCTATTATATGGATATATCTCATTTTGCTTATCAATTTATCTGTAGCCTATGGTTTTAACTTAAAAACATAATATGAAAAAAAAAACATAATATGAATGGATGCTTCTAAAAGTGTGGAGGTTTCCTGAATGAGTTGGTTCTACCCCTGTGAGTGATGACAAATTGTTAACCTTGGTGAGATGGAGAGGGGTCAGGAGAGGCGAGGAGGATATAAGTCTACCATCTCTATGGAAATATATCACTTTGTAAAACCAAAACCAAAACCAAAACAAAGCAAAAAAACATAATCAGATATTTTTTTAGAGGATCAGGCTGGCAAAGGAAATCTTCCTCAGGGTTCCCCTATCATCACAGACCCCGTCACTGTCTCTAGAGGGGGACATGCAATATTTAAGGGGCTCATCAGAGTAATACACTCAAACTCATACACTGGGGACTTGAAGCAGCATGTAAATTATGAATTGTAGGTCTGTTGGAGAACCCTCCATAATCATTTTCCAAAAAATCTGACCTGTTTCATGAAAAGAGAGGCTACACAATGTTATATGGCATCAACAACAAAAATAATCCATGATAAAAATTTATTGATAAAAATAATGAATTACAATTGTCATCATGAATAATATTAATTCCACTACTATTAATATGGGACATAATGATAAATCAGGAGGTTGGGTATAGAATCCTCTAAGTGAATGATAAAGGGACTGTGCTGGGCCTTACAGGGTGGAGAGTTTAAAGCTCTGCGTGTGCACATGACATCTGTAACAGGAGGCAGAGATGAATAACAGGATGGAAAAAGCCAGCCAGAAGGAGGGTCTAGGCCAACTTGGGAAATTGCATGCAGACCCCTTGAGGGAGAGCCCGTGGGGCAGAGGGGGTGCAGCAGGACAGCCACCCGATTTCAGGAGCTTGGTCCGTCTGCAGGCCAGGCAGGACTCCACGTCCACACCTGCACAGAAGAGCCCAGCGTCAAGTGGACATTCAAGCTGCCATTTCTATTCCCACCCTCTCTGCCCAACATCCCTTCTGTTTCTTTTCCACTTAGACCCTGGAGCTCCAGACTTCTCAGTTCACATCTCCAAGGTCACTTAAAATATTTGCAGAGGGTCAGATGGGCCTGGGCTGTAGGAGGGTGTCACCCACGATACTCCCATACTAGCAGGGAGGACATTGCCTTCCGAGTGGTTGCCAGGCTCCCTTGGAAGATGGAGAAAAGTCGTGGGATGTGCAGGATGGGCGTTCACAATCTCTGTGCCTTCTGGTACTGCACCAGCAGCCTCTCCTGTGTACCTGAGGGGACTTAGATCTCCAGAGTTTCAGGCTGGCCTAGGGAGCCTTTTCTGTACCTCCATTGTTAGCTACAGTGGCTCTAGGATTCCAGATCAGATCAACTCATGTGGATGTTCATATGGACAGAGACACCAGCTCCCACCTTTCCAAGAAGGCAAGAGTGACTATGGGGGCCCCTGATGTGACTCATGTTGTGGCAGTTCTGTTCATCCAAGGACAACTTTCCGGGACTTCCAGGCTGGCACAAGCAGCCAGTGGGCCTAGAGGGAATTTTGAATTTTAACAGAGGCATATGTGTAAAGGATGTCCTTCAGGAGGCTCCTGTGGTATCGAGGGCTGGTCCTGCTTCTGGAGGCTGACTTGGAATATTTCAAGGTGCTCCTGAGCAAAATAAATATCATGTAGTACAGAAGGGATTGCTTTCCTGTGGACAAACTCTACTGAAGGTTGTATATCAAACAACTGCAGAAACAATTCATGGCAAGAAAATAATGAAAATAATGATGAATAACAAGAACAATCACAAAAATGATCATAGTTAGGGAACTGTAATTGCTAATGATAATCATAACCTAAGGAGATGGGAGATCAGAAGACAGGTTTCCCTAAGTGAGGGGCACAAGAATATCATTTTTCTTTTATTATTATTATTTTTTATTTTTTTAACATTTTTTTTTATTTATTATTTATGATAGTCACAGAGAGAGAGAGGCAGAGACATAGGCAGAGGGAGAAGCAGGCTCCATGCACCGGGAGCCTGACGTGGGATTCGATCCTGGGTCTCCAGGATCGCGCCCTGGGCCAAAGGCAGGCGCCAAACTGCTGCGCCACCCAGGGATCCCTATTTTTTATTTTTTAAAGGAATTTATTTATTCACAGAGACCCAGAGAGAGAGAGAGAGAGAGAGAGAGAGAGGCAGAGACACAGGCAGAGGGAGAAACAGGCTCCATGCAGGGAGCCCGACGTGGGACTCAATCCCGGGACTCCAGGATCAGGCCCTGGGCTGCAGGCGGCGCTAAACAGCTGCACCACCGGGGCTACCCAGGAATATCATTTTTCATGGGGTAGTTGGGGTCACTGTTCTAGATTCAACAGTGAAATATGTTCCATGAGGGCAAAGCCTGTTAGCAAGAAAAAAAAGAAGCCCAACCCAGTGGTGGGCATTAGTTCTAGTGTGCCAACTATGGAAGAAGGGCCTTGTGGGCAAAGGTAGAAGGACCTTGGTCCGGGGCCCTGAAAGAGCCCTCCCACCTTCTAGGAGCAAGGACAGCTGGTTGACAGGGTGTGGCTCCATGTAAGGAAAGACAGGGCACTGAGGGGGACACTTGACGGGATGAGCACTGGGTGTTATTCTGTATGTTGGTAAATTGAACACCAATAAAAAATTAACTTATTAAAAAAAAAGGAAAGACAGGGGACCCAATCCACACCCAGTATACAGAAGCCCCACTAGAACCAACATTGAGCTCCTAGTGTTCTGTTATCCTTTGTATGCTAGCTGCCTCTCTGCCACCTGTTTTTTCTTTGCCAGGCCCATCAGCTTCAGACATCTCGATGTCCCTGTATGGGCCAATTATTACCGAACTTATTCCTCTCTGACCTGCAGGGTGGGACATGAAATGGTAGGATCCATGCATAAGCTTCCTGGAGGACTTTGTCAACAGAGGCAGAGTTTGACTCAGCTGCAAAGAGCCACCTGCCTCAAGGCAACTGCTCCCCAGAGTGACCGACAGGCAATGATTATTCACAGAGGCCACTCGGCTTCAATTTAGGACAAGGGTATGGGTCCTGCGAGTTCTCCAGCACCCTGTGTGGTGGGCTGATGCCGTGAGGGTGCACAGTGGTCAGACATCTCCCTCTGCCTGTGTTTCTTCCTCCCCACCCTTTCCAACCATGTTCGCCTTGAGATCACTGCCTAGGAAACACCCAGCACCCTGAACTCCATCTCCTCTGCAGTCGGGGACAACAGAGGAAAGATGCCAGGGAAGAGAGGGCTTGCACACAAGAGGAATCAAAGTCTACTGAGGCTGAAACTAACATAAAGACTGATGACGCTCCGTGTGACAGTGTTTTGTTGATTCGAGCATTTGAATTGTGAGCAAGAAAGAGGTCCATGAATTAATGGGGACCAAAAAATCAGATGGGTGTGGGCTGAGGAGAAAAGTTGATTAGGGGACCTTACCTCTTCTTGGATTGCAAAGAAGATAAGAGAGAAGTAGGCGGAAATATATGGAGATTGAAGCCTTTTTGTTTTTCAATGAAAATTTCAATCTGGGTGATGCCATCACGTGTTGTAATATTAGGAGGCAGAATCAGATTAGGGAGGAGTTCTTTCAAATAAAGTGTATATGTTTTAAATTATACAGATATATATATAATTATACAGAAAATATATCTAAAATTCATGATACAGAAAGAAGAGGAACCCAACACAAATGTAGAAATAAATTGCCTGAGATGAAAGGTCATTCCTTTCCTGTTCTGAGGGAGATGATTGAAAGTGTGAAAAATGTCAAATCTAGTGGTTGAAACCATCTACATCCCAAATTATCTACTTCATTTATGAAATAATTTATACACCATCTGATGAAGGTGAAAGTAGCGTCCACGGGGACTGCATGACAATGGCAAAGGTCTGAAGTACTCCTTGAGGAGCATAGAAGGAACTGCAATGCGTGCCTTACTAGGGCTGCCAAGCATTTTTGGAGAAAGACATAAAATGACATCACATACAATGGAATACTTACTACATCCTCTGGTGTAATTATTTCCTCTTGGAAATTTTAAGGAATTTTAAGCCAGAGGAGCTTATCTCTACAGGTGTTAAGAATTCCACTCAAATGTGTATATTGACTGTGAATGGCCTGGAAACAAAGTTATTGACCATATTTTATCATCTGATCCTGTTTTCATTTCTCCACTAACCAAGAAATAAAATATAAGATTGTTTTCTCCATTTTCTTTGGATTATTAATAAATTCTTTTTTTAATTCATTTTTATTGGTGTTGAATTTACTAACATATAGAATAACACCCAGTGCTCATCCCATCAAGTGCCCCCCTCAGTACCCGTCACCCATTCACCCCCACCCCCACCCTACTCCCCTTCCAACACCCTTAGTTTGTTTCCCAGAGTTAAGGGTCTCTCATGTTCTGTCTCCCTTTCTGATATTTATCACTCATTTTTTCTCATTTCCCCTTTATTGCCTTTCACTATTTTTTTATTCCCCAAATGAATGAGACCATATAATGTTTGTCCTTCCCCGATTGACTTATTTCACTCAGCATAATACCCTCCAGTTTCATCCATGTCAAAGTAAATGGTGGGTGTTTGTCGTTTCTAATGGCTGAGGAATATTCCACTGTACACAGAGACCACAGCTTCTTTATCCATCATCTGTCAATGGACACCGAGGCTCCTTCCACAGTGTGGCTACTGTGGACATTGCTGCTAGAAACATCGGGGTGCAGGTGTCTCACCGTTTCCCTGCACCTGTATCTTTGGGGTAAATCCCCAGCAGTGCAATTGCTGGGTCGTAGGGAAGGCCTATTTTTAACTATTTGAGGAACCTCCACACA
Source organism: Canis lupus baileyi (assembly GCF_048164855.1). Lineage (NCBI taxonomy): Eukaryota > Metazoa > Chordata > Mammalia > Carnivora > Canidae > Canis > Canis lupus. The sequence continues at coordinate 5,669,244 of NC_132852.1, read as the reverse complement.
GTTTTCCAGAGTGGCTGCACCAGGTCACATTCCCACCCACAGTGCAGGAGGGTTCCCCTTTCTCCACATCTTTGCTTACATTTGTGGTTTCCTGCCTTGTCAATTTTCCCCATTCTCACTGGTGTGAGGTGGCATCTCATCATGGTTTTGATTTGTATTTCCCTGATGGCAAGTGATGCAGAGCATGATTTCATGTGCATGTTGGCCATGTCTATGTCTTCCTCTGTGAGATTTCTGTTCATGTCTTTTGCCCATTTCATGATTGGATGGTTTGTTTCTTTGCTTTTGAGTTTAATAAGTTCTTTCTAGATCTTGGGAAGGCTAAAAAAAAACATTTTTTTTTGGACGTAAGTTTATCAGCCCGTGGACACAGGCAGCGCAGTGCATGGACAGATGCGCACACCGCTGGGGACGGCTCCCACCCGGCCAGGCTGCTCACAGCATCACCTCGGAAAAAACTCAGAAACCGTGTAATGCAGTGCGTGATTCAGGGAGTCTTCTATGAACCAAAAGAAATGTGCACTTCAATAGGCAAATGTAAAACACAAAAAAGGCGAGTAGACCTGGAACCTGTGTCGGGTAGAATCTAAAACAATCCAGAAGTTGAACTTGTTTCCTCACTTTAATATTTCATCACAGGCTCAGACCTTGACACGAAGTCCCTCCGGTCCCGGTCGCAGGCCTGCATCTGGGGGGCCAGGCCGTCCCGAGGTGCTGGTCCCCTGAGCTCCTGCCGATGGCATCGATGATGTCCTCCTCCACTTTGTGCAGCTCTCGGACTTCCTCCTCGAGTATCTCCTGTTCCATCTGATCCAAGCCCAAGGCACCCCAGGCCCCGTCACCCCCGCTCCCCCGGCCTCCTCCCAGGATGAGGCTGCTGCTGCAGGGCTCCTGGCTGTGGGCTCCTGGCCACAGATGGAGCCTGGACAGCAGCGAGGACATGGTCTGCTCCACGAGGGGCTCTGCTCCGGGGCTCCCGCCTCCCTGAGCAGGTAGGTGGGTGCTGGTTGCTCGGCCCTCCGCAGGGCTGTCGTCCTCCTTGCCACCAGCCAGCTCGTCTGCATGGGAGGCTGCTTTTCCCTTCTCGGCCAGCAGCTTGTTCATTTCTTCCATGAGGCCCCTCCTGTACCCCACAACTCCTCAGTCGGCGTCAGACTTGGAGGTCTCGCCAGGGCTGGAGATTCCAGAGGCATCTTCTGACACAATCAATCAGACCACCAGAAATCAGTGGGTTCAGAGAACACTCCTCGGGCGGGACGGGAATTAAAACGGGGTCTTGTAGAAACATCACCTCTCTTTCCTGAAGACTTCCCAGCCGAGCCCTTGCTGCCCTCCTGTTCACTGTTCTCCCATCACCGAGGCTCCCGTGGGAGGGGGCTTCCTCTTGCCCTGCAGTCCTCTTGGGAACAGATGTACCGAACGCCAAGATGCCTACAGCTAAAGACACGACTGTCCATTTGTCATCCCCGTCCGTCCACCGCCGGAAATGGAACCCCTCATCAAGCTCCATGAATGCTCAGAGGGCAAAACTCACGACCCGGCTGTGGTCCCACAGTCGTGGAAAATGTGCACTGAGCTGTGAGAATTGCCAGAAGTCTTGTGTTTCTGTTTTCTTTCATTGTGTTTTTTGTTTTGCTCTTCTCTGAACCCAGCCATTGGGGACATTGGGCATTTTATCAAACGTGCTATCACTAAATCTAACATTTCAACATTCTTATATTCTCTAACCTTCCAACAAGATGGGGAAAGAGCTCTCAAAGTATGGATTTTCAGGTGGTAAATACACGGAATCTCTGAGACCCAAAGAAATGCATGTTTACAATTTGCGGTTTTGACAGGAAGTGGTGTTTTCTCACCTGGTTCTCATCATGTCGTCGCATTGCAAATGACATAATGATACTGAATCACAGCACCGGCGCTTGTAATGATAGGATGCGATGGAATCATAGAAAGACGGTCCCCTGTTGCAAGGAAGTGTCTCGGCTCCGCTGCAGCTGGAGAGGGCAGTTGGCAATTTGCAACCTCTTCGGGGCTGAAGATGTTTAACAGATAAGATGGGATCGCTTCCCCAGGTGAGCTCCAGGTGGAGACAATACTTGGCTTCCCATTCCTTCAAGAGGGAGGAAATGGCAAGAAAAGAAAACTCCGAGAGAGAGAGACAGAGAATAAATCAAAAGCTAAATGACACCCGAGAATGGATGTTGAGTCCTTAGGAGCCCAAACATCAGCACTGCCTCATTAGGCACATGCAAGGGGACATGCAGCGGAATTATCGCAGCCGCACAGGCTCTTCCAGGCAGCAGCCTGGGCTGGTGGTGCCTTCATTCAGCCGAGGAGGGAGCCACCGGCCTGGGCAGGAGCTGTGCCCGCCACTGGGAGGACGGGGATGTGGGGACAAGGTGTCACCCTCAAGGGCTCGCCCGGGAGAAGAGCGAGAGCACAGAGCATCCCGTCCGCCGGGGGAAGAGCACTGACGAGGTGCTGCAGGAGCTCCTTAGGTTAGGAGGCTCCTGGGGCCCCCGGGTCTGAGCACCAAGGGTCCCCACAAGTGACACGGAGAGAAGCAGAAGGGGTGAGGCGCACAGAGCGGTTGCAACAGGCTGGGGGGTGGGGGACCGCAGGCCAGGCCCGAGGCGGGGACGCCGTCGTGGGGAGGTTGCTTGCGGGGGCCGCGTGGACCCACAGGGCGCCGCTGGGGCTTGAACCCGCTTCTGAGAACCAGGGGGGCCAGAGGGGCAGCAGAACCAGCACATCCTGGTCCTCGGGAGCAATCCCGGCGAGTGGCCTTCGAGACGGCCTTCCTTTAAAATCCCTCGGTTAAGGACATCGCAGCAAAGAACCATGGATAATCCGCAGAGGAGAAATGAGCGTGACGTGGGTCCAGCCTTCGATCTCCAGGGTCGGTCGGAGGACCCGGGGCAGCGGCCCAGGGAGGTGCAGGCGTGGGAGCTCCCCGGGGCGAGGAGGGGCCCACACCCCCGAGCTCGGGCACCGGCGGGGCTCAGCCCGGGGTCATGCCGGGCCACTCGGGAGAGGAGCACGTGGGCCCGGGCCTCCTGGAGGCATCAGGCTGCTCTCGGCAGGTGTGTCCACTAGGGTCTGCTCCACCTGCAGGGGCCCACGATGCCGGGTGACCCTGTGGCCAGCACGGCCGCCCGCCGCCCTGAAATGGAGCTGCAGCTCAAGGCCGCTGTGGGACGAGGACATGGAGGCGGAGACCGTGCAGTTTCCATGATGAGCCGCGGGCACCTGCCGGTGGCTGCATCGGGGCCTTTCCCGGGACGTGGGGCCCCCTCAGCACCAGGAGCTGGGGCGCCCAGGGGCTCAGTGCGGGAAGCGTCTGCCTTGGGCTCAGGCCGTGACCTCAGAGTCCTGGAATCGAGCCCCGCGTCCCGCGCAGCGGAAGGTCTGCTTCTCCCTCTGCCCTCCCCGCCCCCTGCTCATGCTTGGTCTCTGCCAAATAAATATATAAAATCTTAAAAAAAAAAAAAAAAAAAAAGAAGCCAGAAGCTTTTTATTCCTTTCAAGCAAGTTTTAACTGCGCGGATAGCACCAAAGCCTTGCCGCAGGGTTGTGTCCTCAGCGCACATCAGCCTGTCCCGCCACCGCGTGGGATGTCCCGTCTGCAGCACCGTCCTGCTCCTCCCGCCCCAACTTTCTGCCCCGCAGACAGTGCTAGAGAGGAGCAAGGGCGCAGGCCTCTAAGCGGGGCACAGCGGGGGGGGCCCTTCCTGCTCCTTCTTCAGCTCCCGGGGGTGGGGAGGGGACATTTGTATGTCACACCCCACATTATTGCCTGATTGTTTCCTAATTAAAAAAAAAAAAATTTCTTGGATGCCAGCGACCGACGGCCAAATTCTCTGACCTGCTGCCGCTCGCGACTCCAAATACAGCTCGTGTCCAGCGTTGGTCCAGCGTGCACCACGCAATTGAAAGAGAATTTATTCATTTTTTTATCAAGTCTCAGACGCTTTATCTAAATTATGGCACTATAGAACGTTAGAAGACCGCATAATAAACGCGCATTATTTTTCCAGCTTTACCGCAACACGATTGACATAGAATGTGCACGTTTCGGTCGGTGGGTGGTGCAAAGGTCCGAGATATGTGTACAAGGGGGAGTTTGCCCTGAGAGACTGCGTAGCACAGCCTCCACCTCCCGTAGATAGCGGTTCGCTGTCGTTGTCGTGGTTGTGGTGGTGACAACGTCCAGGTGCCACTCGCAGCCCCACCCGGGGCCTGACCACCAGGCGTCCCTGCCCGGATCCTTCGTGCATTCGCCCGTCGGGGGCACCAGGGCGGCTTCCGCGCGCTGACGGCCGTGACCAGCTTGGCGGGGACCACGGGCCGACGTCCCGGGAGCTGCTTTGCACAGAGCGTGGCAGGCGCCCCTCCGGGCCTCCCCTGGGGTGAGCTGAACACAAGAGCCTGTGAGAGGAGGAGAAACAGGGAGTCTCTTCAAGACGACGATACTTTCGGAAACCTCCAAACGAAGTCACCGTACATTGAGAAAACGGGACATTTCAAAAATCATATGCTACGTCAAATGGAGGCTGAGATCCTAGAAAAGACAACGTAAATCTAAGCTTAGAAGGAGGAGTGAATGCTTTGATTTTGAAATATGAAAACAACTCAAAGGATGGAGATTACTTTGTGGGTGCTCGGGGTCTGAAACAGCTTGAAACGACAGGAAGTGCCTACTTCCCCGGGGGGCAGGGGGCTCGGGGTGGAGCGTCTGCCTTTGGCTCAGGTCGTGACCCCGGGTCCTGGGATTGAGTCTAGAGTGACGGGCAGCATGTGTCTTAAGCATCCTCAAAGGCCTGCCATATCCGTTCCCCGCAACCGCTCTGTGGGTGCCATGCCTCTACTGTCTTCACTGGCTCATGCTACCACTGCTGAAGGCCTTTGGCCCTTGCATTTGCCAAGACATTTCTCCTCCCATTCCTTGAACACAGTGTTTCCTTCATCTACTCCCTCCTGGGGGCTCAGCTTAAATGCTTTGTCCACAGAAAGATCTTTCCTGGGAGCACCTGAGTGTCTCAGTCAGTTAAGATCTAGGTAACTGTCTAGATCTAGTTAACTGACTCTAGATCTCAGCTCAAGTCTAGATCTCAGGGTAGTGAGTTCAAGTCCCACTTTGGGCTCCATGCTGTACATGGGGCCTACTTAAAAAATTTTTTTTCCTGATTGGCACACAAGTCCCTTTGCCTTCATTTACCCCCACTGTGATGACCTCTTACAGCTGTATTCTATGTGTCCGTAGAATTTATTAGACTTGAAGAAGGCAGCCCCGGTGGCACAGCGGTTTAGCACCGCCAGCCCGGGGCATGATCCTGGAGACCCCGGATCAAGTCCCACATCGGGCTCCCTGCATGGAGCCTGCTTCTCCCTCTGCCTGTATCTCTGCCTCTCTCTCTCTCTCTCTCTCTCTCTCTCTGTCTCTATGAATAAATTTTAAAAAATCTTAAAAAATAAAATAAAATTAAAAAATAAAAGACTTGAAGATAATATATCATGAACACATTTACTTGGTTCTTGTCTACCTCCCTCACTATACTAGAAGCTCTTGTCTACCTCCCTCGCTATACTAGGAGCTCCGTAAGTGCACAAATCTTGTGGGTTTTTTTCCTACTGTAGCCTAACTTATTCCTTCATATAGTTGTTTCTAACAAGTATTTGTTTATGTATGAATCTTATTCTCTCACCATGAGTTCCAGAACTCTGTGAACCCTTAAGCCATTCACCCGTGTGTCCTCCTAGTCACACATATGTGCAGGTGCATATGCACATACAACATCTCATCCTAACGTCACACAGTAAGCTCTGTCTTGTTTTTTTTTTATTAATTTAAAGGAATGGCATACTATGAGTAATAGAAAACAAAACGTTATTACCTCTAGGTTTAGTTGTATTTACTTTTTTAAGACCTATAACTAAATGTGGAATCAATTGACTAAATGGGCTGTCATATTGGTCATAATCTGAGCTTGGAGCCCTTTTATCATCTTTCTCTATAACATGAATTTTGTAAATGTTCAATCAAAAATGCAAAGCAAATTAAATTCACAAACATAAAAAGAAACCACATCATGCCCAGGTGGATTACATTTAAGTTAAAGTAAGCTGAGAAGCAGGTCTATGTTATATGTGTATGTAACGTGTCGTATGTGCTGTGTAGGGCAGCTCTGCTCTCCATGTGGGCGGTAACTCATCTCCTGCCATCTTCTACAATCAGTGACACAGCAACAAATAAAGCCTGGTCATCTTGATAGTATTAAAATCATCTCAACAGTCTGCATTTTAATTGACCTCTGGATTTCAAGGGGTTGAAATCTTTCCCCAAATAAGCAGCATGGTGTTCTTGGCCAGCCTGCGATGTCCCCAGGGGTGGTACATCTAATTCTCAAACTGACGTATCTCTGGAAGACCCCTTCCACCATCACTCATCTAAAGGAACTTAGAACATGAGTAGCTGTGTTCTTCATATCCTGTAGTGGATTTAATTTTTTAAATATTTTATTTATTTATTTCAGAGACAGAGAAAGCATGAGGAGCAGCAGAGGGAGAGGGAGAAGCAGAGTCCTTGCTGAGCAGGGAGGCCAATGTGGGGGCCGATCCCAGGACCCTGAGATCATGACCTGAACCAAAGGCAGATGCTTCGCCTACTGAAGGCGCCTCCTGCAGTGGATTTTATTTTATTTTATTTTTTTTTATTTATTTATTTATTTTTTTTGCAGTGGATTTTAGAAGGGAAATGGAAGTTAATAACGCCTTATCTGTCTGATTCGTGCGGTTAGAGGAGACAAAGGGGCTGCAGATGCTGATGGCTCCTTTAACACCCACACTCACACTTTCTTTGAAATAAGGCACCTACATCTCACAGCTGTTGGCTTTCCTCCTTCCCTCACTGTTCTGTCTGAGCAATAGCAACAGAAGTGCTATGCGCTGCTCCTCTCAGCATAAACGAACGTGTGCCCCATATCATGTTACATGCAAGCTAGTATTTTACTACACACCTCAAGCTCACAATCTAAAAGTGCTGCATCAAAAAATAGTAATGGGAACTGGCAGAAAGTTGGCTTACCAATTATTTTAACAATATTCAAGTAAAATTTCTTATTTTTGTCAAATCTCTGGTCTCAGTACATGGCCGCAACACTATCCGACCTGAGAACTTAAGTACATAAGTACCGATAATCGTTGAGCATTGAAAATTATTAAAAACGAAAACATGTTACTTTGGATGTCTCTTTTGATTTGTCTGCACTTTTGGTTGGATTAAGAGGCAAAAGCTGCATTACTTTCCCACAGAGCAAGGCTACTTATTAAAAAATTGTCATGATGTCTGGTTAATAAGAGCGACAACAGTTGGTTTATAGAGATACAGCATGAGGGAAAGCAAAGATTTGTTAAGATAATTCTTCCCACTTAGTAGCTGCATCATACTCATTTAAACTCAAGCAATTCTGAGATACAGTTGAAGAAAAGGGAAAAAAATATGACTGTGATGTCATGAGACCTCAGATCCTCCCCACCGTCCCGCCTGTGGAGCTGGCCAGGTATTCCCAGCCCTGCACTGGCGCAGCCACAGAGGTAGTGTAATCAGGATGGATGCTGACAAACCCAGCCTGAGTGGTCCGTTGCGGTGCATGAGGGCAGCACCTCGTCTGTGGGAGCCCATCTACTCTTTGCTTTGAGACTTGTGTTACCATGATCCCCATTTTACAGATGAAGAAGCTAATTGCCAATGGCAAGTAATTGGCATGAAATCATAGAGATACAAGGTGGCTGAGATACACTAAAAACCTAGGGCATTTGACTCAAAGTCTGTGTTCTGTTTCTCAGCAGCCTGGCTGCCTGCAGATCTGTGCAAGACCCGTGCTGGTGATGCAACTCACTGTGCATCGAGAACACAGCCCAGACAGATGATCAACTGTATGCGACACCCAATCAAGAGGCAAAACGTTGGGTTATTCCTGGAAGGCGGGGTGTACTGTTTCTTCAGGCCACATTTGCAATAGTTCATAAAAGGGGTTAGGACTTGGAAGGGGTGTCTGCCTCTGAGAATTTTCCCTAAATGCTGGAAACTCTGGCACTCTGACCCCAGGGGCATGGCAGCAATGCAGACGACCCTCCCTGGCCTTCCAACCCCTTTCCACAAGCCATATTTATTGAACTGAATTGTGAGTAAATATGATCCCTGAAACCTCAAAAAACCCCAGAAAATCATATCATGGTTCCACAAGAACTTTAAAAAAAAGGATTTTATGAAGCTTGAGGAGAAAACTAAACATCCTTTTACAATATGATCCAACAATCATGCTCATTAGTATTTACCGAAATGAATGAAAAGCTGTCAATGCAAAAACCTGCACGAAGATGTTTCTAGCAGCTTTATTCACAATCGCCAAAATCTGCAAATAACCAAGATGCCAATCAGGAGGTAAATGGATAAATAAGCCGTGGTCCATCTGCACAAGGGGATATGACCCATCACTGAAGAGAAATGGGCTCTGAAGCCATGAGGAGATACGAAGAATGTTAAATGCACATCACTAAGTGAAAGAAGCCCATCTGAAAAGCCTACATGCTTTATGATTCCACTTCTATGGCATTCTGGAAAAAGCAAAAATATGGAGACAGGAAAAGGATCCGTGGTTGTGGGGAGCCGGGGAAAGGGAAGGATGAATAGAGAGCACAGATGATGTGGATCGAATCACCCCACCTCACACCTTAAACTTACACAGTGTCCTATGTCAATACCATCCCAATGAATTAAAAACAAAAAGAAAAGAAAAAATATCCCAATGAATTTTGGGGAAAAAAAGACTCAAAGATCCATTGATTAAAGGAAAAAAAATTAAATATCCTTAAACCTTGATATTTAGATGATTCTCACCTTAAGAAATATACTAGAGCAGAAGACTTCCGATTACAGCTAATCGGGGTAAAGGGACCACCATAAACGACTGGAAAGGTGAGCGGTACACGTGGGGGTGGCCTTTCCCAGCCATGGACCACAGACAACTCGGCTCGGCGGTCCCTGGAAGAGGAGACGAGAAGGATAGGAGCCCCCAGGCCCCCGGCTCTCCGGGGGCACGTTCCGGGCTACCATCGGAGGAAAGCGGGCTAACTGATGTTAGGGTGCAGCGTGGAGTTCCGGAGTGAGGGGGCGGGAAGGTCCAGCAATCTGCATCTGGGGCTCCCGGGGTGTTTGCTGAGTGTGAAGATGCTCCCTCGGAGACTGACCTCCACGTGGGAGCCAGAGGCGAGCGGGGAGCCACGCCGAGCACGGTTCGGGGAGCCTGCGCAGGCCTGGAATCCTCTGCGTTGTTCGGTCAGAACGCTGCATTGCACTTGCATGTTCCAGGGGTGGACGGCCTTGCAGCTTCTGTCCCACAGAAGCAGACCCTGGCTGTGCCGGTCTTTCCAGAATTCAGGGTGCCACTGTCCTTTGTCATCCCGGTTCTCGGATGGGTAAGGAAAGATACTGAGTCTTCGTTTGACCCTTTTTTTTCCTGTTACAAGGATGTGGGTGACAAACCTCCAAGCTCTTAACATGCATGAGCTGAATCTGCAAGTCCTTTACTGCTTTTGATAAAAAAAAAAAAATGCTTTCTGCAAAATACTGTTCCCTGAGCATTTGTCTTGACTCCGTCTTGTTGCCTACTGTGAGACCAGTGGTACATATCTCCTTAAAAAAAGTCTTCTTCAATTATTTTTCTCTGATTGCTTCTAGGAGATTCTTGTCTGTGTTTTGCAATTTAATATGATTTATCATCTGAATGCAGATTTCCAGAGCGACCAAATGAGGCCAAGAATTAGCAAAGTAATGGCTGTTGCTTTTTTGTTTTGTTTTTGATGGGGACTTTGATACTTTCCAAATTTTAGAGAAAGACTGTGCCAGTCATTAGGAATAATAATATTTTAATGGTTGTCATTTCATTTTTATTTCCTGGCATATACAGGTCTCATTCCTTCTATTCTGGTGATTTAGTTTGCCTTGAGGGAGTCACCCCTACCCCATGCCACACAATCCTGATGGAGTAGCCACTGCAGATACCCCTCCTTTACCTGGAAAGGGATTGGCCCCCGGCTCAAATGATCAGCCCATCTCCCCCTGACATTGAACTCCAGAATGGAGTCATTCTTGACTAAAACTGCGTGTGCCCGATTTATTCCACTGTTCTGTCTGACGAGGACGTTCATTACATACTCCTCTCTGGATTCTCAGGGCTGCTTTGTTTCGAGACCTGTCCAGGGTTTATATGCTCAGCGTTTTTGTGGTCGTGGTCGGTACTTGGAGCTATCGTTCCAGTAAATTACATTATCCTCTTTTTAGCTCATAACCTATTCTGGTGTTCAGGGCATCAGAACAATATCTCCTGTTGAGAGCCTGGTCCCTGCTGTTTAATAGTTATGGGTGTTCATCCATGACTATTATGTGACATGGGTCTCAGGATCCTCGTGAGGGCTTCATGGCCTTCACCCCTTCAGTGATGATCTCTCTCACGCAATGTTCTTTTATCATATAGAACAATAAAATAAAATGCTGTCCCCAGTTGTCGAGTTCATTTTTCAGTGGATTTCATAAACATGTAATTGGTTTGTTCTCCAAACTATCCAAGTGAAACTTGAAAAACGACTGACTATGCACTTAGCCCTTTCAATCGCTGGCTTCTCCTGAACTTTTGTCTCCTGGGATTTTAGATACGCCACTGGATTTCCATCATGTCAGTCTGAAAACATTTTGTCCATTTCATTCCCAACTCCACGGTGGATGCTTGTCCCTACCACATGATCCCCACACACACACACACGCAGTATTGGAGGCTGAGAAGACTTGGGCACAAGTTCCATCTGCTACTGCGCTCTGGCTCAGGAATTCCCCGAGACCTGTTCTTGCCACCGTTTAGAATTTTAGAATTTTACAAATCCAATCATCCATTTACTCTGATCGCTAGCACAGCAGGCTTCACATCTTGGCTCACCTTCCTGTTTCATAACATGGATGAGGAACCTCAGATAGAGTTACTTTGAGACTGATGCAGGACATTGATTTGGTAACTGCCCACAAACACTCCTGGTCTCCACCACAGGCTAGTTTCCCAGGTCCCCATGTGACCCGGGTCCATCAGAAGCCTGAATGCATGACCTACACCCTTCTTTACCTGAATTAGAATTATAGTTCTCTCATCTGTTAAAATATAAACACTGTGTCTGACTTTTCTTGATTTAGGGAAGAATAACAGTAGTCATCGTAACATTAAAAACACTTTGAAAGATAAGATTGGATTATACTTAAAGAATGTAATTGTCATGCCACTAATGAAAAAGAACCAAAATTAAGATAAAAAATAACACGGAAGTGTGAGTCAATACCTTAGTTAATAGGTAAGTGAATTGCTGCTATAAACCAGCCATGGTGACAGGCTCAGGGTATATAGAGAGGAAGGAAGTAAATGTTTTCTCTTAAGATACCCACAGTCTCCCGGTGGATGAGAATAAGAATCTCTAAAGACAGAACACTCACATGGTAGATAATATCCAGAGTAAAAAAGGAAAAAAACACAATGGAATTCTATATCATCAGCTTTAAAACTACCAAAGATATGAACTGTGAACACAAAGGCATTTCCAGAAACAATAATTATTCCTTAAAATAATTTATTAGCATCATGAGACTACATACTTATTATAACATAGCATTGAAAGAAAACATCTATTTCTATACACAACACACACACACACACACACACACACAAACACACACTCCATAGTGTAATTGTCCTACTTGATATTCAATTGCATTAGGTCATTCCAGTGTCCCTTATCAGAGCAAGCATCTAGTGATAAGTAGAGTTGGGTTTTTTCATTTAAGTTAAGCTGAATTTCTTTTATAAGTTTCTAAGAATCTAAGTTGCTGTAGGTATTGAAGTTGGGACACTAGGCTTTCAATAAATCATAATAGTAAAAAAATTTATTGCACTAGAGATTGATTTTGTGGGAAACCATCTTTTTTCTCCCAGACAAGTTATTTTGAATGCCAATACATTTTATCGTACACAAATATATGGTAGTTTTAAACTCTCTGAGTCAAAATGGATCTTTATCAACCTTTTCAATATCATTTCTGTCACAACTAAATTTTTTGAACAACCACAAAGTACAAACCCCTCCGAATAGATTTGGTTGAAGCAAAAATAACTTATCCTAAATGTAGGAATATAAAAGTCTACCCTATTTATTTTAACCAATGACTGTAGATAGTGGCATATTTTCTTATGTTTATAAAATGACTATATTTAGGGAAAAATTAATTTTCTGGAAATGGATGAGCTGAAAATATACTTTGAAGAAGCTCTTAAATGATCTATTTATCTCACATATTTCTTTTAACATTGCTTTTCTTTATATTCTTTTTGAGGTTCAACTTCTGAAAAATAGTTCACTCCATTAATGTCTATTCCCTGTTCTTTATTTCATTATTATTCTAAATTAACTGAGTTCTGTAAATATACAATATATGTGACCATAATTTACTATAGAGTGTTGTAGACCACTGAGTTCAGGAAGAAGTAGCATGTTAAAAGGAGAATATCCTACTCAATTTGGAGGCAATAGAGAGTAGTATTTAGGATCATAGGCTCCAGAATCCACCGAGGATTCAGAATCCAGCTCTGAAATGTTGGACCAAGTAAGTAATCCTTCTATGTCTCACCTTCTTCAAGTATAAAATGGGGGAAATGGATAGTAAACTGGTTTATATAGTTTTGAAGGTCAAAGGAGTTAATAAAAGTAACAAATGGAGAAGTAGCTGCCATATAAAACTCAATCATTGTTAGTGATTTTTGATTCAAGGTGGTCTTCACCATATTTCATTTTATTGGAAGTACCTTCTACTCGTCAGCATGAAGTTACTTTGAGATTGCAACAACACATTTTTCTTTAAAAAATAATAGGACAATTGAGTGTAGGACTCAAATAAGGGTCATATTAAATATTGAAAATTAAGTGAGAATATACATGTAATGCCATCTTCCCATATGATAATAATGCCAATCCTACAGAATCATAAACTCTACTTGGTAGGTGACAATCTCTAGGAACATCTTTGTTCCACAGGCCACAGAGTTCCTATGGTCTGCCCAAAGTGCTCTAAATATATGACATCTTTCATGCCAACGTACACTCAGTCTCCGTGAAAAATACCAGTAGAAGGACTCGGCAACAATATCACGGGATCAGAACTTATGGAATAGTGCAAAAATCCCCTCAACTTTGCCAATGATTAAGTTAAAGTTAGACCTCTTTTGTGAAATGCTTTTATAAATGACAAAAACGAAGAGTGACGATTATGGTCAAATCAACCATCTCTCCAGTTCTCTGTCTCCAAGGGGGCAACAGCAGAAGGTATGGCGTTCTTGTGGACGGAGTTCCTCATTGGAAACTGCCTAAATTTGTTTACTGAGAAACTATATAATTATATTACATGTGCTATAACACAAACTATATATAACATAAGAGAACTATATATAAAATATAGACATATATACAATAATAAATATACTGTGTATAATGTAATGCATATATATTATATATGTGTGTATATATATAATAGATAGACAAAGTTCTTTTTATTTCTTTTAATTTTTTTGAAAGAAGAATACAACAGAATTTTGTTGGTCTTTCAGCATCATTGCCTCTTCAGAAGACAGTCTCTGTCTGTTAGATCGTCCCTGCCCCCCATCACCAATGTCCTGAATGAGAAGGGAAACAAAATACTACACAAAGCTTCTCGGGCAGCTATTCACTCCGTTAGAAGGTCTTTCCACTGTCTTATCCTTCAGGACTACAATAAAAGTATGTGCTTCTATTACATCTCCCATTCCTCATCGAATTGATTAAGTTGATCAAATACAACTTTAAGACCTGTATACAGGCGGAGTGTGTGCACCCTTGTGGTTGCCCCTTGCATGAGCTTCTTCCTGTCTGCACTCACTTACTTCACCTTGATTGCTTTGCTCCTTGGTGCCCCAAATAGCCACTTCCACCTTTGGTCATGGGGTCCTGTCTGGGCCCTTTTCATTATCCTTACACAGCTCGTGAGAGCCCTGTGTTTAGGGCTCTTCATTTGGATCTTTTCCCCTCTCCCCACCCCCCTAGTCCTTCTCCTCTTTTCTCTTTCTCTTTTTCTTTTTTTAAAGACATGTTGTTTTATTTATTTATTTATTTATTTATTTATTTATTTTTATTTATTTTTTATTTTTTATTTTTTATTTATTTTTAAGACATGTTGTTTTAAAGACATGTCCGCTGATATGGGTATGTGTGTCACTCGGGGGCTCTTCTCAGTTGTGGGTAACTGGCAGCATTACACAACAGCTAGACTTTCTCAAGCAACCATGAGTCAAGAACCAAGAGGTTGAATGAAAAAGAAAAGAGAGTTTCTTATAATTCTAGAGGCAGCCAGGTCCTCTATCAATAACACGCTATAATTTTACATATAAAAGGTAATAATTTACATGATTTTTACATCTTTTTAAAAATTTACTATGACCCTTTCTTCATTCACATAGGTTTTGAGGCTAAGGCATTCCAAAACCACCGTGCCTTCAGAGCACAGAAAATAATGAGGCAAATTTGGGACCTTGAGCTTCATCACAGGCTCCTGGGTCACATCACAAGAGTCAAGGTCGATCCACGTTTTCTCATGTTCTCCAGCTCAGGTGCTCTAAGCACTTGACAGGGATCTGCAACCTACCTGTTCCTGCGGGACACTTTGCTGGGCAGGAAGAAGCCTCCAGAAAAGTGGGGTCAAGCGCAGAGAAGATGTGTCAGTTGCTTTCAGATGAAGCCTGGGAGCACAGGAAGGGGGCGTGGAGAAAAAAAATCTCCCTGCCTAAGGTCAGTGTGCTTGGGAGAGAGGTTTGAGCCAGCCTTCTGGAGTAATGGTTTGAAGCTTGTGCCACAGCGTCTTTAAATATTTTGAATATTATCCCTTGTAGCCTACGTAATTCAAGGTAAACAGCATTTTCTCAGCATCACATTAACTCTTGATTTATGGGGATTACATTGCCCTTACTCAGGCATAGAAAAGATTTATGAGAATAATAATAATACAAAATTAGGTAAAAGTTCTAAATTTCACTGCTGTGGATGTTTCACACTCCTAAATAGTTTCCATCCAGCTGTATAGGAAAAAAAATTTTTTTTTGAATTCTTTTCCCCACAACATATTCCTCTAAACCATGTAGAAAACATAATATTAAAATACAACTAATTTGAACCTAAATATAACATTGGCTAACTTTAACTGGCAGTTGCCAGATGCCACTCTAGCATCTATAGAGTAAAATGCTGATTTTACCGCATTTAGAGGCCATAGAAAGTTTTGGCTTGCTTAAGAACTGGGGTAATTCCATTTTAAATAGTGTCGGAACTGGGATCCCTGGGTGGCGCAGCTGTTTGGCGCCTGCCTTTGGCCCAGGGTGCGATCCTGGGGACCCGGGATCGAATCCCACGTCGGGCTCCTGGTGCATGGAGCCTGCTTCTCCCTCTGCCTGTGCCTCTGCCTCTCTCTCTCTCTGTGTGACTATCATAAATAAATAAAAAAAAAATTTTTTAAAAGTGTCGGAACTAATACACAAATTCAGCAAAGTTGCAGTACAAGCTCAATGCCCAGAAATCACTTGTGCTTCTGTACACTAACAATAGACGGTTCAGAAGGAAAGTTAAGAAAACCATCCTATTTACAATAGCACCTAAAAGAATACAAATTTAGGAATAAATTTAACAAAGATGGTAAAGGATTTGTGCGCTGGAAGCTACTACAATATTGCTAAAATAAATTAAAGAAGACACAAAAGATGGGAAGAAATGATCTGTTCCTAGATTGGAAGACTTAATGATGCCAAAATGTCAATTCAACCCAAAGTAATTTATAGATTCAGTGCAATCCCTATCAGAATTCCAATGGCTCCCCCCCCCCCAGAATAGAACAATCCACCCTAAAATGTACATGGTACCTCAAAAGACCCTGAGTATCTTGAGAAAGGAAAAGTTGGAGGTCTCACACTTCCTGATTTCAAGACATATTACAAAGCTTTAGCAATTAAAACTGTGTGATACTGGCCTAGAAATTGACATACAGACCAATGAATGCTGAACCCAGAATAAACTCTCACGTAAACGGCCACGTGATTTTTGAAACATGCGAGGCCCATACAAAGGGGCAAGAATAATCTTTCCAATAGAAATACGAAAACTGGATATCCACAATGAAGATGGACCCTTAACTTATAACCTCAAAATGTACCAAAGACCTAACTGCAAGAGCTGACTCTAAGAAGAAAATATAGAGGAAGATCTTACGTAAAAATAAACTACTATGTTTTCTCTGACTAATCACCACAAAGGCTGTTTGGAAGCCTATCTTGAACTTCCTGTGATCTTTTTTTTACAAACTCACTTCCAGATTCACGCTTCTAGAATTACCTTTGGATGCCATTGTTTAGAAAATACATTGTACTTGGTCATTTTTAAATTTATTTCTTACAAGTAAAACACCCATTTGTTAATGATACGAAGAGTTTCCACCTTTCTAATATAAATATAAAATACAATATAATACATATAAAATACATGGTTTGAAAGCACCCAGGGTTTTGAGCTGTTAGTTATATGTAGATTTTCACTTGCTTCTCAAAATTATATTTAATGGACATTTTTGTGTATCTAATGTCACTGATCACAGTTAATATTAACAAAAGAATTGAAAATGCAGAAAAGAGTGTCCACGTACTAGTAATATCAACTAACTCATTCATTTCTAAACTACTAGATATTGAATTTTTCAAATTTAATTCCAATAAAGGCATCAGAATCCTTTTAGAGATTGTTTATGAAATTCTGAGGCTACTATTAGCAGAATATGAAATGACTTTTAAAACAGAAATTTAGGGATCCCTGGGTGGCGCAGCGGTTTGGCGCCTGCCTTTGGCCCAGGGCGCGATCCTGGAGACCCGGGATCGAATCCCACATCGGGCTCCCGGTGCATGGAGCCTGCTTCTCCCTCTGCCTGTGTCTCTGTTTCTCTCTCACTCTCTGTGACTATCATAAATAAATAAAAAAAATAAAAATAAAAATAAAAAATAAAAAAATAAAACAGAAATTTAAGCAATATTTCAATCACATTTAAAAAGTAAGACAGTGGAGAACAGGAAAAGATCATTTGAAGAGTAATCAACTGATGACACCAGAGCTTAAGGATCGTACTATGAAGATGATATAAAACAGAATTCTAAATGGTTAGCTAATGCAAATTGGCCAAAAAGGTGGAAAAGAAAGAAGAGGAAAGATATAAGACAACTGGAAGGGAAACGCCTAAAGGTTATGTATAAGAAGTCACTGAATTTACGGTATATTGAATAGGGAGGACAATAGGAAAACTCTTCAACCACAGAACAATTCTGGAAACAATTCTGCAGATGCGGAAAGAGTATTGGGGGGCGCTAATTAGGGATGGGAAGATGGAATTCAACAAATACTTAGAAAGGAAGTCCTGAACCAGAAGGGGCCTGCGAGCCATCTGAGCCCCGTGACACTGACTTCCACGCAGATCCCAGAGGGCAGGGAGCGGGCCGCGCTCGGCAGGTGCAGCCGGGAAGCCGGTGGGGTCGCAGGCCGGAGCATCCCCTGCCGCAGCCTGGCTGGGCGCGGGCACCTGTGCAGCAGGCAGGGCAGGGACAGGTGCAGGAGGCGGCCGCCTGGGAAGGGCCGGCTGGCGGGTGTGGGCCGCCGGGCCCGGAGGAGGACATGGCCTGGGGTGCGGGTGGTGGACACACAGGTTCCCAGGCGGCAGAGGACGGGAGTTGAACCCGCAGTCAGCGGACTGGAGAGGGAATCGGGGAGACCCCGCGATGAGCCGCAGTCGACCTGGGACGGGCCGGCAGTCCGCGGGCATCAGCGTGGGCACCTCGCCAGCGTGGGTGCAGGCGAGGCTGCGTGGGGTCCCGACCTGAAGTCAGGACGGTCCTCGCTCGGCCGTCGGGTCTTGATGGCACAGCACATGCTTGCCTAGGGCTTTGCAAGCGTGAAGCAGGATCTGAAGCATTTTGGAAGGCTTTTCGCATTGATTCCTCCCACAGACGTAGGGAACAGGTGCCGTCCTTATTTTCAGTTTTGGTTTGTGGACATTAAGACTGAGAGTTTAAATAAAATGATTTTCCAAAAACATGCAGCGTATCGGGCAAGGGCTGTGTCTGCTTTCCCGATGACACACATTTTCGTTGGGAGGGACCCCGGGGTGCCACTGCAATACAATTTAAAATGTGTCTAGATTGGGATTGTTAATGTTTCTAGGGCATTATTTCCCAACCATGACTAAGAGCCAGACACCACGTATCTAAGCGTGTATTTATCACATGTAATTTTGATCAAAAATATTTTGATTGAAAAATCAAATCTTAAAAAAGAAATCAAATCTTACCACGAAAAGCATTTTATAAATCTATTACATAAAAAGAAAATCAGATGCATAAGTATGTTGGATATTAAGAACGTATTTGGGTGCCTGAGTGACTCAGTCGCCTAAGCATCTGCCTTTGGCTCAGATCACGATCACAGGGTCCTGGGATTGAGCCCGACACCTGCTCAGCGAGGAGCCCGCTTCTCCCTCTCCCTCTCTCCTTCCATCTACTTGTGCTCTGTCTCTCTCTCTGTCTCTCAAATAAATAAAACAAAAATCTCTCAAATTTTTTAAAATAAAAGGCAAAAGCAAGAACAAGCAAATGAAGGAGAAATATAAATATGTAATAATAGAGATTGATGGTTGACAAAAAGTAAGGCGTGATTGGCAATACCCGCTGCTGATGACAGTGGGAGTAAAGGCGCTCATCATATTCCTAGTGGGAGTTTAAATTGCTCCTGGGAAGAGACAGCACTATTTTTAAATTAAGCTCTCTATTTTGAGAGCATTACAGAAGCACATACGGTTGTAAGAAACACTACGTGGAGGCTCCGTGTGCTCACTCCCCATCTCCCCGCCCGTGACCTCCTGCGGCTCTCCTGCACAACACCTCCACGAGGCCGTAGGTACTGACGCAGTCCAGAAGCAGGACATTATCACCACGCACCTGTCTTCCTCCCCTCCCTGCTCCTTGACCCCCTGGGGCCGCGGAATCCTGGCTCCTTTCCCATGGTCTCCTCACTCAGGAGCCTTAATGGGATGGGAAGACCTGCGGCATTTTGGGGTTGGATTTTTCCCCTTTCCTTCCTTCCTTCCCTCCTTCCTTCCCTCCTTCCTTCCTTCTTCCCTCCCTTCCTCCCTCTTCCTTCCTTCCTTCCTTCCTTCCTTCCTTCCTTCCTTCCTTCCCTCCCTCCCTCCCTCCCTCCTTCCTTCCTTCCTTCCTTCTTTCCTTCCTTCCTTCCCTCAGAGCAAGTCTCTAAAGGTCCATCCACGTCATGGCGTGCATTACTGGCTTAGTCCTACGTGCTGCTAAGCAGTGCCCCTCGGAGCTGATGTACGACCTTCTGTTTACCTGCTCATCATTGAAAGGCAGCTGGGCTGTTCCCAGTTAGGGCTGCTGTGAACAAAGCTGTCGTAAATACTTGCATAGAGTTCTGCTGGTCTATGTCTTGGTTTCTTGAGAACAAAAGCCCTGGTTGGATGGACTGGGTGTTAGGGTAGGGGCATGCCTTGTGCTTTAAATTGCCTGGCTGTTTTGCAGAGCGGCTGTACCACTTCTGATAAACAGCGTTTCTGGGATCCCGTTTCTCTGCATACCCACCGGCATTTGGAACCATCACTATTTGTCACGTTAGCCATTCTCATTGGTGCACTGGGGTGGCTCCTGATTATTTTAATCTGCATTTCCCTGAAGGCTGATGGTGTCGAACATTTTTTCTTTTTCTTTTTCTTTTTTAAAGATTTTATTTATTTATTCATAGAGATGCAGAGAGAGAGAGAGAGAGAGAGGCAGAGACACAGGCAGAGGGAGAAGCAGGCCCCATGCAGAGAGCCCGACGCGGGACTCGATCCAGGGTCTCCAGATCACGCCCCGGGCTGCAGGCGGCGCTAAACCACTGCGCCACCAGGGCTGCCCAACATTTTTTCGTGTCATTTGCCTTCCATGTACCCTTTGGGTGAAATACCTCTTACCCATTTTCTACTTGGAATTTGTTTTACTGTTGAGCTTTGAGATTCTTCATATGCTTTAGATACTAATCCTTTGCCAGGTATATGGTTCACAAGGATTTCCTTTACTCTGTAGCTGTTTTTCTATCCTATCAACAGTCACTTGAAGCATAAAAGTGTTTACTTTTGATGAAGTGTAGTGAATTGATGTTGTCTCTTTGTCTCTTACAGGTCAAGACCTGAGCTGAGATCAAGAACCAGATGCTTACCCGCCTGAGCCACCCAGGTGCCCCATAGTCAATGTATTTTTGAACCGACTGTGAGACTTCCTCTTTGACTCATGGAATATTTAGATTCTGATCAGGACTCTATGGTCATTTTTTTTTAATAATTTTTATTTATTTATGATAGTCACACACAGAGAGAGAGAGAGAGAGGCAGAGACACAGACAGAGGGAGAAGCAGGCTCCATGCACCGGGAGCCCGACGTGGGATTCGATCCCGGGTCTCCAGGATCGCGCCCTGGGCCAAAGGCAGGTGCTAAACCACTGCGCCACCCAGGGATCCCTAGGATTCTATGGTCATTTTAATTGCTGTTCACCTATAGGATTTTTCTGTGATTTCTTTCAAGATTTTAAATCTTTCTTTCATTTTCAAAAAAAAATTAATCATGATATCTTGGCACAGATTTACCCTGTTTGGCTGCCCACAGCTCTTGAATCTGTTAGTTTATGTGTCTTGTCAAAATTTGCCAAGATTTAACCATTGACTGTTTCCAGGCCCCTCTTCTATTTCCTCTCCTTCTGGAACCACAGTGACACAAATATTAGATATTTGTGGTCGGTCTCCAAGCATCTACGTTCTGGAAAAATCCTCAAGGGTCACTTGGCGTGGCTCCAATCCCACTTCCATCCCCAGCACGCCAACTGACACACCAGGGGCATGAGGCCCCACTAGGCTTCGTGTTGCCCATTTACAATGCTCGGCTGTCCTTTCTCCTATGGACCCAGCCTGCATATTACATCACCACGTGCCCACCTCCGAAGATCCCTTTCCTCATTCGCTTTCTAAACTGAGCTTTCCAGAAAGTACACCGACACCTGGTTTGCTTCCTTCTGCCCAGGGTCTTCCTCTTCAGTGGGTTTTCATGCCCCCAATTCATTTTCTCAGTTTCGAGATGGTGACATATCCCATCTCGGGGTGGTCAGAAAGACAGAGCCTTTCTGTCTTGTCTCTGCTCAATTTCTAGAAGATCTAATCTGGACCCAGAGTCTTTCTTCTGGATCCATGATCTCAGAGGATTAGTGGATGAAATTATCCAGCTGTGTAAAGTTTATTCTACTGGGGTACCCGTGAAGCTCAGAGTTATATTGTGTGACCTCCTGGCCACTGGTCTGTGACATCAGTGTCAAGTGAGGCAAGCAGAGTGAAACACATTTCTTCTCTCCACACTCCTGTTTGTGATGCTCCTCCATTCACCCCCGGAGAGCCAGCGACCATCGCAACACCACCTGTGTAGCAGATTCCTAAACAAACCCTATTTGCAATCAGAAGTTAGAATTTTTTTCATAAACTCTGGAACTAGAAATCCCACACACGGCGTACATATTTATTTTAGACAATAATGTTTGCTGCAATAAAAATCTACTTATCAGTAAATAGAACTTCTCTCTTTTTCATTTCAAATCTTTAATCATTGTGAGTCAAACTGAATTATTCATAATTCTTAAAACAACATAATGTTTGGACATGTTTGCTATAATTTAAAGCAGCAATGTAGATGGAAAGAAAACACTTCTCTTTATTCTGCGTTTTAGCATATAAGTAAGCAATTAATCTCGGTTTGAGTTTATATGACTGTTTAGTAGTAATGCCTTCCTTTCCATTTATGCATTTAACTCAACATGCATTCCGTAATTTTTATTTCCTTTTTTTGTTGTTGTTAGAAATTTAGCCCTTGGGCAAAATAAAGGAAGTAATTACTTTTTGTCAAAAGGTTGCAAGACCGTAGCTCACGGATTATAAAGGAGACTTCATCAAGCCTGTATGTCTTCTATGCCTACTGTTATTTTACTTATCCTGACAGCCCTCAGAAGACAAAGCTCTTCATTAATGGACTCAACTATTACACTTCTAATTTTAACAGAAGGTTTTGGATATGTGGTGGTGTAAATGGGATATTATTTGAAAAAAAAAGTGTGAGTGAAATCCTTTATAATGTTCTCCTTTGATATATTTCCATTTAAATGGCCAATTTTATTAAAGTGCAAAGGGACCCTAGGCATGCACATTTGGTCATGAGTAGCCATGTCTCTTAACTCAACACAAGAGAAATCTTAGATCTAATGAGAAAACAGCCTTTTAAGGACAGCTCTTCAGAAAGCGGCTGAGAGTCTACTCATGCATTTAGATTTATTTGTGGGTATAAACATGCATATTATAGAGCATCTGGTTTTTACCTTTTCATAGTTTATCATCATTTAAAACTGCTGAATATGTTCCTCCTTGGACAAGTGATTTTGTCATGATTTTTCATGGAATGACTTAGCATAGAAGAGCGAAAATTACCTCGTTCTCATACAAGTGATTCAGAACACGAATGAATGATGATGCTTTTATTTTAAGAAGGATGTGACCATTTAAAATAATAGATTATCACTTTTAATATCGATAAACTCAGGATCTACCTTGGTAAAGATCTTGCACGAACCTACTTGGAGGAAGAATGGATTGGAATAGGCCAAAATGTGGAATTAAGAAAAAGATATTAAACTATCTTTTTTCTTTTTCTACTAGACTCTTTCTACTTTATTTTGGTACTTATCATTTACTCTAGGTATTAAAGAGCAAACCAAACAACAAACAAACAAACAAAACCCATACATTAAAAAAAAAGAAAATGGGAGTTTGAAGTCGTAGCCTCTGATGTAGGGACTACTGTACAAACATTTCCTACTGTGCATTCAGGTCAGTACATGTGGAGGCAGAGACGGTGCAAGAGCCGGGCCAGCAGAGGTCGGGGCTGTGGAGGGCTGACAATGCCCTAGGGGTCTGGACAGCACCTCTTCAGTGGCAGCCCAGGCTGGGTCATCTCAGCCAGTTTCTTCAGATCCCTGCTGGTCATTCCTGGACGTAGCTGCTTCAGGTGGGGGCACGGTCTGGGACAGGTGGTGGTTTCGGGTGGGGTGATACCTGCAGGGCCATCTGCTAGAAAGCACTGCCAGTAACGGGGGATACATCTTTATCCTCAAGGGTATGAGTGGCACATATGACAAGGTTTGTTCCCCTGGAAGAAAGTCCTTCCTGTCCTGAGAGAAGCCCCACTAAGATCCCAGTGAAAGGCCCTGTCTAAGAGGAACATGGCGGGGGGCGTTCTAGGGTACAGGAGCAGCCCCCCAACTCCAGAGAGAGGCTGATTTGGCAGCCACTCTGGGTATCTCCCACTCCCACCGTCCACTGTAGGCTCCTCATCTTCAACTGGCACCTGTTGGCTCGTTAGCATGAGCCAGACTCTCATCCCTGAGGGTATGTGCTGCTGAGGCCGAGGCTGCTGTGCGTGTTCATTCACCATCCAGTGTTGGCAATGGGCACCTAGACACATCCAAGGGTGTCACCTGCATGCCACTCGGTGACAACATCCCCCTATCTTCCCCTTGGTCTCAGGCCATTATTATACCTGCTAGAAGAGAGATTCTTCTTGTCCGCAGCTCCATTGGCACAGAATCTAAGGTGAACTTTCTTCTCGTGAGCCCCTGCGTGAAGTGTTCTCTCTTAATGAAGACCTCCAAACCTACAAAGCCCAGAGTTTCAGGGACAGGAGGTCAGACTCCCTAAGTGGGTCCCTGGGGGTGACAGTGAGGAACCCCTCCATTTGCACCTTGGCCAAGACTCTTATCATGTTCTTGTTGGAGACATGGCACCAAAATGTGCACTTCGTCCTGGAGCCTGGTGTCCCATCTTTGTACAGTGTAGGCTCCTGGTGGACGGTATCACCTGTCACATTACCAGCTCCTCCTGATGCTTCCACAGGCCAGCTGTTTCTGGGATGGTATGGCTTGTGATCAGAACAGTGGATGTACTGGGCAGGACCCATTCCCCTCTCTTGCTGTAAAATGGGTCCTCCCTGAGTTAATGTTACTGAGTTAATTGAATTAATGTTAGTCCATTCTTGTAATGGAGGAACAAATATTCCAAAGCCCCTCACAGAGTGGAGTTGGCTAAGCCCCTGAAGGTGAGAAAGGTAAATTCACATGCACAATACATATCATTTCTAATCAGGATGGACTGCTTTTCCCTTCTGATGTAAAAGGGGATTGATTTAATCAGTTTACCACCAGCGGGTGGGTGGTCTCCTTTTTTTTTATTTATTTATTTATTTATTTATTTATGATAGGCACACAGTGATAGAGAGAGAGGCAGAGACACAGGCAGAGGGAGAAGCAGGCTCCATGCACCGGGAGCCCGATGTGGGATTCGATCCCGGGTCTCCAGGATCGCGCCCTGGGCCAAAGGCAGGCGCCAAACTGCTGCGCCACCCAGGGATCCCAAGGTCTCCTAAAGAAATGCTTCCTAGGATCGACTCTGTCACTGGCAAGCTGGGAATTCCATAGTTTCAGCAGCTACATGCCCTTTGCTAGGTGAGTCTCACACACAGTGTCCTTTCTTGCCAGCAGGCTCACCTCATGTGACCCTCATGCCAGCACTTGTGTGGCCAGTGATAAAGGCCAGATGTTGTCATAAGTAATTTTGTCCACCTTGTTGCCTAGTGCTTCTGCTGGGGTGGATGCTTTCTGGGGGGCATGCCGTGCAATGCAAAGATCTCTACCTTCTAGGTTTATCCCATATGACCGCCACCATGTCTACACCAAGATTTCCTGTCCCCACCCTCCTGACCGTTCTCCTTCTCATCCCAGGATATGTTAGCCAAGCCCTTCAACGCAGATCACATCTCTCTATACAGTCCAACCTGAGGCTACTTCTATTTCCACATGCGTGGCCCACCAGGTGCCCTGCTTGAAGCAAGGTAGCCTTACCACTCTCTGGTAGTACCTTCTCTGGGCTGGGCTGTCATTCATTTGTGAAATGACATTCATTTCTAACTCACACCCAAATACTGAGCTGGCCCATCGTGAGCCAAGCTCAAGCTTTTTCCTCCCATGTCAGCTCGTCACAAAGGATCACCCATATGTGTGTATGCTGACTGGCAGGCCGAGTGCAGTTAGTGATGGGTGACATGGGGCCACTCGTTACCTATGTGTGAGACTTAACCTATGATTTGCTTAATGCTCACCTTCCATCTTGCAATAGATTGTTTCTGGACCACCCACACTGATGGTTGAATGGGTACATGATAGCCTAGTTCACAGAGAGTAGCAGTGGCCATATGGTTACTTTTTGCCTGTGGGACAGGTGCTCTGTCCCTATCAAGACTCAGTAGCACATCGGGAGTTGTTCTACAAAAGACGTACATGCTCATAGAGGACAGCATGCGCTTGATCCACAGCCCGAAGCATCCACGATGTGGGCTCCTCAATGGGGCTCACACTAATTCATCACTGATATCTCCAGAACTAGAACATGCCAGGTCCTATGGCCCACGTGTCACTGTAGCTCAAACCTTCACCTGGGACCACAGCAGGATCCTTCCTGTTTGGAGCCCCCTTAGAGCAACCACCTTGGGAGTCAACTGCTGTCTGAACTGAAGTGGTATTCTCGGGTGTAGAGCACACTGTGGCCACAGCCGGGCCTACGAGGCACCGTATGAGTCAGGATTCTTTAGAAGGATGGAAATTGGGACAGAATTCCCGCTACTTTGGGAAATCCAAAAAGATCTTACTCGTAAGACCTTAGACTGATTGGGCGGAGCTCACCCATAGTATGAAAGGTCCTCAAAGTTGACTGAACATTTGAGTTCAAATGTTTCTGAACATTAATCTTATCTGAAATATACCCTCGTCAGAGCATCTGGCCTGGGGTTTGACCGGTCAGCTGGCCACTCTAGCCTACCCAGGTTGGCACATGGGATTGACCGTCCCAGGCAGTGTTGAGCCTTCTTTGTGATGGGAGCTGTGTGATCAGTGATTTCTCCCTTAATTTTGATAATGTGTTTCAGCACCCCCCGAGCTGCATCTAAATATTTCACATAACATGGTGGGACTCTGAACGTGCACGGAGGACATCCCCATCACACGGAACACATCTGTCTCTGCACGGGTACATGATACATTAGCACGATGCCACCGATTTAGTGGATTAACATGGTATCAGCAGGATGTTCAGATAATTCAGGCCTCTCTGGAGGATATTATGGCAGAGGGTAGGATATTTAACCCAGCCTTGGGCCAAGCTCTAAATGTACCCTGTTTTTTCTGTGTGTGGGGGGGGGGTTTAATCCATGTGGATATGAACTTGTTCTGATCCCTTTTCTGATTGTCACCAGCTAACCTGTGTTTACCCACTCTGCTAAGGCCACAGCCTCAGGCATGGACACTGATGTCTGATTAAGTGGTGAGAAGCCTCTTTTCACCCTCCACGGCCAACATGGGCTTCGCAGGACACTGACTGGCAACTGAAATGCTGAGATGACGGGCACCACCTCCAGACCCTTTATGTTTGTAAGGGTGGCTCCTAATCCCCAAGAGATGGGGTATTGCCGCTGATGTGAGGTCTTGGCCACATGGGGACGGGGGCAGTTTCAGAGGCTTCCATGTGACCATGTGTATACGACAGCTTCTCAGCCACTAGGTGAGGCCCCGGTATGGGACCGGTGACACACTCAGACATGCCCACTCTACTTACTCATTTAAGAACTGAAGACAGGGGGGGATCCCTGGGTGGCGCAGCGGTTTGGCGCCTGCCTTTGGCCCAGGGCGCGATCCTGGAGACCCGGGATTGAATCCCATATCAGGCTCCCAGTGCATGGATCCTGCTTCTCCCTCTGCCTGTGTCTCTGCCTCTCTCTCTCTCTGTGACTATCATAAGTAAATAAATAAAAAAAAAGAACTGAAGACAGGGGATCCCTGGGTGGTGCAGCGGTTTGGCGCCTGCCTTTGGCCCAGGGCGTGATCCTGGAGACCCGGGATCGAGTCCCACATCGGGCTCCCGGTGCATGGAGCCTGCTTCTCCCTCTGCCTGTGTCTCTGCACCTCTCTCTCTCTGTGACTATCATAAATAAATAAAAATTAAAAAAAAAAGAATAAGACAAGGGTGTTTGTTTAAAAAAAAAAAAAGAACTGAAGACATAGCCATGGGGTGGGTCTGTGGACTGAGTGGGCCCGTTACAGACAGATTTAGTCAGGAATTCATTTGTCACCTGGTCCCCGTGTGCTCCCAAGTTAGTCAGGGAGCATGAAGATGCTTCGAGTCTCTGAACATGGATGCTGGCACAGACCAATGTACTGCCCTAACCAGACACCAAATATTGGACACCCCCTCCCTAGTGTCAGTGACTTTGTCTATATAAATTCTAGACTGTGTTTGTACTGTGAGCGAATTATCAAAATTTTGCAGTATACCCAAGCCCCAGTCTCATCATTAAGTAAAAGAAAATATTAGAGCAAGAAAATGGGCAGATTTCTTATGAATCTAACCCTAAGCAATCCGATGATTATTGTCTCCTTTCTTGTAGCTAGATTAATATAAATCGCAGAGAATGCATGTGATAAAGTGTGATATCCCAAGAATTAAGTTGTTATGAGTTGCATTTAACTGGGTGATCCCCCAAAAGACACCGATATCCCTGAAAATATATAAAATGGATGCTTCACATCATCATGGAATGTTGAAGTATTTAAGATCACAGCATTCATGTAAGACAAGATCTGTTCTTGATAGAAAAAAAAGTGAAGTCTCAGTTCTCTGAATTTCCCAAAGATATGGGACGAATAATACCTCAGATATGCAATTCATTGGCATCAAGTTCTCCAGGTAATTTCTCTGGGATGAAGAGCAAGCATTGTGATAGATGACAGGGGGTCTGTTCACAAACATTTGTGTATCATTTTTTCCCCAGAAACTAGCAGTTATGTCCCCTAACAAAGAAAAGAACAGAGATGTAAAATATATTCCTATTGGATAGGCACTGTGTGTGTGTTGGGAAGATGGGAGCGTAGAATGCTGTTCCAGAAAAGATTCCTTCAAACTACATTACAAAAATCAAAATGAGCTTGTAAAGCTTGAAAACCTTTGTCTCCTACGTTTGTGGGTAGAGAATTTACGAGTTTTAACACAAAACCTCACAACCCGCCGTAAGTGTGCTGTCCTTCCAAAGTGCCTTATTTAACGTCAGATTCCAGGGAGCACTGGCATTTACTCTAGAAAGCACTTCCTGATCTTTTTCTCCCTCGGATAGATCCAGAAACAAAACTACTTTAAGAAATGAAGTCACAATTCCGCGATATTTAGGAAAAATGGCTTACATAAAAGCATCCAAAATAATACTCCTTTTGTTCAAAATTTAGGAGGTAAATCATCAAGAATTAATATTAAAATAGTGTTATGTATGTTGTGAAATGTAAGGTTTTCTGGGAAATGACACCTGCCATTTTGCCAGGCACCCCCAAGTATTTCACTGGAAACAGATGAGGAATGGTTGGGTCATCCAGCTCCTTAGTGTGATGTGTGACTTACAAACAGAAAAACACAGAGCATAGAGTTTTAGATGTGTGCCTCGGGGCTTTCTTACAAGAACCCCTGAGGGATCCCTGGGTGGCGCAGCGGTTTGGCGCCTGCCTTTGGCGTAGGGCGCGATCCTGGAGACCCAGGATCGATTCCCACGTCGGGCTCCCGGTGCATGGAGCCTGCTTCTCTCTGCCTGTGTCTCTGCCTCTCTTTCTCTCTCTGTGACTATCATAAATAAATAAAAAAATAAAAATAAAAATAAAAAAAAAAAAACCCTGAGCCAATGACAAGCATTAAGAACATTATAGATCTACCTTTGGATATAGAGTGAAAGGCAGGCAGCATTGTACAGGGGACTTGAGGCAATATTTTTAAACCTAGGATTTTCTAGTTTTTCTTGAATATGGCTCCCAAAGGAAAATGTACATGTCAAAACAAAGCAGGTGCAAGCAAAAGAATTCTCACAGAGAGAGATGCAATTGCAAGGGGATTCGACATCGCCTCCAGGCATGTTTGCAATAAGAGTATTAATGACCGGGTAAGAAACATGGCAAGAAATATTTGATGCTGCTCAAGGGACAATAAAAGACCTGGAAACTTGCCTTCATTCAGTGGAGGGGAGTGAAAAGTGGGCACATGTCTACTTGCTTCTATAAATCTTCATACAGTGTTACGTAAATATTACACAATCCCAGAAAGAATACAGGTGGGCCATGTGGGAACATGCGTTCCCAGGGCCTGGGAAGGGGCCAAGGTCCAGAAGCCCGCCGGTGCTGATGGTCATGCGACGGGGACTGTCAAGCAGCCAAGTCTTTAGCACTGATACACACGCCCAATTGTTCGGAATTGTATTTTCCAGATTTAAACCTTGAGAAATGCATTCACAGAAAAGTGCTATATATGAAGAAGTCAAGGAATATATATATATATATATATATATATATATATATATATATATATATATATATTTTTTTTTTGTCAGTAGATCATGTAGTTCTGCACAACATTCCCTGGGTTCAACAAATACCAACTCATGAAACACACTACCATATTTTTAAAAGAACACACTAAAGTTGATAATTCGTGCTCACATGGGATACAGATACCAATCCCAGATGTGATATGCCCAAGAAAAAAAAAGGATATAGAGAGGGAGCATGAATTTCTGCCTCAAGCGCCCCGAGCCACATCACTTACTAGCAACACAGTCTTGAGAAAGCCATGTAGACTCTTTCTCTTCAACTATTAAATTGAGATATCACCACTTGCTTTACAGCGTTGTTGCACGATTTCATGCAATCATGCCTGTAAATTGCACAGTGCTGGGCGCATGTGGGGAGATGGGCACAAAAATACATTTGTATTCTTCCTGTGTCAGGTTCTGTGGCCAACGTCAGGGTACCCAACCCCTGGTTTGCTTAAAGTAAAATTCTTTGCAGTGCCTAAGTCTTTTAATTTCTTCAAAAAACCATGATCAAATTCAAATGTGGATTTTTAGGCTACGAGTAGATTATGAATCCAATGCCTGAGAGAATGTAATTATTTCAGAAGAATAAGACACTGCTTTATGAAAGCATTCTAAAAAGTGCTCCAGACATGGAAGAAATTGCACTTAAAATGGATTCTTGTCCTTGTTATTTAATGCACTGGTGATGACAGGTGTGCTTTGGGAGTTAGATGTTTAATTGGGTCACTAATTCACACCATGGTAATAAAAAAAAAAGTAGATCTTTTTAGTTTCATACTGAGAATAATGATTTCCTTATCTTACCCAGTTAGATTCAACATATCGTGCAGTCAGCTTGTCAATTATAATGATTGTGTGTATTGGAAAATGAGAGACCCTTCAGGGCATTTTTGATGGTGTAAAAATTGAACTTTATTTTATTTGCTTATTATCTGACTCTCTGACTAGTATGTGAGATCCATGAGGCTGTGACCCTTATCTGTTTTGTTTGCTTAAACGGTGCCTGGTACATAATAAATATGCAATCAATTTATTTTGAAAGATTTGAATGAATGAAGGCTTTCACCTGGAAAGTGAATGGAATATTTGATCTTTGAGAGTGACTATCCTTGAGGCATGCATTAGACAAAGGTTATAAAAAAGAGGGGAGAAAAGACCCATCCATGAGTGTTCCCCCAAACGTTCCTGACTTACCATTTGAGAATTTATTTTCCTCTGTGCATAGATTTGTTCTAGGCCATTCTGGGGCTACTATTTTGCTTATGTGATAAAGATCCTCTTCTTTGGTGATGGGTTAACAGTAGCATTTCCCTCGAGGCTGCTACACTTCCCTTTCTTTTTATAATAGGAGAAGCAAGTGTTTGCAGAAGGAACCCATCTCTAGTGAATTTAGGTAAAGATACAAATATGAAAGCTGTGAATGCAGATTCTAGTTTTACCAAAAAGTCTGAACAGAATAGAGAATCCAGAAGTGGACCCTCAACTTTATGGTAAACTAATATTCGACAAAGCAGGGAAGACTATCCACTGGAAAAAAGACAGTCTCTTCAATAAATGGTGCTGGGAAAATTGGACATCCACATGCAGAAGAATGAAACTAGACCACTCTCTTGCACCATACACAAGGATAAACTCAAAATGGATGAAAGATCTAAATGTGAGACAAGATTCCATCAAAAATCCTAGAGGAGAACACAGGCAACACCCTTTTTGAACTTGGCCAAAGCAAATTCTTGCAAGATACATCCATGAAGGCAAGAGAAACAAAAGCAAAAATGAACTATTGGGACTTCATGGAGATAAGAAGCTTCTGCACAGCAAAGGAAACAGTCGACAAAACTAAAAGACAACCTACAGAATGGGAGAAGATATTTGCAAATGACGTATCAGATAAAGGGCTAGTTTCCAAGATCTATAAAGAACTTATTAAACTCAACAGCAAAGAAACAAACAATCCAATCATGAAATGGGCAAAAGACATGAAGAGAAATCTCACAGAGGAAGACATAGACATGGCCAACACGCACATGAGACAATGCTCCGCATCACTTGCCATCAGGGAAATACAAATCAAAACCACCATGAGATCCCACCTCACACCAGTGAGAATGGGGAAAATTAACAAGGCAGGAAACCACAAATCTTGATTCTATATACTGTAAATCCCTCCACTTCCCCTGGAACTTTCCAGTGCTGCTTGGTCAATAACTGGCTTTTCCCCTTACCTTCTAGCAATTCTTCTGGGGGAGGGTCCTGCTGTGCTGATTCTCAGGTGTGTGTACCTGGGGAGCTGCCCCGCCTTCTGCCAGGTGTACGGCTCAGTGGGAGTTTATCCTGTGAGCCCCCTGCTCAGTCCCAGGTACAGGGTGACACCAGGAGGGACAACAACAGTGCAGGCAGCCAGCTGTGCAGCCCTGGAGTCAGCTCCCGCAGTAACTACAACAGCCCCCAGTGTGCAGGGCCTGGGTGCTCCAGGGCGGGGCTGCTGACCTGCACAGCTCTGGGCCTGGCAGCAGGAGTGACTTGGCTGTCCTGGGTCCTCCCGGCCTCTGCCTGTCCCGGGGGAGCAACGGATCCTCGGCTGTGTCCCTCGGCGCCCTGGGCCAGGGGGCTTGCAACACTGTGAATGGACCTAAAGTACCACGATGTGAAATTCAGAAGCATCAGAGTAAATTTTGTACCAGGTTAACTTATCCCTTATTACAAATAAAATATATAAACCCTTACAAAAGGTTTACGAAAATCATAAAATAGAGTAACAATGCAATGACAGGGAGGGGAAGGCTCCATTGGGCTATAGCCACCACGAGCCCCGTGGCAGGAGCTGGGGCGGGCTCCCGAGGTGACCAGGGGGCTGCTCAGGGGTCGAAGCAGGTTGTTTCGGAGGCAGGTGGTGGCTCTGACACTCTGGGGACCCCAATTGCAGGCTCCTGGGCCTACTCCTCTGGGGTGGCCGCGGGTGCAGGTGGCTCTTCCTCATCAGGGCAGGGAATCATAGGTTCGACCAGCATCTGCACTACCTTAAACTCAGGAGCCAGCATCTCGGCTTTGACCAAGTCCTCAGCTCCAGCAGCCAGGACCAGCTCCATCACCCTGAAGCTTCAGCAGGCCCCACAGTCGGAGCTGGGGCGGGCTCCCGAGGTGGTTCACAGGGTTGCTTCGGTCCTATGGCTGGTTGCTCCATCGAGTTAGGAGGCTGCTCGGGCACATCCATGACCTTGAGAGCAGGGGTGGCACCTGCTCCTCCTCCAGGCTCGCAGGGGTGCAGGGGGCTCCTGCAGGGCGGAGCAGTGAACTAGACCAGTGACGACTTTGCCTCCCCAGTGGGTGCCTCAGCGCAGGCCAAGCCCTCAGCCCCAGCAGCCAGGATGGCCTCGATCCCTTCAGGCCCCGACGGGGCAGTAGGCCCCACGGTCAGAGCTGGGGCACACTCCAGAGCGGGTTCAGGGTGTTTTGCTCGGTCCAAAGCTGTAGCTCCAAGAAGACAAAGTATCACCATCAGGGCAGACTGTCCACGTTCCTCCCAAATCAAGGCCACTCTTCCCACTGCTCCACATGTGTGGGGGCAAGAGCCCTGGGAGGTGTCCCCAGCCCACAGCCCGTGGGGTGGGGTGTGAGCCCACCCCCTGCTCCCGGCCCAGCTGCATAGAGGCTGGATCCGCCGGGCACCCCCTGTCCCCGCTCGGCCACCCCCTCTGGCTCCGCTGCTGGAGGCGTCTGAATTGCTGGAGGTAACGCCGGGCATGGAGTTCCACGTCCGAGCCTGGCATGCGCTGCCTCATGAATTCCAGAATCATCCTCAGGGAGGGAAATTCTGGGAGCTGACAAAATTCATCCCGAAAATAATCCAGCCATATTTCCAGCATGCAGGAGATGGCCCTGGGGAGGGACAGGAGGGCACAGGTGTCAGAAGACAGGGCACCATCACTCACAGGTGTCCTGAGGAAGCCCTGCAGGACCCAGGGACCCGGCATCCCTTGCAGGATGTTGGAGGCAAGTCCTGATCCTCGTCCCCTTGCCACCTGGCGGACCTGCCTGCCACAGGCCTGCTCCCCGAGGAGGGGCTGGCACGCAGCCTCTGTGCTGGGGAGCCCACGGCCAGTGGAGTGACCATCACCATCTCTCCTGGGGAAGCGGGGGTCCCTCCTCAGCCTGGTCCCTGCCCACCTGCCCCTTGAGTCCACCGGCAGGCGTACGGGGACGGGGGGCATCTGGCCTGTCATTGCCCTCACTGCACACACTGTCTTCTGGGTAGGTCAGAGCCAGGAGGGCTCGGGCTCTGTGTCCTGCCAGGGCTTGCCAGGAACTGCCCAGGACCGCCACCTTCCCTCCTGTGGCTCTGTGCTGCCTCACTCCCGAGGGGGCCCTGGGGGTGTCCTTCCACTGACTCTAATCTCCCATCTCCCACGGGGCGGGGGCCGCCTGGTCCGGGAGCCCCCACCAGCCCTCCTGAGCACCTGCTGTGCCCCCTGGTCCAGGTGCTACCAGATTGGGGAGTGCAATGCTTCCCACCCCCTCTGCTCTGGCCCCAGGTGTGGGGCAGAGAGAGGGTTGGGGGGCATGGAGAAGGACTCCTTAGGGGTCCCAATGCCTCCCACCAAGCCCGCATCCCATCCACTGCTCTCCTGTGCTCTTTTCCAGAAGGGGCCTTAGACCTTTACCCTGTCACAGGAATTGCAGATGTGTGGGGTGAGGGTGCAGCCTCCCCACCCCACAGCCCCCTCACTGCCCTCCTGGAGAGGGAAGGCCCTCCTGCAGGAGCCGGAGTCACTCACATTTTCCAGCGCTGCAGGACCATGTCATTGTTACCCCACGCATCTACGATGCACCCATATCTAGAGGAGGGCGGGGGCATCCCATGAATTGTGCTGGGGACGTGACTTCTCATCATGGGGGCTGTCACCCTCTGACCCCGACTAGGCTGGAGCCCCGGGAGCCGTCACCTCTGTTCGTGGGGCCACGGGCAGCTCCCAGAGAATCGCCCGCACCTGCTGGGGACTCCTGAAGGCTTGAGCATGAAAGGGCTCCAGCCAGGCCCATGGCCCATATCCTAGTGGGCCTGAGGCACCCCGGGGTCCCCCGGTCTGGTTGCCCCAGGACACAGACCCCCGATGGACTCTCAAACCTCCCTTTCAATGGGGAAACAGGCCAGCTCAGGCCCCTGGTGATGGGTGGAGGAGGCACAAGTCTCCTCACAAGTGAGGAGGATGGCTGCTGAGCACAGGCACAGCCCCTCTGGCCGACCCGCCACAGGCCAGGCCCTGGGGCTGCCCTCCAGGACCTGCTAGGCCCTGGGTTACCCTGCTCCAGGTGGGGGAGCAGCCCGAGGCCGGGAAGCTCACACCATCCCCAGCCTCCCCACCAGCAGGTGACCCAGCCCTGGGCTGCGGAGGGGCAGGTGCTCACTCAGTGGACAGCAGGTCCAGCACCTCGTCCGTGGTGGCGAATCCACGATAGTCGTCTAAGAAGCTGCAAATGGAGATGACATCTCTGCGCTGCAAGGCGAGCAGCAGTTGTCGGACTTTGTGCTCCAGCAACTCCGTCCGGCTGGACTTCATCAGGGCGATCAGATGCCCATTCCCGGCCAAGGCCCCTGCACCCTGAGGTGGGAAGAGGGGACATGCATTCTGCAGGGAGCCGCCGCGAGGCCTGAGAATCTATTTGCAGAAGATAAAATTGACATTCTACATGGAAGAGTAGCCTTTGTCATAGTGCATGGATTTCCCTAAGGAAAGTACAAGGTGTGTTTTGGGGGTGGGTGCATGGCTCCAGGAGCATGAGAGGCAGCACACTGTAGACCCGGGAATTTCCACACAATGCAGCTGAGCAATGACTGATTCCCCACATGAGTCCAGGAGGGGCCACGTCTTGAGGTCTTCAGTCATCCCGTCAGGTGGCAGTGGGGTGGAGGACAATGTCTGAGGCCAGGAGCTGCCTCATTCACTATCAGTGTCTTCTGAGGATGAGGACACCTGTAGGTCACTGTGGAGGACACTCCAGGGGCCACAGACACAGGCTCCGTCCAACAGGTGGGTGGCAGGAGGGCCCTGAGCAGGTCCTGGCTTCTCAGGAGGAAGGATGAGGGAGCTGCGAGGAACCGGGAGCTCCAGCAGCTTCTGTCCAATCTGGTGAAGACCATTCTCAGGGGCTGAGTGGGGGCCCGCGCAGAGGGCGGCCGAGGGGGCTCGGTGCATGGCTGCAGCATCTCCAGGTGACGTGTGGCAGGTGTGGGCTGGGGGCTCTTGCTTGGCCAGAGGGCAGGTGTCTTCCTGGGCTGCGGGGGCCCAGCTGTGCATCCACAGGCATGACTGCTTCCTGGAGGACACAGATTCCCTGAATTCCCCACAGGGGCTCCCTGGATGCTCCTGCGGGTGTGCTAGCTGGGGCTCCACCGCGCTTTCTTTTGGGGGTTCTGGGTCCTGTCTAGGGGCATCTGGGCACATTTCTTGCCTGGAGTATGGAGGGGCATTTGGGAATTGTCTGCCAATTCGTTCCTGACAGCGGGACGGGTGTTCTCCTCAGGATACTTGGGTGGTGCCTGGGTGTGTCCTAACCCATGGCCCTGGGAGCCAGCCTGGAGCCCCTCGAGGGAGACTCTGCTGCACACCCAGGCTGTCAGCCCTGACACAGGGTTGGCGAGCTGGCTGTGGGGTGTCAGCGATCGGCACTTCCTGGGCACCAGGAGGTCCACCAGGTGGGCTGAGGCTAACTTTAGGGCTACTCAGAGGAGATGTGGAATGGGACTGGACAGTCTCATCAGGGGTCTCAGTATGTGTCTTCATTGGCAGGTTAGGCTCAGGGATTAAAACTTTCAGGTAAAAATGGAGATATCATATAAAACATCCTACACAAGCTTTTATTGAACTCCATGGGTACAGAATCAATATCCTAAAACATGGTGGCTTCAGAGATGACACTTTTATTCTCTTAGTGTCCAGGGATGACAAGTGAACATCAAGAATTCACCAGGGCCCCAGGGCTTGTGAAGCCCAGTCACTGACCAAGGCCTGTCAAAATGTTCCTGTTTCTCTTGGCCTCTGGTCAGTAAAGAAGACAAATAGACTTAGGTTTCAACCTTTCCTAGACTTATACAATTTCCTATACTTCATTATTCTTCACTATTTTATCCTGCACAAAGATGCCTCCTTTCCCAATGCAAAGGATCATGGTCACAAGTAGGAATGAATTGTCGTGACGACTCAAAAATGTTTCAGCAGACACTAGCAATTCTGTGGGCGGAAGAAGCCATAATGACACTTTCAAACCACAAGCTAACCAGGTGCCCTCCTACCTGCATCTACACCTGCCAAGCCCACAATGTGGAAAAAGGCACAAGCCTACAACATATTCCAACTGAATCAAGAGAATATAAAGGATATTGGGGTGGAATTCCCTGAGGAACAGTTAAAATGAGGCATATAAACACTGGATTAAGGATAGAGACTCTTGTAGGAAAGGGAGTTTCAAAGGAATGTTTCCCAAAAGCATAAAACCAGCCAGAGAATTTTTCTTGTGGTGGACCCGGGCCACACCTAGACAGAAACTGGTATTCATCAAAACCTTCACAATCTTTGTAGATTGGGATCATAGTCCAGAGAGATGGAAGTGTAGAAGCCAAGCAATGGATGCCATATTCCCAAATAATTGGTTACAGCTACAAACATTCTGGCTGGTGAGGAGAACGAGTTCCTATGTGATACCTGCGCTCCTTTGGGAGAGTGATCTTCCGTGTCCTAGAGCACTGACGTCTAACACTCCTTGGCTCACTTGAGGTTACTGAGGAAGAAAAAGGACATTCATAGAGATATCCATTGAACATAGAAACTGATCAAATTCGGTTCAGAAATGAGCAGGGGCAGTTAGGGAGGTTGAGAAAGACCTGAAGGTGCTGTCTGATGAGAGAGTCAAGATTAGGACCTGGGCTGGCCTGAAAGGTCTCTATGAGAAAGGGACCACACCCAAATCCCTTAATCCAATCAAGCAATTATAGCCGATTGGAAGATCTTGCTCTTTATGATATTTCAGTTTTTAACTGAAAGTTAGTTGACAAAATGGATATAACATCTTGAATAACCTCAAACCCTGACCCCATTTTTAATACCATTAGGTCTAAATTCAGCAGAAGTGTTGGTAAAATACCAATAGTTCAGGAAACATGAGTCCTGAGGCTAATTCCGATGCTAAAATGTACCAATATAATTTCACTTGCAGAAATTCCAATCTCCACCAAATCCACATGGACTCACACCTCCATTCACAGAGACACACAGACAGGCACACACACGGAGTCATAGAAATCGCTCTCATGAGGACATCATTAGCCTGTTGAAGCTGCTGATTGGCTCAATCCCTGCAGCAGCTAAGAGGATTAGGTGGATGTCTTTGAAGTGGCTGAAATGTCACGTGACCTTGGGGCAGTATAAAAGTCCGGGAGCAACGGAAGTGGCCATTCCTGACCATCCCTCTCTCCCACGGGACACCCAGTCTCCTGCAGCGGAGTCTGTCCAGGACCTTTCTCAGCCTCTCCTGATGGGCGTGAGGACCACAAGTGCACTTCAGGTGAGTTTTCGGGCCACTGGTCCGACCTTCCCTGACAGAGCAATGGGACAGTGAGGAAATGATGGAGGGATTGGCCTTTCCTCCACGGGTTAAGGACTCTTTCTGGTCTAACATGTTCTGAGGACAGAGACTGAACCAAGGCATGGCTGTGAATGCCCTGGACACCCGGAGGTTCCAATGCCAGTGGAATGGGGCCTCAGGTGTCACATTGGTGTGGGGTGGTGGACGAGCAGGGACAGAAGGCCTGTAAATGTCTCACTGGGCCCTGCAGACCTAGAGAAGACACAGGATCAGGGCGCCTGGGCAGCTCCGTTTTTTCAGGGACTGACTTGGGTCGGGTTGTGATCTCAGGCTCTGGAGATGGATCCAGGCCCTCACTGGGTTTCTGATAACTGAGTGTCTGCTTCTCCCTCTGTCCTTCCTACAGCTCAGGTGATCACTCTCCCTCATACACACACACACATACACTCACTGTCCCATAAATAATTGACCTTTTTTTCAATAGAAGAATTACCTGGTTCCCAAGGTGAAAAGAAATTCACCTCCCAAACCTTCAATGGCAGTTAATTGGGGGCACTGCCACGAACACATGGAATGGAAGTGTTCAGATGGGCAGCTTCCCATCGAGTAGAGAAGAATGTGTTTTCCCAATGAATTTGGACTTAACTATGGCTTCCTCTGGAGTCACAAGGGGCATTCAGATATGAGAGAGGGAAGCCCACTTTCCTGACGCTTTTGCCCTTTGCGTGTTCCATGGTGCATCCCACTGGACCTCAATTGGGAGAGGTCCCGCCCTTGGTTTTGCTCCCACAGGGGATTTGGAGAGACTTAATGATAGTGTCAACAAGAGTCCTTCCTTAAGGGCGGCCTTCCTCAGAGCGGGGATGTGGCTTGGCCAGGAGAGCGTAGGCAGGAAGGAGGAAAGAGAAGTGACAGGGGGAAATGTGTTTGGCACCACTGTCCTGAAGCTCACTAAGGCCTCTTGGGAAGATGGTACAGTGAGGACGCCTAGGTCAGGTGAATAGGACTCTCTTGTTTCTTTTCCCTCAGGCTACCCGAAACCCATCCCTGAAGCAGACTGACTTGTCCCTCCAGAAGGTGGGACTGATGGCGGCTGGTCATGCCCACCTTGGGCCCGACAGTCCCTTGAGACCCCAGAAAGGCAAGAGGCCACAGATAGCAGGACTGGCCCTCAGAGTTCCCAGTCCAGAGGAGGAGGATCCCAGGGTGAGTGGGGAGGCTGGCATGGGTTTTGAAGCAGGAGCTCTGCCAGGAGTCTTGAGACAGGCTAGGCTCCCAGAAGATCGTGGCCCAGACTCAGTTGTCCATCGTGACATGGGCAGGAAATCCCCCAGGCTACACACTGGGACACTCAGAGGCTCTGAGCATCAGCCCCAGGGCACCATAAGATCAGATCGAGCCTTGTGTTTGTCCCCAGTCTTAATGATGTTTCCACCTGTCCTCAACCTGACACCTCCAATCCCTCTTCCCCTTTCCTTCCTTCCACGGGATGGGGAGTAAGCATCCAGAGGTCTTCACTATACTGACACCTCACTAG
This sequence comes from Canis lupus baileyi, assembly GCF_048164855.1. Taxonomy (NCBI): domain Eukaryota; kingdom Metazoa; phylum Chordata; class Mammalia; order Carnivora; family Canidae; genus Canis; species Canis lupus. Next base: position 5,629,404 of record NC_132852.1, on the reverse strand, counting down.
CAGATACGATGTCCCCTGTCCTCATCCCATGTGCCACTCCATGAGGATGGCCTCCCATTCGTGTGCTTGACAGATTCACTGGCATTTGAGTGGATGCACTGACCGTTGCCCCTTCCTCCCACAGGTGAAGTGCAGGGACTGTGGCGCCATTGGACACAAGGCATCAAGCACCAGATGCCCCATAAAACACTGAGCACGACCCTCGTTCCCGTGGCCTTGGGCTCCAGGAGGCTGAAGGAGAATGTGGAGCCGGGGAGTCATCGGGACCCAAGACACCAGGCTGGGCTCTTGAACCAGGCTGAGAGGGAGAAGGCAGGGAGACGAAGGTGAGGAATGGGGCTTGTGACCCGATGCCAGGGCTGATACGACAGACCCCGAGTCCGTGTGCATGCACAGTGTGCAGGGCTGCTGCGGGCAGAGCCAGGCTGGGCGAGGCAGGCAGAGGAGCTCCCAGACTAACAGGGTCCACATTTGGGTGATGGAGCTGTCCCTGCTGATTTGGTGTGGGGTTTGCGGCTGGACAAATGTCCCTGCACCAGTGAATGTATGGAGCTTGGCACATGCCAAGGCAGACCCTTTCAGACTCTGAATGTAAGAAACTGCCTGGACGACCTGTTCAGCTCCCGATAGTTAGGATGAGGGGCAGAGGTGGGCGTAGAGTGGCTGCGGAGGGAAAGGACCAGGTTGGCCCAAGCCCCGAGCAGGTGTCCGGCTGGAATCCAGGGAAGGGAGTTCCTTCTCCTTTCTATGCCTTCATTTCTGGTGCAGGCAGGAAGCCGAGCAGAGGAAGGCCCTGCTCCACAGGTTCCCCAGGAGACCCCGGGAGGGGCAGAAGCGCACCTGGAAGGAAGACACGGAATCTTGTGACTATGTGAGGGTGAGTGTGCGCTGCGTCCCGGGCTGTGCCCTTCTGGACTCGCTGGGCTCCATGGGCCTCCTGGGGGAGACGGGGCTCCACTTCCTCTCTGACCAATGGCAGTTGAGCAGCGTGGATTTGCACACTTTTTTCCCTTGGTGCCCATGATGTTGCCTTATGCCTGGTATTTGGGCGAACACTGGCTGTTTGACGTGTGAAGGTCATTGGCGGGCACTCCTGGAGCACATACCAACCTCAGAGAAGAACAGGCCGCTGTCCTTTGTGACACATCATCCCACACTGACCATCCCCACTCAGGAGCTCCCACCATGACTCTCCAGCTGCAGGACTCCTATCGCCTCATGAGCAGAGAGGATGGAAGCGCTGGTCCAATGGAGGAAGCATCGCTGTGAGGCAGGACTTTGCGTGTCCCCCCCATGTCTCAAGGGCATCAACAGCATCCTGTCAGGCCTTTGTTTGGACGAGCCCTGCAGCCAGATTCCCTACTCCTAGGTCAACAGATCCCAACTCTTTCTTTCCCTGTTCCGGGGGAGGGGGTGGTTACTAAGGTCGTGGGCGTTTGTTGGTTTCTTTCCTGAATGTTCATTTTGCCTTGGTGCCGGGGCCAAACTCATGGAGTCCCGTGTGTTTTCTTTTCCCACAGTGTCCACACATGCCGATGCTCGTCTACACCAAGAGGAGGCCTTCTATCCCTGAGCCTGCCCTGCCGATGGAACCACGTACTCAGCCCCCTGACATAAGACTCCGGTCCCATTCCACCTCTCGTCTCAGAAGCCCTCAAGTTAGCCTCAGCCCACCTGGTGGACGTCCTAGTGCCCAGGAAGTGCCGATCGCTGACACCCCTCTGCCGGCTCGCCAACCCTGTGTCAGGGCTGACAGCCTGGTTGTGCAGCAGAGAACCAAGAGGCCCTGCAGAGTCTCCCTCGAGGGTCCCCAGGCTGGCTCCCAGGGCCATGGGTTGGGACACACCCAGGCACCACCCAAGTATCCTGAGGAGAACACCCGTCCCGCTGTCAGCAACGCATTGGCAGACAATTCCCAAATGCCCCTCCAGACTCCAGGCAAGAAATGTGCCCAGATGCCCCTAGACAGGTCCCAGAACCCCTGAAAGAAACCGTGATGGAGCCCCAGCCAGCACACCTCCGGGATCATAAAGAAAGTCCCTGTGGGGATTTCCGGGAGTCTGTGTCCTCCAGGAAGCAGACGTGCCCGTGGATGCACATTCGGGCCCCGGCAGCCCAGGAAGACACCTGCCCTCCGGCCAAGCAAGGGCCCCCAGCCCACACCTGCCACACCTCACCTGGAGATGCTGCAGCCGTGCACCAAGCCCCCACGGCCGCCCTCTGCGTGGGCCCCCACTCAGCCCCTGTGAATGGTCTTCACCAGATGGACAGAAGTTGCTGGAGCTCCCGGTTCCTCGCAGCTCCCTCATTCCTTCCTCCCGAGAAGCCAGGCCCTGCTCAGGGCCCCCCTGCCCCCCACATGTCGGACGGAGCCTGTGTCTGTGGTCCCTGGAGTGTCCTCCACGGTGACCTACAGGTGTCCTCATCCTCAGAAGACACTGAGAGCGAATGAGCCAGCTCCTAGCCTCGGACATTGTCCTCCACCCCACTGCACCCTGACGGGGTGACTGCGGACCTGAGGACGTGGCCCCTCCTGGACTCATGTGGGGAATCAACACTTGCTCAGCTGCTTTGCATGGGAATTTCCGGGTCCACAGCCTGCTTCCTCTCATGCTCCTGGGGCCGTGCACAGACACTGAACCCCAAAGGCACACAATGCCCTTTTTTTAGGGAAATCCGTGTGCTGTGGAGAAGGCTACTCTTCCCTCTGGAATGTCAATTTTCTCTTCAGCAAATAGATTCTCCAAGAAGTGGAGGGAATTTCGAATGAGCACTTGTCACTCCAATGGAAATAGAAACTCAGACTTTAAGCTCTCATTGGCATACACATGTCTGCATTTGGGTTTTCAGCTGCGAACAGCCCCTGTGGGCTCTGCAAATGGACACTGTGTTTTCTCCTGAGATGAGTTTTCTAGACTGTGGTGGTAGCTTTGTGGGCACTGTGATGGGCAATATTTCATCTGCGCATTTCGATTATTCTCAGCCATAATTTAGAATCGTGTGTAGTGTTTTATTTCCCTTAATAAAATGTTACCACTGATGAATAGCGTGCATGTGTTTCATTTGATTTGGTTTCTGGGTTTTTTTAATCTCAGCAATTCTGAAACTCTCTATAGTTAATTTAATTCCTCCAGCCTTAATTAACTGAGAGGAGACAACAGCGTGATAGTTTTGGGGGATATGTAGACTTTGAGGGTCTCCTGCACACCCAGTCTCCTTGGTGAAGTACTGCATAGGGAACATTGACCCTGTGCACCCTGTGAGGGAGCCCTGTGTACTGTATGGGCCCTGGGTCACAGGTTGGTCTTTAATGGGATGAGTGGGTGGTTTCCCTCTATACATATTCTGGATCCATCTTTAATGTTGGATCATGATGCCTCCTTTCTGAGACCTGGGCAAGGAGATTTTTTACCCTCCTGATGATTTCCTAAGGAGGCAATGGTTGACAAGTCGTCCAAATAGCACGAGACCAAGGCCACAGTCTCTATCTATCTATCTATCTATCTATCTATCTATCTATCATCTATCTATCTATCTCATTCTCTCTCTGTCTCTCTTTCTCAGGGTTATCTCTGATATGGGCCCATGGGAAAAAAACAATACAACACCATGCCAAATGAAACCAAACCACACCAAGCACCTCCATACTTGTATTTAGAGAATTTCTTTTTTTTGGAAAAACAACTGACTGCTCTTTTCTCACTCCAAAGCATCTGTTTAAGGGTGTTCCCTCTGTCTGTGCAGATGCCTGTAGGTGGAGGTAGAAGAGCTCCTCTATGAGCACACTAGGGTTTAAAAAGTCAGAATGCAGTAGAAAAGCCACAGTGTGTGATCCTTCTCCCACCCCCAACCCCTAAGTAACTCCCATTCAGGCAATCATTATGTGACCCAGGTCAGAGTCTGGCCCCTTGAGCCTCAAGCCCATGTCTCATCCCATGGATGCCGCCCTATTGCTATCTCATGGCTTCTGAGGAAAATGCAGCTTCCTGGGCACTCATGGGATGTGTGCAGTAATAGAAATGTTCCCTACTTTCTGGAAGCCTCAGAAGATCCCAGAGGTCCAAGGGTGCGAAGGCCTATCATCATGAGGGGATGCTGGGATTGGAACTAGCAAAGTAGCCTAAGAATTCTTGGACTTCCAGGAATATAGGGCGCAAGGGTGAGGATGCAGGCAGGCTTGAGCATAGGGCTTTAATGCTGGGCTCTCCAGCAGAATTGGGACTTCATGTGCAATTGAGAGGATTCCTTCCATGTGCACAGGGAGTCCAGAGAGAAAGGCTAGCGGAAGAAAGTCTGAGCAGGCCTGTTCTCCCCCTCTAGTCACCTTACATGTCTTTTGCTTCCCTGCCATCAAAACACCAAACCAAACCAAACCAAAGCAAACCCAACCAAACAGAGCCAAACCTATCTTCCCAAAGCAAAATCCACTCTCATCCAGATATGGAAGACGACAGAGTTATCTGAGCAAGCTGGTATAGGTTATGGATATTAGTAATAGATGGATTTAGAACAGTTGGAAGCACATTGGGTGAATCCTCCCCTCCTTCAGCCTTGGGGAAAAATGGGGCCACTTGAAGGTGGCAGGATTAGAAGCAGTGAGCAGCCAGCTTTGAGTGTGGAAATGATGCTGAGGACCTGGGGTCAGTGTGAGCATGTCTGACCGTGTCCTCATGCATCCCTCATCCCATTGCTTATCTTCTCTTTATATTGAAAGACCATTTGTCCAAACCAGCGTGGGTGGAGTGTTGGCAGCAATGTTTTTGGTCATATACAACCAGCACCGATTTGAAAACCCAGAGCACCTACACAAAGAAATGACAAACTACCGTGTAAGTCAATGACCTACAGCCTTGTATGGCGACAGACTTCTTTTCAGGAAATTATGGGCACAAAATATATATTGAGAAGTTAACCTATAAACCCGGCGTTTGATAATATTTGGAAATGCAAAGAGGCAATGAAATGCTTATATTTCAGGAGTTAAATGCATCCTGCCTGATTAGATCATGTTGATTGAATCACAGCCCCTTCACAATCCACCCCCACCTTTGACTGAAGAGAAGGTGCCTGGCAAGGACCCATCTCCCACAAGGAATTGCTCCATATCCCAGCAACTCTAACCTGTCCAGAACACTTGACAGTCATCCGTCTGTGTAACAATCTCCTGACAAGGAAGAGGTGGGCACAGGATTTCAGATCACTTCCACTCCAATTTTGGTCCTTGCGTGACACCTCAGAAAGATATTCTCCACTGAATGAATGTGGGTTTTGAGGTTAACTAATGGGTGCTATGTAACAATTATATTTCTTAGGGGCAAGATTGACTAATGCATTGTTGAAAGGTAATTAATGCGTGATTATACAGATTCTTATGATTTGGGAGGCCATTCTCATGCTGTTTTAAACTTTGGTGACATATACATGCATTTAATGTTTCCATTATTTCCTTTAAGAATGAATTATAACATTCACGAATCACAGTTATTAGAAAAATAATGTGACAGTTTGAATTTTGTAGAGAAAATATCAGGGTTTTTAAAATTTTTATTTATTCATCAGACAGATCGAGATAGAGAGCTAAGCGGATAGATCTGTGCCAGTTGGAGAGTGAGATGGAGCCTCTCACTGAGCAGGGATCCAGACTGTGCACGGCAGACCCCAAAACCAAACCACATTGTTGGAAAAATCTTGAAAATGTCTCTGAGTTGGGAGGTGGATCGGACACGAGAGAGCAGGTCAGTGTAGCAAAGTGCAAAGGACTCAGTGCTTCCCACACCCTGAAATACTGAGTAACACCGGGCTCCCTGGATCTAATCGACTTGGATGTGGGGACATAGATGCCAAGACATGAACACGTTTCATTGTTTGTTTCTGTTTAAGATTTATTTGTTTATTTGTTTGAGACAGGGAGAGACCAGAGAGAGACCACAGAGTAGCGGGAGAGAGGGGGCCCGACAAAGAGAGGGAGAGAGATTCTCAAGGAGACTCCCCAGTGGCCGTGCTGCTGGATTCGGGGCTCCCTCCCACATTCCTGAGACCCATATGTCTGGCGTTACTTTTCATTTCCAGGTAAGAAGCATGAGACAGCAAGGCCCTCAAGCAGACATTATCTAGGACACTCCAAGGGCAAAAGCAGCCACATTGGAAGGAATTGGCAGCATCGGATTCCCTCCTGACGGCCGGGCTCTTCCTTATCCACCACCGTCTCCCGTCTGTGCACCCAGAGTGTCTTCACTCCATGCTCTTCTTCCGTGAGGGATTTCTTAAAATTCCATTCTCTCCCCGAGTTCCCTCCCTTGCTTATGGAGTCTTCAGGTTCCATGTGTCCTTCAATTCTTTGCTTCTGTGTGATCGCTGACATGTGAGCCCCAACATGCTAGAGCCACCACGTGGAACTGATTTACTGAGATGTCTCCAAATGGAAAAAGCCCTAATGCAACAAAATGTATTGATTCCATATATATTCCAAATCGTGTATCACACACAGTATCACTAAAAATTTTTAAGACAGCTATGGTTTTCTTTTTAATATTCCCCTGGCTATTCAGGGTCTTTTCTATTTCCACACAAATCTTAAGATCATTTGTTCCAAATCTCTAAAGAAAGTCCTCAGTGTTTTGATAGGGATTGCATTAAATGTGTGAATCGCCCTGGGTACCCTTGACATTTTCATTATATTACTTCTTCCAATCCTTGAGCTTGGAATATTTTTCCATCTCTTTGTGTCTCCCTCCATTTCCTTAAAAGTGTTCTGTAGTTTTTAGGGTATAGATCCTTTACCTCTTTGGGTAGGTTGATTCCTAGGTATCTTATGTTGAATAGCAGGGGTGAGAGTGGCCATCCCTGCCTTGTTCCTGATCTTAGGGGAAAGGCTCCCAGTGTTTCCCCATTGAGAATGATGTTTGCTGAGCTGTTTCCGTAGATGGCTTTTAAGATGCTGAGGAATGTTCCTCTATCCCTACACTCTGAAGACAGGATTAGCTCGGTCCACTGCCAGAAGAGTGAATGCAATGGCTTCTTCAAAAGAAACTAAAACACTGTATTGAAACCTTCTCATCTGACCCTCTGGTAACAGGAGGCTAATGTATTTTATGTCCCCTTATCACCACAGGGGTGGGGTTCTTTTCCCATTAAAATGAGCACTTTTAATAATATCACCGTGGAATGGATTGTTCTCATCTCCATGCCTTTACTGTGCTTGATTTCTATGAAGTGGAGAGGCAGAGCTAAGATGTGGTCCATCTGTGGTGTCTTCTATTGGAGCAGCTGGTAATGGGATGATGCACACCTCACAGGAGGAGACAATCTCCCTAGAAGCTGTTTCCTGTCTCCTGCCTGAGCTCAAACCTGCCACGAGACACATGCCCTAGGATATCTCCTGTGAAAAGTCCTGACTTTGTTTTCTCCTGCTGGACAACAGAAAAGCTCAGGAAGGGGAGTCAGGTAATCCTTCTGCTTACATTCACCCACCATGGCCAGGAACCTACCCTCCTTGTCAAGCTCACAGATCATTGATTGGATGTGGCCTCCCAGATTAAACCTCCATATACTGCCATGGAATCTAGCCTTGGGGCTGTCCCCAAAACTCAGTTTCAGCCCAGATTTCTATTGTGAAAACAATTCCAGCCTGAAATCTTGCCGCAGGTTGATGGAGCCAGGACTCAACACATTGTAGCCTGGAAACAGGTATGAGGTCCACCTAGAACTCCATCCAGGATTGGCAATTCCAGTTTCCCAGGAAAGAACTCATGAATCTGGGGATCTCTGGGTGGCTCAGCGGTTTGGCGCCTGCCTTTGGCCCAGGGCATGATCCTGGAAACCCGGGATCGAGTCCCACGTCAGGCTCCGGGCACGGAGCCTGCTTCTCCCTCCTCCAGTGTCTCTGCCCCCCTCTCTGTCTATCATAAATAAATGAATGAATGAATGAATAAATAAATCTTTAAAAAAAAAGAACTCGTGAATCTGTTCTGTGGGTCGCTCTGCAGATTCTTTGGTCTGTCCTCATGACTAATAGATCTTGATATAGAGAGACACCCCTCGATTGACTAATGGATACCTGGACAGGATGAGCATTGACGTCCAGACACCTAACCAGAGAATCCATCTGCTGACTGCCCAGCCTCCACCGTCCCCACAGTGTGCTATCCAACCATCTCCCGTCATCCCTCCTAGGGGTCTCTGCTAGCCTTGGGCAGAGATGGTGTGCTTCTGGTTCAATCTACTCCTCCCCCTTAATTTCTCATACAAGCATCTTCCTGGTCAGAGCTCTCATAATTGAAGAGACCCTGAAGAATAATGTCCCTATGTCCCATTGCATTTCTTCTTAAATGGCTGCTGGCGCTTCCCCTATATTGAGCCAGTGAGTAGGAGTGAGAAATTCCCATGGGGGGAGGATATGAATTTGAGCTGCAGGTGACCTAGAGGTGGCTGTGGAATTCCACTCAGGGGAAGCAGGCAAAGAAGCCTCTGTGAGGAGCCAGCCTGGAAATAAAACAACTGTTTCAAGGTTCTGAAATACTGGGGAGAAAAAGCCTGCACACCAAATCATATGTGGGAATTTTTTATTAAGAATAAAAAACCACACAACTTCGTAATAACATTTTAGAGCAAAAACAAACAAAGCAGATGCAATATTCTGCATAACAATTTCAGAGAAATAATATCAACAAGTACAGAAAATGTCTTCTAGGAGAAAACATGGTGTAATTTGCAGAACTCTGGATGGGATCTTTTTCTAAATCAGAAATTCAGACATTTATAAAACAATTTCAGATTAACTTGTTAATTTCTGTTTACAACCAAGTTACAAATTGCCAGGATGATTTCCCTACATTTGTTAGAAAATGGATTTCACTAAGACAAACTTGACATTCCGGATTGGGAAGCACGCTTTGACAGTCCTATAGATTTACCTAACGAAAAACTGTAGCATCTGTGTAGTGGGGGGAGTGTATGTGTAGGCGCACAAAAGCAGGACACTCAGCACGTGGTGGACTTGACCGTTTCCATCCAGTTCAGCGGAGGAATTGCTGGTTCACCACAACAGTCCAGGTGGAGACATATCCTCATTCCCACAGACACCTCCTCAGGGTCCTCTGCTGTGGAGGACAAGTCCCCGAGTCCATGAGCTGTCTCATTCCCTATGACAGTCTTCAGAGGACGGGGATACCTGCAGGTCCTCTTACGGAACTCTTGGCAAGACATGCACACAGGTTCCCTCACTTTTTATGACACAGTAAACTGTAATGGTCAAAAGAAACACAATTTCCAGACATGAAAGAAACCCTGACACTTTATATCTCTAATCTGTTTTTGTTACATGAAAATCTAAAAAAAAGCGTGATTTCTTCTGCACAGATCCTATTGTCCCTTACTCTCCAGTAAGGGTGCATGTCCAAGTTTGAATACAGAGTGAAAATAACATTATGATGTGATGTTACAACTGCACATCTACGGTCACACTCAGAGGCGTTTGCTGGTCATGCAATAATTTCCATTCTACAAAGAACTTGTCAAACTCCTCTGTAAGAAATGAAATGATAACACAGAACACCTATAACCTGACCTCAAAAAGCTTTTGCTAGATTCATGAACTTGGCACTGTTTTCCAGAGGTATCAACCCAGGTCCAAATTTGAATTTGAACTGGTCTGAAATCCAGAGTCCACTGCTTCTGGGTCAGGAGGTGCCACAGAGCAGATGGTAGCAAAATAGTCATAAAAAGTTATGTTCAGTGGGAGGCTGGGCATTTCCCTTTGGAATAAGAGTCCTTGTTAGTTTGCTTCTCTTCAGTCTTAATGTGGGAGAGAGTGAAGGGAACATAATAAAATCACTGTGGTTCAATCAGGTCTGGATGCAGTTATTGCCCCAAAAGTAAGCACTTAATTTCCTTCCTACAATTTCCAAGCATTGACCAAGACACATCGCTAGCAAGACCCAATACATACTTATGTGTTCAGACAAAATTCTTTCAATATAAATAGAAGAAAAGCATTGGGAAGTGGGGAGCATGATGAGAGTGTCAAACATACTGACTTCAACCCCAGGTCCTCAGCATCATATCCACTCTCAACCCTGACTGCTCACTGCCTCTCACCTGCAAGTGGCCCCCACTCTCCACAAGGCTGAAGGAGAGGCAGGTTCCTGGATTGACCCCATATGAAATCCACACTATCCCAATATAAGATCATGACAAAGACCCAGGTTTAAATATCAGTGTCTCCTAGTTTCAGTTGAAGGCCATATCCCATGAACACACCAGATAGATGGTTCTTCCATACATACAGAACACACACTTCACACAACACAAAATATTTCCAGTATGGGACTGTGTTCGGGTTTGGAGTGTGTGAGTGACGCTGTGTGTGTGGGTGTGTGCGCCCATGTGCACCAAAGTTAGGAGACACATCCCTGGACTGCTTCCCCAGAACTCTGTCCCTTCTTGCTCGTCCTCTTGGTAGGTCGGGCTCTCCCTGGCACACGCGGGACTTTGGCCACGTCCCCGGCCACCTGAGGTGGGAGCATCCCAGCCGCAGTGGTGAGCAGGTCGACGGTCTGCTGAGGATGATTCTTCGGCATCTCAGGTCTGTATTTGGAGTGGTGAAGGATGACTGCGTTCGCAGGAAGAGCAATTTCTCTTCTCCTGACATTAAGTTCAGGCTTAGGGCGGTTGCATTCTTGGAGGCATCTCCACTGGTCTAATGTCATTTGTTGCCTTGAGGTCTCTTCCCCACGCTCCTCCAACGCAGGAAGGTTCACGGAGGGATCCGTTGCCGGCTCTCCTGAGGCCTCACCCACCACTGTGGGGTCTGCCTCGGGAGATGCGAGTCCTCCCTCTTTGACTGACTCCCTCCCAAGGTCTCTCTCCAGATCAGTCTTCTGCATATAAAAGAGGACATAGGCAGGTTGGCGCAGCTCGCAAGTCACATCACAGGCGCTGACCTTAGCATCATCCATTTTATACCACTGGCCATTTCCTGCCTTTACGAAACAGAAGTAATGTCCGCTGTGGCAACTCCTCCCAGCGTGCACCAGCACGGCATAGAGCACATAAACCAAGGGTCCTGCCCTCTGCTCAGACAGGTAGTGTTGCATGTCAAGGCGCTCAGGATATTGCACCTCCTTAGTCATTTTGTTGCCTGTCAAGTCTGAGAATCGTCTCAAGACCAGGATGAGGACCTTCGGGGAAGTGTGCAAAGTCAACACCTTGGACGCAGGCACCTTCTCCAGACACTTACGACAATGGTAGGCATTTTCACCTTCCAGCAGTTCGGGCTTCACCAACTGCTCCAAAGCTTGGCTGACGCTGTGAGCATCCCCGATGTCCAGGCTGATGTCCAGGTAAGGTTCCAGAGTGCTCGAAATGCCTTGGCAGTGGAGACACTGGATTTGAGACCTCCAGTACCCCCCAAAGAGTTGCTGGATGAGGGTGCTGTCCTGAGGACGCTCAGGGTCTGAGAGCTTGTCCTCAGGCAAGCATGCTTGCTGCATTGCATCCAGAATGAACATGAGATACTCATGGGCATCTTCCTGCTTGTGTCTGTGGAAGGCGGCGAGCAGGAGTGGCAGGGGCCGGAGCACACGTCCAGGATGGCAGAGAACCCGCGTCAGGTGAGCCTGCAGGGTACACAGCATGCAGGATGTCTGCCTCCTATAGGTGGTCCCGTGCTGCTGGGACAGCATGTAGCTGGCGAGGGGCTCTGTGTAGGTCAGACACTGTAGGGTCGCATTCACATAGCAAGTGTTGCCCATGTTCTGAAGCCCGGCTCCCACCTGGGAAAGGCTCTTCCAACTCAGAGGCGTCTTGGTGGGAGGCAGTCCTGCTGATGCGGGAGCCAACGGGTCAGTCGGGGAGGAGAGTGTCTTTGATGCAGGGGATGTCGTCTCGGGCACAGAGGGTCCTCCGTGGACTTCAGCACCGCCTCTCCTTGACCAGCATGACTGGGGTTTGGGAGAGGCGCTGAACTGAGGCTCCTCTGAGGGGTGGAGGTGGGCAGCCTCCATGTCTGCAGAAACAGTGTCCACAAGATACATTCAACCAGGAGCTTCGGGTCGCAAAGGGATGCTCCTCTCACTGTGCCAGTTTCCAAATGTCAGATAGTGAACCTCACCTCCACCTTTATGGCTTTTGGGCCCTGGGATAAGGCACAAAGTCCTCTAATCCACTCTAATTGCTTGATTGGATTACGGGATTTGGGTGTGGTCCCTCCCTGAGGGAGACCATTCAGGTCAGCCCAGCTCCTATTCTTGCCTCCCACAACAGGCAACTTTCAGATTATTCTCAACCACCTCAACTGTCCCTGCACCTTTCTCAACAGAATTTGTTCAGAGTTTCTATGTTCAGAGGAAACCTTTTTGAATGTCCTTTCCTTTGAGTAACCCCAAGGGAGCCAAGGAGTGTTAGACGTTAGTGCTCTAGGACAGGGAAGATCACTCTCCCAAAGGAGCTCAGGTATCACATAGGAACTCGTTCTCCTCACCAGCAGAATGTTTGTAGCTGAAACCAATTATTTGGGAATATGGCATCCATTGCTTGGCTTCTCCACTTCTATCTCTCTGGACTATGATTCCAATCTACAAAGATTGTGAATGTTTTGATGAATACCAGTTTCTGCCTTGGTGTGGCCCGGGTCCACCACAACAGGAATTCTCTCACTGGTTTAATGTTTTTGGGAAACATTCCTTTGAAACTCCCTTTCCTACAAGAGTCTATATCCTAAATCCAGTGTTTATATGCCTCATTTTACCTGTACAAGACTGCGGGACCTTGAACACAAGGCACCAAGCACCAGATGCCCGGTAACACACTGGGGTGCAACCTTCCTTCCCCTTGCCTTGGGCTCCAGGAGGCTGAAGGAGAATGTGGAGCTGGGGAGTCAGCGGGACCAGCGGCACCAGGCTGGGCTGTTGAACCAGGCTGAGAGGGAGAAGGCAGGGAGACGAAGGTGAGGAATGGGGCTTGTGACCCAAACGCCAGGGCTGATACGACAGACCCCGAGTCCGTGTGCATGCACAGTGTGCAGGGCGGCTGTGGGCAGAGCCAGGCAGGGCGAGGCAGCCAGAGGAGCTCCCAGGCTAAGAGGGGCCACATTTGGGTGATGGAGCTGTCCCTGCTGATTTGGTGTGGGGTTTGTGGCTGGAGCAGTGTCCCTGCACCAGTGAATGTATGGAGCTTGGCACATGCCAAGGCAGACCCTTTCAGACTCTGTATGTAAGAAACTGCCTGGACGACCTGTTCAGCTCCCAGTAGTTAGGACGAGGGGCAGAGGTGGGCGTAGATTGGCTGAGGACGGAAAGGACCAGGTTGGCCCAAGCCCCAAGCAGGTGTCCGGCTGGAAGCCAGGGAAGGGAGTTCCTACTCCTTTCCCTGCTTTGATTTCTCGTGCAGGCAAGAAGCCGAGCAGAGGAAGGGCCTGCTCCACAGGTTCCCCAGGAGACCCCAGGAGGGGCAGAAGCGCACCTGGAAGGAAGACACGGAATCTTGTGACTATGTGAGGGTGAGTGTGCGCTGCTTCCCGGGCTGTGCCCTTGGGGACTCCCTGGGCTCCATGGGCCTCCTGGTGGAAGCGGGGCTCCACTTCCTCTCTGACCAGTGGCAGTTGAGTAGGGTGGATTTGCACCCAGTTTTCCCTTGGTGCACATGATGTTGCCTCCCACCTTCTATGTGTGTGAATACTGGCTGTTTGACGTGTGAAGGTCATTGGCGGGCACTCCTGGAGCACATACCAACCTCAGAGAAGAACAGGCCGCTGTCCTTTGTGACACATCATCCCACACTGCCCATCCCCACTCAGGAGCTCCCACCATGACTCTCCAGCAGCAGGACTCCTATCTCCTCATGAGCAGAGAGGATGGAAGCGCTGGTCCAATGGAGGAAGCATCGCTGTGAGGCAGAACTTTGCGTGTCCCCCCCATGTCTCAAGGGCATCAACAGCATCCTGTCAGGCCTTTGTTTGGACGAGCCCTGCAGCCAGATTCCCTACTCCTAGGTCAACAGATCCCAACTCTTTCTTTCCCTGTTCCGGGGGAGGGGGTGGTTACTAGGGTCCTGGCCATTTGTTGGTTTCTTTCTTTCTTTCCTGAATGTTCATTTTGCCTTGGTGCCGGGGCCAAACTCATGGAGTCCTGTGTGTTCTCTTTTCCCACAGTGTCCACACATGCCGATGCCCGTCTACACCACCAGGAGGCCTTCTATCCCTGAGCCTGCCCTGCTGATGGAACCACGTACTCAGCCCCCTGACATAAGACTCCCGTCCCATTCCACCTCTCATCTCAGAAGCCCTAAAGTTAGCCTCAGCCCACCTGGTGGACCTCGAGGTGCCCAGCAAGTGCCGATCACTGACACCCCTCTGCCGGCTCGCCAACCCTGTGTCAGGGCTGACAGCCTGGTTGTGCAGCAGAGAGCCAAGAGGCCCTGCAGAGTCTCCCTTGAGGGTCCCCAGGCTGGCTCCAAGGGCCATGGGCTGGGACACACCCAGGCACCACCCAAGTATCCTGAGGAGAACACCCGTCCCGCTGTCAGCAAAGCATTGGCAGACAATTCCCAAATGCCCCTCCAGACTCCAGGCAAGAAATGTGCCCAGATGCCCCTAGACAGGTCCCAGAACTCCCGAAAAAAACCGTGATGGAGGCCCTCCCAGCACACCTGCAGGATCATTGAGGAAGCCCCTCTAGGGGTATTGGGGAGTCTGTGTCCTCCAGGAAGCAGACGTGCCCATGGATGCACAGCCCAGCCCCCGCAGACCAGGAAGACACCTGCCCTCCATCCAAGCAAGGGCCCCCAGCCCACACCTGCCACACCTCACCTGGGAACGCTGCAGCCGTGCACCGAGCCCCCACGGCCGCCCTCTGCGCGGGCCCCCACTCAGCCCCTGAGAATGGTCTTCACCAGATTGAACAGAAGCTGCTGGAGCTCCCGGTTCCTCGCAGCTCCCTCATTCCTTCCTCCCGAGAAGCCAGGCCCTGCTCAGGGCCCTCCTGCCCCCCAAATGTCGGACGGAGCCTGTGTCTGTGGCCCCTGGAGTGTCCTCCACGGTGACCTACAGGTGTCCTCATCCTCAGAAGACACTGAGAGCGAATGAGCCAGCTCCTGGCCTCGGACATTATCCTCCACCCCAAGCACCCTGAGGGGGTGACTGCGGACCTGAGGACGTGGCCCCTCCTGGACTGATATGGGGAATCAGCACTTGCTCAGCTCCTTTGCATGGGAATCCTGGGTCCACAGCCTGCTGCCTCTCATGCTCCTTGATAGGTTCAGGGCATACGTAGACATTGAGGGTCTCCTGCACACCCAGTGTTCTGCGTGAAGTACTAGCCAGGCAATGTGGATCCCTGAGCATCCAGTATGGGTGCCATGTGCTCCACATGGGGCCGCGGTCGCACATGGTCTGTAATGGGATGAGTTGACAGTTTCATTCTTTATATATCCTGAAACCCACTTCAATGTTGGGTAATGATGCTTCCTTTCAGAGGCCTGAGCATGGAGATTTATCTCTCTCCAGATGATTTCCTAAGAAGGCAAAGTTTGACTAGTGGGCATGTAATGGTCCAAATAGCACAGGACCCAGGACTGGGTAGTTCCCTCTGACTGTCTTTCTCTCTCTGTCCCTCGTTCTCAGGCATATCTCTGAAGTGGGCCAATGGAAACAATACAACACCATGTGATACCAAACCAAATGAAACTCAGCAAAACCAAACCAACCCAAACGAAACCAAACCAAAGCACATCCATAGTTGTGTCGTGAGGATTTCTTTTTTAGGAAAAACAACTGACTGCTCTTTCCTCACTCCAGAGCTCCTGTTCAAGGGTGTTCCCTCTCTCTGTGCATATGGAGGGTAGAGGAGCTCCTCGATGTGCACACTAGGCTTTTAAAAGTCAGAGGGCAGTAGAGAAGCCACGGTGTGGGATCCTTCTCCCACCCTCAAGCCCTAAGTAACTCCCATTCATGCAATCATTATGTGACCCGGGTCAGATTCTGGTCCCTGGAGCCTCAGGCCCCTGTCTCATTCCATGAAAGCTGCCCTATTGCTGCCTCATGGCTTCAGAGGAAAATGCAGCTTCCTGGGCACTCAAGGGATGCATGCCACAACAGAAATATTCCCTACTTTCTGGAAGCCTATGAGGATCCCAGGGGTCCAAGGGTAGGAAGGCCTATCCTCACAGGGGATGTCGGGATTGGAGCTAGTGAAGTAGCCTAAGGATCCTTGGACCTGCAGGTGTGTAGGGCACAGGGGTGAGGATGCAGGCAGGCTTGAGCAAAGGGTCTTCAGGCTGGGCTCTCCAGCAGTACTGGCACTTCATGTGCTTGAAGGGGATTTGGTCCATGTGCCCAGGGAGACCAGGGAGAAAGGCTAGCGGAAGAAGGTCTGAGCAGGCCTGTGCTCTCCCCTCTAGTCACCTCACGTGTCTTTGCTTCCCTGCCATCAAAACACCAAACCAAAGCAAACCAGACCAAATCTATCTTCCCAATGGAAAATCCACTCTCATCCAGATATGGAGGAAGACAGAGTTATCTGGACAAGCTGGCATAGGTTATGGATATACCATGAGCCTGAGACACTAAATCTCAAATTGTCAAGAAGCAAAACTTATATATGGAGAACAATAAAATTCATTCCAGTGACAAGAACCAAACATAAAGAATGTATCTATAAAATATGAGTGTAAAAAATTGAAGTTACCAAATGTCTTAAAATCAAAGAGTTGAGAAAACACGAAACCAGTGGAAAAGGGGAAAAAGACAAAAAAGCATCACGGAATTTTAAACTGCAGATATAGGAATCATTAGATGAACAGTCAAATTCTCTATACTGTGTTGTCCCACACCTGGAATACGCAGCCCTTTGATGTCCATACACATGGTGTTCATGGCATCTTGTGAGCTGATCTCCCGGGGGAGGGGCCTGCTGCACTGATGCTCAGGGTCTGTTCCTGGTCCGGCTTACACGTCCCCTTGCCTCGGGGCTGGGCTCACTGTGAGCTCTTTCTGGTTTTCCTGCGTGGCTTTGTTCCCTGAAAGCCCCCTGTGCCTCTTTAGGAGACCAACACGAAATGGCTGGAATCTGATCTCCAGCCTGAGAGCAGAAAGATCAGGGTCCCGCTCTTCAGTAAGCACTCAGGGCCAAGCAGGAGTCACTGGGGTGTGCCAGATGCTGCAGACGCCTGTGGTGGGTGCCCAGACCAGTCTGCCAGAAGAGAGAGGGTTGCCCTGTTACTGTTCCTTCCAGGGTCTCTGCACTGAGACCTGTCCCCCGGGGGTGCACCTACACTCTCTGCCTATCCCAGGGGAAGGGGCAGGGTCCCCACTTCCCTGTCCTTTGCAGGATTCCCATGTGGAGAGTGGTCAGCCGATTAGGCAAAGTGGTTCCAGTTTTAGGGCCAACTGAGCTGTGAGGCACCTTGCACTCTTGTTGGCCATGACCAGTGTCCACACCCCAAGGCTTGGGAACTCCACCCCCGTGGGCACCCCCATTCTTTCTGGGACTCTGAGAATTCTGAGACACTGTGTCCAGAGTAGTGTCTGCCCATTTCACCACCTGAGCTCATTTCAGGCAAGGTTGTGTCTCACCGGATCAGATTGCCAAGGCAGATTGCAATGTGGGCTCTGTGGCCCTTCCCTTTCCCGATTCTGGGGTGCGTAAACTGCCCGCCCTGCCATTCACCTTCTGATATATCACTTTGGATTCACGTCTCGCATCTCCCACCTTGCAGAGGGTGGTCGCTTTTCTACTGAAGAGTTCCAGCAATTCTTTTATTAAACGTCAGGTGGGATTCCTACCTTTTCACAACGATCGGATAGCATCTACCTACCATCAAGGATCCAGCTGAGCGGAGGTCCCCAGTTTTCGACAATCTTGCCCCTTCACTATCTTATTTCTTTGCAATTGTAATTTTGCCAGTGTTTTACACAGTTGAGCTCACTGAATTTTTAAATATATTTATTCTTGCGATAACAATAATCAATTATCTCAGGTTCCTCGGGGAGTTGGTACATACACAAAGCCTAATATATTCAGTAAGTAATTATGAAAATACAAGTATTGTGATGAATCAATTTTGAGTTTATGATGTGCAGAGGAACAGGGTTAGAGGATGACAATACCTTAGTTCAAATCCAACAGTAGATACGGATGCATTTATCGGAAGCCGGAACGCCCACCGTCCTCCTAATTTCTGTTAAATGCACCGAATCCTATTTGGGAATTTTCAAATCGGATATAGAATACGCTTCTTGCTCAACTGTTGTTTAACTGATGTGGCAGGATCTGATGACTCTACCTTTGCTTATTTAATAGAGGATGCTCAGGCATAGCTGGTGGTTTCCCTATCCTGAGGAATCCACACACATGTAGAGAAAGTATCCTCTTCTCTTTTATAACGTAAAATAAATATGTGTCACTTGCTTCAAAAAGTTAAAATACATTGACACCAGACCTAATGAGGTATGAATACATGTGGAAAACCATTTGACTTTCTAATACAGCATTTATAATCATTCCTTTATGTATGAATGTGTGTATTCTTTGAGTATCTGTGTGTGTTGGGGGTTTGTTTCAGGAAAGAGGGTCTACCTGGAGGAAGAGCAGACCTTGCCCATCCCACACCCCTGTCCTCCAAAGCCCCAACTACCCTGAAAATTCTAGTGATGAGTGACCTGTCACTCTTCCTGAAATTTTCTCTCTCCGACAACAATCATGTCTAAGTCGAGTTGTGACTCTGAGCCTGGGCTGTGGATCTCCTCCTAAATAGTTCCCTCTGTGCCCTGAAATCCTGTGTCAGTCATTCTGGCCGGAGCCGCTTTGGAAAACCAACCATCCTCTACAGCCCTGGATCCAGGAATTCTAGATGAATGAAGACTGACAAGTATTTTTGGAATTAAAGGGTTTAAATTCACAAAGTGGAGTTAGATTTTGAATGACTACATCCAATGAAGTGTCTTTTATTGTTGATTTGATCTGAACTGACAGGAATCTTAAGTGAAATGGCAATAGGGCAGGACACATGAATGATGAAGGAAAAAGCCACAGAAAAATCCACATATGCAAGTCAATGTGTATAAATTTCTGTATCCAAACCTCTGCTGGATTAACATCTGCATTCAGACACACACACACACACACACACACGCTCACACACCCACACTATGAAAACCCACAGAATCATCCATTCAGCTCCCTGCACGCTGTGGCCAGCACCTCCCGGATGACCTTCTCCCACCTGTGCTATCCACACCTGAGCAAGTCCACCCACCTATTCCCATTGCATAGGGGAGGTCACAGGAAGGAGCCTTGCACCATGAGCTCAGACCAGCAGAGGGCGACGCTGGCCAGCCCAAGTTGTTCCTAGGCTTCCAGGAGGACCCCACTTTGTGCAGCTGCTCAGGCTGGCAGGTGTGCAGCTCCACACTTTGGGCTGCAGCGTGTGCATTTGCTAGAGCTGCAGAGGCACGATGAGTATTGACAGAAGGTCTGGGGACGTGGTTCCCACCTTGCAACTCTAATGTTGCCACAGCTGGACACTGCCTGCTGAGGAAAGGAGAAAAATCTTTCCTGTGCTGTGCTTCCAATGCTCCGCAGTCCTTGCTCATCCCCTGTGCAGCCCCTGCACCTGGGGAAACCATGGCTTTCATTGGAAGCCTGGAGGCCCTACTGGGAGGTCAATATTGGTTTGGAAAAGAGTAGATCAGGTTGTGACCCTGTAAGTGCCAGGAAGTTTCTGATAATATTGCCCTGCGAGTAATGGGTCCTCCTGCTTCACCCCTGGCCAGGACCTTCCAAGCAGGGAAGGAGGGCTGAGGAATAGCTCTCACGAGCAATGTTACTCCCTATCTATTTCTCCATCGACTGTGTGTCCATCTATCGCTGACGAGCCTCCCTGTCATCCATCTCTCCTCCATCATCTCTCCATCATACACCTAGAAATTTCTCATTCCTCACAATGCACATATTCACTTTCACATAATAGGAGATGAGATGACTTTCCTGCCGCTCTGCACCTGATTTCACAGAAACTACTAAGGCAGGACTGTCTTGGCCCAGTACATGGTAGTTTTTAAACGTAACTGTCTCGTGTTTTCAAATGACTTAGCCTGTGAATAAATCCATTGAAAATGACATTGGCACAGGCATGTTGACTCCTCTCTTTCCTAGAAAGTCCTGCCTGCAAGGCTGCTGCTTCCTGGTGAATAGCTCCATGTCCAAGAGAAGAGAAAAAGGAAACACAGGAGCCCCCGTTTGGACAAACACCACAATGTCCTCCAT
This sequence comes from Canis lupus baileyi, assembly GCF_048164855.1. NCBI lineage: Eukaryota > Metazoa > Chordata > Mammalia > Carnivora > Canidae > Canis > Canis lupus. The sequence goes on along the minus strand of NC_132852.1, from coordinate 5,609,146 downwards.
TAACCTGGTCATGAACATGTCTGCACGTGGCCTGGCCCAGAGCCTGATCCTTTGTCCTCCTGAGCGCTTGCCCTATGGCCCATAGCCTTCCCCATCGCTGTGACACAGTCAGCACACGAGCTGCACTGGAGCTTCAGTTCTGTGAAAGCAAGCGTTCCAGAAGACATAGGACAACCACCCCCTTCTGGACTCTTCTAAATAGCACATGAGATAGTGAACATGCGTGTCAGCATAGATATCATTAAATTCGGAATAATTTGTGTGGAGTCAGTCTTCTTGGATGTGTAACTCATGAATCGAAAGTTGAGGAATAGATCGGTTTTCTGAAATAGCTGCAGTTTTGAACACCTGACCCAGGGTCACAGGGCACAGAGGGTCCCATTCGGGAGCAAATCCACAACCCGAGACTCAGAATCACAACAGGAGACCAGACGACACCTTCTGCAGGGTTTGCCTTGGATTCAGGAGCCTAGGATCCTGGGAAGCTGTTGCCCATCCCTGCCCAAGGGGACTGTCACCTTCTGGGCCTCCAGAATGAGGGTACCGGTGCTCACGTGTGTGCACAGAGGACCTCGTGGACCTGGACGCATGTACACACCAAGGAAGAACGAGTGGGTGGAGGTATGTCCTGCAGGTGACACCTGCCTCCAAGGTCATAGATATGAGGCCACAGTGGCCTGGGGACATCTGGGGGAAGCACCCGCTAGGATACTCCCTGTCCCACAGTCAAGACGCCGACCATCCCCATGGGCACAACGGCTTGTTGGTGTCAAACCGGGGAAGACTGGACAGTCATGTCTGAACCCAGGCGTGTGTCCAGGCTGGGGTCCTGGGTGCACACAGTCCTTCCCTGGGGCCTGTGGACAGGGCTGCGGTCGTGTCCCTGTGTGCACAGGCCATCGCCTGCAGGGAGGGGGGAAGCATTGGCAGCACGAGCACTGCCCCTGCAGCTTCCTCCAGGAGTGGGTCAGGGAGGGGGTCCCAGGGAGTGAGGTCACTTCCGTGTCACAGAGCCCAACAGAACTTGGAACCCCCGTAACCAGGCACCCGCATCCAGTGCAGCCCCAGCTCAGGCTCACTTGGCTGGAGACATCTGCTACTGGAGGATGTTCTCTTGCTGCCGGCCCACCTCTCGGGGCTCTGGCTCCCAGGAACCCCGGGGGAGCCGCTTGTTCCAATGCTGTAGGCAGTGGCTCCAGGATAGATACCAAGGCGTCAGGGCGGTGATCCGGAGGCGCCGTCAGGTAACACAGCGCAGGCCAGGCCAGGCCCCCTGTGCCACCATCCTGGGAGCCTCATCCCCTCCTCCTCAGGTTCAGGGAACCAGAAATGTGTGGGCAGGTCCCATGCAGGCTGGGGGATGCTGCAGGGTGGCACATTCCCCGGGGATCCCTTCAGGGTCACCCTGATGTCACAGTGGGCAGGGGGGAAACAGGGTTCCTGAGGTCCTCTACCCCCCCCGGAGTCACCCCGAGGCCCTGCAGCCACATCCCTTTCCTCGTTCCAGGGGCGCTGGGTGCCGCCTGCGCTGTGGTGTGTCTGGGTGGAGGCAGCTGGGGGTGCGGCCCAGCCGAGGGGGCCAGACCGGGTGCTGAGGCCTCCTGCCTGGCTGCCGGGCACTGTCTCCACAGAGCTCCACCCGGGACGTGGGGCGCGAGCGGGAGGAAGGGGTCGTCTGCCCCAACGCCTCCAGGAGCAGGGAGGTGCCCTGCGCAGCTAACGGAGGCCAGCGCGGGCTCAGGGTGAGTGCAGGGGCTGGGCCCCCCGACACCCGGGCCCCGATGCGGCAGGAAGGACCCCGGGTCCCAGAAGCCAGCCTGCTACCCCCTGGGCCCCCCGACACTCCTGCTCCCACATGAGTCTGGATCCCCCCCTCCCCACACCTGCCCCCATGGCCCTGCCCCTGCCTGGGCCAGATGCAGAGTCCCTGCGCACAGATGTGTGGGAACATCAGAATAGAGCCCTCAGGGGAGGCCTGGTCCCCCGGGGGTTAGCGCCTGCCTTCCCCCAGGCCTGATCTCCGAGGCCCGGGATCGAGCCCGCCTGGGCTCCCTGCACGGGCTGCTTCTCCCTCCGTCTGTGTGGCTGCCTCTCTCGGTCTCTCTCTCTGTGTCTCTTGAGGTCCTCGTATTGATCCAAATATTTTGAACATTTATCCTCTGAGATTGTTTCTTTATTGCATAGTTGGTCCTGTTTGTGTAAGAGACAGGCAGGGAGCTTGCGCGGGAGAGGGAGCCCCAGCTCCTCAAGCCCACGGGGCCCCAGCGCAGGGCCTGCCGGGGCGGGATCCCAGGTCTCCTGGCGGCTCCCTGCAGGCTGCACGTCCCCTCTGTCCCACCTCAGGGTGCTGGGGCCGCGGCCAGGAAGGGGCATCAGATTGTCCCGAAGAAGCTCAGCCGGACGGAGCTGCTGGGGCACGAAGACCGACAACTGCTGCTCGCCTTGCAGCGCAGGGACGTCATCTCCATTTGCAGCTTCTTAGACGACTATCGTGGATTCGCCACCACGGAGGAGGTGCTGGACCTGCTGTTCACCGAGTGAGCACCTGCCCCTCCGCAGCCCAGGGCTGGGCCAACTGCTGCTGGGGAGGCTGGGGATGGTGTGAGCTTCCCGGCCTCGGGCTGCTCCCCCGCCTGGAGCAGGGTCCCCCAGGGCCTAGCGGGGTCCTGGAGGGCAGCCCCGGGGCCTGGCCTGTGGCGGGTCAGCCAGAGGGTCTGTGCCTGTGCTCAGCAGCTGTCTTCCTCCCCCATCATGAGGCCTGGGCCTCCTCCACCCCGTCACCATGGTCCTGAGCGGCCTGTTTCCCATTTGAAAGGGAGGTTTGAGAGTCTATCGGGGGTCTGTGTCCTCGGGCAACCAGACCGGGGGACCCCGGGGCACCCCGGGCCCACTCGGTTATGGGCCATGGGCCTCGCCGAGCCCTTTCATGCTCAAGCCTTCAGGAGGCCCCAGCAGGTGCGGGCGCTTCTCCGGGAGCTGCCCGTGGCCCCACGCCCAGAGCTGACGGCCCCCGGGGCTCCGGCCTAGTCAGGGGTCAGAGGGTGACAGCCCCCATTATGAGAGGTCACGTCCACAGGACGATTCATGGGATGCCCCCGCCCTCCTCTAGATATGGGTACATCGTAGCTGCATGTGGTGACGACGACACGGTCCAGCGTTGGAAACTGTGAGTGACTCCGGCTCCTGCAGGAGGGCCTTCCCTCTCCAGGAGGGCAGCGAAGGGGCTGTGGGGCGGGGGGGCGGCTGCACCCTCACCTCACACATCTGCAATTCCTGTGACAGAGTAAAGGTCTAAGGCCCCTTCTGGAAAAGAGGGCAGGAGAGCCAGGATGGGGTGCGGTCTTGGTGGGAGACACTGGGACCCCTAAGGAGAACTTCTCCATGCCCCCCAACCCTCTCTCTGCCCCACACCTGGGGCCCAGAGCAGAGGGGGTGGGGAGCATCGCACTCCCCAATCTGGTGGCACCTGGACCAGGGGGCACAGCAGGTGCTCAGGAGGGCTGGTGAGGCCTCCAGACCAGGCGGCCCCCACCCTGTGGGAGATGAAAGATTAGAGTCAGTGGAAGGACACCCCCGGGAGCCCCTCTGGAGGGAGGCAGGCCAGAGCCACAGGAGGGAAGGTGGCGGTCCTGGGCGGCTCCTGGCAAGGCCTGGCAGGACACAGAGCCCGAGCCCTCCTGCCTTGGAGCTTCCCAGAGCGACAGTGTGTGCAGTGAGGGCAATGACAGGCCAGACGCCCCCAGTCCCCGGACGCCTGCCGGTGGACTCAAGGGGCAGGTGGGCAGGGACCAGGCTGAGGAGGGAGTCCCGCTTCCCCAGGAGAGACGGTGATGGTCACCCCGCTGGACGTGGGCTCCCCAGAACAGAGGGTGCATATCAGCCCCTCCTCAGGGAGCAGGCCTGTGGCAGGCAGGACCGCCAGGTGGCAGGGACACAAGGAGCAGGACTGGCCTCTGACACCCCGCACGGGAGGCCGGGTCCCCGGGTCCTGCACGGCTTCCTCGGGACACCTGCATGTGACAGAGCCCTGTCTTCTGACACCTGTGCCCGCCTGTCCCTCCACAGGGCCATCTCCTGCATGCTGGAAATATGGCTGGATTATTATGGGGACGACTTTTGTCAGCTCCCCGAATTTCCCTCCCTTATGAAAATTCTGCAATTCGTAAGACAGCACATGCCAGGTTCAGACGTGGAACTCCGTGTCCGGCGTAACCTCCAGCAATTCAGACGCCTCCATACAGTGGAGCCAGAGGCTGGGGGTGAGGAGGCCTGGGGGTGACTGAGCTGGGGACAGGGTGGGCCCCGCCGATCCAGCCTCCATGCAGCTGGGCTGGGAGCAGGGGGTGGGCTCACACTTCACCCCACGGGCTGCAGCCTGGGGACACCTCCCAGGGCTCATGCCCTCACGCACGTGGAGCAGTGGGAAGAGTGGTCTTGACTTGGGAGGCACGTGGAACGTCCGTCCTAATGGGGATACTTTGCCTTCCTGGAGCTACAGCTTCAGCCCAAGGAAAACACCCTGAAGCAGCTCAGGAGCGCGTCCCAGCTCTGACCGTGGGGACTGCTGCCCCGTCGGGGCCTGCGGGGATCCAGGCCGTCCCGGCCGCTGGGGCTGAGGGCTCGGCCCGCGCTGAAGCGCCCGCTGGGGAGGTGAAGCCCCTGCAGATAGTGGTCACTGCTCTAGTTCACTGCTCAGCCCTGGAGGAGCCCCCTGCACCCGCGGCCACCCCAGAGGAGGAGCAAGCCCCGGCACCTGCAATCGGGGTCCCCAGAGTGCCAGAGCCGCCACCTGCATCTGGAACAACTGGCTTCGACCCCTGAGCTCGCCCCAGCTCCCAACGCAGGGCTCGTGGTGGCTGCAGCCCAACGGAGGCTTGCCCTCCCCTGGCATTTCACTGTTTCTATATTTTCCATTTTTCTTTAACCTTTAACCTGTATAATGGCTTATGAGTTTTATTGTAATAAAGGATAAGTTAACTTCACACAAAATTGACTCTGATGGTTTTAAATGCTACATTGTACTTAGGTCCTTCACAGTGTGGCAGGCTCGGAGCCCAGGGCACCGGGGGACACAGCCCAGGATCCGGTGCTCCCCTGGGAAAGGCAGAGGACGGGAGGACACAGGACATCAGGTCACTCCTGCTGCCGGGCCGCGGCAAAATTTTGAGGGTACTCAGGCCCCTGCTAATTTGTTTTCCAGTATTTTTGGATTGCAAGAGCAGTTGCAGGGCACCCAAATGACATTAGAAATTTTATGCGGGCTCTAGTGAGGCAAGGAGGGTTGTGTGACTCTCCCAGGTCTACAGGGAATGGTGCTGATCTCTGGACAGAACGTGTACATTTTTCTAGGATCTGCCAACCTGGGGACATTATCCACTTGGCTTCCCTGCCCTCATGGAGGGTATATGCCTCAGGAGAGGAATGTGGAACATGCTGAGAGGGTTTCCGCATGAAAGGAAACCAAGCAGTGGAGTGGGAGAACTGTAGCCTCGTTGTGTAAAAGTCTTCTGGGGAACAATCAGAAATGGTCTCCAAATATCAGACCCTCCTCTTGAATAGAAAATGTAGTCAGTGTTTTATAACAACCACCCATGAACAATCCATAATAAGAGACATAATAGTAAAAGTAATAATCAAGAGCAATGTAATGATTGGAGGACGATCACAGTGACTTTAACGCTATTAAAGCAATTAATACTGCCAAGTCTCCTACAACAAACCTAAGAAGTTGGGAGATTCTGGTACATATTTCTCAAATTCCTTGTCAAATCACAAGATATCAGGACCTTCTTCCTGGGGTATCTCAGGCTCTGAGCCCCATGTTCTGATCAAGAAAATTATTTCATAAAGCCAAAACAGGTAGCCTGTGGCATAGAAAGTCAAACCAACTAGGTCCAGGTAATGGGGGATCTTGGGAACTTGTGTGCACATACCAGTGGGGGAGCTTTAAAGAATGGAGGTGGAAGGGGGGCTGTCTGGGGCTGGCCAGCCACATGATACCCATCAGATTTCAAGTATTTGGCCAGCCCAGGGTGCATGCAGAGAAGGCAGGAGCCAGACTCACAGCCAGGGTCCATGAACCATGCTATGACTCCCACTAAACCCCAGCATTTTCTTAGCCTTAGCATCCCATTGCCCTTCTTCCACCTCTTCCATCCAACCACTGGAGGTCCAGGTAACCATATTTGCATATAGAGGCTCTGGGCTGTTGGAGTGTGAGCCTCTGTCAACCAGACCAGCAGGGGTGACAAAGGCAAGCATCTGAGTTTCATATTGCCTTTGGGTGAACCCAGGAAGTGCTGAAGTTGCTGGAGTAGGTGGGCAGTCACCACCCTGTGCCTTCAAAAGGCAAGTTCCCCTTTTTTGGAACAACGAGAGGACTTTAAACATATCCAGGGACTCAGGCTGGCTGAGATTGTCCAATGGTGGTTCCCTGACGCTGAGCTGAAGTACAAAATTCTAAGGATATTTGGGCAGGTGTCAGCTGAAACCTCTCCAGGAAGACAAGAGCTGCTCCTTGGTTCCCAAGTAGACTCGAAAACATTTGACGACTCTGGCCATCCAAGAACAAAATCCCTATGTCTTCCCGCTCATCACAGGAGGTATCTGGACCTACAGGAGCTCTCATAAAGTTTTATTAGAGATTCAGTTAGGTCATGGGAAGCCTGGTTGGATTTCAAGTTTTGACACTATCAGTTCTCAGGGTCTGAGCTGAAGCAGATAATTCTGAGGATGCTTCAGTTCAGGATAACTTTCTCCATCATCTTCACAGAGGCGAGTGATCCCTGGGCCCCCAAGTGTTCTTTTAAAACTTTGTGGAGGTTCTGGTGGACCAAGGATGCCCGGAAATGGCCGCAGCTTGCTATGTGGAGAGGGTTTCTAGGAGGCGTTCAGAGGGAAAACCAGGCATAGCTCAGTTAACTCCCTGAAATGAGGATGGAGTAGAGATGGAGCAGATAAAAGGAGAAGGGAGAGCTACTTGGGGAGGGAACCTGAGCTCCATGAATAGAGACCACCAACCCCAACTGTCAGAGTAGACAAGCACATCTCCCCACCCCTCACCCCTGCCCCCAGCCTTATCCCCTGGGTGTTCAGGCACAGCCGTGGTCAGTGCTTGCTTTGGAAGTTGGTGCTGTTTAGAGAGCGCTACAGAGTTCCTGTCCTGCTCGACGTGACATTCTCCCCAGGGCTCATTCTTTTCTCTTTTTTAATATATCTGATTTTGTTTCCCCCTTTTCTGTGTTTCAATCCTAAGCTCTCTGCCTTTTGTTCGACCCTCTTAAAAAGTTCAGTCTGATCAGGTATGTCCATCAATCTCATCATCTTGTAGAACTCTGTCTCAGAGATTTCTGAGGTGTCACAACCAATATTGTTGCCAGCTGTGTATGTTGCTCCCTGTCGCATGCAGATGTCTCTTGGCTCTCATCCTGGGATTCCCACCAGAGTGTTCTCTTGAGTTTTCCACTAGTTTCCTATTGTCACTGTAATGAATTACCATACACTTAGTAACTAAAAACAACAGAAAATATTTCTTTCTTTTTTTTTTTTTTTTACAGGTTTGGAGGCCTAAAACCTACAATGAGTCATTTTAATAGTCGTATGGTGGTATCTCACTGGAGAAACCCCTATGGATTCTCTATGTTTCTTACATACTTCATTGTCTCATTTGATGAAAATACTTTGCTGCAGTTTTCACAATTGGCCTTGGTTCTTTAAAAGCAAATAACTTTGCTTAGTAAAATTATATATGGAGAAAATATAGAAGTGAAGTATACATAATTGTTTCATTGAAGATCTAGTAGGTTCCTTGAGACTAGAGAGTGTGCCCCATTTGTCCATAAGTCTGCAATGTGTGTTAATAAAAAACTCCAGGACCACCGTCATCATTACTCTTCCCCCATTTTGAGTTACTACCATTGGTAATTAAGCACTGTTGTCACCTCTGTGTCTACTTCATACATTTCGGCAAACCCTAGGTTTCTGTTCATCAAAACAAATGAATAAATATCCTACCTCAAGTGTAATAATATCGCCTATTCCTCCTTGAATATACTTGGCCAGGACTTTTAGATACTGGCTGTTCTCTTTTATACTTCCAGTTCTTTCCTTGGTCAAAAGCAGGGAGTCTGATGCAGGCTATGGTAAGGCATGGTTGGACAGGATGGTTAAGACCTCTAGTTCCTGTTTCTACCCTAAATGTAGAAGGGCACATTCGGTTTGGGAGTCAGCTGGAATCTCAGGAGGAATCCATTTGAGAAGACCAGAGTTGAAAGGTAACAGGGGGAGCCAAGGGTGGAATAAAGCCATAAAAAATGACTTAAGCCCCAAAGATCAGTTGTATGGAGCTAATTTTCTTAGACTCAGTTTTCCTATAAGTAGATCCTTATCATTTCCCATTGCCTGGGCCCCTGAGCTGTATCATGGCTCTGTCATGCTATTATCTGAAAGTTACTAACTCTTGGAGAATATAAGCAGAGGAGGTTTGGAGACAAAAAACACTGTTAGGAAAATGCCCCATTTTCTGTTACCCATCTCCTGTTCTGTTTCACTGATGAAGTACAGATGGTTCTAAACACCTGGAAAGCCCCTGACTGCAGTTCATCCAAGTCCATCTTACCAGACCTAGGATGTGATGCACACAATCAGGAGGGAGCATTCAGGTACCAGGGAACTATGGTCTCTCAAACACTGACTATCCCATAGGACGTAGTGGGATGTAGGTAGTGTAGGTCGTGGAGTCTTTGGCCTATGTGTAGGATTCTCTCAAGTGCTCAGTTTCTCAAACTGAATAAGTCTTTTATAAACTTGTTTTGTTACCTGAGGAGACTTGGTTCAAAAAAGAATAGATTTGCACGAAGATAGTAATGGTTCTCATGGGTGATGGTGTCCATACAGACAGGTGGAAAATGACTTCATTTCAGTCCGCACTCACCAGGACTAGTAGAATGTCCCTGCATCATGAGGACATTTTAATACCTCCCTACAGGTATCTGAGGACAGGGGTGTCCTATGATAGCAGAACGGCCTTCAAGGGAGGACAGAGAGTCCTTGTTATTTTGGATGCTCATGGAAGTGGGCAGTTTTGAATGGAAGTAATTGTCAAATGGGAACATAAGCTACGGACACTTTGGCAATAAAATGGAACAGCAATCTTTCAGGTCAGTTAAAGTGATTTTGACTAGATTGACAAGAAGTTGGTTTGAACGAGGACAGGGTATTTTGTCTGAGAACTTGTTTCAGACTCTGCTAACTAAAGTGAAACTCAGTCATTCTGTTCTGAGCTCCCACAGGCTTCCCATCAGGCTGTGGAAACTGCCATGTTCTATGTTACTTTGCTGGACATGTATTTTCCAATGAAAGTCTGAGGTTCTAGGGCACCTGGGTGGCTCAAACGGTTAAGCATCTGCGTTTGGCTCAGGTCATGATCCTGGAGTCCAGGGATCCAGCCCCGTTTTGCTCAGCAGGGAGTCTGCTTCTCCCTCTGCCCCTGCCTTCCCACTTGTGTATACCAGCTCTCTCTCAATTGAAAAACAAACAAACAAACAAACAAATAAGTAAATCTATCTATAAAGTCTGAACTTCTCTTTCCCGAGCAAGGAGGTGAGCCATTTGTTATGTTCCTCTCAATATCTCCTTTTCAAAAAGTGCAGGACAGTGAAATACCACTGGGCTGAAAGACAGAACTTCTAGATTTGAGTGCTGAAGCTCCACTCTGGCTTCTAACTGGAAGTGTGGGACACAGAACCAGGGCACTTTCAAATCTCAGATGCTCCTCTGGTCGGTGATCTATAGTTGCCAAACATCACTATGCAGGAGATTTGATCGGACATGTGGTTTTAAAAATTCAGATTCTTAACTTAAGAATTCCGAATATGAAAGTGTGAGAGTCAGGAACAGACCTCTGATTTTCAAAAATATTCTAGGTGACTAGAATCAACTTTCTAAAAAAGATTTTTTTTTATTTATTCATGATAGACACCGAGAGAGATGCAGAGACACAGGCAGAGGGGGAAGCAGGCTTCCTCTGGGGAGCCCGATGTGGAACTTGATCCCAGGACCCCGGGATCATGATCTGAGTCAAAGGCAGATGCTCAACCATTGAGCCACCCAAGCATCCCTAGGTGACTGGAATCCATTTGGCTCTAGAAACACTGATTTATATTACCTCCAAGGCCACTTCTAGCTCTAACATTTTAATATTCTAAGAATTCTTGTAAATCTGAGTGTGACACTTATCCTTAGTTTTTATGATTGAACAAGAAACCCGGTCTGTGGGTGTGTATGCGTGTGTGCATATATGCATAATATGTAGCATGAAATGTAGAACCATATCCAATCCCTAATTCTTGGTAAATGAGAACAATGTTAGTGAGGAGAGAGAAGGGAGGAAAAGGTATGGCACAATTTGCACATACTGGGGAATAATCTATGTACATTTATGCTGTGAGGGAATTGTGTGATTTGTAAGGGACAAGAAGCCTGAGGAAGTCATTTTTAACTTGAGTGCCTGAGTAAGTGGTAACAATATTTACTAAGATCTAGAACAGTAAATGAAGATCAGTTTTGGAAAGGAAGGGATAAAGTGCAATAAAAACTAGTTATTTGTGGGTGCCCATCAGAGATCCAGTTAGGGAAGACCAATGCCCTGTAAAACTTTAGCATGAAGTTGAAGTCGGAAATACAGTGTAGGATTTTTATCAGACAAAGCTCATTTAGGTCAACAAAAATCATGCTGGGTATTCAGAACACGAAATTTAATGCAAAGGATTGCTTACACAGGTAGCAGATGGTCAAATGTCCACAGAGATTAATAACTACGGGCCCAGAGGAGGACATGGGAAAGGCGCTATCAGCGGCAGGGGTCCGAAATCCTGGTGTTAGCTACCTACAGCTGGAGGCTGGATGTGTGAGTATGGGACACAGCACAGCTGGTGCTCAGACCTCTAAGTCAAGAACAGCTCATGAATGATGCTTAAGACTTTAAGGAAGGAGTGCTCCATGGCTGGGGCCCAGACAAGTGGGGTGGAGACATCCTGCAGCCAATGTTCAGACTTTTGAGGAGAAGATATGGCCAAACAGGGGCCATGGAGAACCAGGGTACACAGCAAAACAGGTTGTGGCCCAGCCATGCCTTTATGGGTGCTGGGTGCTGTTAGTTCCTTCAAGGGTTATTGCAAGGCTGCTGAGAAAGCCAAAAGGAGTTGGAGCCTGGAGCCAACCATCTGTTGCTGTTGGGGTGCTGCTGGCCAGAGCTGGAAATGAAAGGGACTGTCTTCACCCTTCATCTTATTTTCCTGTCTACTGCCAATGTCTTGCATTAAAGGGGCTAATGGGAAGCAACTGGCCTCAAGGTCTGGAAGATGCAGTGTGCAGGGCATCCATGCACTGCCGTGGAGTGGAGTAGAGAATGGAGGCTTGGAGCCTGGAAAGGCTGGTGAGGAGATAATGCCACATCAACAGGAGAGGCTGAAACCACAGGAGCTCCTGGAATTGCTTAGAGACATGTGTAATATGAAGATGGATGAATCCAGGGTGTGTGCAATCGCAGGAAAGGGAGAACATAGGACAACAGGGAAGAAGAGAAAGAAAGTAGCTGGAAGACTTCTATCTTCAAGGGCTGAGGAGACAGGAATGAAGGAGGAGACAGACCACATTGTGAAATGCTTGCGATGTATCGAGGTAACAAGAGATACCAACCATAGATTGCCGAGGGTGCCCCTGGAGTCTTTACAAAGAGCATGGTGACCAACACATGTCTAAGAGGTCATGGTCTCCTCATTAAGAGAAATCCCAGCAGGCTGAAGGTGGTAGAGGATGTTTCTGTAAGTCGAGAAGCAGAGGAAGACACTATACACACCACTGTTAATTTTGCAAGGAAACAGGAGAAAAAAAAAAAAACAGAAAGAACAGGGTATGAGGCCTAAATACATTTAGATTCTCAAAGGCAGTTAGTTTTATCTGAGGCCTGGGTAAGCAACTTCTGGGAAGACCCCAGGACCTGTGATACTTGCAAAAAGAGAGCTTCTTCCACCCACTCGTCTCTTGTGTAGTTTTCAGAATAAAAAAATCAGCCCATTAGCCATGAAGATATGTAGCAGCACCAGAACATTTTTTAGAAAAAATGTTTTGATTTCTTATTTTACAGCCTTTATAAATTGGCTCATCCTTGGAAGTAAGTTGTGTTTTATTCTGCTCTCCTTTATTTACATCTCTACAGAAAGCAGGCTTAGTCAAATAGGTAAGGACATTCTCCAGACTGAGCCAAGGGGCTATCTTTCTTCTGTTCTGGAGCAGTGTGCTGTCAGTCTAGGATGACAGTGGCCTATGACATATATATTGCTAGCCCTGAAAGCTGGGAGTCTGAATTTTGGCAAATAAGGGCAAAAGCAAACCTGTGTGCTGTTACCATCAGCCCAGACAAGCAAGGATCACAAGGTCACAGGAGGGATCTTGGAAAGTGTCCAACTCTTCTGCAGCTGTTTCCACTTCTTCTTCCACCCAGCTGCTCACCGGAGCTGCTATAAATAATCCCTGTTCAGGCTTCTGCTCTCAGCCAGGACCCCATTTTGTGGACATGCTAAGAACATAAGACCAAAAGCCAAAGTGTTGCTGTGACTAAGCCGGCAACAGTGGCATCTTCTGGGGTCTCTATCTCCTCCGCTGTAATGAAGGTGTTGAATTAGACTATCTCTAGGAACCCTGCTCTTGAAGAGGCCATGACTGCTACATTCTCACTACAAGAGGCCAGCATGAAGACGCTACCCAATCTTTGGCCAGCTTAAACTTTGACACAGGCCCTTTTCATTATGGCACTTGATGTTCCAGATTGAAGAGGGAGGGGAAGCCATGCTAACAGCTATCTGTGAAGGAGCCGGAGAAGCATGAGCCAGCAGGACTGCTAAGGCGGCCACAATTTGTGTCCATCACATGGGCATGTACTATGTGGTTGAGTCGTCTCATATTACAGAGACCAGAGTCTGAACGACAAAGACCCAGGGTCACAGCTCTGTCTGAAGCCAGGGTTTTAGAACATTTCAACCATGGTCCCACCTTTCCATTCTACCTGTTTAATCTGTTAATCTGCTCACTCACTTTATCAATCCATAAAATAATTAAGGGGGCCTCTGCCAGCAAGTGAGGATTCCGAAGGTCAACATAACACAGTGCCTTCCCCCAGGCCCCTCACGGCCTACAGATCGTATTTCTCTGCAGTGTCAGAAGCTGGATTGACAGCTTCATTCAAAGAATGCCCATGTTGGAGGTCAAGAGAAAAAATCCAGAGATGTTTGCCGCATGGAGCTCACAGCCAGAGGATCTTTGCATCTCACTTTCTGGAGCTCCTGCTTGGCTTTTAATTATTCTTCCTTTTTTTGCAGCAAAGTGGTGTCAGTTCAGCTCTACAGCCCCCAATCTTATCTTCAAAGGAAAGGCACTCAACCTCACAGCGACCATCCATCTTCTGACACTGCATCCTTCTGTGTATAGCTCCATGGGCTGTGTGGAGAAAGCAAGGCCTCAGTTATCCAGTACTTGGTGACCAGAAAGCAACATAACATCACCCAGGCCAAAATCACAATTCCCTATTACCGAGTCTCCTGCGGACACCGAGTACACGCCTAGGATCAAAAAAGCACATGTCACCTGAGCAGCTGTATGGGAGCTCAGATTCCCTGCACAACTTACACAGTGTCCCTACTGGGTATTCAATTCCTTTTGCCATATTCATTTCTAGGATATCTAGAAGCAGAGTATGTCTTCCTGGGATGGAGGCAGTCTACTTTCTATTTTCAATAACATTCCTTCCCAATGTGTGATTGTTTTCATGTCTCCAAATTAATAGTCTCAGATATATGACAAAAGGTAAAGATGGTGCTGTTTATACTGTAGGCAGGTCAACGATAGCCCACATGCAACGATAGACCACAGCCATGTGGCTGTGGAGTTTCAAGAGTTTAGGTGCAAAGATAAAAGAAACCTGAGGCTGATCTGTTCTGTAAGAAATATCAATGAATAATGGGTTTAATTCTGGAATTCAGGGTGATGTGGACAACAAGTTTTTCTTCAGAATAAAGATTAAGCTGAAAAGAGTAAAGGTATTTTGAGATAAATGATTGAAAAAAGTTTTTGGTGATAGATGTTCTCAGGAGAAATAATACAAAGAACTGGCAGTCACTCCCAAAGGGAGTTCTTGGAAAATACAGCTTTGAGGAGGAGAAAGAACACATATTGCTGTCATATACCTGAGATAATGCCATGCTGAAGAAACACTGAGCCTGTTTGTACCCCAGTTAGGACTCAGACCAACAGAAAGGAATTGCACAGCCTTAGATTTCTGCTCAAAGTAAGAGGAAATTTTTAATAGAGTCCAAAGTTGAACTGGGGATATTGTAATAGACTACTGAAGTTCATCAGACATCTAGCTAATCAACTGACATGGAATACTCATAAGGTGTTTAAATACTTAATTGAGGCAGATAATAAGAATGAGAATGATGATTTAAAAACAATGATAAGCAGACAATAATAATATTGTACTTTCTCAGGGCACAGAGGATGTGCCTGCCTTTGTTTAAGCAGATTATAAAAACAGAGGGATTGTTAAACCTTCCCAAACAGTTATTTCTCACTTCAAACAATGAGTAATGGAATCTCTGGATAACACAAGGAGACTCAGCAAAACACATCAGTCCCAGGCCCCATGTCTCTGTATGGTTGCATTGATAAGTTTGGACCAATGAAACAGGAATCAAATGATGCAGATGCTTCTGTGCAATATTTTTGATCAAGCGCTTTACTTACTTTTCAGCCCTTCCTGTCAGAGCATCTTTAGAACCAGATGGAAGACACATGTTTAGGACACAAAGTTGACCTTCCTCCCTAGACTCAAAGTAACTTGGTGGAGAAGAGTCTTCTTTCTAACCATAATAGTCAACTTACTTGTTTTTTGGATTTTTCCCTAAAAGAAAAATAAACTATTTTTTCATTTACTCTCTTTTTAAATGTCTTTGATAAAATAAGTTTGCCTCTAATTAACATAACAAGTATCTTAATCTTTCAAACAATCCTATTATTATTATTACCACTTCTAGAAAGGAAACTGAAGCACAATGGTTTACACAACTTAGAAGGATTAGACCTGAGATCCAACTTCAGGTGTTTTGGTGTAAAAAAATCTGTATTCATTTCCTCTTCTCAGTTCCAGCTCTGAGATTCTGTGTGGTTGTTGTGATTGTGGCGCTCCTACTTTGAGCCCACACTAGGCTTGTTGTTAGGATTCAAATGTACCTGAGCTGAGTTTGGGAACAAAGGACCCTTAATGAATCAGAGACTTGTTGAATGGGAATGGAGAAGATGGCTTAAAATGTGCTTCTCTACCTGGATCCATTGTCTGACCTCCAGGAAAAGACAGGAGCAGAAACCAAGTAAGTGACCTGATAAATGAGACTTTGAAATGTAAGGGCATGTTTTTATACCTGTTTTCAAAAGTGCAAGGTGAAGAACACTTCCCAAGAAGGCCCTTCGGATCCCACAGTTAGAACCACGGTTCTACTCCCATGGCTTTCCTTTATAGTCTGCATCATTTATGGCACTTCTGAGAACTGTTTTTGTGTTATAGTTTTTATGAATCTTCTCATATCACCCATTCACTTATTTGTACATTTGAATTTTATCAAATACTTATTTAGTATTCCAGGGAACCTATTTTTTACCAACACACAAATAATAAAATAGTAAACTTCAAGTAAATTAAGCATGAAGATCATACTCTAATTACATTTTTTATCTCCATTTTACCTGCTTTTTCTATAGTGCCCAAACAATTGCTTATTAAGTGCTATATGTATTGGTCTGGTAGGCCTATTAAGGCCCGATTGTGTAATAAGTAAGTGCAGAAATCCGGAAATCATGAAGTAGTAAAGTGCTTCATAATACATGAGGAACCCCCATTAGTCATGACTTAATAACAGAAGTATAGTTGAGAAGGGATGGATATAAAAGTTTCTTGGTGGGGGGGCGATGGCACCTGACTGTCTCAGTTGGGCATCAGACTCTTAATTTTGGCCCAGGCCATGATCTCAGGTCATTGGATTAAGCACCACATCAGGCTCTGCGTTCACTGGAGAGTCTGCTTGAGATTCTCTCTTTCCCTCTGCCCCTCTTCCAGCTCTCTCTCTCTCTCTAAAATAAATAAATAAATCTTTTTAAAATGTCTTAGGGATAGAGTCTTGGCAGTACTGAGCAAAAAGAGATCATTTCAAAGCTCTCAAACATGTAAAAGCAAACCAATCAAGATGTTAGTTGTTTAAATGACATAATTTTCTATTCGTATGTGAGAACTAGAAAGAAATTCTAAGTAATCTAAGATTAGGAGATTTAGACCAACTAATAAAACATAAAAATAGGAAAAAAACACAAAAAAAGAGACTAAGAATCTCTTATCATAAGTTTTTTTTTTTTTCATTTAGGCTACAAAAGCTATACTTCTCTAAATTAACACGTGTGCTTGAAATTTGCCTCTGAAATTTTCTCTCATTTTAGAGCTATCACTTTGGCACACGCTGAAGCTGTGTGGATGATTACAGAAGATGGAAAGAGAGCTAACTGTGAAGAGAAGTCTGAATCCCTTGGTGGAGCTTTGAGGGAAATTAACCAGATACCCTTCTGGGTGGAGATAGTTCAGCTCAGTAATTTTGTATTTAAGCTCAAGAAAAGATTTCTAGTAACTGCTTTGTGCTGGGACATTTTTAGAATACAGGGATTAGTCATGCACTTTTCTAAAGCCTGAACTTTCTCTCAAAAGACAGATTGCCACCCTTACATCTATTAGGATTTCCCTCTTACCTGAGAAAATGTGAGCAAGGAGAATGAGAGCAGCAGAAACTAAGAAAAAAATTCTCATGGCTCCAGACATCAGTAGAGAGAGGATAAAGGAGGTATAGTTGCTAGAATCCAGCTCTTTTATCAAGGGAAGTTGATTAAAACAAGTTCTACAGCTCTGAAAGGGCTGGAAGTCAACTTCAGTTTGAAATGTCCATTAAAAGGAAGCTATTCTTCATGCTCCACTGAGTAACGTGTGGGCTGCTGGATCAGGTGTTACCTCAATGATGTCTATCGGAGAGTAAGGCACACAGCTAGTCCCCCTGCCTGCATTCCTACATTCTATGTCTCTGCCTAGGCATCTATTCTCTGAAGCCCCATCTCAGGTGCCTACACTTCCAGAAGATCTATAACCCCCACTCCTTTTCTTCTTCAAGATGTTACTTGCAACTTGGTCTCTTATAAGATTATCTTGGCAGTTACTAATGGGTACCTGTAATAATTGCTTTTCAAAAATTATAGTATGTGAAGAATTTTTATCCATCCAGTTTGACTATCAACTCAACGGAAGAAACCAATTCTCCTTCCATCCTTCTCTTTCCATTGATTCCTCATAAAGTGCTTTGCAGCAATAGCCGTTCAAAATATACAGGTTCTTTGACTTAATTGATAGCTGTCTAACTAGGGAAACTCCTGAATAGTCAAACAGTTAATTCACAAATCTTACTGAACTTTTAAAGATTTTACATTTGTAAATATTATTATTAAGGATAATGGTATTATGACAAAATATGACCATACCTCATATGTTATGGGAATAGCTTTCATTCAACAAATATGGGTTGGAGAACTATGTATATGTTTATTTCATTTTACTAAGAAATTTGAATTTTATCCTAAAATCAAGGGGAAACTATTGAAGGATTTTTAAGTAGGGGGGTTATTTGAAATATTAAAACTCAAATGAGGAGTTCCATTTCAAATAAAGCAAAGTGAGCTCCTGGCAAGAAGACCCTCCCACTAATAACAAGTGAAACTGTGGGAAAAAAAATTACCTGAAGAATATGAAAGTTAAAATAAATACAGGCGTATTTAACTTTTTGGAAAAAAAGTTAGAACTTGGAAAAATTAAACAGCAAAGAGTACATTCTTTCTGATTGCAATGTGGCATGGAGAGGCTAACTCAAAACAAACAAAAATATCTATCCTCTTTCTGAACTTATAAAGGCAGAGTCAAGGAAGACCATGGCTGCTGGAAATGACTCAGAGAAGGGAGCTTAGGTTCTTTGTATGAACTCTCCCCATGACTTTTGTTGACTCCCAAACCATGCATGCATCTAATTAAGGTAAAACAAAACAAGATAAACACACAAATACCTCTGAGATTTGAGCTGCTGCTCATTACACACTAGGCAATACCTGTCAATTGAGTTTAATAGAGATACTTTCCTGTTAAAACAAAATGTCAGCCTTCTTCAGAGGGTATAGCAGTATTCATATCCTCTTCCACACAACATTCTCTGTGTCCAGGACTTCAATGATGTTGAAATAATCAGACAAATGACTTTAATATATTCACTTTAATCTGCTCCAATAGTAAAGAAAATATACTTGCAATGAGTATTAAACATGGGAAATGTCATTAGAGAACAGAAAATATAAAGAAATGTTGATACTGAAAGATATAATACCTGAAAAAGATTAACTGAATAAATTTGATAGCATAGCAAATATGACAGGATCAAGAGTCACTGAATCAATAAAAATTATGCAACCTATAGATCAGAGAGAAAAAGATTGAGAAAAATAGACCTTTGAGGGTCTGAGGGATAATATCAAAAGCTAGAGCAGACAGGTCATTGGAGTCTGAGAATGAGGAGAGAAACCGAATGCATTAAAAAGTAGTTCGAGGAAATAATGGCTGAAAACTCTCAAATTTGGTGAGAAGCACAAACTGACAAAACCAGGAAGCTCCTTGAATCACAAAGAATATAAATACTATGCTCAGGCACATCACAGTCAAACTTCTAAAGTCTAGAAAAGGGAGAAAATTGTGAAAGTACACAAAGAAAAAAAAAACACGTCCAGTTCAGGGAAATAGCAATTGGCTTCTCCTCAGAATTGAAAGAGGTCAGGTGACTGTGCACACATCTTGCAGCAGCTGAAGGAAGACAAGCACAACACTGCCACAGCCCCAAACTCCATCTGCAGGAAAGATTCCTTTAAAAAGGGAAGATAGAATAAACATATATTCAGGGCAAAGAAAATTGAAAGTATTTTTCTCTAGGAGAGATTCCCTACAGTAACTATAAAAGGAAATTCTTCAGGCTGAAGGGAAATACCAGAAGGAAATGTGGTTTTCAAGGAAAATGAAAAACATCAGAAAAGATAAATATCAGTGTAAGTACTTAAAAAATACATTGTCTTTTAATTTATTTGAAATTTATGTGACTTCTTAAAGCAAAATCTGTAACATTGCCTTGTGGGTTTATACTGTATGTGGATGTGATACATACAAAAAATATAGCAAAAGACTATGAGAATAGGAAGAAATAGGTCTACCTATATGATTACAAGCCTTCCAAATTTTAAGAACAATGGATTAACATCAACCCTAAGTTGGATGTGTATTGATAATACCAGTGAAGCCATTAATTATAATACATATATTTAATGCAAATTTTGACACAAATATCACAGTAATCTGAAGAAGATAAGAGAGAGAACAGAGGAACAAAATCAAGTAGAACAAAGATGTCAAAAATAGTCAATTGATAGACCAACATCCTACTAATCTATCATTAATTACGTAAAAATGTTAAGGGACTGAATATTCTCCTTAAACAGCAGAGATAATCATATGGATTAAATAGGAAGACAAAACTACATGTTATCCATAAAGGAATCTTCTCTCCAAACATTTTTTTCCTTTGAGATAATTATAGACTCACAATAAGTTCCAAAAATGGTACAGAGAGTTCTTAGGCACCCATCACCCAGCCTACTGCAATGGGGACATTGTCCATAATTGTGAATTGTCAAAGCTAGGAAATAAAGTGGCAGAGTAACCTCAGATCACAAATTATACGGAAAGCATTAAATATAAAAAGACAAAGAAAGGCTGAAAACACATGAATGGAAAAACATAAACTATGAAAATATCTAGAATAAGGAGGCTGGAGTGCCAATATTCATTTCAGATAAAAAAGAATATTATCAAATGGAGAGTGGGATGCTGTGTAACACTTTTACACAATAACTGGATGGATTAAAATGGGGAAACACAGTTCTACAATGAGAGCAGAAGATTTTGATGTCATTCTTTCCAGCAAAGGCTAGAACCAAAATTAACAAACACGGGTTTGATGTAAACAACACTACCACCACGTTGAGTGAATTGGTATTTATGGAATACAACCCAAAATGACTGCAAAACACACATACACACCTTTTTCAAGTACATATGACACATTCATCAACACAGATCGCATGCTGGGCTATAAAACACATATACTTTTGTTGAACTATTGATTTCTCTCTTTGGTGTGTCAGTTCCCACTTCATGTGTTTCGTGGCTCTTGTTAGGTTTGTACACGCTTATAATGGTCATGTGTTCTTAAGGGGTTGACGTGTCTACCACTATACGGGGTTCTCTTGTCTCTCGCTCCATCTTTTTCCATCTTCTACTTTTGACCTCTTCATTTCATTGAATCCAGCGTGTCCCTTTCACACAGGCACACAGCATATAGTTGGATCTTTAAAAACTTTTTTTAAAAACCATTCTGCTAGACTCTACCTGGAGTATTTAATTCATTTGCATTTAATAACATAATTGATGAGGTAGGATTTACATCTGCCATTTGCTATTATAGTTTTCTTTTTTATTATTATGCATTTATTTATCTATGGGGGGGCGGGAGAGAGAGAGAGAGCTTAAGTGGAGGGTGGGGAGGGACAGTGGGAGAGAGAGAATTCCAATAAGGCTCTGTGTTGGGCTCAGATTCACAATCCTGAGATCATGACCTGAGCCAAAATCAAGAGTCAGAAGCTTAACCAGCTAAGCCACCAGGTGTCCCTGCTATTTGTTTCCTAAATTTCTCCTCCACCCACCTTTCCTGCATTACTGACTTCTTTTGTGTTAAACAGATATTTCCTGAGGTACCATTTGAATTTCCTTGTCAAATATCAGTGACTCTTGATCCTGTCATATTTTCTATACTCTCACATCTATTCAGTGAATCTTTTTCAGGTATAACTTTCAATATCAATATTTCTTTCTATTTTCTGTTATCTACTGATATTTCCCTTGTTTAATTAATTATGGCACTATGTATGTTTATGTTGTAAATGAATTTGCAATTAATTTTTAACAACTAGATTCCAATGGTGAACAAAAGCATTATTCTGTATAGCTTGGTTTTCTCCTCTTTCTTTTGTGCTGTTAGACAGAAGTAGGAGTTTTGAAGTACAAGAGACACTCTGGGTGGCCCTGAAGGAGAAATCTGCCATTTTATGGAAAGAGCCACAGGTCAGGGAATGCCAGGCAGCTTCTGTGTGCTCAGCATAATACCTGGCCGACATCCTGCAAGAAGACAGCAACCCAGTGCAGGCCAACAACCACAAGGGACACAATTTTTCCCCGACAGCCCCAGGGGGATGCAAGGGGATCTCTTGCCTCAGATTAGATCAAAGTCCCAGCTGACCCCATGCTGTCAGTCTCCTGACACCCTGAGCAGGGAGGCCAGATACACCATGCCTGGACTTTGGACCCACAGAATTGTGAGAGAGGGTGTGCTGCTTTAAGCAGGTAACTTTTGTGGTACCTTGTGACACAGTGAAATAAATGAGTCCAGCAGTCTTCCAAGGTAGATCTCTTTGGGGGAGCACATTTATGTGTTCTTGCAAGGTTTCTGTTGGTTCGTGGCATTGCACAGTTTCGTGAATGGTTGATGTTCTTTCTAGTTGATCTTATGAATTTCCCTCCACCCAAGCAATGTATCCAAAAATGACTTACTTCTGAGTCTCTTTGATTGAGCAGGTCACATTATTTGGGAATACTCCCTTTAGGATGGTTTCAGCCCTGCGGTCTTTTTTTTTTTTTTTTAATTTTTTGTTTTCAATCACAAGAGACAGAGAGAGAGAGAGGCAGAGAAACAGGCAGAGGCTGAAGCAGGCTCCATGCAGGGAGCCCGATATGGGACTCGATCCCAAATCTCTAGGATCATGCCCTGGGCCGAAGGCTGCACCAAACCGCTGAGCCACCCGGGCCACCCAGCCCAGTGATCTTGTGTGGTATTCACCTGGTCCATGGGAGCCATGCCCCTTTTGCCCTACCTCATATCATAAGTTATAAGTGACCCCATGGCTGATCTTTCTGTCCTGCCACCGTGGACAACTCCAGCCAGAGTTCTTCACCTGTCAACACGTTCAGGTATAGAACCACAGGGTGGCAAGTTGAATTTCCCACATAGCCTCTTGAAGCTCACCTCAATCCTGAGTGGGTTGTGTGGATTGTGTATAAAAGTGCTGTCTTCCTCACCCGTCCCCTTTGAGAGCCACAGTGAGGTCCCAATCCCAGCCCACTAACACATTTTTCCAGAGGAATTTTGTCCTCTGCCTTCTCTAGCTTTCTTTTATACTCTCAAGGCATAGACACAAGGCTAAGTGTCTCAGAGCACATTTTGTGGTCAACTTCTTTGCTATTCCTATCCCTGGGGTTCAGTACTTCAGTTGGGAATATGAGAGAAGATGATTCTTAATGTTTTGTCCTCTGACATTTGGGAATTCAGAACAAACTTATCAATCTTGTTCTACAGACTCTGCCATTCCCTTTCCATTATTGTGAGGGGGTTTTGAAATGGACCCCGCATCAAGAAGGGACAATACATGGTGAGCATAGTAAGACCAGAGCCACAATTTCAAACTTAATGGAGGTAAAGTCATGCTAAGCAGGAGCATTATGTAGACTAGAGTGGAGATACTTCAGGGGAAAACCAGTGTCTCTTCCTGACCATTTCCCTCTGACCCATCCACCATATAGAAGACTTTCTTCTTCAGAAAATGCAGAAGACTGACATCCAGAGATCTCCACGAATTACTATGGAAATTAACAGAAATTTATCTGAGGAAGCCACGGGCAGCCACTTGACCCCAGAAAGTGCTGATTTTAATAAGAAATTGTTATGGGTTGAGATTTTATTATTTTATAAGGAGGATTGCTTGTCTCAGGAAGAAGGGGGATGGATAAAAAAAAAGTCCTAGAAAGAAGCCAAGTGAAGAAAAGAGGGGAGAGCAAGAGAAATAGAGAGGGGTGATTGATGAGTAGGTGAGCATCGATGGGATGCTATACATAGATGCTGTACATCTATGGGATGTTATTAGTAAGGAAATATCAGGGCCCAGCCCCTGGTCCACCTCTCTGTATGACTGAGACATACGCATGAATCCTTCCATAAAAGAGACACCAGTTAGAGTCCAAAGTGTTTTCAATTTGGGTGATCAAGGAGTGTAGTGTTTGGAATGAGTAGGGAATATCTGGTCTCATGGTCCTCTCTAAACCATCCACAGTGCTCTTGCTGTGAAGAGCTGGGGAGGAGTACCCACAGACAGAGGATCATTCAACTGTAGATTCTTATGTTGCCCCATTGCCCACTTCCCTGAGTTAATTCCTGCAAAAATGAGGGAAGCAGTCGGGGTTGGCAGAGGTGATCACTCAGATCCTTTTGGAGAACAATTGAGCAAATGTAAATAGATCTGACAGTAAGACCAAGGGAAAAGCCCTATCAGTCAGACTCCAAGCATGAAAATGGCTCCCACACCAGGTAGTTTGATGGAGAAGATTTAAATGCAGAGGAAGTGATAAAGTGTTGGCAAAGCTGAACATGCAAAAAGGGAGCAGTGAGGCGGCCCCCATGTTAGTCCTAGCTGGAGGTCCCCACTGCCCGATGGCAGGGGGAAAAGCAGGAGTCTGTAGTGTGAGCCCAGAGACTAGGACTGGCTGGCAGGAGCTGTGCCTGCAGCATCAAGGCTGAGGGAGAAGCAAGGACATAGAAGCAGGGGCTTTGCTATGGGAGATAAGCCACTGCTGGAGCAGAGAGTGTGGGAGAGAAATCTGCGGCTCTCCCTTCTTCCCATCTACCCTTTTGCCACCACACACTTGCATCAACTGAAATCAACCATAAGCCAAGAGGCTTGAAGAACATAGTTTGCAAAAAAAGAAAAAAAAGGAACATAATTTGCCGATAATTGTGCCAGTTACACAGAGCAAAGCAGAGAAAGGACAGGGAATGTATCTGTGCAAAATGGTACAATGGTAGCTCAAATGTAAAGCAAAATCATTATGTGAAATTAAAATCATATGTGAAAACTGAGTGATCAAATTTCAGTAGCTGCTGTAAGATGAATAATTTTCACTCTTGTTATATGAAGCTACAAATTTTATTTCATAAACAAAAGCTATGGATAGTCAATCATACATGCACAATCCATGCTGAGCATTTTAATTCGACCTCTAACATCTTAATTTATTGGCAAGAAGAGAAGTACAAAGTTGGGGCCATGGGCATTAACTGAGTAGGTATGAGTTGCTTAAAAACACAGTGTAAATATTAGAATCAATGACTGATCGCTTATTGATATACCCAGAAATAACATGAATAATTTCTTGTATGCTATAGAATTGTAATTCCATTAACAGAGATGCAGATGTCATTTCTGTTTATCTATTTGGTTTAAATTATTATACAAAGATAGATACACAGAACAGGACAGGGGTGTGCACATCCATTTCCAGCTTCCAGGCTATGACCTTGAAGAAATGAAAGCTTCTCTGGGTCTCAGTTTCTTCAAATATAAATGGAGATAATGAAATCATAAGTCGATCTTGAGTCATATGAGGAAAATATGGAGGAAAGATTTATAAATTACAAGAGACTCTACAAATACATAGTAGTAGTATCCGATTAGGCTACTCGATGCCCACTTGGACCTAGATTTTTTTAAGGATTATCTTAAAAAATAAGCAAAGAAACAAAACCAAGGGAGAAAGACAGGAGAATGATTCTGAGACTCACTCACAGTGTGACCTGGGTAAGGCACACGACTTCTCTTGTCCTCCCTTGAATACCAAGTCCCACTTTGAAGGCCAGGGGAGGGCTGGTCTGGTTCACCTGATCCTCCGTCGGCAACAGAAAAAGTTCATCTTGCAATTTCCAACAACCTTCTTATCCTCGGTGCATATCCTCCTGCATTTGCTCCGGCCAAGCCAGCACGGCTCACAAACAGCAAACTCACATAGTTCAAGAAATAGTAGCTTATACACCTTTCCAGGGACTCCCTGAAAATGAGGAGAAGTTTAACAGCAACAAAAGAATGAGGGTGGGGGTGGTTTGTACAATTGTAAAGAGTGTTTTTAAGAACCAGCCCCAGATTTTCAAAGAGCTTTGCTTTTTTCAGGATGGAGTTGGGGAAGAGGTATCGTTGAAGGAGGGATAAGCCCCATCTCTGTTCTCCACGTGGTTAAGGCCCTTGCATGAGTCAAAGTAAGCACAGGGGGATGAGGTGTCATGTATACGACAGAACCATAAAAATACACACCTGATAGTTCTGCAAATGTTACATGATGAAGGTGGAAGGGCTACCTTTTGGTTTTAAAAGATCCTTGAAAATAGAGGTGAAGTTAGGTTTAGTTCTGGTTTGGGCCTGGCAGTGGTGGTGTGTCCTCAGTAAACTGCTTGTTTTCCGCTTTCTCATTTCTCATATAGACATTCTAGAAATGCTTGTCTACACTGTAAGCTATTCTAGTGGTCACATGGAGTAATTTAGGTGAGTCTATTTCACCAAACAGTATGTAGCCCATTAGTTATTTTTGTAGTTGTTAATGTTCTTCCTGTAGAAGATGAGAGCACAGAGAGAGATTGGGGGGCTCTTCATCGTGGACAGATCTTCCATAATGGTAATGATATCTCCCTTTATTTGATCCTTCTTAGACCAATAGCAGAGATTGGGATGCATTTTATTGGGTTTGGGAGCAGAGCCGGTAGGAGATGGATGAGCATGTTCCCTAAACATTGCTCATTAGCTGGTACAAGCTTGATCCTCTAAACCTGCTTTAGTTAGCACCCTGAGCTAATGAGACCAGCTCCAAATCTCTATGGACAAAATTCCATTCCAGTAACAAAGAGATTTCTCTATAAAACGGCAAAGCAGGTATGATGCTGGCTACAAGAGGAAGAGAAGGCAGAGGCAGAAATCTGGGATTTCAGGCAACTCTATTCTCACTGTCATTTCCATCCCTCCTTGTCTCTGGAGGTCAGAGGAAGCTGACCAGCTAGGGGTCCTAAAGGTAGAAAGTATGGGTGAGGGATTCAAGTTACCTCCTGGAAGTGGCTGGGAATATTCAAGTTCTGCTTGGCACCCAAAATTTAAATCTTCACATTTTGGATATTAAAATTAGTGCAGGAAATAACACTGTGTAAAACAGTATTCCCAGCTCCCCCCATCTGCTGTCGAGGGACAGCAGAGCACAGAGGCTGCTTCTTTATCCTATTTCTGAAGGCCAGCACTCCCAGGAACCAGGAGGGAGGTTTACAAAAGAGGGAAGGGGGAGGGAATAGCAGTTTGCTTAGAAAATGCCACCGCAGATTCAAGAAAATCCCATGAGAAGCTCAATGGGGAGCCGACCATTCCTGTCAGTCTTAGGATGGTCCACAGAAGAGCCGGCGGCTTGACCATCTGCCTCTTCACCATTCCATCCATTTGCGATTACCTGATAGAAATTGAGCCAAAACGAAGAGAAAAGCAAAGATGAAACAAGACATCTTTCTGCTCAGGATCATCTCTGAGAGAAGCCTCTTCAGAGCAGAGGTTTGGGGTCTCTGAGAGGACAGAAGGCTCACTTATATTTGCGAGAAATGGGGAATGTTCTTGGTCAGTGAAGTGAATCAGTAAAGAAAGCACATTTATATGCTCCATTTCCCAGGATCAAGGCCCCATGTGATGGTATCCATAAAGCCTTATCTTCGGAGAGTTCTGGCTGGGGGAGTGCAAGGAACACGAGGCAGGAGCTAGAAAAGCAGGCGCCTCCCACTGATCCTCCTGGCCCAGCAAGTAGGAGCCTGCTACTCCCCTTCTCTCTCACAATTCAGTTTTCTCTCCCAAAGAATAAGGAGCAACTATGGTTACTGAGAGACAACACAGTTCCTTCTGTCAGCCTAAGGTTTGTGTCCAGTTCGAGTGATGATGATTGGGACATGCTTGGAACACAGGGATTGCCCTGTAAGAAGAGCCCAGAAGCAGACACTTTCCTTCTCTGGCTTTCCTTTGTGCTCCCTGTGAATGTCCCCAGGAGCAAAGGGAAAGGGGTGGCAGTCATTTCACCAAAGGAGCTCTGCATCCCTGAGCCTGTACCACTGTCACCTGGCAGCACGAAGGCATTATTACCACATCCTTTTCATTCATCAAGAACCTGGGTATCAAAATTAACATTCATATCCCGGTACCCTCAAATGAATCCCATCCTATTGCCTCTGCTTATTCAAGCATCTGCTCTTCATTTTGGGAAGGCAAGATGGGGGCACTGAGCCACATAGACTAAAGTCAGATTGGTTTAGCAAGTATGTGACCTCGGTTGTTTAGTTTGTTGAACTTGTTTCTAAATCTTTAAATGGGGATGTAATAAAGGTATGTACTTTATAAGATATCTAAAAGGTCTCACTGAAATGAATATAAAGTGGCTACCAGACTGCTCGCTTGGACTCAGTGCAGATGTACCTAGAGATGGGGTTGGGGTGTCTCAGGGCCTAGCATACCATTAACCCCTCCCTGGGATAAGCGTGCCATGGTGTAGGTGGGCAACTTGGTAGGAACAGGCTCCGAGTCGTGGGGTCCCTGGTGCGATGCTGGCAGATGTCCTCACAGGGGAACTGGGAGGCTAGAGCCCAGGGAGGAGAGGCAACAAGGGGCCGTGGATAGCGCATCACAGATGGAGGCCTCGTAGGATCTCCTGCACTAACAGGAATGAGGACGATTCCCTACCGACATGCAGGCCTGTGCCCCGTAGTGTTGAGCGGGTGGCGGGACACTCCCCTGTGTGCCCGCTCAGGTGAGGGCCCAAGCGCTCCTGCACCTATCAGCCCAGAGGCCGAGCAGCCTCCTCTGCTGCAGTGAGTGTGCTCAGAGGTTTGGTTTATCATGTTCCCCAATAAAAAATGTAACTGTCACCCCCTCCTGCCCCCAGACACATGCAACCCCCTGGTTCATCACTGATCCACTCCCACCCTGGACGGTCCAATCAGCACTAGGGCTGTACAGGGTCAGAAACCTGACTCCAGGGGACCGCTGTCAACTTCGCCATCCTCTTAGAGGACTAGGAGCCACGGGGATCCCTTCTCCCAAAGAAACCCAAACCGAAGTCCTACATCTGGCATCCCAAACCTCCCTTCTCCCTCCAGCCTCCGTGCAAGTTTAATGGAAGTGCTTGCCTCATTTTGGGGGGTGGCTCACCCTTGACTATGTATGGAGCGTCTTCCTTTTTTTTTTTTGTTTTGTTTTTTTTTTAAGAATGTACTCCTTCACATGTGTGCCCCTTATTAAAGGAATCATAAGGAAAGAGGGACTGGTCATCGGGGTGTTCGGATGGAGGGGCCAAGGGGACCTGGGATCTCCAAGTTCAACTTGAAAAGTCTTTTGGATGACCCAGGGTGAGAATGGGGGTGGCAGGATACACCAGGCCTCAGTGGTTTCTCAGACAACAGGGGTTGCTCCTACCTGGTCTAGGGCTGATGACCCACCTCCTTCCTGACGCCCCATCAGAGACCCACTGGGATTGAGGCAGGGGTGTTTCCCGTTGTGGTGATTATGAGACTTGGGTATTGTTCAGGTGAGTCATGTGCAGGCATGTTTGGATGCCTCAGTTCAGGATTTAAGAGATTGTACTTTGGAGCCTGGGACTGTTATTTGGCACCTGAATTGGTTCCTCCTTGCCGTGGATGGTGCTTCCAGTCTGGTATGGGGCTACATAAGAATGCGGGAGCAGAAGTTTTCTGATTCTGGAGCATATCCAGAAATACCGCAAAGGCTCCAGAAGGTGAGAACCTCCTCTCTGGCGTCCTGTGCTTGCTCCATCTACTCCTGGGTCCTTAGGGTCTTAGAACAATTTTTATTGAGCCTGGTGGGCCATGGATGCCTTCCCTGGGTCTTGCAGGCAGTCACAAAGGGTTGCTGGAACCAGAGGTGACTCATAATATTTCCCAGAAGCTCAGGCATGCCAGCGTTAACCAGAGTAAAACTCCTACTTAATCGAAGGGGACAAAAAAGAGACAGTGTCTTGCACTGCAGGTAGGAGCATGAGGGTGCTATGTTGGGTTTTGCAACCAGCGAAACCTATTCACGTTGAAAATACAAGCAAGCCCACCGTTTAGAAACACCGTCTGTAGACTCTCCCTCAAAGTAACAAACCTCTTATTAAGTAAAGGAACATATTCATGTTGACATCACTGCAGGAGGCAGAGAAAGGGTACAAGCATGTTAGCCAAGCAGAGCAGGTGGTGTAACAATTTGAGGGTCATTTTGCATGGCGACAATCAATTCAGTGAGTTAGGTCTCAGCTCCTAACGCTGGGAAATGAACAAGGGGTAGTGGAAGGGCAGGTGGGCGGGCGTGGGGATGACTGGGTGACGGGCACTGAGGGGGGCACTTGACGGGATGAGCACTGAGTGTTATACATTGGCAAATCATAGTCCAATAAAAAATATACAAAAATTTTTAAAAACAACAACATAAAAGAAAACCCTATCACTGATGCTAAAAAAAAAAAAAAAATTATGTCACAGGCAGAGGACCCAAAGAGCATTTCAGCCTATGATTCTTTTCATTATTTTCATAAGATTATGTATCATGAAATTAGGAATCTTAACGATTTGGGGGTGTAGAGTTCAGTGGTATTAAGTACATTCATCCTGTTGTGCAAGCATCACCACCATCCAACTCCTGAACTCTTTTCATTTGCTAAACTAGAACTCTCCCCATTGAACACACCCCATTTCCTCTCTCCACCCCATCCCCTGATGACCACCGTACATCATTCTGTCACTGTGAATCTGACTTGTATAAGAATAATCACACAGTATTTTTCTTTTTCTGAACAGCTTATTACACTTATCATAATGTCCTTCAGGTTCATCGATGTTCTAGAATCTGTACATCATAATCTCCTTCCTTTGTAAGCCTGAGTAATACTCTATTATATGGATATATCTCATTTTGCTTATCAATTTATCTGTAGCCTATGGTTTTAACTTAAAAACATAATATGAAAAAAAAAACATAATATGAATGGATGCTTCTAAAAGTGTGGAGGTTTCCTGAATGAGTTGGTTCTACCCCTGTGAGTGATGACAAATTGTTAACCTTGGTGAGATGGAGAGGGGTCAGGAGAGACGAGGAGGATATAAGTCTACCATCTCTATGGAAATATATCACTTTGTAAAACCAAAACCAAAACCAAAACAAAGCAAAAAAACATAATCAGATATTTTTTTAGAGGATCAGGCTGGCAAAGGAAATCTTCCTCAGGGTTCCCCTATCATCACAGACCCCGTCACTGTCTCTAGAGGGGGACATGCAATATTTAAGGGGTTCATCAGAGTAATACACACAAACTCATACACTGGGGACTTGAAGCAGCATGTAAATTATGAATTGTAGGTCTGTTGGAGAACCCTCCATAATCATTTTCCAAAAAATCTGACCTGTTTCATGAAAAGAGAGGCTACACAATGTTATATGGCATCAACAACAAAAATAATCCATGATAAAAATTTATTGATAAAAATAATGAATTACAATTGTCATCATGAATAATATTAATTCCACTACTATTAATATGGGACATAATGATAAATCAGGAGGTTGGGTATAGAATCCTCTAAGTGAATGATAAAGGGACTGTGCTGGGCCTTACAGGGTGGAGAGTTTAAAGCTCTGCGTGTGCACATGACATCTGTAACAGGAGGCACAGATGAATAACAGGATGGAAAAAGCCAGCCAGAAGGAGGGTCTAGGCCAACTTGGGAAATTGCATGCAGACCCCTTGAGGGAGAGCCCGTGGGGCAGAGGGGGTGCAGCAGGACAGCCACCCGATTTCAGGAGCTTGGTCCGTCTGCAGGCCAGGCAGGACTCCACGTCCACACCTGCACAGAAGAGCCCAGCGTCAAGTGGACATTCAAGCTGCCATTTCTATTCCCACCCTCTCTGCCCAACATCCCTTCTGTTTCTTTTCCACTTAGACCCTGGAGCTCCAGACTTCTCAGTTCACATCTCCAAGGTCACTTAAAATATTTGCAGAGGGTCAGATGGGCCTGGGCTGTAGGAGGGTGTCACCCACGATACTCCCATACTAGCAGGGAGGACATTGCCTTCCGAGTGGTTGCCAGGCTCCCTTGGAAGACGGAGAAAAGTCGTGGGATGTGCAGGATGGGCGTTCACAATCTCTGTGCCTTCTGGTACTGCACCAGCAGCCTCTCCTGTGTACCTGAGGGGACTTAGATCTCCAGAGTTTCAGGCTGGCCTAGGGAGCCTTTTCTGTACCTCCATTGTTAGCTACAGTGGCTCTAGGATTCCAGATCAGATCAACTCATGTGGATGTTCATATGGACAGAGACACCAGCTCCCACCTTTCCAAGAAGGCAAGAGTGACTATGGGGGCCCCTGATGTGACTTATGTTGTGGCAGTTCTGTTCATCCAAGGACAACTTTCCGGGACTTCCAGGCTGGCACAAGCAGCCAGTGGGCCTAGAGGGAATTTTGAATTTTAACAGAGGCATATGTGTAAAGGATGTCCTTCAGGAGGCTCCTGTGGTATCGAGGGCTGGTCCTGCTTCTGGAGGCTGACTTGGAATATTTCAAGGTGCTCCTGAGCAAAATAAATATCATGTAGTACAGAAGGGATTGCTTTCCTGTGGACAAACTCTACTGAAGGTTGTATATCAAACAACTGCAGAAACAATTCATGGCAAGAAAATAATGAAAATAATGATGAATAACAAGAACAATCACAAAAATGATCATAGTTAGGGAACTGTAATTGCTAATGATAATCATAACCTAAGGAGATGGGAGATCAGAAGACAGGTTTCCCTAAGTGAGGGGCACAAGAATATCATTTTTCTTTTATTATTATTATTTTTTATTTTTTTTAACATTTTTTTAATTTATTATTTATGATAGTCACAGAGAGAGAGAGGCAGAGACATAGGCAGAGGGAGAAGCAGGCTCCATGCACCGGGAGCCTGACGTGGGATTCGATCCTGGGTCTCCAGGATCGCGCCCTGGGCCAAAGGCAGGCGCCAAACTGCTGCGCCACCCAGGGATCCCTATTTTTTATTTTTTAAAGGAATTTATTTATTCACAGAGACCCAGAGAGAGAGAGAGAGAGAGAGAGAGAGAGAGAGGCAGAGACACAGGCAGAGGGAGAAACAGGCTCCATGCAGGGAGCCCGACATGGGACTCAATCCCGGGACTCCAGGATCAGGCCCTGGGCTGCAGGCGGCGCTAAACAGCTGCACCACCGGGGCTACCCAGGAATATCATTTTTCATGGGGTAGTTGGGGTCACTGTTCTAGATTCAACAGTGAAATATGTTCCATGAGGGCAAAGCCTGTTAGCAAGAAAAAAAAGAAGCCCAACCCAGTGGTGGGCATTAGTTCTAGTGTGCCAACTATGGAAGAAGGGCCTTGTGGGCAAAGGTAGAAGGACCTTGGTCCGGGGCCCTGAAAGAGCCCTCCCACCTTCTAGGAGCAAGGACAGCTGGTTGACAGGGTGTGGCTCCATGTAAGGAAAGACAGGGCACTGAGGGGGACATTTGACGGGATGAGCACTGGGTGTTATTCTGTATGTTGGTAAATTGAACACCAATAAAAAATTAACTTATTAAAAAAAAAGGAAAGACAGGGGACCCAATCCACACCCAGTATACAGAAGCCCCACTAGAACCAACATTGAGCGCCTAGTGTTCTGTTATCCTTTGTATGCTAGCTGCCTCTCTGCCACCTGTTTTTTCTTTGCCAGGCCCATCAGCTTCAGACATCTCGATGTCCCTGTATGGGCCAATTATTACCGAACTTATTCCTCTCTGACCTGCAGGGTGGGACATGAAATGGTAGGATCCATGCATAAGCTTCCTGGAGGACTTTGTCAACAGAGGCAGAGTTTGACTCAGCTGCAAAGAGCCACCTGCCTCAAGGCAACTGCTCCCCAGAGTGACCGACAGGCAATGATTATTCACAGAGGCCACTCGGCTTCAATTTAGGACAAGGGTATGGGTCCTGCGAGTTCTCCAGCACCCTGTGTGGTGGGCTGATGCCGTGAGGGTGCACAGTGGTCAGACATCTCCCTCTGCCTGTGTTTCTTCCTCCCCACCCTTTCCAACCATGTTCGCCTTGAGATCACTGCCTAGGAAACACCCAGCACCCTGAACTCCATCTCCTCTGCAGTCGGGGACAACAGAGGAAAGATGCCAGGGAAGAGAGGGCCTGCACACAAGAGGAATCAAAGTCTACTGAGGCTGAAACTAACATAAAGACTGATGACGCTCCGTGTGACAGTGTTTTGTTGATTCGAGCATTTGAATTGTGAGCAAGAAAGAGGTCCATGAATTAATGGGGACCAAAAAATCAGATGGGTGTGGGCTGAGGAGAAAAGTTGATTAGGGGACCTTACCTCTTCTTGGATTGCAAAGAAGATAAGAGAGAAGTAGGCGGAAATATATGGAGATTGAAGCCTTTTTGTTTTTCAATGAAAATTTCAATCTGGGTGATGCCATCACGTGTTGTAATATTAGGAGGCAGAATCAGATTAGGGAGGAGTTCTTTCAAATAAAGTGTATATGTTTTAAATTATACAGATATATATATAATTATACAGAAAATATATCTAAAATTCATGATACAGAAAGAAGAGGAACCCAACACAAATGTAGAAATAAATTGCCTGAGATGAAAGGTCATTCCTTTCCTGTTCTGAGGGAGATGATTGAAAGTGTGAAAAATGTCAAATCTAGTGGTTGAAACCATCTACATCCCAAATTATCTACTTCATTTATGAAATAATTTATACACCATCTGATGAAGGTGAAAGTAGCGTCCACGGGGACTGCATGACAATGGCAAAGGTCTGAAGTACTCCTTGAGGAGCATAGAAGAAACTGCAATGCGTGCCTTACTAGGGCTGCCAAGCATTTTTGGAGAAAGACATAAAATGACATCACATACAATGGAATACTTACTACATCCTCTGGTGTAATTATTTCCTCTTGGAAATTTTAAGGAATTTTAAGCCAGAGGAGCTTATCTCTACAGGTGTTAAGAATTCCACTCAAATGTGTATATTGACTGTGAATGGCCTGGAAACAAAGTTATTGACCATATTTTATCATCTGATCCTGTTTTCATTTCTCCACTAACCAAGAAATAAAATATAAGATTGTTTTCTCCATTTTCTTTGGATTATTAATAAATTCTTTTTTTAATTCATTTTTATTGGTGTTGAATTTACTAACATATAGAATAACACCCAGTGCTCATCCCATCAAGTGCCCCCCTCAGTACCCGTCACCCATTCACCCCCACCCCCACCCTACTCCCCTTCCAACACCCTTAGTTTGTTTCCCAGAGTTAAGGGTCTCTCATGTTCTGTCTCCCTTTCTGATATTTCTCACTCATTTTTTCTCATTTCCCCTTTATTGCCTTTCACTATTTTTTTATTCCCCAAATGAATGAGACCATATAATGTTTGTCCTTCCCCGATTGACTTATTTCACTCAGCATAATACCCTCCAGTTTCATCCATGTCAAAGTAAATGGTGGGTGTTTGTCGTTTCTAATGGCTGAGGAATATTCCACTGTACACAGAGACCACAGCTTCTTTATCCATCATCTGTCAATGGACACCGAGGCTCCTTCCACAGTGTGGCTACTGTGGACATTGCTGCTAGAAACATCGGGGTGCAGGTGTCTCACCGTTTCCCTGCACCTGTATCTTTGGGGTAAATCCCCAGCAGTGCAATTGCTGGGTCGTAGGGAAGGCCTGTTTTTAACTATTTGAGGAACCTCCACACAGTTTTCCAGAGTGGCTGCACCAGGTCACATTCCCACCCACAGTGCAGGAGGGTTCCCCTTTCTCCACATCTTTGCTTACATTTGTGGTTTCCTGCCTTGTCAATTTTCCCCATTCTCACTGGTGTGAGGTGTCATCTCATCATGGTTTTGATTTGTATTTCCCTGATGGCAAGTGATGCAGAGCATGATTTCATGTGCATGTTGGCCATGTCTATGTCTTCCTCTGTGAGATTTCTGTTCATGTCTTTTGCCCATTTCATGATTGGATGGTTTGTTTCTTTGCTTTTGAGTTTAATAAGTTCTTTCTAGATCTTGGGAAGGCTAAAAAAAAACATTTTTTTTTGGACAGTAAGTTTATCAGCCCGTGGACACAGGCAGCGCAGTGCATGGACAGATGCGCACACCGCTGGGGACGGCTCCCACCCGGCCAGGCTGCTCACAGCATCACCTCGGAAAAAACTCAGAAACCGTGTAATGCAGTGCGTGATTCAGGGAGTCTTCTATGAACCAAAAGAAATGTGCACTTCAATAGGCAAATGTAAAACACAAAAAAGGCGAGTAGACCTGGAACCTGTGTCGGGTAGAATCTAAAACAATCCAGAAGTTGAACTTGTTTCCTCACTTTAATATTTCATCACAGGCTCAGACCTTGACACGAAGTCCCTCCGGTCCCGGTCGCAGGCCTGCATCTGGGGGGCCAGGCCGTCCCGAGGTGCTGGTCCCCTGAGCTCCTGCCGATGGCATCGATGATGTCCTCCTCCACTTTGTGCAGCTCTCGGACTTCCTCCTCGAGTATCTCCTGTTCCATCTGATCCAAGCCCAAGGCACCCCAGGCCCCGTCACCCCCGCTCCCCCGGCCTCCTCCCAGGATGAGGCTGCTGCTGCAGGGCTCCTGGCTGTGGGCTCCTGGCCACAGATGGAGCCTGGACAGCAGCAAGGACATGGTCTGCTCCACGAGGGGCTCTGCTCCGGGGCTCCCGCCTCCCTGAGCAGGTAGGTGGGTGCTGGTTGCTCGGCCCTCCGCAGGGCTGTCGTCCTCCTTGCCACCAGCCAGCTCGTCTGCATGGGAGGCTGCTTTTCCCTTCTCGGCCAGCAGCTTGTTCATTTCTTCCATGAGGCCCCTCCTGTACCCCACAACTCCTCAGTCGGCGTCAGACTTGGAGGTCTCGCCAGGGCTGGAGATTCCAGAGGCATCTTCTGACACAATCAATCAGACCACCAGAAATCAGTGGGTTCAGAGAACACTCCTCGGGCGGGACGGGAATTAAAACGGGGTCTTGTAGAAACATCACCTCTCTTTCCTGAAGACTTCCCAGCCGAGCCCTTGCTGCCCTCCTGTTCACTGTTCTCCCATCACCGAGGCTCCCGTGGGAGGGGGCTTCCTCTTGCCCTGCAGTCCTCTTGGGAACAGATGTACCGAACGCCAAGATGCCTACAGCTAAAGACACGACTGTCCATTTGTCATCCCCGTCCGTCCACCGCCGGAAATGGAACCCCTCATCAAGCTCCATGAATGCTCAGAGGGCAAAACTCACGACCCGGCTGTGGTCCCACAGTCGTGGAAAATGTACACTGAGCTGTGAGAATTGCCAGAAGTCTTGTGTTTCTGTTTTCTTTCATTGTGTTTTTTGTTTTGCTCTTCTCTGAACCCAGCCATTGGGGACATTGGGCATTTTATCAAACGTGCTATCACTAAATCTAACATTTCAACATTCTTATATTCTCTAACCTTCCAACAAGATGGGGAAAGAGCTCTCAAAGTATGGATGTTCAGGTGGTAAATACACGGAATCTCTGAGACCCAAAGAAATGCATGTTTACAATTTGCGGTTTTGACAGGAAGTGGTGTTTTCTCACCTGGTTCTCATCATGTCGTCGCATTGCAAATGACATAATGATACTGAATCACAGCACCGGCGCTTGTAATGATAGGATGCGATGGAATCATAGAAAGACGGTCCCCTGTTGCAAGGAAGTGTCTCGGCTCCGCTGCAGCTGGAGAGGGCAGTTGGCAATTTGCAACCTCTTCGGGGCTGAAGATGTTTAACAGATAAGATGGGATCGCTTCCCCAGGTGAGCTCCAGGTGGAGACAATACTTGGCTTCCCATTCCTTCAAGAGGGAGGAAATGGCAAGAAAAGAAAACTCCGAGAGAGAGAGACAGAGAATAAATCAAAAGCTAAATGACACCCGAGAATGGATGTTGAGTCCTTAGGAGCCCAAACATCAGCACTGCCTCATTAGGCACATGCAAGGGGACATGCAGCGGAATTATCGCAGCCGCACAGGCTCTTCCAGGCAGCAGCCTGGGCTGGTGGTGCCTTCATTCAGCCGAGGAGGGAGCCACCGGCCTGGGCAGGAGCTGTGCCCGCCACTGGGAGGACGGGGATGTGGGGACAAGGTGTCACCCTCAAGGGCTCGCCCGGGAGAAGAGCGAGAGCACAGAGCATCCCGTCCGCCGGGGGAAGAGCACTGACGAGGTGCTGCAGGAGCTCCTTAGGTTAGGAGGCTCCTGGGGCCCCCGGGTCTGAGCACCAAGGGTCCCCACAAGTGACACGGAGAGAAGCAGAAGGGGTGAGGCGCACAGAGCGGTTGCAACAGGCTGGGGGGTGGGGGACCGCAGGCCAGGCCCGAGGCGGGGACGCCGTCGTGGGGAGGTAGCTTGCGGGGGCCGCGTGGACCCACAGGGCGCCGCTGGGGCTTGAACCCGCTTCTGAGAACCAGGGGGGCCAGAGGGGCAGCAGAACCAGCACATCCTGGTCCTCGGGGGCAATCCCGGCGAGTGGCCTTCGAGACGGCCTTCCTTTAAAATCCCTCGGTTAAGGACATCGCAGCAAAGAACCATGGATAATCCGCAGAGGAGAAATGAGCGTGACGTGGGTCCAGCCTTCGATCTCCAGGGTCGGTCGGAGGACCCGGGGCAGCGGCCCAGGGAGGTGCAGGCGTGGGAGCTCCCCGGGGCAAGGAGGGGCCCACACCCCCGAGCTCGGGCACCGGCGGGGCTCAGCCCGGGGTCATGCCGGGCCACTCGGGAGAGGAGCACGTGGGCCCGGGCCTCCTGGAGGCAT
The DNA here is from genome assembly GCF_048164855.1 of Canis lupus baileyi. NCBI lineage: Eukaryota > Metazoa > Chordata > Mammalia > Carnivora > Canidae > Canis > Canis lupus. The sequence continues at coordinate 5,571,148 of NC_132852.1, read as the reverse complement.
CAGGCTGCTCTCGGCAGGTGTGTCCACTAGGGTCTGCTCCACCTGCAGGGGCCCACGATGCCGGGTGACCCTGTGGCCAGCACGGCCGCCCGCCGCCCTGAAATGGAGCCGCAGCTCAAGGCCGCTGTGGGACGAGGACATGGAGGCGGAGACCGTGCAGTTTCCATGATGAGCCGCGGGCACCTGCCGGTGGCTGCATCGGGGCCTTTCCCGGGACGTGGGGCCCCCTCAGCACCAGGAGCTGGGGCGCCCAGGGGCTCAGTGCGGGAAGCGTCTGCCTTGGGCTCAGGCCGTGACCTCAGAGTCCTGGAATCGAGCCCCGCGTCCCGCGCAGCGGAAGGTCTGCTTCTCCCTCTGCCCTCCCCGCCCCCTGCTCATGCTTGGTCTCTGCCAAATAAATATATAAAATCTTAAAAAAAAAAAAAAAAAAAAAAGAAGCCAGAAGCTTTTTATTCCTTTCAAGCAAGTTTTAACTGCGCGGATAGCACCAAAGCCTTGCCGCAGGATTGTGTCCTCAGCGCACATCAGCCTGTCCTGCCACCGCATGGGATGTCCCGTCTGCAGCACCGTCCTGCTCCTCCCGCCCCAACTTTCTGCCCCGCAGACAGTGCTAGAGAGGAGCAAGGGCGCAGGCCTCTAAGCGGGGCACAGCGGGGGGGCCCCTTCCTGCTCCTTCTTCAGCTCCCGGGGGTGGGGAGGGGACATTTGTATGTCACACCCCACATTATTGCCTGATTGTTTCCTAATTAAAAAAAAAAAATTTCTTGGATGCCAGCGACCGACGGCCAAATTCTCTGACCTGCTGCCGCCCGCGACTCCAAATACAGCTCGTGTCCAGCGTTGGTCCAGCGTGCACCACGCAATTGAAAGAGAATTTATTCATTTTTTTATCAAGTCTCAGACGCTTTATCTAAATTATGGCACTATAGAACGTTAGAAGACTGCATAATAAACGCGCATTATTTTTCCAGGTTTACCGCAACACGATTGACATAGAATGTGCACGTTTCGGTCGGTGGGTGGTGCAAAGGTCCGAGATATGTGTACAAGGGGGTGTTTGCCCTGAGAGACTGCGTAGCACAGCCTCCACCTCCCGTAGATAGCGGTTCGCTGTCGTTGTCGTGGTTGTGGTGGTGACAACGTCCAGGTGCCACTCGCAGCCCCACCCGGGGCCTGACCACCAGGCGTCCCTGCCCGGATCCTTCGTGCATTCGCCCGTCGGGGGCACCAGGGCGGCTTCCGCGCGCTGACGGCCGTGACCAGCTTGGCGGGGACCACGGGCCGACGTCCCGGGAGCTGCTTTGCACAGAGCGTGGCAGGCGCCCCTCCGGGTCTCCCCTGGGGTGAGCTGAACACAAGAGCCTGTGAGAGGAGGAGAAACAGGGAGTCTCTTCAAGACGACGATACTTTCAGAAACCTCCAAACGAAGTCACCGTACATTGAGAAAACGGGACATTTCAAAAATCATATGCTACGTCAAATGGAGGCTGAGATCCTAGAAAAGACAACGTAAATCTAAGCTTAGAAGGAGGAGTGAATGCTTTGATTTTGAAATATGAAAACAACTCAAAGGATGGAGATTACTTTGTGGGTGCTCGGGGTCTGAAACAGCTTGAAACGACAGGAAGTGCCTACTTCCCCGGGGAGCAGGGGGCTCGGGGTGGAGCGTCTGCCTTTGGCTCAGGTCGTGACCCCGGGTCCTGGGATTGAGTCTAGAGTGACGGGCAGCATGTGTCTTAAGCATCCTCAAAGGCCTGCCATATCCGTTCCCCGCAACCGCTCTGTGGGTGCCATGCCTCTACTGTCTTCACTGGCTCATGCTACCACTGCTGAAGGCCTTTGGCCCTTGCATTTGCCAAGACATTTCTCCTCCCATTCCTTGAACACAGTGTTTCCTTCATCTACTCCCTCCTGGGGGCTCAGCTTAAATGCTTTGTCCACAGAAAGATCTTTCCTGGGAGCACCTGAGTGTCTCAGTCAGTTAAGATCTAGGTAACTGTCTAGATCTAGTTAACTGACTCTAGATCTCAGCTCAAGTCTAGATCTCAGGGTAGTGAGTTCAAGTCCCACTTTGGGCTCCATGCTGTACATGGGGCTTACTTAAAAAATTTTTTTTCCTGATTGGCACACAAGTCCCTTTGCCTTCATTTACCCCCACTGTGATGACCTCTTACAGCTGTATTCTATGTGTCCGTAGAATTTATTAGACTTGAAGAAGGCAGCCCCGGTGGCACAGCGGTTTAGCACCGCCAGCCCGGGGCATGATCCTGGAGACCCCGGATCAAGTCCCACATCGGGCTCCCTGCATGGAGCCTGCTTCTCCCTCTGCCTGTGTCTCTGCCTCTCTCTCTCTCTCTCTCTCTCTGTCTCTATGAATAAATTTTAAAAAATCTTAAAAAATAAAATAAAATTAAAAAATAAAAGACTTGAAGATAATATATCATGAACACATTTACTTGGTTCTTGTCTACCTCCCTCACTATACTAGAAGCTCTTGTCTACCTCCCTCGCTATACTAGGAGCTCCGTAAGTGCACAAATCTTGTGGGTTTTTTTCCTACTGTAGCCTAACTTATTCCTTCATATAGTTGTTTCTAACAAGTATTTGTTTATGTATGAATCTTATTCTCTCACCATGAGTTCCAGAACTCTGTGAACCCTTAAGCCATTCACCCGTGTGTCCTCCTAGTCACACATATGTGCAGGTGCATATGCACATACAACATCTCATCCTAACGTCACACAGTAAGCTCTGTCTTGTTTTTTTTTTATTAATTTAAAGGAATGGCATACTATGAGTAATAGAAAACAAAACGTTATTACCTCTAGGTTTAGTTGTATTTACTTTTTTAAGACCTATAACTAAATGTGGAATCAATTGACTAAATGAGCTGTCATATTGGTCATAATCTGAGCTTGGAGCCCTTTTATCATCTTTCTCTATAACATGAATTTTGTAAATGTTCAATCAAAAATGCAAAGCAAATTAAATTCACAAACATAAAAAGAAACCACATCATGCCCAGGTGGATTACATTTAAGTTAAAGTAAGCTGAGAAGCAGGTCTATGTTATATGTGTATGTAACGTGTCGTATGTGCTGTGTAGGGCAGCTCTGCTCTCCATGTGGGTGGTAACTCATCTCCTGCCATCTTCTACAATCAGTGACACAGCAACAAATAAAGCCTGGTCATCTTGATAGTATTAAAATCATCTCAACAGTCTGCATTTTAATTGACCTCTGGATTTCAAGGGGTTGAAATCTTTCCCCAAATAAGCAGCATGGTGTTCTTGGCCAGCCTGCGATGTCCCCAGGGGTGGTACATCTAATTCTCAAACTGACGTATCTCTGGAAGACCCCTTCCACCATCACTCATCTAAAGGAACTTAGAACATGAGTAGCTGTGTTCTTCATATCCTGTAGTGGATTTAATTTTTTAAATATTTTATTTATTTATTTCAGAGACAGAGAAAGCATGAGGAGCAGCAGAGGGAGAGGGAGAAGCAGAGTCCTTGCTGAGCAGGGAGGCCAATGTGGGGGCCGATCCCAGGACCCTGAGATCATGACCTGAACCAAAGGCAGATGCTTCGCCTACTGAAGGCGCCTCCTGCAGTGGATTTTAGAAGGGAAATGGAAGTTAATAACGCCTTATCTGTCTGATTCGTGCGGTTAGAGGAGACAAAGGGGCTGCAGATGCTGATGGCTCCTTTAACACCCACACTCACACTTTCTTTGAAATAAGGCACCTACATCTCACAGCTGTTGGCTTTCCTCCTTCCCTCACTGTTCTGTCTGAGCAATAGCAACAGAAGTGCTATGCGCTGCTCCTCTCAGCATAAACGAACGTGTGCCCCATATCATGTTACATGCAAGCTAGTATTTTACTACACACCTCAAGCTCACAATCTAAAAGTGCTGCATCAAAAAATAGTAATGGGAACTGGCAGAAAGTTGGCTTACCAATTATTTTAACAATATTCAAGTAAAATTTCTTATTTTTGTCAAATCTCTGGTCTCAGTACATGGCCGCAACACTATCCGACCTGAGAACTTAAGTACATAAGTACCGATAATCGTTGAGCATTGAAAATTATTAAAAACGAAAACATGTTACTTTGGATGTCTCTTTTGATTTGTCTGCACTTTTGGTTGGATTAAGAGGCAAAAGCTGCATTACTTTCCCACAGAGCAAGGCTACTTATTAAAAAATTGTCATGATGTCTGGTTAATAAGAGCGACAACAGTTGGTTTATAGAGATACAGCATGAGGGAAAGCAAAGATTTGTTAAGATAATTCTTCCCACTTAGTAGCTGCATCATACTCATTTAAACTCAAGCAATTCTGAGATACAGTTGAAGAAAAGGGAAAAAAATATGACTGTGATGTCATGAGACCTCAGATCCTCCCCACCGTCCCGCCTGTGGAGCTGGCCAGGTATTCCCAGCCCTGCACTGGCGCAGCCACAGAGGTAGTGTAATCAGGATGGATGCTGACAAACCCAGCCTGAGTGGTCCGTTGCGGTGCATGAGGGCAGCACCTCGTCTGTGGGAGCCCATCTACTCTTTGCTTTGAGACTTGTGTTACCATGATCCCCATTTTACAGATGAAGAAGCTAATTGCCAATGGCAAGTAATTGGCATGAAATCATAGAGATACAAGGTGGCTGAGATACACTAAAAACCTAGGGCATTTGACTCAAAGTCTGTGTTCTGTTTCTCAGCAGCCTGGCTGCCTGCAGATCTGTGCAAGACCCGTGCTGGTGATGCAACTCACTGTGCATCGAGAACACAGCCCAGACAGATGATCAACTGTATGCGACACCCAATCAAGAGGCAAAACGTTGGGTTATTCCTGGAAGGCGGGGTGTACTGTTTCTTCAGGCCACATTTGCAATAGTTCATAAAAGGGGTTAGGACTTGGAAGGGGTGTCTGCCTCTGAGAATTTTCCCTAAATGCTGGAAACTCTGGCACTCTGACCCCAGGGGCATGGCAGCAATGCAGACGACCCTCCCTGGCCTTCCAACCCCTTTCCACAAGCCATATTTATTGAACTGAATTGTGAGTAAATATGATCCCTGAAACCTCAAAAAACCCCAGAAAATCATATCATGGTTCCACAAGAACTTTAAAAAAAAGGATTTTATGAAGCTTGAGGAGAAAACTAAACATCCTTTTACAATATGATCCAACAATCATGCTCATTAGTATTTACCGAAATGAATGAAAAGCTGTCAATGCAAAAACCTGCACGAAGATGTTTCTAGCAGCTTTATTCACAATCGCCAAAATCTGCAAATAACCAAGATGCCAATCAGGAGATAAATGGATAAATAAGCCGTGGTCCATCTGCACAAGGGGATATGACCCATCACTGAAGAGAAATGGGCTCTGAAGCCATGAGGAGATACGAAGAATGTTAAATGCACATCACTAAGTGAAAGAAGCCCATCTGAAAAGCCTACATGCTTTATGATTCCACTTCTATGGCATTCTGGAAAAAGCAAAAATATGGAGACAGGAAAAGGATCCGTGGTTGTGGGGAGCCGGGGAAAGGGAAGGATGAATAGAGAGCACAGATGATGTGGATCGAATCACCCCACCTCACACCTTAAACTTACACAGTGTCCTATGTCAATACCATCCCAATGAATTAAAAACAAAAAGAAAAGAAAAAATATCCCAATGAATTTTGGGGAAAAAAAGACTCAAAGATCCATTGATTAAAGGAAAAAAAATTAAATATCCTTAAACCTTGATATTTAGATGATTCTCACCTTAAGAAATATACTAGAGCAGAAGACTTCCGATTACAGCTAATCGGGGTAAAGGGACCACCATAAACGACTGGAAAGGTGAGCGGTACACGTGGGGGTGGCCTTTCCCAGCCATGGACCACAGACAACTCGGCTCGGCGGTCCCTGGAAGAGGAGACGAGAAGGATAGGAGCCCCCAGGCCCCCGGCTCTCCGGGGGCACGTTCCGGGCTACCATCGGAGGAAAGCGGGCTAACTGATGTTAGGGTGCAGCGTGGAGTTCCGGAGTGAGGGGGCGGGAAGGTCCAGCAATCTGCATCTGGGGCTCCCGGGGTGTTTGCTGAGTGTGAAGATGCTCCCTCGGAGACTGACCTCCACGTGGGAGCCAGAGGCGAGCGGGGAGCCACGCCGAGCACGGTTCGGGGAGCCTGCGCAGGCCTGGAATCCTCTGCGTTGTTCGGTCAGAACGCTGCATTGCACTTGCATGTTCCAGGGGTGGACGGCCTTGCAGCTTCTGTCCCACAGAAGCAGACCCTGGCTGTGCCGGTCTTTCCAGAATTCAGGGTGCCATTGTCCTTTGTCATCCCGGTTCTCGGATGGGTAAGGAAAGATACTGAGTCTTCGTTTGACCCTTTTTTTTCCTGTTACAAGGATGTGGGTGACAAACCTCCAAGCTCTTAACACGCATGAGCTGAATCTGCAAGTCCTTTACTGCTTTTGATAAAAAAAAAAAAATGCTTTCTGCAAAATACTGTTCCCTGAGCATTTGTCTTGACTCCGTCTTGTTGCCTACTGTGAGACCAGTGGTACATATCTCCTTAAAAAAAGTCTTCTTCAATTATTTTTCTCTGATTGCTTCTAGGAGATTCTTGTCTGTGTTTTGCAATTTAATATGATTTATCATCTGAATGCAGATTTCCAGAGCGACCAAATGAGGCCAAGAATTAGCAAAGTAATGGCTGTTGCTTTTTTGTTTTGTTTTTGATGGGGACTTTGATACTTTCCAAATTTTAGAGAAAGACTGTGCCAGTCATTAGGAATAATAATATTTTAATGGTTGTCATTTCATTTTTATTTCCTGGCATATACAGGTCTCATTCCTTCTATTCTGGTGATTTAGTTTGCCTTGAGGGAGTCACCCCTACCCCATGCCACACAATCCTGATGGAGTAGCCACTGCAGATACCCCTCCTTTACCTGGAAAGGGATTGGCCCCCGGCTCAAATGCTCAGCCCATCTCCCCCTGACATTGAACTCCAGAATGGAGTCATTCTCGACTAAAACTGCGTGTGCCCGATTTATTCCACTGTTCTGTCTGACGAGGACGTTCATTACATACTCCTCTCTGGATTCTCAGGGCTGCTTTGTTTCGAGACCTGTCCAGGGTTTATATGCTCAGCGTTTTTGTGGTCGTGGTCGGTACTTGGAGCTATCGTTCCAGTAAATTACATTATCCTCTTTTTAGCTCATAACCTATTCTGGTGTTCAGGGCATCAGAACAATATCTCCTGTTGAGAGCCTGGTCCCTGCTGTTTAATAGTTATGGGTGTTCATCCATGACTATTATGTGACATGGGTCTCAGGATCCTCGTGAGGGCTTCATGGCCTTCACCCCTTCAGTGATGATCTCTCTCACGCAATGTTCTTTTATCATATAGAACAATAAAATAAAATGCTGTCCCCAGTTGTCGAGTTCATTTTTCAGTGGATTTCATAAACATGTAATTGGTTTGTTCTCCAAACTATCCAAGTGAAACTTGAAAAACGACTGACTATGCACTTAGCCCTTTCAATCGCTGGCTTCTCCTGAACCTTTGTCTCCTGGGATTTTAGATACGCCACTGGATTTCCATCATGTCAGTCTGAAAACATTTTGTCCATTTCATTCCCAACTCCACGGTGGATGCTTGTCCCTACCACATGATCCCCCCCCCACACACACACGCAGTATTGGAGGCTGAGAAGACTTGGGCACAAGTTCCATCTGCTACTGCGCTCTGGCTCAGGAATTCCCCGAGACCTGTTCTTGCCACCGTTTAGAATTTTAGAATTTTACAAATCCAATCATCCATTTACTCTGATCGCTAGCACAGCAGGCTTCACATCTTGGCTCACCTTCCTGTTTCATAACATGGATGAGGAACCTCAGATAGAGTTACTTTGAGACTGATGCGGGACATTGATTTGGTAACTGCCCACAAACACTCCTGGTCTCCACCACAGGCTAGTTTCCCAGGTCCCCATGTGACCCGGGTCCATCAGAAGCCTGAATGCATGACCTACACCCTTCTTTACCTGAATTAGAATTATAGTTCTCTCATCTGTTAAAATATAAACACTGTGTCTGACTTTTCTTGATTTAGGGAAGAATAACAGTAGTCATCGTAACATTAAAAACACTTTGAAAGATAAGATTGGATTATACTTAAAGAATGTAATTGTCATGCCACTAATGAAAAAGAACCAAAATTAAGATAAAAAATAACACGGAAGTGTGAGTCAATGCCTTAGTTAATAGGTAAGTGAATTGCTGCTATAAACCAGCCATGGTGACAGGCTCAGGGTATATAGAGAGGAAGGAAGTAAATGTTTTCTCTTAAGATACCCACAGTCTCCCGGTGGATGAGAATAAGAATCTCTAAAGACAGAACACTCACATGGTAGATAATATCCAGAGTAAAAAAGGAAAAAAACACAATGGAATTCTATATCATCAGCTTTAAAACTACCAAAGATATGAACTGTGAACACAAAGGCATTTCCAGAAACAATAATTATTCCTTAAAATAATTTATTAGCATCATGAGACTACATACTTATTATAACATAGCATTGAAAGAAAACATCTATTTCTATACACAACACACACACACACACACACACACAAACACACACTCCATAGTGTAATTGTCCTACTTGATATTCAATTGCATTAGGTCATTCCAGTGTCCCTTATCAGAGCAAGCATCTAGTGATAAGTAGAGTTGGGTTTTTTCATTTAAGTTAAGCTGAATTTCTTTTATAAGTTTCTAAGAATCTAAGTTGCTGTAGGTATTGAAGTTGGGACACTAGGCTTTCAATAAATCATAATAGTAAAAAAATTTATTGCACTAGAGATTGATTTTGTGGGAAACCATCTTTTTTCTCCCAGACAAGTTATTTTGAATGCCAATACATTTTATCGTACACAAATATATGGTAGTTTTAAACTCTCTGAGTCAAAATGGATCTTTATCAACCTTTTCAATATCATTTCTGTCACAACTAAATTTTTTGAACAACCACAAAGTACAAACCCCTCCGAATAGATTTGGTTGAAGCAAAAATAACTTATCCTAAATGTAGGAATATAAAAGTCTACCCTATTTATTTTAACCAATGACTGTAGATAGTGGCATATTTTCTTATGTTTATAAAATGACTATATTTAGGGAAAAATTAATTTTCTGGAAATGGATGAGCTGAAAATATACTTTGAAGAAGCTCTTAAATGATCTATTTATCTCACATATTTCTTTTAACATTGCTTTTCTTTATATTCTTTTTGAGGTTCAACTTCTGAAAAATAGTTCACTCCATTAAAGTCTATTCCCTGTTCTTTATTTCATTATTATTCTAAATTAACTGAGTTCTGTAAATATACAATATATGTGACCATAATTTACTATAGAGTGTTGTAGACCACTGAGTTCAGGAAGAAGTAGCATGTTAAAAGGAGAATATCCTACTCAATTTGGAGGCAATAGAGAGTAGTATTTAGGATCATAGGCTCCAGAATCCACCGAGGATTCAGAATCCAGCTCTGAAATGTTGGACCAAGTAAGTAATCCTTCTATGTCTCACCTTCTTCAAGTATAAAATGGGGGAAATGGATAGTAAACTGGTTTATATAGTTTTGAAGGTCAAAGGAGTTAATAAAAGTAACAAATGGAGAAGTAGCTGCCATATAAAACTCAATCATTGTTAGTGATTTTTGATTCAAGGTGGTCTTCACCATATTTCATTTTATTGGAAGTACCTTCTACTCGTCAGCATGAAGTTACTTTGAGATTGCAACAACACATTTTTCTTTAAAAAATAATAGGACAATTGAGTGTAGGACTCAAATAAGGGTCATATTAAATATTGAAAATTAAGTGAGAATATACATGTAATGCCATCTTCCCATATGATAATAATGCCAATCCTACAGAATCATAAACTCTACTTGGTAGGTGACAATCTCTAGGAACATCTTTGTTCCACAGGCCACAGAGTTCCTATGGTCTGCCCAAAGTGCTCTAAATATATGACATCTTTCATGCCAACGTACACTCAGTCTCCGTGAAAAATACCAGTAGAAGGACTCGGCAACAATATCACGGGATCAGAACTTATGGAATAGTGCAAAAATCCCCTCAACTTTGCCAATGATTAAGTTAAAGTTAGACCTCTTTTGTGAAATGCTTTTATAAATGACAAAAACGAAGAGTGACGATTATGGTCAAATCAACCATCTCTCCAGTTCTCTGTCTCCAAGGGGGCAACAGCAGAAGGTATGGCGTTCTTGTGGACGGAGTTCCTCATTGGAAACTGCCTAAATTTGTTTACTGAGAAACTATATAATTATATTACATGTGCTATAACACAAACTATATATAACATAAGAGAACTATATATAAAATATAGACATATATACAATAATAAATATACTGTGTATAATGTAATGCATATATATTATATATGTGTGTATATATATAATAGATAGACACAGTTCTTTTTATTTCTTTTAATTTTTTTGAAAGAAGAATACAACAGAATTTTGTTGGTCTTTCAGCATCATTGCCTCTTCAGAAGACAGTCTCTGTCTGTTAGATCGTCCCTGCCCCCCATCACCAATGTCCTGAATGAGAAGGGAAACAAAATACTACACAAAGCTTCTCGGGCAGCTATTCACTCCGTTAGAAGGTCTTTCCACTGTCTTATCCTTCAGGACTACAATAAAAGTATGTGCTTCTATTACATCTCCCATTCCTCATCGAATTGATTAAGTTGATCAAATACAACTTTAAGACCTGTATACAGGCGGAGTGTGTGCACCCTTGTGGTTGCCCCTTGCATGAGCTTCTTCCTGTCTGCACTCACTTACTTCACCTTGATTGCTTTGCTCCTTGGTGCCCCAAATAACCACTTCCACCTTTGGTCATGGGGTCCTGTCTGGGCCCTTTTCATTATCCTTACACAGCTCGTGAGAGCCCTGTGTTTAGGGCTCTTCATTTGGATCTTTTCCCCTCTCCCCACCCCCCTAGTCCTTCTCCTCTTTTCTCTTTCTCTTTTTCTTTTTTTAAAGACATGTTGTTTTATTTATTTATTTATTTATTTTTATTTATTTATTTTTTATTTTTTATTTTTTATTTATTTTTAAGACATGTTGTTTTAAAGACATGTCCGCTGATATGGGTATGTGTGTCACTCGGGGGCTCTTCTCAGTTGTGGGTAACTGGCAGCATTACACAACAGCTAGACTTTCTCAAGCAACCATGAGTCAAGAACCAAGAGGTTGAATGAAAAAGAAAAGAGAGTTTCTTATAATTCTAGAGGCAGCCAGGTCCTCTATCAACAACACGCTATAATTTTACATATAAAAGGTAATAATTTACATGATTTTTACATCTTTTTAAAAATTTACTATGACCCTTTCTTCATTCACATAGGTTTTGAGGCTAAGGCATTCCAAAACCACTGTGCCTTCAGAGCACAGAAAATAATGAGGCAAATTTGGGACCTTGAGCTTCATCACAGGCTCCTGGGTCACATCACAAGAGTCAAGGTCGATCCACGTTTTCTCATGTTCTCCAGCTCAGGTGCTCTAAGCACTTGACAGGGATCTGCAACCTACCTGTTCCTGCGGGACACTTTGCTGGGCAGGAAGAAGCCTCCAGAAAAGTGGGGTCAAGCGCAGAGAAGATGTGTCAGTTGCTTTCAGATGAAGCCTGGGAGCACAGGAAGGGGGCGTGGAGAAAAAAAATCTCCCTGCCTAAGGTCAGTGTGCTTGGGAGGGAGGTTTGAGCCAGCCTTCTGGAGTAATGGTTTGAAGCTTGTGCCACAGCGTCTTTAAATATTTTGAATATTATCCCTTGTAGCCTACGTAATTCAAGGTAAACAGCATTTTCTCAGCATCACATTAACTCTTGATTTATGGGGATTACATTGCCCTTACTCAGGCATAGAAAAGATTTATGAGAATAATAATAATACAAAATTAGGTAAAAGTTCTAAATTTCACTGCTGTGGATGTTTCACACTCCTAAATAGTTTCCATCCAGCTGTATAGGAAAAAAATTTTTTTTTTGAATTCTTTTCCCCACAACATATTCCTCTAAACCATGTAGAAAACATAATATTAAAATACAACTAATTTGAACCTAAATATAACATTGGCTAACTTTAACTGGCAGTTGCCAGATGCCACTCTAGCATCTATAGAGTAAAATGCTGATTTTACCGCGTTTAGAGGCCATAGAAAGTTTTGGCTTGCTTAAGAACTGGGGTAATTCCATTTTAAATAGTGTCGGAACTGGGATCCCTGGGTGGCGCAGCTGTTTGGCGCCTGCCTTTGGCCCAGGGTGCGATCCTGGGGACCCGGGATCGAATCCCACGTCGGGCTCCTGGTGCATGGAGCCTGCTTCTCCCTCTGCCTGTGCCTCTGCCTCTCTCTCTCTCTCTGTGTGACTATCATAAATGAATAAAAAAAAAATTAAAAAAAGTGTTGGAACTAATACACAAATTCAGCAAAGTTGCAGTACAAGCTCAATGCCCAGAAATCACTTGTGCTTCTGTACACTAACAATAGACGGTTCAGAAGGAAAGTTAAGAAAACCATCCTATTTACAATAGCACCTAAAAGAATACAAATTTAGGAATAAATTTAACAAAGATGGTAAAGGATTTGTGCGCTGGAAGCTACTACAATATTGCTAAAATAAATTAAAGAAGACACAAAAGATGGGAAGAAATGATCTGTTCCTAGATTGGAAGACTTAATGATGCCAAAATGTCAATTCAACCCAAAGTAATTTATAGATTCAGTGCAATCCCTATCAGAATTCCAATGGCTCCCCCCCCAGAATAGAACAATCCACCCTAAAATGTACATGGTACCTCAAAAGACCCTGAGTATCTTGAGAAAGGAAAAGTTGGAGGTCTCACACTTCCTGATTTCAAGACATATTACAAAGCTTTAGCAATTAAAACTGTGTGATACTGGCCTAGAAATTGACATACAGACCAATGAATGCTGAACCCAGAATAAACTCTCACGTAAACGGCCACGTGATTTTTGAAACATGCGAGGCCCATACAAAGGGGCAAGAATAATCTTTCCAATAGAAATACGAAAACTGGATATCCACAATGAAGATGGACCCTTAACTTATAACCTCAAAATGTACCAAAGACCTAACTGCAAGAGCTGACTCTAAGAAGAAAATATAGAGGAAGATCTTACGTAAAAATAAACTACTATGTTTTCTCTGACTAATCACCACAAAGGCTGTTTGGAAGCCTATCTTGAACTTCCTGTGATCTTTTTTTTACAAACTCACTTCCAGATTCACGCTTCTAGAATTACCTTTGGATGCCATTGTTTAGAAAATACATTGTACTTGGTCATTTTTAAATTTATTTCTTACAAGTAAAACACCCATTTGTTAATGATACGAAGAGTTTCCACCTTTCTAATATAAATATAAAATACAATATAATACATATAAAATACATGGTTTGAAAGCACCCAGGGTTTTGAGCTGTTAGTTATATGTAGATTTTCACTTGCTTCTCAAAATTATATTTAATGGACATTTTTGTGTATCTAATGTCACTGATCACAGTTAATATTAACAAAAGAATTGAAAATGCAGAAAAGAGTGTCCACGTACTAGTAATATCAACTAACTCATTCATTTCTAAACTACTAGATATTGAATTTTTCAAATTTAATTCCAATAAAGGCATCAGAATCCTTTTAGAGATTGTTTATGAAATTCTGAGGCTACTATTAGCAGAATATGAAATGACTTTTAAAACAGAAATTTAGGGATCCCTGGGTGGCGCAGCGGTTTGGCGCCTGCCTTTGGCCCAGGGCGCGATCCTGGAGACCCGGGATCGAATCCCACATCGGGCTCCCGGTGCATGGAGCCTGCTTCTCCCTCTGCCTGTGTCTCTGTCTCTCTCTCTCTCTCTGTGACTATCATAAATAAATAAAAAAAATAAAAATAAAAATAAAAAATAAAAAAATAAAACAGAAATTTAAGCAATATTTCAATCACATTTAAAAAGTAAGACAGTGGAGAACAGGAAAAGATCATTTGAAGAGTAATCAACTGATGACACCAGAGCTTAAGGATCGTACTATGAAGATGATATAAAACAGAATTCTAAATGGTTAGCTAATGCAAATTGGCCAAAAAGGTGGAAAAGAAAGAAGAGGAAAGATATAAGACAACTGGAAGGGAAACGCCTAAAGGTTATGTATAAGAAGTCACTGAATTTACGGTATATTGAATAGGGAGGACAATAGGAAAACTCTTCAACCACAGAACAATTCTGGAAACAATTCTGCAGATGCGGAAAGAGTATTGGGGGGCGCTAATTAGGGATGGGAAGATGGAATTCAACAAATACTTAGAAAGGAAGTCCTGAACCAGAAGGGGCCTGCGAGCCATCTGAGCCCCGTGACACTGACTTCCACGCAGATCCCAGAGGGCAGGGAGCGGGCCGCGCTCGGCAGGTGCAGCCGGGAAGCCGGTGGGGTCGCAGGCCGGAGCATCCCCTGCCGCAGCCTGGCTGGGCGCGGGCACCTGTGCAGCAGGCGGGGCAGGGACAGGTGCAGGAGGCGGCCGCCTGGGAAGGGCCGGCTGGCGGGTGTGGGCCGCCGGGCCCGGAGGAGGACATGGCCTGGGGTGCGGGTGGTGGACACACAGGTTCCCAGGCGGCAGAGGACGGGAGTTGAACCCGCAGTCAGCGGACTGGAGAGGGAATCGGGGAGACCCCGCGATGAGCCGCAGTCGACCTGGGACGGGCCGGCAGTCCGCGGGCATCAGCGTGGGCACCTCGCCAGCGTGGGTGCAGGCGAGGCTGCGTGGGGTCCCGACCTGAAGTCAGAACGGTCCTCGCTCGTCCGTCGGGTCTTGATGGCACAGCACATGCTTGCCTAGGGCTTTGCAAGCGTGAAGCAGGATCTGAAGCATTTTGGAAGGCTTTTCGCATTGATTCCTCCCACAGACGTAGGGAACAGGTGCTGTCCTTATTCTCAGTTTTCGTTTGTGGACATTAAGACTGAGAGCTTAAATAAAATGATTTTCCAAAAACATGCAGCGTATCGGGCAAGGGCTGTGTCTGCTTTCCCGATGACACACATTTTCGTTGGGAGGGACCCCGGGGTGCCACTGCAATACAATTTAAAATGTGTCTAGATTGGGATTGTTAATGTTTCTAGGGCATTATTTCCCAACCATGACTAAGAGCCAGACACCACGTATCTAAGCGTGTATTTATCACATGTAATTTTGATCAAAAATATTTTGATTGAAAAATCAAATCTTAAAAAAGAAATCAAATCTTACCACGAAAAACATTTTATAAATCTATTACATAAAAAGAAAATCAGATGCATAAGTATGTTGGATATTAAGAACGTATTTGGGTGCCTGAGTGACTCAGTCGCCTAAGCATCTGCCTTTGGCTCAGATCACGATCACAGGGTCCTGGGATTGAGCCCGACACCTGCTCAGCGAGGAGCCCGCTTCTCCCTCTCCCTCTCTCCTTCCATCTACTTGTGCTCTGTCTCTCTCTCTGTCTCTCAAATAAATAAAACAAAAATCTCTCAAATTTTTTAAAATAAAAGGCAAAAGCAAGAACAAGCAAATGAAGGAGAAATATAAATATGTAATAATAGAGATTGATGGTTGACAAAAAGTAAGGCGTGATTGGCAATACCCGCTGCTGATGACAGTGGGAGTAAAGGCGCTCATCATATTCCTAGTGGGAGTTTAAATTGCTCCTGGGAAGAGACAGCACTTTTTTTAAATTAAGCTCTCTATTTTGAGAGCATTACAGAAGCACATACGGTTGTAAGAAACACTACGTGGAGGCTCCGTGTGCTCACTCCCCATCTCCCCGCCCGTGACCTCCTGCGGCTCTCCTGCACAACACCTCCACGAGGCCGTAGGTACTGACGCAGTCCAGAAGCAGGACATTATCACCACGCACCTGTCTTCCTCCCCTCCCTGCTCCTTGACCCCCTGGGGCCGCGGAATCCTGGCTCCTTTCCCATGGTCTCCTCACTCAGGAGCCTTAATGGGATGGGAAGACCTGCGGCATTTTGGGGTTGGATTTTTCCCCTTTCCTTCCTTCCTTCCCTCCTTCCTTCCCTCCTTCCTTCCTTCTTCCCTCCCTTCCTCCCCCTTCCTTCCTTCCTTCCTTCCTTCCTTCCTTCCTTCCTTCCCTCCCTCCCTCCCTCCCTCCCTCCCTCCCTCCCTCCCTCCTTCCTTCCTTCCTTCCTTCCTTCCTTCCTTCCTTCCTTCCTTCCTTCTTTCCTTCCTTCCTTCCCTCAGAGCAAGTCTCTAAAGGTCCATCCACGTCATGGCGTGCATTACTGGCTTAGTTCTATGTGCTGCTAAGCAGTGCCCCTCGGAGCTGATGTACGACCTTCTGTTTACCTGCTCATCATTGAAAGGCAGCTGGGCTGTTCCCAGTTAGGGCTGCTGTGAACAAAGCTGTCGTAAATACTTGCATAGAGTTCTGCTGGTCTATGTCTTGGTTTCTTGAGAACAAAAGCCCTGGTTGGATGGACTGGGTCCTAGGGTAGGGGCATGCCTTGTGCTTTAAATTGCCTGGCTGTTCTGCAGAGAGGCTGTACCACTTCTGATAAACAGCGTTTCTGGGATCCCGTTTCTCTGCATACCCACCGGCATTTGGAACCATCACTATTTGTCACGTTAGCCATTCTCATTGGTGCACTGGGGTGGCTCCTGATTATTTTAATCTGCATTTCCCTGAAGGCTGATGGTGTCGAACATTTTTTCTTTTTCTTTTTTTTTTTTAAAGATTTTATTTATTTATTCATAGAGATGCAGAGAGAGAGAGAGAGAGAGAGGCAGAGACACAGGCAGAGGGAGAAGCAGGCCCCATGCAGAGAGCCCGACGCGGGACTCGATCCAGGGTCTCCAGATCACGCCCCGGGCTGCAGGCGGCGCTAAACTGCTGCGCCACCAGGGCTGCCCAACATTTTTTCGTGTCATTTGCCTTCCATGTACCCTTTGGGTGAAATACCTCTTACCCATTTTCTACTTGGAATTTGTTTTACTGTTGAGCTTTGAGATTCTTCATATGCTTTAGATACTAATCCTTTGCCAGGTATATGGTTCACAAGGATTTCCTTTACTCTGTAGCTGTTTTTCTATCCTATCAACAGTCACTTGAAGCATAAAAGTGTTTACTTTGGATGAAGTGTAGTGAATTGATGTTGTCTCTTTGTCTCTTACAGGTCAAGACCTGAGCTGAGATCAAGAACCAGATGCTTACCCGCCTGAGCCACCCAGGTGCCCCATAGTCAATGTATTTTTGAACCGACTGTGAGACTTCCTCTTTGACTCATGGAATATTTAGATTCTGATCAGGACTCTATGGTCATTTTTTTTAAATAATTTTTATTTATTTATGATAGTCACACACAGAGAGAGAGAGAGAGGCAGAGACACAGACAGAGGGAGAAGCAGGCTCCATGCACCGGGAGCCCGACGTGGGATTCGATCCCGGGTCTCCAGGATCGCGCCCTGGGCCAAAGGCAGGCGCTAAACCACTGCGCCACCCAGGGATCCCTAGGATTCTATGGTCATTTTAATTGCTGTTCACCTATAGGATTTTTCTGTGATTTCTTTCAAGATTTTAAATCTTTCTTTCATTTTCAAAAAAAAATTAATCATGATATCTTGGCACAGATTTACCCTGTTTGGCTGCCCACAGCTCTTGAATCTGTTAGTTTATGTGTCTTGTCAAAATTTGCCAAGATTTAACCATTGACTGTTTCCAGGCCCCTCTTCTATTTCCTCTCCTTCTGGAACCACAGTGACACAAATATTAGATATTTGTGGTCGGTCTCCAAGCATCTACGTTCTGGAAAAATCCTCAAGGGTCACTTGGCGTGGCTCCAATCCCACTCCCATCCCCAGCACGCCAACTGACACACCAGGGGCATGAGGCCCCACTAGGCTTCGTGTTGCCCATTTACAATGCTCGGCTGTCCTTTCTCCTATGGACCCAGCCTGCATATTACATCACCACGTGCCCACCTCCGAAGATCCCTTTCCTCATTCGCTTTCTAAACTGAGCTTTCCAGAAAGTACACCGACACCTGGTTTGCTTCCTTCTGCCCAGGGTCTTCCTCTTCAGTGGGTTTTCATGCCCCCAATTCATTTTCTCAGTTTCGAGATGGTGACATATCCCATCTCGGGGTGGTCAGAAAGACAGAGCCTTTCTGTCTTGTCTCTGCTCAATTTCTAGAAGATCTAATCTGGACCCAGAGTCTTTCTTCTGGATCCATGATCTCAGAGGATTAGTGGATGAAATTATCCAGCTGTGTAAAGTTTATTCTACTGGGGTACCCGTGAAGCTCAGAGTTATATTGTGTGACCTCCTGGCCACTGGTCTGTGACATCAGTGTCAAGTGAGGCAAGCAGAGTGAAACACATTTCTTCTCTCCACACTCCTGTTTGTGATGCTCCTCCATTCACCCCCGGAGAGCCAGCGACCATCGCAACACCACCTGTGTAGCAGATTACTAAACAAACCCTATTTGCAATCAGAAGTTAGAATTTTTTTCATGAACTCTGGAACTAGAAATCCCACACACGGCGTACATATTTATTTTAGACAATAATGTTTGCTGCAATAAAAATCTACTTATCAGTAAATAGAACTTCTCTCTTTTTCATTTCAAATCTTTAATCATTGTGAGTCAAACTGAATTATTCATAATTCTTAAAACAACATAATGTTTGGACATGTTTGCTATAATTTAAAGCAGCAATGTAGATGGAAAGAAAACACTTCTCTTTATTCTGCGTTTTAGCATATAAGTAAGCAATTAATCTCGGTTTGAGTTTATATGACTGTTTAGTAGTAATGCCTTCCTTTCCATTTATGCATTTAACTCAACATGCATTCCGTAATTTTTATTTCCTTTTTTTGTTGTTGTTAGAAATTTAGCCCTTGGGCAAAATAAAGGAAGTAATTACTTTTTGTCAAAAGGTTGCAAGACCGTAGCTCACGGATTATAAAGGAGACTTCATCAAGCCTGTATGTCTTCTATGCCTACTGTTATTTTACTTATCCTGACAGCCCTCAGAAGACAAAGCTCTTCATTAATGGACTCAACTATTACACTTCTAATTTTAACAGAAGGTTTTGGATATGTGGTGGTGTAAATGGGATATTATTTGAAAAAAAAAGTGTGAGTGAAATCCTTTATAATGTTCTCCTTTGATATATTTCCATTTAAATGGCCAATTTTATTAAAATGCAAAGGGACCCTAGGCATGCACATTTGGTCATGAGTAGCCATGTCTCTTAACTCAACACAAGAGAAATCTTAGATCTAATGAGAAAACAGCCTTTTAAGGACAGCTCTTCAGAAAGCGGCTGAGAGTCTACTCATGCATTTAGATTTATTTGTGGGTATAAACATGCATATTATAGAGCATCTGGTTTTTACCTTTTCATAGTTTATCATCATTTAAAACTGCTGAATATGTTACTCCTTGGACAAGTGATTTTGTCATGATTTTTCATGGAATGACTTAGCATAGAAGAGCGAAAATTACCTCGTTCTCATACAAGTGATTCGGAACACGAATGAATGATGATGCTTTTATTTTAAGAAGGATGTGACCATTTAAAATAATAGATTATCACTTTTAATATCGATAAACTCAGGATCTACCTTGGTAAAGATCTTGCACGAACCTACTTGGAGTAGGAATGGATTGGAATAGGCCAAAATGTGGAATTAAGAAAAAGATATTAAACTATCTTTTTTCTTTTTCTACTAGACTCTTTCTACTTTATTTTGGTACTTATCATTTACTCTAGGTATTAAAGAGCAAACCAAACAACAAACAAACAAACAAAACCCATACATTAAAAAAAAGAAAATGGGAGTTTGAAGTCGTAGCCTCTGATGTAGGGACTACTGTACAAACATTTCCTACTGTGCATTCAGGTCAGTACATGTGGAGGCAGAGACGGTGCAAGAGCTGGGCCAGCAGAGGTCGGGGCTGTGGAGGGCTGACAATGCCCTAGGGGTCTGGACAGCACCCCTTCAGTGGCGGCCCAGGCTGGGTCATCTCAGCCAGTTTCTTCAGATCCCTGCTGGTCATTCCTGGACGTAGCTGCTTCAGGTGGGGGCACGGTCTGGGACAGGTGGTGGTTTCGGGTGGGGTGATACCTGCAGGGCCATCTGCTAGAAAGCACTGCCAGTAACGGGGGATACATCTTTATCTTCAAGGGTATGAGTGGCACATATGACAAGCTTTGTTCCCCTGGAAGAAAGTCCTTCCTGTCCTGAGAGAAGCCCCACTAAGATCCCAGTGAAAGGCCCTGTCTAAGAGGAACATGGCGGGGGGCGTTCTAGGGTACAGGAGCAGCCCCCCAACTCCAGAGAGAGGCTGATTTGGCAGCCACTCTGGGTATCTCCCACTCCCACCATCCACTGTAGGCTCCTCATCTTCAACTGGCACCTGTTGGCTCGTTAGCATGAGCCAGACTCTCATCCCTGAGGGTATGTGCTGCTGAGGCCGAGGCTGCTGTGCGTGTTCATTCACCATCCAGTGTTGGCAATGGGCACCTAGACACATCCAAGGGTGTCACCTGCATGCCACTCGGTGACAACATCCCCCTATCTTCCCCTTGGTCTCAGGCCATTATTATACCTGCTAGAAGAGAGATTCTTCTTGTCCGCAGCTCCATTGGCACAGAATCTAAGGTGAACTTTCTTCTCATGAGCCCCTGCGTGAAGTGTTCTCTCTTAATGAAGACCTCCAAACCTACAAAGCCCAGAGTTTCAGGGACAGGAGGTCAGACTCCCTAAGTGGGTCCCTGGGGGTGACAGTGAGGAACCCCTCCATTTGCACCTTGGCCAAGACTCTTATCATGTTCTTGTTGGAGACATGGCACCAAAATGTGCACTTCGTCCTGGAGCCTGGTGTCCCATCTTTGTACAGTGTAGGCTCCTGGTGGACGGTATCACCTGTCACATTACCAGCTCCTCCTGATGCTTCCACAGGCCAGCTGTTTCTGGGATGGTATGGCTTGTGATCAGAACAGTGGATGTACTGGGCAGGACCCATTCCCCTCTCTTGCTGTAAAATGGGTCCTCCCTGAGTTAATGTTACTGAGTTAATTGAATTAATGTTAGTCCATTCTTGTAATGGAGGAACAAATATTCCAAAGCCCCTCACAGAGTGGAGATGGCTAAGCCCCTGAAGGTGAGAAAGGTAAATTCACATGCACAATACATATCATTTCTAATCAGGATGGACTGCTTTTCCCTTCTGATGTAAAAGGGGATTGATTTAATCAGTTTACCACCAGCGGGTGGGTGGTCTCCTTTTTTTTTTTTTATTTATTTATGATAGGCACACAGTGATAGAGAGAGAGGCAGAGACACAGGCAGAGGGAGAAGCAGGCTCCATGCACCGGGAGCCCGATGTGGGATTCGATCCCGGGTCTCCAGGATCGCGCCCTGGGCCAAAGGCAGGCGCCAAACCGCTGCGCCACCCAGGGATCCCAAGGTCTCCTAAAGAAATGCTTCTTAGGATCGACTCTGTCACTGGCAAGCTGGGAATTCCATAGTTTCAGCAGCTACGTGCCCTTTGCTAGGTGAGTCTCACACACAGTGTCCTTTCTTGCCAGCAGGCTCACCTCATGTGACCCTCATGCCAGCACTTGTGTGGCCAGTGATAAAGGCCAGATGTTGTCATAAGTAATTTTGTCCACCTTGTTGCCTAGTGCTTCTGCTGGGGTGGATGCTTTCTGGGGGGCATGCCGTGCAATGCAAAGATCTCTACCTTCTAGGTTTATCCCATATGACCGCCACCATGTCTACACCAAGATTTCCTGTCCCCACCCTCCTGACCGTTCTCCTTCTCATCCCAGGATATGTTAGCCAAGCCCTTCAACGCAGATCACATCTCTCTATACAGTCCAACCTGAGGCTACTTCTATTTCCACATGTGTGGCCCACCAGGTGCCCTGCTTGAAGCAAGGTAGCCTTACCACTCTCTGGTAGTACCTTCTCTGGGCTGGGCTGTCATTCATTTGTGAAATGACATTCATTTCTAACTCACACCCAAATACTGAGCTGGCCCATCGTGAGCCAAGCTCAAGCTTTTTCCTCCCATGTCAGCTCGTCACAAAGGATCACCCATATGTGTGTATGCTGACTGACAGGCCGAGTGCAGTTAGTGATGGGTGACATGGGGCCACTCGTTACCTATGTGTGAGACTTAACCTATGATTTGCTTAATGCTCACCTTCCATCTTGCAATAGATTGTTTCTGGACCACCCACACTGATGGTTGAATGGGTACATGATAGCCTAGTTCACAGAGAGTAGCAGTGGCCATATGGTTACTTTTTGCCTGTGGGACAGGTGCTCTGTCCCTATCAAGACTCAGTAGCACATCGGGAGTTGTTCTACAAAAGACGTACATGCTCATAGAGGACAGCATGCGCTTGATCCACAGCCCGAAGCATCCACGATGTGGGCTCCTCAATGGGGCTCACACTAATTCATCACTGATATCTCCAGAACTAGAACATGCCAGGTCCTATGGCCCACGTGTCACTGTAGCTCAAACCTTCACCTGGGACCACAGCAGGATCCTTCCTGTTTGGAGCCCCCTTAGAGCAACCACCTTGGGAGTCAACTGCTGTCTGAACTGAAGCGGTATTCTCGGGTGTAGAGCACACTGTGGCCACAGCCTGGCCTACGAGGCACCGTATGAGTCAGGATTCTTTAGAAGGATGGAAATTGGGACAGAATTCTTGCTACTTTGGGAAATCCAAAAAGATCTTACTCGTAAGACCTCAGACTGATTGGGCGGAGCTCACCCATAGTATGGAAGGTCCTCAAAGTTGACTGAACATTTGAGTTCAAATGTTTCTGAACATTAATCTTATCTAAAATATACCCTCGTCAGAGCATCTGGCCTGGGGTTTGACCGGTCAGCTGGCCACTCTAGCCTACCCAGGTTGGCACATGGGATTGACCGTCCCAGGCAGTGTTGAGCCTTCTTTGTGATGGGAGCTGTGTGATCAGTGATTTCTCCCTTAATTTTGATAATGTGTTTCAGCACCCCCCAAGCTGCATCTAAATATTTCACATAACATGGTGGGACTCTGAACGTGCACGGAGGACATCCCCATCACACGGAACACATCTGTCTCTGCACGGGTACATGATACATTAGCACGATGCCACCGATTTAGTGGATTAACATGGTATCAGCAGGATGTTCAGATAATTCAGGCCTCTCTGGAGGATATTATGGCAGAGGGTAGGATATTTAACCCAGCCTTGGGCCAAGCTCTAAATGTACCCTGTTTTTTCTGTGTGTGTGGGGGGGGTTTAATCCATGTGGATATGAACTTGTTCTGATCCCTTTTCTGATTGTCACCAGCTAACCTGTGTTTACCCACTCTGCTAAGGCCACAGCCTCAGGCATGGACACTGATGTCTGATTAAGTGGTGAGAAGCCTCTTTTCACCCTCCACGGCCAACATGGGCTTCGCAGGACACTGACTGGCAACTGAAATGCTGAGATGACGGGCACCACCTCCAGACCCTTTATGTTTGTAAGGGTGGCTCCTAATCCCCAAGAGATGGGGTATTGCCGCTGATGTGAGGTCTTGGCCACATGGGGACGGGGGCAGTTTCAGAGGCTTCCATGTGACCATGTGTATACGACAGCTTCTCAGCCACTAGGTGAGGCCCCGGTATGGGACCGGTGACACACTCAGACATGCCCACTCTACTTACTCATTTAAGAACTGAAGACAGGGGGGGATCCCTGGGTGGCGCAGCGGTTTGGCGCCTGCCTTTGGCCCAGGGCGCGATCCTGGAGACCCGGGATTGAATCCCATATCAGGCTCCCAGTGCATGGATCCTGCTTCTCCCTCTGCCTGTGTCTCTGCCTCTCTCTCTCTCTGTGACTATCATAAGTAAATAAATAAAAAAAAAAAGAACTGAAGACAGGGGATCCCTGGGTGGCGCAGCGGTTTGGCGCCTGCCTTTGGCCCAGGGCGTGATCCTGGAGACCCGGGATCGAGTCCCACATCGGGCTCCCGGTGCATGGAGCCTGCTTCTCCCTCTGCCTGTGTCTCTGCGCCTCTCTCTCTCTCTGTGACTATCATAAATAAATAAAAATTAAAAAAAAAGAATAAGACAAGGGTGTTTGTTTAAAAAAAAAAAAAAGAACTGAAGACATAGCCATGGGGTGGGTCTGTGGACTGAGTGGGCCCGTTACAGACAGATTTAGTCAGAAATTCATTTGTCACCTGGTCCCCGTGTGCTCCCAAGTTAGTCAGGGAGCATGAAGATGCTTCGAGTCTCTGAACATGGATGCTGGCACAGACCAATGTACTGCCCTAACCAGACACCAAATATTGGACACCCCCTCCCTAGTGTCAGTGACTTTGTCTATATAAATTCTAGACTGTGTTTGTACTGTGAGCGAATTATCAAAATTTGCAGTATACCCAAGCCCCAGTCTCATCATTAAGTAAAAGAAAATATTAGAGCAAGAAAATGGGCAGATTTCTTATGAATCTAACCCTAAGCAATCCGATGATTATTGTCTCCTTTCTTGTAGCTAGATTAATATAAATCGCAGAGAATGCATGTGATAAAGTGTGATATCCCAAGAATTAAGTTGTTATGAGTTGCATTTAACTGGGTGATCCCCCAAAAGACACCGATATCCCTGAAAATATATAAAATGGATGCTTCACATCATCATGGAATGTTGAAGTATTTAAGATCACAGCATTCATGTAAGACAAGATCTGTTCTTGCTAGAAAAAAAAGTGAAGTCTCAGTTCTCTGAATTTCCCAAAGATATGGGACGAATAATACCTCAGATATGCAATTCATTGGCATCAAGTTCTCCAGGTAATTTCTCTGGGATGAAGAGCAAGCATTGTGATAGATGACAGGGGGTCTGTTCACAAACATTTGTGTATCATTTTTTCCCCAGAAACTAGCAGTTATGTCCCCTAACAAAGAAAAGAACAGAGATGTAAAATATATTCCTATTGGATAGGCACTGTGTGTGTGTTGGGAAGATGGGAGCGTAGAATGCTGTTCCAGAAAAGATTCCTTCAAACTACATTACAAAAATCAAAATGAGCTTGTAAAGCTTGAAAACCTTTGTCTCCTACGTTTGTGGGTAGAGAATTTACGAGTTTTAACACAAAACCTCACAACCCGCCGTAAGTGTGCTGTCCTTCCAAAGTGCCTTATTTAACGTCAGATTCCAGGGAGCACTGGCATTTACTCTAGAAAGCACTTCCTGCTCTTTTTCTCCCTCGGATAGATCCAGAAACAAAACTACTTTAAGAAATGAAGTCACAATTCCGCGATATTTAGGAAAAATGGCTTACATAAAAGCATCCAAAATAATACTCCTTTTGTTCAAAATTTAGGAGGTAAATCATCAAGAATTAATATTAAAATAGTGTTATGTATGTTGTGAAATGTAAGGTTTTCTGGGAAATGACACCTGCCATTTTGCCAGGCACCCCCAAGTATTTCACTGGAAACAGATGAGGAATGGTTGGGTCATCCAGCTCCTTAGTGTGATGTGTGACTTACAAACAGAAAAACACAGAGCATAGAGTTTTAGATGTGTGCCTCGGGGCTTTCTTACAAGAACCCCTGAGGGATCCCTGGGTGGCGCAGCGGTTTGGCGCCTGCCTTTGGCCTAGGGCGCGATCCTGGAGACCCAGGATCGATTCCCACGTTGGGCTCCCGGTGCATGGAGCCTGCTTCTCTCTGCCTGTGTCTCTGCCTCTCTTTCTCTCTCTGTGACTATCATAAATAAATTAAAAAAAAAAAAAAAAAGAACCCCTGAGCCAATGACAAGCATTAAGAACATTATAGATCTACCTTTGGATATAGAGTGAAAGGCAGGCAGCATTGTACAGGGGACTTGAGGCAATATTTTTAAACCTAGGATTTTCTAGTTTTTCTTGAATATGGCTCCCAAAGGAAAATGTACATGTCAAAACAAAGCAGGGGCAAGCAAAAGAATTCTCACAGAGAGAGATGCAATTGCAAGGGGATTCGACATCGCCTCCAGGCATGTTTGCAATAAGAGTATTAATGACCGGGTAAGAAACATGGCAAGAAATATTTGATGCTGCTCAAGGGACAATAAAAGACCTGGAAACTTGCCTTCATTCAGTGGAGGGGAGTGAAAAGTGGGCACATGTCTACTTGCTTCTATAAATCTTCATACAGTGTTACGTAAATATTACACAATCCCAGAAAGAATACAGGTGGGCCATGTGGGAACATGCGTTCCCAGGGCCTGGGAAGGGGCCAAGGTCCAGAAGCCCGCCGGTGCTGATGGTCATGCGACGGGGACTGTCAAGCAGCCAAGTCTTTAGCACTGATACACACGCCCAATTGTTCGGAATTGTATTTTCCAGATTTAAACCTTGAGAAATGCATTCACAGAAAAGTGCTATATATGAAGAAGTCAAGGAATATATATATATATATATATATATATATATATATATATATATATATTTTTTTTTTTTTTTTTTTTTGTCAGTAGATCATGTAGTTCTGCACAACATTCCCTGGGTTCAACAAATACCAACTCATGAAACACACTACCATATTTTTAAAAGAACACACTAAAGTTGATAATTCGTGCTCACATGGGATACAGATACCAATCCCAGATGTGATATGCCCAAGAAAAAAAAGGGATATAGAGAGGGAGCATGAATTTCTGCCTCAAGCGCCCCGAGCCACATCACTTACTAGCAACACAGTCTTGAGAAAGCCATGTAGACTCTTTCTCTTCAACTATTAAATTGAGATATCACCACTTGCTTTACAGCGTTGTTGCAAGATTTCATGCAATCATGCCTGTAAATTGCACAGTGCTGGGCGCATGTGGGGAGATGGGCACAAAAATACATTTGTATTCTTCCTGTGTCAGGTTCTGTGGCCAACGTCAGGGTACCCAACCCCTGGTTTGCTTAAAGTAAAATTCTTTGCAGTGCCTAAGTCTTTTAATTTCTTCAAAAAACCATGATCAAATTCAAATGTGGATTTTTAGGCTACGAGTAGATTATGAATCCAATGCCTGAGAGAATGTAATTATTTCAGAAGAATAAGACACTGCTTTATGAAAGCATTCTAAAAAGTGCTCCAGACATGGAAGAAATTGCACTTAAAATGGATTCTTGTCCTTGTTATTTAATGCACTGGTGATGACAGGTGTGCTTTGGGAGTTAGATGTTTAATTGGGTCACTAATTCACACCATGGTAATAAAAAAAAAAGTAGATCTTTTTAGTTTCATACTGAGAATAATGATTTCCTTATCTTACCCAGTTAGATTCAACATATCGTGCAGTCAGCTTGTCAATTATAATGATTGTGTGTATTGGAAAATGAGAGAACCTTCAGGGCATTTTTGATGGTGTAAAAATTGAACTTTATTTTATTTGCTTATTATCTGACTCTCTGACTAGTATGTGAGATCCATGAGGCTGTGACCCTTATCTGTTTTGTTTGCTTAAACGGTGCCTGGTACATAATAAATATGCAATCAATTTATTTTGAAAGATTTGAATGAATGAAGGCTTTCACCTGGAAAGTGAATGGAATATTTGATCTTCGAGAGTGACTATCCTTGAGGCATGCATTAGACAAAGGTTATAAAAAAGAGGGGAGAAAAGACCCATCCATGAGTGTTCCCCCAAACGTTCCTGACTTACCATTTGAGAATTTATTTTCCTCTGTGCATAGATTTGTTCTAGGCCATTCTGGGGCTACTATTTTGCTTATGTGATAAAGATCCTCTTCTTTGGTGATGGGTTAACAGTAGCATTTCCCTCGAGGCTGCTACACTTCCCTTTCTTTTTATAATAGGAGAAGCAAGTGTTTGCAGAAGGAACCCATCTCTAGTGAATTTAGGTAAAGATACAAATATGAAAGCTGTGAATGCAGATTCTAGTTTTACCAAAAAGTCTGAACAGAATAGAGAATCCAGAAGTGGACCCTCAACTTTATGGTAAACTAATATTCGACAAAGCAGGGAAGACTATCCACTGGAAAAAAGACAGTCTCTTCAATAAATGGTGCTGGGAAAATTGGATATCCACATGCAGAAGAATGAAACTAGACCACTCTCTTGCACCATACACAAGGATAAACTCAAAATGGATGAAAGATCTAAATGTGAGACAAGATTCCATCAAAAATCCTAGAGGAGAACACAGGCAACACCCTTTTTGAACTTGGCCAAAGCAAATTCTTGCAAGATACATCCATGAAGGCAAGAGAAACAAAAGCAAAAATGAACTATTGGGACTTCATGGAGATAAGAAGCTTCTGCACAGCAAAGGAAACAGTCGACAAAACTAAAAGACAACCTACAGAATGGGAGAAGATATTTGCAAATGACGTATCAGATAAAGGGCTAGTATCCAAGATCTATAAAGAACTTATTAAACTCAACAGCAAAGAAACAAACAATCCAATCATGAAATGGGCAAAAGACATGAAGAGAAATCTCACAGAGGAAGACATAGACATGGCCAACACGCACATGAGACAATGCTCCGCATCACTTGCCATCAGGGAAATACAAATCAAAACCACCATGAGATCCCACCTCACACCAGTGAGAATGGGGAAAATTAACAAGGCAGGAAACCACAAATCTTGATTCTATATACTGTAAATCCCTCCACTTCCCCTGGAACTTTCCAGTGCTGCTTGGTCAATAACTGGCTTTTCCCCTTACCTTCTAGCAATTCTTCTGGGGGAGGGTCCTGCTGTGCTGATTCTCAGGTGTGTGTACCTGGGGAGCTGCCCCGCCTTCTGCCAGGTGTACGGCTCAGTGGGAGTTTATCCTGTGAGCCCCCTGCTCAGTCCCAGGTACAGGGTGACACCAGGAGGGACAACAACAGTGCAGGCAGCCAGCTGTGCAGCCCTGGAGTCAGCTCCCGCAGTAACTACAACAGCCCCCAGTGTGCAGGGCCTGGGTGCTCCAGGGCGGGGCTGCTGACCTGCACAGCTCTGGGCCTGGCAGCAGGAGTGACCTGGCTGTCCTGGGTCCTCCCGGCCTCTGCCTGTCCCGGGGGAGCAACGGATCCTCGGCTGTGTCCCTCGGCGCCCTGGGCCAGGGGGCTTGCAACACTGTGAATGGACCTAAAGTACCACGATGTGAAATTCAGAAGCATCAGAGTAAATTTTGTACCAGGTTAACTTATCCCTTATTACAAATAAAATATATAAACCCTTACAAAAGGTTTACGAAAATCATAAAATAGAGTAACAATGCAATGACAGGGAGGGGAAGGCTCCATTGGGCTATAGCCACCACGAGCCCCGTGGCAGGAGCTGGGGCGGGCTCCCGAGGTGACCAGGGGGCTGCTCAGGGGTCGAAGCAGGTTGTTTCGGAGGCAGGTGGTGGCTCTGACACTCTGGGGACCCCAATTGCAGGCTCCTGGGCCTACTCCTCTGGGGTGGCCGCGGGTGCAGGTGGCTCTTCCTCATCAGGGCAGGGAATCATAGGTTCGACCAGCATCTGCACTACCTTAAACTCAGGAGCCAGCATCTCGGCTTTGACCAAGTCCTCAGCTCCAGCAGCCAGGACCAGCTCCATCACCCTGAAGCTTCAGCAGGCCCCACAGTCGGAGCTGGGGCGGGCTCCCGAGGTGGTTCACAGGGTTGCTTCGGTCCTATGGCTGGTTGCTCCATCGAGTTAGGAGGCTGCTCGGGCACATCCATGACCTTGAGAGCAGGGGTGGCACCTGCTCCTCCTCCAGGCTCGCAGGGGTGCAGGGGGCTCCTGCAGGGCGGAGCAGTGAACTAGACCAGTGACGACTTTGCCTCCCCAGTGGGTGCCTCAGCGCAGGCCAAGCCCTCAGCCCCAGCAGCCAGGATGGCCTCGATCCCTTCAGGCCCCGACGGGGCAGTAGGCCCCACGGTCAGAGCTGGGGCACACTCCAGAGCGGGTTCAGGGTGTTTTGCTCGGTCCAAAGCTGTAGCTCCAAGAAGACAAAGTATCACCATCAGGGCAGACTGTCCACGTTCCTCCCAAATCAAGGCCACTCTTCCCACTGCTCCACATGTGTGGGGGCAAGAGCCCTGGGAGGTGTCCCCAGCCCACAGCCCGTGGGGTGGGGTGTGAGCCCACCCCCTGCTCCCGGCCCAGCTGCATAGAGGCTGGATCCGCCGGGCACCCCCTGTCCCCGCTCGGCCACCCCCTCTGGCTCCGCTGCTGGAGGCGTCTGAATTGCTGGAGGTAACGCCGGGCATGGAGTTCCACGTCCGAGCCTGGCATGCGCTGCCTCATGAATTCCAGAATCATCCTCAGGGAGGGAAATTCTGGGAGCTGACAAAATTCATCCCGAAAATAATCCAGCCATATTTCCAGCATGCAGGAGATGGCCCTGGGGAGGGACAGGAGGGCACAGGTGTCAGAAGACAGGGCACCATCACTCACAGGTGTCCTGAGGAAGCCCTGCAGGACCCAGGGACCCGGCATCCCTTGCAGGATGTTGGAGGCAAGTCCTGATCCTCGTCCCCTTGCCACCTGGCGGACCTGCCTGCCACAGGCCTGCTCCCCGAGGAGGGGCTGGCACGCAGCCTCTGTGCTGGGGAGCCCACGGCCAGTGGAGTGACCATCACCATCTCTCCTGGGGAAGCGGGGGTCCCTCCTCAGCCTGGTCCCTGCCCACCTGCCCCTTGAGTCCACCGGCAGGCGTACGGGGACGGGGGGCATCTGGCCTGTCATTGCCCTCACTGCACACACTGTCTTCTGGGTAGGTCAGAGCCAGGAGGGCTCGGGCTCTGTGTCCTGCCAGGGCTTGCCAGGAACTGCCCAGGACCGCCACCTTCCCTCCTGTGGCTCTGTGCTGCCTCACTCCCGAGGGGGCCCTGGGGGTGTCCTTCCACTGACTCTAATCTCCCATCTCCCACGGGGCGGGGGCCGCCTGGTCCGGGAGCCCCCACCAGCCCTCCTGAGCACCTGCTGTGCCCCCTGGTCCAGGTGCTACCAGATTGGGGAGTGCAATGCTTCCCACCCCCTCTGCTCTGGCCCCAGGTGTGGGGCAGAGAGAGGGTTGGGGGGCATGGAGAAGGACTCCTTAGGGGTCCCAATGCCTCCCACCAAGCCCGCATCCCATCCACTGCTCTCCTGTGCTCTTTTCCAGAAGGGGCCTTAGACCTTTACCCTGTCACAGGAATTGCAGATGTGTGGGGTGAGGGTGCAGCCTCCCCACCCCACAGCCCCCTCACTGCCCTCCTGGAGAGGGAAGGCCCTCCTGCAGGAGCCGGAGTCACTCACATTTTCCAGCGCTGCAGGACCATGTCATTGTTACCCCACGCATCTACGATGCACCCATATCTAGAGGAGGGCGGGGGCATCCCATGAATTGTGCTGGGGACGTGACTTCTCATCATGGGGGCTGTCACCCTCTGACCCCGACTAGGCTGGAGCCCCGGGAGCCGTCACCTCTGTTCGTGGGGCCACGGGCAGCTCCCAGAGAATCGCCCGCACCTGCTGGGGACTCCTGAAGGCTTGAGCATGAAAGGGCTCCAGCCAGGCCCATGGCCCATATCCTAGTGGGCCTGAGGCACCCCGGGGTCCCCCGGTCTGGTTGCCCCAGGACACAGACCCCCGATGGACTCTCAAACCTCCCTTTCAATGGGGAAACAGGCCAGCTCAGGCCCCTGGTGATGGGTGGAGGAGGCACAAGTCTCCTCACAAGTGAGGAGGATGGCTGCTGAGCACAGGCACAGCCCCTCTGGCCGACCCGCCACAGGCCAGGCCCTGGGGCTGCCCTCCAGGACCTGCTAGGCCCTGGGTTACCCTGCTCCAGGTGGGGGAGCAGCCCGAGGCCGGGAAGCTCACACCATCCCCAGCCTCCCCACCAGCAGGTGACCCAGCCCTGGGCTGCGGAGGGGCAGGTGCTCACTCAGTGGACAGCAGGTCCAGCACCTCGTCCGTGGTGGCGAATCCACGATAGTCGTCTAAGAAGCTGCAAATGGAGATGACATCTCTGCGCTGCAAGGCGAGCAGCAGTTGTCGGACTTTGTGCTCCAGCAACTCCGTCCGGCTGGACTTCATCAGGGCGATCAGATGCCCATTCCCGGCCAAGGCCCCTGCACCCTGAGGTGGGAAGAGGGGACATGCATTCTGCAGGGAGCCGCCGCGAGGCCTGAGAATCTATTTGCAGAAGATAAAATTGACATTCTACATGGAAGAGTAGCCTTTGTCATAGTGCATGGATTTCCCTAAGGAAAGTACAAGGTGTGTTTTGGGGGTGGGTGCATGGCTCCAGGAGCATGAGAGGCAGCACACTGTAGACCCGGGAATTTCCACACAATGCAGCTGAGCAATGACTGATTCCCCACATGAGTCCAGGAGGGGCCACGTCTTGAGGTCTTCAGTCATCCCGTCAGGTGGCAGTGGGGTGGAGGACAATGTCTGAGGCCAGGAGCTGCCTCATTCACTATCAGTGTCTTCTGAGGATGAGGACACCTGTAGGTCACTGTGGAGGACACTCCAGGGGCCACAGACACAGGCTCCGTCCAACAGGTGGGTGGCAGGAGGGCCCTGAGCAGGTCCTGGCTTCTCAGGAGGAAGGATGAGGGAGCTGCGAGGAACCGGGAGCTCCAGCAGCTTCTGTCCAATCTGGTGAAGACCATTCTCAGGGGCTGAGTGGGGGCCCGCGCAGAGGGCGGCCGAGGGGGCTCGGTGCATGGCTGCAGCATCTCCAGGTGACGTGTGGCAGGTGTGGGCTGGGGGCTCTTGCTTGGCCAGAGGGCAGGTGTCTTCCTGGGCTGCGGGGGCCCAGCTGTGCATCCACAGGCATGACTGCTTCCTGGAGGACACAGATTCCCTGAATTCCCCACAGGGGCTCCCTGGATGCTCCTGCGGGTGTGCTAGCTGGGGCTCCACCGCGCTTTCTTTTGGGGGTTCTGGGTCCTGTCTAGGGGCATCTGGGCACATTTCTTGCCTGGAGTATGGAGGGGCATTTGGGAATTGTCTGCCAATTCGTTCCTGACAGCGGGACGGGTGTTCTCCTCAGGATACTTGGGTGGTGCCTGGGTGTGTCCTAACCCATGGCCCTGGGAGCCAGCCTGGAGCCCCTCGAGGGAGACTCTGCTGCACACCCAGGCTGTCAGCCCTGACACAGGGTTGGCGAGCTGGCTGTGGGGTGTCAGCGATCGGCACTTCCTGGGCACCAGGAGGTCCACCAGGTGGGCTGAGGCTAACTTTAGGGCTACTCAGAGGAGATGTGGAATGGGACTGGACAGTCTCATCAGGGGTCTCAGTATGTGTCTTCATTGGCAGGTTAGGCTCAGGGATTAAAACTTTCAGGTAAAAATGGAGATATCATATAAAACATCCTACACAAGCTTTTATTGAACTCCATGGGTACAGAATCAATATCCTAAAACATGGTGGCTTCAGAGATGACACTTTTATTCTCTTAGTGTCCAGGGATGACAAGTGAACATCAAGAATTCACCAGGGCCCCAGGGCTTGTGAAGCCCAGTCACTGACCAAGGCCTGTCAAAATGTTCCTGTTTCTCTTGGCCTCTGGTCAGTAAAGAAGACAAATAGACTTAGGTTTCAACCTTTCCTAGACTTATACAATTTCCTATACTTCATTATTCTTCACTATTTTATCCTGCACAAAGATGCCTCCTTTCCCAATGCAAAGGATCATGGTCACAAGTAGGAATGAATTGTCGTGACGACTCAAAAATGTTTCAGCAGACACTAGCAATTCTGTGGGCGGAAGAAGCCATAATGACACTTTCAAACCACAAGCTAACCAGGTGCCCTCCTACCTGCATCTACACCTGCCAAGCCCACAATGTGGAAAAAGGCACAAGCCTACAACATATTCCAACTGAATCAAGAGAATATAAAGGATATTGGGGTGGAATTCCCTGAGGAACAGTTAAAATGAGGCATATAAACACTGGATTAAGGATAGAGACTCTTGTAGGAAAGGGAGTTTCAAAGGAATGTTTCCCAAAAGCATAAAACCAGCCAGAGAATTTTTCTTGTGGTGGACCCGGGCCACACCTAGACAGAAACTGGTATTCATCAAAACCTTCACAATCTTTGTAGATTGGGATCATAGTCCAGAGAGATGGAAGTGTAGAAGCCAAGCAATGGATGCCATATTCCCAAATAATTGGTTACAGCTACAAACATTCTGGCTGGTGAGGAGAACGAGTTCCTATGTGATACCTGCGCTCCTTTGGGAGAGTGATCTTCCGTGTCCTAGAGCACTGACGTCTAACACTCCTTGGCTCACTTGAGGTTACTGAGGAAGAAAAAGGACATTCATAGAGATATCCAT
Organism: Canis lupus baileyi; assembly: GCF_048164855.1. Classification (NCBI taxonomy): domain Eukaryota; kingdom Metazoa; phylum Chordata; class Mammalia; order Carnivora; family Canidae; genus Canis; species Canis lupus. The sequence continues at coordinate 5,536,723 of NC_132852.1, read as the reverse complement.
TGAACATAGAAACTGATCAAATTCGGTTCAGAAATGAGCAGGGGCAGTTAGGGAGGTTGAGAAAGACCTGAAGGTGCTGTCTGATGAGAGAGTCAAGATTAGGACCTGGGCTGGCCTGAAAGGTCTCTATGAGAAAGGGACCACACCCAAATCCCTTAATCCAATCAAGCAATTATAGCCGATTGGAAGATCTTGCTCTTTATGATATTTCAGTTTTTAACTGAAAGTTAGTTGACAAAATGGATATAACATCTTGAATAACCTCAAACCCTGACCCCATTTTTAATACCATTAGGTCTAAATTCAGCAGAAGTGTTGGTAAAATACCAATAGTTCAGGAAACATGAGTCCTGAGGCTAATTCCGATGCTAAAATGTACCAATATAATTTCACTTGCAGAAATTCCAATCTCCACCAAATCCACATGGACTCACACCTCCATTCACAGAGACACACAGACAGGCACACACACGGAGTCATAGAAATCGCTCTCATGAGGACATCATTAGCCTGTTGAAGCTGCTGATTGGCTCAATCCCTGCAGCAGCTAAGAGGATTAGGTGGATGTCTTTGAAGTGGCTGAAATGTCACGTGACCTTGGGGCAGTATAAAAGTCCGGGAGCAACGGAAGTGGCCATTCCTGACCATCCCTCTCTCCCACGGGACACCCAGTCTCCTGCAGCGGAGTCTGTCCAGGACCTTTCTCAGCCTCTCCTGATGGGCGTGAGGACCACAAGTGCACTTCAGGTGAGTTTTCGGGCCACTGGTCCGACCTTCCCTGACAGAGCAATGGGACAGTGAGGAAATGATGGAGGGATTGGCCTTTCCTCCACGGGTTAAGGACTCTTTCTGGTCTAACATGTTCTGAGGACAGAGACTGAACCAAGGCATGGCTGTGAATGCCCTGGACACCCGGAGGTTCCAATGCCAGTGGAATGGGGCCTCAGGTGTCACATTGGTGTGGGGTGGTGGACGAGCAGGGACAGAAGGCCTGTAAATGTCTCACTGGGCCCTGCAGACCTAGAGAAGACACAGGATCAGGGCGCCTGGGCAGCTCCGTTTTTTCAGGGACTGACTTGGGTCGGGTTGTGATCTCAGGCTCTGGAGATGGATCCAGGCCCTCACTGGGTTTCTGATAACTGAGTGTCTGCTTCTCCCTCTGTCCTTCCTACAGCTCAGGTGATCACTCTCCCTCATACACACACACACACACACACACACTCACTGTCCCATAAATAATTGACCTTTTTTTCAATAGAAGAATTACCTGGTTCCCAAGGTGAAAAGAAATTCACCTCCCAAACCTTCAATGGCAGTTAATTGGGGGCACTGCCACGAACACATGGAATGGAAGTGTTCAGATGGGCAGCTTCCCATCGAGTAGAGAAGAATGTGTTTTCCCAATGAATTTGGACTTAACTATGGCTTCCTCTGGAGTCACAAGGGGCATTCAGATATGAGAGAGGGAAGCCCACTTTCCTGACGCTTTTGCCCTTTGCGTGTTCCATGGTGCATCCCACTGGACCTCAATCGGGAGAGGTCCCGTCCCTGGTTTTGTTCCCACAGGGGATTTGGAGAGACTTAATGATAGTGTCAACAAGAGTCCTTCCTTAAGGGCGGCCTTCCTCAGAGCGGGGATGTGGCTTGGCCAGGAGAGCGTAGGCAGGAAGGAGGAAAGAGAAGTGACAGGGGGAAATGTGTTTGGCACCACTGTCCTGAAGCTCACTAAGGCCTCTTGGGAAGATGGTACAGTGAGGACGCCTAGGTCAGGTGAATAGGACTCTCTTGTTTCTTTTCCCTCAGGCTACCCGAAACCCATCCCTGAAGCAGACTGACTTGTCCCTCCAGAAGGTGGGACTGATGGCGGCTGGTCATGCCCACCTTGGGCCCGACAGTCCCTTGAGACCCCAGAAAGGCAAGAGGCCACAGATAGCAGGACTGGCCCTCAGAGTTCCCAGTCCAGAGGAGGAGGATCGCAGGGTGAGTGGGGAGGCTGGCATGGGTTTTGAAGCAGGAGCTCTGCCAGGAGTCTTGAGACAGGCTAGGCTCCCAGAAGATCGTGGCCCGGACTCAGTTGTCCATCGTGACATGGGCAGGAAATCCCCCAGGCTACACACTGGGACACTCAGAGGCTCTGAGCATCAGCCCCAGGGCACCATAAGATCAGATCGAGCCTTGTGTTTGTCCCGAGTCTTAATGATGTTTCCACCTGTCCTCAACCTGACACCTCCAATCCCTCTTCCCCTTTCCTTCCTTCCACGGGATGGGGAGTAAGCATCCAGAGGTCTTCACTATACTGACACCTCACTAGCAGATACGATGTCCCCTGTCCTCATCCCATGTGCCACTCCATGACGATGGCCTCCCATTCGTGTGCTTGACAGATTCACTGGCATTTGAGTGGATGCACTGACCGTTGCCCCTTCCTCCCACAGGTGAAGTGCAGGGACTGTGGCGCCATTGGACACAAGGCATCAAGCACCAGATGCCCCATAAAACACTGAGCACGACCCTCGTTCCCGTGGCCTTGGGCTCCAGGAGGCTGAAGGAGAATGTGGAGCCGGGGAGTCAGCGGGACCCAAGACACCAGGCTGGGCTGTTGAACCAGGCTGAGAGGGAGAAGGCAGGGAGACGAAGGTGAGGAATGGGGCTTGTGACCCGATGCCAGGGCTGATACGACAGACCCCGAGTCCGTGTGCATGCACAGTGTGCAGGGCGGCTGCGGGCAGAGCCAGGCTGGGCGAGGCAGGCAGAGGAGCTCCCAGACTAACAGGGTCCACATTTGGGTGATGGAGCTGTCCCTGCTGATTTGGTGTGGGGTTTGCGGCTGGACAAATGTCCCTGCACCAGTGAATGTATGGAGCTTGGCACATGCCAAGGCAGACCCTTTCAGACTCTGAATGTAAGAAACTGCCTGGACGACCTGTTCAGCTCCCGATAGTTAGGATGAGGGGCAGAGGTGGGCGTAGAGTGGCTGCGGAGGGAAAGGACCAGGTTGGCCCAAGCCCCGAGCAGGTGTCCGGCTGGAATCCAGGGAAGGGAGTTCCTTCTCCTTTCTATGCCTTCATTTCTGGTGCAGGCAGGAAGCCGAGCAGAGGAAGGCCCTGCTCCACAGGTTCCCCAGGAGACCCCGGGAGGGGCAGAAGCGCACCTGGAAGGAAGACACGGAATCTTGTGACTATGTGAGGGTGAGTGTGCGCTGCGTCCCGGGCTGTGCCCTTCTGGACTCGCTGGGCTCCATGGGCCTCCTGGGGGAGGCGGGGCTCCACTTCCTCTCTGACCAATGGCAGTTGAGCAGCGTGGATTTGCACACTTTTTTCCCTTGGTGCCCATGATGTTGCCTTATGCCTGGTATTTGGGCGAACACTGGCTGTTTGACCTGTGAAGGTCATTGGCGGGCACTCCTGGAGCACATACCAACCTCAGAGAAGAACAGGCCGCTGTCCTTTGTGACACATCATCCCACACTGCCCATCCCCACTCAGGAGCTCCCACCATGACTCTCCAGCAGCAGGACTCCTATCTCCTCATGAGCAGAGAGGATGGAAGCGCTGGTCCAATGGAGGAAGCATCGCTGTGAGGCAGGACTTTGCGTGTCCCCCCCATGTCTCAAGGGCATCAACAGCATCCTGTCAGGCCTTTGTTTGGACGAGCCCTGCAGCCAGATTCCCTACTCCTAGGTCAACAGATCCCAACTCTTTCTTTCCCTGTTCCGGGGGAGGGGGTGGTTACTAAGGTCGTGGGCGTTTGTTGGTTTCTTTCCTGAATGTTCATTTTGCCTTGGTGCCGGGGCCAAACTCATGGAGTCCCGTGTGTTTTCTTTTCCCACAGTGTCCACACATGCCGATGCTCGTCTACACCAAGAGGAGGCCTTCTATCCCTGAGCCTGCCCTGCCGATGGAACCACGTACTCAGCCCCCTGACATAAGACTCCGGTCCCATTCCACCTCTCATCTCAGAAGCCCTAAAGTTAGCCTCAGCTCACCTGGTGGACCTCGAGGTGCCCAGCAAGTGCTGATCACTGACACCCCTCTGCCGGCTCGCCAACCCTGTGTCAGGGCTGACAGCCTGGTTGTGCAGCAGAGAACCAAGAGGCCCTGCAGAGTCTCCCTCGAGGGTCCCCAGGCTGGCTCCCAGGGCCATGGGCTGGGACACACCCAGGCACCACCCAAGTATCCTGAGGAGAACACCCGTCCCGCTGTCAGCAACGCATTGGCAGACAATTCCCAAATGCCCCTCCAGACTCCAGGCAAGAAATGTGCCCAGATGCCCCTAGACAGGTCCCAGAACCCCTGAAAGAAACCGTGATGGAGCCCCAGCCAGCACACCTCCGGGATCATAAAGGAAGTCCCTGTGGGGATTTCCGGGAGTCTGTGTCCTCCAGGAAGCAGATGTGCCCGTGGATGCACAGCCGGGCCCCGGCAGCCCAGGAAGACACCTGCCCTCCGGCCAAGCAAGGGCCCCCAGCCCACACCTGCCACACCTCACCTGGAGATGCTGCAGCCGTGCACCAAGCCCCCACGGGCGCCCTCTGCGTGGGCCCCCACTCAGCCCCTGAGAATGGTCTTCACCAGATTGGACAGAAGTTGCTGGAGCTCCCGGTTCCTCGCAGCTCCCTCATTCCTTCCTCCCGAGAAGCCAGGCCCTGCTCAGGGCCCCCCTGCCCCCCACATGTCGGACGGAGCCTGTGTCTGTGGCCCCTGGAGTGTCCTCCACGGTGACCTACAGGTGTCCTCATCCTCAGAAGACACTGAGAGCGAATGAGCCAGCTCCTAGCCTCGGACATTGTCCTCCACCCCACTGCACCCTGACGGGGTGACTGCGGACCTGAGGACGTGGCCCCTCCTGGACTCATGTGGGGAATCAACACTTGCTCAGCTGCTTTGCATGGGAATTTCCGGGTCCACAGCCTGCTTCCTCTCATGCTCCTGGGGCCGTGCACAGACACTGAACCCCAAAGGCACACAATGCCCTTTTTTTAGGGAAATCCGTGTGCTGTGGAGAAGGCTACTCTTCCCTCTGGAATGTCAATTTTCTCTTCAGCAAATAGATTCTCCAAGAAGTGGAGGGAATTTCGAATGAGCACTTGTCACTCCAATGGAAATAGAAACTCAGACTTTAAGCTCTCATTGGCATACACATGTCTGCATTTGGGTTTTCAGCTGCGAACAGCCCCTGTGGGCTCTGCAAATGGACACTGTGTTTTCTCCTGAGATGAGTTTTCTAGACTGTGGTGGTAGCTTTGTGGGCACTGTGATGGGCAATATTTCATCTGCGCATTTCGATTATTCTCAGCCATAATTTAGAATCGTGTGTAGTGTTTTATTTCCCTTAATAAAATGTTACCACTGATGAATAGCGTGCATGTGTTTCATTTGATTTGGTTTCTGGGTTTTTTTAATCTCAGCAATTCTGAAACTCTCTATAGTTAATTTAATTCCTCCAGCCTTAATTAACTGAGAGGAGACAACAGCGTGATAGTTTTGGGGGATATGTAGACTTTGAGGGTCTCCTGCACACCCAGTCTCCTTGGTGAAGTACTGCATAGGGAACATTGACCCTGTGCACCCTGTGAGGGAGCCCTGTGTACTGTATGGGCCCTGGGTCACAGGTTGGTCTTTAATGGGATGAGTGGGTGGTTTCCCTCTATACATATTCTGGATCCATCTTTAATGTTGGATCATGATGCCTCCTTTCTGAGACCTGGGCAAGGAGATTTTTTACCCTCCTGATGATTTCCTAAGGAGGCAATGGTTGACAAGTCGTCCAAATAGCACGAGACCAAGGCCACAGTCTCTATCTATCTATCTATCTATATATCTATCTATCTATCTATCTATCTATCATCTATCTCATTCTCTCTCTGTCTCTCTTTCTCAGGGTTATCTCTGATATGGGCCCATGGGAAAAAACAATACAACACCATGCCAAATGAAACCAAACCACACCAAGCACCTCCATACTTGTATTTAGAGAATTTCTTTTTTTTGGAAAAACAACTGACTGCTCTTTTCTCACTCCAAAGCATCTGTTTAAGGGTGTTCCCTCTGTCTGTGCAGATGCCTGTAGGTGGAGGTAGAAGAGCTCCTCTATGAGCACACTAGGGTTTAAAAAGTCAGAATGCAGTAGAAAAGCCACAGTGTGTGATCCTTCTCCCACCCCCAACCCCTAAGTAACTCCCATTCAGGCAATCATTATGTGACCCAGGTCAGAGTCTGGCCCCTTGAGCCTCAAGCCCATGTCTCATCCCATGGATGCCGCCCTATTGCTATCTCATGGCTTCTGAGGAAAATGCAGCTTCCTGGGCACTCATGGGATGTGTGCAGTAATAGAAATGTTCCCTACTTTCTGGAAGCCTCAGAAGATCCCAGAGGTCCAAGGGTGCGAAGGCCTATCATCATGAGGGGATGCTGGGATTGGAACTAGCAAAGTAGCCTAAGAATTCTTGGACTTGCAGGAATATAGGGCACAAGGGTGAGGATGCAGGCAGGCTTGAGCATAGGGCTTTAATGCTGGGCTCTCCAGCAGAATTGGGACTTCATGTGCAATTGAGAGGATTCCTTCCATGTGCACAGGGAGTCCAGAGAGAAAGGCTAGCGGAAGAAGGTCTGAGCAGGCCTGTTCTCCCCCTCTAGTCACCTTACATGTCTTTTGCTTCCCTGCCATCAAAACACCAAACCAAACCAAACCAAAGCAAACCCAACCAAACAGAGCCAAACCTATCTTCCCAAAGCAAAATCCACTCTCATCCAGATATGGAAGACGACAGAGTTATCTGAGCAAGCTGGTATAGGTTATGGATATTAGTAATAGATGGATTTAGCACAGTTGGAAGCACATTGGGTGAATCCTCCCCTCCTTCAGCCTTGGGGAAAAATGGGGCCACTTGAAGGTGGCAGGATTAGAAGCAGTGAGCAGCCAGCTTTGAGTGTGGAAATGATGCTGAGGACCTGGGGTCAGTGTGAGCATGTCTGACCGTGTCCTCATGCATCCCTCATCCCATTGCTTATCTTCTCTTTATATTGAAAGACCATTTGTCCAAACCAGCGTGGGTGGAGTGTTGGCAGCAATGTTTTTGGTCATATACAACCAGCACCGATTTGAAAACCCAGAGCACCTACACAAAGAAATGACAAACTACCGTGTAAGGCAATGACCTACAGCCTTGTATGGCGACAGACTTCTTTTCAGGAAATTATGGGCACAAAATATATATTGAGAAGTTAACCTATAAACCCGGCGTTTGATAATATTTGGAAATGCAAAGAGGCAATGAAATGCTTATATTTCAGGAGTTAAATGCATCCTGCCTGATTAGATCATGTTGATTGAATCACAGCCCCTTCACAATCCACCCCCACCTTTGACTGAAGAGAAGGTGCCTGGCAAGGACCCATCTCCCACAGGGAATTGCTCCATATCCCAGCAACTCTAACCTGTCCAGAACACTTGACAGTCATCCGTCTGTGTAACAATCTCCTGACAAGGAAGAGGTGGGCACAGGATTTCAGATCACTTCCACTCCAATATTGGTCCTTGGGTGACACCTCAGAAAGACATTCTCCACTGAATGAATGTGGGTTTTGAGGTTAACTAATGGGTGCTATGTAACAATTATATTTCTTAGGGGCAAGATTGACTAATGCATTGTTGAAAGGTAATTAATGCGTGATTATACAGATTCTTATGATTTGGGAGGCCATTCTCATGCTGTTTTAAACTTTGGTGACATATACATGCATTTAATGTTTCCATTATTTCCTTTAAGAATGAATTATAACTTTCACGAATCACAGTTATTAGAAAAATAATGTGACAGTTTGAATTTTGTAGAGAAAATATCAGGGTTTTTAAAATTTTTATTTATTCATCAGACAGATTGAGATAGAGAGCTAAGCGGATAGATCTGTGCCAGTTGGAGAGTGAGATGGAGCCTCTCACTGAGCAGGGATCCAGACTGTGCACGGCAGACCCCAAAACCAAACCACATTGTTGGAAAAATCTTGAAAATGTCTCTGAGTTGGGAGGTGGATCGGACACGAGAGAGGAGGTCAGTGTAGCAAAGTGCAAAGGACTCAGTGCTTCCCACACCCTGAAATACTGAGTAACACCGGGCTCCCTGGATCTAATCGACTTGGATGTGGGGACATAGATGCCAAGACATGAACACGTTTCATTGTTTGTTTCTGTTTAAGATTTATTTGTTTATTTGTTTGAGACAGGGAGAGACCAGAGAGAGACCACAGAGTAGCGGGAGAGAGGGGGCCCGACAAAGAGAGGGAGAGAGATTCTCAAGGAGACTCCCCAGTGGCCGTGCTGCTGGATTCGGGGCTCCCTCCCACATTCCTGAGACCCACATGTCTGGCGTTATTTTTCATTTCCAGGTAAGAAGCATGAGACAGCAAGGCCCTCAAGCAGACATTATCTAGGACACTCCAAGGGCAAAAGCAGCCACATTGGAAGGAATTCGCAGCATCGGATTCCCTCCTGACGGCGGGGCTCTTCCTTATCCACCACCGTCTCCCGTCTGTGCACCCAGAGTGTCTTCACTCCATGCTCTTCCTCCGTGAGGGATTTCTTAAAATTCCATTCTCTCCCCGAGTTCCCTCCCTTGCTTATGGGGTCTTCAGGTTCCATGTGTCCTTCAATTCTTTGCTTCTGTGTGATCGCTGACATGTGAGCCCCAACATGCTAGAGCCACCACGTGGAACTGATTTACTGAGATGTCTCCAAATGGAAAAATCCCTAATGCAACAAAATGTATTGATTCCATATATATTCCAAATCGTGTATCACACACAGTATCACTAAAAATTTTTAAGACAGCTATGGTTTTCTTTTTAATATTCCCCTGGCTATTCAGGGTCTTTTCTATTTCCACACAAATCTTAAGATCATTTGTTCCAAATCTCTAAAGAAAGTCCTCAGTGTTTTGATAGGGATTGCATTAAATGTGTGAATCGCCCTGGGTACCCTTGACATTTTCATAATATTACTTCTTCCAATCCTTGAGCTTGGAATATTTTTCCATCTCTTTGTGTCTCCCTCCATTTCCTTAAAAGTGTTCTGTAGTTTTTAGGGTATAGATCCTTTACCTCTTTGGGTAGGTTGATTCCTAGGTATCTTATGTTGAATAGCAGGGGTGAGAGTGGCCATCCCTGCCTTGTTCCTGATCTTAGGGGAAAGGCTCCCAGTGTTTCCCCATTGAGAATGATGTTTGCTGAGCTGTTTCCGTAGATGGCTTTTAAGATGCTGAGGAATGTTCCTCTATCCCTACACTCTGAAGACAGGATTAGCTCGGTCCACTGCCAGAAGAGTGAATGCAATGGCTTCTTCTAAGGAAACTAAAACACTGTATTGAAACCTTCTCATCTGACCCTCTGGTAACAGGAGGCTAATGTATTTTATGTCCCCTTATCACCACAGGGGTGGGGTTCTTTTCCCATTAAAATGAGCACTTTTAATAATATCACCGTGGAATGGATTGTTCTCATCTCCATGCCTTTACTGTGCTTGATTTCTATGAAGTGGAGAGGCAGAGCTAAGATGTGGTCCATCTGTGGTGTCTTCTATTGGAGCAGCTGGTAATGGGATGATGCACACCTCACAGGAGGAGACAATCTCCCTAGAAGCTGTTTCCTGTCTCCTGCCTGAGCTCAAACCTGCCACGAGACACATGCCCTAGGATATCTCCTGTGAAAAGTCCTGACTTTGTTTTCTCCTGCTGGACAACAGAAAAGCTCAGGAAGGGGAGTCAGGTAATCCTTCTGCTTACATTCACCCACCATGGCCAGGAACCTACCCTCCTTGTCAAGCTCACAGATCATTAATTGGATGTGGCCTCCCAGATTAAACCTCCATATACTGCCATGGAATCTAGCCTTGGGGCTGTCCCCAAAACCCAGTTTCAGCCCTGATTTCTATTGTGAAAACAATTCCAGCCTGAAATCTTGCCGCAGGTTGATGGAGCCAGGACTCAACACATTGTAGCCTGGAAACAGGTATGAGGTCCACCTAGAACTCCATCCAGGATTGGCAATTCCAGTTTCCCAGGAAAGAACTCATGAATCTGGGGATCTCTGGGTGGCTCAGCGGTTTGGCGCCTGCCTTTGGCCCAGGGCATGATCCTGGAAACCCGGGATCGAGTCCCACGTCAGGCTCCGGGCACGGAGCCTGCTTCTCCCTCCTCCAGTGTCTCTGCCCCCCTCTCTGTCTATCATAAATAAATGAATGAATGAATGAATGAATAAATAAATCTTTAAAAAAAAAGAACTCGTGAATCTGTTCTGTGGGTCGCTCTGCAGATTCTTTGGTCTGTCCTCATGACTAATAGATCTTGATATAGAGAGACACCCCTCGATTGACTAATGGATACCTGGACAGGATGAGCATTGACGTCCAGACACCTAACCAGAGAATCCATCTGCTGACTGCCCAGCCTCCACCGTCCCCACAGTGTGCTATCCAACCATCTCCCGTCATCCCTCCTAGGGGTCTCTGCTAGCCTTGGGCAGAGATGGTGTGCTTCTGGTTCAATCTACTCCTCCCCCTTAATTTCTCATACAAGCATCTTCCTGGTCAGAGCTCTCATAATTGAAGAGACCCTGAAGAATAATGTCCCTATGTCCCATTGCATTTCTTCTTAAATGGCTGCTGGCGCTTCCCCTATATTGAGCCAGTGAGTAGGAGTGAGAAATTCCCATGGGGGGAGGATATGAATTTGAGCTGCAGGTGACCTAGAGGTGGCTGTGGAATTCCACTCAGGGGAAGCAGGCAAAGAAGGCTCTGTGAGGAGCCAGCCTGGAAATAAAACAACTGTTTCAAGGTTCTGAAATACTGGGGAGAGAAAGCCTGCACACCAAATCATATGTGGGAATTTTTTATTAAGAATAAAAAACCACACAACTTCATAATAACATTTTAGAGCAAAAACAAACAAAGCAGATGCAATATTCTGCATAACAATTTCAGAGAAATAATATCAACAAGTACAGAAAATGTCTTCTAGGAGAAAACATGGTGTAATTTGCAGAACTCTGGATGGGATCTTTTTCTAAATCAGAAATTCAGACATTTATAAAACAATTTCAGATTAACTTGTTAATTTCTGTTTACAACCAAGTTACAAATTGCCAGGATGATTTCCCTACATTTGTTAGAAAATGGATTTCACTAAGACAAACTTGACATTCCGGATTGGGAAGCACGCTTTGACAGTCCTATAGATTTACCTAACGAAAAACTGTAGCATCTGTGTAGTGGGGGGAGTGTATGTGTAGGCGCACAAAAGCAGGACACTCAGCACGTGGTGGACTTGACCGTTTCCATCCAGTTCAGCGGGGGAATTGCTGGTTCACCACAACAGTCCAGGTGGAGACATATCCTCATTCACACAGACACCTCCTCAGGGTCCTCTGCTGTGGAGGACAAGTCCCCGAGTCCATGAGCTGTCTCATTCCCTATGACAGTCTTCAGAGGACGGGGATACCTGCAGGTCCTCTTACGGAACTCTTGGCAAGACATGCACACAGGTTCCCTCACTTTTTATGACACAGTAAACTGTATTGGTCAAAAGAAACACAATTTCCAGACATGAAAGAAACCCTGACACTTTATATCTCTAATCTGTTTTTGTTACATGAAAATCTAAAAAAAAGCGTGATTTCTTCTGCACAGATCCTATTGTCCCTTACTCTCCAGTAAGGGTGCATGTCCAAGTTTGGATACAGAGTGAAAATAACATTATGATGTGATGTTACAACTGCACAACTACGGTCACACTCAGAGGCGTTTGCTGGTCATGCAATAATTTCCATTCTACAAAGAACTTGTCAAACTCCTCTGTAGGAAATGAAATGATAACACAGAACACCTATAACCCGACCTCAAAAAGCTTTTGCTAGATTCATGAACTTGGCACTGTTTTCCAGAGGTATCAACCCAGGTCCAAATTTGAATTTGAACTGGTCTGAAATCCAGAGTCCACTGCTTCTGGGTCAGGAGGTGCCACAGAGCAGATGGTAGCAAAATAGTCATAAAAAGTTATGTTCAGTGGGAGGCTGGGCATTTCCCTTTGGAATAAGAGTCCTTGTTAGTTTGCTTCTCTTCAGTCTTAATGTGGGAGAGAGTGAAGGGAACATAATAAAATCACTGTGGTTCAATCAGGTCTGGATGCAGTTATTGCCCCAAAAGTAAGCACTTAATTTCCTTCCTACAATTTCCAAGCATTGACCAAGACACATCGCTAGCAAGACCCAATACATACTTATGTGTTCAGACAAAATTCTTTCAATATAAATAGAAGAAAAGCATTGGGAAGTGGGGAGCATGATGAGAGGGTCAAACATACTGACTTCAACCCCAGGTCCTCAGCATCATATCCAATCTCAACCCTGACTGCTCACTGCCTCTCACCTGCAAGTGGCCCCCACTCTCCACAAGGCTGAAGGAGAGGCAGGTTCCTGGATTGACCCCATATGAAATCCACACTATCCCAATATAAGATCATGACAAAGACCCAGGTTTAAATATCAGTGTCTCCTAGTTTCAGTTGAAGGCCATATCCCATGAACACACCAGATAGATGGTTCTTCCATACATACAGAACACACACTTCACACAACACAAAATATTTCCAGTATGGGTCTATGTTCGGGTTTGGAGTGTGTGAGTGACGCTGTGTGTGTGGGTGTGTGCGCCCATGTGCACCAAAGTTAGGAGACACATCCCTGGACTGCTTCCCCAGAACTCTGTCCCTTCTTGCTCGTCCTCTTGGTAGGTCGGGCTCTCCCTGGCACACGCGGGACTTTGGCCACGTCCCCGGCCACCTGAGGTGGGAGCATCCCAGCCGCAGTGGTGAGCAGGTCGACGGTCTGCTGAGGATGATTCTTCGGCATCTCAGGTCTGTATTTGGAGTGGTGAAGGATGACTGCGTTCGCAGGAAGAGCAATTTCTCTTCTCCTGACATTAAGTTCAGACTTAGGGCGGTTGCATTCTTGGAGGCATCTCCACTGGTCTAATGTCATTTGTTGCCTTGAGGTCTCTTCCCCACGCTCCTCCAACTCAGGAAGGTTCACGGAGGGATCCGTTGCCGGCTCTCCTGAGGCCTCACCCACCACTGTGGGGTCTGCCTCGGGAGATGCGAGTCCTCCCTCCTTGACTGACTCCCTCCCAAGGTCTCTCTCCAGATCAGTCTTCTGCATATAAAAGAGGACATAGGCAGGTTGGCGCAGCGCGCAAGTCACATCACAGGCGCTGACCTTAGCATCATCCATTTTATACCACTGGCCATTTCCTGCCTTTACGAAACAGAAGTAATGTCCGCTGTGGCAACTCCTCCCAGCGTGCACCAGCACGGCATAGAGCACATAAACCAAGGGTCCTGCCCTCTGCTCAGACAGGTAGTGTTGCATGTCAAGGCGCTCAGGATATTGCACCTCCTTAGTCATTTTGTTGCCTGTCAAGTCTGAGAATCGTCTCAAGACCAGGATGAGGACCTTCGGGGAAGTGTGCAAAGTCAACACCTTGGACGCAGGCACCTTCTCCAGACACTTACGACAATGGTAGGCATTTTCACCTTCCAGCAGTTCGGGCTTCACCAACTGCTCCAAAGCTTGGCTGACGCTGTGAGCATCCCCGATGTCCAGGCTGATGTCCAGGTAAGGTTCCAGAGTGCTCGAAATGCCTTGGCAGTGGAGACACTGGATTTGAGACCTCCAGTACCCCCCAAAGAGTTGCTGGATGAGGGTGCTGTCCTGAGGACACTCAGGGTCTGAGAGCTTGTCCTCAGGCAAGCATGCTTGCTGCATTGCATCCAGAATGAACATGAGATACTCATGGGCATCTTCCTGCTTGTGTCTGTGGAAGGCGGCGAGCAGGAGTGGCAGGGGCCGGAGCACACGTCCAGGATGGCAGAGAACCCGCGTCAGGTGAGCCTGCAGGGTACACAGCATGCAGGATGTCTGCCTCCTACAGGTGGTCCCGTGCTGCTGGGACAGCATGTAGCTGGCGAGGGGCTCTGTGTAGGTCAGACACTGTAGGGTCGCATTCACATAGCAAGTGTTGCCCATGTTCTGAAGCCCGGCTCCCACCTGGGAAAGGCTCTTCCAACTCAGAGGCGTCTTGGTGGGAGGCAGCCCTGCTGATGCGGGAGCCAACGGGTCAGTCGGGGAGGAGAGCGTCTTTGATGCAGGAGATGTCCTCTCGGGCACAGAGGGTCCTCCGTGGACTTCAGCACCGCCTCTCCTTGACCAGTCTGACTGGGGTTTGGGAGAGGCGCTGAACTGAGGCTCCTCTGAGGGGTGGAGGTGGGCAGCCTCCATGTCTGCAGAAACAGTGTCCACAAGATACATTCAACCAGGAGCTTCAGGTCGCAAAGGGATGCTCCTCTCACTGAGCCATTTTCAAATGGCAGATAGTGAACCTCACCTCCACCTTTATGGCTTTTGGGCCCTGGGATAAGGCACAAAGTCCTCTAATCCACTCTAATTGCTTGATTGGATTACGGGATTTGGGTGTGGTCCCTCCCTGACGGAGACCATTCAGGTCAGCCCAGCTCCTATTCTTGCCTCCCACAACAGGCAACTTTCAGATTATTCTCAACCACCTCAACTGTCCCTGCACCTTTCTCAACAGAATTTGTTCAGAGTTTCTATGTTCAGAGGAAACCTTTTTGAATGTCCTTTCCTTTGAGTAACCCCAAGGGAGCCAAGGAGTGTTAGACGTTAGTGCTCTAGGACAGGGAAGATCACTCTCCCAAAGGAGCTCAGGTATCACATAGGAACTCGTTCTCCTCACCAGCAGAATGTTTGTAGCTGAAACCAATTATTTGGGAATATGGCATCCATTGCTTGGCTTCTCCACTTCTAACTCTCTGGACTATGATTCCTATCTACAAAGATTGTGAATGTTTTGATGAATACCAGTTTCTGCCTTGGTGTGGCCCGGGTCCACCACAACAGGAATTCTCTCACTGGTTTAATGTTTTTGGGAAACATTCCTTTGAAACTCCCTTTCCTACAAGAGTCTATATCCTAAATCCAGTGTTTATATGCCTCATTTTACCTGTACAAGACCGCGGGACCTTGAACACAAGGCACCAAGCACCAGATGCCCGGTAACACACTGGGGTGCAACCTTCCTTCCCCTTGCCTCGGGCTCCAGGAGGCTGAAGGAGAATGTGGAGCCGGGGAGTCAGCGGGACCAGCGGCACCAGGCTGGGCTGTTGAACCAGGCTGAGAGGGAGAAGGCAGGGAGACGAAGGTGAGGAATGGGGCTGGTGACCCAAACGCCAGGGCTGATACGACAGACCCCGAGTCCGTGTGCATGCACAGTGTGCAGGGCGGCTGTGGGCAGAGCCAGGCAGGGCGAGGCAGCCAGAGGAGCTCCCAGGCTAAGAGGGGCCACATTTGGGTGATGGAGCTGTCCCTGCTGATTTGGTGTGGGGTTTGTGGCTGGAGCAGTGTCCCTGCACCAGTGAATGTATGGAGCTTGGCACATGCCAAGGCAGACCCTTTCAGACTCTGTATGTAAGAAACTGCCTGGACGACCTGTTCAGCTCCCTGTAGTTAGGACGAGGGGCAGAGGTGGGCGTAGATTGGCTGAGGACGGAAAGGACCAGGTTGGCCCAAGCCCCAAGCAGGTGTCCGGCTGGAAGCCAGGGAAGGGAGTTCCTACTCCTTTCCCTGCTTTGATTTCTCTTGCAGGCAAGAAGCCGAGCAGAGGAAGGCCCTGCTCCACAGGTTCCCCAGGAGACCCCAGGAGGGGCAGAAGCGCACCTGGAAGGAAGACACGGAATCTTGTGACTATGTGAGGGTGAGTGTGCGCTGCTTCCCGGGCTGTGCCCTTGGGGACTCCCTGGGCTCCATGGGCCTCCTGGTGGAAGCGGGGCTCCACTTCCTCTCTGACCAGTGGCAGTTGAGTAGGGTGGATTTGCACCCAGTTTTCCCTTGGTGCCCATGATGTTGCCTCCCACCTTCTATGTGTGTGAACACTGGCTGTTTGACGTGTGAAGGTCATTGGCGGGCACTCCTGGAGCACATACCAACCTCAGAGAAGAACAGGCCGCTGTCCTTTGTGACACATCATCCCACACTGCCCATCCCCACTCAGGAGCTCCCACCATGACTCTCCAGCAGCAGGACTCCTATCTCCTCATGAGCAGAGAGGATGGAAGCGCTGCTCCAATGGAGGAAGCATCGCTGTGAGGCAGGACTTTGCGTGTCCCCCCCATGTCTCAAGGGCATCAACAGCATCCTGTCAGGCCTTTGTTTGGACGAGCCCTGCAGCCAGATTCCCTACTCCTAGGTCAACAGATCCCAACTCTTTCTTTCCCTGTTCCGGGGGAGGGGGTGGTTACTAAGGTCGTGGGCGTTTGTTGGTTTCTTTCCTGAATGTTCATTTTGCCTTGGTGCCGGGGCCAAACTCATGGAGTCCTGTGTGTTCTCTTTTCCCACAGTGTCCACACATGCCGATGCCCGTCTACACCACCAGGAGGCCTTCTATCCCTGAGCCTGCCCTGCTGATGGAACCACGTACTCAGCCCCCTGACATAAGACTCCCGTCCCATTCCACCTCTCATCTCAGAAGCCCTAAAGTTAGCCTCAGCCCACCTGGTGGACCTCGGGGTGCCCAGCAAGTGCCGATCACTGACACCCCTCTGCCGGCTCGCCAACCCTGTGTCAGGGCTGACAGCCTGGTTGTGCAGCAGAGAGCCAAGAGGCCCTGCAGAGTCTCCCTTGAGGGTCCCCAGGCTGGCTCCAAGGGCCATGGGCTGGGACACACCCAGGCACCACCCAAGTATCCTGAGGAGAACACCCGTCCCGCTGTCAGCAACGCATTGGCAGACAATTCCCAAATGCCCCTCCAGACTCCAGGCAAGAAATGTGCCCAGATGCCCCTAGACAAGTCCTAGAACTCCCGAAAAAAACCGGGATGGAGGCCCTCCCAGCACACCTGCAGGATCATTGAGGAAGCCCCTCTAGGGATATTGGGGAGTCTGTGTCCTCCAGGAAGCAGACGTGCCCATGGATGCACAGCCCGGCCCCCGCAGACCAGGAAGACACCTGCCCTCCATCCAAGCAAGGGCCCCCAGCCCACACCTGCCACACCTCACCTGGGAACGCTGCAGCCGTGCACCGAGCCCCCACGGCCGCCCTCTGCGCGGGCCCCCACTCAGCCCCTGAGAATGATCTTCACCAGATTGAACAGAAGCTGCTGGAGCTCCCGGTTCCTCGCAGCTCCCTCATTCCTTCCTCCCGAGAAGCCAGGCCCTGCTCAGGTCCCTCGTGCCCCCCACCTGTCGGACGGAGCCTGTGTCTGTGGCCCCTGGAGTGTCCTCCACGGTGACCTACAGGTGTCCTCATCCTCAGAAGACACTGAGAGCGAATGAGCCAGCTCCTGGCCTCGGACATTATCCTCCACCCCAAGCACCCTGAGGGGGTGACTGCGGACCTGAGGACGTGGCCCCTCCTGGACTGATATGGGGAATCAGCACTTGCTCAGCTCCTTTGCATGGGAATCCTGGGTCCACAGCCTGCTGCCTCTCATGCTCCTTGATAGGTTCAGGGCATACGTAGACATTGAGGGTCTCCTGCACACCCAGTGTTCTGCGTGAAGTACTAGCCAGGCAATGTGGATCCCTGAGCATCCAGTATGGGTGCCATGTGCTCCACATGGGGCCGCGGTCGCACATGGTCTGTAATGGGATGAGTTGACAGTTTCATTCTTTATATATCCTGAAACTCACTTCAATGTTGGGTAATGATGCTTCCTTTCAGAGGCCTGAGCATGGAGATTTATCTCTCTCCAGATGATTTCCTAAGAAGGCAAAGTTTGACTAGTGGGCATGTAATGGTCCAAATAGCACAGGACCCAGGACTGGGTAGTTCCCTCTGACTGTCTGTCTTTCTCTCTCTGTCCCTCGTTCTCAGGCATATCTCTGAAGTGGGCCAATGGAAACAATACAACACCATGTGATACCAAACCAAATGAAACTCAGCAAAACCAAACCAACCCAAACGAAACCAAACCAAAGCACATCCATAGTTGTGTCGTGAGGATTTCTTTTTTAGGAAAAACATTGACTGCTCTTTCCTCACTCCAGAGCTCCTGTTCAAGGGTGTTCCCTCTCTCTGTGCATATGGAGGGTAGAGGAGCTCCTCGATGTGCACACTAGGCTTTTAAAAGTCAGAGGGCAGTAGAGAAGCCACGGTGTGGGATCCTTCTCCCACCCTCAAGCCCTAAGTAACTCCCATTCATGCAATCATTATGTGACCCGGGTCAGATTCTGGTCCCTGGAGCCTCAGGCCCCTGTCTCATTCCATGAAAGCTGCCCTATTGCTGCCTCATGGCTTCAGAGGAAAATGCAGCTTCCTGGGCACTCAAGGGATGCATGCCACAACAGAAATATTCCCTACTTTGTGGAAGCCTATGAGGATACCAGGGGTCCAAGGGTAGGAAGGCCTATCCTCACAGGGGATGTCGGGATTGGAGCTAGTGAAGTAGCCTAAGGATCCTTGGACCTGCAGGTGTATAGGGCACAGGGGTGAGGATGCAGGCAGGCTTGAGCAAAGGGCCTTCAGGCTGGGCTCTCCAGCAGAACTGGCACTTCATGTGCTTGAAGGGGATTTGGTCCATGTGCCCAGGGAGACCAGGGAGAAAGGCTAGAGGAAGAAGGTCTGAGCAGGCCTGTGCTCTCCCCTCTAGTCACCTCACGTGTCTTTTCTTCCCTGCCATCAAAACACCAAACCAAAGCAAACCAGACCAAATCTATCTTCCCAATGGAAAATCCACTCTCATCCAGATATGGAGGAAGACAGAGTTATCTGGACAAGCTGGCATAGGTTATGGATATACCATGAGCCTGAGACACTAAATCTCAAATTGTCAAGAAGCAAAACTTATATATGGAGAACAATAAAATTCATTCCAGTGACAAGAACCAAACATAAAGAATGTATCTATAAAATATGAGTGTAAAAAATTGAAGTTACCAAATGTCTTAAAATCAAAGAGTTGAGAAAACACGAAACCAGTGGAAAAGGGGAAAAAGACAAAAAAGCATCACGGAATTTTAAACTGCAGATATAGGAATCATTAGATGAACAGTCAAATTCTCTATACTGTGTTGTCCCACACCTGGAATACGCAGCCCTTTGATGTCCATACACATGGTGTTCATGGCATCTTGGGAGCTGATCTCCCGGGGGAGGGGCCTGCTGCACTGATGCTCAGGGTCTGTTCCTGGTCCGGCTTACACGTCCCCTTGCCTCGGGGCTGGGCTCACTGTGAGCTCTTTCTGGTTTTCCTGCGTGGCTTTGTTCCCTGAAAGCCCCCTGTGCCTCTTTAGGAGACCAACACGAAATGGCTGGAATCTGATCTCCAGCCTGAGAGCAGAAAGATCAGGGTCCCGCTCTTCAGTAAGCACTCAGGGCCAAGCAGGAGTCACTGGGGTGTGCCAGATGCTGCAGATGCCTGTGGTGGGCGCCCAGACCAGTCTGCCAGGAGAAGAGAAAGGGTTGTCCTGTTACAGTTCCTTCCAGGGTCTCTGCACTGAGACCTGTCCCCCGGGGGTGCACCTACACTCTCTGCCTATCCCAGGGGAAGGGGCAGGGTCCCCACTTCCCTGTCCTTTGCAGGATTCCCATGTGGAGAGTGGTCAGCCGATTAGGCAAAGTGGTTCCAGTTTTAGGGCCAACTGAGCTGTGAGGCACCTTGCACTCTTGTTGGCCATGACCAGTGTCCACACCCCAAGGCTTGGGAACTCCACCCCCGTGGGCACCCCCATTCTTTCTGGGACTCTGAGAATTCTGAGACACTGTGTCCAGAGTAGTGTCTGCCCATTTCACCACCTGAGCTCATTTCAGGCAAGGTTGTGTCTCACCGGATCAGATTGCTAAGGCAGATTGAAATGTGGGCTCTGTGGCCCTTCCCTTTCCCGATTCTGGGGTGCGTAAACTGCCCGCCCTGCCATTCACCTTCTGATATATCACTTTGGATTCACGTCTCGCATCTCCCACCTTGCAGAGGGTGGTCGCTTTTCTACTGAAGAGTTCCAGCAATTCTTTTATTAAACGTCAGGTGGGATTCCTACCTTTTCACAACGATCGGATAGCATCTACCTACCATCAAGGATCCAGCTGAGCAGAGGTCCCCAGTTTTCGACAATCTTGCCCCTTCACTATCTTATTTCTTTGCAATTGTAATTTTGCCAGTGTTTTACACAGTTGAACTCACTGAATTTTTAAATATATTTATTCTTGCGATAACAATAATCAATTATCTCAGGTTCCTCGGGGAGTTGGTACATACACAAAGCCTAATATATTCAGTAAGTAATTATGAAAATACAAGTATTGTGATGAATCAATTTTGAGTTTATGATGTGCAGAGGAACAGGGTTAGAGGATGACAATACCTTATTTCAAATCCAACAGTAGATACGGATGCATTTATCAGAAGCCGGAACGCCCACCGTCCTCCTAATTTCTGTTAAATGCACCGAATCCTATTTGGGAATTTTCAAATCGGATATAGAATACGCTTCTTGCTCAACTGTTGTTTAACTGATGTAGCAGGATCTGATGACTCTACCTTTGCTTATTTAATAGAGGATGCTCAGGCATAGCTGGTGGTTTCCCTATCCTGAGGAATCCACACACATGTAGAGAAAGTATCCTCTTCTCTTTTATAACGTAAAATAAATATGTGTCACTTGCTTCAAAAAGTTAAAATACATTGACACCAGACCTAATGAGGTATGAATACATGTGGAAAACCATTTGACTTTCTAATACAGCATTTATAATCATTCCTTTATGTATGAATGTGTGTATTCTTTGAGTATCTGTGTGTGTTGGGGGTTTGTTTCAGGAAAGAGGGTCTACCTGGAGGAAGAGCAGACCTTGCCCATCCCACACCCCTGTCCTCCAAAGCCCCAACTACCCTGAAAATTCTAGTGATGAGTGACCTGTCACTCTTCCTGAAATTTTCTCTCTCCGACAACAATCATGTCTAAGTCGAGTTGTGACTCTGAGCCTGGGCTGTGGATCTCCTCCTAAATAGTTCCCTCTGTGCCCTGAAATCCTGTGTCAGTCATTCTGGCCGGAGCCGCTTTGGAAAACCAACCATCCTCTACAGCCCTGGATCCAGGAATTCTAGATGAATGAAGACTGACAAGTATTTTTGGAATTAAAGGGTTTAAATTCACAAAGTGGAGTTAGATTTTGAATGACTACATCCAATGAAGTGTCTTTTATTGTTGATTTGATCTGAACTGACAGGAATCTTAAGTGAAATGGCAATAGGGCAGGACACATGAATGATGAAGTAAAAAGCCACAGAAAAATCCACATATGCAAGTCAATGTGTATAAATTTCTGTATCCAAACCTCTGCTGGATTAACATCTGCATTCAGACACACACACACACACACACGCTCACACACCCACACTATGAAAACCCACAGAATCATCCATTCAGCTCCCTGCACGCTGTGGCCAGCACCTCCCGGATGACCTTCTCCCACCTGTGCTATCCACACCTGAGCAAGTCCACCCACCTATTCCCATTGCATAGGGGAGGTCACAGGAAGGAGCCTTGCACCGTGAGCTCAGACCAGCAGAGGGCGACGCTGGCCAGCCCAAGTTGTTCCTAGGCTTCCAAAGGACCCCACTTTGTGCAGCTGCTCAGGCTGGCAGGTGTGCAGCTCCACACTTTGGGCTGCAGCGTGTGCATTTGCTAGAGCTGCAGAGGCACGATGAGTATTGACAGAAGGTCTGGGGACGTGGTTCCCACCTTGCAACTCTAATGTTGCCACAGCTGGACACTGCCTGCTGAGGAAAGGAGAAAAATCTTTCCTGTGCTGTGCTTCCAATGCTCCGCAGTCCTTGCTCATCCCCTGTGCAGCCCCTGCACCTGGGGAAACCATGGCTTTCATTGGAAGCCTGGAGGCCCTACTGGGAGGTCAATATTGGTTTGGAAAAGAGTAGATCAGGTTGTGACCCTGTAAGTGCCAGGAAGTTTCTGATAATATTGCCCTGCGAGTAATGGGTCCTCCTGCTTCACCCCTGGCCAGGACCTTCCAAGCAGGGAAGGAGGGCTGAGGAATAGCTCTCAAGAGCAATGTTACTCCCTATCTATTTCTCCATCGACTGTGTGTCCATCTATCGCTGACGAGCCTCCCTGTCATCCATCTCTCCTCCATCATCTCTCCATCATACACCTAGAAATTTCTCATTCCTCACAATGCACATATTCACTTTCACATAATAGGAGATGAGATGACTTTCCTGCCGCTCTGCACCTGATTTCACAGAAACTACTAAGGCAGGACTGTCTTGGCCCAGTACATGGTAGTTTTTAAACGTAACTGTCTCGTGTTTTCAAATGACTTAGCCTGTGAATAAATCCATTGAAAATGACATTGGCACAGGCATGTTGACTCCTCTCTTTCCTAGAAAGTCCTGCCTGCAAGGCTGCTGCTTCCTGGTGAATAGCTCCATGTCCAAGAGAAGAGAAAAAGGAAACACAGGAGCCCCCGTTTGGACAAACACCACAATGTCCTCCATTAACCTGGTCATGAACATGTCTGCACGTGGCCTGGCCCAGAGCCTGATCCTTTGTCCTCCTGAGCGCTTGCCCCATGGCCCATAGCCTTCCCCATCGCTGTGACACAGTCAGCACACGAGCTGCACTGGAGCTTCAGTTCTGTGAAAGCAAGCGTTCCAGAAGACATAGGACAACCACCCCCTTCTGGACTCTTCTAAATAGCACATGAGATAGTGAACATGCGTGTCAGCATAGATATCATTAAATTCGGAATAATTTGTGTGGAGTCAGTCTTCTTGGATGTGTAACTCATGAATCGAAAGTTGAGGAATAGATCGGTTTTCTGAAATAGCTGCAGTTTTGAACACCTGACCCAGGGTCACAGGGCACAGAGGGTCCCATTCGGGAGCAAATCCACAACCCGAGACTCAGAATCACAACAGGAGACCAGACGACACCTTCTGCAGGGTTTGCCTTGGATTCAGGAGCCTAGGATCCTGGGAAGCTGTTGCCCATCCCTGCCCAAGGGGACTGTCACCTTCTGGGCCACCAGAATGAGGGTACCGGTGCCCACGTGTGTGCACAGAGGACCTCGTGGACCTGGACGCATGTACACACCAAGGAAGAACGAGTGGGTGGAGGTATGTCCTGCAGGTGACACCCGCCTCCAAGGTCATAGATATGAGGCCACAGTGGCCTGGGGACATCTGGGGGAAGCACCCGCTAGAATACTCCCTGTCCCACAGTCAAGACGCCAACCATCCCCATGGGCACAACTGCTTGTTGGTGTCAAACCGGGGAAGACTGGACAGTCATGTCTGAACCCAGGCGTGTGTCCAGGCTGGGGTCCTGGGTGCACACAGTCCTTCCCTGGGGCCTGTGGACAGGGCTGCGGTCGTGTCCCTGTGTGCACAGGCCATCGCCTGCAGGGATGGGGGAAGCATTGGCAGCACGAGCACTGCCCCTGCAGCTTCCTCCAGGAGTGGGTCAGGGAGGGGGTCCCAGGGAGTGAGGTCACTTCCGTGTCACAGAGCCCAACAGAACTTGGAACCCCCGTAACCAGGCACCCGCATCCAGTGCAGCCCCAGCTCAGGCTCACTTGGCTGGAGACATCTGCTACTGGAGGATGTTCTCTTGCTGCCGGCCCACCTCTCGGGGCTCTGGCTCCCAGGAACCCCGGGGGAGCCGCTTGTTCCAATGCTGTAGGCATTGGCTCCAGGATAGATACCAAGGCGTCAGGGCGGTGATCCGGAGGCGCCGTCAGGTAACACAGCGCAGGCCAGGCCAGGCCCCCTGTGCCACCATCCTGGGAGCCTCATCCCCTCCTCCTCAGTTTCAGGGTACCAGAAATGTGTGGGCAGGTCCCATGCAGGCTGGGGGACGCTGCAGGGTGGCACATTCCCCGGGGATCCCTTCAGGGTCACCCTGATGTCACAGTGGGCAGGGGGGAAACAGGGTTCCTGAGGTCCTCTACCCCCCCCGGAGTCACCCCGAGGCCCTGCAGCCACATCCCTTTCCTCTCTCCAGGGGCGGTGGGTGCCGCCTGCGCTGTGGTGTGTCTGGGTGGAGGCAGCTGGGGGTGCGGCACAGGCGAGGGGGCCAGACCAGGCGCTGAGGCCTCCTGCCTGGCTGCCGGGCACTGTCTCCACAGAGCTCCACCCGGGACGTGGGGCGCAAGCGGGAGGAAGGGGTCGTCTGCCCCACCGCCTCCAGGAGCAGGGAGGTGCCCTGCGCAGCTAATGGAGGCCAGCGCGGGCTCAGGGTGAGTGCAGGGGCTGGCCCCCCCGACACCCGGGCCCCGATGCGGCAGGAAGGACCCCGGGTCCCAGAAGCCAGCCTGCTACCCCCTGGGCCCCCCGACACTCCTGCTCCCACATGAGTCTGGATCCCCCCCTCCCCACACCTGCCCCCATGGCCCTGCCCCTGCCTGGGCCAGATGCAGAGTCCCTGCGCACAGATGTGTGGGAACATCAGAATAGAGCCCTCAGGGGAGGCCTGATTGCCCGGCGGTTAGCGCCTGCCTTCCGCCAGGCCTGATCTCCGAGGCCCAGGATCGAGCCCCGCCTGGGCTCCCTGCACGGGCTGCTTCTCCCTCCGTCTGTGTGGCTGCCTCTCTCGGTCTCTCTCTCTGTGTCTCTTGAGGTCCTCGTATTGATCCAAATATTTTGAACATTTATCCTCTGAGATTGTTTCTTTATTGCATAGTTGGTCCTGTTTGTGTAAGAGACAGGCAGGGAGCTTGAGCGGGAGAGGGAGCCCCAGCTCCTCAAGCCCACGGGGCCCCAGCGCAGGGCCTGCCGGGGCGGGATCCCAGGTCTCCTGGCGGCTCCCTGCAGGCTGCACGTCCCCTCTGTCCCACCTCAGGGTGCTGGGGCCGCGGCCGGGAAGGGGCATCAGATTGTCCCGAAGAAGCTCAGCCGGACGGAGCTGCTGGGGCACGAAGACCGACAACTGCTGCTCGCCTTGCAGCGCAGAGATGTCATCTCCATTTGCAGCTTCTTAGACGACTATCGTGGATTCGACACCACGGACGAGGTGCTGGACCTGCTGTTCACCGAGTGAGCACCTGCCCCTCCTCAGCCCAGGGCTGTGCCACCTGCTGCTAGGGAGGCTGGGGATGGTGTGAGCTTCCCGGCCTCGGGCTGCTCCCCCGCCTGGAGCAGGGTCCCCCAGGGCCTAGCGGGGTCCTGGAGGGCAGCCCCGGGGCCTGGCCTGTGGCGGGTCAGCCAGAGGGTCTGTGCCTGTGCTCAGCAGCTGGCTTCCTCCCCCATCATGAGGCCTGGGCCTCCTCCACCCCGTCACCAGGGTCCTGAGCGGCCTGTTTCCCATTTTAAAGGGAGGTTTGAGAGTCTATCGGGGGTCTGTGTCCTCGGGCAACCAGACCGGGGGACCCCGGGGCACCCCGGGCCCACTCGGTTATGGGCCATGGGCCTCGCCGAGCCCTTTCATGCTCAAGCCTTCAGGAGGCCCCAGCAGGTGCGGGCGCTTCTCCGGGAGCTGCCCGTGGCCCCACGCACAGAGCTGACGGCCCCCGGGGCTCCGGCCTAGTCAGGGGTCAGAGGGTGACAGCCCCCATTATGAGAGGTCACGTCCACAGGACGATTCATGGGATGCCCCCGCCCTCCTCTAGATATGGGTACATCGTAGCTGCATGTGGTGACGACGACACGGTCCAGCGTTGGAAACTGTGAGTGACTCCGGCTCCTGCAGGAGGGCCTTCCCTCTCCAGGAGGGCAGCGAAGGGGCTGTGGGGCGGGGGGGCGGCTGCACCCTCACCTCACACATCTGCAATTCCTGTGACAGAGTAAAGGTCTAAGGCCCCTTCTGGAAAAGAGGGCAGGAGAGCCAGGATGGGGTGCGGTCTTGGTGGGAGACACTGGGACCCCTAAGGAGAACTTCTCCATGCCCCCCAACCCTCTCTCTGCCCCACACCTGGGGCCCAGAGCAGAGGGGGTGGGGAGCATCGCACTCCCCAATCTGGTGGCACCTGGACCAGGGGGCACAGCAGGTGCTCAGGAGGGCTGGTGAGGCCTCCAGACCAGGTGGCCCCCACCCTGTGGGAGATGAGAGATTAGAGTCAGTGGAAGGACACCCCCGGGGGCCCCTCTGGAGGGAGGCAGGCCAGAGCCACAGGAGGGAAGGTGGCGGTCCTGGGCGGCTCCTGGCAAGGCCTGGCAGGACACAGAGCCCGAGCCCTCCTGCCTTGGAGCTTCCCAGAGCGACAGTGTGTGCAGTGAGGGCAATGACAGGCCAGACGCCCCCAGTCCCCGGACGCCTGCCGGTGGACTCAAGGGGCAGGTGGGCAGGGACCAGGCTGAGGAGGGAGTCCCGCTTCCCCAGGAGAGACGGTGATGGTCACCCCGCTGGGCGTGGGCTCCCCAGAACAGAGGCTGCATATCAGCCCCTCCTCAGGGAGCAGGCCTGTGGCAGGCAGGACCGCCAGGTGGCAGGGGCACAAGGAGCAGGACTGGCCTCTGACACCCCGCACGGGAGGCCGGGTCCCCGGGTCCTGCACGGCTTCCCCGGGACACCTGCATGTGACAGAGCCCTGTCTTCTGACACCTGTGCCCGCCTGTCCCTCCACAGGGCCATCTCCTGCATGCTGGAAATATGGCTGGATTATTATGGGGACGACTTTTGTCAGCTCCCCGAATTTCCCTCCCTTATGAAAATTCTGCAATTCGTAAGACAGCACATGCCAGGTTCAGACGTGGAACTCCGTGCCCAGCGTAACCTCCAGCAATTCAGAAGCCTCCATACAGTGGAGCCAGAGGCTGGGGGTGAGGAGGCCTGGGGGTGACTGAGCTGGGGACAGGGTGGGCCCCGCCGATCCAGCCTCCATGCAGCTGGGCTGGGAGCAGGGGGTGGGCTCACACTTCACCCCACGGGCTGCAGCCTGGGGACACCTCCCAGGGCTCATGCCCTCACGCACGTGGAGCAGTGGGAAGAGTGGTCTTGACTTGGGAGGCACGTGGAACGTCCGTCCTAATGGGGATACTTTGCCTTCCTGGAGCTACAGCTTCAGCCCAAGGAAAACACCCTGAAGCAGCTCAGGAGCAAGTCCCAGCTCTGACCGTGGGGACTGCTGCCCCGTCGGGGCCTGCGGGGATCCAGGCCGTCCCGGCTGCTGGGGCTGAGGGCTCGGGCCGCGCTGAAGCGCCCGCTGGGGAGGTGAAGCCCCTGCAGATAGTGGTCACTGCTCTAGTTCACTGCTCCGCCCTGGAGGAGCCCCCTGCACCCGCGGCCACCCCAGAGGAGGAGCAGGCCCCGGCACCTGCAATCGGGGTCCCCAGAGTGCCAGAGCCGCCACCTGCATCTGGAACAACTGGCTTCGACCCCTGAGCTCGCCCCAGCTCCCAACGCAGGGCTCGTGGTGGCTGCAGCCCAACGGAGGCTTGCCCTCCCCTGGCATTTCACTGTTTCTATATTTTCCATTTTTCTTTAACCTTTAACCTGTATAATGGCTTATGAGTTTTATTGTAATAAAGGATAAGTTAACTTCACACAAAATTGACTCTGATGGTTTTAAATGCTACATTGTACTTAGGTCAATCACAGTGTGGCAGGCTCTGAGCCCAGGGCACCGGGGGACACAGCCCAGGATCCGGTGCTCCCCTGGGAAAGGCAGAGGACGGGAGGACACAGGACATCAGGTCACTCCTGCTGCCGGGCCGCGGCAAAATTTTGAGGGTACTCAGGCCCCTGCTAATTTGTTTTCCAGTATTTTTGGATTGCAAGAGCAGTTGCAGGGCACCCAAATGACATTAGAAATTTTATGCGGGCTCTAGTGAGGCAAGGAGGGTTGTGTGACTCTCCCAGGTCTACAGGGAATGGTGCTGATCTCTGGACGGAACGTGTACATTTTTCTAGGATCTGCCAACCTGGGGACATTATCCACTTGGCTTCCCTGCCCTCATGGAGGGTATATGCCTCAGGAGAGGAATGTGGAACATGCTGAGAGGGTTTCCGCATGAAAGGAAACCAAGCAGTGGAGTGGGAGAACTGTAGCCTCGTTGTGTAAAAGTCTTCTGGGGAACAATCAGAAATGGTCTCCAAATATCAGACCCTCCTCTTGAATAGAAAATGTAGTCAGTGTTTTATAACAACCACCCATGAACAATCCATAATAAGAGACATAATAGTAAAAGTAATAATCAAGAGCAATGTAATGATTGGAGGACGATCACAATGACTTTAACGCTATTAAAGCAATTAATACTGCCAAGTCTCCTACAACAAACCTAAGAAGTTGGGAGATTCTGGTACATATTTCTCAAATTCCTTGTCAAATCACAAGATATCAGGACCTTCTTCCTGGGGTATCTCAGGCTCTGAGCCCCATGTTCTGATCAAGAAAATTATTTCATAAGGCCAAAACAGGTAGCCTGTGGCATAGAAAGTCAAACCAACTAGGTCCAGGTAATGGGGGATCTTGGGAACTTGTGTGCACATACCAGTGGGGGAGCTTTAAAGAATGGAGGTGGAAGGGGGGCTGTCTGGGGCTGGCCAGCCACATGATACCCATCAGATTTCAAGTATTTGGCCAGCCCAGGGTGCATGCAGAGAAGGAAGGAGCCAGACTCATAGCCAGGGTCCATGAACCATGCTATGACTCCCACTAAACCCCAGCATTTTCTTAGCCTTAGCATCCCATTGCCCTTCTTCCACCTCTTCCATCCAACCACTGGAGGTCCAGGTAACCATATTTGCATATAGAGGCTCTGGGCTGTTGGAGTGTGAGCCTCTGTCAACCAGACCAGCAGGGGTGACAAAGGCAAGCATCTGAGTTTCATATTGCCTTTGGGTGAACCCAGGAAGTGCTGAAGTTGCTGGAGTAGGTGGGCAGTCACCACCCTGTGCCTTCAAAAGGCAAGTTCCCCTTTTTTGGAACAACGAAAGGACTTTAAACATATCCAGGGACTCAGGCTGGCTGAGATTGTCCAATGGTGGTTCCCTGACGCTGAGCTGAAGTTCAAAATTCTAAGGATATTTGGGCAGGTGTCAGCTGAAACCTCTCCAGGAAGACAAGAGCTGCTCCTTGGTTCCCAAGTAGACTCGAAAACATTTGACGACTCTGGCCATCCAAGAACAAAATCCCTATGTCTTCCCGCTCATCACAGGAGGTATCTGGACCTACAGGAGCTCTCATAAAGTTTTATTAGAGATTCAGTTAGGTCATGGGAAGCCTGGTTGGATTTCAAGTTTTGACACTATCAGTTCTCAGGGTCTGAGCTGAAGCAGATAATTCTGAGGATGCTTCAGTTCAGGATAACTTTCTCCATCATCTTCACAGAGGCGAGTGATCCCTGGGCCCCCAAGTGTTCTTTAAAAACTTTGTGGAGGTTCTGGTGGACCAAGGATGCCCGGAAATGGCCGCAGCTTGCTATGTGGAGAGGGTTTCTAGGAGGCGTTCAGAGGGAAAACCAGGCATAGCCCAGTTAACTCCCTGAAATGAGGATGGAGTAGAGATGGAGCAGATAAAAAGAGAAGGGAGAGCTACTTGGGGAGGGAACCTGAGCTCCATGAATAGGGACCACCAACCCCAACTGTCAGAGTAGACAAGCACATCTCCCCACCCCTCACCCCTGCCCCCAGCCTTATCCCCTGGGTGTTCAGGCACAGCCGTGGTCAGTGCTTGCTTTGGAAGTTGGTGCTGTTTAGAGAGTGCTACAGAGTTCCTGTCCTGCTCGACGTGACATTCTCCCCAGGGCTCATTCTTTTCTCTTTTTTAATATATCTGATTTTGTTTCCCCCTTTTCTGTGTTTCAATCCTAAGCTCTCTGCCTATTGTTTGACCCTCTTAAAAAGTTCAGTCTGATCAGGTATGTCCATCAATCTCATCATCTTGTAGAACTCTGTCTCAGAGATTTCTGAGGTGTCACAACCAATATTGTTGCCAGCTGTGCATGTTGCTCCCTGTCGCATGTAGATGTCTCTTGGCTCTCATCCTGGGATTCCCACCAGAGTGTTCTCTTGAGTTTTCCACTAGTTTCCTATTGTCACTGTAATGAATTACCATACACTTAGTAACTAAAAACAACAGAAAATATTTCTTTCTTTCTTTTTTTTTTTTTTTACAGGTTTGGAGGCCTAAAACCTACAATGAGTCATTTTAATAGTCGTATGGTGGTATCTCACTGGAGAAACCCCTATGGATTCTCTATGTTTCTTACATACTTCATTGTCTCATTTGATGAAAATACTTTGCTGCAGTTTTCACAATTGGCCTTGGTTCTTTAAAAGCAAATAACTTTGCTTAGTAAAATTATATATGGAGAAAATGTAGAAGTGAAGTATACATAATTGTTTCATTGAAGATCTAGTAGGTTCCTTGAGACTAGAGAGTGTGCCCCATTTGTCCATAAGTCTGCAATGTGTGTTAATAAAAAACTCCAGGACCACTGTCATCATTACTCTTCCCCCATTTTGAGTTATTACCATTGGTAATTAAGCACTGTTGTCACCTCTGTGTCTACTTCATACATTTCAGCAAACTCTAGGTTTCTGTTCATCAAAACAAATGAATAAATATCCTACCTCAAGTGTAATAATATCGCCTATTCCTCCTTGAATATACTTGGCCAGGACTTTTAGATACTGGCTGTTCTCTTTTATACTTCCAGTTCTTTCCTTGGTCAAAAGCAGGGAGTCTGATGCAGGCTATGGTAAGGCATGGTTGGACAGGATGGTTAAGACCTCTAGTTCCTGTTTCTACCCTAAATGTAGAAGGGCACATTCGGTTTGGGAGTCAGCTGGAATCTCAGGAGGAATCCATTTGAGAAGACCAGAGTTGAAAGGTAACAGGGGGAGCCAAGGGTGGAATAAAGCCATAAAAAATGACTTAAGCCCCAAAGATCAGTTGTATGGAGCTAATTTTCTTAGACTCAGTTTTCCTATAAGTAGATCCTTATCATTTCCCATTGCCTGGGCCCCTGAGCTGTATCATGGCTCTGTCATGCTATTATCTGAAAGTCACTAACTCTTGGAGAATATAAGCAGAGGAGGTTTGGAGACAAAAAACACTGTTAGGAAAATGCCCCATTTTCTGTTACCCATCTCCTGTTCTGTTTCACTGATGAAGTACAGATGGTTCTAAACACCTGGAAAGCCCCTGACTGCAGTTCATCCAAGTCCATCTTACCAGACCTAGGATGTGATGCACACAATCAGGAGGGAGCATTCAGGTACCAGGGAACTATGGTCTCTCAAACACTGACTATCCCATAGGACGTAGTGGGATGTAGGTAGTGTAGGTCGTGGAGTCTTTGGCCTATGTGTAGGATTCTCTCAAGTGCTCAGTTTCTCAAACTGAATAAGTCTTTTATAAACTTGTTTTGTTACCTGAGGAGACTTGGTTCAAAAAAGAATAGATTTGCACGAAGATAGTAATGGTTCTCATGGGTGATGGTGTCCATACAGACAGGTGGAAAATGACTTCATTTCAGTCCGCACTCACCAGGACTAGTAGAATGTCCCTGCATCATGAGGACATTTTAATACCTCCCTACAGGTATCTGAGGACAGGGGTGTCCTATGATAGCAGAACGGCCTTCAAGGGAGGACAGAGAGTCCTTGTTATTTTGGATGCTCATGGAAGTGGGCAGTTTTGAATGGAAGTAATTGTCAAATGGGAACATAAGCTACGGACACTTTGGCAATAAAATGGAACAGCAATCTTTCAGGTCAGTTAAAGTGATTTTGACTAGATTGACAAGAAGTTGGTTTGAACGAGGACAGGGTATTTTGTCTGAGAACTTGTTTCAGACTCTGCTAACTAAAGTGAAACTCAGTCATTCTGTTCTGAGCTCCCACAGGCTTCCCATCAGGCTGTGGAAACTGCCATGTTCTATGTTACTTTGCTGGACATGTATTTTCCAATGAAAGTCTGAGGTTCTAGGGCACCTGGGTGGCTCAAACGGTTAAGCATCTGCGTTTGGCTCAGGTCATGATCCTGGAGTCCAGGGATCCAGCCCCGTTTTGCTCAGCAGGGAGTCTGCTTCTCCCTCTGCCCCTGCCTTCCCACTTGTGTATACCAGCTCTCTCTCAATTGAAAAACAAACAAACAAACAAACAAATAAGTAAATCTATCTATAAAGTCTGAACTTCTCTTTCCCGAGCAAGGAGGTGAGCCATTTGTTATGTTCCTCTCAATATCTCCTTTTCAAAAAGTGCAGGACAGTGAAATACCACTGGGCTGAAAGACAGAACTTCTAGATTTGAGTTCTGAAGCTCCACTCTGGCTTCTAACTGGAAGTGTGGGACACAGAACCAGGGCACTTTCAAATCTCAGATGCTCCTCTGGTCGGTGATCTATAGTTGCCAAACATCACTATGCAAGAGATTTGATCGGACATGTGGTTTTAAAAATTCAGATTCTTAACTTAAGAATTCCGAATATGAAAGTGTGAGAGTCAGGAACAGACCTCTGATTTTCAAAAATATTCTAGGTGACTAGAATCAACTTTCTAAAAAAGATTTTTTTTTTATTTATTCATGATAGACACCGAGAGAGATGCAGAGACACAGGCAGAGGGGGAAGCAGGCTTCCTCTGGGGAGCCCGATGTGGAACTCGATCCCAGGACCCCGGGATCATGATCTGAGTCAAAGGCAGATGCTCAACCATTGAGCCACCCAAGCATCCCTAGGTGACTAGAATCCATTTGGCTCTAGAAACACTGATTTATATTACCTCCAAGGCCACTTCTAGCTCTAACATTTTAATATTCTAAGAATTCTTGTAAATCTGAGTGTGACACTTATCCTTAGTTTTTATGATTGAAAAAGAAACCCGGTCTGTGGGTGTGTATGCGTGTGTGCATATATGCATAATATGTAGTATGTAGCATGAAATGTAGAACCATATCCAATCCCTAATTCTTGGTAAATGAGAACAATGTTAGTGAGGAGAGAGAAGGGAGGAAAAGGTATGGCACAATTTGCACATACTGGGGAATAATCTATGTACATTTATGCTGTGAGGGAATTGTGTGATTTGTAAGGGACAAGAAGCCTGAGGAAGTCATTTTTAACTTGAGTGCCTGAGTAAGTGGTAACAATATTTACTAAGATCTAGAACAGTAAATGAAGATCAGTTTTGGAAAGGAAGGGATAAAGTGCAATAAAAACTAGTTATTTGTGGGTGCCCATCAGAGATCCAGTTAGGGAAGACCAATGCCCTGTAAAACTTCAGCATGAAGTTGAAGTCGGAAATACAGTGTAGGATTTTTATCAGACAAAGCTCATTTAGGTCAACAGAAATCATGCTGGGTATTCAGAACACGAAATTTAATGCAAAGGATTGCTTACACAGGTAGCAGATGGTCAAATGTCCACAGAGATTAATAACTACGGGCCCAGAGGAGGACATGGGAAAGGCGCTATCAGCGTCAGGGGTCCGAAATCCTGGTGTTAGCTACCTACAGCTGGAGGCTGGATGTGTGAGTATGGGACACAGCACAGCTGGTGCTCAGACCTCTAAGTCAAGAACAGCTCATGAATGATGCTTAAGACTTTAAGGAAGGAGTGCTCCATGGCTGGGGCCCAGACAAGTGGGGTGGAGACATCCTGCAGCCAATGTTCAGACTTTTGAGGAGAAGATACGGCCAAACAGGGGCCATGGAGAACCAGGGTACACAGCAAAACAGGTTGTGGCCCAGCCATGCCTTTATGGGTGCTGGGTGCTGTTAGTTCCTTCAAGGGTTATTGCAAGGCTGCTGAGAAAGCCAAAAGGAGTTGGAGCCTGGAGCCAACCATCTGTTGCTGTTGGGGTGCTGCTGGCCAGAGCTGGAAATGAAAGGGACTGTCTTCACCCTTCATCTTATTTTCCTGTCTACTGCCAATGTCTTGCATTAAAGGGGCTAATGGGAAGCAACTGGCCTCAAGGTCTGGAAGATGCAGTGTGCAGGGCATCCATGCACTGCCGTGGAGTGGAGTAGAGAATGGAGGCTTGGAGCCTGGAAAGGCTGGTGAGGAGATAATGCCACATCAACAGGAGAGGCTGAAACCACAGGAGCTCCTGGAATTGCTTAGAGACATGTGTAATATGAAGATGGATGAATCCAGGGTGTGTGCAATCGCAGGAAAGGGAGAACGTAGGAGAAAAGGGAAGAAGAGAAAGAAAGTAGCTGGAAGACTTCTATCTTCAAGGGCAGAGGAGACAGGAATGAAGGAGGAGACAGACCACATTGTGAAATGCTTGCGATGTATCGAGGTAACAAGAGATACCAACCATAGATTGCCGAGGGTGCCCCTGGAGTCTTTACAAAGAGCATGGTGACCAACACATGTCTAAGAGGTCATGGTCTCCTCATTAAGAGAAATCCCAGCAGGCTGAAGGTGGTAGAGGATGTTTCTGTAAGTCGAGAAGCAGAGGAAGACACTATACACACCACTGTTAATTTTGCAAGGAAACAGGAGAAAAAAAAAAAAAACAGAAAGAACAGGGTATGAGGCCTAAATACATTTAGATTCTCAAAGGCAGTTAGTTTTATCTGAGGCCTGGGTAAGCAACTTCTGGGAAGACCCCAGGACCTGTGATACTTGCAAAAAGAGAGCTTCTTCCACCCACTCGTCTCTTGTGTAGTTTTCAGAATAAAAAAATCAGCCCATTAGCCATGAAGATATGTAGCAGCACCAGAACATTTTTTAGAAAAAATGTTTTGATTTCTTATTTTACAGCCTTTATAAATTGGCTCATCCTTGGAAGTAAGTTGTGTTTTATTCTGCTCTCCTTTATTTACATCTCTACAGAAAGCAGGCTTAGTCAAATAGGTAAGGACATTCTCCAGACTGAGCCAAGGGGCTATCTTTCTTCTGTTCTGGAGCAGTGTGCTGTCAGTCTAGGATGACAGTGGCCTGTGACATATATATTGCTAGCCCTGAAAGCTGGGAGTCTGAATTTTGGCAAATAAGGGCAAAAGCAAACCTGTGTGCTATTACCATCAGCCCAGACAAGCAAGGATCACAAGGTCACAGGAGGGATCTTGGAAAGTGTCCAACTCTTCTGCAGCTGTTTCCACTTCTTCTTCCACCCAGCTGCTCACCGGAGCTGCTAAAAATAATCCCTGTTCAGGCTTCTGCTCTCAGCCAGGGCCCCATTTTGTGGACAGGCTAAGAACATAAGACCAAAAGCCAAAGTGTTGCTGTGACTAAGCCGGCAACAGTGGCATCTTCTGGGGTCTCTATCTCCTCCGCTGTAATGAGGTGTTGAATTAGACTATCTCTAGGAACCCTGCTCTTGAAGAGGCCATGACTGCTACATTCTCACTACAAGAGGCCAGCATGAAGACACTACCCAATCTTTGGCCAGCTTAAACTTTGACACAGGCCCTTTTCATTATGGCACTTGATGTTCCAGATTGAAGAGGGAGGGGAAGCCATGCTAACAGCTATCTGTGAAGGAGCCGGAGAAGCATGAGCCAGCAGGACTGCTAAGGTGGCCACAATTTGTGTCCATCACGTGGGCATGTACTATGTGGTTGAGTCGTCTCATATTACAGAGACCAGAGTCTGAACGACAAAGACCCAGGGTTACAGCTCTGTCTGAAGCCAGGGTTTTAGAACATTTCAACCATGGTCCCACCTTTCCATTCTACCTGTTTAATCTGTTAATCTGCTCACTCACTTTATCAATCCATAAAATAATTAAGGGGGCCTCTGCCAGCAAGTGAGGATTCCGAAGGTCAACATAACACAGTGCCTTCCCCCGGGCCCCTCACGGCCTACAGATCATATTTCTCTGCAGTGTCAGAAGCTGGATTGACAGCTTCATTCAAAGAATGCCCATGTTGGAGGTCAAGAGAATAAATCCAGAGATGTTTGCCGCATGGAGCTCACAGCCAGAGGATCTTTGCTTCTCACTTCCTGTAGCTCCGGCTTGGCTTTTAATTATTCTTCCTTTTTTTGCAGCAAAGTGGCATCAGTTCAGCTCTACAGCCCCCAATCTTATCTTCAAAGGAAAGGCACTCAACCTCACAGCGACCATCCATCTCTGACACTGCATCCTTCTGTGCATAGCTCCATGGGCTGTGTGGAGAAAGTAAGGCCTCAGTTATCCAGTACTTGGTGACCAGAAAGCAACATAACATCACCCAGGCCAAAATCACAATTCCCTATTACCGAGTCTCCTGCAGACACCAAGTACACGCCTGGTGATCAGAAAAAGCACATGTCACGTGAGCAGCTGTATGGGAGCTCAGATTCCCTGCACAACTTACACAGTGTCCCTACTGGGTATTCAATTCCTTTTGCCATATTCATTTCTAGGATATCTAGAAGCAGAGTATGTCTTCCTGGGATGGAGGCAGTCTACTTTCTAATTTCAACGACATTCCTTCCCAATGTGTGATTGTTTTCATGTCTCCAAATTAATAGTCTCAGATATATGACAAAAGGTAAAGATGGTGCTGTTTATACTGTAGTCAGGTCAACGATAGGCCACATGCAACGATAGACCACAGCCATGTGGCTGTGGAGTTTCAAGATTTTAGGTGCAAAGATAAAAGAAACCTGAGGCTGATCCATTCTGTAAGAAATATCAATGAATAATGGGTTTAATTCTGGAATTCAGGGTGATGTGGACAACGAGTTTTTCTTTAGAACAAAGATTAAGCTGAAGAGAGTAAAGGTATTTTGAGATAAATGATTGAAAAAAGTTTTTGGTGACAGATGTTCTCAAGAGAAATAATACAAAGAACTGGCAGTCACTCCCAAAGGGAACTTGTTCTTGGAAAATACAGCTTTGAGGAGGAGAAAGAACACATATTGCTGTCGTATACCTGAGATAATGCCATGCTGAAGAAACACTGAACCTGTTCGTACCCCAGTTAGGACTCAGACCAACAGAAAGGAATTGCACAGCCTTAGATTTCTGCTCAAAGTAAGAGGAAATTTTTAATAGAGTCCAAAGTTGAACTGGGGATATTGTAATAGACTACTGAAGTTCATCAGGCATCTAGCCAATCAACTGACATGGAATACTCATAAGGTGTTTAAATACTTAATTGAGGCAGATAATAAGAATGAGAATGATGATTTAAAAAAGAATGATAAGCAGACAATAATAATATTGTACTTTCTCAGGCACAGAGGATGTGCCTGGCTTTATTTAAGCAGATTATAGAAAGAGAGGGATTATTAAACCTTCCCAAACAGTTATTTCTCACGTCAAACAATGAGTAATGGGATCTCTGGACAACACGAGGAGACTCAGCAAAAGACATCATTCCTAGGCCCCATGTCTCTGTATGGTTGCTCAATTTAGAGCTAATGGCAATAAAAATGGGGTCATAGTTTGACAATATTCATGATGTAATATTCATTTTGTCAATTAAAACTTTCAGTTAAACACGGAGATATCATAAAGAGCATCCTACACAAAAGTTTTTTTAGACTCCATGGTTTCAGAATAAATATCCTAAAACATGGTGGCATAGGAGATGACACTTTTATTCTCTCAGTGTCCAGGGATGACAAGTGAACATCAAGAATTCAGCAGGGCCCCAGGGCTTGTGCAGCCCAGTCACTGACCAAGGCCTTGTAAAATTTCTCTTGGCCTCTGTTTAGTAAAGAAGACAAATGGACTTAGGTTTTCACCTTTCCTAAGGCTTATTCAAATTCATAAACTGGAAATGGTCATGGTCACAGTAGGAATTAATTGTCTTGTCGAATCAAAAATCTTTCAGCAGAGACTACCAATTCTGTAAACAGAATAAGCCATAGTGACACTTCCAAACCATGAGCTAACCCCGTGCCTACCTCCCTGCATCTACAACTGCCAAAACCATAATGTGTAAAAAAAGGTGCAAGCCTACGACATACTCCAATTAAGTCAAAAGTATATAAAGAATATTGGTGTAGAATTACCTGAGGAAAACTTAAAATTCGGCATAATAACACTGGATTTAAGATATAGACCTGTCAGAAAGGAGCTTTAAAGGAATGTTTCCCAAAAGCATAAAACCATCCAGAGGATTTCACTTGTTGTAGACCCGAGACACACCTAGACAGACAATGATATTCATTAAGACCTTCATCATCTTTGTATATTGGATTCATAGTAGACAGAGATGAAGGTGTAGAAGCAAAGCATGGACACCATATTCCCAGATAATTGGTTACAGCTACAAACATTCTGGCTGGTGAGAATAAGGTGTTCCTATGTGATACCTGAGCTCTTTTGGGAGAATGATCTTCCCTGTCCTAGATCACTAATGTCTAACTCTCCTTGGCTCGCTTGAGGTTACTCAAAATGAAAAAGGACACCCATTAAGATTTCCACTGAACATAGAAACACTGAAGAAAGTCTGTTCAGAAATGGGTAGGGGCAGTTAGGGAGCTTGAGAAAGATCTGAAGGTGCTGTCTGTTGTGGGAGGCAAGATTAGGAGCTGGGCTGACCTGAATGGTCTCTGTCAGGGAGAGACCACACCCAAATCCTGTAATCCAATCTAGCAATTAGAGTGGATGAGAGGACTTTGTGCCTTATCCCAGGGCCCAAAAGCCATAAAAGGTGGAGGTGAGGTTCACTATCTGACATTTGGAAACTGGCACAGTGAGAGGAGCATCCCTTTGCGACACGAAGCTCCTGGTTGAATGTATCTTGTGGACACTGTTTCTGCAGACATGGAGGCTGCCCACCTCCACCCCTCAGAGGAGCCTCAGTTCAGCGCCTCTCCCAAACCCCAGTCATGCTGGTCAAGGAGAGGCGGTGCTGAAGTCCACGGAGGACCCTCTGTGCCCGAGACGACATCCCCTGCATCAAAGACATTCTCCTCCCCGACGGACCCGTTGGCTCCCGCATCAGCAGGGCTGCCTCCCACCAAGACGCCTCTGAGTTGGAAGAGCCTTTCCCAGGTGGGAGCCGGGCTTCAGAACATGGGCAACACTTGCTATGTGAATGCGACCCTACAGTGTCTGACCTACACAGAGCCCCTCGCCAGCTACATGCTGTCCCAGCAGCACGGGACCACCTGTAGGAGGCAGACATCCTGCATGCTGTGTACCCTGCAGGCTCACCTGACGCGGGTTCTCTGCCATCCTGGACGTGTGCTCCGGCCCCTGCCACTCCTGCTCGCCGCCTTCCACAGACACAAGCAGGAAGATGCCCATGAGTATCTCATGTTCATTCTGGATGCAATGCAGCAAGCATGCTTGCCTGAGGACAAGCTCTCAGACCCTGAGCGTCCTCAGGACAGCACCCTCATCCAGC
Source organism: Canis lupus baileyi (assembly GCF_048164855.1). Lineage (NCBI taxonomy): Eukaryota > Metazoa > Chordata > Mammalia > Carnivora > Canidae > Canis > Canis lupus. The sequence continues at coordinate 5,497,467 of NC_132852.1, read as the reverse complement.
AACTCTTTGAGGGGTACTGGAGGTCTCAAATCCAGTGTCTCCACTGCCAAGGCATTTCGAGCACTCTGGAACCTTACCTGGACATCAGCCTGGACATCGGGGATGCTCACAGCGTCAGCCAAGCTTTGGAGCAGTTGGTGAAGCCCGAACTGCTGGAAGGTGAAAATGCCTACCATTGTAGTAAGTGTCTGGAGAAGGTGCCTGCGTCCAAGGTGTTGACTTTGCACACTTCCCCGAAGGTCCTCATCCTGGTCTTGAGACGATTCTCAGACTTGACAGGCAACAAAATGACTAAGGAGGTGCAATATCCTGAGCGCCTTGACATGCAACACTACCTGTCTGAGCAGAGGGCAGGACCCTTGGTTTATGTGCTCTATGCCGTGCTGGTGCACGCTGGGAGGAGTTGCCACAGCGGACATTACTTCTGTTTCGTAAAGGCAGGAAATGGCCAGTGGTATAAAATGGATGATGCTAAGGTCAGCGCCTGTGATGTGACTTGCGCGCTGCACCAACCTGCCTATGTCCTCTTTTATATGCAGAAGACTGATCTGGAGAGAGACCTTGGGAGGGAGTCAGTCAAGGAGGGAGGACTCGCATCTCCCGAGGCAGACCCCACAGTGGTGGGTGAGGCCTCAGGAGAGCCGGCAACGGATCCCTCCGTGAACCTTCCTGAGTTGGAGGAGTGTGGGGAAGAGACCTCAAGGCAACAAATGACATTAGACCAGTGGAGATGCCTCCAAGAATGCAACCGCCCTAAGCCTGAACTCAATGTCAGGAGAAGAGAAATTGCTCTTCCTGCGAACGCAGTCATCCTTCACCACTCCAAATACAGACCTGAGATGCAGAAGAATCATCCTCAGCAGACCGTCGACCTGCTCACCACTGCAGCTGGGATGCTCCCACCTCAGGTGGCCGGGGACGTGGCCAAAGTCCCGCGTGTGCCAGGGAGAGCCAGACCTACCAAGAGGATGAGCAAGAAGGGACAGAGGTCTGGGGAAGCAGTCCAGGGATGTGTCTCCTAACTTTGGTGCACATGGGCACACACACCCACACACACAGCATCACTCACTCACTCTAAACCCGAACACAGACCCATACTGGAAATATTTTGTGTTGTGTGAAGTGTGTGTTCTATATGTATGGAAGAACCATCTATCTGGTGTGTTCATGGGATATGGCCTTCAACTGAAACTTGAGGACACTGATATTTAAACCTGGTTCATTGTCATGATCTTTTATTGGGATAGTGTGGATTTCATATGGGGTCAATCCAGGAACCTGCCTCTCCTTCAGCCTTGTGGAGAGTGGGGGCCACTTGCAGGTGAGAGGCAGTGAGCAATCAGGGTTGAGAGTGGATATGATGCTGAAGACCTGGGGTTGAAGTCAGTATGTTTGACCCTTTCATCATGCTCCCCACTTCCCAATGCTTTTCTTCTATTTATATTGAAAGAGTATTTCTCTGAACATAAGTATGTATTGGGTCTTGCTAGCGATGTGTCTTGGTCATTGCTTGGAAATTATAAGATGGAAATTAAGTGCTTATTTTTGGGGCGATAACTGCATCCAGACATGATTGAACTACAGTGATTTTATTATGTTCCCTTCACTCTCTCCCACATTAAGACTGAAGAGAAGCAAACTAAAAAGGACTCTTATTCCAAAGGGAAATGCCCAGCCTCCCACTGAACATAACTTTTTACGACTATTTTGCTACCGTCTACTCTGTGGCATCTCTTGACCCAGAATAAGTGGACTCTGGATTTCAGACCAGTTCAAATTCAAATTTGGACCTGGGTTGATACCTCTGGAAAACAGTGCCAAGTTCATGAGTCTACCAAAGCGTTTTGAGGTCAGGTTATAGGTGTTCTATGTTATCATTGCATTTCTTACAAAAGAGTTTGACAAGTTCATTGTAGAATGGAAATTATTGCATGACAACCAAACGCCTCTGAGTGTGACCATAGATGTGCAGTTGTAACATCACATCATAATGTTATTTTCACTCTGTATTCAAACTTGGACATGCCACCCTTACTGGATAGTAAGGGACAATAGGATCTGTGCAGAAGAAATCAGGCTTTTTTGGAGATTTTCATGTACCTAAGACAAATTAGAGATCTAAGGTGTCAGGGTTACTTTCATGTCTGGGAATTGTGTTTCTTATGGCCAATACAGTTTATTGTGTCATAAAGAGTGAGGGAACCTGTGTGCATGTCTTGCCAAGAGTTCCGTAAGAGGATCTGCAGGTATCCCCGTCCTCTGAAGACTGTCATAGGGAATGAGACAGCTCATGGACTCGGGGACTTGTCCTCCACAGCAGAGGACCCTGAGGAGGTGTCTGTGGGAATGAGGATATGTCCCCACCTGGACTGATGTGGTGAACCAGCAATTCCTCCGCTGAACTGGATGGAAACGGTCAAGTCCACCACGTGCTGGGTGTCCTGCTTTTGTGCGCCTACACATACACTCCCCCCACTACACAGATGCTGCAGTTTTTCTTTAGGTAAATCTATAGGAATGTCAAAGCATGCTTCCCAGTCTGGAATGTCAGTTTGTCTTAGTGAAATCCATTTTCTAACAAATGTAGGGAAATCATCCTGGCAATTTGTAACCTGGTTGTAAACTGAAATTAACAAGTTAATCTGAAATTGTTTTATAAATGTCTGAATTTCTGATTTAGAAAAAGATCCCATTCAGAGTTTTGCAAATTACACCATGTTTTCTCCTAGAACATTTTCTGTACTTGTTGATATTATTTCTCTGAAATTGTTATGTAAAATATTGCATCTGCTTTGTTTGTTTTTGCTCTAAAATGTTATTACAAAGTTGTGTGTTTTTTTATTCTTAATAAAAGATTCCCACATATAATTTGGTGTGCAGGCTTTTTCTCCCCAGTATTTCAGAACCTTGAAACAGTTATTTTATTTCCAGGCTGGCTCCTCACAGAGGCCTCTTTGCTTGCTTCCCCTGAGTGGAATTCCACAGCCACCTCTAGGTCACCTGCAGCTCAAATTCATATCCTCCCCCCATGGGAATTTCTCACTCCTACTCACTGGCTCAATATAGGGAAAGCGCCAGCAGCCATTTAAGAGGAAATGCAATGGGACATAGGGACATTATTCTTCAGGGTTTCTTCAATTATGAGATCTCTGACCAGGAAGATGCTTGTATGAGAAATTAAGGGGGAGGGAGTAGATTGAACGACAAGCACACCATCTCTGTCCAAGGCTAGTAGAGACCCCTAGGAAGGATGATGGGAGATGGTTGGATAACACACTGTGGGGACTGTGGAGGCTGGAGTGTCAGCAGATTGATTCTCTGGTTAGGTGTCTGGACGTCAATGCTCATCCTGTCCAGGTATCCATTAGTCACTCGAGGGGTGTCTCTCTATATCAAGGTCTATTAGTCATGAGGACAGACCAAGAATCTGCAGAGCCTCCCACAGACCAGATTCACGAGTTCTTTTTCTTTTAAAGATCGATTTATTCATTTATTTATTTATGATAGACAGAGAGAGAGAGAGGGGCAGAGACACAGGAGGAGGAAGAAGCAGGCTCCTGATCCTGACGTGGGACTCGATCCCGGGTTTCCAAGATCACGCCCTGGGCCAAAGGCAGGTGCCAAACCACTGAGCCACTCAGGGATCCACAGATTCGTGAGTTATTTCCTGAGAAACTGGAATTGCCAATCCTGAATGGAGTTCTAGGGGGACCTCATAACTGTTTCCAGGTTACTATGTGTTGAGACCTGGCTCCATCAACCTGTGGCAAAATGTCAGGCTGGAATTGTTTTCACAATAGAAATCTGGGCTGCAATTGGATTTTGGGGACAGCCCCAAGGGTAGATTCCATGGCAGTATATGGAGGTTTAATCTGGGAGGCCACATCCAATCAATGATCTGTGAGCTTGACAAGGAGGGTAGGTTCCTGGCCATGGTGGGTGAATGTAAGCAGAAGGATTACCTGACTCCCCTTCATGAGCTTTTGTGTTGTCCAGCAGGAGAAAACAAAGTCAGGACTTTTCACAGGGGATATATTAGGGCATGTGTCTCGTGGCAGGTTTGAGCTCAGGCAGGAGACAGGAAACAGCTTCTAGGGAGCTTGCCTCCTCCCGTGAGGTGTGCATCATCCCATTACCAGCTGCTCCAATAGAAGACACCACAGATGGACCACATCTTAGCTCTGCCTCTCCACTTCATAGAAATCAAGGACAGTAAAGGCATGGAGATGAGAACAATCCATAACACGGTGATATTATTAAAAGTGCTCATTTTAATGGGAAAAGAACCCCACCCCTGCGGTGATTAGGGGACATAAAATACATTAGCCTCCTGTTACCAGAGGGCAAGATGAGAAGGTTTCAGTACAGTGTTTTAGTTTCTTTTGAAGAAGCCATTGCATTCACTCTTCTGGCAGTGGACAGAGCTAATCCTGTCTTCAGAGTGTAGGATAGAGGGGACATTCCTCAGCATCTTAAAAGCCATCTACGGAAAGCCCACAGCAAACATCATTCTCAATGGGGAAACACTGGGAGCATTTCACCTAAGATCAGGAACAAGGCAGGGATGGCCACTCTCACCACTACTATTCAACATAAGATACCTAGGAATCAACCTCCCCAAAGAGGTAAAGGATCTATACCCTAAAAACTACAGAACACTTTTAAGGAAATGGAGGGAGACACAAAGAGATGGAAAGTATTCCAAGCTCAAGGATTGGAAGAAGTAATATTATGAAAATGTCAAGGGTACCCAGGGCGATTCACACATTTAATGCAGTCGCTATCAAAACACTGAGGACTTTCTTTAGAGATTTGGAACAAATCATCTTAAGATTTGTGTGGAAATAGAAAAGACCCTGAATAGCCAGGGGAATATTAAAAAGAAAACCATAGCTGTCTTTAAAATTTTTAGTGATACTTTGTGTGATACACGATTTGGAATATATGTGGAATCAATACATTTTGTTGCATTAGGGCTTTTTCCATTTGGAGACATCTCAGTAAATCAGTTCCACGTGGTGGCTCTAGCATGTGGGGGCTCAGATGCCAGCGATCACACAGAAGCAAAGAATTGAAGGACACATGGAACCTGAAGACTCCATAAGCAAGGGAGGGAACTCGGGGAGAGAATGGAATTTTAAGAAATCCCTCACGGAGGAAGAGCATGGAGTGAAGACACTCTGGGTGCACAGACGGGAGACGGTGGTGGATAAGGAAGAGCCCCGCCATCAGGAGGGAATCCGATGCTGCCAATTCCTTCCAATGTGGCTGCTTTTGCCCTTGGAGTGTTCTAGATAATGTCTGCTTGAGGGCAACCTCCCAACTCAGTGACATTTTCAAGACTTTTCCAACAATGTGGTTTGGTTCTGGGGTTTTCTGTGCACAGTCTGGATCCCTGCTCAGTGAGAGGCTCCATCTCACTCTCCAACTGGCACAGATCTATCCCCTTAGCTCTCTACTCAATCTGTATGATGAATAAATAATATTTAAAGAAACCCTGATATTTTCTCCACAAAATTCAAACTGTCTCATTATTTTCTAATAACTGTGATTCGTGAATGTTATAATTCATTCTGAAAGGAAATAATGGAAACATTAAATGCATGTATATGTGACCAAAGTTTGAAAGAACACGAGAACGCTGCCCAAATCATAAGAATCAGCATAATCACACATTAATTACCTTTCAACAATGCATTAGTCAATCGTGCCCCAAAGGAATATAATTGTTACATAGCACCCATTAGTTAACCTCAAAACCCACATTCATTCAGTGGAGAATATCTTTCTGAGGTGTCACGCAAGGACCAAAATTGGAGTGGAAGTGATCTGAAATCCTGTGCCCACCTCTTCTTTGTCAGGAGATTGTCACACAGATGGATGACAGTAAAGTGTCTGGACAAGTTAGAGTTGCTGGGATATGGAGCAATTCCCTGCGGGAGATGGGTCCTTGCCAGGCACCTGCTCTTCAGTCAAAGGTGGGGGTGGATTGTGAAGGGGCTGTGATTCAATCAACATGATCTAATCAGGCAGGATGCATTTAACTCCTGAAATATAAGCATTTCATTGCCTCTTTGCATTTCCAAATATTATCAAGCGTCCGGGTTTATGGGTTGACTTCTCAATATATATTTTGTGCCCATAGTTTCCTGAAAAGAAGTCTGTCGCCATGCAAGGCTGCAGGTCATCGACGTACACGGTAGTTTGTCATTTCTTTGTGTAGGTGCCCTGGGTTTTCAAATCGGTGCTGGTTGTATATGACCAAACACATTGCTGCCAACACTCCACCCATGGTGGTTTGGACAATTGGTCTTTCAATATAAAGAGAAGATAAGCAATGGGATGAGGGATGCATGAGGACACGGTCAGACATGCTCACACTGACCGAGGTCCTCAGCATCATTTCCACACTCAAAGCTGGCTGCTCACTGCTTCTAATCCTTTCACCTTCAAGTGGCCCCATTTTTCCCCAAGGCTGAAGGAAGGGAGGATTCACCCAATGTGCATCCAACTGTGCTAAATACATCTATTACTAATATCCATAACCTATACCAGCTTGTTCAGATAACTCTGTCATCTTCCATATCTGGATGAGAGTGGATTTTCCTTTGGGAAGATAGGTTTGGGTTTGGTTTGGTTGTGTTTGGTTGTTTTAGGTTTGGTTTGGTTTGGTTTTTTGATGGCAGGGAAGCAAAAGACAAGTGAGGTGACTAGAGGGGGAGAACAGGCCTGCTCAGGACTTCTTCCGCTAGCCTTTCTCCCTGGTCTCCCTGTGCACATGGATGGAATCCCCTCCACAGCGCATGAAGTCCTAATTGTGCTGGAGAGCCCAGAATAAGGCCCTTTGCTCAAGCCTGCCTGCCTCCTCACCCCTGTGCCCTATATTCTTGCAAGTCCAAGAATCCTTAGACTACTTTGCTAGTTCCAATCCCAACATGCCCCTGTGAGGATAGACCTTCATACCTTTGGACCTCTGGGATTTTCATAGGCTCCAGAGAGTAAGGAATATTTCTATTCATGTATGCATCTCTTGAGGGCCCAGGAAGCTGCATTTTCCTCAGAAGCCATGAGATAGCAATAGGGCGGCATCCATGGGATGAGACAGGGGCCTGAGGCTCAAGGGGCCAGACTCTGATCCAGGTCACATAATGATTGCATGAATGGGAGTTACTTAGGGGTTGGGGGTGGGAGAAGGATCACACACTGTGGCTTTTCTACTGCATTCTGACTTTTTAAACCCTAGTGTGCTCATAAAGGAGCTCCTCTACCCTCCACCTACAGGCATCTGCACAGAGAAAGGGAACACCCTTAAGCAGATGCTCTGGAGTGAGAAAAGAGCAGTCAGTTGTTTTTCCAAAAAAACCAAAAAAACAAAAAAAGAAAGAAAAAGAAATTCTCTGAATACAAATATGGAAGTGCTTGGTTTGGTTTGTTCTCATTTGGCATGGTGTTGTATTGTTTTGTGTCCATGGGCCCATATCAGAGATATCCCTGAGAAAGAGAGACTGAGAGAGAATAAGAGAGAGAGAGAGAGAGAGAGAGACTCCGTGGCCTTGGTCTTGTGGTATTTAGACGACTTGTCAACCATTGCCTCCTTAGGAAATCCTCAGGAGGTTAAAAAATCTCCTTGCCCAGGTCTCATAAAGGAGGCATCATGATCCAACATTAAAGTGGGATCCAGAATATGTATAGAGGGAAACCACCCACTCATCCCATTACAGACCAATGTGCGACCCAGGGCCCATACAGTACACAGGGCTCCCTCACAGGGTGCACACGGTCAATGTTCCCTATGCAGTACTTCACGAAGGAGACTGGGTGTGCAGGAGACCCTCAAAGTCTACAGATCCCCCAAAACTATCAAGCTGTTGTCCCGTTTCAGTTAATCAAGGATGGAGGAATTAAATTAACTATAGAGAGTTTCAGAATTGCTGAGATTTAAAAAAAAAAAAAAGAACACAAAATCTTAAGAAACACATGGACGCATTTCATCGGTGCTAATATTTTATTAAGGGAAATAAAACACTACACACAAATCTAAATTAACGCTGAGAATAACTGAAATGCATAGATGAAATATTGCCCACCACAATTCCCACAAAGCTACCACCACAGTCTAGAAAAACTCATCTCAGGAGAAAAAAGTATGTCCATTTGCAGGGCCCACAGTGGGTTCTCGATGCCAAAACCCCAAAGGCACACATGTGTACACCACAGACACATTAACATCTGAGATTCTATTTCCAATGGAGTAACAAGTGCTGATTCAAATTTCCCTCCATTTATTGGAAAACCTATTTACAGAAGAGAAAATTGACATTCCAGAGGGAAGACTACCCTTTGCCACAGCACACAGATTTCCCTAAAGAAAAGTGTAAGGTGTGTTTTGGGGGGTGGGTGTCTGTGCAGGGCCCCAGGGGCATGAGGGGCAGCACGCTGTGGACCCAGGAATTTCCATGCAAAGCAGCTGAGCAAGTGCTGATTCCCCACATGAGTCCAGGAGGGGCCACGTCCTGAGGTCCGCAGTCACCCCGTGAGGGTGCAGTGGGGTGGAGGACAATGTCCGAGGCCAGGAGCTGGCTCATTCGCTCTCAGTGTCTACTGAGGATGAGGACACCTGTAGGTCACCGTGGAGGACACTCCAGGGGCCACAGACACAGGCTCCGTTCAACAGGTGGGGGGCAGGAGGGCCCTGAGCAGGGCCTGGCTTCTCGGGAGGAAGGAATGAGGGAGCTGCAAGGAACCGGGAGCTCCAGCAGCTTCTGTCCAATCTGGTGAAGACCATTCCAGGGGCTGAGTGGGGGCCCGCGCAGAGTGCGGCCATGGGGGCTCGGTGCATGGCTGAAGCATCTCAAAGTGAGGTGTGGCAGGTGTGGGCTGGGGGCCCTTGCTTGGCTGGAGGGCAGGTGTCTTCCTGGGCTGCGGGGGCCTGGCTGTGCATCCACGGGCATGTCTGCTTCCTGGAGCACACAGATTCCCTGAATTCCCCACAGGCCCTCCTGGATGCTCCTGCAGGTGTGCTGGCTGGGGCTCCACCACGCTTTCTTTCGGGGGTTCAGGGTCCTGTCTAGGGGCATGTGGGCACATTTCTTGCCTGCAGCCTGGGGTGGGGGGGCATTTGGAATTGTCTGCCAATGCGTTGCTGACAGCGGGACGGGTGTTCTCCTCAGGATACTTGGGTGGTGTCTGGGTGTGTCCCAGCCCATGGCCCTGGGAGCCAGCCTGGGGACCCTCGAGGGACACTCTGCAGGGCCTCTTGTCTCTCTGCTGCACAACCAGGCTGTCAGCCCTGACACAGGGTTGGCAAGCCGGCTGAGGGGTGTCAGTGATCGGCACTTCCTGGGCACCAGGAGGTCCACCAGGTGGGCTGAGGCTAACTTGAGGGCTTCTGAGATGAGATGTGGAATGGGACCAGACACTCATGACTGGATTGTCAGTACGTGGTTCCATCAGCAGGGCAGGCTCAGGGATAGAAGGCCTCCTGGTGGTGTAGACAGGCATCGGCATGTGTGGACACTGTGGGAATAGAGAACACATGGGACTCCATGAGTTTGGCCCCAGCACTAAGGCAAAATGAACACTCAGGAAAGAAAGAAAGAAACCAACTAACGGCCAAGACCTTAGTAACAACCCCCTCCCCCGGAACAGGGATAGAAAAAGATGGGATCTGTTGATCTGACTCACCCTGGGAGTAGGGAATGCAGTTGCAGGGCTGGTCCGGAACAAAGGTATGACTGGATGCTTTTGATGCCCTTGAGACATTGTGGGGGGACACGCAAAGTCCTGCCTCACAGCGATGCTTCTTCCATTGGACCAGCTCTTCCATCCACTATGCTCATGAGGCAATAAGAGTCCTGATGCTGGAGAGTCATGGTGGCAGCTCCTGAGAGGGGATGGGCAGGGGGGTAATGTGTCATGAAGGACAGAGGCCTGTTCTCTGAGGTGGTATGTGCTCCAGGAGTGCCCGCCAATGACCATCACATGCCAACCAGCCACGGTTCACACACATACAAGGCATAAGGCAATATCATGGGCACCAAGGAAAAAAAGGGTGCAAAGACCACGCTGCTCAACTGCCACTGGTCAGAGAGGAAGTGGAGCCCCACCTCCCCCAGGAGGCACATGGAGCCCAGGGAGTGCCCAAGGGCACAGCCGGGGAAGCAACACACACTCACCCTCACATAGTCACAAGATTCCGTGTCTTCCTTCCAGGTGCGCTTCTGCCCCTCCCGGGGTCTCCTGGGGAACCTGTGGAGCAGGGCCTTCCTCTGCTCGGCTTCTTGCCTGCATGAGAAATCAAAGCAGGGAAAGGAGAAGGAACTCCCTTCCCTGGCTTCCAGCCAGACACCTGCTCGGGGCTTGGGCCAACCTGGTCCTTTCCCTCCTCAGCCACTCTCTGCCCACCTCTGCCCCACCCTGACTACAGTGACCCACCAGGTCATCCAGGCAGTTTGTTTCATGCAGAGTCAGAAAGGGTCTGCCTTGGCATGTGCCAAGCTCCATACATTCACTGGTGCAGGGACACTTGTCCAGCCACAAACCCCACACCAAATCAGCAGGGACAGCTCCATCACCCAAATGTGGACCCTGTTAGTCTGGGAGCTCCTCTGCCTGCCTCGCCCAGCCTGGCTCTGCCCGCAGCCGCCCTGCACACTGTGCATGCACACGGACTCGGGGTCTGTCATGTCAGCCCTGGCGATCGGGTCACAAGCCCCATTCCTCACCTTCGTCTCTCTGCCTTCTCCCTCTCAGCCTGGTCCAACAGCCCAGCCTGGTGCCGCTGGTCCCGCTGACTCCCCGGCTCCACATTCTCCTTCAGCCTCCTGGACCCCAAGTCCATGGGAACAAGGGTCGTGCCCCAGTGTTTTATGGGGCATCTGGTGCTTGATGCCTTGTGTCCAAAGACCCCACAGTCCCTGCACTTTACCTGGGGGTGGAAGGGGCAGGGGTCAGTGCATCCACTCAAATGCCAGTGAACCTGCCAAGCACATGAATGGGAGGCCGTCCTCATGGAGTGGCACATGGGATGAGGACAGGGGACATCCTATCTGGCTAGTGAAGTGTCAATATAGTGAAGACCTCAGGATGCATCCTCTCACAGCCAGTGGGAGGGCGGGGCAGGGAGGAGGGATTGCAGGTGTCAGTTTGAAGACAGGTGGAAACATCATTAAGATTCAGGACAAACACAAGCGTGGATCTAATCTTATGGTGCCCTGAGACTGATGCTCAGAGCCTCTGAGTGTCCCAATGTGTAGACTGCTGGGATTCCAGCCCATGTCAGGATGGACCACAGGGTCCGGTCAATGATCTTCTGTGAGCCTAGCCTGTCGCAAGACTCCTGGCAGAGCTCCTGCTTCAAAACCCATGCCAGCCTCCCCACTCACCCTGGGAGGCGGGACAGGCGGTGGGGGGTCCGCTACATGAGAGGGGGTGCTGGCTGCAGATGGGGGGCCCCGGTAGGAGGATAGGTCCTGTGGCTGAGGGTCTTCTCTCTAGGGACTCCTGACGCTGTTGCTCTTTTTACAGGTTTGCTTTTATGTCCAACTCAGCCCATTGTGAGACCCTGGCACAACCTGGATGGCCCCAGGACCCTGTGGAGTGCTGCCTCCCTGTTGCGTCCTGGACACAGCCACACTGGCCCAGGCACACGGGACACACGTCCTTGAGGGGAGACGGCTTGGCTGTGCACCTCAGGAGGCCGAGGGGCCACTGTGGCCGTGCACGAGAGTGTGAGCAACAAACACTGGTGGCGTGATTTTAAAAACCCCAAACAAGAAAAAACTTAAAGTAGTGCCTTCCATCCTCCACGTGGGAGTAGCGCCTTCCACGGACCTTATTTCTTTGCCCTTTTGCAATGTGCAGGAATGAGTGAGTGGCTGCCTTCCGATGCTCTCTAGGGCAGACTCCTCCCTGGCACAAGAAATTACAGTCACGTGAAGCAAACTGCCCTTTGAACTCAAAGAAATTGTTTCAAAAGAAAAGTTTTTTAAAAGATTTGCTTGATATTATCTGCCTTGTTCTTATTGACTTGAAATGTTGGCATTTTCTAACTGTGCCTTGTTGGCTACAGTAATTCATTATTCCTGTCAAAACTGAAAAGTGCCCTAATTGAATGTGTTTGAATGTTATCCTTGCACAGTTCTTTAAATTGAGAGACAAAATGTTTTACCTCACTGTTGGACATACATTCCAAGCTTTTCAACTTTAGGAGAAAAAAAAATAATCATGTTTTCCGGTATTGTAAATTTTAGACTATTTCGTATACATTGTATTAAAACTGCCACATCAATTTTAATGTAGAGATTTTGCAAATCCTAGGGGGAGGTGGTGGCCCTGGTGAGCCAGAGCCTGCAGGAGGGAGAACGGGACTTCAAGGTGAAAGTGAGGTCCATCCTGTGCCACCTGCGCCACCAGCCCAGTTGGCCCCTGGAGGTGGTGGAGCTGTGTCCGAAGTACCAGCAGACTGTGGTGGCCATCGACCTGGCAGGAGACGAGACCATTAAAGGGAGCAGTGTCTTCCTGGGACACGTGAAGGGCTACCAGGAGGCTGTGAGGAGAGGCATCCACCGCACTGTGCATGCAGGGGAGTGGGCTCAGCGGAGGTGGTCAAAGAGGCTGTGGACACGCTCAAGACGGAGAGGCTGGGCCATGGCTACCACACGCTGCAGGACGAGGCCCTTTATGACAGGCTGCAGCAGGAAAACATGCACTTCGAGATCTGCCCCTGGTCCCGTTACCTCACAGGCCCCTGGAACTCGGACACGGAGCATGCTGTGCTCGGCTCAAACATGACCAGGCTACCTACTCCCTCAACACGGATGACCCACTCATCTTCAAGTCCACCCTGGAACGGATTACCAGATGCCCAAAGAGGGCATGGACTTTGCCGAGGAGGAGTTTAAGAGACTGAACATCAATGCGGCAAAGTTTAGTTTCCTCCCAGAAGATGAAAAGAAGCAGCTTCTTGATCTGCTCTCTAAAGCCTATGGGATGTCATCTTTGGATGCTTCAGGGCAGCATCCCTGAAGACATTATGGCCACTTCTCCAAGCCCTCCCCCTGGGGATGGAGCCTCAGTTCCCTGGGTTGAACGACACTTACCTTTACTCTCTCAAGGAAGACGATGATGCCCATAGTCAACTTCTGCTGCTCTTGAAGCCATGTGCCTGTTTCTAGACACAGGAATACCTCAGCACACCACATCTCTCCTGACTACGGGCCAGAGTCTGGTTGAATCTGAAGCCTCCCTCCTATAGTGACGCATGTGAAAATCTGGTGCTTAATAAAGAACTCAAAGGCTGGTATTGTTGGGGGAAAAAAAAGGAGATGATCATATTTCTTTCTTTCTTTTTTTTTTTTTTTTGGAGGACTGACTTTGTTTATTAAGGGAACCGAGAACAGATCACGTACCCTGGAACCTGAGTTATGCAGGAAGGTAGAAAATATCTACAGTGACTGGGTGACAGAACGAAGCACAGCACAAGGTCCCAGGCCAGCCCACCATGGGACACTGCTCCACTCCCCACATGGAATACTAAAACCGAGTGGTTTTAGCAGCTGCCCCAAGACTCCAGTAATGATGCAATGGAACAAGGATTCTATACGGCTCCCCTCAGCTTCCCCGGAGAGAGTGGATGTGAACAGGTCAGAGGCCTGTCCGCGACAAAGTGGGGCGGCCAAGGCTGCCTCTGTCCTGGCCACTTGGGGCTGGAGCAAAGGCAAGCCTGGCCTCCTGCCCGGGGCAGATGGCAAGGCCAGTCGAATCCACAAGCTGCCTCATGGGCTGGGGGAGGTTGGAAGATGTGGCATCAGGGAAGCGTTCCCACACCAGGCATCCATCCCTCAGAACAGCTGTGGATCCACGGTGACCCCACTCACCCCACTGCCCCCACAGGGGTACGGAAGCAGCCCCTGCAGCCCACACTGAAAGTGTGGCAAGGCTGGAGGGGAAGGTGGGAGGCCAAGGAAGCCTGGGGGGTGGACCCGCTGATAGTAGCAGAGCTCTGGAGGCTTCTGTGAAATGGGCCGACAAGTGTCCCCATTTCATGTCCACCCACAATCCCAGAACAGGCCCTTGTTTGGAAAAGCAATGAGGGTGACAGTGATGACACGGACCTGCAGATCTTCTGCATCTCCTGCGGGCACCCTATCAACCCACGTGTTGCCTTGCGCCACATGGAGCGCTGCTGCCAAGTACGAGAGCCAGACGTCCTTTGGGTCCACGTACCCCACACACATTGAGGGAGCTACACGACTCTTCTGTGATGTCTACAACCCTCAGAGAAAGACATACTGTAAACGGCTCCAGGTGCTGTGCCCCGAGCACTCCCGGGACCCCGAAGTGCCAGCTGATGAGGTACGTGGGTGTCCTCTTGTGCGTGATGTCTTTAGCTCGCGGGTGACTTCTGCCTCCTGCCCAAACGCCAGTGTACCCGCATTACTGCTGGGAGAGGTTGCGGCTGCTGGAGTGGCCCTGGAGCGTGTGCACACGTGGTACAAGCCGGACGAGCTGTTTGAGCAGGAACGCACCGTTCGCACGGCTGGGACTGACGGGCAGGATCACTGGCCCTGACGCTGCACCTCACGATCCAGCATGACCCGCTCACTCCCGAGCCGCGCTCCAGTGCTGACCGCTGAGCCTCACTGGCCCCGAAGTCCCCACGTTCTGCATTCCAGGCCCGGGAGCCGCCCAAATCCCCCGTTTGGCTGCTCTGCCATTCATCTGTTTCTCCAGTGGTCCCTGAGTTTCTCCCTGTGCCCACCCACCATTTGACTACCCCGCTGCCGGTATCAGAGGGTCTCAGGATTTTCTTCTGTCCTTGTCTGTCCCTCTGTCTCTCCATTCTCTGTGCCTGGGTGGGACTGTGCAGTTTGCTCACTGTTGCCTCCCCTCTCCCTGGTTTTGTTAATAAAATTTTGAAGAACCAGAAAAAAAAATTGATCTCTACAGGGATAAACTCTGTAAAGCCTGAAGCTCAATCAATTGATGTTGAAAACTTTCAAAGGGAGTAAAGGCTTGATCTGAATGGTCTAGAACATGTGCTGTAATTTAATAGAAGAGATGGTCGTCTTAATATTTAATGATTTAAAAGAACTTCTCAGTCCATGCGAAGAGTACAGTCCAAGGATAAATCAAATTTCTGAACGCATTTTATGCTACATATGTGTATACTTTGCAATCCTCAGGTGTTCGTGCCAAATATTCTCTTTCAATAAGTCCTTCTATATGTTTCTTAATAACAACTGTACTTGGGAAGAATCGAGCCTTCACCTGCTGAGTTACCTCTGCTACTAACACACTGTGCTGCATCTTCTTTCTGGATTTCGTTATCCGCAGGATAGCAGCTTCGATCTCATGTTTCCTGTCGTCATCTACTTTCTGCCTCGTTTCTTTCCTTTCTGGGTCAGATTCACCTTGTTTGGCAGCAACTGTTTGAGTCTTGACTCTGTGTACTTTGGATGTGAACTGATCATTAACTGTGAATCTGTGGCCATTTTCTGTTTCCTTGGACTTGGGTTCTTTTGTAAGAACCCGCTGTGTTGGTTTACCACAGGCGAGGGACTGCAGGGCTCTACCAAGTTCTCTTTCAGGGATATCTGTTTCTTGTTGAATTTCCTCAAACGTGTATTTTTCTCTGTATGATTTAATTCATACATCTTTTATTCTTCTTTTGGCAAACATCAGATAATATGAGCAAAACTATATTTCTTGCTCACTATAGTTACCTACATTCTTTTTTGCTTTATATAAGTTTGTAAACATATGTTAAGTGGATAAAATTCTTGGCTAAGGACATACTCCAAAACTCTGACATATACTTTTCTGAGTTAGGGGAAAAGAAAGCTTATGAAACTTCCATTAGACCATAATCACACAGCAAACTAAATTAGTATATGCTGTTTTTAAATTAACATCTGCCATTTTTTAAAGACTTCAGGTTTTGGTTACAGCTAAAATGATTTTTATCTGAAGTTTATGAAAGAACAGAAGCTGACCACACAAATCTTACTCATAAGCATATTGGCCGTTTCAAAATAGAAAATAATAAAAATAAACCTATAATCAAGGAAATTCCACTCATCTTATTAGAAAAAAATAGCTACCAATGTTATTATAAATACAGATGGCAATTTGTAATAACTAGGTTTCATGATATTTGCTTTATTTCTTTTTTTTTAATTTTTTATTGGCGTTCAATTTACTAACATACAGAATAACCCCCAGTGCCCGTCACCCATTCACTCCCACCCCCCGCCCTCCTCCCCTTCCACCACCCCCAGTTCTTCTTCTCTTTTGATTTTAAAGTAACAGATTGGGATCCCTGGGTTGCGCAGCGGTTTGGCACCTGCCTTTGGCCCAGGGCGCGACCCGGGATCGAATCCCACATCAGGCTCCCGGTGCATGGAGCCTGCTTCTCCCTCTGCCTATGTCTCTGCCTCTCTCTCTCTCTGTCTCTCTCTCTCTGACTATCATAAATAAATAAAAAAATAAAGTAACTGATGACTTCATAATAAAGGCAAGCCATTTAGCATTTTATAATTTAATTCTTTTATAAATTTCAGACCCCAAAAATTTCAGATCAAGTATTACAAAACAGCCAGCCTTCAGAATATATTTTGTTTGGCAGACAGAATGGTTTTTCTTCTTTTGAATTGGAATACATTCATGCAGTACTTAACTTGCTCTAAGCTGACCCATCCCTACTAGCTTCCCACATTGTCACCAGCTGGGCATGTGAGGCTGACACCCGTTTTTAATATTATAAAACTCAGTATTAACTTACAAAAATTAAGTTGCATGCATGGAGCAAAAATTCAAATATATCATAAACTTGATGCTAAATCTTAATACTCATTCCTAATTTGGGAAAAAGAGATCAAACCAAAAAGGACTCATCTTCATAATACTTAGTTACATAAAACATTATCAATAAGAAATGTTTCTATATATGGATACTGTCTTTTTAGAATAGTGTTAACAGTAACCTGAAATCTGAGATAGATAAATCATTCATATCACAAAGTATTATATACTGTCTTTCCTATACAGTCTTGGTTCCCAAACAGTGGGCTTCAACTTCATTCCTACATATAATATAAACATTCTCAAATATTTGAAATAAAGGAAAGGTGTCATTAATAAGGCTAACTAAAATTACAACAAAGGCTTTCTTCTAATCCTAGAGAATGAAACAAAAAGAGAGGTCTTGTAAGACACATTGGAAATGAGGAAGAATTTGAAGTCAAGTTGGCCCTGGACCCTTTTACATTGCTACTCCTTCTGTTTGTTCAAGTTAAAGAATAAGAGAGGCCACCAACTGCTCCTTAGTGGAACAGGCTGCAAAGAAAACAAAGCAGCTAAGTGATGATGAGGAAAACAAAGAATATAAAAAGTTGTAGTTATGAAGATGATCAATAAATAATGGAGCTCCTGGCTGGCTCAGTTGGTAAGGCATGCAACTCTTTATCTATCTCAGGGTCATGAATTCAAGCCCTATGTTGGGCAGAGAGATCACTTAAAAGAATTAAAAATAAAAGACATTAAAAAAACTGTAAAAAAATGATGGTAGTAATTCTATTCTGAAGTTTAAGAAACAGCAAGGAGTAACAAATAAATTAGAGAGACAGTAATCTCCCTATTTTTTTCTTCCATTCCCTTTTAATTTGAATACAAATACAGAAAGAATCATGTCGTCTGCTCATAACTCACTCTTTGACTATAGAATAAGTCAAAACTTGTAAATGCGTCATTGAAAACATATTAACACTCCATCTGCAGCCTTTGAGGTTTCAGCCATACTTCACTACCAGCGTTGTGTGAGCAAGCCATATAATTTCATGTCTCCTTGTGTCTCTTTATGCTGCTCTGCCTCAGAAACCCCTTTTTTCCTCTCCTGGGTAGCTCAGTGGTTGAGCACCTGCCTTCGGCCCAGGGCGTGATCCTGGAGACCCGGATCGAGTCCCACATTGGGCTTCCTGCATGGAACCTGCTTCTCCCTCTGCCAGTGTCTCTGTCTCTCTCTGTGTCTTTCATGGATAAATCAATAAAATCTGAGTGGCTCAGTCGGTTACGCATCCCCCTTGATCTTGGCTCAGGTCATGATCTCTTGGTTGTCGGATAAAGCCAGATGCCAAGCTTTGCATGTTCGGCAAGAAGGCTGCTTGGAACGCTTTGTCTCTCCTTCTGCCTTTCCCCCTGCTCGTACTCTCCCTCTTTCTCTCACTTTTTTTTAAGTGTTAGAAACGTTTATTTGTCAAAATATTTTTTAAAAAGTGGGAGGAGTGAAATAAAACAAGGCTAAATTTCAGCTAATGCTGTACCACGATCACAGGTCAGACATAAAGCAAAACAAACAAAACAACAACCCCCACCCCCAAAACCCCAATGGTCCTAGCAGTTTCAGAAGATTAGCCTCAACGTTAGGGCCCAGAGCTAACAGAAGAGTAAAAGGTCTCGTGCCACTACATGGTCATTTTAAAGGGAAAGGAGATGTTGCAGGTAGACAGGGAGAAGGGCTCAATTCCTAAGGAAAGCAAGATAAGAGGGGGATCCACGGTACAGGAAAAAGGGGATGCCAGCATAATCCTTACCTAGGGCTGCTCAGAGGCTGAGAATATAAGGAACGGAGTGAAAGGCTACAGGGACTAGTATCAAGAGGAAAGATAAGTCAACTTATAAGAATTAAATTAAGAAAGAAAACACAGTTGGTCACAAACTCCTTTGTTTACTCAAACACGAAGCAATGGAAACATCGTGGCAAGGGGACGCGCGGAGCAGGTTCTCATATATGACCGCAGCCCAGGGTTCAGTCCGCAATGATCCTACCTCCAGTTTCTAAAGGCTGAGCACCGTGCTCGGTCCACATGTGCTCCCGCTCACACTGGGCCATGCCATACAGAGAATCCGTGCAGCTGCTGAGGCCTGCGGCAGCTCACTCTCTGGCCCATAACCGTGGGGAGCACAGCTGTGGCACGACGAAGGGGGCTCCTGTCCCTTCCATAGTAGGACGAGGTGTTGGCAGCGGCAGCAGCCACAGAGCCGAAGTGGCAGCAGCCCCTGAGCTCGGCAACAGGTGTCTGTCGTAGGGATCAACAGAAGTGGGGTTGGGGTGACTGGTTCCAGCTGTGCTCTGGTCGTGAGGCAGATGGGACATGGACTGCTCCACGCAGTTGTACGCAGAGGCTGCTGCTGCCACCGCCACTGCCTCATAAGAGCGGACCCGGTAGCGCTTCTAAGAGTCGATGCTCCATATGCATCGTTGTAACACGTGGGTTCCCCGCAGCCCAGGGTGTACGGCGTGCGCACTGCTCCATACTGTCCGTTATACTGCTCAGTAAAGTCCGCCACACGACCTGTGCGATCTACTGGACACTCTTTGGACCAGTGCCCCTCTTTCCCACGCCGATAGCAGCCACTCTGGTCTCCCATCCCAGGGGCAGTCCGAAGTCGGCTTGTGGATAACTGCACGTGCATCCTTTTGTCTTGAAACTCTGTGTTGTCAAGGCCCCTGATGGCCTCCACTGGAGGCCCGTTTGACACCTTGAAGCTTAAATAGGAGTTGTTTGAGGAGACCAGTGTGTGCCTCTCAGTTCCACTGGCTGCTTGTGGTCTCCAGGGGAGGTGGGATTTTACTTATTGAGTCCCTCCTGTAGGGCCAGCATTATGTATCCTGAGAAGCAAAATGAGCGTCTGGCCACGATCTGTAATGTTGGAACACCAAGGAGGACAAGTGGTGTCCCAGGGAGGCCTTGCATTGTGGCCTTACTGCATGTGGGGACATCTGTGATTTTGATTTATATTTGGGGTATCTCTGAGGCAAGAGTGCCCTGAGTTCCTTACCCTAAAAGGAACAACTCTTAGACAGTGGCCCAAGAGTTTGTAAGAGGTGCTGATGGAACCATTTGCTGACCAGGGCATCCAGAGCTAAATGGCAGCCTAAAGCTTGGCTTCTACTGCTGACTGTTGGGTGGGTTGTGTCCTTTATTAGGGACATAAATATTCCACATGAGCTCCCCCCCTGTAGCATGGTGCTCATACCATCCATAAAGTAGACAAACTCCATTGCAGTTCACTCAGTTGATGTCATGGGGGCTCCCTACATAGCCAAGGGGACTGGGGAGGGCTGACCTTCTCTGGTATGGTGGCATCCAGCAAGGGACTGAGGAAGAACAGGGGAGACCTCTCCTGCAGGTGGGATAAGCCCGCGGCCTCAAGTTCGACTCTCTCCTGCATTGAGGAGACCTCAGTAGCTATGCCTCCCAAGGCTCAATGGACAGCTGGATGTGGATGGTCACACGCCAGTGTCTATAGGAACCTCTCTTTCCAGGAGAGCCCAGGATGTGGCAGCAGTTGTTACTTGGTTGGTGTATAGCATAGACAAGGACGATATTTTCTTGCATCTGAGGGCCTTGGGCACTGTATGTCCATTATGGATATGTGGTCCAGAAAAAAAAAAGGCAAGTCCATTGCTTGTCATGGGAAACAAGTCCGACCTAGAGGAGCGGAGGCAGGTGCCCATCGAAGAGGCAAGGACTAAAGCAGAGGAGTGGGGTGTGCAGTACGTGGAGACATCAGCTAAAACGCGAGCCAATGTGGACAAGGTATTCTTTGACCTAATGAGAGAAATCAGAGCCAAAAACATGTCCGAGAACAAAGACGAGAACGGCAAGAAAAGCAGCAAGAACAAGAAAAGTTTTAAAGAAAGATGTTGCTTACCGTGAAAGCCAAGATGGCGGATGAAGTCAGTCGCCACTAAGGACATAGGGCGGGCTCATTAAGAGAAGAGTATAGTTGACGCCTTGATGTGTTCCTTGCTCTCCCCAACCTCATTCACACATACTTCTTTAAAAGGGGAAAATATTTGTGAATCAGTGGCTGGCAGGAGAAATAAGCCCTTGTCCATGCATTGGAATGGCTACTTTGTTGGGAGGCTTTGGAATTTCCTTCTTCCCTTCTCCTTCCCAAAAGTTTTATCACATATGTAGTGCTATAGGTAAGAAATAAGTGTTAACTAAAAAGAAGTGTACTGTCATAGCATCTTATTTCCCTCCCTAGTTTTATAATATCACCATCTTTTGTTTTGAAATAAAAATGTCTAATTAGGTTTGGGGAAGGGAGTAGGATAAGACTCTCCCTAACTCTTATCAGCTTAACAGAAGTATTCAAATAAATCCATTAAGCTCTAATAAAAATTGAGAGATTTTTGGGATAAGTTTTTTGGCAATACCCCATGGATCTGAAGCACGGTGGATAAAATAAAAATAAATATGAATTGGGCCAAATAGGTCAGTAACAAGCTCACAAACCCTTCACACATATGAAAAATTAAAGTTGAATTCTTTGTATTTAAATATTAGCCAACTATAGCCTGTGTTAGCTATTTCTCTCCTGTAGCATCCTGATTTTTGTGTAGAAGCTTCTTTTTAGCAAGTAAGTGAAGACTCAAGAGTAATATACTTTACAAATGACACAGTTTTCTAACCAGGTCAAGACTATATCTTTGGATACACCATCTCCTAATTGCCAGATCGTAGGCTCATCCTTCTCTGTTGGTAACCAATGTATGTCCTTCTGGTCAACCTCTGCATGCAGAGGTGAAGAGAGCCTCTTTGTGTGTTTCTTTTAAGTATAATGAGTTCTTCTGAAGAATGTGATGAGTTGAAATTGTATTTTCAAATCATGAAGCCAGAGCCTGTGCCAGACCTTCTGCTACCTCTCATAGATTTGCTCTAATTCTAAATGTAAAATTAGGAGAAGTGGAAAAGGAGAAGATAAGCCATTGCCTTTTTACCTCTAGGAATTGGATGCTATTTCTATGTAATTTTCTTCTGAGACAGCCATAGAGTTGGTTAGAAAAAAGCTTTTACTGATGAGATATTGTTAAGCATTCTTGTATCAATATTCTCAATTTAGCAACCAGAACATTTTCCTCACGAAAGGAGTACTGTGTGATGAAAACCCAGTATTCAGCATATTTTCCCCCTTTTTTTGGAAGTGACATTTCACACACAGGTGCCAAAAGTGAATTGGGGTGGGGAGAGTGAGAAACTTTCAAATTTATAGTTATTACAGAAATTGTGGAAATTATGATCTGACTGGAAAGCAATCTTGTATCACCTCCCAAAGAATCATGGTCATTTTTTAAATAAAAAGCAGACAAAAAATTGTTGTTTCCTGCCTTGTTAATGTTCTCCATTCTCACTGGTGTGAGGTGGGATCTCATGGTGGTTTTGATTTGTATTTACCTGATGGCCAGTGATGTGGAGCATTTTCTTATGTGCTTGGTGGCCATGTCTATGTCTCCCTCTGTGAGATTTCTGTTCATGTCTTTTGCTCAATTCATGATTGGATTGGTTGTTTCTTTGCTTTTGAGTTTAATAAGTTCTTTATAGATCTTGGTTTCTAACCCTTTATCTGGTGTGTCATTTGCAAATATCTTCTCCCGTTCTGTAGGTTGTCTTTCAGTTTTGCTGTGCAGAAGCTTCTTATCTTGATGAAGTCCCAATAGTTCATTTCTCCTTTTGTTTCTCTTGCCTTCATGGATGTATCTTGCAAGAAGTTACTGTGGCCGAGTTCAAAAAGGGTGTTGCCTGTGTTCTCCTCTAGGATTTTTGATGGAATCTTGTCTCACATTTAGATCTTTCATCCATTTTGAGTTTATCTTTGTGTATGATGTAAGAGAATGATCCAGTTTCATTCTTCTGCATGTGGATGTCCAGTGTTCCCAGCACCATTTATTGAAGAGACTGTCTTTTTTTCCAGTGGGTAGGCTTTCCTGCTTTGTAGAATGTTAGTTGACCATAAAGTTGAGGGTCCACTTCTGGATTCTCTATTCTGTTCCATTGATCTATGTGTCTGTTTTTGTGTCAGGACCACACTGTCTTGATGACCACAGCTTTGTAGTACAACCTGAAATCTGGCATTGTGATGCCCCCAGCTATGGTTTTCTTTTTCAATATTCCCCTGGCTATTCGGGGTGTTTTCTGATTCCACACATATCTTAAGATGATTTGTATCAACTCTCTGAAGAAAGTCCATGGTATTTTGATAGGGATTGCATTGAACGTGTAAATTGCCCTGGGTAGCATTGGCATTTTCACAACATTAATTCTTCCAATCCATGAGCATGGAATATTTTTCCATCTCTTTGTGTCTTCCTCCATTTCTTTCAGAAGCGTTCTGTAGTTTTTAGGGTATAGATCCTTTACCTCTTTGGTTAGGTTGATTCCTAGGTATCTTATGCTTTTGGGTGCAATTGTAAATGGGGTTGACTCCTTAATTTCTCTTTCTTCAGTCTCGTTGTTAGTGTACAGAAATGCCACTGACTTCTGGGCATTGATTTTGTATCCTGCCACACTGCCAAATTGCTGTATGAGTTCTAGCAATCTTGGGGTGGACTCTTGGGTTTTCTATGTAAAGTATCATGTCATCTGCGAAGAGGGAGAGTTTGAATTTTTCTTTGCCAATTTGAACGCCTTTTATTCCTTTTTGTTGCCTGATGGCTGAGGCTAGGACTTCTAGTGCTATGTTGAATAGCAGTGGTGAGAGTGGACATCCCTGTCCTGTTCCTGATCTTAGGGGAAAGGCTCCCAGTGCTTCCCCATTGAGAAAGTTGCTGTGGGCTTCTCGTAGATGGCTTTTAAGATGCTGAAGAATATTCCCTCTCTCCCTACACTCTGAAGAGTTTTGATCAGGAACAGATGCTGTATTGTGTCAAATGCTTTCTCTGCCTCTATTGAGAGGGTCAGATGGTTCTTGTTTTTTCTCTTGCTGATATGGTCAGTCACATTGATTGTTTTACGTGTGTTGAACCAGCATTGCATCCCGGGTATAAATCCCACTTGGTCATTTTGAATCATCTTCTTAATATATTGTTGGCCTCTATTGGCTAGTATCCTGTTGAGAATTTTTGCATCCATGTTCATCAGGGATATTGGTCTCTAATTCTCCTTCTGGGTGGGGTCTTTGTTGGGTTTTGGAATTAAGGTGATGCTGGCCTCATAGAAGAAGTTTGGAAGTACTCCATCTCTTTCTGTCTTTTAAACAGCTGTAGTAGAATAGGTACGGTGTCTTCGTTAAGCGTTTGATAGAATTCCTCAGGGAAGCCATCTGGCCCTGGACTTTTGTGTCTTTGGAGGGTTTTGATGACTGCTTCAATTTCCTCCCTGGTTATCGGCCTGTTCAGGTTTTCTATTTCTTCCTGTTCCAGGTTTGGTTAATCGTGGTTTTCCAGAAATCTGTCCATTTCTTCTAGATTGCCTAATTTATTGGCATATGGCTGCCCATAATAAGTTTTTAAAACCGTTTGTATTTCCTTGGTGTTGGTAGTGATCTCCCCTTTGTCATTCATGATTTTATTAATTTGAGGCTTTTCTCTCTTCTTTTTAATAAGGCTGGCTAATGGTTTATCTTACTAATTCTTTCAAAGAACCAACTCCTGATTTTGTTGATCAGTCGCACAGTTTTTCTGGTCTCTATTTCATTGAGTTCTGCTCAAATCGTTTTTAACCCTCTTCTTCTGCTGGGTGTAGGATCTATTTGCTGTCTTTTCTCCAGCTCTCTGACAACTGGCTTTCTGACATTGAATTGTAATCCAGATTTTGTAACTCTGTGGGAGAGAGGACTGTTTCTGATTCTTTCGAGGTGAGGTTTTCCTTCTAGTCATTTTGCTCAGTGCAGAGTGGCCAAAAACAAGTTGTATTGGGAAAAGGAGAAAAAGAGAGGAGAGAAAGAAGGAAAGAAAAGAGAAAAAGAAAAAAGGAAGAAAAAAGAAAAAAAAAGAAAGAAAAAGGAATAAAGGGAAAAAAAGGTGGGGGAAGCAAACAGAAATCAAAAAGCAAAACAAGGGATCCCTGGGTGGCACAGCAGTTTGGCGCCTGCCTTTGGCCCAGGGCCCGATCCTGGAGACCCGGGATCGAATCCCACATCGGGCTCCCGGTGCATGGAGCATGCTTCTCCCTCTCCCTGTGTCTCTGCCTCTCTCTCTCTCTGTGACTATCATAAATAAATAAAAAAAATTAAAAAAAAAGCAAAACAAAAGAAAACAAAACAAAGCAAAACAAAACCACGGGGTAGTATCTTCTGATTCTGTATACTTTAAGTCCCTTGAATTCCCCTGGAAGTTGTCCGTCTACCTGGTCTTCTGGGGAAGGGGCCTGTTGTGCTGATTCTCAGGTGTTAGCACTTGGGGGAGCTGCTCTGCCCCCTGCCTGGTGCAGGGCTCAGTGGGGGTTGTTTACCCCGTGAGGCCCCTGGAATAACAACCGCAGTGGTGGAAGCAGGTCTGGAGCCCTGGAGTCAGCTCCTGCAGTAACTACAAAGCTCTTGGTCTGCAGGGCTTTGAGGCTCCAGGGCGGGGCTGCTGATCTGCTCAGCCTGGGGCAGGAGAGTCTTTGCTGTCCTGGGCCCTCCGGGCCTCTGCCTGTCCCGGGGGAGGCCAGATCCTGGGCTGTGTCCTGGCGCCCTGTGCTGTGGGGCCTGCGCTGTTGGATTTGCGCTCCCGCCCCGCAGACCCCTCCGCGGAGCCTCTTCCTCTGCCCTAGCCCCTCCAAGCTGCTCCCTCCATGCAGCCCCCTCCGCGGAGCCGCCACCCGAGCCCCCGCCGAGCTGCTCCCACCCCACAGCCCCCTCTCCGGAGCCTCTTCCTCCGCCCGAGCCCCTCCAAGCTGCTCCCGCCGCGCATCCCCCTCCGCGGAGCCGCCGCTGCAGCCCCCTCCGTGTAGCCTCTTCCTCCGCCCAAGACCCCGAGCTGCTCCCGCCCTGCAGCCCCCTCCGCTGAGCCGCCCCCAGCCCCTCAGAGCTGCTCCCGCCCCGCAGCCCCCTCCGCGGAGCCTCTTCCTCCGCCCGAGCCCCTCCAAGCTGCTCCCGCCCCGAAGCCTCCTCCCCGGAGCCTCTTCCTCCAGCCCAAGCCCCCCAGACAGCTGCTCCTGCCCCACAGCCCCCTCCGCAGAGCCACCGCCTGAGCCCCTCTGAGCTGCTCCCGCCCCCGCAGCCCTCTCCCCGGAGCCTCTTCCTCTGCCCTGGCCCCCCCCCCAGCTGCTCCCGCCCCGCAGCCCCCTCTGCGGAGCCGCCCCCGAGCCCCTCGGAGCTGCTCTGGGTCCCGCCCTGCGTGCTGCAGCCCTTAGGGAGCTCAGCGCACTCTCCCGGGGCGCAGGTGTCTGTTAGTGTCTCAGGGAGCCCGAGGGCATCCCCGACCTCCTGGGTCTTGCTCTAACTCCCTGCGAGCCCCTTTCCTCCCAGGAAGGTTGGTGCAGCTCCTGCTCCTCCGGGACGGGGCTCTCCTGTCCTGGGGACACTCGCCCCGGCCTCAGCCCGGCTCCTTGTGGGGCCCCTCCCCCTTGGAGGCCTTTTGTTTCTTTATTTCTTTTTCCCCGTCTTCCTACCTTGATAGAAGCCGAACTCTTCTCACTGTAGCACTCCAGCTGGTCTCTCTTTAAATCTCAGGCCTAATTCGTAGATTTTCAGGATGATTTGAAGGTTATCTAGGTAATTTGGTGGGAACAGGTGATTTGGGGACCCTACTCCTCTGCCATCTTCCCCTCCTTCGATTTTTTTTTTAATTAGGAAAAAATCAGGCAATAATGTGGGGTGTGACATACAAATGTCCCCACCCCCCGGGAGCTGAAGAAGCAGCAGGAAGGGCCCCCCCCCGCTGTGCCCCGCTTAGAGGCCTGCGCCCTTGCTGCTCTCTATCACTGTCTGCAGGGCAGAAAGTTGGGGCGGGAGGAGCAGGACGGTGCTGCAGACGGGACATCCCACGCGGTGGCGGGACAGGCTGATGTGCACTGAGGACACAATCCTGCGGCAAGGCTTTGGGGCTATCCGCGCAGTTAAAACTTGCTTGAAAGGAATAAAAAGCTTCTGGCTTCTTTCTTCTTTTTTTTAAGATTTTATATATTTATTTAGCAGAGACCAAGCATGAGCAGGGGGCAGGGAGGGCAGAGGGAGAAGCAGACCTTCCGCTGCGCGGGGCGCGGGGCTCGATCCCAGGACTCTGAGGTCACGGCCTGAGCCCAAGGCAGACGATTCCCGCACTGAGCCCCTGGGCGCCCCAGCTCCTGGTGCTGAGGGGGCCCCACGTCCCGGGAAAGGCCCCGATGCAGCCGCGCCAGCAGGTGCCCGCGGCTCACCATGGAAACTGCACCGTCTCTGCCTCCATGTCCTCGTCCCACAGCGGCCTTGAGCTGCGGCTCCATTTCGGGACGGCGGGCGGCCGTGCTGGCCACAGGGTCACCCGGCATCGTGGGCCCCTGCAGGTGGAGCAGACCCTAGTGGACACACCTGCCGAGAGCAGCCTGATGCCTCCAGGAGCCCCGGGCCCACGTGCTCCTCTCCTGAGTGGCCCGGCACGTCCCCAGGCTAAGCCCCGCCGGTGCCCGAGCTCGAGGGTGTGGGCCCCTCCTGCCCCGGGGAGCTCCCACGCCTGCACCTCCCTGGGCCGCTGCCCCGGGTCCCGCCGACCGACCCTGGAGATCGAAGGCTGGACCCACGTCACGCTCATTTCTCCTCTGCGGATTATCCACGGTTCTTTGCTGCGATGTCCTTAACCAAGGGATTTTAAAGGAAGGCCGTCTCGAAGGCCACTCGCCCCCCCGTGGACGGGATGCTCTGTGCTCTCGCTCTTCTCCCAGGCGAGCCCTTGAGGGTGACACCTTGTCCCCACATCTCCGTCCTCCCAGTGGCGGGCACAGCTCCTGCCCGGGCCGGCGGCTCCCTCCTCGGCTGAATGAAGGCACCACCAGCCCAGGCTGCTGCCTGGAAGAGCCTGTGCGGCTGCGCTAATTCCGCTGCATGTCCCCTTGCATGTGCCTAATGAGGCAGTGCTGATGTTTGGGCTCCTAAGGACTCAACATCCATTCTCGGGTGTCATTTAGCTTTTGATTTATTGTCTGTCTCTCTCTCAGCGTTTTCTTTTTTTGCCATTTCCTCCCTCTCGAAGGAATGGGAAGCCAAGTGTTTTCTCCACCTGGAGCTCACCTGGGGAAGCGATCCCATCTTATCTGTTAAACATCTTCAGCCGCGAAGAGGTTGCAAATTGCCAACTGCCCTCTCCAGCTGCAGCGGAGGCACAACACTTCCTTGCAACAGGGGACCGTCTTTCTATGATTCCCTCGCATCCTATCATTACAAGTGCCTGTGCTCAGATTCAGTATCATTATGTCATTTGCAATGCGGCAGCACGATGAGAACCAAATCAGAAAACACCACTTCCCGTCAAAACCGCAAATTGTAAACATGCATTTCTCTTTGAGTCTCGGAGATTCCGTGTATTTACCACCTGAAAATCCATACTTTGAGAGCTCTTTCCCCAACTTGTTGGAAGGTTAGAGAATATAAGAATGTTGAAATGTAAGATTTAGTGATGGCACGTTTGATAAAATGCCACAATGTCCCCAATGGCTGGGTTCAGAGAAGAGCAAAACAAAAACCACAATGAAAGAAAACAGAAACACAAGACTTCTGGCAATTCTCACAGCTCAGTGCACATTTTCCACGACTGTGGGACCACAGCCGGGTCGTGAGTTTTGCCCTCTGAGCATTCATGGCACTTGATGAGGGGTTCCATTTCCGGCGGTGGACGGACGGGGATGACAAATGGACAGTCGTGTCTTTAGCTGTAGGCATCTTGGCGTTCGGTAGGTCCATTCCCAAGAGGACTGCAGGGCAAGAGGAAGCCCCCTCCCACGGGAGCCTCGGTGATGGGAGAACAGTGAACAGGAGGGTAGCAAGGGCTCGGCCAGGAAGTCTTCAGGAAAGAGAGGTGATGTTTCTACAAGACCCCGTTTTAATTCCCGTCCCGCCCGAGGAGTGTTCTGTGGACCCACTGATTTCTGGTGGTCAGCCCAGCTTCTTCCCAAGAGAGCCCCCGCTTCCCTCCTCGGGTTCACACGACCCCAGAGAGGAAAGCCCGACTCTTACATGTGCCCCTGGGAGTCAAATGCATACTCAGGATGGGATTTGCATCCTTTTCAAACATCGAGCTTCTCCACGCACGTCAACCTTATAAAGAGGACATCGTGGGAGAACCCAACGCCCCCCCAAGCCTACCAGCAGCTACTCAGACTTGGTGGCAGGGGCGTGTGGATACAAGCCCCAGGTCACACCATTCCCCGGCGTCAGCATGGAATTGGAATGACAACACGGCCAGAGGACAGATATTACGAATACGAATTTTGAGAAGTTCTCTTTAGGGATGAAATGTCCCCATCTTTGTACTGTTCACCGATACTGTATTAGTCCCGGCGGAGGCAGCGAGAGATCAGGGCTCTAGGCTGGTCTCTGGCCCAGGGCAGCTGTCGCACACCCGCACCTCGGACCGAGGGTGCAGGAGATCAGGAGCGCGAGCTGCAGGATCCCTCCAGGGACCCCGTGGCCGTCCCACGATGCTGGTCTCCCGGGAAGATGCTAGGCGGGGACTTTCCCTGGGCCCCCTCACACCTCGGTTCAACCAGGGGCTCCGGTGCTTTGGACGCACGTGAGACAAGCTCAGCTGTCCCTTGTCTCAGACGACCCGCCTTGGGAAATCCCTGCGAGGATGACACAGGATGATGAATATAAAGCAGAGGACACTTATTGACTCCACTTCTGCGTGTTTCCTCCTGCCGTAGCTGACCGCCCTGGTGGCTCCTCGCTGACTTGGGAGCTGATATGGAGGCGTTTTACGGGAGGACAGACCGACCGTGGGCAGGAAGCGCAGGCCGGGTTTCCCCGATGGCGCACACATGCTTCTTCCCTCCAATGGCAAAGGACAATGTTTGCAACAAGGAACACATCCCCCTCCTCGGTCCTGGCCACCGTCCTTAACGGTAGTTTAAGAGTGATTTAGAAGGACGTCCAGGGTCTTGTCCTTGCACGGCAAAGTGATTTTCAGCAATAAGAATGACTCGATGTTTCAGGGAATAAAGATGAGTTTTTTGTTGTTGTTCTTTTTGCTTTTTGTTGTTCTTTTTGTTTTTGTTGTTGTTGTTGTTTTTTTTTTTTTTTACCTCTTCGTTTGGTAATAAAGGCAAAGATGATGGTTGAGAGGGATTTTTTCAGTTTTTTTTATATAAATTTATTTTTTATTGGTGTTCAATTTGCCAACATATAGAATAACACCCAGTGCTCATCCCATCAAGTGCCCCCCTCAGTCCCCGTCACCCACTCACCCCCACCCCCTGCCCTCCTACCCTTCACCACCCCTAGTTCATTTCCCAGAGTTAGGAGCCTCTCATATTCTGTCTCCCTTCCTGATATTTTCCAGCATTTTCTGTCCTTTCCCCTTTATTCCCTTTCACTATTTTTTATATTCCCCAAATGAATGAGACCATATACTGTTTGTCCTCTGATTGACTTATTTCACTCAGCATAATACGCTCCAGGTCCATCCACATCGAGGCAAATGGTGGGTATTTGTCATTTCTAATGGCTGAGGAATATCCCACTGTATACAGAGACCACAGCTTCTTTATCCATCATCTGTCGATAGACACCGAGGCTCCTTCCACAGTTTGGCTATTGTGCACATTGCTGCTAGAAACATTGGGGTGCAGGTGTCCCGGCGTTTCATTGCATCTCTATCTTTGGGGTAATGCCCCAGCAGTGCAATTGCTGGGTAGGGCAGATCTATTTTTAACGCTTTGAGGAACCTCCACAGAGTTTTCCAGAGTGGCTGCACCAGGTCACATTCCCAACAACAGTGCAGGAGCGTTCCCTTTTCTCTGCATCCTCTCCAACATTTGTGGTTTCCTGCCTTGTCAATTTTCCCCATTCTCACTGGGATAAGGTGGGATCTCATTGTGGTTTTGATTTGTATTTCCCTGATGGCAAATGATGCGGAGCATTTTCTCATGTGCATGTTGGCCATGTCTATGTCTTCCTCTGTGAGATTTCTCTTCATGTGTTTTGCCCATTTCATGATTGGATTGTTTGTTTCTTGGGTGTTGAGTTTAATAAGTTCTTTATAGATCTTGGAAACTAGCCCTTTATCTGATACGTCATTTGCAAATATCTTCTCCCATTCTGCAGGTTGTCTTTTAGTTTTGTTGACTGTATCCTTTGCTGTGCAGAGGCTTCTTATCTTGATGAAGTCCCAATAGTTCATTTTTGCTTTTGTTTCTCTTGCCTTCACGGATGTATCTTGCAAGAAGTTGCTGTGGCCAAGTTCAAAGGGTGTTGCCTGTGTTCTCCTCTAGGATTTTGATGGAATCTTGTCTCACATTGAGATCTTTCATCCATTTTGAGTTTATCATTGTGTATGGTGCAAGAAAGTGGATGTCCAATTTTCCCAGCACCATTTATTGAAGAGACTGTCTTTTTTCCAGTGGATAGTCTTTCCTCCTTGATCGAATATTAGTTTACCATAAAGTTGAGAGTCCACTTCTGGATTCTCTATTCTGTTCAGACTTTTTGGTAAAACTAGAATCTGCATTCAAAGCTTTCATATTTGCATCTTTACCTAAATTCACTAGAAATGGGTTCCTTCTGCAAGCACTTGCTTCTCCTTTTATATAAAGAAAGGGAGGTGTAGCAGCCTTGAGAGAAATGCTACTGTTAACTCATCACCAAAGAAGAGGATCTTTATCACATAAGCAAAATAATAGCCCCAGAATGGCCTAGAACAAATCTATGCACAGAGGAAAATAAATTCTCAAATGGTAAGTCAGGAAAGTTTGGGGAACACTCATGGATGGATCTTTTCTCCCCTCTTTCTTATAACCTTTATCAAATGGGAGACAAAGCACCTTCGGAGGTCCCTAATTTTATCCTGGTGTCTATCAACCCGCACATTTTCAGAAGCTAGGAGAAGAATAACTACCTTGTTGTCCATGTTAACCATTGCATCATTGGGGGGGGGAGAGATTTTTAAATATGGTAAAATATAAACAACACCAAATATGCCATTTTATCCAATTCTAGCTGTCAGAGCTTCCATGGTAGGGATAGACCATGTTTTGTTTATACATTCATCTGTGGGCGGACACTTGAGGTGCTTCCACCTTCCTGTGAATGGCACACAGTTACTTTTCAGTGTTGGTCGACAGTCCAAGTCCTGACAAACTAACGAATTTAAAGCAATGTATTATATTAATCTGATTAAAATCTGAGAAAGAGGGCACCCCGGGTGGCTCAGCAGTTTACTTCCGCCTTCAGCCCAGGGCCTGATACTGGAGACCCGGGATCGAGTCCCACGTGGGGCTCCCTCCATGGAGCCTCCTTCTCCCTTTGCCTGTGTCTCTGCCTCTCTCTCTCTCTCTCTGTGTGTGTGTGTGTCTCCCATGAATAAATAAATAAAATCTTAAAGAAAAAAATGAGAAAGAGACAGACTCTGTGATGCACGTGAGACCTTGGCCCCCAGTCTACCACTGAAGAACATGCTCCTCTCGCTGAATGCGGGGCACAGCCTGGGGTTCTCCACTGGCTCACCCAGGAAGCACCTCTCATCCCCGTCGGGAGCACCCTGCTTCCTCCAGCCACATTTGCTTGACCTCACAACGACAGCACTCGGCACTCTTTGGATTCTTTTTCGTTTCCCCAGCACTTCTGGGAACTGTTGTGTCCAGGGGCTCATGTCTACACATGGAGACGTGGAGAGGATAAGTGGCTGGTTTGGGGCTTGGATGGATGCGAGGCATCTTCTGTCTCTGTGTCCTGGGCCAAGAGCCCGTTCAGATTGCGCTTCCTCCAGGATGTCCTCCCAATCCCAGCCTGTGACCCCCCAAGAAGTGTGGCTCTCACCTCTCCTGCCCATGTGCAAGACACCTTTAAGCTCTTTAAAGGAGAAACCATCTTTCATACACGTTTATTTTTTTAATTTTTATTTATTTATGATAGTCACACACACAGAGAGAGAGAGAGGCTGAGACATAGGCAGAGGGAGAAGCAGGCTCCATGCACCGGGAGCCGATGTGGGATTCGATCCCGGGTCTCCAGGATCGCGCCCTGGGCCAAAGGCAGGCACTAAACTGCTGCGCCACCCATGGATCCCTTTCATCCACGTTTAAACCCTACTTGGAAAAAGGGAGATGTGTGTATTGCAAACAAAGGACATCAAAACATACACTTTTCTACTCAGAAAAGTGCGAGTGCACGGAAGGGTGACAGAATGCCCGTTGCCCTCTGACCCACTGCGGCATTTAGCAAAAAGCCTTTCACACACACACAATAATAAAAATCTGGTAAATTAAGATGTTGAATGAGACAATAACTACATACACACAGTTCCCATCTTTGTGTCTAACCCGAAGGATTGATGTGTTACAGAGTGCTCAGGCTAGGTCAGGCATCCCAAAAGTCAGACAGACGAGGTGAAATTCTGTGCCCTAGGACGGTCTGCATCCTGCTTGCATGTAAAGAGAGTGCATTTGAGTTCCCAGAGAGGTCAAGCTTGCCTTTCTATGTTTCTGTGGGCTACCAGAAAGGGAATCCGTGAAAGGTTATGGTGGGCGACTCTGGATTTAAAGAGTTGTGCCATGTGGGCGGGACCATCCCGGGAGACATTATGACCCTCTCCGAGGGAAATCACACAAAATCACAGAACGTGGGTTCTGGAGCACCGAGGGCACTCTCCCATAATTCTGGTTAAACAGCAGCGCTCCCGGGATTGTCGGGGAGGTGGCCACACGCAGGCAGGGGAAGGAGCCAGGCATGCCTGCTGTTCGATAAATGCTACCTCGTCACGTTTCTGTCCTCATTTGGATGGAAAACATCACAGAGTTGAAAAAGACACCCAGAGTTTAAACAAATGTGAAAAAGAAAACAAAGATGTGACATCCATGTTTCTTTTTTTGGGTGATAAATAAGACAGGCAGTCAAGATACTTTTGCTACTTCAGGAAAGCAAAAAAATAGTAACAATATAGTAAAAAAAATACCTGCCACTATGATTCTGCCACTCAGAAACTCATAAACTGTTCTGCATGTAACCACAAGGGTCCCAAATCAAGGGAGTGCCCACTCTGGGGCGGACCCAGACAGAACAAGAGATACACGAGGCAAGGGCAACAAGGACCCGGGACCAGAGAGCGTCATCCAGCACCACCGATGAAGTAATATACTAGTTAGAATCATATCATCCTTTAAGACTTTTCATAGTTATGTCCTTTGACATATCAATTGATACTAGAAACCTCTTAAACCACATGTAATGATGTCTCCTCCAGATCCCTATATTTAAGCACCTAGCAGGCTTATCTTAATGGATATTCTTAATTGATCTTGTTGGGTTGTTGTAAATTCAGTGAAGGAATCACGTGCACCCTCTGTCTCCCGCGCTTTACGTGAACACGAGGGCCAGTTGATAAGCACTTGCCGAATAACAGAGTGGATCCGAGTGGCTCTCACGCATAAGGTCCATATCCCCTTCCTCCCAGATTTTTGCAATGATTAAATGATATATATGAAAGTGCCAACCCAGGATTGGGCACATGAAAGTTCATTTTGCCACACGAATGCTCAGGATCTAGACTAAACGTCAGGTACCCTGGTCCTGAAGTTGTAGGCCGATGGCGCTGAGTCTCCTGCTGGTTGTGGCGGCAGGTAGCACGGCAGCCCAGGAGAGCTGTCCACCTGTCATCTCCTGGTGCAGAGGAACAAGGTGGCAGGCGTCAGCGCCCGTGGTGGAAGTGGGACAGCATCCACACCGCAAGGCGCTGTCGCAACTGAGTGCCACAGGACACTTGCATATGTTCCTATATCTACTTTAGAAGTCTCACCCAAATGAATTCTATCAGCAGCATTTATCAGATTCAAAGAAAAGGGGTCTGGTCCACGTGGGCTGTTAAGTATTGATGAAAGACATTCCTCCTCTTGCAAGCCAATCTACATCAAGGGTGCCTATTTTCTCTCTGACTTCAAAATAACTGCATTCTTTTGTGGGTTTCACGTATATGTCAGTGCACTTTTCCTTTTCCCTAAGAAAAGCCTTCTTTCGTAAAATAAGCTGTATTTATCCTGTTTCAGTAAGTTTTGTCTTCACTGAAAAATATTACTTTGTTCTCCTTTAAACTCAGTGAGATGGTTGTGGGGAAGTCTCCAAGCAAATAGCAGAAGCTGAGACTTGAAAGATTACTTCTAGGTAACTAGGTCAAAGAGCCATTATGGGAAGGGGCGAGGGAGCGCTCCCGAGGGAGCAGCATGCACGCAGACCCCATGGTAGGAAATGGTGTAACACATACAAGAAATAGAAAGGCCACGGGACTGTCCCATGAGAGCAAAGCCAACACCAAGAGTCAGCTGAGACAAGGCTGAACAGATGGCTCGATTCCATTTAGGGCATGTGAGTCCTGCGGAGGACATCAGTACCCATCCGGGGATGGAGCAGGGCGACTAAGGAGTATGCAGAAATGCAAGATGATGAGGTCTTCATCCTGATGTGGACTCTGGCAAGCGTGGCCAGGAAGCCAAGGCAGGGGTTACACAGTAGACGCATCCAGGGATGAACGTCATTAAGAGTCTGTTGTCTGGTGTGTCAAAACGGAGAGAATAGAATCCGGTGGAAAGTCAGAATGCAAAATGGAAAGTCCTTTGTAATGAACCGGATGCTGCGGTGGGCAAGAGGGAGAACCGTTCTTCACATCTGAGGTACAGAAGTGACTCAATAAAACAGAAAGCCCTCAAGAGGACCCGAGTTGGGAGGGAAGATGAGGCATTTGGCTGTGGAGAGGGTGCACTGGAAGGAAGCTTCAGGATAAGTGACTGATATCAATCAATGAATTCCTTTTTTCTTAATCCAGCTTGACTTACGTGCTCGGGTTGTATTTCTGTGTGATGCACCACCCCGGAGTCCGGACAGTGAAACAGCAACACTAGTCGTGCTCACAGACTCCGTGTCAGGAAGCCAGGGGGCTGCAGCAGGGTGGCTTGCTTCAAACCCACAATGCCTAGGGTCTCGGACCCAAAGAAAGCCCAGAAGTTGGGGTCCCGGACCCCTCCAGGGGCACATGGGCTGGAGGGACTCAAGAATGGCCTTCCTGCCTTTATAGAAGCCTATAGTCACACGGGCGGGCCTCGGGACACTGGGACATCTTTTCTCTGGCTTTCAGGCCAAGTGCTAGGATCCCAGGGACCAGGTGCCCCCTGCATCGCCATCTCTGTCATAGGCCCAGGAGTCAGATAGTATCCCATAACATTTCTTTTCCAGAGACTCACGAGCCCTCTGTCCCAGCTCCGCTGCCGGAGGCACAGCCCTCACTTCTTGGTTGAGGAGCATCAAGGCCATGTCGCCGAGGACCAGGAGAGATGGAAGGTGCTGCAGGATCTGTGGGAACCACCAGGGGCCACTTTGCTTCTGTGCCTCTTGCAGCCAGAGCCTGGGCAGCCGGAAGGGCAGTGTCTCCTCTCGCGCATCTTTTGTTTGGCGCCGTCCAAGACGCTCTCTTTCATACCAACGAAACAGGTGTTTGCAGAAACGCCGAGCCTGTCCTCTCTCCCCTTCTGGTTTGTTTCTTGTTCTTTATCAACTGTGTATCACACGGTGCAATTTATAGGAAAGAAGCATAGGACAGAACATCGGCAAAAAGTAAACATGCAAAGAACTCATGTAAAATATTTCAATCTAGAGCGAATCGCTACGGATAATTTGATGGACATTGGACCTTTGAGAGATCCCTTCTCGGGCTTCCTTCTGAAGTCAAATTCGGTTTCCTGCAGTGGTTACATCCTTCTCCTCTCCTTCAGCGGTAGGTGAATAGTCATGCGTGTCATTAAAATGGCTTCATGAATACGATTTTTAAATAACATGTGGTCAGAGACCTACAACAAGAAGAGTTCCTTACATACAGCATTAAAACCATAAAGAGGGAATCGGTCAAATGCAGAGAGAAACACCTCTTGCACGCAACGCATGAACGGAGAGGGACGTCCAATCCCGGCGGCTTGGTGACCGGATCATGGGGAGGATGAGAATTGAACTTGCTTCCTTTCCTGCAGGTGCAAGAAGGGGTCACGCTGTGTCCGAATGCTGGTGGTTGATTTTGGAGACACAGGGGATCGTCCCTTCTGTTTCTTTATTTCAACCATCAGAAATACACACATTTAGTACCTTTGTTTTCTGAAAGAAGCCATAAAATGAATATCCACTTTTTTTCTAGAAATCATCCATAATAATGAAACAGTTGCATGAGCCAATCTATGCCGCTGATGTGCTTTTGTTACATCTGATTTCTCTCCCAAGATTTCCCTCTGAGCGAAGTGCAGAAACAATACCTCAGTCCCAATATCCCTAAAGCCTACATGGCCTCAAGGTGAAATCTGTTGCAATCTGTCAGAGGCGTATTTTTCATCTTGCTGTAAAAAAAAAAAATCCAAACATTACATTTTTCAAATCTTTAGAAAATACATTAAATAATAATTTAAAAAACCCTCTAAATATGAATTGGGGAAGAAAAAGTTCTTGATCACAAACAGAAACCTGCTCTTGAGAAATATGGGAAATTCATTTTAACTAGAAGAATGTTAATTTAGTTTCATTAGAAGAAAAAAAACAAAAGAAAAAAAAAAGAAAAGAAAAGAAAAGAAAAGAAAAGAAAAGAGCATTCAATTTCTTTAAGGAAAGTAACTTCCAAAGAATTTAATGAACACAGAAAGGGAATCGCTTAAGATTTTAATCTATTGGAGTTGTTAGGGGTTGAGTGGCGTCCCCCACAATCCTTATACAGGAGTTCCAACCCCCTGAGAGCTCAGAGATGAACTTGTTTGGAAACAGGGTCATGGCAGGTAGAGACCCAGGCAGAGGGAGAAGCAGGCTCCATGCAGGGAGCCCGACGCGGGACTGGATCCCAGGACCCCGGGGTCACTCCCTGAGCCAAAGGCAGGCATCTGCTCAACCACAGAGCCACCTGGGCATCCCAATTTTACATCTTTCTAAAGGGGCTTCCCTTGGTCAGAATCAGAGACCCTGCAGGGTCCAGCCAGACCCCAAGAAGTGAGCAAATCAAAGGGGAAAGTAAGGTCATTAGAGACCGAAAGCTGACGGGACCGGACCGCGCTGGGTCTCGCGCTGAGCCTGCAGGATGACCCACCTTTCCCGCACCCAGTGCAGCACCCACAGTGGCGGGACAGATGCAGGGTTGGGGTGGCTTCGCCTCCATCTTCCTTGTTTCTCTTGCTCCCTTCCGTGGGCCGATGTCGGGGAGCACCAGCTCCCCGTTCCCCGCGGGCATCGCGAGCACAGGGAAGCCCCCCAGTCTCAGTCGCCTGCTTCCCCGAGTACCTGGGTGGTAAGACCTTGGATCAGGCGACCCCCACTAGAGCTGAGTGCTGGAAGGAACATGGGGGACGAGGCCGGGCCAAGGCGACCCAGGAGGATGGAGGCGGCCTGGTCCGCCCCGAGCGACCCCTGGAACGTGGGGCAAGGGCAGCCGCCACTCTCAGGGCCGCGATAGGTGTCCCGCACCCAGCACGATGCTTCTCGGCCCTGACATGGAGGCGGCACGAGGTTCCCGGGTCCTTTCGGGAGCACCTGTTTCCTGTGAGCCCCACGGGACCCGCCTCCACGTCCCCGGAGGCCGTTCCCTGGCCTAGTCCCTGCGGGGCCCCCAACCCCGGGCTGCGGCAGCTTGGGCGGCCTGCCCCCCGCCAGCCCCGCGCTCCCACAGGCAGCCCGGAGGGGGCCGCACCATCGTGCCCTTGAACACGAACTCAGCTCCGATCTCTTCCTCCCTGCGCTGCTGACCAGTGCAAGCAGCAGCTCCTGATTCTTTTATTTCTGGAATTGTTTCTTAAACTTCTGCTTCTGCCCACCAGGCCCCCTTTACCTAAGTTTAGCAAAGCTGAAAAGGAACCTGGAGCAATATCGTTTTCAACTGAATATATTCTTGGTGCATAATGGTGACACTTTCTATGGTTTGTACGTGTCTCTAAGTGTGTGTGTGTCCAAGTCACACGCGTGTGCATGTGGGTGTGCGAATGTAGCACGGTCATGGCCGCGATACCGTGCCCTTTACCCGCTGGGTGAACGGACTAATCAGCAGGTGGTGTTGTCTGGAGAAAATGAAACATCGCTTGGTTGCAGAAAGACCCTAGAGCCAGGAGGTGTGTCCTCTGGAGCAATCCCCTCCACAGGCCCAGAGGGGCCCGGCTCCAGGCCCGCAGCCCCCACGACCCCTCCTCCTTCCCTGGGACACGAGGCCGTGCTGCCCGCTGCTTGCTCAGCATCGCCTCAGGGCGCCGGAGCACCTGTCCCCGCCTCACGCACCACCCGGGACCCCAGCTCCTCCGAGGACACTTGTCCGAGGCTTTGACCCCATCATCTGTTTGCTGAGCCTCTGTGTGTGTCGTGCCGCCAAACTCCTCTGGGTCGACGATGCCCAAAGGAACGTGATCCGAACCCCAGCTCCCTGCACAGCCCGGGTGGGGACCGCCTCCGGTTCTTGGTCCCTGCGGAGACTCACCGGGCTCCGGGCGCCGACTGCCACCACGGGGCTGTAGGGGAGATCTGTCAGGGTTAGGGGGAGATCTCATAGTCTCCCATTTTTATTAACAGTCTTTCATTTCTATCGATTTTTTTTATTCTGTGAATACCAAAATCACTTCAACATGAGCCGGAATCCAGTCTCACTACGATAGACAAAGCACAGCAAAGTCTCCAAAGACCCCAACTGTCTGTGACGTGCCTTACGCACAAAACGAGTTTTCTCTGAGGTGATGCTGTGAGCAGCCTGGCCGGGTGGGAGCCGTCCCCAGTGGCGTGCGCATCTGTCCATGCACTACGCTGCCTGTGTCCACGGGGTGATAAACTTACTGTCAAAAAAAAATGTTTTTTTGCCTTCCCAAGATCTAGAAAGAACTTATTAAACTCAAAAGCAAAGAAACAAACAACCCATTCAGGAAATGGACAAAAGACATGAACAGAAATCTCACAGAGGAAGACATAGACGTGGCCAACACACACATGAGAAAATGCTCCACATCACTTGCCATCAGGGAAATACAAATCAAAACCACAATGAGATCCCACCTCACCCCAGTGAGAATGGGGAAAATTGACAAGGCAGGACACCACAAATGTTGGCGAGGATGTGGAGAAAGGGGAACCCTCCTGCACTGTGGGTGGGAATGTGACCTGGTGCGGCCACTCTGGAAAACTGTGTGGAGGTTCCTCAAAGAGTTAAAAATAGACCTGCCCTACGACCCAGCAATTGCACTGTTGGGGATTTACCCCAAAGATACAGATGCAGTGAAATGCTGGGACCCCTGCACCCCGATGATTCTAGCAGCAATGTCCACAATAGCCAAACTGTGGAAGGAGCCTTGGTGTCCATCGACAGATGATGGATAGAGAAGCTGTGGTCTCTGTGTACAGTGGGATATTCCTCAGCCATTAGAAACGACAAATACCCACCATTTGCTTCGACGTGGATGGACCTGGAGGGTATTATGCTGAGTGAAATAAGTCAATTG
The DNA here is from genome assembly GCF_048164855.1 of Canis lupus baileyi. Taxonomy (NCBI): domain Eukaryota; kingdom Metazoa; phylum Chordata; class Mammalia; order Carnivora; family Canidae; genus Canis; species Canis lupus. The sequence continues at coordinate 5,457,091 of NC_132852.1, read as the reverse complement.
GAGATGGATAAAGATTATATGTTCTCATTCACTTGGGGAATATAAAAAATAGTGGAAAGGAATAAAGGGGAAAGGAGAGAAAATGTGTGGGGATATCAGAAAGGGAGACAGAACATGAGAGACTCCTAACTCCGGGAAACGAACTAGGGGTGGGGGAAGGGGAGGAGGGCAGGGGGTGGGGTGACTGGGTGACAGGCACTGAGGGGTCACTTGATGGGATGAGCACTGGGTGTTATGCTATACATTGGCAAATGGAACTCTAATAAAAATATATAAAAAAAATGACCGATGCTAATTGTGAAGTATGCGTCAAACCCACAAATATGTATATTGCGCTTCAGCAGATACCTGGTGGTTTTCACTGGGATGATTTGACACAAGTATGGGCTTTTCTTACTGTTGACAAGACAGGTTGGATTCAGATTAAACAACAGCTCCCAAATCTTTGGCCATGAGACATAATTTAAGGCATTGAAACTCTCCAATTTGACAAATTGCGATGTCATGGGAGACAGCACAGGACAAAAACAGCACATGACGCTTGTTTCTGATCGTCCACCGCTGGGCTGGTGGCGTCTGTGGATCCTCACTGCTGCAATCACCAGTTACCCAGGGAGATTTCAGTGTTCCTGTCAAATAGTCTGTACTATTTTGCAGACTTTGTTCATTGTTCGGGGGCATCGATTCTTTTTTTTTCCAGTGAAACAGACCTAATGAACCATTTGCTCTAAATCCTATACATATGCCCAGTGTGATTATTTCCTAACCCCTTATTTACTATAAATCAGTGTAAAACAGTTTTTTTTAATCAGAAATACACCAGAAATAAGGCATTTCCCCTTTAAACACCAACCAAGTGACTTTGCTCAGGTCAGATCCATAGTCACTGCACCAAGGAATTTGCCCTTCGCACCCGTTCACGCACGTTGACAGTGGTGGCCGGTTTTGAGCTCGTCGTTATTTGTGCACGTCGGATGCTGGGCTCGGATATGCTTCTCATTTTAATTAACATCTTTATTAAGATGTGATCGAGAGAGAACTGTGTGGCCCATTTTTAACGTGCGCGGTGGGTGAGCTTGGGTGGGTGACGACGCGGGACAAAGCAGCAGCACCATCAAGGGAAAGAGCACCCCGTGGCCGCAAGGGTTTCCTCCTGCCGCTGGGGGGGCGCACAGCCTCGAGGGCGGGCAGGGCTGTCCAGCTCTCTGAGCAGCAGCAGCGCGAGCAGGAAAGCCTCCCGGACGGCATCCTCCGTGGCTGCTGCCCGCCTCTCCCGTGGGCGCCCACTGGCAAGGTCCGGGCTGTCTGGTGCCACCTGTTGGCTGTCGCCTCCGGGAACAGGGCTCCGGGTTGTGTGGCCCCTCCAGCCTCGAGGTAAAGACCTGCACCCCCTCACCAGCTTCACCTTGGTTACCGTCCCTCCATCCCTGCACGGGAGCCACGGTCCCCAAGAAATGTGTCTCGACTCCTTGCACGCGGCCTCAGCCCCGCCTCCTCGAGCGGGTAAGTGCTGGTGCTTTGTGCGTGCTCTTCCCCGTCGCCTCGCACGAGGCCCTGTTTCACAGAGAGGAGCGCGCTGGGTCTGTGCGAGTGTGCGGTGTGTGCGGGTGTGCGTGACGTGGGGAGGAGACCGTAACGATGCTCACACGCACAACCAGAGACCAGACCGCAGCGGGATGTCAGTGATCCCTCCAGATGCCTGAGTCTATGCGGATCATACACGGGTCCCCGTGACTGCACGGAGGTGACACGCCCGGGCTTCAGCACACGCGCTCCCCAGGATGCCCAACACGCAGCGGTCCCTCGAGAAGTGCTCCTGGTTGACACACACACCGGCTCGCCCACCAGATAGACAGCTTCCCGGGGCCGGGGTCACCCAGTTTACGTCCGCGGAATATCTCAGGTCGCGTTGGTGGCCTAGAACTAAGGTCCCGACTGATGTTCATAAAACTTCCCAAGGGACGCCACGGGTCACCATCGCTTTATGAGCGTGACGGAAGCCCCCGGCTTGTCCATTAAGAACTCTGCACTGGCCTCCGTCCCTCACAACAAAAGTGGCTTCTTCACGGCGTCCACCAATGCCCCCCCTCCGCTCGGCTGCCCCCAGGAGGCAGGTCCCCTCCCCGGGGCTTTCCGCAGGTGGCTCCTCTGGGCCAGGGCCTGGGATGGCCCTCGACCTGCCACTCCCTGCCGCCCGGGAGGGTCTGACCACTCTCATCAGCGCAGAGGCCCATTGCGACCATTTCCCGTCTTTCCTTTTCTTTCTATTTCCTTTATTTTTGCACATCGTAGTCATTGCCCTGCAACGTGCTATAAACTACAATTTTACGATCTGCTCCTTGTCTCCCCAAAGAGAACGATGTGTCCGTTTCCTTTACTGCTCTCGTCCCGGATTCGGAAAATGCATCTCCTCCGCAGGGCAGAGCAGGTATCTCAACAAATATTGGACCAATAGCAAGAGGGGTGACCGTGCTAAGGACTGCTGGGCCGGGTCGCCCCGTGGAGTGCGGCGGGCGTCAGCTGCCGATACAGGCCGCCTAGGCTGTGAAAGAAAAGTCACAGCATGACTGAAATTCTCAAACTGCGGTGTAGGAATGAATGAGGATCCCAGAGAGGTGGAAAACACCTGCTATTCAGTTTTTCCACGGATGGACCCGACGACGGTCGTTTTGTGCGTAAGGCACGTCACACACAGTTGGGGTCTTTGGAGACTTTGCTGTGCTTTGTCTATCGTAGTGAGACTGGATTCCGGCTCATGTTGAAGTGATTTTGGTATTCACAGAATAAAAAAAATCGATAGAAATGAAAGACTGTTAATAAAAATGGGAGACTATGAGATCTCCCCCTAACCCTGACAGATCTCCCCTACAGCCCCGTGGTGGCAGTCGGCGCCCGGTGCCTGGTGAGTCTCCGCAGGGACCAAGAACTGGAGGCGGTCCCCACCCGGGCCATGCAGGGAGCGGGGGTGCGGATCACGTTCCTTTGGGCATCGTCGATCCAGAGGAGTTGGTGGCACAACACACACAGAGGCTCAGCAAACGGATGATGGGGCCAAATCTCTGGACAAGTGTCCTCAGTGGTGCTGGGGCCCCGGGTGGTGCGTGAGGCGGGGACAGGTGCTCCGGCGCCCTGAGGCGATGCTGAGCAAGCAGCGGGCAGCGCGGCCTCGTGTCCCAGGGAAGGAGGAGGGGTCGTGGGGGCCGCGGGCCTGGAGCCGGGCCCCTCTGGGCCTGTGGAGGGGATTGCTCCAGAGGACACACCTCCTGGCTCTAGGGTCTTTCTGCAACCAAGCGATGTTTCATTTTCTCCAGACAACACCACCTGCTGATTAGTCCGTTCACCCAGCGGGTAAAGGGCACGGTATCGCGGCCGTGACCGTGCTACATTCGCACACCCACATGCACGCGCATGTGACTTGGACACACACACACTTAGAGACACGTACAAACCATAGAAAGTGTCACCATTATGCACCAAGAATTTATTCAGTTGAAAACGATATTGCTCCAGGTTCCTTTTCAGCTTTGCTAAACTTAGGTAAAGGGGGCCTGGTGGGCAGAAGCAGAAGTTTAAGAAACAATTCCAGAAAGAAAAAGAATCGTGAGTTGCTGCTTGCACTGGTCAGCAGCGCAGGGAGGAAGAGATCGGAGCTGAGTTCGTGTTCAAGGGCACGATGGTGCGGCCCCCTCCGGGCTGCCTGTCAGAGTGCGGGGCTGGCAGGGGACAGGCTGCCCAAGCTGCCGCAGCCCGGGGTTGGGGGCCCCGCAGGGACTAGGCTGAGGAACTGCCTCCGGGGACGTGGAGGTGGGTCCCCTTGGGCTCACAGGACACAGATGCTCCCGAGAGGACCCAGGAACCTCGTGCCGCCTCCATGCCAGGGCCGAGAAGCATCGTGCTGGGTGCGGTACACCTATCGCGGCCCTGAGAGCAGCAGCTGCCCCTGCCCCAGCCTCCCCTGAGCGCCCTCTTGCTTGGGGCGCCCACCTGCCATCTCAGTGTCCTTGTCCCACCAGGGGGCTGGGCCTGCACAGGCAGGGGCCCCTCCTCGGGTGACCAGCAGGCCCGGGGCCACAAGCAGGTCCCGCGCGGGGGCAGATGCTGTCAGGAAAGCCATGGGTGGTGGGGTTCAGGCAGAGGGGTGTCCTCTGAGTGGGAGCAGCTGCACACAGGCCACCGGGTGTCCGGGGAGGACGGCAGCCCGTGGGCACTGGATCCTCAGTCCCCCAGTGCTCACCCCGCAGTCACGGCATCTGGGTGATGCTCCGCCCTCCTGCACTGGGGCCCGTCCTCCTGCACCTGCTGCCTGTCCTTGGCTCCCGTCCCCACACGCAGGAGCTGGGGGATGGACACAGCCAGGCCGTAACTTGGGAATGGGGACAGCCCCAGGGGCCAAGGGACAACCTGCCCAAAGGGTTCAGCATCACCCAAACCCAGACAGCCCGCTGGTCCCTGCACCCCGTGCCCCCAGGAGAGGCCCAGGGACCTCGCAGGCCTTTCGGGCCAGCCGGGCCCTCTCCCTGGCAGGCGCGGAAGTGGCCCCACCACAGCACTGGGGCCCATCGTGTCTCTGTCCTCCCTGCACCAGCCTGTTGCTCCCTCCGAAGAGGGTCTGGTCGTTAGAAGGGTCAGAGGACCCAGGGAAGGAGCCCCCGCCCCAGGTGACTGTGCTGGTGCAGGCGGGGGCCACCGATCCAGGGATCGCTTGGGGCTGACCAGGCCGCCTCCATCCTCCTGGGTCACCTTGGCCCGGCCTCGTCCCCCGTGTTCCTTCCAGCGCTCGGCTCAAGTGGGGGTCGCCTGATCCAAGGACTTACCACCCAGGTACTGGGGGAAGCAGGCGACTGAGACTGGGGGGCTTGCTTCCCTGTGCTCGCGATGCCCACGGGGAACGGGGAGCTGGTGCTCCCCGACATCGGCCCACGGGAGGGAGCAAGAGAAACAAGAAAGATGGAGGCGAAGCCACCCCCACGCTGCATCTGTCCCGCCGCCTTCGGTGCTGCACTGGGTGCGGGAAAGGTGGGTCATCCTGCAGGCTCAGCGCGAGACCCAGCGCGGTCCGGTCTCGTCAGCTTTCGGTCTCTAATGACCTTACTTTCCCCTTTGATTTGCTCACTTCTTGGGGTCTGGCTGGACCCTGCAGGGTCTCTGATTCTGACCAAGGGAAGCCCCTTTAGAAAGATGTAAAATTGGGATGCCCAGGTGGCTCTGTGGTTGAGCAGATGCCTGCCTTTGGCTCAGGGAGTGACCCCGGGGTCCTGGGATCCAGTCCCGCGTCGGGCTCCCTGCATGGAGCCTGCTTCTCCCTCTGCCTGGGTCTCTACCTGCCATGACCCTGTTTCCAAACAAGTTCATCTCTGAGCTCTCAGGGGGTTGGAACTCCTGTATAAGGATTGTGGGGGTCGCCACTCAACCCCTAATAACCCCAATACGTTGAAATCTTAAGCGATTCCATTACTGTGTTCGTTAAATTCTTTGGAAGATACTTTCCTTAAATAAATTGAATGCTTTTTGCTTTTCTTTTCTTTTTTTTTTTTTTTTTGCTTTTTTCTTCCAATGAAAATAAATTAACATTCTTCTAGTTAAAATGAATTTCCCGTATTTCTCAAGAGCAGGTTTCTGTTTGTGATCAAGAACTTTTTTTTTCCCCAATTCATATTTAGAGGGTTTTTTAAATTATTATTTAATGTATTTTCTAAAGATTTGAAAAATGTAATGTTTGGATTTTTTTTTTTTACAGCAAGAAGAAAAATACGCCTCTGACAGATTGCAACAGATTTCACCTTGAGGCCATGTAGGCTTTAGGGATATTGGGACTGAGGTATTGTTTCTGCACTTCGGTCAGAGGGAAACCTTGGGAGAGAAATCAGATGTAACAAAAGCACATCAGCGGCATAGATTGGCTCATGCAACTGTTTCATTATTATGGATGATTTCTAGAAAAAAAGTGGATATTCACTTTATGGCTTCTTTCAGAAAACAAAGGTACTAAATGTGTGTATTTCTGATGGTTGAAATAAAGAAACAGAAGGGACAATCCCCTGTGTCTCCAAAATCAACCACCAGCATTCGGACACAGCGTGACCCCTTCTTGCACCTGCAGGAAAGGAAGCAAGTTCAATTCTCATCCTCTCCATGATCTGGTCACCAAGCCGCCGGGATTGGACGTCCCTCTCCGTTCATGCGTTGCATGCAAGAGGTGTTTCTCTCTGCATTTGACCGATTCCCTCTTTATGGTTTTAATGCTGTATGTAAGGAACTCTTCTTGTTGTAGGTCTCTGACCACATGTTATTTAAAAATCATATTCATGAAGCCATTTTAATGACACGCATGACTATTCACCTACCGCTGAAGGAGAGGAGAAGGATGTAACCACTGCAGGAAACCGAATTTGACTTCAGAAGGAAGCCCGAGAAGGGATCTCTCAAAGGTCCAATGTCCATCAAATTATCCGTAGCGATTCGCTCTAGATTGAAATATTTTACATGAGTTCTTTGCATGTTTACTTTTTGCCGATGTTCTGTCCTATGCTTCTTTCCTATAAATTGCACCGTGTGATACACAGTTGAAAAAGAACAAGAAACAAACCAGAAAGGGAGAGAGGACAGGCTCGGCGTTTCTGCAAACACCTGTTTCGTTGGTATGAAAGAGAGCGTCTTGGACGGCGCCAAACAAAAGATGCGCGAGAGGAGACACTGCCCTTCCGGCTGCCCAGGCTCTGGCTGCAAGAGGCACAGAAGCAAAGTGGCCCCTGGTGGTTCCCACAGATGCCTGCAGCACCTTCCATCTCTCCTGGTCCTCGGCGACATGGCCTTGATGCTCCTCAACCAAGAAGTGAGGGCTGTGCCTCCGGCAGCGGAGCTGGGACAGAGGGCTCGTGAGTCTCTGGAAAAGAAATGTTATGAGATGCTGTCTGACTCCTGGGCCTATGACAGAGATGGTGATGCAGGGGGCACCTGGTCCCTGGGATCCTAGCACTTGGCCTGAAAGCCAGAGAAAAGATGTCCCAGTGTCCCGAGGCCCGCCCGTGTGACTATAGGCTTCTATAAAGGCAGGAAGGCCATTCTTGAGTCCCTCCAGCCCATGTGCCCCTGGAGGGGTCCGGGACCCCAACTTCTGGGCTTTCTTTGGGCCCGAGACCCTAGGCATTGTGGGTGTGAAGCAAGCCACCCTGCTGCAGCCCCCTGGCTTCCTGACTCGGAGTCTGTGAGCACGACTAGTGTTGCTGTTTCACTGTCCGGACTCTGGGGTGGTGCGTCACACAGAAATACAACCCGAGCACGTAAGTCAAGCTGGATTAAGAAAAAAGGAATTCATTGATTGATATCAGTCACTTATCCTGAAGCTTCCTTCCAGTGCACCCTCTCCACAGCCAAATGCCTCATCTTCCCTCCCAACTCGGGTCCTCTTGAGGGCTTTCTGTTTTATTGAGTCACTTCTGTACCTCAGATGTGAAGAACGGTTCTCCCTCTTGCCCACCGCAGCATCCGGTTCATTACAAAGGACTTTCCATTTTGCATTCTGACTTTCCACCGGATTCTATTCTCTCCGTTTTGACACACCAGACAACAGACTCTTAACAACGTTCATCCCTGGATGCGTCTACTGTGCGACCCCTGCCTTGGCTTCCTCGCCACGCTTGCCAGAGTCCACATCAGGATGAAGACCTCATCATCTTGCATTTCTGCGTACTCCTCAGTCGCCCTGCTCCATCCCTGAATGGGTACTGATGTCCTCCGCAGGACTCACATGCCCTAAATGGAATCGAGCCATCTGTTCAGCCTTGTCTCAGCTGACTCTTGGTGCTGGCTTTGCTCTCATGGGACAGTCCCGTGGCCCTTCTATTTCTTGAATGAGTTACACCGTTTCCTACCATGGGGTCTGCGTGCATGCTGCTCCCTCGGGAGCGCTCCCTCGCCCCTTCCCATAATGGGCTCTTTGACCTAGTTACCTAGAAGTAATCTTTCAAGTCTCAGCTTCTGCTATTTGCTTGGAGACTTCCCCACAACCATCTCACTGAGTTTAAAGGAGAACAAAGTAATATGTTATTCACCGAAGACAAAACTTACTGAATTTATGGTATATTGAATAGGGAGGACAATAGGAAAACTCTTCAACCGCAGAAAACCTTAACCGCAAACAATTCTGCACATGTGGAAAGAGTATTGGGGGGCACTAATTAGGGATGGGAAGATGGAATTCAACAAATGCTTAGAAAGGAAGTCATGAATTCAGAAGGGGCCTGTGAGCCATCTGAGCCCCGTGACACTGACTTCCACGTAGATCCCAGAGAGCAGGGAGCGGGCTGTGCTGGGCAGGTGCAGCCGGGAAGCTGGTGGGGTCGCAGGCCGGAGCATCCCGTGCTGCAGCCGGGCCAGGTGCGGGCACCTGTGCAGCAGGCGGGGCAGGGACAGGTGCAGGTGGCGGCCACCTGGGAAGGGCCGGCTGGCGGGTGTGGGCCGCCGGGCCCGGATGGTGTGGGCCGCCGGGCCCGGAGGAGGACATGGCCCGGGATGCAGGTGGTGGACACGCAGGTTCCCAGGAGGCCGAGGACGGGAGTGAACCCGCAGTAAGCAGACTGGAGAGGGAATCGGGGAGACCCCGGGCGATGAGCTGCAGTCGACCTGGGACGGGCCGGCAGTCCGCGGGCATCAGCGTGGGCACCGTGTGCAGGCCAGGCTGCGTGGAGTCCCGACCTGAAGTCAGGACGGTCCTCGCTCGGCCCGGCAGGCCTTGGTGGCACAGCACATGCTTGCCGAGAGCTTTGCAAGCGTGAAGCAGGATCTGAAGCATTTTGGAAGGCTTTTCGCATTGATTCCTCCCACAGACGTAGGGAACAGGTGCTGTCCTTATTCTCAGTTTTCGTTTGTGGACATTAAGACTGAGAGCTTAAATAAAATGATTTTCCAAAAACATGCAGTGTATTGGGCAAGGGCTATGTCTGCTTTCCCGATGACAGACATTTTCGTTGGGAGGGACCCCGGGGTGCCACTGCAATACAATTTAAAATGTGTCTAGATTGGGATTGTTAATGTTTCTAGGGCATTATTTCCCAACCATGACTAAGAGCCAGACACCATGTATCTAAGCGAGTATTTATCACATGTAATTTTGATCAAACATATTTTGATTGAAAAATCAAATCTTAAAAAAGAAATCAAATCTTACCACGAAAAGCATTTATAAATCTATTACATAAAAAGAAAATCAGATGCATAAGTATGTTGGATATTAAGAACGTTTTTGGGTGCCTGAGTGACTCAGTCGCCTAAGCGTCTGCCTTTGGCTCAGATCACAATCTCAGGGTCCTGGGATCGAGCCCGACACCTGCTCAGCGAGGAGCCCGCTTCTCCCTCTCCCTCTCTCCTTCCATCTACTTGTGCTCTGTCTCTCTCTCTGTCTCTCAAATAAATAAAACAAAAATCTCTCAATTTTTTTAAATAAAAGGCAAAAGCAAGAACAAGCAAATGAAGGAGAAATATAAATATGTAATAATAGAGATTGATGGTTGGCAAAAAGTAAGGCGAGATTGGCAATACCCGCTGCTGATGACAGTGGGAGTAAAGGCGCTCATCATATTCCTAGTGGGAGTTTAAATTGCTCCTGGGAAGAGACAGCACTTTTTTTAAATTAAGCTCTCTATTTTGAGAGCATTACAGAAGCACATACGGTTGTAAGAAACACTACGTGGAGGCTCCGTGTGCTCACTCCCCATCTCCCCGCCCGTGACCTCCTGCGGCTCTCCTGCACAACACCTCCACGAGGCCGTAGGTACTGACGCAGTCCAGAAGCAGGACATTATCACCACGCACCTGTCTTCCTCCCCTCCCTGCTCCTTGACCCCTTGGGGCCGCGGAATCCTGGCTCCTTTCCCATGGTCTCCTCACTCAGGAGCCTTAATGGGATGGGAAGACCTGCGGCATTTGGGGGTTGGATTTTTCCCCTTTCCTTCCTTCCTTCCCTTCTTCCTTCCTTCCTTCCCTTCTTCCTTCCTTCTTTCCTTCCTTCCTTCCTTCCTTCCTTCCTTCCTTCCTTGCTATTCCTTCCTTCCTTCCTTCCTTCCCTCCTTCCTCCTTCCTTCCTTCCTCTTCCTTCCTTCCTTCCTTCCCTCCTTCCTCCCTTCCTTCCTTCCTTCCTTCCTTCCTTCCTTCCTTCCTTCCCTCAGAGCAAGTCTCTAAAGGTCCATCCACGTCATGGCGTGCATTACTGGCTTAGTCCTACGTGCTGCTAAGCAGTGCCCCTCGGAGCTGATGTACGACCTTCTGTTTACCTGCTCATCATTGAAAGGCAGCTGGGCTGTTCCCAGTTAGGGCTGCTGTGAACAAAGCTGTCGTAAATACTTGCATAGAGTTCTGCTGGTCTATGTCTTGGTTTCTTGAGGAACAAGAGCCCTGGTTGGATGGACTGGGTCCTAGGGTAGGGGCATGCCTTGTGCTTTAAATTGCCTGGCTGTTTTGCAGAGCGGCTGTACCACTTCTGATAAACAGCGTTTCTGGGATCCCATTTCTCTGCATACCCACCGGCATTTGGAACCATCACTATTTGTCACGTTAGCCATTCTCATTGGTGCACTGGGGTGGCTCCTGATTATTTTAATCTGCATTTGCTGAAGGCTGATGGTGTCGAACATTTTTTCTTTTTCTTTTTTTTTTTAAAGATTTTATTTATTTATTCATAGAGATGCAGAGAGAGAGAGAGAGAGGCAGAGACACAGGCAGAGGGAGAAGCAGGCCCCATGCAGAGAGCCCGATGCGGGACTCGATCCAGGGTCTCCAGATCATGCCCCGGGCTGCAGGCACTGCGCCACCACGGCTGCCCAAAATTTTTTCGTGTCATTTGCCTTCCATGTACCCTTTGGGTGAAATACCTCTTACCCATTTTCTACTTGGAATTTGTTTTACTGTTGAGCTTTGAGATTCTTCACATGCTTTAGATACTAATCCTTTGCCAGGTATATGGTTCACAAGGATTTCCTTTACTCTGTAGCTGTTTTTCTATCCTATCAACAGTCACTTGAAGCATAAAAGTGTTTACTTTTGATGAAGTGTAGTGAATTGATGTTGTCTCTTTGTCTCTTACAGGTCAAGACCTGAGCTGAGATCAAGAACCAGATGCTTACCCGCCTGAGCCACCCAGGTGCCCCATAGTCAATGTATTTTTGAACTGACCGTGAGACTTCCTCTTTGACTCATGGAATATTTAGATTCTGATCAGGACTCTATGGTCATTTTTTTTTAATAATTTTTATTTATTTATGATAGTCACACACAGAGAGAGAGAGAGAGAGGCAGAGACACAGACAGAGGGAGAAGCAGGCTCCATGCACGGGGAGCCCGACGTGGGATTCGATCCCGGGTCTCCAGGATCGCGCCCTGGGCCAAAGGCAGGCGCTAAACCGCTGCGCCACCCAGGGATCCCTAGGACACTATGGTCATTTTAATTGCTGTTCACCTATAGGATTTTTCTGTGATTTCTTTCAAGATTTTAAATCTTTCTTTCATTTTCAAAAAAAAATTAATCATGATATCTTGGCACAGATTTACCCTGTTTGGCTGCCCACAGCTCTTGAATCTGTTAGTTTATGTGTCTTGTCAAAATTTGCCAAGATTTAACCATTGACTGTTTCCAGGCCCCTCTTCTATTTCCTCTCCTTCTGGAACCACAGTGACACAAATATTAGATATTTGGGGTCGGTCTCCAAGCATCTACGTTCTGGAAAAATCCTCAAGGGTCACGTGGCGTGGCTCCAATCCCACTTCCATTCCCAGCACGCCAACTGACACACCAGGGGCATGAGGCCCCACTAGGCTTCGTGTTGCCCATTTACAATGCTCGGCTGTCCTTTCTCCTATGGACCCAGCCTGCATATTACATCACCACGTGCCCACCTCCGAAGATCCCTTTCCTCATTCGCTTTCTAAACTGAGCTTTCCAGAAAGTACACCGACACCTGGTTTGCTTCCTTCTGCCCAGGGTCTTCCTCTTCAGTGGGTTTTCATGCCTCCAATTCATTTTCTCAGTTTCGAGATGGTGACATATCCCATCTCGGGGTGGTCAGAAAGACAGAGCCTTTCTGTCTTGTCTCTGCTCAATTTCTAGAAGATCTAATCTGGACCCGGAGTCTTTCTTCTGGATCCATGATCTCAGAGGATTAGTGGATGAAATTACCCAGCTGTGTAAAGTTTATTCTACTGGGGTACCCGTGAAGCTCAGAGTTATATTGTGTGACCTCCTGGCCACTGGTCTGTGACATCAGTGTCAAGTGAGGCAAGCAGAGTGAAACACATTTCTTCTCTCCACACTCCTGTTTGTGATGCTCCTCCATTCACCCCCAGAGGGCCAGCGACCATCGCAACACCACATGTGTACCAGATTCCTAAACAAACCCTATTTGCAATCAGAAGTTAGAATTTTTTTCATAAACTCTGGAACTAGAAATCCCACACACGGCGTACATATTTATTTCAGACAATAATGTTTGCTGCAATAAAAATCTACTTATCAGTAAATAGAACTTCTCTCTTTTTCATTTCAAATCTTTAATCATTGTGAGTCAAACTGAATTATTCATAATTCTTAAAACAACATAATGTTTGGACATGTTTGCTATAATTTAAAGCAGCAATGTAGATGGAAAGAAAACACTTCTCTTTATTCTGCGTTTTATTTATTTATTTATTTTTATTTTTTAAAAATTTTTTTTATTTATTTATGATAGTCACAGAGAGAGAGAGAGAGAGAGAGAGAGAGGCAGAGACACAGGCAGAGGGAGAAGCAGGCTCCATGCACTGGGAGCCTGATGTGGGATTCGATCCCGGGTCTCCAGGATCGCGCCCTGGGCCAAAGGCAGGCGCCAAACCGCTGCGCCACCCAGGGATCCCTATTCTGCGTTTTAGCATATAAGTAAGCAATTAATCTCGGTTTGAGTTTATATGACTGTTTAGTAGTAATGCCTTCCTTTCCATTTATGCATTTAACTCAACATGCATTCCGTAATTTTTATTTCCTTTTTTTGTTGTTGTTAGAAATTTAGCCCTTGGGCAAAATAAAGGAAGTAATTACTTTTTGTCAAAAGGTTGCAAGACCGTAGCTCACGGATTATAAAGGAGACTTCATCAAGCCTGTATGTCTTCTATGCCTACTGTTATTTTACTTATCCTGACAGCCCTCAGAAGACAAAGCTCTTCATTAATGGACTCAACTATTACACTTCTAATTTTAACAGAAGGTTTTGGATATGTGGTGGTGTAAATGGGATATTATTTGAAAAAAAAAGTGTGAGTGAAATCCTTTATAATGTTCTCCTTTGATATATTTCCATTTAAATGGCCAATTTTATTAAAGTGCAAAGGGACCCTAGGCATGCACATTTGGTCATGAGTAGCCATGTCTCTTAACTCAACACAAGAGAAATCTTAGATCTAATGAGAAAACAGCCTTTTAAGGACAGCTCTTCAGAAAGCGGCTGAGAGTCTACTCATGCATTTAGATTTATTTGTGGGTATAAACATGCATATTATAGAGCATCTGGTTTTTACCTTTTCATAGTTTATCATCATTTAAAACTGCTGAATATGTTCCTCCTTGGACAAGTGATTTTGTCATGATTTTTCATGGAATGACTTAGCATAGAAGAGCGAAAATTACCTCGTTCTCATACAAGTGATTCGGAACACGAATGAATGATGATGCTTTTATTTTAAGAAGGATGTGACCATTTAAAATAATAGATTATCACTTTTAATATCGATAAACTCAGGATCTACCTTGGTAAAGATCTTGCACGAACCTACTTGGAGCAAGAATGGATTGGAATAGGCCAAAATGTGGAATTAAGAAAAAGATATTAAACTATTTTTTTTCTTTTTCTACTAGACTCTTTCTACTTTATTTTGGTACTTATCATTTACTCTAGGTATTAAAGAGCAAACCAAACAACAAACAAACAAACAAAACCCATACATTAAAAAAAAGAAAATTGGAGTTTGAAGTCGTAGCCTCTGATGTAGGGACTACTGTACAAACATTTCCTACTGTGCATTCAGGTCAGTACATGTGGAGGCAGAGACGGTGCAAGAGCTGGGCCAGCAGAGGTCGGGGCTGTGGAGGGCTGACAATGCCCTAGGGGTCTGGACAGCACCCCTTCAGTGGCGGCCCAGGCTGGGTCATCTCAGCCAGTTTCTTCAGATCCCTGCTGGTCATTCCTGGACGTAGCTGCTTCAGGTGGGGGCACGGTCTGGGACAGGTGGTGGTTTCGGGTGGGGTGATACTTGCAGGGCCATCTGCTAGAAAGCACTGCCAGTAACGGGGGATACATCTTTATCTTCAAGGGTATGAGTGGCACATATGACAAGCTTTGTTCCCCTGGAAGAAAGTCCTTCCTGTCCTGAGAGAAGCCCCACTAAGATCCCAGTGAAAGGCCCTGTCTAAGAGGAACATGGCGGGGGGCGTTCTAGGGTACAGGAGCAGCCCCCCAACTCCAGAGAGAGGCTGATTTGGCAGCCACTCTGGGTATCTCCCACTCCCACCATCCACTGTAGGCTCCTCATCTTCAACTGGCACCTGTTGGCTCGTTAGCATGAGCCAGACTCTCATCCCTGAGGGTATGTGCTGCTGAGGCTGAGGCTGCTGTGCGTGTTCATTCACCATCCAGTGTTGGCAATGGGCACCTAGACACATCCAAGGGTGTCACCTGCATGCCACTCGGTGACAACATCCCCCTATCTTCCCCTTGGTCTCAGGCCATTATTATACCTGCTAGAAGAGAGATTCTTCTTGTCCGCAGCTCCATTGGCACAGAATCTAAGGTGAACTTTCTTCTCATGAGCCCCTGCGTGAAGTGTTCTCTCTTAATGAAGACCTCCAAACCTACAAAGCCCAGAGTTTCAGGGACAGGAGGTCAGACTCCCTAAGTGGGTCCCTGGGGGTGACAGTGAGGAACCCCTCCATTTGCACCTTGGCCAAGACTCTTATCATGTTCTTGTTGGAGACATGGCACCAAAATGTGCACTTCGTCCTGGAGCCTGGTGTCCCATCTTTGTACAGTGTAGGCTCCTGGTGGACGGTATCACCTGTCACATTACCAGCTCCTCCTGATGCTTCCACAGGCCAGCTGTTTCTGGGATGGTATGGCTTGTGATCAGAACGGTGGATGTACTGGGCAGGACCCATTCCCCTCTCTTGCTGTAAAATGGGTCCTCCCTGAGTTAATGTTACTGAGTTAATTGAATTAATGTTAGTCCATTCTTGTAATGGAGGAACAAATATTCCAAAGCCCCTCACAGAGTGGAGATGGCTAAGCCCCTGAAAGTGAGAAAGGTAAATTCACATGCACAATACATATCATTTCTAATCAGGATGGACTGCTTTTCCCTTCTGATGTAAAAGGGGATTGATTTAATCAGTTTACCACCAGCGGGTGGGTGGTCTCCTTTTTTTTTTTTTTTTTTATTTATGATAGGCACACAGTGATAGAGAGAGAGGCAGAGACACAGGCAGAGGGAGAAGCAGGCTCCATGCACCGGGAGCCCGATGTGGGATTCGATCCCGGGTCTCCAGGATCGCGCCCTGGGCCAAAGGCAGGCGCCAAACCGCTGCGCCACCCAGGAATCCCAAGGTCTCCTAAAGAAATGCTTCTTAGGATCGACTCTGTCACTGGCAAGCTGGGAATTCCATAGTTTCAGCAGCTACGTGCCCTTTGCTAGGTGAGTCTCACACACAGTGTCCTTTCTTGCCAGCAGGCTCACCTCATGTGACCCTCATGCCAGCACTTGTGTGGCCAGTGATAAAGGCCAGATGTTGTCATAAGTAATTTTGTCCACCTTGTTGCCTAGTGCTTCTGCTGGGGTGGATGCTTTCTGGGGGGCATGCCGTGCAATGCAAAGATCTCTACCTTCTAGGTTTATCCCATATGACCGCCACCATGTCTACACCAAGATTTCCTGTCCCCACCCTCCTGACCGTTCTCCTTCTCATCCCAGGATATGTTAGCCAAGCCCTTCAACGCAGATCACATCTCTCTATACAGTCCAACCTGAGGCTACTTCTATTTCCACATGTGTGGCCCACCAGGTGCCCTGCTTGAAGCAAGGTAGCCTTACCACTCTCTGGTAGTACCTTCTCTGGGCTGGGCTGTCATTCATTTGTGAAATGACATTCATTTCTAACTCACACCCAAATACTGAGCTGGCCCATCGTGAGCCAAGCTCAAGCTTTTTCCTCCCATGTCAGCTCGTCACAAAGGATCACCCATATGTGTGTATGCTGACTGACAGGCCGAGTGCAGTTAGTGATGGGTGACATGGGGCCACTCGTTACCTATGTGTGAGACTTAACCTATGATTTGCTTAATGCTCACCTTCCATCTTGCAATAGATTGTTTCTGGACCACCCACACTGATGGTTGAATGGGTACATGATAGCCTAGTTCACAGAGAGTAGCAGTGGCCATATGGTTACTTTTTGCCTGTGGGACAGGTGCTCTGTCCCTATCAAGACTCAGTAGCACATTGGGAGATGTTCTACAAAAGACGTACATGCTCATAGAGGACAGCATGCGCTTGATCCACAGCCCGAAGCATCCACGATGTGGACTCCTCAATGGGGCTCACACTAATTCATCACTGATATCTCCAGAACTAGAACATGCCAGGTCCTATGGCCCACGTGTCACTGTAGCTCAAACCTTCACCTGGGACCACAGCAGGATCCTTCCTGTTTGGAGCCCCCTTAGAGCAACCACCTTGGGAGTCAACTGCTGTCTGAACTGAAGCGGTATTCTCGGGTGTAGAGCACACTGTGGCCACAGCCTGGCCTACGAGGCACCGTATGAGTCAGGATTCTTTAGAAGGATGGAAATTGGGACAGAATTCTTGCTACTTTGGGAAATCCAAAAAGATCTTACTCGTAAGACCTCAGACTGATTGGGCGGAGCTCACCCATAGTATGGAAGGTCCTCAAAGTTGACTGAACATTTGAGTTCAAATGTTTCTGAACATTAATCTTATCTGAAATATACCCTCGTCAGAGCATCTGGCCTGGGGTTTGACCGGTCAGCTGGCCACTCTAGCCTACCCAGGTTGGCACATGGGATTGACCGTCCCAGGCAGTGTTGAGCCTTCTTTGTGATGGGAGCTGTGTGATCAGTGATTTCTCCCTTAATTTTGATAATGTGTTTCAGCACCCCCCAAGCTGCATCTAAATATTTCACATAACATGGTGGGACTCTGAACGTGCACGGAGGACATCCCCATCACACGGAACACATCTGTCTCTGCACGGGTACATGATACATTAGCACGATGCCACCGATTTAGTGGATTAACATGGTATCAGCAGGATGTTCAGATAATTCAGGCCTCTCTGGAGGATATTATGGCAGAGAGTAGGATATTTAACCCAGCCTTGGGCCAAGCTCTAAATGTACCCTGTTTTTTCTGTGTGGGGGGGGGGGGTTTAATCCATGTGGATATGAACTTGTTCTGATCCCTTTTCTGATTGTCACCAGCTAACCTGTGTTTACCCACTCTGCTAAGGCCACAGCCTCAGGCATGGACACTGATGTCTGATGAAGTGGTGAGAAGCCTCTTTTCACCCTCCACGGCCAACATGGGCTTCGCAGGACACTGACTGGCAACTGAAATGCTGAGATGACGGGCATCACCTCCAGACCCTTTATGTTTGTAAGGGTGGCTCCTAATCCCCAAGAGATGGGGTATTGCTGCTGATGTGAGGTCTTGGCCACATGGGGACGGGGGCAGTTTCAGAGGCTTCCATGTGACCATGTGTATACGACAGCTTCTCAGCCACTAGGTGAGGCCCCGGTATGGGACCGGTGACACACTCAGACATGCCCACTCTACTTACTCATTTAAGAACTGAAGACAGGGGGGGATCCCTGGGTGGCGCAGCGGTTTCGCGCCTGCCTTTGGCCCAGGGCGCGATCCTGGAGACCCGGGATTGAATCCCATATCAGGCTCCCAGTGCATGGATCCTGCTTCTCCCTCTGCCTGTGTCTCTGCCTCTCTCTCTCTCTGTGACTATCATAAGTAAATAAATAAAAAAAAAGAACTGAAGACAGGGGATCCCTGGGTGGCGCAGCGGTTTGGCGCCTGCCTTTGGCCCAGGGCGTGATCCTGGAGACCCGGGATCGAGTCCCACATCGGGCTCCCGGTGCATGGAGCCTGCTTCTCCCTCTGCCTGTGTCTCTGCGCCTCTCTCTCTCTGTGACTATCATAAATAAATAAAAATTAAAAAAAAAGAATAAGACAAGGGTGTTTGTTTAAAAAAAAAAAAAGAACTGAAGACATAGCCATGGGGTGGGTCTGTGGACTGAGTGGGCCCGTTACAGACAGATTTAGTCAGGAATTCATTTGTCACCTGGTCCCCGTGTGCTCCCAAGTTAGTCAGGGAGCATGAAGATGCTTCGAGTCTCTGAACATGGATGCTGGCACAGACCAATATACTGCCCTAACCAGACACCAAATATTGGACACCCCCTCCCTAGTGTCAGGGACTTTGTCTATATAAATTCTAGACTGTGTTTGTACTGTGAGCGAATTATCAAAATTTGCAGTATACCCAAGCCCCAGTCTCATCATTAAGTAAAAGAAAATATTAGAGCAAGAAAATGGGCAGATTTCTTATGAATCTAACCCTAAGCAATCCGATGATTATTGTCTCCTTTCTTGTAGCTAGATTAATATAAATCGCAGAGAATGCATGTGATAAAGTGTGATATCCCAAGAATTAAGTTGTTATGAGTTGCATTTAACTGGGTGATCCCCCAAAAGACACCGATATCCCTGAAAATATATAAAATGGATGCTTCACATCATCATGGAATGTTGAAGTATTTAAGATCACAGCATTCATGTAAGACAAGATCTGTTCTTGCTAGAAAAAAAAGTGAAGTCTCAGTTCTCTGAATTTCCCAAAGATATGGGACAAATAATACCTCAGATATGCAATTCATTGGCATCAAGTTCTCCAGGTAATTTCTCTGGGATGAAGAGCAAGCATTGTGATAGATGACAGGGGGTCTGTTCACAAACATTTGTGTATCATTTTTTCCCCAGAAACTAGCAGTTATGTCCCCTAACAAAGAAAAGAACAGAGATGTAAAATATATTCCTATTGGATAGGCACTGTGTGTGTGTTGGGAAGATGGGAGCGTAGAATGCTGTTCCAGAAAAGATTCCTTCAAACTACATTACAAAAATCAAAATGAGCTTGTAAAGCTTGAAAACCTTTGTCTCCTACGTTTGTGGGTAGAGAATTTACGAGTTTTAACACAAAACCTCACAACCCGCCGTAAGTGTGCTGTCCTTCCAAAGTGCCTTATTTAACGGCAGATTCCAGGGAGCACTGGCATTTACTCTAGAAAGCACTTCCTGCTCTTTTTCTCCCTCGGATAGATCCAGAAACAAAACTACTTTAAGAAATGAAGTCACAATTCCGCGATATTTAGGAAAAATGGCTTACATAAAAGCATCCAAAATAATACTCCTTTTGTTCAAAATTTAGGAGGTAAATCATCAAGAATTAATATTAAAATAGTGTTATGTATGTTGTGAAATGTAAGGTTTTCTGGGAAATGACACCTGCCATTTTGCCAGGCACCCCCAAGTATTTCACTGGAAACAGATGAGGAATGGTTGGGTCATCCAGCTCCTTAGTGTGATGTGTGACTTACAAACAGAAAAACACAGAGCATAGAGTTTTAGATGTGTGCCTCGGGGCTTTCTTACAAGAACCCCTGAGGGATCCCTGGGTGGCGCAGCGGTTTGGCGCCTGCCTTTGGCCTAGGGCGCGATCCTGGAGACCCAGGATCGATTCCCACGTCGGGCTCCCGGTGCATGGAGCCTGCTTCTCTCTGCCTGTGTCTCTGCCTCTCTTTCTCTCTCTGTGACTATCATAAATAAATAAAAAAATAAAAAAAAAAGAACCCCTGAGCCAATGACAAGCATTAAGAACATTATAGATCTACCTTTGGATATAGAGTGAAAGGCAGGCAGCATTGTACAGGGGACTTGAGGCAATATTTTTAAACCTAGGATTTTCTAGTTTTTCTTGAATATGGCTCCCAAAGGAAAATGTACATGTCAAAACAAAGCAGGTGCAAGCAAAAGAATTCTCACAGAGAGAGATGCAATTGCAAGGGGATTCGACATCGCCTCCAGGCATGTTTGCAATAAGAGTATTAATGACCGGGTAAGAAACATGGCAAGAAATATTTGATGCTGCTCAAGGGACAATAAAAGACCTGGAAACTTGCCTTCATTCAGTGGAGGGGAGTGAAAAGTGGGCACATGTCTACTTGCTTCTATAAATCTTCATACAGTGTTACGTAAATATTACACAATCCCAGAAAGAATACAGGTGGGCCATGTGGGAACATGCGTTCCCAGGGCCTGGGAAGGGGCCAAGGTCCAGAAGCCCGCCGGTGCTGATGGTCATGCGACGGGGACTGTCAAGCAGCCAAGTCTTTAGCACTGATACACACGCCCAATTGTTCGGAATTGTATTTTCCAGATTTAAACCTTGAGAAATGCGGGGGGGAGGAGCAAGATGGCGGAAGAGTAGGGTCCCCAAATCACCTGTCTCCACCAAACTACCTAGAAAACCTTCAAATTATCCTGAAAATCTATGAATTCGGCCTGAGATTTAAAGAGAGACCAGCTGGAATGCTACAGTGAGAAGAGTTCGCGCTTCTATCAAGGTAGGAAGACGGGGAAAAAGAAATAAAGGAACAAAGGCCTCCAAGGGGGAGGGGCCCCGCGAGGAGCCGGGCTGAGGCCGGGACGAGTGTCCCCAGGACAGGAGAGCCCCGTCCCGGAGACGCAGGAGCTGCACCGACCTTCCCGGGCGCAAAGGGGCTCCAGGGAGGTGGAGCAGGACCCAGGAGGGCGGGGATGCCCTCGGGCTCCCGGGGACAGTAACAGCAACTGCGCGCCCAGGAGAGTGCGCCGAGCTCCCTAAGGGCTGCAGCGCGCACGGCGGGACCCGGCGGGACCCGGAGCAGCTGAAGGGGCTCGGGCGGCGGCTCCGCGGAGGGGGCTGCGCGGCCCCGGGAGCAGCTCGGAGGGGCTCGGGCAGAGGAGGAGGCTCCGTGCGGAGGGGGCTGCGCGGCCCCGGGAGCAGCTCGGAGGGGCTCGGGCAGAGGAAGAGGCTCCGTGCGGAGGGGGCTGCGCGGTTCCAGGAGCAGCTCGGAGGGGCTCGGGCGGCGGCTCCGCGGAGGGGGCTGCGCGGCCCGGGAGCGCGAATCCACCAGCGCAGGCTCCGGAGCACAGGGCGCCGGGACACAGCCCAGGATCCCGCCTCCCCCGGGACAGGCAGAGGCCGGGAGGGCCCAGGACAGCGGGGACGCTCCTGCCCCAGCTGAGCAGAGCAGCGGCCCCGCCCCGGAGCCTCCAGGCCCTGCAGACGGAGTTCCTGCCGGAGCTGAATCCAGGGCTCCAGAGCTGCCCCGCCACTGGGGCTGTTCCTCCTGCCGCCTCACGGGGTAAACAACCCCCACCGAGCCCTGCACCAGGCAGGGGCACAGCAGCTCCCCCAACTGCTAACACCTGAAAATCAGCACAACAGGCCCCTCCCCCAGAACACCAGCTAGACGGACAACTTCCAGGAGAAGCCAAGGGACTTAAAGTACACAGAATCAGAAGATACTCCCCGGTGGTTCTTTTTTTGTTTGTGTGTTTTTGTTTTTGTTTTTGTTTTTATTTTGTTTTGCTTTTTGATTTGTTTCCTTCCCCCACCCCCTTTTTTTCTCCTTTCTTTTTCTTTCTCTTTTTCTTCTTCTTTTTTTTTTTTTTCGTTTTTTTTTTCTTTTTCTTCCCTTTTTTTTTCTCTTTCTCTTTTCTTTCCTTCTTTCTCTCCTCTCTTTTTCTCTTTTTCCCAATACAACTTGCTTTTGGCCACTCTGCACTGAGCAAAATGACTAGAAGGAGAACCTCACCTCAAAAGAAAGAATCAGAAACAGTCCTCTCTCCCACAGAGTTACAAAATCTGGATTACAATTCAATGTCAGAAAGCCAATTCAGAAGCACTATTATACAGCTACTGGTGGCTCTAGAAAAAAGTATAAAGGACTCAAGAGACTTCATGACTGCAGAATTTAGAGCTAATCAGGCAGAAATTAAAAATCAATTGAATGAGATGCAATCCAAACTAGAAGTCCTAACGACGAGGGTTAACGAGGTGGAAGAACGAGTGAGTGACCTAGAAGACAAGTTGATAGCAAAGAGGGAAACTGAGGAAAAAAGAGACAAACAATTAAAAGACCATGAAGATAGATTAAGGGAAATAAACGACAGCCTGAGGAAGAAAAACCTACGTTTAATTGGGGTTCCCGAGGGCGCCGAAAGGGACAGAGGGCCAGAATATGTATTTGAACAAATTCTAGCTGAAAACTTTCCTAATCTGGGAAGGGAAACAGGCATTCAGATCCAGGAAATAGAGAGATCCCCCCCTAAAATCAATAAAAACCGTTCAACACCTCGACATTTAATTGTGAAGCTTGCAAATTCCAAAGATAAAGAGAAGATCCTTAAAGCAGCAAGAGACAAGAAATCCCTGACTTTTATGGGGAGGAGTATTAGGGTAACAGCAGACCTCTCCACAGAGACCTGGCAGGCCAGAAAGGGCTGGCAGGATATATTCAGGGTCCTAAATGAGAAGAACATGCAACCAAGAATACTTTATCCAGCAAGGCTCTCATTCAAAATGGAAGGAGAGATAAAGAGCTTCCAAGACAGGCAGCAACTAAAAGAATATGTGACCTCCAAACCAGCTCTGCAAGAAATTTTAAGGGGGACTCTTAAAATTCCCCTTTAAGAAGAAGTTCAGTGGAACAGTCCACAAAAACAAAGACTGAATAGATATCATGATGACACTAAACTCATATCTCTCAATAGTAACTCTGAATGTGAACGGGCTTAATGACCCCATCAAAAGGCGCAGGGTTTCAGACTGGATAAAAAAGCAGGACCCATCTATTTGCTGTCTACAAGAGACTCATTTTAGACAGAAGGACACCTACAGCCTGAAAATAAAAGGTTGGAGAACCATTTACCATTCGAATGGTCCTCAAAAGAAAGCAGGGGTAGCCATCCTTATATCAGATAAACTAAAATTTACCCCAAAGACTGTAGTGAGAGATGAAGAGGGACACTATATCATACTTAAAGGATCTATTCAACAAGAGGACTTAACAATCCTCAATATATATGCTCCGAATGTGGGAGCTGCCAAATATATAAATCAATTATTAACCAAAGTGAAGAAATACTTAGATAATAATACACTTATACTTGGTGACTTCAATCTAGCTCTTTCTATACTCGATAGGTCTTCTAAGCAAAACATCTCCAAAGAAACGAGAGCTTTAAATGATACACTGGACCAGATGGATTTCACAGATATCTACAGAACTTTACATCCAAACTCAACTGAATACACATTCTTCTCAAGCGCACATGGAACTTTCTCCAGAATAGACCACATATTGGGTCACAAATCGGGTCTGAACCAATACCAAAAGATTGGGATTGTCCCCTGCATATTCTCGGACCATAATGCCTTGAAATTAGAACTAAATCACAACAAGAAGTTTGGAAGGACCTCAAACACATGGAGGTTAAGGACCATCCTGCTAAAAGATAAAAGGGTCAACCAGGAAATTAAGGAAGAATTAAAAAGATTCATGGAAACTAATGAGAATGAAGATACAACCGTTCAAAATCTTTGGGATGCAGCAAAAGCAGTCCTAAGGGGGAAATACATCGCAATACAAGCATCCATTCAAAAACTGGAAAGAACTCAAATACAAAAGCTCACCTTACACATAAAGGAGCTAGAGAAAAAACAGCAAATAGATCCTACACCCAAGAGAAGAAGGGAGTTAATAAAGATTCGAGCAGAACTCAACGAAATCGAGACCAGAAGAACTGTGGAACAGATCAACAGAACCAGGAGTTGGTTCTTTGAAAGAATTAATAAGATAGATAAACCATTAGCCAGCCTTATTAAAAAGAAGAGAGAGAAGACTCAAATTAATAAAATCATGAATGAGAAAGGAGAGATCACTACCAACACCAAGGAAATACAAACGATTTTAAAAACATATTATGAACAGCTATACGCCAATAAATTAGGCAATCTAGGAGAAATGGACGCATTCCTGGAAAGCCACAAACTACCAAAACTGGAACAGGAAGAAATAGAAAACCTGAACAGGCCAATAACCAGGGAGGAAATTGAAGCAGTCATCAAAAACCTCCCAAGACACAAGAGTCCAGGGCCAGATGGCTTCCCAGGAGAATTTTATCAAACGTTTAAAGAAGAAATCATACCTATTCTCCTAAAGCTGTGTGGAAAGATAGAAAGAGATGGAGTACTTCCAAATTCGTTCTATGAAGCCAGCATCACCTTAATTCCAAAGCCAGACAAAGACCCCGCCAAAAAGGAGAATTACAGACCAATATCCCTGATGAACATGGATGCAAAAATTCTCAACAAGATACTGGCCAATAGGATCCAACAGTACATTAAGAAAATTATTCACCATGACCAAGTAGGATTTATCCCTGGGACACAAGGCTGGTTCAACACCCGTAAAACAATCAATGTGATTCATCATATCAGCAAGAGAAAAACCAAGAACCATATGATCCTCTCATTGGATGCAGAGAAAGCATTTGACAAAATACAGCATCCATTCCTGATTAAAACTCTTCAGAGTGTAGGGATAGAGGGAACATTCCTCGACATCTTAAAAGCCATCTATGAAAAGCCCACAGCAAATATCATTCTCAATGGGGAAGCACTGGGAGCCTTTCCCCTAAGATCAGGAACAAGACAGGGATGTCCACTCTCACCACTGCTATTCAACATAGTACTGGAAGTCCTAGCCTCAGCAATCAGACAACAAAAAGACATTAAAGGCATTCAAATTGGCAAAGAAGACGTCAAACTCTCTCTCTTCGCCGATGACATGATACTCTACATAGAAAACCCAAAAGTCTCCACCCCAAGATTGCTAGAACTCATACAGCAATTCGGTAGCGTGGCAGGATACAAAATCAATGCCCAGAAGTCAGTGGCATTTCTATACACTAACAATGAGACTGAAGAAAGAGAAATTAAGGAGTCAATCCCATTTACAATTGCACCCAAAAGTATAAGATACCTAGGAATAAACCTCACCAAAGATGTAAAGGATCTATACCCTCAAAACTATAGAACACTTCTGAAAGAAATTGAGGAAGACACAAAGAGATGGAAAAATATTCCATGCTCATGGATTGGCAGAATTAATATTGTGAAAATGTCAATGTTACCCAGGGCAATATACACGTTTAATGCAATCCCTATCAAAATACCATGGACTTTCTTCAGAGAGTTAGAACAAATTATTTTAAGATTTGTGTGGAATCAGAAAAGACCCCGAATAGCCAGGGGAATTTTAAAAAAGAAAACCATATCTGGGGGCATCACAATGCCAGATTTCAGGTTGTACTACAAAGCTGTGGTCATCAAGACAGTGTGGTACTGGCACAAAAACAGACACATAGATCAGTGGAACAGAATAGAGAATCCAGAAGTGGACCCTGAACTTTATGGGCAACTAATATTCGATAAAGGAGGAAAGACTATCCATTGGAAGAAAGACAGTCTCTTCAATAAATGGTGCTGGGAAAATTGGACATCCACATGCAGAAGAATGAAACTAGACCACTCTCTTTCACCATACACGAAGATAAACTCAAAATGGATGAAAGATCTAAATGTGAGACAAGATTCCATCAAAATCCTAGAGAAGAACACAGGCAACACCCTTTTTGAACTCGGCCATAGTAACTTCTTGCAAGATACATCCACGAAGGCAAAAGAAACAAAAGCAAAAATGAACTATTGGGACTTCATCAAGATAAGAAGCTTTTGCACAGCAAAGGATACAGTCAACAAAACTCAAAGACAACCTACAGAATGGGAGAAGATATTTGCAAATGACGTATCAGATAAAGGGCTAGTTTCCAAGATCTATAAAGAACATATTAAACTCAACACCAAAGAAACAAACAATCCAATCATGAAATGGGCAAAAGACATGAACAGAAATCTCACAGAGGAAGACATAGACATGGCCAACATGCATATGAGAAAATGCTCTGCATCACTTGCCATCAGGGAAATACAAATCAAAACTACAATGAGATACCACCTCACACCAGTGAGAATGGGGAAAATTAACAAGGCAGGAAACAACAAATGTTGGAGAGGATGCGGAGAAAAGGGAACCCTCCTACACTGTTGGTGGGAATATGAACTGGTGCAGCCACTCTGGAAAACTGTGTGGAGGTTCCTCAAACAGTTAAAAATATACCTGCCCTACGACCCAGCAATTGCACTGTTGGGGATTTACCCCAAAGATACAAATGCAATGAAACGCCGGGACACCTGCACCCCGATGTTTCTAGCAGCAATGGCCACTATAGCCAAACTGTGGAAGGAGCCTCGGTGTCCAACGAAAGATGAATGGATAAAGAAGATGTGGTTTATGTATACAATGGAATATTACTCAGCTATTAGAAATGACAAATACCCACCATTTGCTTCAACGTGGATGGAACTGGAGGGTATTATGCTGAGTGAAGTAAGTCAGTCGGAGAAGGACAAACATTATATGTTCTCATTCATTTGGGGAATATAAATAATAGTGAAAGGGAAAATAAGGGAAGGGAGAAGAAATGTGTGGGAATTATCAGAAAGGGAGACAGAACGTAAAGACTGCTAACTCTGGGAAACGAACTAGGGGTGGTAGAAGGGGAGGAGGGCGGGGGGTGGGAGTGAATGGGTGACGGGCACTGGGTGTTATTCTGTATGTTAGTAAATTGAACACCAATAAAAAAAAATAAAATAAAATAAAAAAATAAAATAAAATAAAATAAAATAAACCTTGAGAAATGCATTCACAGAAAAGTGCTATATATGAAGAAGTCAAGGATATATATATATATATATATATATATATATATATATATATATATTTTTTTTTTTTTGTCAGTAGATCATGTAGTTCTGCACAACATTCCCTGGGTTCAACAAATACCAACTCATGAAACACACTACCATATTTTTAAAAGAACACACTAAAGTTGATAATTCGTGCTCACATGGGATACAGATACCAATCCCAGATGTGATATGCCCAAGAAAAAAAAGGGATATAGAGAGGGAGCATGAATTTCTGCCTCAAGCGCCCCGAGCCACATCACTTACTAGCAACACAGTCTTGAGAAAGCCATGTAGACTCTTTCTCTTCAACTATTAAATTGAGATATCACCACTTGCTTTACAGCGTTGTTGCAAGATTTCATGCAATCATGCCTGTAAATTGCACAGTGCTGGGCGCATGTGGGGAGATGGGCACAAAAATACATTTGTATTCTTCCTGTGTCAGGTTCTGTGGCCAACGTCAGGGTACCCAACCCCTGGTTTGCTTAAAGTAAAATTCTTTGCAGTGCCTAAGTCTTTTAATTTCTTCAAAAAACCATGATCAAATTCAAATGTGGATTTTTAGGCTACGAGTAGATTATGAATCCAATGCCTGAGAGAATGTAATTATTTCAGAAGAATAAGACACTGCTTTATGAAAGCATTCTAAAAAGTGCTCCAGACATGGAAGAAATTGCACTTAAAATGGATTCTTGTCCTTGTTATTTAATGCACTGGTGATGACAGGTGTGCTTTGGGAGTTAGATGTTTAATTGGGTCACTAATTCACACCATGGTAATAAAAAAAAAAAAGTAGATCTTTTTAGTTTCATACTGAGAATAATGATTTCCTTATCTTACCCAGTTAGATTCAACATATCGTGCAGTCAGCTTGTCAATTATAATGATTGTGTGTATTGGAAAATGAGAGACCCTTCAGGGCATTTTTGATGGTGTAAAAATTGAACTTTATTTTATTTGCTTATTATCTGACTCTCTGACTAGTATGTGAGATCCATGAGGCTGTGACCCTTATCTGTTTTGTTTGCTTAAACGGTGCCTGGTACATAATAAATATGCAATCAATTTATTTTGAAAGATTTGAATGAATGAAGGCTTTCACCTGGAAAGTGAATGGAATATTTGATCTTCGAGAGTGACTATCCTTGAGGCATGCATTAGATAAAGGTTATAAAAAAAGAGGGGAGAAAAGACCCATCCATGAGTGTTCCCCCAAACGTTCCTGACTTACCATTTGAGAATTTATTTTCCTCTGTGCATAGATTTGTTCTAGGCCATTCTGGGGCTACTATTTTGCTTATGTGATAAAGATCCTCTTCTTTGGTGATGGGTTAACAGTAGCATTTCCCTCGAGGCTGCTACACTTCCCTTTCTTTTTATAATAGGAGAAGCAAGTGTTTGCAGAAGGAACCCATCTCTAGTGAATTTAGGTAAAGATACAAATATGAAAGCTGTGAATGCAGATTCTAGTTTTACCAAAAAGTCTGAACAGAATAGAGAATCCAGAAGTGGACCCTCAACTTTATGGTAAACTAATATTCGACAAAGCAGGGAAGACTATCCACTGGAAAAAAGACAGTCTCTTCAATAAATGGTGCTGGGAAAATTGGACATCCACATGCAGAAGAATGAAACTAGACCACTCTCTTGCACCATACACAAGGATAAACTCAAAATGGATGAAAGATCTAAATGTGAGACAAGATTCCATCAAAAATCCTAGAGGAGAACACAGGCAACACCCTTTTTGAACTTGGCCAAAGCAAATTCTTGCAAGATACATCCATGAAGGCAAGAGAAACAAAAGCAAAAATGAACTATTGGGACTTCATGGAGATAAGAAGCTTCTGCACAGCAAAGGAAACAGTCGACAAAACTAAAAGACAACCTACAGAATGGGAGAAGATATTTGCAAATGACGTATCAGATAAAGGGCTAGTATCCAAGATCTATAAAGAACTTATTAAACTCAACAGCAAAGAAACAAACAAACCAATCATGAAATGGGCAAAAGACATGAAGAGAAATCTCACAGAGGAAGACATAGACATGGCCAACATGCACATGAGACAATGCTCCGCATCACTTGCCATCAGGGAAATACAAATCAAAACCACCATGAGATCCCACCTCACACCAGTGAGAATGGGGAAAATTAACAAGGCAGGAAACCACAAATCTTGATTCTATATACTGTAAATCCCTCCACTTCCCCTGGAACTTTCCAGTGCTGCTTGGTCAATAACTGGCTTTTCCCCTTACCTTCTAGCAATTCTTCTGGGGGAGGGTCCTGCTGTGCTGATTCTCAGGTGTGTGTACCTGGGGAGCTGCCCCGCCTTCTGCCAGGTGTACGGCTCAGTGGGAGTTTATCCTGTGAGCCCCCTGCTCAGTCCCAGGTACAGGGTGACACCAGGAGGGACAACAACAGTGCAGGCAGCCAGCTGTGCAGCCCTGGAGTCAGCTCCCGCAGTAACTACAACAGCCCCCAGTGTGCAGGGCCTGGGTGCTCCAGGGCGGGGCTGCTGACCTGCACAGCTCTGGGCCTGGCAGCAGGAGTGACCTGGCTGTCCTGGGTCCTCCCGGCCTCTGCCTGTCCCGGGGGAGCAACGGATCCTCGGCTGTGTCCCTCGGCGCCCTGGGCCAGGGGGCTTGCAACACTGTGAATGGACCTAAAGTACCACGATGTGAAATTCAGAAGCATCAGAGTAAATTTTGTACCAGGTTAACTTATCCCTTATTACAAATAAAATATATAAGCCCTTACAAAAGGTTTACGAAAATCATAAAATAGAGTAACAATGCAATGACAGGGAGGGGAAGGCTCCATTGGGCTATAGCCACCACGAGCCCCGTGGCAGGAGCTGGGGCGGGCTCCCGAGGTGACCAGGGGGCTGCTCAGGGGTCGAAGCAGGTTGTTTCGGAGGCAGGTGGTGGCTCTGACACTCTGGGGACCCCAATTGCAGGCTCCTGGGCCTACTCCTCTGGGGTGGCCGCGGGTGCAGGTGGCTCTTCCTCATCAGGGCAGGGAATCATAGGTTCGACCAGCATCTGCACTACCTTAAACTCAGGAGCCAGCATCTCGGCTTTGACCAAGTCCTCAGCTCCAGCAGCCAGGACCAGCTCCATCACCCTGAAGCTTCAGCAGGCCCCACAGTCGGAGCTGGGGCGGGCTCCCGAGGTGGTTCACAGGGTTGCTTCGGTCCTATGGCTGGTTGCTCCATCGAGTTAGGAGGCTGCTCGGGCACATCCATGACCTCGAGAGCAGGGGTGGCACCTGCTCCTCCTCCAGGCTCGCAGGGGTGCAGGGGGCTCCTGCAGGGCGGAGCAGTGAACTAGACCAGTGACGACTTTGCCTCCCCAGTGGGTGCCTCAGCGCAGGCCAAGCCCTCAGCCCCAGCAGCCAGGATGGCCTCGATCCCTTCAGGCCCCGACGGGGCAGTAGGCCCCACGGTCAGAGCTGGGGCACACTCCAGAGCGGGTTCAGGGTGTTTTGCTCGGTCCAAAGCTGTAGCTCCAAGAAGACAAAGTATCACCATCAGGGCAGACTGTCCACGTTCCTCCCAAATCAAGGCCACTCTTCCCACTGCTCCACATGTGTGGGGGCAAGAGCCCTGGGAGGTGTCCCCAGCCCACAGCCCGTGGGGTGGGGTGTGAGCCCACCCCCTGCTCCCGGCCCAGCTGCATAGAGGCTGGATCCGCCGGGCACCCCCTGTTCCCGCTCGGCCACCCACTCTGGCTCCGCTGCTGGAGGCGTCTGAATTGCTGGAGGTAACGCCGGGCATGGAGTTCCACGTCCGAGCCTGGCATGCGCTGCCTCATGAATTCCAGAATCATCCTCAGGGAGGGAAATTCTGGGAGCTGACAAAATTCATCCCGAAAATAATCCAGCCATATTTCCAGCATGCAGGAGATGGCCCTGGGGAGGGACAGGAGGGCACAGGTGTCAGAAGACAGGGCACCATCACTCACAGGTGTCCTGAGGAAGCCCTGCAGGACCCAGGGACCCGGCATCCCTTGCAGGATGTTGGAGGCAAGTCCTGATCCTCGTCCCCTTGCCACCTGGCGGACCTGCCTGCCACAGGCCTGCTCCCCGAGAAGGGGCTGGGATGCAGCCTCTGTGCGGGGAGCCCAGGCCCAGCGGGGTGACCATCACCATCTCTCCTGGAGAAGCGGGGCTCCCTCATCAGCCTGGTCCCTGCCCACCTGCCCCTTGAGTCCACCGGCAGGCGTACGGGGACGGGGGGCATCTGGCCTGTCATTGCCCTCACTGCACACACTGTCTTCTGGGTAGGTCCAAGCCAGGAGGGCTCGGGCTCTGTGTCCTGCCAGGGCTTGCCAGGAACTGCCCAGGACCGCCAACTTCCCTCCTGTGGCTCTGGGCTGCCTCACTCCCGAGGGGGCCCTGGGGGTGTCCTTCCACTGACTCTAATCTCCCATCTCCCACGGGGCGGGGGCCGCCTGGTCCGGGAGCCCCCACCAGCCCTCCTGAGCACCTGCTGTGCCCCCGGGTCCAGGTGCTACCAGATTGGGGAGTGCAATGCTTCCCACCCCCTCTGCTCTGGCCCCAGGTGTGGGGCAGAGAGAGGGTTGGGGGGCATGGAGAAGGACTCCTTAGGGGTCCCAATGCCTCCCACCAAGCCCGCATCCCATCCACTGCTCTCCTGTGCTCTTTTCCAGAAGGGGCCTTAGACCTTTACCCTGTCACGGGAATTGCAGATGTGTGGGGTGAGGGTGCAGCCTCCCCACCCCACAGCCCCCTCGCTGCCCTCCTGGAGAGGGAAGGCCCTCCTGCAGGAGCCGGAGTCACTCACATTTTCCAGCGCTGCAGGACCATGTCATTGTTACCCCACGCATCTACGATGCACCCATACCTAGAGGAGGGCGGGGGCATCCCATGAATTGTGCTGGGGACGTGACTTCTCATCATGGGGGCTGTCACCCTCTCACCCCGACTAGGCTGGAGCCCCGGGAGCCGTCACCTCTGTTCGTGGGGCCACGGGCAGCTCCCAGAGAATCGCCCGCACCTGCTGGGGACTCCTGAAGGCTTGAGCATGAAAGGGCTCCAGCCAGGCCCATGGCCCATATCCTAGTGGGCCTGAGGCACCCCGGGGTCCCCCGGTCTGGTTGCCCCAGGACACAGACCCCCGATGGACTCTCAAACCTCCCTTTCAATGGGGAAACAGGCCAGCTCAGGCCCCTGGTGATGGGTGGAGGAGGCACAAGTCTCCTCACAAGTGAGGAGGATGGCTGCTGAGCACAGGCAGAGCCCCTCTGGCCGACCCGCCACAGGCCAGGCCCCGGGGCTGCCCTCCAGGACCTGCTAGGCCCTGGGTTACCCTGCTCCAGGTGGGGGAGCAGCCCGAGGCCGGGAAGCTCACACCATCCCCAGCCTCCCCAGCAGCAGGTGGCCCAGCCCTGGGCTGCGGAGGGGCAGGTGCTCACTCGGTGGACAGCAGGTCCAGCACCTTGTCCGTGGTGGCGAATCCACGATAGTCGTCTAAGAAGCTGCAAATGGAGATGACATCTCTGCGCTGCAAGGCGAGCAGCAGTTGTCGGACTTTGTGCTCCAGCAACTCCGTCCGGCTGGACTTCATCAGGGCGATCAGATGCCCATTCCCGGCCAAGGCCCCTGCACCCTGAGGTGGGACGAGGGGACATGCATACTGCAGGGAGCCGCCGTGAGGCCTGAGAATCTATTTGCAGAAGATAAAATTGACATTCTACATGGAAGAGTAGCCTTTGTCATAGTGCATGGATTTCCCTAAGGAAAGTACAAGGTGTGTTTTGGGGGTGGGTGCATGGCTCCAGGAGCATGAGAGGCAGCACACTGTAGACCCGGGAATTTCCACACAATGCAGCTGAGCAATGGCTGATTCCCCACATGAGTCCAGGAGGGGCCACGTCCTGAGGTCTTCAGTCACCCCGTCAGGTGGCAGTGGGGTGGAGGACAATGTCTGAGGCCAGGAGCTGCCTCATTCACTATCAGTGTCTTCTGAGGATGAGGACACCTGTAGGTCACTGTGGAGGACACTCCAGGGGCCACAGACACAAGCTCCGTCCAACAGGTGGGTGGCAGGAGGGCCCTGAGCAGGTCCTGGCTTCTCAGGAGGAAGGATAAGGGAGCTGCGAGGAACCAGGAGCTCCAGCAGCTTCTGTCCAATCTGGTGAAGACCATTCTCAGGGGCTGAGTGGGGGCCCGCGCAGAGGGCGGCCGAGGGGGCTCGGTGCATGGCTGCAGCATCTCCAGGTGACGTGTGGCAGGTGTGGGCTGGGGGCTCTTGCTTGGCCAGAGGGCAGGTGTCTTCCTGGGCTGCGGGGGCCCGGCTGTGCATCCACAGGCATGACTGCTTCCTGGAGGACACAGATTCCCTGAATTCCCCACAGGGGCTCCCTGGATGCTCCTGCGGGTGTGCTAGCTGGGGCTCCACCGCGCTTTCTTTTGGGGGTTCTGGGTCCTGTCTAGGGGCATCTGGGCACATTTCTTGCCTGGAGTATGGAGGGGCATTTGGGAATTGTCTGCCAATTCGTTCCTGACAGCGGGACGGGTGTTCTCCTCAGGATACTTGGGTGGTGCCTGGGTGTGTCCTAACCCATGGCCCTGGGAGCCTGCCTGGAGCCCCTCGAGGGAGACTCTGCTGCACACCCAGGCTGTCAGCCCTGACACAGGGTTGGCGAGCTGGCTGTGGGGTGTCAGCGATCGGCACTTCCTGGGCACCAGGAGGTCCACCAGGTGGGCTGAGGCTAACTTTAGGGCTACTCAGAGGAGATGTGGAATGGGACTGGACAGTCTCATCAGGGGTCTCAGTATGTGTCTTCATTGGCAGGTTAGGCTCAGGGATTAAAACTTTCAGGTAAAAATGGAGATATCATATAGAACATCCTACACAAGCTTTTATTGAACTCCATGGGTACAGAATCAATATCCTAAAACATGGTGGCTTCAGAGATGACACTTTTATTCTCTTAGTGTCCAGGGATGACAAGTGAACATCAAGAATTCACCAGGGCCCCAGGGCTTGTGAAGCCCAGTCACTGACCAAGGCCTGTCAAAATGTTCCTGTTTCTCTTGGCCTCTGGTCAGTAAAGAAGACAAATAGACTTAGGTTTCAACCTTTCCTAGACTTATACAATTTCCTATACTTCATTATTCTTCACTATTTTATCCTGCACAAAGATGCCTCCTTTCCCAATGCAAAGGATCATGGTCACAAGTAGGAATGAATTGTCGTGACGACTCAAAAATGTTTCAGCAGACACTACCAATTCTGTGGGCGGAAGAAGCCATAATGACACTTTCAAACCACAAGCTAACCAGGTGCCCTCCTACCTGCATCTACACCTGCCAAGCCCACAATGTGGAAAAAGGCACAAGCCTACAACATATTCCAACTGAATCAAGAGAATATAAAGGATATTGGGGTGGAATTCCCTGAGGAACAGTTAAAATGAGGCATATAAACACTGGATTAAGGATAGAGACTCTTGTAGGAAAGGGAGTTTCAAAGGAATGTTTCCCAAAAGCATAAAACCAGCCAGAGAATTTCTCTTGTGGAGGACCCGGACCACACCTAGGCAGAAACTGGTATTCATCAAAACCTTCACAATCTTTGTAGATTGGGATCATAGTCCAGAGAGATGGAAGTGTAGAAGCCAAGCAATGGATGCCATATTCCCAAATGATTGGTTACAGCTACAAACATTCTGGCTGGTGAGGAGAACCTGTTCCTATGTGATACCTGCGCACCTTTCGGAGAGTGATCTTCCTTGTCCTAGAGCACTGACGTCTAACACTCCTTGGCTCGCTTGAGGTAACTGAGGAAGAAAAAGGACATTCATAGAGATATCCATTGAACATAGAAACTGATCAAATTCTGTTCAGAAAGGAGCAGGGGCAGTTAGGGAGGTTGAGAAAGACCTGAAGGTGCTGTCTGATGAGAGAGCCACCATTAGGACCTGGAATGGACTGAAAGGTCTCTATGAGAAAGGGACCACCCCCAAATCCCTTAATCCAATCAAGCAATTATAGCCGATTGGAAGATCTTGCTCTTTATGATATTTCAGTTTTTAACTGAAAGTTAGTTGACAAAATGGATATAACATCTTGAATAACCTCAAACCCTGACCCCATTTTTAATACCATTAGGTCTAAATTCAGCAGAAGTGTTGGTAAAATACCAATAGTTCAGGAAACATGAGTCCTGAGGCTAATTCCCATGCTAAAATGTACCAATATAATTTCACTTGCAGAAATTCCAATCTCCACCAAATCCACATGGACTCACACCTCCATTCACAGAGACACACACACACAGGCACACACACGGAGTCATAGAAATCGCTCTCATGAGGACATTAGCCTGTTGAAGCTGCTGATTGGCTCAATCCCTGCAGCAGCTAAGAGGATTAGGTGGATGTCTTTCAAGTGGCTGAAATGTCACGTGACCTTGGGGCAGTATAAAAGTCCGGGAGCACAGAAGTCGCCATTACTGACCGTCCCTCTCTCCCACGGGACACCCAGTCTCCTGCAGCGGAGTCTGTCCAGGACCTTTCTCAGCCTCTCCTGATGGGCGTGAGGACCACAAGTGCACTTCAGGTGAGTTTTCGGGCCACTGGTCCGACCTTCCCTGACAGAGCAATGGGACAGTGAGGAAATGATGGAGGGATTGGCCCTTCCTCCACGGGTTAAGGACTCTTTCTGGTCTAACATGTTCTGAGGACAGAGACTGAGCCAAGGCATGGCTGTGAATGCCCTGGACACCCGGAGGTTCCAATGCCAGTGGAATGGGGCCTCAGGTGTCACATGGGTGTGGGGTGGTGGACAAGCAGGGACAGAAGGCCTGTAAATGTCTCACTGGGCCCTGCAGACCTAGAGAAGACACAGGATCAGGGCGCCTGGGCAGCTCCGTTTTTCAGGGACTGACTTGGGTCGGGTTGTGATCTCAGGCTCTGGAGATGGATCCAGGCCCTCACTGGGTTTCTGATAACTGAGTGTCTGCTTCTCCCTCTGTCCTTCCTACAGCTCAGGTGATCACTCTCCCTCATACACACACACACACACACACACACACTCACTGTCCCATAAATAAATAAATTGGTCAATAAATAATTGACCTTTTTTTCAATAGAAGAATTACCTGGTTCCCAAGGTGAAAAGAAATTCACCTCCCAAACCTTCAATGGCAGTTAATTGGGGGCACTGCCACGAACACATGGAATGGAAGTGTTCAGATGGGCAGCTTCCCATCGAGTAGAGAAGAATGTGTTTTCCCAATGAATTTGGACTTAACTATGGCTTCCTCTGGAGTCACAAGGGGCATTCAGATATGAGAGAGGGAAGCCCACTTTCCTGACGCTTTTGCCCTTTGCGTGTTCCATGGTGCATCCCACTGGACCTCAATCGGGAGAGGTCCCGTCCCTGGTTTTGTTCCCACAGGGGATTTGGAGAGACTTAATGATAGTGTCAACAAGAGTCCTTCCTTAAGGGCGGCCTTCCTCAGAGCGGGGATGTGGCTTGGCCAGGAGAGCGTAGGCAGGAAGGAGGAAAGAGAAGTGACAGGGGGAAATGTGTTTGGCACCACTGTCCTGAAGCTCACTAAGGCCTCTTGGGAAGATGGTACAGTGAGGACGCCTAGGTCAGGTGAATAGGACTCTCTTGTTTCTTTTCCCTCAGGCTACCCGAAACCCATCCCTGAAGCAGACTGACTTGTCCCTCCAGAAGGTGGGACTGATGGCGGCTGGTCATGCCCACCTTGGGCCCGACAGTCCCTTGAGACCCCAGAAAGGCAAGAGGCCACAGATAGCAGGACTGGCCCTCAGAGTTCCCAGTCCAGAGGAGGAGGATCCCAGGGTGAGTGGGGAGGCTGGCATGGGTTTTGAAGCAGGAGCTCTGCCAGGAGTCTTGAGACAGGCTAGGCTCCCAGAAGATCGTGGCCCAGACTCAGTTGTCCATCGTGACATGGGCAGGAAATCCCCCAGGCTACACACTGGGACACTCAGAGGCTCTGAGCATCAGCCCCAGGGCACCATAAGATCAGATCGAGCCTTGTGTTTGTCCCGAGTCTTAATGATGTTTCCAACTGTCCTCAACCTGACACCTCCAATCCCTCTTCCCCTTTCCTTCCTTCCACGGGATGGGGAGTAAGCATCCAGAGGTCTTCACTATACTGACACCTCACTAGCAGATACGATGTCCCCTGTCCTCATCCCATGTGCCACTCCATGAGGATGGCGTCCCATTCGTGTGCTTGATAGATTCACTGGCATTTGAGTGGATGCACTGACCGTTGCCCCTTCCTCCCACAGGTGAAGTGCAGGGACTGTGGCGCCATTGGACACAAGGCATCAAGCACCAGATGCCCCATAAAACACTGAGCACGACCCTCGTTCCCGTGGCCTTGGGCTCCAGGAGGCTGAAGGAGAATGTGGAGCCGGGGAGTCATTGGGACCCAAGACACCAGGCTGGGCTGTTGAACCAGGCTGAGAGGGAGAAGGCAGGGAGACGAAGGTGAGGAATGGGGTTTGTGACCCGATGCCAGGGCTGATACGACAGACCCCGAGTCCGTGTGCATGCACAGTGTGCAGGGCGGCTGCGGGCAGAGCCAGGCTGGGCGATGCAGGCAGAGGAGCTCCCAGACTAACAGGGTCCACATTTGGGTGATGGAGCTGTCCCTGCTGATTTGGTGTGGGGTTTGAGGCTGGACAAATGTCCCTGCACCAGTGAATGTATGGAGCTTGGCACATGCCAAGGCAGACCCTTTCAGACTCTGAATGTAAGAAACTGCCTGGACGACCTGTTCAGCTCCCGATAGTTAGGATGAGGGGCAGAGGTGGGCGTAGAGTGGCTGCGGAGGGAAAGGACCAGGTGGCCCAAGCCCCGAGCAGGTGTCCGGCTGGAATCCAGGGAAGGGAGTTCCTTCTCCTTTCTATGCCTTCATTTCTGGTGCAGGCAGGAAGCCGAGCAGAGGAAGGCCCTGCTCCACAGGTTCCCCAGGAGACCCCGGGAGGGGCAGAAGCGCACCTGGAAGGAAGACACGGAATCTTGTGACTATGTGAGGGTGAGAGTGCGCTGCTTCCCGGGCTGTGCCCTTGGGGACTCCCTGGGCTCCATGGGCCTCCTGGGGGAGGCGGGGCTCCACTTCCTCTCTGACCAATGGCAGTTGAGCAGCGTGGATTTGCACACTTTTTTCCCTTGGTGCCCATGATGTTGCCTTATGCCTGGTATTTGGGCGAACACTGGCTGTTTGACGTGTGAAGGTCATTGGCGGGCACTCCTGGAGCACATACCAAACTCAGAGAAGAACAGGCCGCTGTCCTTTGTGACACATCATCCCACACTGCCCATCCCCACTCAGGAGCTCCCACCATGACTCTCCAGCAGCAGGACTCCTATCTCCTCATGAGCAGAGAGGATGGAAGCGCTGGTCCAATGGAGGAAGCATCGCTGTGAGGCAGGACTTTGCGTGTCCCCCCCATGTCTCAAGGACATCAACAGCATCCTGTCAGGCCTTTGTTTGGACGAGCGCTGCAGCCAGATTCCCTACTCCTAGGTCAACAGATCCCAACTCTTTCTTTCCCTGTTCCGGGGTAGGGGGTGGTTACTAAGGTCGTGGGCGTTTGTTGGTTTCTTTCCTGAATGTTCATTTTGCCTTGGTGCCGTGGCCAAACTCATGGAGTCCTGTGTGTTCTCTTTTCCCACAGTGTCCACACATGCCGATGCCCGTCTACACCACCAGGAGGCCTTCTATCCCTGAGCCTGCCCTGCCGATGGAACCACGTACTCAGCCCCCTGACATAAGACTCCGGTCCCATTCCACCTCTCGTCTCAGAAGCCCTCAAGTTAGCCTCAGCCCACCTGGTGGACGTCCTAGTGCCCAGGAAGTGCCGATCGCTGACACCCCTCTGCCGGCTCGCCAACCCTGTGTCAGGGCTGACAGCCTGGTTGTGCAGCAGAGAACCAAGAGGCCCTGCAGAGTCTCCCTCGAGGGTCCCCAGGCTGGCTCCAAGGGCCATGGGCTGGGACACACCCAGGCACCACCCAAGTATCCTGAGGAGAACACCCGTCCCGCTGTCAGCAACGCATTGGCAGACAATTCCCAAATGCCCCTCCAGACTCCAGGCAAGAAATGTGCCCAGATGCCCCTAGACAGGTCCCAGAACCCCTGAAAGAAACCGTGATGGAGCCCCAGCCAGCACACCTCCGGGATCATAAAGGAAGTCCCTTTGGGGATTTCCGGGAGTCTGTGTCCTCCAGGAAGCAGACGTGCCTGTGGATGCACAGCCGGGCCCCGGCAGCCCAGGAAGACACCTGCACTCCGGCCAAGCAAGGGCCCCCAGCCCAAACCTGCCACACCTCACATGGAGATGCTGCAGCCGTGCACCGAGCCCCCACGGCCGCCCTCTGCGTGGGCCCCCACTCAGCCCCTGAGAATGGTCTTCACCAGACGGACAGAAGTTGCTGGAGCTCCCGGTTCCTCGCAGCTCCCTCATTCCTTCCTCCCGAGAAGCCAGGCCCTGCTCAGGGCCCCCCTGCCCCCCACATGTCAGACGGAGCCTGTGTCTGTGGCCCCTGGAGTGTCCTCCACGGTGACCTACAGGTGTCCTCATCCTCAGAAGACACTGAGAGCGAATGAGCCAGCTCCTAGCCTCGGACATTGTCCTCCACCCCACTGCACCCTGACGGGGTGACTGCGGACCTGAGGACGTGGCCCCTCCTGGACTCATGTGGGGAATCAACACTTGCTCAGCTGCTTTGCATGGGAATTTCCGGGTCCACAGCCTGCTTCCTCTCATGCTCCTGGGGCCGTGCACAGACACTGAACCCCAAAGGCACACAATGCCCTTTTTTTAGGGAAATCCGTGTGCTGTGGAGAAGGCTACTCTTCCCTCTGGAATGTCAATTTTCTCTTCAGCAAATAGATTCTCCAAGAAGTGGAGGGAATTTCGAATGAGCACTTGTCACTCCAATGGAAATAGAAACTCAGACTTTAAGCTCTCATTGGCATACACATGTCTGCATTTGGGTTTTCAGCTGCGAACAGCCCCTGTGGGCTCTGCAAATGGACACTGTGTTTTCTCCTGAGATGAGTTTTCTAGACTGTGGTGGTAGCTTTGTGGGCACTGTGATGGGCAATATTTCATCTGCGCATTTCGATTATTCTCAGCCATAATTTAGAATCGTGTGTAGTGTTTTATTTCCCTTAATAAAATGTTACCACTGATGAATAGCGTGCATGTGTTTCATTTGATTTGGTTTCTGGGTTTTTTTAATCTCAGCAATTCTGAAACTCTCTATAGTTAATTTAATTCCTCCAGCCTTAATTAACTGAGAGGAGACAACAGCGTGATAGTTTTGGGGGATATGTAGACTTTGAGGGTCTCCTGCACACCCAGTCTCCTTGGTGAAGTACTGCATAGGGAACATTGACCCTGTGCACCCTGTGAGGGAGCCCTGTGTACTGTATGGGCCCTGGGTCACAGGTTGGTCTTTAATGGGATGAGTGGGTGGTTTCCCTCTATACATATTCTGGATCCATCTTTAATGTTGGATCATGATGCCTCCTTTCTGAGACCTGGGCAAGGAGATTTTTTACCCTCCTGATGATTTCCTAAGGAGGCAATGGTTGACAAGTCGTCCAAATAGCACGAGACCAAGGCCACAGTCTCTATCTATCTATCTATCTATCTATCTATCTATCTATCTATCATCTATCTATCTCATTCTCTCTCTGTCTCTCTTTCTCAGGGTTATCTCTGATATGGGCCCATGGGAAAAAACAATACAACACCATGCCAAATGAAACCAAACCACACCAAGCACCTCCATACTTGTATTTAGAGAATTTCTTTTTTTTGGAAAAACAACTGACTGCTCTTTTCTCACTCCAAAGCATCTGTTTAAGGGTGTTCCCTCTGTCTGTGCAGATGCCTGTAGGTGGAGGTAGAA
The DNA here is from genome assembly GCF_048164855.1 of Canis lupus baileyi. Classification (NCBI taxonomy): domain Eukaryota; kingdom Metazoa; phylum Chordata; class Mammalia; order Carnivora; family Canidae; genus Canis; species Canis lupus. The sequence goes on along the minus strand of NC_132852.1, from coordinate 5,416,136 downwards.
GAGCTCCTCTATGAGCACACTAGGGTTTAAAAAGTCAGAATGCAGTAGAAAAGCCACAGTGTGTGATCCTTCTCCCACCCCCAACCCCTAAGTAACTCCCATTCAGGCAATCATTATGTGACCCAGGTCAGAGTCTGGCCCCTTGAGCCTCAAGCCCATGTCTCATCCCATGGATGTCGCCCTATTGCTATCTCATGGCTTCTGAGGAAAATGCAGCTTCCTGGGCACTCATGGGATGTGTGCAGTAATAGAAATGTTCCCTACTTTCTGGAAGCCTCAGAAGATCCCAGAGGTCCAAGGGTGCGAAGGCCTATCATCATGAGGGGATGCTGGGATTGGAACTAGCAAAGTAGCCTAAGAATTCTTGGACTTGCAGGAATATAGGGCGCAAGGGTGAGGATGCAGGCAGGCTTGAGCATAGGGCTTTAATGCTGGGCTCTCCAGCAGAATTGGGACTTCATGTGCAATTGAGAGGATTCCTTCCATGTGCACAGGGAGTCCAGAGAGAAAGGCTAGCGGAAGAAGGTCTGAGCAGGCCTGTTCTCCCCCTCTAGTCACCTTACATGTCTTTTGCTTCCCTGCCATCAAAACACCAAACCAAACCAAACCAAAGCAAACCCAACCAAACAGAGCCAAACCTATCTTCCCAAAGCAAAATCCACTCTCATCCAGATATGGAAGACGACAGAGTTATCTGAGCAAGCTGGTATAGGTTATGGATATTAGTAATAGATGGATTTAGCACCGTTGGAAGCACATTGGGTGAATCCTCCCCTCCTTCAGCCTTGGGGAAAAATGGGGCCACTTGAAGGTGGCAGGATTAGAAGCAGTGAGCAGCCAGCTTTGAGTGTGGAAATGATGCTGAGGACCTAGGGTCAGTGTGAGCATGTCTGACCGTGTCCTCATGCATCCCTCATCCCATTGCTTATCTTCTCTTTATATTGAAAGACCATTTGTCCAAACCAGGGTGGGTGGAGTGTTGGCAGCAATGTTTTTGGTCATATACAACCAGCACCGATTTGAAAACCCAGAGCACCTACACAAAGAAATGACAAACTACCGTGTAAGTCAATGACCTACAGCCTTGTATGGCGACAGACTTCTTTTCAGGAAATTATGGGCACAAAATATATATTGAGAAGTTAACCTATAAACCCGGCGTTTGATAATATTTGGAAATGCAAAGAGGCAATGAAATGCTTATATTTCAGGAGTTAAACGCATCCTGCCTGATTAGATCATGTTGATTGAATCACAGCCCCTTCACAATCCACCCCCACCTTTGACTGAAGAGAAGGTGCCTGGCAAGGACCCATCTCCCACAGGGAATTGCTCCATATCCCAGCAACTCTAACCTGTCCAGAACACTTGACAGTCATCCGTCTGTGTAACAATCTCCTGACAAGGAAGAGGTGGGCACAGGATTTCAAATCACTTCCACTCCAATATTGGTCCTTGGGTGACACCTCAGAAAGACATTCTCCACTGAATGAATGTGGGTTTTGAGGTTAACTAATGGGTGCTATGTAACAATTATATTTCTTAGGGGCAAGATTGACTAATGCATTGTTGAAAGGTAATTAATGCGTGATTATACAGATTCTTATGATTTGGGAGGCCATTCTCATGCTGTTTTAAACTTTGGTGACATATACATGCATTTAATGTTTCCATTATTTCCTTTAAGAATGAATTATAACATTCACGAATCACAGTTATTAGAAAAATAATGTGACAGTTTGAATTTTGTAGAGAAAATATCAGGGTTTTTAAAATTTTTATTTATTCATCAGACAGATTGAGATAGAGAGCTAAGCGGATAGATCTGTGCCAGTTGGAGAGTGAGATGGAGCCTCTCACTGAGCAGGGATCCAGACTGTGCACGGCAGACCCCAAAACCAAACCACATTGTTGGAAAAATCTTGAAAATGTCTCTGAGTTGGGAGGTGGATCGGACACGAGAGAGGAGGTCAGTGTAGCAAAGTGGAAAGGACTCAGTGCTTCCCACACCCTGAAATACTGAGTAACACCGGGCTCCCTGGATCTAATCGACTTGGATGTGGGGACATAGATGCCAAGACATGAACACGTTTCATTGTTTGTTTCTGTTTAAGATTTATTTGTTTATTTGTTTGAGACAGGGAGAGACCAGAGAGAGACCACAGAGTAGCGGGAGAGAGGGGGCCCGACAAAGAGAGGGAGAGAGATTCTCAAGGAGACTCCCCAGTGGCCGTGCTGCTGGATTCGGGGCTCCCTCCCACATTCCTGAGACCCACATGTCTGGCGTTATTTTTCATTTCCAGGTAAGAAGCATGAGACAGCAAGGCCCTCAAGCAGACATTATCTAGGACACTCCAAGGGCAAAAGCAGCCACATTGGAAGGAATTGGCAGCATCGGATTCCCTCCTGACGGCGGGGCTCTTCCTTATCCACCACCGTCTCCCGTCTGTGCACCCAGAGTGTCTTCACTCCATGCTCTTCCTCCGTGAGGGATTTCTTAAAATTCCATTCTCTCCCCGAGTTCCCTCCCTTGCTTATGGAGTCTTCAGGTTCCATGTGTCCTTCAATTCTTTGCTTCTGTGTGATCGCTGACAGGTGAGCCCCAACATGCTAGAGCCACCACGTGGAACTGATTTACTGAGATGTCTCCAAATGGAAAAATCCCTAATGCAACAAAATGTATTGATTCCATATATATTCCAAATCGTGTATCACACACAGTATCACTAAAAATTTTAAAGACAGCTATGGTTTTCTTTTTAATATTCCCCTGGCTATTCAGGGTCTTTTCTATTTCCACACAAATCTTAAGATCATTTGTTCCAAATCTCTAAAGAAAGTCCTCAGTGTTTTGATAGGGATTGCATTAAATGTGTGAATCGCCCTGGGTACCCTTGACATTTTCATAATATTACTTCTTCCAATCCTTGAGCTTGGAATATTTTTCCATCTCTTTGTGTCTCCCTCCATTTCCTTAAAAGTGTTCTGTAGTTTTTAGGGTATAGATCCTTTACCTCTTTGGGTAGGTTGATTCCTAGGTATCTTATGTTGAATAGCAGGGGTGAGAGTGGCCATCCCTGCCTTGTTCCTGATCTTAGGGGAAAGGCTCCCAGTGTTTCCCCATTGAGAATGATGTTTGCTGAGCTGTTTCCGTAGATGGCTTTTAAGATGCTGAGGAATGTTCCTCTATCCCTACACTCTGAAGACAGGATTAGCTCGGTCCACTGCCAGAAGAGTGAATGCAATGGCTTCTTCTAAGGAAACTAAAACACTGTATTGAAACCTTCTCATCTGACCCTCTGGTAACAGGAGGCTAATGTATTTTATGTCCCCTTATCACCACAGGGGTGGGGTTCTTTTCCCATTAAAATGAGCACTTTTAATAATATCACCGTGGAATGGATTGTTCTCATCTCCATGCCTTTACTGTGCTTGATTTCTATGAAGTGGAGAGGCAGAGCTAAGATGTGGTCCATCTGTGGTGTCTTCTATTGGAGCAGCTGGTAATGGGATGATGCACACCTCACAGGAGGAGACAATCTCCCTAGAAGCTGTTTCCTGTCTCCTGCCTGAGCTCAAACCTGCCACGAGACACATGCCCTAGGATATCTCCTGTGAAAAGTCCTGACTTTGTTTTCTCCTGCTGGACAACAGAAAAGCTCAGGAAGGGGAGTCAGGTAATCCTTCTGCTTACATTCACCCACCATGGCCAGGAACCTACCCTCCTTGTCAAGCTCACAGATCATTAATTGGATGTGGCCTCCCAGATTAAACCTCCATATCCTGCCATGGAATCTAGCCTTGGGGCTGTCCCCAAAACCCAGTTTCAGCCCAGATTTCTATTGTGAAAACAATTCCAGCCTGAAATCTTGCCGCAGGTTGATGGAGCCAGGACTCAACACATTGTAGCCTGGAAACAGGTATGAGGTCCACCTAGAACTCCATCCAGGATTGGCAATTCCAGTTTCCCAGGAAAGAACTCATGAATCTGGGGATCTCTGGGTGGCTCAGCGGTTTGGCGCCTGCCTTTGGCCCAGGGCATGATCCTGGAAACCCGGGATCGAGTCCCACGTCAGGCTCCGGGCACGGAGCCTGCTTCTCCCTCCTCCAGTGTCTCTGCCCCCCTCTCTGTCTATCATAAATAAATGAATGAATGAATGAATGAATAAATAAATCTTTAAAAAAAAAGAACTCGTGAATCTGTTCTGTGGGTCGCTCTGCAGATTCTTTGGTCTGTCCTCATGACTAATAGATCTTGATATAGAGAGACACCCCTCGATTGACTAATGGATACCTGGACAGGATGAGCATTGACGTCCAGACACCTAACCAGAGAATCCATCTGCTGACTGCCCAGCCTCCACCGTCCCCACAGTGTGCTATCCAACCATCTCCCGTCATCCCTCCTAGGGGTCTCTGCTAGCCTTGGGCAGAGATGGTGTGCTTCTGGTTCAATCTACTCCTCCCCCTTAATTTCTCATACAAGCATCTTCCTGGTCAGAGCTCTCATAATTGAAGAGACCCTGAAGAATAATGTCCCTATGTCCCATTGCATTTCTTCTTAAATGGCTGCTGGCGCTTCCCCTATATTGAGCCAGTGAGTAGGAGTGAGAAATTCCCATGGGGGGAGGATATGAATTTGAGCTGCAGGTGACCTAGAGGTGGCTGTGGAATTCCACTCAGGGGAAGCAGGCAAAGAAGCCTCTGTGAGGAGCCAGCCTGGAAATAAAACAACTGTTTCAAGGTTCTGAAATACTGGGGAGAAAAAGCCTGCACACCAAATCATATGTGGGAATTTTTTATTAAGAATAAAAAACCACACAACTTCGTAATAACATTTTAGAGCAAAAACAAACAAAGCAGATGCAATATTCTGCATAACAATTTCAGAGAAATAATATCAACAAGTACAGAAAATGTCTTCTAGGAGAAAACATGGTGTAATTTGCAGAACTCTGGATGGGATCTTTTTCTAAATCAGAAATTCAGACATTTATAAAACAATTTCAGATTAACTTGTTAATTTCTGTTTACAACCAAGTTACAAATTGCCAGGATGATTTCCCTACATTTGTTAGAAAATGGATTTCACTAAGACAAACTTGACATTCCGGATTGGGAAGCACGCTTTGACAGTCCTATAGATTTACCTAACGAAAAACTGTAGCATCTGTGTAGTGGGGGGAGTGTATGTGTAGGCGCACAAAAGCAGGACACTCAGCACGTGGTGGACTTGACCGTTTCCATCCAGTTCAGCGGAGGAATTGCTGGTTCACCACAACAGTCCAGGTGGAGACATATCCTCATTCCCACAGACACCTCCTCAGGGTCCTCTGCTGTGGAGGACAAGTCCCCGAGTCCATGAGCTGTCTCATTCCCTATGACAGTCTTCAGAGGACGGGGATACCTGCAGGTCCTCTTACGGAACTCTTGGCAAGACATGCACACAGGTTCCCTCACTTTTTATGACACAGTAAACTGTAATGGTCAAAAGAAACACAATTTCCAGACATGAAAGAAACCCTGACACTTTATATCTCTAATCTGTTTTTGTTACATGAAAATCTAAAAAAAAGCGTGATTTCTTCTGCACAGATCCTATTGTCCCTTACTCTCCAGTAAGGGTGCATGTCCAAGTTTGAATACAGAGTGAAAATAACATTATGATGTGATGTTACAACTGCACATCTACGGTCACAGTCAGAGGCGTTTGCTGGTCATGCAATAATTTCCATTCTACAAAGAACTTGTCAAACTCCTCTGTAAGAAATGAAATGATAACACAGAACACCTATAACCTGACCTCAAAAAGCTTTTGCTAGATTCATGAACTTGGCACTGTTTTCCAGAGGTATCAACCCAGGTCCAAATTTGAATTTGAACTGGTCTGAAATCCAGAGTCCACTGCTTCTGGGTCAGGAGGTGCCACAGAGCAGATGGTAGCAAAATAGTCATAAAAAGTTATGTTCAGTGGGAGGCTGGGCATTTCCCTTTGGAATAAGAGTCCTTGTTAGTTTGCTTCTCTTCAGTCTTAATGTGGGAGAGAGTGAAGGGAACATAATAAAATCACTGTGGTTCAATCAGGTCTGGATGCAGTTATTGCCCCAAAAGTAAGCACTTAATTTCCTTCCTACAATTTCCAAGCATTGACCAAGACACATCGCTAGCAAGACCCAATACATACTTATGTGTTCAGACAAAATTCTTTCAATATAAATAGAAGAAAAGCATTGGGAAGTGGGGAGCATGATGAGAGTGTCAAACATACTGACTTCAACCCCAGGTCCTCAGCATCATATCCACTCTCAACCCTGACTGCTCACTGCCTCTCACCTGCAAGTGGCCCCCACTCTCCACAAGGCTGAAGGAGAGGCAGGTTCCTGGATTGACCCCATATGAAATCCACACTATCCCAATATAAGATCATGACAAAGACCCAGGTTTAAATATCAGTGTCTCCTAGTTTCAGTTCAAGGCCATATCCCATGAACACACCAGATAGATGGTTCTTCCATACATACAGAACACACACTTCACACAACACAAAATATTTCCAGTATGGGACTGTGTTCGGGTTTGGAGTGTGTGAGTGACGCTGTGTGTGTGGGTGTGTGCGCCCATGTGCACCAAAGTTAGGAGACACATCCCTGGACTGCTTCCCCAGAACTCTGTCCCTTCTTGCTCGTCCTCTTGGTAGGTCGGGCTCTCCCTGGCACACGCGGGACTTTGGCCACGTCCCCGGCCACCTGAGGTGGGAGCATCCCAGCCGCAGTGGTGAGCAGGTCGACGGTCTGCTGAGGATGATTCTTCGGCATCTCAGGTCTGTATTTGGAGTGGTGAAGGATGACTGCGTTCGCAGGAAGAGCAATTTCTCTTCTCCTGACATTAAGTTCAGGCTTAGGGCGGTTGCATTCTTGGAGGCATCTCCACTGGTCTAATGTCATTTGTTGCCTTGAGGTCTCTTCCCCACGCTCCTCCAACGCAGGAAGGTTCACGGAGGGATCCGTTGCCGGCTCTCCTGAGGCCTCACCCACCACTGTGGGGTCTGCCTCGGGAGATGCGAGTCCTCCCTCTTTGACTGACTCCCTCCCAAGGTCTCTCTCCAGATCAGTCTTCTGCATATAAAAGAGGACATAGGCAGGTTGGCGCAGCGCGCAAGTCACATCACAGGCGCTGACCTTAGCATCATCCATTTTATACCACTGGCCATTTCCTGCCTTTACGAAACAGAAGTAATGTCCGCTGTGGCAACTCCTCCCAGCGTGCACCAGCACGGCATAGAGCACATAAACCAAGGGTCCTGCCCTCTGCTCAGACAGGTAGTGTTGCATGTCAAGGCGCTCAGGATATTGCACCTCCTTAGTCATTTTGTTGCCTGTCAAGTCTGAGAATCGTCTCAAGACCAGGATGAGGACCTTCGGGGAAGTGTGCAAAGTCAACACCTTGGACGCAGGCACCTTCTCCAGACACTTACTACAATGGTAGGCATTTTCACCTTCCAGCAGTTCGGGCTTCACCAACTGCTCCAAAGCTTGGCTGACGCTGTGAGCATCCCCGATGTCCAGGCTGATGTCCAGGTAAGGTTCCAGAGTGCTCGAAATGCCTTGGCAGTGGAGACACTGGATTTGAGACCTCCAGTACCCCCCAAAGAGTTGCTGGATGAGGGTGCTGTCCTGAGGACGCTCAGGGTCTGAGAGCTTGTCCTCAGGCAAGCATGCTTGCTGCATTGCATCCAGAATGAACATGAGATACTCATGGGCATCTTCCTGCTTGTGTCTGTGGAAGGCGGCGAGCAGGAGTGGCAGGGGCCGGAGCACACGTCCAGGATGGCAGAGAACCCGCGTCAGGTGAGCCTGCAGGGTACACAGCATGCAGGATGTCTGCCTCCTACAGGTGGTCCCGTGCTGCTGGGACAGCATGTAGCTGGCGAGGGGCTCTGTGTAGGTCAGACACTGTAGGGTCGCATTCACATAGCAAGTGTTGCCCATGTTCTGAAGCCCGGCTCCCACCTGGGAAAGGCTCTTCCGACTCAGAGGCATCTTGGTGGGAGGCAGTCCTGCTGATGCGGGAGCCAACGGGTCAGTCGGGGAGGAGAGAGTCTTTGATGCAGGGGATGTCGTCTCGGGCACAGAGGGTCCTCCGTGGACTTCAGCACCGCCTCTCCTTGACCAGCATGACTGGGGTTTGGGAGAGGCGCTGAACTGAGGCTCCTCTGAGGGGTGGAGGTGGGCAGCCTCCATGTCTGCAGAAACAGTGTCCACAAGATACATTCAACCAGGAGCTTCGGGTCGCAAAGGGATGCTCCTCTCACTGTGCCAGTTTCCAAATGTCAGATAGTGAACCTCACCTCCACCTTTATGGCTTTTGGGCCCTGGGATAAGGCACAAAGTCCTCTAATCCACTCTAATTGCTTGATTGGATTACGGGATTTGGGTGTGGTCCCTCCCTGACGGAGACCATTCAGGTCAGCCCAGCTCCTATTCTTGCCTCCCACAACAGGCAACTTTCAGATTATTCTCAACCACCTCAACTGTCCCTGCACCTTTCTCAACAGAATTTGTTCAGAGTTTCTATGTTCAGAGGAAACCTTTTTGAATGTCCTTTCCTTTGAGTAACCCCAAGGGAGCCAAGGAGTGTTAGACGTTAGTGCTCTAGGACAGGGAAGATCACTCTCCCAAAGGAGCTCAGGTATCACATAGGAACTCGTTCTCCTCACCAGCAGAATGTTTGTAGCTGAAACCAATTATTTGGGAATATGGCATCCATTGCTTGGCTTCTCCACTTCTATCTCTCGGGACTATGATTCCAATCTACAAAGATTGTGAATGTTTTGATGAATACCAGTTTCTGCCTTGGTGTGGCCCGGGTCCACCACAACAGGAATTCTCTCACTGGTTTAATGTTTTTGGGAAACATTCCTTTGAAACTCCCTTTCCTACAAGAGTCTATATCCTAAATCCAGTGTTTATATGCCTCATTTTACCTGTACAAGACTGCGGGACCTTGAACACAAGGCACCAAGCACCAGATGCCCGGTAACACACTGGGGTGCAACCTTCCTTCCCCTTGCCTTGGGCTCCAGGAGGCTGAAGGAGAATGTGGAGCTGGGGAGTCAGCGGGACCAGCGGCACCAGGCTGGGCTGTTGAACCAGGCTGAGAGGGAGAAGGTAGGGAAATGAAGGTGAGGAATGGGGCTTGTGACCCAAACGCCAGGGCTGATACGACAGACCCCGAGTCCGTGTGCATGCACAGTGTGCAGGGCGGCTGTGGGCAGAGCCAGGCTGGGCGAGGCAGCCAGAGGAGCTCCCAGGCTAAGAGGGGCCACATTTGGGTGATGGAGCTGTCCCTGCTGATTTGGTGTGGGGTTTGTGGCTGGAGCAGTGTCCCTGCACCAGTGAATGTATGGAGCTTGGCACATGCCAAGGCAGACCCTTTCAGACTCTGTATGTAAGAAACTGCCTGGACGACCTGTTCAGCTCCCAGTAGTTAGGACGAGGGGCAGAGGTGGGCGTAGATTGGCTGAGGACGGAAAGGACCAGGTTGGCCCAAGCCCCAAGCAGGTGTCCGGCTGGAAGCCAGGGAAGGGAGTTCCTACTCCTTTCCCTGCTTTGATTTCTCGTGCAGGCAAGAAGCCGAGCAGAGGAAGGGCCTGCTCCACAGGTTCCCCAGGAGACCCCAGGAGGGGCAGAAGCGCACCTGGAAGGAAGACACGGAATCTTGTGACTATGTGAGGGTGAGTGTGCGCTGCTTCCCGGGCTGTGCCCTTGGGGACTCCCTGGGCTCCATGGGCCTCCTGGTGGAAGCGGGGCTCCACTTCCTCTCTGACCAGTGGCAGTTGAGTAGGGTGGATTTGCACCCAGTTTTCCCTTGGTGCCCATGATGTTGCCTCCCACCTTCTATGTGTGTGAACACTGGCTGTTTGACGTGTGAAGGTCATTGGCGGGCACTCCTGGAGCACATACCAACCTCAGAGAAGAACAGGCCGCTGTCCTTTGTGACACATCATCCCACACTGCCCATCCCCACTCAGGAGCTCCCACCATGACTCTCCAGCAGCAGGACTCCTATCTCCTCATGAGCAGAGAGGATGGAAGCGCTGGTCCAATGGAGGAAGCATCGCTGTGAGGCAGGACTTTGCGTGTCCCCCCCATGTCTCAAGGGCATCAACAGCATCCTGTCAGGCCTTTGTTCTGGACGAGCCCTGCAGCCAGATTCCCTACTCCTAGGTCAACAGATCCCAACTCTTTCTTTCCCTGTTCCGGGGGAGGGGGTGGTTACTAGGGTCCTGGCCATTTGTTGGTTTCTTTCTTTCTTTCCTGAATGTTCATTTTGCCTTGGTGCCGGGGCCAAACTCATGGAGTCCTGTGTGTTCTCTTTTCCCACAGTGTCCACACATGCCGATGCCCGTCTACACCACCAGGAGGCCTTCTATCCCTGAGCCTGCCCTGCTGATGGAACCACGTACTCAGCCCCCTGACATAAGACTCCCGTCCCATTCCACCTCTGATCTCAGAAGCCCTAAAGTTAGCCTCAGCCCACCTGGTGGACCTCGAGGTGCCCAGCAAGTGCCGATCACTGACACCCCTCTGCCGGCTCGCCAACCCTGTGTCAGGGCTGACAGCCTGGTTGTGCAGCAGAGAGCCAAGAGGCCCTGCAGAGTCTCCCTTGAGGGTCCCCAGGCTGGCTCCAAGGGCCATGGGCTGGGACACACCCAGGCACCACCCAAGTATCCTGAGGAGAACACCCGTCCCGCTGTCAGCAAAGCATTGGCAGACAATTCCCAAATGCCCCTCCAGACTCCAGGCAAGAAATGTGCCCAGATGCCCCTAGACAGGTCCCAGAACTCCCGAAAAAAACCGTGATGGAGGCCCTCCCAGCACACCTGCAGGATCATTGAGGAAGCCCCTCTAGGGATATTGGGGAGTCTGTGTCCTCCAGGAAGCAGACGTGCCCATGGATGCACAGCCCAGCCCCCGCAGACCAGGAAGACACCTGCCCTCCATCCAAGCAAGGGCCCCCAGCCCACACCTGCCACACCTCACCTGGGAACGCTGCAGCCGTGCACCGAGCCCCCACGGCCGCCCTCTGCGCGGGCCCCCACTCAGCCCCTGAGAATGGTCTTCACCAGATTGAACAGAAGCTGCTGGAGCTCCCGGTTCCTCGCAGCTCCCTCATTCCTTCCTCCCGAGAAGCCAGGCCCTGCTCAGGGCCCTCCTGCCCCCCACCTGTCGGACGGAGCCTGTGTCTGTGGCCCCTGGAGTGTCCTCCACGGTGACCTACAGGTGTCCTCATCCTCAGAAGACACTGAGAGCGAATGAGCCAGCTCCTGGCCTCGGACATTATCCTCCACCCCAAGCACCCTGAGGGGGTGACTGCGGACCTGCGGACGTGGCCCCTCCTGGACTGATATGGGGAATCAGCACTTGCTCAGCTCCTTTGCATGGGAATCCTGGGTCCACAGCCTGCTGCCTCTCATGCTCCTTGATAGGTTCAGGGGATACGTAGACATTGAGGGTCTCCTGCACACCCAGTGTTCTGCGTGAAGTACTAGCCAGGCAATGTGGATCCCTGAGCATCCAGTATGGGTGCCATGTGCTCCACATGGGGCCGCGGTCGCACATGGTCTGTAATGGGATGAGTTGACAGTTTCATTCTTTATATATCCTGAAACCCACTTCAATGTTGGGTAATGATGCTTCCTTTCAGAGGCCTGAGCATGGAGATTTATCTCTCTCCAGATGATTTCCTAAGAAGGCAAAGTTTGACTAGTGGGCATGTAATGGTCCAAATAGCACAGGACCCAGGACTGGGTAGTTCCCTCTGACTGTCTGTCTTTCTCTCTCTGTCCCTCGTTCTCAGGCATATCTCTGAAGTGGGCCAATGGAAACAATACAACACCATGTGATACCAAACCAAATGAAACTCAGCAAAACCAAACCAACCCAAACGAAACCAAACCAAAGCACATCCATAGTTGTGTCGTGAGGATTTCTTTTTTAGGAAAAACAACTGACTGCTCTTTCCTCACTCCAGAGCTCCTGTTCAAGGGTGTTCCCTCTCTCTGTGCATATGGAGGGTAGAGGAGCTCCTCGATGTGCACACTAGGCTTTTAAAAGTCAGAGGGCAGTAGAGAAGCCACGGTGTGGGATCCTTCTCCCACCCTCAAGCCCTAAGTAACTCCCATTCATGCAATCATTATGTGACCCGGGTCAGATTCTGGTCCCTGGAGCCTCAGGCCCCTGTCTCATTCCATGAAAGCTGCCCTATTGCTGCCTCATGGCTTCAGAGGAAAATGCAGCTTCCTGGGCACTCAAGGGATGCATGCCACAACAGAAATATTCCCTACTTTCTGGAAGCCTATGAGGATCCCAGGGGTCCAAGGGTAGGAAGGCCTATTCTCACAGGGGATGTCGGGATTGGAGCTAGTGAAGTAGCCTAAGGATCCTTGGACCTGCAGGTGTGTAGGGCACAGGGGTGAGGATGCAGGCAGGCTTGAGCAAAGGGTCTTCAGGCTGGGCTCTCCAGCAGAACTGGCACTTCATGTGCTTGAAGGGGATTTGGTCCATGTGCCCAGGGAGACCAGGGAGAAAGGCTAGCGGAAGAAGGTCTGAGCAGGCCTGTGCTCTCCCCTCTAGTCACCTCACGTGTCTTTGCTTCCCTGCCATCAAAACACCAAACCAAAGCAAAGCAGACCAAATCTATCTTCCCAATGGAAAATCCACTCTCATCCAGATATGGAGGAAGACAGAGTTATCTGGACAAGCTGGCATAGGTTATGGATATACCATGAGCCTGAGACACTAAATCTCAAATTGTCAAGAAGCAAAACTTATATATGGAGAACAATAAAATTCATTCCAGTGACAAGAACCAAACATAAAGAATGTATCTATAAAATATGAGTGTAAAAAATTGAAGTTACCAAATGTCTTAAAATCAAAGAGTTGAGAAAACACGAAACCAGTGGAAAAGGGGAAAAAGACAAAAAAGCATCACGGAATTTTAAACTGCAGATATAGGAATCATTAGATGAACAGTCAAATTCTCTATACTGTGTTGTCCCACACCTGGAATACGCAGCCCTTTGATGTCCATACACATGGTGTTCATGGCATCTTGGGAGCTGATCTCCCGGGGGAGGGGCCTGCTGCACTGATGCTCAGGGTCTGTTCCTGGTCCGGCTTACACGTCCCCTTGCCTCGGGGCTGGACTCACTGTGAGCTCTTTCTGGTTTTCCTGCGTGGCTTTGTTCCCTGAAAGCCCCCTGTGCCTCTTTAGGAGACCAACACGAAATGGCTGGAATCTGATCTCCAGCCTGAGAGCAGAAAGATCAGGGTCCCGCTCTTCAGTAAGCACTCAGGGCCAAGCAGGAGTCACTGGGGTGTGCCAGATGCTGCAGATGCCTGTGGTGGGTGCCCAGACCAGTCTGCCAGAAGAGAGAGGGTTGCCCTGTTACTGTTCCTTCCAGGGTCTCTGCACTGAGAGCTGTCCCCCGGTGGTGCACCTACACTCTCTGCCTATCCCAGGGGAAGGGGCAGGGTCCCCACTTCCCTGTCCTTTGCAGGATTCCCATGTGGAGAGTGGTCAGCCGATTAGGCAAAGTGGTTCCAGTTTTAGGGCCAACTGAGCTGTGAGGCACCTTGCACTCTTGTTGGCCATGACCAGTGTCCACACCCCAAGGCTTGGGAACTCCACCCCCGTGGGCACCCCCATTCTTTCTGGGACTCTGAGAATTCTGAGACACTGTGTCCAGAGTAGTGTCTGCCCATTTCACCACCTGAGCTCATTTCAGGCAAGGTTGTGTCTCACCGGATCAGATTGCTAAGGCAGATTGAAATGTGGGCTCTGTGGCCCTTCCCTTTCCCGATTCTGGGGTGCGTAAACTGCCCGCCCTGCCATTCACCTTCTGATATATCACTTTGGATTCACGTCTCGCATCTCCCACCTTGCAGAGGGTGGTCGCTTTTCTACTGAAGAGTTCCAGCAATTCTTTTATTAAACGTCAGGTGGGATTCCTACCTTTTCACAACGATCGGATAGCATCTACCTACCATCAAGGATCCAGCTGAGCGGAGGTCCCCAGTTTTCGACAATCTTGCCCCTTCACTATCTTATTTCTTTGCAATTGTAATTTTGCCAGTGTTTTACACAGTTGAGCTCACTGAATTTTTAAATATATTTATTCTTGCGATAACAATAATCAATTATCTCAGGTTCCTCGGGGAGTTGGTACATACACAAAGCCTAATATATTCAGTAAGTAATTATGAAAATACAAGTATTGTGATGAATCAATTTTGAGTTTATGATGTGCAGAGGAACAGGGTTAGAGGATGACAATACCTTATTTCAAATCCAACAGTAGATACGGATGCATTTATCGGAAGCCGGAACGCCCACCGTCCTCCTAATTTCTGTTAAATGCACCGAATCCTATTTGGGAATTTTCAAATCGGATATAGAATACGCTTCTTGCTCAACTGTTGTTTAACTGATGTAGCAGGATCTGATGACTCTACCTTTGCTTATTTAATAGAGGATGCTCAGGCATAGCTGGTGGTTTTCCTATCCTGAGGAATCCACACACATGTAGAGAAAGTATCCTCTTCTCTTTTATAACGTAAAATAAATATGTGTCACTTGCTTCAAAAAGTTAAAATACATTGACACCAGACCTAATGAGGTATGAATACATGTGGAAAACCATTTGACTTTCTAAGACAGCATTTATAATCATTCCTTTATGTATGAATGTGTGTATTCTTTGAGTATCTGTGTGTGTTGGGGGTTTGTTTCAGGAAAGAGGGTCTACCTGGAGGAAGAGCAGACCTTGCCCATCCCACACCCCTGTCCTCCAAAGCCCCAACTACCCTGAAAATTCTAGTGATGAGTGACCTGTCACTCTTCCTGAAATTTTCTCTCTCCGACAACAATCATGTCTAAGTCGAGTTGTGACTCTGAGCCTGGGCTGTGGATCTCCTCCTAAATAGTTCCCTCTGTGCCCTGAAATCCTGTGTCAGTCATTCTGGCCGGAGCCACTTTGGAAAACCAACCATCCTCTACAGCCCTGGATCCAGGAATTCTAGATGAATGAAGACTGACAAGTATTTTTGGAATTAAAGGGTTTAAATTCACAAAGTGGAGTTAGATTTTGAATGACTACATCCAATGAAGTGTCTTTTATTGTTGATTTGATGTGAACTGACAGGAATCTTAAGTGAAATGGCAATAGGGCAGGACACATGAATGATGAAGGAAAAAGCCACAGAAAAATCCACATATGCAAGTCAATGTGTATAAATTTCTGTATCCAAACCTCTGCTGGATTAACATCTGCATTCAGACACACACACACACACACACGCTCACACACCCACACTATGAAAACCTACAGAATCATCCATTCAGCTCCCTGCACGATGTGGCCAGCACCTCCCGGATGACCTTCTCCCACCTGTGCTATCCACACCTGAGCAAGTCCACCCACCTATTCCCATTGCATAGGGGAGGTCACAGGAAGGAGCCTTGCACCGTGAGCTCAGACCAGCAGAGGGCGACGCTGGCCAGCCCAAGTTGTTCCTAGGCTTCCAAAGGACCCCACTTTGTGCAGCTGCTCAGGCTGGCAGGTGTGCAGCTCCACACTTTGGGCTGCAGCGTGTGCATTTGCTAGAGCTGCAGAGGCACGATGAGTATTGACAGAAGGTCTGGGGACGTGGTTCCCACCTTGCAACTCTAATGTTGCCACAGCTGGACACTGCCTGCTGAGGAAAGGAGAAAAATCTTTCCTGTGCTGTGCTTCCAATGCTCCGCAGTCCTTGCTCATCCCCTGTGCAGCCCCTGCACCTGGGGAAACCATGGCTTTCATTGGAAGCCTGGAGGCCCTACTGGGAGGTCAATATTGGTTTGGAAAAGAGTAGATCAGGTTGTGACCCTGTAAGTGCCAGGAAGTTTCTGATAATATTGCCCTGCGAGTAATGGGTCCTCCTGCTTCACCCCTGGCCAGGACCTTCCAAGCAGGGAAGGAGGGCTGAGGAATAGCTCTCAAGAGCAATGTTACTCCCTATCTATTTCTCCATCGACTGTGTGTCCATCTATCGCTGACGAGCTTCCCTGTCATCCATCTCTCCTCCATCATCTCTCCATCCTACACCTAGAAATTTCTCATTCCTCACAATGCACATATTCACTTTCACATAATAGGAGATGAGATGACTTTCCTGCCGCTCTGCACCTGATTTCACAGAAACTACTAAGGCAGGACTGTCTTGGCCCAGTACATGGTAGTTTTTAAACGTAACTGTCTCGTGTTTTCAAATGACTTAGCCTGTGAATAAATCCATTGAAAATGACATTGGCACAGGCATGTTGACTCCTCTCTTTCCTAGAAAGTCCTGCCTGCAAGGCTGCTGCTTCCTGGTGAATAGCTCCATGTCCAAGAGAAGAGAAAAAGGAAACACAGGAGCCCCCGTTTGGACAAACACCACAATGTCCTCCATTAACCTGGTCATGAACATGTCTGCACGTGGCCTGGCCCAGAGCCTGATCCTTTGTCCTCCTGAGCGCTTGCCCCATGGCCCATAGCCTTCCCCATCGCTGTGACACAGTCAGCACACGAGCTGCACTGGAGCTTCAGTTCTGTGAAAGCAAGCGTTCCAGAAGACATAGGACAACCACCCCCTTCTGGACTCTTCTAAATAGCACATGAGATAGTGAACATGCGTGTCAGCATAGATATCATTAAATTTGGAATAATTTGTGTGGAGTCAGTCTTCTTGGATGTGTAACTCATGAATCGAAAGTTGAGGAATAGATCGGTTCTCTGAAATAGCTGCAGTTTTGAACACCTGACCCAGGGTCACAGGGCACAGAGGGTCCCATTCGGGAGCAAATCCACAACCCGAGACTCAGAATCACAACAGGAGACCAGACGACACCTTCTGCAGGGTTTGCCTTGGATTCAGGAGCCTAGGATCCTGGGAAGCTGTTGCCCATCCCTGCCCAAGGGGACTGTCACCTTCTGGGCCTCCAGAATGAGGGTACCGGTGCCCACGTGTGTGCACAGAGGACCTCGTGGACCTGGACGCATGTACACACCAAGGAAGAACGTGTGGGTGGAGGTATGTCCTGCAGGTGACACCCGCCTCCAAGGTCATAGACATGAGGCCACAGTGGCCTGGGGACATCTGGGGGAAGCACCCGCTAGGATACTCCCTGTCCCACAGTCAAGACGCCGACCATCCCCATGGGCACAACGGCTTGTTGGTGTCAAACCGGGGAAGACTGGACAGTCATGTCTGAACCCAGGCGTGTGTCCAGGCTGGGGTCCTGGGTGCACACAGTCCTTCCCTGGGGCCTGTGGACAGGGCTGCGGTCGTGTCCCTGTGTGCACAGGCCATCGCCTGCAGGGAGGGGGGAAGCATTGGCAGCACGAGCACTGCCCCTGCAGCTTCCTCCAGGAGTGGGTCAGGGAGGGGGTCCCAGGGAGTGAGGTCACTTCCGTGTCACAGAGCCCAACAGAACTTGGAACCCCCGTAACCAGGCACCCACATCCAGTGCGCCCCAGCTCAGGCTCAGTTGGCTGGAGACATCTGCTAATGGAGGATGTTCTCTTGCTGCCGGCCCACCTCTCGGGGCTCTGGCTCCCAGGTACCCCGGGGGAGCCGCTTGTTCCAATGCTGTAGGCATTGGCTCCAGGATAGATACCAAGGCGTCAGGGCGGTGATCCGGAGGCGCCGTCAGGTAACACAGCGCAGGCCAGGCCAGGCCCCCTGTGCCACCATCCTGGGAGCCTCATCCCCTCCTCCTCAGTTTCAGGGTACCAGGAATGTGTGGGCAGGTCCCATGCAGGCTGGGGGACGCTGCAGGGCGGCACATTCCCCGGGGATCCCTTCAGGGTCACCCTGATGTCACAGTGGGCAGGGGGGAAACAGGGTTCCTGAGGTCCTCTACCCCCCCCGGAGTCACCCCGAGGCCCTGCAGCCACATCCCTTTCCTCTCTCCAGGGGCGGTGGGTGCCGCCTGCACTGTGGGGTGTCTGGGTGGAGGCAGCTGGGGGTGCAGCCCAGGCGAGGGGGCCAGACCAGGCGCTGAGGCCTCCTGCCTGGCTGCCGGGCACTGTCTCCACAGAGCTCCACCCGGGACGTGGGGCGCGAGCGGGAGGAAGGGGTCGTCTGCCCCAACACCTCCAGGAGCAGGGAGGTGCCCTGCGCAGCTAACAGAGGCCAGCGCGGGCTCAGGGTGAGTGCAGGGGCTGGGACCCCCGACACCCGGGCCCTGATGCGGCAGGAAGGGCACCGGGTCCCAGAAGCCAGCCTGCTACCCCCTGGGCCCCCCGACACTCCTGCTCCCACATGAGTCTGGATCCCCCCTCCCCACACCTGCCCCCATGGCCCTGCCCCTGCCTGGGCCAGATGCAGAGTCCCTGCGCACAGATGTGTGGGAACATCAGAATAGAGCCCTCAGGGGAGGCCTGGTCGCCCGGCGGTTAGCGCCTGCCTTCCACCAGGCCTGATCTCTGAGGCCCGGGATCGAGCCCTGCCTGGGCTCCCTGCACGGGCTGCTTCTCCCTCCGTCTGTGTGGCTGCCTCTCTCGGTCTCTCTCTCTGTGTCTCTGGAGGTCCTCGTATTGATCCAAATATTTTGAACATTTATCCTCTGAGATTGTTTCTTTATTGCATAGTTGGTCCTGTTTGTGTAAGAGACAGGCAGGGAGCTTGAGCGGGAGAGGGAGCCCCAGCTCCTCAAGCCCACGGGGCCCCAGCGCAGGGCCTGCCGGGGCGGGATCCCAGGCCTCCCGGCGGATCCCTGCAGGCTGCACGTCCCCTCTGTCCCACCTCAGGGTGCTGGGGCCGCGGCCAGGAAAGGGCATCAGATTGTCCCGAAGAAGCTCACCCGGACGGAGCTGCTAGGGCACGAAGACCGACAACTGCTGCTCGCCTTGCAGCGCAGGGACGTCATCTCCATTTGCAGCTTCTTAGACGACTATCGTGGATTCGCCACCACGGAGGAGGTGCTGGACCTGCTGTTCACCGAGTGAGCACCTGCCCCTCCGCAGCCCAGGGTTGGGCCACCTGCTGCTGGGGAGGCTGGGGATAGTGTGAGCTTCCCGGCCTCGGGCTGCTCCCCCGCCTGGAGCAGGGTCCCCCAGGGCCTAGCGGGGTCCTGGAGGGCAGCCCCGGGGCCTGGCCTGTGGCGGGTCAGCCAGAGGGTCTGTGCCTGTGCTCAGCAGCTGTCTTCCTCCCCCATCATGAGGCCTGGGCCTCCTCCACCCCGTCACCAGGGTCCTGAGCGGCCTGTTTCCCATTTGAAAGGGAGGTTTGAGAGTCTATCGGGGGTCTGTGTCCTCGGGCAACCAGACCGGGGGACCCCGGGGCACCCCGGGCCCACTCGGTTATGGGCCATGGGCCTCGCCGAGCCCTTTCATGCTCAAGCCTTCAGGAGGCCCCAGCAGGTGCGGGCGCTTCTCCGGGAGCTGCCCGTGGCCCCACGCCCAGAGCTGACGGCCCCCGGGGCTCCGGCCTAGTCAGGGGTCAGAGGGTGACAGCCCCCATTATGAGAGGTCACGTCCACAGGACGATTCATGGGATGCCCCCGCCCTCCTCTAGATATGGGTACATCGTAGCTGCATGTGGTGACGACGACACGGTCCAGCGTTGGAAACTGTGAGTGACTCCGGATCCTGCAGGAGGGCCTTCCCTCTCCAGGAGGGCAGCGAAGGGGCTGTGGGGCGGGGGGGCGGCTGCACCCTCACCTCACACATCTGCAATTCCTGTGACAGAGTAAAGGTCTAAGGCCCCTTCTGGAAAAGAGGGCAGGAGAGCCAGGATGGGGTGCGGTCTTGGTGGGAGACACTGGGACCCCTAAGGAGAACTTCTCCATGCCCCCCAACCCTCTCTCTGCCCCACACCTGGGGCCCAGAGCAGAGGGGGTGGGGAGCATCGCACTCCCCAATCTGGTGGCACCTGGACCAGGGGGCACAGCAGGTGCTCAGGAGGGCTGGTGAGGCCTCCAGACCAGGCGGCCCCCACCCTGTGGGAGATGAGAGATTAGAGTCAGTGGAAGGACACCCCCGGGGGCCCCTCTGGAGGGAGGCAGGCCAGAGCCACAGGAGGGAAGGTGGCGGTCCTGGGCGGCTCCTGGCAAGGTCTGGCAGGACACAGAGCCCGAGCCCTCCTGCCTTGGAGCTTCCCAGAGCGACAGTGTGTGCAGTGAGGGCAATGACAGGCCAGACGCCCCCAGTCCCCGGACGCCTGCCGGTGGACTCAAGGGGCAGGTGGGCAGGGACCAGGCTGAGGAGGGAGTCCCGCTTCCCCAGGAGAGACGGTGATGGTCACCCCGCTGGGCGTGGGCTCCCCAGAACAGAGGCTGCATATCAGCCCCTCCTCAGGGAGCAGGCCTGTGGCAGGCAGGTCCGCCAGGTGGCAGGGGCACAAGGAGCAGGACTGCCTCTGACACCCCGCACGGGAGGCCGGGTCCCCGGGTCCTGCACGGCTTCCCCGGGACACCTGCATGTGACAGAGCCCTGTCTTCTGACACCTGTGCCCGCCTGTCCCTCCATAGGGCCATCTCCTGCATGCTGGAAATATGGCTGGATTATTATGGGGACGACTTTTGTCAGCTCCCCGAATTTCCCTCCCTTATGAAAATTCTGCAATTCGTAAGACAGCACATGCCAGGTTCAGACGTGGAACTCCGTGCCCGGCATAACCTCCAGCAATTCAGACGCCTCCATACAGTGGAGCCAGAGGCTGGGGGTGAGGAGGCCTGGGGGTGACTGAGCTGGGGACAGGGTGGGCCCCGCCGATCCAGCCTCCATGCAGCTGGGCTGGGAGCAGGGGGTGGGCTCACACTTCACCCCACGGGCTGCAGCCTGGGGACACCTCCCAGGGCTCATGCCCTCACGCACGTGGAGCAGTGGGAAGAGTGGTCTTGACTTGGGAGGCACGTGGAACGTCCGTCCTAATGGGGATACTTTGCCTTCCTGGAGCTACAGCTTCAGCCCAAGGAAAACACCCTGAAGCAGCTCAGGAGCGCGTCCCAGCTCTGACCGTGGGGACTGCTGCCCCGTCGGGGCCTGCGGGGATCCAGGCCGTCCTGGCTGCTGGAGCTGAGGGCTCGGCCCGCGCTGAAGCGCCCGCTGGGGAGGTGAAGCCCCTGCAGATAGTGGTCACTGCTCTAGTTCACTGCTCAGCCCTGGAGGAGCCCCCTGCACCCGCGGCCACCCCAGAGGAGGAGCAGGCCCCGGCACCTGCAATCGGGGTCCCCAGAGTGCCAGAGCCGCCACCTGCATCTGGAACAACTGGCTTCGACCCCTGAGCTCGCCCCAGCTCCCAACGCAGGGCTCGTGGTGGCTGCAGCCCAACGGAGGCTTGCCCTCCCCTGGCATTTCACTGTTTCTATATTTTCCATTTTTCTTTAACCTTTAACCTGTATAATGGCTTATGAGTTTTATTGTAATAAAGGATAAGTTAACTTCACACAAAATTGACTCTGATGGTTTTAAATGCTACATTGTACTTAGGTCAATCACAGTGTGGCAGGCTCGGAGCCCAGGGCACCGGGGGACACAGCCCAGGATCCGGTGCTCCCCTGGGAAAGGCAGAGGACGGGAGGACACAGGACATCAGGTCACTCCTGCCGCCGGGCCACGGCAAAATTTTGAGGGTACTCAGGCCCCTGCTAATTTGTTTTCCAGTATTTTTGGATTGCAAGAGCAGTTGCAGGGCACCCAAATGACATTAGAAATTTTATGCGGGCTCTAGTGAGGCAAGGAGGGTTGTGTGACTCTCCCAGGTCTACAGGGAATGGTGCTGATCTCTGGACGGAACGTGTACATTTTTCTAGGATCTGCCAACCTGGGGACATTATCCACTTGGCTTCCCTGCCCTCATGGAGGGTATATGCCTCAGGAGAGGAATGTGGAACATGCTGAGAGGGTTTCCGCATGAAAGGAAACCAAGCAGTGGAGTGGGAGAACTGTAGCCTCGTTGTGTAAAAGTCTTCTGGGGAACAATCAGAAATGGTCTCCAAATATCAGACCCTCCTCTTGAATAGAAAATGTAGTCAGTGTTTTATAACAACCACCCATGAACAATCCATAATAAGAGACATAATAGTAAAAGTAATAATCAAGAGCAATGTAATGATTGGAGGACGATCACAGTGACTTTAACGCTATTAAAGCAATTAATACTGCCAAGTCTCCTACAACAAACCTAAGAAGTTGGGAGATTCCGGTACATATTTCTCAAATTCCTTGTCAAATCACAAGATATCAGGACCTTCTTCCTGGGGTATCTCAGGCTCTGAGCCCCATGTTCTGATCAAGAAAATTATTTCATAAGGCCAAAACAGGTAGCCTGTGGCATAGAAAGTCAAACCAACTAGGTCCAGGTAATGGGGGATCTTGGGAACTTGTGTGCACATCCCAGTGGGGGAGCTTTAAAGAATGGAGGTGGAAGGGGGGCTGTCTGGGGCTGGCCAGCCACATGATACCCATCAGATTTCAAGTATTTGGCCAGCCCAGGGTGCATGCAGAGAAGGCAGGAGCCAGACTCACAGCCAGGGTCCATGAACCATGCTATGACTCCCACTAAACCCCAGCATTTTCTTAGCCTTAGCATCCCATTGCCCTTCTTCCACCTCTTCCATCCAACCACTGGAGGTCCAGGTAACCATATTTGCATATAGAGGCTCTGGGCTGTTGGAGTGTGAGCCTCTGTCAACCAGACCAGCAGGGGTGACAAAGGCAAGAATCTGAGTTTCATATTGCCTTTGGGTGAACCCAGGAAGTGCTGAAGTTGCTGGAGTAGGTGGGCAGTCACCACCCGGTGCCTTCAAAAGGCAAGTTCCCCTTTTTTGGAACAACGAGAGGACTTTAAACATATCCAGGGACTCAGCCTGGCTGAGATTGCCCAATAGTGGTTCCCTGACGCTGAGCTGAAGTACAAAATTCTAAGGATATTTGGGCAGGTGTCAGCTGAAACCTCTCCAGGAAGACAAGAGCTGCTCCTTGGTTCCCAAGTAGACTCGAAAACATTTGACGACTCTGGCCATCCAAGAACAAAATCCCTATGTCTTCCCGCTCATCACAGGAGGTATCTGGACCTACAGGAGCTCTCATAAAGTTTTATTAGAGATTCAGTTAGGTCATGGGAAGCCTGGTTGGATTTCAAGTTTTGACACTATCAGTTCTCAGGGTCTGAGCTGAAGCAGATAATTCTGAGGATGCTTCAGTTCAGGATAACTTTCTCCATCATCTTCACAGAGGCGAGTGATCCCTGGGCCCCCAAGTGTTCTTTAAAAACTTTGTGGAGGTTCTGGTGGACCAAGGATGCCCGGAAATGGCCGCAGCTTGCTATGTGGAGAGGGTTTCTAGGAGGCGTTCAGAGGGAAAACCAGGCATAGCTCAGTTAACTCCCTGAAATGAGGATGGAGTAGAGATGGAACAGATAAAAGGAGAAGGGAGAGCTTCTTGGGGAGGGAACCTGAGCTCCATGAATAGGGACCACCAACCCCAACTGTCAGAGTAGACAAGCACATCTCCCCACCCCTCACCCCTGCCCCCAGCCTTATCCCCTGGGTGTTCAGGCACAGCCGTGGTCAGTGCTTGCTTTGGAAGTGGTGCTGTTTAGAGAGCGCTACAGAGTTCCTGTCCTGCTCGACGTGACATTCTCCCCAGGGCTCATTCTTTTCTCTTTTTTAATATATCTGATTTTGTTTCCCCCTTTTCTGTGTTTCAATCCTAAGCTCTCTGCCTTTTGTTCGACCCTCTTAAAAAGTTCAGTCTGATCAGGTATGTCCATCAATCTCATCATCTTGTAGAACTCTGTCTCAGAGATTTCTGAGGTGTCACAACCAATATTGTTGCCAGCTGTGCATGTTGCTCCCTGTCGCATGGAGATGTCTCTTGGCTCTCATCCTGGGATTCCCACCAGAGTGTTCTCTTGAGTTTTCCACTAGTTTCCTATTGTCACTGTAATGAATTACCATACACTTAGTAACTAAAAACAACAGAAAATATTTCTTTCTTTCTTTTTTTTTTTTTACAGGTTTGGAGGCCTAAAACCTACAATGAGTCATTTTAATAGTCGTATGGTGGTATCTCACTGGAGAAACCCCTATGGATTCTCTATGTTTCTTACATACTTCATTGTCTCATTTGATGAAAATACTTTGCTGCAGTTTTCACAATTGGCCTTGGTTCTTTAAAAGCAAATAACTTTGCTTAGTAAAATTATATATGGAGAAAATATAGAAGTGAAGTATACATAATTGTTTCATTGAAGATCTAGTAGGTTCCTTGAGACTAGAGAGTGTGCCCCATTTGTCCATAAGTCTGCAATGTGTGTTAATAAAAAACTCCAGGACCACCGTCATCATTACTCTTCCCCCATTTTGAGTTACTACCATTGGTAATTAAGCACTGTTGTCACCTCTGTGTCTACTTCATACATTTCAGCAAACCCTAGGTTTCTGTTCATCAAAACAAATGAATAAATATCCTACCTCAAGTGTAATAATATCGCCTATTCCTCCTTGAATATACTTGGCCAGGACTTTTAGATACTGGCTGTTCTCTTTTATACTTCCAGTTCTTTCCTTGGTCAAAAGCAGGGAGTCTGATGCAGGCTATGGTAAGGCATGGTTGGACAGGATGGTTAAGACCTCTAGTTCCTGTTTCTACCCTAAATGTAGAAGGGCACATTCGGTTTGGGAGTCAGCTGGAATCTCAGGAGGAATCCATTTGAGAAGACCAGAGTTGAAAGGTAACAGGGGGAGCCAAGGGTGGAATAAAGCCATAAAAAATGACTTAAGCCCCAAAGATCAGTTGTATGGAGCTAATTTTCTTAGACTCAGTTTTCCTATAAGTAGATCCTTATCATTTCCCATTGCCTGGGCCCCTGAGCTGTATCATGGCTCTGTCATGCTATTATCTGAAAGTCACTAACTCTTGGAGAATATAAGCAGAGGAGGTTTGGAGACAAAAAACACTGTTAGGAAAATGCCCCATTTTCTGTTACCCATCTCCTGTTCTGTTTCACTGATGAAGTACAGATGGTTCTAAACACCTGGAAAGCCCCTGACTGCAGTTCATCCAAGTCCATCTTACCAGACCTAGGATGTGATGCACACAATCAGGAGGGAGCATTCAGGTACCAGGGAACTATGGTCTCTCAAACACTGACTATCCCATAGGACGTAGTGGGATGTAGGTAGTGTAGGTCGTGGAGTCTTTGGCCTATGTGTAGGATTCTCTCAAGTGCTCAGTTTCTCAAACTGAATAAGTCTTTTATAAACTTGTTTTGTTATCTGAGGAGACTTGGTTCAAAAAAGAATAGATTTGCACGAAGATAGTAATGGTTCTCATGGGTGGTGGTGTCCATACAGACAGGTGGAAAATGACTTCATTTCAGTCCGCACTCACCAGGACTAGTAGAATGTCCCTGCATCAGGAGGACATTTTAATACCTCCCTACAGGTATCTGAGGACAGGGGTGTCCTATGGTAGCAGAACGGCCTTCAAGGGAGGACAGAGAGTCCTTGTTATTTTGGATGCTCATGGAAGTGGGCAGTTTTGAATGGAAGTAATTGTCAAATGGGAACATAAGCTACGGACACTTTGGCAATAAAATGGAACAGCAATCTTTCAGGTCAGTTAAAGTGATTTTGACTAGATTGACAAGAAGTTGGTTTGAACGAGGACAGGGTATTTTGTCTGAGAACTTGTTTCAGACTCTGCTAACTAAAGTGAAACTCAGTCATTCTGTTCTGAGCTCCCACAGGCTTCCCATCAGGCTGTGGAAACTGCCATGTTCTATGTTACTTTGCTGGACATGTATTTTCCAATGAAAGTCTGAGGTTCTAGGGCACCTGGGTGGCTCAAACGGTTAAGCATCTGCGTTTGGCTCAGGTCATGATCCTGGAGTCCAGGGATCCAGCCCCGTTTTGCTCAGCAGGGAGTCTGCTTCTCTCTCTGCCCCTGCCTTCCCACTTGTGTATACCAGCTCTCTCTCAATTGAAAAACAAACAAACAAACAAACAAACAAACAAATAAGTAAATCTATCTATAAAGTCTGAACTTCTCTTTCCCGAGCAAGGAGGTGAGCCATTTGTTATGTTCCTCTCAATATCTCCTTTTCAAAAAGTGCAGGACAGTGAAATACCACTGGGCTGAAAGACAGAACTTCTAGATTTGAGTTCTGAAGCTCCACTCTGGCTTCTAACTGGAAGTGTGGGACACAGAACCAGGGCACTTTCAAATCTCAGATGCTCCTCTGGTCGGTGATCTATAGTTGCCAAACATCACTATGCAGGAGATTTGATCGGACATGTGGTTTTAAAAATTCAGATTCTTAACTTAAGAATTCTGAATATGAAAGTGTGAGAGTCAGGAACAGACCTCTGATTTTCAAAAATATTCTAGGTGACTAGAATCAACTTTCTAAAAAAGATTTTTTTTTATTTATTCATGATAGACACCGAGAGAGATGCAGAGACACAGGCAGAGGGGGAAGCAGGCTTCCTCTGGGGAGCCCGATGTGGAACTTGATCCCAGGACCCCGGGATCATGATCTGAGTCAAAGGCAGATGCTCAACCATTGAGCCACCCAAGCATCCCTAGGTGACTAGAATCCATTTGGCTCTAGAAACACTGATTTATATTACCTCCAAGGCCACTTCTAGCTCTAACATTTTAATATTCTAAGAATTCTTGTAAATCTGAGTGTGACACTTATCCTTAGTTTTTATGATTGAACAAGAAACCCGGTCTGTGGGTGTGTATGCGTGTGTGCATATATGCATAATATGTAGCATGAAATGTAGAACCATATCCAATCCCTAATTCTTGGTAAATGAGAACAATGTTAGTGAGGAGAGAGAAGGGAGGAAAAGGTATGGCACAATTTGCACATACTGGGGAATAATCTATGTACATTTATGCTGTGAGGGAATTGTGTGATTTGTAAGGGACAAGAAGCCTGAGGAAGTCATTTTTAACTTGAGTGCCTGAGTAAGTGGTAACAATATTTACTAAGATCTAGAACAGTAAATGAAGATCAGTTTTGGAAAGGAAGGGATAAAGTGCAATAAAAACTAGTTATTTGTGGGTGCCCATCAGAGATCCAGTTAGGGAAGACCAATGCCCTGTAAAACTTTAGCATGAAGTTGAAGTCGGAAATACAGTGTAGGATTTTTATCAGACAAAGCTCATTTAGGTCAACAAAAATCATGCTGGGTATTCAGAACACGAAATTTAATGCAAAGGATTGCTTACACAGGTAGCAGATGGTCAAATGTCCACAGAGTTTAATAACTACGGGCCCAGAGGAGGAAATGGGAAAGGCGCTATCAGCGGCAGGGGTCCGAAATCCTGGTGTTAGCTACCTACAGCTGGAGGCTGGATGTGTGAGTATGGGACACAGCACAGCTGGTGCTCAGACCTCTAAGTCAAGAACAGCTCATGAATGATGCTTAAGACTTTAAGGAAGGAGTGCTCCATGGCTGGGGCCCAGACAAGTGGGGTGGAGACATCCTGCAGCCAATGTTCAGACTTTTGAGGAGAAGATACGGCCAAACAGGGGCCATGGAGAACCAGGGTACACAGCAAAACAGGTTGTGGCCCAGCCATGCCTTTATGGGTGCTGGGTGCTGTTAGTTCCTTCAAGGGTTATTGCAAGGCTGCTGAGAAAGCCAAAAGGAGTTGGAGCCTGGAGCCAACCATCTGTTGCTGTTGGGGTGCTGCTGGCCAGAGCTGGAAATGAAAGGGACTGTCTTCACCCTTCATCTTATTTTCCTGTCTACTGCCAATGTCTTGCATTAAAGGGGCTAATGGGAAGCAACTGGCCTCAAGGTCTGGAAGATGCAGTGTGCAGGGCATCCATGCACTGCCGTGGAGTGGAGTAGAGAATGGAGGCTTGGAGCCTGGAAAGGCTGGTGAGGAGATAATGCCACATCAACAGGAGAGGCTGAAACCACAGGAGCTCCTGGAATTGCTTAGAGACATGTGTAATATGAAGATGGATGAATCCAGGGTGTGTGCAATCGCAGGAAAGGGAGAACATAGGACAACAGGGAAGAAGAGAAAGAAAGTAGCTGGAAGACTTCTATCTTCAAGGGCAGAGGAGACAGGAATGAAGGAGGAGACAGACCACATTGTGAAATGCTTGCGATGTATCGAGGTAACAAGAGATACCAACCATAGATTGCCGAGGGTGCCCCTGGAGTCTTTACAAAGAGCATGGTGACCAACACATGTCTAAGAGGTCATGGTCTCCTCATTAAGAGAAATCCCAGCAGGCTGAAGGTGGTAGAGGATGTTTCTGTAAGTCGAGAAGCAGAGGAAGACACTATACACACCACTGTTAATTTTGCAAGGAAACAGGAGAAAAAAAAAAACAGAAAGAACAGGGTATGAGGCCTAAATACATTTAGATTCTCAAAGGCAGTTAGT
Organism: Canis lupus baileyi; assembly: GCF_048164855.1. Lineage (NCBI taxonomy): Eukaryota > Metazoa > Chordata > Mammalia > Carnivora > Canidae > Canis > Canis lupus. Next base: position 5,387,683 of record NC_132852.1, on the reverse strand, counting down.
TTTATCTGAGGCCTGGGTAAGCAACTTCTGGGAAGACCCCAGGACCTGTGATACTTGCAAAAAGAGAGCTTCTTCCACCCACTCGTCTCTTGTGTAGTTTTCAGAATAAAAAAATCAGCCCATTAGCCATGAAGATATGTAGCAGCACCAGAACATTTTTTAGAAAAAATGTTTTGATTTCTTATTTTACAGCCTTTATAAATTGGCTCATCCTTGGAAGTAAGTTGTGTTTTATTCTGCTCTCCTTTATTTACATCTCTACAGAAAGTAGGCTTAGTCAAATAGGTAAGGACATTCTCCAGACTGAGCCAAGGGGCTGTCTTTCTTCTGTTCTGGAGCAGTGTGCTGTCAGTCTAGGATGACAGTGGCCTATGACATATATATTGCTAGCCCTGAAAGCTGGGAGTCTGAATTTTGGCAAATAAGGGCAAAAGCAAACCTGTGTGCTGTTACCATCAGCCCAGACAAGCAAGGATCACAAGGTCACAGGAGGGATCTTGGAAAGTGTCCAACTCTTCTGCAGCTGTTTCCACCTCTTCTTCCACCCAGCTGCTCACCGGAGCTGCTATAAATAATCCCTGTTCAGGCTTCTGCTCTCAGCCAGGGCCCCATTTTGTGGACATGCTAAGAACATAAGACCAAAAGCCAAAGTGTTGCTGTGACTAAGCCGGCAACAGTGGCATCTTCTGGGGTCTCTATCTCCTCCGCTGTAATGAAGGTGTTGAATTAGACTATCTCTAGGAACCCTGCTCTTGAAGAGGCCATGACTGCTACATTCTCACTACAAGAGGCCAGCATGAAGACGCTACCCAATCTTTGGCCAGCTTAAACTTTGACACAGGCCCTTTTCATTATGGCACTTGATGTTCCAGATTGAAGAGGGAGGGGAAGCCATGCTAACAGCTATCTGTGAAGGAGCCGGAGAAGCATGAGCCAGCAGGACTGCTAAGGTGGCCACAATTTGTGTCCATCACGTGGGCATGTACTATGTGGTTGAGTCGTCTCATATTACAGAGACCAGAGTCTGAACGACAAAGACCCAGGGTCACAGCTCTGTCTGAAGCCAGGGTTTTAGAACATTTCAACCATGGTCCCACCTTTCCATTCTACCTGTTTAATCTGTTAATCTGCTCACTCACTTTATCAATCCATAAAATAATTAAGGGGGCCTCTGCCAGCAAGTGAGGATTCCGAAGGTCACCATAACACAGTGCCTTCCCCCAGGCCCCTCACGGCCTACAGTTCATATTTCTCTGCAGTGTCAGAAGCTGGATTGACAGCTTCATTCAAAGAATGCCCATGTTGGAGGTCAAGAGAATAAATCCAGAGATGTTTGCCGCATGGAGCTCACAGCCAGAGGATCTTTGCTTCTCACTTCCTGTAGCTCCGGCTTGGCTTTTAATTATTCTTCCTTTTTTTTTTTGCAGCAAAGTGGCGTCAGTTCAGCTCTACAGCCCCCAATCTTATCTTCAAAGGAAAGGCACTCAACCTCACAGCGACCATCCATCTCTGACACTGCATCCTTCTGTGTATAGCTCCATGGGCTGTGTGGAGAAAGCAAGGCATCAGTTATCCAGTACTTGGTGACCAGAAAGCAACATAACATCACCCAGGCCAAAATCACAATTCCCTATTACCGAGTCTCCTGCAGACACCGAGTACACGCCTGGTGATCAGAAAAAGCACATGTCACGTGAGCAGCTGTATGGGAGCTCAGATTCCCTGCACAACTTACACAGTGTCCCTACTGGGTATTCAATTCCTTCTGCCATAGTCATTTCTAGGATATCTAGAAGCAGAGTATGTCTTCCTGGGATGGAGGCAGTCTACTTTCTAATTTTAATAACATTCCTTCCCAATGCGTGATTGTTTTCATGTCTCCAAATTAATAGTCTCAGATATATGACAAAAGGTAAAGATGGTGCTGTTTATACTGTAGGCAGGTCAACGATAGGCCACATGCAACGATAGACCACAGCCATGTGGCTGTGGAGTTTCAAGATTTTAGGTGCAAAGATAAAAGAAACCTGAGGCTGATCCATTCTGTAAGAAATATCAATGAATAATGGGTTTAATTCTGGAATTCAGGGTGATGTGGACAATGAGTTTTTCTTCAGAACAAAGATTAAGATGAAGAGAGTAAAGGTATTTTGAGATAAATGATTGAAAAAGTTTTTGGTGACAGATGTTCTCAGGAGAAATAATACAAAGAACTGGCAGTCACTCCCAAAGGGAACTTGTTCTTGGAAAATACAGCTTTGAGGAGGAGAAAGAACACATATTGCTGTCTAATACTTGAGATAATACCATGCTGAAGAAACACTGAACCTGTTCGTACCCCAGTTAGGACTCAGACCAAGAGAAAGGAATTGCACAGCCTTAGATTTCTGCTCAAAGTAAGAGGAAATTTTTAATAGAGTCCAAAGTTGAACTGGGGATATTGTAATAGACTACTGAAGTTCATCAGGCATCTAGCCAATCAACTGACATAGAATACTCATAAGGTGTTTAAATACTTAATTGAGGCAGATAATAAGAATGAGAATGATGTATTAAATAACAATGATAAGCAGACAATAATAATATTGTACTTTCTCAGGCACAGAGGATGTGCCTGGCTTTGTTTAAGCAGATTATAGAAACAGAGGGATTGTTAAACCTTCCCAAACAGTTATTTCTCACGTCAAACAATGAGTAATGGGATCTCTGGATAACACGAGGAGACTCAGCAAAAGACATCATTCCTAGGCCCCATGTCTCTGTATGGTTGCTCAATTTAGAGCTAATGGCAATAAAAATGGGGTCATAGTTTGACGATATTCATGATGTAATATTCATTTTGTCAATTAAAACTTTCAGTTAAACACGGAGATATCATAAAGAGCATCCTACACAAAAGTTTTTTTAGACTCCATGGTTTCAGAATAAATATCCTAAAACACGGTGGCATAGGTGATGACACTTTTATTCTCTCAGTGTCCAGGGATGACAAGTGAACATCAAGAATTCAGCAGGGCCCCAGGGCTTGTGCAGCCCAGTCACTGACCAAGGCCTTGCAAAATTTCTCTTGGCCTCTGTTTAGTAAAGAAGACAAATGGACTTAGGTTTTCACCTTTCCTAAGGCTTATTCAAATTCATAAACTGGAAATGGTCATGGTCACAGTAGGAATTAATTGTCTTGTCGAATCAAAAATCTTTCAGCAGAGACTACCAATTCTGTAAACAGAATAAGCCATAGTGACACTTCCAAACCACGAGCTAACCCCGTGCCTACCTCCCTGCATCTACAACTGCCAAAACCATAATGTGTAAAAAAGGTGCAAGCCTACGACATACTCCAATTAAGTCAAAAGTATATAAAGAATATTGGTGTAGAATTACCTGAGGAAAACTTAAAATTCGGCATGATAACACTGGATTTAAGATATAGACCTGTCAGAAAGGAGCTTTAAAGGAATGTTTCCCAAAAGCATAAAACCATCCAGAGGATTTCACTTGTTGTAGACCCGAGACACACCTAGACAGACAATGATATTCATTAAGACCTTCATCATCTTTGTATATTGGAATCATAGTAGACAGAGATGAAGGTGTAGAAGCAAAGCATGGACACCATATTCCCAAATAATTGGTTACAGCTACAAACATTCTGGCTGGTGAGAATAAGGTGTTCCTATGTGATACCTGAGCTCTTTTGAGAGAATGATCTTCCCTGTCCTAGATCACTAATGTCTAACTCTCCTTGGCTCGCTTGAGGTTACTCAAAATGAAAAAGGACACCCATTAATATTTCCACTGAACATAGAAACACTGAAGAAAGTCTGTTCAGAAATAGGTAGGGGCAGTTAGGGAGCTTGAGAAAGATCTGAAGGTGCTGTCTGTTGTCGGAGGCAAGATTAGGAGCTGGGCTGACCTGAAGGGTCTCCGTCAGTGAGGGACCACACCCAAATCCTGTAATCCAATCAAGCAATTAGAGTGGATTAGAGGACTTTGTGCCTTATCCCAGGGCCCAAAAGCCATAAAGGTAGAGGTGAGGTTCACTATCTGACATTTGGAAACTGGCACAGTGAGAGGAGCATCCCTTTGCGACCCGAAGCTCCTGGTTGAATGTATCTTGTGGACACTGTTTCTGCAGACATGGAGGCTGCCCACCTCCACCCCTCAGAGGAGCCTCAGTTCAGCGCCTCTCCCAAACCCCAGTTATGCTGGTCAAGGAGAGGCGGTGCTGAAGTCCACGGAGGACCCTCTGTGCCCGAGACGACATCCCCTGCATCAAAGACTCTCTTCTCCCCGACTGACCCGTTGGCTCCCGCATCAGCAGGGCTGCCTCCCACCAAGACGCCTCTGAGTTGGAAGAGCCTTTCCCAGGTGGGAGCCGGGCTTCAGAACATGGGCAACACTTGCTATGTGAATGCGACCCTACAGTGTCTGACCTACACAGAGCCCCTCGCCAGCTACATGCTGTCCCAGCAGCACGGGACCACCTGTAGGAGGCAGACATCCTGCATGCTGTGTACCCTGCAGGCTCACCTGACGCGGGTTCTCTGCCATCCTGGACGTGTGCTCCGGCCCCTTCCACTCCTGCTCACCGCCTTCCACAGACACAAGCAGGAAGATGCCCATGAGTATCTCATGTTCATTCTGGATGCAATGCAGCAAGCGTGCTTGCCTGAGGACAAGCCCTCAGACCCTGAGCGTCCTCAGGACAGCACCCTCATCCAGCAACTCTTTGGGGGGTACTGGAGGTCTCAAATCCAGTGTCTCCACTGCCAAGGCATTTCGAGCACTCTGGAACCTTACCTGGACATCGGGGCTGCTCACAGCGTCAGCCAAGCTTTGGAGCAGTTGATGAAGCCCGAACTGCTGGAAGGTGAAAATGCCTACCATTGTAGTAAGTGTCTGGAGAAGGTGCCTGCGTCCAAGGTGTTGACTTTGCACACTTCCCCGAAGGTCCTCATCCTGGTCTTGAGACGATTCTCAGACTTGACAGGCAACAAAATGACTAAGGAGGTGCAATATCCTGAGCGCCTTGACATGCAACACTGCCTGTCTGAGCAGAGGGCAGGACCCTTGGTTTATGTGCTCTATGCCGTGCTGGTGCACGCTGGGAGGAGTTGCCACAGCGGACATTACTTCTGTTTTGTAAAGGCAGGAAATGGCCAGTGGTATAAAATGGATGATGCTAAGGTCAGCGCCTGTGATGTGACTTGCGCGCTGCACCAACCTGCCTATGTCCTCTTTTATATGCAGAAGACTCATCTGGAGAGAGACCTTGGGAGGGAGTCAGTCAAGGAGGGAGGACTCGCATCTCCCGAGGCAGACCCCACAGTGGTTGGTGAGGCCTCAGGAGAGCCGGCAACGGATCCCTCCGTGAACCTTCCTGAGTTGGAGGAGCGTGGGGAAGAGACCTCAAGGCAGCAAATGACATTAGACCAGTGGAGATGCCTCCAAGAATGCAACCGCCCTAAGCCTGAACTCAATGTCAGGAGAAGAGAAATTGCTCTTCCTGCGAACGCAGTCATCCTTCACCACTCCAAATACAGACCTGAGATGCCGAAGAATCATCCTCAGCAGACCATCGACCTGCTCACCACTGCAGCTGGGATGCTCCCACCTCAGGTGGCCGGGGACGTGGCCAAAGTCCCGCGTGTGCCAGGGAGAGCCCGACCTACCAAGAGGATGAGCAAGAAGGGACAGAGTTCTGGGGAAGCAGTCCAGGGATGTGTCTCCTAACTTTGGTGCACATGGGCGCACACACCCACACACACAGCGTCACTCACTCACTCCAAACCCGAACACAGTCCCATACTGGAAATATTTTGTGTTATGTGAAGTGTGTGTTCTATGTGTATGGAAGAACCATCTATCTGGTGTGTTCATGGGATATGGCCTTCAACTGAAACTTGAGGACACTGATATTTAAACCTGGTTCATTGTCATGATCTTTTATTGGGATAGTGTGGATTTCATATGGGGTGTATCGAGGAACCTGCCTCTCCTTCAGCCTTGGGGAGAGTGGGGGCCACTTGCAGGTGAGAGGCAGTGAGCAATCAGGGTTGAGAGTGGATATGATGCTGAGGACCTGGGGTTGAAGTCAGTATGTTTGACCCTTTCGTCATGCTCCCCACTTCCCAATGCTTTTCTTCTATTTATATTGAAAGAATATTTCTCCGAACATAAGTATGTATTGGGTCTTGCTAGCGATGTGTCTTGGTCATTGCTTGGAAATTGTAAGATGGAAATTAAGTGCTTATTTTTGGGGCAATAACTGCATCCAGACCTGATTGAACCACAGTGATTTTATTATGTTCCCTTCACTCTCTCCCACATTAAGACTGAAGAGAAGCAAACTAACAAGGACTCTTATTCCAAAGGGAAATGCCCAGCCTCCCACTGAACATAACTTTTTATGACTATTTTGCTACCGTCTTCTCTGTGGCATCTCTTGACCCAGAAGAAGTGGACTCTGGATTTCAGACCAGTTCAAATTCAAATTTGGACCTGGGTTGATACCTCTGGAAAACAGTGCCAAGTTCATGAGTCTACCAAAGCATTTTGAGGTCAGGTTATAGGTGTTCTGTGTTATCATTGCATTTCTTACAGAAGAGTTTGACAAGTTCATTGTAGAATGGAAATTATTGCATGACCAGCAAACGCCTCTGAGTGTGACCGTAGATGTGCAGTTGTAACATCACATCATAATGTTATTTTCACTCTGTATTCAAACTTGGACATGCCACCCTTACTGGATAGTAAGGGACAATAGGATCTGTGCAGAAGAAATCAGGCTTTTTTGGAGATTTTCATGTACCTAAGACAAATTAGAGATCTAAGGTGTCAGGGTTTCTTTCATGTCTGGGAATTGTGTTTCTTATGGCCAATACAGTTTATTGTGTCGTAAAGAGTGAGGGAGCCTGTGTGCATGTCTTGCCAAGAGTTCCGTAAGAGGATCTGCAGGTATCCCCGTCCTCTGAAGACTGTCATAGGGAATGAGACAGCTCATGGACTCGGGGACTTGTCCTCCACAGCAGAGGACACTGAGGAGGTGTCTGTGGGAATGAGGATATGTCCCCACCTGGACTGATGTGGTGAACCAGCAATTCCCCCGCTGAACTGGATGGAAACCGTCAAGTCCACCACGTGCTGAGTGTCCTGCTTTTGTGCGCCTACACATACACTCCCCCCACTACACAGATGCTGCAGTTTTTCTTTAGGTAAATCTATAGGAATGTCAAATTGTGCTTCCCAGTCTGGAATGTCAGTTTGTCTTAGTGAAATCCATTTTCTAACAAATGTAGGGAAATCATCCTGGCAATTTGTAACTTGGTTGTAACAGAAATTAACAAGTTAATCTGAAATTGTTTTATAAATATCTGAATTTCTGATTTAGAAAAAGATCCCATCCAGAGTTTTGCAAATTACACCATGTTTTCTCCTAGAAGACATTTTCTGTACTTCTTGATATTATTTCTCTGAAATTGTTATGTAAAATATTGCATCTGCTTTGTTTGTTTTTGCTCTAAAATGTTATTATAAAGTTGTGTGTTTTTTTATTCTTAATAAAAAATTCCCACATACAATTTGGTGTGCAGTCTTCTGAGGATGAGGACACCTGTAGGTCACCGTGGAGGACACTCCAGGGGCCACAGACACAGGCTCCGTCCCACAGGTGGGGGGCAGGAGGGCCCTGAGCAGGGCCTGGCTTCTCGGGAGGAAGGAATGAGGGAGCTGCAAGGAACCGGGAGCTCCAGCAGCTTCTGTCCAATCTGGTGAAGACCATTCCAGGGGCTGAATGGGGGCCCGCGCAGAGTGCGGCCGTGGGGGCTCGGTGCATGGCTGCAGGTCTCCAGGTGAGGTGTGGCAGGTGTGGGCTGGGGGCCCTTGCTTGGCTGGAGGGCAGGTGTCTTCCTGGGCTGCGGGGGCCTGGCTGTGCATCCATGGGCATGTCCGCTTCCTGGAGCACACAGATTCCCTGAATTCCCCACAGGCCCTCCTGGATGCTTCTGCAGGTGTGCTGGCTGGGGCTCCACCACGCTTTCTTTCGGGGGTTCAGGGTCCTGTCTAGGGGCATGTGGGCACATTTCTTGCCTGGAGCCTGGGGGGTTATTTGGAATTGTCTGCCAATGCGTTGCTGACAGCGGGACGGGTGTTCTCCTCAGGATACTTGGGTGGTGCCTGGGTGTGTCCCAACCCATGGCCCTGGGAGCCAGCCTGGGGACCCTCGAGGGACACTCTGCAGGGCCTCTTGTCTATCTGCTGCACAACCAGGCTGTCAGCCCTGACACAGGGTTGGCGAGCCGGCTGAGGGGTGTCAGTGATCGGCACTTCCTGGGCACCAGGAGGTCCACCAGGTGGGCTGAAGCTAACTTGAGGGCTTCTGAGATGAGATGTGGAATGGGACCAGACACTCATGACTGGATTGTCAGTACGTGGTTCCATCGGCAGGGCAGGCTCAGGGATAGAAGGCCTCCTGGTGGTGTAGACAGGCATCGGCATGTGTGGACACTGTGGGAATAGAGAACACCTGGGACTCCATGAGTTTGGCCCCAGCACTAAGGCAAAATGAACACTCAGGAAAGAAAGAAAGAAACCAACTAACGGCCAAGACCTTAGTAACAACCCCCTCCCCCGGAACAGGGAAAGAAAAAGATGGGATCTGTTGATCTGACTCACCCTGGGAGTAGGGAATGCAGTTGCAGGGCTGGTCCGGAACAAAGGTATGACTGGATGCTTTTGATGCCCTTGAGACATTGTGGGGGGACAGGGAAAGTCCTGCCTCACAGCGATGCTTCTTCCATTGGACCAGCTCTTCCATCCACTATGCTCATGAGGCAATAGGAGTCCTGATGCTGGAGAGTCATGGTGGCAGCTCCTGAGAGGGGATGGGCAGGGGGGTAATGTGTCATGAAGGACAGAGGCCTGTTCTCTGAGGTGGTATGTGCTCCAGGAGTGCCCGCCAATGACCATCACATGCCAACCAGCCACGGTTCACACACATACAAGGCATAAGGCAACATCATGGGCACCAAGGAAGAAAAGGGTGCAAAGACCACGCTGCTCAACTGCCACTGGTCAGAGAGGAAGTGGAATCCCACCTCCCCCAGGAGGCACATGGAGCCCAGGGAGTGCCCAAGGGCACAGCCCGGGAAGCAGCACACACTCACCCTCACATAGTCACAAAATTCCGTGTCTTCCTTCCAGGTGCGCTTCTGCCCCTCCCAGGGTCTCCTGGGGAACCTGTGGAGCAGGGCCTCTGCTCGGCTTCCTGCCTGCACCAGAAATCAAAGCATGGAAAAGAGAAGGAACTCCCTTCCCTGGCTTCCAGCCAGACACCTGCTCAGGGCTTGGGCCAACCTGGTCCTTTCCCTCCTCAGCCACTCTCTGCCCACCTCTGCCCCACCCTGACTACAGTGACCCACCAGGTCATCCAGGCAGTTTGTTTCATGCAGAGTCAGAAAGGGTCTGCCTTGGCATGTGCCAAGCTCCATACATTCACTGGTGCAGGGACACTTGTCCAGCCACAAATCCCACACCAAATCAGCAGGGACAGCTCCATCACCCAAATGTGGACCCTGTTAGTCTGGGAGCTCCTCTGCCTGCCTCGCCCAGCCTGGCTCTGCCCGCAGCCGCCCTGCACACTGTGCATGCACACGGACTCAGGGTCTGTCATGTCAGCCTGGCGATTGGGTCACAAGCCCCATTCCTCACCTTCATCTCTCTGCCTTCTCCCTCTCAGCCTGGTCCAACAGTCCAGCCTGGTGCCACTGGTCGCGGTGACTCCCCGGCTCCACATTCTCCTTCAGCCTCCTGGAGCCCAAGTCCATGGGAACAAGGGTCGTGCCCCAGTGTTTTATGGGGCATCTGGTGCTTGATGCCTTGTGTCCAAAGGCCCCACAGTCCCTGCACTTTACCTGGGGGTGGAAGGGGCAGGGGTCAGTGCATCCACTCAAATGCCAGTGAACCTGCCAAGCACATGAATGGGAGGCCGTCCTCATGGAGTGGCACATGGGATGAGGACAGGGGACATCCTATCTGGCTAGTGAAGTGTCAGTATAGTGAAGACCTCAGGATGCATCCTCTCACAGCCAGTGGGAGGGCGGGGCAGGGAGGAGGGATTGCAGGTGTCAGGTTGAAGACAGGTGGAAACATCATTAAGATTCGGGACAAACACAAGCATGGATCTAATCTTATGGTGCCCTGAGACTGATACTCAGAGCCTCTGAGTGTCCCAATGTGTAGACTGCTGGGATTCCAGCCCATGTCAGGATGGACAACAGGGTCCGGTCAATGATCTTCTGTGAGCCTAGCCTGTAGCAAGACTCCTGGCAGAGCTCCTGCTTCAAAACCCATGCCAGCCTCCCCACTCACCCTGGGAGGCGGGACAGGGGTTGGGGGGTCCGCTACATGAGAGGGGGTGCTGGCTGCAGATGGGAGGCCCGGCAGGAGGATAGGTCCTGTGGCTGAGGGTCTTCTCTCTAGGGACTCCTGACGCTGTTGCTCTTTTTACAGGTTTGCTTTTATGTCCAACTCAGCCCATTGTGAGACCCTGGCACAACCTGGATGGCCCCAGGACCCTGTGGAGCGCTGCCTCCCTGTTGCGTCCTGGACACAGCCACACTGGCCCAGGCACACGGGACACACGTCCTTGAGGGGAGACGGCTTGGCTGTGCACCTCAGGAGGCCGAGGGGCCACTGTGGCCGTGCACGAGAGTGTGAGCAACAAACACTGGTGGCGTGATTTTAAAAACCCCAAACAAGAAAAAACTTAAAGTAGTGCCTTCCATCCTCCACGTGGGAGTAGCGCCTTCCACGGACCTTATTTCTTTGCCCTTTTGCAATGTGCAGGAATGAGTGAGTGGCTGCCTTCCGATGCTCTCTAGGGCAGACTCCTCCCTGGCACAAGAAATTACAGTCACGTGAAGCAAACTGCCCTTTGTCCTCAAAGAAATTGTTTCAAAAGAAAAGTTTTTTAAAAGATTTGCTTGATATTATCTGCCTTGTTCTTATTGACTTGAAATGTTGGCATTTTCTAACTGTGCCTTGTTGGCTACAGTAATTCATTATTCCTGTCAAAACTGAAAAGTGCCCTAATTGAATGTGTTTGAATGTTATCCTTGCACAGTTCTTTAAATTGAGAGACAAAATGTTTTACCTCACTGTTGGACATACATTCCAAGCTTTTCAACTTTAGGAGAAAAAAAAATAATCATGTTTTCCGGTATTGTAAATTTTAGACTATTTCGTATACATTGTATTAAAACTGCCACATCAATTTTAATGTAGAGATTTTGCAAATCCTAGGGGAGGTGGTGGCCCTGGTGAGCCAGAGCCTGCAGGAGGGAGAACGGGACTTCAAGGTGAAAGTGAGGTCCATCCTGTGCCACCTGCGCCACCAGCCCAGTTGGCCCCTGGAGGTGGTGGAGCTGTGTCCGAAGTACCAGCAGACTGTGGTGGCCATCGACCTGGCAGGAGATGAGACCATTAAAGGGAGCAGTGTCTTCCTGGGACACGTGAAGGGCTACCAGGAGGCTGTGAGGAGAGGCATCCACCGCACTGTGCATGCAGGGGAGTGGGCTCAGCGGAGGTGGTCAAAGAGGCTGTGGACACGCTCAAGACGGAGAGGCTGGGCCATGGCTACCACACGCTGCAGGACGAGGCCCTTTATGACAGGCTGCAGCAGGAAAACATGCACTTCGAGATCTGCCCCTGGTCCCGTTACCTCACAGGCCCCTGGAACTCGGACACGGAGCATGCAGTGGTTCAGCTCAAACATGACCAGGCTACCTACTCCCTCAACACGGATGACCCACTCATCTTCAAGTCCACCCTGGAACGGATTACCAGATGCCCAAAGAGGGCATGGACTTTGCCGAGGAGGAGTTTAAGAGACTGAACATCAATGCGGCAAAGTTTAGTTTCCTCCCAGAAGATGAAAAGAAGCAGCTTCTTGATCTGCTCTCTAAAGCCTATGGGATGTCATCTTTGGATGCTTCAGGGCAGCATCCCTGAAGACATTATGGCCACCTCTCCAAGCCCTCCCCCTGGGGATGGAGCCTCAGTTCCCTGGGTTGAACGACACTTACCTTTACTCTCTCAAGGAAGACGATGATGCCCATAGTCAACTTCTGCTGCTCTTGAAGCCATGTGCCTGTTTCTAGACACAGGAATACCTCAGCACACCACATCTCTCCTGACTACGGGCCAGAGTCTGGTTGAATCTGAAGCCTCCCTCCTATAGTGACACATGTGAAAATCTGGTGCTTAATAAAGAACTCAAAGGCTGGTATTGTTGGGGGAAAAAGAAGGAGATGATCATATTTCTTTCTTTCTTTTTTTTTTTTGGAGGACTGACTTTGTTTATTAAGGGAACCGAGAACAGATCACGTACCCTGGAACCTGAGTTATGCAGGAAGGTAGAAAATATCTACAGTGACTGGGTGACAGAACAGAGCACAGCACAAGGTCCCAGGCCAGCCCACCATGGGACACTGCCCCACTCCCCGCATGGAATACTAAAACCGAGTGGTTTTAGCAGCTGCCCCAAGACTCCAGTAATGATGCAATGGAACAAGGATTCTATACGGCTCCCCTCAGCTTCCCCGGAGAGAGTGGATGTGAACAGGTCAGAGGCCTGTCCGCGACAAAGTGGGGCGGCCAAGGCTGCCTCTGTCCTGGCCACTTGGGGCTGGAGCAAAGGCAAGCCTGGCCTCCTGCCCGGGGCAGATGGCAAGGCCAGTCGAATCCACAAGCTGCCTCATGGGCTGGGGGAGGTTGGAAGATGTGGCATCAGGGAAGCGTTCCCACACCAGGCATCCATCCCTCAGAACAGCTGTGGATCCACGGTGACCCCACTCACCCCACTGCCCCCACAGGGGTACGGAAGCAGCCCCCGCAGCCCACACTGAAAGTGTGGCAAGGCTGGAGGGGAAGGTGGGAGGCCAAGGAAGCCTGGGTGGTGGACCCGCCGATAGTAGCAGAGCTCTGGAGGCTTCTCTGAAATGGGCCGACAAGTGTCCCCATTTCATGTCCACCCACAATCCCAGAACAGGCCCTTGTTTGGAAAAGCAATGAGGGTGACAGTGATGACACGGACCTGCAGATCTTCTGCATCTCCTGCGGGCACCCTATCAACCCACGTGTTGCCTTGCGCCACATGGAGCGCTGCTGCCAAGTACGAGAGCCAGACGTCCTTTGGGTCCACGTACCCCACACACATTGAGGAAGCTACACGACTCTTCTGTGATGTCTACAACCCTCAGAGCAAGACATACTGTAAACGGCTCCAGGTGCTGTGCCCCGAGCACTCCCGGGACCCCGAAGTGCCAGCTGATGAGGTATGTGGGTGTCCTCTTGTGCGTGATGTCTTTAGCTCGCGGGTGACTTCTGCCTCCTGCCCAAACGCCAGTGTACCCGCATTACTGCTGGGAGAGGTTGCGGTTGCTGGAGTGGCCCTGGAGCGTGTGCACGCGTGGTACAAGCCGGACGAGCTGTTTGAGCAGGAACGCACCGTTCGCACGGCTGGGACTGACGGGCAGGATCACTGGCCCTGACGCTGCACCTCACGATCCAGCATGACCCGCTCACTCCCGAGCCGCGCTCCAGTGCTGACCGCTGAGCCTCACTGGCCCCGAAGTCCCCACGTTCTGCATTCCAGGCCCGGGAGCCGCCCGAATCCCCCGTTTGGCTGCTCTGCCATTCATCTGTTTCTCCAGTGGTCCCTGAGTTTCTCCCTGTGCCCACCCACCATTTGACTACCCCGCTGCCGGTATCAGAGGGTCTCAGGATTTTCTTCTGTCCTTGTCTGTCCCTCTGTCTCTCCATTCTCTGTGCCTGGGTGGGACTGTGCAGTTTGCTCACTGTTGCCTCCCCTCTCCCTGGTTTTGTTAATAAAATTTTGAAGAACCAGAAAAAAAAAATTTGATCTCTACAGGGATAAACTCTGTAAAGCCTGAAGCTCAATCAATTGATGTTGAAAACTCTCAAAGGGAGTAAAGGCTTGATCTGAATGGTCTAGAACATGTGCTGTAATTTAATAGAAGAGATGGTCGTCTTAATATTTAATGATTTAAAAGAACTTCTCAGTCCATGCGAAGAGTACAGTCCAAGGATAAATCAAATTTCTGAACGCATTTTATGCTACATATGTGTATACTTTGCAATCCTCAGGTGTTCGTGCCAAATATTCTCTTTCAATAAGTCCTTCTATATGTTTCTTAATAACAACTGTACTTGGGAAGAATCGAGCCTTCACCTGCTGAGTTACCTCTGCTACTAACACACTGTGCTGCATCTTCTTTCTGGATTTCGTTATCTGCAGGATAGCAGCTTCGATCTCATGTTTCCTGTCGTCATCTACTTTCTGCCTCGTTTCTTTCCTTTCTGGGTCAGATTCACCTTGTTTGGCAGCAACTGTTTGAGTCTTGACTCTGTGTACTTTGGATGTGAACTGATCATTAACTGTGAATCTGTGGCCATTTTCTGTTCCCTTGGACTTGGGTTCTTTTGTAAGAACCCGCTGTGTTGGTTTACCACAGGCGAGGGACTGCAGGGCTCTACCAAGTTCTCTTTCAGGGATATCTGTTTCTTGTTGAATTTCCTCAAACGTGTATTTTTCTCTGTATGATTTAATTCATACATCTTTTATTCTTCTTTTGGCAAACATCAGATAATATGAGCAAAACTATATTTCTTGCTCACTATAGTTACCTACATTCTTTTTTGCTTTATATAAGTTTGTAAACATATGTTAAGTGGATAAAATTCTTGGCTAAGAACATACTCCAAAACTCTTTTTGGACATATACTTTTCTGAGTTAGGGGAAAAGAAAGCTTATGAAACTTCCATTAGACCATAATCACACAGCAAACTAAATTAGTATATGCTGTTTTTAAATTAACATCTGCCATTTTTTAAAGACTTCAGGTTTTGGTTACAGCTAAAATGATTTTTATCTGAAGTTTATGAAAGAACAGAAGCTGACCACACAAATCTTACTCATAAGCATATTGGCCGTTTCAAAATAGAAAATAATAAAAATAAACCTATAATCAAGGAAATTCCACTCATCTTATTAGAAAAAAATAGCTACCAATGTTATTATAAATACAGATGGCAATTTGTAATAACTAGGTTTCATGATATTTGCTTTATTTCTTTTTTTTTTAATTTTTTATTGGCGTTCAATTTACTAACATACAGAATAACCCCCAGTGCCCGTCACCCATTCACTCCCACCCCCCGCCCTCCTCCCCTTCCACCACCCCCAGTTCTTCTTCTCTTTTGATTTTAAAGTAACAGATTGGGATCCCTGGGTTGTGCAGCGGTTTGGCACCTGCCTTTGGCCCAGGGCGCGATCCTGGAGACCCGGGATCGAATCCCACATCAGGCTCCTGGTGCATGGAGCCTGCTTCTCCCTCTGCCTATGTCTCTACCTCTCTCTCTCTCTCTGTCTCTCTCTCTCTCTCTGTGACTATCATAAATAAATAAAAAAATAAAGTAACCGATTACTTCATAATAAAGGCAAGCCATTTAGCATTTTATAATTTAATTCTTTTATAAATTTCAGACCCCAAAAATTTCAGATCAAGTATTACAAAACAGCCAGCCTTCAGAATATATTTTGTTTGGCAGACAGAATGGTTTTTCTTATTTTGAATTGGAATACATTCATGCAGTACTTAACTTGCTCTAAGCTGACCCATCCCTACTAGCTTCCAACATTGTCACCAGCTGGGCATGTGAGGCTGACACCCGTTTTTAATATTATAAAACTCAGTATTAACTTACAAAAATTAAGTTGCATGCATGGAGCAAAAATTCAAATATATCATAAACTTGATGCTAAATCTTAATACTCATTCCTAATTTGGGAAAAAGAGATCAAACCAAAAAGGACTCATCTTCATAATACTTAGTTACATAAAACATTATCAATAAGAAATGTTTCTATATATGGATACTGTCTTTTTAGAATAGTGTTAACAGTAACCTGAAATCTGAGATAGATAAATCATTCATATCACAAAGTATTATATACTGTCTTTCCTATACAGTCTTGGCTCCCAAACAGTGGGCTTCAACTTCATCCCTACATATAATATAAACATTCTCAAATATTTGAAATAAAGGAAAGGTGTCATTAATAAGGCTAACTAAAATTACAACAAAGGCTTTCTTCTAATCCTAGAGAATGAAACAAAAAGAGAGGTCTTGTAAGACACATTGGAAATGAGGAAGAATTTGAAGTCAAGTTGGCCCTGGACCCTTTTACATTGCTACTCCTTCTGTTTGTTCAAGTTAAAGAATAAGAGAGGCCACCAACTGCTCCTTAGTGGAACAGGCTGCAAAGAAAACAAAGCAGCTAAGTGATGATGAGGAAAACAAAGAATATAAAAAGTTGTAGTTATGAAGATGATCAATGAATAATGGAGCTCCTGGCTAGCTCAGTTGGTAAGGCATGCAACTCTTTATCTATCTCAGGGTCATGAATTCAAGCCCTATGTTGGGCAGAGAGATCACTTAAAAGAATTAAAAATAAAAGACATTAAAAAAACTGTAAAAAACTGATGGTAGTAATTCTATTCTGAAGTTTAAGAAACAGCAAGGAGTAACAAATAAATTAGAGAGACAGTAATCTCCCTATTTTTTTCTTCCATTCCCTTTTAATTTGAATACAAATACAGAAAGAATCATGTCGTCTGCTCATAACTCACTCTTTGACTATGAATAAGTCAAAACTTGTAAATGCGTCATTGAAAACATATTAACACTCCATCTGCAGCCTTTGAGGTTTCAGCCATACTTCACTACCAGCGTTGTGTGAGCAAGCCATATAATTTCATGTCTCCTTGTGTCTCTTTATGCTGCTCTGCCTCAGAAACCCCTTTTTTCCTCTCCTGGGTAGCTCAGTGGTTGAGCACCTGCCTTCGGCCCAGGGCGTGATCCTGGAGACCCGGATCGAGTCCCACATTGGGCTTCCTGCATGGAGCCTGCTTCTCCCTCTGCCAGTGTCTCTGTCTCTCTCTGTGTCTTTCATGGATAAATAAATAAAATCTGAGTGGCTCAGTCGGTTACGCATCCCCCTTGATCTTGGCTCAGGTCATGATCTCTTGGTTGTCGGATAAAGCCAGATGCCAAGCTTTGCATGTTCGGCAAGAAGGCTGCTTGGAACGCTTTGTCTCTCCTTCTGCCTTTCCCCCTGCTCGTACTCTCCCTCTTTCTCTCACTTTTTTTTAAGTGTTAGAAACGTTTATTTGTCAAAATATTTTTTAAAAAGTGGGAGGAGTGAAATAAAACAAGGCTAAATTTCAGCTAATGCTGTACCACGATCACAGGTCAGACATAAAGCAAAACAAACAAAACAACAACCCCCACCCCCAAAACCCCAATGGTCCTAGCAGTTTCAGATTAGCCTCAACGTTAGGGCCCAGAGCTAACAGAAGAGTAAAAGGTCTCGTGCCACTACATGGTCATTTTAAAGGGAAAGGAGATGTTGCAGGTAGACAGGGAGAAGGGCTCAATTCCTAAGGAAAGCAAGATAAGAGGGGGATCCACGGTACAGGAAAAAGGGGATGCCAGCATAATCCTTACCTAGGGCTGCTCAGAGGCTGAGAATATAAGGAACGGAGTGAAAGGCTACAGGGACT
Organism: Canis lupus baileyi; assembly: GCF_048164855.1. Taxonomy (NCBI): domain Eukaryota; kingdom Metazoa; phylum Chordata; class Mammalia; order Carnivora; family Canidae; genus Canis; species Canis lupus. Next base: position 5,370,037 of record NC_132852.1, on the reverse strand, counting down.
AGTATCAAGAGGAAAGAAAAGTCAACTTATAAGAATTAAATTAAGAAAGAAAACACAGTTGGTCACAAACTCCTTTGTTTACTCAAACACGAAGCAATGGAAACATCGTGGCAAGGGGACGCACGGAGCAGGTTCTCATATATGACCGCAGCCCAGGGTTCAGTCCGCAATGATCCTACCTCCAGTTTCAAAAGGCTGAGCACCGTGCTCGGTCCACATGTGCTCCCGCTCACACTGGGCCATGCCATACAGAGAATCCGTGCAGCTGCTGAGGCCTGCGGCAGCTCACTCTCTGGCCCATAACCGTGGGGAGCACAGCTGTGGCACGACGAAGGGGGCTCCTGTCCCTTCCATAGTAGGACGAGGTGTTGGCAGCGGCAGCAGCCACAGAGCCGAAGTGGCAGCAGCCCCTGAGCTCGGCAACAGGTGTCTGTCGTAGGGATCAACAGAAGTGGGGTTGGGGTGACTGGTCCCAGCTGTGCTCTGGTCGTGAGGCAGATGGGACATGGACTGCTCCGCGCAGTTGTACGCAGAGGCTGCTGCTGCCGCCGCCACTGCCTCATAAGAGCGGACCCGGTAGCGCTTCTAAGAGTCGATGCTCCATATGCATCGTTGTAACACGTGGGTTCCCCGCAGCCCAGGGTGTACGGCGTGCGCACTGCTCCATACTGTCCGTTATACTGCTCAGTAAAGTCCGCCACACGACCTGTGCGATCTACTGGACACTCTTTGGACCAGTGCCCCTCTTTCCCACGCCGATAGCAGCCACTCTGGTCTCCCATCCCAGGGGCAGTCCGAAGTCGGCTTGTGGATAACTGCACGTGCATCCTTTTGTCTTGAAACTCTGTGTTGTCAAGGCCCCTGATGGCCTCCACTGGAGGCCCGTTTGACACCTTGAAGCTTAAATAGGAGTTGTTTGAGGAGACCAGTGTGTGCCTCTCAGTTCCACTGGCTGCTTGTGGTCTCCAGGGGAGGTGGGATTTTACTTATTGAGTCCCTCCTGTAGGGCCAGCATTATGTATCCTGAGAAGCAAAATGAGCGTCTGGCCACGATCTGTAATGTTGGAACACCAAGGAGGACAAGTGGTGTCCCAGGGAGGCCTTGCATTGTGGCCTTACTGCATGTGGGGACATCTGTGATTTTGATTTATATTTGGGGTATCTCTGAGGCAAGAGTGCCCTGAGTTCCTTACCCTAAAAGGAACAACTCTTAGACAGTGGCCCAAGAGTTTGTAAGAGGTGCTGATGGAACCATTTGCTGACCAGGGCATCCAGAGCTAAATGGCAGCCTAAAGCTTGGCTTCTACTGCTGACTGTTGGGTGGGTTGTGTCCTTTATTAGGGACATAAATATTCCACATGAGCTCCCCCCCTGTAGCATGGTGCTCATACCATCCATAAAGTAGACAAACTCCATTGCAGTTCACTCAGTTGATGTCATGGGGGCTCCCTACATAGCCAAGGGGACTGGGGAGGGCTGACCTTCTCTGGTATGGTGGCATCCAGCAAGGGACTGAGGAAGAACAGGGGAGACCTCCCCTGCAGGTGGGATAAGCCCGCGGCCTCAAGTTCGACTCTCTCCTGCATTGAGGAGACCTCAGTAGCTATGCCTCCCAAGGCTCAATGGACAGCTGGATGTGGACGGTCACACGCCAGTGTCTATAGGAACCTCTCTTTCCAGGAGAGCCCAGGATGTGGCAGCAGTTGTTACTTGGTTGGTGTATAGCATAGACAAGGACGATATTTTCTTGCATCTGAGGGCCTTGGGCACTGTATGTCCATTATGGATATGTGGTCCAGAAAAAAAAAAGGCAAGTCCATTGCTTGTCATGGGAAACAAGTCCGACCTAGAGGAGCAGAGGCAGGTGCCCATCGAAGAGGCAAGGACTAAAGCAGAGGAGTGGGGTGTGCAGTACGTGGAGACATCAGCTAAAACGCGAGCCAATGTGGACAAGGTATTCTTTGACCTAATGAGAGAAATCAGAGCCAAAAACATGTCCGAGAACAAAGACAAGAACGGCAAGAAAAGCAGCAAGAACAAGAAAAGTTTTAAAGAAAGATGTTGCTTACCGTGAAAGCCAAGATGGCAGATGAAGTCAGTCGCCACTAAGGACATAGGGCGGGCTCATTAAGAGAAGAGTATAGTTGACGCCTTGATGTGTTCCTTGCTCTCCCCAACCTCATTCACACATACTTCTTTAAAAGGGGAAAATATTTGTGAATCAGTGGCTGGCAGGAGAAATAAGCCCTTGTCCATGCATTGGAATGGCTACTTTGTTGGGAGGCTTTGGAATTTCCTTCTTCCCTTCTCCTTCCCAAAAGTTTTATCACACATGTAGTGCTATAGGTAAGAAATAAGTGTTAACTAAAAAGAAGTGTACTGTCATAGCATCTTATTTCCCTCCCTAGTTTTATAATATCACCATCTTTTGTTTTGAAATAAAAATGTCTAATTAGGTTTGGGGAAGGGAGTAGGATAAGACTCTCCCTAACTCTTATCAGCTTAACAGAAGTATTCAAATAAATCCATTAAGCTCTAATAAAAACTGAGAGATTTTTGGGATAAGTTTTTTGGCAATACCCCATGGATCTGAAGCACAGTGGATAAAATAAAAATAAATATGAATTGGGCCAAATAGGTCAGTAACAAGCTCACAAACCCTTCACACATATGAAAAATGAAAGTTGAATTCTTTGTATTTAAATATTAGCCAACTATAGCCTGTGTTAGCTATTTCTCTCCTGTAGCATCCTGATTTTTGTGTAGAAGCTTCTTTTTAGCAAGTAAGTGAAGACTCAGGAGTAATATACTTTACAAATGACACAGTTTTCTAACCAGGTCAAGACTATATCTTTGGATACACCATCTCCTAATTGCCAGATCGTAGGCTCATCCTTCTCTGTTGGTAACCAATGTATGTCCTTCTGGTCAACCTCTGCATGCAGAGGTGAAGAGAGCCTCTTTGTGTGTTTCTTTTAAGTATAATGAGTTCTTCTGAAGAATGTGATGAGTTGAAATTGTATTTTCAAATCATGAAGCCAGAGCCTGTGCCAGACCTTCTGCTACCTCTCATAGATTTGCTCTAATTCTAAATGTAAAATTAGGAGAAGTGGAAAAGGAGAAGATAAGCCATTGCCTTTTTACCTCTAGGAATTGGCTGCTATTTATATGTAATTTTTTTCTGAGACAGCCATAGAGTTGGTTAGAAAAAGGCTTTTACTGATGAGATATTGTTAAGCATTCTTGTATCAATATTCTCAATTTAGCAACCAGAACATTTTTCCTCACGAAAGGAGTACTGTGTGATGAAAACCCAGTATTCAGCATATTTTCCCCCTTTTTTTGGAAGTGACATTTCACACACAGGTGCCAAAAGTGAATTGGGGTGGGGAGAGTGAGAAACTTTCAAATTTATAGTTATTACAGAAATTGTGGAAATTATGATCTGACTGGAAAGCAATCTTGTATCACCTCCCAAAGAATCATGGTCATTTTTTAAATAAAAAGCAGACAAAAAATTGTTGTTTCCTGCCTTGTTAATGTTCTCCATTCTCACTGGTGTGAGGTGGGATCTCATGGTGGTTTTGATTTGTATTTACCTGATGGCCAGTGATGTGGAGCATTTTCTTATGTGCTTGGTGGCCATGTCTATGTCTCCCTCTGTGAGATTTCTGTTCATGTCTTTTGCTCAATTCATGATTGGATTGGTTGTTTCTTTGCTTTTGAGTTTAATAAGTTCTTTATAGATCTTGGTTTCTAACCCTTTATCTGGTGTGTCATTTGCAAATATCTTCTCCCGTTCTGTAGGTTGTCTTTCAGTTTTGCTGTGCAGAAGCTTCTTATCTTGATGAAGTCCCAATAGTTCATTTCTCCTTTTGTTTCTCTTGCCGTCATGGATGTATCTTGCAAGAAGTTACTGTGGCCGAGTTCAAAAAGGGTGTTGCCTGTGTTCTCCTCTAGGATTTTGATGGAATCTTGTCTCACATTTAGATCTTACATCATTTTGAGTTTATCTTTGTGTATGATGTAAGAGAATGATCCAGTTTCATTCTTCTGCATGTGGATGTCCAGTGTTCCCAGCACCATTTATTGAAGAGACTGTCTTTTTTTCCAGTGGGTAGTCTTTCCTGCTTTGTAGAATGTTAGTTGACCATAAAGTTGAGGGTCCACTTCTGGATTCTCTCTTCTGTTCCATTGATCTATGTGTCTGTTTTTGTGTCAGGACCACACTGTCTTGATGACCACAGCTTTGTAGTACAACCTGAAATCTGGCATTGTGATGCTCCCAGATATGGTTTTCTTTTTCAATATCCCCCTGGCTATTCGGGGTGTTTTCTGATTCCACACATATCTTAAGATGATTTGTATCAACTCTCTGAAGAAAGTCCATGGTATTTTGATAGGGATTGCATTGAATGTGTAAATTGCCCTGGGTAGCATTGGCATTTTCACAACATTAATTCTTCCAATCCATGAGCATGGAATATTTTTCCATCTCTTTGTGTCTTCCTCCATTTCTTTCAGAAGCGTTCTGTAGTTTTTAGGGTATAGATCCTTTACCTCTTTGGTTAGGTTGATTCCTAGGTATCTTATGCTTTTGGGTGCAATTGTAAATGGGATTGACTCCTTAATTTCTCTTTCTTCAGTCTCGTTGTTAGTGTACAGAAATGCCACTGACTTCTGGGCATTGATTTTGTATCCTGCCACGCTGCCAAATTGCTGTATGAGTTCTAGCAATCTTGGGGTGGACTCTTTTGGGTTTTCTATGTAAAGTATCATGTCATCTGCGAAGAGGGAGAGTTTGAATTTTTCTTTGCCAATTTGAATGCCTTTTATTCCTTTTTGTTGCCTGATGGCTGAGGCTAGGACTTCTAGTGCTATGTTGAATAGCAGTGGTGAGAGTGGACATCCCTGTCCTGTTCCTGATCTTAGGGGAAAGGCTCCCAGTGCTTCCCCATTGAGAAAGTTGCTGTGGGGTTCTCGTAGATGGCTTTTAAGATGCTGAAGAATATTCCCTCTCTCCCTACACTCTGAAGAGTTTTGATCAGGAACGGATGCTCTATTTTGTCAAATGCTTTCTCTGCCTCTATTGAGAGGGTCAGATGGTTCTTGTTTTTTCTCTTGCTGATATGGTCAGTCACATTGATTGTTTTACGTGTGTTGAACCAGCATTGCATCCCGGGTATAAATCCCACTTGGTCATTTTGAATCATCTTCTTAATATATTGTTGGCCTCTATTGGCTAGTATCCTGTTGAGAATTTTTGCATCCATGTTCATCAGGGATATTGGTCTCTAATTCTCCTTCTGGGTGGGGTCTTTGTTGGGTTTTGGAATTAAGGTGATGCTGGCCTCATAGAAGAAGTTTGGAAGTACTCCATCTCTTTCTGTCTTTTAAACAGCTGTAGTAGAATAGGTACGGTGTCTTCGTTAAGCGTTTGATAGAATTCCTCAGGGAAGCCATCTGGCCCTGGACTTTTGTGTCTTTGGAGGGTTTTGATGACTGCGTCAATTTCCTCCCTGGTTATCGGCCTCTTCAGGCTTTCTATTTCTTCCTGTTCCAGGTTTGGTTAATCGTGGTTTTCCAGAAATCTGTCCATTTCTTCTAGATTGCCTAATTTATTGGCATATGGCTGCCCATAATAAGTTTTTAAAATCGTTTGTATTTCCTTGGTGTTGGTAGTGATCTCCCCTTTGTCATTCATGATTTTATTAATTTGAGTCTTTTCTCTCTTCTTTTTAATAAGGCTGGCTAATGGTTTATCTTACTAATTCTTTCAAAGAACCAACTCCTGATTTTGTTGATCAGTCGCAGTTTTTCTGGTCTCTATTTCATTGAGTTCTGCTCAAATCGTTTTTAACCCTCTTCTTCTGCTGGGTGTAGGATCTATTTGCTGTCTTTTCTCCAGCTCTCTGACAATTGGCTTTCTGACATTGAATTGTAATCCAGATTTTGTAACTCTGTGGGAGAGAGGACTGTTTCTGATTCTTTCGAGGTGAGGTTTTCCTTCTAGTCATTTTGCTCAGTGCAGAGTGGCCAAAAACAAGTTGTATTGGGAAAAGGAGAAAAAGAGAGGAGAGAAAGAAGGAAAGAAAAGAGAAAAAGAAAAAAGAAAAAAGGAAGAAAAAAGAAAAAAAAAGAAAGAAAAAGGAATAAAGGGAAAAAAAGGTGGGGGAAGCAAACAGAAATCAAAAAGCAAAACAAGGGATCCCTGGGTGGCACAGCAGTTTGGCGCCTGCCTTTGGCCCAGGGCCCGATCCTGAAGACCCGGGATCGAATCCCACATCGGGCTCCCGGTGCATGGAGCCTGCTTCTCCCTCTGCCTGTGTCTCTGCCTCTCTCTCTCTCTGTGACTATCATAAATAAATAAAAAAAATTTTAAAAAAGCAAAACAAAAGAAAACAAAACAAAGCAAAACAAAACCACGGGGTAGTATCTTCTGATTCTGTATACTTTAAGTCCCTTGAATTCCCCTGGAAGTTGTCCGTCTAGCTGGTCTTCTGGGGGAGGGGCCTGTTGTGCTGATTCTCAGGTATTAGCACTTGGGGGAGCTGCTCTGCCCCCTGCCTGGTGCAGGGCTCAGTGGGGGTTGTTTACCCCGTGAGGCCCCTGGAGTAACAACCGCAGGGGCGGAAGCAGGTCTGGAGCCCTGGAGTCAGCTCCTGCAGTAACTACAAAGCTCTTGGTCTGCAGGGCCTTGAGGCTCCAGGGCGGGGCCGCTGATCTGCTCAGCCTGGGGCAGGAGCGTCCTCGCTGTCCTGGGCCCTCCGGGCCTCTGCCTGTCCCGGGGGAGGCCAGATCCTGGGCTGTGTCCTGGCGCCCTGTGCTGTGGGGCCTGCGCTGTTGGATTTGCGCTCCCGCCCCGCAGACCCCTCCGCGGAGCCTCTTCCTCTGCCCTAGCCCCTCCAAGCTGCTCCCTCCATGCAGCCCCCTCCGCGGAGCCGCCACCGGAGCCCCCACCGAGCTGCTCCCGCCCCGCAGTCCCCTCTCCGGAGCCTCTTCCTCCGCCGGAGCCCCTCCAAGCTGCTCCCGCCGCGCAGCCCCCTCCTCGGAGCTGCCGCCGGAGCCCCCCCAGCTGCTCCCGCCCCGCAGCCCCCTCCGTGGAGCCTGTTCCTCCGCCCAAGCCCCCCGAGCTGCTCCCGCCCTGCAGCCCCCTCCGCTGAGCCGCCCCCAGCCCCTCAGAGCTGCTCCCGCCCTGCAGCCGCCTCCCTGGAGCCTCTTCCTCCGCCCGAGCCCCTCCAAGCTGTTCCCGCCCCGCAGCCCCCTCCGCGGAGCGTCTTCCTCCGCCTGAGCCCCTCCAAGCTGCTCCCGCCCCGCAGCCTCCTCCCCGGAGCCTCTTCCTCCATCCCAAGCCCCCCAGCCAGCTGCTCCAGCCCCACAGCCCCTTCCGCGGAGCCACCACCTGAGCCCCTCTGAGCTGCTCCCGCCCCCGCAGCCCTCTCCCCGGAGCCTCTTCCTCTGCCCTGGCCCCCACCCAGCTGCTCCCGCCCCGCAGCCCCCTCCGCGGAGCCGCCCCGGAGCACCTCGGAGCTGCTCTGGGTCCCGCCCTGCGTGCTGCAGCCCTTAGGGAGCTCAGCGCACTCTCCCGGGGTGCAGGTGTCTGTTAGTGTCTCAGGGAGCCCGAGGGCATCCCCGCCCTCCTGGGTCTTGCTCTAACTCCCCGCGAGCCCCTTTCCTCCCGGGAAGGTTGGTGCAGCTCCTGCTCCTCCGGGACGGGGCTCTCCTGTCCTGGGGACACTCGCCCCGGCCTCAGCCCGGCTCCTCGTGGGGCCCCTCCCCCTTGGAGGCCTTTTGTTTCTTTATTTCTTTTCCCCTTCTTCCTACCTGGATAGAAGCTGAACTCTTCTCACTGTAGCATTCCAGCTGGTCTCTCTTTAAATCTCAGGCCGAATTCGTAGATTTTCAGGATGATTTGAAGATTATCTAGGTAATTTGGTGGGAACAGGTGATTTGGGGACCCTACTCCTCTGCCATCTTCCCTTCCTTCGATTTTTTTTTAAATTAGGAAAAAATCAGGCAATAATGTGGGGTGTGACATACAAATGTCCCCACCCCCTGGGAGCTGAAGAAGCAGCAAGAAGGGCCCCCCCCCCCGCTGTGCCCCGCTTAGAGGCCTGCGCCTTGCTCCGCTCTATCACTGTCTGCAGGGCAGAAAGTTGGGGCGGGAGGAGCAGGACGGTGCTGCAGACGGGACATCCCACGCGGTGGCGGGACAGGCTGATGTGCGCTGAGGACACAATCCTGCGGCAAGGCTTTGGGGCTATCCACGCAGTTAAAACTTGCTTGAAAGGAATAAAAAGCTTCTGGCTTCTTTTTTTTTTTTTTGTAAGATTTTATATATTTATTTGGCAGAGACCAAGCATGAGCAGGGGGCGGGGAGGGCAGAGGGAGAAGCAGACCTTCCGCTGCGCGGGACGCGGGGCTCGATCCCAGGACTCTGAGGTCACGGCCTGAGCCCAAGGCAGACGCTTCCCGCACTGAGCCCCTGGGCGCCCCAGCTCCTGGTGCTGAGGGGGCCGCACGTCCCGGGAAAGGCCCCGATGCAGCCACGCCGGCAGGTGCCCGCGGCTCACCATGGAAACTGCACCGTTTCCGCCTCCATGTCCTCCTCCCACAGCGGCCTTGAGCTGCGGCTCCATTTCGGGGCAGCGGGCGGCCGTGCTGGCCACAGGGTCACCCGGCATCGTGGGCCCCTGCAGGTGGAGCAGACCCTAGTGGACACACCTGCCGAGAGCAGCCTGATGCCTCCAGGAGCCCCGGGCCCACGTGCTCCTCTCCTGAGTGGCCCGGCACGTCCCCGGGCTGAGCCCCGCCAGTGCCCGAGCTCGGGGGTGTGGGCCCCTCCTTGCCCCGGGGAGCTCCCATGCCTGCACCTCCCTGGGCCGCTGCCCCGAGTCCCGCCGACCGACCCTGGAGATCGAAGGCTGGACCCACGTCACGCTCATTTCTCCTCTGCGGATTATCCGATTATCCGCGGTTCTTTGCTGCGATGTCCTTAACCAAGGGATTTTAAAGGAAGGCCGTCTCGAAGGCCACTCGCTGGGATTGTCCCCGAGGACCAGGATGTGCTGGTTCTGCTGCCCCTCCGGCCCCTCTCGTTCTCAGAAGCGGGTTCAAGCCTCAGCCGTGCCCTGTGGGTCCCCGCAGCCCCGCCAGCTACCTCCCCACAACGGCGTCCTGGCCACGGGCCTGGACTGTGGTCCCCCCCTCCACCCAAAGCCTGTTGCAACCGCTCTGTGCGCCTCACCCCTTCTGCTTCTCTCCGTGTCACTTGTGGGGACCCTTGGTGCTCAGACCCGGGGGCCCCAGGAGCCTCCTAACCGCAGGAGCTCCTGCAGCATCTCGTCAGCGCTCGTCCCCCCGCGGACGGGATGCTCTGTGCTCTCGCTCTTCTCCAGGCGAGCCCTTGAGGGTGACACCTTGTCCCCACATCCCCGTCCTCCCAGTGGCGGGCACAGCTGCTGCCCGGGCCGGCGGCTCCCTCCTCGGCTGAATGAAGGCACCACCAGCCCAGGCTGCTGCTTGGAAGAGCCTGTGCGGCTGCGATAATTCCGCTGCATGTCCCCTTTCATGTGTCTAATGAGGCAGTGCTGATATTTGGGCTCCTAAGTACTCAACATCCATTCTCGGGTGTCATTTAGCTTTTGATTTATTGTCTGTCTCTCTCTCTCAGCGTTTTCTTTTCTTGCCATTTCCTCCCTCTCGAAGGAATGGGAAGCCAAGTATTTTCTCCACCTGGAGCTCACCTGGGGAAGCGATCCCATCTTATCTGTTAAACATCTTCAGCCGCGAAGAGGTTGCAAATTGCCAACTGTCCTCTCCAGCTGCAGCGGAGCCACAACACTTCCTTGCAACGGGGGACCGTCTTTCTATGATTCCCTCGCATCCTATCATTACAAGTGCCTGTGCTCAGATTCAGTATCATTATGTCATTTGCAATGCGGCAGCATGATGAGAACCAAATGAGAAAACACCACTTCCCGTCAAAACCGCAAATTGTAAACATGCATTTCTCTTTGAGTCTCGGAGATTCCGTGTATTTACCACCTGAAAATCCATACTTTGAGAGCTCTTTCCCCAACTTGTTGGAAGGTTAGAGAATATAAGAATGTTGAAATGTTAGGTTTAGTGATGGCACGTTTGATAAAATGCCACAATGTCCCCAATGGCTGGGTTCAGAGAAGAGCAAAACAAAAAACACAATGAAAGAAAACAGAAACACAAGACTTCTGGCAATTCTCACAGCTCAGTGCACATTTTCCACGACTGTGGGACCACAGCCGGGTCGTGAGTTTTGCCCTCTGAGCATTCATGGCGCTTGATGAGGGGTTCCATGTCCGGCGGTGGAGAGACGGGGATGACAAATGGACAGTCGTGTCTTTAGCTGTAGGCATCTTGGCGTTCGGTACGTCCATTCCCAAGAGGACTGCAGGGCAAGAGGAAGCCCCCTCCCACGGGAGCCTCGGTGATGGGAGAACAGTGAACAGGAGGGTAGCAAGGGCTCGGCCGGGAAGTCTTCTGGAAAGAGAGAGGTGATGTTTCTACAAGACCCCGTTTTAATTCACGTCCCGCCCGAGGAGTGTTCTGTGGACCCACTGATTTCTGGTGGTCAGCCCAGATTCTTCCCAAGAGAGCCCCCGCTTCCCTCCTCAGGTTCACACGACCCCAGAGAGGAAAGCCCGACTCTTACACGCACCCCTGGGAGTCAAATGCATACTCAGGACGGGATGTGCATCCTTTCCAAACATCGAGCTTCTCCACGCACGTCAACCTTATAAAGAGGACATCGTGGGAGAACCCAACGCCCCCCCAAGCCTACCAGCAGCTACTCAGACATGGTGGCAGGGGCGTGTGGATACAAGCCCCAGATCACACCATTCCCAGGCGTCAGCATGGAATTGGAATGACAACACGGCCGGAGGACAGATATTACGAATACGAATATTGAGAAGTTCTCTTTAGGGATGAAATGTCCCCATCTTTGTACTTGTTCACCGATACTGTATTAGTCCCGGCGGAGGCAGCGAGAGATCAGGGCTCTAGGCTGGTCTCTGGCCCAGGGCAGCTGTCGCACACCCGCACCTCGGACCGAGGGTGCAGGAGATCAGGAGCGCGAGCTGCAGGATCCCTCCAGGGACCCCGTGGCCGTCCCACGATGCTGGTCTCCCGGGAAGATGCTAGGCGGGGACTTTCCCTGGGCCCCCTCACACCTCGGTTCAACCGGGGGCTCCGGTGCTTTGGACGCACGTGAGACAAGCTCAGCTGTCCCTTGTCTCAGACGACCCGCCTTGGGAAATCCCTGCGAGGATGACACAGGATGATGAATATAAAGCAGAGGACACTTATTTACTCCACTTCTGCCAGTTTCCTCCTGCCGTCGCTGACCGCCCTTGTGGCTCCTCGCTGACTTGGGAGCTGATATGGAGGCGTTTTACGGGAGGACAGACCGACCGTGGGCAGGAAGCGCAGGCCGGGGTTCCCCGATCGTGCACACACGCTTCTTCCCTCCAATGGCAAAGGACAATGTTTGCAACAAGGAACACATCCCCCTCCTCGGTCCTGGCCACCGTCCTTAACGGTAGTTTAAGAGTGATTTAGAAGGACGTCCAGGGTCTTGTCCTTGCACGGCAAAGTGGTTTTCAGCAATAAGAATGACTCGATGTTTCAGGGAATAAAGATGAGTTTTTTGTTGTTGTTGTTCTTTTTGCTTTTTGTTGTTCTTTTTGTTTTTGTTGTTGTTTTTTTTTTTTTTTTTTAACTCTTCGTTTGGTAATAAAGGCAAAGATGATGGTTGAGAGGGATTTTTTCAGTTTTTTTTATATAAATTTATTTTTTATTGGTGTTCAATTTGCCAACATATAGAATAACACCCAGTGCTCATCCCATCAAGTGCCCCCCTCAGTCCCCGTCACCCACTCACCCCCACCCCCTGCCCTCCTACCCTTCACCACCCCTAGTTCATTTCCCAGAGTTAGGAGCCTCTCATATTCTGTCTCCCTTCCTGATATTTTCCAGCATTTTCTGTCCTTTCCCCTTTATTCCCTTTCACTATTTTTTATATTCCCCAAATGAATGAGACCATATACTGTTTGTCCTCTGATTGACTTATTTCACTCAGCATAATACGCTCCAGGTCCATCCACATCGAGGCAAATGGTGGGTATTTGTCATTACTAATGGCTGAGGAATATCCCACTGTATACAGAGACCACAGCTTCTTTATCCATCATCTGTCGATAGACACCGAGGCTCCTTCCACAGTTTGGCTATTGTGCACATTGCTGCTAGAAACATTGGGGTGCAGGTGTCCCGGCGTTTCATTGCATCTCTATCTTTGGGGTAATGCCCCAGCAGTGCAATTGCTGGGTAGGGCAGATCTATTTTTAACGCTTTGAGGAACCTCCACAGAGTTTTCCAGAGTGGCTGCACCAGGTCACATTCCCAACAACAGTGCAGGAGGGTTCCCTTTTCTCTGCATCCTCTCCAACATTTGTGGTTTCCTGCCTTGTCAATTTTCCCCATTCTCACTGGGATAAGGTGGGATCTCATTGTGGTTTTGATTTGTATTTCCCTGATGGCAAATGATGCGGAGCATTTTCTCATGTGCATGTTGGCCATGTCTATGTCTTCCTCTGTGAGATTTCTCTTCATGTGTTTTGCCCATTTCATGATTGGATTGTTTGTTTCTTGGGTGTTGAGTTTAATAAGTTCTTTATAGATCTTGGAAACTAGCCCTTTATCTGATACGTCATTTGCAAATATCTTCTCCCATTCTGCAGGTTGTCTTTTAGTTTTGTTGACTGTATCCTTTGCTGTGCAGAGGCTTCTTATCTTGATGAAGTCCCAATAGTTCATTTTTGCTTTTGTTTCTCTTGCCTTCACGGATGTATCTTGCAAGAAGTTGCTGTGGCCAAGTTCAAAGGGTGTTGCCTGTGTTCTCCTCTAGGATTTTGATGGAATCTTGTCTCACATTGAGATCTTTCATCCATTTTGAGTTTATCATTGTGTATGGTGCAAGAAAGTGGATGTCCAATTTTCCCAGCACCATTTATTGAAGAGACTGTCTTTTTTCCAGTGGATAGTCTTTCCTCCTTGATCGAATATTAGTTTACCATAAAGTTGAGAGTCCACTTCTGGATTCTCTATTCTGTTCAGACTTTTTGGTAAAACTAGAATCTGCATTCAAAGCTTTCATATTTGCATCTTTACCTAAATTCACTAGAAATGGGTTCCTTCTGCAAGCACTTGCTTCTCCTTTTATATAAAGAAAGGGAGGTGTAGCAGCCTTGAGAGAAATGCTACTGTTAACTCATCACCAAAGAAGAGGATCTTTATCACATAAGCAAAATAATAGCCCCAGAATGGCCTAGAACAAATCTATGCACAGAGGAAAATAAATTCTCAAATGGTAAGTCAGGAAAGTTTGGGGAACACTCATGGATGGATCTTTTCTCCCCTCTTTTTTATAACCTTTATCAAATGGGAGACAAAGCACCTTCGGAGGTCCCTAATTTTATCCTGGTGTCTATCAACCCGCACATTTTCAGAAGCTAGGAGAAGAATAACTACCTTGTTGTCCATGTTAACCATTGCATCATTGGGGGGGGGAGAGATTTTTAAATATGGTAAAATATAAACAACACCAAATATGCCATTTTATCCAATTCTAGCTGTCAGAGCTTCCATGGTAGGGATAGACCATGTTTTGTTTATACATTCATCTGTGGGCGGACACTTGAGGTGCTTCCACCTTCCTGTGAATGGCACACAGTTACTTTTCAGTGTTGGTCGACAGTCCAAGTCCTGACAAACTAACGAATTTAAAGCAATGTATTATATTAATCTGATTAAAATCTGAGAAAGAGGGCACCCCGGGTGGCTCAGCAGTTTACTTCCGCCTTCAGCCCAGGGCCTGATACTGGAGACCCGGGATCGAGTCCCACGTGGGGCTCCCTCCATGGAGCCTCCTTCTCCCTTTGCCTGTGTCTCTGCCTCTCTCTCTCTCTCTCTCTGTGTGTGTGTGTCTCCCATGAATAAATAAATAAAATCTTAAAGAAAAAAATGAGAAAGAGACAGACTCTGTGATGCACGTGAGACCTTGGCCCCCAGTCTACCACTGAAGAACATGCTCCTCTCGCTGAATGTGGGGCACAGCCTGGGGTTCTCCACTGGCTCACCCAGGAAGCACCTCTCATCCCCGTCGGGAGCACCCTGCTTCCTCCAGCCACATTTGCTTGACCTCACAACGACAGCACTCGGCACTCTTTGGATTCTTTTTCATTTCCCCAGCACTTCTGGGAACTGTTGTGTCCAGGGGCTCATGTCTACACATGGAGACGTGGAGAGGATAAGTGGCTGGTTTGGGGCTTGGATGGATGCGAGGCCTCCTTCTGTCTCTGTGTCCTGGGCCAAGAGCCTGTTCAGATTGCGCTTCCTCCGGGATGTCCTCCCAATCCCAGCCTGTGACCCCCCAAGAAGTGTGGCTCTCACCTCTCCTGCCCATGTGCAAGACACCTTTAAGCTCTTTAAAGGAGAAACCATCTTTCATAAACGTTTTTTTTTTTAATTTTTATTTATTTATGATAGTCACATACACAGAGAGAGAGAGAGGCTGAGACATAGGCAGAGGGAGAAGCAGGCTCCATACACCTGGAGCCGATGTGGGATTCGATCCCGGGTCTCCAGGATCGCGCCCTGGGCCAAAGGCAGGCGCTAAACTGCTGCGCCACCCAGGGATCCCTTTCATCCACGTTTAAACCCGACTTGGAAAAAGGGAGACGTGTGTATTGCAAACAAAGGACATCAAAACATACACTTTTCTACTCAGAAAAGTGCGAGTGCACGGGAGGGTGACAGAATGCCCGTTGCCTTCTGACCCACTGCGGCATTTAGCAAAAAGCCTTTCACACACACACAATAATAAAAATCTGGTAAATTAAGATGTTGAATGAGACAATAACTACATACACACAGTTCCCATCTTTGTGTCTAACCCGAAGGATTGATGTGTTACAGAGTGCTCAGGCTAGGTCAGGCATCCCAAAAGTCAGACAGACGAGGTGAAATTCTGTGCCCTAGGACGGTCTGCATCCTGCTTGCATGTAAAGAGAGTGCATTTGAGTTCCCAGAGAGGTCAAGCTTGCCTTTCTATGTTTCTGTGGGCTACCAGAAAGGGAATCCGTGAAAGGTCATGGTGGGCGACCCTGGATTTAAAGAGTTGTGCCATGTGGGCGGGACCATCCCGGGAGACATTATGACCCTCTCCGAGGGAAATCACACAAAATCACAGAACGTGGGTTCTGGAGCACCGAGGGCACTCTCCCATGATTCTGGTTAAACAGCAGCGCTCCCGGGATTGTCGGGGAGGTGGCCACACGCAGGCAGGGGAAGGAGCCAGGCACGCCTGCTGTTCGTGCAATGCTACCTCGTCACGTTTCTGTCCTCATTTGGATGGAAAACATCACAGAGTTGAAAAAGACACCCAGAGTTTAAACAAATGTGAGAAAGAAAACAAAGATGTGACATCCATGTTTCTTTTTTTGGGTGATAAATAAGACAGGCAGTCAAGATACTTTTGCTACTTCAGGAAAGCAAAAAAATAGTAATAATATAGTAAAAAAAAAAATACCTGCCACTCATGACTGTGAACAGAAATTCATAAACTGTTCTGCATGCAACCACAAGGGTCCCAAATCAAGGGAGTGCCCACTCTGGGGCGGACCCAGACAGAACAAGAGATACACGAGGCAAGGGCAACAAGGACCCGGGACCAGAGAGCGTCATCCAGCACCACCGATGAAGTAATCTACTAGTTAGAATCATATCATCCTTTAAGACTTTTCATAGTTATGTCCTTTGACATATCAATTGATACTAGAAACCTCTTAAACCACATGTAATGATGTCTCCTCCAGATCCCTATATTTAAGCACCTAGCAGGCTTATCTTAATGGATATTCTTAATTGATCTTGTTGGGTTGTTGTAAATTCAGTGAAGGAATCACGTGCACCCTCTGTCTCCCGCGCTTTACGTGAACACGAGGGCCAGTTGATAAGCACTTGCCGAATAACAGAGTGGATCCGAGTGGCTCTCACGCATAAGGTCCATGTCCCCTTCCTCCCAGATTTTTGCAATGATTAAATGATATATATGAAAGTGCCAACCCAGGATTGGGCACATGAAAGTTCATTTTGCCACACAAATGCTCAGGATCTAGACTAAACGTCAGGTACCCTGGTCCTGAAGTTGTAGGCCGATGGCGCTGAGTCTCCTGCTGGTTGTGGCGGCAGGTAGCATGGCAGCCCAGGAGAGCTGTCCACCTGTCATCTCCTGGTGCAGAGGAACAAGGTGGCAGGCGTCAGCGCCCGTGGTGGAAGTGGGACAGCGTCCACACCGCAAGGCGCTGTTGCAACTGAGTGCCACAGGACACTTGCATATGTTCCTATATCTACTTTAGAAGTCTCATCCAAATGAATTCTATCAGCAGCATTTATCAGATTCAAAGAAAAGGGGTCTGGTCCACGTGGGCTGTTAAGTATTGATGAAAGACATTCCTCCTCTTGCAAGCCAATCAACATCAAGGGTGCTTATTTTCTCTCCGACTTCAAAATAACTGCATTCCTTTGTGGGTTTCACGTATATGTCAGTGCACTTTTCCTTTTCCCTAAGAAAAGCCTTCTTTTGTAAAATAAGCTGTATTTAACCTGTTTCAGTAAGTTTTGTCTTCACTGAATAAAATATTACTTTGTTCTCCTTTAAACTCAGTGAGATGGTTGTGGGGAAGTCTCCAAGCAAATAGCAGAAGCTGAGACTTGAAAGATTACTTCTAGGTAACTAGGTCAAAGAGCCATTATGGGAAGGGGCGAGGGAGCGCTCCCGAGGGAGCAGCATGCACGCAGACCCCATGGTAGGAAATGGTGTAACTCATTCAAGAAATAGAAAGGCCACGGGACTGTCCCATGAGAGCAAAGCCAACACCAAGAGTCAGCTGAGACAAGGCTGAACAGATGGCTCGATTCCATTTAGGGCATGTGAGTCCTGCGGAGGACGTCAGTACCCATCCGGGGATGGAGCAGGGCGACTGAGGAGTATGCAGAAATGCAAGATGATGAGGTCTTCATCCTGATGTGGACTCTGGCAAGCATGGCCAGGAAGCCAAGGCAGGGGTCACACAGTAGACGCATCCAGGGATGAACGTCGTTAAGAGTCTGTTGTCTGGTGTGTCAAAACGGAGAGAATAGAATCCGGTGGAAAGTCAGAATGCAAAATGGAAAGTCCTTTGTAATGAACCGGATGCTGCGGTGGGCAAGAGGGAGAACCGTTCTTCACATCTGAGGTACAGAAGTGACTCAATAAAACAGAAAGCCCTCAAGAGGACCCGAGTTGGGAGGGAAGATGAGGCATTTGGCTGTGGAGAGGGTGCACTGGAAGGAAGCTTCAGGATAAGTGACTGATATCAATCAATGAATTCCTTTTTTCTTAATCCAGCTTGACTTACATGCTCGGGTTGTATTTCTGTGTGACACACCACCCCGGAGTCCGGACAGTGAAACAGCAACACTAGTCGTGCTCACAGACTCCGTGTCAGGAAGCCAGGGGGCTGCAGCAGGGTGGCTTGCTTCAAACCCACAATGCCTAGGGTCTCGGGCCCAAAGAAAGCCCAGAAGTTGGGGTCCCGGACCCCTCCAGGGGCACATGGGCTGGAGCGACTCAAGAATGGCCTTCCTGCCTTTATAGAAGCCTATAGTCACAGGGGCGGGCCTCGGGACACTGGAACATCTTTTCTCTGGCTTTCAGGCCAAGTGCTAGGATCCCAGGGACCAGGTGCCCCCCGCATCGCCGTCTCTGTCATAGGCCCAGGAGTCAGACAGTATCCCATAACATTTCTTTCCCAGAGACTCACGAGCCCTCTGTCCCAGCTCCGCTGCCGGAGGCACAGCCCTCACTTCTTGGTTGAGGAGCATCAAGGCCATGTCGCCGAGGACCAGGAGAGATGGAAGGTGCTGCAGGATCTGTGGGAACCACCAGGGGCCACTTTGCTTCTGTGCCTCTTGCAGCCAGAGCCTGGGCAGCCGGAAGGGCAGTGTCTCCTCTCGCGCATCTTTTGTTTGGCGCCGTCCAAGATGCACTCTTTCATACCAACGAAACAGGTGTTTGCAGAAACGCCGAGCCTGTCCTCTCTCCCCTTCTGGTTTGTTTCTTGTTCTTTTTTAACTGTGTATCACACGGTGCAATTTATAGGAAAGAAGCATAGGACAGAACATCGGCAAAAAGTAAACATGCAAAGAACTCATGTAAAATATTTCAATCTAGAGCGAATCACTACGGATAATTTGATGGACATTGGACCTTTGAGAGATCCCTTCTCGGGCTTCCTTCTGAAGTCAAATTCGGTTTCCTGCAGTGGTGACATCCTTCTCCTCTCCTTCAGCGGTAGGTGAATAGTCATGCGTGTCATCAAAATGGCTTCATGAATACGATTTTTAAATAACATGTGGTCAGAGACCTACAACAAGAAGAGTTCCTTACATACAGCATTAAAACCATAAAGAGGGAATCGGTCAGATGCAGAGAGAAACACCTCTTGCACGCAACGCATGAACGGAGAGGGACGTCCAATCCCGGCGGCTTGGTGACCGGATCATGGGGAGGATGAGAATTGAACTTGCTTCCTTTCCTGCAGGTGCAAGAAGGGGTCACGCTGTGTCCGAATGCTGGTGGTTGATTTTGGAGACACAGGGGATCATCCCTTCTGTTTCTTTATTTCAACCATCAGAAATACACACATTTAGTACCTTTGTTTTCTGAAAGAAGCCATAAAGTGAATATCCACTTTTTTTCTAGAAATCATCCATAATAATGAAACAGTTGCATGAGCCAATCTATGCCGCTGATGTGCTTTTGTTACATCTGATTTCTCTCCCAAGATTTCCCTCTGAGCAGAAACAATGCCTCAGTCCCAACGTCCCTAAAGACCACATGGCCTCAAGGTGCAATCTGCTGCAATCTGTCAGAGGCGTATTTTCATCTTGTTGTAAAAAAATCCAAACATTACATTTTTCAAATCTTTAGAAAATACATTAAATAATAATTTAAAAAACCCTCTAAATATGAATTGGGGAAGAAAAAAGTTCTTGATCACATACAGATACCTGCTCTTGAGAAATACGGGAAATTCATTTTAACTAGAAGAATGTTAATTTAGTTTCATTAGAAGAAAAAAAAACAAAAAAAAGAAAAGAAAAGAAAAGAAAAAAAGAAAAGAAAAGAAAAGAAAAGAAAAGAAAAGAAAAGAAAAGAAAAGAAAAGAAAAGAAAAGAAAAGAGCATTCAAGTTCTTTAAGGAAAGTAACTTCCAAAGAATTTAACGAACACAGAAAGGGAATCGCTTAAGATTTTAATCTATTGGAGTTGTTAGGGGTTGAGTGGCGTCCCCCACAATCCTTATACAGGAGTTCCAACCCCCTGAGAGCTCAGAGATGAACTTGTTTGGAAACAGGGTCATGGCAGGTAGAGACCCAGGCAGAGGGAGAAGCAGGCTCCATGCAGGGAGCCCGACGCGGGACTGGATCCCAGGACCCCGGGGTCACTCCCTGAGCCAAAGGCAGGCATCTGCTCAACCACAGAGCCACCTGGGCATCCCAATTTTACATCTTTCTAAAGGGGCTTTCCTTGGTCAGAATCAGAGACCCTGCAGGGTCCAGCCAGACCCCAAGAAGTGAGCAAATCAAAGGGGAAAGTAAGGCAGGAAAGCCTCCCGGACGGCATCCTCCGTGGCTGCTGCCCGCCTCTCCCGTGGGCGCCCACTGGCAAGGTCCGGGCTGTCTGGTGCCACCTGTTGGCTGTCGCCTCCGGGAACAGGGCTCCGGGTTGTGTGGCCCCTCCAGCCTCGAGGTAAAGACCTGCACCCCCTCACCAGCTTCACCTTGGTTACCGTCCCTCCATCCCTGCACGGGAGCCACGGTCCCCAAGAAATGTGTCCCGACTCCTTGCACTCGGCCTCAGCCCCGCCTCCCCGAGCGGGTAAGTGTTGGTGCTTTGTGCGTGCTCTTCCCCGTCGCCTCGCACGAGGCCCTGTTTCACAGAGAGGAGCGCGCTGGGTCTGTGCGAGTGTGCGGTGTGTGCGGGTGTGCGTGACGTGGGGAGGAGACCGTAACGATGCTCACACGCACAACCAGAGACCAGACCGCAGCGGGATGTCAGTCATCCCTCCAGATGCCTGAGTCTATGCGGATCATACATGGGTCCCCGTGACTGCACGGAGGTGCCCCCAGGAGGCAGGTCCCCTCCCCGGGGCTTCCCGCAGGTGGCTCCTCTGGGCCCTCGACCTGCCACTCCCTGCCGCCCGGGAGGGTCTGACCACTCTCATCAGCGCAGAAGCCCATTGCGACCATTTCCCGTCTTTCCTTTTCTTTCTATTTCCTTTATTTTTGCACATCGTAGTCATTGCCCTGCAACGTGCTATAAACTACAATTTTACGATCTGCTCCTTGTCTCCCCAAAGAGAACGATGTGTCCGTTTCCTTTACTGCTCTCGTCCCGGATTCGGAAAATGCATCTCCTCCGCAGGGCAGAGCAGGTATCTCAACAAATATTGGACCAATAGCAAGAGGGGTGACCGTGCTAAGGACTGCTGGGCCGGGTCGCCCCGTGGAGTGCGGCGGGCGTCAGCTGCCGATACAGGCCACCTAGGCTGTGAAAGAAAAGTCACAGCATGACTGAAATTCTCAAACTGCGGTGTAGGAATGAATGAGGATCCCAAAGAGGTGGAAAACACCTGCTATTCAGTTTTTCCACGGATGGACCCGACGACGGTCGTTTTGTGCGTAAGGCACGTCACACACAGTTGGGGTCTTTGGAGACTTTGCTGTGCTTTGTCTATCGTAGTGAGACTGGATTCCAGCTCATGTTGAAGTGATTTTGGTATTCACAGAATAAAAAAAATTGATAGAAATGAAAAACTGTTAATAAAAATGGGAGACTATGAGATCTCCCCCTAACCCTGACAGATCTCCCCTACAGCCCCGTGGTGGCAGTCGGCGCCCGGTGCCTGGTGAGTCTCCGTGGGGACCAAGAACCGGAGGCGGTCCCCACCCGGGCCATGCAGGGAGCGGGGGTGCGGATCACGTTCCTTTGGGCATCGTCGATCCAGAGGAGTTGGTGGCACAACACACACAGAGGCTCAGCAAACGGATGATGGGGCCAAATCTCTGGACAAGTGTCCTCAGTGGTGCTGGGGCCCCGGGTGGTGCGTGAGGCGGGGACAGGTGCTCCCGCGCCCTGAGGCGATGCTGAGCAAGCAGCGGGCAGCGCGGCCTCGTGTCCCAGGGAAGGAGGAGGGGTCGTGGGGGCCGCGGGCCTGGAGCCGGGCCCCTCTGGGCCTGTGGAGGGGATTGCTCCAGAGGACACACCTCCTGGCTCTAGGGTCTTTCTGCAACCAAGCGATGTTTCATTTTCTCCAGACAACACCACCTGCTGATTAGTCCGTTCACCCAGCGGGTAAAGGGCACGGTATCGCGGCCGTGACCGTGCTACATTCGCACACCCACATGCACGCGCATGTGACTTGGACACACACACACTTAGAGACACGTACAAACCATAGAAAGTGTCACCATTATGCACCAAGAATTTATTCAGTTGAAAACGATATTGCTCCAGGTTCCTTTTCAGCTTTGCTAAACTTAGGTAAAGGGGGCCTGGTGGGCAGAAGCAGAAGTTTAAGAAACAATTCCAGAAAAAAAAGAATCGTGAGTTGCTGCTTGCACCGGTCAGCAGCTCAGGGAGGAAGAGATCGGAGCTGAGTTCGTGTTCAAGGGCACGATGGTGCGGCCCCCTCCGGGCTGCCTGTCAGAGTGCGGGGCTGGCAGGGGACAGGCTGCCCAAGCTGCCGCAGCCAGGGGTTGGGGGCCCCGCAGGGACTAGGCCGAGGAACGGCCTCCGGGGACGTGGAGGCGGGTCCCCTGGGGCTCACAGGACACAGATGCTCCCGAGAGGACCCAGGAACCTCGTGCTGCCTCCATGCCAGGGCCGAGAAGCATCGTGCTGGGTGCGGTACACCTATCCCGGCCCTGAGAGCAGCAGCTGCCCCTTCCCCAGCCTCCCCTGAGCGCCCTCTTGCTTGGGGCGCCCACCTGCCATCTCAGTGTCCTTGTCCCACCAGGGGGCTGGGCCTGCACACGCAGGGGCCCCTCCTCGGGTGACCAGCAGGCCCGGGGCCACAAGCAGGTCTTGCGCGGGGGCAGATGCTGTCAGGAAAGCCGTGGGTGGTGGGGTTCAGGCAGAGGGGTGTCCTCTGAGTGGGAGCAGCTGCACACAGGCCACCGGGTGTCCGGGGAGGACGGCAGCCCATGGGCACTGGATCCTCAGTCCCACAGTGCTCACCCCGCAGTCACGGCATCTGGGTGATGCTCCGCCCTCCTGCACTGGGGCCCGTCCTCCTGCACCTGCTGCCTGTCCTTGGCTCCCGTCCCCACACGCAGGAGCTGGGGGATGGACACAGCCAGGCCGTAACTTGGGAATGGGGACAGCCCCAGGGGCCAAGGGACAACCTGCCCAAAGGGTTCAGCATCACCCAAACCCAGACAGCCTGCTGGTCCCTGCGCCCCGTGCCCCCAGGAGAGGCCCAGGGACCTCGCAGGCCTTTCGGGCCAGCCGGGCCCTCTCCCTGGCAGGCGCGGAAGTGGCCCCACCACAGCACTGGGGCCCAACGTGTCTCTGTCCTCCCTGCACCAGCCTGTTGCTCCCTCCAAAGAGGGTCTGGTCGTTAGAAGGGTCAGAGGCCCCAGGGAAGGAGCCCCCGCCCCAGGTGACTGTGCTGGTGCAGGCGGGGGCCACCGATCCAGGGATCGCTTGGGGCTGACCAGGCCGCCTCCATCCTCCTGGGTCACCTTGGCCCGGCCTCGTCCCCCGTGTTCCTTCCAGCACTCGGCTCAAGTGGGGGTCGCCTGATCCAAGGACTTACCACCCAGGTACTGGGGGAAGCAGGAGACTGAGACTGGGGGGCTTGCTTCCCTGTGCTCGCGATGCCCACGGGGAACGGGGAGCTGGTGCTCCCCGACATCGGCCCACGGGAGGGAGCAAGAGAAACAAGGAAGTGGAGGCGAAGCCACCCCCACCCTGCATCTGTCCCGCCGCCTTCGGTGCTGCACTGGGTGCGGGAAAGGTGGGTCATCCTGCAGGCTCAGCGCGAGACCCAGCGCGGTCCGGTCTCGTCAGCTTTCGGTCTCTAATGACCTTACTTTCCCCTTTATTTGCTCACTTCTTGGGGTCTGGCTGGACCCTGCAGGGTCTCTGATTCTGACCAAGGAAAGCCCCTTTAGAAAGATGTAAAATTGGGATGCCCAGGTGGCTCTGTGGTTGAGCAGATGCCTGCCTTTGGCTCAGGGAGTGACCCCGGGGTCCTGGGATCCAGTCCCGCGTCGGGCTCCCTGCATGGAGCCTGCTTCTCCCTCTGCCTGGGTCTCTACCTGCCATGACCCTGTTTCCAAACAAGTTCATCTCTGAGCTCTCGGGGGTTGGAACTCCTGTATAAGGATTGTGGGGGTCGCCACTCAACCCCTAATAACCCCAATACGTTGAAATCTTAAGCGATTCCATTACTGTGTTCGTTAAATTCTTTGGAAGATACTTTCCTTAAATAAATTGAATGCTTTTTTCTTTTCTTTTCTTTTCTTTTCTTTTTTTTGCTTTTTTCTTCCAATGAAAATAAATTAACATTCTTCTAGTAAAAATGAATTTCCCGTATTTCTCAAGAGCAGGTTTCTGTTTGTGATCAAGAACTTTTTTCTTCCCCAATTCATATTTAGAGGGTTTTTTAAATTATTATTTAATGTATTTTCTAAAGATTTGAAAAATGTAATGTTTGGATTTTTTTTTTTTTACAGCAAGATGAAAAATACGCCTCTGACAGATTGCAACAGATTTCACCTTGAGGCCATGTAGGCTTTAGGGATATTGGGACTGAGGTATTGTTTCTGCACTTCGCTCAGAGGGAAATCTTGGGAGAGAAATCAGATGTAACAAAAGCACATCAGCGGCATAGATTGGCTCATGCAACTGTTTCATTATTATGGATGATTTCTAGAAAAAAAGTGGATATTCACTTTATGGCTTCTTTCAGAAAACAAAGGTACTAAATGTGTGTATTTCTGATGGTTGAAATAAAGAAACAGAAGGGACGATCCCCTGTGTCTCCAAAATCAACCACCAGCATTCGGACACAGCGTGACCCCTTCTTGCACCTGCAGGAAAGGAAGCAAGTTCAATTCTCATCCTCCCCATGATCCGGTCACCAAGCCGCCGGGATTGGACGTCCCTCTCCGTTCATGCGTTGCATGCAAGAGGTGTTTCTCTCTGCATTTGACCGATTCCCTCTTTATGGTTTTAATGCTGTATGTAAGGAACTCTTCTTGTTGTAGGTCTCTGACCACATGTTATTTAAAAATCGTATTCATGAAGCCATTTTAATGACACGCATGACTATTCACCTACCGCTGAAGGAGAGGAGAAGGATGTAACCACTGCAGGAAACCGAATTTGACTTCAGAAGGAAGCCCGAGAAGGGATCTCTCAAAGGTCCAATGTCCATCAAATTATCCGTAGCGATTCGCTCTAGATTGAAATATTTTACATGAGTTCTTTGCATGTTTACTTTTTGCCGATGTTCTGTCCTATGCTTCTTTCCTATAAATTGCACCGTGTGATACACAGTTGAAAAAGAACAAGAAACAAACCAGAAAGGGAGAGAGGACAGGCTCGGCGTTTCTGCAAACACCTGTTTCGTTGGTATGAAAGAGAGCGTCTTGGACGGCGCCAAACAAAAGATGCGCGAGAGGAGACACCGCCCTTCCGGCTGCCCAGGCTCTGGCTGCAAGAGGCACAGAAGCAAAGTGGCCCCTGGTGGTTCCCACAGATCCTGCAGCACCTTCCATCTCTCCTGGTCCTCGGCGACATGGCCTTGATGCTCCTCAACCAAGAAGTGAGGGCTGTGCCTCCGGCAGCGGAGCTGGGACAGAGGGCTCGTGAGTCTCTGGAAAAGAAATGTTATGGGATACTGTCTGACTCCTGGGCCTATGACAGAGATGGCGATGCAGGGGGCACCTGGTCCCTGGGATCCTAGCACTTGGCCTGAAAGCCAGAGAAAAGATGTCCCAGTGTCCCGAGGCCCGCCCGTGTGACTATAGGCTTCTATAAAGGCAGGAAGGCCATTCTTGAGTCCCTCCAGCCCATGTGCCCCTGGAGGGGTCCGGGACCCCAACTTCTGGGCTTTCTTTGGGCCCGAGACCCTAGGCATTGTGGGTGTGAAGCAAGCCACCCTGCTGCAGCCCCCTGGCTTCCTGACTCGGAGTCTGTGAGCACGACTAGTGTTGCTGTTTCACTGTCCGGACTCTGGGGTGGTGCGTCACACAGAAATACAACCTGAGCACGTAAGTCAAGCTGGATTAAGAAAAAAGGAATTCATTGATTGATATCAGTCACTTATCCTGAAGCTTCCTTCCAGTGCACCCTCTCCACAGCCAAATGCCTCATCTTCCCTCCCAACTCGGGTCCTCTTGAGGGCTTTCTGTTTTATTGAGTCACTTCTGTACCTCAGATGTGAAGAACGGTTCTCCCTCTTGCCCACCGCAGCATCCGGTTCATTACAAAGGACTTTCCATTTTGCATTCTGACTTTCCACCGGATTCTATTCTCTCCGTTTTGACACACCAGACAACAGACTCTTAACAACGTTCATCCCTGGATGCGTCTACTGTGTGACCCCTGCCTTGGCTTCCTCGCCACGCTTGCCAGAGTCCACATCAGGATGAAGACCTCATCATCTTGCATTTCTGCGTACTCCTCAGTCGGCCTGCTCCATCCCTGAATGGGTACTGATGTCCTCCGCAGGACTCACATGCCCTAAATGGAATTGAGCCATCTGTTCAGCCTTGTCTCAGCTGACTCTTGGTGCTGGCTTTGCTCTCATGGGACAGTCCCGTGGCCCTTCTATTTCTTGAATGAGTTACACCGTTTCCTACCATGGGGTCTGCGTGCATGCTGCTCCCTCGGGAGCGCTCCCTCGCCCCTTCCCATAATGGGCTCTTTGACCTAGTTACCTAGAAGTAATCTTTCAAGTCTCAGCTTCTGCTATTTGCTTGGAGACTTCCCCACAACCATCTCACTGAGTTTAAAGGAGAACAAAGTAATATGTTATTCACCGAAGACAAAACTTACTGAATTTATGGTATATTGAATAGGGAGGACAATAGGAAAACTCTTCAACCGCAGAAAACCTTAACCGCAAACAATTCTGCACATGTGGAAAGAGTATTGGGGGCACTAATTAGGGATGGGAAGATGGAATTCAACAAATGCTTAGAAAGGAAGTCATGAATTCAGAAGGGGCCTGTGAGCCATCTGAGCCCCGTGACACTGACTTCCACGTAGATCCCAGAGAGCAGGGAGCGGGCTGCGCTGGGCAGGTGCAGCCGGGAAGCTGGTGGGGTCGCAGGCCGGAGCATCCCGTGCTGCAGCCGGGCCAGGTGCGGGCACCTGTGCAGCAGGCGGGGCAGGGACAGGTGCAGGTGGCGGCCACCTGGGAAGGGCCGGCTGGCGGGTGTGGGCCGCCGGGCCCGGATGGTGTGGGCCGCCGGGCCCGGAGGAGGACATGGCCCGGGATGCAGGTGGTGGACACGCAGGTTCCCAGGAGGCCGAGTACGGGAGTGAACCCGCAGTAAGCAGACTGGAGAGGGAATCGGGGAGACCCTGGGCGATGAGCTGCAGTCGACCTGGGACGGGCCGGCAGTCCGCGGGCATCAGCGTGGGCACCGTGTGCAGGCCAGGCTGCGTGGAGTCCCGACCTGAAGTCAGGACGGTCCTCGCTCGGCCCGGCAGGCCTTGGTGGCACAGCACATGCTTGCCGAGAGCTTTGCAAGCGTGAAGCAGGATCTGAAGCATTTTGGAAGGCTTTTCGCATTGATTCCTCCCACAGACGTAGGGAACAGGTGCTGTCCTTATTCTCAGTTTTCGTTTGTGGACATTAAGACTGAGAGCTTAAATAAAATGATTTTCCAAAAACATGCAGTGTATTGGGCAAGGGCTATGTCTGCTTTCCCGATGACAGACATTTTCGTTGGGAGGGACCCCGGGGTGCCACTGCGATACAATTTAAAATGTGTCTAGATTGGGATTGTTAATGTTTCTAGGGCATTATTTCCCAACCATGACTAAGAGCCAGACACCATGTATCTAAGCGAGTATTTATCACATGTAATTTTGATCAAACATATTTTGATTGAAAAATCAAATCTTAAAAAAGAAATCAAATCTTACCACGAAAAGCATTTTATAAATCTATTACATAAAAAGAAAATCAGATGCATAAGTATGTTGGATATTAAGAACGTTTTTGGGTGCCTGAGTGACTCAGTCGCCTAAGCGTCTGCCTTTGGCTCAGATCACAATCTCAGGGTCCTGGGATCGAGCCCGACACCTGCTCAGCGAGGAGCCCGCTTCTCCCTCTCCCTCTCTCCTTCCATCTACTTGTGCTCTGTCTCTCTCTCTGTCTCTCAAATAAATAAAACAAAAATCTCTCAATTTTTTTTAAATAAAAGGCAAAAGCAAGAACAAGCAAATGAAGGAGAAATATAAATATGTAATAATAGAGATTGATGGTTGGCAAAAAGTAAGGCGAGATTGGCAATACCCGCTGCTGATGACAGTGGGAGTAAAGGCGCTCATCATATTCCTAGTGGGAATTTAAATTGCTCCTGGGAAGAGACAGCACTTTTTTTAAATTAAGCTCTCTATTTTGAGAGCATTACAGAAGCACATACGGTTGTAAGAAACACTACGTGGAGGCTCCGTGTGCTCACTCCCCATCTCCCCGCCCGTGACCTCCTGCGGCTCTCCTGCACAACACCTCCACGAGGCCGTAGGTACTGACGCAGTCCAGAAGCAGGACATTATCACCACGCACCTGTCTTCCTCCCCTCCCTGCTCCTTGACCCCTTGGGGCCGCGGAATCCTGGCTCCTTTCCCATGGTCTCCTCACTCAGGAGCCTTAATGGGATGGGAAGACCTGCGGCATTTGGGGGTTGGATTTTTCCCCTTTCCTTCCTTCCTTCCCTTCTTCCTTCCTTCCTTCCCTTCTTCCTTCCTTCTTTCCTTCCTTCCTTTCTTCCTTCCTTCCTATTCCTTCCTTCCTTCCTTCCTTCCTCTTCCTTCCTTCCTTCCTTCCTTCCTTCCTTCCTTCCTTCCTTCCTTCCCTCAGAGCAAGTCTCTAAAGGTCCATCCACGTCATGGCGTGCATTACTGGCTTAGTCCTACGTGCTGCTAAGCAGTGCCCCTCGGAGCTGATGTACGACCTTCTGTTTACCTGCTCTTCATTGAAAGGCAGCTGGGTTGTTCCCAGTTAGGGCTGCTGTGAACAAAGCTGTCGTAAATACTTGCATAGAGTTCTGCTGGTCTATGTCTTGGTTTCTTGAGGAACAAGAGCCCTGGTTGGATGGACTGGGTCCTAGGGTAGGGGCATGCCTTGTGCTTTAAATTGCCTGGCTGTTTTGCAGAGCGGCTGTACCACTTCTGATAAACAGCGTTTCTGGGATCCCATTTCTCTGCATACCCACCGGCATTTGGAACCATCACTATTTGTCACGTTAGCCATTCTCATTGGTGCACTGGGGTGGCTCCTGATTATTTTAATCTGCATTTCCCTGAAGGCTGATGGTGTCGAACATTTTTTCTTTTTCTTTTTTTTTTTAAAGATTTTATTTATTTATTCATAGAGATGCAGAGAGAGAGAGAGAGAGGCAGAGACACAGGCAGAGGGAGAAGCAGGCCCCATGCAGAGAGCCCGATGCGGGACTCGATCCAGGGTCTCCAGATCACGCCCCGGGCTGCAGGCAGCGCTAAACCACTGCGCCACCAGGGCTGCCCAACATTTTTTCGTGTCATTTGCCTTCCATGTACCCTTTGGGTGAAATACCTCTTACCCATTTTCTACTTGGAATTTGTTTTACTGTTGAGCTTTGAGATTCTTCACATGCTTTAGATACTAATCCTTTGCCAGGTATATGGTTCACAAGGATTTCCTTTACTCTGTAGCTGTTTTTCTATCCTATCAACAGTCACTTAAAGCATAAAAGTGTTTACTTTGGATGAAGTGTAGTGAATTGATGTTGTCTCTTTGTCTCTTACAGGTCAAGACCTGAGCTGAGATCAAGAACCAGATGCTTACCCGCCTGAGCCACCCAGGTGCCCCATAGTCAATGTATTTTTGAACTGACCGTGAGACTTCCTCTTTGACTCATGGAATATTTAGATTCTGATCAGGACTCTATGGTCATTTTTTTAATAATTTTTATTTATTTATGATAGTCACACAGAGAGAGAGAGAGAGAGGCAGAGACACAGACAGAGGGAGAAGCAGGCTCCATGCACGGGGAGCCCGACGTGGGATTTGATCCCGGGTCTCCAGGATCGCGCCCTGGGCCAAAGGCAGGCGCTAAACCGCTGCGCCACCCAGGGATCCCTAGGACACTATGGTCATTTTAATTGCTGTTCACCTATAGGATTTTTCTGTGATTTCTTTCAAGATTTTAAATCTTTCTTTCATTTTCAAAAAAAAATTAATCATGATATCTTGGCACAGATTTACCCTGTTTGGCTGCCCACAGCTCTTGAATCTGTTAGTTTATGTGTCTTGTCAAAATTTGCCAAGATTTAACCATTGACTGTTTCCAGGCCCCTCTTCTATTTCCTCTCCTTCTGGAACCACAGTGACACAAATATTAGATATTTGTGGTCGGTCTCCAAGCATCTACGTTCTGGAAAAATCCTCAAGGGTCACGTGGCGTGGCTCCAATCCCACTTCCATCCCCAGCACGCCAACTGACACACCAGGGGCATGAGGCCCCACTAGGCTTTGTGTTGCCCATTTACAATGCTCGGCTGTCCTTTCTCCTATGGACCCAGCCTGCATATTACATCACCACGTGCCCACCTCCGAAGATCCCTTTCCTCATTCGCTTTCTAAACTGAGCTTTCCAGAAAGTACACCGACACCTGGTTTGCTTCCTTCTGCCCAGGGTCTTCCTCTTCAGTGGGTTTTCATGCCTCCAATTCATTTTCTCAGTTTCGAGATGGTGACATATCCCATCTCGGGGTGGTCAGAAAGACAGAGCCTTTCTGTCTTGTCTCTGCTCAATTTCTAGAAGATCTAATCTGGACCCGGAGTCTTTTTTCTGGATCCATGATCTCAGAGGATTAGTGGATGAAATTACCCAGCTGTGTAAAGTTTATTCTACTGGGGTACCCGTGAAGCTCAGAGTTATATTGTGTGACCTCCTGGCCACTGGTCTGTGACATCAGTGTCAAGTGAGGCAAGCAGAGTGAAACACATTTCTTCTCTCCACACTCCTGCTTGTGATGCTCCTCCATTCACCCCCAGAGGGCCAGCGACCATCGCAACACCACATGTGTACCAGATTCCTAAACAAACCCTATTTGCAATCAGAAGTTAGAATTTTTTTCATAAACTCTGGAACTAGAAATCCCACACACGGCGTACATATTTATTTCAGACAATAATGTTTGCTGCAATAAAAATCTACTTATCAGTAAATAGAACTTCTCTCTTTTTCATTTCAAATCTTTAATCATTGTGAGTCAAACTGAATTATTCATAATTCTTAAAACAACATAATGTTTGGACATGTTTGCTATAATTTAAAGCAGCAATGTAGATGGAAAGAAAACACTTCTCTTTATTCTGCGTTTTATTTATTTATTTATTTATTTTTATTTTTTTAATTTTTTTTATTTATTTATGATAGTCACAGAGAGAGAGAGAGAGAGAGAGAGAGAGGCAGAGACACAGGCAGAGGGAGAAGCAGGCTCCATGCACTGGGAGCCTGATGTGGGATTCGATCCCGGGTCTCCAGGATCGCGCCCTGGGCCAAAGGCAGGCGCCAAACCGCTGCGCCACCCAGGGATCCCTATTCTGCGTTTTAGCATATAAGTAAGCAATTAATCTCGGTTTGAGTTTATATGACTGTTTAGTAGTAATGCCTTCCTTTCCATTTATGCATTTAACTCAACATGCATTCCGTAATTTTTATTTCCTTTTTTTGTTGTTGTTAGAAATTTAGCCCTTGGGCAAAATAAAGGAAGTAATTACTTTTTGTCAAAAGGTTGCAAGACCGTAGCTCACGGATTATAAAGGAGACTTCATCAAGCCTGTATGTCTTCTATGCCTACTGTTATTTTACTTATCCTGACAGCCCTCAGAAGACAAAGCTCTTCATTAATGGACTCAACTATTACACTTCTAATTTTAACAGAAGGTTTTGGATATGTGGTGGTGTAAATGGGATATTATTTGAAAAAAAAAGTGTGAGTGAAATCCTTTATAATGTTCTCCTTTGATATATTTCCATTTAAATGGCCAATTTTATTAAAGTGCAAAGGGACCCTAGGCATGCACATTTGGTCATGAGTAGCCATGTCTCTTAACTCAACACAAGAGAAATCTTAGATCTAATGAGAAAACAGCCTTTTAAGGACAGCTCTTCAGAAAGCGGCTGAGAGTCTACTCATGCATTTAGATTTATTTGTGGGTATAAACATGCATATTATAGAGCATCTGGTTTTTACCTTTTCATAGTTTATCATCATTTAAAACTGCTGAATATGTTACTCCTTGGACAAGTGATTTTGTCATGATTTTTCATGGAATGACTTAGCATAGAAGAGCGAAAATTACCTCGTTCTCATACAAGTGATTCGGAACACGAATGAATGATGATGCTTTTATTTTAAGAAGGATGTGACCATTTAAAATAATAGATTATCACTTTTAATATCGATAAACTCAGGATCTACCTTGGTAAAGATCTTGCACGAACCTACTTGGAGCAAGAATGGATTGGAATAGGCCAAAATGTGGAATTAAGAAAAAGATATTAAACTATCTTTTTTCTTTTTCTACTAGACTCTTTCTACTTTATTTTGGTACTTATCATTTACTCTAGGTATTAAAGAGCAAACCAAACAACAAACAAACAAACAAAACCCATACATTAAAAAAAAGAAAATTGGAGTTTGAAGTCGTAGCCTCTGATGTAGGGACTACTGTACAAATATTTCCTACTGTGCATTCAGGTCAGTACATGTGGAGGCAGAGACGGTGCAAGAGCTGGGCCAGCAGAGGTCGGGGCTGTGGAGGGCTGACAATGCCCTAGGGGTCTGGACAGCACCCCTTCAGTGGCGGCCCAGGCTGGGTCATCTCAGCCAGTTTCTTCAGATCCCTGCTGGTCATTCCTGGACGTAGCTGCTTCAGGTGGGGGCACGGTCTGGGACAGGTGGTGGTTTCGGGTGAGGTGATACCTGCAGGGCCATCTGCTAGAAAGCACTGCGATACATCTTTATCCTCAAGGGTATGAGTGGCACATATGACAAGGTTTGTTCCCCTGGAAGAAAGTCCTTCCTGTCCTGAGAGAAGCCCCACTAAGATCCCAGTGAAAGGCCCTGTCTAAGAGGAACATGGCGGGGGGCATTCTAGGGTACAGGAGCAGCCCCCCAACTCCAGAGAGAGGCTGATTTGGCAGCCACTCTGGGTATCTCCCACTCCCACCGTCCACTGTAGGCTCCTCATCTTCAACTGGCACCTGTTGGCTCGTTAGCATGAGCCAGACTCTCATCCCTGAGGGTATGTGCTGCTGAGGCCGAGGCTGCTGTGCGTGTTCATTCACCATCCAGTGTTGGCAATGGGCACCTAGACACATCCAAGGGTGTCACCTGCATGCCACTCGGTGACAACATCCCCCTATCTTCCCCTTGGTCTCAGGCCATTATTATACCTGCTAGAAGAGAGATTCTTCTTGTCCGCAGCTCCATTGGCACAGAATCTAAGGTGAACTTTCTTCTCATAAGCCCCTGCGTGAAGTGTTCTCTCTTAATGAAGACCTCCAAACCTACAAAGCCCAGAGTTTCAGGGACAGGAGGTCAGACTCCCTAAGTGGGTCCCTGGGGGTGACAGCGAGGAACCCCTCCATTTGCACCTTGGCCAAGACTCTTATCATGTTCTTGTTGGAGACATGGCACTAAAATGTGCACTTCTTCCTGGAGCCTGGTGTCCCATCTTTGTACAGTTTAGGCTCCTGGTGGATGGTATCACCTGTCACATTACCAGCTCCTCCTGATGCTTCCACAGGCCAGCTGTTTCTGGGATGGTATGGCTTGTGATCAGAACAGTGGATGTACTGGGCAGGACCCATTCCCCTCTCTTCTTGTAAAATGGGTCCTCCCTGAGTTAATGTTACTGAGTTAATTGAATTAATGTTAGTCCATTCTTGTAATGGAGGAACAAATATTCCAAAGCCCCTCACAGAGTGGAGATGGCTAAGCCCCTGAAGGTGAGAAAGGTAAATTCACATGCACAATACATATCATTTCTAATCAGGATGGACTGCTTTTCCCTTCTGATGTAAAAGGGGATTGATTTAATCAGTTTACCACCAGCGGGTGGGTGGTCTCCTAAAGAAATGCTTCTTAGGATCGACTCTGTCACTGGCAAGCTGGGAATTCCATAGTTTCAGCAGCTACGTGCCCTTTGCTAGGTGAGTCTCACACACAGTGTCCTTTCTTGCCAGCAGGCTCACCTCATGTGACCCTCATGCCAGCACTTGTGTGGCCAGTGATAAAGGCCAGATGTTGTCATAAGTAATTTTGTCCACCTTGTTGCCTAGTGCTTCTGCTGGGGTGGATGCTTTCTGGGGGGCATGCCGTGCAATGCAAAGATCTCTACCTTCTAGGTTTATCCCATATGACCGCCACCATGTCTACACCAAGATTTCCTGTTCCCACCCTCCTGACCGTTCTCCTTCTCATCCCAGGATATGTTAGCCAAGCCCTTCAACGCAGATCACATCTCTCTATACAGTCCAACCTGAGGCTACTTCTATTTCCACATGAGTGGCCCACCAGGTGCCCTGCTTGAAGCAAGGTAGCCTTACCACTCTCTGGTAGTACCTTCTCTGGGCTGGGCTGTCATTCATTTGTGAACTGACATTCACTTCTAACTCACAGCCAAATACTGAGCTGGCCCATCGTGAGCCAAGCTCAAGCTTTTTCTTCCCATGTCAGCTCGTCACAAAGGATCACCCATATGGGTGTATGCTGACTGGCAGGCCGAGTGCAGTTAGTGATGGGTGACATGGGGCCACTCGTTACCTATGTGTGAGACTTAACCTATGATTTGCTTAATGCTCACCTTCCATCTTGCAATAGATTGTTTCTGGACCACCCACACTGATGGTTGAATGGGTACATGATAGCCTAGTTCACAGAGAGTAGCAGTGGCCATATGGTTACTTTTTGCCTGTGGGACAGGTGCTCTGTCCCTATCAAGACTCAGTAGCACATCGGGAGTTGTTCTACAAAAGACGTACATGCTCATAGAGGACAGCATGCGCTTGATCCACAGCCCGAAGCATCCACGTTGTGGGCTCCTCAATGGGGCTCACACTAATTCATCACTGATATCTCCA
This sequence comes from Canis lupus baileyi, assembly GCF_048164855.1. NCBI lineage: Eukaryota > Metazoa > Chordata > Mammalia > Carnivora > Canidae > Canis > Canis lupus. The sequence goes on along the minus strand of NC_132852.1, from coordinate 5,335,508 downwards.
GAACTAGAACGTGCCGGGTCCTATGGCCCACGTGTCACTGTAGCTCAAACCTTCACCTGGGAGCACAGCAGGATCCTTCCTGTTTGGAGCCCCCTTAGAGCAACCACCTTGGGAGTCAACTGCTGTCTGAACTGAAGCGGTATTCTCAGGTGTAGAGCACACTGTGGCCACAGCCTGGCCTACGAGGCACCGGATGAGTCAGGATTCTTTAGAAGGATGGAAATTGGGACAGAATTCCCGCTACTTTGGGAAATCCAAAAAGATCTTACTCGTAAGACCTTAGACTGATTGGGCGGAGCTCACCCATAGTATGAAAGGTCCTCAAAGTTGACTGAACATTTGAGTTCAAATGTTTCTGAACATTAATCTTATCTGAAATATACCCTCGTCAGAGCATCTGGCCTGGGGTTTGACTGGTCAGCTGGTCACTCTAGCCTACCCAGGTTGGCACATGGGATTGACCGTCCCAGGCAGTGTTGAGCCTTCTTTGTGATGGGAGCTGTGTGATCAGTGATTTCTCCCTTAATTTTGATAATGTGTTTCAGCATCCCCCCCCCCCGAGCTGCATCTAAATATTTCACATAACATGGTGGGACTCTGAACGTGCACGGAGGACATCCCCATCACACGGAACACATCTGTCTCTGCGCGGGTACATGATACATTAGCACGATGCCACCGATTTAGTGGATTAACGTGGTATCAGCAGGATGTTCAGATAATTCAGGCCTCTCTGGAGGATATTATGGCAGAGGGTAGGATATTTAACCCAGCCTTGGGGCCAAGCTCTAAATGTACCCTGTTTTTTCTGTGTGTGTGTGTGGGGGGGGGTTTAATCCATGTGGATATGAACTTGTTCTGATCCCTTTTCTGATTGTCACCAGCTAACCAGTGTTTACCCACTCTGCTAAGGCCACAGCCTCAGGCATGGACACTGATGTCTGATGAAGTGGTGAGAAGCCTCTTTTCACCCTCCATGGCCAACATGGGCTTCGCAGGACACTGACTGGCAACTGAAATGTTGAGATGACGGGCACCACCTCCAGACCCTTTATGTTTGTAAGGGTGGCTCCTAATCCCCAAGAGATGGGGTATTGCCGCTGATGTGAGGTCTTGGCCACATGGGGACAGGGGCAGTTTCAGAGGCTTCCATGTGACCATGTGTATACGACAGCTTCTCAGCCACTAGGTGAGGCCCCGGTATGGGACCGGTGACACATTCAGACATGCCCACTCTACTTACTCATTTAAGAACTGAAGACAGGGGATCCCTGGGTGGCGCAGTGGTTTGGCGCCTGCCTTTGGCCCAGGGCGTGATCCTGGAGACCCGGGATCGAGTCCCACATCGGGCTCCCGGTGCATGGAGCCTGCTTCTCCCTCTGCCTGTGTCTCTGCGCCTCTCTCTCTGTGACTATCATAAATAAATAAAAAATTTAAAAAAAAAGAATAAGACAAGGGTGTTTGTTTAAAAAAAAAAAGAACTGAAGACATAGCCATGGGGTGGGTCTGTGGACTGAGTGGGCCCGTTACAGACAGATTTAGTCAGAAATTCATTTGTCACCTGGTCCCCGTGTGCTCCCAAGTTAGTCAGGGAGCTTGAAGATGCTTCGAGTCTCTGAACATGGATGCTGGCACAGACCAATGTACTGCCCTAACCAGACACCAAATATTGGACACCCCCTCCCTAGTGTCAGTGACTTTGTCTATACAAATTCTAGACTGTGTTTGTACTGTGAGCGAATTATGAAAATTTGCAGTATACCCAAGCCCCAGTCTCATCATTAAGTAAAAGAAAACATTAGAGCAAGAAAATGGGCAGATTTCTTATGAATCTAACCCTAAGCAATCCGATGATTATTGTCTCCTTTCTTGTAGCTAGATTAATATAAATCGCAGAGAATGCATGTGATAAAGTGTGATATCCCAAGAATTAAGTTGTTATGAGTTGCATTTAACTGGGTGATCCCCCAAAAGACACCGATATCCCTGAAAATATATAAAATGGATGCTTCACATCATCATGGAATGTTGAAGTATTTAAGATCACAGCATTCATGTAAGACAAGATCTGTTCTTGCTAGAAAAAAAAGTGAAGTCTCAGTTCTCTGAATTTCCCAAAGATATGGGACGAATAATACCTCAGATATGCAATTCATTGGCATCAAGTTCTCCAGGTAATTTCTCTGGGATGAAGAGCAAGCATTGTGATAGATGACAGGGGGTCTGTTCACAAACATTTGTGTATCATTTTTTCCCCAGAAACTAGCAGTTATGTCCCCTAACAAAGAAAAGAACAGAGATGTAAAATATATTCCTATTGGATAGGCACTGTGTGTGTGTTGGGAAGATGGGAGCGTAGAATGCTGTTCCAGAAAAGATTCCTTCAAACTACATTACAAAAATCAAAATGAGCTTGTAAAGCTTGAAAACCTTTGTCTCCTACGTTTGTGGGTAGAGAATTTACGAGTTTTAACACAAAACCTCACAACCCGCCGTAAGTGTGCTGTCCTTCCAAAGTGCCTTATTTAACGTCAGATTCCAGGGAGCACTGGCATTTACTCTAGAAAGCACTTCCTGCTCTTTTTCTCCCTCGGATAGATCCAGAAACAAAACTACTTTAAGAAATGAAGTCACAATTCCGTGATATTTAGGAAAAATGGCTTACATAAAAGCATCCAAAATAATACTCCTTTTGTTCAAAATTTAGGAGGTAAATCATCAAGAATTAATATTAAAATAGTGTTATGTATGTTGTGAAATGTAAGGTTTTCTGGGAAATGACACCTGCCATTTTGCCAGGCACCCCCAAGTATTTCACTGGAAACAGATGAGGAATGGTTGGGTCATCCAGCTCCTTAGTGTGATGTGTGACTTACAAACAGAAAAACACAGAGCGTAGAGTTTTAGATGTGTGCCTCGGGGCTTTCTTACAAGAACCCCTGAGGGATCCCTGGGTGGCGCAGCGGTTTGGCGCCTGCCTTTGGCCTAGGGCGCGATCCTGGAGACCCAGGATCGATTCCCACGTCGGGCTCCCGGTGCATGGAGCCTGCTTCTCTCTGCCTATGTCTCTGCCTCTCTTTCTCTCTCTGTGACTATCATAAATAAATAAATAAAAAAATAAAAAATAAAAAAAAAGAACCCCTGAGCCAGTGACAAGCATTAAGAACATTATAGATCTACCTTTGGATATAGAGTGAAAGGCAGGCAGCATTGTACAGGGGACTTGAGGCAATATTTTTAAACCTAGGATTTTCTAGTTTTTCTTGAATATGGCTCCCAAAGGAAAATGTACATGTCAAAACAAAGCAGGTGCAAGCAAAAGAATTCTCACAGAGAGAGATGCAATTGCAAGGGGATTCGACATCGCCTCCAGGCATGTTTGCAATAAGAGTATTGAAAGAAACATGGCAAGAAATATTTGATGCTGCTCAAGGGACAATAAAAGACCTGGAAACTTGCCTTCATTCAGTGGAGGGGAGTGAAAAGTGGGCACATGTCTACTTGCTTCTATAAATCTTCATACAGTGTTACGTAAATATTACACAATCCCAGAAAGAATACAGGTGGGCCATGTGGGAACATGCGTTCCCAGGGCCTGGGAAGGGGCCAAGGTCCAGAAGCCTGCCGGTGCTGATGGTCATGCGACGGGGACTGTCAAGCAGCCAAGTCTTTAGCACTGATACACACGCCCAATTGTTCGGAATTGTATTTTCCAGATTTAAACCTTGAGAAATGCATTCACAGAAAAGTGCTATATATGAAGAAGTCAAGGAATATATATATATATATATATATATATATTTTTTTTTTTTTTTTTGTCAGTAGATCATGTAGTTCTGCACAACATTCCCTGGGTTCAACAAATACCAACTCATGAAACACACTACCATATTTTTAAAAGAACACACTAAAGTTGATAATTCGTGCTCACATGGGATAGAGATACCAATCCCAGATGTGATATGCCCAAGAAAAAAAAGGGATATAGAGAGGGAGCATGAATTTCTGCCTCAAGCGCCCCGAGCCACATCACTTACTAGCAACACAGTCTTGAGAAAGCCATGTAGACTCTTTCTCTTCAACTATTAAATTGAGATATCACCACTTGCTTTACAGCGTTGTTGCAAGATTTCATGCAATCATGCCTGTAAATTGCACAGTGCTGGGCGCATGTGGGGAGATGGGCACAAAAATACATTTGTATTCTTCCTGTGTCAGGTTCTGTGGCCAACGTCAGGGTACCCAACCCCTGGTTTGCTTAAAGTAAAATTCTTTGCAGTGCCTAAGTCTTTTAATTTCTTCAAAAAACCATGATCAAATTCAAATGTGGATTTTTAGGCTACGAGTAGATTATGAATCCAATGCCTGAGAGAATGTAATTATTTCAGAAGAATAAGACACTGCTTTATGAAAGCATTCTAAAAAGTGCTCCAGACATGGAAGAAATTGCACTTAAAATGGATTCTTGTCCTTGTTATTTAATGCACTGGTGATGACAAGTGTGCTTTGGGAGTTAGATGTTTAATTGGGTCACTGATTCACACCATGGTAATAAAAAAAAAGTAGATCTTTTTAGTTTCATACTGAGAATAATGATTTCCTTATCTTACCCAGTTAGATTCAACATATCGTGCAGTCAGCTTGTCAATTATAATGATTGTGTGTATTGGAAAATGAGAGACCCTTCAGGGCATTTTTGATGGTGTAAAAATTGAACTTTATTTTATTTGCTTATTATCTGACTCTCTGACTAGTATGTGAGATCCATGAGGCTGTGACCCTTATCTGTTTTGTTTGCTTAAACGGTGCCTGGTACATAATAAATATGCAATCAATTTATTTTGAAAGATTTGAATGAATGAAGGCTTTCACCTGGAAAGTGAATGGAATATTTGATCTTCGAGAGTGACTATCCTTGAGGCATGCATTAGACAAAGGTTATAAAAAAAGAGGGGAGAAAAGACCCATCCATGAGTGTTCCCCCAAACGTTCCTGACTTACCATTTGAGAATTTATTTTCCTCTGTGCATAGATTTGTTCTAGGCCATTCTGGGGCTACTATTTTGCTTATGTGATAAAGATCCTCTTCTTTGGTGATGGGTTAACAGTAGCATTTCCCTCGAGGCTGCTACACTTCCCTTTCTTTTTATAATAGGAGAAGCAAGTGTTTGCAGAAGGAACCCATCTCTAGTGAATTTAGGTAAAGATACAAATATGAAAGCTGTGAATGCAGATTCTAGTTTTACCAAAAAGTCTGAACAGAATAGAGAATCCAGAAGTGGACCCTCAACTTTATGGTAAACTAATATTCGACAAAGCAGGGAAGACTATCCACTGGAAAAAAGACAGTCTCTTCAATAAATGGTGCTGGGAAAATTGGACATCCACATGCAGAAGAATGAAACTAGACCACTCTCTTGCACCATACACAAGGATAAACTCAAAATGGATGAAAGATCTAAATGTGAGACAAGATTCCATCAAAAATCCTAGAGGAGAACACAGGCAACACCCTTTTTGAACTTGGCCAAAGCAAATTCTTGCAAGATACATCCATGAAGGCAAGAGAAACAAAAGCAAAAATGAACTATTGGGACTTCATGGAGATAAGAAGCTTCTGCACAGCAAAGGAAACAGTCGACAAAACTAAAAGACAACCTACAGAATGGGAGAAGATATTTGCAAATGACGTATCAGATAAAGGGCTAGTTTCCAAGATCTATAAAGAACTTATTAAACTCAACAGCAAAGAAACAAACAATCCAATCATGAAATGGGCAAAAGACATGAAGAGAAATCTCACAGAGGAAGACATAGACATGGCCAACACACACATGAGACAATGCTCCGCATCACTTGCCATCAGGGAAATACAAATCAAAACCACCATGAGATCCCACCTCACACCAGTGAGAATGGGGAAAATTAACAAGGCAGGAAACCACAAATCTTGATTCTATATACTGTAAATCCCTCCACTTCCCCTGGAACTTTCCAGTGCTGCTTGGTCAATAACTGGCTTTTCCCCTTACCTTCTAGCAATTCTTCTGGGGGAGGGTCCTGCTGTGCTGATTCTCAGGTGTGTGTACCTGGGGAGCTGCCCCGCCTTCTGCCAGGTGTACGGCTCAGTGGGAGTTTATCCTGTGAGCCCCCTGCTCAGTCCCAGGTACAGGGTGACACCAGGAGGGACAACAACAGTGCAGGCAGCCAGCTGTGCAGCCCTGGAGTCAGCTCCCGCAGTAACTACAACAGCCCCCAGTGTGCAGGGCCTGGGTGCTCCAGGGCGGGACTGCTGACCTGCACAGCTCTGGGCCTGGCAGCAGGAGTGACCTGGCTGTCCTGGGTCCTCCCGGCCTCTGCCTGTCCCGGGGGAGCAACGGATCCTCGGCTGTGTCCCTCGGCGCCCTGGGCCAGGGGGCTTGCAACACTGTGAATGGACCTAAAGTACCACGATGTGAAATTCAGAAGCATCAGAGTAAATTTTGTACCAGGTTAACTTATCCCTTATTACAAATAAAATATATAAGCCCTTACAAAAGGTTTACGAAAATCATAAAATAGAGTAACAATGCAATGACAGGGAGGGGAAGGCTCCATTGGGCTATAGCCACCGCGAGCCCCGCGGCAGGAGCTGGGGCGGGCTCCCGAGGTGACCAGGGGGCTGCTCAGCGGTCGAAGCAGGTTGTTCCGGAGGCAGGTGGTGGCTCTGACACTCTGGGGACCCCAATTGCAGGCTCCTGGGCCTACTCCTCTGGGGTGGCCGCGGGTGCAGGTGGCTCTTCCTCATCGGGGCAGGGAATCCTAGGTTCGACCAGCATCTGCACTACCTTAAACTCAGGAGCCAGCATCTCGGCTTTGACCAAGTCCTCAGCTCCAGCAGCCAGGACCAGCTCCATCACCCTGAAGCTTCAGCAGGCCCCACAGTCGGAGCTGGGGCGGGCTCCCGAGGTGGTTCACAGGGTTGCTTCGGTCCTATGGCTGGTTGCTCCATCGAGTTAGGAGGCTGCTCGGGCACATCCATGACCTCGAGAGCAGGGGTGGCACCTGCTCCTCCTCCAGGCTCGCAGGGGTGCAGGGGGCTCCTGCAGGGCGGAGCAGTGAACTAGACCAGTGACGACTTTGCCTCCCCAGTGGGTGCCTCAGCGCAGGCCAAGCCCTCAGCCCCAGCAGCCAGGATGGCCTCGATCCCTTCAGGCCCCGACGGGGCAGTAGGCCCCACGGTCAGAGCTGGGGCACACTCCAGAGCGGGTTCAGGGTGTTTTGCTCGGTCCAAAGCTGTAGCTCCAAGAAGACAAAGTATCACCATCAGGGCAGACTGTCCACGTTCCTCCCAAATCAAGGCCACTCTTCCCACTGCTCCACATGTGTGGGGGCAAGAGCCCTGGGAGGTGTCCCCAGCCCACAGCCCGTGGGGTGGGGTGTGAGCCCACCCCCTGCTCCCGGCCCAGCTGCATAGAGGCTGGATCCGCCGGGCACCCCCTGTCCCCGCTCGGCCACCCCCTCTGGCTCCGCTGCTGGAGGCGTCTGAATTGCTGGAGGTAGCGCCGGGCATGGAGTTCCACGTCCGAGCCTGGCATGCGCTGCCTCATGAATTCCAGAATCATCCTCAGGGAGGGAAATTCTGGGAGCTGACAAAATTCATCCCGAAAATAATCCAGCCATATTTCCAGCATGCAGGAGATGGCCCTGGGGAGGGACAGGAGGGCACAGGTGTCAGAAGACAGGGCACCATCACTCACAGGTGTCCTGAGGAAGCCCTGCAGGACCCAGGGACCCGGCATCCCTTGCAGGATGTTGGAGGCAAGTCCTGATCCTCGTCCCCTTGCCACCTGGCGGACCTGCCTGCCACAGGCCTGCTCCCCGAGGAGGGGCTGGGATGCAGCCTCTGTGCGGGGAGCCCAGGCCCAGCGGGGTGACCATCACCATCTCTCCTGGAGAAGCGGGGCTCCCTCCTCAGCCTGGTCCCTGCCCACCTGCCCCTTGAGTCCACCGGCAGGCGTACGGGGACGGGGGGCATCTGGCCTGTCATTGCCCTCACTGCACACACTGTCTTCTGGGTAGGTCCAAGCCAGGAGGGCTCGGGCTCTGTGTCCTGCCAGGGCTTGCCAGGAACTGCCCAGGACCGCCAACTTCCCTCCTGTGGCTCTGGGCTGCCTCACTCCCGAGGGGGCCCTGGGGGTGTCCTTCCACTGACTCTAATCTCCCATCTCCCACGGGGTAGGGGCCGCCTGGTCCGGGAGCCCCCACCAGCCCTCCTGAGCACCTGCTGTGCCCCCGGGTCCAGGTGCTACCAGATTGGGGAGTGCAATGCTTCCCACCCCCTCTGCTCTGGCCCCAGGTGTGGGGCAGAGAGAGGGTTGGGGGCATGAAGAAGGACTCCTTAGGGGTTCCAATGCCTCCCACCAAGCCCGCATCCCATCCACCGCTCTCCTGTGCTCTTTTCCAGAAGGGGCCTTAGACCTTTACCCTGTCACGGGAATTGCAGATGTGTGGGGTGAGGGTGCAGCCTCCCCACCCCACAGCCCCCTCGCTGCCCTCCTGGAGAGGGAAGGCCCTCCTGCAGGAGCCGGAGTCACTCACATTTTCCAGCGCTGCAGGACCATGTCATTGTTACCCCACGCATCTACGATGCACCCATACCTAGAGGAGGGCGGGGGCATCCCATGAATTGTGCTGGGGACGTGACTTCTCATCATGGGGGCTGTCACCCTCTGACCCCGACTAGGCTGGAGCCCCGGGAGCCGTCACCTCTGTTCGTGGGGCCACGGGCAGCTCCCAGAGAATCGCCCGCACCTGCTGGGGACTCCTGAAGGCTTGAGCATGAAAGGGCTCCAGCCAGGCCCATATCCTAGTGGGCCTGAGGCACCCCGGGGTCCCCCGGTCTGGTTGCCCCAGGACACAGACCCCCGATGGACTCTCAAACCTCCCTTTCAATGGGGAAACAGGCCAGCTCAGGCCCCTGGTGATGGGTGGAGGAGGCACAAGTCTCCTCACAAGTGAGGAGGATGGCTGCTGAGCACAGGCACAGCCCCTCTGGCCGACCCGCCACAGGCCAGGCCCCAGGGCTGCCCTCCAGGACCTGCTAGGCCCTGGGTTACCCTGCTCCAGGTGGGGGAGCAGCCCGAGGCCGGGAAGCTCACACCATCCCCAGCCTCCCCACCAGCAGGTGGCCCAGCCCTGGGCTGCGGAGGGGCAGGTGCTCACTCAGTGGACAGCAGGTCCAGCACCTCGTCCGTGGTGGCGAATCCACGATAGTCGTCTAAGAAGCTGCAAATGGAGATGACATCTCTGCGCTGCAAGGCGAGCAGCAGTTGTCGGACTTTGTGCTCCAGCAACTCCGTCCGGCTGGACTTCATCAGGGCGATCAGATGCCCATTCCCGGCCAAGGCCCCTGCACCCTGAGGTGGGAAGAGGGGACATGCATCCTGCAGGGAGCCGCCGCGAGGCCTGAGAATCTATTTGCAGAAGATAAAATTGACATTCTACATGGAAGAGTAGCCTTTGTCATAGTGCATGGATTTCCCTAAGGAAAGTACAAGGTGTGTTTTGGGGGTGGGTGCATGGCTCCAGGAGCATGAGAGGCAGCACACTGTAGACCCGGGAATTTCCACACAATGCAGCTGAGCAATGGCTGATTCCCCACATGAGTCCAGGAGGGGCCACGTCCTGAGGTCTTCAGTCACCCCGTCAGGTGGCAGTGGGGTGGAGGACAATGTCTGAGGCCAGGAGCTGCCTCATTCACTATCAGTGTCTTCTGAGGATGAGGACACCTGTAGGTCACTGTGGAGGACACTCCAGGGGCCACAGACACAGGCTCCGTCCAACAGGTGGGTGGCAGGAGGGCCCTGAGCAGGTCCTGGCTTCTCAGGAGGAAGGATGAGGGAGCTGCGAGGAACCGGGAGCTCCAGCAGCTTCTGTCCAATCTGGTGAAGACCATTCTCAGGGGCTGAGTGGGGGCCCGCGCAGAGGGCGGCCGAGGGGGCTCGGTGCATGGCTGCAGCATCTCCAGGTGACGTGTGGCAGGTGTGGGCTGGGGGCTCTTGCTTGGCCAGAGGGCAGGTGTCTTCCTGGGCTGCGGGGGCCCGGCTGTGCATCCACAGGCATGACTGCTTCCTGGAGGACACAGATTCCCTGAATTCCCCACAGGGGCTCCCTGGATGCTCCTGCGGGTGTGCTAGCTGGGGCTCCACCGCACTTTCTTTTGGGGGTTCTGGGTCCTGTCTAGGGGCATCTGGGCACATTTCTTGCCTGGAGTATGGAGGGGCATTTGGGAATTGTCTGCCAATTCGTTCCTGACAGCGGGACGGGTGTTCTCCTCAGGATACTTGGGTGGTGCCTGGGTGTGTCCTAACCCATGGCCCTGGGAGCCAGCCTGGAGCCCCTCGAGGGAGACTCTGCTGCGCACCCAGGCTGTCAGCCCTGACACAGGGTTGGCGAGCTGGCTGTGGGGTGTCAGCGATCGGCACTTCCTGGGCACCAGGAGGTCCACCAGGTGGGCTGAGGCTAACTTTAGGGCTACTCAGAGGAGATGTGGAATGGGACTGGACAGTCTCATCAGGGGTCTCAGTATGTGTCTTCATTGGCAGGTTAGGCTCAGGGATTAAAACTTTCAGGTAAAAATGGAGATATCATATAGAACATCCTACACAAGCTTTTATTGAACTCCATGGGTACAGAATCAATATCCTAAAACATGGTGGCTTCAGAGATGACACTTTTATTCTCTTAGTGTCCAGGGATGACAAGTGAACATCAAGAATTCACCAGGGCCCCAAGGCTTGTGAAGCCCAGTCACTGACCAAGGCCTGTCAAAATGTTCCTGTTTCTCTTGGCCTCTGGTCAGTAAAGAAGACAAATAGACTTAGGTTTCAACCTTTCCTAGACTTATACAATTTCCTATACTTCATTATTCTTCACTATTCTATCCTGCACAAAGATGCCTCCTTTCCCAATGCAAAGGATCATGGTCACAAGTAGGAATGAATTGTCGTGACGACTCAAAAATGTTTCAGCAGACACTACCAATTCTGTGGGCGGAAGAAGCCATAATGACACTTTCAAACCACAAGCTAACCAGGTGCCCTCCTACCTGCATCTACACCTGCCAAGCCCACAATGTGGAAAAAGGCACAAGCCTACAACATATTCCAACTGAATCAAGAGAATATAAAGGATATTGCGGTGGAATTCCCTGAGGAACAGTTAAAATGAGGCATATAAACACTGGATTGAGGATAGAGACTCTTGTAGGAAAGGGAGTTTCAAAGGAATGTTTCCCAAAAGCATAAAACCAGCCAGAGAATTTTTCTTGTGGTGGACCCGGGCCACACCTAGACAGAAACTGGTATTCATCAAAACATTCACAATCTTTGTAGATTGGGATCATACTCCAGAGAGATGGAAGTGTAGAAGCCAAGCAATGGATGCCATATTCCCAAATAATTGGTTACAGCTACAAACATTCTGGCTGGTGAGGAGAACGAGTTCCTATGTGATACCTGCGCTCCTTTGGGAGAGTGATCTTCCCTGTCCTAGAGCACTGACGACTAACACTCCTTGGCTCGCTTGAGGTTACTGAGGAAGAAAAAGGACATTCATAGAGATATCCATTGAACATAGAAACTGATCAAATTCGGTTCAGAAATGAGCAGGGGCAGTTAGGGAGGTTGAGAAAGACCTGAAGGTGCTGTCTGATGAGAGAGTCAAGATTAGGACCTGGGCTGGCCTGAAAGGTCTCTATGAGAAAGGGACCACACCCAAATCCCTTAATCCAATCAAGCAATTATAGCCGATTGGAAGATCTTGCTCTTTATGATATTTCAGTTTTTAACTGAAAGTTAGTTGACAAAATGGATATAACATCTTGAATAACCTCAAACCCTGACCCCATTTTTAATACCATTAGGTCTAAATTCAGCAGAAGTGTTGGTAAAATACCAATAGTTCAGGAAACATGAGTCCTGAGGCTAATTCCCATGCTAAAATGTACCAATATAATTTCACTTGCAGAAATTCCAATCTCCACCAAATCCACATGGACTCACACCTCCATTCACAGAGACACACACACAGGCACACACACGGAGTCATAGAAATCGCTCTCATGAGGACATCATTAGCCTGTTGAAGCTGCTGATTGGCTCAATCCCTGCAGCACCTAAGAGGATTAGGTGGATGTCTTTCAAGTGGCTGAAATGTCACGTGACCTTGGGGCAGTATAAAAGTCCGGGAGCAACGGAAGTGGCCATTCCTGACCATCCCTCTCTCCCACGGGACACCCAGTCTCCTGCAGCGGAGTCTGTCCAGGACCTTTCTCAGCCTCTCCTGATGGGCGTGAGGACCACAAGTGCACTTCAGGTGAGTTTTCGGGCCACTGGTCCGACCTTCCCTGACCGAGCAATGGGACAGTGAGGAAATGATGGAGGGATTGACCCTTCCTCCACGGGTTAAGGACTCTTTCTGGTCTAACATGTTCTGAGGACAGAGACTGAACCAAGGCATGGCTGTGAATGCCCTGGACACCCGGAGGTTCCAATGCCAGTGGAATGGGGCCTCAGGTGTCACATTGGTGTGGGGTGGTGGACGAGCAGGGACAGAAGGCCTGTAAATGTCTCACTGGGCCCTGCAGACCTAGAGAAGACACAGGATCAGGGCGCCTGGGCAGCTCCGTTTTTTCAGGGACTGACTTGGGTCGGGTTGTGATCTCAGGCTCTGGAGATGGATCCAGGCCCTCACTGGGTTTCTGATAACTGAGTGTCTGCTTCTCCCTCTGTCCTTCCTACAGCTCAGGTGATCACTCTCCCTCATACACACACACACACACACACACACACTCACTGTCCCATAAATAATTGACCTTTTTTTCAATAGAAGAATTACCTGGTTCCCAAGGTGAAAAGAAATTCACCTCCCAAACCTTCAATGGCAGTTAATTGGGGGCACTGCCACGAACACATGGAATGGAAGTGTTCAGATGGGCAGCTTCCCATCGAGTAGAGAAGAATGTGTTTTCCCAATGAATTTGGACTTAACTATGGCTTCCTCTGGAGTCACAAGGGGCATTCAGATATGAAAGAGGGAAGCCCACTTTCCTGACGCTTTTGCCCTTTGCGTGTTCCATGGTGCATCCCACTGGACCTCAATCGGGAGAGGTCCCGTCCCTGGTTTTGTTCCCACAGGGGATTTGGAGAGACTTAATGATAGTGTCAACAAGAGTCCTTCCTTAAGGGCGGCCTTCCTCAGAGCGGGGATGTGGCTTGGCCAGGAGAGCGTAGGCAGGAAGGAGGAAAGAGAAGTGACAGGGGGAAATGTGTTTGGCACCACTGTCCTGAAGCTCACTAAGGCCTCTTGGGAAGATGGTACAGTGAGGACGCCTAGGTCAGGTGAATAGGACTCTCTTGTTTCTTTTCCCTCAGGCTACCCGAAACCCATCCCTGAAGCAGACTGACTTGTCCCTCCAGAAGGTGGGACTGATGGCGGCTGGTCATGCCCACCTTGGGCCCGACAGTCCCTTGAGACCCCAGAAAGGCAAGAGGCCACAGATAGCAGGACTGGCCCTCAGAGTTCCCAGTCCAGAGGAGGAGGATCGCAGGGTGAGTGGGGAGGCTGGCATGGGTTTTGAAGCAGGAGCTCTGCCAGGAGTCTTGAGACAGGCTAGGCTCCCAGAAGATCGTGGCCCGGACTCAGTTGTCCATCGTGACATGGGCAGGAAATCCCCCAGGCTACACACTGGGACACTCAGAGGCTCTGAGCATCAGCCCCAGGGCACCATAAGATCAGATCGAGCCTTGTGTTTGTCCCGAGTCTTAATGATGTTTCCACCTGTCCTCAACCTGACACCTCCAATCCCTCTTCCCCTTTCCTTCCTTCCACGGGATGGGGAGTAAGCATCCAGAGGTCTTCACTATACTGACACCTCACTAGCAGATACGATGTCCCCTGTCCTCATCCCATGTGCCACTCCATGAGGATGGCCTCCCATTCGTGTGCTTGACAGATTCACTGGCATTTGAGTGGATGCACTGACCGTTGCCCCTTCCTCCCACAGGTGAAGTGCAGGGACTGTGGCGCCATTGGACACAAGGCATCAAGCACCAGATGCCCCATAAAACACTGAGCACGACCCTCGTTCCCGTGGCCTTGGGCTCCAGGAGGCTGAAGGAGAATGTGGAGCCGGGGAGTCATCGGGACCCAAGACACCAGGCTGGGCTGTTGAACCAGGCTGAGAGGGAGAAGGCAGGGAGACGAAGGTGAGGAATGGGGCTTGTGACCCGATGCCAGGGCTGATACGACAGACCCCGAGTCCGTGTGCATGCACAGTGTGCAGGGCGGCTGCGGGCAGAGCCAGGCTGGGCGAGGCAGGCAGAGGAGCTCCCAGACTAACAGGGTCCACATTTGGGTGATGGAGCTGTCCCTGCTGATTTGGTGTGGGGTTTGCGGCTGGACAAATGTCCCTGCACCAGTGAATGTATGGAGCTTGGCACATGCCAAGGCAGACCCTTTCAGACTCTGAATGTAAGAAACTGCCTGGACGACCTGTTCAGCTCCCGATAGTTAGGATGAGGGGCAGAGGTGGGCGTAGAGTGGCTGCGGAGGGAAAGGACCAGGTTGGCCCAAGCCCCGAGCAGGTGTCCGGCTGGAATCCAGGGAAGGGAGTTCCTTCTCCTTTCTATGCCTTCATTTCTGGTGCAGGCAGGAAGCCGAGCAGAGGAAGGCCCTGCTCCACAGGTTCCTCAGGAGACCCCGGGAGGGGCAGAAGCGCACCTGGAAGGAAGACACGGAATCTTGTGACTATGTGAGGGTGAGTGTGCGCTGCGTCCCGGGCTGTGCCCTTCTGGACTCGCTGGGCTCCATGGGCCTCCTGGGGGAGGCGGGGCTCCACTTCCTCTCTGACCAATGGCAGTTGAGCAGCGTGGATTTGCACACTTTTTTCCCTTGGTGCCCATGATGTTGCCTTATGCCTGGTATTTGGGCGAACACTGGCTGTTTGACGTGTGAAGGTCATTGGCGGGCACTCCTGGAGCACATACCAACCTCAGAGAAGAACAGGCCGCTGTCCTTTGTGACACATCATCCCACACTGCCCATCCCCACTCAGGAGCTCCCACCATGACTCTCCAGCAGCAGGACTCCTATCTCCTCATGAGCAGAGAGGATGGAAGCGCTGGTCCAATGGAGGAAGCATCGCTGTGAGGCAGGACTTTGCGTGTCCCCCCCATGTCTCAAGGGCATCAACAGCATCCTGTCAGGCCTTTGTTTGGACGAGCCCTGCAGCCAGATTCCCTACTCCTAGGTCAACAGATCCCAACTCTTTCTTTCCCTGTTCCGGGGGAGGGGGTGGTTACTAAGGTCGTGGGCGTTTGTTGGTTTCTTTCCTGAATGTTCATTTTGCCTTGGTGCCGGGGCCAAACTCATGGAGTCCCGTGTGTTTTCTTTTCCCACAGTGTCCACACATGCCGATGCTCGTCTACACCAAGAGGAGGCCTTCTATCCCTGAGCCTGCCCTGCTGATGGAACCACGTACTCAGCCCCCTGACATAAGACTCCGGTCCCATTCCACCTCTCATCTCAGAAGCCCTAAAGTTAGCCTCAGCTCACCTGGTGGACTTCGAGGTGCCCAGCAAGTGCCGATCACTGACACCCCTCTGCCGGCTCGCCAACCCTGTGTCAGGGCTGACAGCCTGGTTGTGCAGCAGAGAACCAAGAGGCCCTGCAGAGTCTCCCTCGAGGGTCCCCAGGCTGGCTCCCAGGGCCATGGGCTGGGACACACCCAGGCACCACCCAAGTATCCTGAGGAGAACACCCGTCCCGCTGTCAGCAACGCATTGGCAGACAATTCCCAAATGCCCCTCCAGACTCCAGGCAAGAAATGTGCCCAGATGCCCCTAGACAGGTCCCAGAACCCCTGAAAGAAACCGTGATGGAGCCCCAGCCAGCACACCTCCGGGATCATAAAGGAAGTCCCTGTGGGGATTTCCGGGAGTCTGTGTCCTCCAGGAAGCAGACGTGCCCGTGGATGCACAGCCGGGCCCCGGCAGCCCAGGAAGACACCTGCCCTCCGGCCAAGCAAGGGCCCCCAGCCCACACCTGCCACACTTCACCTGGAGATGCTGCAGCCGTGCACCGAGCCCCCACGGCTGCCCTCTGCGTGGGCCCCCACTCAGCCCCTGAGAATGGTCTTCACCAGATGGACAGAAGTTGCTGGAGCTCCCGGTTCCTCGCAGCTCCCTCATTCCTTCCTCCCGAGAAGCCAGGCCCTGCTCAGGGCCCCCCTGCCCCCCACATGTCGGACGGAGCCTGTGTCTGTGGCCCCTGGAGTGTCCTCCACGGTGACCTACAGGTGTCCTCATCCTCAGAAGACACTGAGAGCGAATGAGCCAGCTCCTAGCCTCGGACATTGTCCTCCACCCCACTGCACCCTGACGGGGTGACTGCGGACCTGAGGACGTTGCCCCTCCTGGACTCATGTGGGGAATCAACACTTGCTCAGCTGCTTTGCATGGGAATTTCCGGGTCCACAGCCTGCTTCCTCTCATGCTCCTGGGGCCGTGCACAGACACCGAACCCCAAAGGCACACAATGCCCTTTTTTTAGGGAAATCCGTGTGCTGTGGAGAAGGCTACTCTTCCCTCTGGAATGTCAATTTTCTCTTCAGCAAATAGATTCTCCAAGAAGTGGAGGGAATTTCGAATGAGCACTTGTCACTCCAATGGAAATAGAAACTCAGACTTTAAGCTCTCATTGGCATACACATGTCTGCATTTGGGTTTTCAGCTGCGAACAGCCCCTGTGGGCTCTGCAAATGGACACTGTGTTTCCTCCTGAGATGAGCTTTTCTAGACTGTGGTGGTAGCTTTGTGGGCACTGTGATGGGCAATATTTCATCTGCGCATTTCGATTATTCTCAGCCATAATTTAGAATCGTGTGTAGTGTTTTATTTCCCTTAATAAAATGTTACCACTGATGAATAGCGTGCATGTGTTTCATTTGATTTGGTTTCTGGGTTTTTTTAATCTCAGCAATTCTGAAACTCTCTATAGTTAATTTAATTCCTCCAGCCTTAATTAACTGAGAGGAGACAACAGCGTGATAGTTTTGGGGGATATGTAGACTTTGAGGGTCTCCTGCACACCCAGTCTCCTTGGTGAAGTACTGCATAGGGAACATTGACCCTGTGCACCCTGTGAGGGAGCCCTGTGTACTGTATGGGCCCTGGGTCACAGGTTGGTCTTTAATGGGATGAGTGGGTGGTTTCCCTCTATACATATTCTGGATCCATCTTTAATGTTGGATCATGATGCCTCCTTTCTGAGACCTGGGCAAGGAGATTTTTTACCCTCCTGATGATTTCCTAAGGAGGCAATGGTTGACAAGTCGTCCAAATAGCACGAGACCAAGGCCACAGTCTCTATCTATCTATCTATCTATCTATCTATCTATCTATCTATCTATCTCATTCTCTCTCTGTCTCTCTTTCTCAGGGTTATCTCTGATATGGGCCCATGGGAAAAAACAATACAACACCATGCCAAATGAAACCAAACCACACCAAGCACCTCCATACTTGTATTTAGAGAATTTCTTTTTTTTGGAAAAACAACTGACTGCTCTTTTCTCACTCCAAAGCATCTGTTTAAGGGTGTTCCCTCTGTCTGTGCAGATGCCTGTAGGTGGAGGTAGAAGAGCTCCTCTATGAGCACACTAGGGTTTAAAAAGTCAGAATGCAGTAGAAAAGCCACAGTGTGTGATCCTTCTCCCACCCCCAACCCCTAAGTAACTCCCATTCAGGCAATCATTATGTGACCCAGGTCAGAGTCTGGCCCCTTGAGCCTCAAGCCCATGTCTCATCCCATGGATGCCGCCCTATTGCTATCTCATGGCTTCTGAGGAAAATGCAGCTTCCTGGGCACTCATGGGATGTGTGCAGTAATAGAAATGTTCCCTACTTTCTGGAAGCCTCAGAAGATCCCAGAGGTCCAAGGGTGCGAAGGCCTATCATCATGAGGGGATGCTGGGATTGGAACTAGCAAAGTAGCCTAAGAATTCTTGGACTTGCAGGAATATAGGGCACAAGGGTGAGGATGCAGGCAGGCTTGAGCATAGGGCTTTAATGCTGGGCTCTCCAGCAGAATTGGGACTTCATGTGCAATTGAGAGGATTCCTTCCATGTGCACAGGGAGTCCAGAGAGAAAGGCTAGCGGAAGAAGGTCTGAGCAGGCCTGTTCTCCCCCTCTAGTCACCTTACATGTCTTTTGCTTCCCTGCCATCAAAACACCAAACCAAACCAAACCAAAGCAAACCCAACCAAACAGAGCCAAACCTATCTTCCCAAAGCAAAATCCACTCTCATCCAGATATGGAAGACGACAGAGTTATCTGAGCAAGCTGGTATAGGTTATGGATATTAGTAATAGATGGATTTAGCACAGTTGGAAGCACATTGGGTGAATCCTCCCCTCCTTCAGCCTTGGGGAAAAATGGGGCCACTTGAAGGTGGCAGGATTAGAAGCAGTGAGCAGCCAGCTTTGAGTGTGGAAATGATGCTGAGGACCTGGGGTCAGTGTGAGCATGTCTGACCGTGTCCTCATGCATCCCTCATCCCATTGCTTATCTTCTCTTTATATTGAAAGACCATTTGTCCAAACCAGCGTGGGTGGAGTGTTGGCAGCAATGTTTTTGGTCATATACAACCAGCACCGATTTGAAAACCCAGAGCACCTACACAAAGAAATGACAAACTACCGTGTAAGTCAATGACCTACAGCCTTGTATGGCGACAGACTTCTTTTCAGGAAATTATGGGCACAAAATATATATTGAGAAGTTAACCTATAAACCCGGCGTTTGATAATATTTGGAAATGCAAAGAGGCAATGAAATGCTTATATTTCAGGAGTTAAATGCATCCTGCCTGATTAGATCATGTTGATTGAATCACAGCCCCTTCACAATCCACCCCCACCTTTGACTGAAGAGAAGGTGCCTGGCAAGGACCCATCTCCCACAGGGAATTGCTCCATATCCCAGCAACTCTAACCTGTCCAGAACACTTGACAGTCATCCGTCTGTGTAACAATCTCCTGACAAGGAAGAGGTGGGCACAGGATTTCAGATCACTTCCACTCCAATATTGGTCCTTGGGTGACACCTCAGAAAGACATTCTCCACTGAATGAATGTGGGTTTTGAGGTTAACTAATGGGTGCTATGTAACAATTATATTTCTTAGGGGCAAGATTGACTAATGCATTGTTGAAAGGTAATTAATGCGTGATTATACAGATTCTTATGATTTGGGAGGCCATTCTCATGCTGTTTTAAACTTTGGTGACATATACATGCATTTAATGTTTCCATTATTTCCTTTAAGAATGAATTATAACTTTCACGAATCACAGTTATTAGAAAAATAATGTGACAGTTTGAATTTTGTAGAGAAAATATCAGGGTTTTTAAAATTTTTATTTATTCATCAGACAGATTGAGATAGAGAGCTAAGCGGATAGATCTGTGCCAGTTGGAGAGTGAGATGGAGCCTCTCACTGAGCAGGGATCCAGACTGTGCACGGCAGACCCCAAAACCAAACCACATTGTTGGAAAAATCTTGAAAATGTCTCTGAGTTGGGAGGTGGATCGGACACGAGAGAGGAGGTCAGTGTAGCAAAGTGCAAAGGACTCAGTGCTTCCCACACCCTGAAATACTGAGTAACACCGGGCTCCCTGGATCTAATCGACTTGGATGTGGGGACATAGATGCCAAGACATGAACACGTTTCATTGTTTGTTTCTGTTTAAGATTTATTTGTTTATTTGTTTGAGACAGGGAGAGACCAGAGAGAGACCACAGAGTAGCGGGAGAGAGGGGGCCCGACAAAGAGAGGGAGAGAGATTCTCAAGGAGACTCGCCAGTGGCCGTGCTGCTGGATTCGGGGCTCCCTCCCACATTCCTGAGACCCACATGTCTGGCGTTATTTTTCATTTCCAGGTAAGAAGCATGAGACAGCAAGGCCCTCAAGCAGACATTATCTAGGACACTCCAAGGGCAAAAGCAGCCACATTGGAAGGAATTGGCAGCATCGGATTCCCTCCTGACGGCGGGGCTCTTCCTTATCCACCACCGTCTCCCGTCTGTGCACCCAGTGTCTTCACTCCATGCTCTTCCTCCGTGAGGGATTTCTTAAAATTCCATTCTCTCCCCGAGTTCCCTCCCTTGCTTATGGAGTCTTCAGGTTCCATGTGTCCTTCAATTCTTTGCTTCTGTGTGATCGCTGACATGTGAGCCCCAACATGCTAGAGCCACCATGTGGAACTGATTTACTGAGATGTCTCCAAATGGAAAAATCCCTAATGCAACAAAATGTATTGATTCCATATATATTCCAAATCGTGTATCACACACAGTATCACTAAAAATTTTTAAGACAGCTATGGTTTTCTTTTTAATATTCCCCTGGCTATTCAGGGTCTTTTCTATTTCCACACAAATCTTAAGATCATTTGTTCCAAATCTCTAAAGAAAGTCCTCAGTGTTTTGATAGGGATTGCATTAAATGTGTGAATCGCCCTGGGTACCCTTGACATTTTCATAATATTACTTCTTCCAATCCTTGAGCTTGGAATATTTTTCCATCTCTTTGTGTCTCCCTCCATTTCCTTAAAAGTGTTCTGTAGTTTTTAGGGTATAGATCCTTTACCTCTTTGGGTAGGTTGATTCCTAGGTATCTTATGTTGAATAGCAGGGGTGAGAGTGGCCATCCCTGCCTTGTTCCTGATCTTAGGGGAAAGGCTCCCAGTGTTTCCCCATTGAGAATGATGTTTGCTGAGCTGTTTCCGTAGATGGCTTTTAAGATGCTGAGGAATGTTCCTCTATCCCTACACTCTGAAGACAGGATTAGCTCGGTCCACTGCCAGAAGAGTGAATGCAATGGCTTCTTCTAAGGAAACTAAAACACTGTATTGAAACCTTCTCATCTGACCCTCTGGTAACAGGAGGCTAATGTATTTTATGTCCCCTTATCACCACAGGGGTGGGGTTCTTTTCCCATTAAAATGAGCACTTTTAATAATATCACCGTGGAATGGATTGTTCTCATCTCCATGCCTTTACTGTGCTTGATTTCTATGAAGTGGAGAGGCAGAGCTAAGATGTGGTCCATCTGTGGTGTCTTCTATTGGAGCAGCTGGTAATGGGATGATGCACACCTCACAGGAGGAGACAATCTCCCTAGAAGCTGTTTCCTGTCTCCTGCCTGAGCTCAAACCTGCCACGAGACACATGCCCTAGGATATCTCCTGTGAAAAGTCCTGACTTTGTTTTCTCCTGCTGGACAACAGAAAAGCTCAGGAAGGGGAGTCAGGTAATCCTTCTGCTTACATTCACCCACCATGGCCAGGAACCTACCCTCCTTGTCAAGCTCACAGATCATTAATTGGATGTGGCCTCCCAGATTAAACCTCCATATACTGCCATGGAATCTAGCCTTGGGGCTGTCCCCAAAACCCAGTTTCAGCCCTGATTTCTATTGTGAAAACAATTCCAGCCTGAAATCTTGCCGCAGGTTGATGGAGCCAGGACTCAACACATTGTAGCCTGGAAACAGGTATGAGGTCCACCTAGAACTCCATCCAGGATTGGCAATTCCAGTTTCCCAGGAAAGAACTCATGAATCTGGGGATCTCTGGGTGGCTCAGCGGTTTGGCGCCTGCCTTTGGCCCAGGGCATGATCCTGGAAACCCGGGATCGAGTCCCACGTCAGGCTCCGGGCACGGAGCCTGCTTCTCCCTCCTCCAGTGTCTCTGCCCCCCTCTCTGTCTATCATAAATAAATGAATGAATGAATGAATGAATAAATAAATCTTTAAAAAAAAAGAACTCGTGAATCTGTTCTGTGGGTCGCTCTGCAGATTCTTTGGTCTGTCCTCATGACTAATAGATCTTGATATAGAGAGACACCCCTCGATTGACTAATGGATACCTGGACAGGATGAGCATTGACGTCCAGACACCTAACCAGAGAATCCATCTGCTGACTGCCCAGCCTCCACCGTCCCCACAGTGTGCTATCCAACCATCTCCCGTCATCCCTCCTAGGGGTCTCTGCTAGCCTTGGGCAGAGATGGTGTGCTTCTGGTTCAATCTACTCCTCCCCCTTAATTTCTCATACAAGCATCTTCCTGGTCAGAGCTCTCATAATTGAAGAGACCCTGAAGAATAATGTCCCTATGTCCCATTGCATTTCTTCTTAAATGGCTGCTGGCGCTTCCCCTATATTGAGCCAGTGAGTAGGAGTGAGAAATTCCCATGGGGGGAGGATATGAATTTGAGCTGCAGGTGACCTAGAGGTGGCTGTGGAATTCCACTCAGGGGAAGCAGGCAAAGAAGGCTCTGTGAGGAGCCAGCCTGGAAATAAAACAACTGTTTCAAGGTTCTGAAATACTGGGGAGAGAAAGCCTGCACACCAAATCATATGTGGGAATTTTTTATTAAGAATAAAAAACCACACAACTTCATAATAACATTTTAGAGCAAAAACAAACAAAGCAGATGCAATATTCTGCATAACAATTTCAGAGAAATAATATCAACAAGTACAGAAAATGTCTTCTAGGAGAAAACATGGTGTAATTTGCAGAACTCTGGATGGGATCTTTTTCTAAATCAGAAATTCAGACATTTATAAAACAATTTCAAATTAACTTGTTAATTTCTGTTTACAACCAAGTTACAAATTGCCAGGATGATTTCCCTACATTTGTTAGAAAATGGATTTCACTAAGACAAACTTGACATTCCGGATTGGGAAGCATGCTTTGACAGTCCTATAGATTTACCTAACGAAAAACTGTAGCATCTGTGTAGTGGGGGGAGTGTATGTGTAGGCGCACAAAAGCAGGACACTCAGCACGTGGTGGACTTGACCGTTTCCATCCAGTTCAGCGGAGGAATTGCTGGTTCACCACAACAGTCCAGGTGGAGACATATCCTCATTCCCACAGACACCTCCTCAGGGTCCTCTGCTGTGGAGGACAAGTCCCCGAGTCCATGAGCTGTCTCATTCCCTATGACAGTCTTCAGAGGACGGGGATACCTGCAGGTCCTCTTACGGAACTCTTGGCAAGACATGCACACAGGTTCCCTCACTTTTTATGACACAGTAAACTGTATTGGTCAAAAGAAACACAATTTCCAGACATGAAAGAAACCCTGACACTTTATATCTCTAATCTGTTTTTGTTACATGAAAATCTAAAAAAAAAGCGTGATTTCTTCTGCACAGATCCTATTGTCCCTTACTCTCCAGTAAGGGTGCATGTCCAAGTTTGAATACAGAGTGAAAATAACATTATGATGTGATGTTACAACTGCACATCTACGGTCACACTCAGAGGCGTTTGCTGGTCATGCAATAATTTCCATTCTACAAAGAACTTGTCAAACTCCTCTGTAAGAAATGAAATGATAACACAGAACACCTATAACCTGACCTCAAAAAGCTTTTGCTAGATTCATGAACTTGGCACTGTTTTCCAGAGGTATCAACCCAGGTCCAAATTTGAATTTGAACTGGTCTGAAATCCAGAGTCCACTGCTTCTGGGTCAGGAGGTGCCACAGAGCAGATGGTAGCAAAATAGTCATAAAAAGTTATGTTCAGTGGGAGGCTGGGCATTTCCCTTTGGAATAAGAGCCCTTGTTAGTTTGCTTCTCTTCAGTCTTAATGTGGGAGAGAGTGAAGGGAACATAATAAAATCACTGTGGTTCAATCAGGTCTGGATGCAGTTATTGCCCCAAAAGTAAGCACTTAATTTCCTTCCTACAATTTCCAAGCATTGACCAAGACACATCGCTAGCAAGACCCAATACATACTTATGTGTTCAGACAAAATTCTTTCAATATAAATAGAAGAAAAGCATTGGGAAGTGGGGAGCATGATGAGAGGGTCAAACATACTGACTTCAACCCCAGGTCCTCAGCATCATATCCACTCTCAACCCTGACTGCTCACTGCCTCTCACCTGCAAGTGGCCCCCACTCTCCACAAGGCTGAAGGAGAGGCAGGTTCCTCGATACACCCCATATGAAATCCACACTATCCCAATATAAGATCATGACAAAGACCCAGGTTTAAATATCAGTGTCTCCTAGTTTCAGTTGAAGGCAATATCCCATGAACACACCAGATAGATGGTTCTTCCATACATACAGAACACACACTTCACACAACACAAAATATTTCCAGTATGGGTCTGTGTTCGGGTTTGGAGTGTGTGAGTGACGCTGTGTGTATGGGTGTGTGCGCCCATGTGCACCAAAGTTAGGAGACACATCCCTGGACTGCTTCCCCAGACCTCTGTCCCTTCTTGCTCGTCCTCTTGGTAGGTCGGGCTCTCCCTGGCACATGCGGGACTTTGGCCACGTCCCCGGCCACCTGAGGTGGGAGCATCCCAGCCGCAGTGGTGAGCAGGTCGACGGTCTGCTGAGGATGATTCTTCGGCATCTCAGGTCTGTATTTGGAGTGGTGAAGGATGACTGCGTTCGCAGGAAGAGCAATTTCTCTTCTCCTGACATTGAGTTCAGGCTTAGGGCGGTTGCATTCTTGGAGGCATCTCCACTGGTCTAATGTCATTTGTTGTCTGGAGGTCTCTTCCCCATGCTCCTCCAACTCAGGATGGTTCACGGAGGGATCCGTTGCCGGCTCTCCTGAGGCCTCACCCACCACCGTGGGGTCTGCCTCGGGAGATGCGAGTCCTCCCTCCTCGACTGACTCCCTCCCAAGGTCTCTCTCCAGATCAGTCTTCTGCATATAAAAGAGGACATAGGCAGGTTGGCGCAGCGCGCAAGTCACATCACAGGCGCTGACCTTAGCATCATCCATTTTATACCACTGGCCATTTCCTGCCTTTACAAAACAGAAGTAATGTCCGCTGTGGCAACTCCTCCCAGCGTGCACCAGCACGGCATAGAGCACATAAACCAAGGGTCCTGCCCTCTGCTCAGACAGGTAGTGTTGCATGTCAAGGCGCTCAGGATATTGCACCTCCTTAGTCATTTTGTTGCCTGTCAAGTCTGAGAATCGTCTCAAGACCAGGATGAGGACCTTCGGGGAAGTGTGCAAAGTCAACACCTTGGACGCAGGCACCTTCTCCAGACACTTACTACAATGGTAGGCATTTTCACCTTCCAGCAGTTCGGGCTTCACCAACTGCTCCAAAGCTTGGCTGACGCTGTGAGCATCCCCGATGTCCAGGCTGATGTCCAGGTAAGGTTCCAGAGTGCTCGAAATGCCTTGGCAGTGGAGACACTGGATTTGAGACCTCCAGTACCCCCCAAAGAGTTGCTGGATGAGGGTGCTGTCCTGAGGACACTCAGGGTCTGAGAGCTTGTCCTCAGGCAAGCATGCTTGCTGCATTGCATCCAGAATGAACATGAGATACTCATGGGCATCCTCCTGCTTGTGTCTGTGGAAGGCGGCGAGCAGGAGTGGCAGGGGCCGGAGCACACGTCCAGGATGGCAGAGAACCCGCATCAGGTGAGCCTGCAGGGTACACAGCATGCAGGATGTCTGCCTCCTACAGGTGGTCCCGTGCTGCTGGGACAGCATGTAGCTGGCGAGGGGCTCTGTGTAGGTCAGACACTGTAGAGTCGCATTCACATAGCAAGTGTTGCCCATGTTCTGAAGCCCGGCTCCCACCTGGGAAAGGCTCTTCCAACTCAGAGGCGTCTTGGTGGGAGGCAGCCCTGCTGATGCGGGAGCCAACGGGTCAGTCGGGGAGGAGAGCGTCTTTGATGCAGGAGATGTCCTCTCGGGCACAGAGGGTCCTCCGTGGACTTCAGCACCACCTCTCCTTGACCAGTATGACTGGGGTTTGGGAGAGGCGCTGAACTGAGGCTCCTCTGAGGGGTGGAGGTGGGCAGCCTCCATGTCTACAGAAACAGTGTCCACAAGATACATTCAACCAGGAGCTTCAGGTCGCAAAGGGATGCTCCTCTCACTGAGCCGTTTTCAAATGGCAGATAGTGAACCTCACCTCCACCTTTATGGTTTTTGGGCCCTGGGATAAGGCACAAAGTCCTCTAATCCACTCTAATTGCTTGATTGGATTACGGGATTTGGGTGTGGTCCCTCCCTGACGGAGACCATTCAGGTCAGCCCAGCTCCTATTCTTGCCTCCCACAACAGGCAACTTTCAGATTATTCTCAACCACCTCAACTGTCCCTGCACCTTTCTCAACAGAATTTGTTCAGAGTTTCTATGTTCAGAGGAAACCTTTTTGAATGTCCTTTCCTTTGAGTAACCCCAAGGGAGCCAAGGAGTGTTAGACATTAGTGCTCTAGGACAGGGAAGATCACTTTCCCAAAGGAGCTCAGGTATCACATAGGAACTCGTTCTCCTCACCAGCAGAATGTTTGTAGCTGAAACCAATTATTTGGGAATATGGCATCCATTGCTTGGCTTCTCCACTTCTATCTCTCTGGACTATGATTCCAATCTACAAAGATTGTGAATGTTTTGATGAATACCAGTTTCTGCCTTGGTGTGGCCCGGGTCCACCACAACAGGAATTCTCTCACTGGTTTAATGTTTTTGGGAAACATTCCTTTGAAACTCCCTTTCCTACAAGAGTCTATATCCTAAATCCAGTGTTTATATGCCTCATTTTACCTGTACAAGACCGCGGGACCTTGAACACAAGGCACCAAGCACCAGATGCCCGGTAACACACTGGGGTGCAACCTTCCTTCCCCTTGCCTTGGGCTCCAGGAGGCTGAAGGAGAATGTGGAGCCGGGGAGTCAGCGGGACCAGCGGCACCAGGCTGGGCTGTTGAACCAGGCTGAGAGGGAGAAGGCAGGGAGACGAAGGTGAGGAATGGGGCTTGTGACCCAAACGCCAGGGCTGATACGACAGACCCCGAGTCCGTGTGCATGCACAGTGTGCAGGGCGGCTGCGGGCAGAGCCAGGCAGGGCGAGGCAGCCAGAGGAGCTCCCAGGCTAAGAGGGGCCACATTTGGGTGATGGAGCTGTCCCTGCTGATTTGGTGTGGGGTTTGTGGCTGGAGCAGTGTCCCTGCACCAGTGAATGTATGGAGCTTGGCACATGCCAAGGCAGACGCTTTCAGACTCTGTATGTAGAAAATGCCTGGACGACCTGTTCAGCTCCCTGTAGTTAGGACGAGGGGCAGAGGTGGGCGTAGATTGGCTGAGGACGGAAAGGACCAGGTTGGCCCAAGCCCCAAGCAGGTGT
The DNA here is from genome assembly GCF_048164855.1 of Canis lupus baileyi. Classification (NCBI taxonomy): domain Eukaryota; kingdom Metazoa; phylum Chordata; class Mammalia; order Carnivora; family Canidae; genus Canis; species Canis lupus. The sequence goes on along the minus strand of NC_132852.1, from coordinate 5,308,265 downwards.
CCGGCTGGAAGCCAGGGAAGGGAGTTCCTACTCCTTTCCCTGCTTTGATTTCTCGTGCAGGCAAGAAGCCGAGCAGAGGAAGGCCCTGCTCCACAGGTTCCCCAGGAGACCCCAGGAGGGGCAGAAGCGCACCTGGAAGGAAGACACGGAATCTTGTGACTATGTGAGGGTGAGTGTGCGCTGCTTCCCGGGCTGTGCCCTTGGGGACTCCCTGGGCTCCATGGGCCTCCTGGTGGAAGCGGGGCTCCACTTCCTCTCTGACCAGTGGCAGTTGAGTAGGGTGGATTTGCACCCAGTTTTCCCTTGGTGCCCATGATGTTGCCTCCCACCTTCTATGTGTGTGAACACTGGCTGTTTGACGTGTGAAGGTCATTGGCGGGCACTCCTGGAGCACATACCAACCTCAGAGAAGAACAGGCCGCTGTCCTTTGTGACACATCATCCCACACTGCCCATCCCCACTCAGGAGCTCCCACCATGACTCTCCAGCAGCAGGACTCCTATCTCCTCATGAGCAGAGAGGATGGAAGCGCTGGTCCAATGGAGGAAGCATCGCTGTGAGGCAGGACTTTGCGTGTCCCCCCCATGTCTCAAGGGCATCAACAGCATCCTGTCAGGCCTTTGTTCTGGACGAGCCCTGCAGCCAGATTCCCTACTCCTAGGTCAACAGATCCCAACTCTTTCTTTCCCTGTTCCGGGGGAGGGGGTGGTTACTAGGGTCCTGGCCATTTGTTGGTTTCTTTCTTTCTTTCCTGAATGTTCATTTTGCCTTGGTGCCGGGGCCAAACTCATGGAGTCCTGTGTGTTCTCTTTTCCCACAGTGTCCACACATGCCGATGCCCGTCTACACCACCAGGAGGCCTTCTATCCCTGAGCCTGCCCTGCTGATGGAACCACGTACTCAGCCCCCTGACATAAGACTCCCGTCCCATTCCACCTCTCATCTCAGAAGCCCTAAAGTTAGCCTCAGCCCACCTGGTGGACCTCGAGGTGCCCAGCAAGTGCCGATCACTGACACCCCTCTGCCGGCTCGCCAACCCTGTGTCAGGGCTGACAGCCTGGTTGTGCAGCAGAGAGCCAAGAGGCCCTGCAGAGTCTCCCTTGAGGGTCCCCAGGCTGGCTCCAAGGGCCATGGGCTGGGACACACCCAGGCACCACCCAAGTATCCTGAGGAGAACACCCGTCCCGCTGTCAGCAACGCATTGGCAGACAATTCCCAAATGCCCCTCCAGACTCCAGGCAAGAAATGTGCCCAGATGCCCCTAGACGGGTCCTAGAACTCCCGAAAAAAACCGGGATGGAGGCCCTCCCAGCACACCTGCAGGATCATTGAGGAAGCCCCTCTAGGGATATTGGGGAGTCTGTGTCCTCCAGGAAGCAGACGTGCCCATGGATGCACAGCCCGGCCCCCGCAGACCAGGAAGACACCTGCCCTCCATCCAAGCAAGGGCCCCCAGCCCACACCTGCCACACCTCACCTGGGAACGCTGCAGCCGTGCACCGAGCCCCCACGGCCGCCCTCTGCGCGGGCCCCCACTCAGCCCCTGAGAATGGTCTTCACCAGATTGAACAGAAGCTGCTGGAGCTCCCGGTTCCTCGCAGCTCCCTCATTCCTTCCTCCCGAGAAGCCAGGCCCTGCTCAGGGCCCTTCTGCCCCCCACCTGTCGGACGGAGCCTGTGTCTGTGGCCCCTGGAGTGTCCTCCACGGTGACCTACAGGTGTCCTCATCCTCAGAAGACACTGAGAGCGAATGAGCCAGCTCCTGGCCTCGGACATTATCCTCCACCCCAAGCACCCTGAGGGGGTGACTGCGGACCTGAGGACGTGGCCCCTCCTGGACTGATATGGGGAATCAGCACTTGCTGAGCTCCTTTGCATGGGAATCCTGGGTCCACAGCCTGCTGCCTCTCATGCTCCTTGATAGGTTCAGGGGATACGTAGACATTGAGGGTCTCCTGCACACCCAGTGTTCTGCGTGAAGTACTAGCCAGGCAATGTGGATCCCTGAGCATCCAGTATGGGTGCCATGTGCTCCACATGGGGCCGCGGTCGCACATGGTCTGTAATGGGATGAGTTGACAGTTTCATTCTTTATATATCCTGAAACCCACTTCAATGTTGGGTAATGATGCTTCCTTTCAGAGGCCTGAGCATGGAGATTTATCTCTCTCCAGATGATTTCCTAAGAAGGCAAAGTTTGACTAGTGGGCATGTAATGGTCCAAATAGCACAGGACCCAGGACTGGGTAGTTCCCTCTGACTGTCTGTCTTTCTCTCTCTGTCCCTCGTTCTCAGGCATATCTCTGAAGTGGGCCAATGGAAACAATACAACACCATGTGATACCAAACCAAATGAAACTCAGCAAAACCAAACCAACCCAAACGAAACCAAACCAAAGCACATCCATAGTTGTGTCGTGAGGATTTCTTTTTTAGGAAAAACATTGACTGCTCTTTCCTCACTCCAGAGCTCCTGTTCAAGGGTGTTCCCTCTCTCTGTGCATATGGAGGGTAGAGGAGCTCCTCGATGTGCACACTAGGCTTTTAAAAGTCAGAGGGCAGTAGAGAAGCCACGGTGTGGGATCCTTCTCCCACCCTCAAGCCCTAAGTAACTCCCATTCATGCAATCATTATGTGACCCGGGTCAGATTCTGGTCCCTGGAGCCTCAGGCCCCTGTCTCATTCCATGAAAGCTGCCCTATTGCTGCCTCATGGCTTCAGAGGAAAATGCAGCTTCCTGGGCACTCAAGGGATGCATGCCACAACAGAAATATTCCCTACTTTCTGGAAGCCTATGAGGATCCCAGGGGTCCAAGGGTAGGAAGGCCTATCCTCACAGGGGATGTCGGGATTGGAGCTAGTGAAGTAGCCTAAGGATCCTTGGACCTGCAGGTGTATAGGGCACAGGGGTGAGGATGCAGGCAGGCTTGAGCAAAGGGCCTTCAGGCTGGGCTCTCCAGCAGAACTGGCACTTCATGTGCTTGAAGGGGATTTGGTCCATGTGCCCAGGGAGACCAGGGAGAAAGGCTAGTGGAAGAAGGTCTGAGCAGGCCTGTGCTCTCCCCTCTAGTCACCTCACGTGTCTTTTCTTCCCTGCCATCAAAACACCAAACCAAAGCAAACCAGACCAAATCTATCTTCCCAATGGAAAATCCACTCTCATCCAGATATGGAGGAAGACAGAGTTATCTGGACAAGCTGGCATAGGTTATGGATATACCATGAGCCTGAGACACTAAATCTCAAATTGTCAAGAAGCAAAACTTATATATGGAGAACAATAAAATTCATTCCCGTGACAAGAACCAAACATAAAGAATGTATCTATAAAATATGAGTGTAAAAAATTGAAGTTACCAAATGTCTTAAAATCAAAGAGTTGAGAAAACACGAAACCAGTGGAAAAGGGGAAAAAGACAAAAAAGCATCACAGAATTTTAAACTGCAGATATAGGAATCATTAGATGAACAGTCAAATTCTCTATACTGTGTTGTCCCCACCTGGAATACGCAGCCCTTTGATGTCCATACACATGGTGTTCATGGCATCTTGTGAGCTGATCTCCCGGGGGAGGGGCCTGCTGCACTGATGCTCAGGGTCTGTTCCTGGTCCAGCTTACACGTCCCCTTGCCTCGGGGCTGGGCTCACTGTGAGCTCTTTCTGGTTTTCCTGCGTGGCTTTGTTCCCTGAAAGCCCCCTGTGCCTCTTTAGGAGACCAACACGAAATGGCTAGAATCTGATCTCCAGCCTGAGAGCAGAAAGATCAGGGTCCCGCTCTTCAGTAAGCACTCAGGGCCAAGCAGGAGTCACTGGGGTGTGCCAGATGCTGCAGATGCCTGTGGTGGGTGCCCAGACCAGTCTGCCAGAAGAGAGAGGGTTGCCCTGTTACTGTTCCTTCCAGGGTCTCTGCACTGAGACCTGTCCCCCGGGGGTGCACCTACACTCTCTGCCTATCCCAGGGGAAGGGGCAGGGTCCCCACTTCCCTGTCCTTTGCAGGATTCCCATGTGGAGAGTGGTCAGCCGATTAGGCAAAGTGGTTCCAGTTTTAGGGCCAACTGAGCTGTGAGGCACCTTGCACTCTTGTTGGCCATGACCAGTGTCCACACCCCAAGGCTTGGGAACTCCACCCCCGTGGGCACCCCCATTCTTTCTGGGACTCTGAGAATTCTGAGACACTGTGTCCAGAGTAGTGTCTGCCCATTTCACCACCTGAGCTCATTTCAGGCAAGGTTGTGTCTCACCGGATCAGATTGCTAAGGCAGATTGAAATGTGGGCTCTGTGGCCCTTCCCTTTCCCGATTCTGGGGTGCGTAAACTGCCCGCCCTGCCATTCACCTTCTGATATATCACTTTGGATTCACGTCTCGCATCTCCCACCTTGCAGAGGGTGGTCGCTTTTCTACTGAAGAGTTCCAGCAATTCTTTTATTAAACGTCAGGTGGGATTCCTACCTTTTCACAACGATCGGATAGCATCTACCTACCATCAAGGATCCAGCTGAGCGGAGGTCCCCAGTTTTCGACAATCTTGCCCCTTCACTATCTTATTTCTTTGCAATTGTAATTTTGCCAGTGTTTTACACAGTTGAGCTCACTGAATTTTTAAATATATTTATTCTTGCGATAACAATAATCAATTATCTCAGGTTCCTCGGGGAGTTGGTACATACACAAAGCCTAATATATTCAGTAAGTAATTATGAAAATACAAGTATTGTGATGAATCAATTTTGAGTTTATGATGTGCAGAGGAACAGGGTTAGAGGATGACAATACCTTATTTCAAATCCAACAGTAGATACGGACGCATTTATCGGAAGCCGGAACGCCCACCGTCCTCCTAATTTCTGTTAAATGCACCGAATCCTATTTGGGAATTTTCAAATCGGATATAGAATACGCTTCTTGCTCAACTGTTGTTTAACTGATGTAGCAGGATCTGATGACTCTACCTTTGCTTATTTAATAGAGGATGCTCAGGCATAGCTGGTGGTTTTCCTATCCTGAGGAATCCACACACATGTAGAGAAAGTATCCTCTTCTCTTTTATAACGTAAAATAAATATGTGTCACTTGCTTCAAAAAGTTAAAATACATTGACACCAGACCTAATGAGGTATGAATACATGTGGAAAACCATTTGACTTTCTAAGACAGCATTTATAATCATTCCTTTATGTATGAATGTGTGTATTCTTTGAGTATCTGTGTGTGTTGGGGGTTTGTTTCAGGAAAGAGGGTTTACCTGGAGGAAGAGCAGACCTTGCCCATCCCACACCCCTGTCCTCCAAAGCCCCAACTACCCTGAAAATTCTAGTGATGAGTGACCTGTCACTCTTCCTGAAATTTTCTCTCTCCGACAACAATCATGTCTAAGTCGAGTTGTGACTCTGAGCCTGGGCTGTGGATCTCCTCCTAAATAGTTCCCTCTGTGCCCTGAAATCCTGTGTCAGTCATTCTGGCCGGAGCCGCTTTGGAAAACCAACCATCCTCTACAGCCCTGGATCCAGGAATTCTAGATGAATGAAGACTGACAAGTATTTTTGGAATTAAAGGGTTTAAATTCACAAAGTGGAGTTAGATTTTGAATGACTACATCCAATGAAGTGTCTTTTATTGTTGATTTGATCTGAACTGACAGGAATCTTAAGTGAAATGGCAATAGGGCAGGACACATGAATGATGAAGGAAAAAGCCACAGAAAAATCCACATATGCAAGTCAATGTGTATAAATTTCTGTATCCAAACCTCTGCTGGATTAACATCTGCATTCAGACACACACACACACACACACGCTCACACACCCACACTATGAAAACCCACAGAATCATCCATTCAGCTCCCTGCACGCTGTGGCCAGCACCTCCCGGATGACCTTCTCCCACCTGTGCTATCCACACCTGAGCAAGTCCACCCACCTATTCCCATTGCATAGGGGAGGTCACAGGAAGGAGCCTTGCACCGTGAGCTCAGACCAGCAGAGGGCGACGCTGGCCAGCCCAAGTTGTTCCTAGGCTTCCAAAGGACCCCACTTTGTGCAGCTGCTCAGGCTGGCAGGTGTGCAGCTCCACACTTTGGGCTGCAGCGTGTGCATTTGCTAGAGCTGCAGAGGCACGATGAGTATTGACAGAAGGTCTGGGGACGTGGTTCCCACCTTACAACTCTAATGTTGCCACAGCTGGACACTGCCTGCTGAGGAAAGGAGAAAAATCTTTCCTGTGCTGTGCTTCCAATGCTCCGCAGTCCTTGCTCATCCCCTGTGCAGCCCCTGCACCTGGGGAAACCATGGCTTTCATTGGAAGCCTGGAGGCCCTACTGGGAGGTCAATATTGGTTTGGAAAAGAGTAGATCAGGTTGTGACCCTGTAAGTGCCAGGAAGTTTCTGATAATATTGCCCTGCGAGTAATGGGTCCTCCTGCTTCACCCCTGGCCAGGACCTTCCAAGCAGGGAAGGAGGGCTGAGGAATAGCTCTCAAGAGCAATGTTACTCCCTATCTATTTCTCCATCGACTGTGTGTCCATCTATCGCTGACGAGCCTCCCTGTCATCCATCTCTCCTCCATCATCTCTCCATCATACACCTAGAAATTTCTCATTCCTCACAATGCACATATTCACTTTCACATAATAGGAGATGAGATGACTTTCCTGCCGCTCTGCACCTGATTTCACAGAAACTACTAAGGCAGGACTGTCTTGGCCCAGTACATGGTAGTTTTTAAACGTAACTGTCTCGTGTTTTCAAATGACTTAGCCTGTGAATAAATCCATTGAAAATGACATTGGCACAGGCATGTTGACTCCTCTCTTTCCTAGAAAGTCCTGCCTGCAAGGCTGCTGCTTCCTGGTGAATAGCTCCATGTCCAAGAGAAGAGAAAAAGGAAACACAGGAGCCCCCGTTTGGACAAACACCACAATGTCCTCCATTAACCTGGTCATGAACATGTCTGCACGTGGCCTGGCCCAGAGCCTGATCCTTTGTCCTCCTGAGCGCTTGCCCCATGGCCCATAGCCTTCCCCATCGCTGTGACACAGTCAGCACACGAGCTGCACTGGAGCTTCAGTTCTGTGAAAGCAAGCGTTCCAGAAGACATAGGACAACCACCCCCTTCTGGACTCTTCTAAATAGCACATGAGATAGTGAACATGCGTGTCAGCATAGATATCATTAAATTCGGAATAATTTGTGTGGAGTCAGTCTTCTTGGATGTGTAACTCATGAATCGAAAGTTGAGGAATAGATCGGTTTTCTGAAATAGCTGCAGTTTTGAACACCTGACCCAGGGTCACAGGGCACAGAGGGTCCCATTCGGGAGCAAATCCACAACCCGAGACTCAGAATCACAACAGGAGACCAGACGACACCTTCTGCAGGGTTTGCCTTGGATTCAGGAGCCTAGGATCCTGGGAAGCTGTTGCCCATCCCTGCCCAAGGGGACTGTCACCTTCTGGGCCACCAGAATGAGGGTACCGGTGCCCACGTGTGTGCACAGAGGACCTCGTGGACCTGGACGCATGTACACACCAAGGAAGAACGAGTGGGTGGAGGTATGTCCTGCAGGTGACACCCGCCTCCAAGGTCATAGATATGAGGCCACAGTGGCCTGGGGACATCTGGGGGAAGCACCCGCTAGGATACTCCCTGTCCCACAGTCAAGACGCCGACCATCCCCATGGGCACAACGGCTTGTTGGTGTCAAACCGGGGAAGACTGGACAGTCATGTCTGAACCCAGGCGTGTGTCCAGGCTGGGGTCCTGGGTGCACACAGTCCTTCCCTGGGGCCTGTGGACAGGGCTGCGGTCGTGTCCCTGTGTGCACAGGCCATCGCCTGCAGGGAGGGGGGAAGCATTGGCAGCACGAGCACTGCCCCTGCAGCTTCCTCCAGGAGTGGGTCAGGGAGGGGGTCCCAGGGAGTGAGGTCACTTCCGTGTCACAGAGCCCAACAGAACTTGGAACCCCCGTAACCAGGCACCCGCATCCAGTGCAGCCCCAGCTCAGGCTCACTTGGCTGGAGACATCTGCTACTGGAGGATGTTCTCTTGCTGCCGGCCCACCTCTCGGGGCTCTGGCTCCCAGGAACCCCGGGGGAGCCGCTTGTTCCAATGCTGTAGGCATTGGCTCCAGGATAGATACCAAGGCGTCAGGGCGGTGATCCGGAGGCGCCGTCAGGTAACACAGCGCAGGCCAGGCCAGGCCCCCTGTGCCACCATCCTGGGAGCCTCATCCCCTCCTCCTCAGGTTCAGGGAACCAGAAATGTGTGGGCAGGTCCCATGCAGGCTGGGGGACGCTGCAGGGTGGCACATTCCCCGGGGATCCCTTCAGGGTCACCCTGATGTCACAGTGGGCAGGGGGGAAACAGGGTTCCTGAGGTCCTCTACCCCCCCCGGAGTCACCCCGAGGCCCTGCAGCCACATCCCTTTCCTCGTTCCAGGGGCGGTGGGTGCCGCCTGCGCTGTGGTGTGTCTGGGTGGAGGCAGCTGGGGGTGCGGCACAGGCGAGGGGGCCAGACCAGGCGCTGAGGCCTCCTGCCTGGCTGCCGGGCACTGTCTCCACAGAGCTCCACCCGGGACGTGGGGTGCGAGCGGGAGGAAGGGGTCGTCTGCCCCACCGCCTCCAGGAGCAGGGAGGTGCCCTGCGCAGCTAACGGATGCCAGCGCGGGCTCAGGGTGAGTGCAGGGGCTGGGCCCCCCGACACCCGGGCCCCGATGGGGCAGGAAGGACCCCGGGTCCCAGAAGCCAGCCTGCTACCCCCTGGGCCCCCCGACACTCCTGCTCCCACATGAGTCTGGATCCCCCCCTCCCCACACCTGCCCCCATGGCCCTGCCCCTGCCTGGGCCAGATGCAGAGTCCCTGCGCACAGATGTGTGGGAACATCAGAATAGAGCCCTCAGGGGAGGCCTGGTCACCCGGGGGTTAGCGCCTGCCTTCCTCCAGGCCTGATCTCCGAGGCCCGGGATCGAGCCCGCCTGGGCTCCCTGCACGGGCTGCTTCTCCCTCCGTCTGTGTGGCTGCCTCTCTCGGTCTCTCTCTCTGTGTCTCTTGAGGTCCTCGTATTGATCCAAATATTTTGAACATTTATCCTCTGAGATTGTTTCTTTATTGCATAGTTGGTCCTGTTTGTGTAAGAGACAGGCAGGGAGCTTGAGCGGGAGAGGGAGCCCCAGCTCCTCAAGCCCACGGGGCCCCAGCGCAGGGCCTGCCGGGGCGGGATCCCAGGTCTCCTGGCGGCTCCCTGCAGGCTGCACGTCCCCTCTGTCCCACCTCAGGGTGCTGGGGCCGCGGCCGGGAAGGGGCATCAGATTGTCCCGAAGAAGCTCAGCCGGACGGAGCTGCTGGGGCACGAAGACCGACAACTGCTGCTCGCCTTGCAGCGCAGAGATGTCATCTCCATTTGCAGCTTCTTAGACGACTATCGTGGATTCGCCACCACGGACGAGGTGCTGGACCTGCTGTTCACCGAGTGAGCACCTGCCCCTCCGCAGCCCAGGGCTGGGCCACCTGCTGCTGGGGAGGCTGTGGATGGTGTGAGCTTCCCGGCCTCGGGCTGCTCCCCCGCCTGGAGCAGGGTCCCCCAGGGCCTAGCGGGGTCCTGGAGGGCAGCCCCGGGGCCTGGCCTGTGGCGGGTCAGCCAGAGGGTCTGTGCCTGTGCTCAGCAGCTGTCTTCCTCCCCCATCATGAGGCCTGGGCCTCCTCCACCCCGTCACCAGGGTCCTGAGCGGCCTGTTTCCCATTTGAAAGGGAGGTTTGAGAGTCTATCGGGGGTCTGTGTCCTCGGACAACCAGACCGGGGGACCCCGGGGCACCCCGGGCCCACTCGGTTATGGGCCATGGGCCTCGCCGAGCCCTTTCATGCTCAAGCCTTCAGGAGGCCCCAGCAGGTGCGGGCGCTTCTCCGGGAGCTGCCCGTGGCCCCACGCACAGAGCTGACGGCCCCCGGGGCTCCGGCCTGGTCAGGGGTCAGAGGGTGACAGCCCCCATTATGAGAGGTCACGTCCACAGGACGATTCATGGGATGCCCCCGCCCTCCTCTAGATATGGGTACATCGTAGCTGCATGTGGTGACGACGACACGGTCCAGCGTTGGAAACTGTGAGTGACTCCGGCTCCTGCAGGAGGGCCTTCCCTCTCCAGGAGGGCAGCGAAGGGGCTGTGGGGCGGGGGGGCGGCTGCACCCTCACCTCACACATCTGCAATTCCTGTGACAGAGTAAAGGTCTAAGGCCCCTTCTGGAAAAGAGGGCAGGAGAGCCAGGATGGGGTGCGGTCTTGGTGGGAGACACTGGGACCCCTAAGGAGAACTTCTCCATGCCCCCCAACCCTCTCTCTGCCCCAAACCTGGGGCCCAGAGCAGAGGGGGTGGGGAGCATCGCACTCCCCAATCTGGTGGCACCTGGACCAGGGGGCACAGCAGGTGCTCAGGAGGGCTGGTGAGGCCTCCAGACCAGGCGGCCCCCACCCTGTGGGAGATGAGAGATTAGAGTCAGTGGAAGGACACCCCCGGGGGCCCCTCTGGAGGGAGGCAGGCCAGAGCCACAGAGGGGAAGGTGGCGGTCCTGGGCGGCTCCTGGCAAGGCCTGGCAGGACACAGAGCCCGAGCCCTCCTGCCTTGGAGCTTCCCAGAGCGACAGTGTGTGCAGTGAGGGCAATGACAGGCCAGACGCCCCCAGTCCCCGGACGCCTGCCGGTGGACTCAAGGGGCAGGTGGGCAGGGACCAGGCTGAGGAGGGAGTCCCGCTTCCCCAGGAGAGACGGTGATGGTCACCCCGCTGGGCGTGGGCTCCCCAGAACAGAGGCTGCATATCAGCCCCTCCTCAGGGAGCAGGCCTGTGGCAGGCAGGACCGCCAGGTGGCAGGGGCACAAGGAGCAGGACTGGCCTCTGACACCCCGCACGGGAGGCCGGGTCCCCGGGTCCTGCACGGCTTCCCCGGGACACCTGCATGTGACAGAGCCCTGTCTTCTGACACCTGTGCCCGCCTGTCCCTCCACAGGGCCATCTCCTGCATGCTGGAAATATGGCTGGATTATTATGGGGACGACTTTTGTCAGCTCCCCGAATTTCCCTCCCTTATGAAAATTCTGCAATTCGTAAGACAGCACATGCCAGGTTCAGACGTGGAACTCCGTGCCCGGCGTAACCTCCAGCAATTCAGACGCCTCCATACAGTGGAGCCAGAGGCTGGGGGTGAGGAGGCCTGGGGGTGACTGAGCTGGGGACAGGGTGGGCCCCGCCGATCCAGCCTCCATGCAGCTGGGCTGGGAGCAGGGGGTGGGCTCACACTTCACCCCACGGGCTGCAGCCTGGGGACACCTCCCAGGGCTCATGCCCTCACGCACGTGGAGCAGTGGGAAGAGTGGTCTTGACTTGGGAGGCACGTGGAACGTCCGTCCTAATGGGGATACTTTGCCTTCCTGGAGCTACAGCTTCAGCCCAAGGAAAACACCCTGAAGCAGCTCAGGAGCAAGTCCCAGCTCTGACCGTGGGGACTGCTGCCCCGTCGGGGCCTGCGGGGATCCAGGCCGTCCCGGCTGCTGGGGCTGAGGGCTCGGCCCGCGCTGAAGCGCCCGCTGGGGAGGTGAAGCCCCTGCAGATAGTGGTCACTGCTCTAGTTCACTGCTCAGCCCTGGAGGAGCCCCCTGCACCTGCGGCCACCCCAGAGGAGGAGCAGGCCCCGGCACCTGCAATCGGGGTCCCCAGAGTGCCAGAGCCACCACCTGCATCTGGAACAACTGGCTTCGACCCCTGAGCTCGCCCCAGCTCCCAACGCAGGGCTCGTGGTGGCTGCAGCCCAACGGAGGCTTGCCCTCCCCTGGCATTTCACTGTTTCTATATTTTCCATTTTTCTTTAACCTTTAACCTGTATAATGGCTTATGAGTTTTATTGTAATAAAGGATAAGTTAACTTCACACAAAATTGACTCTGATGGTTTTAAATGCTACATTGTACTTAGGTCAATCACAGTGTGGCAGGCTCGGAGCCCAGGGCACCGGGGGACACAGCCCAGGATCCGGTGCTCCCCTGGGAAAGGCAGAGGATGGGAGGACACAGGACATCAGGTCACTCCTGCCGCCGGGCCGCGGCAAAATTTTGAGGGTACTCAGGCCCCTGCTAATTTGTTTTCCAGTATTTTTGGATTGCAAGAGCAGTTGCAGGGCACCCAAATGACATTAGAAATTTTATGCGGGCTCTAGTGAGGCAAGGAGGGTTGTGTGACTCTCCCAGGTCTACAGGGAATGGTGCTGATCTCTGGACGGAACGTGTACATTTTTCTAGGATCTGCCAACCTGGGGACATTATCCACTTGGCTTCCCTGCCCTCATGGAGGGTATATGCCTCAGGAGAGGAATGTGGAACATGCTGAGAGTGTTTCCGCATGAAAGGAAACCAAGCAGTGGAGTGGGAGAACTGTAGCCTCGTTGTGTAAAAGTCTTCTGGGGAACAATCAGAAATGGTCTCCAAATATCAGACCCTCCTCTTGAATAGAAAATGTAGTCAGTGTTTTATAACAACCACCCATGAACAATCCATAATAAGAGACATAATAGTAAAAGTAATAATCAAGAGCAATGTAATGATTGGAGGACGATCACAGTGACTTTAACGCTATTAAAGCAATTAATACTGCCAAGTCTCCTACAACAAACCTAAGAAGTTGGGAGATTCCGGTACATATTTCTCAAATTCCTTGTCAAATCACAAGATATCAGGACCTTCTTCCTGGGGTATCTCAGGCTCTGAGCCCCATGTTCTGATCAAGAAAATTATTTCATAAGGCCAAAACAGGTAGCCTGTGGCATAGAAAGTCAAACCAACTAGGTCCAGGTAATGGGGGATCTTGGGAACTTGTGTGCACATCCCAGTGGGGGAGCTTTAAAGAATGGAGGTGGAAGGGGGGCTGTCTGGGGCTGGCCAGCCACATGATACCCATCAGATTTCAAGTATTTGGCCAGCCCAGGGTGCATGCAGAGAAGGCAGGAGCCAGACTCACAGCCAGGGTCCATGAACCATGCTATGACTCCCACTAAACCCCAGCATTTTCTTAGCCTTAGCATCCCATTGCCCTTCTTCCACCTCTTCCATCCAACCACTGGAGGTCCAGGTAACCATATTTGCATATAGAGGCTCTGGGCTGTTGGAGTGTGAGCCTCTGTCAACCAGACCAGCAGGGGTGACAAAGGCAAGCATCTGAGTTTCATATTGCCTTTGGGTGAACCCAGGAAGTGCTGAAGTTGCTGGAGTAGGTGGGCAGTCACCACCCGGTGCCTTCAAAAGGCAAGTTCCCCTTTTTTGGAACAACGAGAGGACTTTAAACATATCCAGGGACTCAGGCTGGCTGAGATTGCCCAATAGTGGTTCCCTGACGCTGAGCTGAAGTACAAAATTCTAAGGATATTTGGGCAGGTGTCAGCTGAAACCTCTCCAGGAAGACAAGAGCTGCTCCTTGGTTCCCAAGTAGACTCGAAAACATTTGACGACTCTGGCCATCCAAGAACAAAATCCCTATGTCTTCCCGCTCATCACAGGAGGTATCTGGACCTACAGGAGCTCTCATAAAGTTTTATTAGAGATTCAGTTAGGTCATGGGAAGCCTGGTTGGATTTCAAGTTTTGACACTATCAGTTCTCAGGGTCTGAGCTGAAGCAGATAATTCTGAGGATGCTTCAGTTCAGGATAACTTTCTCCATCATCTTCACAGAGGCGAGTGATCCCTGGGCCCCCAAGAGTTCTTTAAAAACTTTGTGGAGGTTCTGGTGGACCAAGGATGCCCGGAAATGGCCGCAGCTTGCTATGTGGAGAGGGTTTCTAGGAGGCGTTCAGAGGGAAAACCAGGCATAGCTCAGTTAACTCCCTGAAATGAGGATGGAGTAGAGATGGAGCAGATAAAAGGAGAAGGGAGAGCTACTTGGGGAGGGAACCTGAGCTCCATGAATAGGGACCACCAACCCCAACTGTCAGAGTAGACAAGCACATCTCCCCACCCCTCACCCCTGCCCCCAGCCTTATCCCCTGGGTGTTCAGGCACAGCCGTGGTCAGTGCTTGCTTTGGAAGTGGTGCTGTTTAGAGAGCGCTACAGAGTTCCTGTCCTGCTCGACGTGACATTCTCCCCAGGGCTCATTCTTTTCTCTTTTTTAATATATCTGATTTTGTTTCCCCCTTTTCTGTGTTTCAATCCTAAGCTCTCTGCCTTTTGTTCGACCCTCTTAAAAAGTTCAGTCTGATCAGGTATGTCCATCAATCTCATCATCTTGTAGAACTCTGTCTCAGAGATTTCTGAGGTGTCACAACCAATATTGTTGCCAGCTGTGTATGTTGCTCCCTGTCGCATGGAGATGTCTCTTGGCTCTCATCCTGGGATTCCCACCAGAGTGTTCTCTTGAGTTTTCCACTAGTTTCCTATTGTCACTGTAATGAATTACCATACACTTAGTAACTAAAAACAACAGAAAATATTTCTTCCTTTCTTTTTTTTTTTTTTACAGGTTTGGAGGCCTAAAACCTACAATGAGTCATTTTAATAGTCGTATGGTGGTATCTCACTGGAGAAACCCCTATGGATTCTCTATGTTTCTTACATACTTCATTGTCTCATTTGATGAAAATACTTTGCTGCAGTTTTCACAATTGGCCTTGGTTCTTTAAAAGCAAATAACTTTGCTTAGTAAAATTATATATGGAGAAAATATAGAAGTGAAGTATACATAATTGTTTCATTGAAGATCTAGTAGGTTCCTTGAGACTAGAGAGTGTGCCCCATTTGTCCATAAGTCTGCAATGTGTGTTAATAAAAAACTCCAGGACCACCGTCATCATTACTCTTCCCCCATTTTGAGTTACTACCATTGGTAATTAAGCACTGTTGTCACCTCTGTGTCTACTTCATACATTTCAGCAAACCCTAGGTTTCTGTTCATCAAAACAAATGAATAAATATCCTACCTCAAGTGTAATAATATCGCCTATTCCTCCTTGAATATACTTGGCCAGGACTTTTAGATACTGGCTGTTCTCTTTTATACTTCCAGTTCTTTCCTTGGTCAAAAGCAGGGAGTCTGATGCAGGCTATGGTAAGGCATGGTTGGACAGGATGGTTAAGACCTCTAGTTCCTGTTTCTACCCTAAATGTAGAAGGGCACATTCGGTTTGGGAGTCAGCTGGAATCTCAGGAGGAATCCATTTGAGAAGACCAGAGTTGAAAGGTAACAGGGGGAGCCAAGGGTGGAATAAAGCCATAAAAAATGACTTAAGCCCCAAAGATCAGTTGTATGGAGCTAATTTTCTTAGACTCAGTTTTCCTATAAGTATGTCCTTATCATTTCCCATTGCCTGGGCCCCTGAGCTGTATCATGGCTCTGTCATGCTATTATCTGAAAGTCACTAACTCTTGGAGAATATAAGCAGAGGAGGTTTGGAGACAAAAAACACTGTTAGGAAAATGCCCCATTTTCTGTTACCCATCTCCTGTTCTGTTTCACTGATGAAGTACAGATGGTTCTAAACACCTGGAAAGCCCCTGACTGCAGTTCATCCAAGTCCATCTTACCAGACCTAGGATGTGATGCACACAATCAGGAGGGAGCATTCAGGTACCAGGGAACTATGGTCTCTCAAACACTGACTATCCCATAGGACGTAGTGGGATGTAGGTAGTGTAGGTCGTGGAGTCTTTGGCCTATGTGTAGGATTCTCTCAAGTGCTCAGTTTCTCAAACTGAATAAGTCTTTTATAAACTTGTTTTGTTACCTGAGGAGACTTGGTTCAAAAAAGAATAGATTTGCACGAAGATAGTAATGGTTCTCATGGGTGATGGTGTCCATACAGACAGGTGGAAAATGACTTCATTTCAGTCCGCACTCACCAGGACTAGTAGAATGTCCCTGCATCATGAGGACATTTTAATACCTCCCTACAGGTATCTGAGGACAGGGGTGTCCTATGATAGCAGAACGGCCTTCAAGGGAGGACAGAGAGTCCTTGTTATTTTGGATGCTCATGGAAGTGGGCAGTTTTGAATGGAAGTAATTGTCAAATGGGAACATAAGCTACGGACACTTTGGCAATAAAATGGAACCTCAATCTTTCAGGTCAGTTAAAGTGATTTTGACTAGATTGACAAGAAGTTGGTTTGAACGAGGACAGGGTATTTTGTCTGAGAACTTGTTTCAGACTCTGCTAACTAAAGTGAAACTCAGTCATTCTGTTCTGAGCTCCCACAGGCTTCCCATCAGGCTGTGGAAACTGCCATGTTCTATGTTACTTTGCTGGACATGTATTTTCCAATGAAAGTCTGAGGTTCTAGGGCACCTGGGTGGCTCAAACGGTTAAGCATCTGCGTTTGGCTCAGGTCATGATCCTGGAGTCCAGGGATCCAGCCCCGTTTTGCTCAGCAGGGAGTCTGCTTCTCCCTCTGCCCCTGCCTTCCCACTTGTGTATACCAGCTCTCTCTCAATTGAAAAACAAACAAACAAACAAACAAACAAACAAATAAGTAAATCTATCTATAAAGTCTGAACTTCTCTTTCCCGAGCAAGGAGGTGAGCCATTTGTTATGTTCCTCTCAATATCTCCTTTTCAAAAAGTGCAGGACAGTGAAATACCACTGGGCTGAAAGACAGAACTTCTAGATTTGAGTTCTGAAGCTCCACTCTGGCTTCTAACTGGAAGTGTGGGACACAGAACCAGGGCACTTTCAAATCTCAGATGCTCCTCTGGTCGGTGATCTATAGTTGCCAAACATCACTATGCAGGAGATTTGATCGGACATGTGGTTTTAAAAATTCAGATTCTTAACTTAAGAATTCCGAATATGAAAGTGTGAGAGTCAGGAACAGACCTCTGATTTTCAAAAATATTCTAGGTGACTAGAATCAACTTTCTAAAAAAGATTTTTTTTTATTTATTCATGATAGACACCGAGAGAGATGCAGAGACACAGGCAGAGGGGGAAGCAGGCTTCCTCTGGGGAGCCCGATGTGGAACTCGATCCCAGGACCCCGGGATCATGATCTGAGTCAAAGGCAGATGCTCAACCATTGAGCCACCCAAGCATCCCTAGGTGACTGGAATCCATTTGGCTCTAGAAACACTGATTTATATTACCTCCAAGGCCACTTCTAGCTCTAACATTTTAATATTCTAAGAATTCTTGTAAATCTGAGTGTGACACTTATCCTTAGTTTTTATGATTGAACAAGAAACCCAGTCTGTGGGTGTGTATGCGTGTGTGCATATATGCATAATATGTAGCATAAAATGTAGAACCATATCCAATCCCTAATTCTTGGTAAATGAGAACAATGTTAGTGAGGAGAGAGAAGGGAGGAAAAGGTATGGCACAATTTGCACATACTGGGGAATAATCTATGTACATTTATGCTGTGAGGGAATTGTGTGATTTGTAAGGGACAAGAAGCCTGAGGAAGTCATTTTTAACTTGAGTGCCTGAGTAAGTGGTAACAATATTTACTAAGATCTAGAACAGTAAATGAAGATCAGTTTTGGAAAGGAAGGGATAAAGTGCAATAAAAACTAGTTATTTGTGGGTGCCCATCAGAGATCCAGTTAGGGAAGACCAATGCCCTGTAAAACTGTAGCATGAAGTTGAAGTCGGAAATACAGTGTAGGATTTTTATCAGACAAAGCTCATTTAGGTCAACAAAAATCATGCTGGGTATTCAGAACACGAAATTTAATGCAAAGGATTGCTTACACAGGTAGCAGATGGTCAAATGTCCACAGAGATTAATAACTACGGGCCCAGAGGAGGACATGGGAAAGGCGCTATCAGCGGCAGGGGTCCGAAATCCTGGTGTTAGCTACCTACAGCTGGAGGCTGGATGTGTGAGTATGGGACACAGCACAGCTGGTGCTCAGACCTCTAAGTCAAGAACAGCTCATGAATGATGCTTAAGACTTTAAGGAAGGAGTGCTCCATGGCTGGGGCCCAGACAAGTGGGGTGGAGACATCCTGCAGCCAATGTTCAGACTTTTGAGGAGAAGATACGGCCAAACAGGGGCCATGGAGAACCAGGGTACACAGCAAAACAGGTTGTGGCCCAGCCATGCCTTTATGGGTGCTGGGTGCTGTTAGTTCCTTCAAGGGTTATTGCAAGGCTGCTGAGAAAGCCAAAAGGAGTTGGAGCCTGGAGCCAACCATCTGTTGCTGTTGGGGTGCTGCTGGCCAGAGCTGGAAATGAAAGGGACTGTCTTCACCCTTCATCTTATTTTCCTGTCTACTGCCAATGTCTTGCATTAAAGGGGCTAATGGGAAGCAACTGGCCTCAAGGTCTGGAAGATGCAGTGTGCAGGGCATCCATGCACTGCCGTGGAGTGGAGTAGAGAATGGAGGCTTGGAGCCTGGAAAGGCTGGTGAGGAGATAATGCCACATCAACAGGAGAGGCTGAAACCACAGGAGCTCCTGGAATTGCTTAGAGACATGTGTAATATGAAGATGGATGAATCCAGGGTGTGTGCAATCGCAGGAAAGGGAGAACATAGGACAACAGGGAAGAAGAGAAAGAAAGTAGCTGGAAGACTTCTATCTTCAAGGGCAGAGGAGACAGGAATGAAGGAGGAGACAGACCACATTGTGAAATGCTTGCGATGTATCGAGGTAACAAGAGATACCAACCATAGATTGCCGAGGGTGCCCCTGGAGTCTTTACAAAGAGCATGGTGACCAACACATGTCTAAGAGGTCATGGTCTCCTCATTAAGAGAAATCCCAGCAGGCTGAAGGTGGTAGAGGATGTTTCTGTAAGTCGAGAAGCAGAGGAAGACACTATACACACCACTGTTAATTTTGCAAGGAAACAGGAGAAAAAAAAAAAACAGAAAGAACAGGGTATGAGGCCTAAATACATTTAGATTCTCAAAGGCAGTTAGTTTTATCTGAGGCCTGGGTAAGCAACTTCTGGGAAGACCCCAGGACCTGTGATACTTGCAAAAAGAGAGCTTCTTCCACCCACTCGTCTCTTGTGTAGTTTTCAGAATAAAAAAATCAGCCCATTAGCCATGAAGATATGTAGCAGCACCAGAACATTTTTTAGAAAAAATGTTTTGATTTCTTATTTTACAGCCTTTATAAATTGGCTCATCCTTGGAAGTAAGTTGTGTTTTATTCTGCTCTCCTTTATTTACATCTCTACAGAAAGCAGGCTTAGTCAAATAGGTAAGGACATTCTCCAGACTGAGCCAAGGGGCTGTCTTTCTTCTGTTCTGGAGCAGTGTGCTGTCAGTCTAGGATGACAGTGGCCTATGACATATATATTGCTAGCCCTGAAAGCTGGGAGTCTGAATTTTGGCAAATAAGGGCAAAAGCAAACCTGTGTGCTGTTACCATCAGCCCAGACAAGCAAGGATCACAAGGTCACAGGAGGGATCTTGGAAAGTGTCCAACTCTTCTGCAGCTGTTTCCACTTCTTCTTCCACCCAGCTGCTCACCGGAGCTGCTAAAAATAATCCCTGTTCAGGCTTCTGCTCTCAGCCAGGGCCCCATTTTGTGGACAGGCTAAGAACATAAGACCAAAAGCCAAAGTGTTGCTGTGACTAAGCCGGCAACAGTGGCATCTTCTGGGGTCTCTATCTCCTCCGCTGTAATGAGGTGTTGAATTAGACTATCTCTAGGAACCCTGCTCTTGAAGAGGCCATGACTGCTACATTCTCACTACAAGAGGCCAGCATGAAGACGCTACCCAATCTTTGGCCAGCTTAAACTTGACACAGGCCCTTTTCTTTATGGCACTTGATGTTCCAGATTGAAGAGGGAGGGGAAGCCATGCTAACAGCTATCTGTGAAGGAGCCGGAGAAGCATGAGCCAGCAGGACTGCTAAGGCGGCCACAATTTGTGTCCATCACGTGGGCATGTACTATGTGGTTGAGTCGTCTCATATTACAGAGACCAGAGTCTGAACGACAAAGACCCAGGGTCACAGCTCTGTCTGAAGCCAGGGTTTTAGAACATTTCAACCATGGTCCCACCTTTCCATTCTACCTGTTTAATCTGTTAATCTGCTCACTCACTTTATCAATCCATAAAATAATTAAGGGGGCCTCTGCCAGCAAGTGAGGATTCCGAAGGTCAACATAACACAGTGCCTTCCCCCGGGCCCCTCACGGCCTACAGATCATATTTCTCTGCAGTGTCAGAAGCTGGATTGACAGCTTCATTCAAAGAATGCCCATGTTGGAGGTCAAGAGAAAAAATCCAGAGATGTTTGCCGCATGGAGCTCACAGCCAGAGGATCTTTGCTTCTCACTTTCTGGAGCTCCTGCTTGGCTTTTAATTATTCTTCCTTTTTTTGCAGCAAAGTGGTGTCAGTTCAGCTCTACAGCCCCCAATCTTATCTTCAAAGGAAAGGCACTCAACCTCACAGCGACCATCCATCTCTGACACTGCATCCTTCTGTGTATAGCTCCATGGGCTGAGTGAAGAAAGCAAGGCCTCAGTTATCCAGAACTTGGTGACCAGAAAGCAACATAACATCACCCAGGCCAAAATCACAATTCCCTATTACCGAGTCTCCTGCGGACACCGAGTACACGCCTAGCGATCAAAAAAGCACATGTCACCTGAGCAGCTGTATGGGAGCTCAGATTCCCTGCACAACTTACACAGTGTCCCTACTGGGTATTCACTTCCTTTTGCCATATTCATTTCTAGGATATCTAGAAGCAGAGTATGTCTTCCTGGGATGGAGGCAGTCTACTTTCTATTTTCAATAACATTCCTTCCCAATGTGTGATTGTTTTCATGTCTCCAAATTAATAGTCTCAGATATATAACAAAAGGTAAAGATGGTGCTGTTTATACTGTAGGCAGGTCAACGATAGGCCACATGCAACGATAGACCACAGCCATGTGGCTGTGGAGTTTCAAGAGTTTAGGTGCAAAGATAAAAGAAACCTGAGGCTGATCTGTTCTGTAAGAAATATCAATGAATAATGGGTTTAATTCTGGAATTCAGGGTGATGTGGACAACAAGTTTTTCTTCAGAATAAAGATTAAGCTGAAAAGAGTAAAGGTATTTTGAGATAAATGATTGAAAAAAGTTTTTGGTGATAGATGTTCTCAGGAGAAATAATACAAAGAACTGGCAGTCACTCCCAAAGGGAGTTCTTGGAAAATACAGCTTTGAGGAGGAGAAAGAACACATATTGCTGTCATATACCTGAGATAATGCCATGCTGAAGAAACACTGAACCTGTTCGTACCCCAGTTAAGACTCAGACCAACAGAAAGGAATTGCACAGCCTTAGATTTCTGCTCAAAGTAAGAGGAAATTTTTAATAGAGTCCAAAGTTGAACTGGGGATATTGTAATAGACTACTGAAGTTCATCAGGCATCTGGCTAATCAACTGACATGGAATACTCATAAGGTGTTTAAATACTTAATTGAGGCAGATAATAAGAATGAGAATGATGATTTAAAAACAATGATAAGCAGACAATAATAATATTGTACTTTCTCAGGGCACAGAGGATGTGCCTGCCTTTGTTTAAGCAGATTATAAAAACAGAGGGATTGTTAAATCTTCCCAAACAGTTATTTCTCACTTCAAACAATGAGTAATGGAATCTCTGGATAACACAAGGAGACTCAGCAAAACACATCAGTCCCAGGCCCCGTGTCTCTGTATGGTTGCATTGATAAGTTTGGACCAATGAAACAGGAATCAAATGATGCAGATGCTTCTGTGCAATATTTTTGATCAAGCGCTTTCTTACTTTTCAGCCCTTCCTGTCAGAGCATCTTTAGAACCAGATGGAAGACACATGTTTAGGACACAAAGTTGACCTTCCTCCCTAGGCTCAAAGTAACTTGGTGGAGAAGAGTCTTCTTTCTAACCATAATAGTCAACTTACCTGTTTCTTTGGATTTTTCCCTAAAAGAAAAATAAACTATTTTTTCATTTACTCTCTTTTTAAATGTCTTTGTTAAAATAAGTTTGCCTCTAATTAACATAACAAGTATCTTAATCTTTCAAACAATCCTATTATTATTATTACCACTTCTAGAAAGGAAACTGAAGCACAATGGTTTACACAACTTAGAAGGATTAGACCTGAGATCCAACTTCAGGTGTTTTGGTGTAAAAAAATCTGTATTCATTTCCTCTTCTACTGATCATTGAACTCAGTTCCAGCTCTGAGATTCTGTGTGGTTGTTGTGATTGTGGCGCTCCTACTTTGAGCCCACACTAGGCTTGTTGTTAGGATTCAAATGTACCTGAGCTGAGTTTGGGAACAAAGGACCCTTAATGAATCAGAGACTTGTTGAATGGGAATGGAGAAGATGGCTTAAAATGTGTTTCTCTACCTGGATCCATTGTCTGACCTCCAGGAAAAGACAGGAGCAGAAACCAAGTAAGTGACCTGATAAATGAGACTTTGAAATGTAAGGGCATGTTTTTATACCTGTTTTCAAAAGTGCAAGGTGAAGAACACTTCCCAAGAAGGCCCTTCGGATCCCACAGTTAGAACCACGGTTCTACTCCCATGGCTTTCCTTTATAGTCTGCATCATTTATGGCACTTCCGAGAACTGTTTTTGTGTTATAGTTTTTATGAATCTTCTCATATCACCCATTCACTTATTTGTACATTTGAATTTTATCAAATACTTATTTAGTATTCCAGGGAACCTATTTTTTACCAACACACAAATAATAAAATAGTAAACTTCAAGTAAATTAAGCATGAAGATCATACTCTAATTACATTTTTTATCTCCATTTTACCTACTTTTTCTACAGTGCCCAAACAATTGCTTATTAAGTGCTATATGTATTGGTCTGGTAGGCCTATTAAGGCCCGATTGTGTAATAAGTAAGTGCAGAAATCCGGAAATCATGAAGTAGTAAAGTGCTTCATAATACATGAGGAACCCCCATTAGTCATGACTTAATAACAGAAGTATAGTTGAGAAGGGATGGATATAAAAGTTTCTTGGTGGGGGGGCGATGGCACCTGACTGTCTCAGTTGGGCATCAGACTCTTAATTTTGGCCCAGGCCATGATCTCAGGTCATGGGATTAAGCACCACATCAGGCTCTGCGCTCACTGGAGAGTCTGCTTGAGATTCTCTCTCTCCCTCTGCCCCTCTTCCAGCTCTCTCTCTCTCTCTAAAATAAATAAATAAATCTTTTTAAAATGTCTTAGGGATAGAGTCTTGGCAGTACTGAGCAAAAAGAGATCATTTCAAAGCTCTCAAACATGTAAAAGCAAACCAATCAAGATGTTAGTTGTTTAAATGACATAATTTTCTATTCGTATGTGAGAACTAGAAAGAAATTCTAAGTAATCTAAGATTAGGAGATTTGGACCAACTAATAAAACATAAAAATAGGAAAAAAACACAAAAAAAAACAGACTAAGAATCTCTTATCATAAGTTTTTTTTTTTTTTTTTCATTTAGGCTACAAAAGCTATACTTCTCTAAGTTAACACGTGTGCTTGAAATTTGCCTCTGAAATTTTCTCTCATTTTAGAGCTATCACTTTGGCACACGCTGAAGCTGTGTGGACGATTACAGAAGATGGAAAGAGAGCTAACTGTAAAGAGAAGTTTGAATCCCTTGGTGGAGCTTTGGGGGAAATTAACCAGATACCCTTCTAGGGGAGATAGTTCAGCTCAGTAATTTTGTATTTAAGCTCAAGAAAAGATTTCTAGTAACTGCTTTGTGCTGGGACATTTTTAGAATACAGGGATGAGTCATGCACTTTTCTAAAGCCTGAACTTTCTCTCAAAAGACAGATTGCCACCCTTACATCTATTAGGATTTCCCTCTTACCTGAGAAAATGTGAGCAAGGAGAATGAGAGCAGCAGAAACTAAGAAAAAAATTCTCATGGCTCCAGACATCAGTAGAGAGAGGATAAAGGAGGTATAGTTGCTAGAATCCAGCTCTTTTATCAAGGGAAGTTGATTAAAACAAGTTCTACAGCTCTGAAAGGGCTGGAAGTCAACTTCAGTTTGAAATGTCCATTAAAAGGAAGCTATTCTTCATGCTCCACTGAGTAACGTGTGGGCTGCTGGATCAGGTGTTACCTCAATGATGTCTATCGGAGAGTAAGGCACACAGCTAGTCCCCCTGCCTGCATTCCTACATTCTATGTCTCTGCCTAGGCATCTATTCTCTGAAGCCCCATCTCAGGTGCCTACACTTCCAGAAGATCTATAACCCCCACTCCTTTTCTTCTTCAAGATGTTACTTGCAACTTGGTCTCTTATAAGATTATCTTGGCAGTTACTAATGGGTACGTGTAATAATTGCTTTTCAAAAATTATAGTATGTGAAGAATTTTTATCCATCCAGTTTGGCTATCAACTCAACGGAAGAAACCAATTCTCCTTCCATCCTTCTCTTTCCATTGATTCCTCATAAAGTGCTTTGCAGCAATAGCCGTTCAAAATATACAGGTTCTTTGACTTAATTGATAGCTGTCTAACTAGGGAAACTCCTGAATAGTCAAACAGTTAATTCACAAATCTTACTGAACTTTTAAAGATTTTACATTTGTAAATATTATTATTAAGGATAATGGTATTATGACAAAATATGACCATACCTCATATGTTATGGGAATAGCTTTCATTCAACAAATATGGGTTGGAGAACTATGTATATGTTTATTTCATTTTACTAAGAAATTTGAATTTTATCCTAAAATCAAGGGGAAACTATTGAAGGATTTTTAAGCAGGGGGGTTATTTGAAATATTAAAACTCAAATGAGGAGTTCCATTTCAAATAAAGCAAAGTGAGCTCCTGACAAGAAGACCCTCCCACTAATAACAAGTGAAACTGTGGGGAAAAAAATTACCTGAAGAATATGAAAGTTGAAATAAATACAGGCGTATTTAACTTTTTGGAAAAAAAGTTAGAACTTGGAAAAATTAAACAGCAAAGAGTACATTCTTTCTGATTGCAATGTGGCATGGAGAGGCTAACTCAAAACAAACAAAAATATCTATCCTCTTTCTGAACTTATAAAGGCAGAGTCAAGGAAGACCATGGCTGCTGGAAATGAAGACTCAGAGAAGGGAGCTTAGGTTCTTTGTATGAACTCTCCCCATGACTTTTGTTGACTCCCAAACCATGCATGCATCTAATTAAGGTAAAACAAAACAAGATAAACACACAAATACCTCTGAGATTTGAGCTGCTGCTCATTACACACTAGGCAATACCTGTCAATTGAGTTTAATAGAGATACTTTCCTGTTAAAACAAAATGTCAGCCTTCTTCAGAGGGTATAGCAGTATTCATATCCTCTTTCACACAACATTCTCTGTGTCCAGGACTTCAATGATGTTGAAATAATCAGACAAATGACTTTAATATATTCACTTTAATCTGCTCCAATAGTAAAGAAAATATACTTGCAATGAGTATTAAACATGGGAAATGTCATTAGAGAACAGAAAATATAAAGAAATATTGATACTGAAAAAGATTAACTGAATAAATTTGATAGCATAGCACATATGACAGGAAAAAGATTAACTGAATAAATTTGATAGCATAGCACATATGACAGGATCAAGAGTCACTGAATAAATTAACTGAATAAATTTGAAAAAGATTAACTGAATAAATTTGATAGCATAGCACATATGACAGGATCAAGAGTCACTGAATCAATAAAAATTATGCAACCTATAGATCAGAGAGAAAAAAGATTGAGAAAAATAGACCTTTGAGGGTCTGAGGGATAATATCAAAAGCTAGAGCAGACAGGTCATTGGAGTCTGAGAATGAGGAGAGAAACCGAATGCATTAAAAAGTAGTTCGAGGAAATAATGGCTGAAAACTCTCAAATTTGGTGAGAAGCACAAACTGACAAAACCAGGAAGCTCCTTGAATCACAAAGAATATAAATACTATGCTCAGGCACATCACAGTCAAACTTCTAAAGTCTAGAAAAGGGAGAAAATTGTGAAAGTACACAAAGAAAAAAAAAACACGTCCAGTTCAGGGAAATAGCAATTGGCTTCTCCTCAGAATTGAAAGAGGTCAGGTGACTGTGCACACATCTTGCAGCAGCTGAAGGAAGACAAGCACAACACTGCCACAGCCCCAAACTCCATCTGCAGGAAAGATTCCTTTAAAAAGGGAAGATAGAATAAACATATATTCAGGGCAAAGAAAATTGAAAGTATTTTTCTCTAGGAGAGATTCCCTACAGTAACTATAAAAGGAAATTCTTCAGGCTGAAGGGAAATACCAGAAGGAAATGTGGTTTTCAAGGAAAATGAAAAACATCAGAAAAGATAAATATCAGTGTAAGTACTTAAAAAATACATTGTCTTTTAATTTATTTGAAATTTATGTGACTTCTTAAAGCAAAATCTGTAACATTGCCTTGTGGGTTTATACTGTATGTGGATGTGATACATACAAAAAATATAGCAGAAAGACTATGAGAATAGGAAGAAATAGGTCTACCTATATGATTACAAGCCTTCCAAATTTTAAGAACAATGGATTAACATCAACCCTAAGTTGGATGTGTATTGATAATACCAGTGAAACCATTAATTATAATACATATATTTAATGCAAATTTTGACACAAATATCACAGTAATCTGAAGAAGATAAGAGAGAGAACAGAGGAACAAAATCAAGTAGAACAAAGATGTCAAAAATAGTCAATTGATAGACCAACATCCTACTAATCTATCATTAATTACGTAAAAATGTTAAGGGACTGAATATTCTCCTTAAACAGCAGAGATAATCATATGGATTAAATAGGAAGACAAAACTACATGTTATCCATAAAGGAATCTTCTCTCCAAACATTTTTTTTTCCTTTGAGATAATTATAGACTCACAATAAGTTCCAAAAATGGTACAGAGAGTTCTTAGGCACCCATCACCCAGCCTACTGCAATGGGGACATTGTCCATAATTGTGAATTGTCAAAGCTAGGAAATAAAGTGGCAGAGTAACCTCAGATCACAAATTATACGGAAAGCATTAAATATAAAAAGACAAAGAAAGGCTGAAAACACATGAATGGAAAAACATAAACTATGAAAATATCTAGAGTAAGGAGGCTGGAGTGCCAATATTCATTTCAGATAAAAAAGAATATTATCAAATGGAGAGTGGGATGCTGTGTAACACTTTTACACAATAACTGGATGGATTAAAATGGGGAAACACAGTTCTACAATGAGAGCAGAAGATTTTGATGTCATTCTTTCCAGCAAAGGCTAGAACCAAAATTAACAAACACAGGTTTGATGTAAACAACACTACCACCACGTTGAGTGAATTGGTATTTATGGAATACAACCCAAAATGACTGCAAAACACACATACACACCTTTTTCAAGTACATATGACACATTCATCAACACAGATCAAATGCTGGGCTATAAAACACATATACTTTTGTTGAACTATTGATTTCTCTCTTTGGTGTGTCAGTTCCCACTTCATGTATTTCGTGGCTCTTGTTAGGTTTGTACACGCTTATAATGGTCATGTGTTCTTAAGGGGTTGACGTGTCTACCACTATACGGGGTTCTCTTGTCTCTCGCTCCATCTTTTTCCATCCTTCTACTTTTGACCTCTTCATTTCATTGAATCCAGCGTGTCCCTTTCACACAGGCACACAGCATATAGTTGGATCTTTAAAAAATTTTTTAAAAACCATTCTGCTAGACTCTACCTGGAGTATTTAATTCATTTGCATTTAATAACATAATTGATGAGGTAGGATTTACATCTGCCATTTGCTATTATAGTTTTCTTTTTTATTATTATGCATTTATTTATCTATGGGGGGGATGGGAGAGAGAGAGAGAGCTTAAGTGGAGGGTGGGGAGGGACAGTGGGAGAGAGAGAATTCCAATAAGGCTCTGTGTTGGGCTCAGATTCACAATCCTGAGATCATGACCTGAGCCAAAATCAAGAGTCAGAAGCTTAACCAGCTAAGCCACCAGGTGCCCCTGCTATTTGTTTCCTAAATTTCTCCTCCACCCACCTTTCCTGCATTACTGACTTCTTTTGTGTTAAACAGATATTTCCTGAGGTACCATTTGAATTTCCTTGTCAAATATCAGTGACTCTTGATCCTGTCATATTTTCTATACTCTCACATCTATTCAGTGAATCTTTTTCAGGTATAACTTTCAATATCAATATTTCTTTCTATTTTCTGTTCTCTACTGATATTTCCCTTGTTTAATTAATTATGGCACTATGTATGTTTATGTTGTAAATGAATTTGCAATTAATTTTAAACAACTAGATTCCAATGGTGAACAAAAGCATTATTATGTATAGCTTGGTTTTCTCCTCTTTCTTTTCTGCTGTTAGACAGAAGTAGGAGTTTTGAAGTACAAGAGACATTCTGGGTGACCTTGAAGGAGAAAGCTGCCATTTTATGGAAAGAGCCACAGGTCAGGAATGCCAGGCAGCTTCTGTGTGCTCAGCATAATACCTGGCCAACATCCTTCAAGAAGACAGCAACCCACTGCAGGCCAACAACCACAAGTGACACAATTTTTCCCTACAGCCCCAGGGGGATGCAGGGGGATCTCTTGCCTCAGATTAGATAAAAGTCCCAGCTGACCCCATGCTGTCAGTCTCCTGAAACCCTGAGCAGGGGGGCCAGATACACCATGCCTGGACTTTGGACCCACAGAACTGCGAGAGAGGGTGTGCTGCTTTAAGCAGCTAACTTTTGTGGTACTTTGTGACACACTGAAATAAATGAGTCCAGCAGTCTTCCAAGGTAGATCTCTTTGGGGGAGCACATTTATGTGTTCTTGCAAGGTTTCTGTTGGTTCGTGGCATTGCACAGTTTCGTGAATGGTTGATGTTCTTTCTAGTTGATCTTATGAATTTCCCTCCACCCAAGCAATGTATCCAAAAATGACTTACTACTGAGTCTCTTTGATTGAGCAGGTCACATTATTTGGGAATACTCCCTTTAGGATGGTTTCAGCCCTGCGGTCTTTTATTTTTTTTAATTTTTTGTTTTCAATCATGAGAGACAGAGAGAGAGAGAGGCAGAGGAAACAGGCAGAGGCTGAAGCAGGCTCCATGCAGGGAGCCCGACGTGGGACTCGATCCCAAATCTCTAGGATCATGCCCTGGGCCGAAGGCTGCACCAAACTGCTGAGCCACCCGACCACCCAGCCCAGTGACCTTGCATGGTATTCACTTGGTCCATGGGAGCCATGCCCCTTTTGCCCTACCTAATATCATAAGTTATAAGTGACCCCATGGCTGATCTTTCTGTCCTGTCACCGTGGACAACTCTAGCCAGAGTTCTTCGCCTGTCAACACGTTCAGGCGAACCACAGGGTGGCATGTTGATTTCCCAAGTAGCCTCTTGAAGCTCACCTCAATCCTGAGTGGGTTGTGTGGATTGTGTATAAAAGTGCTGTCTTCCTCACACGTCCCCCTTGAGAGCCACAGTGAGGTCCCAATCCCAGCCCACTAACACATTTTTCCAGAGGAATTTTGTCCTTTTGTCCTCTGCCTTCTCTAGCTTTCTTTTATACTCTCAAGGCATAGACACAAGGCTAAGTGTTTCAGAGCACATTTTGTGGTCAGCTTCTTTGCTATTCCTATCCCTGGGGTTCAGTACTTCAGTTGGGAATATGAGAGAAGATGATTCTTAATGTTTTGTCCTCTAACATTTGGGAATTCAGAACAAACTGATCAATCTTGTTCTACAGACTCTGCCATTCCCTTTCCATTATTGTGAGGGGGTTTTGAAATGGACCCCGCATCAAGAAGGGACAATACATGGTTAGCATAGTAAGACCAGAGCCACAATTTCAAACTTAATGGAGGTAAAGTCATGCTAAGCAGGAGCATTATGTAGACTAGAGTGGAGATACTTCAGGGGAAAACCAGTGTCTCTTCCTGACCATTTCCCTCTGACCCATCCACCATATAGAAGACTTTCTTCTTCAAAAAATGCAGAAGACTGACATCCAGAGATCTCCACGAATTACTATGGAAATTAACAGAAATTTATCTGAGGAAGCCACGGGCAGCCACTTGACCCCAGAAAGTGCTGATTTTAATAAGAAATTGCTATGGGTTGAGATTTTATTATTTTATAAGGAGGATTGCTTGTCTCAGGAAGAAGGGGGATGGATAAAAAAAAAGTCCTAGAAAGAAGCCAAGTGAAGAAAAGAGGGGAGAGCAAGAGAAATAGAGAGGGGTGATTGATGAGTAGGTGAGCATCTATGGGATGCTATACATAGATGCTATACATCTATGGGATGTTATTAGTAAGGGAATATCAGGGCCCAGCCACTGGTCCACCTCTCTGTATGACTGTGACATACGCATGAATCCTTCCATAAAAGAGACACCAGTTAGAGTCCAAAGTGTTTTCAATTTGGGTGATCAAGGAGTGCAGTGTTTGGAATGAGTAGGGAATATCTAGTGTCATGGTCCTCTCTAAACCATCCACAGTGCTCTTGCTGTGAAGACCTGGGGAGGAGTACCCACCGACAGACGATCACTCAACTGTAGATTCTTATGTTGCCTCATTGCCCACTTCCCTGGGTTAATTCCTGCAAAAATGAAGGAAGCAGTCCAGTTGGCAGAGGTGATGACTCACATCCTTTTGGAGAACAATTGAGCAAATATAAATAGATCTGACAGTAAGACCAAGGGAAAAGCTCTATCAGTCAGACTCCAAGCATGAAAACAGCTCCCACATCAGGTAGTTTGATGGAGAAGATTTAAATGCAGAGGAAGTGATAAAGTGTTGGCAAAGCTGAACATGCAAAAAGGGAGCAGTGAGGCGGCCCCCATGCTAGTCCTAGCTGGAGGTCCCCACTGCCCAATGGCAGCAGGAAAAGCAGGAGTCTGTAGTGTGAGCCCAGAGACTAGGACTGGCTGGCAGGAGCTGTGCCTGCAGCATCAGGGCTGAGGGAGAAGCAAGGACATAGAAGCAGGGGCTTTGCTGTGGGTTATAAGCCACTGCTGGAGCAGAGAGTGTGGGAGAGAAATCTGCGGCTCTCCCTTCTTCCCATCTAACCTTTGCCACCACACACTTGCATCAACTGAAATCAACCATAAGCCAGGACGCTTGAAGAACATAGTTTGCAAAAAAAGGAAAGAAAAAGGAATATAATTTGCCATTACACAGAGCAAAGCAGAGAAAAGACAGGGAATGTATCTGTGCAAAATGGTACAATGGTAGCTCAAATGTAAAGCAAAAT
Source organism: Canis lupus baileyi (assembly GCF_048164855.1). Lineage (NCBI taxonomy): Eukaryota > Metazoa > Chordata > Mammalia > Carnivora > Canidae > Canis > Canis lupus. Next base: position 5,277,049 of record NC_132852.1, on the reverse strand, counting down.
CATTATGTGGAATTAAAATCATATGTAAAACTGAGTGATCAAATTGGAGTAGCTGCTGTAAGATGAATAATTTTCACACTTGTTATATGAAGCTACAAATTTTATTTCATACACAAAAGCTATAGATAGTCAATCATACATGCACAATCCATGCTGAGCATTTTAAGTCAACCTCTAACATTGTAATTTATTGGCAAGAAAAGAAGTGCAAAGTTGGGGCCATGGGCATTAACTGAGTAGGTATGAGTTGCTTAAAAACACAGTGTAAATATTAGAATCAATGACTGATCGCTTATTGATATACCCAGAAATAACATGAATAATTTCTTGTATGCTATAGAATTGTAATTCCATTAACAGAGATGCAGATGTCATTTCTGTTTATCTATTTGGTTTAAATTATTATACAAAGATAGATACACAGAACAGGACAGGGGTGTGCACATCCATTTCCAGCTTCCAGGCTATGACCTTGAAGAAATGAAAGCTTCTCTGGGTCTCAGTTTCTTCAAATATAAATGGAGATAATGAAATCATAAGTCGATCTTGAGTCATATGAGGAAAGAATGGAGGAAAGATTTATAAATTACAAGAGACTCTACAAATACATAGTAGTAGTATCTGATTGGGCTATTATATGCCCACTTGGACCTAGATTTTTTTAAGGATTATCTTAAAAAATAAGCAAAGAAACAAAACCAAGGGAAAAAGACAGGAGAATGATTCTGAGACTCACTCACAGTGTGACCTGGGTAAGGCACACGACTTCTCTTGTCCTCCCTTGAATACCAAGTCCCACTTTGAAGGCCAGGGGAGGGCTGGTCTGGTTCACCCGATCCTCTGTTGGCAACAGAAAATGTTCATCTTGCAATTTCCAACAACCTTCTCATCCTCGGTGCATATCCTCCTGCATTTGCCCCGGCCAAGCCAGCACGGCTCACAAACTGCAAAATCACCCAGTTCAAGAAATAGTAGCTTATACACCTTTCCAGGGACTCCCTGAAAATGAGGAGAAGGTTAACAGTACAAAAGAATGAGGGTGGGGGTGGTTTGTACAATTGTAAAGAGTGTTTTTAAGAACCAGCCCCAGATTTTCAAAGAGCTTTGCTTTTTTTCAGGATGGAGTTTGGGAAGAGGTATCGTTGAAGGAGGGATAAGCCCCATCTCTGTTCTCCACGTGTTTAAGGCCCTTGCATGGGTCAAAAGTAAGCACAGGGGGATGAGGTGTCATGTATACAACAGAACCATAAAAATACACACCTGATAGTTCTGCAAATGTTACAAGATGAAAGTGGAAGGGCTACGTTTTGGTTTTAAAAGATCCTTGATAGTAGAGGTGAAGTTAGGTTTAGTTCTGGTTTGGGCCTGGCAGTGGTGGTGTGTCCTCAGTAAACTGCTCGATCTCTGCTTTCTCATTTGTCATATAGAAATTCTAGAAATGCTTGTCTACACTGTAAACTATTCTAGTGGTCACATGGAGTAATTTAGGTGAGACTATTTCACCAAACACTATGTAGCCCGTTAGTTATTTTTGTTGTTGTTAATGTTCTTCCCGTAGGAGACGAGAGCACAGAGAGATTGGGGTCTCTTCCTGGTGGACAGATATTCCATAATGGTAATGAAATCTCCCTTTATTTGATCCTTCTTAGACCAATAGCAGAGATTGGGATGCATTTTATTGGGTTTGGGAGCAGAGCCGGTAGGAGATGGATGAGCATGTTCCCCAAACATTGCTCATTGGCTGGTACAAGCTTGATCCTCTAAACTTGCTTTAGTTAGCACCCTGAACTAATGAGACCAGCCACCAGGTCCAAATCTCTATGAACAAAATTCCATTCCAGTAACAAAGAGATTTCTCTATGAAATGGCAAAGCAGGCATGATGCTGGCTACAAGAGGAAGAGAAGGCAGAGGCAGAAATCTGGGATTTCAGGCAACTCTATTCTCACTGTCATTTCCATCGCTCCTTGTCTCTGGAGGTCAGAGGAAGCTGACCAGCTAGGGGTCCTAAAGGTAGAAAGTATAGGTGAGGGATTCAAGTTACCTCCTGGAAGTGGCTGGGAATATTCAAGTTCTGCTTGGCACCCAAAATTTAAATCTTCACATTTTGGATATTAAAATTAGTGCAGGAAATAACACTGTGTAAAACAGTATTCCCAGCTCCCCCCATCTGCTGTCGAGGGACAGCAGAGCACAGAGGCTGCTTCTTTATCCTATTTCTGAAGGCCAGCACTCTCAGGAACCAGGAGGAGGTTTACAAAAGAGGGAAGGGGGAGGGAATAGCAGTTTGCTTAGAAAATGCCACCGCAGATTTAAGAAAATCCCATGAGAAGCTCAATGGGGAGCCGACCATTCCTGTCAGTCTTAGGATGGTCCACAGAAGAGCCGGCGGCTTGACCATCTGCCTCTTCACCATTCCATCCATTTGCGATTACCTGATAGAAATTGAGCCAAAACGAAGAGAAAGGCAAAGATGAAACAAGACATCTTTCTGCTCAGGATCATCTCTGAGAGAAGCCTCTTCAGAGCAGAGGTTTGGGGTCTCTGAGAGGACAGAAGGCTCACTTATATTTGCGAGAAATGGGGAATGTTCTTGGTCAGTGAAGTGAATCAGTAAAGAAAGCACATTTATATGCTCCATTTCCCAGGATCAAGGCCCCATGTGATGGTATCCATAAAGCCTTATCTTCGGAGAGTTCTGGCTGGGGGAGTGCAAGGAACACGAGGCAGGAGCTAGAAAAGCAGGCGCCTCCCACTGATCCTCCTGGCCCAGCAAGTAGGAGCCTGCTACTCCCCTTCTCTCTCACAATTCAGTTTTCTCTCCCAAAGAATAAGGAGCAACTATGGTTACTGAGAGACAACACAGTTCCTTCTGTCAGCCTAAGGTTTGTGTCCAGTTCGAGTGATGATGATTGGGACATGCTTGGAACACAGGGATTGCCCTGTAAGAAGAGCCCAGAAGCAGACACTTTCCTTCTCTGGCTTTCCTTTGTGCTCCCTGTGAATGTCCCCAGGAGCAAAGGGAAAGGGGTGGCAGTCATTTCACCAAAGGAGCTCTGCATCCCTGAGCCTGTACCACTGTCACCTGGCAGCACGAAGGCATTATTACCACATCCTTTTCATTCATCAAGAACCTGGGTATCAAAATTAACATTCATATCCCGGTACCCTCAAATGAATCCCATCCTATTGCCTCTGCTTATTCAAGCATCTGCTCTTCATTTTGGGAAGGCAAGATGGGGGCACTGAGCCACATAGACTAAAGTCAGATTGGTTTAGCAAGTATGTGACCTCGGTTGTTTAGTTTGTTGAACTTGTTTCTAAATCTTTAAATGGGGATGTAATAAAGGTATGTACTTTATAGGATATCTAAAAGGTCTCACTGAAATGAATATAAAGTGGCTACCAGACTGCTCGCTTGGACTCAGTGCAGATGTACCTAGAGATGGGGTTGGGGTGTCTCAGGGCCTAGCATACCATTAACCCCTCCCTGGGATAAGCGTGCCATGGTGTAGGTGGGCAACTTGGTAGGAACAGGCTCCGAGTCGTGGGGTCCCTGGTGCGATGCTGGCAGATGTCCTCACAGGGGAACTGGGAGGCTAGAGCCCAGGGAGGAGAGGCAACAAGGGGCCGTGGATAGCGCATCACAGATGGAGGCCTCGTAGGATCTCCTGCACTAACAGGAATGAGGACGATTCCCTACCGACATGCAGGCCTGTGCCCCGTAGTGTTGAGCGGGTGGCGGGACACTCCCCTGTGTGCCCGCTCAGGTGAGGGCCCAAGCGCTCCTGCACCTATCAGCCCGGAGGCCGAGCAGCCTCCTCTGCTGCAGTGAGTGTGCTCAGAGGTTTGGTTTATCATGTTCCCCAATAAAAAATGTAACTGTCACCCCCTCCTGCCCCAGACACATGCAACCCCCTGGTTCATCACTGATCCACTCCCACCCTGGACGGTCCAATCAGCGCTAGGGCTGTACAGGGTCAGGAACCTGACTCCAGGGGACCGCTGTCAACTTCGCCATCCTCTTAGAGGACTAGGAGCCACGGGGATCCCTTCTCCCAAAGAAACCCAAACCGAAGTCCTACATCTGGCATCCCAAACCTCCCTTCTCCCTCCAGCCTCCGTGCAAGTTTAATGGAAGTGCTTGCCTCATTTTGGGGGGTGGCTCACCCTTGACTATGTATGGAGCGTCTTCCTTTTTTTTTTTGTTTTGTTTTTTTTTTAAGAATGTACTCCTTCACATGTGTGCCCCTTATTAAAGGAACCATAAGGAAAGAGGGACTGGTCATCGGGGTGTTCGGATGGAGGGGCCAAGGGGACCTGGGATCTCCAAGTTCAACTTGAAAAGTCTTTTGGATGACCCAGGGTGAGAATGGGGGTGGCAGGATACACCAGGCCTCAGTGGTTTCTCAGACAACAGGGGTTGCTCCTACCTGGTCTAGGGCTGATGACCCACCTCCTTCCTGACGCCCCATCAGAGACCCACTGGGATTGAGGCAGGGGTGTTTCCCGTTGTGGTGATTATGAGACTTGGGTATTGTTCAGGTGAGTCATGTGCAGGCATGTTTGGATGCCTCAGTTCAGGATTTAAGAGATTGTACTTTGGAGCCTGGGGCTGTTATTTGGCACCTGAATTGGTTCCTCCTTGCCGTGGATGGTGCTTCCAGTCTGGTATGGGGCTACATAAGAATGCGGGAGCAGAAGTTTTCTGATTCTGGAGCATATCCAGAAATACCGCAAAGGCTCCAGAAGGTGAGAACCTCCTCTCTGGCGTCCTGTGCTTGCTCCATCTACTCCTGGGTCCTTAGGGTCTTAGAACAATTTTTATTGAGCCTGGTGGGCCATGGATGCCTTCCCTGGGTCTTGCAGGCAGTAACAAAGGGTTGCTGGAACCAGAGGTGACTCATAATATTTCCCAGAAGCTCAGGCATGCCAGCGTTAACCAGAGTAAAACTCCTATTTAATCGAAGGGGACAAAAAAGAGACAGTGTCTTGCACTGCAGGTAGGAGCATGAGGGTGCTATGTTGGGTTTTGCAACCAGCGAAACCTATTCACGTTGAAAATACAAGCAAGCCCACCGTTTAGAAACACCGTCTGTAGACTCTCCCTCAAAGTAACAAACCTCTTATTAAGTAAAGGAACATATTCATGTTGACATCACTGCAGGAGGCAGAGAAAGGGTACAAGCATGTTAGCCAAGCAGAGCAGGTGGTGTAACAATTTGAGGGTCATTTTGCATGGCGACAATCAATTCAGTGAGTTAGGTCTCAGCTCCTAACGCTGGGAAATGAACAAGGGGTAGTGGAAGGGCAGGTGGGCGGGCGTGGGGATGACTGGGTGACGGGCACTGAGGGGGGCACTTGACGGGATGAGCACTGAGTGTTATACATTGGCAAATCATAGTCCAATAAAAAATATACAAAAATTTTTAAAAACAACAACATAAAAGAAAACCCTATCACTGATGCTAAAAAAAAAAAAAAAATTATGTCACAGGCAGAGGACCCAAAGAGCATTTCAGCCTATGATTCTTTTCATTATTTTCATAAGATTATGTATCATGAAATTAGGAATCTTAACGATTTGGGGGTGTAGAGTTCAGTGGTATTAAGTACATTCATCCTGTTGTGCAAGCATCACCACCATCCAACTCCTGAACTCTTTTCATTTGCTAAACTAGAACTCTCCCCATTGAACACACCCCATTTCCTCTCTCCACCCCATCCCCTGATGACCACCGTACATCATTCTGTCACTGTGAATCTGACTTGTATAAGAATAATCACACAGTATTTTTCTTTTTCTGAACAGCTTATTACACTTATCATAATGTCCTTCAGGTTCATCGATGTTCTAGAATCTGTACATCATAATCTCCTTCCTTTGTAAGCCTGAGTAATACTCTATTATATGGATATATCTCATTTTGCTTATCAATTTATCTGTAGCCTATGGTTTTAACTTAAAAACATAATATGAAAAAAAAAACATAATATGAATGGATGCTTCTAAAAGTGTGGAGGTTTCCTGAATGAGTTGGTTCTACCCCTGTGAGTGATGACAAATTGTTAACCTTGGTGAGATGGAGAGGGGTCAGGAGAGGCGAGGAGGATATAAGTCTACCATCTCTATGGAAATATATCACTTTGTAAAACCAAAACCAAAACCAAAACAAAGCAAAAAAACATAATCAGATATTTTTTTAGAGGATCAGGCTGGCAAAGGAAATCTTCCTCAGGGTTCCCCTATCATCACAGACCCCGTCACTGTCTCTAGAGGGGGACATGCAATATTTAAGGGGCTCATCAGAGTAATACACTCAAACTCATACACTGGGGACTTGAAGCAGCATGTAAATTATGAATTGTAGGTCTGTTGGAGAACCCTCCATAATCATTTTCCAAAAAATCTGACCTGTTTCATGAAAAGAGAGGCTACACAATGTTATATGGCATCAACAACAAAAATAATCCATGATAAAAATTTATTGATAAAAATAATGAATTACAATTGTCATCATGAATAATATTAATTCCACTACTATTAATATGGGACATAATGATAAATCAGGAGGTTGGGTATAGAATCCTCTAAGTGAATGATAAAGGGACTGTGCTGGGCCTTACAGGGTGGAGAGTTTAAAGCTCTGCGTGTGCACATGACATCTGTAACAGGAGGCAGAGATGAATAACAGGATGGAAAAAGCCAGCCAGAAGGAGGGTCTAGGCCAACTTGGGAAATTGCATGCAGACCCCTTGAGGGAGAGCCCGTGGGGCAGAGGGGGTGCAGCAGGACAGCCACCCGATTTCAGGAGCTTGGTCCGTCTGCAGGCCAGGCAGGACTCCACGTCCACACCTGCACAGAAGAGCCCAGCGTCAAGTGGACATTCAAGCTGCCATTTCTATTCCCACCCTCTCTGCCCAACATCCCTTCTGTTTCTTTTCCACTTAGACCCTGAAGCTCCAGACTTCTCAGTTCACATCTCCAAGGTCACTTAAAATATTTGCAGAGGGTCAGATGGGCCTGGGCTGTAGGAGGGTGTCACCCACGATACTCCCATACTAGCAGGGAGGACATTGCCTTCCGAGTGGTTGCCAGGCTCCCTTGGAAGATGGAGAAAAGTCGTGGGATGTGCAGGATGGGCGTTCACAATCTCTGTGCCTTCTGGTACTGCACCAGCAGCCTCTCCTGTGTACCTGAGGGGACTTAGATCTCCAGAGTTTCAGGCTGGCCTAGGGAGCCTTTTCTGTACCTCCATTGTTAGCTACAGTGGCTCTAGGATTCCAGATCAGATCAACTCATGTGGATGTTCATATGGACAGAGACACCAGCTCCCACCTTTCCAAGAAGGCAAGAGTGACTATGGGGGCCCCTGATGTGACTCATGTTGTGGCAGTTCTGTTCATCCAAGGACAACTTTCCGGGACTTCCAGGCTGGCACAAGCAGCCAGTGGGCCTAGAGGGAATTTTGAATTTTAACAGAGGCATATGTGTAAAGGATGTCCTTCAGGAGGCTCCTGTGGTATCGAGGGCTGGTCCTGCTTCTGGAGGCTGACTTGGAATATTTCAAGGTGCTCCTGAGCAAAATAAATATCATGTAGTACAGAAGGGATTGCTTTCCTGTGGACAAACTCTACTGAAGGTTGTATATCAAACAACTGCAGAAACAATTCATGGCAAGAAAATAATGAAAATAATGATGAATAACAAGAACAATCACAAAAATGATCATAGTTAGGGAACTGTAATTGCTAATGATAATCATAACCTAAGGAGATGGGAGATCAGAAGACAGGTTTCCCTAAGTGAGGGGCACAAGAATATCATTTTTCTTTTATTATTATTATTTTTTATTTTTTTTAACTTTTTTTTTATTTATTATTTATGATAGTCACAGAGAGAGAGAGGCAGAGACATAGGCAGAGGGAGAAGCAGGCTCCATGCACCGGGAGCCTGACGTGGGATTCGATCCTGGGTCTCCAGGATCGCGCCCTGGGCCAAAGGCAGGCGCCAAACTGCTGCGCCACCCAGGGATCCCTATTTTTTATTTTTTAAAGGAATTTATTTATTCACAGAGACCCAGAGAGAGAGAGAGAGAGAGAGAGAGAGAGAGGCAGAGACACAGGCAGAGGGAGAAACAGGCTCCATGCAGGGAGCCCGACGTGGGACTCAATCCCGGGACTCCAGGATCAGGCCCTGGGCTGCAGGTGGCGCTAAACAGCTGCACCACCGGGGCTACCCAGGAATATCATTTTTCATGGGGTAGTTGGGGTCACTGTTCTAGATTCAACAGTGAAATATGTTCCATGAGGGCAAAGCCTGTTAGCAAGAAAAAAAAGAAGCCCAACCCAGTGGTGGGCATTAGTTCTAGTGTGCCAACTATGGAAGAAGGGCCTTGTGGGCAAAGGTAGAAGGACCTTGGTCCGGGGCCCTGAAAGAGCCCTCCCACCTTCTAGGAGCAAGGACAGCTGGTTGACAGGGTGTGGCTCCATGTAAGGAAAGACAGGGCACTGAGGGGGACACTTGACGGGATGAGCACTGGGTGTTATTCTGTATGTTGGTAAATTGAACACCAATAAAAAATTAACTTATTAAAAAAAAAGGAAAGACAGGGGACCCAATCCACACCCAGTATACAGAAGCCCCACTAGAACCAACATTGAGCGCCTAGTGTTCTGTTATCCTTTGTATGCTAGCTGCCTCTCTGCCACCTGTTTTTTCTTTGCCAGGCCCATCAGCTTCAGACATCTCGATGTCCCTGTATGGGCCAATTATTACCGAACTTATTCCTCTCTGACCTGCAGGGTGGGACATGAAATGGTAGGATCCATGCATAAGCTTCCTGGAGGACTTTGTCAACAGAGGCAGAGTTTGACTCAGCTGCAAAGAGCCACCTGCCTCAAGGCAACTGCTCCCCAGAGTGACCGACAGGCAATGATTATTCACAGAGGCCACTCAGCTTCAATTTAGGACAAGGGTATGGGTCCTGCGAGTTCTCCAGCACCCTGTGTGGTGGGCTGATGCCGTGAGGGTGCACAGTGGTCAGACATCTCCCTCTGCCTGTGTTTCTTCCTCCCCACCCTTTCCAACCATGTTCGCCTTGAGATCACTGCCTAGGAAACACCCAGCACCCTGAACTCCATCTCCTCTGCAGTCGGGGACAACAGAGGAAAGATGCCAGGGAAGAGAGGGCTTGCACACAAGAGGAATCAAAGTCTACTGAGGCTGAAACTAACATAAAGACTGATGACGCTCCGTGTGACAGTGTTTTGTTGATTCGAGCATTTGAATTGTGAGCAAGAAAGAGGTCCATGAATTAATGGGGACCAAAAAATCAGATGGGTGTGGGCTGAGGAGAAAAGTTGATTAGGGGACCTTACCTCTTCTTGGATTGCAAAGAAAATAAGAGAGAAGTAGGCGGAAATATATGGAGATTGAAGCCTTTTTGTTTTTCAATGAAAATTTCAATCTGGGTGATGCCATCACGTGTTGTAATATTAGGAGGCAGAATCAGATTAGGGAGGAGTTCTTTCAAATAAAGTGTATATGTTTTAAATTATACAGATATATATATAATTATACAGAAAATATATCTAAAATTCATGATACAGAAAGAAGAGGAACCCAACACAAATGTAGAAATAAATTGCCTGAGATGAAAGGTCATTCCTTTCCTGTTCTGAGGGAGATGATTGAAAGTGTGAAAAATGTCAAATCTAGTGGTTGAAACCATCTACATCCCAAATTATCTACTTCATTTATGAAATAATTTATACACCATCTGATGAAGGTGAAAGTAGCGTCCACGGGGACTGCATGACAATGGCAAAGGTCTGAAGTACTCCTTGAGGAGCATAGAAGGAACTGCAATGCGTGCCTTACTAGGGCTGCCAAGCATTTTTGGAGAAAGACATAAAATGACATCACATACAATGGAATACTTACTACATCCTCTGGTGTAATTATTTCCTCTTGGAAATTTTAAGGAATTTTAAGCCAGAGGAGCTTATCTCTACAGGTGTTAAGAATTCCACTCAAATGTGTATATTGACTGTGAATGGCCTGGAAACAAAGTTATTGACCATATTTTATCATCTGATCCTGTTTTCATTTCTCCACTAACCAAGAAATAAAATATAAGATTGTTTTCTCCATTTTCTTTGGATTATTAATAAATTCTTTTTTAATTCATTTTTATTGGTGTTGAATTTACTAACATATAGAATAACACCCAGTGCTCATCCCATCAAGTGCCCCCCTCAGTACCCGTCACCCATTCACCCCCACCCCCACCCTACTCCCCTTCCAACACCCTTAGTTTGTTTCCCAGAGTTAAGGGTCTCTCATGTTCTGTCTCCCTTTCTGATATTTCTCACTCATTTTTTCTCATTTCCCCTTTATTGCCTTTCACTATTTTTTTATTCCCCAAATGAATGAGACCATATAATGTTTGTCCTTCCCCGATTGACTTATTTCACTCAGCATAATACCCTCCAGTTTCATCCATGTCAAAGTAAATGGTGGGTGTTTGTCGTTTCTAATGGCTGAGGAATATTCCACTGTACACAGAGACCACAGCTTCTTTATCCATCATCTGTCAATGGACACCGAGGCTCCTTCCACAGTGTGGCTACTGTGGACATTGCTGCTAGAAACATCGGGGTGCAGGTGTCTCACCGTTTCCCTGCACCTGTATCTTTGGGGTAAATCCCCAGCAGTGCAATTGCTGGGTCGTAGGGAAGGCCTATTTTTAACTATTTGAGGAACCTCCACACAGTTTTCCAGAGTGGCTGCACCAGGTCACATTCCCACCCACAGTGCAGGAGGGTTCCCCTTTCTCCACATCTTTGCTTACATTTGTGGTTTCCTGCCTTGTCAATTTTCCCCATTCTCACTGGTGTGAGGTGGCATCTCATCATGGTTTTGATTTGTATTTCCCTGATGGCAAGTGATGCAGAGCATGATTTCATGTGCATGTTGGCCATGTCTATGTCTTCCTCTGTGAGATTTCTGTTCATGTCTTTTGCCCATTTCATGATTGGATGGTTTGTTTCTTTGCTTTTGAGTTTAATAAGTTCTTTCTAGATCTTGGGAAGGCTAAAAAAAAACATTTTTTTTTGGACAGTAAGTTTATCAGCCCGTGGACACAGGCAGCGCAGTGCATGGACAGATGCGCACACCGCTGGGGACGGCTCCCACCCGGCCAGGCTGCTCACAGCATCACCTCGGAAAAAACTCAGAAACCGTGTAATGCAGTGCGTGATTCAGGGAGTCTTCTATGAACCAAAAGAAATGTGCACTTCAATAGGCAAATGTAAAACACAAAAAAGGCGAGTAGACCTGGAACCTGTGTCGGGTAGAATCTAAAACAATCCAGAAGTTGAACTTGTTTCCTCACTTTAATATTTCATCACAGGCTCAGACCTTGACACGAAGTCCCTCCGGTCCCGGTCGCAGGCCTGCATCTGGGGGGCCAGGCCGTCCCGAGGTGCTGGTCCCCTGAGCTCCTGCCGATGGCATCGATGATGTCCTCCTCCACTTTGTGCAGCTCTCGGACTTCCTCCTCGAGTATCTCCTGTTCCATCTGATCCAAGCCCAAGGCACCCCAGGCCCCGTCACCCCCGCTCCCCCGGCCTCCTCCCAGGATGAGGCTGCTGCTGCAGGGCTCCTGGCTGTGGGCTCCTGGCCACAGATGGAGCCTGGACAGCAGCGAGGACATGGTCTGCTCCACGAGGGGCTCTGCTCCGGGGCTCCCGCCTCCCTGAGCAGGTAGGTGGGTGCTGGTTGCTCGGCCCTCCGCAGGGCTGTCGTCCTCCTTGCCACCAGCCAGCTCGTCTGCATGGGAGGCTGCTTTTCCCTTCTCGGCCAGCAGCTTGTTCATTTCTTCCATGAGGCCCCTCCTGTACCCCACAACTCCTCAGTCGGCGTCAGACTTGGAGGTCTCGCCAGGGCTGGAGATTCCAGAGGCATCTTCTGACACAATCAATCAGACCACCAGAAATCAGTGGGTTCAGAGAACACTCCTCGGGCGGGACGGGAATTAAAACGGGGTCTTGTAGAAACATCACCTCTCTTTCCTGAAGACTTCCCAGCCGAGCCCTTGCTGCCCTCCTGTTCACTGTTCTCCCATCACCGAGGCTCCCGTGGGAGGGGGCTTCCTCTTGCCCTGCAGTCCTCTTGGGAACAGATGTACCGAACGCCAAGATGCCTACAGCTAAAGACACGACTGTCCATTTGTCATCCCCGTCCGTCCACCGCCGGAAATGGAACCCCTCATCAAGCTCCATGAATGCTCAGAGGGCAAAACTCACGACCCGGCTGTGGTCCCACAGTCGTGGAAAATGTACACTGAGCTGTGAGAATTGCCAGAAGTCTTGTGTTTCTGTTTTCTTTCATTGTGTTTTTTGTTTTGCTCTTCTCTGAACCCAGCCATTGGGGACATTGGGCATTTTATCAAACGTGCTATCACTAAATCTAACATTTCAACATTCTTATATTCTCTAACCTTCCAACAAGATGGGGAAAGAGCTCTCAAAGTATGGATGTTCAGGTGGTAAATACACGGAATCTCTGAGACCCAAAGAAATGCATGTTTACAATTTGCGGTTTTGACAGGAAGTGGTGTTTTCTCACCTGGTTCTCATCATGTCGTCGCATTGCAAATGACATAATGATACTGAATCACAGCACCGGCGCTTGTAATGATAGGATGCGATGGAATCATAGAAAGACGGTCCCCTGTTGCAAGGAAGTGTCTCGGCTCCGCTGCAGCTGGAGAGGGCAGTTGGCAATTTGCAACCTCTTCGGGGCTGAAGATGTTTAACAGATAAGATGGGATCGCTTCCCCAGGTGAGCTCCAGGTGGAGACAATACTTGGCTTCCCATTCCTTCAAGAGGGAGGAAATGGCAAGAAAAGAAAACTCCGAGAGAGAGAGACAGAGAATAAATCAAAAGCTAAATGACACCCGAGAATGGATGTTGAGTCCTTAGGAGCCCAAACATCAGCACTGCCTCATTAGGCACATGCAAGGGGACATGCAGCGGAATTAGCGCAGCCGCACAGGCTCTTCCAGGCAGCAGCCTGGGCTGGTGGTGCCTTCATTCAGCCGAGGAGGGAGCCACCGGCCTGGGCAGGAGCTGTGCCCGCCACTGGGAGGACGGGGATGTGGGGACAAGGTGTCACCCTCAAGGGCTCGCCCGGGAGAAGAGCGAGAGCACAGAGCATCCCGTCCGCCGGGGGAAGAGCACTGACGAGGTGCTGCAGGAGCTCCTTAGGTTAGGAGGCTCCTGGGGCCCCCGGGTCTGAGCACCAAGGGTCCCCACAAGTGACACGGAGAGAAGCAGAAGGGGTGAGGCGCACAGAGCGGTTGCAACAGGCTGGGGGGTGGGGGACCGCAGGCCAGGCCCGAGGCGGGGACGCCGTCGTGGGGAGGTAGCTTGCGGGGGCCGCGTGGACCCACAGGGCGCCGCTGGGGCTTGAACCCGCTTCTGAGAACCAGGGGGGCCAGAGGGGCAGCAGAACCAGCACATCCTGGTCCTCGGGGGCAATCCCGGCGAGTGGCCTTCGAGACGGCCTTCCTTTAAAATCCCTCGGTTAAGGACATCGCAGCAAAGAACCATGGATAATCCGCAGAGGAGAAATGAGCGTGACGTGGGTCCAGCCTTCGATCTCCAGGGTCGGTCGGAGGACCCGGGGCAGCGGCCCAGGGAGGTGCAGGCGTGGGAGCTCCCCGGGGCGAGGAGGGGCCCACACCCCCGAGCTCGGGCACCGGCGGGGCTCAGCCCGGGGTCATGCCGGGCCACTCGGGAGAGGAGCACGTGGGCCCGGGCCTCCTGGAGGCATCAGGCTGCTCTCGGCAGGTGTGTCCACTAGGGTCTGCTCCACCTGCAGGGGCCCACGATGCCGGGTGACCCTGTGGCCAGCACGGCCGCCCGCCGCCCTGAAATGGAGCCGCAGCTCAAGGCCGCTGTGGGACGAGGACATGGAGGCGGAGACCGTGCAGTTTCCATGATGAGCCGCGGGCACCTGCCGGTGGCTGCATCGGGGCCTTTCCCGGGACGTGGGGCCCCCTCAGCACCAGGAGCTGGGGCGCCCAGGGGCTCAGTGCGGGAAGCGTCTGCCTTGGGCTCAGGCCGTGACCTCAGAGTCCTGGAATCGAGCCCCGCGTCCCGCGCAGCGGAAGGTCTGCTTCTCCCTCTGCCCTCCCCGCCCCCTGCTCATGCTTGGTCTCTGCCAAATAAATATATAAAATCTTAAAAAAAAAAAAAAAAAAAAAAAAAAAAAAGAAGCCAGAAGCTTTTTATTCCTTTCAAGCAAGTTTTAACTGCGCGGATAGCACCAAAGCCTTGCCGCAGGGTTGTGTCCTCAGCGCACATCAGCCTGTCCTGCCACCGCGTGGGATGTCCCGTCTGCAGCACCGTCCTGCTCCTCCCGCCCCAACTTTCTGCCCCGCAGACAGTGCTAGAGAGGAGCAAGGGCGCAGGCCTCTAAGCGGGGCACAGCGGGGGGGCCCCTTCCTGCTCCTTCTTCAGCTCCCGGGGGTGGGGAGGGACATTTGTATGTCACACCCCACATTATTGCCTGATTGTTTCCTAATTAAAAAAAAAAAAATTTCTTGGATGCCAGCGACCGACGGCCAAATTCTCTGACCTGCTGCCGCCCGCGACTCCAAATACAGCTCGTGTCCAGCGTTGGTCCAGCGTGCACCACGCAATTGAAAGAGAATTTATTCATTTTTTTATCAAGTCTCAGACGCTTTATCTAAATTATGGCACTATAGAACGTTAGAAGACCGCATAATAAACGCGCATTATTTTTCCAGGTTTACCGCAACACGATTGACATAGAATGTGCACGTTTCGGTCGGTGGGTGGTGCAAAGGTCCGAGATATGTGTACAAGGGGGTGTTTGCCCTGAGAGACTGCGTAGCACAGCCTCCACCTCCCGTAGATAGCGGTTCGCTGTCGTTGTCGTGGTTGTGGTGGTGACAACGTCCAGGTGCCACTCGCAGCCCCACCCGGGGCCTGACCACCAGGCGTCCCTGCCCGGATCCTTCGTGCATTCGCCCGTCGGGGGCACCAGGGCGGCTTCCGCGTGCTGACGGCCGTGACCAGCTTGGCGGGGACCACGGGCCGACGTCCCGGGAGCTGCTTTGCACAGAGCGTGGCAGGCGCCCCTCCGGGCCTCCCCTGGGGTGAGCTGAACACAAGAGCCTGTGAGAGGAGGAGAAACAGGGAGTCTCTTCAAGACGACGATACTTTCAGAAACCTCCAAACGAAGTCACCGTACATTGAGAAAACGGGACATTTCAAAAATCATATGCTACGTCAAATGGAGGCTGAGATCCTAGAAAAGACAACGTAAATCTAAGCTTAGAAGGAGGAGTGAATGCTTTGATTTTGAAATATGAAAACAACTCAAAGGATGGAGATTACTTTGTGGGTGCTCGGGGTCTGAAACAGCTTGAAACGACAGGAAGTGCCTACTTCCCCGGGGAGCAGGGGGCTCGGGGTGGAGCGTCTGCCTTTGGCTCAGGTCGTGACCCCGGGTCCTGGGATTGAGTCTAGAGTGACGGGCAGCATGTGTCTTAAGCATCCTCAAAGGCCTGCCATATCCGTTCCCCGCAACCGCTCTGTGGGTGCCATGCCTCTACTGTCTTCACTGGCTCATGCTACCACTGCTGAAGGCCTTTGGCCCTTGCATTTGCCAAGACATTTCTCCTCCCATTCCTTGAACACAGTGTTTCCTTCATCTACTCCCTCCTGGGGGCTCAGCTTAAATGCTTTGTCCACAGAAAGATCTTTCCTGGGAGCACCTGAGTGTCTCAGTCAGTTAAGATCTAGGTAACTGTCTAGATCTAGTTAACTGACTCTAGATCTCAGCTCAAGTCTAGATCTCAGGGTAGTGAGTTCAAGTCCCACTTTGGGCTCCATGCTGTACATGGGGCTTACTTAAAAAATTTTTTTTCCTGATTGGCACACAAGTCCCTTTGCCTTCATTTACCCCCACTGTGATGACCTCTTACAGCTGTATTCTATGTGTCCGTAGAATTTATTAGACTTGAAGAAGGCAGCCCCGGTGGCACAGCGGTTTAGCACCGCCAGCCCGGGGCATGATCCTGGAGACCCCGGATCAAGTCCCACATCGGGCTCCCTGCATGGAGCCTGCTTCTCCCTCTGCCTGTGTCTCTGCCTCTCTCTCTCTCTCTCTCTCTCTCTCTCTCTCTCTGTCTCTATGAATAAATTTTAAAAAATCTTAAAAAATAAAATAAAATTAAAAAATAAAAGACTTGAAGATAATATATCATGAACACATTTACTTGGTTCTTGTCTACCTCCCTCACTATACTAGAAGCTCTTGTCTACCTCCCTCGCTATACTAGGAGCTCCGTAAGTGCACAAATCTTGTGGGTTTTTTTCCTACTGTAGCC
Source organism: Canis lupus baileyi (assembly GCF_048164855.1). Lineage (NCBI taxonomy): Eukaryota > Metazoa > Chordata > Mammalia > Carnivora > Canidae > Canis > Canis lupus. Next base: position 5,260,619 of record NC_132852.1, on the reverse strand, counting down.
TAACTTATTCCTTCATATAGTTGTTTCTAACAAGTATTTGTTTATGTATGAATCTTATTCTCTCACCATGAGTTCCAGAACTCTGTGAACCCTTAAGCCATTCACCCGTGTGTCCTCCTAGTCACACATATGTGCAGGTGCATATGCACATACAACATCTCATCCTAACGTCACACAGTAAGCTCTGTCTTGTTTTTTTTTTTATTAATTTAAAGGAATGGCATACTATGAGTAATAGAAAACAAAACGTTATTACCTCTAGGTTTAGTTGTATTTACTTTTTTAAGACCTATAACTAAATGTGGAATCAATTGACTAAATGAGCTGTCATATTGGTCATAATCTGAGCTTGGAGCCCTTTTATCATCTTTCTCTATAACATGAATTTTGTAAATGTTCAATCAAAAATGCAAAGCAAATTAAATTCACAAACATAAAAAGAAACCACATCATGCCCAGGTGGATTACATTTAAGTTAAAGTAAGCTGAGAAGCAGGTCTATGTTATATGTGTATGTAACGTGTCGTATGTGCTGTGTAGGGCAGCTCTGCTCTCCATGTGGGCGGTAACTCATCTCCTGCCATCTTCTACAATCAGTGACACAGCAACAAATAAAGCCTGGTCATCTTGATAGTATTAAAATCATCTCAACAGTCTGCATTTTAATTGACCTCTGGATTTCAAGGGGTTGAAATCTTTCCCCAAATAAGCAGCATGGTGTTCTTGGCCAGCCTGCGATGTCCCCAGGGGTGGTACATCTAATTCTCAAACTGACGTATCTCTGGAAGACCCCTTCCACCATCACTCATCTAAAGGAACTTAGAACATGAGTAGCTGTGTTCTTCATATCCTGTAGTGGATTTAATTTTTTTAATATTTTATTTATTTATTTCAGAGACAGAGAAAGCATGAGGAGCAGCAGAGGGAGAGGGAGAAGCAGAGTCCTTGCTGAGCAGGGAGGCCAATGTGGGGGCCGATCCCAGGACCCTGAGATCATGACCTGAACCAAAGGCAGATGCTTCGCCTACTGAAGGCGCCTCCTGCAGTGGATTTTAGAAGGGAAATGGAAGTTAATAACGCCTTATCTGTCTGATTCGTGCGGTTAGAGGAGACAAAGGGGCTGCAGATGCTGATGGCTCCTTTAACACCCACACTCACACTTTCTTTGAAATAAGGCACCTACATCTCACAGCTGTTGGCTTTCCTCCTTCCCTCACTGTTCTGTCTGAGCAATAGCAACAGAAGTGCTATGCGCTGCTCCTCTCAGCATAAACGAACGTGTGCCCCATATCATGTTACATGCAAGCTAGTATTTTACTACACACCTCAAGCTCACAATCTAAAAGTGCTGCATCAAAAAATAGTAATGGGAACTGGCAGAAAGTTGGCTTACCAATTATTTTAACAATATTCAAGTAAAATTTCTTATTTTTGTCAAATCTCTGGTCTCAGTACATGGCCGCAACACTATCCGACCTGAGAACTTAAGTACATAAGTACCGATAATCGTTGAGCATTGAAAATTATTAAAAACGAAAACATGTTACTTTGGATGTCTCTTTTGATTTGTCTGCACTTTTGGTTGGATTAAGAGGCAAAAGCTGCATTACTTTCCCACAGAGCAAGGCTACTTATTAAAAAATTGTCATGATGTCTGGTTAATAAGAGCGACAACAGTTGGTTTATAGAGATACAGCATGAGGGAAAGCAAAGATTTGTTAAGATAATTCTTCCCACTTAGTAGCTGCATCATACTCATTTAAACTCAAGCAATTCTGAGATACAGTTGAAGAAAAGGGAAAAAAATATGACTGTGATGTCATGAGACCTCAGATCCTCCCCACCGTCCCGCCTGTGGAGCTGGCCAGGTATTCCCAGCCCTGCACTGGCGCAGCCACAGAGGTAGTGTAATCAGGATGGATGCTGACAAACCCAGCCTGAGTGGTCCGTTGCGGTGCATGAGGGCAGCACCTCGTCTGTGGGAGCCCATCTACTCTTTGCTTTGAGACTTGTGTTACCATGATCCCCATTTTACAGATGAAGAAGCTAATTGCCAATGGCAAGTAATTGGCATGAAATCATAGAGATACAAGGTGGCTGAGATACACTAAAAACCTAGGGCATTTGACTCAAAGTCTGTGTTCTGTTTCTCAGCAGCCTGGCTGCCTGCAGATCTGTGCAAGACCCGTGCTGGTGATGCAACTCACTGTGCATCGAGAACACAGCCCAGACAGATGATCAACTGTATGCGACACCCAATCAAGAGGCAAAACGTTGGGTTATTCCTGGAAGGCGGGGTGTACTGTTTCTTCAGGCCACATTTGCAATAGTTCATAAAAGGGGTTAGGACTTGGAAGGGGTGTCTGCCTCTGAGAATTTTCCCTAAATGCTGGAAACTCTGGCACTCTGACCCCAGGGGCATGGCAGCAATGCAGACGACCCTCCCTGGCCTTCCAACCCCTTTCCACAAGCCATATTTATTGAACTGAATTGTGAGTAAATATGATCCCTGAAACCTCAAAAAACCCCAGAAAATCATATCATGGTTCCACAAGAACTTTAAAAAAAAGGATTTTATGAAGCTTGAGGAGAAAACTAAACATCCTTTTACAATATGATCCAACAATCATGCTCATTAGTATTTACCGAAATGAATGAAAAGCTGTCAATGCAAAAACCTGCACGAAGATGTTTCTAGCAGCTTTATTCACAATCGCCAAAATCTGCAAATAACCAAGATGCCAATCAGGAGATAAATGGATAAATAAGCCGTGGTCCATCTGCACAAGGGGATATGACCCATCACTGAAGAGAAATGGGCTCTGAAGCCATGAGGAGATACGAAGAATGTTAAATGCACATCACTAAGTGAAAGAAGCCCATCTGAAAAGCCTACATGCTTTATGATTCCACTTCTATGGCATTCTGGAAAAAGCAAAAATATGGAGACAGGAAAAGGATCCGTGGTTGTGGGGAGCCGGGGAAAGGGAAGGATGAATAGAGAGCACAGATGATGTGGATCGAATCACCCCACCTCACACCTTAAACTTACACAGTGTCCTATGTCAATACCATCCCAATGAATTAAAAACAAAAAGAAAAGAAAAAATATCCCAATGAATTTTGGGGGAAAAAAGACTCAAAGATCCATTGATTAAAGGAAAAAAAAATTAAATATCCTTAAACCTTGATATTTAGATGATTCTCACCTTAAGAAATATACTAGAGCAGAAGACTTCCGATTACAGCTAATCGGGGTAAAGGGACCACCATAAACGACTGGAAAGGTGAGCGGTACACGTGGGGGTGGCCTTTCCCAGCCATGGACCACAGACAACTCGGCTCGGCGGTCCCTGGAAGAGGAGACGAGAAGGATAGGAGCCCCCAGGCCCCCGGCTCTCCGGGGGCACGTTCCGGGCTACCATCGGAGGAAAGCGGGCTAACTGATGTTAGGGTGCAGCGTGGAGTTCCGGAGTGAGGGGGCGGGAAGGTCCAGCAATCTGCATCTGGGGCTCCCGGGGTGTTTGCTGAGTGTGAAGATGCTCCCTCGGAGACTGACCTCCACGTGGGAGCCAGAGGCGAGCGGGGAGCCACGCCGAGCACGGTTCGGGGAGCCTGCGCAGGCCTGGAATCCTCTGCGTTGTTCGGTCAGAACGCTGCATTGCACTTGCATGTTCCAGGGGTGGACGGCCTTGCAGCTTCTGTCCCACAGAAGCAGACCCTGGCTGTGCCGGTCTTTCCAGAATTCAGGGTGCCACTGTCCTTTGTCATCCCGGTTCTCGGATGGGTAAGGAAAGATACTGAGTCTTCGTTTGACCCTTTTTTTTCCTGTTACAAGGATGTGGGTGACAAACCTCCAAGCTCTTAACACGCATGAGCTGAATCTGCAAGTCCTTTACTGCTTTTGATAAAAAAAAAAAATGCTTTCTGCAAAATACTGTTCCCTGAGCATTTGTCTTGACTCCGTCTTGTTGCCTACTGTGAGACCAGTGGTACATATCTCCTTAAAAAAAGTCTTCTTCAATTATTTTTCTCTGATTGCTTCTAGGAGATTCTTGTCTGTGTTTTGCAATTTAATGTGATTTATCATCTGAATGCAGATTTCCAGAGCGACCAAATGAGGCCAAGAATTAGCAAAGTAATGGCTGTTGCTTTTTTGTTTTGTTTTTGATGGGGACTTTGATACTTTCCAAATTTTAGAGAAAGACTGTGCCAGTCATTAGGAATAATAATATTTTAATGGTTGTCATTTCATTTTTATTTCCTGGCATATACAGGTCTCATTCCTTCTATTCTGGTGATTTAGTTTGCCTTGAGGGAGTCACCCCTACCCCGTGCCACACAATCCTGATGGAGTAGCCACTGCAGATACCCCTCCTTTACCTGGAAAGGGATTGGCCCCCGGCTCAAATGATCAGCCCATCTCCCCCTGACATTGAACTCCAGAATGGAGTCATTCTCGACTAAAACTGCGTGTGCCCGATTTATTCCACTGTTCTGTCTGACGAGGACGTTCATTACATACTCCTCTCTGGATTCTCAGGGCTGCTTTGTTTCGAGACCTGTCCAGGGTTTATATGCTCAGCGTTTTTGTGGTCGTGGTCGGTACTTGGAGCTATCGTTCCAGTAAATTACATTATCCTCTTTTTAGCTCATAACCTATTCTGGTGTTCAGGGCATCAGAACAATATCTCCTGTTGAGAGCCTGGTCCCTGCTGTTTAATAGTTATGGGTGTTCATCCATGACTATTATGTGACATGGGTCTCAGGATCCTCGTGAGGGCTTCATGGCCTTCACCCCTTCAGTGATGATCTCTCTCACGCAATGTTCTTTTATCATATAGAACAATAAAATAAAATGCTGTCCCCAGTTGTCGAGTTCATTTTTCAGTGGATTTCATAAACATGTAATTGGTTTGTTCTCCAAACTATCCAAGTGAAACTTGAAAAACGACTGACTATGCACTTAGCCCTTTCAATCGCTGGCTTCTCCTGAACCTTTGTCTCCTGGGATTTTAGATACGCCACTGGATTTCCATCATGTCAGTCTGAAAACATTTTGTCCATTTCATTCCCAACTCCACGGTGGATGCTTGTCCCTACCACATGATCCCCCCCCACACACACACGCAGTATTGGAGGCTGAGAAGACTTGGGCACAAGTTCCATCTGCTACTGCGCTCTGGCTCAGGAATTCCCCGAGACCTGTTCTTGCCACCGTTTAGAATTTTAGAATTTTACAAATCCAATCATCCATTTACTCTGATCGCTAGCACAGCAGGCTTCACATCTTGGCTCACCTTCCTGTTTCATAACATGGATGAGGAACCTCAGATAGAGTTACTTTGAGACTGATGCAGGACATTGATTTGGTAACTGCCCACAAACACTCCTGGTCTCCACCACAGGCTAGTTTCCCAGGTCCCCATGTGACCCGGGTCCATCAGAAGCCTGAATGCATGACCTACACCCTTCTTTACCTGAATTAGAATTATAGTTCTCTCATCTGTTAAAATATAAACACTGTGTCTGACTTTTCTTGATTTAGGGAAGAATAACAGTAGTCATCGTAACATTAAAAACACTTTGAAAGATAAGATTGGATTATACTTAAAGAATGTAATTGTCATGCCACTAATGAAAAAGAACCAAAATTAAGATAAAAAATAACACGGAAGTGTGAGTCAATGCCTTAGTTAATAGGTAAGTGAATTGCTGCTATAAACCAGCCATGGTGACAGGCTCAGGGTATATAGAGAGGAAGGAAGTAAATGTTTTCTCTTAAGATACCCACAGTCTCCCGGTGGATGAGAATAAGAATCTCTAAAGACAGAACACTCACATGGTAGATAATATCCAGAGTAAAAAAGGAAAAAAACACAATGGAATTCTATATCATCAGCTTTAAAACTACCAAAGATATGAACTGTGAACACAAAGGCATTTCCAGAAACAATAATTATTCCTTAAAATAATTTATTAGCATCATGAGACTACATACTTATTATAACATAGCATTGAAAGAAAACATATATTTCTATACACAACACACACACACACACACACACACACACACACAAACACACACTCCATAGTGTAATTGTCCTACTTGATATTCAATTGCATTAGGTCATTCCAGTGTCCCTTATCAGAGCAAGCATCTAGTGATAAGTAGAGTTGGGTTTTTTCATTTAAGTTAAGCTGAATTTCTTTTATAAGTTTCTAAGAATCTAAGTTGCTGTAGGTATTGAAGTTGGGACACTAGGCTTTCAATAAATCATAATAGTAAAAAAATTTATTGCACTAGAGATTGATTTTGTGGGAAACCATCTTTTTTCTCCCAGACAAGTTATTTTGAATGCCAATACATTTTATCGTACACAAATATATGGTAGTTTTAAACTCTCTGAGTCAAAATGGATCTTTATCAACCTTTTCAATATCATTTCTGTCACAACTAAATTTTTTGAACAACCACAAAGTACAAACCCCTCCGAATAGATTTGGTTGAAGCAAAAATAACTTATCCTAAATGTAGGAATATAAAAGTCTACCCTATTTATTTTAACCAATGACTGTAGATAGTGGCATATTTTCTTATGTTTATAAAATGACTATATTTAGGGAAAAATTAATTTTCTGGAAATGGATGAGCTGAAAATATACTTTGAAGAAGCTCTTAAATGATCTATTTATCTCACATATTTCTTTTAACATTGCTTTTCTTTATATTCTTTTTGAGGTTCAACTTCTGAAAAATAGTTCACTCCATTAATGTCTATTCCCTGTTCTTTATTTCATTATTATTCTAAATTAACTGAGTTCTGTAAATATACAATATATGTGACCATAATTTACTATAGAGTGTTGTAGACCACTGAGTTCAGGAAGAAGTAGCATGTTAAAAGGAGAATATCCTACTCAATTTGGAGGCAATAGAGAGTAGTATTTAGGATCATAGGCTCCAGAATCCACCGAGGATTCAGAATCCAGCTCTGAAATGTTGGACCAAGTAAGTAATCCTTCTATGTCTCACCTTCTTCAAGTATAAAATGGGGGAAATGGATAGTAAACTGGTTTATATAGTTTTGAAGGTCAAAGGAGTTAATAAAAGTAACAAATGGAGAAGTAGCTGCCATATAAAACTCAATCATTGTTAGTGATTTTTGATTCAAGGTGGTCTTCACCATATTTCATTTTATTGGAAGTACCTTCTACTCGTCAGCATGAAGTTACTTTGAGATTGCAACAACACATTTTTCTTTAAAAAATAATAGGACAATTGAGTGTAGGACTCAAATAAGGGTCATATTAAATATTGAAAATTAAGTGAGAATATACATGTAATGCCATCTTCCCATATGATAATAATGCCAATCCTACAGAATCATAAACTCTACTTGGTAGGTGACAATCTCTAGGAACATCTTTGTTCCACAGGCCACAGAGTTCCTATGGTCTGCCCAAAGTGCTCTAAATATATGACATCTTTCATGCCAACGTACACTCAGTCTCCGTGAAAAATACCAGTAGAAGGACTCGGCAACAATATCACGGGATCAGAACTTATGGAATAGTGCAAAAATCCCCTCAACTTTGCCAATGATTAAGTTAAAGTTAGACCTCTTTTGTGAAATGCTTTTATAAATGACAAAAACGAAGAGTGACGATTATGGTCAAATCAACCATCTCTCCAGTTCTCTGTCTCCAAGGGGGCAACAGCAGAAGGTATGGCGTTCTTGTGGACGGAGTTCCTCATTGGAAACTGCCTAAATTTGTTTACTGAGAAACTATATAATTATATTACATGTGCTATAACACAAACTATATATAACATAAGAGAACTATATATAAAATATAGACATATATACAATAATAAATATACTGTGTATAATGTAATGCATATATATTATATATGTGTGTATATATATAATAGATAGACAAAGTTCTTTTTATTTCTTTTAATTTTTTTGAAAGAAGAATACAACAGAATTTTGTTGGTCTTTCAGCATCATTGCCTCTTCAGAAGACAGTCTCTGTCTGTTAGATCGTCCCTGCCCCCCATCACCAATGTCCTGAATGAGAAGGGAAACAAAATACTACACAAAGCTTCTCGGGCAGCTATTCACTCCGTTAGAAGGTCTTTCCACTGTCTTATCCTTCAGGACTACAATAAAAGTATGTGCTTCTATTACATCTCCCATTCCTCATCGAATTGATTAAGTTGATCAAATACAACATTAAGACCTGTATACAGGCGGAGTGTGTGCACCCTTGTGGTTGCCCCTTGCATGAGCTTCTTCCTGTCTGCACTCACTTACTTCACCTTGATTGCTTTGCTCCTTGGTGCCCCAAATAGCCACTTCCACCTTTGGTCATGGGGTCCTGTCTGGGCCCTTTTCATTATCCTTACACAGCTCGTGAGAGCCCTGTGTTTAGGGCTCTTCATTTGGATCTTTTCCCCTCTCCCCACCCCCCTCGTCCTTCTCCTCTTTTCTCTTTCTCTTTTTCTTTTTTTAAAGACATGTTGTTTTATTTATTTATTTATTTATTATTTATTTATTTTTTATTTTTTATTTTTTATTTATTTTTAAGACATGTTGTTTTAAAGACATGTCTGCTGATATGGGTATGTGTGTCACTCGGGGGCTCTTCTCAGTTGTGGGTAACTGGCAGCATTACACAACAGCTAGACTTTCTCAAGCAACCATGAGTCAAGAACCAAGAGGTTGAATGAAAAAGAAAAGAGAGTTTCTTATAATTCTAGAGGCAGCCAGGTCCTCTATCAATAACACGCTATAATTTTACATATAAAAGGTAATAATTTACATGATTTTTACATCTTTTTAAAAATTTACTATGACCCTTTCTTCATTCACATAGGTTTTGAGGCTAAGGCATTCCAAAACCACCGTGCCTTCAGAGCACAGAAAATAATGAGGCAAATTTGGGACCTTGAGCTTCATCACAGGCTCCTGGGTCACATCACAAGAGTCAAGGTCGATCCACGTTTTCTCATGTTCTCCAGCTCAGGTGCTCTAAGCACTTGACAGGGATCTGCAACCTACCTGTTCCTGCGGGACACTTTGCTGGGCAGGAAGAAGCCTCCAGAAAAGTGGGGTCAAGCGCAGAGAAGATGTGTCAGTTGCTTTCAGATGAAGCCTGGGAGCACAGGAAGGGGGCGTGGAGAAAAAAAATCTCCCTGCCTAAGGTCAGTGTGCTTGGGAGAGAGGTTTGAGCCAGCCTTCTGGAGTAATGGTTTGAAGCTTGTGCCACAGCGTCTTTAAATATTTTGAATATTATCCCTTGTAGCCTACGTAATTCAAGGTAAACAGCATTTTCTCAGCATCACATTAACTCTTGATTTATGGGGATTACATTGCCCTTACTCAGGCATAGAAAAGATTTATGAGAATAATAATAATACAAAATTAGGTAAAAGTTCTAAATTTCACTGCTGTGGATGTTTCACACTCCTAAATAGTTTCCATCCAGCTGTATAGGAAAAAAAAATTTTTTTGAATTCTTTTCCCCACAACATATTCCTCTAAACCATGTAGAAAACATAATATTAAAATACAACTAATTTGAACCTAAATATAACATTGGCTAACTTTAACTGGCAGTTGCCAGATGCCACTCTAGCATCTATAGAGTAAAATGCTGATTTTACCGCGTTTAGAGGCCATAGAAAGTTTTGGCTTGCTTAAGAACTGGGGTAATTCCATTTTAAATAGTGTCGGAACTGGGATCCCTGGGTGGCGCAGCGGTTTGGCGCCTGCCTTTGGCCCAGGGTGCGATCCTGGGGACCCGGGATCGAATCCCACGTCGGGCTCCTGGTGCATGGAGCCTGCTTCTCCCTCTGCCTGTGCCTCTGCCTCTCTCTCTCTCTCTGTGTGACTATCATAAATGAATAAAAAAAAAATTAAAAAAAGTGTTGGAACTAATACACAAATTCAGCAAAGTTGCAGTACAAGCTCAATGCCCAGAAATCACTTGTGCTTCTGTACACTAACAATAGACGGTTCAGAAGGAAAGTTAAGAAAACCATCCTATTTACAATAGCACCTAAAAGAATACAAATTTAGGAATAAATTTAACAAAGATGGTAAAGGATTTGTGCGCTGGAAGCTACTACAATATTGCTAAAATAAATTAAAGAAGACACAAAAGATGGGAAGAAATGATCTGTTCCTAGATTGGAAGACTTAATGATGCCAAAATGTCAATTCAACCCAAAGTAATTTATAGATTCAGTGCAATCCCTATCAGAATTCCAATGGCTCCCCCCCCCAGAATAGAACAATCCACCCTAAAATGTACATGGTACCTCAAAAGACCCTGAGTATCTTGAGAAAGGAAAAGTTGGAGGTCTCACACTTCCTGATTTCAAGACATATTACAAAGCTTTAGCAATTAAAACTGTGTGATACTGGCCTAGAAATTGACATACAGACCAATGAATGCTGAACCCAGAATAAACTCTCACGTAAACGGCCACGTGATTTTTGAAACATGCGAGGCCCATACAAAGGGGCAAGAATAATCTTTCCAATAGAAATACGAAAACTGGATATCCACAATGAAGATGGACCCTTAACTTATAACCTCAAAATGTACCAAAGACTTAACTGCAAGAGCTGACTCTAAGAAGAAAATATAGAGGAAGATCTTACGTAAAAATAAACTACTATGTTTTCTCTGACTAATCACCACAAAGGCTGTTTGGAAGCCTATCTTGAACTTCCTGTGATCTTTTTTTTACAAACTCACTTCCAGATTCACGCTTCTAGAATTACCTTTGGATGCCATTGTTTAGAAAATACATTGTACTTGGTCATTTTTAAATTTATTTCTTACAAGTAAAACACCCATTTGTTAATGATACGAAGAGTTTCCACCTTTCTAATATAAATATAAAATACAATATAATACATATAAAATACATGGTTTGAAAGCACCCAGGGTTTTGAGCTGTTAGTTATATGTAGATTTTCACTTGCTTCTCAAAATTATATTTAATGGACATTTTTGTGTATCTAATGTCACTGATCACAGTTAATATTAACAAAAGAATTGAAAATGCAGAAAAGAGTGTCCACGTACTAGTAATATCAACTAACTCATTCATTTCTAAACTACTAGATATTGAATTTTTCAAATTTAATTCCAATAAAGGCATCAGAATCCTTTTAGAGATTGTTTATGAAATTCTGAGGCTACTATTAGCAGAATATGAAATGACTTTTAAAACAGAAATTTAGGGATCCCTGGGTGGCGCAGCGGTTTGGCGCCTGCCTTTGGCCCAGGGCGCGATCCTGGAGACCCGGGATCGAATCCACATCGGGCTCCCGGTGCATGGAGCTTGCTTCTCCCTCTGCCTGTGTCTCTGTCTCTCTCTCTCTCTCTGTGACTATCATAAATAAATAAAAAAAATAAAAATAAAAATAAAAAATAAAAAAATAAAACAGAAATTTAAGCAATATTTCAATCACATTTAAAAAGTAAGACAGTGGAGAACAGGAAAAGATCATTTGAAGAGTAATCAACTGATGACACCAGAGCTTAAGGATCGTACTATGAAGATGATATAAAACAGAATTCTAAATGGTTAGCTAATGCAAATTGGCCAAAAAGGTGGAAAAGAAAGAAGAGGAAAGATATAAGACAACTGGAAGGGAAACGCCTAAAGGTTATGTATAAGAAGTCACTGAATTTACGGTATACTGAATAGGGAGGACAATAGGAAAACTCTTCAACCACAGAACAATTCTGGAAACAATTCTGCAGATGCGGAAAGAGTATTGGGGGGCGCTAATTAGGGATGGGAAGATGGAATTCAACAAATACTTAGAAAGGAAGTCCTGAACCAGAAGGGGCCTGCGAGCCATCTGAGCCCCGTGACACTGACTTCCACGCAGATCCCAGAGGGCAGGGAGCGGGCCGCGCTCGGCAGGTGCAGCCGGGAAGCCGGTGGGGTCGCAGGCCGGAGCATCCCCTGCCGCAGCCTGGCTGGGCGCGGGCACCTGTGCAGCAGGCGGGGCAGGGACAGGTGCAGGAGGCGGCCGCCTGGGAAGGGCCGGCTGGCGGGTGTGGGCCGCCGGGCCCGGAGGAGGACATGGCCTGGGGTGCGGGTGGTGGACACACAGGTTCCCAGGCGGCAGAGGACGGGAGTTGAACCCGCAGTCAGCGGACTGGAGAGGGAATCGGGGAGACCCCGCGATGAGCCGCAGTCGACCTGGGACGGGCCGGCAGTCCGCGGGCATCAGCGTGGGCACCTCGCCAGCGTGGGTGCAGGCGAGGCTGCGTGGGGTCCCGACCTGAAGTCAGGACGGTCCTCGCTCGGCCGTCGGGTCTTGATGGCACAGCACATGCTTGCCTAGGGCTTTGCAAGCGTGAAGCAGGATCTGAAGCATTTTGGAAGGCTTTTCGCATTGATTCCTCCCACAGACGTAGGGAACAGGTGCCGTCCTTATTTTCAGTTTTGGTTTGTGGACATTAAGACTGAGAGTTTAAATAAAATGATTTTCCAAAAACATGCAGCGTATCGGGCAAGGGCTGTGTCTGCTTTCCCGATGACACACATTTTCGTTGGGAGGGACCCCGGGGTGCCACTGCAATACAATTTAAAATGTGTCTAGATTGGGATTGTTAATGTTTCTAGGGCATTATTTCCCAACCATGACTAAGAGCCAGACACCACGTATCTAAGCGTGTATTTATCACATGTAATTTTGATCAAAAATATTTTGATTGAAAAATCAAATCTTAAAAAAGAAATCAAATCTTACCACGAAAAGCATTTTATAAATCTATTACATAAAAAGAAAATCAGATGCATAAGTATGTTGGATATTAAGAACGTTTTTGGGTGCCTGAGTGACTCAGTCGCCTAAGCGTCTGCCTTTGGCTCAGATCACGATCACAGGGTCCTGGGATTGAGCCCGACACCTGCTCAGCGAGGAGCCCGCTTCTCCCTCTCCCTCTCTCCTTCCATCTACTTGTGCTCTGTCTCTCTCTCTGTCTCTCAAATAAATAAAACAAAAATCTCTCAAATTTTTTTAAATAAAAGGCAAAAGCAAGAACAAGCAAATGAAGGAGAAATATAAATATGTAATAATAGAGATTGATGGTTGACAAAAAGTAAGGCGTGATTGGCAATACCCGCTGCTGATGACAGTGGGAGTAAAGGCGCTCATCATATTCCTAGTGGGAGTTTAAATTGCTCCTGGGAAGAGACAGCACTTTTTTTAAATTAAGCTCTCTATTTTGAGAGCATTACAGAAGCACATACGGTTGTAAGAAACACTACGTGGAGGCTCCGTGTGCTCACTCCCCATCTCCCCGCCCGTGACCTCCTGCGGCTCTCCTGCACAACACCTCCACGAGGCCGTAGGTACTGACGCAGTCCAGAAGCAGGACATTATCACCACGCACCTGTCTTCCTCCCCTCCCTGCTCCTTGACCCCCTGGGGCCGCGGAATCCTGGCTCCTTTCCCATGGTCTCCTCACTCAGGAGCCTTAATGGGATGGGAAGACCTGCGGCATTTTGGGGTTGGATTTTTCCCCTTTCCTTCCTTCCTTCCCTCCTTCCTTCCCTCCTTCCTTCCTTCTTCCCTCCCTTCCTCCCTCTTCCTTCCTTCCTTCCTTCCTTCCTTCCTTCCTTCCTTCCTTCCTTCCCTCCCTCCCTCCCTCCCTCCCTCCCTCCCTCCCTCCCTCCTTCCTTCCTTCCTTCCTTCCTTCCTTCCTTCCTTCCTTCCTTCCTTCCTTCTTTCCTTCCTTCCTTCCCTCAGAGCAAGTCTCTAAAGGTCCATCCACGTCATGGCGTGCATTACTGGCTTAGTCCTACGTGCTGCTAAGCAGTGCCCCTCGGAGCTGATGTACGACCTTCTGTTTACCTGCTCATCATTGAAAGGCAGCTGGGCTGTTCCCAGTTAGGGCTGCTGTGAACAAAGCTGTCGTAAATACTTGCATAGAGTTCTGCTGGTCTATGTCTTGGTTTCTTGAGGAACAAGAGCCCTGGTTGGATGGACTGGGTCCTAGGGTAGGGGCATGCCTTGTGCTTTAAATTGCCTGGCTGTTTTGCAGAGCGGCTGTACCACTTCTGATAAACAGCGTTTCTGGGATCCCATTTCTCTGCATACCCACCGGCATTTGGAACCATCACTATTTGTCACGTTAGCCATTCTCATTGGTGCACTGGGGTGGCTCCTGATTACTTTATTTTTTTTTTATTTTTTTATTTATTTTTTTTTTTTGGCTCCTGATTACTTTAATCTGCATTTCCCTGAAGGCTGATGGTGTCGAACATTTTTTCTTTTTTTTTTTAAGATTTTATTTATTTATTCATAGAGATGCAGAGAGAGAGAGAGAGAGGCAGAGACACAGGCAGAGGGAGAAGCAGGCCCCATGCAGAGAGCCCGATGCGGGACTCGATCCAGGGTCTCCAGATCACGCCCCAGGCTGCAGGCGGCGCTAAACCACTGCGCCACCAGGGCTGCCCAACATTTTTTCGTGTCATTTGCCTTCCATGTACCCTTTGGGTGAAATACCTCTTACCCATTTTCTACTTGGAATTTGTTTTACTGTTGAGCTTTGAGATTCTTCACATGCTTTAGATACTAATCCTTTGCCAGGTATATGGTTCACAAGGATTTCCTTTACTCTGTAGCTGTTTTTCTATCCTATCAACAGTCACTTGAAGCATAAAAGTGTTTACTTTTGATGAAGTGTAGTGAATTGATGTTGTCTCTTTGTCTCTTACAGGTCAAGACCTGAGCTGAGATCAAGAACCAGATGCTTACCCGCCTGAGCCACCCAGGTGCCCCATAGTCAATGTATTTTTGAACTGACCGTGAGACTTCCTCTTTGACTCATGGAATATTTAGATTCTGATCAGGACTCTATGGTCATTTTTTTAAATAATTTTTATTTATTTATGATAGTCACACACAGAGAGAGAGAGAGAGGCAGAGACACAGACAGAGGGAGAAGCAGGCTCCATGCACTGGGAGCCTGATGTGGGATTCGATCCCGGGTCTCCAGGATCGCGCCCTGGGCCAAAGGCAGGCGCCAAACCGCTGCGCCACCCAGGGATCCCTATTCTGCGTTTTAGCATATAAGTAAGCAATTAATCTCGGTTTGAGTTTATATGACTGTTTAGTAGTAATGCCTTCCTTTCCATTTATGCATTTAACTCAACATGCATTCCGTAATTTTTATTTCCTGTTTTTGTTGTTGTTAGAAATTTAGCCCTTGGGCAAAATAAAGGAAGTAATTACTTTTTGTCAAAAGGTTGCAAGACCGTAGCTCACGGATTATAAAGGAGACTTCATCAAGCCTGTATGTCTTCTATGCCTACTGTTATTTTACTTATCCTGACAGCCCTCAGAAGACAAAGCTCTTCATTAATGGACTCAACTATTACACTTCTAATTTTAACAGAAGGTTTTGGATATGTGGTGGTGTAAATGGGATATTATTTGAAAAAAAAAGTGTGAGTGAAATCCTTTATAATGTTCTCCTTTGATATATTTCCATTTAAATGGCCAATTTTATTAAAGTGCAAAGGGACCCTAGGCATGCACATTTGGTCATGAGTAGCCATGTCTCTTAACTCAACACAAGAGAAATCTTAGATCTAATGAGAAAACAGCCTTTTAAGGACAGCTCTTCAGAAAGCGGCTGAGAGTCTACTCATGCATTTAGATTTATTTGTGGGTATAAACATGCATATTTTTTTTTAAATTTTTTTTAATTTTATTTATTTATGATAGTCACAGAGAGAGAGAGAGAGAGGCAGAGACACAGGCAGAGGGAGAAGCAGGCTCCATGCACCGGGAGCCCGACGTGGGATTCGATCCCGGGTCTCCAGGATCGCGCCCTGGGCCAAAGGCAGGCGCCAAACCGCTGCGCCACCCAGGGATCCCTATAAACATGCATATTATAGAGCATCTGGTTTTTACCTTTTCATAGTTTATCATCATTTAAAACTGCTGAATATGTTACTCCTTGGACAAGTGATTTTGTCATGATTTTTCATGGAATGACTTAGCATAGAAGAGCGAAAATTACCTCGTTCTCATACAAGTGATTCGGAACACGAATGAATGATGATGCTTTTATTTTAAGAAGGATGTGACAATTTAAAATAATAGATTATCACTTTTAATATCGATAAACTCAGGATCTACCTTGGTAAAGATCTTGCACGAACCTACTTGGAGCAAGAATGGATTGGAATAGGCCAAAATGTGGAATTAAGAAAAAGATATTAAACTATTTTTTTTCTTTTTCTACTAGACTCTTTCTACTTTATTTTGGTACTTATCATTTACTCTAGGTATTAAAGAGCAAACCAAACAACAAACAAACAAACAAAACCCATACATTAAAAAAAAGAAAATGGGAGTTTGAAGTCGTAGCCTCTGATGTAGGGACTACTGTACAAACATTTCCTACTGTGCATTCAGGTCAGTACATCTGGAGGCAGAGACGGTGCAAGAACTGGGCCAGCAGAGGTCGGGGCTGTGGAGGGCTGACAATGCCCTAGGGGTCTGGACAGCACCCCTTCAGTGGCGGCCCAGGCTGGGTCATCTCAGCCAGTTTCTTCAGATCCCTGCTGGTCATTCCTGGACATAGCTGCTTCAGGTGGGGGCACGGTCTGGGACAGGTGGTGGTTTCGGGTGAGGTGATACCTGCAGGGCCATCTGCTAGAAAGCACTGCCAGTAAGGGGAGATACATCTTTATCCTCAAGGGTATGAGTGGCACATATGACAAGGTTTGTTCCCCTGGAAGAAAGTCCTTCCTGTCCTGAGAGAAGCCCCACTAAGATCCCAGTGAAAGGCCCTGTCTAAGAGGAACATGGCGGGGGGCGTTCTAGGGTACAGGAGCAGCCCCCCAACTCCAGAGAGAAGCTGATTTGGCAGCCACTCTGGGTATCTCCCACTCCCACCATCCACTGTAGGCTCCTCATCTTCAACTGGCACCTGTTGGCTCGTTAGCATGAGCCAGACTCTCATCCCTGAGGGTATGTGCTGCTGAGGCCGAGGCTGCTGTGCGTGTTCATTCACCATCCAGTGTTGGCAATGGGCACCTAGACACATCCAAGTGTGTCACCTGCATGCCACTCGGTGACAACATCCTCCTATCTTCCCCTTGGTCTCAGGCCATTATTATACCTGCTAGAAGAGAGATTCTGCTTGTCCGCAGCTCCATTGGCACAGAATCTAAGGTGAACTTTCTTCTCATGAGCCCCTGCGTGAAGTGTTCTCTCTTAATGAAGACCTCCAAACCTACAAAGCCCAGAGTTTCAGGGACAGGAGGTCAGACTCCCTAAGTGGGTCCCTGGGGGTGACAGCGAGGAACCCCTCCATTTGCACCTTGGCCAAGACTCTTATCATGTTCTTGTTGGAGACATGGCACCAAAATGTGCACTTCGTCCTGGAGCCTGGTGTCCCTTCTTTGTACAGTTTAGGCTCCTGGTGGATGGTATCACCTGTCACATTACCAGCTCCTCCTGATGCTTCCACAAGCCAGCTGTTTCTGGGATGGTATGGCTTGTGATCAGAACAGTGGATGTACTGGGCAGGACCCATTCCCCTCTCTTGTTGTAAAATGGGTCCTCCCTGAGTTAATGTTACTGAGTTAATTGAATTAATGTTAGTCCATTCTTGTAATGGAGGAACAAATATTCCAAAGCCCCTCACAGAGTGGAGATGGCTAAGCCCCTGAAGGTGAGAAAGGTAAATTCACATGCACAATACATATCATTTCTAATCAGGATGGACTGCTTTTCCCTTCTGATGTAAAAGGGGATTGATTTAATCAGTTTACCACCAGCGGGTGGGTGGTCTCCTAAAGAAATGCTTCTTAGGATCGACTCTGTCACTGGCAAGCTGGGAATTCCATAGTTTCAGCAGCTACGTGCCCTTTGCTAGGTGAGTCTCACACACAGTGTCCTTTCTTGCCAGCAGGCTCACCTCATGTGACCCTCATGCCAGCACTTGTGTGGCCAGTGATAAAGGCCAGATGTTGTCATAAGTAATTTTGTCCACCTTGTTGCCTAGTGCTTCTGCTGGGGTGGATGTTTTCTGGGGGGCATGCCGTGCAATGCAAAGATCTCTACCTTCTAGGTTTATCTCATATGACCGCCACCATGTCTACACCAAGATTTCCTGTTCCCACCCTCCTGACCGTTCTCCTTCTCATCCCAGGATATGTTAGCCAAGCCCTTCAACGCAGATCACATCTCTCTATACAGTCCAACCTGAGGCTACTTCTATTTCCACATGTGTGGCCCACCAGGCGCCCTGCTTGAAGCAAGGTAGCCTTACCACTCTCTGGTAGTACCTTCTCTGGGCTGGGCTGTCATTCATTTGTGAACTGACATTCATTTCTAACTCACACCCAAATACTGAGCTGGCCCATCATGAGCCAAGCTCAAGCTTTTTCCTCCCATGTCAGCTCGTCACAAAGGATCACCCATATGTGTGTATGCTGACTGGCAGGCCGAGTGCAGTTAGTGATGGGTGACATGGGGCCACTCGTTACCTATGTGTGAGACTTAACCTATGATTTGCTTAATGCTCACCTTCCATCTTGCAATAGATTGTTTCTGGACCACCCACACTGATGGTTGAATGGGTACATGATAGCCTAGTTCACAGAGAGTAACAGTGGCCATATGGTTACTTTTTGCCTGTGGGACAGGTGCTCTGTCCCTATCAAGACTCAGTAGCACATCGGGAGTTGTTCTACAAAAGACGTACATGCTCATAGAGGACAGCATGCGCTTGATCCACAGCTCGAAGCATCCACGTTGTGGGCTCCTCAATGGGGCTCACACTAATTCATCACTGATATCTCCAGAACTAGAACGTGCCGGGTCCTATGGCCCACGTGTCACTGTAGCTCAAACCTTCACCTGGGACCACAGCAGGATCCTTCCTGTTTGGAGCCCCCTTAGAGCAACCACCTTGGGAGTCAACTGCTGTCTGAACTGAAGCGGTATTCTCAGGTGTAGAGCACACTGTGGCCACAGCCTGGCCTACGAGGCACCGGATGAGTCAGGATTCTTTAGAAGGATGGAAATTGGGACAGAATTCCCGCTACTTTGGGAAATCCAAAAAGATCTTACTCGTAAGACCTTAGACTGATTGGGCGGAGCTCACCCATAGTATGAAAGGTCCTCAAAGTTGACTGAACATTTGAGTTCAAATGTTTCTGAACATTAATCTTATCTGAAATATACCCTCGTCAGAGCATCTGGCCTGGGGTTTGACCGGTCAGCTGGTCACTCTAGCCTACCCAGGTTGGCACATGGGATTGACCGTCCCAGACAGTGTTGAGCCTTCTTTGTGATGGGAGCTGTGTGATCAGTGATTTCTCCCTTAATTTTGATAATGTGTTTCAGCACCCCCCGAGCTGCATCTAAATATTTCACATAACATGGTGGGACTCTGAACGTGCACGGAGGACATCCCCATCACACGGAACACATCTGTCTCTGCGCGGGTACATGATACATTAGCACGATGCCACCGATTTAGTGGATTAACGTGGTATCAGCAGGATGTTCAGATAATTCAGGCCTCTCTGGAGGATATTATGGCAGAGGGTAGGATATTTAACCCAGCCTTGGGGCCAAGCTCTAAATGTACCCTGTTTTTTCTGTGTGTGTGTGTGGGGGGGGTTTAATCCATGTGGATATGAACTTGTTCTGATCCCTTTTCTGATTGTCACCAGCTAACCAGTGTTTACCCACTCTGCTAAGGCCACAGCCTCAGGCATGGACACTGATGTCTGATGAAGTGGTGAGAAGCCTCTTTTCACCCTCCATGGCCAACATGGGCTTCGCAGGACACTGACTGGCAACTGAAATGTTGAGATGACGGGCACCACCTCCAGACCCTTTATGTTTGTAAGGGTGGCTCCTAATCCCCAAGAGATGGGGTATTGCCGCTGATGTGAGGTCTTGGCCACATGGGGACGGGGGCAGTTTCAGAGGCTTCCATGTGACCATGTGTATACGACAGCTTCTCAGCCACTAGGTGAGGCCCCGGTATGGGACCGGTGACACATTCAGACATGCCCACTCTACTTACTCATTTAAGAACTGAAGACAGGGGATCCCTGGGTGGCGCAGTGGTTTGGCGCCTGCCTTTGGCCCAGGGCGTGATCCTGGAGACCCGGGATCGAGTCCCACATCGGGCTCCCGGTGCATGGAGCCTGCTTCTCCCTCTGCCTGTGTCTCTGCGCCTCTCTCTCTGTGACTATCATAAATAAATAAAAAATTAAAAAAAAAAGAATAAGACAAGGGTGTTTGTTTAAAAAAAAAAGAACTGAAGACATAGCCATGGGGTGGGTCTGTGGACTGAGTGGGCCCGTTACAGACAGATTTAGTCAGAAATTCATTTGTCACCTGGTCCCCGTGTGCTCCCAAGTTAGTCAGGGAGCATGAAGATGCTTCGAGTCTCTGAACATGGATGCTGGCACAGACCAATGTACTGCCCTAACCAGACACCAAATATTGGACACCCCCTCCCTAGTGTCAGTGACTTTGTCTATACAAATTCTAGACTGTGTTTGTACTGTGAGCGAATTATGAAAATTTGCAGTATACCCAAGCCCCAGTCTCATCATTAAGTAAAAGAAAATATTAGAGCAAGAAAATGGGCAGATTTCTTATGAATCTAACCCTAAGCAATCCGATGATTATTGTCTCCTTTCTTGTAGCTAGATTAATATAAATCGCAGAGAATGCATGTGATAAAGTGTGATATCCCAAGAATTAAGTTGTTATGAGTTGCATTTAACTGGGTGATCCCCCAAAAGACACCGATATCCCTGAAAATATATAAAATGGATGCTTCACATCATCATGGAATGTTGAAGTATTTAAGATCACAGCATTCATGTAAGACAAGATCTGTTCTTGATAGAAAAAAAAGTGAAGTCTCAGTTCTCTGAATTTCCCAAAGATATGGGACGAATAATACCTCAGATATGCAATTCATTGGCATCAAGTTCTCCAGGTAATTTCTCTGGGATGAAGAGCAAGCATTGTGATAGATGACAGGGGGTCTGTTCACAAACATTTGTGTATCATTTTTTCCCCAGAAACTAGCAGTTATGTCCCCTAACAAAGAAAAGAACAGAGATGTAAAATATATTCCTATTGGATAGGCACTGTGTGTGTGTTGGGAAGATGGGAGCGTAGAATGCTGTTCCAGAAAAGATTCCTTCAAACTACATTACAAAAATCAAAATGAGCTTGTAAAGCTTGAAAACCTTTGTCTCCTACGTTTGTGGGTAGAGAATTTACGAGTTTTAACACAAAACCTCACAACCCGCCGTAAGTGTGCTGTCCTTCCAAAGTGCCTTATTTAACGTCAGATTCCAGGGAGCACTGGCATTTACTCTAGAAAGCACTTCCTGCTCTTTTTCTCCCTCGGATAGATCCAGAAACAAAACTACTTTAAGAAATGAAGTCACAATTCCGTGATATTTAGGAAAAATGGCTTACATAAAAGCATCCAAAATAATACTCCTTTTGTTCAAAATTTAGGAGGTAAATCATCAAGAATTAATATTAAAATAGTGTTATGTATGTTGTGAAATGTAAGGTTTTCTGGGAAATGACACCTGCCATTTTGCCAGGCACCCCCAAGTATTTCACTGGAAACAGATGAGGAATGGTTGGGTCATCCAGCTCCTTAGTGTGATGTGTGACTTACAAACAGAAAAACACAGAGCGTAGAGTTTTAGATGTGTGCCTCGGGGCTTTCTTACAAGAACCCCTGAGGGATCCCTGGGTGGCGCAGCGGTTTGGCGCCTGCCTTTGGCCTAGGGCGCGATCCTGGAGACCCAGGATCGATTCCCACGTCGGGCTCCCGGTGCATGGAGCCTGCTTCTCTCTGCCTGTGTCTCTGCCTCTCTTTCTCTCTCTGTGACTATCATAAATAAATAAATAAAAAAAAATAAAAAATAAAAAAAAAGGCCCCTGAGCCAGTGACAAGCATTAAGAACATTATAGATCTACCTTTGGATATAGAGTGAAAGGCAGGCAGCATTGTACAGGGGACTTGAGGCAATATTTTTAAACCTAGGATTTTCTAGTTTTTCTTGAATATGGCTCCCAAAGGAAAATGTACATGTCAAAACAAAGCAGGTGCAAGCAAAAGAATTCTCACAGAGAGAGATGCAATTGCAAGGGGATTCGACATCGCCTCCAGGCATGTTTGCAATAAGAGTATTAATGACCGGGTAAGAAACATGGCAAGAAATATTTGATGCTGCTCAAGGGACAATAAAAGACCTGGAAACTTGCCTTCATTCAGTGGAGGGGAGTGAAAAGTGGGCACATGTCTACTTGCTTCTATAAATCTTCATACAGTGTTACGTAAATATTACACAATCCCAGAAAGAATACAGGTGGGCCATGTGGGAACATGCGTTCCCAGGGCCTGGGAAGGGGCCAAGGTCCAGAAGCCCGCCGGTGCTGATGGTCATGCGACGGGGACTGTCAAGCAGCCAAGTCTTTAGCACTGATACACACGCCCAATTGTTCGGAATTGTATTTTCCAGATTTAAACCTTGAGAAATGCATTCACAGAAAAGTGCTATATATGAAGAAGTCAAGGAATATATATATATATATATATATATATATATATATATATATATATATATATATATATATATTTTTTTTTGTCAGTAGATCATGTAGTTCTGCACAACATTCCCTGGGTTCAACAAATACCAACTCATGAAACACACTACCATATTTTTAAAAGAACACACTAAAGTTGATAATTCGTGCTCACATGGGATACAGATACCAATCCCAGATGTGATATGCCCAAGAAAAAAAAAGGATATAGAGAGGGAGCATGAATTTCTGCCTCAAGCGCCCCGAGCCACATCACTTACTAGCAACACAGTCTTGAGAAAGCCATGTAGACTCTTTCTCTTCAACTATTAAATTGAGATATCACCACTTGCTTTACAGCGTTGTTGCAAGATTTCATGCAATCATGCCTGTAAATTGCACAGTGCTGGGCGCATGTGGGGAGATGGGCACAAAAATACATTTGTATTCTTCCTGTGTCAGGTTCTGTGGCCAACGTCAGGGTACCCAACCCCTGGTTTGCTTAAAGTAAAATTCTTTGCAGTGCCTAAGTCTTTTAATTTCTTCAAAAAACCATGATCAAATTCAAATGTGGATTTTTAGGCTACGAGTAGATTATGAATCCAATGCCTGAGAGAATGTAATTATTTCAGAAGAATAAGACACTGCTTTATGAAAGCATTCTAAAAAGTGCTCCAGACATGGAAGAAATTGCACTTAAAATGGATTCTTGTCCTTGTTATTTAATGCACTGGTGATGACAGGTGTGCTTTGGGAGTTAGATGTTTAATTGGGTCACTAATTCACACCATGGTAATAAAAAAAAAAGTAGATCTTTTTAGTTTCATACTGAGAATAATGATTTCCTTATCTTACCCAGTTAGATTCAACATATCGTGCAGTCAGCTTGTCAATTATAATGATTGTGTGTATTGGAAAATGAGAGACCCTTCAGGGCATTTTTGATGGTGTAAAAATTGAACTTTATTTTATTTGCTTATTATCTGACTCTCTGACTAGTATGTGAGATCCATGAGGCTGTGACCCTTATCTGTTTTGTTTGCTTAAACGGTGCCTGGTACATAATAAATATGCAATCAATTTATTTTGAAAGATTTGAATGAATGAAGGCTTTCACCTGGAAAGTGAATGGAATATTTGATCTTCGAGAGTGACTATCCTTGAGGCATGCATTAGACAAAGGTTATAAAAAAGAGGGGAGAAAAGACCCATCCATGAGTGTTCCCCCAAACGTTCCTGACTTACCATTTGAGAATTTATTTTCCTCTGTGCATAGATTTGTTCTAGGCCATTCTGGGGCTACTATTTTGCTTATGTGATAAAGATCCTCTTCTTTGGTGATGGGTTAACAGTAGCATTTCCCTCGAGGCTGCTACACTTCCCTTTCTTTTTATAATAGGAGAAGCAAGTGTTTGCAGAAGGAACCCATCTCTAGTGAATTTAGGTAAAGATACAAATATGAAAGCTGTGAATGCAGATTCTAGTTTTACCAAAAAGTCTGAACAGAATAGAGAATCCAGAAGTGGACCCTCAACTTTATGGTAAACTAATATTCGACAAAGCAGGGAAGACTATCCACTGGAAAAAAGGCAGTCTCTTCAATAAATGGTGCTGGGAAAATTGGACATCCACATGCAGAAGAATGAAACTAGACCACTCTCTTGCACCATACACAAGGATAAACTCAAAATGGATGAAAGATCTAAATGTGAGACAAGATTCCATCAAAAATCCTAGAGGAGAACACAGGCAACACCCTTTTTGAACTTGGCCAAAGCAAATTCTTGCAAGATACATCCATGAAGGCAAGAGAAACAAAAGCAAAAATGAACTATTGGGACTTCATGGAGATAAGAAGCTTCTGCACAGCAAAGGAAACAGTCGACAAAACTAAAAGACAACCTACAGAATGGGAGAAGATATTTGCAAATGACGTATCAGATAAAGGGCTAGTTTCCAAGATCTATAAAGAACTTATTAAACTCAACAGCAAAGAAACAAACAATCCAATCATGAAATGGGCAAAAGACATGAAGAGAAATCTCACAGAGGAAGACATAGACATGGCCAACACGCACATGAGACAATGCTCCGCATCACTTGCCATCAGGGAAATACAAATCAAAACCACCATGAGATCCCACCTCACACCAGTGAGAATGGGGAAAATTAACAAGGCAGGAAACCACAAATCTTGATTCTATATACTGTAAATCCCTCCACTTCCCCTGGAACTTTCCAGTGCTGATTGGTCAATAACTGGCTTTTCCCCTTACCTTCTAGCAATTCTTCTGGGGGAGGGTCCTGCTGTGCTGATTCTCAGGTGTGTGTACCTGGGGAGCTGCCCCGCCTTCTGCCAGGTGTACGGCTCAGTGGGAGTTTATCCTGTGAGCCCCCTGCTCAGTCCCAGGTACAGGGTGACACCAGGAGGGACAACAACAGTGCAGGCAGCCAGCTGTGCAGCCCTGGAGTCAGCTCCCGCAGTAACTACAACAGCCCCCAGTGTGCAGGGCCTGGGTGCTCCAGGGCGGGGCTGCTGACCTGCACAGCTCTGGGCCTGACAGCAGGAGTGACCTGGCTGTCCTGGGTCCTCCCGGCCTCTGCCTGTCCCGGGGGAGCAACGGATCCTCGGCTGTGTCCCTCGGCGCCCTGGGCCAGGGGGCTTGCAACACTGTGAATGGACCTAAAGTACCACGATGTGAAATTCAGAAGCATCAGAGTAAATTTTGTACCAGGTTAACTTATCCCTTATTACAAATAAAATATATAAGCCCTTACAAAAGGTTTACGAAAATCATAAAATAGAGTAACAATGCAATGACAGGGAGGGGAAGGCTCCATTGGGCTATAGCCACCACGAGCCCCGCGGCAGGAGCTGGGGCGGGCTCCCGAGGTGACCAGGGGGCTGCTCAGGGGTCGAAGCAGGTTGTTTCGGAGGCTGGTGGTGGCTCTGACACTCTGGGGACCCCAATTGCAGGCTCCTGGGCCTACTCCTCTGGGGTGGCCACGGGTGCAGGTGGCTCTTCCTCATCGGGGCAGGGAACCATAGGTTCGACCAGCATCTGCACTACCTTAAACTCAGGAGCCAGCATCTCGGCTTTGACCAAGTCCTCAGCTCCAGCAGCCAGGACCAGCTCCATCACCCTGAAGCTTCAGCAGGCCCCACAGTCGGAGCTGGGGCGGGCTCCCGAGGTGGTTCACAGGGTTGCTTCGGTCCTATGGCTGGTTGCTCCATCGAGTTAGGAGGCTGCTCGGGCACATCCATGACCTCGAGAGCAGGGGTGGCACCTGCTCCTCCTCCAGGCTCGCAGGGGTGCAGGGGGCTCCTGCAGGGCGGAGCAGTGAACTAGACCAGTGACGACTTTGCCTCCCCAGTGGGTGCCTCAGCGCAGGCCAAGCCCTCAGCCCCAGCAGCCAGGATGGCCTCGATCCCTTCAGGCCCCGACGGGGCAGTAGGCCCCACGGTCAGAGCTGGGGCACACTCCAGAGCGGGTTCAGGGTGTTTTGCTCGGTCCAAAGCTGTAGCTCCAAGAAGACAAAGTATCACCATCAGGGCAGACTGTCCACGTTCCTCCCAAATCAAGGCCACTCTTCCCACTGCTCCACATGTGTGGGGGCAAGAGCCCTGGGAGGTGTT
Organism: Canis lupus baileyi; assembly: GCF_048164855.1. Lineage (NCBI taxonomy): Eukaryota > Metazoa > Chordata > Mammalia > Carnivora > Canidae > Canis > Canis lupus. Next base: position 5,234,330 of record NC_132852.1, on the reverse strand, counting down.
CCCAGCCCACAGCCCGTGGGGTGGGGTGTGAGCCCACCCCCTGCTCCCGGCCCAGCTGCATAGAGGCTGGATCCGCCGGGCACCCCCTGTCCCCGCTCGGCCACCCCCTCTGGCTCCGCTGCTGGAGGCGTCTGAATTGCTGGCGGTAACGCCGGGCATGGAGTTCCACGTCCGAGCCTGGCATGCGCTGCCTCATGAATTCCAGAATCATCCTCAGGGAGGGAAATTCTGGGAGCTGACAAAATTCATCCCGAAAATAATCCAGCCATATTTCCAGCATGCAGGAGATGGTCCTGGGGAGGGACAGGAGGGCACAGGTGTCAGAAGACAGGGCACCATCACTCACAGGTGTCCTGAGGAAGCCCTGCAGGACCCAGGGACCCGGCATCCCTTGCAGGATGTTGGAGGCAAGTCCTGATCCTCGTCCCCTTGCCACCTGGCGGACCTGCCTGCCACAGGCCTGCTCCCCGAGGAGGGGCTGGCACGCAGCCTCTGTGCTGGGGAGCCCACGGCCAGTGGAGTGACCATCACCATCTCTCCTGGGGAAGCGGGGGTCCCTCCTCAGCCTGGTCCCTGCCCAACTGCCCCTTGAGTCCACCGGCAGGCGTACGGGGACGGGGGGCATCTGGCCTGTCATTGCCCTCAGTGCACACACTGTCTTCTGGGTAGGTCCAAGCCAGGAGGGCTCGGGCTCTGTGTCCTGCCAGGGCTTGCCAGGAACTGCCCAGGACCGCCACCTTCCCTCCTGTGGCTCTGGGCTGCCTCACTCCCGAGGGGGCCCTGGGGGTGTCCTTCCACTGACTCTAATCTCCCATCTCCCACGGGGCGGGGGCCGCCTGGTCCGGGAGCCCCCACCAGCCCTCCTGAGCACCTGCTGTGCCCCCGGGTCCAGGTGCTACCAGATTGGGGAGTGCAATGCTTCCCACCCCCTCTGCTCTGGCCCCAGGTGTGGGGCAGAGAGAGGGTTGGGGGGCATGGAGAAGGACTCCTTAGGGGTCCCAATGCCTCCCACCAAGCCCGCATCCCATCCACCACTCTCCTGTGCTCTTTTCCAGAAGGGGCCTTAGACCTTTACCCTGTCACGGGAATTGCAGATGTGTGGGGTGAGGGTGCAGCCTCCCCACCCCACAGCCCCCTCGCTGCCCTCCTGGAGAGGGAAGGCCCTCCTGCAGGAGCCGGAGTCACTCACATTTTCCAGCGCTGCAGGACCATGTCATTGTTACCCCACGCATCTACGATGCACCCATACCTAGAGGAGGGCGGGGGCATCCCATGAATTGTGCTGGGGACGTGACTTCTCATCATGGGGGCTGTCACCCTCTGACCCCGACTAGGCTGGAGCCCCGGGAGCCGTCACCTCTGTGCGTGGGGCCACGGGCAGCTCCCAGAGAATCGCCCGCACCTGCTGGGGACTCCTGAAGGCTTGAGCATGAAAGGGCTCCAGCCAGGCCCATGGCCCATATCCTAGTGGGCCTGAGGCACCCCGGGGTCCCCCGGTCTGGTTGCCCCAGGACACAGACCCCCGATGGACTCTCAAACCTCCCTTTCAATGGGGAAACAGGCCAGCTCAGGCCCCTGGTGATGGGTGGAGGAGGCACAAGTCTCCTCACAAGTGAGGAGGATGGCTGCTGAGCACAGGCACAGCCCCTCTGGCCGACCCGCCACAGGCCAGGCCCCAGGGCTGCCCTCCAGGACCTGCTAGGCCCTGGGTTACCCTGCTCCAGGTGGGGGAGCAGCCCGAGGCCGGGAAGCTCACACCATCCCCAGCCTCCCCACCAGCAGGTGGCCCAGCCCTGGGCTGCGGAGGGGCAGGTGCTCACTCAGTGGACAGCAGGTCCAGCACCTCGTCCGTGGTGGCGAATCCACGATAGTCATCTAAGAAGCTGCAAATGGAGATGACATCTCTGCGCTGCAAGGCGAGCAGCAGTTGTCGGACTTTGTGCTCCAGCAACTCCGTCCGGTTGGACTTCATCAGGGCGATCAGATGCCCATTCCCGGCCAAGGCCCCTGCACCCTGAGGTGGGACGAGGGGACATGCATCCTGCAGGGAGCCGCCGCGAGGCCTGAGAATCTATTTGCAGAAGATAAAATTGACATTCTAAATGGAAGAGTAGCCTTTGTCATAGTGCATGGATTTCCCTAAGGAAAGTACAAGGTGTGTTTTGGGGGTGGGTGCATGGCTCCAGGAGCATGAGAGGCAGCACACTGTAGACCCGGGAATTTCCACACAATGCAGCTGAGCAATGGCTGATTCCCCACATGAGTCCAGGAGGGGCCACGTCCTGAGGTCTTCAGTCACCCCGTCAGGTGGCAGTGGGGTGGAGGACAATGTCTGAGGCCAGGAGCTGCCTCATTCACTCTCAGTGTCTTCTGAGGATGAGGACACCTGTAGGTCACTGTGGAGGACACTCCAGGGGCCACAGACACAGGCTCTGTCCAACAGGTGGGTGGCAGGAGGGCCCTGAGCAGGTCCTGGCTTCTCAGGAGGAAGGATGAGGGAGCTGCGAGGAACCGGGAGCTCCAGCAGCTTCTGTCCAATCTGGTGAAGACCATTCTCAGGGGCTGAGTGGGGGCCCGCGCAGAGGGCGGCCGAGGGGGCTCGGTGCATGGCTGCAGCATCTCCAGGTGACGTGTGGCAGGTGTGGGCTGGGGGCTCTTGCTTGGCCAGAGGGCAGGTGTCTTCCTGGGCTGCGGGGGCCCGGCTGTGCATCCACAGGCATGACTGCTTCCTGGAGGACACAGATTCCCTGAATTCCCCACAGGGGCTCCCTGGATGCTCCTGCAGGTGTGCTAGCTGGGGCTCCACCGCGCTTTCTTTTGGGGGTTCTGGGTCCTGTCTAGGGGCATCTGGGCACATTTCTTGCCTGGAGTATGGAGGGGCATTTGGGAATTGTCTGCCAATTCGTTCCTGACAGCGGGACGGGTGTTCTCCTCAGGATACTTGGGTGGTGCCTGGGTGTGTCCTAACCCATGGCCCTGGGAGCCAGCCTGGAGCCCCTCGAGGGAGACTCTGCTGCACACCCAGGCTGTCAGCCCTGACACAGGGTTGGCGAGCTGGCTGTGGGGTGTCAGCGATCGGCACTTCCTGGGCACCAGGAGGTCCACCAGGTGGGCTGAGGCTAACTTTAGGGCTACTCAGAGGAGATGTGGAATGGGACTGGACAGTCTCATCAGGGGTCTCAGTATGTGTCTTCATTGGCAGGTTAGGCTCAGGGATTAAAACTTTCAGGTAAAAATGGAGATATCATATAGAACATCCTACACAAGCTTTTATTGAACTCCATGGGTACAGAATCAATATCCTAAAACATGGTGGCTTCAGAGATGACACTTTTATTCTCTTAGTGTCCAGGGATGACAAGTGAACATCAAGAATTCACCAGGGCCCCAGGGCTTGTGAAGCCCAGTCACTGACCAAGGCCTGTCAAAATGTTCCTGTTTCTCTTGGCCTCTGGTCAGTAAAGAAGACAAATAGACTTAGGTTTCAACCTTTCCTAGACTTATACAATTTCCTATACTTCATTATTCTTCACTATTCTATCCTGCACAAAGATGCCTCCTTTCCCAATGCAAAGGATCATGGTCACAAGTAGGAATGAATTGTCGTGACGACTCAAAAATGTTTCAGCAGACACTACCAATTCTGTGGGCGGAAGAAGCCATAATGACACTTTCAAACCACAAGCTAACAAGGTGCCCTCCTACCTGCATCTACACCTGCCAAGCCCACAATGTGGAAAAAGGCACAAGCCTACAACATATTCCAACTGAATCAAGAGAATATAAAGGATATTGGGGTGGAATTCCCTGAGGAACAGTTAAAATGAGGCATATAAACACTGGATTAAGGATAGAGACTCTTGTAGGAAAGGGAGTTTCAAAGGAATGTTTCCCAAAAGCATAAAACCAGCCAGAGAATTTTTCTTGTGGTGGACCCGGGCCACACCTAGACAGAAACTGGTATTCATCAAAACCTTCACAATCTTTGTAGATTGGGATCATAGTCCAGAGAGATGGAAGTGTAGAAGCCAATCAATGGATGCCATATTCCCAAATGATTGGTTACAGCTACAAACATTCTGGCTGCTGAGGAGAACGAGTTCCTATGTGATACCTGCGCTCCTTTGGGAGAGTGATCTTCCCTGTCCTAGAGCACTGACGACTAACACTCCTTGGCTCGCTTGAGGTTACTGAGGAAGAAAAAGGACATTCATAGAGATATCCATTGAACATAGAAACTGATCAAATTCGGTTCAGAAATGAGCAGGGGCAGTTAGGGAGGTTGAGAAAGACCTGAAGGTGCTGTCTGATGAGAGAGTCAAGATTAGGACCTGGGCTGGCCTGAAAGGTCTCTATGAGAAAGGGACCACACCCAAATCCCTTAATCCAATCAAGCAATTATACCCGATTGGAAGATCTTGCTCTTTATGATATTTCAGTTTTTAACTGAAAGTTAGTTGACAAAATGGATATAACATCTTGAATAACCTCAAACCCTGACCCCATTTTTAATACCATTAGGTCTAAATTCAGCAGAAGTGTTGGTAAAATACCAATAGTTCAGGAAACATGAGTCCTGAGGCTAATTCCCATGCTAAAATGTACCAATATAATTTCACTTGCAGAAATTCCAATCTCCACCAAATCCACATGGACTCACACCTCCATTCACAGAGACACACACACAGGCACACACACGGAGTCATAGAAATCGCTCTCATGAGGACATCATTAGCCTGTTGAAGCTGCTGATTGGCTCAATCCCTGCAGCAGCTAAGAGGATTAGGTGGATGTCTTTCAAGTGGCTGAAATGTCACGTGACCTTGGGGCAGTATAAAAGTCCGGGAGCAACGGAAGTGGCCATTCCTGACCATCCCTCTCTCCCACGGGACACCCAGTCTCCTGCAGCGGAGTCTGTCCAGGACCTTTCTCAGCCTCTCCTGATGGGCGTGAGGACCACAAGTGCACTTCAGGTGAGTTTTCGGGCCACTGGTCCTACCTTCCCTGACCGAGCAATGGGACAGTGAGGAAATGATGGAGGGATTGGCCCTTCCTCCACAGGTTAAGGACTCTTTCTGGTCTAACATGTTCTGAGGACAGAGACTGAACCAAGGCATGGCTGTGAATGCCCTGGACACCCGGAGGTTCCAATGCCAGTGGAATGGGGCCTCAGGTGTCACATTGGTGTGGGGTGGTGGACGAGCAGGGACAGAAGGCCTGTAAATGTCTCACTGGGCCCTGCAGACCTAGAGAAGACACAGGATCAGGGCGCCTGGGCAGCTCCGTTTTTTCAGGGACTGACTTGGGTCGGGTTGTGATCTCAGGCTCTGGAGATGGATCCAGGCCCTCACTGGGTTTCTGATAACTGAGTGTCTGCTTCTCCCTCTGTCCTTCCTACAGCTCAGGTGATCACTCTCCCTCATACACACACACACACACACACACTCACTGTCCCATAAATAATTGACCTTTTTTTCAATAGAAGAATTACCTGGTTCCCAAGGTGAAAAGAAATTCACCTCCCAAACCTTCAATGGCAGTTAATTGGGGGCACTGCCACGAACACATGGAATGGAAGTGTTCAGATGGGCAGCTTCCCATCGAGTAGAGAAGAATGTGTTTTCCCAATGAATTTGGACTTAACTATGGCTTCCTCTGGAGTCACAAGGGGCATTCAGATATGAGAGAGAAGCCCACTTTCCTGACGCTTTTGCCCTTTGCGTGTTCCATGGTGCATCCCACTGGACCTCAATCGGGAGAGGTCCCGTCCCTGGTTTTGTTCCCACAGGGGATTTGGAGAGACTTAATGATAGTGTCAACAAGAGTCCTTCCTTAAGGGCGGCCTTCCTCAGAGCGGGGATGTGGCTTGGCCAGGAGAGCGTAGGCAGGAAGGAGGAAAGAGAAGTGACAGGGGGAAATGTGTTTGGCACCACTGTCCTGAAGCTCACTAAGGCCTCTTGGGAAGATGGTACAGTGAGGACGCCTAGGTCAGGTGAATAGGACTCTCTTGTTTCTTTTCCCTCAGGCTACCCGAAACCCATCCCTGAAGCAGACTGACTTGTCCCTCCAGAAGGTGGGACTGATGGCGGCTGGTCATGCCCACCTTGGGCCCGACAGTCCCTTGAGACCCCAGAAAGGCAAGAGGCCACAGATAGCAGGACTGGCCCTCAGAGTTCCCAGTCCAGAGGAGGAGGATCGCAGGGTGAGTGGGGAGGCTGGCATGGGTTTTGAAGCAGGAGCTCTGCCAGGAGTCTTGAGACAGGCTAGGCTCCCAGAAGATCGTGGCCCAGACTCAGTTGTCCATCGTGACATGGGCAGGAAATCCCCCAGGCTACACACTGGGACACTCAGAGGCTCTGAGCATCAGCCCCAGGGCACCATAAGATCAGATCGAGCCTTGTGTTTGTCCCGAGTCTTAATGATGTTTCCACCTGTCCTCAACCTGACACCTCCAATCCCTCTTCCCCTTTCCTTCCTTCCACGGGATGGGGAGTAAGCATCCAGGGGTCTTCACTGTACTGACACCTCACTAGCAGATACGATGTCCCCTGTCCTCATCCCATGTGCCACTCCATGAGGATGGCCTCCCATTCGTGTGCTTGACAGATTCACTGGCATTTGAGTGGATGCACTGACCGTTGCCCCTTCCTCCCACAGGTGAAGTGCAGGGACTGTGGCGCCATTGGACACAAGGCATCAAGCACCAGATGCCCCATAAAACACTGAGCACGACCCTCGTTCCCGTGGCCTTGGGCTCCAGGAGGCTGAAGGAGAATGTGGAGCCGGGGAGTCATCGGGACCCAAGACACCAGGCTGGGCTGTTGAACCAGGCTGAGAGGGAGAAGGCAGGGAGACGAAGGTGAGGAATGGGGCTTGTGACCCGATGCCAGGGCTGATACGACAGACCCCGAGTCCGTGTGCATGCACAGTGTGCAGGGCGGCTGCGGGCAGAGCCAGGCTGGGCGAGGCAGGCAGAGGAGCTCCCAGACTAACAGGGTCCACATTTGGGTGATGGAGCTGTCCCTGCTGATTTGGTGTGGGGTTTGCGGCTGGACAAATGTCCCTGCACAAGTGAATGTATGGAGCTTGGCACATGCCAAGGCAGACCCTTTCAGACTCTGAATGTAAGAAACTGCCTGGACGACCTGTTCAGCTCCCGATAGTTAGGATGAGGGGCAGAGGTGGGCGTAGAGTGGCTGCGGAGGGAAAGGACCAGGTTGGCCCAAGCCCCGAGCAGGTGTCCGGCCGGAATCCAGGGAAGGGAGTTCCTTCTCCTTTCTATGCCTTCATTTCTGGTGCAGGCAGGAAGCCAAGCAGAGGAAGGCCCTGCTCCACAGGTTCCCCAGGAGACCCCGGGAGGGGCAGAAGCGCACCTGGAAGGAAGACACGGAATCTTGTGACTATGTGAGGGTGAGTGTGCACTGCGTCCCGGGCTGTGCCCTTCTGGACTCGCTGGGCTCCATGGGCCTCCTGGGGGAGGTGGGGCTCCACTTCCTCTCTGACCAATGGCAGTTGAGCAGCGTGGATTTGCACACTTTTTTCCCTTGGTGCCCATGATGTTGCCTTATGCTTGGTATTTGGGCGAACACTGGCTGTTTGACGTGTGAAGGTCATTGGCGGGCACTCCTGGAGCACATACCAACCTCAGAGAAGAACAGGCCGCTGTCCTTTGTGACACATCATCCCACACTGCCCATCCCCACTCAGGAGCTCCCACCATGACTCTCCAGCAGCAGGACTCCTATCTCCTCATGAGCAGAGAGGATGGAAGCGCTGGTCCAATGGAGGAAGCATCGCTGTGAGGCAGGACTTTGCGTGTCCCCCCCATGTCTCAAGGGCATCAACAGCATCCTGTCAGGCCTTTGTTTGGACGAGCCCTGCAGCCAGATTCCCTACTCCTAGGTCAACAGATCCCAACTCTTTCTTTCCCTGTTCCGGGGGAGGGGGTGGTTACTAAGGTCGTGGGCGTTTGTTGGTTTCTTTCCTGAATGTTCATTTTGCCTTGGTGTCGGGGCCAAACTCATGGAGTCCCGTGTGTTTTCTTTTCCCACAGTGTCCACACATGCCGATGCTCGTCTACACCAAGAGGAGGCCTTCTATCCCTGAGCCTGCCCTGCCGATGGAACCACGTACTCAGCCCCCTGACATAAGACTCCGGTCCCATTCCACCTCTCGTCTCAGAAGCCCTCAAGTTAGCCTCAGCCCACCTGGTGGACGTCCTAGTGCCCAGGAAGTGCCGATCGCTGACACCCCTCTGCCGGGTCGCCAACCCTGTGTCAGGGCTGACAGCCTGGTTGTGCAGCAGAGAACCAAGAGGCCCTGCAGAGTCTCCCTTGAGGGTCCCCAGGCTGGCTCCCAGGGCCATGGGCTGGGACACACCCAGGCACCACCCAAGTATCCTGAGGAGAACACCCGTCCCGCTGTCAGCAACGCATTGGCAGACAATTCCCAAATGCCCCTCCAGACTCCAGGCAAGAAATGTGCCCAGATGCCCCTAGACAGGTCCCAGAACCCCTGAAAGAAACCGTGATGGAGCCCCAGCCAGCACACCTCCGGGATCATAAAGGAAGTCCCTTTGGGGATTTCCGGGAGTCTGTGTCCTCCAGGAAGCAGACGAGCCCGTGGATGCACAGCCGCGCCCCGGCAGCCCAGGAAGACACCTGCCCTCCATCCAAGCAAGGGCCCCCAGCCCACACCTGCCACACCTCACCTGGAGATGCTGCAGCCGTGCACCGAGCCCCCACGGCCGCCCTCTGCGTGGGCCCCCACTCAGCCCCTGAGAATGGTCTTCACCAGATGGACAGAAGTTGCTGGAGCTCCCGGTTCCTCGCAGCTCCCTCATTCCTTCCTCCCGAGAAGCCAGGCCCTGCTCAGGGCCCCCCTGCCCCCCACATGTCGGACGGAGCCTGTGTCTGTGGCCCCTGGAGTGTCCTCCACGGTGACCTACAGGTGTCCTCATCCTCAGAAGACACTGAGAGCGAATGAGCCAGCTCCTAGCCTCGGACATTGTCCTCCACCCCACTGCACCCTGACGGGGTGACTGCAGACCTGAGGACGTGGCCCCTCCTGGACTCATGTGGGGAATCAACACTTGCTCAGCTGCTTTGCATGGGAATTTCCGGGTCCACAGCCTGCTTCCTCTCATGCTCCTGGGGCCGTGCACAGACACTGAACCCCAAAGGCACACAATGCCCTTTTTTTAGGGAAATCCGTGTGCTGTGGAGAAGGCTACTCTTCCCTCTGGAATGTCAATTTTCTCTTCAGCAAATAGATTCTCCAAGAAGTGGAGGGAATTTCGAATGAGCACTTGTCACTCCAATGGAAATAGAAACTCAGACTTTAAGCTCTCATTGGCATACACATGTCTGCATTTGGGTTTTCAGCTGTGAACAGCCCCTGTGGGCTCTGCAAATGGACACTGTGTTTTCTCCTGAGATGAGTTTTCTAGACTGTGGTGGTAGCTTTGTGGGCACTGTGATGGGCAATATTTCATCTGCGCATTTCGATTATTCTCAGCCATAATTTAGAATCGTGTGTAGTGTTTTATTTCCCTTAATAAAATGTTACCACTGATGAATAGCGTGCATGTGTTTCATTTGATTTGGTTTCTGGGTTTTTTTAATCTCAGCAATTCTGAAACTCTCTATAGTTAATTTAATTCCTCCAGCCTTAATTAACTGAGAGGAGACAACAGCGTGATAGTTTTGGGGGATATGTAGACTTTGAGGGTCTCCTGCACACCCAGTCTCCTTGGTGAAGTACTGCATAGGGAACATTGACCCTGTGCACCCTGTGAGGGAGCCCTGTGTACTGTATGGGCCCTGGGTCACAGGTTGGTCTTTAATGGGATGAGTGGGTGGTTTCCCTCTATACATATTCTGGATCCATCTTTAATGTTGGATCATGATGCCTCCTTTCTGAGACCTGGGCAAGGAGATTTTTTACCCTCCTGATGATTTCCTAAGGAGGCAATGGTTGACAAGTCGTCCAAATAGCACGAGACCAAGGCCACAGTCTCTATCTATCTATCTATCTATCTATCTATCTATCTATCTATCATCTATCTCATTCTCTCTCTGTCTCTCTTTCTCAGGGTTATCTCTGATATGGGCCCATGGGAAAAAACAATACAACACCATGCCAAATGAAACCAAACCACACCAAGCACCTCCATACTTGTATTTAGAGAATTTCTTTTTTTTGGAAAAACAACTGACTGCTCTTTTCTCACTCCAAAGCATCTGTTTAAGGGTGTTCCCTCTGTCTGTGCAGATGCCTGTAGGTGGAGGTAGAAGAGCTCCTCTATGAGCACACTAGGGTTTAAAAAGTCAGAATGCAGTAGAAAAGCCACAGTGTGTGATCCTTCTCCCACCCCCAACCCCTAAGTAACTCCCATTCAGGCAATCATTATGTGACCCAGGTCAGAGTCTGGCCCCTTGAGCCTCAAGCCCATGTCTCATCCCATGGATGCCGCCCTATTGCTATCTCATGGCTTCTGAGGAAAATGCAGCTTCCTGGGCACTCATGGGATGTGTGCAGTAATAGAAATGTTCCCTACTTTCTGGAAGCCTCAGAAGATCCCAGAGGTCCAAGGGTGCGAAGGCCTATCATCATGAGGGGATGCTGGGATTGGAACTAGCAAAGTAGCCTAAGAATTCTTGGACTTGCAGGAATATAGGGCGCAAGGGTGAGGATGCAGGCAGGCTTGAGCATAGGGCTTTAATGCTGGGCTCTCCAGCAGAATTGGGACTTCATGTGCAATTGAGAGGATTCCCTCCATGTGCACAGGGAGTCCAGAGAGAAAGGCTAGCGGAAGAAGGTCTGAGCAGGCCTGTTCTCCCCCTCTAGTCACCTTACATGTCTTTTGCTTCCCTGCCATCAAAACACCAAACCAAACCAAAGCAAACCCAACCAAACAGAGCCAAACCTATCTTCCCAAAGCAAAATCCACTCTCATCCAGATATGGAAGACGACAGAGTTATCTGAGCAAGCTGGTATAGGTTATGGATATTAGTAATAGATGGATTTAGCACAGTTGGAAGCACATTGGGTGAATCCTCCCCTCCTTCAGCCTTGGGGAAAAATGGGGCCACTTGAAGGTGGCAGGATTAGAAGCAGTGAGCAGCCAGCTTTGAGTGTGGAAATGATGCTGAGGACCTAGGGTCAGTGTGAGCATGTCTGACCGTGTCCTCATGCATCCCTCATCCCATTGCTTATCTTCTCTTTATATTGAAAGACCATTTGTCCAAACCAGGGTGGGTGGAGTGTTGGCAGCAATGTTTTTGGTCATATACAACCAGCACCGATTTGAAAACCCAGAGCACCTACACAAAGAAATGACAAACTACCGTGTAAGTCAATGACCTACAGCCTTGTATGGCGACAGACTTCTTTTCAGGAAATTATGGGCACAAAATATATATTGAGAAGTTAACCTATAAACCCGGCGTTTGATAATATTTGGAAATGCAAAGAGGCAATGAAATGCTTATATTTCAGGAGTTAAATGCATCCTGCCTGATTAGATCATGTTGATTGAATCACAGCCCCTTCACAATCCACCCCCACCTTTGACTGAAGAGAAGGTGCCTGGCAAGGACCCATCTCCCACAGGGAATTGCTCCATATCCCAGCAACTCTAACCTGTCCAGAACACTTGACAGTCATCCGTCTGTGTAACAATCTCCTGACAAGGAAGAGGTGGGCACAGGATTTCAGATCACTTCCACTCCAATTTTGGTCCTTGGGTGACACCTCAGAAAGACATTCTCCACTGAATGAATGTGGGTTTTGAGGTTAACTAATGGGTGCTATGTAACAATTATATTTCTTAGGGGCAAGATTGACTAATGCATTGTTGAAAGGTAATTAATGCGTGATTATACAGATTCTTATGATTTGGGAGGCCATTCTCATGCTGTTTTAAACTTTGGTGACATATACATGCATTTAATGTTTCCATTATTTCCTTTAAGAATGAATTATAACATTCACGAATCACAGTTATTAGAAAAATAATGTGACAGTTTGAATTTTGTAGAGAAAATATCAGGGTTTTTAAAATTTTTATTTATTCATCAGACAGATTGAGATAGAGAGCTAAGCGGATAGATCTGTGCCAGTTGGAGAGTGAGATGGAGCCTCTCACTGAGCAGGGATCCAGACTGTGCACGGCAGACCCCAAAACCAAACCACATTGTTGGAAAAATCTTGAAAATGTCTCTGAGTTGGGAGGTGGATCGGACACGAGAGAGGAGGTCAGTGTAGCAAAGTGCAAAGGACTCAGTGCTTCCCACACCCTGAAATACTGAGTAACACCGGGCTCCCTGGATCTAATCGACTTGGATGTGGGGACATAGATGCCAAGACATGAACACGTTTCATTGTTTGTTTCTGTTTAAGATTTATTTGTTTATTTGTTTGAGACAGGGAGAGACCAGAGAGAGACCACAGAGTAGCGGGAGAGAGGGGGCCCGACAAAGAGAGGGAGAGAGATTCTCAAGGAGACTCCCCAGTGGCCGTGCTGCTGGATTCGGGGCTCCCTCCCACATTCCTGAGACCCACATGTCTGGCGTTATTTTTCATTTCCAGGTAAGAAGCATGAGACAGCAAGGCCCTCAAGCAGACATTATCTAGGACACTCCAAGGGCAAAAGCAGCCACATTGGAAGGAATTGGCAGCATCGGATTCCCTCCTGACGGCGGGGCTCTTCCTTATCCACCACCGTCTCCCGTCTGTGCACCCAGAGTGTCTTCACTCCATGCTCTTCCTCCGTGAGGGATTTCTTAAAATTCCATTCTCTCCCCGAGTTCCCTCCCTTGCTTATGGAGTCTTCAGGTTCCATGTGTCCTTCAATTCTTTGCTTCTGTGTGATCGCTGACATGTGAGCCCCAACATGCTAGAGCCACCACGTGGAACTGATTTACTGAGATGTCTCCAAATGGAAAAATCCCTAATGCAACAAAATGTATTGATTCCATATATATTCCAAATCGTGTATCACACACAGTATCACTAAAAATTTTAAAGACAGCTATGGTTTTCTTTTTAATATTCCCCTGGCTATTCAGGGTCTTTTCTATTTCCACACAAATCTTAAGATGATTTGTTCCAAATCTCTAAAGAAAGTCCTCAGTGTTTTGATAGGGATTGCATTAAATGTGTGAATCGCCCTGGGTACCCTTGACATTTTCATAATATTACTTCTTCCAATCCTTGAGCTTGGAATATTTTTCCATCTCTTTGTGTCTCCCTCCATTTCCTTAAAAGTGTTCTGTACTTTTTAGGGTATAGATCCTTTACCTCTTTGGGTAGGTTGATTCCTAGGTATCTTATGTTGAATAGCAGGGGTGAGAGTGGCCATCCCTGCCTTGTTCCTGATCTTAGGGGAAAGGCTCCCAGTGTTTCCCCATTGAGAATGATGTTTGCTGAGCTGTTTCCGTAGATGGCTTTTAAGATGCTGAGGAATGTTCCTCTATCCCTACACTCTGAAGACAGGATTAGCTCGGTCCACTGCCAGAAGAGTGAATGCAATGGCTTCTTCTAATGAAACTAAAACACTGTATTGAAACCTTCTCATCTGACCCTCTGGTAACAGGAGGCTAATGTATTTTATGTCCCCTTATCACCACAGGGGTGGGGTTCTTTTCCCATTAAAATGAGCACTTTTAATAATATCACCGTGGAATGGATTGTTCTCATCTCCATGCCTTTACTGTGCTTGATTTCTATGAAGTGGAGAGGCAGAGCTAAGATGTGGTCCATCTGTGGTGTCTTCTATTGGAGCAGCTGGTAATGGGATGATGCACACCTCACAGGAGGAGACAATCTCCCTAGAAGCTGTTTCCTGTCTCCTGCCTGAGCTCAAACCTGCCACGAGACACATGCCCTAGGATATCTCCTGTGAAAAGTCCTGACTTTGTTTTCTCCTGCTGGACAACAGAAAAGCTCAGGAAGGGGAGTCAGGTAATCCTTCTGCTTACATTCACCCACCATGGCCAGGAACCTACCCTCCTTGTCAAGCTCACAGATCATTAATTGGATGTGGCCTCCCAGATTAAACCTCCATATACTGCCATGGAATCTAGCCTTGGGGCTGTCCCCAAAACCCAGTTTCAGCCCAGATTTCTATTGTGAAAACAATTCCAGCCTGAAATCTTGCCGCAGGTTGATGGAGCCAGGACTCAACACATTGTAGCCTGGAAACAGGTATGAGGTCCACCTAGAACTCCATCCAGGATTGGCAATTCCAGTTTCCCAGGAAAGAACTCATGAATCTGGGGATCTCTGGGTGGCTCAGCGGTTTGGCGCCTGCCTTTGGCCCAGGGCATGATCCTGGAAACCCGGGATCGAGTCCCACGTCAGGCTCCGGGCACGGAGCCTGCTTCTCCCTCCTCCAGTGTCTCTGCCCCCCTCTCTGTCTATCATAAATAAATGAATGAATGAATGAATGAATAAATAAATCTTTAAAAAAAAAGAACTCGTGAATCTGTTCTGTCGGTCGCTCTGCAGATTCTTTGGTCTGTCCTCATGACTAATAGATCTTGATATAGAGAGACACCCCTCGATTGACTAATGGATACCTGGACAGGATGAGCATTGACGTCCAGACACCTAACCAGAGAATCCATCTGCTGACTGCCCAGCCTCCACCGTCCCCACAGTGTGCTATCCAACCATCTCCCGTCATCCCTCCTAGGGGTCTCTGCTAGCCTTGGGCAGAGATGGTGTGCTTCTGGTTCAATCTACTCCTCCCCCTTAATTTCTCATACAAGCATCTTCCTGGTCAGAGCTCTCATAATTGAAGAGATCCTGAAGAATAATGTCCCTATGTCCCATTGCATTTCTTCTTAAATGGCTGCTGGCGCTTCCCCTATATTGAGCCAGTGAGTAGGAGTGAGAAATTCCCATGGGGGGAGGATATGAATTTGAGCTGCAGGTGACCTAGAGGTGGCTGTGGAATTCCACTCAGGGGAAGCAGGCAAAGAAGCCTCTGTGAGGAGCCAGCCTGGAAATAAAACAACTGTTTCAAGGTTCTGAACTACTGGGGAGCAAAAGCCTGCACACCAAATCATATGTGGGAATTTTTTATTAAGAATAAAAAACCACACAACTTCGTAATAACATTTTAGAGCAAAAACAAACAAAGCAGATGCAATATTCTGCATAACAATTTCAGAGAAATAATATCAACAAGTACAGAAAATGTCTTCTAGGAGAAAACATGGTGTAATTTGCAGAACTCTGGATGGGATCTGTTTCTAAATCAGAAATTCAGACATTTATAAAACAATTTCAGATTAACTTGTTAATTTCTGTTTACAACCAAGTTACAAATTGCCAGGATGATTTCCCTACATTTGTTAGAAAATGGATTTCACTAAGACAAACTTGACATTCCGGATTGGGAAGCACGCTTTGACAGTCCTATAGATTTACCTAACGAAAAACTGTAGCATCTGTGTAGTGGGGGGAGTGTATGTGTAGGCGCACAAAAGCAGGACACCCAGCACGTTGTGGACTTGACCGTTTCCATCCAGTTCAGCGGAGGAATTGCTGGTTCACCACAACAGTCCAGGTGGAGACATATCCTCATTCCCACAGACACCTCCTCAGGGTCCTCTGCTGTGGAGGACAAGTCCCCGAGTCCATGAGCTGTCTCATTCCCTATGACAGTCTTCAGAGGACGGGGATACCTGCAGGTCCTCTTACGGAACTCTTGGCAAGACATGCACACAGGTTCCCTCACTTTTTATGACACAGTAAACTGTATTGGTCAAAAGAAACACAATTTCCAGACATGAAAGAAACCCTGACACTTTATATCTCTAATCTGTTTTTGTTACATGAAAATCTAAAAAAAAGCGTGATTTCTTCTGCACAGATCCTATTGTCCCTTACTCTCCAGTAAGGGTGCATGTCCAAGTTTGAATACAGAGTGAAAATAACATTATGATGTGATGTTACAACTGCACATCTACGGTCACACTCAGAGGCGTTTGCTGGTCATGCAATAATTTCCATTCTACAAAGAACTTGTCAAACTCCTCTGTAAGAAATGAAATGATAACACAGAACACCTATAACCTGACCTCAAAAAGCTTTTGCTAGATTCATGAACTTGGCACTGTTTTTCAGAGGTATCAACCCAGGTCCAAATTTGAATTTGAACTGGTCTGAAATCCAGAGTCCACTGCTTCTGGGTCAGGAGGTGCCACAGAGCAGATGGTAGCAAAATAGTCATAAAAAGTTATGTTCAGTGGGAGGCTGGGCATTTCCCTTTGGAATAAGAGCCCTTGTTAGTTTGCTTCTCTTCAGTCTTAATGTGGGAGAGAGTGAAGGGAACATAATAAAATCACTGTGGTTCAATCAGGTCTGGATGCAGTTATTGCCCCAAAAGTAAGCACTTAATTTCCTTCCTACAATTTCCAAGCATTGACCAAGACACATCGCTAGCAAGACCCAATACATACTTATGTGTTCAGACAAAATTCTTTCAATATAAATAGAAGAAAAGCATTGGGAAGTGGGGAGCATGATGAGAGGGTCAAACATACTGACTTCAACCCCAGGTCCTCAGCATCATATCCACTCTCAACCCTGACTGCTCACTGCCTCTCACCTGCAAGTGGCCCCCACTCTCCACAAGGCTGAAGGAGAGGCAGGTTCCTGGATTGACCCCATATGAAATCCACACTATCCCAATATAAGATCATGACAAAGACCCAGGTTTAAATATCAGTGTCTCCTAGTTTCAGTTGAAGGCCATATCCCATGAACACACCAGATAGATGGTTCTTCCATACATACAGAACACACACTTCACACAACACAAAATATTTCCAGTATGGGTCTGTGTTCGGGTTTGGAGTGTGTGAGTGACGCTGTGTGTGTGGGTGTGTGCGCCCAGGTGCACCAAAGTTAGGAGACACATCCCTGGACTGCTTCCCCAGAACTCTGTCCCTTCTTGCTCGTCCTCTTGGTAGGTCGGGCTCTCCCTGGCACACGCGGGACTTTGGCCACGTCCCCAGCCACCTGAGGTGGGAGCATCCCAGCCGCAGTGGTGAGCAGGTCGACGGTCTGCTGAGGATGATTCTTCGGCATCTCAGGTCTGTATTTGGAGTGGTGAAGGATGACTGCGTTCGCAGGAAGAGCAATTTCTCTTCTCCTGACATTAAGTTCAGGCTTAGGGCGGTTGCATTCTTGGAGGCATCTCCACTGGTCTAATGTCATTTGTTGCCTTGAGGTCTCTTCCCCACGCTCCTCCAACTCAGGAAGGTTCACGGAGGGATCCGTTGCCGGCTCTCCTGAGGCCTCACCCACCACTGTGGGGTCTGCCTCGGGAGATGCGAGTCCTCCCTCTTTGACTGACTCCCTCCCAAGGTCTCTCTCCAGATCAGTCTTCTGCATATAAAAGAGGACATAGGCAGGTTGGTGCAGCGCGCAAGTCACATCACAGGCGCTGACCTTAGCATCATCCATTTTATACCACTGGCCATTTCATGCCTTTACGAAACAGAAGTAATGTCCGCTGTGGCAACTCCTCCCAGCGTGCACCAGCACGGCATAGAGCACATAAACCAAGGGTCCTGCCCTCTGCTCAGACAGGTAGTGTTGCATGTCAAGGCGCTGAGGATATTGCACCTCCTTAGTCATTTTGTTGCCTGTCAAGTCTGAGAATCGTCTCAAGACCAGGATGAGGACCTTCGGGGAAGTGTGCAAAGTCAACACCTTGGACGCAGGCACCTTCTCCAGACACTTACTACAATGGTAGGCATTTTCACCTTCCAGCAGTTCGGGCTTCACCAACTGCTCCAAAGCTTGGCTGACACTGTGAGCATCCCCGATGTCCAGGCTGATGTCCAGGTAAGGTTCCAGAGTGCTCGAAATGCCTTGGCAGTGGAGACACTGGATTTGAGACCTCCAGTACCCCCCAAAGAGTTGCTGGATGAGGGTGCTGTCCTGAGGACACTCAGGGTCTGAGAGCTTGTCCTCAGGCAAGCACGCTTGCTGCATTGCATCCAGAATGAACATGAGATACTCATGGGCATCTTCCTGCTTGTGTCTGTGGAAGGCGGCGAGCAGGAGTGGCAGGGGCCGGAGCACACGTCCAGGATGGCAGAGAACCCGCGTCAGGTGAGCCTGCAGGGTACACAGCATGCAGGATGTCTGCCTCCTACAGGTGGTCCCGTGCTGCTGGGACAGCATGTAGCTGGCGAGGGGCTCTGTGTAGGTCAGACACTGTAGGGTCGCATTCACATAGCAAGTGTTGCCCATGTTCTGAAGCCCGGCTCCCACCTGGGAAAGGCTCTTCCAACTCAGAGGCGTCTTGGTGGGAGGCAGCCCTGCTGATGCGGGAGCCAACGGGTCAGTCGGGGAGGAGAGCGTCTTTGATGCAGGAGATGTCCTCTCGGGCACAGTGGGTCCTCCGTGGACTTCAGCACCGCCTCTCCTTGACCAGTATGACTGGGGTTTGGGAGAGGCGCTGAACTGAGGCTCCTCTGAGGGGTGGAGGTGGGCAGCCTCCATGTCTGCAGAAACAGTGTCCACAAGATACATTCAACCAGGAGCTTCAGGTCGCAAAGGGATGCTCCTCTCACTGAGCCGTTTTCAAATGGCAGATAGTGAACCTCACCTCCACCTTTATGGCTTTTGGGCCCTGGGATAAGGCACAAAGTCCTCTAATCCACTCTAATTGCTTGATTGGATTACGGGATTTGGGTGTGGTCCCTCCCTGACGGAGACCATTCAGGTCAGCCCAGCTCCTATTCTTGCCTCCCACAACAGGCAACTTTCAGATTATTCTCAACCACCTCAACTGTCCCTGCACCTTTCTCAACAGAATTTGTTCAGAGTTTCTATGTTCAGAGGAAACCTTTTTGAATGTCCTTTCCTTTGAGTAACCCCAAGGGAGCCAAGGAGTGTTAGACGTTAGTGCTCTAGGACAGGGAAGATCACTCTCCCAAAGGAGCTCAGGTATCACATAGGAACTCGTTCTCCTCACCAGCAGAATGTTTGTAGCTGAAACCAATTATTTGGGAATATGGCATCCATTGCTTGGCTTCTCCACTTCTCTCTCTCGGGACTATGATTCCAATCTACATAGATTGTGAATGTTTTGATGAATACCAGTTTCTGCCTTGGTGTGGCCCGGGTCCACCACAACAGGAATTCTCTCACTGGTTTAATGTTTTTGGGAAACATTCCTTTGAAACTTCCTTTCCTACAAGAGTCTATATCCTAAATCCAGTGTTTATATGCCTCATTTTACCTGTACAAGACCGCGGGACCTTGAACACAAGGCACCAAGCACCAGATGCCCGGTAACACACTGGGGTGCAACCTTCCTTCCCCTTGCCTTGGGCTCCAGGAGGCTGAAGGAGAATGTGGAGCCGGGGAGTCAGCGGGACCAGCGGCACCAGGCTGGGCTGCTGAACCAGGCTGAGAGGGAGAAGGCAGGGAGACGAAGGTGAGGAATGGGGCTTGTGACCCAAACGCCAGGGCTGATACGACAGACCCCGAGTCCGTGTGCATGCACAGTGTGCAGGGCGGCTGCGGGCAGAGCCAGGCAGGGCGAGGCAGCCAGAGGAGCTCCCAGGCTAAGAGGGTCCACATTTGGGTGATGGAGCTGTCCCTGCTGATTTGGTGTGGGGTTTGTGGCTGGAGCAGTGTCCCTGCACCAGTGAATGTATGGAGCTTGGCACATGCCAAGGCAGACCCTTTCAGACTCTGTATGTAAGAAACTGCCTGGACGACCTGTTCAGCTCCCTGTAGTTAGGACGAGGGGCAGAGGTGGGCGTAGATTGGCTGAGGACGGAAAGGACCAGGTTGGCCCAAGCCCCAAGCAGGTGTCCGGCTGGAAGCCAGGGAAGGGAGTTCCTACTCCTTTCCCTGCTTTGATTTCTCGTGCAGGCAAGAAGCCGAGCAGAGGAAGGCCCTGCTCCACAGGTTCCCCAGGAGACCCCAGGAGGGGCAGAAGCGCACCTGGAAGGAAGACACGGAATCTTGTGACTATGTGAGGGTGAGTGTGCGCTGCTTCCCGGGCTGTGCCCTTGGGGACTCCCTGGGCTCCATGGGCCTCCTGGTGGAAGCGGGGCTCCACTTCCTCTCTGACCAGTGGCAGTTGAGTAGGGTGGATTTGCACCCAGTTTTCCCTTGGTGCCCATGATGTTGCCTTATGCCTGGTATTTGGGCGAACACTGGCTGTTTGACGTGTGAAGGTCATTGGCGGGCACTCCTGGAGCACATACCAACCTCAGAGAAGAACAGGCCGCTGTCCTTTGTGACACATCATCCCACACTGCCCATCCCCACTCAGGAGCTCCCACCATGACTCTCCAGCAGCAGGACTCCTATCTCCTCATGAGCAGAGAGGATGGAAGCGCTGGTCCAATGGAGGAAGCATCGCTGTGAGGCAGGACTTTGCGTGTCCCCCCCATGTCTCAAGGGCATCAACAGCATCCTGTCAGGCCTTTGTTCTGGACGAGCCCTGCAGCCAGATTCCTACTCCTAGGTCAACAGATCCCAACTCTTTCTTTCCCTGTTCCGGGGGAGGGGGTGGTTACTAGGGTCCTGGCCATTTGTTGGTTTCTTTCTTTCTTTCCTGAATGTTCATTTTGCCTTGGTGCCGGGGCCAAACTCATGGAGTCCTGTGTGTTCTCTTTTCCCACAGTGTCCACACATGCCGATGCCTGTCTACACCACCAGGAGGCCTTCTATCCCTGAGCCTGCCCTGCTGATGGAACCACGTACTCAGCCCCCTGACATAAGACTCCCGTCCCATTCCACCTCTCATCTCAGAAGCCCTAAAGTTAGCCTCAGCCCACCTGGTGGACCTCGAGGTGCCCAGCAAGTGCCGATCACTGACACCCCTCTGCCGGCTCGCCAACCCTGTGTCAGGGCTGACAGCCTGGTTGTGCAGCAGAGAGCCAAGAGGCCCTGCAGAGTCTCCCTTGAGGGTCCCCAGGCTGGCTCCAAGGGCCATGGGCTGGGACACACCCAGGCACCACCCAAGTATCCTGAGGAGAACACCCGTCCCGCTGTCAGCAACGCATTGGCAGACAATTCCCAAATGCCCCTCCAGACTCCAGGCAAGAAATGTGCCCAGATGCCCCTGGACAGGTCCTAGAACTCCCGAAAAAAACCGGGATGGAGGCCCTCCCAGCACACCTGCAGGATCATTGAGGAAGCCCCTCTAGGGATATTGGGGAGTCTGTGTCCTCCAGGAAGCAGACGTGCCCATGGATGCACAGCCCGGCCCCCGCAGACCAGGAAGACACCTGCCCTCCATCCAAGCAAGGGCCCCCAGCCCACACCTGCCACACCTCACCTGGGAACGCTGCAGCCGTGCACCGAGCCCCCACGGCCGCCCTCTGCGCCGGCCCCCACTCAGCCCCTGAGAATGGTCTTCACCAGATTGAACAGAAGCTGCTGGAGCTCCCGGTTCCTCGCAGCTCCCTCATTCCTTCCTCCCGAGAAGCCAGGCCCTGCTCAGGGCCCTCCTGCCCCCCACCTGTCGGATGGAGCCTGTGTCTGTGGCCCCTGGAGTGTCCTCCACGGTGACCTACAGGTGTCCTCATCCTCAGTAGACACTGAGAGCGAATGAGCCAGCTCCTGGCCTCGGACATTATCCTCCACCCCAAGCACCCTGAGGGGGTGACTGCGGACCTGAGGACGTGGCCCCTCCTGGACTGATATGGGGAATCAGCACTTGCTCAGCTCCTTTGCATGGGAATCCTGGGTCCACAGCCTGCTGCCTCTCATGCTCCTTGATAGGTTCAGGGGATACGTAGACATTGAGGGTCTCCTGCACACCCAGTGTTCTGCGTGAAGTACTAGCCAGGCAATGTGGATCCCTGAGCATCCAGTATGGGTGCCATGTGCTCCACATGGGGCCGCGGTCGCACATGGTCTGTAATGGGATGAGTTGACAGTTTCATTCTTTATATATCCTGAAACCCACTTCAATGTTGGGTAATGATGCTTCCTTTCAGAGGCCTGAGCATGGAGATTTATCTCTCTCCAGATGATTTCCTAAGAAGGCAAAGTTTGACTAGTGGGCATGTAATGGTCCAAATAGCACAGGACCCAGGACTGGGTAGTTCCCTCTGACTGTCTGTCTTTCTCTCTCTGTCCCTCGTTCTCAGGCATATCTCTGAAGTGGGCCAATGGAAACAATACAACACTATGTGATACCAAACCAAATGAAACTCAGCAAAACCAAACCAACCCAAACGAAACCAAACCAAAGCACATCCATAGTTGTGTCGTGAGGATTTCTTTTTTAGGAAAAACATTGACTGCTCTTACCTCACTCCAGAGCTCCTGTTCAAGGGTGTTCCCTCTCTCTGTGCATATGGAGGGTAGAGGAGCTCCTCGATGTGCACACTAGGCTTTTAAAAGTCAGAGGGCAGTAGAGAAGCCACGGTGTGGGATCCTTCTCCCACCCTCAAGCCCTAAGTAACTCCCATTCATGCAATCATTATGTGACCCGGGTCAGATTCTGGTCCCTGGAGCCTCAGGCCCCTGTCTCATTCCATGAAAGCTGCCCTATTGCTGCCTCATGGCTTCAGAGGAAAATGCAGCTTCCTGGGCACTCAAGGGATGCATGCCACAACAGAAATATTCCCTACTTTCTGGAAGCCTATGAGGATCCCAGGGGTCCAAGGGTAGGAAGGCCTATCCTCACAGGGGATGTCGGGATTGGAGCTAGTGAAGTAGCCTAAGGATCCTTGGACCTGCAGGTGTATAGGGCACAGGGGTGAGGATGCAGGCAGGCTTGAGCAAAGGGCCTTCAGGCTGGGCTCTCCAGCAGAACTGGCACTTCATGTGCTTGAAGGGGATTTGGTCCATGTGCCCAGGGAGACCAGGGAGAAAGGCTAGCGGAAGAAGGTCTGAGCAGGCCTGTGCTCTCCCCTCTAGTCACCTCACGTGTCTTTTCTTCCCTGCCATCAAAACACCAAACCAAAGCAAACCAGACCAAATCTATCTTCCCAATGGAAAATCCACTCTCATCCAGATATGGAGGAAGACAGAGTTATCTGGACAAGCTGGCATAGGTTATGGATATACCATGAGCCTGAGACACTAAATCTCAAATTGTCAAGAAGCAAAACTTATATATGGAGAACAATAAAATTCATTCCAGTGACAAGAACCAAACATAAAGAATGTATCTATAAAATATGAGTGTAAAAAATTGAAGTTACCAAATGTCTTAAAATCAAAGAGTTGAGAAAACACGAAACCAGTGGAAAAGGGGAAAAAGACAAAAAAGCATCACGGAATTTTAAACTGCAGATATAGGAATCATTAGATGAACAGTCAAATTCTCTATACTGTGTTGTCCCACACCTGGAATACGCAGCCCTTTGATGTCCATACACATGGTGTTCATGGCATCTTGGGAGCTGATCTCCCGGGGGAGGGGCCTGCTGCACTGATGCTCAGGGTCTGTTCCTGGTCCGGCTTACACGTCCCCTTGCCTCGGGGCTGGGCTCACTGTGAGCTCTTTCTGGTTTTCCTGCGTGGCTTTGTTCCCTGAAAGCCCCCTGTGCCTCTTTAGGAGACCAACACGAAATGGCTGGAATCTGATCTCCAGCCTGAGAGCAGAAAGATCAGGGTCCCGCTCTTCATTAAGCACTCAGGGCCAAGCAGGAGTCACTGGGGTGTGCCAGATGCTGCAGATGCCTGTGGTGGGCGCCCAGACCAGTCTGCCAGGAGAAGAGAGAGGGTTGCCCTGTTACTGTTCCTTCCAGGGTCTCTGCACTGAGACCTGTCCCCCGGGGGTGCACCTACACTCTCTGCCTATCCCAGGGGAAGGGGCAGGGTCCCCACTTCCCTGTCCTTTGCAGGATTCCCATGTGGAGAGTGGTCAGCCGATTAGGCAAAGTGGTTCCAGTTTTAGGGCCAACTGAGCTGTGAGGCACCTTGCACTCTTGTTGGCCATGACCAGTGTCCACACCCCAAGGCTTGGGAACTCCACCCCCGTGGGCACCCCCATTCTTTCTGGGACTCTGAGAATTCTGAGACACTGTGTCCAGAGTAGTGTCTGCCCATTTCACCACCTGAGCTCATTTCAGGCAAGGTTGTGTCTCACCGGATCAGATTGCTAAGGCAGATTGCAATGTGGGCTCTGTGGCCCTTCCCTTTCCCGATTCTGGGGTGCGTAAACTGCCCGCCCTGCCATTCACCTTCTGATATATCACTTTGGATTCACGTCTCGCATCTCCCACCTTGCAGAGGGTGGTCGCTTTTCTACTGAAGAGTTCCAGCAATTCTTTTATTAAACGTCAGGTGGGATTCCTACCTTTTCACAACGATCGGATAGCATCTACCTACCATCAAGGATCCAGCTGAGCGGAGGTCCCCAGTTTTCGACAATCTTGCCCCTTCACTATCTTATTTCTTTGCAATTGTAATTTTGCCAGTGTTTTACACAGTTGAGCTCACTGAATTTTTAAATATATTTATTCTTGCGATAACAATAATCAATTATCTCAGGTTCCTCGGGGAGTTGGTACATACACAAAGCCTAATATATTCAGTAAGTAATTATGAAAATACAAGTATTGTGATGAATCAATTTTGAGTTTATGATGTGCAGAGGAACAGGGTTAGAGGATGACAATACCTTATTTCAAATCCAACAGTAGATACGGATGCATTTATCGGAAGCCGGAACGCCCACCGTCCTCCTAATTTCTGTTAAATGCACCGAATCCTATTTGGGAATTTTCAAATCGGATATAGAATACGCTTCTTGCTCAAATGTTGTTTAACTGATGTAGCAGGATCTGATGACTCTACCTTTGCTTATTTAATAGAGGATGCTCAGGCATAGCTGGTGGTTTTCCTATCCTGAGGAATCCACACACATGTAGAGAAAGTATCCTCTTCTCTTTTATAACGTAAAATAAATATGTGTCACTTGCTTCAAAAAGTTAAAATACATTGACACCAGACCTAATGAGGTATGAATACATGTGGAAAACCATTTGACTTTCTAATACAGCATTTATAATCATTCCTTTATGTATGAATGTGTGTATTCTTTGAGTATCTGTGTGTGTTGGGGGTTTGTTTCAGGAAAGAGGGTCTACCTGGAGGAAGAGCAGACCTTGCCCATCCCACACCCCTGTCCTCCAAAGCCCCAACTACCCTGAAAATTCTGTGATGAGTGACCTGTCACTCTTCCTGAAATTTTCTCTCTCCGACAACAATCATGTCTAAGTCGAGTTGTGACTCTGAGCCTGGGCTGTGGATCTCCTCCTAAATAGTTCCCTCTGTGCCCTGAAATCCTGTGTCAGTCATTCTGGCCGGAGCCGCTTTGGAAAACCAACCATCCTCTACAGCCCTGGATCCAGGAATTCTAGATGAATGAAGACTGACAAGTATTTTTGGAATTAAAGGGTTTAAATTCACAAAGTGGAGTTAGATTTTGAATGACTACATCCAATGAAGTGTCTTTTATTGTTGATTTGATCTGAACTGACAGGAATCTTAAGTGAAATGGCAATAGGGCAGGACACATGAATGATGAAGGAAAAAGCCACAGAAAAATCCACATATGCAAGTCAATGTGTATAAATTTCTGTATCCAAACCTCTGCTGGATTAACATCTGCATTCAGACACACACACACACACACACGCTCACACACCCACACTATGAAAACCCACAGAATCATCCATTCAGCTCCCTGCACGCTGTGGCCAGCACCTCCCGGATGACCTTCTCCCACCTGTGCTATCCACACCTGAGCAAGTCCACCCACCTATTCCCATTGCATAGGGGAGGTCACAGGAAGGAGCCTTGCACCGTGAGCTCAGACCAGCAGAGGGCAACGCTGGCCAGCCCAAGTTGTTCCTAGGCTTCCAAAGGACCCCACTTTGTGCAGCTGCTCAGGCTGGCAGGTGTGCAGCTCCACACTTTGGGCTGCAGCGTGTGCATTTGCTAGAGCTGCAGAGGCACGATGAGTATTGACAGAAGGTCTGGGGACGTGGTTCCCACCTTGCAACTCTAATGTTGCCACAGCTGGACACTGCCTGCTGAGGAAAGGAGAAAAATCTTTCCTGTGCTGTGCTTCCAATGCTCCGCAGTCCTTGCTCATCCCCTGTGCAGCCCCTGCACCTGGGGAAACCATGGCTTTCATTGGAAGCCTGGAGGCCCTACTGGGAGGTCAATATTGGTTTGGAAAAGAGTAGATCAGGTTGTGACCCTGTAAGTGCCAGGAAGTTTCTGATAATATTGCCCTGCGAGTAATGGGTCCTCCTGCTTCACCCCTGGCCAGGACCTTCCAAGCAGGGAAGGAGGGCTGAGGAATAGCTCTCAAGAGCAATGTTACTCCCTATCTATTTCTCCATCGACTGTGTGTCCATCTATCGCTGAAGAGCCTCCCTGTCATCCATCTCTCCTCCATCATCTCTCCATCATACACCTAGAAATTTCTCATTCCTCACAATGCACATATTCACTTTCACATAATAGGAGATGAGATGACTTTCCTGCCGCTCTGCACCTGATTTCACAGAAACTACTAAGGCAGGACTGTCTTGGCCCAGTACATGGTAGTTTTTAAACGTAACTGTCTCGTGTTTTCAAATGACTTAGCCTGTGAATAAATCCATTGAAAATGACATTGGCACAGGCATGTTGACTCCTCTCTTTCCTAGAAAGTCCTGCCTGCAAGGCTGCTGCTTCCTGGTGAATAGCTCCATGTCCAAGAGAAGAGAAAAAGGAAACACAGGAGCCCCCGTTTGGACAAACACCACAATGTCCTCCATTAACCTGGTCATGAACATGTCTGCACGTGGCCTGGCCCAGAGCCTGATCCTTTGTCCTCCTGAGCGCTTGCCCCATGGCCCATAGCCTTCCCCATCGCTGTGACACAGTCAGCACACGAGCTGCACTGGAGCTTCAGTTCTGTGAAAGCAAGCGTTCCAGAAGACATAGGACAACCACCCCCTTCTGGACTCTTCTAAATAGCACATGAGATAGTGAACATGCGTGTCAGCATAGATATCATTAAATTTGGAATAATTTGTGTGGAGTCAGTCTTCTTGGATGTGTAACTCATGAATCGAAAGTTGAGGAATAGATCGGTTTTCTGAAATAGCTGCAGTTTTGAACACCTGACCCAGGGTCACAGGGCACAGAGGGTCCCATTCAGGAGCAAATCCACAACCCGAGACTCAGAATCACAACAGGAGACCAGACGACACCTTCTGCAGGGTTTGCCTTGGATTCAGGAGCCTAGGATCCTGGGAAGCTGTTGCCCATCCCTGCCCAAGGGGACTGTCACCTTCTGGGCCTCCAGAATGAGGGTACCGGTGCCCACGTGTGTGCACAGAGGACCTCGTGGACCTGGACGCATGTACACACCAAGGAAGAACGTGTGGGTGGAGGTATGTCCTGCAGGTGACACCCGCCTCCAAGGTCATAGATATGAGGCCACAGTGGCCTGGGGACATCTGGGGGAAGCACCCGCTAGGATACTCCCTGTCCCACAGTCAAGACGCCGACCATCCCCATGGGCACAACGGCTTGTTGGTGTCAAACCGGGGAAGACTGGACAGTCATGTCTGAACCCAGGCGTGTGTCCAGGCTGGGGTCCTGGGTGCACACAGTCCTTCCCTGGGGCCTGTGGACAGGGCTGCGGTCGTGTCCCTGTGTGCACAGGCCATCGCCTGCAGGGAGGGGGGAAGCATTGGCAGCACGAACACTGCCCCTGCAGCTTCCTCCAGGAGTGGGTCAGGGAGGGGGTCCCAGGGAGTGAGGTCACTTCCGTGTCACAGAGCCCAACAGAACTTGGAATCCCCGTAACCAGGCACCCGCATCCAGTGCAGCCCCAGCTCAGGCTCACTTGGCTGGAGACATCTGCTACTGGAGGATGTTCTCTTGCTGCCGGCCCACCTCTCGGGGCTCTGGCTCCCAGGAACCCTGGGGGAGCCGCTTGTTCCAATGCTGTAGGCAGTGGCTCCAGGATAGATACCAAGGCGTCAGGGCGGTGATCCGGAGGCGCCGTCAGGTAACACAGCGCAGGCCAGGCCAGGCCCCCTGTGCCACCATCCTGGGAGCCTCATCCCCTCCTCCTCAGGTTCAGGGAACCAGAAATGTGTGGGCAGGTCCCATGCAGGCTGGGGGACGCTGCAGGGTGGCACATTCCCCGGGGATCCCTTCAGGGTCACCCTGATGTCACAGTGGGCAGGGGGGAAACAGGGTTCCTGAGGTCCTCTACCCCCCCCGGAGTCACCCCGAGGCCCTGCAGCCACATCCCTTTCCTCGTTCCAGGGGCGGTGGGTGCCGCCTGCGCTGTGGTGTGTCTGGGTGGAGGCAGCTGGGGGTGCGGCACAGGCGAGGGGGCCAGACCAGGCGCTGAGGCCTCCTGCCTGGCTGCCGGGCACTGTCTCCACAGAGCTCCACCCGGGACGTGGGGCGCGAGCGGGAGGAAGGGGTCGTCTGCCCCACCGCCTCCAGGAGCAGGGAGGTGCCCTGCGCAGCTAACGGAGGCCAGCGCGGGCTCAGGGTGAGTGCAGGGGCTGGGCCCCCCGACACCCGGGCCCCGATGCGGCAGGAAGGACCCCGGGTCCCAGAAGCCAGCCTGCTACCCCCTGGGCCCCCCGACACTCCTGCTCCCACATGAGTCTGGATCCCCCCCTCCCCACACCTGCCCCCATGGCCCTGCCCCTGCCTGGGCCAGATGCAGAGTCCCTGCGCACAGATGTGTGGGAACATCAGAATAGAGCCCTCAGGGGAGGCCTGGTCACCCGGGGGTTAGCGCCTGCCTTCCGCCAGGCCTGATCACCGAGGCCCGGGATCGAGCCCGCCTGGGCTCCCTGCACGGGCTGCTTCTCCCTCCGTCTGTGTGGCTGCCTCTCTCGGTCTCTCTCTCTGTGTCTCTTGAGGTCCTCGTATTGATCCAAATATTTTGAACATTTATCCTCTGAGATTGTTTCTTTATTGCATAGTTGGTCCTGTTTGTGTAAGAGACAGGCAGGGAGCTTGAGCGGGAGAGGGAGCCCCAGCTCCTCAAGCCCACGGGGCCCCAGCGCAGGGCCTGCCGGGGCGGGATCCCAGGTCTCCTGGCGGCTCCCTGCAGGCTGCACGTCCCCTCTGTCCCACCTCAGGGTGCTGGGGCCGCGGCCGGGAAGGGGCATCAGATTGTCCCGAAGAAGCTCAGCCGGACGGAGCTGCTGGGGCACGAAGACCGACAACTGCTGCTCGCCTTGCAGCGCAGGGACGTCATCTCCATTTGCAGCTTCTTAGACGACTATCGTGGATTCGCCACCACGGACGAGGTGCTGGACCTGCTGTTCACCGAGTGAGCACCTGCCCCTCCTCAGCCCAGTGCTGTGCCACCTGCTGCTAGGGAGGCTGGGGATGGTGTGAGCTTCCCGGCCTCGGGCTGCTCCCCCGCCTGGAGCAGGGTCCCCCAGGGCCTAGCGGGGTCCTGGAGGGCAGCCCCGGGACCTGGCCTGTGGCGGGTCAGCCAGAGGGTCTGTGCCTGTGCTCAGCAGCTGGCTTCCTCCCCCATCATGAGGCCTGGGCCTCCTCCACCCCGTCACCAGGGTCCTGAGCGGCCTGTTTCCCATTTGAAAGGGAGGTTTGAGAGTCTATCGGGGGTCTGTGTCCTCGGGCAACCAGACCGGGGGACCCCGGGGCACCCCGGGCCCACTCGGTTATGGGCCATGGGCCTCGCCGAGCCCTTTCATGCTCAAGCCTTCAGGAGGCCCCAGCAGGTGCGGGCGCTTCTCCGGGAGCTGCCCGTGGCCCCACGCACAGAGCTGACGGCCCCCGGGGCTCCGGCCTAGTCAGGGGTCAGAGGGTGACAGCCCCCATTATGAGAGGTCACGTCCACAGGACGATTCATGGGATGCCCCCACCCTCCTCTAGATATGGGTACATCGTAGCTGCATGTGGTGACGACGACACGGTCCAGCGTTGGAAACTGTGAGTGACTCCGGCTCCTGCAGGAGGGCCTTCCCTCTCCAGGAGGGCAGCGAAGGGGCTGTGGGGAGGGGGGGCGGCTGCATCCTCACCTCACACATCTGCAATTCCTGTGACAGAGTAAAGGTCTAAGGCCCCTTCTGGAAAAGAGGGCAGGAGAGCCAGGATGGGGTGCGGTCTTGGTGGGAGACACTGGGAACCCTAATGAGAACTTCTCCATGCCCCCCAACCCTCTCTCTGCCCCACACCTGGGGCCCAGAGCAGAGGGGGTGGGGAGCATCGCACTCCCCAATCTGGTGGCACCTGGACCAGGGGGCACAGCAGGTGCTCAGGAGGGCTGGTGAGGCCTCCAGACCAGGTGGCCCCCACCCTGTGGGAGATGAGAGATTAGAGTCAGTGGAAGGACACCCCCGGGGGCCCCTCTGGAGGGAGGCAGGCTAGAGCCACAGGAGGGAAGGTGGCGGTCCTGGGCGGCTCCTGGCAAGGCCTGGCAGGACACAGAGCCCGAGCCCTCCTGCCTTGGAGCTTCCCAGAGCGACAGTGTGTGCAGTGAGGGCAATGACAGGCCAGACGCCCCCAGTCCCCGGACGCCTGCCGGTGGACTCAAGGGGCAGGTGGGCAGGAACCAGGCTGAGGAGGGAGTCCCGCTTCCCCAGGAGAGACGGTGATGGTCACCCCGCTGGGCGTGGGCTCCCCAGAACAGAGGCTGCATATCAGCCCCTCCTCAGGGAGCAGGCCTGTGGCAGGCAGGACCGCCAGGTGGCAGGGGCACAAGGAGCAGGACTGGCCTCTGACACCTCGCACGGGAGGCCGGGTCCCCGGGTCCTGCACGGCTTCCCCGGGACACCTGCATGTGACAGAGCCCTGTCTTCTGACACCTGTGCCCGCCTGTCCCTCCACAGGGCCATCTCCTGCATGCTGGAAATATGGCTGGATTATTATGGGGACGACTTTTGTCAGCTCCCCGAATTTCCCTCCCTTATGAAAATTCTGCAATTCATAAGACAGCACATGCCAGGTTCAGACGTGGAACTCCGTGCCCGGCGTAACCTCCAACAATTCAGACGCCTCCATACAGTGGAGCCAGAGGCTGGGGGTGAGGAGGCCTGGGGGTGACTGAGCTGGGGACAGGGTGGGCCCCGCCGATCCAGCCTCCATGCAGCTGGGCTGGGAGCAGGGGGTGGGCTCACACTTCACCCCACGGGCTGCAGCCTGGGGACACCTCCCAGGGCTCATGCCCTCACGCACGTGGAGCAGTGGGAAGAGTGGTCTTGACTTGGGAGGCACGTGGAACGTCCGTCCTAATGGGGATACTTTGCCTTCCTGGAGCTACAGCTTCAGCCCAAGGAAAACACCCTGAAGCAGCTCAGGAGCAAGTCCCAGCTCTGACCGTGGGGACTGCTGCCCCGTCGGGGCCTGCGGGGATCCAGGCCGTTCCGGCTGCTGGGGCTGAGGGCTCGGCCCGCGCTGAAGCGCCCGCTGGGGAGGTGAAGCCCCTGCAGATAGTGGTCACTGCTCTAGTTCACTGCTCCGCCCTGGAGGAGCCCCCTGCACCCGCGGCCACCCCAGAGGAGGAGCAGGCCCCGGCACCTGCAATCGGGGTCCCCAGAGTGCCAGAGCCGCCACCTGCATCTGGAACAACTGGCTTCGACCCCTGAGCTCGCCCCAGCTCCCAACGCAGGGCTCGTGGTGGCTGCAGCCCAACGGAGGCTTGCCCTCCCCTGGCATTTCACTGTTTCTATATTTTCCATTTTTCTTTAACCTTTAACCTGTATAATGGCTTATGAGTTTTATTGTAATAAAGGATAAGTTAACTTCACACAAAATTGACTCTGATGCTTTTAAATGCTACATTGTTGTACTTTAGGTCCTTCACAGTGTGGCAGGCCCGGAGCCCAGGGCACCGGGGGACACAGCCCAGGATCCGGTGCTCCCCTGGCAAAGGCAGAGGACGGGAGGACACAGGACATCAGGTCACTCCTGCCGCCGGGCCGCGGCAAAATTTTGAGGGTACTCAGGCCCCTGCTAATTTGTTTTCCAGTATTTTTGGATTACAAGAGCAGTTCCAGGGCACCCAAATGACATTAGAAATTTTATGCGGGCTCTAGTGAGGCAAGGAGGGTTGTGTGACTCTCCCAGGTCTACAGGGAATGGTGCTGATCTCTGGACGGAACGTGTACATTTTTCTAGGATCTGCCAACCTGGGGACATTATCCACTTGGCTTCCCTGCCCTCATGGAGGGTATATGCCTCAGGAGAGGAATGTGGAACATGCTGAGAGGGTTTCCGCATGAAAGGAAACCAAGCAGTGGAGTGGGAGAACTGTAGCCTCGTTGTGTAAAAGTCTTCTGGGGAACAATCAGAAATGGTCTCCAAATATCAGACCCTTCTCTTGAATAGAAAATGTAGTCAGTGTTTTATAACAACCACCCATGAACAATCCATAATAAGAGACATAATAGTAAAAGTAATAATCAAGAGCAATGTAATGATTGGAGGACGATCACAGTGACTTTAACGCTATTAAAGCAATTAATACTGCCAAGTCTCCTACAACAAACCTAAGAAGTTGGGAGATTCCGGTACATATTTCTCAAATTCCTTGTCAAATCACAAGATATCAGGACCTTCTTCCTGGGGTATCTCAGGCTCTGAGCCCCATGTTCTGATCAAGAAAATTATTTCATAAGGCCAAAACAGGTAGCCTGTGGCATAGAAAGTCAAACCAACTAGGTCCAGGTAATGGGGGATCTTGGGAACTTGTGTGCACATCCCAGTGGGGGAGCTTTAAAGAATGGAGGTGGAAGGGGGGCTGTCTGGGGCTGGCCAGCCACATGATACCCATCAGATTTCAAGTATTTGGCCAGCCCAGGGTGCATGCAGAGAAGGCAGGAGCCAGACTCACAGCCAGGGTCCATGAACCATGCTATGACTCCCACTAAACCCCAGCATTTTCTTAGCCTTAGCATCCCATTGCCCTTCTTCCACCTCTTCCATCCAACCACTGGAGGTCCAGGTAACCATATTTGCATATAGAGGCTCTGGGCTGTTGGAGTGTGAGCCTCTGTCAACCAGACCAGCAGGGGTGACAAAGGCAAGCATCTGAGTTTCATATTGCCTCTGGGTGAACCCAGGAAGTGCTGAAGTTGCTGGAGTAGGTGGGCAGTCACCACCCGGTGCCTTCAAAAGGCAAGTTCCCCTTTTTTGGAACAACGAGAGGACTTTAAACATATCCAGGGACTCAGGCTGGCTGAGATTGTCCAATGGTGGTTCCCTGACGCTGAGCTGAAGTACAAAATTCTAAGGATATTTGGGCAGGTGTCAGCTGAAACCTCTCCAGGAAGACAAGAGCTGCTCCTTGGTTCCCAAGTAGACTCGAAAACATTTGACGACTCTGGCCATCCAAGAACAAAATCCCTATGTCTTCCCGCTCATCACAGGAGGTATCTGGACCTACAGGAGCTCTCATAAAGTTTTATTAGAGATTCAGTTAGGTCATGGGAAGCCTGGTTGGATTTCAAGTTTTGACACTATCAGTTCTCAGGGTCTGAGCTGAAGCAGATAATTCTGAGGATGCTTCAGTTCAGGATAACTTTCTCCATCATCTTCACAGAGGCGAGTGATCCCTGGGCCCCCACGTGTTCTTTAAAAACTTTGTGGAGGTTCTGGTGGACCAAGGATGCCCGGAAATGGCCGCAGCTTGCTATGTGGAGAGGGTTTCTAGGAGGCGTTCAGAGGGAAAACCAGGCATAGCTCAGTTAACTCCCTGAAATGAGGATGGAGTAGAGATGGAGCAGATAAAAGGAGAAGGGAGAGCTACTTGGGGAGGGAACCTGAGCTCCATGAATAGGGACCACCAACCCCAACTGTCAGAGTAGACAAGCACATCTCCCCACCCCTCACCCCTGCCCCCAGCCTTATCCCCTGGGTGTTCAGGCACAGCCGTGGTCAGTGCTTGCTTTGGAAGTTGGTGCTGTTTAGAGAGCGCTACAGAGTTCCTGTCCTGCTCGACGTGACATTCTCCCCAGGGCTCATTCTTTTCTCTTTTTTAATATATCTGATTTTGTTTCCCCCTTTTCTGTGTTTCAATCCTAAGCTCTCTGCCTTTTGTTCGACCCTCTTAAAAAGTTCAGTCTGATCAGGTATGTCCATCAATCTCATCATCTTGTAGAACTCTGTCTCAGAGATTTCTGAGGTGTCACAACCAATATTGTTGCCAGCTGTGTATGTTGCTCCCTGTCGCATGGAGATGTCTCTTGGCTCTCATCCTGGGATTCCCACCAGAGTGTTCTCTTGAGTTTTCCACTAGTTTCCTATTGTCACTGTAATGAATTACCATACACTTAGTAACTAAAAACAACAGAAAATATTTCTTTCTTTTTTTTTTTTTTTTTACAGGTTTGGAGGCCTAAAACCTACAATGAGTCATTTTAATAGTCGTATGGTGGTATCTCACTGGAGAAACCCCTATGGATTCTCTATGTTTCTTACATACTTCATTGTCTCATTTGATGAAAATACTTTGCTGCAGTTTTCACAATTGGCCTTGGTTCTTTAAAAGCAAATAACTTTGCTTAGTAAAATTATATATGGAGAAAATATAGAAGTGAAGTATACATAATTGTTTCATTGAAGATCTAGTAGGTTCCTTGAGACTAGAGAGTGTGCCCCATTTGTCCATAAGTCTGCAATGTGTGTTAATAAAAAACTCCAGGACCACCGTCATCATTACTCTTCCCCCATTTTGAGTTACTACCATTGGTAATTAAGCACTGTTGTCACCTCTGTGTCTACTTCATACATTTCAGCAAACCCTAGGTTTCTGTTCATCAAAACAAATGAATAAATATCCTACCTCAAGTGTAATAATATCGCCTATTCCTCCTTGAATATACTTGGCCAGGACTTTTAGATACTGGCTGTTCTCTTTTATACTTCCAGTTCTTTCCTTGGTCAAAAGCAGGGAGTCTGATGCAGGCTATGGTAAGGCATGGTTGGACAGGATGGTTAAGACCTCTAGTTCCTGTTTCTACCCTAAATGTAGAAGGGCACATTCGGTTTGGGAGTCAGCTGGAATCTCAGGAGGAATCCATTTGAGAAGACCAGAGTTGAAAGGTAACAGGGGGAGCCAAGGGTGGAATAAAGCCATAAAAAATGACTTAAGCCCCAAAGATCAGTTGTATGGAGCTAATTTTCTTAGACTCAGTTTTCCTATAAGTAGATCCTTATCATTTCCCATTGCCTGGGCCCCTGAGCTGTATCATGGCTCTGTCATGCTATTATCTGAAAGTCACTAACTCTTGGAGAATATAAGCAGAGGAGGTTTGGAGACAAAAAACACTGTTAGGAAAATGCCCCATTTTCTGTTACCCATCTCCTGTTCTGTTTCACTGATGAAGTACAGATGGTTCTAAACACCTGGAAAGCCCCTGACTGCAGTTCATCCAAGTCCATCTTACCAGACCTAGGATGTGATGCACACAATCAGGAGGGAGCATTCAGGTACCAGGGAACTATGGTCTCTCAAACACTGACTATCCCATAGGACGTAGTGGGATGTAGGTAGTGTAGGTCGTGGAGTCTTTGGCCTATGTGTAGGATTCTCTCAAGTGCTCAGTTTCTCAAACTGAATAAGTCTTTTATAAACTTGTTTTGTTATCTGAGGAGACATGGTTCAAAAAAGAATAGATTTGCACGAAGATAGTAATGGTTCTCATGGGTGATGGTGTCCATACAGACAGGTGGAAAATGACTTCATTTCAGTCCGCACTCACCAGGACTAGTAGAATGTCCCTGCATCATGAGGACATTTTAATACCTCCCTACAGGTATCTGAGGACAGGGGTGTTCTATGATAGCAGAACGGCCTTCAAGGGAGGACAGAGAGTCCTTGTTATTTTGGATGCTCATGGAAGTGGGCAGTTTTGAATGGAAGTAATTGTCAAATGGGAACATAAGCTACGGACACTTTGGCAATAAAATGGAACAGCAATCTTTCAGGTCAGTTAAAGTGATTTTGACTAGATTGACAAGAAGTTGGTTTGAACGAGGACAGGGTATTTTGTCTGAGAACTTGTTTCAGACTCTGCTAACTAAAGTGAAACTCAGTCATTCTGTTCTGAGCTCCCACAGGCTTCCCATCAGGCTGTGGAAACTGCCATGTTCTATGTTACTTTGCTGGACATCTATTTTCCAATGAAAGTCTGAGGTTCTAGGGCA
The DNA here is from genome assembly GCF_048164855.1 of Canis lupus baileyi. NCBI lineage: Eukaryota > Metazoa > Chordata > Mammalia > Carnivora > Canidae > Canis > Canis lupus. Next base: position 5,198,164 of record NC_132852.1, on the reverse strand, counting down.
CCTGGGTGGCTCAAACGGTTAAGCATCTGCGTTTGGCTCAGGTCATGATCCTGGAGTCCAGGGATCCAGCCCCGTTTTGCTCAGCAGGGAGTCTGCTTCTCCCTCTGCCCCTGCCTTCCCACTTGTGTATACCAGCTCTCTCTCAATTGAAAAACAAACAAACAAACAAACAAACAAATAAGTAAATCTATCTATAAAGTCTGAACTTCTCTTTCCCGAGCAAGGAGGTGAGCCATTTGTTATGTTCCTCTCAATATCTCCTTTTCAAAAAGTGCAGGACAGTGAAATACCACTGGGCTGAAAGACAGAACTTCTAGATTTGAGTTCTGAAGCTCCACTCTGGCTTCTAACTGGAAGTGTGGGACACAGAACCAGGGCACTTTCAAATCTCAGATGCTCCTCTGGTCGGTGATCTATAGTTGCCAAACATCACTATGCAGGAGATTTGATCGGACATGTGGTTTTAAAAATTCAGATTCTTAACTTAAGAATTCCGAATATGAAAGTGTGAGAGTCAGGAACAGACCTCTGATTTTCAAAAATATTCTAGGTGACTAGAATCAACTTTCTAAAAAAGATTTTTTTTTATTTATTCATGATAGACACCGAGAGAGATGCAGAGACACAGGCAGAGGGGGAAGCAGGCTTCCTCTGGGGAGCCCGATGTGGAACTCGATCCCAGGACCCCGGGATCATGATCTGAGTCAAAGGCAGATGCTCAACCATTGAGCCACCCAAGCATCCCTAGGTGACTGGAATCCATTTGGCTCTAGAAACACTGATTTATATTACCTCCAAGGCCACTTCTAGCTCTAACATTTTAATATTCTAAGAATTCTTGTAAATCTGAGTGTGACACTTATCCTTAGTTTTTATGATTGAACAAGAAACCCGGTCTGTGGGTGTGTATGCGTGTGTGCATATATGCATAATATGTAGCATGAAATGTAGAACCATATCCAATCCCTAATTCTTGGTAAATGAGAACAATGTTAGTGAGGAGAGAGAAGGGAGGAAAAGGTATGGCACAATTTGCACATACTGGGGAATAATCTATGTACATTTATGCTGTGAGGGAATTGTGTGATTTGTAAGGGACAAGAAGCCTGAGGAAGTCATTTTTAACTTGAGTGCCTGAGTAAGTGGTAACAATATTTACTAAGATCTAGAACAGTAAATGAAGATCAGTTTTGGAAAGGAAGGGATAAAGTGCAATAAAAACTAGTTATTTGTGGGTGCCCATCAGAGATCCAGTTAGGGAAGACCAATGCCCTGTAAAACTTTAGCATGAAGTTGAAGTCAGAAATACAGTGTAGGATTTTTATCAGACAAAGCTCATTTAGGTCAACAAAAATCATGCTGGGTATTCAGAACACGAAATTTAATGCAAAGGATTGCTTACACAGGTAGCAGATGGTCAAATGTCCACAGAGATTAATAACTACGGGCCCAGAGGAGGACATGGGAAAGGCGCTATCAGCGGCAGGGGTCCGAAATCCTGGTGTTAGCTACCTACAGCTGGAGGCTGGATGTGTGAGTATGGGACACAGCACAGCTGGTGCTCAGACCTCTAAGTCAAGAACAGCTCATGAATGATGCTTAAGACTTTAAGGAAGGAGTGCTCCATGGCTGGGGCCCAGACAAGTGGGGTGGAGACATCCTGCAGCCAATGTTCAGACTTTTGAGGAGAAGATACGGCCAAACATGGGCCATGGAGAACCAGGGTACACAGCAAAACAGGTTGTGGCCCAGCCATGCCTTTATGGGTGCTGGGTGCTGTTAGTTCCTTCAAGGGTTATTGCAAGGCTGCTGAGAAAGCCAAAAGGAGTTGGAGCCTGGAGCCAACCATCTGTTGCTGTTGGGGTGCTGCTGGCCAGAGCTGGAAATGAAAGGGACTGTCTTCACCCTTCATCTTATTTTCCTGTCTACTGCCAATGTCTTGCATTAAAGGGGCTAATGGGAAGCAACTGGCCTCAAGGTCTGGAAGATGCAGTGTGCAGGGCATCCATGCACTGCCGTGGAGTGGAGTAGAGAATGGAGGCTTGGAGCCTGGAAAGGCTGGTGAGGAGATAATGCCACATCAACAGGAGAGGCTGAAACCACAGGAGCTCCTGGAATTGCTTAGAGACATGTGTAATATGAAGATGGATGAATCCAGGGTGTGTGCAATTGCAGGAAAGGGAGAACATAGGACAACAGGGAAGAAGAGAAAGAAAGTAGCTGGAAGACTTCTATCTTCAAGGGCAGAGGAGACAGGAATGAAGGAGGAGACAGACCACATTGTGAAATGCTTGCGATGTATCAAGGTAACAAGAGATACCAACCATAGATTGCCGAGGGTGCCCCTGGAGTCTTTACAAAGAGCATGGTGACCAACACATGTCTAAGAGGTCATGGTCTCCTCATTAAGAGAAATACCAGCAGGCTGAAGGTGGTAGAGGATGTTTCTGTAAGTCGAGAAGCAGAGGAAGACACTATACACACCACTGTTAATTTTGCAAGGAAACAGGAGAAAAAAAAAAAAACAGAAAGAACAGGGTATGAGGCCTAAATACATTTAGATTCTCAAAGGCAGTTAGTTTTATCTGAGGCCTGGGTAAGCAACTTCTGGGAAGACCCCAGGACCTGTGATACTTGCAAAAAGAGAGCTTCTTCCACCCACTCGTCTCTTGTGTAGTTTTCAGAATAAAAAAATCAGCCCATTAGCCATGAAGATATGTAGCAGCACCAGAACATTTTTTAGAAAAAATGTTTTGATTTCTTATTTTACAGCCTTTATAAATTGGCTCATCCTTGGAAGTAAGTTGTGTTTTATTCTGCTCTCCTTTATTTACATCTCTACAGAAAGCAGGCTTAGTCAAATAGGTAAGGACATTCTCCAGACTGAGCCAAGGGGCTATCTTTCTTCTGTTCTGGAGCAGTGTGCTGTCAGTCTAGGATGACAGTGGCCTGTGACATATATATTGCTAGCCCTGAAAGCTGGGAGTCTGAATTTTGGCAAATAAGGGCCAAAGCAAACCTGTGTGCTATTACCATCAGCCCAGACAAGCAAGGATCACAAGGTCACAGGAGGGATCTTGGAAAGTGTCCAACTCTTCTGCAGCTGTTTCCACTTCTTCTTCCACCCAGCTGCTCACCAGAGCTGCTAAAAATAATCCCTGTTCAGGCTTCTGCTCTCAGCCAGGGCCCCATTTTGTGGACAGGCTAAGAACATAAGACCAAAAGCCAAAGTGTTGCTGTGACTAAGCCGGCAACAGTGGCATCTTCTGGGGTCTCTATCTCCTCCGCTGTAATGAGGTGTTGAATTAGACTATCTCTAGGAACCCTGCTCTTGAAGAGGCCATGACTGCTACATTCTCACTACAAGAGGCCAGCATGAAGACACTACCCAATCTTTGGCCAGCTTAAACTTTGACACAGGCCCTTTTCATTATGGCACTTGATGTTCCAGATTGAAGAGGGAGGGGAAGCCATGCTAACAGCTATCTGTGAAGGAGCCGGAGAAGCATGAGCCAGCAGGACTGCTAAGGTGGCCACAATTTGTGTCCATCACGTGGGCATGTACTATGTGGTTGAGTCGTCTCATATTACAGAGACCAGAGTCTGAACGACAAAGACCCAGGGTCACAGCTCTGTCTGAAGCCAGGGTTTTAGAACATTTCAACCATGGTCCCACCTTTCCATTCTACCTGTTTAATCTGTTAATCTGCTCACTCACTTTATCAATCCATAAAATAATTAAGGGGGCCTCTGCCAGCAAGTGAGGATTCCGAAGGTCAACATAACACAGTGCCTTCCCCCGGGCCCCTCACGGCCTACAGATCATATTTCTCTGCAGTGTCAGAAGCTGGATTGACAGCTTCATTCAAAGAATGCCCATGTTGGAGGTCAAGAGAATAAATCCAGAGATGTTTGCCGCATGGAGCTCACAGCCAGAGGATCTTTGCTTCTCACTTCCTGTAGCTCCGGCTTGGCTTTTAATTATTCTTCCTTTTTTTGCAGCAAAGTGGCATCAGTTCAGCTCTACAGCCCCCAATCTTATCTTCAAAGGAAAGGCACTCAACCTCACAGCGACCATCCATCTCTGACACTGCATCCTTCTGTGCATAGCTCCATGGGCTGTGTGGAGAAAGTAAGGCCTCAGTTATCCAGTACTTGGTGACCAGAAAGCAACATAACATCACCCAGGCCAAAATCACAATTCCCTATTACCGAGTCTCCTGCAGACACCAAGTACACGCCTGGTGATCAGAAAAAGCACATGTCACGTGAGCAGCTGTATGGGAGCTCAGATTCCCTGCACAACTTACACAGTGTCCCTACTAGGTATTCAATTCCTTCTGCCATAGTCATTTCTAGGATATCTAGAAGCAGAGTATGTCTTCCTGGGATGGAGGCAGTCTACTTTCTAATTTCAACGACATTCCTTCCCAATGTGTGATTGTTTTCATGTCTCCAAATTAATAGTCTCAGATATATGACAAAAGGTAAAGATGGTGCTGTTTATACTGTAGACAGGTCAACGATAGGCCACATGCAACGATAGACCACAGCCATGTGGCTGTGGAGTTTCAAGATTTTAGGTGCAAAGATAAAAGAAACCTGAGGCTGATCCATTCTGTAAGAAATATCAATGAATAATGGGTTTAATTCTGGAATTCAGGGTGATGTGGACAACGAGTTTTTCTTTAGAACAACGATTAAGCTGAAGAGAGTAATGGTATTTTGAGATAAATGATTGAAAAAAGTTTTTGGTGACAGATGTTCTCAAGAGAAATAATACAAAGAACTGGCAGTCACTCCCAAAGGGAACTTGTTCTTGGAAAATACAGCTTTGAGGAGGAGAAAGAACACATATTGCTGTCGTATACCTGAGATAATGCCATGCTGAAGAAACACTGAACCTGTTCGTACCCCAGTTAGGACTCAGACCAACAGAAAGGAATTGCACAGCCTTAGATTTCTGCTCAAAGTAAGAGGAAATTTTTAATAGAGTCCAAAGTTGAACTGGGGATATTGTAATAGACTACTGAAGTTCATCAGACATCTAGCCAATCAACTGACATGGAATACTCATAAGGTGTTTAAATACTTAATTGAGGCAGATAATAAGAATGAGAATGATGATTAAAAAAAGAATGATAAGCAGACAATAATAATATTGTACTTTCTCAGGCTCAGAGGATGTGTCTGGCTTTGTTTAAGCAGATTATAGAAAGAGAGGGATTATTAAAACTTCCCAAACAGTTATTTCTCACGTCAAACAATGAGTAATGGGATCTCTGGACAACACGAGGAGACTCAGCAAAAGACATCATTCCTAGGCCCCATGTCTCTGTATGGTTGCTCAATTTAGAGCTAATGGCAATAAAAATGGGGTCATAGTTTGACGATATTCATGATGTAATATTCATTTTGTCAATTAAAACTTTCAGTTAAACACGGAGATATCATAAAGAGCATCCTACACAAAAGTTTTTTTAGACTCCATGGTTTCAGAATAAATATCCTAAAACATGGTGGCATAGGAGATGACACTTTTATTCTCTCAGTGTCCAGGGATGACAAGTGAACATCAAGAATTCAGCAGGGCCCCAGGGCTTGTGCAGCCCAGTCACTGACCAAGGCCTTGCAAAATTTCTCTTGGCCTCTGTTTAGTAAAGAAGACAATGGACTTAGGTTTTCACCTTTCCTAAGGCTTATTCAAATTCATAAACTGGAAATGGTCATGGTCACAGTAGGAATTAATTGTCTTGTCGAATCAAAAATCTTTCAGCAGAGACTACCAATTCTGTAAACAGAATAAGCCATAGTGACACTTCCAAACCATGAGCTAACCCCGTGCCTACCTCCCTGCATCTACAACTGCCAAAACCATAATGTGTAAAAAAAGGTGCAAGCCTACGACATACTCCAATTAAGTCAAAAGTATATAAAGAATATTGGTGTAGAATTACCTGAGGAAAACTTAAAATTCGGCATAATAACACTGGATTTAAGATATAGACCTGTCAGAAAGGAGCTTTAAAGGAATGTTTCCCAAAAGCATAAAACCATCCAGAGGATTTCACTTGTTGTAGACCCGAGACACACCTAGACAGACAATGATATTCATTAAGACCTTCATCATCTTTGTATATTGGATTCATAGTAGACAGAGATGAAGGTGTAGAAGCAAAGCATGGACACCATATTCCCAAATAATTGGTTACAGCTACAAACATTCTGGCTGGTGAGGATAAGGTGTTCCTATGTGATACCTGAGCTCTTTTGGGAGAATGATCTTCCCTGTCCTAGATCACTAATGTCTAACTCTCCTTGGCTCGCTTGAGGTTACTCAAAATGAAAAAGGACACCCATTAAGATTTCCACTGAACATAGAAACACTGAAGAAAGTCTGTTCAGAAATAGGTAGGGGCAGTTAGGGAGCTTGAGAAAGATCTGAAGGTGCTGTCTGTTGTGGGAGGCAAGATTAGGAGCTGGGCTGACCTGAATGGTCTCTGTCAGGGAGAGACCACACCCAAATCCTGTAATCCAATCTAGCAATTAGAGTGGATGAGAGGACTTTGTGCCTTATCCCAGGGCCCAAAAGCCATAAAAGGTGGAGGTGAGGTTCACTATCTGACATTTGGAAACTGGCACAGTGAGAGGAGCATCCCTTTGCGACACGAAGCTCCTGGTTGAATGTATCTTGTGGACACTGTTTTTGCAGACATGGAGGCTGCCCACCTCCACCCCTCAGAGGAGCCTCAATTCAGCGCCTCTCCCAAACCCCAGTCATACTGGTCAAGGAGAGGCGGTGCTGAAGTCCACGGAGGACCCTCTGTGCCCGAGACGACATCCCCTGCATCAAAGACGCTCTCCTCCCCGACTGACCCCTTGGCTCCCGCATCAGCAGGGCTGCCTCCCACCAAGACGCCTCTGAGTTGGAAGAGCCTTTCCCAGGTGGGAGCCGGGCTTCAGAACATGGGCAACACTTGCTATGTGAATGCGACCCTACAGTGTCTGACCTACACAGAGCCCCTCGCCAGCTACATGCTGTCCCAGCAGCACGGGACCACCTGTAGGAGGCAGACATCCTGCATGCTGTGTACCCTGCAGGCTCACCTGACGCGGGTTCTCTGCCATCCTGGACGTGTGCTCCGGCCCCTGCCACTCCTGCTCGCCGCCTTCCACAGACACAAGCAGGAAGATGCCCATGAGTATCTCATGTTCATTCTGGATGCAATGCAGCAAGCATGCTTGCCTGAGGACAAGCTCTCAGACCCTGAGCGTCCTCAGGACAGCACCCTCATCCAGCAACTCTTTGAGGGGTACTGGAGGTCTCAAATCCAGTGTCTCCACTGCCAAGGCATTTCGAGCACTCTGGAACCTTACCTGGACATCAGCCTGGACATCGGGGATGCTCACAGCGTCAGCCAAGCTTTGGAGCAGTTGGTGAAGCCCGAACTGCTGGAAGGTGAAAATGCCTACCATTGTCGTAAGTGTCTGGAGAAGGTGCCTGCGTCCAAGGTGTTGACTTTGCACACTTCCCCGAAGGTCCTCATCCTGGTCTTGAGACGATTCTCAGACTTGACAGGCAACAAAATGACTAAGGAGGTGCAATATCCTGAGCGCCTTGACATGCAACACTACCTGTCTGAGCAGAGGGCAGGACCCTTGGTTTATGTGCTCTATGCCGTGCTGGTGCACGCTGGGAGGAGTTGCCACAGCGGACATTACTTCTGTTTCGTAAAGGCAGGAAATGGCCAGTGGTATAAAATGGATGATGCTAAGGTCAGCGCCTGTGATGTGACTTGCGCGCTGCGCCAACCTGCCTATGTCCTCTTTTATATGCAGAAGACTGATCTGGAGAGAGACCTTGGGAGGGAGTCAGTCAAGGAGGGAGGACTCGCATCTCCCGAGGCAGACCCCACAGTGGTGGGTGAGGCCTCAGGAGAGCCGGCAACGGATCCCTCCGTGAACCTTCCTGAGTTGGAGGAGTGTGGGGAAGAGACCTCAAGGCAACAAATGACATTAGACCAGTGGAGATGCCTCCAAGAATGCAACCGCCCTAAGCCTGAACTCAATGTCAGGAGAAGAGAAATTGCTCTTCCTGCGAACGCAGTCATCCTTCACCACTCCAAATACAGACCTGAGATGCAGAAGAATCATCCTCAGCAGACCGTCGACCTGCTCACCAGTGCAGCTGGGATGCTCCCACCTCAGGTGGCCGGGGACGTGGCCAAAGTCCCGCGTGTGCCAGGGAGAGCCAGACCTACCAAGAGGATGAGCAAGAAGGGACAGAGGTCTGGGGAAGCAGTCCAGGGATGTGTCTCCTAACTTTGGTGCACATGGGCGCACACACCCACACACACAGCATCACTCACTCACTCCAAACCCGAACACAGTCCCATACTGGAAATATTTTGTGTTGTGTGAAGTGTGTGTTCTATATGTATGGAAGAACCATCTATCTGGTGTGTTCATGGGATATGGCCTTCAACTGAAACTTGAGGACACTGATATTTAAACCTGGTTCATTGTCATGATCTTTTATTGGGATAGTGTGGATTTCATATGGGGTGTATCGAGGAACCTGCCTCACCTTCAGCCTTGGGGAGAGTGGGGGCCACTTGCAGGTGAGAGACAGTGAGCAATCAGGGTTGAGAGTGGATATGATGCTGAAGACCTGGGGTTGAAGTCAGTATGTTTGACCCTTTCATCATGCTCCCCACTTCCCAATGCTTTTCTTCTATTTATATTGAAAGAGTATTTCTCTGAACATAAGTATGTATTGGGTCTTGCTAGCGATGTGTCTTGGTCATTGCTTGGAAATTGTAAGATGGAAATTAAGTGCTTATTTTTGGGGCGATAACTGCATCCAGACATGATTGAACTACAGTGATTTTATTATGTTCCCTTCACTCTCTCCCACATTAAGACTGAAGAGAAGCAAACTAAAAAGGACTCTTATTCCAAAGGGAAATGCCCAGCCTCCCACTGAACATAACTTTTTATGACTATTTTGCTACCATCTACTCTGTGGCATCTCTTGACCCAGAAGAAGTGGACTCTGGATTTCAGACCAGTTCAAATTCAAATTTGGACCTGGGTTGATACCTCTGGTAAACAGTGCCAAGTTCATGAGTCTACCAAAGCGTTTTGAGGTCAGGTTATAGGTGTTCTATGTTATCATTGCATTTCTTACAAAAGAGTTTGACAAGTTCATTGTAGAATGGAAATTATTGCATGACAACCAAACGCCTCTGAGTGTGACCATAGATGTGCAGTTGTAACATCACATCATAATGTTATTTTCACTCTGTATTCAAACTTGGACATGCCACCCTTACTGGATAGTAAGGGACAATAGGATCTGTGCAGAAGAAATCAGGCTTTTTTGGAGATTTTCATGTACCTAAGACAAATTAGAGATCTAAGGTGTCAGGGTTACTTTCATGTCTGGGAATTGTGTTTCTTATGGCCAATACAGTTTATTGTGTCATAAAGAGTGAGGGAACCTGTGTGCATGTCTTGCCAAGAGTTCCGTAAGAGGATCTGCAGGTATCCCCGTCCTCTGAAGACTGTCATAGGGAATGAGACAGCTCATGGACTCGGGGACTTGTCCTCCACAGCAGAGGACCCTGAGGAGGTGTCTGTGGGAATGAGGATATGTCCCCACCTGGACTGATGTGGTGAACCAGCAATTCCTCCGCTGAACTGGATGGAAACGGTCAAGTCCACCACGTGCTGGGTGTCCTGCTTTTGTGCGCCTACACATACACTCCCCCCACTACACAGATGCTGCAGTTTTTCTTTAGGTAAATCTATAGGAATGTCAAAGCATGCTTCCCAGTCTGGAATGTCAGTTTGTCTTAGTGAAATCCATTTTCTAACAAATGTAGGGAAATCATCCTGGCAATTTGTAACCTGGTTGTAAACAGAAATTAACAAGTTAATCTGAAATTGTTTTATAAATGTCTGAATTTCTGATTTAGAAAAAGATCCCATTCAGAGTTTTGCAAATTACACCTTGTTTTCTCCTAGAACATTTTCTGTACTTGTTGATATTATTTCTCTGAAATTGTTATGTAAAATATTGCATCTGCTTTGTTTGTTTTTGCTCTAAAATGTTATTACAAAGTTGTGTGTTTTTTTATTCTTAATAAAAGATTCCCACATATAATTTGGTGTGCAGGCTTTTTCTCCCCAGTATTTCAGAACCTTGAAACAGTTATTTTATTTCCAGGCTGGCTCCTCACAGAGGCCTCTTTGCTTGCTTCCCCTGAGTGGAATTCCACAGCCACCTCTAGGTCACCTGCAGCTCAAATTCATATCCTCCCCCCATGGGAATTTCTCACTCCTACTCACTGGCTCAATATAGGGAAAGCGCCAGCAGCCATTTAAGAGGAAATGCAATGGGACATAGGGACATTATTCTTCAGGGTTTCTTCAATTATGAGATCTCTGACCAGGAAGATGCTTGTATGAGAAATTAAGGGGGAGGGAGTAGATTGAACGACAAGCACACCATCTCTGTCCAAGGCTAGCAGAGACCCCTAGGAAGGATGATGGGAGATGGTTGGATAACACACTGTGGGGACTGTGGAGGCTGGAGTGTCAGCAGATTGATTCTCTGGTTAGGTGTCTGGACGTCAATGCTCATCCTGTCCAGGTATCCATTAGTCACTCGAGGGGTGTCTCTCTATATCAAGGTCTATTAGTCATGAGGACAGACCAAGAATCTGCAGAGCCTCCCACAGACCAGATTCACGAGTTCTTTTTCTTTTAAAGATCGATTTATTCATTTATTTATTTATGATAGACAGAGAGAGAGAGAGGGGCAGAGACACAGGAGGAGGAAGAAGCAGGCTCCTGAGCCTGACGTGGGACTCGATCCCGGGTTTCCAAGATTACGCCCTGGGCCAAAGGCAGGTGCCAAACCACTGAGCCACTCAGGGATCCACAGATTCGTGAGTTATTTCCTGAGAAACTGGAATTGCCAATCCTGAATGGAGTTCTAGGGGGACCTCATAACTGTTTCCAGGTTACTATGTGTTGAGACCTGGCTCCATCAATCTGTGGCAAAATGTCAGGCTGGAATTGTTTTCACAATAGAAATCTGGGCTGCAATTGGATTTTGGGGACAGCCCCAAGGGTAGATTCCATGGCAGTATATGGAGGTTTAATCTGGGAGGCCACATCCAATCAATGATCTGTGAGCTTGACAAGGAGGGTAGGTTCCTGGCCATGGTGGGTGAATGTAAGCAGAAGGATTACCTGACTCCCCTTCATGAGCTTTTGTGTTGTCCAGCAGGAGAAAACAAAGTCAGGACTTTTCACAGGGGATATATTAGGGCATGTGTCTCGTGGCAGGTTTGAGCTCAGGCAGGAGACAGGAAACAGCTTCTAGGGAGCTTGCCTCCTCCCGTGAGGTGTGCATCATCCCATTACCAGCTGCTCCAATAGAAGACACCACAGATGGACCACATCTTAGCTCTGCCTCTCCACTTCATAGAAATCAAGGACAGTAAAGGCATGGAGATGAGAACAATCCATAACACGGTGATATTATTAAAAGTGCTCATTTTAATGGGAAAAGAACCCCACCCCTGTGGTGATTAGGGGACATAAAATACATTAGCCTCCTGTTACCAGAGGGCAAGATGAGAAGGTTTCAGTACAGTGTTTTAGTTTCTTTTGAAGAAGCCATTGCATTCACTCTTCTGGCAGTGGACAGAGCTAATCCTGTCTTCAGAGTGTAGGATAGAGGGGACATTCCTCAGCATCTTAAAAGCCATCTACGGAAAGCCCACAGCAAACATCATTCTCAATGGGGAAACACTGGGAGCATTTCCCCTAAGATCAGGAACAAGGCAGGGATGGCCACTCTCACCCCTGCTATTCAACATAAGATACCTAGGAATCAACCTACCCAAAGAGGTAAAGGATCTATACCCTAAAAACTACAGAACACTTTTAAGGAAATGGAGGGAGACACAAAGAGATGGAAAGTATTCCAAGCTCAAGGATTGGAAGAAGTAATATTATGAAAATGTCAAGGGTACCCAGGGCGATTCACACATTTAATGCAGTCCCTATCAAAACACTGAGGACTTTCTTTAGAGATTTGGAACAAATCATCTTAAGATTTGTGTGGAAATAGAAAAGACCCTGAATAGCCAGGGGAATATTAAAAAGAAAACCATAGCTGTCTTTAAAATTTTTAGTGATACTTTGTGTGATACACGATTTGGAATATATGTGGAATCAATACATTTTGTTGCATTAGGGCTTTTTCCATTTGGAGACATCTCAGTAAATCAGTTCCACGTGGTGGCTCTAGCATGTGGGGGCTCAGATGCCAGCGATCACACAGAAGCAAAGAATTGAAGGACACATGGAACCTGAAGACTCCATAAGCAAGGGAGGGAACTCGGGGAGAGAATGGAATTTTAAGAAATCCCTCACGGAGGAAGAGCATGGAGTGAAGACACTCTGGGTGCACAGACGGGAGACGGTGGTGCATAAGGAAGAGCCCCGCCATCAGGAGGGAATCCGATGCTGCCAATTCCTTCCAATGTGGCTGCTTTTGCCCTTGGAGTGTTCTACATAATGTCTGCTTGAGGGCAACCTCCCAACTCAGTGACATTTTCAAGACTTTTCCAACAATGTGGTTTGGTTCTGGGGTTTTCTGTGCACAGTCTGGATCCCTGCTCAGTGAGAGGCTCCATCTCACTCTCCAACTGGCACAGATCTATCCCCTTAGCTCTCTACTCAATCTGTCTGATGAATAAATAATATTTAAAGAAACCCTGATATTTTCTCCACAAAATTCAAACTGTCTCATTATTTTCTAATAACTGTGATTCGTGAATGTTATAATTCATTCTGAAAGGAAATAATGGAAACATTAAATGCATGTATATGTGACCAAAGTTTGAAAGAACACGAGAACGCTGCCCAAATCATAAGAATCAGCATAATCACACATTAATTACCTTTCAACAATGCATTAGTCAATCGTGCCCCAAAGGAATATAATTGTTACATAGCACCCATTAGTTAACCTCAAAACCCACATTCATTCAGTGGAGAATATCTTTCTGAGGTGTCACGCAAGGACCAAAATTGGAGTGGAAGTGATCTGAAATCCTGTGCCCACCTCTTCTTTGTCAGGAGATTGTCACACAGATGGATGACAGTAAAGTGTCTGGACAAGTTAGAGTTGCTGGGATATGGAGCAATTCCCTGCGGGAGATGGGTCCTTGACAGGCACCTGCTCTTCAGTCAAAGGTGGGGGTGGATTGTGAAGGGGCTGTGATTCAATCAACATGATCTAATCAGGCAGGATGCATTTAACTCCTGAAATATAAGCATTTCATTGCCTCTTTGCATTTCCAAATATTATCAAGCGTCCGGGTTTATGGGTTGACTTCTCAATATATATTTTGTGCCCATAGTTTCCTGAAAAGAAGTCTGTCGCCATGCAAGGCTGCAGGTCATCGACGTACACGGTAGTTTGTCATTTCTTTGTGTAGGTGCCCTGGGTTTTCAAATCGGTGCTGGTTGTATATGACCAAACACATTGCTGCCAACACTCCACCCATGGTGGTTTGGACAATTGGTCTTTCAATATAAAGAGAAGATAAGCAATGGGATGAGGGATGCATGAGGACACGGTCAGACATGCTCACACTGACCGAGGTCCTCAGCATCATTTCCACAGTCAAAGCTGGCTGCTCACTGCTTCTAATCCTGCCACCTTCAAGTGGCCCCATTTTTCCCCAAGGCTGAAGGAAGGGAGGATTCACCCAATGTGCATCCAACTGTGCTAAATACATCTATTACTAATATCCATAACCTATACCAGCTTGTTCAGATAACTCTGTCATCTTCCATATCTGGATGAGAGTGGATTTTCCTTTGGGAAGATAGGTTTGGGTTTGGTTTGGTTGTGTTTGGTTGTTTTAGGTTTGGTTTGGTTTGGTTTTTTGATGGCAGGGAAGCAAAAGACAAGTGAGGTGACTAGAGGGGGAGAACAGGCCTGCTCAGGACTTCTTCCGCTAGCCTTTCTCCCTGGTCTCCCTGTGCACATGGATGGAATCCCCTCCACAGCGCATGAAGTCCTAATTGTGCTGGAGAGCCCAGAATAAGGCCCTTTGCTCAAGCCTGCCTGCCTCCTCACCCCTGTGCCCTATATTCTTGCAAGTCCAAGAATCCTTAGACTACTTTGCTAGTTCCAATCCCAACATGCCCCTGTGAGGATAGACCTTCATACCTTTGGACCTCTGGGATTTTCATAGGCTCCAGAAAGTAGGGAATATTTCTATTCATGTATGCATCTCTTGAGGGCCCAGGAAGCTGCATTTTCCTCAGAAGCCATGAGATAGCAATAGGGCGGCATCCATGGGATGAGACAGGGGCCTGAGGCTCAAGGGGCCAGACTCTGATCCAGGTCACATAATGATTGCATGAATGGGAGTTACTTAGGGGTTGGGGGTGGGAGAAGGATCACACACTGTGGCTTTTCTACTGCATTCTGACTTTTTAAACCCTAGTGTGCTCATAAAGGAGCTCCTCTACCCTCCACCTACAGGCATCTGCACAGAGAAAGGGAACACCCTTAAGCAGATGCTCTGGAGTGAGAAAAGAGCAGTCAGTTGTTTTTCCAAAAAAACCAAAAAAACAAAAAAAGAAAGAAAAAGAAATTCTCTGAATACAAATATGGAAGTGCTTGGTTTGGTTTGTTCTCATTTGGCATGGTGTTGTATTGTTTTGTGTCCATGGGCCCATATCAGAGATATCCCTGAGAAAGAGAGACTGAGAGAGAATAAGAGAGAGAGAGAGAGAGAGAGACTCCGTGGCCTTGGTCTTGTGGTATTTAGACGACTTGTCAACCATTGCCTCCTTAGGAAATCCTCAGGAGGTTAAAAAATCTCCTTGCCCAGGTCTCAGAAAGGAGGCATCATGATCCAACATTAAAGTGGGATCCAGAATATGTATAGAGGGAAACCACCCACTCATCCCATTACAGACCAATGTGCGACCCAGGGCCCATACAGTACACAGGGCTCCCTCACAGGGTGCACACGGTCAATGTTCCCTATGCAGTACTTCACGAAGGAGACTGGGTGTGCAGGAGACCCTCAAAGTCTACAGATCCCCCAAAACTATCATGCTGTTGTCCCGTTTCAGTTAATCAAGGATGGAGGAATTAAATTAACTATAGAGAGTTTCAGAATTGCTGAGATTTAAAAAAAAAAAAAAGAACACAAAATCTTAAGAAACACATGGACGCATTTCATCGGTGCTAATATTTTATTAAGGGAAATAAAACACTACACACAAATCTAAATTAACGCTGAGAATAACTGAAATGCATAGATGAAATATTGCCCACCACAATTCCCACAAAGCTACCACCACAGTCTAGAAAAACTCATCTCACGAGAAAAAAGTATGTCCATTTGCAGGGCCCACAGTGGGTTCTCGATGCCAAAACCCCAAAGGCACACATGTGTACACCACAGACACATTAACATCTGAGATTCTATTTCCAATGGAGTAACAAGTGCTGATTCAAATTTCCCTCCATTTATTGGAAAACCTATTTACAGAAGAGAAAATTGACATTCCAGAGGGAAGACTACCCTTTGCCACAGCACACAGATTTCCCTAAAGAAAAGTGTAAGGTGTGTTTTGGGGGGTGGGTGTCTGTGCAGGGCCCCAGGGGCATGAGGGGCAGCACGCTGTGGACCCAGGAATTTCCATGCAAAGCAGCTGAGCAAGTGCTGATTCCCCACATGAGTCCAGGAGGGGCCACGTCCTGAGGTCCGCAGTCACCCCGTGAGGGTGCAGTGGGGTGGAGAACAATGTCCGAGGCCAGGAGCTGGCTCATTCGCTCTCAGTGTCTACTGAGGATGAGGACACCTGTAGGTCACCGTGGAGGACACTCCAGGGGCCACAGACACAGGCTCCATTCAACAGGTGGGGGGCAGGAGGGCCCTGAGCAGGGCCTGGCTTCTCGGGAGGAAGGAATGAGGGAGCTGCAAGGAACCGGGAGCTCCAGCAGCTTCTGTCCAATCTGGTGAAGACCATTCCAGGGGCTGAGTGGGGGCCCGCGCAGAGTGCGGCCATGGGGGCTCGGTGCATGGCTGAAGCGTCTCAAAGTGAGGTGTGGCAGGTGTGGGCTGGGGGCCCTTGCTTGGCTGGAGGGCAGGTGTCTTCCTGGGCTGCGGGGGCCTGGCTGTGCATCCACGGGCATGTCTGCTTCCTGGAGCACACAGATTCCCTGAATTCCCCACAGGCCCTCCTGGATGCTCCTGCAGGTGTGCTGGCTGGGGCTCCACCACGCTTTCTTTCGGGGGTTCAGGGTCCTGTCTAGGGGCATGTGGGCACATTTCTTGCCTGGAGCCTGGGGGGGGGGCATTTGGAATTGTCTGCCAATGCGTTGCTGACAGCGGGACGGGTGTTCTCCTCAGGATACTTGGGTGGTGTCTGGGTGTGTCCCAGCCCATGGCCCTGGGAGCCAGCCTGGGGACCCTCGAGGGACACTCTGCAGGGCCTCTTGTCTCTCTGCTGCACAACCAGGCTGTCAGCCCTGACACAGGGTTGGCGAGCCGGCTGAGGGGTATCAGTGATCGGCACTTCCTGGGCACCAGGAGGTCCACCAGGTGGGCTGAGGCTAACTTGAGGGCTTCTGAGATGAGATGTGGAATGGGACCAGACACTCATGACTGGATTGTCAGTACGTGGTTCCATCAGCAGGGCAGGCTCAGGGATAGAAGGCCTCCTGGTGGTGTAGACAGGCATCGGCATGTGTGGACACTGTGGGAATAGAGAACACATGGGACTCCATGAGTTTGGCCCCAGCACTAAGGCAAAATGAACACTCAGGAAAGAAAGAAAGAAACCAACTAACGGCCAAGACCTTAGTAACAACCCCCTCCCCCGGAACAGGGATAGAAAAAGATGGGATCTGTTGATCTGACTCACCCTGGGAGTAGGGAATGCAGTTGCAGGGCTGGTCCGGAACAAAGGTATGACTGGATGCTTTTGATGCCCTTGAGACATTGTGGGGGGACACGCAAAGTCCTGCCTCACAGCGATGCTTCTTCCATTGGACCAGCTCTTCCATCCACTATGCTCATGAGGCAATAAGAGTCCTGATGCTGGAGAGTCATGGTGGCAGCTCCTGAGAGGGGATGGGCAGGGGGGTAATGTGTCATGAAGGACAGAGGCCTGTTCTCTGAGGTGGTATGTGCTCCAGGAGTGCCCGCCAATGACCATCACATGCCAACCAGCCACGGTTCACACAAATACAAGGCATAAGGCAATATCATGGGCACCAAGGAAAAAAAGGGTGCAAAGACCACGCTGCTCAACTGCCACTGGTCAGAGAGGAAGTGGAGCCCCACCTCCCCCAGGAGGCACATGGAGCCCAGGGAGTGCCCAAGGGCACAGCCGGGGAAGCAACACACACTCACCCTCACATAGTCACAAGATTCCGTGTCTTCCTTCCAGGTGCGCTTCTGCCCCTCCCGGGGTCTCCTGGGGAACCTGTGGAGCAGGGCCTTCCTCTGCTCGGCTTCTTGCCTGCACGAGAAATCAAAGCAGGGAAAGGAGAAGGAACTCCCTTCCCTGGCTTCCAGCCAGACACCTGCTCGGGGCTTGGGCCAACCTGGTCCTTTCCCTCCTCAGCCACTCTCTGCCCACCTCTGCCCCACCCTGACTACAGTGACCCACCAGGTCATCCAGGCAGTTTGTTTCATGCAGAGTCAGAAAGGGTCTGCCTTGGCATGTGCCAAGCTCCATACATTCACTGGTGCAGGGACACTTGTCCAGCCACAAACCCCACACCAAATCAGCAGGGACAGCTCCATCACCCAAATGTGGACCCTGTTAGTCTGGGAGCTCCTCTGCCTGCCTCGCCCAGAAAGGCTCTGCCCGCAGCCGCCCTGCACACTGTGCATGCACACGGACTCGGGGTCTGTCATGTCAGCCCTGGCGATCGGGTCACAAGCCCCATTCCTCACCTTCGTCTCTCTGCCTTCTCCCTCTCAGCCTGGTCCAACAGCCCAGCCTGGTGCCGCTGGTCCCGCTGACTCCCCGGCTCCACATTCTCCTTCAGCCTCCTGGACCCCAAGTCCATGGGAACAAGGGTCGTGCCCCAGTGTTTTATGGGGCATCTGGTGCTTGATGCCTTGTGTCCAAAGGCCCCACAGTCCCTGCACTTTACCTGGGGGTGGAAGGGGCAGGGGTCAGTGCATCCACTCAAATGCCAGTGAACCTGCCAAGCACATGAATGGGAGGCCGTCCTCATGGAGAGGCACATGGGATGAGGACAGGGGACATCCTATCTGGCTAGTGAAGTGTCAGTATAGTGAAGACCTCAGGATGCATCCTCTCACAGCCAGTGGGAGGGCGGGGCAGGGAGGAGGGATTGCAGGTGTCAGTTTGAAGACAGGTGGAAACATCATTAAGATTCGGGACAAACACAAGCGTGGATCTAATCTTATGGTGCCCTGAGACTGATGCTCAGAGAATCTGAGTGTCCCAATGTGTAGACTGCTGGGATTCCAGCCCATGTCAGGATGGACAACAGGGTCCGGTCAATGATCTTCTGTGAGCCTAGCCTGTCGCAAGACTCCTGGCAGAGCTCCTGCTTCAAAACCCATGCCAGCCTCCCCACTCACCCTGGGAGGCGGGACAGGGGGTGGGGGGTCCGCTACATGAGAGGGGGTGCTGGCTGCAGATGGGGGGCCCCGGTAGGAGGATAGGTCCTGTGGCTGAGGGTCTTCTCTCTAGGGACTCCTGACGCTGTTGCTCTTTTTACAGGTTTGCTTTTATGTCCAACTCAGCCCATTGTGAGACCCTGGCACAACCTGGATGGCCCCAGGACCCTGTGGAGTGCTGCCTCCCTGTTGCGTCCTGGACACAGCCACACTGGCCCAGGCACACGGGACACATGTCCTTGAGGGGAGACGGCTTGGCTGTGCACCTCAGGAGGCCGAGGGGCCACTGTGGCCGTGCACGAGAGTGTGAGCAACAAACACTGGTGGCGTGATTTTAAAAACCCCAAACAAGAAAAAACTTAAAGTAGTGCCTTCCATCCTCCACGTGGGAGTAGCGCCTTCCACGGACCTTATTTCTTTGCCCTTTTGCAATGTGCAGGAATGAGTGAGTGGCTGCCTTCCGATGCTCTCTAGGGCAGACTCCTCCCTGGCACAAGAAATTACAGTCACGTGAAGCAAACTGCCCTTTGAACTCAAAGAAATTGTTTCAAAAGAAAAGTTTTTTAAAAGATTTGCTTGATATTATCTGCCTTGTTCTTATTGACTTGAAATGTTGGCATTTTCTAACTGTGCCTTGTTGGCTACAGTAATTCATTATTCCTGTCAAAACTGAAAAGTGCCCTAATTGAATGTGTTTGAATGTTATCCTTGCACAGTTCTTTAAATTGAGAGACAAAATGTTTTACCTCACTGTTGGACATACATTCCAAGCTTTTCAACTTTAGGAGAAAAAAAAATAATCATGTTTTCCGGTATTGTAAATTTTAGACTATTTCGTATACATTGTATTAAAACTGCCACATCAATTTTAATGTAGAGATTTTGCAAATCCTAGGGGAGGTGGTGGCCCTGGTGAGCCAGAGCCTGCAGGAGGGAGAACGGGACTTCAAGGTGAAAGTGAGGTCCATCCTGTGCCACCTGCGCCACCAGCCCAGTTGGCCCCTGGAGGTGGTGGAGCTGTGTCCGAAGTACCAGCAGACTGTGGTGGCCATCGACCTGGCAGGAGACGAGACCATTAAAGGGAGCAGTGTCTTCCTGGGACACGTGAAGGGCTACCAGGAGGCTGTGAGGAGAGGCATCCACCGCACTGTGCATGCAGGGGAGTGGGCTCAGCGGAGGTGGTCAAAGAGGCTGTGGACACGCTCAAGACGGAGAGGCTGGGCCATGGCTACCACACGCTGCAGGACGAGGCCCTTTATGACAGGCTGCAGCAGGAAAACATGCACTTCGAGATCTGCCCCTGGTCCCGTTACCTCACAGGCCCCTGGAACTCGGACACGGAGCATGCAGTGGTTCGGCTCAAACATGACCAGGCTACCTACTCCCTCAACACGGATGACCCACTCATCTTCAAGTCCACCCTGGAACGGATTACCAGATGCCCAAAGAGGGCATGGACTTTGCCGAGGAGGAGTTTAAGAGACTGAACATCAATGCGGCAAAGTTTAGTTTCCTCCCAGAAGATGAAAAGAAGCAGCTTCTTGATCTGCTCTCTAAAGCCTATGGGATGTCATCTTTGGATGCTTCAGGGCAGCATCCCTGAAGACATTATGGCCACCTCTCCAAGCCCTCCCCCTGGGGATGGAGCCTCAGTTCCCTGGGTTGAACGACACTTACCTTTACTCTTTCAAGGAAGACGATGATGCCCATAGTCAACTTCTGCTGCTCTTGAAGCCATGTGCCTGTTTCTAGACACAGGAATACCTCAGCACACCACATCTCTCCTGACTACGGGCCAGAGTCTGGTTGAATCTGAAGCCTCCCTCCTATAGTGACATATGTGAAAATCTGGTGCTTAATAAAGAACTCAAAGGCTGGTATTGTTGGGGGAAAAAAAAGGAGATGATCATATTTCTTTCTTTCTTTTTTTTTATTTTGGAGGACTGACTTTGTTTATTAAGGGAACCGAGAACAGATCACGTACCCTGGAACCTGAGTTATGCAGGAAGGTAGAAAATATCTACAGTGACTGGGTGACAGAACGGAGCACAGCACAAGGTCCCAGGCCAGCCCACCATGGGACACTGCCCCACTCCCCGCATGGAATATTAAAACCGAGTGGTTTTAGCAGCTGCCCCAAGACTCCAGTAATGATGCAATGGAACAAGGATTCTATACGGCTCCCCTCAGCTTCCCCGGAGAGAGTGGATGTGAACAGGTCAGAGGCCTGTCCGCGACAAAGTGGGGCGGCCAAGGCTGCCTCTGTCCTGGCCACTTGGGGCTGGAGCAAAGGCAAGCCTGGCCTCTTGCCCGGGGCAGATGGCAAGGCCAGTCGAATCCACAAGCTGCCTCATGGGCTGGGGGAGGTTGGAAGATGTGGCATCAGGGAAGCATTCCCACACCAGGCATCCATCCCTTAGAACAGCTGTGGATCCACGGTGACCCCACTCACCCCACTGCCCCCACAGGGGTACGGAAGCAGCCCCCGCAGCCCACACTGAAAGTGTGGCAAGGCTGGAGGGGAAGGTGGGAGGCCAAGGAAGCCTGGGGGGTGGACCCGCCGATAGTAGCAGAGCTCTGGAGGCTTCTGTGAAATGGGCCGACAAGTGTCCCCATTTCATGTCCACCCACAATCCCAGAACAGGCCCTTGTTTGGAAAAGCAATGAGGGTGACAGTGATGACACGGACCTGCAGATCTTCTGCATCTCCTGCGGGCACCCTATCAACCCACGTGTTGCCTTGCGCCACATGGAGCGCTGCTGCCAAGTACGAGAGCCAGACGTCCTTTGGGTCCACGTACCCCACACACATTGAGGGAGCTACACGACTCTTCTGTGATGTCTACAACCCTCAGAGCAAGACATACTGTAAACGGCTCCAGGTGCTGTGCCCCGAGCACTCCCGGGACCCCGAAGTGCCAGCTGATGAGGTATGTGGGTGTCCTCTTGTGCGTGATGTCTTTAGCTCGCGGGTGACTTCTGCCTCCTGCCCAAACGCCAGTGTACCCGCATTACTGCTGGGAGAGGTTGCGGCTGCTGGAGTGGCCCTGGAGCGTGTGCACACATGGTACAAGCCGGACGAGCTGTTTGAGCAGGAACGCACCGTTCGCACGGCTGGGACTGACGGGCAGGATCACTGGCCCTGACGCTGCACCTCACGATCCAGCATGACCCGCTCACTCCCGAGCTGTGCTCCAGTGCTGACCGCTGAGCCTCATTGGCCCCGAAGTCCCCACGCTCTGCATTCCAGGCCCGGAGCCGCCCGAATCCCCCGTTTGGCTGCTCTGCCATTCATCTGTTTCTCCAGTGGTCCCTGAGTTTCTCCCTGTGCCCACCCACCATTTGACTACCCCGCTGCCGGTATCAGAGGGTCTCAGGATTTTCTTCTGTCCTTGTCTGTCCCTCTGTCTCTCCATTCTCTGTGCCTGGGTGGGACTGTGCAGTTTGCTCACTGTTGCCTCCCCTCTCCCTGGTTTTGTTAATAAAATTTTGAAGAACCAGAAAAAAAAAAAAAAGATGATCTCTACAGGGATAAACTCTGTAAAGCCTGAAGCTCAATCAATTGATTTTGAAAACTCTCAAAGGGAGTAAAGGCTTGATCTGAATGGTCTAGAACATGTGCTGTAATTTAATAGAAGAGATGGTCGTCTTAATATTTAATGATTTAAAAGAACTTCTCAGTCCATGTGAAGAGTACAGTCCAAGGATAAATCAAATTTCTGAACGCATTTTATGCTACATATGTGTATACTTTGCAATCCTCAGGTGTTCGTGCCAAATATTCTCTTTCAATAAGTCCTTTTATATGTTTCTTAATAACAACTGTACTTGGGAAGAATTGAGCCTTCACCTGCTGAGTTACCTCTGCTACTAACACACTGTGCTGCATCTTCTTTCTGGATTTCGTTATCCGCAGGATAGCAGCTTCGACCTCATGTTTCCTGTCGTCATCTACTTTCTGCCTCGTTTCTTTCCTTTCTGGGTCAGATTCACCTTGTTTGGCAGCAACTGTTTGAGTCTTGACTCTGTGTACTTTGGATGTGAACTGATCATTAACTGTGAATCTGTGGCCATTTTCTGTTTCCTTGGACTTGGGTTCTTTTGTAAGAACCCGCTGTGTTGGTTTACCACAGGCGAGGGACTGCAGGGCTCTACCAAGTTCTCTTTCAGGGATATCTGTTTCTTGTTGAATTTCCTCAAACGTGTATTTTTCTCTGTATGATTTAATTCATACATCTTTTATTCTTCTTTTGGCAAACATCAGATAATATGAGCAAAACTATATTTCTTGCTCACTATAGTTACCTACATTCTTTTTTGCTTTATATAAGTTTGTAAACATATGTTAAGTGGATAAAATTCTTGGCTAAGGACATACTCCAAAACTCTGACATATACTTTTCTGAGTTAGGGGAAAAGAAAGCTTATGAAACTTCCATTAGACCATAATCACACAGCAAACTAAATTAGTATATGCTGTTTTTAAATTAACATCTGCCATTTTTTAAAGACTTCAGGTTTTGGTTACAGCTAAAATGATTTTTATCTGAAGTTTATGAAAGAACAGAAGCTGACCACACAAATCTTACTCATAAGCATATTGGCCGTTTCAAAATAGAAAATAATAAAAATAAACCTATAATCAAGGAAATTCCACTCACCTTATTAGAAAAAAATAGCTACCAATGTTATTATAAATACAGATGGCAATTTGTAATAACTAGGTTTCAAGATATTTGCTTTATTTCTTTTTTTTTAAATTTTTTATTGGCGTTCAATTTACTAACATACAGAATAACCCCCAGTGCCCGTCACCCATTCACTCCCACCCCCCGCCCTCCTCCCCTTCCACAACCCCCAGTTCTTCTTCTCTTTTGATTTTAAAGTAACAGATTGGGATCCCTGGGTGGCGCAGCAGTTTGGCACCTGCCTTTGGCCCAAGGCGCGATCCTGGAGACCCGGGATCGAATCCCACGTCAGGCTCCTGGTGCATGGAGCCTGCTTCTCCCTCTGCCTATGTCTCTGCCTCTCTCTCTCTCTGTCTCTCTCTCTCTGTGTGACTATCATAAATAAATAAAAAAATAAAGTAACTGATGACTTCATAATAAAGGTAAGCCATTTAGCATTTTATAATTTAATTCTTTTATAAATTTCAGACCCCAAAAATTTCAGATCAAGTATTACAAAACAGCCAGCCTTCAGAATATATTTTGTTTGGCAGACAGAATGGTTTTTCTTCTTTTGAATTGGAATACATTCATGCCGTACTTAACTTGCTCTAAGCTGACCCATCCCTACTAGCTTCCCACATTGTCACCAACTGGGCATGTGAGGCTGACACCCGTTTTTAATATTATAAAACTCAGTATTAACTTACAAAAATTAAGTTGCATGCATGGAGCAAAAATTCAAATATATCATAAACTTGATGCTAAATCTTAATACTCATTCCTAATTTGGGAAAAAGAGATCAAACCAAAAAGGACTCATCTTCATAATACTTAGTTACATAAAACATTATCAATAAGAAATGTTTCTATATATGGATACTGTCTTTTTAGAATAGTGTTAACAGTAACCTGAAATCTGAGATAGATAAATCATTCATATCACAAAGTATTATATACTGTCTTTCCTATACAGTCTTGGCTCCCAAACAGTGGGCTTCAACTTCATCCCTACATATAATATAAACATTCTCAAATATTTGAAATAAAGGAAAGGTGTCATTAATAAGGCTAACTAAAATTACAACAAAGGCTTTCTTCTAATCCTAGAGAATGAAACAAAAAGAGAGGTCTTGTAAGACACATTGGAAATGAGGAAGAATTTGAAGTCAAGTTGGCCCTGGACCCTTTTACATTGCTACTCCTTCTGTTTGTTCAAGTTAAAGAATAAGAGAGGCCACCAACTGCTCCTTAGTGGAACAGGCTGCAAAGAAAACAAAGCAGCTAAGTGATGATGAGGAAAACAAAGAATATAAAAAGTTGTAGTTATGAAGATGATCAATGAATAATGGAGCTCCTGGCTGGCTCAGTTGGTAGGGCATGCAACTCTATCTATTTCAGGGTCATGAATTCAAGCCCTATGTTGGGCAGAGAGATTACTTAAAAGAATTAAAAATAAAAGACATTAAAAAAACTGTAAAAAAATGATGGTAGTAATTCTATTCTGAAGTTTAAGAAACAGCAAGGAGTAACAAATAAATTAGAGAGACAGTAATCTCCCTATTTTTTTCTTCCATTCCCTTTTAATTTGAATACAAATACAGAAAGAATCATGTCATCTGCTCATAACTCACTCTTTGACTATAGAATAAGTCAAAACTTGTAAATGCGTCATTGAAAACATATTAACACTCCATCTGCAGCCTTTGAGGTTTCAGCCATACTTCACTACCAGCGTTGTGTGAGCAAGCCATATAATTTCATGTCTCCTTGTGTCTCTTTATGCTGCTCTGCCTCAGAAACCCCTTTTTTCCTCTCCTGGGTAGCTCAGTGGTTGAGCACCTGCCTTCGGCCCAGGGCGTGATCCTTGAGACCCGGATCGAGTCCCACATTGGGCTTCCTGCATGGAGCCTGCTTCTCCCTCTGCCAGTGTCTCTGTCTCTCTCTGTGTCTTTCATGGATAAATCAATAAAATCTGAGTGGCTCAGTCGGTTACACATCCCGCTTGATCTTGGCTCAGGTCATGATATCTTGGTTGTCGGATAAAGCCAGATGCCAAGCTTTGCATGTTCGGCAAGAAGGCTGCTTGGAACGCTTTGTCTCTCCTTCTGCCTTTCCCCCTGCTCGTACTCTCCCTCTTTCTCTCACTTTTTTTTAAGTGTTAGAAACGTTTATTTGTCAAAATATTTTTTAAAAAGTGGGAGGAGTGAAATAAAACAAGGCTAAATTTCAGCTAATGCTGTACCACGATCACAGGTCAGACATAAAGCAAAACAAACAAAACAACAACCCCCACCCCCAAAACCCCAATGGTCCTAGCAGTTTCAGAAGATTAGCCTCAACGTTAGGGCCCAGAGCTAACAGAAGAGTAAAAGGTCTCGTGCCACTACATGGTCATTTTAAAGGGAAAGGAGATGTTGCAGGTAGACAGGGAGAAGGGCTCAATTCCTAAGGAAAGCAAGATAAGAGGGGGATCCACGGTACAGGAAAAAGGGGATGCCAGCATAATCCTTACCTAGGGCTGCTCAGAGGCTGAGAATATAAGGAACAGAGTGAAAGGCTACAGGGACTAGTATCAAGAGGAAAGAAAAGTCAACTTATAAGAATTAAATTAAGAAAGAAAACACAGTTGGTCACAAACTCCTTTGTTTACTCAAACACGAAGCAATGGAAACATCGTGGCAAGGGGACACGCGGAGCAGGTTCTCATATATGACCGCAGCCCAGGGTTCAGTCCGCAATGATCCTACCTCCAGTTTCTAAAGGCTGAGCACCGTGCTCGGTCCACATGTGCTCCCGCTCACACTGGGCCATGCCATACAGAGAATCCGTGCAGCTGCTGAGGCCTGCGGCAGCTCACTCTCTGGCCCATAACCGTGGGGAGCACAGCTGTGGCACGACGAAGGGGGCTCCTGTCCCTTCCATAGTAGGACGAGGTGTTGGCAGCGGCAGCAGCCACAGAGCCGAAGTGGCAGCAGCCCCTGAGCTCGGCAACAGGTGTCTGTCGTAGGGATCAACAGAAGTGGGGTTGGGGTGACTGGTCCCAGCTGTGCTCTGGTCGTGAGGCAGATGGGACATGGACTGCTCCACGCAGTTGTACGCAGAGGCTGCTGCTGCCGCCGCCACTGCCTCATAAGAGCGGACCCGGTAGCGCTTCTAGGAGTCGATGCTCCATATGCATCGTTGTAACACGTGGGTTCCCCGCAGCCCAGGGTGTACGGCGTGCGCACTGCTCCATACTGTCCGTTATGCTGCTCAGTAAAGTCCACCACACGACCTGTGCGATCTACTGGACACTCTTTGGACCAGTGCCCCTCTTTCCCACGCCGATAGCAGCCACTCTGGTCTCCCATCCCAGGGGCAGTCCGAAGTCGGCTTGTGGATAACTGCACGTGCATCCTTTTGTCTTGAAACTCTGTGTTGTCAAGGCCCCTGATGGCCTCCACTGGAGGCCCGTTTGACACCTTGAAGCTTAAATAGGAGTTGTTTGAGGAGACCAGTGTGTGCCTCTCAGTTCCACTGGCTGCTTGTGGTCTCCAGGGGAGGTGGGATTTTACTTATTGAGTCCCTCCTGTAGGGCCAGCATTATGTATCCTGAGAAGCAAAATGAGCTCTGGCCACGATCTGTAATGTTGGAACACCAAGGAGGACAAGTGGTGTCCCAGGGAGGCCTTGCATTGTGGCCTTACTGCATGTGGGGACATCTGTGATTTTGATTTATATTTGGGGTATCTCTGAGGCAAGAGTGCCCTGAGTTCCTTACCCTAAAAGGAACAACTCTTAGACAGTGGCCCAAGAGTTTGTAAGAGGTGCTGATGGAACCATTTGCTGACCAGGGCATCCAGAGCTAAATGGCAGCCTAAAGCTTGGCTTCTACTGCTGACTGTTGGGTGGGTTGTGTCCTTTATTAGGGACATAAATATTCCACATGAGCTCCCCCCCTGTAGCATGGTGCTCATACCATCCATAAAGTAGACAAACTCCATTGCAGTTCACTCAGTTGATGTCATGGGGGCTCCCTACATAGCCAAGGGGACTGGGGATGGCTGACCTCTGGTATGGTGGCATCCAGCAAGGGACTGAGGAAGAACAGGGGAGACCTCCCCTGCAGGTGGGATAAGCCCGCGGCCTCAAGTTCGACTCTCTCCTGCATTGAGGAGACCTCAGTAGCTATGCCTCCCAAGGCTCAATGGACAGCTGGATGTGGACGGTCACACGCCAGTGTCTACAGGAACCTCTCTTTCCAGGAGAGCCCAGGATGTGGCAGCAGTTGTTACTTGGTTGGTGTATAGCATAGACAAGGACGATATTTTCTTGCATCTGAGGGCCTTGGGCACTGTATGTCCATTATGGATATGTGGTCCAGAAAAAAAAAAGGCAAGTCCATTGCTTGTCATGGGAAACAAGTCCGACCTAGAGGAGCGGAGGCAGGTGCCCATCGAAGAGGCAAGGACTAAAGCAGAGGAGTGGGGTGTGCAGTACGTGGAGACATCAGCTAAAACGCGAGCCAATGTGGACAAGGTATTCTTTGACCTAATGAGAGAAATCAGAGCCAAAAACATGTCCGAGAACAAAGACAAGAACGGCAAGAAAAGCAGCAAGAACAAGAAAAGTTTTAAAGAAAGATGTTGCTTACCGTGAAAGCCAAGATGGCGGATGAAGTCAGTCGCCACTAAGGACATAGGGCGGGCTCATTAAGAGAAGAGTATAGTTGACGCCTTGATGTGTTCCTTGCTCTCCCCAACCTCATTCACACATACTTCTTTAAAAGGGGAAAATATTTGTGAATCAGTGGCTGGCAGGAGAAATAAGCCCTTGTCCATGCATTGGAATGGCTACTTTGTTGGGAGGCTTTGGAATTTCCTTCTTCCCTTCTCCTTCCCAAAAGTTTTATCACATATGTAGTGCTATAGGTAAGAAATAAGTGTTAACTAAAAAGAAGTGTACTGTCATAGCATCTTATTTCCCTCCCTAGTTTTATAATATCACCATCTTTTGTTTTGAAATAAAAATGTCTAATTAGGTTTGGGGAAGGGAGTAGGATAAGACTCTCCCTAACTCTTATCAGCTTAACAGAAGTATTCAAATAAATCCATTAAGCTCTAATAAAAACTGAGAGATTTTTGGGATAAGTTTTTTGGCAATACCCCATGGATCTGAAGCACAGTGGATAAAATAAAAATAAATATGAATTGGGCCAAATAGGTCAGTAACAAGCTCACAAACCCTTCACACATATGAAAAATGAAAGTTGAATTCTTTGTATTTAAATATTAGCCAACTATAGCCTGTGTTAGCTATTTCTCTCCTGTAGCATCCTGATTTTTGTGTAGAAGCTTCTTTTTAGCAAGTAAGTGAAGACTCAAGAGTAATATACTTTACAAATGACACAGTTTTCTAACCAGGTCAAGACTATATCTTTGGATACACCATCTCCTAATTGCCAGATCGTAGGCTCATCCTTCTCTGTTGGTAACCAATGTATGTCCTTCTGGTCAACCTCTGCATGCAGAGGTGAAGAGAGCCTCTTTGTGTGTTTCTTTTAAGTATAATGAGTTCTTCTGAAGAATGTGATGAGTTGAAATTGTATTTTCAAATCATGAAGCCAGAGCCTGTGCCAGACCTTCTGCTACCTCTCATAGATTTGCTCTAATTCTAAATGTAAAATTAGGAGAAGTGGAAAAGGAGAAGATAAGCCATTGCCTTTTTACCTCTAGGAATTGGCTGCTATTTCTATGTAATTTTCTTCTGAGACAGCCATAGAGTTGGTTAGAAAAAGGCTTTTACTGATGAGATATTGTTAAGCATTCTTGTATCAATATTCTCAATTTAGCAACCAGAACATTTTTCCTCACGAAAGGAGTACTGTGTGATGAAAACCCAGTATTCAGCATATTTTCCCCCTTTTTTTGGAAGTGACATTTCACACACAGGTGCCAAAAGTGAATTGGGGTGGGGAGAGTGAGAAACTTTCAAATTTATAGTTATTACAGAAATTGTGGAAATTATGATCTGACTGGAAAGCAATCTTGTATCACCTCCCAAAGAATCATGGTCATTTTTAAAATAAAAAGCAGACAAAAAATTGTTGTTTCCTGCCTTGTTAATGTTCTCCATTCTCACTGGTGTGAGGTGGGATCTCATGGTGGTTTTGATTTGTATTTCCCTGATGGCCAGTGATGTGGAGCATTTTCTTATGTGCTTGGTGGCCATGTCTATGTCTCCCTCTGTGAGATTTCTGTTCATGTCTTTTGCTCAATTCATGATTGGATTGGTTGTTTCTTTGCTTTTGAGTTTAATAAGGTCTTTATAGATCTTGGTTTCTAACCCTTTATCTGGTGTGTCATTTGCAAATATCTTCTCCCGTTCTGTAGGTTGTCTTTCAGTTTTGCTGTGCAGAAGCTTCTTATCTTGATGAAGTCCCAATAGTTCATTTCTCCTTTTGTTTCTCTTGCCTTCATAGATGTATCTTGCAAGAAGTTACTGTGGCCGAGTTCAAAAAGGGTGTTGCCTGTGTTCTCCTCTAGGATTTTGATGGAATCTTGTCTCACATTTAGATCTTACATCATTTTGAGTTTATCTTTGTGTATGATATAAGAGAATGATCCAGTTTCATTCTTCTGCATGTGGATGTCCAGTGTTCCCAGCACCATTTATTGAAGAGACTGTCTTTTTTTTCCAGTGGGTAGTCTTTCCTGCTTTGTAGAATGTTAGTTGACCATAAAGTTGAGGGTCCACTTCTGGATTCTCTATTCTGTTCCATTGATCTATGTGTCTGTTTTTGTGTCAGGACCACACTGTCTTGATGACCACAGCTTTGTAGTACAACCTGAAATCTGGCATTGTGATGCCCCCAGCTCTGGTTTTCTTTTTCAATATTCCCCTGGCTATTCGGGGTGTTTTCTGATTCCACACATATCTTAAGATGATTTGTATCAACTCTCTGAAGAAAGTCCATGGTATTTTGATAGGGATTGCATTGAATGTGTAAATTGCCCTGGGTAGCATTGGCATTTTCACAACATTAATTCTTCCAATCCATGAGCATGGAATATTTTTCCATCTCTTTGTGTCTTCCTCCATTTCTTTCAGAAGTGTTCTGTAGTTTTTAGGGTATAGATCCTTTACCTCTTTGGTTAGGTTGATTCCTAGGTATCTTATGCTTTTGGGTGCAATTGTAAATGGGATTGACTCCTTAATTTCTGTTTCTTCAGTCTCGTTGTTAGTGTACAGAAATGCCACTGACTTCTGGGCATTGATTTTGTATCCTGCCACACTGCCAAATTGCTGTATGAGTTCTAGCAATCTTGGGGTGGACTCTTTTGGGTTTTCTATGTAAAGTATCATGTCATCTGCGAAGAGGGAGAGTTTGAATTTTTCTTTGCCAATTTGAATGCCTTTTATTCCTTTTTGTTGCCTGATGGCTGAGGCTAGGACTTCTAGTGCTATGTTGAATAGCAGTGGTGAGAGTGGACATCCCTGTCCTGTTCCTGATCTTAGGGGAAAGGCTCCCAGTGCTTCCCCATTGAGAAAGTTGCTGTGGGGTTCTCGTAGATGGCTTTTAAGATGCTGAAGAATATTCCCTCTCTCCCTACACTCTGAAGAGTTTTGATCAGGAACGGATGCTCTATTTTGTCAAATGCTTTCTCTGCCTCTATTGAGAGGGTCAGATGGTTCTTGTTTTTTCTCTTGCTGATATGGTCAGTCACATTGATTGTTTTACGTGTGTTGAACCAGCATTGCATCCCGGGTATAAATCCCACTTGGTCATTTTGAATCATCTTCTTAATATATTGTTGGCCTCTATTGGCTAGTATCCTGTTGAGAATTTTTGCATCCATGTTCATCAGGGATATTGGTCTCTAATTCTCCTTCTGAGTGGGGTCTTTGTTGGGTTTTGGAATTAAGGTGATGCTGGCCTCATAGAAGAAGTTTGGAAGTACTCCATCTCTTTCTGTCTTTTAAACAGCTGTAGTAGAATAGGTACGGTGTCTTCGTTAAGCGTTTGATAGAATTCCTCAGGGAAGCCATCTGGCCCTGGACTTTTGTGTCTTTGGAGGGTTTTGATGACTGCTTCAATTTCCTCCCTGGTTATCGGCCTGTTCAGGTTTTCTATTTCTTCCTGTTCCAGGTTTGGTTAATCGTGGTTTTCCAGAAATCTGTCCATTTCTTCTAGATTGCCTAATTTATTGGCATATGGCTGCCCATAATAAGTTTTTAAAATCGTTTGTATTTCCTTGGTGTTGGTAGTGATCTCCCCTTTGTCATTCATGATTTTATTAATTTGAGGCTTTTCTCTCTTCTTTTTAATAAGGCTGGCTAATGGTTTATCTTACTAATTCTTTCAAAGAACCAACTCCTGATTTTGTTGATCAGTCGCACAGTTTTTCTGGTCTCTATTTCATTGAGTTCTGCTCAAATCGTTTTTAACCCTCTTCTTCTGCTGGGTGTAGGATCTATTTGCTGTCTTTTCTCCAGCTCTCTGACAACTGGCTTTCTGACATTGAATTGTAATCCAGATTTTGTAACTCTGTGGGAGAGAGGACTGTTTCTGATTCTTTCGAGGTGAGTTTTTCCTTCTAGTCATTTTGCTCAGTGCAGAGTGGCCAAAAACAAGTTGTATTGGGAAAAGGAGAAAAAGAGAGGAGAGAAAGAAGGAAAGAAAAGAGAAAAAGAAAAAAGAAAAAAAAGAAAGAAAAAGGAATAAAGGGAAAAAAAGGTGGGGGAAGCAAACAGAAATCAAAAAGCAAAACAAGGGATCCCTGGGTGGCACAGCAGTTTGGCGCCTGCCTTTGGCCCAGGGCCCGATCCTGGAGACCCGGGATCGAATCCCACATCGGGCTCCCGGTGCATGGAGCATGCTTCTCCCTCTGCCTGTGTCTCTGCCTCTCTCTCTCTCTGTGACTATCATAAATAAATAAAAAAAATTTAAAAAAAGCAAAACAAAAGAAAACAAAACAAAGCAAAACAAAATCACGGGGTAGTATCTTCTGATTCTGTATACTTTAAGTCCCTTGAATTCCCCTGGAAGTTGTCCGTCTAGCTGGTCTTCTGGGGGAGGGGCCTGTTGTGCTGATTCTCAGGTGTTAGCACTTGGGGGAGCTGCTCTGCCCCCTGCCTGGTGCAGGGCTCAGTGGGGGTTGTTTACCCCGTGAGGCCCCTGGAGTAACAACCGCAGTGGCGGAAGCAGGTCTGGAGCCCTGGAGTCAGCTCCTGCAGTAACTACAAAGCTCTTGGTCTGCAGGGCCTTGAGGCTCCAGGGCGGGGCCGCTGATCTGCTCAGCCTGGGGCAGGAGCGTCCTCGCTGTCCTGGGCCCTCCGGGCCTCTGCCTGTCCCGGGGGAGGCCAGATCCCGGGCTGTGTCCTGGCGCCCTGTGCTGTGGGGCCTGCGCTGTTGGATTTGCGCTCCAGCCCCGCAGACCCCTCCGCGGAGCCTCTTCCTCTGCCCTAGCCCCTCCAAGCTGCTCCCTCCATGCAGCCCCCTCCGCGGAGCCACCACCCGAGCCCCCGCCGAGCTGCTCCCGCCCCGCAGCCCCCTCTCCGGAGCCTCTTCCTCCGCCCGAGCCCCTCCAAGCTGCTCCCGCCGCGCAGCCCCTCCGCGAGGCCGCCGCCGGAGCCCCCCCAGCTGCTCCCGCTCCGCAGCCCCCTCCGTGGAGCCTCTTCCTCTGCTCAAGATGCCGAGCTGCTCCCGCCCTGCAGCCCCCTCCGCTGAGCCGCCCCCAGCCCCTCAGAGCTGCTCCCGCCCCGCAGCCCCCTCCCCGGAGCCTCTTCCTCTGCCCGAGCCCCTCCAAGTTGCACCGCTGCGCAGCCCCCTCCGCGGAACCACCGCCCGAGCCCCCCCTAGCTGCTCCCGCTCCGCAGCCCCCTCCGCAGAGCCTCTTCCTCCGCCGGAGCCCCTCTAAGCTGCTCCCGCCCCGTAGCCCCCTCCCCGGAGCCTCTTCCTCTGCCCGAGCCCCTCCGAGCTGCTCCTGCCTCGCAGTTCCCTCCGCGGAGCCGCCCCCAGCCCCTCTGAGCTGCTCCCGCCCTGCAGCCGCCTCCCTGGAGCCTCTTCCTCCGCCCGAGCCCCTCCAAGCTGTTCCCGTTTCGCAGCCCCCTCCGCGGAGCATCTTCCTCCGCCTGAGCCCCTCCAAGCTGCTTCCGTTCCGCAGCCCCCTCCACGGAGCCTCTTTCTCCGCCCGAGCCCCTCCAAGCTGCTCCCGCCCCGAAGCCTCCTCCCCGGAGCCTCTTCCTCCGGCCCAAGCCCCCCAGCCAGCTGCTCCTGCCCCACAGCCCCCTCCGCGGAGACACCGCCTGAGCCCCTCTGAGCTGCTCCCGCCCCCGCAGCCCTCTCCCCGGAGCCTCTTCCTCTGCCCTGCCCCCCCCAGCTGCTCCCGCCCCGCGGCCCCCTCCGCGGAGCCGCCCCCGAGCCCCTCGGAGCTGCTCTGGGTCCCGCCCTGCGTGCTGCAGCCCTTAGGGAGCTCAGCGCACTCTCCCGGGGCGCAGGTGTCTGTTAGTGTCTCAGGGAGTCCGAGGGCATCCCCGACCTCCTGGGTCTTGCTCTAACTCCCTGCGAGCCCCTTTCCTCCCGGGAAGGTTGGTGCAGCTCCTGCTCCTCCGGGACGGGGCTCTCCTGTCCTGGGGACACTCGCCCCGGCCTCAGCCCGGCTCCTTGTGGGGCCCCTCCCCCTTGGAGGCCTTTTGTTTCTTTATTTCTTTTTCCCCGTCTTCCTACCTTGATAGAAGCCGAACTCTTCTCACTGTAGCACTCCAGCTGGTCTCTCTTTAAGTCTCAGGCCTAATTCGTAGATTTTCAGGATGATTTGAAGGTTATCTAGGTAATTTGGTGGGAACAGGTGATTTGGGGACCCTACTCCTCTGCCATCTTCCCCTCCTTCGATTTTTTTTTAATTAGGAAAAAATCAGGCAATAATGTGGGGTGTGACATACAAATGTCCCCACCCCCCGGGAGCTGAAGAAGCAGCAGGAAGGGCCCCCCCCCCCACTGTGCCCCGCTTAGAGGCCTGCGCCCTTGCTGCTCTCTATCACTGTCTGCGGGGCAGAAAGTTGGGGCGGGAGGAGCAGGATGGTGCTGCAGACGGGACATCCCACGTGGTGGCGGGACAGGCTGATGTGCGCTGAGGACACAATCCTGCGGCAAGGCTTTGGGGCTATCCGCGCAGTTAAAACTTGCTTGAAAGGAATAAAAAGCTTCTGGCTTCTTTCTTCTTTTTTTTTTTTAAGATTTTATATATTTATTTGGCAGAGACCAAGCATGAGCAGGGGGCAGGGAGGGCAGAGGGAGAAGCAGACCTTCCGCTGCGCGGGGCGCGGGGCTCGATCCCAGGACTCTGAGGTCACGGCCTGAGCCCAAGGCAGACGATTCCCGCACTGAGCCACTGGGCGCCCCAGCTCCTGGTGCTGAGGGGGCCCCACGTCCCGGGAAAGGCCCCGATGCAGCCGCGCCGGCAGGTGCCCACGGCTCACCATGGAAACTGCACCGTCTCTGCCTCCATGTCCTCGTCCCACAGCGGCCTTGAGCTGCGGCTCCATTTCGGGACGGCGGGCGGCCGTGCTGGCCACAGGGTCCCCCGGCATCGTGGGCCCCTGCAGGTGGAGCAGACCCTAGTGGACACACCTGCCGAGAGCAGCCTGATGCCTCCAGGAGCCCCGGGCCCACGTGCTCCTCTCCTGAGTGGCCCGGCACGTCCCCGGGCTAAGCCCCGCCGGTGCCCGAGCTCGAGGGTGTGGGCCCCTCCTGCCCCGGGGAGCTCCCACGCCTGCACCTCCCTGGGCCGCTGCCCCGGGTCCCGCCGACCGACCCTGGAGATCGAAGGCTGGACCCACGTCACGCTCATTTCTCCTCTGCGGATTATCCACGGTTCTTTGCTGCGATGTCCTTAACCGAGGGATTTTAAAGGAAGGCCGTCTCGAAGGCCACTCGCCCCCCCGCGGACGGGATGCTCTGTGCTCTCGCTCTTCTCCCAGGCGAGCCCTTGAGGGTGACACCTTGTCCCCACATCCCCGTCCTCCCAGTGGCGGGCACAGCTCCTGCCCGGGCCGGCGGCTCCCTCCTCGGCTGAATGAAGGCACCACCAGCCCAGGCTGCTGCCTGGAAGAGCCTGTGCGGCTGCGCTAATTCCGCTGCATGTCCCCTTGCATGTGCCTAATGAGGCAGTGCTGATGTTTGGGCTCCTAAGGACTCAACATCCATTCTCGGGTGTCATTTAGCTTTTGATTTATTGTCTGTCTCTCTCTCAGCGTTTTCTTTTTTTGCCATTTCCTCCCTCTCGAAGGAATGGGAAGCCAAGTATTTTCTCCACCTGGAGCTCACCTGGGGAAGCGATCCCATCTTATCTGTTAAACATCTTCAGCCGCGAAGAGGTTGCAAATTGCCAACTGCCCTCTCCAGCTGCAGCGGAGGCACAACACTTCCTTGCAACAGGGGACCGTCTTTCTATGATTCCCTCGCATCCTATCATTACAAGTGCCTGTGCTCAGATTCAGTATCATTATGTCATTTGCAATGCGGCAGCACGATGAGAACCAAATCAGAAAACACCACTTCCCGTCAAAACCGCAAATTGTAAACATGCATTTCTCTTTGAGTCTCGGAGATTCCGTGTATTTACCACCTGAAAATCCATACTTTGAGAGCTCTTTCCCCAACTTGTTGGAAGGTTAGAGAATATAAGAATGTTGAAATGTAAGATTTAGTGATGGCACGTTTGATAAAATGCCACAATGTCCCCAATGGCTGGGTTCAGAGAAGAGCAAAAGAAAAAACACAATGAAAGAAAACAGAAACACAAGACTTCTGGCAATTCTCACAGCTCAGTGCACATTTTCCACGACTGTGGGACCACAGCCGGGTCGTGAGTTTTGCCCTCTGAGCATTCATGGCACTTGATGAGGGGTTCCATTTCCGGCGGTGGACGGACGGGGATGACAAATGGACAGTCGTGTCTTTAGCTGTAGGCATCTTGGCGTTCGGTACGTCCATTCCCAAGAGGACTGCAGGGCAAGAGGAAGCCCCCTCCCACGGGAGCCTCGGTGATGGGAGAACAGTGAACAGGAGGGTAGCAAGGGCTCGGCCAGGAAGTCTTCTGGAAAGAGAGAGGTGATGTTTCTACAAGACCCCGTTTTAATTCACGTCCCGCCCGAGGAGTGTTCTGTGGACCCACTGATTTCTGGTGGTCAGCCCAGCTTCTTCCCAAGAGAGCCCCCGCTTCCCTCCTCGGGTTCACACGACCCCAGAGAGGAAAGCCCGACTCTTACATGCGCCCCTGGGAGTCAAATGCATACTCAGGATGGGATTTGCATCCTTTTCAAACATCGAGCTTCTCCACGCACGTCAACCTTATAAAGAGGACATCGTGGGAGAACCCAACGCCCCCCCAAGCCTACCAGCAGCTACTCAGACTTGGTGGCAGGGGCGTGTGGATACAAGCCCCAGGTCACACCATTCCCCGGCGTCAGCATGGAATTGGAATGACAACACGGCCAGAGGACAGATATTACGAATACGAATTTTGAGAAGTTCTCTTTAGGGATGAAATGTCCCCATCTTTGTACTGTTCACTGATACTGTATTAGTCCCGGCGGAGGCAGCGAGAGATCAGGGCTCTAGGCTGGTCTCTGGCCCAGGGCAGCTGTCGCACACCCGCACCTCGGACCGAGGGTGCAGGAGATCAGGAGCGCGAGCTGCAGGATCCCTCCAGGGACCCCGTGGCCGTCCCACGATGCTGGTCTCCCGGGAAGATGCTAGGCGGGGACTTTCCCTGGGCCCCCTCACACCTCGGTTCAACCAGGGGCTCCGGTGCTTTGGACGCACGTGAGACAAGCTCAGCTGTCCCTTGTCTCAGACGACCTGCCTTGGGAAATCCCTGCGAGGATGACAGAGGATGATGAATATAAAGCAGAGGACACTTATTGACTCCACTTCTGCGTGTTTCCTCCTGCCGTAGCTGACCGCCCTGGTGGCTCCTCGCTGACTTGGGAGCTGATATGGAGGCATTTTACGGGAGGACAGACCGACCGTGGGCAGGAAGCGCAGGCCGGGTTTCCCCGATGGCGCACACATGCTTCTTCCCTCCAATGGCAAAGGACAATGTTTGCAACAAGGAACACATCCCCCTCCTCGGTCCTGGCCACCGTCCTTAACGGTAGTTTAAGAGTGATTTAGAAGGACGTCCAGGGTCTTGTCCTTGCACGGCAAAGTGGTTTTCAGCAATAAGAATGACTTGATGTTTCAGGGAATAAAGATGAGTTTTTTGTTGTTGTTCTTTTTGCTTTTTGTTGTTCTTTTTGTTGTTGTTGTTGTTGTTGTTGTTGTTGTTTTTTACCTCTTCGTTTGGTAATAAAGGCAAAGATGATGGTTGAGAGGGATTTTTTCAGACTTTTTTTATATAAATTTATTTTTTATTGGTGTTCAATTTGCCAACATATAGAATAACACCCAGTGCTCATCCCATCAAGTGCCCCCCTCAGTCCCCGTCACCCACTCACCCCCACCCCCCGCCCTCCTACCCTTCACCACCCCTAGTTCATTTCCCAGAGTTAGGAGCCTCTCATATTCTGTCTCCCTCCCTGATATTTTCCACGCATTTTCTGTCCTTTCCCCTTTATTCCCTTTCACTATTTTTTATATTCCCCAAATGAATGATACCATATACTGTTTGTTCTCTGATTGACTTATTTCACTCAGCATAATACGCTCCAGGTCCATCCACATCGAGGCAAATGGTGGGTATTTGTCATTTCTAATGGCTGAGGAATATCCCACTGTATACAGAGACCACAGCTTCTTTATCCGTCATCTGTCGATGGACACCGAGGCTCCTTCCACAGTTTGGCTATTGTGGCCATTGCTGCTAGAAACATTGGGGTGCAGGTGCCCCGGCGTTTCATTGCATCTGTATCTTTGGGGTAATGCCCCAGCAGTGCAATTGCTGGGTAGGGCAGATCTATTTTTAACCCTTTGAGGAACCTCCACAGAGTTTTCCAGAGTGGCTGCACCAGGTCACATTCCCAACAACAGTGCAGGAGGGTTCCCTTTTCTCTTCATCCTCTCCAACATTTGTGGTTTCCTGCCTTGTCAATTTTCCCCATTCTCACTGGGATAAGGTGGGATCTCATTGTGGTTTTGATTTGTATTTCCCTGATGGCAAATGATGCGGAGCATTTTCTCATGTGCATGTTGGCCATGTCTATGTCTTCCTCTGTGAGATTTCTCTTCATGTGTTTTGCCCATTTCATGATTGGATTGTTTGTTTCTTGGGTGTTGAGTTTAATAAGTTCTTTATAGATCTTGGAAACTAGCCCTTTATCTGATACGTCATTTGCAAATATCTTCTCCCATTCTGCAGGTTGTCTTTTAGTTTTGTTGACTGTATCCTTTGCTGTGCAGAGGCTTCTTATCTTGATGAAGTCCCAATAGTTCATTTTTGCTTTTGTTTCTCTTGCCTTCACGGATGTATCTTGCAAGAAGTTGCTGTGGCCAAGTTCGAAAAGGGTGTTGCCTGTGTTCTCCTCTAGGATTTTGATGGAATCTTGTCTCACATTGAGATCTTTCATCCATTTTGAGTTTATCATTGTGTATGGTGCAAGAAAGTGGATGTCCAATTTTCCCAGCACCATTTATTGAAGAGACTGTCTTTTTTCCAGTGGATAGTCTTTCCTCCTTGATCGAATATTAGTTTACCATAAAGTTGAGAGTCCACTTCTGGATTCTCTATTCTGTGCAGACTTTTTGGTAAAACTAGAATCTGCATTCAAAGCTTTCATATTTGTATCTTTACCTAAATTCACTAGAAATGGGTTCCTTCTGCAAGCACTTGCTTCTCCTTTTATATAAAGAAAGGGAGGTGTAGCAGCCTTGAGAGAAATGCTACTGTTAACTCATCACCAAAGAAGAGGATCTTTATCACATAAGCAAAATAATAGCCCCAGAATGGCCTAGAACAAATCTATGCACAGAGGAAAATAAATTCTCAAATGGTAAGTCAGGAAAGTTTGGGGAACACTCATGGATGGATCTTTTCTCCCCTCTTTTTTATAACCTTTATCAAATGGGAGACAAAGCACCTTCGGAGGTCCCTAATTTTATCCTGGTGTCTATCAACCCGCACATTTTCAGAAGCTAGGAGAAGAATAACTACCTTGTTGTCCATGTTAACCATTGCATCATTGGGGGGGGGAGAGATTTTTAAATATGGTAAAATATAAACAACACCAAATATGCCATTTTATCCAATTCTAGCTGTCAGAGCTTCCATGGTAGGGATAGACCATGTTTTGTTTATACATTCATCTGTGGGCGGACACTTGAGGTGCTTCCACCTTCCTGTGAATGGCACACAGTTACTTTTCAGTGTTGGTCGACAGTCCAAGTCCTGACAAACTAACGAATTTAAAGCAATGTATTATATTAATCTGATTAAAATCTGAGAAAGAGGGCACCCCGGGTGGGTCAGCAGTTTACTTCCGCCTTCAGCCCAGGGCCTGATACTGGAGACCTGGGATCGAGTCCCACGTGGGGCTCCCTCCATGGAGCCTCCTTCTCCCTTTGCCTGTGTCTCTGCCTCTCTCTCTCTCTCTCTCTCTGTGTGTGTCTCCCATGAATAAATAAATAAAATCTTAAAGAAAAAAATGAGAAAGAGACAGACTCTGTGATGCACGTGAGACCTTGGCCCCCAGTCTACCACTGAAGAACATGCTCCTCTCGCTGAATGCGGGGCACAGCCTGGGGTTCTCCACTGGCTCACCCAGGAAGCACCTCTCATCCCCGTCGGGAGCACCCTGCTTCCTCCAGCCACATTTGCTTGACCTCACAACGACAGCACTCGGCACTCTTTGGATTCTTTTTCGTTTCCCCAGCACTTCTGGGAACTGTTGTGTCCAGGGGCTCATGTCTACACATGGAGACGTGGAGAGGATAAGTGGCTGGTTTGGGGCTTGGATGGATGCGAGGCGTCTTCTGTCTCTGTGTCCTGGGCCAAGAGCCCGTTCAGATTGCGCTTCCTCCGGGATGTCCTCCCAATCCCAGCCTGTGACCCCCCAAGAAGTGTGGCTCTCACCTCTCCTGCCCATGTGCAAGACACCTTTAAGCTCTTTAAAGGAGAACCATCTTTCATACACGTTTATTTTTTTTAATTTTTATTTATTTATGATAGTCACATACACACAGAGAGAGAGAGGCTGAGACATAGGCAGAGGGAGAAGCAGGCTCCATGCACTGGGAGCCGATGTGGGATTCGATCCCGGGTCTCCAGGATCACGCCCTGGGCCAAAGGCAGGCACTAAACTGCTGCGCCACCCAGGGATCCCTTTCATCCACGTTTAAACCCGACTTGGAAAAAGGGAGATGTGTGTATTGCAAACAAAGGACATCAAAACATACACTTTTCTCCTCAGAGAAGTGCGAGTGCACGGAAGGGTGACAGAATGCCCGTTGCCCTCTGACCCACTGCGGCATTTAGCAAAAAGCCTTTCACACACACACAATAATAAAAATCTGGTAAATTAAGATGTTGAATGAGACAATAACTACATACACACAGTTCCCATCTTTGTGTCTAACCCGAAGGATTGATGTGTTACAGAGTGCTCAGGCTAGGTCAGGCATCCCAAAAGTCAGACAGACGAGGTGAAATTCTGTGCCCTAGGACGGTCTGCATCCTGCTTGCATGTAAAGAGAGTGCATTTGAGTTCCCAGAGAGGTCAAGCTTGCCTTTCTATGTTTCTGTGGGCCACCAGAAAGGGAATCCCTGAAAGGTTATGGTGGGCGACCCTGGATTTAAAGAGTTGTGCCATGTGGGCGGGACCATCCCGGGAGACATTATGACCC
This sequence comes from Canis lupus baileyi, assembly GCF_048164855.1. Classification (NCBI taxonomy): domain Eukaryota; kingdom Metazoa; phylum Chordata; class Mammalia; order Carnivora; family Canidae; genus Canis; species Canis lupus. The sequence continues at coordinate 5,156,954 of NC_132852.1, read as the reverse complement.
TCTCCGAGGGAAATCACACAAAATCACAGAACGTGGGTTCTGGAGCACCGAGGGCGCTCTCCCATGATTCTCGTTAAACAGCAATGCTCCCGGGATTGTCGGGGAGGTGGCCACACGCAGGCAGGGGAAGGAGCCAGGCACGCCTGCTGTTCGTGCAATGCTACCTCGTCACGTTTCTGTCCTCATTTGGATGGAAAACATCACAGAGTTGAAAAAGACACCCAGAGTTTAAACAAATGTGAAAAAGAAAACAAAGATGTGACATCCATGTTTCTTTTTTTGGGTGATAAATAAGACAGGCAGTCAAGATACTTTTGCTACTTCAGGAAAGCAAAAAAATAGTAATAATATAGTAAAAAAAAATACCTGCCACTCATGACTGTGAACAGAAATTCATAAACTGTTCTGCATGTAACCACAAGGGTCCCAGATCAAGGGAGTGCCCACTCTGGGGCGGACCCAGACAGAACAAGAGATACACGAGGCAAGGGCAACAAGGACCCGGGACCAGAGAGCGTCATCCAGCACCACCGATGAAGTAATCTACTAGTTAGAATCATATCATCCTTTAAGACTTTTCATATTTATGTCCTTTGACATATCAATTGATACTAGAAACCTCTTAAACCACATGTAATGATGTCTCCTCCAGATCCCTATATTTAAGCACCTAGCAGGCTTATCTTAATGGATATTCTTAATTGATCTTGTTGGGTTGTTGTAAATTCAGTGAAGGAATCACGTGCACCCTCTGTCTCCCGCGCTTTACGTGAACACGAGGGCCAGTTGATAAGCACTTGCCGAATAACAGAGTGGATCCGAGTGGCTCTCACGCATAAGGTCCATATCCCCTTCCTCCCAGATTTTTGCAATGATTAAATGATATATATGAAAGTGCCAACCCAGGATTGGGCACATGAAAGTTCATTTTGCCACACGAATGCTCAGGATCTAGACTAAACGTCAGGTACCCCGGTCCTGAAGTTGTAGGCCGATGGCGCTGAGTCTCCTGCTGGTTGTGGCGGCAGGTAGCACGGCAGCCCAGGAGAGCTGTCCACCTGTCATCTCCTGGTGCAGAGGAACAAGGTGGCAGGCGTCAGCGCCCGTGGTGGAAGTGGGACAGCGTCCACACCGCAAGGCGCTGTCGCAACTGAGTGCCACAGGACACTTGCATATGTTCCTATATCTACTTTAGAAGTCTCATCCAAATGAATTCTATCAGCAGCATTTATCAGATTCAAAGAAAAGGGGTCTGGTCCACGTGGGCTGTTAAGTATTGATGAAAGACATTCCTCCTCTTGCAAGCCAATCAACATCAAGGGTGCTTATTTTCTCTCCGACTTCAAAATAACTGCATTCCTTTGTGGGTTTCACGTATATGTCAGTGCACTTTTCCTTTTCCCTAAGAAAAGCCTTCTTTCGTAAAATAAGCTGTATTTATCCTATTTCAGTAAGTTTTGTCTTCACTGAAAAATATTACTTTGTTCTCCTTTAAACTCAGTGAGATGGTTGTGGGGAAGTCTCCAAGCAAATAGCAGAAGCTGAGACTTGAAAGATTACTTCTAGGTAACTAGGTCAAAGAGCCATTATGGGAAGGGGCGAGGGAGCGCTCCCGAGGGAGCAGCATGCACGCAGACCCCATGGTAGGAAATGGTATAACACATTCAAGAAATAGAAAGGCCACGGGACTGTCCCATGAGAGCAAAGCCAACACCAAGAGTCAGCTGAGACAAGGCTGAACAGATGGCTCGATTCCATTTAGGGCATGTGAGTCCTGCGGAGGACATCAGTACCCATCCGGGGATGGAGCAGGGCGACTGAGGAGTATGCAGAAATGCAAGATGATGAGGTCTTCATCCTGATGTGGACTCTGGCAAGCGTGGCCAGGAAGCCAAGGCAGGGGTCACACAGTAGACGCATCCAGGGATGAACGTCGTTAAGAGTCTGTTGTCTGGTGTGTCAAAACGGAGAGAATAGAATCCGGTGGAAAGTCAGAATGCAAAATGGAAAGTCCTTTGTAATGAACCGGATGCTGCGGTGGGCACGAGGGAGAACCGTTCTTCACATCTGAGGTACAGAAGTGACTCAATAAAACAGAAAGCCCTCAAGAGGACCCAAGTTGGGAGGGAAGATGAGGCATTTGGCTGTGGAGAGGGTGCACTGGAAGGAAGCTTCAGGATAAGTGACTGATATCAATCAATGAATTCCTTTTTTCTTAATCCAGCTTGACTTACGTGCTTGGGTTGTATTTCTGTGTGATGCACCACCCCGGAGTCCGGACAGTGAAACAGCAACACTAGTCGTGCTCACAGACTCCGTGTCAGGAAGCCAGGGGGCTGCAGCAGGGTGGCTTGCTTCAAACCCACAATGCCTAGGGTCTCGGACCCAAAGAAAGCCCAGAAGTTGGGGAGCCGGACCCCTCCAGGGGCACATGGGCTGGAGGGACTCAAGAATGGCCTTCCTGCCTTTATAGAAGCCTATAGTCACACGGGCGGGCCTCGGGACACTGGGACATCTTTTCTCTGGCTTTCAGGCCAAGTGCTAGGATCCCAGGGACCAGGTGCCCCCTGCATCGCCATCTCTGTCATAGGCTCAGGAGTCAGACAGTATCCCATAACATTTCTTTTCCAGAGACTCACGAGCCCTCTGTCCCAGCTCCGCTGCCGGAGGCACAGCCCTCACTTCTTGGTTGAGGAGCATCAAGGCCATGTCGCCGAGGACCAGGAGAGATGGAAGGTGCTGCAGGATCTGTGGGAACCACCAGGGGCCACTTTGCTTCTGTGCCTCTTGCAGCCAGAGCCTGGGCAGCCGGAAGGGCAGTGTCTCCTCTCGCGCATCTTTTGTTTGGTGCCGTCCAAGACGCTCTCTTTCATACCAACGAAACAGGTGTTTGCAGAAACGCCGAGCCTGTCCTCTCTCCCTTTCTGGTTTGTTTCTTGTTCTTTTTCAACTGTGTATCACACGGTGCAATTTATAGGAAAGAAGCATAGGACAGAACATCGGCAAAAAGTAAACATGCAAAGAACTCATGTAAAATATTTCAATCTAGAGCGAATCGCTACGGATAATTTGATGGACATTGGACCTTTGAGAGATCCCTTCTCGGGCTTCCTTCTGAAGTCAAATTCGGTTTCCTGCAGTGGTGACATCCTTCTCCTCTCCTTCAGCGGTAGGTGAATAGTCATGCGTGTCATTAAAATGGCTTCATGAATACGATTTTTAAATAACATGTGGTCAGAGACCTACAACAAGAAGAGTTCCTTACATACAGCATTAAAACCATAAAGAGGGAATCGGTCAAATGCAGAGAGAAACACCTCTTGCACGCAACGCATGAACGGAGAGGGACGTCCAATCCCGGCGGCTTGGTGACCGGATCATGGGGAGGATGAGAATTGAACTTGCTTCCTTTCCTGCAGGTGCAAGAAGGGGTCACGCTGTGTCCGAATGCTGGTGGTTGATTTTGGAGACACAGGGGATCGTCCCTTCTGTTTCTTTATTTCAACCATCAGAAATACACACATTTAGTACCTTTGTTTTCTGAAAGAAGCCATAAAGTGAATATCCACTTTTTTTCTAGAAATCATCCATAATAATGAAACAGTTGCATGAGCCAATCTATGCCGCTGATGTGCTTTTGTTACATCTGATTTCTCTCCCAAGATTTCCCTCTGAGCGAAGTGCAGAAACAATACCTCAGTCCCAATATCCCTAAAGCCTACATGGCCTCAAGGTGAAATCTGTTGCAATCTGTCAGAGGCGTATTTTTCATCTTGCTGTAAAAAAAAAAAAAAATCCAAACATTACATTTTTCAAATCTTTAGAAAATACATTAAATAATAATTTAAAAAACCCTCTAAATATGAATTGGGGAAGAAAAAAGTTCTTGATCACAAACAGAAACCTGCTCTTGAGAAATATGGGAAATTCATTTTAACTAGAAGAATGTTAATTTAGTTTCATTAGAAGAAAAAAAACAAAAGAAAAGAAAAGAAAAGGAAAGAAAAGAAAAGAGCATTCAATTTCTTTAAGGAAAGTAACTTCCAAAGAATTTAATGAACACAGAAAGGGAATCGTTTAAGATTTTAATCTATTGGAGTTGTTAGGGGTTGAGTGGCGTCCCCCACAATCCTTATACAGGAGTTCCAACCCCCTGAGAGCTCAGAGATGAACTTGTTTGGAAACAGGGTCATGGCAGGTAGAGACCCAGGCAGAGGGAGAAGCAGGCTCCATGCAGGGAGCCCGACGCGGGGCTGGATCCCGGGACCCCGGGGTCACTCCCTGAGCCAAAGGCAGGCATCTGCTCAACCACAGAGCCACCTGGGCATCCCAATTTTACATCTTTCTAAAGGGGCTTCCCTTGGTCAGAATCAGAGACCCTGCAGGGTCCAGCCAGACCCCAAGAAGTGAGCAAATCAAAGGGGAAAGTAAGGTCATTAGAGACCGAAAGCTGACGAGACCGGACCGCGCTGGGTCTCGCGCTGAGCCTGCAGGATGACCCACCTTTCCCGCACCCAGTGCAGCACCCACAGTGGCGGGACAGATGCAGGGTTGGGGTGGCTTCGCCTCCATCTTCCTTGTTTCTCTTGCTCCCTCCCGTGGGCCGATGTCGGGGAGCACCAGCTCCCCGTTCCCCGCGGGCATCGCGAGCACAGGGAAGCCCCCCAGTCTCAGTCGCCTGCTTCCCCGAGTACCTGGGTGGTAAGACCTTGGATCAGGCGACCCCCACTAGAGCTGAGTGCTGGAAGGAACATGGGGGACGAGGCCGGGCCAAGGCGACCAAGGAGGATGGAGGCGGCCTGGTCCGCCCCGAGCGACCCCTGGAACGTGGGGCAAGGGCAGCCGCCGCTCTCAGGGCCGCGATAGGTGTCCCGCACCCAGCACGATGCTTCTCGGCCCTGGCATGGAGGCGGCACGAGGTTCCCGGGTCCTTTCGGGAGCACCTGTTTCCTGTGAGCCCCACGGGACCCGCCTCCACGTCCCCGGAGGCCGTTCCCTGGCCTAGTCCCTGCGGGGCCCCCGACCCCGGGCTGTGGCAGCTTCAGCGGCCTGCCCCCCGCCAGCCCCGCGCTCCCACAGGCAGCCCGGAGGGGGCCGCACCATCGTGCCCTTGAACACGAACTCAGCTCCGATCTCTTCCTCCCTGCGCTGCTGACCGGTGCAAGCAGCAGCTCCTGATTCTTTTCTTTCTGGAATTGTTTCTTAAACTTCTGCTTCTGCCCACCAGGCCCCCTTTACCTAAGTTTAGCAAAGCTGAAAAGGAACCTGGAGCAATATCGTTTTCAACTGAATATATTCTTGGTGCATAATGGTGACACTTTTTATGGTTTGTACGTGTCTCTAAGTGTGTGTGTGTCCAAGTCACACGCGCGTGCATGTGGGTGTGCGAATGTAGCACGGTCATGGCCGCGATACCGTGCCCTTTACCCGCTGGGTGAACGGACTAATCAGCAGGTGGTGTTGTCTGGAGAAAATGAAACATCGCTTGGTTGCAGAAAGACCCTAGAGCCAGGAGGTGTGTCCTCTGGAGCAATCCCCTCCACAGGCCCAGAGGGGCCCGGCTCCAGGCCCGCAGCCCCCATGACCCCTCCTCCTTCCCTGGGACACGAGGCCGCGCTGCCCGCTGCTTGTTCAGCATCGCCTCAGGGCGCCGGAGCACCTGTCCCCGCCTCACGCACCACCCGGGACCCCAGCTCCTCCGAGGACACTTGTCCGAGGCTTTGACCCCATCATCTGTTTGCTGAGCCTGTGTGTGTGTCGTGCCGCCAAACTCCTCTGGGTCGACGATGCCCAAAGGAACGTGATCCGCACCCCCGCTCCCTGCACGGCCCGGGTGGGGACCGCCTCCGGTTCTTGGTCCCCGCGGAGACTCACCGGGCACCGGGCGCCGACTGCCACCACGGGGCTGTAGGGGAGATCTGTCAGGGTTAGGGGGAGATCTCATAGTCTCCCATTTTTATTAACAGTTTTTCATTTCTATCGATTTTTTTTTATTCTGTGAATACCAAAATCACTTCAACATGAGCCGGAATCCAGTCTCACTACGATAGACAAAGCACAGCAAAGTCTCCAAAGACCCCAACTGTGTGTGACGTGCCTTACGCACAAAACGAGTTTTCTCCGAGGTGATGCTGTGAGCAGCCTGGCCGGGTGGGAGCCGTCCCCAGTGGCGTGCACATCTGTCCATGCACTACGCTGCCTGTGTCCACGGGGTGATAAACTTACTGTCAAAAAAAAAATGTTTTTTTGCCTTCCCAAGATCTAGAAAGAACTTATTAAACTCAAAAGCAAAGAAACAAACAACCCATTCAGGAAATGGACAAAAGACATGAACAGAAATCTCACAGAGGAAGACATAGACGTGGCCAACACACACATGAGAAAATGCTCCACATCACTTGCCATCAGGGAAATACAAATCAAAACCACAATGAGAAAAAAAAAAAAAAAAAAAACCACAATGAGATCCCACCCCAGTGAGAATGGGGAAAATTGACAAGGCAGGAAACCACAAATGTTGGTGAGGATGTGGAGAAAGGGGAACCCTCCTGCACTGTGGGTGGGAATGTGACCTGGTGCGGCCACTCTGGAAAACTGTGTGGAGGTTCCTCAAAGAGTTAAAAATAGACCTGCCCTATGACCCATCCATTGCACTGCTGGGGATTTACCCCAAAGATACAGATGCAGTGAAATGCTGGGACCCCTGCACCCCGATGATTCTAGCAGCAATGTCCACAATAGCCAAACTGTGGAAGGAGCCTCGGTGTCCATCGACAGATGATGGATAGAGAAGCTGTGGTCTCTGTGTACAGTGGGATATTCCTCAGCCATTAGAAACGACAAATACCCACCATTTGCTTCGACGTGGATGGACCTGGAGGGTATTATGCTGAGTGAAATAAGTCAATTGGAGAAGGATAAAGATTATATGTTCTCATTCACTTGGGGAATATAAAAAATAGTGGAAAGGAATAAAGGGGAAAGGAGAGAAAATGTGTGGGAGATATCAGAAAGGGAGACAGAACATGAGAGACTCCTAACTCCGGGAAACGAACTAGGGGTGGGGGAAGGGGAGGAGGGCAGGGGGTGGGGTGACTGGGTGACAGGCACTGAGGGGTCACTTGATGGGATGAGCACTGGGTGTTATGCTATACATTGGCAAATGGAACTCTAATAAAAATATATAAAAAAAATGACCGATGCTAATTGTGAAGTATGCGTCAAACCCACAAATATGTATATTGCGCTTCAGCAGATACCTGGTGGTTTTCACTGGGATGATTTGACACAAGTATGGGCTTTTCTTACTGTTGACAAGACAGGTTGGATTCAGATTAAACAACAGCTCCCAAATCTTTGGCCATGAGACATAATTTAAGGCATTGAAACTCTCCAATTTGACAAATTGCGATGTCATGGGAGACAGCACAGGACAAAAACAGCACATGACGCTTGTTTCTGATCGTCCGCCGCTGGGCTGGTGGCGTCTGTGGATCCTCACTGCTGCAATCACCAGTTACCCAGGGAGATTTCAGTGTTCCTGTCAAATAGTCTGTACTATTTTGCAGACTTTGTTCATTGTTCGGGGGCATCGATTCTTTTTTTTTCCAGTGAAACAGACCTAATGAACCATTTGCTCTAAATCCTATACATATGCCCAGTGTGATTATTTCCTAACGCCTTATTTACTATAAATCAGTGTAAAACAGTTTTTTTTTAATCAGAAATACACCAGAAATAAGGCATTTCCCCTTTAAACACCAACCAAGTGACTTTGCTCAGGTCAGATCCATAGTCACTGCACCAAGGAATTTGCCCTTCGCACCCGTTCACGCACGTTGACAGTGGTGGCCGGTTTTGAGCTCGTCGTTATTTGTGCACGTCGGATGCTGGGCTCAGATATGCTTCTCATTTTAATTAACATCTTTATTAAGATGTGATCGAGAGAGAACAGTGTGGCTCATTTTTAACGTGCGCGGTGGGTGAGCTTGGGTGGGTGACGACGCGGGACAAAGCAGCAGCACCATCAAGGGAAAGAGCACCCCGTGGCCGCAAGGGTTTCCTCCTGCCGCTGGGGGGGCGCACAGCCTCGAGGGCGGGCAGGGCTGTCCAGCTCTCTGAGCAGCAGCAGCGCGAGCAGGAAAGCCTCCCGGACGGCATCCTCCGTGGCTGCAGCCCGCCTCTCCCGTGGGCGCCCACTGGCAAGGTCCGGGCTGTTTGGTGCCACCTGTTGGCTGTCGCCTCCGGGAACAGGGCTCCGGGTTGTGTGGCCCCTCCAGCCTCGAGGTAAAGACCTGCACCCCCTCACCAGCTTCACCTTGGTTACCGTCCCTCCATCCCTGCACGGGAGCCACGGTCCCTAAGAAATGTGTCTCGACTCCTTGCACGCGGCCTCAGCCCCGCCTCCTCGAGCGGGTAAGTGCTGGTGCTTTGTGCGTGCTCTTCCCCGTCGCCTCGCACGAGGCCCTGTTTCACAGAGAGGAGCGCGCTGGGTCTGTGCGAGTGTGCGGTGTGTGCGGGTGTGCGTGACGTGGGGAGGAGACCGTAACGATGCTCACACGCACAACCAGAGACCAGACCGCAGCGGGATGTCAGTCATCCCTCCAGATGCCTGAGTCTATGCGGATCATACACGGGTCCCCGTGACTGCACGGAGGTGACACGCCCGGGCTTCAGCACACGCGCTCCCCAGGATGCCCAACACGCAGCGGTCCCTCGAGAAGTGCTCCTGGTTGACACACACACCGGCTCGCCCACCAGATAGACAGCTTCCCGGGGCCGGGGTCACCCAGTTTACGTCCGCGGAATATCTCAGGTCGCGTTGGTGGCCTAGAACTAAGGTCCCGACTGATGTTCATAAAACTTCCCAAGGGACGCCACGGGTCACCATCGCTTTATGAGCGTGACGGAAGCCCCCGGCTTGTCCATTAAGAACTCTGCACTGGCCTCCGTCCCTCACAACAAAAGTGGCTTCTTCACGGCGTCCACCAATGCCCCCCCTCCGCTCGGCTGCCCCCAGGAGGCAGGTCCCCTCCCCGGGGCTTCCCGCAGGTGGCTCCTCTGGGCCAGGGCCTGGGGTGGCCCTCGACCTGCCACTCCCTGCCGCCCGGGAGGGTCTGACCACTCTCATCAGCGCAGAGGCCCATTGCGACCATTTCCCGTCTTTCCTTTTCTTTCTATTTCCTTTATTTTTGCACATCGTAGTCATTGCCCTGCAACGTGCTATAAACTACAATTTTACGATCTGCTCCTTGTCTCCCCAAAGAGAACGATGTGTCCGTTTCCTTTACTGCTCTCGTCCCGGATTCGGAAAATGCATCTCCTCCGCAGGGCAGAGCAGGTATCTCAACAAATATTGGACCAATAGCAAGAGGGGTGACCGTGCTAAGGACTGCTGGGCCGGGTCGCCCCGTGGAGTGCGGCGGGCGTCAGCTGCCGATACAGGCCGCCTAGGCTGTGAAAGAAAAGTCACAGCATGACTGAAATTCTCAAACTGCGGTGTAGGAATGAATGAGGATCCCAGAGAGGTGGAAAACACCTGCTATTCAGTTTTTCCACGGATGGACCCGACGACGGTCGTTTTGTGCGTAAGGCACGTCACACACAGTTGGGGTCTTTGGAGACTTTGCTGTGCTTTGTCTATCGTAGTGAGACTGGATTCCGGCTCATGTTGAAGTGATTTTGGTATTCACAGAATAAAAAAAATCGATAGAAATGAAAGACTGTTAATAAAAATGGGAGACTATGAGATCTCCCCCTAACCCTGACAGATCTCTCCTACAGCCCCGTGGTGGCAGTCGGCGCCCGGTGCCCGGTGAGTCTCCGCGGGGACCAAGAACTGGAGGCGGTCCCCACCCGGGCCATGCAGGGAGCGGGGGTGCGGATCACGTTCCTTTGGGCATCGTCGATCCAGAGGAGTTGGTGGCACAACACACACAGAGGCTCAGCAAACGGATGATGGGGCCAAATCTCTGGACAAGTGTCCTCAGTGGTGCTGGGGCCCCGGGTGGTGCGTGAGGCGGGGACAGGTGCTCCCGCGCCCTGAGGCGATGCTGAGCAAGCAGCGGGCAGCGTGGCCTCGTGTCCCAGGGAAGGAGGAGGGGTCGTGGGGGCCGCGGGCCTGGAGCCGGGCCCCTCTGGGCCTGTGGAGGGGATTGCTCCAGAGGACACACCTCCTGGCTCTAGGGTCTTTCTGCAACCAAGCGATGTTTCATTTTCTCCAGACAACACCACCTGCTGATTAGTCCGTTCACCCAGCGGGTAAAGGGCACGGTATCGCGGCCGTGACCGTGCTACATTCGCACACCCACATGCACGCGCATGTGACTTGGACACACACACACTTAGAGACACGTACAAACCATAGAAAGTGTCACCATTATGCACCAAGAATTTATTCAGTTGAAAACGATATTGCTCCAGGTTCCTTTTCAGCTTTGCTAAACTTAGGTAAAGGGGGCCTGGTGGGCAGAAGCAGAAGTTTAAGAAACAATTCCAGAAAGAAAAAGAATCGTGAGTTGCTGCTTGCACAGGTCAGCAGCGCAGGGAGGAAGAGATCGGAGCTGAGTTCGTGTTCAAGGGCACGATGGTGCGGCCCCCTCCGGGCTGCCTGTCAGAGTGCGGGGCTGGCAGGGGACAGGCTGCCCAAGCTGCCGCAGCCCGGGGTTGGGGGCCCCGCAGGGACTAGGCTGAGGAACTGCCTCCGGGGACGTGGAGGCGGGTCCCCTTGGGCTCACAGGACACAGATGCTCCCGAGAGGACCCAGGAACCTCGTGCCGCCTCCATGCCAGGGCCGAGAAGCATCGTGCTGGGTGCGGTACACCTATCGCGGCCCTGAGAGCAGCAGCTGCCCCTGCCCCAGCCTCCCCTGAGCGCCCTCTTGCTTGGGGCGCCCACCTGCCATCTCAGTGTCCTTGTCCCACCAGGGGGCTGGGCCTGCACAGGCAGGGGCCCCTCCTCGGGTGACCAGCAGGCCCGGGGCCACAAGCAGGTCCCGCGCGGGGGCAGATGCTGTCAGGAAAGCCATGGGTGGTGGGGTTCAGGCAGAGGGGTGTCCTCTGAGTGGGAGCAGCTGCACACAGGCCACCGGGTGTCCGGGGAGGACGGCAGCCCATGGGCACTGGATCCTCAGTCCCACAGTGCTCACCCCGCAGTCACGGCATCTGGGTGATGCTCCGCCCTCCTGCACTGGGGCCCGTCCTCCTGCACCTGCTGCCTGTCCTTGGCTCCCGTCCCCACACGCAGGAGCTGGGGGATGGACACAGCCAGGCCGTAACTTGGGAATGGGGACAGCCCCAGGGGCCAAGGGACAACCTGCCCAAAGGGTTCAGCATCACCCAAACCCAGACAGCCCGCTGGTCCCTGCACCCCGTGCCCCCAGGAGAGGCCCAGGGACCTCGCAGGCCTTTCGGGCCAGCCGGGCCCTCTCCCTGGCAGGCGCGGAAGTGGCCCCACCACAGCACTGGGGCCCATCGTGTCTCTGTCCTCCCTGCACCAGCCTGTTGCTCCCTCCGAAGAGGGTCTGGTCGTTAGAAGGGTCAGAGGACCCAGGGAAGGAGCCCCCGCCCCAGGTGACTGTGCTGGTGCAGGCGGGGGCCACCGATCCAGGGATCGCTTGGGGCTGACCAGGCCGCCTCCATCCTCCTGGGTCACCTTGGCCCGGCCTCGTCCCCCGTGTTCCTTCCAGCGCTCGGCTCAAGTGGGGGTCGCCTGATCCAAGGACTTACCACCCAGGTACTGGGGGAAGCAGGCGACTGAGACTGGGGGGCTTGCTTCCCTGTGCTCGCGATGCCCACGGGGAACGGGGAGCTGGTGCTCCCCGACATCGGCCCACGGGAGGGAGCAAGAGAAACAAGAAAGATGGAGGCGAAGCCACCCCAACCCTGCATCTGTCCCGCCGCCTTCGGTGCTGCACTGGGTGCGGGAAAGGTGGGTCATCCTGCAGGCTCAGCGCGAGACCCAGCGCGGTCCGGTCTCGTCAGCTTTCGGTCTCTAATGACCTTACTTTCCCCTTTGATTTGCTCACTTCTTGGGGTCTGGCTGGACCCTGCAGGGTCTCTGATTCTGACCAAGGGAAGCCCCTTTAGAAAGATGTAAAATTGGGATGCCCAGGTGGCTCTGTGGTTGAGCAGATGCCTGCCTTTGGCTCAGGGAGTGACCCCGGGGTCCTGGGATCCAGTCCCGCGTCGGGCTCCCTGCATGGAGCCTGCTTCTCCCTCTGCCTGGGTCTCTACCTGCCATGACCCTGTTTCCAAACAAGTTCATCTCTGAGCTCTCAGGGGGTTGGAACTCCTGTATAAGGATTGTGGGGGTCGCCACTCAACCCCTAATAACCCCAATACGTTGAAATCTTAAGCGATTCCATTACTGTGTTCGTTAAATTCTTTGGAAGATACTTTCCTTAAATAAATTGAATGCTTTTTTCTTTTCTTTTCTTTTTTTTTTTTTTTTTGCTTTTTTCTTCCAATGAAAATAAATTAACATTCTTCTAGTTAAAATGAATTTCCCGTATTTCTCAAGAGCAGGTTTCTGTTTGTGATCAAGAACTTTTTTTTTCCCCAATTCATATTTAGAGGGTTTTTTAAATTATTATTTAATGTATTTTCTAAAGATTTGAAAAATGTAATGTTTGGATTTTTTTTTTTTACAGCAAGAAGAAAAATACGCCTCTGACAGATTGCAACAGATTTCACCTTGAGGCCATGTAGGCTTTAGGGATATTGGGACTGAGGTATTGTTTCTGCACTTCGCTCAGAGGGAAACCTTGGGAGAGAAATCAGATGTAACAAAAGCACATCAGCGGCATAGATTGGCTCATGCAACTGTTTCATTATTATGGATGATTTCTAGAAAAAAAGTGGATATTCACTTTATGGCTTCTTTCAGAAAACAAAGGTACTAAATGTGTGTATTTCTGATGGTTGAAATAAAGAAACAGAAGGGACAATCCCCTGTGTCTCCAAAATCAACCACCAGCATTCGGACACAGCGTGACCCCTTCTTGCACCTGCAGGAAAGGAAGAAAGTTCAATTCTCATCCTCCCCATGATCCGGTCACCAAGCCGCCGGGATTGGACGTCCCTCTCCGTTCATGCGTTGCATGCAAGAGGTGTTTCTCTCTGCATTTGACCGATTCCCTCTTTATGGTTTTAATGCTGTATGTAAGGAACTCTTCTTGTTGTAGGTCTCTGACCACATGTTATTTAAAAATCGTATTCATGAAGCCATTTTAATGACACGCATGACTATTCACCTACCGCTGAAGGAGAGGAGAAGGATGTAACCACTGCAGGAAACCGAATTTGACTTCAGAAGGAAGCCCGAGAAGGGATCTCTCAAAGGTCCAATGTCCATCAAATTATCCGTAGCGATTCGCTCTAGATTGAAATATTTTACATGAGTTCTTTGCATGTTTACTTTTTGCCGATGTTCTGTCCTATGCTTCTTTCCTATAAATTGCACCGTGTGATACACAGTTGAAAAAGAACAAGAAACAAACCAGAAAGGGAGAGAGGACAGGCTCGGCGTTTCTGCAAACACCTGTTTCGTTGGTATGAAAGAGAGCGTCTTGGACGGCGCCAAACAAAAGATGCGCGAGAGGAGACACCGCCCTTCCGGCTGCCCAGGCTCTGGCTGCAAGAGGCACAGAAGCAAAGTGGCCCCTGGTGGTTCCCACAGATCCTGCAGCACCTTCCATCTCTCCTGGTCCTCGGCGACATGGCCTTGATGCTCCTCAACCAAGAAGTGAGGGCTGTGCCTCCGGCAGCGGAGCTGGGACAGAGGGCTCGTGAGTCTCTGGAAAAGAAATGTTATGGGATACTGTCTGACTCCTGGGCCTATGACAGAGATGGCGATGCAGGGGGCACCTGGTCCCTGGGATCCTAGCACTTGGCCTGAAAGCCAGAGAAAAGATGTCCCAGTGTCCCGAGGCCCGCCCGTGTGACTATAGGCTTCTATAAAGGCAGGAAGGCCATTCTTGAGTCCCTCCAGCCCATGTGCCCCTGGAGGGGTCCGGGACCCCAACTTCTGGGCTTTCTTTGGGCCCGAGACCCTAGGCATTGTGGGTGTGAAGCAAGCCACCCTGCTGCAGCCCCCTGGCTTCCTGACTCGGAGTCTGTGAGCACGACTAGTGTTGCTGTTTCACTGTCCGGACTCTGGGGTGGTGCGTCACACAGAAATACAACCTGAGCACGTAAGTCAAGCTGGATTAAGAAAAAAGGAATTCATTGATTGATATCAGTCACTTATCCTGAAGCTTCCTTCCAGTGCACCCTCTCCACAGCCAAATGCCTCATCTTCCCTCCCAACTCGGGTCCTCTTGAGGGCTTTCTGTTTTATTGAGTCACTTCTGTACCTCAGATGTGAAGAACGGTTCTCCCTCTTGCCCACCGCAGCATCCGGTTCATTACAAAGGACTTTCCATTTTGCATTCTGACTTTCCACCGGATTCTATTCTCTCCGTTTTGACACACCAGACAACAGACTCTTAACAACGTTCATCCCTGGATGCGTCTACTGTGTGACCCCTGCCTTGGCTTCCTGGCCACGCTTGCCAGAGTCCACATCAGGATGAAGACCTCATCATCTTGCATTTCTGCGTACTCCTCAGTCGGCCTGCTCCATCCCTGAATGGGTACTGATGTCCTCCGCAGGACTCACATGCCCTAAATGGAATTGAGCCATCTGTTCAGCCTTGTCTCAGCTGACTCTTGGTGCTGGCTTTGCTCTCATGGGACAGTCCCGTGGCCCTTCTATTTCTTGAATGAGTTACACCGTTTCCTACCATGGGGTCTGCGTGCATGCTGCTCCCTCGGGAGCGCTCCCTCGCCCCTTCCCATAATGGGCTCTTTGACCTAGTTACCTAGAAGTAATCTTTCAAGTCTCAGCTTCTGCTATTTGCTTGGAGACTTCCCCACAACCATCTCACTGAGTTTAAAGGAGAACAAAGTAATATGTTATTCACCGAAGACAAAACTTACTGAATTTATGGTATATTGAATAGGGAGGACAATAGGAAAACTCTTCAACCGCAGAAAACCTTAACCGCAAACAATTCTGCACATGTGGAAAGAGTATTGGGGGCACTAATTAGGGATGGGAAGATGGAATTCAACAAATGCTTAGAAAGGAAGTCATGAATTCAGAAGGGGCCTGTGAGCCATCTGAGCCCCGTGACACTGACTTCCACGTAGATCCCAGAGAGCAGGGAGCGGGCTGCGCTGGGCAGGTGCAGCCGGGAAGCTGGTGGGGTCGCAGGCCGGAGCATCCCGTGCTGCAGCCGGGCCAGGTGCGGGCACCTGTGCAGCAGGCGGGGCAGGGACAGGTGCAGGTGGCGGCCACCTGGGAAGGGCCGGCTGGCGGGTGTGGGCCGCCGGGCCCGGATGGTGTGGGCCGCCGGGCCCGGAGGAGGACATGGCCCGGGATGCAGGTGGTGGACACGCAGGTTCCCAGGAGGCCGAGTACGGGAGTGAACCCGCAGTAAGCAGACTGGAGAGGGAATCGGGGAGACCCTGGGCGATGAGCTGCAGTCGACCTGGGACGGGCCGGCAGTCCGCGGGCATCAGCGTGGGCACCGTGTGCAGGCCAGGCTGCGTGGAGTCCCGACCTGAAGTCAGGACGGTCCTCGCTCGGCCCGGCAGGCCTTGGTGGCACAGCACATGCTTGCCGAGAGCTTTGCAAGCGTGAAGCAGGATCTGAAGCATTTTGGAAGGCTTTTCGCATTGATTCCTCCCACAGACGTAGGGAACAGGTGCTGTCCTTATTCTCAGTTTTCGTTTGTGGACATTAAGACTGAGAGCTTAAATAAAATGATTTTCCAAAAACATGCAGTGTATTGGGCAAGGGCTATGTCTGCTTTCCCGATGACAGACATTTTCGTTGGGAGGGACCCCGGGGTGCCACTGCGATACAATTTAAAATGTGTCTAGATTGGGATTGTTAATGTTTCTAGGGCATTATTTCCCAACCATGACTAAGAGCCAGACACCATGTATCTAAGCGAGTATTTATCACATGTAATTTTGATCAAACATATTTTGATTGAAAAATCAAATCTTAAAAAAGAAATCAAATCTTACCACGAAAAGCATTTTATAAATCTATTACATAAAAAGAAAATCAGATGCATAAGTATGTTGGATATTAAGAACGTTTTTGGGTGCCTGAGTGACTCAGTTGCCTAAGCGTCTGCCTTTGGCTCAGATCACAATCTCAGGGTCCTGGGATCGAGCCCGACACCTGCTCAGCGAGGAGCCCGCTTCTCCCTCTCCCTCTCTCCTTCCATCTACTTGTGCTCTGTCTCTCTCTCTGTCTCTCAAATAAATAAAACAAAAATCTCTCAATTTTTTTAAATAAAAGGCAAAAGCAAGAACAAGCAAATGAAGGAGAAATATAAATATGTAATAATAGAGATTGATGGTTGGCAAAAAGTAAGGCGAGATTGGCAATACCCGCTGCTGATGACAGTGGGAGTAAAGGCGCTCATCATATTCCTAGTGGGAGTTTAAATTGCTCCTGGGAAGAGACAGCACTTTTTTTAAATTAAGCTCTCTATTTTGAGAGCATTACAGAAGCACATACGGTTGTAAGAAACACTACGTGGAGGCTCCGTGTGCTCACTCCCCATCTCCCCGCCCGTGACCTCCTGCGGCTCTCCTGCACAACACCTCCACGAGGCCGTAGGTACTGACGCAGTCCAGAAGCAGGACATTATCACCACGCACCTGTCTTCCTCCCCTCCCTGCTCCTTGACCCCTTGGGGCCGCGGAATCCTGGCTCCTTTCCCATGGTCTCCTCACTCAGGAGCCTTAATGGGATGGGAAGACCTGCGGCATTTGGGGGTTGGATTTTTCCCCTTTCCTTCCTTCCTTCCCTTCTTCCTTCCTTCCTTCCCTTCTTCCTTCCTTCTTTCCTTCCTTCCTTTCTTCCTTCCTTCCTATTCCTTCCTTCCTTCCTTCCTTCCTTCCTTCCTTCCTTCCTTCCTTCCTCTTCCTTCCTTCCTTCCTTCCTTCCCTCCTTCCTCCCTTCCTTCCTTCCTTCCTTCCTTCCTTCCTTCCTTCCTTCCTTCCTTCCTTCCCTCCTTCCTCCCTTCCTTCCTTCCTTCCTTCCTTCCTTCCTTCCTTCCTTCCCTCCCTCCCTCCCTCCCTCCTTCCTTCCTTCCTTCCTTCCTTCCCTCAGAGCAAGTCTCTAAAGGTCCATCCACGTCATGGCGTGCATTACTGGCTTAGTCCTACGTGCTGCTAAGCAGTGCCCCTCGGAGCTGATGTACGACCTTCTGTTTACCTGCTCTTCATTGAAAGGCAGCTGGGCTGTTCCCAGTTAGGGCTGCTGTGAACAAAGCTGTCGTAAATACTTGCATAGAGTTCTGCTGGTCTATGTCTTGGTTTCTTGAGGAACAAGAGCCCTGGTTGGATGGACTGGGTCCTAGGGTAGGGGCATGCCTTGTGCTTTAAATTGCCTGGCTGTTTTGCAGAGCGGCTGTACCACTTCTGATAAACAGCGTTTCTGGGATCCCATTTCTCTGCATACCCACCGGCATTTGGAACCATCACTATTTGTCACGTTAGCCATTCTCATTGGTGCACTGGGGTGGCTCCTGATTATTTTAATCTGCATTTCCCTGAAGGCTGATGGTGTCGAACATTTTTTCTTTTTCTTTTTTTTTTTAAAGATTTTATTTATTTATTCATAGAGATGCAGAGAGAGAGAGAGAGAGGCAGAGACACAGGCAGAGGGAGAAGCAGGCCCCATGCAGAGCCCCGATGCGGGACTCGATCCAGGGTCTCCAGATCACGCCCCGGGCTGCAGGCAGCGCTAAACCACTGCGCCACCAGGGCTGCCCAACATTTTTTCGTGTCATTTGCCTTCCATGTACCCTTTGGGTGAAATACCTCTTACCCATTTTCTACTTGGAATTTGTTTTACTGTTGAGCTTTGAGATTCTTCACATGCTTTAGATACTAATCCTTTGCCAGGTATATGGTTCACAAGGATTTCCTTTACTCTGTAGCTGTTTTTCTATCCTATCAACAGTCACTTGAAGCATAAAAGTGTTTACTTTTGATGAAGTGTAGTGAATTGATGTTGTCTCTTTGTCTCTTACAGGTCAAGACCTGAGCTGAGATCAAGAACCAGATGCTTACCCGCCTGAGCCACCCAGGTGCCCCATAGTCAATGTATTTTTGAACTGACCGTGAGACTTCCTCTTTGACTCATGGAATATTTAGATTCTGATCAGGACTCTATGGTCATTTTTTTAATAATTTTTATTTATTTATGATAGTCACACAGAGAGAGAGAGAGAGAGAGGCAGAGACACAGACAGAGGGAGAAGCAGGCTCCATGCACGGGGAGCCCGACGTGGGATTCGATCCCGGGTCTCCAGGATCGCGCCCTGGGCCAAAGGCAGGCGCTAAACCGCTGCGCCACCCAGGGATCCCTAGGACACTATGGTCATTTTAATTGCTGTTCACCTATAGGATTTTTCTGTGATTTCTTTCAAGATTTTAAATCTTTCTTTCATTTTCAAAAAAAAATTAATCATGATATCTTGGCACAGATTTACCCTGTTTGGCTGCCCACAGCTCTTGAATCTGTTAGTTTATGTGTCTTGTCAAAATTTGCCAAGATTTAACCATTGACTGTTTCCAGGCCCCTCTTCTATTTCCTCTCCTTCTGGAACCACAGTGACACAAATATTAGATATTTGTGGTCGGTCTCCAAGCATCTACGTTCTGGAAAAATCCTCAAGGGTCACGTGGCGTGGCTCCAATCCCACTTCCATCCCCAGCACGCCAACTGACACACCAGGGGCATGAGGCCCCACTAGGCTTCGTGTTGCCCATTTACAATGCTCGGCTGTCCTTTCTCCTATGGACCCAGCCTGCATATTACATCACCACATGCCCACCTCCGAAGATCCCTTTCCTCATTCGCTTTCTAAACTGAGCTTTCCAGAAAGTACACCGACACCTGGTTTGCTTCCTTCTGCCCAGGGTCTTCCTCTTCAGTGGGTTTTCATGCCTCCAATTCATTTTCTCAGTTTCGAGATGGTGACATATCCCATCTCGGGGTGGTCAGAAAGACAGAGCCTTTCTGTCTTGTCTCTGCTCAATTTCTAGAAGATCTAATCTGGACCCGGAGTCTTTTTTCTGGATCCATGATCTCAGAGGATTAGTGGATGAAATTACCCAGCTGTGTAAAGTTTATTCTACTGGGGTACCCGTGAAGCTCAGAGTTATATTGTGTGACCTCCTGGCCACTGGTCTGTGACATCAGTGTCAAGTGAGGCAAGCAGAGTGAAACACATTTCTTCTCTCCACACTCCTGTTTGTGATGCTCCTCCATTCACCCCCAGAGGGCCAGCGACCATCGCAACACCACATGTGTACCAGATTCCTAAACAAACCCTATTTGCAATCAGAAGTTAGAATTTTTTTCATAAACTCTGGAACTAGAAATCCCACACACGGCGTACATATTTATTTCAGACAATAATGTTTGCTGCAATAAAAATCTACTTATCAGTAAATAGAACTTCTCTCTTTTTCATTTCAAATCTTTAATCATTGTGAGTCAAACTGAATTATTCATAATTCTTAAAACAACATAATGTTTGGACATGTTTGCTATAATTTAAAGCAGCAATGTAGATGGAAAGAAAACACTTCTCTTTATTCTGCGTTTTATTTATTTATTTATTTTTATTTTTTTAAATTTTTTTTTTATTTATTTATGATAGTCACAGAGAGAGAGAGAGAGAGAGAGAGAGGCAGAGACACAGGCAGAGGGAGAAGCAGGCTCCATGCACTGGGAGCCTGATGTGGGATTCGATCCCGGGTCTCCAGGATCGCGCCCTGGGCCAAAGGCAGGCGCCAAACCGCTGCGCCACCCAGGGATCCCTATTCTGCGTTTTAGCATATAAGTAAGCAATTAATCTCGGTTTGAGTTTATATGACTGTTTAGTAGTAATGCCTTCCTTTCCATTTATGCATTTAACTCAACATGCATTCCGTAATTTTTATTTCCTTTTTTTGTTGTTGTTAGAAATTTAGCCCTTGGGCAAAATAAAGGAAGTAATTACTTTTTGTCAAAAGGTTGCAAGACCGTAGCTCACGGATTATAAAGGAGACTTCATCAAGCCTGTATGTCTTCTATGCCTACTGTTATTTTACTTATCCTGACAGCCCTCAGAAGACAAAGCTCTTCATTAATGGACTCAACTATTACACTTCTAATTTTAACAGAAGGTTTTGGATATGTGGTGGTGTAAATGGGATATTATTTGAAAAAAAAAGTGTGAGTGAAATCCTTTATAATGTTCTCCTTTGATATATTTCCATTTAAATGGCCAATTTTATTAAAGTGCAAAGGGACCCTAGGCATGCACATTTGGTCATGAGTAGCCATGTCTCTTAACTCAACACAAGAGAAATCTTAGATCTAATGAGAAAACAGCCTTTTAAGGACAGCTCTTCAGAAAGCGGCTGAGAGTCTACTCATGCATTTAGATTTATTTGTGGGTATAAACATGCATATTTTTTTTTTAAATTTTTTTTAATTTTATTTATTTATGATAGTCACAGAGAGAGAGAGAGAGAGGCAGAGACACAGGCAGAGGGAGAAGCAGGCTCCATGCACCGGGAGCCCGACGTGGGATTCGATCCCGGGTCTCCAGGATCGCGCCCTGGGCCAAAGGCAGGCGCCAAACCGCTGCGCCACCCAGGGATCCCTATAAACATGCATATTATAGAGCATCTGGTTTTTACCTTTTCATAGTTTATCATCATTTAAAACTGCTGAATATGTTACTCCTTGGACAAGTGATTTTGTCATGATTTTTCATGGAATGACTTAGCATAGAAGAGCGAAAATTACCTCGTTCTCATACAAGTGATTCGGAACACGAATGAATGATGATGCTTTTATTTTAAGAAGGATGTGACAATTTAAAATAATAGATTATCACTTTTAATATCGATAAACTCAGGATCTACCTTGGTAAAGATCTTGCACGAACCTACTTGGAGCAAGAATGGATTGGAATAGGCCAAAATGTGGAATTAAGAAAAAGATATTAAACTATTTTTTTTCTTTTTCTACTAGACTCTTTCTACTTTATTTTGGTACTTATCATTTACTCTAGGTATTAAAGAGCAAACCAAACAACAAACAAACAAACAAAACCCATACATTAAAAAAAAGAAAATTGGAGTTTGAAGTCGTAGCCTCTGATGTAGGGACTACTGTACAAACATTTCCTACTGTGCATTCAGGTCAGTACATGTGGAGGCAGAGACGGTGCAAGAGCTGGGCCAGCAGAGGTCGGGGCTGTGGAGGACTGACAATGCCCTAGGGGTCTGGACAGCACCCCTTCAGTGGCGGCCCAGGCTGGGTCATCTCAGCCAGTTTCTTCAGATCCCTGCTGGTCATTCCTGGACGTAGCTGCTTCAGGTGGGGGCACGGTCTGGGACAGGTGGTGGTTTCGGGTGAGGTGATACCTGCAGGGCCATCTGCTAGAAAGCACTGCGATACATCTTTATCCTCAAGGGTATGAGTGGCACATATGACAAGGTTTGTTCCCCTGGAAGAAAGTCCTTCCTGTCCTGAGAGAAGCCCCACTAAGATCCCAGTGAAAGGCCCTGTCTAAGAGGAACATGGCGGGGGGCATTCTAGGGTACAGGAGCAGCCCCCCAACTCCAGAGAGAGGCTGATTTGGCAGCCACTCTGGGTATCTCCCACTCCCACCGTCCACTGTAGGCTCCTCATCTTCAACTGGCACCTGTTGGCTCGTTAGCATGAGCCAGACTCTCATCCCTGAGGGTATGTGCTGCTGAGGCCGAGGCTGCTGTGCGTGTTCATTCACCATCCAGTGTTGGCAATGGGCACCTAGACACATCCAAGTGTGTCACCTGCATGCCACTCGGTGACAACATCCCCCTATCTTCCCCTTGGTCTCAGGCCATTATTATACCTGCTAGAAGAGAGATTCTTCTTGTCCGCAGCTCCATTGGCACAGAATCTAAGGTGAACTTTCTTCTCATGAGCCCCTGCGTGAAGTGTTCTCTCTTAATGAAGACCTCCAAACCTACAAAGCCCAGAGTTTCAGGGACAGGAGGTCAGACTCCCTAAGTGGGTCCCTGGGGGTGACAGCGAGGAACCCCTCCATTTGCACCTTGGCCAAGACTCTTATCATGTTCTTGTTGGAGACATGGCACTAAAATGTGCACTTCTTCCTGGAGCCTGGTGTCCCATCTTTGTACAGTTTAGGCTCCTGGTGGATGGTATCACCTGTCACATTACCAGCTCCTCCTGATGCTTCCACAGGCCAGCTGTTTCTGGGATGGTATGGCTTGTGATCAGAACAGTGGATGTACTGGGCAGGACCCATTCCCCTCTCTTGTTGTAAAATGGGTCCTCCCTGAGTTAATGTTACTGAGTTAATTGAATTAATGTTAGTCCATTCTTGTAATGGAGGAACAAATATTCCAAAGCCCCTCACAGAGTGGAGATGGCTAAGCCCCTGAAGGTGAGAAAGGTAAATTCACATGCACAATACATATCATTTCTAATCAGGATGGACTGCTTTTCCCTTCTGATGTAAAAGGGGATTGATTTAATCAGTTTACCACCAGCGGGTGGGTGGTCTCCTAAAGAAATGCTTCTTAGGATCGACTCTGTCACTGGCAAGCTGGGAATTCCATAGTTTCAGCAGCTACGTGCCCTTTGCTAGGTGAGTCTCACACACAGTGTCCTTTCTTGCCAGCAGGCTCACCTCATGTGACCCTCATGCCAGCACTTGTGTGGCCAGTGATAAAGGCCAGATGTTGTCATAAGTAATTTTGTCCACCTTGTTGCCTAGTGCTTCTGCTGGGGTGGATGCTTTCTGGGGGGCATGCCGTGCAATGCAAAGATCTCTACCTTCTAGGTTTATCCCATATGACCGCCACCATGTCTACACCAAGATTTCCTGTTCCCACCCTCCTGACCGTTCTCCTTCTCATCCCAGGATATGTTAGCCAAGCCCTTCAACGCAGATCACATCTCTCTATACAGTCCAACCTGAGGCTACTTCTATTTCCACATGTGTGGCCCACCAGGTGCCCTGCTTGAAGCAAGGTAGCCTTACCACTCTCTGGTAGTACCTTCTCTGGGCTGGGCTGTCATTCATTTGTGAACTGACATTCACTTCTAACTCACAGCCAAATACTGAGCTGGCCCATCGTGAGCCAAGCTCAAGCTTTTTCCTCCCATGTCAGCTCGTCACAAAGGATCACCCATATGGGTGTATGCTGACTGGCAGGCCGAGTGCAGTTAGTGATGGGTGACATGGGGCCACTCGTTACCTATGTGTGAGACTTAACCTATGATTTGCTTAATGCTCACCTTCCATCTTGCAATAGATTGTTTCTGGACCACCCACACTGATGGTTGAATGGGTACATGATAGCCTAGTTCACAGAGAGTAGCAGTGGCCATATGGTTACTTTTTGCCTGTGGGACAGGTGCTCTGTCCCTATCAAGACTCAGTAGCACATCGGGAGTTGTTCTACAAAAGACGTACATGCTCATAGAGGACAGCATGCGCTTGATCCACAGCCCGAAGCATCCACGTTGTGGGCTCCTCAATGGGGCTCACACTAATTCATCACTGATATCTCCAGAACTAGAACGTGCCGGGTCCTATGGCCCACGTGTCACTGTAGCTCAAACCTTCACCTGGGACCACAGCAGGATCCTTCCTGTTTGGAGCCCCCTTAGAGCAACCACCTTGGGAGTCAACTGCTGTCTGAACTGAAGCGGTATTCTCAGGTGTAGAGCACACTGTGGCCACAGCCTGGCCTACGAGGCACCGGATGAGTCAGGATTCTTTAGAAGGATGGAAATTGGGACAGAATTCCCGCTACTTTGGGAAATCCAAAAAGATCTTACTCGTAAGACCTTAGACTGATTGGGCGGAGCTCACCCATAGTATGAAAGGTCCTCAAAGTTGACTGAACATTTGAGTTCAAATGTTTCTGAACATTAATCTTATCTGAAATATACCCTCGTCAGAGCATCTGGCCTGGGGTTTGACTGGTCAGCTGGTCACTCTAGCCTACCCAGGTTGGCACATGGGATTGACCGTCCCAGGCAGTGTTGAGCCTTCTTTGTGATGGGAGCTGTGTGATCAGTGATTTCTCCCTTAATTTTGATAATGTGTTTCAGCATCCCCCCCCCCCGAGCTGCATCTAAATATTTCACATAACATGGTGGGACTCTGAACGTGCACGGAGGACATCCCCATCACACGGAACACATCTGTCTCTGCGCGGGTACATGATACATTAGCACGATGCCACCGATTTAGTGGATTAACGTGGTATCAGCAGGATGTTCAGATAATTCAGGCCTCTCTGGAGGATATTATGGCAGAGGGTAGGATATTTAACCCAGCCTTGGGGCCAAGCTCTAAATGTACCCTGTTTTTTCTGTGTGTGTGTGGGGGGGGGGGTTTAATCCATGTGGATATGAACTTGTTCTGATCCCTTTTCTGATTGTCACCAGCTAACAAGTGTTTACCCACTCTGCTAAGGCCACAGCCTCAGGCATGGACACTGATGTCTGATGAAGTGGTGAGAAGCCTCTTTTCACCCTCCATGGCCAACATGGGCTTCGCAGGACACTGACTGGCAACTGAAATGTTGAGATGACGGGCACCACCTCCAGACCCTTTATGTTTGTAAGGGTGGCTCCTAATCCCCAAGAGATGGGGTATTGCCGCTGATGTGAGGTCTTGGCCACATGGGGACGGGGGCAGTTTCAGAGGCTTCCATGTGACCATGTGTATACGACAGCTTCTCAGCCACTAGGTGAGGCCCCGGTATGGGACCGGTGACACATTCAGACATGCCCACTCTACTTACTCATTTAAGAACTGAAGACAGGGGATCCCTGGGTGGCGCAGTGGTTTGGCGCCTGCCTTTGGCCCAGGGCGTGATCCTGGAGACCCGGGATCGAGTCCCACATCGGGCTCCCGGTGCATGGAGCCTGCTTCTCCCTCTGCCTGTGTCTCTGCGCCTCTCTCTCTGTGACTATCATAAATAAATAAAAAATTAAAAAAAAAAGAATAAGACAAGGGTGTTTGTTTAAAAAAAAAAAGAACTGAAGACATAGCCATGGGGTGGGTCTGTGGACTGAGTGGGCCCGTTACAGACAGATTTAGTCAGAAATTCATTTGTCACCTGGTCCCCGTGTGCTCCCAAGTTAGTCAGGGAGCTTGAAGATGCTTCGAGTCTCTGAACATGGATGC
Organism: Canis lupus baileyi; assembly: GCF_048164855.1. Classification (NCBI taxonomy): domain Eukaryota; kingdom Metazoa; phylum Chordata; class Mammalia; order Carnivora; family Canidae; genus Canis; species Canis lupus. The sequence continues at coordinate 5,131,666 of NC_132852.1, read as the reverse complement.
TGGCACAGACCAATGTACTGCCCTAACCAGACACCAAATATTGGACACCCCCTCCCTAGTGTCAGTGACTTTGTCTATACAAATTCTAGACTGTGTTTGTACTGTGAGCGAATTATGAAAATTTGCAGTATACCCAAGCCCCAGTCTCATCATTAAGTAAAAGAAAATATTAGAGCAAGAAAATGGGCAGATTTCTTATGAATCTAACCCTAAGCAATCCGATGATTATTGTCTCCTTTCTTGTAGCTAGATTAATATAAATCGCAGAGAATGCATGTGATAAAGTGTGATATCCCAAGAATTAAGTTGTTATGAGTTGCATTTAACTGGGTGATCCCCCAAAAGACACCGATATCCCTGAAAATATATAAAATGGATGCTTCACATCATCATGGAATGTTGAAGTATTTAAGATCACAGCATTCATGTAAGACAAGATCTGTTCTTGATAGAAAAAAAAGTGAAGTCTCAGTTCTCTGAATTTCCCAAAGATATGGGACGAATAATACCTCAGATATGCAATTCATTGGCATCAAGTTCTCCAGGTAATTTCTCTGGGATGAAGAGCAAGCATTGTGATAGATGACAGGGGGTCTGTTCACAAACATTTGTGTATCATTTTTTCCCCAGAAACTAGCAGTTATGTCCCCTAACAAAGAAAAGAACAGAGATGTAAAATATATTCCTATTGGATAGGCACTGTGTGTGTGTTGGGAAGATGGGAGCGTAGAATGCTGTTCCAGAAAAGATTCCTTCAAACTACATTACAAAAATCAAAATGAGCTTGTAAAGCTTGAAAACCTTTGTCTCCTACGTTTGTGGGTAGAGAATTTACGAGTTTTAACACAAAACCTCACAACCCGCCGTAAGTGTGCTGTCCTTCCAAAGTGCCTTATTTAACGTCAGATTCCAGGGAGCACTGGCATTTACTCTAGAAAGCACTTCCTGCTCTTTTTCTCCCTCGGATAGATCCAGAAACAAAACTACTTTAAGAAATGAAGTCACAATTCCGTGATATTTAGGAAAAATGGCTTACATAAAAGCATCCAAAATAATACTCCTTTTGTTCAAAATTTAGGAGGTAAATCATCAAGAATTAATATTAAAATAGTGTTATGTATGTTGTGAAATGTAAGGTTTTCTGGGAAATGACACCTGCCATTTTGCCAGGCACCCCCAAGTATTTCACTGGAAACAGATGAGGAATGGTTGGGTCATCCAGCTCCTTAGTGTGATGTGTGACTTACAAACAGAAAAACACAGAGCGTAGAGTTTTAGATGTGTGCCTCGGGGCTTTCTTACAAGAACCCCTGAGGGATCCCTGGGTGGCGCAGCGGTTTGGCGCCTGCCTTTGGCCTAGGGCGCGATCCTGGAGACCCAGGATCGATTCCCACGTCGGGCTCCCGGTGCATGGAGCCTGCTTCTCTCTGCCTGTGTCTCTGCCTCTCTTTCTCTCTCTGTGACTATCATAAATAAATAAATAAAAAAAAATAAAAAATAAAAAAAAAGAACCCCTGAGCCAGTGACAAGCATTAAGAACATTATAGATCTACCTTTGGATATAGAGTGAAAGGCAGGCAGCATTGTACAGGGGACTTGAGGCAATATTTTTAAACCTAGGATTTTCTAGTTTTTCTTGAATATGGCTCCCAAAGGAAAATGTACATGTCAAAACAAAGCAGGTGCAAGCAAAAGAATTCTCACAGAGAGAGATGCAATTGCAAGGGGATTCGACATCGCCTCCAGGCATGTTTGCAATAAGAGTATTAATGACCGGGTAAGAAACATGGCAAGAAATATTTGATGCTGCTCAAGGGACAATAAAAGACCTGGAAACTTGCCTTCATTCAGTGGAGGGGAGTGAAAAGTGGGCACATGTCTACTTGCTTCTATAAATCTTCATACAGTGTTACGTAAATATTACACAATCCCAGAAAGAATACAGGTGGGCCATGTGGGAACATGCGTTCCCAGGGCCTGGGAAGGGGCCAAGGTCCAGAAGCCCGCCGGTGCTGATGGTCATGCGACGGGGACTGTCAAGCAGCCAAGTCTTTAGCACTGATACACACGCCCAATTGTTCGGAATTGTATTTTCCAGATTTAAACCTTGAGAAATGCATTCACAGAAAAGTGCTATATATGAAGAAGTCAAGGAATATATATATATATATATATTTTTTTTTTTTTGTCAGTAGATCATGTAGTTCTGCACAACATTCCCTGGGTTCAACAAATACCAACTCATGAAACACACTACCATATTTTTAAAAGAACACACTAAAGTTGATAATTCGTGCTCACATGGGATACAGATACCAATCCCAGATGTGATATGCCCAAGAAAAAAAAGGGATATAGAGAGGGAGCATGAATTTCTGCCTCAAGCGCCCCGAGCCACATCACTTACTAGCAACACAGTCTTGAGAAAGCCATGTAGACTCTTTCTCTTCAACTATTAAATTGAGATATCACCACTTGCTTTACAGCGTTGTTGCAAGATTTCATGCAATCATGCCTGTAAATTGCACAGTGCTGGGCGCATGTGGGGAGATGGGCACAAAAATACATTTGTATTCTTCCTGTGTCAGGTTCTGTGGCCAACGTCAGGGTACCCAACCCCTGGTTTGCTTAAAGTAAAATTCTTTGCAGTGCCTAAGTCTTTTAATTTCTTCAAAAAACCATGATCAAATTCAAATGTGGATTTTTAGGTTACGAGTAGATTATGAATCCAATGCCTGAGAGAATGTGATTATTTCAGAAGAATAAGACACTGCTTTATGAAAGCATTCTAAAAAGTGCTCCAGACATGGAAGAAATTGCACTTAAAATGGATTCTTGTCCTTGTTATTTAATGCACTGGTGATGACAGGTGTGCTTTGGGAGTTAGATGTTTAATTGGGTCACTGATTCACACCATGGTAATAAAAAAAAAGTAGATCTTTTTAGTTTCATACTGAGAATAATGATTTCCTTATCTTACCCAGTTAGATTCAACATATCGTGCAGTCAGCTTGTCAATTATAATGATTGTGTGTATTGGAAAATGAGAGACCCTTCAGGGCATTTTTGATGGTGTAAAAATTGAACTTTATTTTATTTGCTTATTATCTGACTCTCTGACTAGTATGTGAGATCCATGAGGCTGTGACCCTTATCTGTTTTGTTTGCTTAAACGGTGCCTGGTACATAATAAATATGCAATCAATTTATTTTGAAAGATTTGAATGAATGAAGGCTTTCACCTGGAAAGTGAATGGAATATTTGATCTTCGAGAGTGACTATCCTTGAGGCATGCATTAGACAAAGGTTATAAAAAAAGAGGGGAGAAAAGACCCATCCATGAGTGTTCCCCCAAACGTTCCTGACTTACCATTTGAGAATTTATTTTCCTCTGTGCATAGATTTGTTCTAGGCCATTCTGGGGCTACTATTTTGCTTATGTGATAAAGATCCTCTTCTTTGGTGATGGGTTAACAGTAGCATTTCCCTCGAGGCTGCTACACTTCCTTTTCTTTTTATAATAGGAGAAGCAAGTGTTTGCAGAAGGAACCCATCTCTAGTGAATTTAGGTAAAGATACAAATATGAAAGCTGTGAATGCAGATTCTAGTTTTACCAAAAAGTCTGAACAGAATAGAGAATCCAGAAGTGGACCCTCAACTTTATGGTAAACTAATATTCGACAAAGCAGGGAAGACTATCCACTGGAAAAAAGACAGTCTCTTCAATAAATGGTGCTGGGAAAATTGGACATCCACATGCAGAAGAATGAAACTAGACCACTCTCTTGCACCATACACAAGGATAAACTCAAAATGGATGAAAGATCTAAATGTGAGACAAGATTCCATCAAAAATCCTAGAGGAGAACACAGGCAACACCCTTTTTGAACTTGGCCAAAGCAAATTCTTGCAAGATACATCCATGAAGGCAAGAGAAACAAAAGCAAAAATGAACTATTGGGACTTCATGGAGATAAGAAGCTTCTGCACAGCAAAGGAAACAGTCGACAAAACTAAAAGACAACCTACAGAACGGGAGAAGATATTTGCAAATGACGTATCAGATAAAGGGCTAGTATCCAAGATCTATAAAGAACTTATTAAACTCAACAGCAAAGAAACAAACAAACCAATCATGAAATGGGCAAAAGACATGAAGAGAAATCTCACAGAGGAAGACATAGACATGGCCAACACGCACATGAGACAATGCTCCGCATCACTTGCCATCAGGGAAATACAAATCAAAACCACCATGAGATCCCACCTCACACCAGTGAGAATGGGGAAAATTAACAAGGCAGGAAACCACAAATCTTGATTCTATATACTGTAAATCCCTCCACTTCCCCTGGAACTTTCCAGTGCTGCTTGGTCAATAACTGGCTTTTCCCCTTACCTTCTAGCAATTCTTCTGGGGGAGGGTCCTGCTGTGCTGATTCTCAGGTGTGTGTACCCGGGGAGCTGCCCCGCCTTCTGCCAGGTGTACGGCTCAGTGGGAGTTTATCCTGTGAGCCCCCTGCTCAGTCCCAGGTACAGGGTGACACCAGGAGGGACAACAACAGTGCAGGCAGCCAGCTGTGCAGCCCTGGAGTCAGCTCCCGCAGTAACTACAACAGCCCCCAGTGTGCAGGGCCTGGGTGCTCCAGGGCGGGGCTGCTGACCTGCACAGCTCTGGGCCTGGCAGCAGGAGTGACCTGGCTGTCCTGGGTCCTCCCGGCCTCTGCCTGTCCCGGGGGAGCAACGGATCCTCGGCTGTGTCCCTCGGCGCCCTGGGCCAGGGGGCTTGCAACACTGTGAATGGACCTAAAGTACCACGATGTGAAATTCAGAAGCATCAGAGTAAATTTTGTACCAGGTTAACTTATCCCTTATTACAAATAAAATATATAAGCCCTTACAAAAGGTTTACGAAAATCATAAAATAGAGTAACAATGCAATGACAGGGAGGGGAAGGCTCCATTGGGCTATAGCCACCACGAGCCCCGTGGCAGGAGCTGGGGCGGGCTCCCGAGGTGACCAGGGGGCTGCTCAGGGGTCGAAGCAGGTTGTTTCGGAGGCAGGTGGTGGCTCTGACACTCTGGGGACCCCAATTGCAGGCTCCTGGGCCTACTCCTCTGGGGTGGCCGCGGGTACAGGTGGCTCTTCCTCATCAGGGCAGGGAATCATAGGTTCGACCAGCATCTGCACTACCTTAAACTCAGGAGCCAGCATCTCGGCTTTGACCAAGTCCTCAGCTCCAGCAGCCAGGACCAGCTCCATCACCCTGAAGCTTCAGCAGGCCCCACAGTCGGAGCTGGGGCGGGCTCCCGAGGTGGTTCACAGGGTTGCTTCGGTCCTATGGCTGGTTGCTCCATCGAGTTAGGAGGCTGCTCGGGCACATCCATGACCTCGAGAGCAGGGGTGGCACCTGCTCCTCCTCCAGGCTCGCAGGGGTGCAGGGGGCTCCTGCAGGGCGGAGCAGTGAACTAGACCAGTGACGACTTTGCCTCCCCAGTGGGTGCCTCAGCGCAGGCCAAGCCCTCAGCCCCAGCAGCCAGGATGGCCTCGATCCCTTCAGGCCCCGACGGGGCAGTAGGCCCCACGGTCAGAGCTGGGGCACACTCCAGAGCGGGTTCAGGGTGTTTTGCTCGGTCCAAAGCTGTAGCTCCAAGAAGACAAAGTATCACCATCAGGGCAGACTGTCCACGTTCCTCCCAAATCAAGGCCACTCTTCCCACTGCTCCACATGTGTGGGGGCAAGAGCCCTGGGAGGTGTCCCCAGCCCACAGCCCGTGGGGTGGGGTGTGAGCCCACCCCCTGCTCCCGGCCCAGCTGCATAGAGGCGGGATCCGCCGGGCACCCCCTGTCCCCGCTCGGCCACCCCCTCTGGCTCCGCTGCTGGAGGCGTCTGAATTGCTGGCGGTAACGCCGGGCATGGAGTTCCACGTCCGAGCCTGGCATGCGCTGCCTCATGAATTCCAGAATCATCCTCAGGGAGGGAAATTCTGGGAGCTGACAAAATTCATCCCGAAAATAATCCAGCCATATTTCCAACATGCAGGAGATGGCCCTGGGGAGGGACAGGAGGGCACAGGTGTCAGAAGACAGGGCACCATCACTCACAGGTGTCCTGAGGAAGCCCTGCAGGACCCAGGGACCCGGCATCCCTTGCAGGATGTTGGAGGCAAGTCCTGATCCTCGTCCCCTTGCCACCTGGCGGACCTGCCTGCCACAGGCCTGCTCCCCGAGAAGGGGCTGGGATGCAGCCTCTGTGCGGGGAGCCCAGGCCCAGCGGGGTGACCATCACCATCTCTCCTGGAGAAGCGGGGCTCCCTCATCAGCCTGGTCCCTGCCCACCTGCCCCTTGAGTCCACCGGCAGGCGTACGGGGACGGGGGGCATCTGGCCTGTCATTGCCCTCACTGCACACACTGTCTTCTGGGTAGGTCCAAGCCAGGAGGGCTCGGGCTCTGTGTCCTGCCAGGGTTTGCCAGGAACTGCCCAGGACCGCCACCTTCCCTCCTGTGGCTCTGGGCTGCCTCACTCCCGAGGGGGCCTTGGGGGTGTCCTTCAACTGACTCTAATCTCCCATCTCCCACGGGGCGGGGGCCGCCTGGTCCGGGAGCCCCCACCAGCCCTCCTGAGCACCTGCTGTGCCCCCGGGTCCAGGTGCTACCAGATTGGGGAGTGCAATGCTTCCCACCCCCTCTGCTCTGGCCCCAGGTGTGGGGCAGAGAGAGGGTTGGGGGGCATGGAGAAGGACTCCTTAGGGGTCCCAATGCCTCCCACCAAGCCTGCATCCCATCCACCGCTCTCCTGTTCTCTTTTCCAGAAGGGGCCTTAGACCTTTACCCTGTCACGGGAATTGCAGATGTGTGGGGTGAGGGTGCAGCCTCCCCACCCCACAGCCCCCTCGCTGCCCTCCTGGAGAGGGAAGGCCCTCCTGCAGGAGCCGGAGTCACTCACATTTTCCAGCGCTGCAGGACCATGTCATTGTTACCCCACGCATCTACGATGCACCCATACCTAGAGGAGGGCGGGGGCATCCCATGAATTGTGCTGGGGACGTGACTTCTCATCATGGGGGCTGTCACCCTCTCACCCCGACTAGGCTGGAGCCCCGGGAGCCGTCACCTCTGTTCGTGGGGCCACGGGCAGCTCCCAGAGAATCGCCCGCACCTGCTGGGGACTCCTGAAGGCTTGAGCATGAAAGGGCTCCAGCCAGGCCCATGGCCCATATCCTAGTGGGCCTGAGGCACCCCGGGGTCCCCCGGTCTGGTTGCCCCAGGACACAGACCCCCGATGGACTCTCAAACCTCCCTTTCAATGGGGAAACAGGCCAGCTCAGGCCCCTGGTGATGGGTGGAGGAGGCACAAGTCTCCTCACAAGTGAGGAGGATGGCTGCTGAGCACAGGCACAGCCCCTCTGGCCGACCCGCCACAGGCCAGGCCCCAGGGGTGCCCTCCAGGACCTGCTAGGCCCTGGGTTACCCTGCTCCAGGTGGGGGAGCAGCCCGAGGCCGGGAAGCTCACACCATCCCCAGCCTCCCCAGCAGCAGGTGGCCCAGCCCTGGGCTGCGGAGGGGCAGGTGCTCACTCAGTGGACAGCAGGTCCAGCACCTCGTCCGTGGTGGCGAATCCACGATAGTCGTCTAAGAAGCTGCAAATGGAGATGACATCTCTGCGCTGCAAGGCGAGCAGCAGTTGTCGGACTTTGTGCTCCAGCAACTCCGTCCGGCTGGACTTCATCAGGGCGATCAGATGCCCATTCCCGGCCAAGGCCCCTGCACCCTGAGGTGGGATGAGGGGACATGCATCCTGCAGGGAGCCGCCGCGAGGCCTGAGAATCTATTTGCAGAAGATAAAATTGACATTCTACATGAAAGAGTAGCCTTTGTCATAGTGCATGGATTTCCCTAAGGAAAGTACAAGGTGTGTTTTGGGGGTGGGTGCATGGCTCCAGGAGCATGAGAGGCAGCACACTGTAGACCCGGGAATTTCCACACAATGCAGCTGAGCAATGGCTGATTCCCCACATGAGTCCAGGAGGGGCCACGTCCTGAGGTCTTCAGTCACCCCGTCAGGTGGCAGTGGGGTGGAGGACAATGTCTGAGGCCAGGAGCTGCCTCATTCACTATCAGTGTCTTCTGAGGATGAGGACACCTGTAGGTCACTGTGGAGGACACTCCAGGGGCCACAGACACAGGCTCCGTCCAACAGGTGGGTGGCAGGAGGGCCCTGAGCAGGTCCTGGCTTCTCAGGAGGAAGGATGAAGGAGCTGCGAGGAACCGGGAGCTCCAGCAGCTTCTGTCCAATCTGGTGAAGACCATTCTCAGGGGCTGAGTGGGGGCCCGCGCAGAGGGCGGCCGAGGGGGCTCGGTGCATGGCTGCAGCATCTCCAGGTGACGTGTGGCATGTGTGGGCTGGGGGCTCTTGCTTGGCCAGAGGGCAGGTGTCTTCCTGGGCTGCGGGGGCCCGGCTGTGCATCCACAGGCGTGACTGCTTCCTGGAGGACACAGATTCCCTGAATTCCCCACAGGGGCTCCCTGGATGCTCCTGCGGGTGTGCTAGCTGGGGCTCCACCGCGCTTTCTTTTGGGGGTTCTGGGTCCTGTCTAGGGGCATCTGGGCACATTTCTTGCCTGGAGTATGGAGGGGCATTTGGGAATTGTCTGCCAATTCGTTCCTGACAGCGGGACGGGTGTTCTCCTCAGGATACTTGGGTGGTGCCTGGGTGTGTCCTAACCCATGGCCCTGGGAGCCAGCCTGGAGCCCCTCGAGGGAGACTCTGCTGCACACCCAGGCTGTCAGCCCTGACACAGGGTTGGCGAGCTGGCTGTGGGGTGTCAGCGATCGGCACTTCCTGGGCACCGGGAGGTCCACCAGGTGGGCTGAGGCTAACTTTAGGGCTACTCAGAGGAGATGTGGAATGGGACTGGACAGTCTCATCAGGGGTCTCAGTATGTGTCTTCATTGGCAGGTTAGGCTCAGGGATTAAAACTTTCAGGTAAAAATGGAGATATCATATAGAACATCCTACACAAGCTTTTATTGAACTCCATGGGTACAGAATCAATATCCTAAAACATGGTGGCTTCAGAGATGACACTTTTATTCTCTTAGTGTCCAGGGATGACAAGTGAACATCAAGAATTCACCAGGGCCCCAGGGCTTGTGAAGCCCAATCACTGACCAAGGCCTGTCAAAATGTTCCTGTTTCTCTTGGCCTCTGGTCAGTAAAGAAGACAAATAGACTTAGGTTTCAACCTTTCCTAGACTTATACAATTTCCTATACTTCATTATTCTTCACTATTCTATCCTGCACAAAGATGCCTCCTTTCCCAATGCAAAGGATCATGGTCACAAGTAGGAATGAATTGTCGTGACGACTCAAAAATGTTTCAGCAGACACTACCAATTCTGTGGGCGGAAGAAGCCATAATGACACTTTCAAACCACAAGCTAACCAGGTGCCCTCCTACCTGCATCTACACCTGCCAAGCCCACAATGTGGAAAAAGGCACAAGCCTACAACATATTCCAACTGAATCAAGAGAATATAAAGGATATTGGGGTGGAATTCCCTGAGGAACAGTTAAAATGAGGCATATAAACACTGGATTAAGGATAGAGACTCTTGTAGGAAAGGGAGTTTCAAAGGAATGTTTCCCAAAAGCATAAAACCAGCCAGAGAATTTTTCTTGTGGTGGACCCGGGCCACACCTAGACAGAAACTGGTATTCATCAAAACCTTCACAATCTTTGTAGATTGGGATCATAGTCCAGAGAGATGGAAGTGTAGAAGCCAATCAATGGATGCCATATTCCCAAATAATTGGTTACAGCTACAAACATTCTGGCTGCTGAGGAGAACGAGTTCCTATGTGATACCTGCGCTCCTTTGGGAGAGTGATCTTCCATGTCCTAGAGCACTGACGACTAACACTCCTTGGCTCGCTTGAGGTTACTGAGGAAGAAAAAAGGACATTCATAGAGATATCCATTGAACATAGAAACTGATCAAATTCGGTTCAGAAATGAGCAGGGGCAGTTAGGGAGGTTGAGAAAGACCTGAAGGTGCTGTCTGATGAGAGAGTCAAGATTAGGACCTGGGCTGGCCTGAAAGGTCTCTATGAGAAAGGGACCACACCCAAATCCCTTAATCCAATCAAGCAATTATAGCCGATTGGAAGATCTTGCTCTTTATGATATTTCAGTTTTTAACTGAAAGTTAGTTGACAAAATGGATATAACATCTTGAATAACCTCAAACCCTGACCCCATTTTTAATACCATTAGGTCTAAATTCAGCAGAAGTGTTGGTAAAATACCAATAGTTCAGGAAACATGAGTCCTGAGGCTAATTCCCATGCTAAAATGTACCAATATAATTTCACTTGCAGAAATTCCAATCTCCACCAAATCCACATGGACTCACACCTCCATTCACAGAGACACACACACACAGGCACACACACGGAGTCATAGAAATCGCTCTCATGAGGACATTAGCCTGTTGAAGCTGCTGATTGGCTCAATCCCTGCAGCAGCTAAGAGGATTAGGTGGATGTCTTTCAAGTGGCTGAAATGTCACGTGACCTTGGGGCAGTATAAAAGTCCGGGAGCACAGAAGTGGCCATTACTGACCATCCCTCTCTCCCACGGGACACCCAGTCTCCTGCAGCGGAGTCTGTCCAGGACCTTTCTCAGCCTCTCCTGATGGGCGTGAGGACCACAAGTGCACTTCAGGTGAGTTTTCGGGCCACTGGTCCGACCTTCCCTGACAGAGCAATGGGACAGTGAGGAAATGATGGAGGGATTGGCCCTTCCTCCACGGGTTAAGGACTCTTTCTGGTCTAACATGTTCTGAGGACAGAGACTGAGCCAAGGCATGGCTGTGAATGCCCTGGACACCCGGAGGTTCCAATGCCAGTGGAATGGGGCCTCAGGTGTCACATTGGTGTGGGGTGGTGGACGAGCAGGGACAGAAGGCCTGTAAATGTCTCACTGGGCCCTGCAGACCTAGAGAAGACACAGGATCAGGGCGCCTGGGCAGCTCCGTTTTTTCAGGGACTGACTTGGGTCGGGTTGTGATCTCAGGCTCTGGAGATGGATCCAGGCCCTCACTGGGTTTCTGATAACTGAGTGCTTCTCCCTCTGTCCTTCCTACAGCTCAGGTGATCACTCTCCCTCATACACACACACACACACACACACACTCACTGTCCCATAAATAATTGACTTTTTTTTCAATAGAAGAATTACCTGGTTCCCAAGGTGAAAAGAAATTCACCTCCCAAACCTTCAATGGCAGTTAATTGGGGGCACTGCCACGAACACATGGAATGGAAGTGTTCAGATGGGCAGCTTCCCATCGAGTAGAGAAGAATGTGTTTTCCCAATGAATTTGGACTTAACTATGGCTTCCTCTGGAGTCACAAGGGGCATTCAGATATGAGAGAGGGAAGCCCACTTTCCTGACGCTTTTGCCCTTTGCGTGTTCCATGGTGCATCCCACTGGACCTCAATCGGGAGAGGTCCCGTCCCTGGTTTTGTTCCCACAGGGGATTTGGAGAGACTTAATGATAGTGTCAACAAGAGTCCTTCCTTAAGGGCGGCCTTCCTCAGAGCGGGGATGTGGCTTGGCCAGGAGAGCGTAGGCAGGAAGGAGGAAAGAGAAGTGACAGGGGGAAATGTGTTTGGCACCACTGTCCTGAAGCTCACTAAGGCCTCTTGGGAAGATGGTACAGTGAGGACGCCTAGGTCAGGTGAATAGGACTCTCTTGTTTCTTTTCCCTCAGGCTACCCGAAACCCATCCCTGAAGCAGACTGACTTGTCCCTCCAGAAGGTGGGACTGATGGCGGCTGGTCATGCCCACCTTGGGCCCGACAGTCCCTTGAGACCCCAGAAAGGCAAGAGGCCACAGATAGCAGGACTGGCCCTCAGAGTTCCCAGTCCAGAGGAGGAGGATCGCAGGGTGAGTGGGGAGGCTGGCATGGGTTTTGAAGCAGGAGCTCTGCCAGGAGTCTTGAGACAGGCTAGGCTCCCAGAAGATCGTGGCCCAGACTCAGTTGTCCATCGTGACATGGGCAGGAAATCCCCCAGGCTACACACTGGGACACTCAGAGGCTCTGAGCATCAGCCCCAGGGCACCATAAGATCAGATCGAGCCTTGTGTTTGTCCCGAGTCTTAATGATGTTTCCAACTGTCCTCAACCTGACACCTCCAATCCCTCTTCCCCTTTCCTTCCTTCCACGGGATGGGGAGTAAGCATCCAGAGGTCTTCACTATACTGACACCTCACTAGCAGATACGATGTCCCCTGTCCTCATCCCATGTGCCACTCCATGAGGATGGTCTCCCATTCGTGTGCTTGACAGATTCACTGGCATTTGAGTGGATGCACTGACCGTTGCCCCTTCCTCCCACAGGTGAAGTGCAGGGACTGTGGCGCCATTGGACACAAGGCATCAAGCACCAGATGCCCCATAAAACACTGAGCACGACCCTCGTTCCCGTGGCCTTGGGCTCCAGGAGGCTGAAGGAGAATGTGGAGCCGGGGAGTCATCGGGACCCAAGACACCAGGCTGGGCTGTTGAACCAGGCTGAGAGGGAGAAGGCAGGGAGACGAAGGTGAGGAATGGGGCTTGTGACCCGATGCCAGGGCTGATACGACAGACCCCGAGTCCGTGTGCATGCACAGTGTGCAGGGCGGCTGCGGGCAGAGCCAGGCTGGGCGAGGCAGGCAGAGGAGCTCCCAGACTAACAGGGTCCACATTTGGGTGATGGAGCTGTCCCTGCTGATTTGGTGTGGGGTTTGAGGCTGGACAAATGTCCCTGCACCAGTGAATGTATGGAGCTTGGCACATGCCAAGGCAGACCCTTTCAGACTCTGAATGTAAGAAACTGCCTGGACGACCTGTTCAGCTCCCGATAGTTAGGATGAGGGGCAGAGGTGGGCGTAGAGTGGCTGCGGAGGGAAAAGACCAGGTGGCCCCAGCCCCGAGCAGGTGTCCGGCTGGAATCCAGGGAAGGGAGTTCCTTCTCCTTTCTATGCCTTCATTTCTGGTGCAGGCAGGAAGCCGAGCAGAGGAAGGCCCTGCTCCACAGGTTCCCCAGGAGACCCCGGGAGGGGCAGAAGCGCACCTGGAAGGAAGACACGGAATCTTGTGACTATGTGAGGGTGAGAGTGCGCTGCGTCCCGGGCTGTGCCCTTCTGGACTCGCTGGGCTCCATGGGCCTCCTGGGGGAGGCGGGGCTCCACTTCCTCTCTGACCAATGGCAGTTGAGCAGCGTGGATTTGCACACTTTTTTCCCTTGGTGCACATGATGTTGCCTTATGCCTGGTATTTGGGCGAACACTGGCTGTTTGACGTGTGAAGGTCATTGGCGGGCACTCCTGGAGCACATACCAACCTCAGAGAAGAACAGGCCGCTGTCCTTTGTGACACATCATCCCACACTGCCCATCCCCACTCAGGAGCTCCCACCATGACTCTCCAGCAGCAGGACTCCTATCTCCTCATGAGCAGAGAGGATGGAAGCGCTGGTCCAATGGAGGAAGCATCGCTGTGAGGCAGGACTTTGCGTGTCCCCCCCATGTCTCAAGGACATCAACAGCATCCTGTCAGGCCTTTGTTTGGACGAGCCCTGCAGCCAGATTCCCTACTCCTAGGTCAACAGATCCCAACTCTTTCTTTCCCTGTTCCGGGGTAGGGGGTGGTTACTAAGGTCGTGGGCGTTGGTTGGTTTCTTTCCTGAATGTTCATTTTGCCTTGGTGCCGGGACCAAACTCATGGAGTCCCGTGTGTTCTCTTTTCCCACAGTGTCCACACATGCCGATGCTCGTCTACACCAAGAGGAGGCCTTCTATCCCTGAGCCTGCCCTGCCGATGGAACCACGTACTCAGCCCCCTGACATAAGACTCCGGTCCCATTCCACCTCTCGTCTCAGAAGCCCTCAAGTTAGCCTCAGCCCACCTGGTGGACGTCCTAGTGCCCAGGAAGTGCCGATCGCTGACACCCCTCTGCCGACTCGCCAACCCTGTGTCAGGGCTGACAGCCTGGTTGTGCAGCAGAGAACCAAGAGGCCCTGCAGAGTCTCCCTCGAGGGTCCCCAGGCTGGCTCCCAGGGCCATGGGCTGGGACACACCCAGGCACCACCCAAGTATCCTGAGGAGAACACCCGTCCCGCTGTCAGCAACGCATTGCAGACAATTCCCAAATGCCCCTCCAGACTCCAGGCAAGAAATGTGCCCAGATGCCCCTAGACAGGTCCCAGAACCCCTGAAAGAAACCGTGATGGAGCCCCAGCCAGCACACCTCCGGGATCATAAAGGAAGTCCCTTTGGGGATTTCCGGGAGTCTGTGTCCTCCAGGAAGCAGACGTGCCTGTGGATGCACAGCCGGGCCCCGGCAGCCCAGGAAGACACCTGCACTCCGGCCAAGCAAGGGCCCCCAGCCCAAACCTTCCACACCTCACATGGAGATGCTGCAGCCGTGCACCGAGCCCCCACGGCCGCCCTCTGCGTGGGCCCCCACTCAGCCCCTGAGAATGGTCTTCACCAGATGGACAGAAGTTGCTGGAGCTCCCGGTTCCTCGCAGCTCCCTCATTCCTTCCTCCCGAGAAGCCAGGCCCTGCTCAGGGCCCCCCTGCCCCCCACATGTCGGACGGAGCCTGTGTCTGTGGTCCCTGGAGTGTCCTCCACGGTGACCTACAGGTGTCCTCATCCTCAGAAGACACTGAGAGCGAATGAGCCAGCTCCTAGCCTCGGACATTGTCCTCCACCCCACTGCACCCTGACGGGGTGACTGCGGACCTGAGGACGTGGCCCCTCCTGGACTCATGTGGGGAATCAACACTTGCTCAGCTGCTTTGCATGGGAATTTCCGGGTCCACAGCCTGCTTCCTCTCATGCTCCTGGGGCCGTGCACAGACACTGAACCCCAAAGGCACACAATGCCCTTTTTTTAGGGAAATCCGTGTGCTGTGGAGAAGGCTACTCTTCCCTCTGGAATGTCAATTTTCTCTTCAGCAAATAGATTCTCCAAGAAGTGGAGGGAATTTCGAATGAGCACTTGTCACTCCAATGGAAATAGAAACTCAGACTTTAAGCTCTCATTGGCATACACATGTCTGCATTTGGGTTTTCAGCTGCGAACAGCCCCTGTTGGCTCTGCAAATGGACACTGTGTTTTCTCCTGAGATGAGTTTTCTAGACTGTGGTGGTAGCTTTGTGGGCACTGTGATGGGCAATATTTCATCTGCGCATTTCGATTATTCTCAGCCATAATTTAGAATCGTGTGTAGTGTTTTATTTCCCTTAATAAAATGTTACCACTGATGAATAGCGTGCATGTGTTTCATTTGATTTGGTTTCTGGGTTTTTTTAATCTCAGCAATTCTGAAACTCTCTATAGTTAATTTAATTCCTCCAGCCTTAATTAACTGAGAGGAGACAACAGCGTGATAGTTTTGGGGGATATGTAGACTTTGAGGGTCTCCTGCACACCCAGTCTCCTTGGTGAAGTACTGCATAGGGAACATTGACCCTGTGCACCCTGTGAGGGAGCCCTGTGTACTGTATGGGCCCTGGGTCACAGGTTGGTCTTTAATGGGATGAGTGGGTGGTTTCCCTCTATACATATTCTGGATCCATCTTTAATGTTGGATCATGATGCCTCCTTTCTGAGACCTGGGCAAGGAGATTTTTTACCCTCCTGATGATTTCCTAAGGAGGCAATGGTTGACAAGTCGTCCAAATAGCACGAGACCAAGGCCACAGTCTCTATCTATCTATCTATCTATCTATCTATCTATCTATCTATCTATCTCATTCTCTCTCTGTCTCTCTTTCTCAGGGTTATCTCTGATATGGGCCCATGGGAAAAAACAATACAACACCATGCCAAATGAAACCAAACCACACCAAGCACCTCCATACTTGTATTTAGAGAATTTCTTTTTTTTGGAAAAACAACTGACTGCTCTTTTCTCACTCCAAAGCATCTGTTTAAGGGTGTTCCCTCTGTCTGTGCAGATGCCTGTAGGTGGAGGTAGAAGAGCTCCTCTATGAGCACACTAGGGTTTAAAAAGTCAGAATGCAGTAGAAAAGCCACAGTGTGTGATCCTTCTCCCACCCCCAACCCCTAAGTAACTCCCATTCAGGCAATCATTATGTGACCCAGGTCAGAGTCTGGCCCCTTGAGCCTCAAGCCCATGTCTCATCCCATGGATGCCGCCCTATTGCTATCTCATGGCTTCTGAGGAAAATGCAGCTTCCTGGGCACTCATGGGATGTGTGCAGTAATAGAAATGTTCCCTACTTTCTGGAAGCCTCAGAAGATCCCAGAGGTCCAAGGGTGCGAAGGCCTATCATCATGAGGGGATGCTGGGATTGGAACTAGCAAAGTAGCCTAAGAATTCTTGGACTTGCAGGAATATAGGGCGCAAGGGTGAGGATGCAGGCAGGCTTGAGCATAGGGCTTTAATGCTGGGCTCTCCAGCAGAATTGGGACTTCATGTGCAATTGAGAGGATTCCTTCCATGTGCACAGGGAGTCCAGAGAGAAAGGCTAGCGGAAGAAGGTCTGAGCAGGCCTGTTCTCCCCCTCTAGTCACCTTACATGTCTTTTGCTTCCCTGCCATCAAAACACCAAACCAAACCAAAGCAAACCCAACCAAACAGAGCCAAACCTATCTTCCCAAAGCAAAATCCACTCTCATCCAGATATGGAAGACGACAGAGTTATCTGAGCAAGCTGGTATAGGTTATGGATATTAGTAATAGATGGATTTAGCACAGTTGGAAGCACATTGGGTGAATCCTCCCCTCCTTCAGCCTTGGGGAAAAATGGGGCCACTTGAAGGTGGCAGGATTAGAAGCAGTGAGCAGCCAGCTTTGAGTGTGGAAATGATGCTGAGGACCTAGGGTCAGTGTGAGCATGTCTGACCGTGTCCTCATGCATCCCTCATCCCATTGCTTATCTTCTCTTTATATTGAAAGACCATTTGTCCAAACCAGGGTGGGTGGAGTGTTGGCAGCAATGTTTTTGGTCATATACAACCAGCACCGATTTGAAAACCCAGAGCACCTACACAAAGAAATGACAAACTACCGTGTAAGTCAATGATCTACAGCCTTGTATGGCGACAGACTTCTTTTCAGGAAATTATGGGCACAAAATATATATTGAGAAGTTAACCTATAAACCCGGCGTTTGATAATATTTGGAAATGCAAAGAGGCAATGAAATGCTTATATTTCAGGAGTTAAACGCATCCTGCCTGATTAGATCATGTTGATTGAATCACAGCCCCTTCACAATCCACCCCCACCTTTGACTGAAGAGAAGGTGCCTGGCAAGGACCCATCTCCCACAGGGAATTGCTCCATATCCCAGCAACTCTAACCTGTCCAGAACACTTGACAGTCATCCGTCTGTGTAACAATCTCCTGACAAGGAAGAGGTGGGCACAGGATTTCAGATCACTTCCACTCCAATTTTGGTCCTTGGGTGACACCTCAGAAAGACATTCTCCACTGAATGAATGTGGGTTTTGAGGTTAACTAATGGGTGCTATGTAACAATTATATTTCTTAGGGGCAAGATTGACTAATGCATTGTTGAAAGGTAATTAATGCGTGATTATACAGATTCTTATGATTTGGGAGGCCATTCTCATGCTGTTTTAAACTTTGGTGACATATACATGCATTTAATGTTTCCATTATTTCCTTTAAGAATGAATTATAACATTCACGAATCACAGTTATTAGAAAAATAATGTGACAGTTTGAATTTTGTAGAGAAAATATCAGGGTTTTTAAAATTTTTATTTATTCATCAGACAGATCGAGATAGAGAGCTAAGCGGATAGATCTGTGCCAGTTGGAGAGTGAGATGGAGCCTCTCACTGAGCAGGGATCCAGACTGTGCACGGCAGACCCCAAAACCAAACCACATTGTTGGAAAAATCTTGAAAATGTCTCTGAGTTGGGAGGTGGATCGGACACGAGAGAGGAGGTCAGTGTAGCAAAGTGCAAAGGACTCAGTGCTTCCCACACCCTGAAATACTGAGTAACACCGGGCTCCCTGGATCTAATCGACTTGGATGTGGGGACATAGATGCCAAGACATGAACACGTTTCATTGTTTGTTTCTGTTTAAGATTTATTTGTTTATTTGTTTGAGACAGGGAGAGACCAGAGAGAGACCACAGAGTAGCGGGAGAGAGGGGGCCCGACAAAGAGAGGGAGAGAGATTCTCAAGGAGACTCCCCAGTGGCCATGCTGCTGGATTCGGGGCTCCCTCCCACATTCCTGAGACCCACATGTCTGGCGTTATTTTTCATTTCCAGGTAAGAAGCATGAGACAGCAAGGCCCTCAAGCAGACATTATCTAGGACACTCCAAGGGCAAAAGCAGCCACATTGGAAGGAATTGGCAGCATCAGATTCCCTCCTGACGGCGGGGCTCTTCCTTATCCACCACCGTCTCCCGTCTGTGCACCCAGAGTGTCTTCACTCCATGCTCTTCCTCCGTGAGGGATTTCTTAAAATTCCATTCTCTCCCCGAGTTCCCTCCCTTGCTTATGGAGTCTTCAGGTTCCATGTGTCCTTCAATTCTTTGCTTCTGTGTGATCGCTGACATGTGAGCCCCAACATGCTAGAGCCACCATGTGGAACTGATTTACTGAGATGTCTCCAAATGGAAAAATCCCTAATGCAACAAAATGTATTGATTCCATATATATTCCAAATCGTGTATCACACACAGTATCACTAAAAATTTTAAAGACAGCTATGGTTTTCTTTTTAATATTCCCCTGGCTATTCAGGGTCTTTTCTATTTCCACACAAATCTTAAGATCATTTGTTCCAAATCTCTAAAGAAAGTCCTCAGTGTTTTGATAGGGATTGCATTAAATGTGTGAATCGCCCTGGGTACCCTTGACATTTTCATAATATTACTTCTTCCAATCCTTGAGCTTGGAATATTTTTCCATCTCTTTGTGTCTCACTCCATTTCCTTAAAAGTGTTCTGTAGTTTTTAGGGTATAGATCCTTTACCTCTTTGGGTAGGTTGATTCCTAGGTATCTTATGTTGAATAGCAGGGGTGAGAGTGGCCATCCCTGCCTTGTTCCTGATCTTAGGGGAAAGGCTCCCAGTGTTTCCCCATTGAGAATGATGTTTGCTGAGCTGTTTCCGTAGATGGCTTTTAAGATGCTGAGGAATGTTCCTCTATCCCTACACTCTGAAGACAGGATTAGCTCGGTCCACTGCCAGAAGAGTGAATGCAATGGCTTCTTCTAAGGAAACTAAAACACTGTATTGAAACCTTCTCATCTGACCCTCTGGTAACAGGAGGCTAATGTATTTTATGTCCCCTTATCACCACAGGGGTGGGGTTCTTTTCCCATTAAAATGAGCACTTTTAATAATATCACCGTGGAATGGATTGTTCTCATCTCCATGCCTTTACTGTGCTTGATTTCTATGAAGTGGAGAGGCAGAGCTAAGATGTGGTCCATCTGTGGTGTCTTCTATTGGAGCAGCTGGTAATGGGATGATGCACACCTCACAGGAGGAGACAATCTCCCTAGAAGCTGTTTCCTGTCTCCTGCCTGAGCTCAAACCTGCCACGAGACACATGCCCTAGGATATCTCCTGTGAAAAGTCCTGACTTTGTTTTCTCCTGCTGGACAACAGAAAAGCTCAGGAAGGGGAGTCAGGTAATCCTTCTGCTTACATTCACCCACCATGGCCAGGAACCTACCCTCCTTGTCAAGCTCACAGATCATTAATTGGATGTGGCCTCCCAGATTAAACCTCCATATCCTGCCATGGAATCTAGCCTTGGGGCTGTCCCCAAAACCCAGTTTCAGCCCAGATTTCTATTGTGAAAACAATTCCAGCCTGAAATCTTGCCGCAGGTTGATGGAGCCAGGACTCAACACATTGTAGCCTGGAAACAGGTATGAGGTCCACCTAGAACTCCATCCAGGATTGGCAATTCCAGTTTCCCAGGAAAGAACTCATGAATCTGGGGATCTCTGGGTGGCTCAGCGGTTTGGCGCCTGCCTTTGGCCCAGGGCATGATCCTGGAAACCCGGGATCGAGTCCCACGTCAGGCTCCGGGCACGGAGCCTGCTTCTCCCTCCTCCAGTGTCTCTGCCCCCCTCTCTGTCTATCATAAATAAATGAATGAATGAATGAATGAATAAATAAATCTTTAAAAAAAAAGAACTCGTGAATCTGTTCTGTGGGTCGCTCTGCAGATTCTTTGGTCTGTCCTCATGACTAATAGATCTTGATATAGAGAGACACCCCTCGATTGACTAATGGATACCTGGACAGGATGAGCATTGACGTCCAGACACCTAACCAGAGAATCCATCTGCTGACTGCCCAGCCTCCACCGTCCCCACAGTGTGCTATCCAACCATCTCCCGTCATCCCTCCTAGGGGTCTCTGCTAGCCTTGGGCAGAGATGGTGTGCTTCTGGTTCAATCTACTCCTCCCCCTTAATTTCTCATACAAGCATCTTCCTGGTCAGAGCTCTCATAATTGAAGAGACCCTGAAGAATAATGTCCCTATGTCCCATTGCATTTCTTCTTAAATGGCTGCTGGCGCTTCCCCTATATTGAGCCAGTGAGTAGGAGTGAGAAATTCCCATGGGGGGAGGATATGAATTTGAGCTGCAGGTGACCTAGAGGTGGCTGTGGAATTCCACTCAGGGGAAGCAGGCAAAGAAGCCTCTGTGAGGAGCCAGCCTGGAAATAAAACAACTGTTTCAAGGTTCTGAAATACTGGGGAGAAAAAGCCTGCACACCAAATCATATGTGGGAATTTTTTATTAAGAATAAAAAACCACACAACTTCGTAATAACATTTTAGAGCAAAAACAAACAAAGCAGATGCAATATTCTGCATAACAATTTCAGAGAAATAATATCAACAAGTACAGAAAATGTCTTCTAGGAGAAAACATGGTGTAATTTGCAGAACTCTGGATGGGATCTTTTTCTAAATCAGAAATTCAGACATTTATAAAACAATTTCAGATTAACTTGTTAATTTCTGTTTACAACCAAGTTACAAATTGCCAGGATGATTTCCCTACATTTGTTAGAAAATGGATTTCACTAAGACAAACTTGACATTCCGGATTGGGAAGCACGCTTTGACAGTCCTATAGATTTACCTAACGAAAAACTGTAGCATCTGTGTAGTGGGGGGAGTGTATGTGTAGGCGCACAAAAGCAGGACACTCAGCACGTGGTGGACTTGACCGTTTCCATCCAGTTCAGCGGAGGAATTGCTGGTTCACCACAACAGTCCAGGTGGAGACATATCCTCATTCCCACAGACACCTCCTCAGGGTCCTCTGCTGTGGAGGACAAGTCCCCGAGTCCATGAGCTGTCTCATTCCCTATGACAGTCTTCAGAGGACGGGGATACCTGCAGGTCCTCTTACGGAACTCTTGGCAAGACATGCACACAGGTTCCCTCACTTTTTATGACACAGTAAACTGTAATGGTCAAAAGAAACACAATTTCCAGACATGAAAGAAACCCTGACACTTTATATCTCTAATCTGTTTTTGTTACATGAAAATCTAAAAAAAAGCGTGATTTCTTCTGCACAGATCCTATTGTCCCTTACTCTCCAGTAAGGGTGCATGTCCAAGTTTGAATACAGAGTGAAAATAACATTATGATGTGATGTTACAACTGCACATCTACGGTCACACTCAGAGGCGTTTGCTGGTCATGCAATAATTTCCATTCTACAAAGAACTTGTCAAACTCCTCTGTAAGAAATGAAATGATAACACAGAACACCTATAACCTGACCTCAAAAAGCTTTTGCTAGATTCATGAACTTGGCACTGTTTTCCAGAGGTATCAACCCAGGTCCAAATTTGAATTTGAACTGGTCTGAAATCCAGAGTCCACTGCTTCTGGGTCAGGAGGTGCCACAGAGCAGATGGTAGCAAAATAGTCATAAAAAGTTATGTTCAGTGGGAGGCTGGCCATTTCCCTTTGGAATAAGAGTCCTTGTTAGTTTGCTTCTCTTCAGTCTTAATGTGGGAGAGAGTTATGGGAACATAATAAAATCACTGTGGTTCAATCAGGTCTGGATGCAGTTATTGCCCCAAAAGTAAGCACTTAATTTCCTTCCTACAATTTCCAAGCATTGACCAAGACACATCGCTAGCAAGACCCAATACATACTTATGTGTTCAGACAAAATTCTTTCAATATAAATAGAAGAAAAGCATTGGGAAGTGGGGAGCATGATGAGAGGGTCAAACATACTGACTTCAACCCCAGGTCCTCAGCATCATATCCACTGTCAACCCTGACTGCTCACTGCCTCTCACCTGCAAGTGGCCCCCACTCTCCACAAGGCTGAAGGAGAGGCAGGTTCCTGGATTGACCCCATATGAAATCCACACTATCCCAATATAAGATCATGACAAAGACCCAGGTTTAAATATCAGTGTCTCCTAGTTTCAGTTGAAGGCCATATCCCATGAACACACCAGATAGATGGTTCTTCCATACATACAGAACACACACTTCACACAACACAAAATATTTCCAGTATGGGTCTGTGTTCGGATTTGGAGTGTGTGAGTGACGCTGTGTGTGTGGGTGTGTGCGCCCATGTGCACCAAAGTTAGGAGACACATCCCTGGACTGCTTCCCCAGACCTCTGTCCCTTCTTGCTCGTCCTCTTGGTAGGTCGGGCTCTCCCTGGCACACGCGGGACTTTGGCCACGTCCCCGGCCACCTGAGGTGGGAGCATCCCAGCCGCAGTGGTGAGCAGGTCAACGGTCTGCTGAGGATGATTCTTCGGCATCTCAGGTCTGTATTTGGAGTGGTGAAGGATGACTGCGTTCGCAGGAAGAGCAATTTCTCTTCTCCTGACATTAAGTTCAGGCTTAGGGCGGTTGCATTCTTGGAGGCATCTCCACTGGTCTAATGTCATTTGTTGCCTTGAGGTCTCTTCCCCACGCTCCTCCAACTCAGGAAGGTTCACGGAGGGATCCGTTGCCGGCTCTCCTGAGGCCTCACCCACCACTGTGGGGTCTGCCTCGGGAGATGCGAGTCCTCCCTCTTTGACTGACTCCCTCCCAAGGTCTCTCTCCAGATCAGTCTTCTGCATATAAAAGAGGACATAGGCAGGTTGGCGCAGCGCGCAAGTCACATCACAGGCGCTGACCTTAGCATCATCCATTTTATACCACTGGCCATTTCCTGCCTTTACGAAACAGAAGTAATGTCCGCTGTGGCAACTCCTCCCAGCGTGCACCAGCACGGCATAGAGCACATAAACCAAGGGTCCTGCCCTCTGCTCAGACAGGTAGTGTTGCATGTCAAGGCGCTCAGGATATTGCACCTCCTTAGTCATTTTGTTGCCTGTCAAGTCTGAGAATCGTCTCAAGACCAGGATGAGGACCTTCGGGGAAGTGTGCAAAGTCAACACCTTGGACGCAGGCACCTTCGCCAGACACTTACTACAATGGTAGGCATTTTCACCTTCCAGCAGTTCGGGCTTCACCAACTGCTCCAAAGCTTGGCTGACGCTGTGAGCATCCCCGATGTCCAGGCTGATGTCCAGGTAAGGTTCCAGAGTGCTCGAAATGCCTTGGCAGTGGAGACACTGGATTTGAGACCTCCAGTACCCCCCAAAGAGTTGCTGGATGAGGGTGCTGTCCTGAGGACACTCAGGGTCTGAGAGCTTGTCCTCAGGCAAGCATGCTTGCTGCATTGCATCCAGAATGAACATGAGATACTCATGGGCATCTTCCTGCTTGTGTCTGTGGAAGGCGGCGAGCAGGAGTGGCAGGGGCCGGAGCACACGTCCCTGATGGCAGAGAACCCGCGTCAGGTGAGCCTGCAGGGTACACAGCATGCAGGATGTCTGCCTCCTACAGGTGGTCCCGTGCTGCTGGGACAGCATGTAGCTGGCGAGGGGCTCTGTGTAGGTCAGACACTGTAGGGTCGCATTCACATAGCAAGTGTTGCCCATGTTCTGAAGCCCGGCTCCCACCTGGGAAAGGCTCTTCCAACTCAGAGGCATCTTGGTGGGAGGCAGTCCTGCTGATGCGGGAGCCAACGGGTCAGTCGGGGAGGAGAGTGTCTTTGATGCAGGGGATGTCGTCTCGGGCACAGAGGGTCCTCCGTGGACTTCAGCACCGCCTCTCCTTGACCAGCATGACTGGGGTTTGGGAGAGGCGCTGAACTGAGGCTCCTCTGAGGGGTGGAGGTGGGCAGCCTCCATGTCTGCAGAAACAGTGTCCACAAGATACATTCAACCAGGAGCTTCGGGTCGCAAAGGGATGCTCCTCTCACTGTGCCAGTTTCCAAATGTCAGATAGTGAACCTCACCTCCACCTTTATGGCTTTTGGGCCCTGGGATAAAGCACAAAGTCCTCTAATCCACTCTAATTGCTTGATTGGATTACGGGATTTGGGTGTGGTCCCTCCCTGACGGAGACCATTCAGGTCAGCCCAGCTCCTATTCTTGCCTCCCACAACAGGCAACTTTCAGATTATTCTCAACCACCTCAACTGTCCCTGCACCTTTCTCAACAGAATTTGTTCAGAGTTTCTATGTTCAGAGGAAACCTTTTTGAATGTCCTTTCCTTTGAGTAACCCCAAGGGAGCCAAGGAGTGTTAGACGTTAGTGCTCTAGGACAGGGAAGATCACTCTCCCAAAGGAGCTCAGGTATCACATAGGAACTCGTTCTCCTCACCAGCAGAATGTTTGTAGCTGAAACCAATTATTTGGGAATATGGCATCCATTGCTTGGCTTCTCCACTTCTATCTCTCGGGACTATGATTCCAATCTACAAAGATTGTGAATGTTTTGATGAATACCAGTTTCTGCCTTGGTGTGGCCCGGGTCCACCACAACAGGAATTCTCTCACTGGTTTAATGTTTTTGGGAAACATTCCTTTGAAACTCCCTTTCCTACAAGAGTCTATATCCTAAATCCAGTGTTTATATGCCTCATTTTACCTGTACAAGACCACGGGACCTTGAACACAAGGCACCAAGCACCAGATGCCCGGTAACACACTGGGGTGCAACCTTCCTTCCCCTTGCCTTGGGCTCCAGGAGGCTGAAGGAGAATGTGGAGCTGGGGAGTCAGCGGGACCAGCGGCACCAGGCTGGGCTGTTGAACCAGGCTGAGAGGGAGAAGACACAGAGACGAAGGTGAGGAATGGGGCTTGTGACCCAAACGCCAGGGCTGATACGACAGACCCCGAGTCCATGTGCATGCACAGTGTGCAGGGCGGCTGTGGGCAGAGCCAGGCTGGGCGAGGCAGCCAGAGGAGCTCCCAGGCTAAGAGGGGCCACATTTGGGTGATGGAGCTGTCCCTGCTGATTTGGTGTGGGGTTTGTGGCTGGAGCAGTGTCCCTGCACCAGTGAATGTATGGAGCTTGGCACATGCCAAGGCAGACCCTTTCAGACTCTGTATGTAAGAAACTGCCTGGACGACCTGTTCAGCTCCCTGTAGTTAGGACGAGGGGCAGAGGTGGGCGTAGATTGGCTGAGGACGGAAAGGACCAGGTTGGCCCAAGCCCCAAGCAGGTGTCCGGCTGGAAGCCAGGGAAGGGAGTTCCTACTCCTTTCCCTGCTTTGATTTCTCGTGCAGGCAAGAAGCCGAGCAGAGGAAGGGCCTGCTCCACAGGTTCCCCAGGAGACCCCAGGAGGGGCAGAAGCGCACCTGGAAGGAAGACACGGAATCTTGTGACTATGTGAGGGTGAGTGTGCGCTGCTTCCCGGGCTGTGCCCTTGGGGACTCCCTGGGCTCCATGGGCCTCCTGGTGGAAGCGGGGCTCCACTTCCTCTCTGACCAGTGGCAGTTGAGTAGGGTGGATTTGCACCCAGTTTTCCCTTGGTGCCCATGATGTTGCCTCCCACCTTCTATGTGTGTGAACACTGGCTGTTTGACGTGTGAAGGTCATTGGCGGGCACTCCTGGAGCACATACCAACCTCAGAGAAGAACAGGCCGCTGTCCTTTGTGACACATCATCCCACACTGCCCATCCCCACTCAGGAGCTCCCACCATGACTCTCCAGCAGCAGGACTCCTATCTCCTCATGAGCAGAGAGGATGGAAGCGCTGGTCCAATGGAGGAAGCATCGCTGTGAGGCAGGACTTTGCGTGTCCCCCCCATGTCTCAAGGGCATCAACAGCATCCTGTCAGGCCTTTGTTCTGGACAAGCCCTGCAGCCAGATTCCCTACTCCTAGGTCAACAGATCCCAACTCTTTCTTTCCCTGTTCCGGGGGAGGGGGTGGTTACTAGGGTCCTGGCCATTTGTTGGTTTCTTTCTTTCTTTCCTGAATGTTCATTTTGCCTTGGTGCCGGGGCCAAACTCATGGAGTCCTGTGTGTTCTCTTTTCCCACAGTGTCCACACATGCCGATGCCCGTCTACACCACCAGGAGGCCTTCTATCCCTGAGCCTGCCCTGCTGATGGAACCACGTACTCAGCCCCCTGACATAAGACTCCCGTCCCATTCCACCTCTCATCTCAGAAGCCCTAAAGTTAGCCTCAGCCCACCTGGTGGACCTCGGGGTG
This sequence comes from Canis lupus baileyi, assembly GCF_048164855.1. NCBI lineage: Eukaryota > Metazoa > Chordata > Mammalia > Carnivora > Canidae > Canis > Canis lupus. Next base: position 5,105,064 of record NC_132852.1, on the reverse strand, counting down.
CCCAGCAAGTGCCGATCACTGACACCCCTCTGCCGGCTCGCCAACCCTGTGTCAGGGCTGACAGCCTGGTTGTGCAGCAGAGAGCCAAGAGGCCCTGCAGAGTCTCCCTTGAGGGTCCCCAGGCTGGCTCCAAGGGCCATGGGCTGGGACACACCCAGGCACCACCCAAGTATCCTGAGGAGAACACCCGTCCCGCTGTCAGCAAAGCATTGGCAGACAATTCCCAAATGCCCCTCCAGACTCCAGGCAAGAAATGTGCCCAGATGCCCCTAGACAGGTCCCAGAACTCCCGAAAAAAACCGTGATGGAGGCCCTCCCAACACACCTGCAGGATCATTGAGGAAGCCCCTCTAGGGATATTGGGGAGTCTGTGTCCTCCAGGAAGCAGACGTGCCCATGGATGCACAGCCCAGCCCCCGCAGACCAGGAAGACACCTGCCCTCCATCCAAGCAAGGGCCCCCAGCCCACACCTGCCACACCTCACCTGGGAACGCTGCAGCCGTGCACCGAGCCCCCACGGCCGCCCTCTGCGCGGGCCCCCACTCAGCCCCTGAGAATGGTCTTCACCAGATTGAACAGAAGCTGCTGGAGCTCCCGGTTCCTCGCAGCTCCCTCATTCCTTCCTCCCGAGAAGCCAGGCCCTGCTCAGGGCCCTCCTGCCCCCCACCTGTCGGACGGAGCCTGTGTCTGTGGCCCCTGGAGTGTCCTCCACGGTGACCTACAGGTGTCCTCATCCTCAGAAGACACTGAGAGCGAATGAGCCAGCTCCTGGCCTCGGACATTATCCTCCACCCCAAGCACCCTGAGGGGGTGACTGCGGACCTGAGGACGTGGCCCCTCCTGGACTGATATGGGGAATCAGCACTTGCTCAGCTCCTTTGCATGGGAATCCTGGGTCCACAGCCTGCTGCCTCTCATGCTCCTTGATAGGTTCAGGGGATACGTAGACATTGAGGGTGTCCTGCACACCCAGTGTTCTGCGTGAAGTACTAGCCAGGCAATGTGGATCCCTGAGCATCCAGTATGGGTGCCATGTGCTCCACATGGGGCCGCGGTCGCACATGGTCTGTAATGGGATGAGTTGACAGTTTCATTCTTTATATATCCTGAAACCCACTTCAATGTTGGGTAATGATGCTTCCTTTCAGAGGCCTGAGCATGGAGATTTATCTCTCTCCAGATGATTTCCTAAGAAGGCAAAGTTTGACTAGTGGGCATGTAATGGTCCAAATAGCACAGGACCCAGGACTGGGTAGTTCCCTCTGACTGTCTGTCTTTCTCTCTCTGTCCCTCGTTCTCAGGCATATCTCTGAAGTGGGCCAATGGAAACAATACAACACCATGTGATACCAAACCAAATGAAACTCAGCAAAACCAAACCAACCCAAACGAAACCAAACCAAAGCACATCCATAGTTGTGTCGTGAGGATTTCTTTTTTAGGAAAAACAACTGACTGCTCTTTCCTCACTCCAGAGCTCCTGTTCAAGGGTGTTCCCTCTCTCTGTGCATATGGAGGGTAGAGGAGCTCCTCGATGTGCACACTAGGCTTTTAAAAGTCAGAGGGCAGTAGAGAAGCCACGGTGTGGGATCCTTCTCCCACCCTCAAGCCCTAAGTAACTCCCATTCATGCAATCATTATGTGACCCGGGTCAGATTCTGGTCCCTGGAGCCTCAGGCCCCTGTCTCATTCCATGAAAGCTGCCCTATTGCTGCCTCATGGCTTCAGAGGAAAATGCAGCTTCCTGGGCACTCAAGGGATGCATGCCACAACAGAAATATTCCCTACTTTCTGGAAGCCTATGAGGATCCCAGGGGTCCAAGGGTAGGAAGGCCTATCCTCACAGGGGATGTCGGGATTGGAGCTAGTGAAGTAGCCTAAGGATCCTTGGACCTGCAGGTGTGTAGGGCACAGGGGTGAGGATGCAGGCAGGCTTGAGCAAAGGGTCTTCAGGCTGGGCTCTCCAGCAGTACTGGCACTTCATGTGCTTGAAGGGGATTTGGTCCATGTGCCCAGGGAGACCAGGGAGAAAGGCTAGCGGAAGAAGGTCTGAGCAGGCCTGTGCTCTCCCCTCTAGTCACCTCACGTGTCTTTGCTTCCCTGCCATCAAAACACCAAACCAAAGCAAACCAGACCAAATCTATCTTCCCAATGGAAAATCCACTCTCATCCAGATATGGAGGAAGACAGAGTTATCTGGACAAGCTGGCATAGGTTATGGATATACCATGAGCCTGAGACACTAAATCTCAAATTGTCAAGAAGCAAAACTTATATATGGAGAACGATAAAATTCATTCCAGTGACAAGAACCAAACATAAAGAATGTATCTATAAAATATGAGTGTAAAAAATTGAAGTTACCAAATGTCTTAAAATCAAAGAGTTGAGAAAACACGAAACCAGTGGAAAAGGGGAAAAAGACAAAAAAGCATCACGGAATTTTAAACTGCAGATATAGGAATCATTAGATGAACAGTCAAATTCTCTATACTGTGTTGTCCCCACCTGGAATACGCAGCCCTTTGATGTCCATACACATGGTGTTCATGGCATCTTGGGAGCTGATCTCCCGGGGAGGGGCCTGCTGCACTGATGCTCAGGGTCTGTTCCTGGTCCGGCTTACACGTCCCCTTGCCTCGGGGCTGGGCTCACTGTGAGCTCTTTCTGGTTTTCCTGCGTGGCTTTGTTCCCTGAAAGCCCCCTGTGCCTCTTTAGGAGACCAACACGAAATGGCTGGAATCTGATCTCCAGCCTGAGAGCAGAAAGATCAGGGTCCCGCTCTTCAGTAAGCACTCAGGGCCAAGCAGGAGTCACTGGGGTGTGCCAGATGCTGCAGACGCCTGTGGTGGGTGCCCAGACCAGTCTGCCAGAAGAGAGAGGGTTGCCCTGTTACTGTTCCTTCCAGGGTCTCTGCACTGAGAGCTGTCCCCCGGGGGTGCACCTACACTCTCTGCCTATCCCAGGGGAAGGGGCAGGGTCCCCACTTCCCTGTCCTTTGCAGGATTCCCATGTGGAGAGTGGTCAGCCGATTAGGCAAAGTGGTTCCAGTTTTAGGGCCAACTGAGCTGTGAGGCACCTTGCACTCTTGTTGGCCATGACCAGTGTCCACACCCCAAGGCTTGGGAACTCCACCCCCGTGGGCACCCCCATTCTTTCTGGGACTCTGAGAATTCTGAGACACTGTGTCCAGAGTAGTGTCTGCCCATTTCACCACCTGAGCTCATTTCAGGCAAGGTTGTGTCTCACCGGATCAGATTGCCAAGGCAGATTGCAATGTGGGCTCTGTGGCCCTTCCCTTTCCCGATTCTGGGGTGCGTAAACTGCCCGCCCTGCCATTCACCTTCTGATATATCACTTTGGATTCACGTCTCGCATCTCCCACCTTGCAGAGGGTGGTCGCTTTTCTACTGAAGAGTTCCAGCAATTCTTTTATTAAACGTCAGGTGGGATTCCTACCTTTTCACAACGATCGGATAGCATCTACCTACCATCAAGGATCCAGCTGAGCGGAGGTCCCCAGTTTTCGACAATCTTGCCCCTTCACTATCTTATTTCTTTGCAATTGTAATTTTGCCAGTGTTTTACACAGTTGAGCTCACTGAATTTTTAAATATATTTATTCTTGCGATTACAATAATCAATTATCTGAGGTTCCTCGGGGAGTTGGTACATACACAAAGCCTAATATATTCAGTAAGTAATTATGAAAATACAAGTATTGTGATGAATCAATTTTGAGTTTATGATGTGCAGAGGAACAGGGTTAGAGGATGACAATACCTTAGTTCAAATCCAACAGTAGATACGGATGCATTTATCGGAAGCCGGAACGCCCACCGTCCTCCTAATTTCTGTTAAATGCACCGAATCCTATTTGGGAATTTTCAAATCGGATATAGAATACGCTTCTTGCTCAACTGTTGTTTAACTGATGTAGCAGGATCTGATGACTCTACCTTTGCTTATTTAATAGAGGATGCTCAGGCATAGCTGGTGGTTTCCCTATCCTGAGGAATCCACACACATGTAGAGAAAGTATCCTCTTCTCTTTTATAACGTAAAATAAATATGTGTCACTTGCTTCAAAAAGTTAAAATACATTGACACCAGACCTAATGAGGTATGAATACATGTGGAAAACCATTTGACTTTCTAAGACAGCATTTATAATCATTCCTTTATGTATGGATGTGTGTATTCTTTGAGTATCTGCGTGTGTTGGGGGTTTGTTTCAGGAAAGAGGGTCTACCTGGAGGAAGAGCAGACCTTGCCCATCCCACACCCCTGTCCTCCAAAGCCCCAACTACCCTGAAAATTCTAGTGATGAGTGACCTGTCACTCTTCCTGAAATTTTCTCTCTCCGACAACAATCATGTCTAAGTCGAGTTGTGACTCTGAGCCTGGGCTGTGGATCTCCTCCTAAATAGTTCCCTCTGTGCCCTGAAATCCTGTGTCAGTCATTCTGGCCTGAGCCACTTTGGAAAACCAACCATCCTCTACAGCCCTGGATCCAGGAATTCTAGATGAATGAAGACTGACAAGTATTTTTGGAATTAAAGGGTTTAAATTCACAAAGTGGAGTTAGATTTTGAATGACTACATCCAATGAAGTGTCTTTTATTGTTGATTTGATGTGAACTGACAGGAATCTTAAGTGAAATGGCAATAGGGCAGGACACATGAATGATGAAGGAAAAAGCCACAGAAAAATCCACATATGCAAGTCAATGTGTATAAATTTCTGTATCCAAACCTCTGCTGGATTAACATCTGCATTCAGACACACACACACACACACACGCTCACACACCCACACTATGAAAACCCACAGAATCATCCATTCAGCTCCCTGCACGCTGTGGCCAGCACCTCCCGGATGACCTTCTCCCACCTGTGCTATCCACACCTGAGCAAGTCCACCCACCTATTCCCATTGCATAGGGGAGGTCACAGGAAGGAGCCTTGCACCGTGAGCTCAGACCAGCAGAGGGCGACGCTGGCCAGCCCAAGTTGTTCCTAGGCTTCCAGGAGGACCCCACTTTGTGCAGCTGCTCAGGCTGGCAGGTGTGCAGCTCCACACTTTGGGCTGCAGCGTGTGCATTTGCTAGAGCTGCAGAGGCACGATGAGTATTGACAGAAGGTCTGGGGACGTGGTTCCCACCTTCCAATTCTAGTGTTGCCACAGCTGGACACTGCCTGCTGAGGAAAGGAGAAAAATCTTTCCTGTGCTGTGCTTCCAATGCTCCGCAGTCCTTGCTCATCCCCTGTGCTGCCCCTGCACCTGGGGAAACCATGGCTTTCATTGGAAGCCTGGAGGCCCTACTGGGAGGTCAATATTGGTTTGGAAAAGAGTAGATCAGGTTGTGACCCTGTAAGTGCCAGGAAGTTTCTGATAATATTGCCCTGCGAGTAATGGGTCCTCCTGCTTCACCCCTGGCCAGGACCTTCCAAGCAGGGAAGGAGGGCTGAGGAATAGCTCTCACGAGCAATGTTACTCCCTATCTATTTCTCCATCGACTGTGTGTCCATCTATCGCTGACGAGCCTCCCTGTCATCCATCTCTCCTCCATCATCTCTCCATCATACACCTAGAAATTTCTCATTCCTCACAATGCACATATTCACTTTCACATAATAGGAGATGAGATGACTTTCCTGCCGCTCTGCACCTGATTTCACAGAAACTACTAAGGCAGGACTGTCTTGGCCCAGTACATGGTAGTTTTTAAACGTAACTGTCTCGTGTTTTCAAATGACTTAGCCTGTGAATAAATCCATTGAAAATGACATTGGCACAGGCATGTTGACTCCTCTCTTTCCTAGAAAGTCCTGCCTGCAAGGCTGCTGCTTCCTGGTGAATAGCTCCATGTCCAAGAGAAGAGAAAAAGGAAACACAGGAGCCCCCGTTTGGACAAACACCACAATGTCCTCCATTAACCTGGTCATGAACATGTCTGCACGTGGCCTGGCCCAGAGCCTGATCCTTTGTCCTCCTGAGCGCTTGCCCCATGGCCCATAGCCTTCCCCATCGCTGTGACACAGTCAGCACACGAGCTGCACTGGAGCTTCAGTTCTGTGAAAGCAAGCGTTCCAGAAGACATAGGACAACCACCCCCTTCTGGACTCTTCTAAATAGCACATGAGATAGTGAACATGCGTGTCAGCATAGATATCATTAAATTTGGAATAATTTGTGTGGAGTCAGTCTTCTTGGATGTGTAACTCATGAATCGAAAGTTGAGGAATAGATCGGTTCTCTGAAATAGCTGCAGTTTTGAACACCTGACCCAGGGTCACAGGGCACAGAGGGTCCCATTCGGGAGCAAATCCACAACCCGAGACTCAGAATCACAACAGGAGACCAGACGACACCTTCTGCAGGGTTTGCCTTGGATTCAGGAGCCTAGGATCCTGGGAAGCTGTTGCCCATCCCTGCCCAAGGGGACTGTCACCTTCTGGGCCTCCAGAATGAGGGTACCGGTGCCCACGTGTGTGCACAGAGGACCTCGTGGACCTGGACGCATGTACACACCAAGGAAGAACGTGTGGGTGGAGGTATGTCCTGCAGGTGACACCCGCCTCCAAGGTCATAGATATGAGGCCACAGTGGCCTGGGGACATCTGGGGGAAGCACCCGCTAGGATACTCCCTGTCCCACAGTCAAGACGCCGACCATCCCCATGGGCACAACGGCTTGTTGGTGTCAAACCGGGGAAGACTGGACAGTCATGTCTGAACCCAGGCGTGTGTCCAGGCTGGGGTCCTGGGTGCACACAGTCTTTCCCTGGGGCCTGTGGACAGGGCTGCGGTCGTGTCCCTGTGTGCACAGGCCATCGCCTGCAGGGAGGGGGGGCGTCGGCAGCACGAGCGCTGCCCCTGCAGCTTCCTCCAGGAGTGGGTCAGGGAGGGGGTCCCAGGGAGTGAGGTCACTTCCGTGTCACAGAGCCCAACAGAACTTGGAACCCCCGTAACCAGGCACCCGCATCCAGTGCAGCCCCAGCTCAGGCTCACTTGGCTGGAGACATCTGCTACTGGAGGATGTTCTCTTGCTGCCGGCCCACCTCTCGGGGCTCTGGCTCCCAGGAACCCCGGGGGAGCCGCTTGTTCCAATGCTGTAGGCATTGGCTCCAGGATAGATACCAAGGCGTCAGGGCGGTGATCCGGAGGCGCCGTCAGGTAACACAGCGCAGGCCAGGCCAGGCCCCCTGTGCCACCATCCTGGGAGCCTCATCCCCTCCTCCTCAGTTTCAGGGAACCAGGAATGTGTGGGCAGGTCCCATGCAGGCTGGGGGACGCTGCAGGGCGGCACATTCCCCGGGGATCCCTTCAGGGTCACCCTGATGTCACAGTGGGCAGGGGGGAAACAGGGTTCCTGAGGTCCTCTACCCCCCCCGGAGTCACCCCGAGGCCCTGCAGCCACATCCCTTTCCTCTCTCCAGGGGCGGTGGGTGCCGCCTGCGCTGTGGTGTGTCTGGGTGGAGGCAGCTGGGGGTGCGGCCCAGGCGAGGGGGCCAGACCGGGCGCTGAGGCCTCCTGCCTGGCTGCCGGGCACTGTCTCCACAGAGCTCCACCCGGGACGTGGGGCGCGAGCGGGAGGAAGAGGTCGTCTGCCCCACCGCCTCCAGGTGCAGGGAGGTGCCCTGCGCAGCTACCAGAGGCCAGCGCGGGCTCAGGGTGAGTGCAGGGGCTGGGCCCCCCGACACCCGGGCCCTGATGCGGCAGGAAGGGCACCGGGTCCCAGAAGCCAGCCTGCTACCCCCTGGGCCCCCCGACACTCCTGCTCCCACATGAGTCTGGATCCCCCCCTCCCCACACCTGCCCCCATGGCCCTGCCCCTGCCTGGGCCAGATGCAGAGTCCCTGCGCACAGATGTGTGGGAACATCAGAATAGAGCCCTCAGGGGAGGCCTGGTCGCCCGGCGGTTAGCGCCTGCCTTCCGCCAGGCCTGATCTCCGAGGCCCGGGATCGAGCCCTGCCTGGGCTCCCTGCACGGGCTGCTTCTCCCTCCGTCTGTGTGGCTGCCTCTCTCGGTCTCTCTCTCTGTGTCTCTTGAGGTCCTCGTATTGATCCAAATATTTTGAACATTTATCCTCTGAGATTGTTTCTTTATTGCATAGTTGGTCCTGTTTGTGTAAGAGACAGGCAGGGAGCTTGAGCGGGAGAGGGAGCCCCAGCTCCTCAAGCCCACGGGGCCCCAGCGCAGGGCCTGCCGGGGCGGGATCCCAGGTCTCCTGGCGGCTCCCTGCAGGCTGCACGTCCCCTCTGTCCCACCTCAGGGTGCTGGGGCCGCGGCCGGGAAGGGGCATCAGATTGTCCCGAAGAAGCTCAGCCGGACGGAGCTGCTGGGGCACGAAGACCGACAACTGCTGCTCGCCTTGCAGCGCAGGGACGTCATCTCCATTTGCAGCTTCTTAGACGACTATCGTGGATTCGCCACCACGGACGAGGTGCTGGACCTGCTGTTCACCGAGTGAGCACCTGCCCCTCCGCAGCCCAAGGCTGGGCCACCTGCTGCTGGGGAGGCTGGGGATGGTGTGAGCTTCCCGGGCTCGGGCTGCTCCCCCGCCAGGAGCAGGGTCCCCCAGGGCCTAGCGGGGTCCTGGAGGGCAGCCGCGGGGCCTGGCCTGTGGCGGGTCAGCCAGAGGGTCTGTGCCTGTGCTCAGCAGCTGTCTTCCTCCCCCATCATGAGGCCTGGGCCTCCTCCACCCCACCACCAGGGTCCTGAGCAGCCTGTTTCCCATTTGAAAGGGAGGTTTGAGAGTCTATCGGGGGTCTGTGTCCTCGGGCAACCAGACCGGGGGACCCCGGGGCACCCCGGGCCCACTCGGTTATGGGCCATGGGCCTCGCCGAGCCCTTTCATGCTCAAGCCTTCAGGAGGCCCCAGCAGGTGCGGGCGCTTCTCCGGGAGCTGCCCGTGGCCCCACGCCCAGAGCTGACGGCCCCCGGGGCTCCGGCCTAGTCAGGGGTCAGAGGGTGACAGCCCCCATTATGAGAGGTCACGTCCACAGGACGATTCATGGGATGCCCCCGCCCTCCTCTAGATATGGGTACATCGTAGCTGCATGTGGTGACGACGACACGGTCCAGCGTTGGAAACTGTGAGTGACTCCGGCTCCTGCAGGAGGGCCTTCCCTCTCCAGGAGGGCAGCGAAGGGGCTGTGGGGCGGGGGGGCGGCTGCACCCTCACCTCACACATCTGCAATTCCTGTGACAGAGTAAAGGTCTAAGGCCCCTTCTTGAAAAGAGGGCAGGAGAGCCAGGATGGGGTGCGGTCTTGGTGGGAGACACTGGGAACCCTAATGAGAACTTCTCCATGCCCCCCAACCCTCTCTCTGCCCCACACCTGGGGCCCAGAGCAGAGGGGGTGGGGAGCATCGCACTCCCCAATCTGGTGGCACCTGGACCAGGGGGCACAGCAGGTGCTCAGGAGGGTTGGTGAGGCCTCCAGACCAGGCGGCCCCCACCCTGTGGGAGATGAGAGATTAGAGTCAGTGGAAGGACACCCCCGGGGGCCCCTCTGGAGGGAGGCAGGCCAGAGCCACAGGAGGGAAGGTGGCGGTCCTGGGCGGCTCCTGGCAAGGCCTGGCAGGACACAGAGCCCGAGCCCTCCTGCCTTGGAGCTTCCCAGAGCGACAGTGTGTGCAGTGAGGGCAATGACAGGCCAGACGCCCCCAGTCCCCGGACGCCTGCCGGTTGACTCAAGGGGCAGGTGGGCAGGGACCAGGCTGAGGAGGGAGTCCCGCTTCCCCAGGAGAGACGGTGATGGTCACCCCGCTGGGCGTGGGCTCCCCAGAACAGAGGGTGCATATCAGCCCCTCCTCAGGGAGCAGGCCTGTGGCAGGCAGGACCGCCAGGTGGCAGGGACACAAGGAGCAGGACTGGCCTCTGACACCCCGCACGGGAGGCCGGGTCCCCGGGTCCTGCACGGCTTCCCCGGGACACCTGCATGTGACAGAGCCCTGTCTTCTGACACCTGTGCCCGCCTGTCCCTCCACAGGGCCATCTCCTGCATGCTGGAAATATGGCTGGATTATTATGGGGACGACTTTTGTCAGCTCCCCGAATTTCCCTCCCTTATGAAAATTCTGCAATTCGTAAGACAGCACATGCCAGGTTCAGACGTGGAACTCCGTGCCCGGCGTAACCTCCAGCAATTCAGACGCCTCCATACAGTGGAGCCAGAGGCTGGGGGTGAGGAGGCCTGGGGGTGACTGAGCTGGGGACAGGGTGGGCCCCGCCGATCCAGCCTCCATGCAGCTGGGCTGGGAGCAGGGGGTGGGCTCACACTTCACCCCACGGGCTGCAGCCTGGGGACACCTCCCAGGGCTCATGCCCTCACGCACGTGGAGCAGTGGGAAGAGTGGTCTTGACTTGGGAGGCACGTGGAACGTCCGTCCTAATGGGGATACTTTGCCTTCCTGGAGCTACAGCTTCAGCCCAAGGAAAACACCCTGAAGCAGCTCAGGAGCAAGTCCCAGCTCTGACCGTGGGGACTGCTGCCCCGTCGGGGCCTGCGGGGATCCAGGCCGTCCCGGCCGCTGGGGCTGAGGGCTCGGCCCGCGCTGAAGCGCCCGCTGGGGAGGTGAAGCCCCTGCAGATAGTGGTCACTGCTCTAGTTCACTGCTCAGCCCTGGAGGAGCCCCCTGCACCCGCGGCCACCCCAGAGGAGGAGCAAGCCCCGGCACCTGCAATCGGGGTCCCCAGAGTGCCAGAGCCGCCACCTGCATCTGGAACAACTGGCTTCGACCCCTGAGCTCACCCCAGCTCCCAACGCAGGGCTCGTGGTGGCTGCAGCCCAACGGAGGCTTGCCCTCCCCTGGCATTTCACTGTTTCTATATTTTCCATTTTTCTTTAAACTTTAACCTGTATAATGGCTTATGAGTTTTATTGTAATAAAGGATAAGTTAACTTCACACAAAATTGACTCTGATGGTTTTAAATGCTACATTGTACTTAGGTCAATCACAGTGTGGCAGGCTCGGAGCCCAGGGCACCGGGGGACACAGCCCAGGATCCGGTGCTCCCCTGGGAAAGGCAGAGGACGGGAGGACACAGGACATCAGGTCACTCCTGCTGCCGGGCCGCGGCAAAATTTTGAGGGTACTCAGGCCCCTGCTAATTTGTTTTCCAGTATTTTTGGATTGCAAGAGCAGTTGCAGGGCACCCAAATGACATTAGAAATTTTATGCGGGCTCTAGTGAGGCAAGGAGGGTTGTGTGACTCTCCCAGGTCTACAGGGAATGGTGCTGATCTCTGGACGGAACGTGTACATTTTTCTAGGATCTGCCAACCTGGGGACATTATCCACTTGGCTTCCCTGCCCTCATGGAGGGTATATGCCTCAGGAGAGGAATGTGGAACATGCTGAGAGGGTTTCCGCATGAAAGGAAACCAAGCAGTGGAGTGGGAGAACTGTAGCCTCGTTGTGTAAAAGTCTTCTGGGGAACAATCAGAAATGGTCTCCAAATATCAGACCCTCCTCTTGAATAGAAAATGTAGTCAGTGTTTTATAACAACCACCCATGAACAATCCATAATAAGAGACATAATAGTAAAAGTAATAATCAAGAGCAATGTAATGATTGGAGGACGATCACAGTGACTTTAACGCTATTAAAGCAATTAATACTGACAAGTCTCCTACAACAAACCTAAGAAGTTGGGAGATTCTGGTACATATTTCTCAAATTCCTTGTCAAATCACAAGATATCAGGACCTTCTTCCTGGGGTATCTCAGGCTCTGAGCCCCATGTTCTGATCAAGAAAATTATTTCATAAAGCCAAAACAGGTAGCCTGTGGCATAGAAAGTCAAACCAACTAGGTCCAGGTAATGGGGGATCTTGGGAACTTGTGTGCACATACCAGTGGGGGAGCTTTAAAGAATGGAGGTGGAAGGGGGGCTGTCTGGGGCTGGCCAGCCACATGATACCCATCAGATTTCAAGTATTTGGCCAGCCCAGGGTGCATGCAGAGAAGGCAGGAGCCAGACTCACAGCCAGGGTCCATGAACCATGCTATGACTCCCACTAAACCCCAGCATTTTCTTAGCCTTAGCATCCCATTGCCCTTCTTCCACCTCTTCCATCCAACCACTGGAGGTCCAGGTAACCATATTTGCATATAGAGGCTCTGGGCTGTTGGAGTGTGAGCCTCTGTCAACCAGACCAGCAGGGGTGACAAAGGCAAGCATCTGAGTTTCATATTGCCTTTGGGTGAACCCAGGAAGTGCTGAAGTTGCTGGAGTAGGTGGGCAGTCACCACCCGGTGCCTTCAAAAGGCAAGTTCCCCTTTTTTGGAACAACGAGAGGACTTTAACCATATCCAGGGACTCAGGCTGGCTGAGATTGTCCAATGGTGGTTCCCTGACGCTGAGCTGAAGTACAAAATTCTAAGGATATTTGCGCAGGTGTCAGCTGAAACCTCTCCAGGAAGACAAGAGCTGCTCCTTGGTTCCCAAGTAGACTCGAAAACATTTGACGACTCTGGCCATCCAAGAACAAAATCCCTATGTCTTCCCGCTCATCACAGGAGGTATCTGGACCTACAGGAGCTCTCATAAAGTTTTATTAGAGATTCAGTTAGGTCATGGGAAGCCTGGTTGGATTTCAAGTTTTGACACTATCAGTTCTCAGGGTCTGAGCTGAAGCAGATAATTCTGAGGATGCTTCAGTTCAGGATAACTTTCTCCATCATCTTCACAGAGGCGAGTGATCCCTGGGCCCCCAAGTGTTCTTTAAAAACTTTGTGGAGGTTCTGGTGGACCAAGGATGCCCGGAAATGGCCGCAGCTTGCTATGTGGAGAGGGTTTCTAGGAGGCGTTCAGAGGGAAAACCAGGCATAGCTCAGTTAACTCCCTGAAATGAGGATGGAGTAGAGATGGAGCAGATAAAAGGAGAAGGGAGAGCTACTTGGGGAGGGAACCTGAGCTCCATGAATAGGGACCACCAACCCCAACTGTCAGAGTAGACAAGCACATCTCCCCACCCCTCACCCCTGCCCCCAGCCTTATCCCCTGGGTGTTCAGGCACAGCCGTGGTCAGTGCTTGCTTTGGAAGTTGGTGCTGTTTAGAGAGCGCTACAGAGTTCCTGTCCTGCTCGACGTGACATTCTCCCCAGGGCTCATTCTTTTCTCTTTTTTAATATATCTGATTTTGTTTCCCCCTTTTCTGTGTTTCAATCCTAAGCTCTCTGCCTTTTGTTCGACCCTCTTAAAAAGTTCAGTCTGATCAGGTATGTCCATCAATCTCATCATCTTGTAGAACTCTGTCTCAGAGATTTCTGAGGTGTCACAACCAATATTGTTGCCAGCTGTGTATGTTGCTCCCTGTCGCATGCAGATGTCTCTTGGCTCTCATCCTGGGATTCCCACCAGAGTGTTCTCTTGAGTTTTCCACTAGTTTCCTATTGTCACTGTAATGAATTACCATACACTTAGTAACTAAAAACAACAGAAAATATTTCTTTCTTTTTTTTTTTTTTTTACAGGTTTGGAGGCCTAAAACCTACAATGAGTCATTTTAATAGTCGTATGGTGGTATCTCACTGGAGAAACCCCTATGGATTCTCTATGTTTCTTACATACTTCATTGTCTCATTTGATGAAAATACTTTGCTGCAGTTTTCACAATTGGCCTTGGTTCTTTAAAAGCAAATAACTTTGCTTAGTAAAATTATATATGGAGAAAATATAGAAGTGAAGTATACATAATTGTTTCATTGAAGATCTAGTAGGTTCCTTGAGACTAGAGAGTGTGCCCCATTTGTCCTTAAGTCTGCAATGTGTGTTAATAAAAAACTCCAGGACCACCGTCATCATTACTCTTCCCCCATTTTGAGTTACTACCATTGGTAATTAAGCACTGTTGTCACCTCTGTGTCTACTTCATACATTTCGGCAAACCCTAGGTTTCTGTTCATCAAAACAAATGAATAAATATCCTACCTCAAGTGTAATAATATCGCCTATTCCTCCTTGAATATACTTGGCCAGGACTTTTAGATACTGGCTGTTCTCTTTTATACTTCCAGTTCTTTCCTTGGTCAAAAGCAGGGAGTCTGATGCAGGCTATGGTAAGGCATGGTTGGACAGGATGGTTAAGACCTCTAGTTCCTGTTTCTACCCTAAATGTAGAAGGGCACATTCGGTTTGGGAGTCAGCTGGAATCTCAGGAGGAATCCATTTGAGAAGACCAGAGTTGAAAGGTAACAGGGGGAGCCAAGGGTGGAATAAAGCCATAAAAAATGACTTAAGCCCCAAAGATCAGTTGTATGGAGCTAATTTTCTTAGACTCAGTTTTCCTATAAGTAGATCCTTATCATTTCCCATTGCCTGGGCCCCTGAGCTGTATCATGGCTCTGTCATGCTATTATCTGAAAGTTACTAACTCTTGGAGAATATAAGCAGAGGAGGTTTGGAGACAAAAAACACTGTTAGGAAAATGCCCCATTTTCTGTTACCCATCTCCTGTTCTGTTTCACTGATGAAGTACAGATGGTTCTAAACACCTGGAAAGCCCCTGACTGCAGTTCATCCAAGTCCATCTTACCAGACCTAGGATGTGATGCACACAATCAGGAGGGAGCATTCAGGTACCAGGGAACTATGGTCTCTCAAACACTGACTATCCCATAGGACGTAGTGGGATGTAGGTAGTGTAGGTCGTGGAGTCTTTGGCCTATGTGTAGGATTCTCTCAAGTGCTCAGTTTCTCAAACTGAATAAGTCTTTTATAAACTTGTTTTGTTACCTGAGGAGACTTGGTTCAAAAAAGAATAGATTTGCACGAAGATAGTAATGGTTCTCATGGGTGATGGTGTCCATACAGACAGGTGGAAAATGACTTCATTTCAGTCCGCACTCACCAGGACTAGTAGAATGTCCCTGCATCATGAGGACATTTTAATACCTCCCTACAGGTATCTGAGGACAGGGGTGTCCTATGATAGCAGAACGGCCTTCAAAGGAGGACAGAGAGTCCTTGTTATTTTGGATGCTCATGGAAGTGGGCAGTTTTGAATGGAAGTAATTGTCAAATGGGAACATAAGCTACGGACACTTTGGCAATAAAATGGAACAGCAATCTTTCAGGTCAGTTAAAGTGATTTTGACTAGATTGACAAGAAGTTGGTTTGAACGAGGACAGGGTATTTTGTCTGAGAACTTGTTTCAGACTCTGCTAACTAAAGTGAAACTCAGTCATTCTGTTCTGAGCTCCCACAGGCTTCCCATCAGGCTGTGGAAACTGCCATGTTCTATGTTACTTTGCTGGACATGTATTTTCCAATGAAAGTCTGAGGTTCTAGGGCACCTGGGTGGCTCAAACGGTTAAGCATCTGCGTTTGGCTCAGGTCATGATCCTGGAGTCCAGGGATCCAGCCCCGTTTTGCTCAGCAGGGAGTCTGCTTCTCCCTCTGCCCCTGCCTTCCCACTTGTGTATACCAGCTCTCTCTCAATTGAAAAACAAACAAACAAACAAACAAATAAGTAAATCTATCTATAAAGTCTGAACTTCTCTTTCCCGAGCAAGGAGGTGAGCCATTTGTTATGTTCCTCTCAATATCTCCTTTTCAAAAAGTGCAGGACAGTGAAATACCACTGGGCTGAAAGACAGAACTTCTAGATTTGAGTGCTGAAGCTCCACTCTGGCTTCTAACTGGAAGTGTGGGACACAGAACCAGGGCACTTTCAAATCTCAGATGCTCCTCTGGTCGGTGATCTATAGTTGCCAAACATCACTATGCAGGAGATTTGATCGGACATGTGGTTTTAAAAATTCAGATTCTTAACTTAAGAATTCCGAATATGAAAGTGTGAGAGTCAGGAACAGACCTCTGATTTTCAAAAATATTCTAGGTGACTAGAATCAACTTTCTAAAAAAGATTTTTTTTTTATTTATTCATGATAGACACCGAGAGAGATGCAGAGACACAGGCAGAGGGGGAAGCAGGCTTCCTCTGGGGAGCCCGATGTGGAACTTGATCCCAGGACCCCGGGATCATGATCTGAGTCAAAGGCAGATGCTCAACCATTGAGCCACCCAAGCATCCCTAGGTGACTGGAATCCATTTGGCTCTAGAAACACTGATTTATATTACCTCCAAGGCCACTTCTAGCTCTAACATTTTAATATTCTAAGAATTCTTGTAAATCTGAGTGTGACACTTATCCTTAGTTTTTATGATTGAACAAGAAACCCGGTCTGTGGGTGTGTATGCGTGTGTGCATATATGCATAATATGTAGCATGAAATGTAGAACCATATCCAATCCCTAATTCTTGGTAAATGAGAACAATGTTAGTGAGGAGAGAGAAGGGAGGAAAAGGTATGGCACAATTTGCACATACTGGGGAATAATCTATGTACATTTATGCTGTGAGGGAATTGTGTGATTTGTAAGGGACAAGAAGCCTGAGGAAGTCATTTTTAACTTGAGTGCCTGAGTAAGTGGTAACAATATTTACTAAGATCTAGAACAGTAAATGAAGATCAGTTTTGGAAAGGAAGGGATAAAGTGCAATAAAAACTAGTTATTTGTGGGTGCCCATCAGAGATCCAGTTAGGGAAGACCAATGCCCTGTAAAACTTTAGCATGAAGTTGAAGTCGGAAATACACTGTAGGATTTTTATCAGACAAAGCTCATTTAGGTCAACAAAAATCATGCTGGGTATTCAGAACACGAAATTTAATGCAAAGGATTGCTTACACAGGTAGCAGATGGTCAAATGTCCACAGAGATTAATAACTACGGGCCCAGAGAAGGACATGGGAAAGGCGCTATCAGCGGCAGGGGTCCGAAATCCTGGTGTTAGCTACCTACAGCTGGAGGCTGGATGTGTGAGTATGGGACACAGCACAGCTGGTGCTCAGACCTCTAAGTCAAGAACAGCTCATGAATGATGCTTAAGACTTTAAGGAAGGAGTGCTCCATGGCTGGGGCCCAGACAAGTGGGGTGGAGACATCCTGCAGCCAATGTTCAGACTTTTGAGGAGAAGATATGGCCAAACAGGGGCCATGGAGAACCAGGGTACACAGCAAAACAGGTTGTGGCCCAGCCATGCCTTTATGGGTGCTGGGTGCTGTTAGTTCCTTCAAGGGTTATTGCAAGGCTGCTGAGAAAGCCAAAAGGAGTTGGAGCCTGGAGCCAACCATCTGTTGCTGTTGGGGTGCTGCTGGCCAGAGCTGGAAATGAAAGGGACTGTCTTCACCCTTCATCTTATTTTCCTGTCTACTGCCAATGTCTTGCATTAAAGGGGCTAATGGGAAGCAACTGGCCTCAAGGTCTGGAAGATGCAGTGTGCAGGGCATCCATGCACTGCCGTGGAGTGGAGTAGAGAATGGAGGCTTGGAGCCTGGAAAGGCTGGTGAGGAGATAATGCCACATCAACAGGAGAGGCTGAAACCACAGGAGCTCCTGGAATTGCTTAGAGACATGTGTAATATGAAGATGGATGAATCCAGGGTGTGTGCAATCGCAGGAAAGGGAGAACATAGGACAACAGGGAAGAAGAGAAAGAAAGTAGCTGGAAGACTTCTATCTTCAAGGGCAGAGGAGACAGGAATGAAGGAGGAGACAGACCACATTGTGAAATGCTTGCGATGTATCGAGGTAACAAGAGATACCAACCATAGATTGCCGAGGGTGCCCCTGGAGTCTTTACAAAGAGCATGGTGACCAACACATGTCTAAGAGGTCATGGTCTCCTCATTAAGAGAAATCCCAGCAGGCTGAAGGTGGTAGAGGATGTTTCTGTAAGTCGAGAAGCAGAGGAAGACACTATACACACCACTGTTAATTTTGCAAGGAAACAGGAGAAAAAAAAAAAACAGAAAGAACAGGGTATGAGGCCTAAATACATTTAGATTCTCAAAGGCAGTTAGTTTTATCTGAGGCCTGGGTAAGCAACTTCTGGGAAGACCCCAGGACCTGTGATACTTGCAAAAAGAGAGCTTCTTCCACCCACTCGTCTCTTGTGTAGTTTTCAGAATAAAAAAATCAGCCCATTAGCCATGAAGATATGTAGCAGCACCAGAACATTTTTTAGAAAAAATGTTTTGATTTCTTATTTTACAGCCTTTATAAATTGGCTCATCCTTGGAAGTAAGTTGTGTTTTATTCTGCTCTCCTTTATTTACATCTCTACAGAAAGCAGGCTTAGTCAAATAGGTAAGGACATTCTCCAGACTGAGCCAAGGGGCTGTCTTTCTTCTGTTCTGGAGCAGTGTGCTGTCAGTCTAGGATGACAGTGGCCTATGACATATATATTGCTAGCCCTGAAAGCTGGGAGTCTGAATTTTGGCAAATAAGGGCAAAAGCAAACCTGTGTGCTGTTACCATCAGCCCAGACAAGCAAGGATCACAAGGTCACAGGAGGGATCTTGGAAAGTGTCCAACTCTTCTGCAGCTGTTTCCACTTCTTCTTCCACCCAGCTGCTCACCGGAGCTGCTATAAATAATCCCTGTTCAGGCTTCTGCTCTCAGCCAGGACCCCATTTTGTGGACATGCTAAGAACATAAGACCAAAAGCCAAAGTGTTGCTGTGACTAAGCCGGCAACAGTGGCATCTTCTGGGGTCTCTATCTCCTCCGCTGTAATGAAGGTGTTGAATTAGACTATCTCTAGGAACCCTGCTCTTGAAGAGGCCATGACTGCTACATTCTCACTACAAGAGGCCAGCATGAAGACGCTACCCAATCTTTGGCCAGCTTAAACTTTGACACAGGCCCTTTTCATTATGGCACTTGATGTTCCAGATTGAAGAGGGAGGGGAAGCCATGCTAACAGCTATCTGTGAAGGAGCCGGAGAAGCATGAGCCAGCAGGACTGCTAAGGCGGCCACAATTTGTGTCCATCACATGGGCATGTACTATGTGGTTGAGTCGTCTCATATTACAGAGACCAGAGTCTGAACGACAAAGACCCAGGGTCACAGCTCTGTCTGAAGCCAGGGTTTTAGAACATTTCAACCATGGTCCCACCTTTCCATTCTACCTGTTTAATCTGTTAATCTGCTCACTCACTTTATCAATCCATAAAATAATTAAGGGGGCCTCTGCCAGCAAGTGAGGATTCCGAAGGTCAACATAACACAGTGCCTTCCCCCAGGCCCCTCACGGCCTACAGATCGTATTTCTCTGCAGTGTCAGAAGCTGGATTGACAGCTTCATTCAAAGAATGCCCATGTTGGAGGTCAAGAGAAAAAATCCAGAGATGTTTGCCGCATGGAGCTCACAGCCAGAGGATCTTTGCTTCTCACTTTCTGGAGCTCCTGCTTGGCTTTTAATTATTCTTCCTTTTTTTGCAGCAAAGTGGTGTCAGTTCAGCTCTACAGCCCCCAATCTTATCTTCAAAGGAAAGGCACTCAACCTCACAGCGACCATCCATCTTCTGACACTGCATCCTTCTGTGTATAGCTCCATGGGCTGTGTGGAGAAAGCAAGGCCTCAGTTATCCAGTACTTGGTGACCAGAAAGCAACATAACATCACCCAGGCCAAAATCACAATTCCCTATTACCGAGTCTCCTGCGGACACCGAGTACACGCCTAGGATCAAAAAAGCACATGTCACCTGAGCAGCTGTATGGGAGCTCAGATTCCCTGCACAACTTACACAGTGTCCCTACTGGGTATTCAATTCCTTTTGCCATATTCATTTCTAGGATATCTAGAAGCAGAGTATGTCTTCCTGGGATGGAGGCAGTCTACTTTCTATTTTCAATAACATTCCTTCCCAATGTGTGATTGTTTTCATGTCTCCAAATTAATAGTCTCAGATATATGACAAAAGGTAAAGATGGTGCTGTTTATACTGTAGGCAGGTCAACGATAGCCCACATGCAACGATAGACCACAGCCATGTGGCTGTGGAGTTTCAAGAGTTTAGGTGCAAAGATAAAAGAAACCTGAGGCTGATCTGTTCTGTAAGAAATATCAATGAATAATGGGTTTAATTCTGGAATTCAGGGTGATGTGGACAACAAGTTTTTCTTCAGAATAAAGATTAAGCTGAAAAGAGTAAAGGTATTTTGAGATAAATGATTGAAAAAAGTTTTTGGTGATAGATGTTCTCAGGAGAAATAATACAAAGAACTGGCAGTCACTCCCAAAGGGAGTTCTTGGAAAATACAGCTTTGAGGAGGAGAAAGAACACATATTGCTGTCATATACCTGAGATAATGCCATGCTGAAGAAACACTGAGCCTGTTTGTACCCCAGTTAGGACTCAGACCAACAGAAAGGAATTGCACAGCCTTAGATTTCTGCTCAAAGTAAGAGGAAATTTTTAATAGAGTCCAAAGTTGAACTGGGGATATTGTAATAGACTACTGAAGTTCATCAGACATCTAGCTAATCAACTGACATGGAATACTCATAAGGTGTTTAAATACTTAATTGAGGCAGATAATAAGAATGAGAATGATGATTTAAAAACAATGATAAGCAGACAATAATAATATTGTACTTTCTCAGGGCACAGAGGATGTGCCTGCCTTTGTTTAAGCAGATTATAAAAACAGAGGGATTGTTAAACCTTCCCAAACAGTTATTTCTCACTTCAAACAATGAGTAATGGAATCTCTGGATAACACAAGGAGACTCAGCAAAACACATCAGTCCCAGGCCCCATGTCTCTGTATGGTTGCATTGATAAGTTTGGACCAATGAAACAGGAATCAAATGATGCAGATGCTTCTGTGCAATATTTTTGATCAAGCGCTTTACTTACTTTTCAGCCCTTCCTGTCAGAGCATCTTTAGAACCAGATGGAAGACACATGTTTAGGACACAAAGTTGACCTTCCTCCCTAGACTCAAAGTAACTTGGTGGAGAAGAGTCTTCTTTCTAACCATAATAGTCAACTTACTTGTTTTTTGGATTTTTCCCTAAAAGAAAAATAAACTATTTTTTCATTTACTCTCTTTTTAAATGTCTTTGATAAAATAAGTTTGCCTCTAATTAACATAACAAGTATCTTAATCTTTCAAACAATCCTATTATTATTATTACCACTTCTAGAAAGGAAACTGAAGCACAATGGTTTACACAACTTAGAAGGATTAGACCTGAGATCCAACTTCAGGTGTTTTGGTGTAAAAAAATCTGTATTCATTTCCTCTTCTCAGTTCCAGCTCTGAGATTCTGTGTGGTTGTTGTGATTGTGGCGCTCCTACTTTGAGCCCACACTAGGCTTGTTGTTAGGATTCAAATGTACCTGAGCTGAGTTTGGGAACAAAGGACCCTTAATGAATCAGAGACTTGTTGAATGGGAATGGAGAAGATGGCTTAAAATGTGCTTCTCTACCTGGATCCATTGTCTGACCTCCAGGAAAAGACAGGAGCAGAAACCAAGTAAGTGACCTGATAAATGAGACTTTGAAATGTAAGGGCATGTTTTTATACCTGTTTTCAAAAGTGCAAGGTGAAGAACACTTCCCAAGAAGGCCCTTCGGATCCCACAGTTAGAACCACGGTTCTACTCCCATGGCTTTCCTTTATAGTCTGCATCATTTATGGCACTTCTGAGAACTGTTTTTGTGTTATAGTTTTTATGAATCTTCTCATATCACCCATTCACTTATTTGTACATTTGAATTTTATCAAATACTTATTTAGTATTCCAGGGAACCTATTTTTTACCAACACACAAATAATAAAATAGTAAACTTCAAGTAAATTAAGCATGAAGATCATACTCTAATTACATTTTTTATCTCCATTTTACCTGCTTTTTCTATAGTGCCCAAACAATTGCTTATTAAGTGCTATATGTATTGGTCTGGTAGGCCTATTAAGGCCCGATTGTGTAATAAGTAAGTGCAGAAATCCGGAAATCATGAAGTAGTAAAGTGCTTCATAATACATGAGGAACCCCCATTAGTCATGACTTAATAACAGAAGTATAGTTGAGAAGGGATGGATATAAAAGTTTCTTGGTGGGGGGGCGATGGCACCTGACTGTCTCAGTTGGGCATCAGACTCTTAATTTTGGCCCAGGCCATGATCTCAGGTCATTGGATTAAGCACCACATCAGGCTCTGCGTTCACTGGAGAGTCTGCTTGAGATTCTCTCTTTCCCTCTGCCCCTCTTCCAGCTCTCTCTCTCTCTCTAAAATAAATAAATAAATCTTTTTAAAATGTCTTAGGGATAGAGTCTTGGCAGTACTGAGCAAAAAGAGATCATTTCAAAGCTCTCAAACATGTAAAAGCAAACCAATCAAGATGTTAGTTGTTTAAATGACATAATTTTCTATTCGTATGTGAGAACTAGAAAGAAATTCTAAGTAATCTAAGATTAGGAGATTTAGACCAACTAATAAAACATAAAAATAGGAAAAAAACACAAAAAAAGAGACTAAGAATCTCTTATCATAAGTTTTTTTTTTTTTCATTTAGGCTACAAAAGCTATACTTCTCTAAATTAACACGTGTGCTTGAAATTTGCCTCTGAAATTTTCTCTCATTTTAGAGCTATCACTTTGGCACACGCTGAAGCTGTGTGGATGATTACAGAAGATGGAAAGAGAGCTAACTGTGAAGAGAAGTCTGAATCCCTTGGTGGAGCTTTGAGGGAAATTAACCAGATACCCTTCTGGGTGGAGATAGTTCAGCTCAGTAATTTTGTATTTAAGCTCAAGAAAAGATTTCTAGTAACTGCTTTGTGCTGGGACATTTTTAGAATACAGGGATTAGTCATGCACTTTTCTAAAGCCTGAACTTTCTCTCAAAAGACAGATTGCCACCCTTACATCTATTAGGATTTCCCTCTTACCTGAGAAAATGTGAGCAAGGAGAATGAGAGCAGCAGAAACTAAGAAAAAAATTCTCATGGCTCCAGACATCAGTAGAGAGAGGATAAAGGAGGTATAGTTGCTAGAATCCAGCTCTTTTATCAAGGGAAGTTGATTAAAACAAGTTCTACAGCTCTGAAAGGGCTGGAAGTCAACTTCAGTTTGAAATGTCCATTAAAAGGAAGCTATTCTTCATGCTCCACTGAGTAACGTGTGGGCTGCTGGATCAGGTGTTACCTCAATGATGTCTATCGGAGAGTAAGGCACACAGCTAGTCCCCCTGCCTGCATTCCTACATTCTATGTCTCTGCCTAGGCATCTATTCTCTGAAGCCCCATCTCAGGTGCCTACACTTCCAGAAGATCTATAACCCCCACTCCTTTTCTTCTTCAAGATGTTACTTGCAACTTGGTCTCTTATAAGATTATCTTGGCAGTTACTAATGGGTACCTGTAATAATTGCTTTTCAAAAATTATAGTATGTGAAGAATTTTTATCCATCCAGTTTGACTATCAACTCAACGGAAGAAACCAATTCTCCTTCCATCCTTCTCTTTCCATTGATTCCTCATAAAGTGCTTTGCAGCAATAGCCGTTCAAAATATACAGGTTCTTTGACTTAATTGATAGCTGTCTAACTAGGGAAACTCCTGAATAGTCAAACAGTTAATTCACAAATCTTACTGAACTTTTAAAGATTTTACATTTGTAAATATTATTATTAAGGATAATGGTATTATGACAAAATATGACCATACCTCATATGTTATGGGAATAGCTTTCATTCAACAAATATGGGTTGGAGAACTATGTATATGTTTATTTCATTTTACTAAGAAATTTGAATTTTATCCTAAAATCAAGGGGAAACTATTGAAGGATTTTTAAGTAGGGGGGTTATTTGAAATATTAAAACTCAAATGAGGAGTTCCATTTCAAATAAAGCAAAGTGAGCTCCTGGCAAGAAGACCCTCCCACTAATAACAAGTGAAACTGTGGGAAAAAAAATTACCTGAAGAATATGAAAGTTAAAATAAATACAGGCGTATTTAACTTTTTGGAAAAAAAGTTAGAACTTGGAAAAATTAAACAGCAAAGAGTACATTCTTTCTGATTGCAATGTGGCATGGAGAGGCTAACTCAAAACAAACAAAAATATCTATCCTCTTTCTGAACTTATAAAGGCAGAGTCAAGGAAGACCATGGCTGCTGGAAATGAAGACTCAGAGAAGGGAGCTTAGGTTCTTTGTATGAACTCTCCCCATGACTTTTGTTGACTCCCAAACCATGCATGCATCTAATTAAGGTAAAACAAAACAAGATAAACACACAAATACCTCTGAGATTTGAGCTGCTGCTCATTACACACTAGGCAATACTTGTCAATTGAGTTTAATAGAGATACTTTCCTGTTAAAACAAAATGTCAGCCTTCTTCAGAGGGTATAGCAGTATTCATATCCTCTTCCACACAACATTCTCTGTGTCCAGGACTTCAATGATGTTGAAATAATCAGACAAATGACTTTAATATATTCACTTTAATCTGCTCCAATAGTAAAGAAAATACACTTGCAATGAGTATTAAACATGGGAAATGTCATTAGAGAACAGAAAATATAAAGAAATGTTGATACTGAAAGATATAATACCTGAAAAAGATTAACTGAATAAATTTGATAGCATAGCAAATATGACAGGATCAAGAGTCACTGAATCAATAAAAATTATGCAACCTATAGATCAGAGAGAAAAAGATTGAGAAAAATAGACCTTTGAGGGTCTGAGGGATAATATCAAAAGCTAGAGCAGACAGGTCATTGGAGTCTGAGAATGAGGAGAGAAACCGAATGCATTAAAAAGTAGTTCGAGGAAATAATGGCTGAAAACTCTCAAATTTGGTGAGAAGCACAAACTGACAAAACCAGGAAGCTCCTTGAATCACAAAGAATATAAATACTATGCTCAGGCACATCACAGTCAAACTTCTAAAGTCTAGAAAAGGGAGAAAATTGTGAAAGTACACAAAGAAAAAAAAAAACACGTCCAGTTCAGGGAAATAGCAATTGGCTTCTCCTCAGAATTGAAAGAGGTCAGGTGACTGTGCACACATCTTGCAGCAGCTGAAGGAAGACAAGCACAACACTGCCACAGCCCCAAACTCCATCTGCAGGAAAGATTCTTTTAAAAAGGGAAGATAGAATAAACATATATTCAGGGCAAAGAAAATTGAAAGTATTTTTCTCTAGGAGAGATTCCCTACAGTAACTATAAAAGGAAATTCTTCAGGCTGAAGGGAAATACCAGAAGGAAATGTGGTTTTCAAGGAAAATGAAAAACATCAGAAAAGATAAATATCAGTGTAAGTACTTAAAAAATACATTGTCTTTTAATTTATTTGAAATTTATGTGACTTCTTAAAGCAAAATCTGTAACATTGCCTTGTGGGTTTATACTGTATGTGGATGTGATACATACAAAAAATATAGCAAAAGACTATGAGAATAGGAAGAAATAGGTCTACCTATATGATTACAAGCCTTCCAAATTTTAAGAACAATGGATTAACATCAACCCTAAGTTGGATGTGTATTGATAATACCAGTGAAGCCATTAATTATAATACATATATTTAATGCAAATTTTGACACAAATATCACAGTAATCTGAAGAAGATAAGAGAGAGAACAGAGGAACAAAATCAAGTAGAACAAAGATGTCAAAAATAGTCAATTGATAGACCAACATCCTACTAATCTATCATTAATTACGTAAAAATGTTAAGGGACTGAATATTCTCCTTAAACAGCAGAGATAATCATATGGATTAAATAGGAAGACAAAACTACATGTTATCCATAAAGGAATCTTCTCTCCAAACATTTTTTTCCTTTGAGATAATTATAGACTCACAATAAGTTCCAAAAATGGTACAGAGAGTTCTTAGGCACCCATCACCCAGCCTACTGCAATGGGGACATTGTCCATAATTGTGAATTGTCAAAGCTAGGAAATAAAGTGGCAGAGTAACCTCAGATCACAAATTATACGGAAAGCATTAAATATAAAAAGACAAAGAAAGGCTGAAAACACATGAATGGAAAAACATAAACTATGAAAATATCTAGAATAAGGAGGCTGGAGTGCCAATATTCATTTCAGATAAAAAAGAATATTATCAAATGGAGAGTGGGATGCTGCATAACACTTTTACACAATAACTGGATGGATTAAAATGGGGAAACACAGTTCTACAATGAGAGCAGAAGATTTTGATGTCATTCTTTCCAGCAAAGGCTAGAACCAAAATTAACAAACACGGGTTTGATGTAAACAACACTACCACCACGTTGAGTGAATTGGTATTTATGGAATACAACCCAAAATTACTGCAAAACACACATACACACCTTTTCCAAGTACATATGACACATTCATCAACACAGATCGCATGCTGGGCTATAAAACACATATACTTTTGTTGAACTATTGATTTCTCTCTTTGGTGTGTCAGTTCCCACTTCATGTGTTTCGTGGCTCTTGTTAGGTTTGTACACGCTTATAATGGTCATGTGTTCTTAAGGGGTTGACGTGTCTACCACTATACGGGGTTCTCTTGTCTCTCGCTCCATCTTTTTCCATCTTCTACTTTTGACCTCTTCATTTCATTGAATCCAGCGTGTCCCTTTCACACAGGCACACAGCATATAGTTGGATCTTTAAAAACTTTTTTTAAAAACCATTCTGCTAGACTCTACCTGGAGTATTTAATTCATTTGCATTTAATAACATAATTGATGAGGTAGGATTTACATCTGCCATTTGCTATTATAGTTTTCTTTTTTATTATTATGCATTTATTTATCTATGCGGGGCGGGAGAGAGAGAGAGAGCTAAAGTGGAGGGTGGGGAGGGACAGTGGGAGAGAGAGAATTCCAATAAGGCTCTGTGTTGGGCTCAGATTCACAATCCTGAGATCATGACCTGAGCCAAAATCAAGAGTCAGAAGCTTAACCAGCTAAGCCACCAGGTGTCCCTGCTATTTGTTTCCTAAATTTCTCCTCCACCCACCTTTCCTGCATTACTGACTTCTTTTGTGTTAAACAGATATTTCCTGAGGTACCATTTGAATTTCCTTGTCAAATATCAGTGACTCTTGATCCTGTCATATTTTCTATACTCTCACATCTATTCAGTGAATCTTTTTCAGGTATAACTTTCAATATCAATATTTCTTTCTATTTTCTGTTATCTACTGATATTTCCCTTGTTTAATTAATTATGGCACTATGTATGTTTATGTTGTAAAAGAATTTGCAATTAATTTTAAACAACTAGATTCCAATGGTGAACAAAAGCATTATTCTGTATAGCTTGGTTTTCTCCTCTTTCTTTTGTGCTGTTAGACAGAAGTAGGAGTTTTGAAGTACAAGAGACACTCTGGGTGACCTTGAAGGAGAAATCTGCCATTTTATGGAAAGAGCCACAGGTCAGGGAATGCCAGGCAGCTTCTGTGTGCTCAGCATAATACCTGGCCGACATCCTGCAAGAAGACAGCAACCCAGTGCAGGCCAACAACCACAAGGGACACAATTTTTCCCCGACAGCCCCAGGGGGATGCAAGGGGATCTCTTGCCTCAGATTAGATCAAAGTCCCAGCTGACCCCATGCTGTCAGTCTCCTGACACCCTGAGCAGGGAGGCCAGATACACCATGCCTGGACTTTGGACCCACAGAATTGTGAGAGAGGGTGTGCTGCTTTAAGCAGGTAACTTTTGTGGTACCTTGTGACACAGTGAAATAAATGAGTCCAGCAGTCTTCCAAGGTAGATCTCTTTGGGGGAGCACATTTATGTGTTCTTGCAAGGTTTCTGTTGGTTCGTGGCATTGCACAGTTTCGTGAATGGTTGATGTTCTTTCTAGTTGATCTTATGAATTTCCCTCCACCCAAGCAATGTATCCAAAAATGACTTACTTCTGAGTCTCTTTGATTGAGCAGGTCACATTATTTGGGAATACTCCCTTTAGGATGGTTTCAGCCCTGCGGTCTTTTTTTTTTTTTTTTAATTTTTTGTTTTCAATCACAAGAGACAGAGAGAGAGAGAGGCAGAGAAACAGGCAGAGGCTGAAGCAGGCTCCATGCAGGGAGCCCGATATGGGACTCGATCCCAAATCTCTAGGATCATGCCCTGGGCCGAAGGCTGCACCAAACCGCTGAGCCACCCGGGCCACCCAGCCCAGTGATCTTGTGTGGTATTCACCTGGTCCATGGGAGCCATGCCCCTTTTGCCCTACCTCATATCATAAGTTATAAGTGACCCCATGGCTGATCTTTCTGTCCTGCCACCGTGGACAACTCCAGCCAGAGTTCTTCACCTGTCAACACGTTCAGGTATAGAACCACAGGGTGGCAAGTTGAATTTCCCACATAGCCTCTTGAAGCTCCCCTCAATACAGTGTGGATTGTGTGGATTGTGTATAAAAGTGCTGTCTTCCTCACCCGTCCCCCTTGAGAGCCACAGTGAGGTCCCAATCCCAGCCCACTAACACATTTTTCCAGAGGAATTTTGTCCTCTGCCTTCTCTAGCTTTCTTTTATACTCTCAAGGCATAGACACAAGGCTAAGTGTCTCAGAGCACATTTTGTGGTCAACTTCTTTGCTATTCCTATCCCTGGGGTTCAGTACTTCAGTTGGGAATATGAGAGAAGATGATTCTTAATGTTTTGTCCTCTGACATTTGGGAATTCAGAACAAACTTATCAATCTTGTTCTACAGACTCTGCCATTCCCTTTCCATTATTGTGAGGGGGTTTTGAAATGGACCCCGCATCAAGAAGGGACAATACATGGTGAGCATAGTAAGACCAGAGCCACAATTTCAAACTTAATGGAGGTAAAGTCATGCTAAGCAGGAGCATTATGTAGACTAGAGTGGAGATACTTCAGGGGAAAACCAGTGTCTCTTCCTGACCATTTCCCTCTGACCCATCCACCATATAGAAGACTTTCTTCTTCAGAAAATGCAGAAGACTGACATCCAGAGATCTCCACGAATTACTATGGAAATTAACAGAAATTTATCTGAGGAAGCCACGGGCAGCCACTTGACCCCAGAAAGTGCTGATTTTAATAAGAAATTGCTATGGGTTGAGATTTTATTATTTTATAAGGAGGATTGCTTGTCTCAGGAAGAAGGGGGATGGATAAAAAAAAAGTCCTAGAAAGAAGCCAAGTGAAGAAAAGAGGGGAGAGCAAGAGAAATAGAGAGGGGTGATTGATGAGTAGGTGAGCATCGATGGGATGCTATACATAGATGCTGTACATCTATGGGATGTTATTAGTAAGGAAATATCAGGGCCCAGCCCCTGGTCCACCTCTCTGTATGACTGAGACATACGCATGAATCCTTCCATAAAAGAGACACCAGTTAGAGTCCAAAGTGTTTTCAATTTGGGTGATCAAGGAGTGTAGTGTTTGGAATGAGTAGGGAATATCTGGTCTCATGGTCCTCTCTAAACCATCCACAGTGCTCTTGCTGTGAAGAGCTGGGGAGGAGTACCCACCGACAGAGGATCATTCAACTGTAGATTCTTATGTTGCCCCATTGCCCACTTCCCTGAGTTAATTCCTGCAAAAATGAGGGAAGCAGTCGGGGTTGGCAGAGGTGATCACTCAGATCCTTTTGGAGAACAATTGAGCAAATGTAAATAGATCTGACAGTAAGACCAAGGGAAAAGCCCTATCAGTCAGACTCCAAGCATGAAAATGGCTCCCACACCAGGTAGTTTGATGGAGAAGATTTAAATGCAGAGGAAGTGATAAAGTGTTGGCAAAGCTGAACATGCAAAAAGGGAGCAGTGAGGCGGCCCCCATGTTAGTCCTAGCTGGAGGTCCCCACTGCCCGATGGCAGGGGGAAAAGCAGGAGTCTGTAGTGTGAGCCCAGAGACTAGGACTGGCTGGCAGGAGCTGTGCCTGCAGCATCAAGGCTGAGGGAGAAGCAAGGACATAGAAGCAGGGGCTTTGCTATGGGAGATAAGCCACTGCTGGAGCAGAGAGTGTGGGAGAGAAATCTGCGGCTCTCCCTTCTTCCCATCTACCCTTTTGCCACCACACACTTGCATCAACTGAAATCAACCATAAGCCAAGAGGCTTGAAGAACATAGTTTGCAAAAAAAGAAAAAAAAGGAACATAATTTGCCGATAATTGTGCCAGTTACACAGAGCAAAGCAGAGAAAGGACAGGGAATGTATCTGTGCAAAATGGTACAATGGTAGCTCAAATGTAAAGCAAAATCATTATGTGAAATTAAAATCATATGTGAAAACTGAGTGATCAAATTTCAGTAGCTGCTGTAAGATGAATAATTTTCACTCTTGTTATATGAAGCTACAAATTTTATTTCATAAACAAAAGCTATGGATAGTCAATCATACATGCACAATCCATGCTGAGCATTTTAATTCGACCTCTAACATCTTAATTTATTGGCAAGAAGAGAAGTACAAAGTTGGGGCCATGGGCATTAACTGAGTAGGTATGAGTTGCTTAAAAACACAGTGTAAATATTAGAATCAATGACTGATCGCTTATTGATATACCCAGAAATAACATGAATAATTTCTTGTATGCTATAGAATTGTAATTCCATTAACAGAGATGCAGATGTCATTTCTGTTTATCTATTTGGTTTAAATTATTATACAAAGATAGATACACAGAACAGGACAGGGGTGTGCACATCCATTTCCAGCTTCCAGGCTATGACCTTGAAGAAATGAAAGCTTCTCTGGGTCTCAGTTTCTTCAAATATAAATGGAGATAATGAAATCATAAGTCGATCTTGAGTCATATGAGGAAAATATGGAGGAAAGATTTATAAATTACAAGAGACTCTACAAATACATAGTAGTAGTATCCGATTAGGCTACTCGATGCCCACTTGGACCTAGATTTTTTTAAGGATTATCTTAAAAAATAAGCAAAGAAACAAAACCAAGGGAGAAAGACAGGAGAATGATTCTGAGACTCACTCACAGTGTGACCTGGGTAAGGCACACGACTTCTCTTGTCCTCCCTTGAATACCAAGTCCCACTTTGAAGGCCAGGGGAGGGCTGGTCTGGTTCACCTGATCCTCCGTCGGCAACAGAAAAAGTTCATCTTGCAATTTCCAACAACCTTCTCATCCTCGGTGCATATCCTCCTGCATTTCCCCGGCCAAGCCAGCACGGCTCACAAACAGCAAACTCACCTAGTTCAAGAAATAGTAGCTTATACACCTTTCCAGGGACTCCCTGAAAATGAGGAGAAGTTTAACAGCCACAAAAGAATGAGGGTGGGGGTGGTTTGTACAATTGTAAAGAGTGTTTTTAAGAACCAGCCCCAGATTTTCAAAGAGCTTTGCTTTTTTCAGGATGGAGTTGGGGAAGAGGTATCGTTGAAGGAGGGATAAGCCCCATCTCTGTTCTCCACGTGGTTAAGGCCCTTGCATGAGTCAAAGTAAGCACAGGGGGATGAGGTGTCATGTATACGACAGAACCATAAAAATACACACCTGATAGTTCTGCAAATGTTACAAGATGAAGGTGGAAGGGCTACCTTTTGGTTTTAAAAGATCCTTGAAAGTAGAGGTGAAGTTAGGTTTAGTTCTGGTTTGGGCCTGGCAGTGGTGGTGTGTCCTCAGTAAACTGCTTGTTTTCCGCTTTCTCATTTGTCATATAGACATTCTAGAAATGCTTGTCTACACTGTAAGCTATTCTAGTGGTCACATGGAGTAATTTAGGTGAGTCTATTTCACCAAACAGTATGTAGCCCATTAGTTATTTTTGTAGTTGTTAATGTTCTTCCTGTAGAAGATGAGAGCACAGAGAGAGATTGGGGGGCTCTTCATCGTGGACAGATCTTCCATAATGGTAATGAGATCTCCCTTTATTTGATCCTTCTTAGACCAATAGCAGAGATTGGGATGCATTTTATTGGGTTTGGGAGCAGAGCCGGTAGGAGATGGATGAGCATGTTCCCCAAACATTGCTCATTAGCTGGTATAAGCTTGATCCTCTAAACCTGCTTTAGTTAGCACCCTGAGCTAATGAGACCAGCTCCAAATCTCTATGGACAAAATTCTATTCCAGTAACAAAGAGATTTCTCTATAAAATGGCAAAGCAGGTATGATGCTGGCTACAAGAGGAAGAGAAGGCAGAGGCAGAAATCTGGGATTTCAGGCAACTCTATTCTCACTGTCATTTCCATCCCTCCTTGTCTCTGGAGGTCAGAGGAAGCTGACCAGCTAGGGGTCCTAAAGGTAGAAAGTATGGGTGAGGGATTCAAGTTACCTCCTGGAAGTGGCTGGGAATATTCAAGTTCTGCTTGGCACCCAAAATTTAAATCTTCACATTTTGGATATTAAAATTAGTGCAGGAAATAACACTGTAAAACAGTATTCCCAGCTCCCCCCATCTGCTGTCGAGGGACAGCAGAGCACAGAGGATGCTTCTTTATCCTATTTCTGAAGGCCAGCACTCCCAGGAACCAGGAGGGAGGTTTACAAAAGAGGGAAGGGGGAGGGAATAGCAGTTTGCTTAGAAAATGCCACCGCAGATTCAAGAAAATCCCATGAGAAGCTCAATGGGGAGCCGACCATTCCTGTCAGTCTTAGGATGGTCCACAGAAGAGCCGGCGGCTTGACCATCTGCCTCTTCACCATTCCATACATTTGCGATTACCTGATAGAAATTGAGCCAAAACGAAGAGAAAGGCAAAGATGAAACAAGACATCTTTCTGCTCAGGATCATCTCTGAGAGAAGCCTCTTCAGAGCAGAGGTTTGGGGTCTCTGAGAGGACAGAAGGCTCACTTATATTTGCGAGAAATGGGGAATGTTCTTGGTCAGTGAAGTGAATCAGTAAAGAAAGCACATTTATATGCTCCATTTCCCAGGATCAAGGCCCCATGTGATGGTATCCATAAAGCCTTATCTTCGGAGAGTTCTGGCTGGGGGAGTGCAAGGAACACGAGGCAGGAGCTAGAAAAGCAGGCGCCTCCCACTGATCATCCTGGCCCAGCAAGTAGGAGCCTGCTACTCCCCTTCTCTCTCACAATTCAGTTTTCTCTCCCAAAGAATAAGGAGCAACTATGGTTACTGAGAGACAACACAGTTCCTTCTGTCAGCCTAAGGTTTGTGTCCAGTTCGAGTGATGATGATTGGGACATGCTTGGAACACAGGGATTGCCCTGTAAGAAGAGCCCAGAAGCAGACACTTTCCTTCTCTGGCTTTCCTTTGTGCTCCCTGTGAATGTCCCCAGGAGCAAAGGGAAAGGGGTGGCAGTCATTTCACCAAAGGAGCTCTGCATCCCTGAGCCTGTACCACTGTCACCTGGCAGCACGAAGGCATTATTACCACATCCTTTTCATTCATCAAGAACCTGGGTATCAAAATTAACATTCATATCCCGGTACCCTCAAATGAATCCCATCCTATTGCCTCTGCTTATTCAAGCATCTGCTCTTCATTTTGGGAAGGCAAGATGGGGGCACTGAGCCACATAGACTAAAGTCAGATTGGTTTAGCAAGTATGTGACCTCGGTTGTTTAGTTTGTTGAACTTGTTTCTAAATCTTTAAATGGGGATGTAATAAAGGTATGTACTTTATAGGATATCTAAAAGGTCTCACTGAAATGAATATAAAGTGGCTACCAGACTGCTCGCTTGGACTCAGTGCAGATGTACCTAGAGATGGGGTTGGGGTGTCTCAGGGCCTAGCATACCATTAACCCCTCCCTGGGATAAGCGTGCCATGGTGTAGGTGGGCAACTTGGTAGGAACAGGCTCCGAGTCGTGGGGTCCCTGGTGCGATGCTGGCAGATGTCCTCACAGGGGAACTGGGAGGCTAGAGCCCAGGGAGGAGAGGCAACAAGGGGCCGTGGATAGCGCATCACAGATGGAGGCCTCGTAGGATCTCCTGCACTAACAGGAATGAGGACGATTCCCTACCGACATGCAGGCCTGTGCCCCGTAGTGTTGAGCGGGTGGCGGGACACTCCCCTGTGTGCCCGCTCAGGTGAGGGCCCAAGCGCTCCTGCACCTATCAGCCCGGAGGCCGAGCAGCCTCCTCTGCTGCAGTGAGTGTGCTCAGAGGTTTGGTTTATCATGTTCCCCAATAAAAAATGTAACTGTCACCCCCTCCTGCCCCCAGACACATGCAACCCCCTGGTTCATCACTGATCCACTCCCACCCTGGACGGTCCAATCAGCACTAGGGCTGTACAGGGTCAGGAACCTGACTCCAGGGGACCGCTGTCAACTTCGCCATCCTCTTAGAGGACTAGGAGCCACGGGGATCCCTTCTCCCAAAGAAACCCAAACCGAAGTCCTACATCTGGCATCCCAAACCTCCCTTCTCCCTCCAGCCTCCGTGCAAGTTTAATGGAAGTGCTTGCCTCATTTTGGGGGGTGGCTCACCCTTGACTATGTATGGAGCGTCTTCCTTTTTTTTTGTTTTGTTTTGTTTTTTTTTTTAAGAATGTACTCCTTCACATGTGTGCCCCTTATTAAAGGAATCATAAGGAAAGAGGGACTGGTCATCGGGGTGTTCGGATGGAGGGGCCAAGGGGACCTGGGATCTCCAAGTTCAACTTGAAAAGTCTTTTGGATGACCCAGGGTGAGAATGGGGGTGGCAGGATACACCAGGCCTCAGTGGTTTCTCAGACAACAGGGGTTGCTCCTACCTGGTCTAGGGCTGATGACCCACCTCCTTCCTGACGCCCCATCAGAGACCCACTGGGATTGAGGCAGGGGTGTTTCCCGTTGTGGTGATTATGAGACTTGGGTATTGTTCAGGTGAGTCATGTGCAGGCATGTTTGGATGCCTCAGTTCAGGATTTAAGAGATTGTACTTTGGAGCCTGGAGCTGTTATTTGGCACCTGAATTGGTTCCTCCTTGCCGTGGATGGTGCTTCCAGTCTGGTATGGGGCTACATAGGAATGCGGGAGCAGAAGTTTTCTGATTCTGGAGCATATCCAGAAATACCGCAAAGGCTCCAGAAGGTGAGAACCTCCTCTCTGGCGTCCTGTGCTTGCTCCATCTACTCCTGGGTCCTTAGGGTCTTAGAACAATTTTTATTGAGCCTGGTGGGCCATGGATGCCTTCCCTGGGTCTTGCAGGCAGTAACAAAGGGTTGCTGGAACCAGAGGTGACTCATAATATTTCCCAGAAGCTCAGGCATGCCAGCGTTAACCAGAGTAAAACTCCTACTTAATCGAAGGGGACAAAAAAGAGACAGTGTCTTGCACTGCAGGTAGGAGCATGAGGGTGATATGTTGGGTTTTGCAACCAGCGAAACCTATTCACGTTGAAAATACAAGCAAGCCCACCGTTTAGAAACACCGTCTGTAGACTCTCCCTCAAAGTAACAAACCTCTTATTAAGTAAAGGAACATATTCATGTTGACATCACTGCAGGAGGCAGAGAAAGGGTACAAGCATGTTAGCCAAGCAGAGCAGGTGGTGTAACAATTTGAGGGTCATTTTGCATGGCGACAATCAATTCAGTGAGTTAGGTCTCAGCTCCTAACGCTGGGAAATGAACAAGGGGTAGTGGAAGGGCAGGTGGGCGGGCGTGGGGATGACTGGGTGACGGGCACTGAGGGGGGCACTTGACGGGATGAGCACTGAGTGTTATACATTGGCAAATCATAGTCCAATAAAAAATATACAAAAATTTTTAAAAACAACAACATAAAAGAAAACCCTATCACTGATGCTAAAAAAAAAAAAAAAATTATGTCACAGGCAGAGGACCCAAAGAGCATTTCAGCCTATGATTCTTTTCATTATTTTCATAAGATTATGTATCATGAAATTAGGAATCTTAACGATTTGGGGGTGTAGAGTTCAGTGGTATTAAGTACATTCATCCTGTTGTGCAAGCATCACCACCATCCAACTCCTGAACTCTTTTCATTTGCTAAACTAGAACTCTCCCCATTGAACACACCCCATTTCCTCTCTCCACCCCATCCCCTGATGACCACCGTACATCATTCTGTCACTGTGAATCTGACTTGTATAAGAATAATCACACAGTATTTTTCTTTTTCTGAACAGCTTATTACACTTATCATAATGTCCTTCAGGTTCATCGATGTTCTAGAATCTGTACATCATAATCTCCTTCCTTTGTAAGCCTGAGTAATACTCTATTATATGGATATATCTCATTTTGCTTATCAATTTATCTGTAGCCTATGGTTTTAACTTAAAAACATAATATGAAAAAAAAAACATAATATGAATGGATGCTTCTAAAAGTGTGGAGGTTTCCTGAATGAGTTGGTTCTACCCCTGTGAGTGATGACAAATTGTTAACCTTGGTGAGATGGAGAGGGGTCAGGAGAGGCGAGGAGGATATAAGTCTACCATCTCTATGGAAATATATCACTTTGTAAAACCAAAACCAAAACCAAAACAAAGCAAAAAAACATAATCAGATATTTTTTTAGAGGATCAGGCTGGCAAAGGAAATCTTCCTCAGGGTTCCCCTATCATCACAGACCCCGTCACTGTCTCTAGAGGGGGACATGCAATATTTAAGGGGCTCATCAGAGTAATACACTCAAACTCATACACTGGGGACTTGAAGCAGCATGTAAATTATGAATTGTAGGTCTGTTGGAGAACCCTCCATAATCATTTTCCAAAAAATCTGACCTGTTTCATGAAAAGAGAGGCTACACAATGTTATATGGCATCAACAACAAAAATAATCCATGATAAAAATTTATTGATAAAAATAATGAATTACAATTGTCATCATGAATAATATTAATTCCACTACTATTAATATGGGACATAATGATAAATCAGGAGGTTGGGTATAGAATCCTCTAAGTGAATGATAAAGGGACTGTGCTGGGCCTTACAGGGTGGAGAGTTTAAAGCTCTGCGTGTGCACATGACATCTGTAACAGGAGGCAGAGATGAATAACAGGATGGAAAAAGCCAGCCAGAAGGAGGGTCTAGGCCAACTTGGGAAATTGCATGCAGACCCCTTGAGGGAGAGCCCGTGGGGCAGAGGGGGTGCAGCAGGACAGCCACCCGATTTCAGGAGCTTGGTCCGTCTGCAGGCCAGGCAGGACTCCACGTCCACACCTGCACAGAAGAGCCCAGCGTCAAGTGGACATTCAAGCTGCCATTTCTATTCCCACCCTCTC
The DNA here is from genome assembly GCF_048164855.1 of Canis lupus baileyi. Classification (NCBI taxonomy): domain Eukaryota; kingdom Metazoa; phylum Chordata; class Mammalia; order Carnivora; family Canidae; genus Canis; species Canis lupus. The sequence continues at coordinate 5,068,055 of NC_132852.1, read as the reverse complement.
TGCCCAACATCCCTTCTGTTTCTTTTCCACTTAGACCCTGAAGCTCCAGACTTCTCAGTTCACATCTCCAAGGTCACTTAAAATATTTGCAGAGGGTCAGATGGGCCTGGGCTGTAGGAGGGTGTCACCCACGATACTCCCATACTAGCAGGGAGGACATTGCCTTCCGAGTGGTTGCCAGGCTCCCTTGGAAGATGGAGAAAAGTCGTGGGATGTGCAGGATGGGCGTTCACAATCTCTGTGCCTTCTGGTACTGCACCAGCAGCCTCTCCTGTGTACCTGAGGGGACTTAGATCTCCAGAGTTTCAGGCTGGCCTAGGGAGCCTTTTCTGTACCTCCATTGTTAGCTACAGTGGCTCTAGGATTCCAGATCAGATCAACTCATGTGGATGTTCATATGGACAGAGACACCAGCTCCCACCTTTCCAAGAAGGCAAGAGTGACTATGGGGGCCCCTGATGTGACTCATGTTGTGGCAGTTCTGTTCATCCAAGGACAACTTTCCGGGACTTCCAGGCTGGCACAAGCAGCCAGTGGGCCTAGAGGGAATTTTGAATTTTAACAGAGGCATATGTGTAAAGGATGTCCTTCAGGAGGCTCCTGTGGTATCGAGGGCTGGTCCTGCTTCTGGAGGCTGACTTGGAATATTTCAAGGTGCTCCTGAGCAAAATAAATATCATGTAGTACAGAAGGGATTGCTTTCCTGTGGACAAACTCTACTGAAGGTTGTATATCAAACAACTGCAGAAACAATTCATGGCAAGAAAATAATGAAAATAATGATGAATAACAAGAACAATCACAAAAATGATCATAGTTAGGGAACTGTAATTGCTAATGATAATCATAACCTAAGGAGATGGGAGATCAGAAGACAGGTTTCCCTAAGTGAGGGGCACAAGAATATCATTTTTCTTTTATTATTATTATTTTTTATTTTTTTTAACTTTTTTTTTATTTATTATTTATGATAGTCACAGAGAGAGAGAGGCAGAGACATAGGCAGAGGGAGAAGCAGGCTCCATGCACCGGGAGCCTGACGTGGGATTCGATCCTGGGTCTCCAGGATCGCGCCCTGGGCCAAAGGCAGGCGCCAAACTGCTGCGCCACCCAGGGATCCCTATTTTTTATTTTTTAAAGGAATTTATTTATTCACAGAGACCCAGAGAGAGAGAGAGAGAGAGAGAGAGAGAGAGGCAGAGACACAGGCAGAGGGAGAAACAGGCTCCATGCAGGGAGCCCGACGTGGGACTCAATCCCGGGACTCCAGGATCAGGCCCTGGGCTGCAGGTGGCGCTAAACAGCTGCACCACCGGGGCTACCCAGGAATATCATTTTTCATGGGGTAGTTGGGGTCACTGTTCTAGATTCAACAGTGAAATATGTTCCATGAGGGCAAAGCCTGTTAGCAAGAAAAAAAAGAAGCCCAACCCAGTGGTGGGCATTAGTTCTAGTGTGCCAACTATGGAAGAAGGGCCTTGTGGGCAAAGGTAGAAGGACCTTGGTCCGGGGCCCTGAAAGAGCCCTCCCACCTTCTAGGAGCAAGGACAGCTGGTTGACAGGGTGTGGCTCCATGTAAGGAAAGACAGGGCACTGAGGGGGACACTTGACGGGATGAGCACTGGGTGTTATTCTGTATGTTGGTAAATTGAACACCAATAAAAAATTAACTTATTAAAAAAAAAGGAAAGACAGGGGACCCAATCCACACCCAGTATACAGAAGCCCCACTAGAACCAACATTGAGCGCCTAGTGTTCTGTTATCCTTTGTATGCTAGCTGCCTCTCTGCCACCTGTTTTTTCTTTGCCAGGCCCATCAGCTTCAGACATCTCGATGTCCCTGTATGGGCCAATTATTACCGAACTTATTCCTCTCTGACCTGCAGGGTGGGACATGAAATGGTAGGATCCATGCATAAGCTTCCTGGAGGACTTTGTCAACAGAGGCAGAGTTTGACTCAGCTGCAAAGAGCCACCTGCCTCAAGGCAACTGCTCCCCAGAGTGACCGACAGGCAATGATTATTCACAGAGGCCACTCGGCTTCAATTTAGGACAAGGGTATGGGTCCTGCGAGTTCTCCAGCACCCTGTGTGGTGGGCTGATGCCGTGAGGGTGCACAGTGGTCAGACATCTCCCTCTGCCTGTGTTTCTTCCTCCCCACCCTTTCCAACCATGTTCGCCTTGAGATCACTGCCTAGGAAACACCCAGCACCCTGAACTCCATCTCCTCTGCAGTCGGGGACAACAGAGGAAAGATGCCAGGGAAGAGAGGGCTTGCACACAAGAGGAATCAAAGTCTACTGAGGCTGAAACTAACATAAAGACTGATGACGCTCCGTGTGACAGTGTTTTGTTGATTCGAGCATTTGAATTGTGAGCAAGAAAGAGGTCCATGAATTAATGGGGACCAAAAAATCAGATGGGTGTGGGCTGAGGAGAAAAGTTGATTAGGGGACCTTACCTCTTCTTGGATTGCAAAGAAAATAAGAGAGAAGTAGGCGGAAATATATGGAGATTGAAGCCTTTTTGTTTTTCAATGAAAATTTCAATCTGGGTGATGCCATCACGTGTTGTAATATTAGGAGGCAGAATCAGATTAGGGAGGAGTTCTTTCAAATAAAGTGTATATGTTTTAAATTATACAGATATATATATAATTATACAGAAAATATATCTAAAATTCATGATACAGAAAGAAGAGGAACCCAACACAAATGTAGAAATAAATTGCCTGAGATGAAAGGTCATTCCTTTCCTGTTCTGAGGGAGATGATTGAAAGTGTGAAAAATGTCAAATCTAGTGGTTGAAACCATCTACATCCCAAATTATCTACTTCATTTATGAAATAATTTATACACCATCTGATGAAGGTGAAAGTAGCGTCCACGGGGACTGCATGACAATGGCAAAGGTCTGAAGTACTCCTTGAGGAGCATAGAAGGAACTGCAATGCGTGCCTTACTAGGGCTGCCAAGCATTTTTGGAGAAAGACATAAAATGACATCACATACAATGGAATACTTACTACATCCTCTGGTGTAATTATTTCCTCTTGGAAATTTTAAGGAATTTTAAGCCAGAGGAGCTTATCTCTACAGGTGTTAAGAATTCCACTCAAATGTGTATATTGACTGTGAATGGCCTGGAAACAAAGTTATTGACCATATTTTATCATCTGATCCTGTTTTCATTTCTCCACTAACCAAGAAATAAAATATAAGATTGTTTTCTCCATTTTCTTTGGATTATTAATAAATTCTTTTTTAATTCATTTTTATTGGTGTTGAATTTACTAACATATAGAATAACACCCAGTGCTCATCCCATCAAGTGCCCCCCTCAGTACCCGTCACCCATTCACCCCCACCCCCACCCTACTCCCCTTCCAACACCCTTAGTTTGTTTCCCAGAGTTAAGGGTCTCTCATGTTCTGTCTCCCTTTCTGATATTTCTCACTCATTTTTTCTCATTTCCCCTTTATTGCCTTTCACTATTTTTTTATTCCCCAAATGAATGAGACCATATAATGTTTGTCCTTCCCCGATTGACTTATTTCACTCAGCATAATACCCTCCAGTTTCATCCATGTCAAAGTAAATGGTGGGTGTTTGTCGTTTCTAATGGCTGAGGAATATTCCACTGTACACAGAGACCACAGCTTCTTTATCCATCATCTGTCAATGGACACCGAGGCTCCTTCCACAGTGTGGCTACTGTGGACATTGCTGCTAGAAACATCGGGGTGCAGGTGTCTCACCGTTTCCCTGCACCTGTATCTTTGGGGTAAATCCCCAGCAGTGCAATTGCTGGGTCGTAGGGAAGGCCTATTTTTAACTATTTGAGGAACCTCCACACAGTTTTCCAGAGTGGCTGCACCAGGTCACATTCCCACCCACAGTGCAGGAGGGTTCCCCTTTCTCCACATCTTTGCTTACATTTGTGGTTTCCTGCCTTGTCAATTTTCCCCATTCTCACTGGTGTGAGGTGGCATCTCATCATGGTTTTGATTTGTATTTCCCTGATGGCAAGTGATGCAGAGCATGATTTCATGTGCATGTTGGCCATGTCTATGTCTTCCTCTGTGAGATTTCTGTTCATGTCTTTTGCCCATTTCATGATTGGATGGTTTGTTTCTTTGCTTTTGAGTTTAATAAGTTCTTTCTAGATCTTGGGAAGGCTAAAAAAAAACATTTTTTTTTGGACAGTAAGTTTATCAGCCCGTGGACACAGGCAGCGCAGTGCATGGACAGATGCGCACACCGCTGGGGACGGCTCCCACCCGGCCAGGCTGCTCACAGCATCACCTCGGAAAAAACTCAGAAACCGTGTAATGCAGTGCGTGATTCAGGGAGTCTTCTATGAACCAAAAGAAATGTGCACTTCAATAGGCAAATGTAAAACACAAAAAAGGCGAGTAGACCTGGAACCTGTGTCGGGTAGAATCTAAAACAATCCAGAAGTTGAACTTGTTTCCTCACTTTAATATTTCATCACAGGCTCAGACCTTGACACGAAGTCCCTCCGGTCCCGGTCGCAGGCCTGCATCTGGGGGGCCAGGCCGTCCCGAGGTGCTGGTCCCCTGAGCTCCTGCCGATGGCATCGATGATGTCCTCCTCCACTTTGTGCAGCTCTCGGACTTCCTCCTCGAGTATCTCCTGTTCCATCTGATCCAAGCCCAAGGCACCCCAGGCCCCGTCACCCCCGCTCCCCCGGCCTCCTCCCAGGATGAGGCTGCTGCTGCAGGGCTCCTGGCTGTGGGCTCCTGGCCACAGATGGAGCCTGGACAGCAGCGAGGACATGGTCTGCTCCACGAGGGGCTCTGCTCCGGGGCTCCCGCCTCCCTGAGCAGGTAGGTGGGTGCTGGTTGCTCGGCCCTCCGCAGGGCTGTCGTCCTCCTTGCCACCAGCCAGCTCGTCTGCATGGGAGGCTGCTTTTCCCTTCTCGGCCAGCAGCTTGTTCATTTCTTCCATGAGGCCCCTCCTGTACCCCACAACTCCTCAGTCGGCGTCAGACTTGGAGGTCTCGCCAGGGCTGGAGATTCCAGAGGCATCTTCTGACACAATCAATCAGACCACCAGAAATCAGTGGGTTCAGAGAACACTCCTCGGGCGGGACGGGAATTAAAACGGGGTCTTGTAGAAACATCACCTCTCTTTCCTGAAGACTTCCCAGCCGAGCCCTTGCTGCCCTCCTGTTCACTGTTCTCCCATCACCGAGGCTCCCGTGGGAGGGGGCTTCCTCTTGCCCTGCAGTCCTCTTGGGAACAGATGTACCGAACGCCAAGATGCCTACAGCTAAAGACACGACTGTCCATTTGTCATCCCCGTCCGTCCACCGCCGGAAATGGAACCCCTCATCAAGCTCCATGAATGCTCAGAGGGCAAAACTCACGACCCGGCTGTGGTCCCACAGTCGTGGAAAATGTACACTGAGCTGTGAGAATTGCCAGAAGTCTTGTGTTTCTGTTTTCTTTCATTGTGTTTTTTGTTTTGCTCTTCTCTGAACCCAGCCATTGGGGACATTGGGCATTTTATCAAACGTGCTATCACTAAATCTAACATTTCAACATTCTTATATTCTCTAACCTTCCAACAAGATGGGGAAAGAGCTCTCAAAGTATGGATGTTCAGGTGGTAAATACACGGAATCTCTGAGACCCAAAGAAATGCATGTTTACAATTTGCGGTTTTGACAGGAAGTGGTGTTTTCTCACCTGGTTCTCATCATGTCGTCGCATTGCAAATGACATAATGATACTGAATCACAGCACCGGCGCTTGTAATGATAGGATGCGATGGAATCATAGAAAGACGGTCCCCTGTTGCAAGGAAGTGTCTCGGCTCCGCTGCAGCTGGAGAGGGCAGTTGGCAATTTGCAACCTCTTCGGGGCTGAAGATGTTTAACAGATAAGATGGGATCGCTTCCTGAGGTGAGCTCCAGGTGGAGACAATACTTGGCTTCCCATTCCTTCAAGAGGGAGGAAATGGCAAGAAAAGAAAACTCCGAGAGAGAGAGACAGAGAATAAATCAAAAGCTAAATGACACCCGAGAATGGATGTTGAGTCCTTAGGAGCCCAAACATCAGCACTGCCTCATTAGGCACATGCAAGGGGACATGCAGCGGAATTATCGCAGCCGCACAGGCTCTTCCAGGCAGCAGCCTGGGCTGGTGGTGCCTTCATTCAGCCGAGGAGGGAGCCACCGGCCTGGGCAGGAGCTGTGCCCGCCACTGGGAGGACGGGGATGTGGGGACAAGGTGTCACCCTCAAGGGCTCGCCCGGGAGAAGAGCGAGAGCACAGAGCATCCCGTCCGCCGGGGGAAGAGCACTGACGAGGTGCTGCAGGAGCTCCTTAGGTTAGGAGGCTCCTGGGGCCCCCGGGTCTGAGCACCAAGGGTCCCCACAAGTGACACGGAGAGAAGCAGAAGGGGTGAGGCGCACAGAGTGGTTGCAACAGGCTGGGGGGTGGGGGACCGCAGGCCAGGCCCGAGGCGGGGACGCCGTCGTGGGGAGGTAGCTTGCGGGGGCCGCGTGGACCCACAGGGCGCCGCTGGGGCTTGAACCCGCTTCTGAGAACCAGGGGGGCCAGAGGGGCAGCAGAACCAGCACATCCTGGTCCTCGGGGGCAATCCCGGCGAGTGGCCTTCGAGACGGCCTTCCTTTAAAATCCCTCGGTTAAGGACATCGCAGCAAAGAACCATGGATAATCCGCAGAGGAGAAATGAGCGTGACGTGGGTCCAGCCTTCGATCTCCAGGGTCGGTCGGAGGACCCGGGGCAGCGGCCCAGGGAGGTGCAGGCGTGGGAGCTCCCCGGGGCGAGGAGGGGCCCACACCCCCGAGCTCGGGCACCGGCGGGGCTCAGCCCGGGGTCATGCCGGGCCACTCGGGAGAGGAGCACGTGGGCCCGGGCCTCCTGGAGGCATCAGGCTGCTCTCGGCAGGTGTGTCCACTAGGGTCTGCTCCACCTGCAGGGGCCCACGATGCCGGGTGACCCTGTGGCCAGCACGGCCGCCCGCCGCCCTGAAATGGAGCCGCAGCTCAAGGCCGCTGTGGGACGAGGACATGGAGGCGGAGACCGTGCAGTTTCCATGATGAGCCGCGGGCACCTGCCGGTGGCTGCATCGGGGCCTTTCCCGGGACGTGGGGCCCCCTCAGCACCAGGAGCTGGGGCGCCCAGGGGCTCAGTGCGGGAAGCGTCTGCCTTGGGCTCAGGCCGTGACCTCAGAGTCCTGGAATCGAGCCCCGCGTCCCGCGCAGCGGAAGGTCTGCTTCTCCCTCTGCCCTCCCCGCCCCCTGCTCATGCTTGGTCTCTGCCAAATAAATATATAAAATCTTAAAAAAAAAAAAAAAAAAAAAAAAAAAAAAGAAGCCAGAAGCTTTTTATTCCTTTCAAGCAAGTTTTAACTGCGCGGATAGCACCAAAGCCTTGCCGCAGGGTTGTGTCCTCAGCGCACATCAGCCTGTCCTGCCACCGCGTGGGATGTCCCGTCTGCAGCACCGTCCTGCTCCTCCCGCCCCAACTTTCTGCCCCGCAGACAGTGCTAGAGAGGAGCAAGGGCGCAGGCCTCTAAGCGGGGCACAGCGGGGGGGCCCCTTCCTGCTCCTTCTTCAGCTCCCGGGGGTGGGGAGGGACATTTGTATGTCACACCCCACATTATTGCCTGATTGTTTCCTAATTAAAAAAAAAAAAATTTCTTGGATGCCAGCGACCGACGGCCAAATTCTCTGACCTGCTGCCGCCCGCGACTCCAAATACAGCTCGTGTCCAGCGTTGGTCCAGCGTGCACCACGCAATTGAAAGAGAATTTATTCATTTTTTTATCAAGTCTCAGACGCTTTATCTAAATTATGGCACTATAGAACGTTAGAAGACCGCATAATAAACGCGCATTATTTTTCCAGGTTTACCGCAACACGATTGACATAGAATGTGCACGTTTCGGTCGGTGGGTGGTGCAAAGGTCCGAGATATGTGTACAAGGGGGTGTTTGCCCTGAGAGACTGCGTAGCACAGCCTCCACCTCCCGTAGATAGCGGTTCGCTGTCGTTGTCGTGGTTGTGGTGGTGACAACGTCCAGGTGCCACTCGCAGCCCCACCCGGGGCCTGACCACCAGGCGTCCCTGCCCGGATCCTTCGTGCATTCGCCCGTCGGGGGCACCAGGGCGGCTTCCGCGTGCTGACGGCCGTGACCAGCTTGGCGGGGACCACGGGCCGACGTCCCGGGAGCTGCTTTGCACAGAGCGTGGCAGGCGCCCCTCCGGGCCTCCCCTGGGGTGAGCTGAACACAAGAGCCTGTGAGAGGAGGAGAAACAGGGAGTCTCTTCAAGACGACGATACTTTCAGAAACCTCCAAACGAAGTCACCGTACATTGAGAAAACGGGACATTTCAAAAATCATATGCTACGTCAAATGGAGGCTGAGATCCTAGAAAAGACAACGTAAATCTAAGCTTAGAAGGAGGAGTGAATGCTTTGATTTTGAAATATGAAAACAACTCAAAGGATGGAGATTACTTTGTGGGTGCTCGGGGTCTGAAACAGCTTGAAACGACAGGAAGTGCCTACTTCCCCGGGGAGCAGGGGGCTCGGGGTGGAGCGTCTGCCTTTGGCTCAGGTCGTGACCCCGGGTCCTGGGATTGAGTCTAGAGTGACGGGCAGCATGTGTCTTAAGCATCCTCAAAGGCCTGCCATATCCGTTCCCCGCAACCGCTCTGTGGGTGCCATGCCTCTACTGTCTTCACTGGCTCATGCTACCACTGCTGAAGGCCTTTGGCCCTTGCATTTGCCAAGACATTTCTCCTCCCATTCCTTGAACACAGTGTTTCCTTCATCTACTCCCTCCTGGGGGCTCAGCTTAAATGCTTTGTCCACAGAAAGATCTTTCCTGGGAGCACCTGAGTGTCTCAGTCAGTTAAGATCTAGGTAACTGTCTAGATCTAGTTAACTGACTCTAGATCTCAGCTCAAGTCTAGATCTCAGGGTAGTGAGTTCAAGTCCCACTTTGGGCTCCATGCTGTACATGGGGCTTACTTAAAAAATTTTTTTTCCTGATTGGCACACAAGTCCCTTTGCCTTCATTTACCCCCACTGTGATGACCTCTTACAGCTGTATTCTATGTGTCCGTAGAATTTATTAGACTTGAAGAAGGCAGCCCCGGTGGCACAGCGGTTTAGCACCGCCAGCCCGGGGCATGATCCTGGAGACCCCGGATCAAGTCCCACATCGGGCTCCCTGCATGGAGCCTGCTTCTCCCTCTGCCTGTGTCTCTGCCTCTCTCTCTCTCTCTCTCTCTCTCTCTCTCTCTGTCTCTATGAATAAATTTTAAAAAATCTTAAAAAATAAAATAAAATTAAAAAATAAAAGACTTGAAGATAATATATCATGAACACATTTACTTGGTTCTTGTCTACCTCCCTCACTATACTAGAAGCTCTTGTCTACCTCCCTCGCTATACTAGGAGCTCCGTAAGTGCACAAATCTTGTGGGTTTTTTTCCTACTGTAGCCTAACTTATTCCTTCATATAGTTGTTTCTAACAAGTATTTGTTTATGTATGAATCTTATTCTCTCACCATGAGTTCCAGAACTCTGTGAACCCTTAAGCCATTCACCCGTGTGTCCTCCTAGTCACACATATGTGCAGGTGCATATGCACATACAACATCTCATCCTAACGTCACACAGTAAGCTCTGTCTTGTTTTTTTTTTTTATTAATTTAAAGGAATGGCATACTATGAGTAATAGAAAACAAAACGTTATTACCTCTAGGTTTAGTTGTATTTACTTTTTTAAGACCTATAACTAAATGTGGAATCAATTGACTAAATGAGCTGTCATATTGGTCATAATCTGAGCTTGGAGCCCTTTTATCATCTTTCTCTATAACATGAATTTTGTAAATGTTCAATCAAAAATGCAAAGCAAATTAAATTCACAAACATAAAAAGAAACCACATCATGCCCAGGTGGATTACATTTAAGTTAAAGTAAGCTGAGAAGCAGGTCTATGTTATATGTGTATGTAACGTGTCGTATGTGCTGTGTAGGGCAGCTCTGCTCTCCATGTGGGCGGTAACTCATCTCCTGCCATCTTCTACAATCAGTGACACAGCAACAAATAAAGCCTGGTCATCTTGATAGTATTAAAATCATCTCAACAGTCTGCATTTTAATTGACCTCTGGATTTCAAGGGGTTGAAATCTTTCCCCAAATAAGCAGCATGGTGTTCTTGGCCAGCCTGCGATGTCCCCAGGGGTGGTACATCTAATTCTCAAACTGACGTATCTCTGGAAGACCCCTTCCACCATCACTCATCTAAAGGAACTTAGAACATGAGTAGCTGTGTTCTTCATATCCTGTAGTGGATTTAATTTTTTTAATATTTTATTTATTTATTTCAGAGACAGAGAAAGCATGAGGAGCAGCAGAGGGAGAGGGAGAAGCAGAGTCCTTGCTGAGCAGGGAGGCCAATGTGGGGGCCGATCCCAGGACCCTGAGATCATGACCTGAACCAAAGGCAGATGCTTCGCCTACTGAAGGCGCCTCCTGCAGTGGATTTTAGAAGGGAAATGGAAGTTAATAACGCCTTATCTGTCTGATTCGTGCGGTTAGAGGAGACAAAGGGGCTGCAGATGCTGATGGCTCCTTTAACACCCACACTCACACTTTCTTTGAAATAAGGCACCTACATCTCACAGCTGTTGGCTTTCCTCCTTCCCTCACTGTTCTGTCTGAGCAATAGCAACAGAAGTGCTATGCGCTGCTCCTCTCAGCATAAACGAACGTGTGCCCCATATCATGTTACATGCAAGCTAGTATTTTACTACACACCTCAAGCTCACAATCTAAAAGTGCTGCATCAAAAAATAGTAATGGGAACTGGCAGAAAGTTGGCTTACCAATTATTTTAACAATATTCAAGTAAAATTTCTTATTTTTGTCAAATCTCTGGTCTCAGTACATGGCCGCAACACTATCCGACCTGAGAACTTAAGTACATAAGTACCGATAATCGTTGAGCATTGAAAATTATTAAAAACGAAAACATGTTACTTTGGATGTCTCTTTTGATTTGTCTGCACTTTTGGTTGGATTAAGAGGCAAAAGCTGCATTACTTTCCCACAGAGCAAGGCTACTTATTAAAAAATTGTCATGATGTCTGGTTAATAAGAGCGACAACAGTTGGTTTATAGAGATACAGCATGAGGGAAAGCAAAGATTTGTTAAGATAATTCTTCCCACTTAGTAGCTGCATCATACTCATTTAAACTCAAGCAATTCTGAGATACAGTTGAAGAAAAGGGAAAAAAATATGACTGTGATGTCATGAGACCTCAGATCCTCCCCACCGTCCCGCCTGTGGAGCTGGCCAGGTATTCCCAGCCCTGCACTGGCGCAGCCACAGAGGTAGTGTAATCAGGATGGATGCTGACAAACCCAGCCTGAGTGGTCCGTTGCGGTGCATGAGGGCAGCACCTCGTCTGTGGGAGCCCATCTACTCTTTGCTTTGAGACTTGTGTTACCATGATCCCCATTTTACAGATGAAGAAGCTAATTGCCAATGGCAAGTAATTGGCATGAAATCATAGAGATACAAGGTGGCTGAGATACACTAAAAACCTAGGGCATTTGACTCAAAGTCTGTGTTCTGTTTCTCAGCAGCCTGGCTGCCTGCAGATCTGTGCAAGACCCGTGCTGGTGATGCAACTCACTGTGCATCGAGAACACAGCCCAGACAGATGATCAACTGTATGCGACACCCAATCAAGAGGCAAAACGTTGGGTTATTCCTGGAAGGCGGGGTGTACTGTTTCTTCAGGCCACATTTGCAATAGTTCATAAAAGGGGTTAGGACTTGGAAGGGGTGTCTGCCTCTGAGAATTTTCCCTAAATGCTGGAAACTCTGGCACTCTGACCCCAGGGGCATGGCAGCAATGCAGACGACCCTCCCTGGCCTTCCAACCCCTTTCCACAAGCCATATTTATTGAACTGAATTGTGAGTAAATATGATCCCTGAAACCTCAAAAAACCCCAGAAAATCATATCATGGTTCCACAAGAACTTTAAAAAAAAGGATTTTATGAAGCTTGAGGAGAAAACTAAACATCCTTTTACAATATGATCCAACAATCATGCTCATTAGTATTTACCGAAATGAATGAAAAGCTGTCAATGCAAAAACCTGCACGAAGATGTTTCTAGCAGCTTTATTCACAATCGCCAAAATCTGCAAATAACCAAGATGCCAATCAGGAGATAAATGGATAAATAAGCCGTGGTCCATCTGCACAAGGGGATATGACCCATCACTGAAGAGAAATGGGCTCTGAAGCCATGAGGAGATACGAAGAATGTTAAATGCACATCACTAAGTGAAAGAAGCCCATCTGAAAAGCCTACATGCTTTATGATTCCACTTCTATGGCATTCTGGAAAAAGCAAAAATATGGAGACAGGAAAAGGATCCGTGGTTGTGGGGAGCCGGGGAAAGGGAAGGATGAATAGAGAGCACAGATGATGTGGATCGAATCACCCCACCTCACACCTTAAACTTACACAGTGTCCTATGTCAATACCATCCCAATGAATTAAAAACAAAAAGAAAAGAAAAAATATCCCAATGAATTTTGGGGAAAAAAAGACTCAAAGATCCATTGATTAAAGGAAAAAAAATTAAATATCCTTAAACCTTGATATTTAGATGATTCTCACCTTAAGAAATATACTAGAGCAGAAGACTTCCGATTACAGCTAATCGGGGTAAAGGGACCACCATAAACGACTGGAAAGGTGAGCGGTACACGTGGGGGTGGCCTTTCCCAGCCATGGACCACAGACAACTCGGCTCGGCGGTCCCTGGAAGAGGAGACGAGAAGGATAGGAGCCCCCAGGCCCCCGGCTCTCCGGGGGCACGTTCCGGGCTACCATCGGAGGAAAGCGGGCTAACTGATGTTAGGGTGCAGCGTGGAGTTCCGGAGTGAGGGGGCGGGAAGGTCCAGCAATCTGCATCTGGGGCTCCCGGGGTGTTTGCTGAGTGTGAAGATGCTCCCTCGGAGACTGACCTCCACGTGGGAGCCAGAGGCGAGCGGGGAGCCACGCCGAGCACGGTTCGGGGAGCCTGCGCAGGCCTGGAATCCTCTGCGTTGTTCGGTCAGAACGCTGCATTGCACTTGCATGTTCCAGGGGTGGACGGCCTTGCAGCTTCTGTCCCACAGAAGCAGACCCTGGCTGTGCCGGTCTTTCCAGAATTCAGGGTGCCACTGTCCTTTGTCATCCCGGTTCTCGGATGGGTAAGGAAAGATACTGAGTCTTCGTTTGACCCTTTTTTTTCCTGTTACAAGGATGTGGGTGACAAACCTCCAAGCTCTTAACACGCATGAGCTGAATCTGCAAGTCCTTTACTGCTTTTGATAAAAAAAAAAAATGCTTTCTGCAAAATACTGTTCCCTGAGCATTTGTCTTGACTCCGTCTTGTTGCCTACTGTGAGACCAGTGGTACATATCTCCTTAAAAAAAGTCTTCTTCAATTATTTTTCTCTGATTGCTTCTAGGAGATTCTTGTCTGTGTTTTGCAATTTAATGTGATTTATCATCTGAATGCAGATTTCCAGAGCGACCAAATGAGGCCAAGAATTAGCAAAGTAATGGCTGTTGCTTTTTTGTTTTGTTTTTGATGGGGACTTTGATACTTTCCAAATTTTAGAGAAAGACTGTGCCAGTCATTAGGAATAATAATATTTTAATGGTTGTCATTTCATTTTTATTTCCTGGCATATACAGGTCTCATTCCTTCTATTCTGGTGATTTAGTTTGCCTTGAGGGAGTCACCCCTACCCCGTGCCACACAATCCTGATGGAGTAGCCACTGCAGATACCCCTCCTTTACCTGGAAAGGGATTGGCCCCCGGCTCAAATGATCAGCCCATCTCCCCCTGACATTGAACTCCAGAATGGAGTCATTCTCGACTAAAACTGCGTGTGCCCGATTTATTCCACTGTTCTGTCTGACGAGGACGTTCATTACATACTCCTCTCTGGATTCTCAGGGCTGCTTTGTTTCGAGACCTGTCCAGGGTTTATATGCTCAGCGTTTTTGTGGTCGTGGTCGGTACTTGGAGCTATCGTTCCAGTAAATTACATTATCCTCTTTTTAGCTCATAACCTATTCTGGTGTTCAGGGCATCAGAACAATATCTCCTGTTGAGAGCCTGGTCCCTGCTGTTTAATAGTTATGGGTGTTCATCCATGACTATTATGTGACATGGGTCTCAGGATCCTCGTGAGGGCTTCATGGCCTTCACCCCTTCAGTGATGATCTCTCTCACGCAATGTTCTTTTATCATATAGAACAATAAAATAAAATGCTGTCCCCAGTTGTCGAGTTCATTTTTCAGTGGATTTCATAAACATGTAATTGGTTTGTTCTCCAAACTATCCAAGTGAAACTTGAAAAACGACTGACTATGCACTTAGCCCTTTCAATCGCTGGCTTCTCCTGAACCTTTGTCTCCTGGGATTTTAGATACGCCACTGGATTTCCATCATGTCAGTCTGAAAACATTTTGTCCATTTCATTCCCAACTCCACGGTGGATGCTTGTCCCTACCACATGATCCCCCCACACACACACACGCAGTATTGGAGGCTGAGAAGACTTGGGCACAAGTTCCATCTGCTACTGCGCTCTGGCTCAGGAATTCCCCGAGACCTGTTCTTGCCACCGTTTAGAATTTTAGAATTTTACAAATCCAATCATCCATTTACTCTGATCGCTAGCACAGCAGGCTTCACATCTTGGCTCACCTTCCTGTTTCATAACATGGATGAGGAACCTCAGATAGAGTTACTTTGAGACTGATGCAGGACATTGATTTGGTAACTGCCCACAAACACTCCTGGTCTCCACCACAGGCTAGTTTCCCAGGTCCCCATGTGACCCGGGTCCATCAGAAGCCTGAATGCATGACCTACACCCTTCTTTACCTGAATTAGAATTATAGTTCTCTCATCTGTTAAAATATAAACACTGTGTCTGACTTTTCTTGATTTAGGGAAGAATAACAGTAGTCATCGTAACATTAAAAACACTTTGAAAGATAAGATTGGATTATACTTAAAGAATGTAATTGTCATGCCACTAATGAAAAAGAACCAAAATTAAGATAAAAAATAACACGGAAGTGTGAGTCAATGCCTTAGTTAATAGGTAAGTGAATTGCTGCTATAAACCAGCCATGGTGACAGGCTCAGGGTATATAGAGAGGAAGGAAGTAAATGTTTTCTCTTAAGATACCCACAGTCTCCCGGTGGATGAGAATAAGAATCTCTAAAGACAGAACACTCACATGGTAGATAATATCCAGAGTAAAAAAGGAAAAAAACACAATGGAATTCTATATCATCAGCTTTAAAACTACCAAAGATATGAACTGTGAACACAAAGGCATTTCCAGAAACAATAATTATTCCTTAAAATAATTTATTAGCATCATGAGACTACATACTTATTATAACATAGCATTGAAAGAAAACATATATTTCTATACACAACACACACACACACACACACACACACACACACAAACACACACTCCATAGTGTAATTGTCCTACTTGATATTCAATTGCATTAGGTCATTCCAGTGTCCCTTATCAGAGCAAGCATCTAGTGATAAGTAGAGTTGGGTTTTTTCATTTAAGTTAAGCTGAATTTCTTTTATAAGTTTCTAAGAATCTAAGTTGCTGTAGGTATTGAAGTTGGGACACTAGGCTTTCAATAAATCATAATAGTAAAAAAATTTATTGCACTAGAGATTGATTTTGTGGGAAACCATCTTTTTTCTCCCAGACAAGTTATTTTGAATGCCAATACATTTTATCGTACACAAATATATGGTAGTTTTAAACTCTCTGAGTCAAAATGGATCTTTATCAACCTTTTCAATATCATTTCTGTCACAACTAAATTTTTTGAACAACCACAAAGTACAAACCCCTCCGAATAGATTTGGTTGAAGCAAAAATAACTTATCCTAAATGTAGGAATATAAAAGTCTACCCTATTTATTTTAACCAATGACTGTAGATAGTGGCATATTTTCTTATGTTTATAAACTGACTATATTTAGGGAAAAATTAATTTTCTGGAAATGGATGAGCTGAAAATATACTTTGAAGAAGCTCTTAAATGATCTATTTATCTCACATATTTCTTTTAACATTGCTTTTCTTTATATTCTTTTTGAGGTTCAACTTCTGAAAAATAGTTCACTCCATTAATGTCTATTCCCTGTTCTTTATTTCATTATTATTCTAAATTAACTGAGTTCTGTAAATATACAATATATGTGACCATAATTTACTATAGAGTGTTGTAGACCACTGAGTTCAGGAAGAAGTAGCATGTTAAAAGGAGAATATCCTACTCAATTTGGAGGCAATAGAGAGTAGTATTTAGGATCATAGGCTCCAGAATCCACCGAGGATTCAGAATCCAGCTCTGAAATGTTGGACCAAGTAAGTAATCCTTCTATGTCTCACCTTCTTCAAGTATAAAATGGGGGAAATGGATAGTAAACTGGTTTATATAGTTTTGAAGGTCAAAGGAGTTAATAAAAGTAACAAATGGAGAAGTAGCTGCCATATAAAACTCAATCATTGTTAGTGATTTTTGATTCAAGGTGGTCTTCACCATATTTCATTTTATTGGAAGTACCTTCTACTCGTCAGCATGAAGTTACTTTGAGATTGCAACAACACATTTTTCTTTAAAAAATAATAGGACAATTGAGTGTAGGACTCAAATAAGGGTCATATTAAATATTGAAAATTAAGTGAGAATATACATGTAATGCCATCTTCCCATATGATAATAATGCCAATCCTACAGAATCATAAACTCTACTTGGTAGGTGACAATCTCTAGGAACATCTTTGTTCCACAGGCCACAGAGTTCCTATGGTCTGCCCAAAGTGCTCTAAATATATGACATCTTTCATGCCAACGTACACTCAGTCTCCGTGAAAAATACCAGTAGAAGGACTCGGCAACAATATCACGGGATCAGAACTTATGGAATAGTGCAAAAATCCCCTCAACTTTGCCAATGATTAAGTTAAAGTTAGACCTCTTTTGTGAAATGCTTTTATAAATGACAAAAACGAAGAGTGACGATTATGGTCAAATCAACCATCTCTCCAGTTCTCTGTCTCCAAGGGGGCAACAGCAGAAGGTATGGCGTTCTTGTGGACGGAGTTCCTCATTGGAAACTGCCTAAATTTGTTTACTGAGAAACTATATAATTATATTACATGTGCTATAACACAAACTATATATAACATAAGAGAACTATATATAAAATATAGACATATATACAATAATAAATATACTGTGTATAATGTAATGCATATATATTATATATGTGTGTATATATATAATAGATAGACACAGTTCTTTTTATTTCTTTTAATTTTTTTGAAAGAAGAATACAACAGAATTTTGTTGGTCTTTCAGCATCATTGCCTCTTCAGAAGACAGTCTCTGTCTGTTAGATCGTCCCTGCCCCCCATCACCAATGTCCTGAATGAGAAGGGAAACAAAATACTACACAAAGCTTCTCGGGCAGCTATTCACTCCGTTAGAAGGTCTTTCCACTGTCTTATCCTTCAGGACTACAATAAAAGTATGTGCTTCTATTACATCTCCCATTCCTCATCGAATTGATTAAGTTGATCAAATACAACTTTAAGACCTGTATACAGGCGGAGTGTGTGCACCCTTGTGGTTGCCCCTTGCATGAGCTTCTTCCTGTCTGCACTCACTTACTTCACCTTGATTGCTTTGCTCCTTGGTGCCCCAAATAGCCACTTCCACCTTTGGTCATGGGGTCCTGTCTGGGCCCTTTTCATTATCCTTACACAGCTCGTGAGAGCCCTGTGTTTAGGGCTCTTCATTTGGATCTTTTCCCCTCTCCCCACCCCCCTAGTCCTTCTCCTCTTTTCTCTTTCTCTTTTTCTTTTTTTAAAGACATGTTGTTTGTTTTATTTATTTATTTATTTATTTTTATTTATTTATTTCTTATTTTTTATTTTTTATTTATTTTTAAGACATGTTGTTTTAAAGACATGTCCGCTGATATGGGTATGTGTGTCACTCGGGGGCTCTTCTCAGTTGTGGGTAACTGGCAGCATTACACAACAGCTAGACTTTCTCAAGCAACCATGAGTCAAGAACCAAGAGGTTGAATGAAAAAGAAAAGAGAGTTTCTTATAATTCTAGAGGCAGCCAGGTCCTCTATCAATAACACGCTATAATTTTACATATAAAAGGTAATAATTTACATGATTTTTACATCTTTTTAAAAATTTACTATGACCCTTTCTTCATTCACATAGGTTTTGAGGCTAAGGCATTCCAAAACCACTGTGCCTTCAGAGCACAGAAAATAATGAGGCAAATTTGGGACCTTGAGCTTCATCACAGGCTCCTGGGTCACATCACAAGAGTCAAGGTCGATCCACGTTTTCTCATGTTCTCCAGCTCAGGTGCTCTAAGCACTTGACAGGGATCTGCAACCTACCTGTTCCTGCGGGACACTTTGCTGGGCAGGAAGAAGCCTCCAGAAAAGTGGGGTCAAGCGCAGAGAAGATGTGTCAGTTGCTTTCAGATGAAGCCTGGGAGCACAGGAAGGGGGCGTGGAGAAAAAAAATCTCCCTGCCTAAGGTCAGTGTGCTTGGGAGAGAGGTTTGAGCCAGCCTTCTGGAGTAATGGTTTGAAGCTTGTGCCACAGCGTCTTTAAATATTTTGAATATTATCCCTTGTAGCCTACGTAATTCAAGGTAAACAGCATTTTCTCAGCATCACATTAACTCTTGATTTATGGGGATTACATTGCCCTTACTCAGGCATAGAAAAGATTTATGAGAATAATAATAATACAAAATTAGGTAAAAGTTCTAAATTTCACTGCTGTGGATGTTTCACACTCCTAAATAGTTTCCATCCAGCTGTATAGGAAAAAAAAATTTTTTTTGAATTCTTTTCCCCACAACATATTCCTCTAAACCATGTAGAAAACATAATATTAAAATACAACTAATTTGAACCTAAATATAACATTGGCTAACTTTAACTGGCAGTTGCCAGATGCCACTCTAGCATCTATAGAGTAAAATGCTGATTTTACCGCGTTTAGAGGCCATAGAAAGTTTTGGCTTGCTTAAGAACTGGGGTAATTCCATTTTAAATAGTGTCGGAACTGGGATCCCTGGGTGGCGCAGCGGTTTGGCGCCTGCCTTTGGCCCAGGGTGCGATCCTGGGGACCCGGGATCGAATCCCACGTCGGGCTCCTGGTGCATGGAGCCTGCTTCTCCCTCTGCCTGTGCCTCTGCCTCTCTCTCTCTCTGTGTGACTATCATAAATAAATAAAAAAAAAATTTTAAAAAAGTGTCGGAACTAATACACAAATTCAGCAAAGTTGCAGTACAAGCTCAATGCCCAGAAATCACTTGTGCTTCTGTACACTAACAATAGACGGTTCAGAAGGAAAGTTAAGAAAACCATCCTATTTACAATAGCACCTAAAAGAATACAAATTTAGGAATAAATTTAACAAAGATGGTAAAGGATTTGTGCGCTGGAAGCTACTACAATATTGCTAAAATAAATTAAAGAAGACACAAAAGATGGGAAGAAATGATCTGTTCCTAGATTGGAAGACTTAATGATGCCAAAATGTCAATTCAACCCAAAGTAATTTATAGATTCAGTGCAATCCCTATCAGAATTCCAATGGCTCCCCCCCCCCAGAATAGAACAATCCACCCTAAAATGTACATGGTACCTCAAAAGACCCTGAGTATCTTGAGAAAGGAAAAGTTGGAGGTCTCACACTTCCTGATTTCAAGACATATTACAAAGCTTTAGCAATTAAAACTGTGTGATACTGGCCTAGAAATTGACATACAGACCAATGAATGCTGAACCCAGAATAAACTCTCACGTAAACGGCCACGTGATTTTTGAAACATGCGAGGCCCATACAAAGGGGCAAGAATAATCTTTCCAATAGAAATACGAAAACTGGATATCCACAATGAAGATGGACCCTTAACTTATAACCTCAAAATGTACCAAAGACCTAACTGCAAGAGCTGACTCTAAGAAGAAAATATAGAGGAAGATCTTACGTAAAAATAAACTACTATGTTTTCTCTGACTAATCACCACAAAGGCTGTTTGGAAGCCTATCTTGAACTTCCTGTGATCTTTTTTTTACAAACTCACTTCCAGATTCACGCTTCTAGAATTACCTTTGGATGCCATTGTTTAGAAAATACATTGTACTTGGTCATTTTTAAATTTATTTCTTACAAGTAAAACACCCATTTGTTAATGATACGAAGAGTTTCCACCTTTCTAATATAAATATAAAATACAATATAATACATATAAAATACATGGTTTGAAAGCACCCAGGGTTTTGAGCTGTTAGTTATATGTAGATTTTCACTTGCTTCTCAAAATTATATTTAATGGACATTTTTGTGTATCTAATGTCACTGATCACAGTTAATATTAACAAAAGAATTGAAAATGCAGAAAAGAGTGTCCACGTACTAGTAATATCAACTAACTCATTCATTTCTAAACTACTAGATATTGAATTTTTCAAATTTAATTCCAATAAAGGCATCAGAATCCTTTTAGAGATTGTTTATGAAATTCTGAGGCTACTATTAGCAGAATATGAAATGACTTTTAAAACAGAAATTTAGGGATCCCTGGGTGGCGCAGCGGTTTGGCGCCTGCCTTTGGCCCAGGGCGCGATCCTGGAGACCCGGGATCGAATCCCACATCGGGCTCCCGGTGCATGGAGCCTGCTTCTCCCTCTGCCTGTGTCTCTGTCTCTCTCTCACTCTCTGTGACTATCATAAATAAATAAAAAAAATAAAAATAAAAAATAAAAAAATAAAACAGAAATTTAAGCAATATTTCAATCACATTTAAAAAGTAAGACAGTGGAGAACAGGAAAAGATCATTTGAAGAGTAATCAACTGATGACACCAGAGCTTAAGGATCGTACTATGAAGATGATATAAAACAGAATTCTAAATGGTTAGCTAATGCAAATTGGCCAAAAAGGTGGAAAAGAAAGAAGAGGAAAGATATAAGACAACTGGAAGGGAAACGCCTAAAGGTTATGTATAAGAAGTCACTGAATTTACGGTATATTGAATAGGGAGGACAATAGGAAAACTCTTCAACCACAGAACAATTCTGGAAACAATTCTGCAGATGCGGAAAGAGTATTGGGGGGCGCTAATTAGGGATGGGAAGATGGAATTCAACAAATACTTAGAAAGGAAGTCCTGAACCAGAAGGGGCCTGCGAGCCATCTGAGCCCCGTGACACTGACTTCCACGCAGATCCCAGAGGGCAGGGAGCGGGCCGCGCTCGGCAGGTGCAGCCGGGAAGCCGGTGGGGTCGCAGGCCGGAGCATCCCCTGCCGCAGCCTGGCTGGGCGCGGGCACCTGTGCAGCAGGCGGGGCAGGGACAGGTGCAGGAGGCGGCCGCCTGGGAAGGGCCGGCTGGCGGGTGTGGGCCGCCGGGCCCGGAGGAGGACATGGCCTGGGGTGCGGGTGGTGGACACACAGGTTCCCAGGCGGCAGAGGACGGGAGTTGAACCCGCAGTCAGCGGACTGGAGAGGGAATCGGGGAGACCCCGCGATGAGCCGCAGTCGACCTGGGACGGGCCGGCAGTCCGCGGGCATCAGCGTGGGCACCTCGCCAGCGTGGGTGCAGGCGAGGCTGCGTGGGGTCCCGACCTGAAGTCAGAACGGTCCTCGCTCGGCCGTCGGGTCTTGATGGCACAGCACATGCTTGCCTAGGGCTTTGCAAGCGTGAAGCAGGATCTGAAGCATTTTGGAAGGCTTTTCGCATTGATTCCTCCCACAGACGTAGGGAACAGGTGCCATCCTTATTTTCAGTTTTGGTTTGTGGACATTAAGACTGAGAGTTTAAATAAAATGATTTTCCAAAAACATGCAGCGTATCGGGCAAGGGCTGTGTCTGCTTTCCCGATGACACACATTTTCGTTGGGAGGGACCCCGGGGTGCCACTGCAATACAATTTAAAATGTGTCTAGATTGGGATTGTTAATGTTTCTAGGGCATTATTTCCCAACCATGACTAAGAGCCAGACACCACGTATCTAAGCGTGTATTTATCACATGTAATTTTGATCAAAAATATTTTGATTGAAAAATCAAATCTTAAAAAAGAAATCAAATCTTACCACGAAAAGCATTTTATAAATCTATTACATAAAAAGAAAATCAGATGCATAAGTATGTTGGATATTAAGAACGTATTTGGGTGCCTGAGTGACTCAGTCGCCTAAGCATCTGCCTTTGGCTCAGATCACGATCACAGGGTCCTGGGATTGAGCCCGACACCTGCTCAGCGAGGAGCCCGCTTCTCCCTCTCCCTCTCTCCTTCCATCTACTTGTGCTCTGTCTCTCTCTCTGTCTCTCAAATAAATAAAACAAAAATCTCTCAAATTTTTTTAAATAAAAGGCAAAAGCAAGAACAAGCAAATGAAGGAGAAATATAAATATGTAATAATAGAGATTGATGGTTGACAAAAAGTAAGGCGTGATTGGCAATACCCGCTGCTGATGACAGTGGGAGTAAAGGCGCTCATCATATTCCTAGTGGGAGTTTAAATTGCTCCTGGGAAGAGACAGCACTATTTTTAAATTAAGCTCTCTATTTTGAGAGCATTACAGAAGCACATACGGTTGTAAGAAACACTACGTGGAGGCTCCGTGTGCTCACTCCCCATCTCCCCGCCCATGACCTCCTGCGGCTCTCCTGCACAACACCTCCACGAGGCCGTAGGTACTGACGCAGTCCAGAAGCAGGACATTATCACCACGCACCTGTCTTCCTCCCCTCCCTGCTCCTTGACCCCCTGGGGCCGCGGAATCCTGGCTCCTTTCCCATGGTCTCCTCACTCAGGAGCCTTAATGGGATGGGAAGACCTGTGGCATTTGGGGGTTGGATTTTTCCCCTTTCCTTCCTTCCTTCCCTCCTTCCTTCCCTCCTTCCTTCCTTCTTCCCTCCCTTCCTCCCTCTTCCTTCCTTCCTTCCTTCCTCCTTCCTTCCTTCCTTCCTTCCTTCCT
This sequence comes from Canis lupus baileyi, assembly GCF_048164855.1. Taxonomy (NCBI): domain Eukaryota; kingdom Metazoa; phylum Chordata; class Mammalia; order Carnivora; family Canidae; genus Canis; species Canis lupus. Next base: position 5,044,861 of record NC_132852.1, on the reverse strand, counting down.
TCGTTCCTTTCTTCCTTCCTTCCCTCCCTCCCTCCCTCCCTCCTTCCTTCCTTCCTTCCTTCCTTCTTTCCTTCCTTCCTTCCCTCAGAGCAAGTCTCTAAAGGTCCATCCACGTCATGGCGTGCATTACTGGCTTAGTCCTACGTGCTGCTAAGCAGTGCCCCTCGGAGCTGATGTACGACCTTCTGTTTACCTGCTCATCGTTGAAAGGCAGCTGGGCTGTTCCCAGTTAGGGCTGCTGTGAACAAAGCTGTCGTAAATACTTGCATAGAGTTCTGCTGGTCTATGTCTTGGTTTCTTGAGAACAAAAGCCCTGGTTGGATGGACTGGGTCCTAGGGTAGGGGCATGCCTTGTGCTTTAAATTGCCTGGCTGTTCTGCAGAGAGGCTGTACCACTTCTGATAAACAGCGTTTCTGGGATCCCGTTTCTCTGCATACCCACCGGCATTTGGAACCATCACTATTTGTCACGTTAGCCATTCTCATTGGTGCACTGGGGTGGCTCCTGATTATTTTAATCTGCATTTCCCTGAAGGCTGATGGTGTCGAACATTTTTTCTTTTTCTTTTTTTTTTTTTTAAGATTTTATTTATTTATTCATAGAGATGCAGAGAGAGAGAGAGAGAGAGAGGCAGAGACACAGGCAGAGGGAGAAGCAGGCCCCATGCAGAGAGCCCGACGCGGGACTCGATCCAGGGTCTCCAGATCACACCCCGGGCTGCAGGCGGCGCTAAACCACTGCGCCACCAGGGCTGCCCAACATTTTTTCGTGTCATTTGCCTTCCATGTACCCTTTGGGTGAAATACCTCTTACCCATTTTCTACTTGGAATTTGTTTTACTGTTGAGCTTTGAGATTCTTCACATGCTTTAGATACTAATCCTTTGCCAGGTATATGGTTCACAAGGATTTCCTTTACTCTGTAGCTGTTTTTCTATCCTATCAACAGTCACTTGAAGCATAAAAGTGTTTACTTTTGATGAAGTGTAGTGAATTGATGTTGTCTCTTTGTCTCTTACAGGTCAAGACCTGAGCTGAGAACAAGAACCAGATGCTTACCCACCTGAGCCACCCAGGTGCCCCATACTCAATGTATTTTTGAACCGACTGTGAGACTTCCTCTTTGACTCATGGAATATTTAGATTCTGATCAGGACTCTATGGTCATTTTTTTTTAATAATTTTTATTTATTTATGATAGTCACACACAGAGAGAGAGAGAGAGAGGCAGAGACACAGACAGAGGGAGAAGCAGGCTCCATGCACCGGGAGCCCGACGTGGGATTCGATCCCGGGTCTCCAGGATCGCGCCCTGGGCCAAAGGCAGGCGCTAAACCACTGCGCCACCCAGGGATCCCTAGGATTCTATGGTCATTTTAATTGCTGTTCACCTATAGGATTTTTCTGTGATTTCTTTCAAGATTTTAAATCTTTCTTTCATTTTCAAAAAAAAATTAATCATGATATCTTGGCACAGATTTACCCTGTTTGGCTGCCCACAGCTCTTGAATCTGTTAGTTTATGTGTCTTGTCAAAATTTGCCAAGATTTAACCATTGACTGTTTCCAGGCCCCTCTTCTATTTCCTCTCCTTCTGGAACCACAGTGACACAAATATTAGATATTTGTGGTCGGTCTCCAAGCATCTACGTTCTGGAAAAATCCTCAAGGGTCACTTGGCGTGGCTCCAATCCCACTTCCATCCCCAGCACGCCAACTGACACACCAGGGGCATGAGGCCCCACTAGGCTTCGTGTTGCCCATTTACAATGCTCGGCTGTCCTTTCTCCTATGGACCCAGCCTGCATATTACATCACCACGTGCCCACCTCCGAAGATCCCTTTCCTCATTCGCTTTCTAAACTGAGCTTTCCAGAAAGTACACCGACACCTGGTTTGCTTCCTTCTGCCCAGGGTCTTCCTCTTCAGTGGGTTTTCATGCCCCCAATTCATTTTCTCAGTTTCGAGATGGTGACATATCCCATCTCGGGGTGGTCAGAAAGACAGAGCCTTTCTGTCTTGTCTCTGCTCAATTTCTAGAAGATCTAATCTGGACCCAGAGTCTTTCTTCTGGATCCATGATCTCAGAGGATTAGTGGATGAAATTATCCAGCTGTGTAAAGTTTATTCTACTGGGGTACCCGTGAAGCTCAGAGTTATATTGTGTGACCTCCTGGCCACTGGTCTGTGACATCAGTGTCAAGTGAGGCAAGCAGAGTGAAACACATTTCTTCTCTCCACACTCCTGTTTGTGATGCTCCTCCATTCACCCCCGGAGAGCCAGCGACCATCGCAACACCACCTGTGTAGCAGATTCCTAAACAAACCCTATTTGCAATCAGAAGTTAGATTTTTTTTCATAAACTCTGGAACTAGAAATCCCACACACGGCGTACATATTTATTTTAGACAATAATGTTTGCTGCAATAAAAATCTACTTATCAGTAAATAGAACTTCTCTCTTTTTCATTTCAAATCTTTAATCATTGTGAGTCAAACTGAATTATTCATAATTCTTAAAACAACATAATGTTTGGACATGTTTGCTATAATTTAAAGCAGCAATGTAGATGGAAAGAAAACACTTCTCTTTATTCTGCGTTTTAGCATATAAGTAAGCAATTAATCTCGGTTTGAGTTTATATGACTGTTTAGTAGTAATGCCTTCCTTTCCATTTATGCATTTAACTCAACATGCATTCCGTAATTTTTATTTCCTTTTTTTGTTGTTGTTAGAAATTTAGCCCTTGGGCAAAATAAAGGAAGTAATTACTTTTTGTCAAAAGGTTGCAAGACCGTAGCTCACGGATTATAAAGGAGACTTCATCAAGCCTGTATGTCTTCTATGCCTACTGTTATTTTACTTATCCTGACAGCCCTCAGAAGACAAAGCTCTTCATTAATGGACTCAACTATTACACTTCTAATTTTAACAGAAGGTTTTGGATATGTGGTGGTGTAAATGGGATATTATTTGAAAAAAAAAGTGTGAGTGAAATCCTTTATAATGTTCTCCTTTGATATATTTCCATTTAAATGGCCAATTTTATTAAAGTGCAAAGGGACCCTAGGCATGCACATTTGGTCATGAGTAGCCATGTCTCTTAACTCAACACAAGAGAAATCTTAGATCTAATGAGAAAACAGCCTTTTAAGGACAGCTCTTCAGAAAGCGGCTGAGAGTCTACTCATGCATTTAGATTTATTTGTGGGTATAAACATGCATATTATAGAGCATCTGGTTTTTACCTTTTCATAGTTTATCATCATTTAAAACTGCTGAATATGTTACTCCTTGGACAAGTGATTTTGTCATGATTTTTCATGGAATGACTTAGCATAGAAGAGCGAAAATTACCTCGTTCTCATACAAGTGATTCGGAACACGAATGAATGATGATGCTTTTATTTTAAGAAGGATGTGACCATTTAAAATAATAGATTATCACTTTTAATATCGATAAACTCAGGATCTACCTTGGTAAAGATCTTGCACGAACCTACTTGGAGCAAGAATGGATTGGAATAGGCCAAAATGTGGAATTAAGAAAAAGATATTAAACTATCTTTTTTCTTTTTCTACTAGACTCTTTCTACTTTATTTTGGTACTTATCATTTACTCTAGGTATTAAAGAGCAAACCAAACAACAAACAAACAAACAAAACCCATACATTAAAAAAAAGAAAATGGGAGTTTGAAGTCGTAGCCTCTGATGTAGGGACTACTGTACAAACATTTCCTACTGTGCATTCAGGTCAGTACATGTGGAGGCAGAGACGGTGCAAGAGCTGGGCCAGCAGAGGTCGGGGCTGTGGAGGGCTGACAATGCCCTAGGGGTCTGGACAGCACCCCTTCAGTGGCAGCCCAGGCTGGGTCATCTCAGCCAGTTTCTTCAGATCCCTGCTGGTCATTCCTGGACGTAGCTGCTTCAGGTGGGGGCACGGTCTGGGACAGGTGGTGGTTTCGGGTGGGGTGATACCTGCAGGGCCATCTGCTAGAAAGCACTGCCAGTAACGGGGGATACATCTTTATCTTCAAGGGTATGAGTGGCACATATGACAAGCTTTGTTCCCCTGGAAGAAAGTCCTTCCTGTCCTGAGAGAAGCCCCACTAAGATCCCAGTGAAAGGCCCTGTCTAAGAGGAACATGGCGGGGGGCGTTCTAGGGTACAGGAGCAGCCCCCCAACTCCAGAGAGAGGCTGATTTGGCAGCCACTCTGGGTATCTCCCACTCCCACCATCCACTGTAGGCTCCTCATCTTCAACTGGCACCTGTTGGCTCGTTAGCATGAGCCAGACTCTCATCCCTGAGGGTATGTGCTGCTGAGGCCGAGGCTGCTGTGCGTGTTCATTCACCATCCAGTGTTGGCAATGGGCACCTAGACACATCCAAGGGTGTCACCTGCATGCCACTCGGTGACAACATCCCCCTATCTTCCCCTTGGTCTCAGGCCATTATTATACCTGCTAGAAGAGAGATTCTTCTTGTCCGCAGCTCCATTGGCACAGAATCTAAGGTGAACTTTCTTCTTGTGAGCCCCTGCGTGAAGTGTTCTCTCTTAATGAAGACCTCCAAACCTACAAAGCCCAGAGTTTCAGGGACAGGAGGTCAGACTCCCTAAGTGGGTCCCTGGGGGTGACAGTGAGGAACCCCTCCATTTGCACCTTGGCCAAGACTCTTATCATGTTCTTGTTGGAGACATGGCACCAAAATGTGCACTTCGTCCTGGAGCCTGGTGTCCCATCTTTGTACAGTGTAGGCTCCTGGTGGACGGTATCACCTGTCACATTACCAGCTCCTCCTGATGCTTCCACAGGCCAGCTGTTTCTGGGATGGTATGGCTTGTGATCAGAACAGTGGATGTACTGGGCAGGACCCATTCCCCTCTCTTGCTGTAAAATGGGTCCTCCCTGAGTTAATGTTACTGAGTTAATTGAATTAATGTTAGTCCATTCTTGTAATGGAGGAACAAATATTCCAAAGCCCCTCACAGAGTGGAGATGGCTAAGCCCCTGAAGGTGAGAAAGGTAAATTCACATGCACAATACATATCATTTCTAATCAGGATGGACTGCTTTTCCCTTCTGATGTAAAAGGGGATTGATTTAATCAGTTTACCACCAGCGGGTGGGTGGTCTCCTTTTTTTTTTTTTATTTATTTATGATAGGCACACAGTGATAGAGAGAGAGGCAGAGACACAGGCAGAGGGAGAAGCAGGCTCCATGCACCGGGAGCCCGATGTGGGATTCGATCCCGGGTCTCCAGGATCGCGCCCTGAGCCAAAGGCAGGCGCCAAACCGCTGCGCCACCCAGGGATCCCAAGGTCTCCTAAAGAAATGCTTCTTAGGATCGACTCTGTCACTGGCAAGCTGGGAATTCCATAGTTTCAGCAGCTACGTGCCCTTTGCTAGGTGAGTCTCACACACAGTGTCCTTTCTTGCCAGCAGGCTCACCTCATGTGACCCTCATGCCAGCACTTGTGTGGCCAGTGATAAAGGCCAGATGTTGTCATAAGTAATTTTGTCCACCTTGTTGCCTAGTGCTTCTGCTGGGGTGGATGCTTTCTGGGGGGCATGCCGTGCAATGCAAAGATCTCTACCTTCTAGGTTTATCCCATATGACCGCCACCATGTCTACACCAAGATTTCCTGTCCCCACCCTCCTGACCGTTCTCCTTCTCATCCCAGGATATGTTAGCCAAGCCCTTCAACGCAGATCACATCTCTCTATACAGTCCAACCTGAGGCTACTTCTATTTCCACATGTGTGGCCCACCAGGTGCCCTGCTTGAAGCAAGGTAGCCTTACCACTCTCTGGTAGTACCTTCTCTGGGCTGGGCTGTCATTCATTTGTGAAATGACATTCATTTCTAACTCACACCCAAATACTGAGCTGGCCCATCGTGAGCCAAGCTCAAGCTTTTTCCTCCCATGTCAGCTCGTCACAAAGGATCACCCATATGTGTGTATGCTGACTGGCAGGCCGAGTGCAGTTAGTGATGGGTGACATGGGGCCACTCGTTACCTATGTGTGAGACTTAACCTATGATTTGCTTAATGCTCACCTTCCATCTTGCAATAGATTGTTTCTGGACCACCCACACTGATGGTTGAATGGGTACATGATAGCCTAGTTCACAGAGAGTAGCAGTGGCCATATGGTTACTTTTTGCCTGTGGGACAGGTGCTCTGTCCCTATCAAGACTCAGTAGCACATCGGGAGTTGTTCTACAAAAGACGTACATGCTCATAGAGGACAGCATGCGCTTGATCCACAGCCCGAAGCATCCACGATGTGGGCTCCTCAATGGGGCTCACACTAATTCATCACTGATATCTCCAGAACTAGAACGTGCCAGGTCCTATGGCCCACGTGTCACTGTAGCTCAAACCTTCACCTGGGACCACAGCAGGATCCTTCCTGTTTGGAGCCCCCTTAGAGCAACCATCTTGGGAGTCAACTGCTGTCTGAACTGAAGTGGTATTCTCGGGTGTAGAGCACACTGTGGCCACAGCCAGCCTGGCCTACGAGGCACCGTATGAGTCAGGATTCTTTAGAAGGATGGAAATTGGGACAGAATTCCCGCTACTTTGGGAAATCCAAAAAGATCTTACTCGTAAGACCTTAGACTGATTGGGCGGAGCTCACCCATAGTATGAAAGGTCCTCAAAGTTGACTGAACATTTGAGTTCAAATGTTTCTGAACATTAATCTTATCTGAAATATACCCTCGTCAGAGCATCTGGCCTGGGGTTTGACCGGTCAGCTGGCCACTCTAGCCTACCCAGGTTGGCACATGGGATTGACCGTCCCAGGCAGTGTTGAGCCTTCTTTGTGATGGGAGCTGTGTGATCAGTGATTTCTCCCTTAATTTTGATAATGTGTTTCAGCACCCCCCAAGCTGCATCTAAATATTTCACATAACATGGTCGGACTCTGAACGTGCACGGAGGACATCCCCATCACACGGAACACATCTGTCTCTGCACGGGTACATGATACATTAGCATGATGCCACCGATTTAGTGGATTAACATGGTATCAGCAGGATGTTCAGATAATTCAGGCCTCTCTGGAGGATATTATGGCAGAGGGTAGGATATTTAACCCAGCCTTGGGCCAAGCTCTAAATGTACCCTGTTTTTTCTGTGTGTGTGTGGGGGGTTTAATCCATGTGGATATGAACTTGTTCTGATCCCTTTTCTGATTGTCACCAGCTAACCTGTGTTTACCCACTCTGCTAAGGCCACAGCCTCAGGCATGGACACTGATGTCTGATTAAGTGGTGAGAAGCCTCTTTTCACCCTCCACGGCCAACATGGGCTTCGCAGGACACTGACTGGCAACTGAAATGCTGAGATGACGGGCACCACCTCCAGACCCTTTATGTTTGTAAGGGTGGCTCCTAATCCCCAAGAGATGGGGTATTGCCGCTGATGTGAGGTCTTGGCCACATGGGGACGGGGGCAGTTTCAGAGGCTTCCATGTGACCATGTGTATACGACAGCTTCTCAGCCACTAGGTGAGGCCCCGGTATGGGACCGGTGACACACTCAGACATGCCCACTCTACTTACTCATTTAAGAACTGAAGACAGGGGGGGATCCCTGGGTGGCACAGCGGTTTGGCGCCTGCCTTTGGCCCAGGGCGCGATCCTGGAGACCCGGGATTGAATCCCATATCAGGCTCCCAGTGCATGGATCCTGCTTCTCCCTCTGCCTGTGTCTCTGCCTCTCTCTCTCTCTGTGACTATCATAAGTAAATAAATAAAAAAAAAAGAACTGAAGACAGGGGATCCCTGGGTGGCGCAGCGGTTTGGCGCCTGCCTTTGGCCCAGGGCGTGATCCTGGAGACCCGGGATCGAGTCCCACATCGGGCTCCCGGTGCATGGAGCCTGCTTCTCCCTCTGCCTGTGTCTCTGCGCCTCTCTCTCTCTGTGACTATCATAAATAAATAAAAATTAAAAAAAAAAAGAATAAGACAAGGGTGTTTGTTTAAAAAAAAAAAAAGAACTGAAGACATAGCCATGGGGTGGGTCTGTGGACTGAGTGGGCCCGTTACAGACAGATTTAGTCAGAAATTCATTTGTCACCTGGTCCCCGTGTGCTCCCAAGTTAGTCAGGGAGCATGAAGATGCTTCGAGTCTCTGAACATGGATGCTGGCACAGACCAATGTACTGCCCTAACCAGACACCAAATATTGGACACCCCCTCCCTAGTGTCAGTGACTTTGTCTATATAAATTCTAGACTGTGTTTGTACTGTGAGCGAATTATCAAAATTTGCAGTATACCCAAGCCCCAGTCTCATCATTAAGTAAAAGAAAATATTAGAGCAAGAAAATGGGCAGATTTCTTATGAATCTAACCCTAAGCAATCCGATGATTATTGTCTCCTTTCTTGTAGCTAGATTAATATAAATCGCAGAGAATGCATGTGATAAAGTGTGATATCCCAAGAATTAAGTTGTTATGAGTTGCATTTAACTGGGTGATCCCCCAAAAGACACCGATATCCCTGAAAATATATAAAATGGATGCTTCACATCATCATGGAATGTTGAAGTATTTAAGATCACAGCATTCATGTAAGACAAGATCTGTTCTTGATAGAAAAAAGAGTGAAGTCTCAGTTCTCTGAATTTCCCAAAGATATGGGACGAATAATACCTCAGATATGCAATTCATTGGCATCAAGTTCTCCAGGTAATTTCTCTGGGATGAAGAGCAAGCATTGTGATAGATGACAGGGGGTCTGTTCACAAACATTTGTGTATCATTTTTTCCCCAGAAACTAGCAGTTATGTCCCCTAACAAAGAAAAGAACAGAGATGTAAAATATATTCCTATTGGATAGGCACTGTGTGTGTGTTGGGAAGATGGGAGCGTAGAATGCTGTTCCAGAAAAGATTCCTTCAAACTACATTACAAAAATCAAAATGAGCTTGTAAAGCTTGAAAACCTTTGTCTCCTACGTTTGTGGGTAGAGAATTTACGAGTTTTAACACAAAACCTCACAACCCGCCGTAAGTGTGCTGTCCTTCCAAAGTGCCTTATTTAACGGCAGATTCCAGGGAGCACTGGCATTTACTCTAGAAAGCACTTCCTGCTCTTTTTCTCCCTCGGATAGATCCAGAAACAAAACTACTTTAAGAAATGAAGTCACAATTCCGCGATATTTAGGAAAAATGGCTTACATAAAAGCATCCAAAATAATACTCCTTTTGTTCAAAATTTAGGAGGTAAATCATCAAGAATTAATATTAAAATAGTGTTATGTATGTTGTGAAATGTAAGGTTTTCTGGGAAATGACACCTGCCATTTTGCCAGGCACCCCCAAGTATTTCACTGGAAACAGATGAGGAATGGTTGGGTCATCCAGCTCCTTAGTGTGATGTGTGACTTACAAACAGAAAAACACAGAGCATAGAGTTTTAGATGTGTGCCTCGGGGCTTTCTTACAAGAACCCCTGAGGGATCCCTGGGTGGCGCAGCGGTTTGGCGCCTGCCTTTGGCCTAGGGCGCGATCCTGGAGACCCAGGATCGATTCCCACGTCGGGCTCCCGGTGCATGGAGCCTGCTTCTCTCTGCCTGTGTCTCTGCCTCTTTCTCTCTCTGTGACTATCATAAATAAATAAAAAAATAAAAATAAAAATAAAAAAAAACCCTGAGCCAATGACAAGCATTAAGAACATTATAGATCTACCTTTGGATATAGAGTGAAAGGCAGGCAGCATTGTACAGGGGACTTGAGGCAATATTTTTAAACCTAGGATTTTCTAGTTTTTCTTGAATATGGCTCCCAAAGGAAAATGTACATGTCAAAACAAAGCAGGTGCAAGCAAAAGAATTCTCACAGAGAGAGATGCAATTGCAAGGGGATTCGACATCGCCTCCAGGCATGTTTGCAATAAGAGTATTAATGACCGGGTAAGAAACATGGCAAGAAATATTTGATGCTGCTCAAGGGACAATAAAAGACCTGGAAACTTGCCTTCATTCAGTGGAGGGGAGTGAAAAGTGGGCACATGTCTACTTGCTTCTATAAATCTTCATACAGTGTTACGTAAATATTACACAATCCCAGAAAGAATACAGGTGGGCCATGTGGGAACATGCGTTCCCAGGGCCTGGGAAGGGGCCAAGGTCCAGAAGCCCGCCGGTGCTGATGGTCATGCGACGGGGACTGTCAAGCAGCCAAGTCTTTAGCACTGATACACACGCCCAATTGTTCGGAATTGTATTTTCCAGATTTAAACCTTGAGAAATGCATTCACAGAAAAGTGCTATATATGAAGAAGTCAAGGAATATATATATATATATATATATTTTTTTTTTGTCAGTAGATCATGTAGTTCTGCACAACATTCCCTGGGTTCAACAAATACCAACTCATGAAACACACTACCATATTTTTAAAAGAACACACTAAAGTTGATAATTCGTGCTCACATGGGATACAGATACCAATCCCAGATGTGATATGCCCAAGAAAAAAAAAAGGATATAGAGAGGGAGCATGAATTTCTGCCTCAAGCGCCCCGAGCCACATCACTTACTAGCAACACAGTCTTGAGAAAGCCATGTAGACTCTTTCTCTTCAACTATTAAATTGAGATATCACCACTTGCTTTACAGCGTTGTTGCAAGATTTCATGCAATCATGCCTGTAAATTGCACAGTGCTGGGCGCATGTGGGGAGATGGGCACAAAAATACATTTGTATTCTTCCTGTGTCAGGTTCTGTGGCCAACGTCAGGGTACCCAACCCCTGGTTTGCTTAAAGTAAAATTCTTTGCAGTGCCTAAGTCTTTTAATTTCTTCAAAAAACCATGATCAAATTCAAATGTGGATTTTTAGGCTACGAGTAGATTATGAATCCAATGCCTGAGAGAATGTAATTATTTCAGAAGAATAAGACACTGCTTTATGAAAGCATTCTAAAAAGTGCTCCAGACATGGAAGAAATTGCACTTAAAATGGATTCTTGTCCTTGTTATTTAATGCACTGGTGATGACAGGTGTGCTTTGGGAGTTAGATGTTTAATTGGGTCACTAATTCACACCATGGTAATAAAAAAAAAAGTAGATCTTTTTAGTTTCATACTGAGAATAATGATTTCCTTATCTTACCCAGTTAGATTCAACATATCGTGCAGTCAGCTTGTCAATTATAATGATTGTGTGTATTGGAAAATGAGAGACCCTTCAGGGCATTTTTGATGGTGTAAAAATTGAACTTTATTTTATTTGCTTATTATCTGACTCTCTGACTAGTATGTGAGATCCATGAGGCTGTGACCCTTATCTGTTTTGTTTGCTTAAACGGTGCCTGGTACATAATAAATATGCAATCAATTTATTTTGAAAGATTTGAATGAATGAAGGCTTTCACCTGGAAAGTGAATGGAATATTTGATCTTCGAGAGTGACTATCCTTGAGGCATGCATTAGACAAAGGTTATAAAAAAGAGGGGAGAAAAGACCCATCCATGAGTGTTCCCCCAAACGTTCCTGACTTACCATTTGAGAATTTATTTTCCTCTGTGCATAGATTTGTTCTAGGCCATTCTGGGGCTACTATTTTGCTTATGTGATAAAGATCCTCTTCTTTGGTGATGGGTTAACAGTAGCATTTCCCTCGAGGCTGCTACACTTCCCTTTCTTTTTATAATAGGAGAAGCAAGTGTTTGCAGAAGGAACCCATCTCTAGTGAATTTAGGTAAAGATACAAATATGAAAGCTGTGAATGCAGATTCTAGTTTTACCAAAAAGTCTGAACAGAATAGAGAATCCAGAAGTGGACCCTCAACTTTATGGTAAACTAATATTCGACAAAGCAGGGAAGACTATCCACTGGAAAAAAGACAGTCTCTTCAATAAATGGTGCTGGGAAAATTGGACATCCACATGCAGAAGAATGAAACTAGACCACTCTCTTGCACCATACACAAGGATAAACTCAAAATGGATGAAAGATCTAAATGTGAGACAAGATTCCATCAAAAATCCTAGAGGAGAACACAGGCAACACCCTTTTTGAACTTGGCCAAAGCAAATTCTTGCAAGATACATCCATGAAGGCAAGAGAAACAAAAGCAAAAATGAACTATTGGGACTTCATGGAGATAAGAAGCTTCTGCACAGCAAAGGAAACAGTCGACAAAACTAAAAGACAACCTACAGAATGGGAGAAGATATTTGCAAATGACGTATCAGATAAAGGGCTAGTATCCAAGATCTATAAAGAACTTATTAAACTCAACAGCAAAGAAACAAACAATCCAATCATGAAATGGGCAAAAGACATGAAGAGAAATCTCACAGAGGAAGACATAGACATGGCCAACACGCACATGAGACAATGCTCCGCATCACTTGCCATCAGGGAAATACAAATCAAAACCACCATGAGATCCCACCTCACACCAGTGAGAATGGGGAAAATTAACAAGGCAGGAAACCACAAATCTTGATTCTATATACTGTAAATCCCTCCACTTCCCCTGGAACTTTCCAGTGCTGCTTGGTCAATAACTGGCTTTTCCCCTTACCTTCTAGCAATTCTTCTGGGGGAGGGTCCTGCTGTGCTGATTCTCAGGTGTGTGTACCTGGGGAGCTGCCCCGCCTTCTGCCAGGTGTACGGCTCAGTGGGAGTTTATCCTGTGAGCCCCCTGCTCAGTCCCAGGTACAGGGTGACACCAGGAGGGACAACAACAGTGCAGGCAGCCAGCTGTGCAGCCCTGGAGTCAGCTCCCGCAGTAACTACAACAGCCCCCAGTGTGCAGGGCCTGGGTGCTCCAGGGCGGGGCTGCTGACCTGCACAGCTCTGGGCCTGGCAGCAGGAGTGACCTGGCTGTCCTGGGTCCTCCCGGCCTCTGCCTGTCCCGGGGGAGCAACGGATCCTCGGCTGTGTCCCTCGGCGCCCTGGGCCAGGGGGCTTGCAACACTGTGAATGGACCTAAAGTACCACGATGTGAAATTCAGAAGCATCAGAGTAAATTTTGTACCAGGTTAACTTATCCCTTATTACAAATAAAATATATAAGCCCTTACAAAAGGTTTACGAAAATCATAAAATAGAGTAACAATGCAATGACAGGGAGGGGAAGGCTCCATTGGGCTATAGCCACCACGAGCCCCGCGGCAGGAGCTGGGGCGGGCTCCCGAGGTGACCAGGGGGCTGCTCAGGGGTCGAAGCAGGTTGTTCCGGAGGCAGGTGGTGGCTCTGACACTCTGGGGACCCCAATTGCAGGCTCCTGGGCCTACTCCTCTGGGGTGGCCGCGGGTGCAGGTGGCTCTTCCTCATCGGGGCAGGGAACCATAGGTTCGACCAGCATCTGCACTACCTTAAACTCAGGAGCCAGCATCTCGGCTTTGACCAAGTCCTCAGCTCCAGCAGCCAGGACCAGCTCCATCACCCTGAAGCTTCAGCAGGCCCCACAGTCGGAGCTGGGGCGGGCTCCCGAGGTGGTTCACAGGGTTGCTTCGGTCCTATGGCTGGTTGCTCCATCGAGTTAGGAGGCTGCTCGGGCACATCCATGACCTCGAGAGCAGGGGTGGCACCTGCTCCTCCTCCAGGCTCGCAGGGGTGCAGGGGGCTCCTGCAGGGCGGAGCAGTGAACTAGACCAGTGACGACTTTGCCTCCCCAGTGGGTGCCTCAGCGCAGGCCAAGCCCTCAGCCCCAGCAGCCAGGATGGCCTCGATCCCTTCAGGCCCCGACGGGGCAGTAGGCCCCACGGTCAGAGCTGGGGCACACTCCAGAGCGGGTTCAGGGTGTTTTGCTCGGTCCAAAGCTGTAGCTCCAAGAAGACAAAGTATCACCATCAGGGCAGACTGTCCACGTTCCTCCCAAATCAAGGCCACTCTTCCCACTGCTCCACATGTGTGGGGGCAAGAGCCCTGGGAGGTGTCCCCAGCCCACAGCCCGTGGGGTGGGGTGTGAGCCCACCCCCTGCTCCCGGCCCAGCTGCATAGAGGCTGGATCTGCCGGGCACCCCCTGTCCCCGCTCGGCCACCCCCTCTGGCTCCACTCCTGGAGGCGTCTGAATTGCTGGAGGTAACGCCGGGCATGGAGTTCCACGTCCGAGCCTGGCATGCGCTGCCTCATGAATTCCAGAATCATCCTCAGGGAGGGAAATTCTGGGAGCTGACAAAATTCATCCCGAAAATAATCCAGCCATATTTCCAGCATGCAGGAGATGGCCCTGGGGAGGGACAGGAGGGCACAGGTGTCAGAAGACAGGGCACCATCACTCACAGGTGTCCTGAGGAAGCCCTGCAGGACCCAGGGACCCGGCATCCCTTGCAGGATGTTGGAGGCAAGTCCTGATCCTCGTCCCCTTGCCACCTGGCGGACCTGCCTGCCACAGGCCTGCTCCCCGAGGAGGGGCTGGGATGCAGCCTCTGTGCGGGGAGCCCAGGCCCAGCGGGGTGACCATCACCATCTCTCCTGGAGAAGCGGGGCTCCCTCCTCAGCCTGGTCCCTGCCCACCTGCCCCTTGAGTCCACCGGCAGGCGTACGGGGACGGGGGGCATCTGGCCTGTCATTGCCCTCACTGCACACACTGTCTTCTGGGTAGGTCCAAGCCAGGAGGGCTCGGGCTCTGTGTCCTGCCAGGGCTTGCCAGGAACTGCCCAGGACCGCCAACTTCCCTCCTGTGGCTCTGGGCTGCCTCACTCCCGAGGGGGCCCTGGGGGTGTCCTTCCACTGACTCTAATCTCCCATCTCCCACGGGGCGGGGGCCGCCTGGTCCGGGAGCCCCCACCAGCCCTCCTGAGCACCTGCTGTGCCCCCGGGTCCAGGTGCTACCAGATTGGGGAGTGCAATGCTTCCCACCCCCTCTGCTCTGGCCCCAGGTGTGGGGCAGAGAGAGGGTTGGGGGGCATGGAGAAGGACTCCTTAGGGGTCCCAATGCCTCCCACCAAGCCCGCATCCCATCCACCGCTCTCCTGTGCTCTTTTCCAGAAGGGGCCTTAGACTTTACCCTGTCACGGGAATTGCAGATGTGTGGGGTGAGGGTGCAGCCTCCCCACCCCACAGCCCCCTCGCTGCCCTCCTGGAGAGGGAAGGCCCTCCTGCAGGAGCCGGAGTCACTCACATTTTCCAGCGCTGCAGGACCATGTCATTGTTACCCCACGCATCTACGATGCACCCATACCTAGAGGAGGGCGGGGGCATCCCATGAATTGTGCTGGGGACGTGACTTCTCATCATGGGGGCTGTCACCCTCTGACCCCGACTAGGCTGGAGCCCCGGGAGCCGTCACCTCTGTTCGTGGGGCCACGGGCAGCTCCCAGAGAATCGCCCGCACCTGCTGGGGACTCCTGAAGGCTTGAGCATGAAAGGGCTCCAGCCAGGCCCATGGCCCATATCCTAGTGGGCCTGAGGCACCCCGGGGTCCCCCGGTCTGGTTGCCCCAGGACACAGACCCCCGATGGACTCTCAAACCTCCCTTTCAATGGGGAAACAGGCCAGCTCAGGCCCCTGGTGATGGGTGGAGGAGGCACAAGTCTCCTCACAAGTGAGGAGGATGGCTGCTGAGCACAGGCACAGCCCCTCTGGCCGACCCGCCACAGGCCAGGCCCCAGGGCTGCCCTCCAGGACCTGCTAGGCCCTGGGTTACCCTGCTCCAGGTGGGGGAGCAGCCCGAGGCCGGGAAGCTCACACCATCCCCAGCCTCCCCACCAGCAGGTGGCCCAG
Source organism: Canis lupus baileyi (assembly GCF_048164855.1). NCBI lineage: Eukaryota > Metazoa > Chordata > Mammalia > Carnivora > Canidae > Canis > Canis lupus. Next base: position 5,029,153 of record NC_132852.1, on the reverse strand, counting down.
CCCTGGGCTGCGGAGGGGCAGGTGCTCACTCAGTGGACAGCAGGTCCAGCACCTCGTCCGTGGTGGCGAATCCACGATAGTCGTCTAAGAAGCTGCAAATGGAGATGACATCTCTGCGCTGCAAGGCGAGCAGCAGTTGTCGGACTTTGTGCTCCAGCAACTCCGTCCGGCTGGACTTCATCAGGGCGATCAGATGCCCATTCCCGGCCAAGGCCCCTGCACCCTGAGGTGGGAAGAGGGGACATGCATCCTGCAGGGAGCCGCCGCGAGGCCTGAGAATCTATTTGCAGAAGATAAAATTGACATTCTAAATGGAAGAGTAGCCTTTGTCATAGTGCATGGATTTCCCTAAGGAAAGTACAGGTGTGTTTTGGGGGTGGGTGCATGGCTCCAGGAGCATGAGAGGCAGCACACTGTAGACCCGGGAATTTCCACACAATGCAGCTGAGCAAGTGTTGATTCCCCACATTAGTCCAGGAGGGGCCACGTCCTCAGGTCTGCAGTCACCCCGTCAGGGTGCAGTGGGGTGGAGGACAATGTCTGAGGCCAGGAGCTGCCTCATTCACTCTCAGTGTCTTCTGAGGATGAGGACACCTGTAGGTCACTGTGGAGGACACTCCAGGGGCCACAGACACAGGCTCCGTCCAACAGGTGGGTGGCAGGAGGGCCCTGAGCAGGTCCTGGCTTCTCAGGAGGAAGGATGAGGGAGCTGCGAGGAACCGGGAGCTCCAGCAGCTTCTGTCCAATCTGGTGAAGACCATTCTCAGGGGCTAAGTGGGGGCCCGCGCAGAGGGCGGCCGAGGGGGCTCGGTGCATGGCTGCAGCATCTCCAGGTGACGTGTGGCAGGTGTGGGCTGGGGGCTCTTGCTTGGCCAGAGGGCAGGTGTCTTCCTGGGCTGCGGGGGCCCGGCTGTGCATCCACAGGCATGACTGCTTCCTGGAGGACACAGATTCCCTGAATTCCCCACAGGGGCTCCCTGGATGCTCCTGCGGGTGTGCTAGCTGGGGCTCCACCGCACTTTCTTTTGGGGGTTCTGGGTCCTGTCTAGGGGCATCTGGGCACATTTCTTGCCTGGAGTATGGAGGGGCATTTGGGAATTGTCTGCCAATTCGTTCCTGACAGCGGGACGGGTGTTCTCCTCAGGATACTTGGGTGGTGCCTGGGTGTGTCCTAACCCATGGCCCTGGGAGCCAGCCTGGAGCCCCTCGAGGGAGACTCTGCTGCACACCCAGGCTGTCAGCCCTGACACAGGGTTGGCGAGCTGGCTGTGGGGTGTCAGCGATCGGCACTTCCTGGGCACCAGGAGGTCCACCAGGTGGGCTGAGGCTAACTTTAGGGCTACTCAGAGGAGATGTGGAATGGGACTGGACAGTCTCATCAGGGGTCTCAGTATGTGTCTTCATTGGCAGGTTAGGCTCAGGGATTAAAACTTTCAGGTAAAAATGGAGATATCATATAGAACATCCTACACAAGCTTTTATTGAACTCCATGGGTACAGAATCAATATCCTAAAACATGGTGGCTTCAGAGATGACACTTTTATTCTCTTAGTGTCCAGGGATGACAAGTGAACATCAAGAATTCACCAGGGCCCCAGGGCTTGTGAAGCCCAGTCACTGACCAAGGCCTGTCAAAATGTTCCTGTTTCTCTTGGCCTCTGGTCAGTAAAGAAGACAAATAGACTTAGGTTTCAACCTTTCCTAGACTTATACAATTTCCTATACTTCATTATTCTTCACTATTCTATCCTGCACAAAGATGCCTCCTTTCCCAATGCAAAGGATCATGGTCACAAGTAGGAATGAATTGTCGTGACGACTCAAAAATGTTTCAGCAGACACTACCAATTCTGTGGGCGGAAGAAGCCATAATGACACTTTCAAACCACAAGCTAACAAGGTGCCCTCCTACCTGCATCTACACCTGCCAAGCCCACAATGTGGAAAAAGGCACAAGCCTACAACATATTCCAACTGAATCAAGAGAATATAAAGGATATTGGGGTGGAATTCCCTGAGGAACAGTTAAAATGAGGCATATAAACACTGGATTAAGGATAGAGACTCTTGTAGGAAAGGGAGTTTCAAAGGAATGTTTCCCAAAAGCATAAAACCAGCCAGAGAATTTTTCTTGTGGTGGACCCGGGCCACACCTAGACAGAAACTGGTATTCATCAAAACCTTCACAATCTTTGTAGATTGGGATCATAGTCCAGAGAGATGGAAGTGTAGAAGCCAATCAATGGATGCCATATTCCCAAATAATTGGTTACAGCTACAAACATTCTGGCTGGTGAGGAGAACGAGTTCCTATGTGATACCTGCGCTCCTTTGGGAGAGTGATCTTCCCTGTCCTAGAGCACTGACGACTAACACTCCTTGGCTCGCTTGAGGTTACTGAGGAAGAAAAAGGACATTCATAGAGATATCCATTGAACATAGAAACTGATCAAATTCGGTTCAGAAATGAGCAGGGGCAGTTAGGGAGGTTGAGAAAGACCTGAAGGTGCTGTCTGATGAGAGAGTCAAGATTAGGACCTGGGCTGGCCTGAAAGGTCTCTATGAGAAAGAGACCACACCCAAATCCCTTAATCCAATCAAGCAATTATAGCCGATTGGAAGATCTTGCTCTTTATGATATTTCAGTTTTTAACTGAAAGTTAGTTGACAAAATGGATATAACATCTTGAATAACCTCAAACCCTGACCCCATTTTTAATACCATTAGGTCTAAATTCAGCAGAAGTGTTGGTAAAATACCAATAGTTCAGGAAACATGAGTCCTGAGGCTAATTCCCATGCTAAAATGTACCAATATAATTTCACTTGCAGAAATTCCAATCTCCACCAAATCCACATGGACTCACACCTCCATTCACAGAGACACACACACAGGCACACACACGGAGTCATAGAAATCGCTCTCATGAGGACATCATTAGCCTGTTGAAGCTGCTGATTGGCTCAATCCCTGCAGCAGCTAAGAGGATTAGGTGGATGTCTTTCAAGTGGCTGAAATGTCACGTGACCTTGGGGCAGTATAAAAGTCCGGGAGCAACGGAAGTGGCCATTCCTGACCATCCCTCTCTCCCACGGGACACCCAGTCTCCTGCAGCGGAGTCTGTCCAGGACCTTTCTCAGCCTCTCCTGATGGGCGTGAGGACCACAAGTGCACTTCAGGTGAGTTTTCGGGCCACTGGTCCTACCTTCCCTGACCGAGCAATGGGACAGTGAGGAAATGATGGAGGGATTGGCCCTTCCTCCACAGGTTAAGGACTCTTTCTGGTCTAACATGTTCTGAGGACAGAGACTGAACCAAGGCATGGCTGTGAATGCCCTGGACACCCGGAGGTTCCAATGCCAGTGGAATGGGGCCTCAGGTGTCACATTGGTGTGGGGTGGTGGACGAGCAGGGACAGAAGGCCTGTAAATGTCTCACTAAGCCCTGCAGACCTAGAGAAGACACAGGATCAGGGCGCCTGGGCAGCTCCGTTTTTTCAGGGACTGACTTGGGTCGGGTTGTGATCTCAGGCTCTGGAGATGGATCCAGGCCCTCACTGGGTTTCTGATAACTGAGTGTCTGCTTCTCCCTCTGTCCTTCCTACAGCTCAGGTGATCACTCTCCCTCATACACACACACACACACACTCACTGTCCCATAAATATTTGACCTTTTTTTCAATAGAAGAATTACCTGGTTCCCAAGGTGAAAAGAAATTCACCTCCCAAACCTTCAATGGCAGTTAATTGGGGGCACTGCCACGAACACATGGAATGGAAGTGTTCAGATGGGCAGCTTCCCATCGAGTAGAGAAGAATGTGTTTTCCCAATGAATTTGGACTTAACTATGGCTTCCTCTGGAGTCACAAGGGGCATTCAGATATGAGAGAGGGAAGCCCACTTTCCTGACGCTTTTGCCCTTTGCGTGTTCCATGGTGCATCCCACTGGACCTCAATCAGGAGAGGTCCCGTCCCTGGTTTTGTTCCCACAGGGGATTTGGAGAGACTTAATGATAGTGTCAACAAGAGTCCTTCCTTAAGGGCGGCCTTCCTCAGAGCGGGGATGTGGCTTGGCCAGGAGAGCGTAGGCAGGAAGGAGGAAAGAGAAGTGACAGGGGGAAATGTGTTTGGCACCACTGTCCTGAAGCTCACTAAGGCCTCTTGGGAAGATGGTACAGTGAGGACGCCTAGGTCAGGTGAATAGGACTCTCTTGTTTCTTTTCCCTCAGGCTACCTGAAACCCATCCCTGAAGCAGACTGACTTGTCCCTCCAGAAGGTGGGACTGATGGCGGCTGGTCATGCCCACCTTGGGCCCGACAGTCCCTTGAGACCCCAGAAAGGCAAGAGGCCACAGATAGCAGGACTGGCCCTCAGAGTTCCCAGTCCAGAGGAGGAGGATCCCAGGGTGAGTGGGGAGGCTGGCATGGGTTTTGAAGCAGGAGCTCTGCCAGGAGTCTTGAGACAGGCTAGGCTCCCAAAAGATCATGGCCCGGACTCAGTTGTCCATCGTGACATGGGCAGGAAATCCCCCAGGCTACACACTGGGACACTCAGAGGCTCTGAGCATCAGCCCCAGGGCACCATAAGATCAGATCGAGCCTTGTGTTTGTCCCGAGTCTTAATGATGTTTCCACCTGTCCTCAACCTGACACCTCCAATCCCTCTTCCCCTTTCCTTCCTTCCACGGGATGGGGAGTAAGCATCCAGAGGTCTTCACTATACTGACACCTCACTAGCAGATACGATGTCCCCTGTCCTCATCCCATGTGCCACTCCATGAGGATGGCCTCCCATTCGTGTGCTTGACAGATTCACTGGCATTTGAGTGGATGCACTGACCGTTGCCCCTTCCTCCCACAGGTGAAGTGCAGGGACTGTGGCGCCATTGGACACAAGGCATCAAGCACCAGATGCCCCATAAAACACTGAGCACGACCCTCGTTCCCGTGGCCTTGGGCTCCAGGAGGCTGAAGGAGAATGTGGAGCCGGGGAGTCATCGGGACCCAAGACACCAGGCTGGGCTGTTGAACCAGGCTGAGAGGGAGAAGGCAGGGAGACGAAGGTGAGGAATGGGGCTTGTGACCCGATGCCAGGGCTGATACGACAGACCCCGAGTCCGTGTGCATGCACAGTGTGCAGGGCGGCTGCGGGCAGAGCCAGGCTGGGCGAGGCAGGCAGAGGAGCTCCCAGACTAACAGGGTCCACATTTGGGTGATGGAGCTGTCCCTGCTGATTTGGTGTGGGGTTTGCGGCTGGACAAATGTCCCTGCACCAGTGAATGTATGGAGCTTGGCACATGCCAAGGCAGACCCTTTCAGACTCTGAATGTAAGAAACTGCCTGGACGACCTGTTCAGCTCCCGATAGTTAGGATGAGGGGCAGAGGTGGGCGTAGAGTGGCTGCGGAGGGAAAGGACCAGGTTGGCCCAAGCCCCGAGCAGGTGTCCGGCTGGAATCCAGGGAAGGGAGTTCCTTCTCCTTTCTATGCCTTCATTTCTGGTGCAGGCAGGAAGCCGAGCAGAGGAAGGCCCTGCTCCACATGTTCCCCAGGAGACCCCGGGAGGGGCAGAAGCGCACCTGGAAGGAAGACACGGAATCTTGTGACTATGTGAGGGTGAGTGTGCACTGCGTCCCGGGCTGTGCCCTTCTGGACTCGCTGGGCTCCATGGGCCTCCTGGGGGAGGCGGGGCTCCACTTCCTCTCTGACCAATGGCAGTTGAGCAGCGTGGATTTGCACACTTTTTTCCCTTGGTGCCCATGATGTTGCCTTATGCCTGGTATTTGGGCGAACACTGGCTGTTTGACGTGTGAAGGTCATTGGCGGGCACTCCTGGAGCACATACCAACCTCAGAGAAGAACAGGCCGCTGTCCTTTGTGACACATCATCCCACACTGCCCATCCCCACTCAGGAGCTCCCACCATGACTCTCCAGCAGCAGGACTCCTACCTCCTCATGAGCAGAGAGGATGGAAGCGCTGGTCCAATGGAGGAAGCATCGCTGTGAGGCAGGACTTTGCGTGTCCCCCCATGTCTCAAGGGCATCAACAGCATCCTGTCAGGCCTTTGTTTGGACGAGCCCTGCAGCCAGATTCCCTACTCCTAGGTCAACAGATCCCAACTCTTTCTTTCCCTGTTCCGGGGGAGGGGGTGGTTACTAAGGTCGTGGGCGTTTGTTGGTTTCTTTCCTGAATGTTCATTTTGCCTTGGTGTCGGGGCCAAACTCATGGAGTCCCGTGTGTTTTCTTTTCCCACAGTGTCCACACATGCCGATGCTCGTCTACACCAAGAGGAGGCCTTGTATCCCTGAGCCTGCCCTGCCGATGGAACCACGTACTCAGCCCCCTGACATAAGACTCCAGTCCCATTCCACCTCTCGTCTCAGAAGCCCTCAAGTTAGCCTCAGCCCACCTGGTGGACGTCCTAGTGCCCAGGAAGTGCCGATCGCTGACACCCCTCTGCCGGGTCGCCAACCCTGTGTCAGGGCTGACAGCCTGGTTGTGCAGCAGAGAACCAAGAGGCCCTGCAGAGTCTCCCTTGAGGGTCCCCAGGCTGGCTCCCAGGGCCATGGGCTGGGACACACCCAGGCACCACCCAAGTATCCTGAGGAGAACACCCGTCCCGCTGTCAGCAACGCATTGGCAGACAATTCCCAAATGCCCCTCCAGACTCCAGGCAAGAAATGTGCCCAGATGCCCCTAGACAGGTCCCAGAACCCCTGAAAGAAACCGTGATGGAGCCCCAGCCAGCACACCTCCGGGATCATAAAGGAAGTCCCTTTGGGGATTTCCGGGAGTCTGTGTCCTCCAGGAAGCAGACGTGCCCGTGGATGCACAGCCGGGCCCCGGCAGCCCAGGAAGACACCTGCCCTCCATCCAAGCAAGGGCCCCCAGCCCACACCTGCCACACCTCACCTGGAGATGCTGAAGCCGTGCACCGAGCCCCCACGGCCGCCCTCTGCGTGGGCCCCCACTCAGCCCCTGAGAATGGTCTTCACCAGATGGACAGAAGTTGCTGGAGCTCCCGGTTCCTCGCAGCTCCCTCATTCCTTCCTCCCGAGAAGCCAGGCCCTGCTCAGGGCCCCCCTGCCCCCCACATGTCGGACGGAGCCTGTGTCTGTGGCCCCTGGAGTGTCCTCCACGGTGACCTACAGGTGTCCTCATCCTCAGAAGACACTGAGAGCGAATGAGCCAGCTCCTAGCCTCGGACATTGTCCTCCACCCCACTGCACCCTGACGGGGTGACTGCAGACCTGAGGACGTGGCCCCTCCTGGACTCATGTGGGGAATCAACACTTGCTCAGCTGCTTTGCATGGGAATTTCCGGGTCCACAGCCTGCTTCCTCTCATGCTCCTGGGGCCGTGCACAGACACTGAACCCCAAAGGCACACAATGCCCTTTTTTTAGGGAAATCCGTGTGCTGTGGAGAAGGCTACTCTTCCCTCTGGAATGTCAATTTTCTCTTCAGCAAATAGATTCTCCAAGAAGTGGAGGGAATTTCGAATGAGCACTTGTCACTCCAATGGAAATAGAAACTCAGACTTTAAGCTCTCATTGGCATACACATGTCTGCATTTGGGTTTTCAGCTGCGAACAGCCCCTGTGGGCTCTGCAAATGGACACTGTGTTTTCTCCTGAGATGAGTTTTCTAGACTGTGGTGGTAGCTTTGTGGGCACTGTGATGGGCAATATTTCATCTGCGCATTTCGATTATTCTCAGCCATAATTTAGAATCGTGTGTAGTGTTTTATTTCCCTTAATAAAATGTTACCACTGATGAATAGCGTGCATGTGTTTCATTTGATTTGGTTTCTGGGTTTTTTTAATCTCAGCAATTCTGAAACTCTCTATAGTTAATTTAATTCCTCCAGCCTTAATTAACTGAGAGGAGACAACAGCGTGATAGTTTTGGGGGATATGTAGACTTTGAGGGTCTCCTGCACACCCAGTCTCCTTGGTGAAGTACTGCATAGGGAACATTGACCCTGTGCACCCTGTGAGGGAGCCCTGTGTACTGTATGGGCCCTGGGTCACAGGTTGGTCTTTAATGGGATGAGTGGGTGGTTTCCCTCTATACATATTCTGGATCCATCTTTAATGTTGGATCATGATGCCTCCTTTCTGAGACCTGGGCAAGGAGATTTTTTACCCTCCTGATGATTTCCTAAGGAGGCAATGGTTGACAAGTCGTCCAAATAGCACGAGACCAAGGCCACAGTCTCTATCTATCTATCTATCTATCTATCTATCTATCTATCTATCTATCTCATTCTCTCTCTGTCTCTCTTTCTCAGGGTTATCTCTGATATGGGCCCATGGGAAAAAACAATACAACACCATGCCAAATGAAACCAAACCACACCAAGCACCTCCATACTTGTATTTAGAGAATTTCTTTTTTTTGGAAAAACAACTGACTGCTCTTTTCTCACTCCAAAGCATCTGTTTAAGGGTGTTCCCTCTGTCTGTGCAGATGCCTGTAGGTGGAGGTAGAAGAGCTCCTCTATGAGCACACTAGGGTTTAAAAAGTCAGAATGCAGTAGAAAAGCCACAGTGTGTGATCCTTCTCCCACCCCCAACCCCTAAGTAACTCCCATTCAGGCAATCATTATGTGACCCAGGTCAGAGTCTGGCCCCTTGAGCCTCAAGCCCATGTCTCATCCCATGGATGCCGCCCTATTGCTATCTCATGGCTTCTGAGGAAAATGCAGCTTCCTGGGCACTCATGGGATGTGTGCAGTAATAGAAATGTTCCCTACTTTCTGGAAGCCTCAGAAGATCCCAGAGGTCCAAGGGTGCGAAGGCCTATCATCATGAGGGGATGCTGGGATTGGAACTAGCAAAGTAGCCTAAGAATTCTTGGACTTGCAGGAATATAGGGCGCAAGGGTGAGGATGCAGGCAGGCTTGAGCATAGGGCTTTAATGCTGGGCTCTCCAGCAGAATTGGGACTTCATGTGCAATTGAGAGGATTCCTTCCATGTGCACAGGGAGTCCAGAGAGAAAGGCTAGCGGAAGAAGGTCTGAGCAGGCCTGTTCTCCCCCTCTAGTCACCTTACATGTCTTTTGCTTCCCTGCCATCAAAACACCAAACCAAACCAAAGCAAACCCAACCAAACAGAGCCAAACCTATCTTCCCAAAGCAAAATCCACTCTCATCCAGATATGGAAGACGACAGAGTTATCTGAGCAAGCTGGTATAGGTTATGGATATTAGTAATAGATGGATTTAGCACAGTTGGAAGCACATTGGGTGAATCCTCCCCTCCTTCAGCCTTGGGGAAAAATGGGGCCACTTGAAGGTGGCAGGATTAGAAGCAGTGAGCAGCCAGCTTTGAGTGTGGAAATGATGCTGAGGACCTAGGGTCAGTGTGAGCATGTCTGACCGTGTCCTCATGCATCCCTCATCCCATTGCTTATCTTCTCTTTATATTGAAAGACCATTTGTCCAAACCAGGGTGGGTGGAGTGTTGGCAGCAATGTTTTTGGTCATATACAACCAGCACCGATTTGAAAACCCAGAGCACCTACACAAAGAAATGACAAACTACCGTGTAAGTCAATGACCTACAGCCTTGTATGGCGACAGACTTCTTTTCAGGAAATTATGGGCACAAAATATATATTGAGAAGTTAACCTATAAACCCGGCGTTTGATAATATTTGGAAATGCAAAGAGGCAATGAAATGCTTATATTTCAGGAGTTAAATGCATCCTGCCTGATTAGATCATGTTGATTGAATCACAGCCCCTTCACAATCCACCCCCACCTTTGACTGAAGAGAAGGTGCCTGGCAAGGACCCATCTCCCACAGGGAATTGCTCCATATCCCAGCAACTCTAACCTGTCCAGAACACTTGACAGTCATCCGTCTGTGTAACAATCTCCTGACAAGGAAGAGGTGGGCACAGGATTTCAGATCACTTCCACTCCAATTTTGGTCCTTGGGTGACACCTCAGAAAGACATTCTCCACTGAATGAATGTGGGTTTTGAGGTTAACTAATGGGTGCTATGTAACAATTATATTTCTTAGGGGCAAGATTGACTAATGCATTGTTGAAAGGTAATTAATGCGTGATTATACAGATTCTTATGATTTGGGAGGCCATTCTCATGCTGTTTTAAACTTTGGTGACATATACATGCATTTAATGTTTCCATTATTTCCTTTAAGAATGAATTATAACATTCACGAATCACAGTTATTAGAAAAATAATGTGACAGTTTGAATTTTGTAGAGAAAATATCAGGGTTTTTAAAATTTTTATTTATTCATCAGACAGATTGAGATAGAGAGCTAAGCGGATAGATCTGTGCCAGTTGGAGAGTGAGATGGAGCCTCTCACTGAGCAGGGATCCAGACTGTGCACGGCAGACCCCAAAACCAAACCACATTGTTGGAAAAATCTTGAAAATGTCTCTGAGTTGGGAGGTGGATCGGACACGAGAGAGGAGGTCAGTGTAGCAAAGTGCAAAGGACTCAGTGCTTCCCACACCCTGAAATACTGAGTAACACCGGGCTCCCTGGATCTAATCGACTTGGATGTGGGGACATAGATGCCAAGACATGAACACGTTTCATTGTTTGTTTCTGTTTAAGATTTATTTGTTTATTTGTTTGAGACAGGGAGAGACCAGAGAGAGACCACAGAGTAGCGGGAGAGAGGGGGCCCGACAAAGAGAGGGAGAGAGATTCTCAAGGAGACTCCCCAGTGGCCGTGCTGCTGGATTCGGGGCTCCCTCCCACATTCCTGAGACCCACATGTCTGGCGTTATTTTTCATTTCCAGGTAAGAAGCATGAGACAGCAAGGCCCTCAAGCAGACATTATCTAGGACACTCCAAGGGCAAAAGCAGCCACATTGGAAGGAATTGGCAGCATCGGATTCCCTCCTGACGGCGGGGCTCTTCCTTATCCACCACCGTCTCCCGTCTGTGCACCCAGAGTGTCTTCACTCCATGCTCTTCCTCCGTGAGGGATTTCTTAAAATTTCATTCTCTCCCCGAGTTCCCTCCCTTGCTTATGGAGTCTTCAGGTTCCATGTGTCCTTCAATTCTTTGCTTCTGTGTGATCGCTGACATGTGAGCCCCAACATGCTAGAGCCACCACGTGGAACTGATTTACTGAGATGTCTCCAAATGGAAAAATCCCTAATGCAACAAAATGTATTGATTCCATATATATTCCAAATCGTGTATCACACACAGTATCACTAAAAATTTTAAAGACAGCTATGGTTTTCTTTTTAATATTCCCCTGGCTATTCAGGGTCTTTTCTATTTCCACACAAATCTTAAGATCATTTGTTCCAAATCTCTAAAGAAAGTCCTCAGTGTTTTGATAGGGATTGCATTAAATGTGTGAATTGCCCTGGGTACCCTTGACATTTTCATAATATTACTTCTTCCAATCCTTGAGCTTGGAATATTTTTCCATCTCTTTGTGTCTCACTCCATTTCCTTAAAAGTGTTCTGTAGTTTTTAGGGTATAGATCCTTTACCTCTTTGGGTAGGTTGATTCCTAGGTATCTTATGTTGAATAGCAGGGGTGAGAGTGGCCATCCCTGCCTTGTTCCTGATCTTAGGGGAAAGGCTCCCAGTGTTTCCCCATTGAGAATGATGTTTGCTGAGCTGTTTCCGTAGATGGCTTTTAAGATGCTGAGGAATGTTCCTCTATCCCTACACTCTGAAGACAGGATTAGCTCGGTCCACTGCCAGAAGAGTGAATGCAATGGCTTCTTCTAAGGAAACTAAAACACTGTATTGAAACCTTCTCATCTGACCCTCTGGTAACAGGAGGCTAATGTATTTTATGTCCCCTTATCACCACAGGGGTGGGGTTCTTTTCCCATTAAAATGAGCACTTTTAATAATATCACCGTGGAATGGATTGTTCTCATCTCCATGCCTTTACTGTGCTTGATTTCTATGAAGTGGAGAGGCAGAGCTAAGATGTGGTCCATCTGTGGTGTCTTCTATTGGAGCAGCTGGTAATGGGATGATGCACACCTCACAGGAGGAGACAATCTCCCTAGAAGCTGTTTCCTGTCTCCTGCCTGAGCTCAAACCTGCCACGAGACACATGCCCTAGGATATCTCCTGTGAAAAGTCCTGACTTTGTTTTCTCCTGCTGGACAACAGAAAAGCTCAGGAAGGGGAGTCAGGTAATCCTTCTGCTTACATTCACCCACCATGGCCAGGAACCTACCCTCCTTGTCAAGCTCACAGATCATTAATTGGATGTGGCCTCCCAGATTAAACCTCCATATACTGCCATGGAATCTAGCCTTGGGGCTGTCCCCAAAACCCAGTTTCAGCCCAGATTTCTATTGTGAAAACAATTCCAGCCTGAAATCTTGCCGCAGGTTGATGGAGCCAGGACTAAACACATTGTAGCCTGGAAACAGGTATGAGGTCCACCTAGAACTCCATTCAGGATTGGCAATTCCAGTTTCCCAGGAAAGAACTCATGAATCTGGGGATCTCTGGGTGGCTCAGCGGTTTGGCGCCTGCCTTTGGCCCAGGGCATGATCCTGGAAACCCGGGATCGAATCCCACGTCAGGCTCCGGGCACGGAGCCTGCTTCTCCCTCCTCCAGTGTCTCTGCCCCCCTCTCTGTCTATCATAAATAAATGAATGAATGAATGAATGAATAAATAAATCTTTAAAAAAAAAAGAACTCGTGAATCTGTTCTGTGGGTCGCTCTGCAGATTCTTTGGTCTGTCCTCATGACTAATAGATCTTGATATAGAGAGACACCCCTCGATTGACTAATGGATACCTGGACAGGATGAGCATTGACGTCCAGACACCTAACCAGAGAATCCATCTGCTGACTGCCCAGCCTCCACCGTCCCCACAGTGTGCTATCCAACCATCTCCCGTCATCCCTCCTAGGGGTCTCTGCTAGCCTTGGGCAGAGATGGTGTGCTTCTGGTTCAATCTACTCCTCCCCCTTAATTTCTCATACAAGCATCTTCCTGGTCAGAGCTCTCATAATTGAAGAGACCCTGAAGAATAATGTCCCTATGTCCCATTGCATTTCTTCTTAAATGGCTGCTGGCGCTTCCCCTATATTGAGCCAGTGAGTAGGAGTGAGAAATTCCCATGGGGGGAGGATATGAATTTGAGCTGCAGGTGACCTAGAGGTGGCTGTGGAATTCCACTCAGGGGAAGCAGGCAAAGAAGCCTCTGTGAGGAGCCAGCCTGGAAATAAAACAACTGTTTCAAGGTTCTGAAATACTGGGGAGAAAAAGCCTGCACACCAAATCATATGTGGGAATTTTTTATTAAGAATAAAAAACCACACAACTTCGTAATAACATTTTAGAGCAAAAACAAACAAAGCAGATGCAATATTCTGCATAACAATTTCAGAGAAATAATATCAACAAGTACAGAAAATGTCTTCTAGGAGAAAACATGGTGTAATTTGCAGAACTCTGGATGGGATCTTTTTCTAAATCAGAAATTCAGACATTTATAAAACAATTTCAGATTAACTTGTTAATTTCTGTTTACAACCAAGTTACAAATTGCCAGGATGATTTCCCTACATTTGTTAGAAAATGGATTTCACTAAGACAAACTTGACATTCCGGATTGGGAAGCACGCTTTGACAGTCCTATAGATTTACCTAACGAAAAACTGTAGCATCTGTGTAGTGGGGGGAGTGTATGTGTAGGCGCACAAAAGCAGGACACTCAGCACGTGGTGGACTTGACCGTTTCCATCCAGTTCAGCGGAGGAATTGCTGGTTCACCACAACAGTCCAGGTGGAGACATATCCTCATTCCCACAGACACCTCCTCAGGGTCCTCTGCTGTGGAGGACAAGTCCCCGAGTCCATGAGCTGTCTCATTCCCTATGACAGTCTTCAGAGGACGGGGATACCTGCAGGTCCTCTTACGGAACTCTTGGCAAGACATGCACACAGGTTCCCTCACTTTTTATGACACAGTAAACTGTAATGGTCAAAAGAAACACAATTTCCAGACATGAAAGAAACCCTGACACTTTATATCTCTAATCTGTTTTTGTTACATGAAAATCTAAAAAAAAGCGTGATTTCTTCTGCACAGATCCTATTGTCCCTTACTCTCCAGTAAGGGTGCATGTCCAAGTTTGAATACAGAGTGAAAATAACATTATGATGTGATGTTACAACTGCACATCTACGGTCACACTCAGAGGCGTTTGCTGGTCATGCAATAATTTCCATTCTACAAAGAACTTGTCAAACTCCTCTGTAAGAAATGAAATGATAACAGAACACCAATAACCTGACCTCAAAAAGCTTTTGCTAGATTCATGAACTTGGCACTGTTTTCCAGAGGTATCAACCCAGGTCCAAATTTGAATTTGAACTGGTCTGAAATCCAGAGTCCACTGCTTCTGGGTCAGGAGGTGCCACAGAGCAGATGGTAGCAAAATAGTCATAAAAAGTTATGTTCAGTGGGAGGCTGGCCATTTCCCTTTGGAATAAGAGTCCTTGTTAGTTTGCTTCTCTTCAGTCTTAATGTGGGAGAGAGTTATGGGAACATAATAAAATCACTGTGGTTCAATCAGGTCTGGATGCAGTTATTGCCCCAAAAGTAAGCACTTAATTTCCTTCCTACAATTTCCAAGCATTGACCAAGACACATCGCTAGCAAGACCCAATACATACTTATGTGTTCAGACAAAATTCTTTCAATATAAATAGAAGAAAAGCATTGGGAAGTGGGGAGCATGATGAGAGGGTCAAACATACTGACTTCAACCCCAGGTCCTCAGCATCATATCCACTCTCAACCCTGACTGCTCACTGCCTCTCACCTGCAAGTGGCCCCCACTCTCCACAAGGCTGAAGGAGAGGCAGGTTCCTGGATTGACCCCATATGAAATCCACACTATCCCAATATAAGATCATGACAAAGACCCAGGTTTAAATATCAGTGTCTCCTAGTTTCAGTTGAAGGCCATATCCCATGAATACACCAGATAGATGGTTCTTCCATACATACAGAACACACACTTCACACAACACAAAATATTTCCAGTATGGGACTGTGTTCGGGTTTGGAGTGTGTGAGTGACGCTGTGTGTGTGGGTGTGTGCGCCCATGTGCACCAAAGTTAGGAGACACATCCCTGGACTGCTTCCCCAGAACTCTGTCCCTTCTTGCTCGTCCTCTTGGTAGGTCGGGCTCTCCCTGGCACACGCGGGACTTTGGCCACGTCCCCGGCCACCTGAGGTGGGAGCATCCCAGCCGCAGTGGTGAGCAGGTCGACGGTCTGCTGAGGATGATTCTTCGGCATCTCAGGTCTGTATTTGGAGTGGTGAAGGATGACTGCGTTCGCAGGAAGAGCAATTTCTCTTTCCCTGACATTGAGTTCAGGCTTAGGTCGATTGCGTTCCTGGAGGCATCTCCACTGGTCTAATGTCATTTGTTGCCTTGAGGTCTCTTCCCCACGCTCCTCCAACTCAGGAAGGTTCACGGAGGGATCCGTTGTCGGCTCTCCTGAGGCCTCACCCACCACTGTGGGGTCTGCCTCGGGAGATGCGAGTCCTCCCTCCTCGACTGACTCCCTCCCAAGGTCTCTCTCCAGATCAGTCTTCTGCATATAAAAGAGGACATAGGCAGGTTGGCGCAGCGCGCAAGTCACATCACAGGCGCTGACCTTAGCATCATCCATTTTATACCACTGGCCATTTCCTGCCTTTACAAAACAGAAGTAATGTCCGCTGTGGCAACTCCTCCCAGCGTGCACCAGCACGGCATAGAGCACATAAACCAAGGGTCCTGCCCTCTGCTCAGACAGGTAGTGTTGCATGTCAAGGCGCTCAGGATATTGCACCTCCTTAGTCATTTTGTTGCCTGTCAAGTCTGAGAATCGTCTCAAGACCAGGATGAGGACCTTCGGGGAAGTGTGCAAAGTCAACACCTTGGACGCAGGCACCTTCTCCAGACACTTACTACAATGGTAGGCATTTTCACCTTCCAGCAGTTCGGGCTTCACCAACTGCTCCAAAGCTTGGCTGACGCTGTGAGCATCCCCGATGTCCAGGCTGATGTCCAGGTAAGGTTCCAGAGTGCTCGAAATGCCTTGGCAGTGGAGACACTGGATTTGAGACCTCCAGTACCCCCCAAAGAGTTGCTGGATGAGGGTGCTGTCCTGAGGACACTCAGGGTCTGAGAGCTTGTCCTCAGGCAAGCATGCTTGCTGCATTGCATCCAGAATGAACATGAGATACTCATGGGCATCTTCCTGCTTGTGTCTGTGGAAGGCGGCGAGCAGGAGTGGCAGGGGCCGGAGCACACATCCAGGATGGCAGAGAACCCGCATCAGGTGAGCCTGCAGGGTACACAGCATGCAGGATGTCTGCCTCCTACAGGTGGTCCCGTGCTGCTGGGACAGCATGTAGCTGGCGAGGGGCTCTGTGTAGGTCAGACACTGTAGGGTCGCATTCACATAGCAAGTGTTGCCCATGTTCTGAAGCCCGGCTCCCACCTGGGAAAGGCTCTTCCAACTCAGAGGCGTCTTGGTGGGAGGCAGCCCTGCTGATGCGGGAGCCAAGGGGTCAGTCGGGGAGGAGAGCGTCTTTGATGCAGGAGATGTCCTCTCGGGCACAGAGGGTCCTCCGTGGACTTCAGCACCGCCTCTCCTTGACCAGTATGACTGGGGTTTGGGAGAGGCGCTGAACTGAGGCTCTTCTGAGGGGTGGAGGTGGGCAGCCTCCATGTCTGCAGAAACAGTGTCCACAAGATACATTCAACCAGGAGCTTCAGGTCGCAAAGGGATGCTCCTCTTACTGAGCCGTTTTCAAATGGCAGATAGTGAACCTCACCTCCACCTTTATGGTTTTTGGGCCCTGGGATAAGGCACAAAGTCCTCTAATCCACTCTAATTGCTTGATTGGATTACGGGATTTGGGTGTGGTCCCTCCCTGACGGAGACCATTCAGGTCAGCCCAGCTCCTATTCTTGCCTCCCACAACAGGCAACTTTCAGATTATTCTCAACCACCTCAACTGTCCCTGCACCTTTCTCAACAGAATTTGTTCAGAGTTTCTATGTTCAGAGGAAACCTTTTTGAATGTCCTTTCCTTTGAGTAACCCCAAGGGAGCCAAGGAGTGTTAGACGTTAGTGCTCTAGGACAGGGAAGATCACTTTCCCAAAGGAGCTCAGGTATCACATAGGAACTCGTTCTCCTCACCAGCAGAATGTTTGTAGCTGAAACCAATTATTTGGGAATATGGCATCCATTGCTTGGCTTCTCCACTTCTATCTCTCTGGACTATGATTCCAATCTACAAAGATTGTGAATGTTTTGATGAATACCAGTTTCTGCCTTGGTGTGGCCCGGGTCCACCACAACAGGAATTCTCTCACTGGTTTAATGTTTTTGGGAAACATTCCTTTGAAACTCCCTTTCCTACAAGAGTCTATATCCTAAATCCAGTGTTTATATGCCTCATTTTACCTGTACAAGACCGCGGGACCTTGAACACAAGGCACCAAGCACCAGATGCCCGGTAACACACTGGGGTGCAACCTTCCTTCCCCTTGCCTTGGGCTCCAAGAGGCTGAAGGAGAATGTGGAGCCGGGGAGTCAGCGGGACCAGCGGCACCAGGCTGGGCTGTTGAACCAGGCTGAGAGGGAGAAGGCAGGGAGACGAAGGTGAGGAATGGGGCTTGTGACCCAAACGCCAGGGCTGATACGACAGACCCCGAGTCCGTGTGCATGCACAGTGTGCAGGGCGGCTGCGGGCAGAGCCAGGCAGGGCGAGGCAGCCAGAGGAGCTCCCAGGCTAAGAGGGGCCACATTTGGGTGATGGAGCTGTCCCTGCTGATTTGGTGTGGGGTTTGTGGCTGGAGCAGTGTCCCTGCACCAGTGAATGTATGGAGCTTGGCACATGCCAAGGCAGACCCTTTCAGACTCTGTATGTAGAAAATGCCTGGACGACCTGTTCAGCTCCCTGTAGTTAGGACGAGGGGCAGAGGTGGGCGTAGATTGGCTGAGGACGGAAAGGACCAGGTTGGCCCAAGCCCCAAGCAGGTGTCCGGCTGGAAGTCAGGGAAGGGAGTTCCTACTCCTTTCCCTGCTTTGATTTCTCGTGCAGGCAAGAAGCCGAGCAGAGGAAGGCCCTGCTCCACAGGTTCCCCAGGAGACCCCAGGAGGGGCAGAAGCGCACCTGGAAGGAAGACACGGAATCTTGTGACTATGTGAGGGTGAGTGTGCGCTGCTTCCCGGGCTGTGCCCTTGGGGACTCCCTGGGCTCCATGGGCCTCCTGGGGGAGGCGGGGCTCCACTTCCTCTCTGACCAGTGGCAGTTGAGTAGGGTGGATTTGCACCCAGTTTTCCCTTGGTGCCCATGATGTTGCCTCCCACCTTCTATGTGTGTGAACACTGGCTGTTTGACGTGTGAAGGTCATTGGCGGGCACTCCTGGAGCACATACCAACCTCAGAGAAGAACAGGCCGCTGTCCTTTGTGACACATCATCCCACACTGCCCATCCCCACTCAGGAGCTCCCACCATGACTCTCCAGCAGCAGGACTCCTACCTCCTCATGAGCAGAGAGGATGGAAGCGCTGGTCCAATGGAGGAAGCATCGCTGTGAGGCAGGACTTTGCGTGTCCCCCCCATGTCTCAAGGGCATCAACAGCATCCTGTCAGGCCTTTGTTCTGGACGAGCCCTGCAGCCAGATTCCCTACTCCTAGGTCAACAGATCCCAACTCTTTCTTTCCCTGTTCCGGGGGAGGGGGTGGTTACTAGGGTCCTGGCCATTTGTTGGTTTCTTTCTTTCTTTCCTGAATGTTCATTTTGCCTTGGTGCCGGGGCCAAACTCATGGAGTCCTGTGTGTTCTCTTTTCCCACAGTGTCCACACATGCCGATGCCCGTCTACACCACCAGGAGGCCTTCTATCCCTGAGCCTGCCCTGCTGATGGAACCACGTACTCAGCCCCCTGACATAAGACTCCCGTCCCATTCCACCTCTCATCTCAGAAGCCCTAAAGTTAGCCTCAGCCCACCTGGTGGACCTCGAGGTGCCCAGCAAGTGCCGATCACTGACACCCCTCTGCCGGCTCGCCAACCCTGTGTCAGGGCTGACAGCCTGGTTGTGCAGCAGAGAGCCAAGAGGCCCTGCAGAGTCTCCCTTGAGGGTCCCCAGGCTGGCTCCCAGGGCCATGGGCTGGGACACACCCAGGCACCACCCAAGTATCCTGAGGAGAACACCCGTCCCGCTGTCAGCAACGCATTGGCAGACAATTCCCAAATGCCCCCCCAGACTCCAGGCAAGAAATGTGCCCAGATGCCCCTAGACGGGTCCTAGAACTCCCGAAAAAAACCGGGATGGAGGCCCTCCCAGCACACCGGCAGGATCATTGAGGAAGCCCCTCTAGGGATATTGGGGAGTCTGTGTCCTCCAGGAAGCAGACGTGCCCATGGATGCACAGCCCGGCCCCCGCAGACCAGGAAGACACCTGCCCTCCATCCAAGCAAGGGCCCCCAGCCCACACCTGCCACACCTCACCTGGGAACGCTGCAGCCGTGCACCGAGCCCCCACGGCCACCCTCTGCGCGGGCCCCCACTCAGCCCCTGAGAATGGTCTTCACCAGATTGAACAGAAGCTGCTGGAGCTCCCGGTTCCTCGCAGCTCCCTCATTCCTTCCTCCCGAGAAGCCAGGCCCTGCTCAGGGCCCTCCTGCCCCCCACCTGTCGGACGGAGCCTGTGTCTGTGGCCCCTGGAGTGTCCTTCACGGTGACCTACAGGTGTCCTCATCCTCAGAAGACACTGAGAGCGAATGAGCCAGCTCCTGGCCTCGGACATTATCCTCCACCCCAAGCACCCTGAGGGGGTGACTGCGGACCTGAGGACGTGGCCCCTCCTGGACTGATATGGGGAATCAGCACTTGCTGAGCTCCTTTGCATGGGAATCCTGGGTCCACAGCCTGCTGCCTCTCATGCTCCTTGATAGGTTCAGGGGATACGTAGACATTGAGGGTCTCCTGCACACCCAGTGTTCTGCGTGAAGTACTAGCCAGGCAGTGTGGATCCCTGAGCATCCAGTATGGGTGCCATGTGCTCCACATGGGGCCGCGGTCGCACATGGTCTGTAATGGGATGAGTTGACAGTTTCATTCTTTATATATCCTGAAACCCACTTCAATGTTGGGTAATGATGCTTCCTTTCAGAGGCCTGAGCATGGAGATTTATCTCTCTCCAGATGATTTCCTAAGAAGGCAAAGTTTGACTAGTGGGCATGTAATGGTCCAAATAGCACAGGACCCAGGACTGGGTAGTTCCCTCTGACTGTCTGTCTTTCTCTCTCTGTCCCTCGTTCTCAGGCATATCTCTGAAGTGGGCCAATGGAAACAATACAACACCATGTGATACCAAACCAAATGAAACTCAGCAAAACCAAACCAACCCAAACGAAACCAAACCAAAGCACATCCATAGTTGTGTCGTGAGGATTTCTTTTTTAGGAAAAACATTGACTGCTCTTTCCTCACTCCAGAGCTCCTGTTCAAGGGTGTTCCCTCTCTCTGTGCATATGGAGGGTAGAGGAGCTCCTCGATGTGCACACTAGGCTTTTAAAAGTCAGAGGGCAGTAGAGAAGCCACGGTGTGGGATCCTTCTCCCACCCTCAAGCCCTAAGTAACTCCCATTCATGCAATCATTATGTGACCCGGGTCAGATTCTGGTCCCTGGAGCCTCAGGCCCCTGTCTCATTCCATGAAAGCTGCCCTATTGCTGCCTCATGGCTTCAGAGGAAAATGCAGCTTCCTGGGCACTCAAGGGATGCATGCCACAACAGAAATATTCCCTACTTTCTGGAAGCCTATGAGGATCCCAGGGGTCCAAGGGTAGGAAGGCCTATCCTCACAGGGGATGTCGGGATTGGAGCTAGTGAAGTAGCCTAAGGATCCTTGGACCTGCAGGTGTATAGGGCACAGGGGTGAGGATGCAGGCAGGCTTGAGCAAAGGGCCTTCAGGCTGGGCTCTCCAGCAGAACTGGCACTTCATGTGCTTGAAGGGGATTTGGTCCATGTGCCCAGGGAGACCAGGGAGAAAGGCTAGCAGAAGAAGGTCTGAGCAGGCCTGTGCTCTCCCCTCTAGTCACCTCACGTGTCTTTGCTTCCCTGCCATCAAAACACCAAACCAAAGCAAACCAGACCAAATCTATCTTCCCAATGGAAAATCCACTCTCATCCAGATATGGAGGAAGACAGAGTTATCTGGACAAGCTGGCATAGGTTATGGATATACCATGAGCCTGAGACACTAAATCTCAAATTGTCAAGAAGCAAAACTTATATATGGAGAACAATAAAATTCATTCCCGTGACAAGAACCAAACATAAAGAATGTATCTATAAAATATGAGTGTAAAAAATTGAAGTTACCAAATGTCTTAAAATCAAAGAGTTGAGAAAACACGAAACCAGTGGAAAAGGGGAAAAAGACAAAAAAGCATCACGGAATTTTAAACTGCAGATATAGGAATCATTAGATGAACAGTCAAATTCTCTATACTGTGTTGTCCCCACCTGGAATACGCAGCCCTTTGATGTCCATACACATGGTGTTCATGGCATCTTGTGAGCTGATCTCCCGGGGGAGGGGCCTGCTGCACTGATGCTCAGGGTCTTTTCCTGGTCCAGCTTACACGTCCCCTTGCCTCGGGGCTGGGCTCACTGTGAGCTCTTTCTGGTTTTCCTGCGTGGCTTTGTTCCCTGAAAGCCCCCTGTGCCTCTTTAGGAGACCAACACGAAATGGCTGGAATCTGATCTCCAGCCTGAGAGCAGAAAGATCAGGGTCCCGCTCTTCAGTAAGCACTCAGGGCCAAGCAGGAGTCACTGGGGTGTGCCAGATGCTGCAGATGCCTGTGGTGGGCGCCCAGACCAGTCTGCCAGGAGAAGAGAGAGGGTTGCCCTGTTACTGTTCCTTCCAGGGTCTCTGCACTGAGACCTGTCCCCCGGGGGTGCACCTACACTCTCTGCCTATCCCAGGGGAAGGGGCAGGGTCCCCACTTCCCTGTCCTTTGCAGGATTCCCATGTGGAGAGTGGTCAGCCGATTAGGCAAAGTGGTTCCAGTTTTAGGGCCAACTGAGCTGTGAGGCACCTTGCACTCTTGTTGGCCATGACCAGTGTCCACACCCCAAGGCTTGGGAACTCCATCCCCGTGGGCACCCCCATTCTTTCTGGGACTCTGAGAATTCTGAGACACTGTGTCCAGAGTAGTGTCTGCCCATTTCACCACCTGAGCTCATTTCAGGCAAGGTTGTGTCTCACCGGATCAGATTGCTAAGGCAGATTGAAATGTGGGCTCTGTGGCCCTTCCCTTTCCCGATTCTGGGGTGCGTAAACTGCCCGCCCTGCCATTCACCTTCTGATATATCACTTTGGATTCACGTCTCGCATCTCCCACCTTGCAGAGGGTGGTCGCTTTTCTACTGAAGAGTTCCAGCAATTCTTTTATTAAACGTCAGGTGGGATTCCTACCTTTTCACAACGATCGGATAGCATCTACCTACCGTCAAGGATCCAGCTGAGCGGAGGTCCCCAGTTTTCGACAATCTTGCCCCTTCACTATCTTATTTCTTTGCAATTGTAATTTTGCCAGTGTTTTACACAGTTGAGCTCACTGAATTTTTAAATATATTTATTCTTGCGATAACAATAATCAATTATCTCAGGTTCCTCGGGGAGTTGGTACATACACAAAGCCTAATATATTCAGTAAGTAATTATGAAAATACAAGTATTGTGATGAATCAATTTTGAGTTTATGATGTGCAGAGGAACAGGGTTAGAGGATGACAATACCTTATTTCAAATCCAACAGTACATACGGATGCATTTATCGGAAGCCGGAACGCCCACCGTCCTCCTAATTTCTGTTAAATGCACCGAATCCTATTTGGGAATTTTCAAATCGGATATAGAATACGCTTCTTGCTCAACTGTTGTTTAACTGATGTAGCAGGATCTGATGACTCTACCTTTGCTTATTTAATAGAGGATGCTCAGGCATAGCTGGTGGTTTTCCTATCCTGAGGAATCCACACACATGTAGAGAAAGTATCCTCTTCTCTTTTATAACGTAAAATAAATATGTGTCACTTGCTTCAAAAAGTTAAAATACATTGACACCAGACCTAATGAGGTATGAATACATGTGGAAAACCATTTGACTTTCTAAGACAGCATTTATAATCATTCCTTTATGTATGAATGTGTGTATTCTTTGAGTATCTGTGTGTGTTGGGGGTTTGTTTCAGGAAAGAGGGTCTACCTGGAGGAAGAGCAGACCTTGCCCATCCCACACCCCTGTCCTCCAAAGCCCCAACTACCCTGAAAATTCTAGTGATGAGTGACCTGTCACTCTTCCTGAAATTTTCTCTCTCCGACAACAATCATGTCTAAGTCGAGTTGTGACTCTGAGCCTGGGCTGTGGATCTCCTCCTAAATAGTTCCCTCTGTGCCCTGAAATCCTGTGTCAGTCATTCTGGCCGGAGCCACTTTGGAAAACCAACCATCCTCTACAGCCCTGGATCCAGGAATTCTAGATGAATGAAGACTGACAAGTATTTTTGGAATTAAAGGGTTTAAATTCACAAAGTGGAGTTAGATTTTGAATGACTACATCCAATGAAGTGTCTTTTATTGTTGATTTGATGTGAACTGACAGGAATCTTAAGTGAAATGGCAATAGGGCAGGACACATGAATGATGAAGGAAAAAGCCACAGAAAAATCCACATATGCAAGTCAATGTGTATAAATTTCTGTATCCAAACCTCTGCTGGATTAACATCTGCATTCAGACACACACACACACACACACGCTCACACACCCACACTATGAAAACCCACAGAATCATCCATTCAGCTCCCTGCACGCTGTGGCCAGCACCTCCCGGATGACCTTCTCCCACCTGTGCTATCCACACCTGAGCAAGTCCACCCACCTATTCCCATTGCATAGGGGAGGTCACAGGAAGGAGCCTTGCACCGTGAGCTCAGACCAGCAGAGGGCGACGCTGGCCAGCCCAAGTTGTTCCTAGGCTTCCAAAGGACCCCACTTTGTGCAGCTGCTCAGGCTGGCAGGTGTGCAGCTCCACACTTTGGGCTGCAGCGTGTGCATTTGCTAGAGCTGCAGAGGCACGATGAGTATTGACAGAAGGTCTGGGGACGTGGTTCCCACCTTCCAATTCTAGTGTTGCCACAGCTGGACACTGCCTGCTGAGGAAAGGAGAAAAATCTTTCCTGTGCTGTGCTTCCAATGCTCCGCAGTCCTTGCTCATCCCCTGTGCAGCCCCTGCACCTGGGGAAACCATGGCTTTCATTGGAAGCCTGGGGGCCCTACTGGGAGGTCAATATTGGTTTGGAAAAGAGTAGATCAGGTTGTGACCCTGTAAGTGCCAGGAAGTTTCTGATAATATTGCCCTGCGAGTAATGGGTCCTCCTGCTTCACCCCTGGCCAGGACCTTCCAAGCAGGGAAGGAGGGCTGAGGAATAGCTCTCACGAGCAATGTTACTCCCTATCTATTTCTCCATCGACTGTGTGTCCATCTATCGCTGACGAGCCTCCCTGTCATCCATCTCTCCTCCATCATCTCTCCATCATACACCTAGAAATTTCTCATTCCTCACAATGCACATATTCACTTTCACATAATAGGAGATGAGATGACTTTCCTGCCGCTCTGCACCTGATTTCACAGAAACTACTAAGGCAGGACTGTCTTGGCCCAGTACATGGTAGTTTTTAAACGTAACTGTCTCATGTTTTCAAATGACTTAGCCTGTGAATAAATCCATTGAAAATGACATTGGCACAGGCATGTTGACTCCTCTCTTTCCTAGAAAGTCCTGCCTGCAAGGCTGCTGCTTCCTGGTGAATAGCTCCATGTCCAAGAGAAGAGAAAAAGGAAACACAGGAGCCCCCGTTTGGACAAACACCACAATGTCCTCCATTAACCTGGTCATGAACATGTCTGCACGTGGCCTGGCCCAGAGCCTGATCCTTTGTCCTCCTGAGCGCTTGCCCCATGGCCCATAGCCTTCCCCATCGCTGTGACACAGTCAGCACACGAGCTGCACTGGAGCTTCAGTTCTGTGAAAGCAAGCGTTCCAGAAGACATAGGACAACCACCCCCTTCTGGACTCTTCTAAATAGCACATGAGATAGTGAACATGCGTGTCAGCATAGATATCATTAAATTTGGAATAATTTGTGTGGAGTCAGTCTTCTTGGATGTGTAACTCATGAATCGAAAGTTGAGGAATAGATCGGTTTTCTGAAATAGCTGCAGTTTTGAACACCTGACCCAGGGTCACAGGGCACAGAGGGTCCCATTCGGGAGCAAATCCACAACCCGAGACTCAGAATCACAACAGGAGACCAGACGACACCTTCTGCAGGGTTTGCCTTGGATTCAGGAGCCTAGGATCCTGGGAAGCTGTTGCCCATCCCTGCCCAAGGGGACTGTCACCTTCTGGGCCTCCAGAATGAGGGTACCGGTGCCCACGTGTGTGCACAGAGGACCTCGTGGACCTGGACGCATGTACACACCAAGGAAGAACGTGTGGGTGGAGGTATGTCCTGCAGGTGACACCCGCCTCCAAGGTCATAGATATGAGGCCACAGTGGCCTGGGGACATCTGGGGGAAGCACCCGCTAGGATACTCCCTGTCCCACAGTCAAGACGCCGACCATCCCCATGGGCACAACGGCTTGTTGGTGTCAAACCGGGGAAGACTGGACAGTCATGTCTGAACCCAGGCGTGTGTCCAGGCTGGGGTCCTGGGTGCACACAGTCCTTCCCTGGGGCCTGTGGACAGGGCTGCGGTCGTGTCCCTGTGTGCACAGGCCATCGCCTGCAGGGATGGGGGGAGCACTGCCCCTGCAGCTTCCTCCAGGAGTGGGTCAGGGAGGGGGTCCCAGGGAGTGAGGTCACTTCCGTGTCACAGAGCCCAACAGAACTTGGAACCCCCGTAACCAGGCACCCGCATCCAGTGCAGCCCCAGCTCAGGCTCACTTGGCTGGAGACATCTGCTACTGGAGGATGTTCTCTTGCTGCCGGCCCACCTCTCGGGGCTCTGGCTCCCAGGAACCCCGGGGGAGCCGCTTGTTCCAATGCTGTAGGCATTGGCTCCAGGATAGATACCAAGGCGTCAGGGCGGTGATCCGGAGGCGCCGTCAGGTAACACAGCGCAGGCCAGGCCAGGCCCCCTGTGCCACCATCCTGGGAGCCTCATCCCCTCCTCCTCAGTTTCAGGGAACCAGGAATGTGTGGGCAGGTCCCATGCAGGCTGGGGGACGCTGCAGGGCGGCACATTCCCCGGGGATCCCTTCACATCCCCTGATGTCACAGTGGGCAGGGGGGAAACAGGGTTCCTGAGGTCCTCTACCCCCCCCGGAGTCACCCCGAGGCCCTGCAGCCACATCCCTTTCCTCTCTCCAGGGGCGGTGGGTGCCGCCTGCGCTGTGGTGTGTCTGGGTGGAGGCAGCTGGGGGTGCGGCCCAGGCGAGGGGGCCAGACCGGGCGCTGAGGCCTCCTGCCTGGCTGCCGGGCACTGTCTCCACAGAGCTCCACCCGGGACGTGGGGCGCGAGCGGGAGGAAGGGGTCATCTGCTCCACCGCCTCCAGGAGCAGGGAGGTGCCCTGCGCAGCTACCAGAGGTCAGCGCGGGCTCAGGGTGAGTGCAGGGGCTGGGCCCCCCGACACCCGGGCCCTGATGCGGCAGGAAGGGCACCGGGTCCCAGAAGCCAGCCTGCTACCCCCTGGGCCCCCCGACACTCCTGCTCCCACATGAGTCTGGATCCCCTCCTCCCCACACCTGCCCCCATGGCCCTGCCCCTGCCTGGGCCAGATGCAGAGTCCCTGCGCACAGATGTGTGGGAACATCAGAATAGAGCCCTCAGGGGAGGCCTGGTCGCCCGGCGGTTAGCGCCTGCCTTCCGCCAGGCCTGATCTCCGAGGCCCGGGATCGAGCCCCGCCTGGGCTCCCTGCATGGGCTGCTTCTCCCTCCGTCTGTGTGGCTGCCTCTCTCGGTCTCTCTCTCTGTGTCTCTTGAGGTCCTCGTATTGATCCAAATATTTTGAACATTTATCCTCTGAGATTGTTTCTTTATTGCATAGTTGGTCCTGTTTGTGTAAGAGACAGGCAGGGAGCTTGAGCGGGAGAGGGAGCCCCAGCTCCTCAAGCCCACGGGGCCCCAGCGCAGGGCCTGCCGGGGCGGGATCCCAGGTCTCCTGGCGGCTCCCTGCAGGCTGCACGTCCCCTCTGTCCCACCTCAGGGTGCTGGGGCCGCGGCCGGGAAGGGGCATCAGATTGTCCCGAAGAAGCTCAGCCGGACGGAGCTGCTGGGGCACGAAGACCGACAACTGCTGCTCGCCTTGCAGCGCAGGGACGTCATCTCCATTTGCAGCTTCTTAGACGACTATCGTGGATTCGCCACCACGGAGGAGGTGCTGGACCTGCTGTTCACCGAGTGAGCACCTGCCCCTCCGCAGCCCAAGGCTGGGCCACCTGCTGCTGGGGAGGCTGGGGATGGTGTGAGCTTCCCGGCCTCGGGCTGCTCCCCCGCCTGGAGCAGGGTCCCCCAGGGCCTAGCGGGGTCCTGGAGGGCAGCCGCGGGGCCTGGCCTGTGGCGGGTCAGCCAGAGGGTCTGTGCCTGTGCTCAGCAGCTGTCTTCCTCCCCCATCATGAGGCCTGGGCCTCCTCCACCCCGCCACCAGGGTCCTGAGCGGCCTGTTTCCCATTTGAAAGGGAGGTTTGAGAGTCTATCGGGGGTCTGTGTCCTCGGGCAACCAGACCGGGGGACCCCGGGGCACCCCGGGCCCACTCGGTTATGGGCCATGGGCCTCGCCGAGCCCTTTCATGCTCAAGCCTTCAGGAGGCCCCAGCAGGTGCGGGCGCTTCTCCGGGAGCTGCCCGTGGCCCCACGCCCAGAGCTGACGGCCCCCGGGGCTCCGGCCTAGTCAGGGGTCAGAGGGTGACAGCCCCCATTATGAGAGGTCACGTCCACAGGACGATTCATGGGATGCCCCCGCCCTCCTCTAGATATGGGTACATCGTAGCTGCATGTGGTGACGACGACACGGTCCAGCGTTGGAAACTGTGAGTGACTCCGGCTCCTGCAGGAAGGCCTTCCCTCTCCAGGAGGGCAGCGAAGGGGCTGTGGGGCGGGGGGGCGGCTGCACCCTCACCTCACACATCTGCAATTCCTGTGACAGAGTAAAGGTCTAAGGCCCCTTCTTGAAAAGAGGGCAGGAGAGCCAGGATGGGGTGCGGTCTTGGTGGGAGACACTGGGACCCCTAAGGAGAACTTCTCCATGCCCCCCAACCCTCTCTCTGCCCCACACCTGGGGCCCAGAGCAGAGGGGGTGGGGAGCATCGCACTCCCCAATCTGGTGGCACCTGGACCAGGGGGCACAGCAGGTGCTCAGGAGGGCTGGTGAGGCCTCCAGACCAGGCGGCCCCCACCCTGTGGGAGATGAGAGATTAGAGTCAGTGGAAGGACACCCCCGGGGGCCCCTCTGGAGGGAGGCAGGCCAGAGCCACAGGAGGGAAGGTGGCGGTCCTGGGCGGCTCCTGGCAAGGCCTGGCAGGACACAGAGCCCGAGCCCTCCTGCCTTGGAGCTTCCCAGAGTGACAGTGTGTGCAGTGAGGGCAATGACAAGCCAGACGCCCCCAGTCCCCGGACGCCTGCCGGTGGACTCAAGGGGCAGGTGGGCAGGGACCAGGCTGAGGAGGGAGTCCCGCTTCCCCAGGAGAGATGGTGATGGTCACCCCGCTGGGCGTGGGCTCCCCAGAACAGAGGCTGCATATCAGCCCCTTCTCAGGGAGCAGGCCTGTGGCAGGCAGGTCCGCCAGGTGGCAGGGGCACAAGGAGCAGGACTGGCCTCTGACACCCCGCACGGGAGGCCGGGTCCCCGGGTCCTGCACGGCTTCCCCGGGACACCTGCATGTGACAGAGCCCTGTCTTCTGACACCTGTGCCCGCCTGTCCCTCCACAGGGCCATCTCCTGCATGCTGGAAATATGGCTGGATTATTATGGGGACGACTTTTGTCAGCTCCCCGAATTTCCCTCCCTTATGAAAATTCTGCAATTCGTAAGACAGCACATGCCAGGTTCAGACGTGGAACTCCGTGCCCGGCGTAACCTCCAGCAATTCAGACGCCTCCATACAGTGGAGCCAGAGGCTGGGGGTGAGGAGGCCTGGGGGTGACTGAGCTGGGGACAGGGTGGGCCCCGCCGATCCAGCCTCCATGCAGCTGGGCTGGGAGCAGGGGGTGGGCTCACACTTCACCCCACGGGCTGCAGCCTGGGGACACCTCCCAGGGCTCATGCCCTCACGCACGTGGAGCAGTGGGAAGAGTGGTCTTGACTTGGGAGGCACGTGGAACGTCCGTCCTAATGGGGATACTTTGCCTTCCTGGAGCTACAGCTTCAGCCCAAGGAAAACACCCTGAAGCAGCTCAGGAGCGCGTCCCAGCTCTGACCGTGGGGACTGCTGCCCCGTCGGGGCCTGCGGGGATCCAGGCCGTCCCGGCTGCTGGGGCTGAGGGCTCGGCCCGCGCTGAAGCGCCCGCTGGGGAGGTGAAGCCCCTGCAGATAGTGGTCACTGCTCTAGTTCACTGCTCAGCCCTGGAGGAGCCCCCTGCACCCGCGGCCACCCCAGAGGAGGAGCAGGCCCCGGCACCTGCAATCGGGGTCCCCAGAGTGCCAGAGCCGCCACCTGCATCTGGAACAACTGGCTTCGACCCCTGAGCTCGCCCCAGCTCCCAACGCAGGGCTCGTGGTGGCTGCAGCCCAACGGAGGCTTGCCCTCCCCTGGCATTTCACTGTTTCTATATTTTCCATTTTTCTTTAACCTTTAACCTGTATAATGGCTTATGAGTTTTATTGTAATAAAGGATAAGTTAACTTCACACAAAATTGACTCTGATGGTTTTAAATGCTACATTGTACTTAGGTCCTTCACAGTGTGGCAGGCCCGGAGCCCAGGGCACCGGGGGACACAGCCCAGGATCCGGTGCTCCCCTGGCAAAGGCAGAGGACGGGAGGACACAGGACATCAGGTCACTCCTGCCGCCGGGCCGCGGCAAAATTTTGAGGGTACTCAGGCCCCTGCTAATTTGTTTTCCAGTATTTTTGGATTGCAAGAGCAGTTGCAGGGCACCCAAATGACATTAGAAATTTTATGCGGGCTCTAGTGAGGCAAGGAGGGTTGTGTGACTCTCCCAGGTCTACAGGGAATGGTGCTGATCTCTGGACGGAACGTGTACATTTTTCTAGGATCTGCCAACCTGGGGACATTATCCACTTGGCTTCCCTGCCCTCATGGAGGGTATATGTCTCAGGAGAGGAATGTGGAACATGCTGAGAGGGTTTCCGCATGAAAGGAAACCAAGCAGTGGAGTGGGAGAACTGTAGCCTCGTTGTGTAAAAGTCTTCTGGGGAACAATCAGAAATGGTCTCCAAATATCAGACCCTCCTCTTGAATAGAAAATGTAGTCAGTGTTTTATAACAACCACCCATGAACAATCCATAATAAGAGACATAATAGTAAAAGTAATAATCAAGAGCAATGTAATGATTGGAGGACGATCACAATGACTTTAATGCTATTAAAGCAATTAATACTGCCAAGTCTCCTACAACAAACCTAAGAAGTTGGGAGATTCCGGTACATATTTCTCAAATTCCTTGTCAAATCACAAGATATCAGGACCTTCTTCCTGGGGTATCTCAGGCTCTGAGCCCCATGTTCTGATCAAGAAAATTATTTCATAAGGCCAAAACAGGTAGCCTGTGGCATAGAAAGTCAAACCAACTAGGTCCAGGTAATGGGGGATCTTGGGAACTTGTGTGCACATACCAGTGGGGGAGCTTTAAAGAATGGAGGTGGAAGGGGGGCTGTCTGGGGCTAGCCAGCCACATGATACCCATCAGATTTCAAGTATTTGGCCAGCCCAGGGTGCATGCAGAGAAGGCAGGAGCCAGACTCACAGCCAGGGTCCATGAACCATGCTATGACTCCCACTAAACCCCAGCATTTTCTTAGCCTTAGCATCCCATTGCCCTTCTTCCACCTCTTCCATCCAACCACTGGAGGTCCAGGTAACCATATTTGCATATAGAGGCTCTGGGCTGTTGGAGTGTGAGCCTCTGTCAACCAGACCAGCAGGGGTGACAAAGGCAAGCATCTGAGTTTCATATTGCCTTTGGGTGAACCCAGGAAGTGCTGAAGTTGCTGGAGTAGGTGGGCAGTCACCACCCGGTGCCTTCAAAAGGCAAGTTCCCCTTTTTTGGAACAACGAGAGGACTTTAAACATATCCAGGGACTCAGGCTGGCTGAGATTGTCCAATGGTGGTTCCCTGACGCTGAGCTGAAGTACAAAATTCTAAGGATATTTGCGCAGGTGTCAGCTGAAACCTCTCCAGGAAGACAAGAGCTGCTCCTTGGTTCCCAAGTAGACTCGAAAACATTTGACGACTCTGGCCATCCAAGAACAAAATCCCTATGTCTTCCCGCTCATCACAGGAGGTATCTGGACCTACAGGAGCTCTCATAAAGTTTTATTAGAGATTCAGTTAGGTCATGGGAAGCCTGGTTGGATTTCAAGTTTTGACACTATCAGTTCTCAGGGTCTGAGCTGAAGCAGATAATTCTGAGGATGCTTCAGTTCAGGATAACTTTCTCCATCATCTTCACAGAGGCGAGTGATCCCTGGGCCCCCAAGTGTTCTTTAAAAACTTTGTGGAGGTTCTGGTGGACCAAGGATGCCCGGAAATGGCCGCAGCTTGCTATGTGGAGAGGGTTTCTAGGAGGCGTTCAGAGGGAAAACCAGGCATAGCTCAGTTAACTCCCTGAAATGAGGATGGAGTAGAGATGGAGCAGATAAAAGGGGAAGGGAGAGCTACTTGGGGAGGGAACCTGAGCTCCATGAATAGGGACCACCAACCCCAACTGTCAGAGTAGACAAGCACATCTCCCCACCCCTCACCCCTGCCCCCAGCCTTATCCCCTGGGTGTTCAGGCACAGCCGTGGTCAGTGCTTGCTTTGGAAGTGGTGCTGTTTAGAGAGCGCTACAGAGTTCCTGTCCTGCTCGACGTGACATTCTCCCCAGGGCTCATTCTTTTCTCTTTTTTAATATATCTGATTTTGTTTCCCCCTTTTCTGTGTTTCAATCCTAAGCTCTCTGCCTTTTGTTCGACCCTCTTAAAAAGTTCAGTCTGATCAGGTATGTCCATCAATCTCATCATCTTGTAGAACTCTGTCTCAGAGATTTCTGAGGTGTCACAACCAATATTGTTGCCAGCTGTGCATGTTGCTCCCTGTCGCATGGAGATGTCTCTTGGCTCTCATCCTGGGATTCCCACCAGAGTGTTCTCTTGAGTTTTCCACTAGTTTCCTATTGTCACTGTAATGAATTACCATACACTTAGTAACTAAAAACAACAGAAAATATTTCTTTCTTTCTTTTTTTTTTTTTTACAGGTTTGGAGGCCTAAAACCTACAATGAGTCATTTTAATAGTCGTATGGTGGTATCTCACTGGAGAAACCCCTATGGATTCTCTATGTTTCTTACATACTTCATTGTCTCATTTGATGAAAATACTTTGCTGCAGTTTTCACAATTGGCCTTGGTTCTTTAAAAGCAAATAACTTTGCTTAGTAAAATTATATATGGAGAAAATATAGAAGTGAAGTATACATAATTGTTTCATTGAAGATCTAGTAGGTTCCTTGAGACTAGAGAGTGTGCCCCATTTGTCCATAAGTCTGCAATGTGTGTTAATAAAAAACTCCAGGACCACCGTCATCATTACTCTTCCCCCATTTTGAGTTACTACCATTGGTAATTAAGCACTGTTGTCACCTCTGTGTCTACTTCATACATTTCAGCAAACCCTAGGTTTCTGTTCATCAAAACAAATGAATAAATATCCTACCTCAAGTGTAATAATATCGCCTATTCCTCCTTGAATATACTTGGCCAGGACTTTTAGATACTGGCTGTTCTCTTTTATACTTCCAGTTCTTTCCTTGGTCAAAAGCAGGGAGTCTGATGCAGGCTATGGTAAGGCATGGTTGGACAGGATGGTTAAGACCTCTAGTTCCTGTTTCTACCCTAAATGTAGAAGGGCACATTCGGTTTGGGAGTCAGCTGGAATCTCAGGAGGAATCCATTTGAGAAGACCAGGGTTGAAAGGTAACAGGGGGAGCCAAGGGTGGAATAAAGCCATAAAAAATGACTTAAGCCCCAAAGATCAGTTGTATGGAGCTAATTTTCTTAGACTCAGTTTTCCTATAAGTAGATCCTTATCATTTCCCATTGCCTGGGCCCCTGAGCTGTATCATGGCTCTGTCATGCTATTATCTGAAAGTCACTAACTCTTGGAGAATATAAGCAGAGGAGGTTTGGAGACAAAAAACACTGTTAGGAAAATGCCCCATTTTCTGTTACCCATCTCCTGTTCTGTTTCACTGATGAAGTACAGATGGTTCTAAACACCTGGAAAGCCCCTGACTGCAGTTCATCCAAGTCCATCTTACCAGACCTAGGATGTGATGCACACAATCAGGAGGGAGCATTCAGGTACCAGGGAACTATGGTCTCTCAAACACTGACTATCCCATAGGACGTAGTGGGATGTAGGTAGTGTAGGTCGTGGAGTCTTTGGCCTATGTGTAGGATTCTCTCAAGTGCTCAGTTTCTCAAACTGAATAAGTCTTTTATAAACTTGTTTTGTTACCTGAGGAGACTTGGTTCAAAAAAGAATAGATTTGCACGAAGATAGTAATGGTTCTCATGGGTGATGGTGTCCATACAGACAGGTGGAAAATGACTTCATTTCAGTCCGCACTCACCAGGACTAGTAGAATGTCCCTGCATCATGAGGACATTTTAATACCTCCCTACAGGTATCTGAGGACAGGGGTGTCCTATGATAGCAGAACGGCCTTCAAAGGAGGACAGAGAGTCCTTGTTATTTTGGATGCTCATGGAAGTGGGCAGTTTTGAATGGAAGTAATTGTCAAATGGGAACATAAGCTACGGACACTTTGGCAATAAAATGGAACAGCAATCTTTCAGGTCAGTTAAAGTGATTTTGACTAGATTGACAAGAAGTTGGTTTGAACGAGGACAGGGTATTTTGTCTGAGAACTTGTTTCAGACTCTGCTAACTAAAGTGAAACTCAGTCATTCTGTTCTGAGCTCCCACAGGCTTCCCATCAGGCTGTGGAAACTGCCATGTTCTATGTTACTTTGCTGGACATGTATTTTCCAATGAAAGTCTGAGGTTCTAGGGCACCTGGGTGGCTCAAACGGTTAAGCATCTGCGTTTGGCTCAGGTCATGATCCTGGAGTCCAGGGATCCAGCCCCGTTTTGCTCAGCAGGGAGTCTGCTTCTCCCTCTGCCCCTGCCTTCCCACTTGTGTATACCAGCTCTCTCTCAATTGAAAAACAAACAAACAAACAAACAAACAAGTAAATCTATCTATAAAGTCTGAACTTCTCTTTCCCGAGCAAGGAGGTGAGCCATTTGTTATGTTCCTCTCAATATCTCCTTTTCAAAAAGTGCAGGACAGTGAAATACCACTGGGCTGAAAGACAGAACTTCTAGATTAGAGTTCTGAAGCTCCACTCTGGCTTCTAACTGGAAGTGTGGGACACAGAACCAGGGCACTTTCAAATCTCAGATGCTCCTCTGGTCGGTGATCTATAGTTGCCAAACATCACTATGCAGGAGATTTGATCGGACATGTGGTTTTAAAAATTCAGATTCTTAACTTAAGAATTCCGAATATGAAAGTGTGAGAGTCAGGAGCAGACCTCTGATTTTCAAAAATATTCTAGGTGACTAGAATCAACTTTCTAAAAAAGATTTTTTTTTATTTATTCATGATAGACACTGAGAGAGATGCAGAGACACAGGCAGAGGGGGAAGCAGGCTTCCTCTGGGGAGCCCGATGTGGAACTCGATCCCAGGACCCCGGGATCATGATCTGAGTCAAAGGCAGATGCTCAACCATTGAGCCACCGAAGCATCCCTAGGTGACTGGAATCAATTTGGCTCTAGAAACACTGATTTATATTACCTCCAAGGCCACTTCTAGCTCTAACATTTTAATATTCTAAGAATTCTTGTAAATCTGAGTGTGACACTTATCCTTAGTTTTTATGATTGAACAAGAAACCCGGTCTGTGGGTGTGTATGCGTGTGTGCATATATGCATAATATGTAGCATGAAATGTAGAACCATATCCAATCCCTAATTCTTGGTAAATGAGAACAATGTTAGTGAGGAGAGAGAAGGGAGGAAAAGGTATGGCACAATTTGCACATACTGGGGAATAATCTATGTACATTTATGCTGTGAGGGAATTGTGTGATTTGTAAGGGACAAGAAGCCTGAGGAAGTCATTTTTAACTTGAGTGCCTGAGTAAGTGGTAACAATATTTACTAAGATCTAGAACAGTAAATGAAGATCAGTTTTGGAAAGGAAGGGATAAAGTGCAATAAAAACTAGTTATTTGTGGGTGCCCATCAGAGATCCAGTTAGGGAAGACCAATGCCCTGTAAAACTTTAGCATGAAGTTGAAGTCGGAAATACAGTGTAGGATTTTTATCAGACAAAGCTCATTTAGGTCAACAAAAATCATGCTGGGTATTCAGAACACGAAATTTAATGCAAAGGATTGCTTACACAGGTAGCAGATGGTCAAATGTCCACAGAGATTAATAACTACGGGCCCAGAGGAGGAAATGGGAAAGGCGCTATCAGCGGCAGGGGTCCGAAATCCTGGTGTTAGCTACCTACAGCTGGAGGCTGGATGTGTGAGTATGGGACACAGCACAGCTGGTGCTCAGACCTCTAAGTCAAGAACAGCTCATGAATGATGCTTAAGACTTTAAGGAAGGAGTGCTCCATGGCTGGGGCCCAGACAAGTGGGGTGGAGACATCCTGCAGCCAATGTTCAGACTTTTGAGGAGAAGATACGGCCAAACAGGGGCCATGGAGAACCAGGGTACACAGCAAAACAGGTTGTGGCCCAGCCATGCCTTTATGGGTGCTGGGTGCTGTTAGTTCCTTCAAGGGTTATTGCAAGGCTGCTGAGAAAGCCAAAAGGAGTTGGAGCCTGGAGCCAACCATCTGTTGCTGTTGGGGTGCTGCTGGCCAGAGCTGGAAATGAAAGGGACTGTCTTCACCCTTCATCTTATTTTCCTGTCTACTGCCAATGTCTTGCATTAAAGGGGCTAATGGGAAGCAACTGGCCTCAAGGTCTGGAAGATGCAGTGTGCAGGGCATCCATGCACTGCCGTGGAGTGGAGTAGAGAATGGAGGCTTGGAGCCTGGAAAGGCTGGTGAGGAGATAATGCCACATCAACAGGAGAGGCTGAAACCACAGGAGCTCCTGGAATTGCTTAGAGACATGTGTAATATGAAGATGGATGAATCCAGGGTGTGTGCAATCGCAGGAAAGGGAGAACATAGGACAACAGGGAAGAAGAGAAAGAAAGTAGCTGGAAGACTTCTATCTTCAAGGGCAGAGGAGACAGGAATGAAGGAGGAGACAGACCACATTGTGAAATGCTTGCGATGTATCGAGGTAACAAGAGATACCAACCATAGATTGCCGAGGGTGCCCCTGGAGTCTTTACAAAGAGCATGGTGACCAACACATGTCTAAGAGGTCATGGTCTCCTCATTAAGAGAAATCCCAGCAGGCTGAAGGTGGTAGAGGATGTTTCTGTAAGTCGAGAAGCAGAGGAAGACACTATACACACCACTGTTAATTTTGCAAGGAAACAGGAGAAAAAAAAAAAAACAGAAAGAACAGGGTATGAGGCCTAAATACATTTAGATTCTCAAAGGCAGTTAGTTTTATCTGAGGCCTGGGTAAGCAACTTCTGGGAAGACCCCAGGACCTGTGATACTTGCAAAAAGAGAGCTTCTTCCACCCACTCGTCTCTTGTGTAGTTTTCAGAATAAAAAAATCAGCCCATTAGCCATGAAGATATGTAGCAGCACCAGAACATTTTTTAGAAAAAATGTTTTGATTTCTTATTTTACAGCCTTTATAAATTGGCTCATCCTTGGAAGTAAGTTGTGTTTTATTCTGCTCTCCTTTATTTACATCTCTACAGAAAGCAGGCTTAGTCAAATAGGTAAGGACATTCTCCAGACTGAGCCAAGGGGCTATCTTTCTTCTGTTCTGGAGCAGTGTGCTGTCAGTCTAGGATGACAGTGGCCTATGACATATATATTGCTAGCCCTGAAAGCTGGGAGTCTGAATTTTGGCAAATAAGGGCAAAAGCAAACCTGTGTGCTGTTACCATCAGCCCAGACAAGCAAGGATCACAAGGTCACAGGAGGGATCTTGGAAAGTGTCCAACTCTTCTGCAGCTGTTTCCACTTCTTCTTCCACCCAGCTGCTCACCGGAGCTGCTATAAATAATCCCTGTTCAGGCTTCTGCTCTCAGCCAGGACCCCATTTTGTGGACAGGCTAAGAACATAAGACCAAAAGCCAAAGTGTTGCTGTGACTAAGCCGGCAACAGTGGCATCTTCTGGGGTCTCTATCTCCTCTGCTGTAATGAAGGTGTTGAATTAGACTATCTCTAGGAACCCTGCTCTTGAAGAGGCCATGACTGCTACATTCTCACTACAAGAGGCCAGCATGAAGACGCTACCCAATCTTTGGCCAGCTTAAACTTTGACACAGGCCCTTTTCATTATGGCACTTGATGTTCCAGATTGAAGAGGGAGGGGAAGCCATGCTAACAGCTATCTGTGAAGGAGCCGGAGAAGCATGAGCCAGCAGGACTGCTAAGGCGGCCACAATTTGTGTCCATCACATGGGCATGTACTATGTGGTTGAGTCGTCTCATATTACAGAGACCAGAGTCTGAACGACAAAGACCCAGGGTCACAGCTCTGTCTGAAGCCAGGGTTTTAGAACATTTCAACCATGGTCCCACCTTTCCATTCTACCTGTTTAATCTGTTAATCTGCTCACTCACTTTATCAATCCATAAAATAATTAAGGGGGCCTCTGCCAGCAAGTGAGGATTCCGAAGGTCAACATAACACAGTGCCTTCCCCCAGGCCCCTCACGGCCTACAGATCGTATTTCTCTGCAGTGTCAGAAGCTGGATTGACAGCTTCATTCAAAGAATGCCCATGTTGG
Source organism: Canis lupus baileyi (assembly GCF_048164855.1). Classification (NCBI taxonomy): domain Eukaryota; kingdom Metazoa; phylum Chordata; class Mammalia; order Carnivora; family Canidae; genus Canis; species Canis lupus. The sequence goes on along the minus strand of NC_132852.1, from coordinate 4,990,924 downwards.
AGGTCAAGAGAATAAATCCAGAGATGTTTGCCGCATGGAGCTCACAGCCAGAGGATCTTTGCTTCTCACTTTCTGGAGCTCCTGCTTGGCTTTTAATTATTCTTCCTTTTTTTGCAGCAAAGTGGTGTCAGTTCAGCTCTACAGCCCCCAATCTTATCTTCAAAGGAAAGGCACTCAACCTCACAGCGACCATCCATCTTCTGACACTGCATCCTTCTGTGTATAGCTCCATGGGCTGTGTGGAGAAAGCAAGGCCTCAGTTATCCAGTACTTGGTGACCAGAAAGCAACATAACATCACCCAGGCCAAAATCACAATTCCCTATTACCGAGTCTCCTGCGGACACCGAGTACATGCCTAGCGATCAAAAAAGCACATGTCACGTGAGCAGCTGTATGGGAGCTCAGATTCCCTGCACAACTTACACAGTGTCCCTACTGGGTATTCAATTCCTTTTGCCATATTCATTTCTAGGATATCTAGAAGCAGAGTATGTCTTCCTGGGATGGAGGCAGTCTACTTTCTATTTTCAATAACATTCCTTCCCAATGTGTGATTGTTTTCATGTCTCCAAATTAATAGTCTCAGATATATGACAAAAGGTAAAGATGGTGCTGTTTATACTGTAGGCAGGTCAACGATAGCCCACATGCAACGATAGACCACAGCCATGTGGCTGTGGAGTTTCAATAGTTTAGGTGCAAAGATAAAAGAAACCTGAGGCTGATCTGTTCTGTAAGAAATATCAATGAATAATGGGTTTAATTCTGGAATTCAGGGTGATGTGGACAACAAGTTTTTCTTCAGAATAAAGATTAAGCTGAAAAGAGTAAAGGTATTTTGAGATAAATGATTGAAAAAAGTTTTTGGTGATAGATGTTCTCAGGAGAAATAATACAAAGAACTGGCAGTCACTCCCAAAGGGAGTTCTTGGAAAATACAGCTTTGAGGAGGAGAAAGAACACATATTGCTGTCATATACCTGAGATAATGCCATGCTGAAGAAACACTGAGCCTGTTTGTACCCCAGTTAGGACTCAGACCAACAGAAAGGAATTGCACAGCCTTAGATTTCTGCTCAAAGTAAGAGGAAATTTTTAATAGAGTCCAAAGTTGAACTGGGGATATTGTAATAGACTACTGAAGTTCATCAGGCATCTAGCTAATCAACTGACATGGAATACTCATAAGGTGTTTAAATACTTAATTGAGGCAGATAATAAGAATGAGAATGATGATTTAAAAACAATGATAAGCAGACAATAATAATATTGTACTTTCTCAGGGCACAGAGGATGTGCCTGCCTTTGTTTAAGCAGATTATAAAAACAGAGGGATTGTTAAACCTTCCCAAACAGTTATTTCTCACTTCAAACAATGAGTAATGGAATCTCTGGATAACACAAGGAGACTCAGCAAAACACATCAGTCCCAGGCCCCATGTCTCTGTATGGTTGCATTGATAAGTTTGGACCAATGAAACAGGAATCAAATGATGCAGATGCTTCTGTGCAATATTTTTGATCAAGCGCTTTACTTACTTTTCAGCCCTTCCTGTCAGAGCATCTTTAGAACCAGATGGAAGACACATGTTTAGGACACAAAGTTGACCTTCCTCCCTAGACTCAAAGTAACTTGGTGGAGAAGAGTCTTCTTTCTAACCATAATAGTCAACTTACTTGTTTTTTGGATTTTTCCCTAAAAGAAAAATAAACTATTTTTTCATTTACTCTCTTTTTAAATGTCTTTGTTAAAATAAGTTTGCCTCTAATTAACATAACAAGTATCTTAATCTTTCAAACAATCCTATTATTATTATTACCACTTCTAGAAAGGAAACTGAAGCACAATGGTTTACACAACTTAGAAGGATTAGACCTGAGATCCAACTTCAGGTGTTTTGGTGTAAAAAAATCTGTATTCATTTCCTCTTCTCAGTTCCAGCTCTGAGATTCTGTGTGGTTGTTGTGATTGTGGCGCTCCTACTTTGAGCCCACACTAGGCTTGTTGTTAGGATTCAAATGTACCTGAGCTGAGTTTGGGAACAAAGGACCCTTAATGAATCAGAGACTTGTTGAATGGGAATGGAGAAGATGGCTTAAAATGTGCTTCTCTACCTGGATCCATTGTCTGACCTCCAGGAAAAGACAGGAGCAGAAACCAAGTAAGTGACCTGATAAATGAGACTTTGAAATGTAAGGGCATGTTTTTATACCTGTTTTCAAAAGTGCAAGGTGAAGAACACTTCCCAAGAAGGCCCTTCGGATCCCACAGTTAGAACCACGGTTCTACTCCCATGGCTTTCCTTTATAGTCTGCATCATTTATGGCACTTCTGAGAACTGTTTTTGTGTTATAGTTTTTATGAATCTTCTCATATCACCCATTCACTTATTTGTACATTTGAATTTTATCAAATACTTATTTAGTATTCCAGGGAACCTATTTTTTACCAACACACAAATAATAAAATAGTAAACTTCAAGTAAATTAAGCATGAAGATCATACTCTAATTACATTTTTTATCTCCATTTTACCTGCTTTTTCTATAGTGCCCAAACAATTGCTTATTAAGTGCTATATGTATTGGTCTGGTAGGCCTATTAAGGCCCGATTGTGTAATAAGTAAGTGCAGAAATCCGGAAATCATGAAGTAGTAAAGTGCTTCATAATACATGAGGAACCCCCATTAGTCATGACTTAATAACAGAAGTATAGTTGAGAAGGGATGGATATAAAAGTTTCTTGGTGGGGGGGCGATGGCACCTGACTGTCTCAGTTGGGCATCAGACTCTTAATTTTGGCCCAGGCCATGATCTCAGGTCATTGGATTAAGCACCACATCAGGCTCTGCGTTCACTGGAGAGTCTGCTTGAGATTCTCTCTTTCCCTCTGCCCCTCTTCCAGCTCTCTCTCTCTCTCTAAAATAAATAAATAAATCTTTTTAAAATGTCTTAGGGATAGAGTCTTGGCAGTACTGAGCAAAAAGAGATCATTTCAAAGCTCTCAAACATGTAAAAGCAAACCAATCAAGATGTTAGTTGTTTAAATGACATAATTTTCTATTCGTATGTGAGAACTAGAAAGAAATTCTAAGTAATCTAAGATTAGGAGATTTAGACCAACTAATAAAACATAAAAATAGGAAAAAAACACAAAAAAAGAGACTAAGAATCTCTTATCATAAGTTTTTTTTTTTTTCATTTAGGCTACAAAAGCTATACTTCTCTAAATTAACACGTGTGCTTGAAATTTGCCTCTGAAATTTTCTCTCATTTTAGAGCTATCACTTTGGCACACGCTGAAGCTGTGTGGATGATTACAGAAGATGGAAAGAGAGCTAACTGTGAAGAGAAGTCTGAATCCCTTGGTGGAGCTTTGAGGGAAATTAACCAGATACCCTTCTGGGTGGAGATAGTTCAGCTCAGTAATTTTGTATTTAAGCTCAAGAAAAGATTTCTAGTAACTGCTTTGTGCTGGGACATTTTTAGAATACAGGGATTAGTCATGCACTTTTCTAAAGCCTGAACTTTCTCTCAAAAGACAGATTGCCACCCTTACATCTATTAGGATTTCCCTCTTACCTGAGAAAATGTGAGCAAGGAGAATGAGAGCAGCAGAAACTAAGAAAAAAATTCTCATGGCTCCAGACATCAGTAGAGAGAGGATAAAGGAGGTATAGTTGCTAGAATCCAGCTCTTTTATCAAGGGAAGTTGATTAAAACAAGTTCTACAGCTCTGAAAGGGCTGGAAGTCAACTTCAGTTTGAAATGTCCATTAAAAGGAAGCTATTCTTCATGCTCCACTGAGTAACGTGTGGGCTGCTGGATCAGGTGTTACCTCAATGATGTCTATCGGAGAGTAAGGCACACAGCTAGTCCCCCTGCCTGCATTCCTACATTCTATGTCTCTGCCTAGGCATCTATTCTCTGAAGCCCCATCTCAGGTGCCTACACTTCCAGAAGATCTATAACCCCCACTCCTTTTCTTCTTCAAGATGTTACTTGCAACTTGGTCTCTTATAAGATTATCTTGGCAGTTACTAATGGGTACCTGTAATAATTGCTTTTCAAAAATTATAGTATGTGAAGAATTTTTATCCATCCAGTTTGACTATCAACTCAACGGAAGAAACCAATTCTCCTTCCATCCTTCTCTTTCCATTGATTCCTCATAAAGTGCTTTGCAGCAATAGCCGTTCAAAATATACAGGTTCTTTGACTTAATTGATAGCTGTCTAACTAGGGAAACTCCTGAATAGTCAAACAGTTAATTCACAAATCTTACTGAACTTTTAAAGATTTTACATTTGTAAATATTATTATTAAGGATAATGGTATTATGACAAAATATGACCATACCTCATATGTTATGGGAATAGCTTTCATTCAACAAATATGGGTTGGAGAACTATGTATATGTTTATTTCATTTTACTAAGAAATTTGAATTTTATCCTAAAATCAAGGGGAAACTATTGAAGGATTTTTAAGCAGGGGGGTTATTTGAAATATTAAAACTCAAATGAGGAGTTCCATTTCAAATAAAGCAAAGTGAGCTCCTGACAAGAAGACCCTCCCACTAATAACAAGTGAAACTGTGGGAAAAAAAAATTACCTGAAGAATATGAAAGTTAAAATAAATACAGGCGTATTTAACTTTTTGGAAAAAAAGTTAGAACTTGGAAAAATTAAACAGCAAAGAGTACATTCTTTCTGATTGCAATGTGGCATGGAGAGGCTAACTCAAAACAAACAAAAATATCTATCCTCTTTCTGAACTTATAAAGGCAGAGTCAAGGAAGACCATGGCTGCTGGAAATGAAGACTCAGAGAAGGGAGCTTAGGTTCTTTGTATGAACTCTCCCCATGACTTTTGTTGACTCCCAAACCATGCATGCATCTAATTAAGGTAAAACAAAACAAGATAAACACACAAATACCTCTGAGATTTGAGCTGCTGCTCATTACACACTAGGCAATACTTGTCAATTGAGTTTAATAGAGATACTTTCCTGTTAAAACAAAATGTCAGCCTTCTTCAGAGGGTATAGCAGTATTCATATCCTCTTCCACACAACATTCTCTGTGTCCAGGACTTCAATGATGTTGAAATAATCAGACAAATGACTTTAATATATTCACTTTAATCTGCTCCAATAGTAAAGAAAATACACTTGCAATGAGTATTAAACATGGGAAATGTCATTAGAGAACAGAAAATATAAAGAAATGTTGATACTGAAAGATATAATACCTGAAAAAGATTAACTGAATAAATTTGATAGCATAGCAAATATGACAGGATCAAGAGTCACTGAATCAATAAAAATTATGCAACCTATAGATCAGAGAGAAAAAGATTGAGAAAAATAGACCTTTGAGGGTCTGAGGGATAATATCAAAAGCTAGAGCAGACAGGTCATTGGAGTCTGAGAATGAGGAGAGAAACCGAATGCATTAAAAAGTAGTTCGAGGAAATAATGGCTGAAAACTCTCAAATTTGGTGAGAAGCACAAACTGACAAAACCAGGAAGCTCCTTGAATCACAAAGAATATAAATACTATGCTCAGGCACATCACAGTCAAACTTCTAAAGTCTAGAAAAGGGAGAAAATTGTGAAAGTACACAAAGAAAAAAAAAACACGTCCAGTTCAGGGAAATAGCAATTGGCTTCTCCTCAGAATTGAAAGAGGTCAGGTGACTGTGCACACATCTTGCAGCAGCTGAAGGAAGACAAGCACAACACTGCCACAGCCCCAAACTCCATCTGCAGGAAAGATTCCTTTAAAAAGGGAAGATAGAATAAACATATATTCAGGGCAAAGAAAATTGAAAGTATTTTTCTCTAGGAGAGATTCCCTACAGTAACTATAAAAGGAAATTCTTCAGGCTGAAGGGAAATACCAGAAGGAAATGTGGTTTTCAAGGAAAATGAAAAACATCAGAAAAGATAAATATCAGTGTAAGTACTTAAAAAATACATTGTCTTTTAATTTATTTGAAATTTATGTGACTTCTTAAAGCAAAATCTGTAACATTGCCTTGTGGGTTTATACTGTATGTGGATGTGATACATACAAAAAATATAGCAAAAGACTATGAGAATAGGAAGAAATAGGTCTACCTATATGATTACAAGCCTTCCAAATTTTAAGAACAATGGATTAACATCAACCCTAAGTTGGATGTGTATTGATAATACCAGTGAAGCCATTAATTATAATACATATATTTAATGCAAATTTTGACACAAATATCACAGTAATCTGAAGAAGATAAGAGAGAGAACAGAGGAACAAAATCAAGTAGAACAAAGATGTCAAAAATAGTCAATTGATAGACCAACATCCTACTAATCTATCATTAATTACGTAAAAATGTTAAGGGACTGAATATTCTCCTTAAACAGCAGAGATAATCATATGGATTAAATAGGAAGACAAAACTACATGTTATCCATAAAGGAATCTTCTCTCCAAACATTTTTTTCCTTTGAGATAATTATAGACTCACAATAAGTTCCAAAAATGGTACAGAGAGTTCTTAGGCACCCATCACCCAGCCTACTGCAATGGGGACATTGTCCATAATTGTGAATTGTCAAAGCTAGGAAATAAAGTGGCAGAGTAACCTCAGATCACAAATTATACGGAAAGCATTAAATATAAAAAGACAAAGAAAGGCTGAAAACACATGAATGGAAAAACATAAACTATGAAAATATCTAGAATAAGGAGGCTGGAGTGCCAATATTCATTTCAGATAAAAAAGAATATTATCAAATGGAGAGTGGGATGCTGTGTAACACTTTTACACAATAACTGGATGGATTAAAATGGGGAAACACAGTTCTACAATGAGAGCAGAAGATTTTGATGTCATTCTTTCCAGCAAAGGCTAGAACCAAAATTAACAAACACGGGTTTGATGTAAACAACACTACCACCACGTTGAGTGAATTGGTATTTATGGAATACAACCCAAAATGACTGCAAAACACACATACACACCTTTTTCAAGTACATATGACACATTCATCAACACAGATCGCATGCTGGGCTATAAAACACATATACTTTTGTTGAACTATTGATTTCTCTCTTTGGTGTGTCAGTTCCCACTTCATGTGTTTCGTGGCTCTTGTTAGGTTTGTACACGCTTATAATGGTCATGTGTTCTTAAGGGGTTGACGTGTCTCCCACTATACGGGGTTCTCTTGTCTCTCGCTCCATCTTTTTCCATCTTCTACTTTTGACCTCTTCATTTCATTGAATCCAGCGTGTCCCTTTCACACAGGCACACAGCATATAGTTGGATCTTTAAAAACTTTTTTTAAAAACCATTCTGCTAGACTCTACCTGGAGTATTTAATTCATTTGCATTTAATAACATAATTGATGAGGTAGGATTTACATCTGCCATTTGCTATTATAGTTTTCTTTTTTATTATTATGCATTTATTTATCTATGGGGGGGCGGGAGAGAGAGAGAGAGCTTAAGTGGAGGGTGGGGAGGGACAGTGGGAGAGAGAGAATTCCAATAAGGCTCTGTGTTGGGCTCAGATTCACAATCCTGAGATCATGACCTGAGCCAAAATCAAGAGTCAGAAGCTTAACCAGCTAAGCCACCAGGTGTCCCTGCTATTTGTTTCCTAAATTTCTCCTCCACCCACCTTTCCTGCATTACTGACTTCTTTTGTGTTAAACAGATATTTCCTGAGGTACCATTTGAATTTCCTTGTCAAATATCAGTGACTCTTGATCCTGTCATATTTTCTATACTCTCACATCTATTCAGTGAATCTTTTTCAGGTATAACTTTCAATATCAATATTTCTTTCTATTTTCTGTTATCTACTGATATTTCCCTTGTTTAATTAATTATGGCACTATGTATGTTTATGTTGTAAATGAATTTGCAATTAATTTTTAACAACTAGATTCCAATGGTGAACAAAAGCATTATTCTGTATAGCTTGGTTTTCTCCTCTTTCTTTTGTGCTGTTAGACAGAAGTAGGAGTTTTGAAGTACAAGAGACACTCTGGGTGGCCCTGAAGGAGAAATCTGCCATTTTATGGAAAGAGCCACAGGTCAGGGAATGCCAGGCAGCTTCTGTGTGCTCAGCATAATACCTGGCCGACATCCTGCAAGAAGACAGCAACCCAGTGCAGGCCAACAACCACAAGGGACACAATTTTTCCCCGACAGCCCCAGGGGGATGCAAGGGGATCTCTTGCCTCAGATTAGATCAAAGTCCCAGCTGACCCCATGCTGTCAGTCTCCTGACACCCTGAGCAGGGAGGCCAGATACACCATGCCTGGACTTTGGACCCACAGAATTGTGAGAGAGGGTGTGCTGCTTTAAGCAGGTAACTTTTGTGGTACCTTGTGACACAGTGAAATAAATGAGTCCAGCAGTCTTCCAAGGTAGATCTCTTTGGGGGAGCACATTTATGTGTTCTTGCAAGGTTTCTGTTGGTTCGTGGCATTGCACAGTTTCGTGAATGGTTGATGTTCTTTCTAGTTGATCTTATGAATTTCCCTCCACCCAAGCAATGTATCCAAAAATGACTTACTTCTGAGTCTCTTTGATTGAGCAGGTCACATTATTTGGGAATACTCCCTTTAGGATGGTTTCAGCCCTGCGGTCTTTTTTTTTTTTTAATTTTTTGTTTTCAATCATGAGAGACAGAGAGAGAGAGAGGCAGAGAAACAGGCAGAGGCTGAAGCAGGCTCCATGCAGGGAGCCCGATGTGGGACTCGATCCCAAATCTCTAGGATCATGCCCTGGGCCGAAGGCTGCACCAAACCGCTGAGCCACCCGGGCCACCCAGCCCAGTGATCTTGTGTGGTATTCACCTGGTCCATGGGAGCCATGCCCCTTTTGCCCTACCTCATATCATAAGTTATAAGTGACCCCATGGCTGATCTTTCTGTCCTGCCACCGTGGACAACTCCAGCCAGAGTTCTTCACCTGTCAACACGTTCAGGTATAGAACCACAGGGTGGCAAGTTGAATTTCCCACGTAGCCTCTTGAAGCTCCCCTCAATACAGTGTGGATTGTGTGGATTGTGTATAAAAGTGCTGTCTTCCTCACCCGTCCCCCTTGAGAGCCACAGTGAGGTCCCAATCCCAGCCCACTAACACATTTTTCCAGAGGAATTTTGTCCTCTGCCTTCTCTAGCTTTCTTTTATACTCTCAAGGCATAGACACAAGGCTAAGTGTCTCAGAGCACATTTTGTGGTCAACTTCTTTGCTATTCCTATCCCTGGGGTTCAGTACTTCAGTTGGGAATATGAGAGAAGATGATTCTTAATGTTTTGTCCTCTGACATTTGGGAATTCAGAACAAACTGATCAATCTTGTTCTACAGACTCTGCCATTCCCTTTCCATTATTGTGAGGGGGTTTTGAAATGGACCCCGCATCAAGAAGGGACAATACATGGTGAGCATAGTAAGACCAGAGCCACAATTTCAAACTTAATGGAGGTAAAGTCATGCTAAGCAGGAGCATTATGTAGACTAGAGTGGAGATACTTCAGGGGAAAACCAGTGTCTCTTCCTGACCATTTCCCTCTGACCCATCCACCATATAGAAGACTTTCTTCTTCAGAAAATGCAGAAGACTGACATCCAGAGATCTCCACGAATTACTATGGAAATTAACAGAAATTTATCTGAGGAAGCCACGGGCAGCCACTTGACCCCAGAAAGTGCTGATTTTAATAAGAAATTGCTATGGGTTGAGATTTTATTATTTTATAAGGAGGATTGCTTGTCTCAGGAAGAAGGGGGATGGATAAAAAAAAAGTCCTAGAAAGAAGCCAAGTGAAGAAAAGAGGGGAGAGCAAGAGAAATAGAGAGGGGTGATTGATGAGTAGGTGAGCATCGATGGGATGCTATACATAGATGCTGTACATCTATGGGATGTTATTAGTAAGGAAATATCAGGGCCCAGCCCCTGGTCCACCTCTCTGTATGACTGAGACATACGCATGAATCCTTCCATAAAAGAGACACCAGTTAGAGTCCAAAGTGTTTTCAATTTGGGTGATCAAGGAGTGTAGTGTTTGGAATGAGTAGGGAATATCTGGTCTCATGGTCCTCTCTAAACCATCCACAGTGCTCTTGCTGTGAAGAGCTGGGGAGGAGTACCCACCGACAGAGGATCATTCAACTGTAGATTCTTATGTTGCCCCATTGCCCACTTCCCTGAGTTAATTCCTGCAAAAATGAGGGAAGCAGTCGGGGTTGGCAGAGGTGATCACTCAGATCCTTTTGGAGAACAATTGAGCAAATGTAAATAGATCTGACAGTAAGACCAAGGGAAAAGCCCTATCAGTCAGACTCCAAGCATGAAAATGGCTCCCACACCAGGTAGTTTGATGGAGAAGATTTAAATGCAGAGGAAGTGATAAAGTGTTGGCAAAGCTGAACATGCAAAAAGGGAGCAGTGAGGCGGCCCCCATGTTAGTCCTAGCTGGAGGTCCCCACTGCCCGATGGCAGGGGGAAAAGCAGGAGTCTGTAGTGTGAGCCCAGAGACTAGGACTGGCTGGCAGGAGCTGTGCCTGCAGCATCAAGGCTGAGGGAGAAGCAAGGACATAGAAGCAGGGGCTTTGCTATGGGAGATAAGCCACTGCTGGAGCAGAGAGTGTGGGAGAGAAATCTGCGGCTCTCCCTTCTTCCCATCTACCCTTTTGCCACCACACACTTGCATCAACTGAAATCAACCATAAGCCAAGAGGCTTGAAGAACATAGTTTGCAAAAAAAGAAAAAAAAGGAACATAATTTGCCGATAATTGTGCCAGTTATACAGAGCAAAGCAGAGAAAGGACAGGGAATGTATCTGTGCAAAATGGTACAATGGTAGCTCAAATGTAAAGCAAAATCATTATGTGAAATTAAAATCATATGTGAAAACTGAGTGATCAAATTTCAGTAGCTGCTGTAAGATGAATAATTTTCACTCTTGTTATATGAAGCTACAAATTTTATTTCATAAACAAAAGCTATGGATAGTCAATCATACATGCACAATCCATGCTGAGCATTTTAATTCGACCTCTAACATCTTAATTTATTGGCAAGAAGAGAAGTACAAAGTTGGGGCCATGGGCATTAACTGAGTAGGTATGAGTTGCTTAAAAACACAGTGTAAATATTAGAATCAATGACTGATCGCTTATTGATATACCCAGAAATAACATGAATAATTTCTTGTATGGTATAGAATTGTAATTCCATTAACAGAGATGCAGATGTCATTTCTGTTTATCTATTTGGTTTAAATTATTATACAAAGATAGATACACAGAACAGGACAGGGGTGTGCACATCCATTTCCAGCTTCCAGGCTATGACCTTGAAGAAATGAAAGCTTCTCTGGGTCTCAGTTTCTTCAAATATAAATGGAGATAATGAAATCATAAGTCGATCTTGAGTCATATGAGGAAAATATGGAGGAAAGATTTATAAATTACAAGAGACTCTACAAATACATAGTAGTAGTATCCGATTAGGCTACTCGATGCCCACTTGGACCTAGATTTTTTTAAGGATTATCTTAAAAAATAAGCAAAGAAACAAAACCAAGGGAGAAAGACAGGAGAATGATTCTGAGACTCACTCACAGTGTGACCTGGGTAAGGCACACGACTTCTCTTGTCCTCCCTTGAATACCAAGTCCCACTTTGAAGGCCAGGGGAGGGCTGGTCTGGTTCACCTGATCCTCCGTCGGCAACAGAAAAAGTTCATCTTGCAATTTCCAACAACCTTCTCATCCTCGGTGCATATCCTCCTGCATTTGCCCTGGCCAAGCCAGCACGGCTCACAAACAGCAAACTCACCTAGTTCAAGAAATAGTAGCTTATACACCTTTCCAGGGACTCCCTGAAAATGAGGAGAAGTTTAACAGCCACAAAAGAATGAGGGTGGGGGTGGTTTGTACAATTGTAAAGAGTGTTTTTAAGAACCAGCCCCAGATTTTCAAAGAGCTTTGCTTTTTTCAGGATGGAGTTGGGGAAGAGGTATCGTTGAAGGAGGGATAAGCCCCATCTCTGTTCTCCACGTGGTTAAGGCCCTTGCATGAGTCAAAGTAAGCACAGGGGGATGAGGTGTCATGTATACGACAGAACCATAAAAATACACACCTGATAGTTCTGCAAATGTTACAAGATGAAGGTGGAAGGGCTACCTTTTGGTTTTAAAAGATCCTTGAAAGTAGAGGTGAAGTTAGGTTTAGTTCTGGTTTGGGCCTGGCAGTGGTGGTGTGTCCTCAGTAAACTGCTTGTTTTCCGCTTTCTCATTTGTCATATAGACATTCTAGAAATGCTTGTCTACACTGTAAGCTATTCTAGTGGTCACATGGAGTAATTTAGGTGAGTCTATTTCACCAAACAGTATGTAGCCCATTAGTTATTTTTGTAGTTGTTAATGTTCTTCCTGTAGAAGATGAGAGCACAGAGAGAGATTGGGGGGCTCTTCATCGTGGACAGATCTTCCATAATGGTAATGAGATCTCCCTTTATTTGATCCTTCTTAGACCAATAGCAGAGATTGGGATGCATTTTATTGGGTTTGGGAGCAGAGCCGGTAGGAGATGGATGAGTATGTTCCCCAAACATTGCTCATTAGCTGGTACGAGCTTGATCCTCTAAACCTGCTTTAGTTAGCACCCTGAGCTAATGAGACCAGCTCCAAATCTCTATGGACAAAATTCCATTCCAGTAACAAAGAGATTTCTCTATAAAATGGCAAAGCAGGTATGATGCTGGCTACAAGAGGAAGAGAAGGCAGAGGCAGAAATCTGGGATTTCAGGCAACTCTATTCTCACTGTCATTTCCATCCCTCCTTGTCTCTGGAGGTCAGAGGAAGCTGACCAGCTAGGGGTCCTAAAGGTAGAAAGTATGGGTGAGGGATTCAAGTTACCTCCTGGAAGTGGCTGGGAATATTCAAGTTCTGCTTGGCACCCAAAATTTAAATCTTCACATTTTGGATATTAAAATTAGTGCAGGAAATAACACTGTGTAAAACAGTATTCCCAGCTCCCCCCATCTGCTGTCGAGGGACAGCAGAGCACAGAGGCTGCTTCTTTATCCTATTTCTGAAGGCCAGCACTCCCAGGAACCAGGAGGGAGGTTTACAAAAGAGGGAAGGGGGAGGGAATAGCAGTTTGCTTAGAAAATGCCACCGCAGATTCAAGAAAATCCCATGAGAAGCTCAATGGGGAGCCGACCATTCCTGTCAGTCTTAGGATGGTCCACAGAAGAGCCGGCGGCTTGACCATCTGCCTCTTCACCATTCCATCCATTTGCGATTACCTGATAGAAATTGAGCCAAAACGAAGAGAAAGGCAAAGATGAAACAAGACATCTTTCTGCTCAGGATCATCTCTGAGAGAAGCCTCTTCAGAGCAGAGGTTTGGGGTCTCTGAGAGGACAGAAAGCTCACTTATATTTGCGAGAAATGGGGAATGTTCTTGGTCAGTGAAGTGAATCAGTAAAGAAAGCACATTTATATGCTCCATTTCCCAGGATCAAGGCCCCATGTGATGGTATCCATAAAGCCTTATCTTCGGAGAGTTCTGGCTGGGGGAGTGCAAGGAACACGAGGCAGGAGCTAGAAAAGCAGGCGCCTCCCACTGATCCTCCTGGCCCAGCAAGTAGGAGCCTGCTACTCCCCTTCTCTCTCACAATTCAGTTTTCTCTCCCAAAGAATAAGGAGCAACTATGGTTACTGAGAGACAACACAGTTCCTTCTGTCAGCCTAAGGTTTGTGTCCAGTTCGAGTGATGATGATTGGGACATGCTTGGAACACAGGGATTGCCCTGTAAGAAGAGCCCAGAAGCAGACACTTTCCTTCTCTGGCTTTCCTTTGTGCTCCCTGTGAATGTCCCCAGGAGCAAAGGGAAAGGGGTGGCAGTCATTTCACCAAAGGAGCTCTGCATCCCTGAGCCTGTACCACTGTCACCTGGCAGCACGAAGGCATTATTACCACATCCTTTTCATTCATCAAGAACCTGGGTATCAAAATTAACATTCATATCCCGGTACCCTCAAATGAATCCCATCCTATTGCCTCTGCTTATTCAAGCATCTGCTCTTCATTTTGGGAAGGCAAGATGGGGGCACTGAGCCACATAGACTAAAGTCAGATTGGTTTAGCAAGTATGTGACCTCGGTTGTTTAGTTTGTTGAACTTGTTTCTAAATCTTTAAATGGGGATGTAATAAAGGTATGTACTTTATAGGATATCTAAAAGGTCTCACTGAAATGAATATAAAGTGGCTACCAGACTGCTCGCTTGGACTCAGTGCAGATGTACCTAGAGATGGGGTTGGGGTGTCTCAGGGCCTAGCATACCATTAACCCCTCCCTGGGATAAGCGTGCCATGGTGTAGGTGGGCAACTTGGTAGGAACAGGCTCCGAGTCGTGGGGTCCCTGGTGCGATGCTGGCAGATGTCCTCACAGGGGAACTGGGAGGCTAGAGCCCAGGGAGGAGAGGCAACAAGGGGCCGTGGATAGCGCATCACAGATGGAGGCCTCGTAGGATCTCCTGCACTAACAGGAATGAGGACGATTCCCTACCGACATGCAGGCCTGTGCCCCGTAGTGTTGAGCGGGTGGCGGGACACTCCCCTGTGTGCCCGCTCAGGTGAGGGCCCAAGCGCTCCTGCACCTATCAGCCCGGAGGCCGAGCAGCCTCCTCTGCTGCAGTGAGTGTGCTCAGAGGTTTGGTTTATCATGTTCCCCAATAAAAAATGTAACTGTCACCCCCTCCTGCCCCCAGACACATGCAACCCCCTGGTTCATCACTGATCCACTCCCACCCTGGACGGTCCAATCAGCACTAGGGCTGTACAGGGTCAGGAACCTGACTCCAGGGGACCGCTGTCAACTTCGCCATCCTCTTAGAGGACTAGGAGCCACGGGGATCCCTTCTCCCAAAGAAACCCAAACCGAAGTCCTACATCTGGCATCCCAAACCTCCCTTCTCCCTCCAGCCTCCGTGCAAGTTTAATGGAAGTGCTTGCCTCATTTTGGGGGGTGGCTCACCCTTGACTATGTATGGAGCGTCTTCCTTTTTTTTTTTTTTGTTTTGTTTTTTTTTTTAAGAATGTACTCCTTCACATGTGTGCCCCTTATTAAAGGAATCATAAGGAAAGAGGGACTGGTCATCGGGGTGTTCGGATGGAGGGGCCAAGGGGACCTGGGATCTCCAAGTTCAACTTGAAAAGTCTTTTGGATGACCCAGGGTGAGAATGGGGGTGGCAGGATACACCAGGCCTCAGTGGTTTCTCAGACAACAGGGGTTGCTCCTACCTGGTCTAGGGCTGATGACCCACCTCCTTCCTGACGCCCCATCAGAGACCCACTGGGATTGAGGCAGGGGTGTTTCCCGTTGTGGTGATTATGAGACTTGGGTATTGTTCAGGTGAGTCATGTGCAGGCAT
The DNA here is from genome assembly GCF_048164855.1 of Canis lupus baileyi. Lineage (NCBI taxonomy): Eukaryota > Metazoa > Chordata > Mammalia > Carnivora > Canidae > Canis > Canis lupus. The sequence goes on along the minus strand of NC_132852.1, from coordinate 4,975,463 downwards.
GTTTGGATGCCTCAGTTCAGGATTTAAGAGATTGTACTTTGGAGCCTGGGGCTGTTATTTGGCACCTGAATTGGTTCCTCCTTGCCGTGGATGGTGCTTCCAGTCTGGTATGGGGCTACATAAGAATGCGGGAGCAGAAGTTTTCTGATTCTGGAGCATATCCAGAAATACCGCAAAGGCTCCAGAAGGTGAGAACCTCCTCTCTGGCGTCCTGTGCTTGCTCCATCTACTCCTGGGTCCTTAGGGTCTTAGAACAATTTTTATTGAGCCTGGTGGGCCATGGATGCCTTCCCTGGGTCTTGCAGGCAGTAACAAAGGGTTGCTGGAACCAGAGGTGACTCATAATATTTCCCAGAAGCTCAGGCATGCCAGCGTTAACCAGAGTAAAACTCCTACTTAATCGAAGGGGACAAAAAAGAGACAGTGTCTTGCACTGCAGGTAGGAGCATGAGGGTGCTATGTTGGGTTTTGCAACCAGCGAAACCTATTCACGTTGAAAATACAAGCAAGCCCACCGTTTAGAAACACCGTCTGTAGACTCTCCCTCAAAGTAACAAACCTCTTATTAAGTAAAGGAACATATTCATGTTGACATCACTGCAGGAGGCAGAGAAAGGGTACAAGCATGTTAGCCAAGCAGAGCAGGTGGTGTAACAATTTGAGGGTCATTTTGCATGGCGACAATCAATTCAGTGAGTTAGGTCTCAGCTCCTAACGCTGGGAAATGAACAAGGGGTAGTGGAAGGGCAGGTGGGCGGGCGTGGGGATGACTGGGTGACGGGCACTGAGGGGGGCACTTGACGGGATGAGCACTGAGTGTTATACATTGGCAAATCATAGTCCAATAAAAAATATACAAAAATTTTTAAAAACAACAACAGAAAAGAAAACCCTATCACTGATGCTAAAAAAAAAAAAAAAATTATGTCACAGGCAGAGGACCCAAAGAGCATTTCAGCCTATGATTCTTTTCATTATTTTCATAAGATTATGTATCATGAAATTAGGAATCTTAACGATTTGGGGGTGTAGAGTTCAGTGGTATTAAGTACATTCATCCTGTTGTGCAAGCATCACCACCATCCAACTCCTGAACTCTTTTCATTTGCTAAACTAGAACTCTCCCCATTGAACACACCCCATTTCCTCTCTCCACCCCATCCCCTGATGACCACCGTACATCATTCTGTCACTGTGAATCTGACTTGTATAAGAATAATCACACAGTATTTTTCTTTTTCTGAACAGCTTATTACACTTATCATAATGTCCTTCAGGTTCATCGATGTTCTAGAATCTGTACATCATAATCTCCTTCCTTTGTAAGCCTGAGTAATACTCTATTATATGGATATATCTCATTTTGCTTATCAATTTATCTGTAGCCTATGGTTTTAACTTAAAAACATAATATGAAAAAAAAAAACATAATATGAATGGATGCTTCTAAAAGTGTGGAGGTTTCCTGAATGAGTTGGTTCTACCCCTGTGAGTGATGACAAATTGTTAACCTTGGTGAGATGGAGAGGGGTCAGGAGAGGCGAGGAGGATATAAGTCTACCATCTCTATGGAAATATATCACTTTGTAAAACCAAAACCAAAACAAAGCAAAAAAACATAATCAGATATTTTTTTAGAGGATCAGGCTGGCAAAGGAAATCTTCCTCAGGGTTCCCCTATCATCACAGACCCCGTCACTGTCTCTAGAGGGGGACATGCAATATTTAAGGGGCTCATCAGAGTAATACACTCAAACTCATACACTGGGGACTTGAAGCAGCATGTAAATTATGAATTGTAGGTCTGTTGGAGAACCCTCCATAATCATTTTCCAAAAAATCTGACCTGTTTCATGAAAAGAGAGGCTACACAATGTTATATGGCATCAACAACAAAAATAATCCATGATAAAAATTTATTGATAAAAATAATGAATTACAATTGTCATCATGAATAATATTAATTCCACTACTATTAATATGGGACATAATGATAAATCAGGAGGTTGGGTATAGAATCCTCTAAGTGAATGATAAAGGGACTGTGCTGGGCCTTACAGGGTGGAGAGTTTAAAGCTCTGCGTGTGCACATGACATCTGTAACAGGAGGCAGAGATGAATAACAGGATGGAAAAAGCCAGCCAGAAGGAGGGTCTAGGCCAACTTGGGAAATTGCATGCAGACCCCTTGAGGGAGAGCCCGTGGGGCAGAGGGGGTGCAGCAGGACAGCCACCCGATTTCAGGAGCTTGGTCCGTCTGCAGGCCAGGCAGGACTCCACGTCCACACCTGCACAGAAGAGCCCAGCGTCAAGTGGACATTCAAGCTGCCATTTCTATTCCCACCCTCTCTGCCCAACATCCCTTCTGTTTCTTTTCCACTTAGACCCTGAAGCTCCAGACTTCTCAGTTCACATCTCCAAGGTCACTTAAAATATTTGCAGAGGGTCAGATGGGCCTGGGCTGTAGGAGGGTGTCACCCACGATACTCCCATACTAGCAGGGAGGACATTGCCTTCCGAGTGGTTGCCAGGCTCCCTTGGAAGATGGAGAAAAGTCGTGGGATGTGCAGGATGGGCGTTCACAATCTCTGTGCCTTCTGGTACTGCACCAGCAGCCTCTCCTGTGTACCTGAGGGGACTTAGATCTCCAGAGTTTCAGGCTGGCCTAGGGAGCCTTTTCTGTACCTCCATTGTTAGCTACAGTGGCTCTAGGATTCCAGATCAGATCAACTCATGTGGATGTTCATATGGACAGAGACACCAGCTCCCACCTTTCCAAGAAGGCAAGAGTGACTATGGGGGCCCCTGATGTGACTCATGTTGTGGCAGTTCTGTTCATCCAAGGACAACTTTCCGGGACTTCCAGGCTGGCACAAGCAGCCAGTGGGCCTAGAGGGAATTTTGAATTTTAACAGAGGCATATGTGTAAAGGATGTCCTTCAGGAGGCTCCTGTGGTATCGAGGGCTGGTCCTGCTTCTGGAGGCTGACTTGGAATATTTCAAGGTGCTCCTGAGCAAAATAAATATCATGTAGTACAGAAGGGATTGCTTTCCTGTGGACAAACTCTACTGAAGGTTGTATATCAAACAACTGCAGAAACAATTCATGGCAAGAAAATAATGAAAATAATGATGAATAACAAGAACAATCACAAAAATGATCATAGTTAGGGAACTGTAATTGCTAATGATAATCATAACCTAAGGAGATGGGAGATCAGAAGACAGGTTTCCCTAAGTGAGGGGCACAAGAATATCATTTTTCTTTTATTATTATTATTTTTTATTTTTTTTAACTTTTTTTTTTATTTATTATTTATGATAGTCACAGAGAGAGAGAGGCAGAGACATAGGCAGAGGGAGAAGCAGGCTCCATGCACCGGGAGCCTGACGTGGGATTCGATCCTGGGTCTCCAGGATCGCGCCCTGGGCCAAAGGCAGGCGCCAAACTGCTGCGCCACCCAGGGATCCCTATTTTTTATTTTTTAAAGGAATTTATTTATTCACAGAGACCCAGAGAGAGAGAGAGAGAGAGAGAGAGAGGCAGAGACACAGGCAGAGGGAGAAACAGGCTCCATGCAGGGAGCCCGACATGGGACTCAATCCCGGGACTCCAGGATCAGGCCCTGGGCTGCAGGCGGCGCTAAACAGCTGCACCACCGGGGCTACCCAGGAATATCATTTTTCATGGGGTAGTTGGGGTCACTGTTCTAGATTCAACAGTGAAATATGTTCCATGAGGGCAAAGCCTGTTAGCAAGAAAAAAAAGAAGCCCAACCCAGTGGTGGGCATTAGTTCTAGTGTGCCAACTATGGAAGAAGGGCCTTGTGGGCAAAGGTAGAAGGACCTTGGTCCGGGGCCCTGAAAGAGCCCTCCCACCTTCTAGGAGCAAGGACAGCTGGTTGACAGGGTGTGGCTCCATGTAAGGAAAGACAGGGCACTGAGGGGGACACTTGACGGGATGAGCACTGGGTGTTATTCTGTATGTTGGTAAATTGAACACCAATAAAAAATTAACTTATTAAAAAAAAGGAAAGACAGGGGACCCAATCCACACCCAGTATACAGAAGCCCCACTAGAACCAACATTGAGCGCCTAGTGTTCTGTTATCCTTTGTATGCTAGCTGCCTCTCTGCCACCTGTTTTTTCTTTGCCAGGCCCATCAGCTTCAGACATCTCGATGTCCCTGTATGGGCCAATTATTACCGAACTTATTCCTCTCTGACCTGCAGGGTGGGACATGAAATGGTAGGATCCATGCATAAGCTTCCTGGAGGACTTTGTCAACAGAGGCAGAGTTTGACTCAGCTGCAAAGAGCCACCTGCCTCAAGGCAACTGCTCCCCAGAGTGACCGACAGGCAATGATTATTCACAGAGGCCACTCGGCTTCAATTTAGGACAAGGGTATGGGTCCTGCGAGTTCTCCAGCACCCTGTGTGGTGGGCTGATGCCGTGAGGGTGCACAGTGGTCAGACATCTCCCTCTGCCTGTGTTTCTTCCTCCCCACCCTTTCCAACCATGTTCGCCTTGAGATCACTGCCTAGGAAACACCCAGCACCCTGAACTCCATCTCCTCTGCAGTCGGGGACAACAGAGGAAAGATGCCAGGGAAGAGAGGGCTTGCACACAAGAGGAATCAAAGTCTACTGAGGCTGAAACTAACATAAAGACTGATGACGCTCCGTGTGACAGTGTTTTGTTGATTCGAGCATTTGAATTGTGAGCAAGAAAGAGGTCCATGAATTAATGGGGACCAAAAAATCAGATGGGTGTGGGCTGAGGAGAAAAGTTGATTAGGGGACCTTACCTCTTCTTGGATTGCAAAGAAGATAAGAGAGAAGTAGGCGGAAATATATGGAGATTGAAGCCTTTTTGTTTTTCAATGAAAATTTCAGTCTGGGTGATGCCATCACGTGTTGTAATATTAGGAGGCAGAATCAGATTAGGGAGGAGTTCTTTCAAATAAAGTGTATATGTTTTAAATTATACAGATATATATATAATTATACAGAAAATATATCTAAAATTCATGATACAGAAAGAAGAGGAACCCAACACAAATGTAGAAATAAATTGCCTGAGATGAAAGGTCATTCCTTTCCTGTTCTGAGGGAGATGATTGAAAGTGTGAAAAATGTCAAATCTAGTGGTTGAAACCATCTACATCCCAAATTATCTACTTCATTTATGAAATAATTTATACACCATCTGATGAAGGTGAAAGTAGCGTCCACGGGGACTGCATGACAATGGCAAAGGTCTGAAGTACTCCTTGAGGAGCATAGAAGGAACTGCAATGCGTGCCTTACTAGGGCTGCCAAGCATTTTTGGAGAAAGACATAAAATGACATCACATACAATGGAATACTTACTACATCCTCTGGTGTAATTATTTCCTCTTGGAAATTTTAAGGAATTTTAAGCCAGAGGAGCTTATCTCTACAGGTGTTAAGAATTCCACTCAAATGTGTATATTGACTGTGAATGGCCTGGAAACAAAGTTATTGACCATATTTTATCATCTGATCCTGTTTTCATTTCTCCACTAACCAAGAAATAAAATATAAGATTGTTTTCTCCATTTTCTTTGGATTATTAATAAATTCTTTTTTTAATTCATTTTTATTGGTGTTGAATTTACTAACATATAGAATAACACCCAGTGCTCATCCCATCAAGTGCCCCCCTCAGTACCCGTCACCCATTCACCCCCACCCCCACCCTACTCCCCTTCCAACACCCTTAGTTTGTTTCCCAGAGTTAAGGGTCTCTCATGTTCTGTCTCCCTTTCTGATATTTCTCACTCATTTTTTCTCATTTCCCCTTTATTGCCTTTCACTATTTTTTTATTCCCCAAATGAATGAGACCATATAATGTTTGTCCTTCCCCGATTGACTTATTTCACTCAGCATAATACCCTCCAGTTTCATCCATGTCAAAGTAAATGGTGGGTGTTTGTCGTTTCTAATGGCTGAGGAATATTCCACTGTACACAGAGACCACAGCTTCTTTATCCATCATCTGTCAATGGACACCGAGGCTCCTTCCACAGTGTGGCTACTGTGGACATTGCTGCTAGAAACATCGGGGTGCAGGTGTCTCACCGTTTCCCTGCACCTGTATCTTTGGGGTAAATCCCCAGCAGTGCAATTGCTGGGTCGTAGGGAAGGCCTATTTTTAACTATTTGAGGAACCTCCACACAGTTTTCCAGAGTGGCTGCACCAGGTCACATTCCCACCCACAGTGCAGGAGGGTTCCCCTTTCTCCACATCTTTGCTTACATTTGTGGTTTCCTGCCTTGTCAATTTTCCCCATTCTCACTGGTGTGAGGTGGCATCTCATCATGGTTTTGATTTGTATTTCCCTGATGGCAAGTGATGCAGAGCATGATTTCATGTGCATGTTGGCCATGTCTATGTCTTCCTCTGTGAGATTTCTGTTCATGTCTTTTGCCCATTTCATGATTGGATGGTTTGTTTCTTTGCTTTTGAGTTTAATAAGTTCTTTCTAGATCTTGGGAAGGCTAAAAAAAAACATTTTTTTTTGGACAGTAAGTTTATCAGCCCGTGGACACAGGCAGCGCAGTGCATGGACAGATGCGCACACCGCTGGGGACGGCTCCCACCCGGCCAGGCTGCTCACAGCATCACCTCGGAAAAAACTCAGAAACCGTGTAATGCAGTGCGTGATTCAGGGAGTCTTCTATGAACCAAAAGAAATGTGCACTTCAATAGGCAAATGTAAAACACAAAAAAGGCGAGTAGACCTGGAACCTGTGTCGGGTAGAATCTAAAACAATCCAGAAGTTGAACTTGTTTCCTCACTTTAATATTTCATCACAGGCTCAGACCTTGACACGAAGTCCCTCCGGTCCCGGTCGCAGGCCTGCATCTGGGGGGCCAGGCCGTCCCGAGGTGCTGGTCCCCTGAGCTCCTGCCGATGGCATCGATGATGTCCTCCTCCACTTTGTGCAGCTCTCGGACTTCCTCCTCGAGTATCTCCTGTTCCATCTGATCCAAGCCCAAGGCACCCCAGGCCCCGTCACCCCCGCTCCCCCGGCCTCCTCCCAGGATGAGGCTGCTGCTGCAGGGCTCCTGGCTGTGGGCTCCTGGCCACAGATGGAGCCTGGACAGCAGCGAGGACATGGTCTGCTCCACGAGGGGCTCTGCTCCGGGGCTCCCGCCTCCCTGAGCAGGTAGGTGGGTGCTGGTTGCTCGGCCCTCCGCAGGGCTGTCGTCCTCCTTGCCACCAGCCAGCTCGTCTGCATGGGAGGCTGCTTTTCCCTTCTCGGCCAGCAGCTTGTTCATTTCTTCCATGAGGCCCCTCCTGTACCCCACAACTCCTCAGTCGGCGTCAGACTTGGAGGTCTCGCCAGGGCTGGAGATTCCAGAGGCATCTTCTGACACAATCAATCAGACCACCAGAAATCAGTGGGTTCAGAGAACACTCCTCGGGCAGGACGGGAATTAAAACGGGGTCTTGTAGAAACATCACCTCTCTTTCCTGAAGACTTCCCAGCCGAGCCCTTGCTGCCCTCCTGTTCACTGTTCTCCCATCACCGAGGCTCCCGTGGGAGGGGGCTTCCTCTTGCCCTGCAGTCCTCTTGGGAACAGATGTACCGAACGCCAAGATGCCTACAGCTAAAGACACGACTGTCCATTTGTCATCCCCGTCCGTCCACCGCCGGAAATGGAACCCCTCATCAAGCGCCATGAATGCTCAGAGGGCAAAACTCACGACCCGGCTGTGGTCCCACAGTCGTGGAAAATGTACACTGAGCTGTGAGAATTGCCAGAAGTCTTGTGTTTCTGTTTTCTTTCATTGTGTTTTTTGTTTTGCTCTTCTCTGAACCCAGCCATTGGGGACATTGGGCATTTTATCAAACGTGCTATCACTAAATCTAACATTTCAACATTCTTATATTCTCTAACCTTCCAACAAGATGGGGAAAGAGCTCTCAAAGTATGGATTTTCAGGTGGTAAATACACGGAATCTCTGAGACCCAAAGAAATGCATGTTTACAATTTGCGGTTTTGACAGGAAGTGGTGTTTTCTCACCTGGTTCTCATCATGTCGTTGCATTGCAAATGACATAATGATACTGAATCACAGCACCGGCGCTTGTAATGATAGGATGCGATGGAATCATAGAAAGACGGTCCCCTGTTGCAAGGAAGTGTCTCGGCTCCGCTGCAGCTGGAGAGGGCAGTTGGCAATTTGCAACCTCTTCGGGGCTGAAGATGTTTAACAGATAAGATGGGATCGCTTCCTGAGGTGAGCTCCAGGTGGAGACAATACTTGGCTTCCCATTCCTTCAAGAGGGAGGAAATGGCAAGAAAAGAAAACTCCGAGAGAGAGAGACAGAGAATAAATCAAAAGCTAAATGACACCCGAGAATGGATGTTGAGTCCTTAGGAGCCCAAACATCAGCACTGCCTCATTAGGCACATGCAAGGGGACATGCAGCGGAATTAGCGCAGCCGCACAGGCTCTTCCAGGCAGCAGCCTGGGCTGGTGGTGCCTTCATTCAGCCGAGGAGGGAGCCACCGGCCTGGGCAGGAGCTGTGCCCGCCACTGGGAGGACGGGGATGTGGGGACAAGGTGTCACCCTCAAGGGCTCGCCCGGGAGAAGAGCGAGAGCACAGAGCATCCCGTCCGCCGGGGGAAGAGCACTGACGAGGTGCTGCAGGAGCTCCTTAGGTTAGGAGGCTCCTGGGGCCCCCGGGTCTGAGCACCAAGGGTCCCCACAAGTGACACGGAGAGAAGCAGAAGGGGTGAGGCGCACAGAGCGGTTGCAACAGGCTGGGGGGTGGGGGACCGCAGGCCAGGCCCGAGGCGGGGACGCCGTCGTGGGGAGGTAGCTTGCGGGGGCCGCGTGGACCCACAGGGCGCCGCTGGGGCTTGAACCCGCTTCTGAGAACCAGGGGGGCCAGAGGGGCAGCAGAACCAGCACATCCTGGTCCTCGGGGGCAATCCCGGCGAGTGGCCTTCGAGACGGCCTTCCTTTAAAATCCCTCGGTTAAGGACATCGCAGCAAAGAACCATGGATAATCCGCAGAGGAGAAATGAGCGTGACGTGGGTCCAGCCTTCGATCTCCAGGGTCGGTCGGAGGACCCGGGGCAGCGGCCCAGGGAGGTGCAGGCGTGGGAGCTCCCCGGGGCGAGGAGGGGCCCACACCCCCGAGCTCGGGCACCGGCGGGGCTCAGCCCGGGGTCATGCCGGGCCACTCGGGAGAGGAGCACGTGGGCCCGGGCCTCCTGGAGGCATCAGACTGCTCTCGGCAGGTGTGTCCACTAGGGTCTGCTCCACCTGCAGGGGCCCACGATGCCGGGTGACCCTGTGGCCAGCACGGCCGCCCGCCGCCCCGAAATGGAGCCGCAGCTCAAGGCCGCTGTGGGACGAGGACATGGAGGCGGAGACCGTGCAGTTTCCATGATGAGCCGCGGGCACCTGCCGGTGGCTGCATCGGGGCCTTTCCCGGGACGTGGGGCCCCCTCAGCACCAGGAGCTGGGGCGCCCAGGGGCTCAGTGCGGGAAGCGTCTGCCTTGGGCTCAGGCCGTGACCTCAGAGTCCTGGAATCGAGCCCCGCGTCCCGCGCAGCGGAAGGTCTGCTTCTCCCTCTGCCCTCCCCGCCCCCTGCTCATGCTTGGTCTCTGCCAAATAAATATATAAAATCTTAAAAAAAAAAAAAAAAAAAAAAGAAGCCAGAAGCTTTTTATTCCTTTCAAGCAAGTTTTAACTGCGCGGATAGCACCAAAGCCTTGCCGCAGGGTTGTGTCCTCAGCGCACATCAGCCTGTCCTGCCACCGCGTGGGATGTCCCGTCTGCAGCACCGTCCTGCTCCTCCCGCCCCAACTTTCTGCCCCGCAGACAGTGCTAGAGAGGAGCAAGGGCGCAGGCCTCTAAGCGGGGCACAGCGGGGGGGCCCCTTCCTGCTCCTTCTTCAGCTCCCGGGGGTGGGGAGGGGACATTTGTATGTCACACCCCACATTATTGCCTGATTGTTTCCTAATTAAAAAAAAAAAATTTCTTGGATGCCAGCGACCGACGGCCAAATTCTCTGACCTGCTGCCGCCCGCGACTCCAAATACAGCTCGTGTCCAGCGTTGGTCCAGCGTGCACCACGCAATTGAAAGAGAATTTATTCATTTTTTTATCAAGTCTCAGACGCTTTATCTAAATTATGGCACTATAGAACGTTAGAAGACCGCATAATAAACGCGCATTATTTTTCCAGCTTTACCGCAACACGATTGACATAGAATGTGCACGTTTCGGTCGGTGGGTGGTGCAAAGGTCCGAGATATGTGTACAAGGGGGTGTTTGCCCTGAGAGACTGCGTAGCACAGCCTCCACCTCCCGTAGATAGCAGTTCGCTGTCGTTGTCGTGGTTGTGGTGGTGACAACGTCCAGGTGCCACTCGCAGCCCCACCCGGGGCGTGACCACCAGGCGTCCCTGCCCGGATCCTTCGTGCATTCGCCCGTCGGGGGCACCAGGGCGGCTTCCGCGCGCTGACTGCCGTGACCAGCTTGGCGGGGACCACGGGCCGACGTCCCGGGAGCTGCTTTGCACAGAGCGTGGCAGGCGCCCCTCCGGGCCTCCCCTGGGGTGAGCTGAACACAAGAGCCTGTGAGAGGAGGAGAAACAGGGAGTCTCTTCAAGACGACGATACTTTCGGAAACCTCCAAACGAAGTCACCGTACATTGAGAAAACGGGACATTTCAAAAATCATATGCTACGTCAAATGGAGGCTGAGATCCTAGAAAAGACAACGTAAATCTAAGCTTAGAAGGAGGAGTGAATGCTTTGATTTTGAAATATGAAAACAACTCAAAGGATGGAGATTACTTTGTGGGTGCTCGGGGTCTGAAACAGCTTGAAACGACAGGAAGTGCCTACTTCCCCGAGGGGCAAGGGGCTCGGGGTGGAGCGTCTGCCTTTGGCTCAGGTCGTGACCCCGGGTCCTGGGATTGAGTCTAGAGTGACGGGCAGCATGTGTCTTAAGCATCCTCAAAGGCCTGCCATATCCGTTCCCCGCAACCGCTCTGTGGGTGCCATGCCTCTACTGTCTTCACTGGCTCATGCTACCACTGCTGAAGGCCTTTGGCCCTTGCATTTGCCAAGACATTTCTCCTCCCATTCCTTGAACACAGTGTTTCCTTCATCTACTCCCTCCTGGGGGCTCAGCTTAAATGCTTTGTCCACAGAAAGATCTTTCCTGGGAGCACCTGAGTGTCTCAGTCAGTTAAGATCTAGGTAACTGTCTAGATCTAGTTAACTGACTCTAGATCTCAGCTCAAGTCTAGATCTCAGGGTAGTGAGTTCAAGTCCCACTTTGGGCTCCATGCTGTACATGGGGCCTACTTAAAAAATTTTTTTTCCTGATTGGCACACAAGTCCCTTTGCCTTCATTTACCCCCACTGTGATGACCTCTTACAGCTGTATTCTATGTGTCCGTAGAATTTATTAGACTTGAAGAAGGCAGCCCCGGTGGCACAGCGGTTTAGCACCGCCAGCCCGGGGCATGATCCTGGAGACCCCGGATCAAGTCCCACATCGGGCTCCCTGCATGGAGCCTGCTTCTCCCTCTGCCTGTGTCTCTGCCTCTCTCTCTCTCTCTCTCTCTCTGTCTCTATGAATAAATTTTAAAAAATCTTAAAAAATAAAATAAAATTAAAAAATAAAAGACTTGAAGATAATATATCATGAACACATTTACTTGGTTCTTGTCTACCTCCCTCACTATACTAGAAGCTCTTGTCTACCTCCCTCACTATACTAGGAGCTCCGTAAGTGCACAAATCTTGTGGGTTTTTTTCCTACTGTAGCCTAACTTATTCCTTCATATAGTTGTTTCTAACAAGTATTTGTTTATGTATGAATCTTATTCTCTCACCATGAGTTCCAGAACTCTGTGAACCCTTAAGCCATTCACCCGTGTGTCCTCCTAGTCACACATATGTGCAGGTGCATATGCACATACAACATCTCATCCTAACGTCACACAGTAAGCTCTGTCTTGTTTTTTTTTTTTATTAATTTAAAGGAATGGCATACTATGAGTAATAGAAAACAAAACGTTATTACCTCTAGGTTTAGTTGTATTTACTTTTTTAAGACCTATAACTAAATGTGGAATCAATTGACTAAATGAGCTGTCATATTGGTCATAATCTGAGCTTGGAGCCCTTTTATCATCTTTCTCTATAACATGAATTTTGTAAATGTTCAATCAAAAATGCAAAGCAAATTAAATTCACAAACATAAAAAGAAACCACATCATGCCCAGGTGGATTACATTTAAGTTAAAGTAAGCTGAGAAGCAGGTCTATGTTATATGTGTATGTAACGTGTCGTATGTGCTGTGTAGGGCAGCTCTGCTCTCCATGTGGGCGGTAACTCATCTCCTGCCATCTTCTACAATCAGTGACACAGCAACAAATAAAGCCTGGTCATCTTGATAGTATTAAAATCATCTCAACAGTCTGCATTTTAATTGACCTCTGGATTTCAAGGGGTTGAAATCTTTCCCCAAATAAGCAGCATGGTGTTCTTGGCCAGCCTGCGATGTCCCCAGGGGTGGTACATCTAATTCTCAAACTGACGTATCTCTGGAAGACCCCTTCCACCATCACTCATCTAAAGGAACTTAGAACATGAGTAGCTGTGTTCTTCATATCCTGTAGTGGATTTAATTTTTTAAATATTTTATTTATTTATTTCAGAGACAGAGAAAGCATGAGGAGCAGCAGAGGGAGAGGGAGAAGCAGAGTCCTTGCTGAGCAGGGAGGCCAATGTGGGGGCCGATCCCAGGACCCTGAGATCATGACCTGAACCAAAGGCAGATGCTTCGCCTACTGAAGGCGCCTCCTGCAGTGGATTTTAGAAGGGAAATGGAAGTTAATAACGCCTTATCTGTCTGATTCGTGCGGTTAGAGGAGACAAAGGGGCTGCAGATGCTGATGGCTCCTTTAACACCCACACTCACACTTTCTTTGAAATAAGGCACCTACATCTCACAGCTGTTGGCTTTCCTCCTTCCCTCACTGTTCTGTCTGAGCAATAGCAACAGAAGTGCTATGCGCTGCTCCTCTCAGCATAAACGAACGTGTGCCCCATATCATGTTACATGCAAGCTAGTATTTTACTACACACCTCAAGCTCACAATCTAAAAGTGCTGCATCAAAAAATAGTAATGGGAACTGGCAGAAAGTTGGCTTACCAATTATTTTAACAATATTCAAGTAAAATTTCTTATTTTTGTCAAATCTCTGGTCTCAGTACATGGCCGCAACACTATCCGACCTGAGAACTTAAGTACATAAGTACCGATAATCGTTGAGCATTGAAAATTATTAAAAACGAAAACATGTTACTTTGGATGTCTCTTTTGATTTGTCTGCACTTTTGGTTGGATTAAGAGGCAAAAGCTGCATTACTTTCCCACAGAGCAAGGCTACTTATTAAAAAATTGTCATGATGTCTGGTTAATAAGAGCGACAACAGTTGGTTTATAGAGATACAGCATGAGGGAAAGCAAAGATTTGTTAAGATAATTCTTCCCACTTAGTAGCTGCATCATACTCATTTAAACTCAAGCAATTCTGAGATACAGTTGAAGAAAAGGGAAAAAAATATGACTGTGATGTCATGAGACCTCAGATCCTCCCCACCGTCCCGCCTGTGGAGCTGGCCAGGTATTCCCAGCCCTGCACTGGCGCAGCCACAGAGGTAGTGTAATCAGGATGGATGCTGACAAACCCAGCCTGAGTGGTCCGTTGCGGTGCATGAGGGCAGCACCTCGTCTGTGGGAGCCCATCTACTCTTTGCTTTGAGACTTGTGTTACCATGATCCCCATTTTACAGATGAAGAAGCTAATTGCCAATGGCAAGTAATTGGCATGAAATCATAGAGATACAAGGTGGCTGAGATACACTAAAAACCTAGGGCATTTGACTCAAAGTCTGTGTTCTGTTTCTCAGCAGCCTGGCTGCCTGCAGATCTGTGCAAGACCCGTGCTGGTGATGCAACTCACTGTGCATCGAGAACACAGCCCAGACAGATGATCAACTGTATGCGACACCCAATCAAGAGGCAAAACGTTGGGTTATTCCTGGAAGGCGGGGTGTACTGTTTCTTCAGGCCACATTTGCAATAGTTCATAAAAGGGGTTAGGACTTGGAAGGGGTGTCTGCCTCTGAGAATTTTCCCTAAATGCTGGAAACTCTGGCACTCTGACCCCAGGGGCATGGCAGCAATGCAGACGACCCTCCCTGGCCTTCCAACCCCTTTCCACAAGCCATATTTATTGAACTGAATTGTGAGTAAATATGATCCCTGAAACCTCAAAAAACCCCAGAAAATCATATCATGGTTCCACAAGAACTTTAAAAAAAAGGATTTTATGAAGCTTGAGGAGAAAACTAAACATCCTTTTACAATATGATCCAACAATCATGCTCATTAGTATTTACCAAAATGAATGAAAAGCTGTCAATGCAAAAACCTGCACGAAGATGTTTCTAGCAGCTTTATTCACAATCGCCAAAATCTGCAAATAACCAAGATGCCAATCAGGAGATAAATGGATAAATAAGCCGTGGTCCATCTGCACAAGGGGATATGACCCATCACTGAAGAGAAATGGGCTCTGAAGCCATGAGGAGATACGAAGAATGTTAAATGCACATCACTAAGTGAAAGAAGCCCATCTGAAAAGCCTACATGCTTTATGATTCCACTTCTATGGCATTCTGGAAAAAGCAAAAATATGGAGACAGGAAAAGGATCCGTGGTTGTGGGGAGCCGGGGAAAGGGAAGGATGAATAGAGAGCACAGATGATGTGGATCGAATCACCCCACCTCACACCTTAAACTTACACAGTGTCCTATGTCAATACCATCCCAATGAATTAAAAACAAAAAGAAAAGAAAAAATATCCCAATGAATTTTGGGGAAAAAAAGACTCAAAGATCCATTGATTAAAGGAAAAAAAAATTAAATATCCTTAAACCTTGATATTTAGATGATTCTCACCTTAAGAAATATACTAGAGCAGAAGACTTCCGATTACAGCTAATCGGGGTAAAGGGACCACCATAAACGACTGGAAAGGTGAGCGGTACACGTGGGGGTGGCCTTTCCCAGCCATGGACCACAGACAACTCGGCTCGGCGGTCCCTGGAAGAGGAGACGAGAAGGATAGGAGCCCCCAGGCCCCCAGCTCTCCGGGGGCACGTTCCGGGCTACCATCGGAGGAAAGCGGGCTAACTGATGTTAGGGTGCAGCGTGGAGTTCCGGAGTGAGGGGGCGGGAAGGTCCAGCAATCTGCATCTGGGGCTCCCGGGGTGTTTGCTGAGTGTGAAGATGCTCCCTCGGAGACTGACCTCCACGTGGGAGCCAGAGGCGAGCGGGGAGCCACGCCGAGCACGGTTCGGGGAGCCTGCGCAGGCCTGGAATCCTCTGCGTTGTTCGGTCAGAACGCTGCATTGCACTTGCATGTTCCAGGGGTGGACGGCCTTGCAGCTTCTGTCCCACAGAAGCAGACCCTGGCTGTGCCGGTCTTTCCAGAATTCAGGGTGCCACTGTCCTTTGTCATCCCGGTTCTCGGATGGGTAAGGAAAGATACTGAGTCTTCGTTTGACCCTTTTTTTTCCTGTTACAAGGATGTGGGTGACAAACCTCCAAGCTCTTAACACGCATGAGCTGAATCTGCAAGTCCTTTACTGCTTTTGATAAAAAAAAAAAAAATGCTTTCTGCAAAATACTGTTCCCTGAGCATTTGTCTTGACTCCGTCTTGTTGCCTACTGTGAGACCAGTGGTACATATCTCCTTAAAAAAAGTCTTCTTCAATTATTTTTCTCTGATTGCTTCTAGGAGATTCTTGTCTGTGTTTTGCAATTTAATATGATTTATCATCTGAATGCAGATTTCCAGAGCCAAATGAGGCCAAGAATTAGCAAAGTAATGGCTGTTGCTTTTTTGTTTTGTTTTTGATGGGGACTTTGATACTTTCCAAATTTTAGAGAAAGACTGTGCCAGTCATTAGGAATAATAATATTTTAATGGTTGTCATTTCATTTTTATTTCCTGGCATATACAGGTCTCATTCCTTCTATTCTGGTGATTTAGTTTGCCTTGAGGGAGTCACCCCTACCCCATGCCACACAATCCTGATGGAGTAGCCACTGCAGATACCCCTCCTTTACCTGGAAAGGGATTGGCCCCCAGCTCAAATGCTCAGCCCATCTCCCCCTGACATTGAACTCCAGAATGGAGTCATTCTCGACTAAAACTGCGTGTGCCCGATTTATTCCACTGTTCTGTCTGACGAGGACGTTCATTACATACTTCTCTCTGGATTCTCAGGGCTGCTTTGTTTCGAGACCTGTCCAGGGTTTATATGCTCAGCGTTTTTGTGGTCGTGGTCGGTACTTGGAGCTATCGTTCCAGTAAATTACATTATCCTCTTTTTAGCTCATAACCTATTCTGGTGTTCAGGGCATCAGAACAATATCTCCTGTTGAGAGCCTGGTCCCTGCTGTTTAATAGTTATGGGTGTTCATCCATGACTATTATGTGACATGGGTCTCAGGATCCTCGTGAGGGCTTCATGGCCTTCACCCCTTCAGTGATGATCTCTCTCACGCAATGTTCTTTTATCATATAGAACAATAAAATAAAATGCTGTCCCCAGTTGTCGAGTTCATTTTTCAGTGGATTTCATAAACATGTAATTGGTTTGTTCTCCAAACTATCCAAGTGAAACTTGAAAAACGACTGACTATGCACTTAGCCCTTTCAATCGCTGGCTTCTCCTGAACCTTTGTCTCCTGGGATTTTAGATACGCCACTGGATTTCCATCATGTCAGTCTGAAAACATTTTGTCCATTTCATTCCCAACTCCACGGTGGATGCTTGTCCCTACCACATGATCCCCCCACACACACACACGCAGTATTGGAGGCTGAGAAGACTTGGGCACAAGTTCCATCTGCTACTGCGCTCTGGCTCAGGAATTCCCCGAGACCTGTTCTTGCCACCGTTTAGAATTTTAGAATTTTACAAATCCAATCATCCATTTACTCTGATCGCTAGCACAGCAGGCTTCACATCTTGGCTCACCTTCCTGTTTCATAACATGGATGAGGAACCTCAGATAGAGTTACTTTGAGACTGATGCGGGACATTGATTTGGTAACTGCCCACAAACACTCCTGGTCTCCACCACAGGCTAGTTTCCCAGGTCCCCATGTGACCCGGGTCCATCAGAAGCCTGAATGCATGACCTACACCCTTCTTTACCTGAATTAGAATTATAGTTCTCTCATCTGTTAAAATATAAACACTGTGTCTGACTTTTCTTGATTTAGGGAAGAATAACAGTAGTCATCGTAACATTAAAAACACTTTGAAAGATAAGATTGGATTATACTTAAAGAATGTAATTGTCATGCCACTAATGAAAAAGAACCAAAATTAAGATAAAAAATAACACGGAAGTGTGAGTCAATGCCTTAGTTAATAGGTAAGTGAATTGCTGCTATAAACCAGCCATGGTGACAGGCTCAGGGTATATAGAGAGGAAGGAAGTAAATGTTTTCTCTTAAGATACCCACAGTCTCCCGGTGGATGAGAATAAGAATCTCTAAAGACAGAACACTCACATGGTAGATAATATCCAGAGTAAAAAAGGAAAAAAACACAATGGAATTCTATATCATCAGCTTTAAAACTACCAAAGATATGAACTGTGAACACAAAGGCATTTCCAGAAACAATAATTATTCCTTAAAATAATTTATTAGCATCATGAGACTACATACTTATTATAACATAGCATTGAAAGAAAACATCTATTTCTATACACAACACACACACACACACACACACACACAAACACACACTCCATAGTGTAATTGTCCTACTTGATATTCAATTGCATTAGGTCATTCCAGTGTCCCTTATCAGAGCAAGCATCTAGTGATAAGTAGAGTTGGGTTTTTTCATTTAAGTTAAGCTGAATTTCTTTTATAAGTTTCTAAGAATCTAAGTTGCTGTAGGTATTGAAGTTGGGACACTAGGCTTTCAATAAATCATAATAGTAAAAAAATTTATTGCACTAGAGATTGATTTTGTGGGAAACCATCTTTTTTCTCCCAGACAAGTTATTTTGAATGCCAATACATTTTATCGTACACAAATATATGGTAGTTTTAAACTCTCTGAGTCAAAATGGATCTTTATCAACCTTTTCAATATCATTTCTGTCACAACTAAATTTTTTGAACAACCACAAAGTACAAACCCCTCCGAATAGATTTGGTTGAAGCAAAAATAACTTATCCTAAATGTAGGAATATAAAAGTCTACCCTATTTATTTTAACCAATGACTGTAGATAGTGGCATATTTTCTTATGTTTATAAAATGACTATATTTAGGGAAAAATTAATTTTCTGGAAATGGATGAGCTGAAAATATACTTTGAAGAAGCTCTTAAATGATCTATTTATCTCACATATTTCTTTTAACATTGCTTTTCTTTATATTCTTTTTGAGGTTCAACTTCTGAAAAATAGTTCACTCCATTAAAGTCTATTCCCTGTTCTTTATTTCATTATTATTCTAAATTAACTGAGTTCTGTAAATATACAATATATGTGACCATAATTTACTATAGAGTGTTGTAGACCACTGAGTTCAGGAAGAAGTAGCATGTTAAAAGGAGAATATCCTACTCAATTTGGAGGCAATAGAGAGTAGTATTTAGGATCATAGGCTCCAGAATCCACCGAGGATTCAGAATCCAGCTCTGAAATGTTGGACCAAGTAAGTAATCCTTCTATGTCTCACCTTCTTCAAGTATAAAATGGGGGAAATGGATAGTAAACTGGTTTATATAGTTTTGAAGGTCAAAGGAGTTAATAAAAGTAACAAATGGAGAAGTAGCTGCCATATAAAACTCAATCATTGTTAGTGATTTTTGATTCAAGGTGGTCTTCACCATATTTCATTTTATTGGAAGTACCTTCTACTCGTCAGCATGAAGTTACTTTGAGATTGCAACAACACATTTTTCTTTAAAAAATAATAGGACAATTGAGTGTAGGACTCAAATAAGGGTCATATTAAATATTGAAAATTAAGTGAGAATATACATGTAATGCCATCTTCCCATATGATAATAATGCCAATCCTACAGAATCATAAACTCTACTTGGTAGGTGACAATCTCTAGGAACATCTTTGTTCCACAGGCCACAGAGTTCCTATGGTCTGCCCAAAGTGCTCTAAATATATGACATCTTTCATGCCAACGTACACTCAGTCTCCGTGAAAAATACCAGTAGAAGGACTCGGCAACAATATCACGGGATCAGAACTTATGGAATAGTGCAAAAATCCCCTCAACTTTGCCAATGATTAAGTTAAAGTTAGACCTCTTTTGTGAAATGCTTTTATAAATGACAAAAACGAAGAGTGACGATTATGGTCAAATCAACCATCTCTCCAGTTCTCTGTCTCCAAGGGGGCAACAGCAGAAGGTATGGCGTTCTTGTGGACGGAGTTCCTCATTGGAAACTGCCTAAATTTGTTTACTGAGAAACTATATAATTATATTACATGTGCTATAACACAAACTATATATAACATAAGAGAACTATATATAAAATATAGACATATATACAATAATAAATATACTGTGTATAATGTAATGCATATATATTATATATGTGTGTATATATATAATAGATAGACACAGTTCTTTTTATTTCTTTTAATTTTTTTGAAAGAAGAATACAACAGAATTTTGTTGGTCTTTCAGCATCATTGCCTCTTCAGAAGACAGTCTCTGTCTGTTAGATCGTCCCTGCCCCCCATCACCAATGTCCTGAATGAGAAGGGAAACAAAATACTACACAAAGCTTCTCGGGCAGCTATTCACTCCGTTAGAAGGTCTTTCCACTGTCTTATCCTTCAGGACTACAATAAAAGTATGTGCTTCTATTACATCTCCCATTCCTCATCGAATTGATTAAGTTGATCAAATACAACTTTAAGACCTGTATACAGGCGGAGTGTGTGCACCCTTGTGGTTGCCCCTTGCATGAGCTTCTTCCTGTCTGCACTCACTTACTTCACCTTGATTGCTTTGCTCCTTGGTGCCCCAAATAACCACTTCCACCTTTGGTCATGGGGTCCTGTCTGGGCCCTTTTCATTATCCTTACACAGCTCGTGAGAGCCCTGTGTTTAGGGCTCTTCATTTGGATCTTTTCCCCTCTCCCCACCCCCCTAGTCCTTCTCCTCTTTTCTCTTTCTCTTTTTCTTTTTTTAAAGACATGTTGTTTTATTTATTTATTTATTTATTTATTTTTATTTATTTTTTATTTTTTATTTTTTATTTATTTTTAAGACATGTTGTTTTAAAGACATGTCCGCTGATATGGGTATGTGTGTCACTCGGGGGCTCTTCTCAGTTGTGGGTAACTGGCAGCATTACACAACAGCTAGACTTTCTCAAGCAACCATGAGTCAAGAACCAAGAGGTTGAATGAAAAAGAAAAGAGAGTTTCTTATAATTCTAGAGGCAGCCAGGTCCTCTATCAATAACACGCTATAATTTTACATATAAAAGGTAATAATTTACATGATTTTTACATCTTTTTAAAAATTTACTATGACCCTTTCTTCATTCACATAGGTTTTGAGGCTAAGGCATTCCAAAACCACTGTGCCTTCAGAGCACAGAAAATAATGAGGCAAATTTGGGACCTTGAGCTTCATCACAGGCTCCTGGGTCACTTCACAAGAGTCAAGGTCGATCCACGTTTTCTCATGTTCTCCAGCTCAGGTGCTCTAAGCACTTGACAGGGATCTGCAACCTACCTGTTCCTGCGGGACACTTTGCTGGGCAGGAAGAAGCCTCCAGAAAAGTGGGGTCAAGCGCAGAGAAGATGTGTCAGTTGCTTTCAGATGAAGCCTGGGAGCACAGGAAGGGGGCGTGGAGAAAAAAAATCTCCCTGCCTAAGGTCAGTGTGCTTGGGAGAGAGGTTTGAGCCAGCCTTCTGGAGTAATGGTTTGAAGCTTGTGCCACAGCGTCTTTAAATATTTTGAATATTATCCCTTGTAGCCTACGTAATTCAAGGTAAACAGCATTTTCTCAGCATCACATTAACTCTTGATTTATGGGGATTACATTGCCCTTACTCAGGCATAGAAAAGATTTATGAGAATAATAATAATACAAAATTAGGTAAAAGTTCTAAATTTCACTGCTGTGGATGTTTCACACTCCTAAATAGTTTCCATCCAGCTGTATAGGAAAAAAATTTTTTTTTTGAATTCTTTTCCCCACAACATATTCCTCTAAACCATGTAGAAAACATAATATTAAAATACAACTAATTTGAACCTAAATATAACATTGGCTAACTTTAACTGGCAGTTGCCAGATGCCACTCTAGCATCTATAGAGTAAAATGCTGATTTTACCGCGTTTAGAGGCCATAGAAAGTTTTGGCTTGCTTAAGAACTGGGGTAATTCCATTTTAAATAGTGTCGGAACTGGGATCCCTGGGTGGCGCAGCGGTTTGGCGCCTGCCTTTGGCCCAGGGTGCGATCCTGGGGACCCGGGATCAAATCCCACGTCGGGCTCCTGGTGCATGGAGCCTGCTTCTCCCTCTGCCTGTGCCTCTGCCTCTCTCTCTCTCTCTGTGTGACTATCATAAATGAATAAAAAAAAATTAAAAAAAGTGTTGGAACTAATACACAAATTCAGCAAAGTTGCAGTACAAGCTCAATGCCCAGAAATCACTTGTGCTTCTGTACACTAACAATAGACGGTTCAGAAGGAAAGTTAAGAAAACCATCCTATTTACAATAGCACCTAAAAGAATACAAATTTAGGAATAAATTTAACAAAGATGGTAAAGGATTTGTGCGCTGGAAGCTACTACAATATTGCTAAAATAAATTAAAGAAGACACAAAAGATGGGAAGAAATGATCTGTTCCTAGATTGGAAGACTTAATGATGCCAAAATGTCAATTCAACCCAAAGTAATTTATAGATTCAGTGCAATCCCTATCAGAATTCCAATGGCTCCCCCCCCCCAGAATAGAACAATCCACCCTAAAATGTACATGGTACCTCAAAAGACCCTGAGTATCTTGAGAAAGGAAAAGTTGGAGGTCTCACACTTCCTGATTTCAAGACATATTACAAAGCTTTAGCAATTAAAACTGTGTGATACTGGCCTAGAAATTGACATACAGACCAATGAATGCTGAACCCAGAATAAACTCTCACGTAAACGGCCACGTGATTTTTGAAACATGCGAGGCCCATACAAAGGGGCAAGAATAATCTTTCCAATAGAAATACGAAAACTGGATATCCACAATGAAGATGGACCCTTAACTTATAACCTCAAAATGTACCAAAGACCTAACTGCAAGAGCTGACTCTAAGAAGAAAATATAGAGGAAGATCTTACGTAAAAATAAACTACTATGTTTTCTCTGACTAATCACCACAAAGGCTGTTTGGAAGCCTATCTTGAACTTCCTGTGATCTTTTTTTTACAAACTCACTTCCAGATTCACGCTTCTAGAATTACCTTTGGATGCCATTGTTTAGAAAATACATTGTACTTGGTCATTTTTAAATTTATTTCTTACAAGTAAAACACCCATTTGTTAATGATACGAAGAGTTTCCACCTTTCTAATATAAATATAAAATACAATATAATACATATAAAATACATGGTTTGAAAGCACCCAGGGTTTTGAGCTGTTAGTTATATGTAGATTTTCACTTGCTTCTCAAAATTATATTTAATGGACATTTTTGTGTATCTAATGTCACTGATCACAGTTAATATTAACAAAAGAATTGAAAATGCAGAAAAGAGTGTCCACGTACTAGTAATATCAACTAACTCATTCATTTCTAAACTACTAGATATTGAATTTTTCAAATTTAATTCCAATAAAGGCATCAGAATCCTTTTAGAGATTGTTTATGAAATTCTGAGGCTACTATTAGCAGAATATGAAATGACTTTTAAAACAGAAATTTAGGGATCCCTGGGTGGCGCAGCGGTTTGGCGCCTGCCTTTGGCCCAGGGCGCGATCCTGGAGACCCGGGATCGAATCCCACATCGGGCTCCCGGTGCATGGAGCCTGCTTCTCCCTCTGCCTGTGTCTCTGTCTCTCTCTCTCTCTCTGTGACTATCATAAATAAATAAAAAAAATAAAAATAAAAATAAAAAATAAAAAAATAAAACAGAAATTTAAGCAATATTTCAATCACATTTAAAAAGTAAGACAGTGGAGAACAGGAAAAGATCATTTGAAGAGTAATCAACTGATGACACCAGAGCTTAAGGATCGTACTATGAAGATGATATAAAACAGAATTCTAAATGGTTAGCTAATGCAAATTGGCCAAAAAGGTGGAAAAGAAAGAAGAGGAAAGATATAAGACAACTGGAAGGGAAACGCCTAAAGGTTATGTATAAGAAGTCACTGAATTTACGGTATATTGAATAGGGAGGACAATAGGAAAACTCTTCAACCACAGAACAATTCTGGAAACAATTCTGCAGATGCGGAAAGAGTATTGGGGGGCGCTAATTAGGGATGGGAAGATGGAATTCAACAAATACTTAGAAAGGAAGTCCTGAACCAGAAGGGGCCTGCGAGCCATCTGAGCCCCGTGACACTGACTTCCACGCAGATCCCAGAGGGCAGGGAGCGGGCCGCGCTCGGCAGGTGCAGCCGGGAAGCCGGTGGGGTCGCAGGCCGGAGCATCCCCTGCCGCAGCCTGGCTGGGCGCGGGCACCTGTGCAGCAGGCGGGGCAGGGACAGGTGCAGGAGGCGGCCGCCTGGGAAGGGCCGGCTGGCGGGTGTGGGCCGCCGGGCCCGGAGGAGGACATGGCCTGGGGTGCGGGTGGTGGACACACAGGTTCCCAGGCGGCAGAGGACGGGAGTTGAACCCGCAGTCAGCGGACTGGAGAGGGAATCGGGGAGACCCCGCGATGAGCCGCAGTCGACCTGGGACGGGCCGGCAGTCCGCGGGCATCAGCGTGGGCACCTCGCCAGCGTGGGTGCAGGCGAGGCTGCGTGGGGTCCCGACCTGAAGTCAGGACGGTCCTCGCTCGGCCGTCGGGTCTTGATGGCACAGCACATGCTTGCCTAGGGCTTTGCAAGCGTGAAGCAGGATCTGAAGCATTTTGGAAGGCTTTTCGCATTGATTCCTCCCACAGACGTAGGGAACAGGTGCCGTCCTTATTTTCAGTTTTGGTTTGTGGACATTAAGACTGAGAGTTTAAATAAAATGATTTTCCAAAAACATGCAGCGTATCGGGCAAGGGCTGTGTCTGCTTTCCCGATGACACACATTTTCGTTGGGAGGGACCCCGGGGTGCCACTGCAATACAATTTAAAATGTGTCTAGATTGGGATTGTTAATGTTTCTAGGGCATTATTTCCCAACCATGACTAAGAGCCAGACACCACGTATCTAAGCGTGTATTTATCACATGTAATTTTGATCAAAAATATTTTGATTGAAAAATCAAATCTTAAAAAAGAAATCAAATCTTACCACGAAAAGCATTTTATAAATCTATTACATAAAAAGAAAATCAGATGCATAAGTATGTTGGATATTAAGAACGTATTTGGGTGCCTGAGTGACTCAGTCGCCTAAGCATCTGCCTTTGGCTCAGATCACGATCACAGGGTCCTGGGATTGAGCCCGACACCTGCTCAGCGAGGAGCCCGCTTCTCCCTCTCCCTCTCTCCTTCCATCTACTTGTGCTCTGTCTCTCTCTCTGTCTCTCAAATAAATAAAACAAAAATCTCTCAAATTTTTTTAAATAAAAGGCAAAAGCAAGAACAAGCAAATGAAGGAGAAATATAAATATGTAATAATAGAGATTGATGGTTGACAAAAAGTAAGGCGTGATTGGCAATACCCGCTGCTGATGACAGTGGGAGTAAAGGCGCTCATCATATTCCTAGTGGGAGTTTAAATTGCTCCTGGGAAGAGACAGCACTATTTTTAAATTGAGCTCTCTATTTTGAGAGCATTACAGAAGCACATACGGTTGTAAGAAACACTACGTGGAGGCTCCGTGTGCTCACTCCCCATCTCCCCGCCCGTGACCTCCTGCGGCTCTCCTGCACAACACCTCCACGAGGCCGTAGGTACTGACGCAGTCCAGAAGCAGGACATTATCACCACGCACCTGTCTTCCTCCCCTCCCTGCTCCTTGACCCCCTGGGGCCGCGGAATCCTGGCTCCTTTCCCATGGTCTCCTCACTCAGGAGCCTTAATGGGATGGGAAGACCTGCGGCATTTGGGGGTTGGATTTTTCCCCTTTCCTTCCTTCCTTCCCTCCTTCCTTCCCTCCTTCCTTCCTTCTTCCCTCCCTTCCTCCCTCTTCCTTCCTTCCTTCCTTCCTTCCTTCCTTCCTTCCTTCCTTCCTTCCTTCCCTCCCTCCCTCCCTCCCTCCCTCCCTCCCTCCTTCCTTCCTTCCTTCCTTCTTTCCTTCCTTCCTTCCCTCAGAGCAAGTCTCTAAAGGTCCATCCACGTCATGGCGTGCATTACTGGCTTAGTCCTACGTGCTGCTAAGCAGTGCCCCTCGGAGCTGATGTACGACCTTCTGTTTACCTGCTCATCATTGAAAGGCAGCTGGGCTGTTCCCAGTTAGGGCTGCTGTGAACAAAGCTGTCGTAAATACTTGCATAGAGTTCTGCTGGTCTATGTCTTGGTTTCTTGAGAACAAAAGCCCTGGTTGGATGGACTGGGTCCTAGGGTAGGGGCATGCCTTGTGCTTTAAATTGCCTGGCTGTTCTGCAGAGAGGCTGTACCACTTCTGATAAACAGCGTTTCTGGGATCCCGTTTCTCTGCATACCCACCGGCATTTGGAACCATCACTATTTGTCACGTTAGCCATTCTCATTGGTGCACTGGGGTGGCTCCTGATTATTTTAATCTGCATTTCCCTGAAGGCTGATGGTGTCGAACATTTTTTCTTTTTCTTTTTTTTTTTTAAAGATTTTATTTATTTATTCATAGAGATGCAGAGAGAGAGAGAGAGGCAGAGACACAGGCAGAGGGAGAAGCAGGCCCCATGCAGAGAGCCCGACGCGGGACTGGATCCAGGGTCTCCAGATCACGCCCCGGGCTGCAGGCGGCGCTAAACTGCTGCGCCACCAGGGCTGCCCAACATTTTTTCGTGTCATTTGCCTTCCATGTACCCTTTGGGTGAAATACCTCTTACCCATTTTCTACTTGGAATTTGTTTTACTGTTGAGCTTTGAGATTCTTCATATGCTTTAGATACTAATCCTTTGCCAGGTATATGGTTCACAAGGATTTCCTTTACTCTGTAGCTGTTTTTCTATCCTATCAACAGTCACTTGAAGCATAAAAGTGTTTACTTTTGATGAAGTGTAGTGAATTGATGTTGTCTCTTTGTCTCTTACAGGTCAAGACCTGAGCTGAGATCAAGAACCAGATGCTTACCCGCCTGAGCCACCCAGGTGCCCCATAGTCAATGTATTTTTGAACCGACTGTGAGACTTCCTCTTTGACTCATGGAATATTTAGATTCTGATCAGGACTCTATGGTCATTTTTTTTTAATAATTTTTATTTATTTATGATAGTCACACACAGAGAGAGAGAGAGAGAGGCAGAGACACAGACAGAGGGAGAAGCAGGCTCCATGCACCGGGAGCCCGACGTGGGATTCGATCCCGGGTCTCCAGGATCGCGCCCTGGGCCAAAGGCAGGTGCTAAACCACTGCGCCACCCAGGGATCCCTAGGATTCTATGGTCATTTTAATTGCTGTTCACCTATAGGATTTTTCTGTGATTTCTTTCAAGATTTTAAATCTTTCTTTCATTTTCAAAAAAAAATTAATCATGATATCTTGGCACAGATTTACCCTGTTTGGCTGCCCACAGCTCTTGAATCTGTTAGTTTATGTGTCTTGTCAAAATTTGCCAAGATTTAACCATTGACTGTTTCCAGGCCCCTCTTCTATTTCCTCTCCTTCTGGAACCACAGTGACACAAATATTAGATATTTGTGGTCGGTCTCCAAGCATCTACGTTCTGGAAAAATCCTCAAGGGTCACTTGGCGTGGCTCCAATCCCACTTCCATCCCCAGCACGCCAACTGACACACCAGGGGCATGAGGCCCCACTAGGCTTCGTGTTGCCCATTTACAATGCTCGGCTGTCCTTTCTCCTATGGACCCAGCCTGCATATTACATCACCACGTGCCCACCTCCGAAGATCCCTTTCCTCATTCGCTTTCTAAACTGAGCTTTCCAGAAAGTACACCGACACCTGGTTTGCTTCCTTCTGCCCAGGGTCTTCCTCTTCAGTGGGTTTTCATGCCCCCAATTCATTTTCTCAGTTTCGAGATGGTGACATATCCCATCTCGGGGTGGTCAGAAAGACAGAGCCTTTCTGTCTTGTCTCTGCTCAATTTCTAGAAGATCTAATCTGGACCCAGAGTCTTTCTTCTGGATCCATGATCTCAGAGGATTAGTGGATGAAATTATCCAGCTGTGTAAAGTTTATTCTACTGGGGTACCCGTGAAGCTCAGAGTTATATTGTGTGACCTCCTGGCCACTGGTCTGTGACATCAGTGTCAAGTGAGGCAAGCAGAGTGAAACACATTTCTTCTCTCCACACTCCTGTTTGTGATGCTCCTCCATTCACCCCCGGAGAGCCAGCGACCATCGCAACACCACCTGTGTAGCAGATTCCTAAACAAACCCTATTTGCAATCAGAAGTTAGAATTTTTTTCATAAACTCTGGAACTAGAAATCCCACACACGGCGTACATATTTATTTTAGACAATAATGTTTGCTGCAATAAAAATCTACTTATCAGTAAATAGAACTTCTCTCTTTTTCATTTCAAATCTTTAATCATTGTGAGTCAAACTGAATTATTCATAATTCTTAAAACAACATAATGTTTGGACATGTTTGCTATAATTTAAAGCAGCAATGTAGATGGAAAGAAAACACTTCTCTTTATTCTGCGTTTTAGCATATAAGTAAGCAATTAATCTCGGTTTGAGTTTATATGACTGTTTAGTAGTAATGCCTTCCTTTCCATTTATGCATTTAACTCAACATGCATTCCGTAATTTTTATTTCCTTTTTTTGTTGTTGTTAGAAATTTAGCCCTTGGGCAAAATAAAGGAAGTAATTACTTTTTGTCAAAAGGTTGCAAGACCGTAGCTCACGGATTATAAAGGAGACTTCATCAAGCCTGTATGTCTTCTATGCCTACTGTTATTTTACTTATCCTGACAGCCCTCAGAAGACAAAGCTCTTCATTAATGGACTCAACTATTACACTTCTAATTTTAACAGAAGGTTTTGGATATGTGGTGGTGTAAATGGGATATTATTTGAAAAAAAAAGTGTGAGTGAAATCCTTTATAATGTTCTCCTTTGATATATTTCCATTTAAATGGCCAATTTTATTAAAGTGCAAAGGGACCCTAGGCATGCACATTTGGTCATGAGTAGCCATGTCTCTTAACTCAACACAAGAGAAATCTTAGATCTAATGAGAAAACAGCCTTTTAAGGACAGCTCTTCAGAAAGCGGCTGAGAGTCTACTCATGCATTTAGATTTATTTGTGGGTATAAACATGCATATTATAGAGCATCTGGTTTTTACCTTTTCATAGTTTATCATCATTTAAAACTGCTGAATATGTTACTCCTTGGACAAGTGATTTTGTCATGATTTTTCATGGAATGACTTAGCATAGAAGAGCGAAAATTACCTCGTTCTCATACAAGTGATTCGGAACACGAATGAATGATGATGCTTTTATTTTAAGAAGGATGTGACCATTTAAAATAATAGATTATCACTTTTAATATCGATAAACTCAGGATCTACCTTGGTAAAGATCTTGCACGAACCTACTTGGAGCAAGAATGGATTGGAATAGGCCAAAATGTGGAATTAAGAAAAAGATATTAAACTATCTTTTTTCTTTTTCTACTAGACTCTTTCTACTTTATTTTGGTACTTATCATTTACTCTAGGTATTAAAGAGCAAACCAAACAACAAACAAACAAACAAAACCCATACATTAAAAAAAAGAAAATGGGAGTTTGAAGTCGTAGCCTCTGATGTAGGGACTACTGTACAAACATTTCCTACTGTGCATTCAGGTCAGTACATGTGGAGGCAGAGACGGTGCAAGAGCTGGGCCAGCAGAGGTCGGGGCTGTGGAGGGCTGACAATGCCCTAGGGGTCTGGACAGCACCCCTTCAGTGGCAGCCCAGGCTGGGTCATCTCAGCCAGTTTCTTCAGATCCCTGCTGGTCATTCCTGGACGTAGCTGCTTCAGGTGGGGGCACGGTCTGGAATCTGGGACAGGTGGTGGTTTCGGGTGGGGTGATACCTGCAGGGCCATCTGCTAGAAAGCACTGCCAGTAACGGGGGATACATCTTTATCCTCAAGGGTATGAGTGGCACATATGACAAGCTTGGTTCCCCTGGAAGAAAGTCCTTCCTGTCCTGAGAGAAGCCCCACTAAGATCCCAGTGAAAGTCCCTGTCTAAGAGGAACATGGCGGGGGGCGTTCTAGGGTACAGGAGCAGCCCCCCAACTCCAGAGAGAGGCTGATTTGGCAGCCACTCTGGGTATCTCCCACTCCCACCATCCACTGTAGGCTCCTCATCTTCAACTGGCACCTGTTGGCTCGTTAGCATGAGCCAGACTCTCATCCCTGAGGGTATGTGCTGCTGAGGCCGAGGCTGCTGTGCGTGTTCATTCACCATCCAGTGTTGGCAATGGGCACCTAGACACATCCAAGGGTGTCACCTGCATGCCACTCGGTGACAACATCCCCCTATCTTCCCCTTGGTCTCAGGCCATTATTATACCTGCTAGAAGAGAGATTCTTCTTGTCCGCAGCTCCATTGGCACAGAATCTAAGGTGAACTTTCTTCTCGTGAGCCCCTGCGTGAAGTGTTCTCTCTTAATGAAGACCTCCAAACCTACAAAGCCCAGAGTTTCAGGGACAGGAGGTCAGACTCCCTAAGTGGGTCCCTGGGGGTGACAGTGAGGAACCCCTCCATTTGCACCTTGGCCAAGACTCTTATCATGTTCTTGTTGGAGACATGGCACCAAAATGTGCACTTCGTCCTGGAGCCTGGTGTCCCATCTTTGTACAGTGTAGGCTCCTGGTGGACGGTATCACCTGTCACATTACCAGCTCCTCCTGATGCTTCCACAGGCCAGCTGTTTCTGGGATGGTATGGCTTGTGATCAGAACAGTGGATGTACTGGGCAGGACCCATTCCCCTCTCTTGCTGTAAAATGGGTCCTCCCTGAGTTAATGTTACTGAGTTAATTGAATTAATGTTAGTCCATTCTTGTAATGGAGGAACAAATATTCCAAAGCCCCTCACAGAGTGGAGATGGCTAAGCCCCTGAAGGTGAGAAAGGTAAATTCACATGCACAATACATATCATTTCTAATCAGGATGGACTGCTTTTCCCTTCTGATGTAAAAGGGGATTGATTTAATCAGTTTACCACCAGCGGGTGGGTGGTCTCCTTTTTTTTTTTTTTATTTATTTATGATAGGCACACAGTGATAGAGAGAGAGGCAGAGACACAGGCAGAGGGAGAAGCAGGCTCCATGCACCAGGAGCCCGATGTGGGATTCGATCCCGGGTCTCCAGGATCGCGCCCTGAGCCAAAGGCAGGCGCCAAACCGCTGCGCCACCCAGGGATCCCAAGGTCTCCTAAAGAAATGCTTCTTAGGATCGACTCTGTCACTGGCAAGCTGGGAATTCCATAGTTTCAGCAGCTACGTGCCCTTTGCTAGGTGAGTCTCACACACAGTGTCCTTTCTTGCCAGCAGGCTCACCTCATGTGACCCTCATGCCAGCACTTGTGTGGCCAGTGATAAAGGCCAGATGTTGTCATAAGTAATTTTGTCCACCTTGTTGCCTAGTGCTTCTGCTGGGGTGGATGCTTTCTGGGGGGCATGCCGTGCAATGCAAAGATCTCTACCTTCTAGGTTTATCCCATATGACCGCCACCATGTCTACACCAAGATTTCCTGTCCCCACCCTCCTGACCGTTCTCCTTCTCATCCCAGGATATGTTAGCCAAGCCCTTCAACGCAGATCACATCTCTCTATACAGTCCAACCTGAGGCTACTTCTATTTCCACATGTGTGGCCCACCAGGTGCCCTGCTTGAAGCAAGGTAGCCTTACCACTCTCTGGTAGTACCTTCTCTGGGCTGGGCTGTCATTCATTTGTGAAATGACATTCATTTCTAACTCACACCCAAATACTGAGCTGGCCCATCGTGAGCCAAGCTCAAGCTTTTTCCTCCCATGTCAGCTCGTCACAAAGGATCACCCATATGTGTGTATGCTGACTGGCAGGCCGAGTGCAGTTAGTGATGGGTGACATGGGGCCACTCGTTACCTATGTGTGAGACTTAACCTATGATTTGCTTAATGCTCACCTTCCATCTTGCAATAGATTGTTTCTGGACCACCCACACTGATGGTTGAATGGGTACATGATAGCCTAGTTCACAGAGAGTAGCAGTGGCCATATGGTTACTTTTTGCCTGTGGGACAGGTGCTCTGTCCCTATCAAGACTCAGTAGCACATCGGGAGTTGTTCTACAAAAGACGTACATGCTCATAGAGGACAGCATGCGCTTGATCCACAGCCCGAAGCATCCACGTTGTGGGCTCCTCAATGGGGCTCACACTAATTCATCACTGATATCTCCAGAACTAGAACGTGCCGGGTCCTATGGCCCACGTGTCACTGTAGCTCAAACCTTCACCTGGGACCACAGCAGGATCCTTCCTGTTTGGAGCCCCCTTAGAGCAACCACCTTGGGAGTCAACTGCTGTCTGAACTGAAGCGGTATTCTCGGGTGTAGAGCACACTGTGGCCACAGCCTGGCCTACGAGGCACCGTATGAGTCAGGATTCTTTAGAAGGATGGAAATTGGGACAGAATTCCCGCTACTTTGGGAAATCCAAAAAGATCTTACTCGTAAGACCTTAGACTGATTGGGCGGAGCTCACCCATAGTATGAAAGGTCCTCAAAGTTGACTGAACATTTGAGTTCAAATGTTTCTGAACATTAATCTTATCTGAAATATACCCTCGTCAGAGCATCTGGCCTGGGGTTTGACCGGTCAGCTGGCCACTCTAGCCTACCCAGGTTGGCACATGGGATTGACCGTCCCAGGCTGTGTTGAGCCTTCTTTGTGATGTGTGATCAGTGATTTCTCCCTTAATTTTGATAATGTGTTTCAGCATCCCCCCCTCCCCGAGCTGCATCTAAATATTTCACATAACATGGTGGGACTCTGAACGTGCACGGAGGACATCCCCATCACACGGAACACATCTGTCTCTGCACGGGTACATGATACATTAGCACGATGCCACCGATTTAGTGGATTAACGTGGTATCAGCAGGATGTTCAGATAATTCAGGCCTCTCTGGAGGATATTTGGCAGAGGGTAGGATATTTAACCCAGCCTTGGGCCAAGCTCTAAATGTACCCTGTTTTTTCTGTGTGTGTGGGGGGGGGTTTAATCCATGTGGATATGAACTTGTTCTGATCCCTTTTCTGATTGTCACCAGCTAACCTGTGTTTACCCACTCTGCTAAGGCCACAGCCTCAGGCATGGACACTGATGTCTGATTAAGTGGTGAGAAGCCTCTTTTCACCCTCCACGGCCAACATGGGCTTCGCAGGACACTGACTGGCAACTGAAATGCTGAGATGACGGGCACCACCTCCAGACCCTTTATGTTTGTAAGGGTGGCTCCTAATCCCCAAGAGATGGGGTATTGCCGCTGATGTGAGGTCTTGGCCACATGGGGACGGGGGCAGTTTCAGAGGCTTCCATGTGACCATGTGTATACGACAGCTTCTCAGCCACTAGGTGAGGCCCCGGTATGGGACCGGTGACACACTCAGACATGCCCACTCTACTTACTCATTTAAGAACTGAAGACAGGGGGGGATCCCTGGGTGGCGCAGCGGTTTGGCGCCTGCCTTTGGCCCAGGGCGCGATCCTGGAGACCCGGGATTGAATCCCATATCAGGCTCCCAGTGCATGGATCCTGCTTCTCCCTCTGCCTGTGTCTCTGCCTCTCTCTCTCTCTGTGACTATCATAAGTAAATAAATAAAAAAAAAGAACTGAAGACAGGGGATCCCTGGGTGGCGCAGCGGTTTGGCGCCTGCCTTTGGCCCAGGGCGTGATCCTGGAGACCCGGGATCGAGTCCCACATCGGGCTCCCGGTGCATGGAGCCTGCTTCTCCCTCTGCCTGTGTCTCTGCGCCTCTCTCTCTCTCTGTGACTATCATAAATAAATAAAAATTAAAAAAAAAAAGAATAAGACAAGGGTGTTTGTTTAAAAAAAAAAAAAGAACTGAAGACATAGCCATGGGGTGGGTCTGTGGACTGAGTGGGCCCGTTACAGACAGATTTAGTCAGGAATTCATTTGTCACCTGGTCCCCGTGTGCTCCCAAGTTAGTCAGGGAGCATGAAGATGCTTCGAGTCTCTGAACATGGATGCTGGCACAGACCAATATACTGCCCTAACCAGACACCAAATATTGGACACCCCCTCCCTAGTGTCAGTGACTTTGTCTATATAAATTCTAGACTGTGTTTGTACTGTGAGCGAATTATCAAAATTTGCAGTATACCCAAGCCCCAGTCTCATCATTAAGTAAAAGAAAATATTAGAGCAAGAAAATGGGCAGATTTCTTATGAATCTAACCCTAAGCAATCCGATGATTATTGTCTCCTTTCTTGTAGCTAGATTAATATAAATCGCAGAGAATGCATGTGATAAAGTGTGATATCCCAAGAATTAAGTTGTTATGAGTTGCATTTAACTGGGTGATCCCCCAAAAGACACCGATATCCCTGAAAATATATAAAATGGATGCTTCACATCATCATGGAATGTTGAAGTATTTAAGATCACAGCATTCATGTAAGACAAGATCTGTTCTTGCTAGAAAAAAAAGTGAAGTCTCAGTTCTCTGAATTTCCCAAAGATATGGGACGAATAATACCTCAGATATGCAATTCATTGGCATCAAGTTCTCCAGGTAATTTCTCTGGGATGAAGAGCAAGCATTGTGATAGATGACAGGGGGTCTGTTCACAAACATTTGTGTATCATTTTTTCCCCAGAAACTAGCAGTTATGTCCCCTAACAAAGAAAAGAACAGAGATGTAAAATATATTCCTATTGGATAGGCACTGTGTGTGTGTTGGGAAGATGGGAGCGTAGAATGCTGTTCCAGAAAAGATTCCTTCAAACTACATTACAAAAATCAAAATGAGCTTGTAAAGCTTGAAAACCTTTGTCTCCTACGTTTGTGGGTAGAGAATTTACGAGTTTTAACACAAAACCTCACAACCCGCCGTAAGTGTGCTGTGCTTCCAAAGTGCCTTATTTAACGTCAGATTCCAGGGAGCACTGGCATTTACTCTAGAAAGCACTTCCTGCTCTTTTTCTCCCTCGGATAGATCCAGAAACAAAACTACTTTAAGAAATGAAGTCACAATTCCGCGATATTTAGGAAAAATGGCTTACATAAAAGCATCCAAAATAATACTCCTTTTGTTCAAAATTTAGGAGGTAAATCATCAAGAATTAATATTAAAATAGTGTTATGTATGTTGTGAAATGTAAGGTTTTCTGGGAAATGACACCTGCCATTTTGCCAGGCACCCCCAAGTATTTCACTGGAAACAGATGAGGAATGGTTGGGTCATCCAGCTCCTTAGTGTGATGTGTGACTTACAAACAGAAAAACACAGAGCATAGAGTTTTAGATGTGTGCCTCGGGGCTTTCTTACAAGAACCCCTGAGGGATCCCTGGGTGGCGCAGCGGTTTGGCGCCTGCCTTTGGCCTAGGGCGCGATCCTGGAGACCCAGGATCGATTCCCACGTCGGGCTCCCGGTGCATGGAGCCTGCTTCTCTCTGCCTGTGTCTCTGCCTCTCTTTCTCTCTCTGTGACTATCATAAATAAATTAAAAAAAAAAAAAAAAAGAACCCCTGAGCCAATGACAAGCATTAAGAACATTATAGATCTACCTTTGGATATAGAGTGAAAGGCAGGCAGCATTGTACAGGGGACTTGAGGCAATATTTTTAAACCTAGGATTTTCTAGTTTTTCTTGAATATGGCTCCCAAAGGAAAATGTACATGTCAAAACAAAGCAGGTGCAAGCAAAAGAATTCTCACAGAGAGAGATGCAATTGCAAGGGGATTCGACATCGCCTCCAGGCATGTTTGCAATAAGAGTATTAATGACCGGGTAAGAAACATGGCAAGAAATATTTGATGCTGCTCAAGGGACAATAAAAGACCTGGAAACTTGCCTTCATTCAGTGGAGGGGAGTGAAAAGTGGGCACATGTCTACTTGCTTCTATAAATCTTCATACAGTGTTACGTAAATATTACACAATCCCAGAAAGAATACAGGTGGGCCATGTGGGAACATGCGTTCCCAGGGCCTGGGAAGGGGCCAAGGTCCAGAAGCCCGCCGGTGCTGATGGTCATGCGACGGGGACTGTCAAGCAGCCAAGTCTTTAGCACTGATACACACGCCCAATTGTTCGGAATTGTATTTTCCAGATTTAAACCTTGAGAAATGCATTCACAGAAAAGTGCTATATATGAAGAAGTCAAGGAATATATATATATATATATATATATATATATATATATATATATTTTTTTTTTTTTTTGTCAGTAGATCATGTAGTTCTGCACAACATTCCCTGGGTTCAACAAATACCAACTCATGAAACACACTACCATATTTTTAAAAGAACACACTAAAGTTGATAATTCGTGCTCACATGGGATACAGATACCAATCCCAGATGTGATATGCCCAAGAAAAAAAAGGGATATAGAGAGGGAGCATGAATTTCTGCCTCAAGCGCCCCGAGCCACATCACTTACTAGCAACACAGTCTTGAGAAAGCCATGTAGACTCTTTCTCTTCAACTATTAAATTGAGATATCACCACTTGCTTTACAGCGTTGTTGCAAGATTTCATGCAATCATGCCTGTAAATTGCACAGTGCTGGGCGCATGTGGGGAGATGGGCACAAAAATACATTTGTATTCTTCCTGTGTCAGGTTCTGTGGCCAACGTCAGGGTACCCAACCCCTGGTTTGCTTAAAGTAAAATTCTTTGCAGTGCCTAAGTCTTTTAATTTCTTCAAAAAACCATGATCAAATTCAAATGTGGATTTTTAGGCTACGAGTAGATTATGAATCCAATGCCTGAGAGAATGTAATTATTTCAGAAGAATAAGACACTGCTTTATGAA
This sequence comes from Canis lupus baileyi, assembly GCF_048164855.1. Lineage (NCBI taxonomy): Eukaryota > Metazoa > Chordata > Mammalia > Carnivora > Canidae > Canis > Canis lupus. The sequence continues at coordinate 4,939,001 of NC_132852.1, read as the reverse complement.
AGCATTCTAAAAAGTGCTCCAGACATGGAAGAAATTGCACTTAAAATGGATTCTTGTCCTTGTTATTTAATGCACTGGTGATGACAGGTGTGCTTTGGGAGTTAGATGTTTAATTGGGTCACTAATTCACACCATGGTAATAAAAAAAAAGTAGATCTTTTTAGTTTCATACTGAGAATAATGATTTCCTTATCTTACCCAGTTAGATTCAACATATCGTGCAGTCAGCTTGTCAATTATAATGATTGTGTGTATTGGAAAATGAGAGACCCTTCAGGGCATTTTTGATGGTGTAAAAATTGAACTTTATTTTATTTGCTTATTATCTGACTCTCTGACTAGTATGTGAGATCCATGAGGCTGTGACCCTTATCTGTTTTGTTTGCTTAAACGGTGCCTGGTACATAATAAATATGCAATCAATTTATTTTGAAAGATTTGAATGAATGAAGGCTTTCACCTGGAAAGTGAATGGAATATTTGATCTTCGAGAGTGACTATCCTTGAGGCATGCATTAGACAAAGGTTATAAAAAAGAGGGGAGAAAAGACCCATCCATGAGTGTTCCCCCAAACGTTCCTGACTTACCATTTGAGAATTTATTTTCCTCTGTGCATAGATTTGTTCTAGGCCATTCTGGGGCTACTATTTTGCTTATGTGATAAAGATCCTCTTCTTTGGTGATGGGTTAACAGTAGCATTTCCCTCGAGGCTGCTACACTTCCCTTTCTTTTTATAATAGGAGAAGCAAGTGTTTGCAGAAGGAACCCATCTCTAGTGAATTTAGGTAAAGATACAAATATGAAAGCTGTGAATGCAGATTCTAGTTTTACCAAAAAGTCTGAACAGAATAGAGAATCCAGAAGTGGACCCTCAACTTTATGGTAAACTAATATTCGACAAAGCAGGGAAGACTATCCACTGGAAAAAAGACAGTCTCTTCAATAAATGGTACTGGGAAAATTGGACATCCACATGCAGAAGAATGAAACTAGACCACTCTCTTGCACCATACACAAGGATAAACTCAAAATGGATGAAAGATCTAAATGTGAGACAAGATTCCATCAAAAATCCTAGAGGAGAACACAGGCAACACCCTTTTTGAACTTGGCCAAAGCAAATTCTTGCAAGATACATCCATGAAGGCAAGAGAAACAAAAGCAAAAATGAACTATTGGGACTTCATGGAGATAAGAAGCTTCTGCACAGCAAAGGAAACAGTCGACAAAACTAAAAGACAACCTACAGAATGGGAGAAGATATTTGCAAATGACGTATCAGATAAAGGGCTAGTTTCCAAGATCTATAAAGAACTTATTAAACTCAACAGCAAAGAAACAAACAATCCAATCATGAAATGGGCAAAAGACATGAAGAGAAATCTCACAGAGGAAGACATAGACATGGCCAACACGCACATGAGACAATGCTCCGCATCACTTGCCATCAGGGAAATACAAATCAAAACCACCATGAGATCCCACCTCACACCAGTGAGAATGGGGAAAATTAACAAGGCAGGAAACCACAAATCTTGATTCTATATACTGTAAATCCCTCCACTTCCCCTGGAACTTTCCAGTGCTGCTTGGTCAATAACTGGCTTTTCCCCTTACCTTCTAGCAATTCTTCTGGGGGAGGGTCCTGCTGTGCTGATTCTCAGGTGTGTGTACCTGGGGAGCTGCCCCGCCTTCTGCCAGGTGTACGGCTCAGTGGGAGTTTATCCTGTGAGCCCCCTGCTCAGTCCCAGGTACAGGGTGACACCAGGAGGGACAACAACAGTGCAGGCAGCCAGCTGTGCAGCCCTGGAGTCAGCTCCCGCAGTAACTACAACAGCCCCCAGTGTGCAGGGCCTGGGTGCTCCAGGGCGGGGCTGCTGACCTGCACAGCTCTGGGCCTGGCAGCAGGAGTGACCTGGCTGTCCTGGGTCCTCCCGGCCTCTGCCTGTCCCGGGGGAGCAACGGATCCTCGGCTGTGTCCCTCAGCGCCCTGGGCCAGGGGGCTTGCAACACTGTGAATGGACCTAAAGTACCACGATGTGAAATTCAGAAGCATCAGAGTAAATTTTGTACCAGGTTAACTTATCCCTTATTACAAATAAAATATATAAGCCCTTACAAAAGGTTTACGAAAATCATAAAATAGAGTAACAATGCAATGACAGGGAGGGGAAGGCTCCATTGGGCTATAGCCACCACGAGCCCCGTGGCAGGAGCTGGGGCGGGCTCCCGAGGTGACCAGGGGGCTGCTCAGGGGTCGAAGCAGGTTGTTCCGGAGGCTGGTGGTGGCTCTGACACTCTGGGGACCCCAATTGCAGGCTCCTGGGCCTACTCCTCTGGGGTGGCCACGGGTGCAGGTGGCTCTTCCTCATCGGGGCAGGGAACCATAGGTTCGACCAGCATCTGCACTACCTTAAACTCAGGAGCCAGCATCTCGGCTTTGACCAAGTCCTCAGCTCCAGCAGCCAGGACCAGCTCCATCACCCTGAAGTTTCAGCAGGCCCCACAGTCGGAGCTGGGGCGGGCTCCCGAGGTGGTTCACAGGGTTGCTTCGGTCCTATGGCTGGTTGCTCCATCGAGTTAGGAGGCTGCTCGGGCACATCCATGACCTCGAGAGCAGGGGTGGCACCTGCTCCTCCTCCAGGCTCGCAGGGGTGCAGGGGGCTCCTGCAGGGCGGAGCAGTGAACTAGACCAGTGACGACTTTGCCTCCCCAGTGGGTGCCTCAGCGCAGGCCAAGCCCTCAGCCCCAGCAGCCAGGATGGCCTCGATCCCTTCAGGCCCCGACGGGGCAGTAGGCCCCACGGTCAGAGCTGGGGCACACTCCAGAGCGGGTTCAGGGTGTTTTGCTCGGTCCAAAGCTGTAGCTCCAAGAAGACAAAGTATCACCATCAGGGCAGACTGTCCACGTTCCTCCCAAATCAAGGCCACTCTTCCCACTGCTCCACATGTGTGGGGGCAAGAGCCCTGGGAGGTGTCCCCAGCCCACAGCCCGTGGGGTGGGGTGTGAGCCCACCCCCTGCTCCCGGCCCAGCTGCATAGAGGCTGGATCCGCCGGGCACCCCCTGTCCCCGCTCGGCACCCCCTCTGGCTCCGCTGCTGGAGTCGTCTGAATTGCTGGCGGTAACGCCGGGCATGGAGTTCCACGTCCGAGCCTGGCATGCGCTGCCTCATGAATTCCAGAATCATCCTCAGGGAGGGAAATTCTGGGAGCTGACAAAATTCATCCCGAAAATAATCCAGCCATATTTCCAGCATGCAGGAGATGGCCCTGGGGAGGGACAGGAGGGCACAGGTGTCAGAAGACAGGGCACCATCACTCACAGGTGTCCTGAGGAAGCCCTGCAGGACCCAGGGACCCGGCATCCCTTGCAGGATGTTGGAGGCAAGTCCTGATCCTCGTCCCCTTGCCACCTGGCGGACCTGCCTGCCACAGGCCTGCTCCCTGAGGAGGGGCTGGCACGCAGCCTCTGTGCTGGGGAGCCCACGGCCAGTGGAGTGACCATCACCATCTCTCCTGGGGAAGCGGGGGTCCCTCCTCAGCCTGGTCCCTGCCCAACTGCCCCTTGAGTCCACCGGCAGGCGTACGGGGACGGGGGGCATCTGGCCTGTCATTGCCCTCAGTGCACACACTGTCTTCTGGGTAGGTCCAAGCCAGGAGGGCTCGGGCTCTGTGTCCTGCCAGGGCTTGCCAGGAACTGCCCAGGACCGCCACCTTCCCTCCTGTGGCTCTGGGCTGCCTCACTCCCGAGGGGGCCCTGGGGGTGTCCTTCCACTGACTCTAATCTCCCATCTCCCACGGGGCGGGGGCCGCCTGGTCCGGGAGCCCCCACCAGCCCTCCTGAGCACCTGCTGTGCCCCCGGGTCCAGGTGCTACCAGATTGGGGAGTGCAATGCTTCCCACCCCCTCTGCTCTGGCCCCAGGTGTGGGGCAGAGAGAGGGTTGGGGGGCATGGAGAAGGACTCCTTAGGGGTCCCAATGCCTCCCACCAAGCCCGCATCCCATCCACTGCTCTCCTGTGCTCTTTTCCAGAAGGGGCCTTAGACCTTTACCCTGTCACAGGAATTGCAGATGTGTGGGGTGAGGGTGCAGCCTCCCCACCCCACAGCCCCCTCACTGCCCTCCTGGAGAGGGAAGGCCCTCCTGCAGGAGCCGGAGTCACTCACATTTTCCAGCGCTGCAGGACCATGTCATTGTTACCCCACGCATCTACGATGCACCCATATCTAGAGGAGGGCGGGGGCATCCCATGAATTGTGCTGGGGACGTGACTTCTCATCATGGGGGCTGTCACCCTCTGACCCCGACTAGGCTGGAGCCCCGGGAGCCGTCACCTCTGTTCGTGGGGCCAAGGGCAGCTCCCAGAGAATCGCCCGCACCTGCTGGGGACTCCTGAAGGCTTGAGCATGAAAGGGCTCCAGCCAGGCCCATGGCCCATATCCTAGTGGGCCTGAGGCACCCCGGGGTCCCCCGGTCTGGTTGCCCCAGGACACAGACCCCCGATGGACTCTCAAACCTCCCTTTCAATGGGGAAACAGGCCAGCTCAGGCCCCTGGTGATGGGTGGAGGAGGCACAAGTCTCCTCACAAGTGAGGAGGATGGCTGCTGAGCGCAGGCACAGCCCCTCTGGCTGACCCGCCACAGGCCAGGCCCTGGGGCTGCCCTCCAGGACCTGCTAGGCCCTGGGTTACCCTGCTCCAGGTGGGGGAGCAGCCCGAGGCCGGGAAGCTCACACCATCCCCAGCCTCCCCACCAGCAGGTGGCCCAGCCCTGGGCTGCGGAGGGGCAGGTGCTCACTCAGTGGACAGCAAGTCCAGCACCTCGTCCGTGGTGGCGAATCCACGATAGTCGTCTAAGAAGCTGCAAATGGAGATGACATCTCTGCGCTGCAAGGCGAGCAGCAGTTGTCGGACTTTGTGCTCCAGCAACTCCGTCCGGCTGGACTTCATCAGGGCGATCAGATGCCCATTCCCGGCCAAGGCCCCTGCACCCTGAGGTGGGAAGAGGGGACATGCATCCTGCAGGGAGCCGCCGCGAGGCCTGAGAATCTATTTGCAGAAGATAAAATTGACATTGTACATGGAAGAGTAGCCTTTGTCATAGTGCATGGATTTCCCTAAGGAAAGTACAAGGTGTGTTTTGGGGGTGGGTGCATGGCTCCAGGAGCATGAGAGGCAGCACACTGTAGACCCGGGAATTTCCACACAATGCAGCTGAGCAATGGCTGATTCCCCACATGAGTCCAGGAGGGGCCACGTCTTGAGGTCTTCAGTCACCCTGTCAGGTGGCAGTGGGGTGGAGGACAATGTCTGAGGCCAGGAGCTGCCTCATTCACTATCAGTGTCTTCTGAGGATGAGGACACCTGTAGGTCACTGTGGAGGACACTCCAGGGGCCACAGACACAGGCTCCGTCCAACAGGTGGGTGGCAGGAGGGCCCTGAGCAGGTCCTGGCTTCTCAGGAGGAAGGATGAGGGAGCTGCGAGGAACCGGGAGCTCCAGCAGCTTCTGTCCAATCTGGTGAAGACCATTCTCAGGGGCTGAGTGGGGGCCCGCGCAGAGGGCGGCCGAGGGGGCTCGGTGCATGGCTGCAGCATCTCCAGGTGACGTGTGGCAGGTGTGGGCTGGGGGCTCTTGCTTGGCCAGAGGGCTGGTGTCTTCCTGGGCTGCGGGGGCCCGGCTGTGCATCCACAGGCATGACTGCTTCCTGGAGGACACAGATTCCCTGAATTCCCCACAGGGGCTCCCTGGATGCTCCTGTGGGTGTGCTAGCTGGGGCTCCACCGCGCTTTCTTTTGGGGGTTCTGGGTCCTGTCTAGGGGCATCTGGGCACATTTCTTGCCTGGAGTATGGAGGGGCATTTGGGAATTGTCTGCCAATTCGTTCCTGACAGCGGGACGGGTGTTCTCCTCAGGATACTTGGGTGGTGCCTGGGTGTGTCCTAACCCATGGCCCTGGGAGCCAGCCTGGAGCCCCTCGAGGGAGACTCTGCTGCACACCCAGGCTGTCAGCCCTGACACAGGGTTGGCGAGCTGGCTGTGGGGTGTCAGCGATCGGCACTTCCTGGGCACCAGGAGGTCCACCAGGTGGGCTGAGGCTAACTTTAGGGCTACTCAGAGGAGATGTGGAATGGGACTGGACAGTCTCATCAGGGGTCTCAGTATGTGTCTTCATTGGCAGGTTAGGCTCAGGGATTAAAACTTTCAGGTAAAAATGGAGAAATCATATAGAACATCCTACACAAGCTTTTATTGAACTCCATGGGTACAGAATCAATATCCTAAAACATGGTGGCTTCAGAGATGACACTTTTATTCTCTTAGTGTCCAGGGATGACAAGTGAACATCAAGAATTCACCAGGGCCCCAGGGCTTGTGAAGCCCAGTCACTGACCAAGGCCTGTCAAAATGTTCCTGTTTCTCTTGGCCTCTGGTCAGTAAAGAAGACAAATAGACTTAGGTTTCAACCTTTCCTAGACTTATACAATTTCCTATACTTCATTATTCTTCACTATTTTATCCTGCACAAAGATGCCTCCTTTCCCAATGCAAAGGATCATGGTCACAAGTAGGAATGAATTGTCGTGACGACTCAAAAATGTTTCAGCAGACACTAGCAATTCTGTGGGCGGAAGAAGCCATAATGACACTTTCAAACCACAAGCTAACCAGGTGCCCTCCTACCTGCATCTACACCTGCCAAGCCCACAATGTGGAAAAAGGCACAAGCCTACAACATATTCCAACTGAATCAAGAGAATATAAAGGATATTGGGGTGGAATTCCCTGAGGAACAGTTAAAATGAGGCATATAAACACTGGATTAAGGATAGAGACTCTTGTAGGAAAGGGAGTTTCAAAGGAATGTTTCCCAAAAGCATAAAACCAGCCAGAGAATTTTTCTTGTGGTGGACCCGGGCCACACCTAGACAGAAACTGGTATTCATCAAAACCTTCACAATCTTTGTAGATTGGGATCATAGTCCAGAGAGATGGAAGTGTAGAAGCCAAGCAATGGATGCCATATTCCCAAATAATTGGTTACAGCTACAAACATTCTGGCTGGTGAGGAGAACGAGTTCCTATGTGATACCTGCGCTCCTTTGGGAGAGTGATCTTCCCTGTCCTAAAGCACTGACGACTAACACTCCTTGGCTCACTTGAGGTTACTGAGGAAGAAAAAGGACATTCATAGAGATATCCATTGAACATAGAAACTGATCAAATTCGGTTCAGAAATGAGCAGGGGCAGTTAGGGAGGTTGAGAAAGACCTGAAGGTTCTGTCTGATGAGAGAGTCAAGATTAGGACCTGGGCTGGCCTGAAAGGTCTCTATGAGAAAGGGACCACACCCAAATCCCTTAATCCAATCAAGCAATTATAGCCGATTGGAAGATCTTGCTCTTTATGATATTTCAGTTTTTAACTGAAAGTTAGTTGACAAAATGGATATAACATCTTGAATAACCTCAAACCCTGACCCCATTTTTAATACCATTAGGTCTAAATTCAGCAGAAGTGTTGGTAAAATACCAATAGTTCAGGAAACATGAGTCCTGAGGCTAATTCCGATGCTAAAATGTACCAATATAATTTCACTTGCAGAAATTCCAATCTCCACCAAATCCACATGGACTCACACCTCCATTCACAGAGACACACAGACAGGCACACACACGGAGTCATAGAAATCGCTCTCATGAGGACATCATTAGCCTGTTGAAGCTGCTGATTGGCTCAATCCCTGCAGCAGCTAAGAGGATTAGGTGGATGTCTTTGAAGTGGCTGAAATGTCACGTGACCTTGGGGCAGTATAAAAGTCCGGGAGCAACGGAAGTGGCCATTCCTGACCATCCCTCTCTCCCACAGGACACCCAGTCTCCTGCAGCGGAGTCTGTCCAGGACCTTTCTCAGCCTCTCCTGATGGGCGTGAGGACCACAAGTGCACTTCAGGTGAGTTTTCGGGCCACTGGTCCGACCTTCCCTGACAGAGCAATGGGACAGTGAGGAAATGATGGAGGGATTGGCCCTTCCTCCAAGGGTTAAGGACTCTTTCTGGTCTAACATGTTCTGAGGACAGAGACTGAACTAAGGCATGGCTGTGAATGCCCTGGACACCCGGAGGTTCCAATGCCAGTGGAATGGGGCCTCAGGTGTCACATTGGTGTGGGGTGGTGGACGAGCAGGGACAGAAGGCCTGTAAATGTCTCACTGGGCCCTGCAGACCTAGAGAAGACACAGGATCAGGGCGCCTGGGCAGCTCCGTTTTTTCAGGGACTGACTTGGGTCGGGTTGTGATCTCAGGCTCTGGAGATGGATCCAGGCCCTCACTGGGTTTCTGATAACTGAGTGTCTGCTTCTCCCTCTGTCCTTCCTACAGCTCAGGTGATCACTCTCCCTCATACACACACACACACACACTCACTGTCCCATAAATAATTGACCTTTTTTTCAATAGAAGAATTACCTGGTTCCCAAGGTGAAAAGAAATTCACCTCCCAAACCTTCAATGGCAGTTAATTGGGGGCACTGCCACGAACACATGGAATGGAAGTGTTCAGATGGGCAGCTTCCCATCGAGTAGAGAAGAATGTGTTTTCCCAATGAATTTGGACTTAACTATGGCTTCCTCTGGAGTCACAAGGGGCATTCAGATATGAGAGAGAAGCCCACTTTCCTGACGCTTTTGCCCTTTGCGTGTTCCATGGTGCATCCCACTGGACCTCAATTGGGAGAGGTCCCGCCCTTGGTTTTGCTCCCACAGGGGATTTGGAGAGACTTAATGATAGTGTCAACAAGAGTCCTTCCTTAAGGGCGGCCTTCCTCAGAGCGGGGATGTGGCTTGGCCAGGAGAGCGTAGGCAGGAAGGAGGAAAGAGAAGTGACAGGGGGAAATGTGTTTGGCACCACTGTCCTGAAGCTCACTAAGGCCTCTTGGGAAGATGGTACAGTGAGGACGCCTAGGTCAGGTGAATAGGACTCTCTTGTTTCTTTTCCCTCAGGCTACCCGAAACCCATCCCTGAAGCAGACTGACTTGTCCCTCCAGAAGGTGGGACTGATGGCGGCTGGTCATGCCCACCTTGGGCCCGACAGTCCCTTGAGACCCCAGAAAGGCAAGAGGCCACAGATAGCAGGACTGGCCCTCAGAGTTCCCAGTCCAGAGGAGGAGGATCCCAGGGTGAGTGGGGAGGCTGGCATGGGTTTTGAAGCAGGAGCTCTGCCAGGAGTCTTGAGACAGGCTATGCTCCCAGAAGATCGTGGCCCAGACTCAGTTGTCCATCGTGACATGGGCAGGAAATCCCCCAGGCTACACACTGGGACACTCAGAGGCTCTGAGCATCAACCCCAGGGCACCATAAGATCAGATCGAGCCTTGTGTTTGTCCCCAGTCTTAATGATGTTTCCACCTGTCCTCAACCTGACACCTCCAATCCCTCTTCCCCTTTCCTTCCTTCCACGGGATGGGGAGTAAGCATCCAGAGGTCTTCACTATACTGACACCTCACTAGCAGATACGATGTCCCCTGTCCTCATCCCATGTGCCACTCCATGAGGATGGCCTCCCATTCGTGTGCTTGACAGATTCACTGGCATTTGAGTGGATGCACTGACCGTTGCCCCTTCCTCCCACAGGTGAAGTGCAGGGACTGTGGCGCCATTGGACACAAGGCATCAAGCACCAGATGCCCCATAAAACACTGAGCACGACCCTCGTTCCCGTGGCCTTGGGCTCCAGGAGGCTGAAGGAGAATGTGGAGCCGGGGAGTCATCGGGACCCAAGACACCAGGCTGGGCTGTTGAACCAGGCTGAGAGGGAGAAGGCAGGGAGACGAAGGTGAGGAATGGGGCTTGTGACCCGATGCCAGGGCTGATACGACAGACCCCGAGTCCGTGTGCATGCACAGTGTGCAGGGCGGCTGCGGGCAGAGCCAGGCTGGGCGAGGCAGGCAGAGGAGCTCCCAGACTAACAGGGTCCACATTTGGGTGATGGAGCTGTCCCTGCTGATTTGGTGTGGGGTTTGCGGCTGGACAAATGTCCCTGCACCAGTGAATGTATGGAGCTTGGCACATGCCAAGGCAGACCCTTTCAGACTCTGAATGTAAGAAACTGCCTGGACGACCTGTTCAGCTCCCTGTAGTTAGGATGAGGGGCAGAGGTGGGCGTAGAGTGGCTGCGGAGGGAAAGGACCAGGTTGGCCCAAGCCCCGAGCAGGTGTCCGGCTGGAATCCAGGGAAGGGAGTTCCTTCTCCTTTCTATGCCTTCATTTCTGGTGCAGGCAGGAAGCCGAGCAGAGGAAGGCCCTGCTCCACAGGTTCCCCAGGAGACCCCAGGAGGGGCAGAAGCGCACCTGGAAGGAAGACACGGAATCTTGTGACTATGTGAGGGTGAGTGTGCACTGCGTCCCGGGCTGTGCCCTTCTGGACTCGCTGGGTTCCATGGGCCTCCTGGGGGAGGCGGGGCTCCACTTCCTCTCTGACCAATGGCAGTTGAGCAGCGTGGATTTGCACACTTTTTTCCCTTGGTGCACATGATGTTGCCTTATGCCTGGTATTTGGGCGAACACTGGCTGTTTGACGTGTGAAGGTCATTGGCGGGCACTCCTGGAGCACATACCAACCTCAGAGAAGAACAGGCCGCTGTCCTTTGTGACACATCATCCCACACTGCCCATCCCCACTCAGGAGCTCCCACCATGACTCTCCAGCAGCAGGACTCCTATCTCCTCATGAGCAGAGAGGATGGAAGCGCTGGTCCAATGGAGGAAGCATCGCTGTGAGGCAGGACTTTGCGTGTCCCCCCCATGTCTCAAGGGCATCAACAGCATCCTGTCAGGCCTTTGTTTGGACGAGCCCTGCAGCCAGATTCCCTACTCCTAGGTCAACAGATCCCAACTCTTTCTTTCCCTGTTCTGGGGGAGGGGGTGGTTACTAAGGTCGTGGGCGTTTGTTGGTTTCTTTCCTGAATGTTCATTTTGCCTTGGTGTCGGGGCCAAACTCATGGAGTCCCGTGTGTTTTCTTTTCCCACAGTGTCCACACATGCCGATGCTCGTCTACACCAAGAGGAGGCCTTCTATCCCTGAGCCTGCCCTGCCGATGGAACCACGTACTCAGCCCCCTGACATAAGACTCCGGTCCCATTCCACCTCTCGTCTCAGAAGCCCTCGAGTTAGCCTCAGCCCACCTGGTGGACGACCTAGTGCCCAGGAAGTGCCGATCGCTGACACCCCTCTGCCGGGTCGCCAACCCTGTGTCAGGGCTGACAGCCTGGTTGTGCAGCAGAGAGCCAAGAGGCCCTGCAGAGTCTCCCTTGAGGGTCCCCAGGCTGGCTCCCAGGGCCATGGGCTGGGACACACCCAGGCACCACCCAAGTATCCTGAGGAGAACACCCGTCCCGCTGTCAGCAAAGCATTGGCAGACAATTCCCAAATGCCCCTCCAGACTCCAGGCAAGAAATGTGCCCAGATGCCCCTAGACAGGTCCCAGAACCCCTGAAAGAAACCGTGATGGAGCCCCAGCCAGCACACCTCCGGGATCATAAAGGAAGTCCCTTTGGGGATTTCCGGGAGTCTGTGTCCTCCAGGAAGCAGACGTGCCCGTGGATGCACAGCCGGGCCCCGGCTGCCCAGGAAGACACCTGCCCTCCATCCAAGCAAGGGCCCCCAGCCCACACCTGCCACACCTCACCTGGAGATGCTGCAGCCGTGCACCGAGCCCCCACGGCCGCCCTCTGCGTGGGCCCCCACTCAGCCCCTGAGAATGGTCTTCACCAGATGGACAGAAGTTGCTGGAGCTCCCGGTTCCTCGCAGCTCCCTCATTCCTTCCTCCCGAGAAGCCAGGCCCTGCTCAGGGCCCCCCTGCCCCCCACCTGTCGGACGGAGCCTGTGTCTGTGGCCCCTGGAGTGTCCTCCACGGTGACCTACAGGTGTCCTTATCCTCAGAAGACACTGAGAGCGAATGAGCCAGCTCCTAGCCTCGGACATTGTCCTCCACCCCACTGCACCCTGACGGGGTGACTGCGGACCTGAGGACGTGGCCCCTCCTGGACTAATGTGGGGAATCAACACTTGCTCAGCTGCTTTGCATGGGAATTTCCGGGTCCACAGCCTGCTTCCTCTCATGCTCCTGGGGCCGTGCACAGACACTGAACCCCAAAGGCACACAATGCCCTTTTTTTAGGGAAATCCGTGTGCTGTGGAGAAGGCTACTCTTCCCTCTGGAATGTCAATTTTCTCTTCAGCAAATAGATTCTCCAAGAAGTGGAGGGAATTTCGAATGAGCACTTGTCACTCCAATGGAAATAGAAACTCAGACTTTAAGCTCTCATTGGCATGCACATGTCTGCATTTGGGTTTTCAGCTGCGAACAGCCCCTGTGGGCTCTGCAAATGGACACTGTGTTTTCTCCTGAGATGAGTTTTCTAGACTGTGGTGGTAGCTTTGTGGGCACTGTGATGGGCAATATTTCATCTGCGCATTTCGATTATTCTCAGCCATAATTTAGAATCGTGTGTAGTGTTTTATTTCCCTTAATAAAATGTTACCACTGATGAATAGCGTGCATGTGTTTCATTTGATTTGGTTTCTGGGTTTTTTTAATCTCAGCAATTCTGAAACTCTCTATAGTTAATTTAATTCCTCCAGCCTTAATTAACTGAGAGGAGACAACAGCGTGATAGTTTTGGGGGATATGTAGACTTTGAGGGTCTCCTGCACACCCAGTCTCCTTGGTGAAGTACTGCATAGGGAACATTGACCCTGTGCACCCTGTGAGGGAGCCCTGTGTACTGTATGGGCCCTGGGTCACAGGTTGGTCTTTAATGGGATGAGTGGGTGGTTTCCCTCTATACATATTCTGGATCCATCTTTAATGTTGGATCATGATGCCTCCTTTCTGAGACCTGGGCAAGGAGATTTTTTACCCTCCTGATGATTTCCTAAGGAGGCAATGGTTGACAAGTCGTCCAAATAGCACGAGACCAAGGCCACAGTCTCTATCTATCATCTATCTATCTATCTATCTATCTATCTATCTATCTATCTATCTATCTCATTCTCTCTCTGTCTCTCTTTCTCAGGGTTATCTCTGATATGGGCCCATGGGAAAAAACAATACAACACCATGCCAAATGAAACCAAACCACACCAAGCACCTCCATACTTGTATTTAGAGAATTTCTTTTTTTTGGAAAAACAACTGACTGCTCTTTTCTCACTCCAAAGCATCTGTTTAAGGGTGTTCCCTCTGTCTGTGCAGATGCCTGTAGGTGGAGGTAGAAGAGCTCCTCTATGAGCACACTAGGGTTTAAAAAGTCAGAATGCAGTAGAAAAGCCACAGTGTGTGATCCTTCTCCCACCCCCAACCCCTAAGTAACTCCCATTCAGGCAATCATTATGTGACCCAGGTCAGAGTCTGGCCCCTTGAGCCTCAAGCCCATGTCTCATCCCATGGATGCCGCCCTATTGCTATCTCATGGCTTCTGAGGAAAATGCAGCTTCCTGGGCACTCATGGGATGTGTGCAGTAATAGAAATGTTCCCTACTTTCTGGAAGCCTCAGAAGATCCCAGAGGTCCAAGGGTGCGAAGGCCTATCATCATGAGGGGATGCTGGGATTGGAACTAGCAAAGTAGCCTAAGAATTCTTGGACTTGCAGGAATATAGGGCGCAAGGGTGAGGATGCAGGCAGGCTTGAGCATAGGGCTTTAATGCTGGGCTCTCCAGCAGAATTGGGACTTCATGTGCAATTGAGAGGATTCCTTCCATGTGCACAGGGAGTCCAGAGAGAAAGGCTAGCGGAAGAAGGTCTGAGCAGGCCTGTTCTCCCCCTCTAGTCACCTTACATGTCTTTTGCTTCCCTGCCATCAAAACACCAAACCAAACCAAACCAAAGCAAACCCAACCAAACAGAGCCAAACCTATCTTCCCAAAGCAAAATCCACTCTCATCCAGATATGGAAGACGACAGAGTTATCTGAGCAAGCTGGTATAGGTTATGGATATTAGTAATAGATGGATTTAGCACAGTTGGAAGCACATTGGGTGAATCCTCCCCTCCTTCAGCCTTGGGGAAAAATGGGGCCACTTGAAGGTGGCAGGATTAGAAGCAGTGAGCAGCCAGCTTTGAGTGTGGAAATGATGCTGAGGACCTGGGGTCAGTGTGAGCATGTCTGACCGTGTCCTCATGCATCCCTCATCCCATTGCTTATCTTCTCTTTATATTGAAAGACCATTTGTCCAAACCAGCGTGGGTGGAGTGTTGGCAGCAATGTTTTTGGTCATATACAACCAGCACCGATTTGAAAACCCAGAGCACCTACACAAAGAAATGACAAACTACCGTGTAAGTCAATGACCTACAGCCTTGTATGGCGACAGACTTCTTTTCAGGAAATTATGGGCACAAAATATATATTGAGAAGTTAACCTATAAACCCGGCGTTTGATAATATTTGGAAATGCAAAGAGGCAATGAAATGCTTATATTTCAGGAGTTAAATGCATCCTGCCTGATTAGATCATGTTGATTGAATCACAGCCCCTTCACAATCCACCCCCACCTTTGACTGAAGAGAAGGTGCCTGGCAAGGACCCATCTCCCACAGGGAATTGCTCCATATCCCAGCAACTCTAACCTGTCCAGAACACTTGACAGTCATCCGTCTGTGTAACAATCTCCTGACAAGGAAGAGGTGGGCACAGGATTTCAGATCACTTCCACTCCAATATTGGTCCTTGGGTGACACCTCAGAAAGACATTCTCCACTGAATGAATGTGGGTTTTGAGGTTAACTAATGGGTGCTATGTAACAATTATATTTCTTAGGGGCAAGATTGACTAATGCATTGTTGAAAGGTAATTAATGCGTGATTATACAGATTCTTATGATTTGGGAGGCCATTCTCATGCTGTTTTAAACTTTGGTGACATATACATGCATTTAATGTTTCCATTATTTCCTTTAAGAATGAATTATAACATTCACGAATCACAGTTATTAGAAAAATAATGTGACAGTTTGAATTTTGTAGAGAAAATATCAGGGTTTTTAAAATTTTTATTTATTCATCAGACAGATTGAGATAGAGAGCTAAGCGGATAGATCTGTGCCAGTTGGAGAGTGAGATGGAGCCTCTCACTGAGCAGGGATCCAGACTGTGCACGGCAGACCCCAAAACCAAACCACATTGTTGGAAAAATCTTGAAAATGTCTCTGAGTTGGGAGGTGGATCGGACACGAGAGAGGAGGTCAGTGTAGCAAAGTGCAAAGGACTCAGTGCTTCCCACACCCTGAAATACTGAGTAACACCGGGCTCCCTGGATCTAATCGACTTGGATGTGGGGACATAGATGCCAAGACATGAACACGTTTCATTGTTTGTTTCTGTTTAAGATTTATTTGTTTATTTGTTTGAGACAGGGAGAGACCAGAGAGAGACCACAGAGTAGCGGGAGAGAGGGGGCCCGACAAAGAGAGGGAGAGAGATTCTCAAGGAGACTCCCCAGTGGCCGTGCTGCTGGATTCGGGGCTCCCTCCCACATTCCTGAGACCCACATGTCTGGCGTTATTTTTCATTTCCAGGTAAGAAGCATGAGACAGCAAGGCCCTCAAGCAGACATTATCTAGGACACTCCAAGGGCAAAAGCAGCCACATTGGAAGGAATTGGCAGCATCGGATTCCCTCCTGACGGCGGGGCTCTTCCTTATCCACCACCGTCTCCCGTCTGTGCACCCAGAGTGTCTTCACTCCATGCTCTTCCTCCGTGAGGGATTTCTTAAAATTCCATTCTCTCCCCGAGTTCCCTCCCTTGCTTATGGAGTCTTCAGGTTCCATGTGTCCTTCAATTCTTTGCTTCTGTGTGATCGCTGACAGGTGAGCCCCAACATGCTAGAGCCACCACGTGGAACTGATTTACTGAGATGTCTCCAAATGGAAAAATCCCTAATGCAACAAAATGTATTGATTCCATATATATTCCAAATCGTGTATCACACACAGTATCACTAAAAATTTTAAAGACAGCTATGGTTTTCTTTTTAATATTCCCCTGGCTATTCAGGGTCTTTTCTATTTCCACACAAATCTTAAGATCATTTGTTCCAAATCTCTAAAGAAAGTCCTCAGTGTTTTGATAGGGATTGCATTAAATGTGTGAATCGCCCTGGGTACCCTTGACATTTTCATAATATTACTTCTTCCAATCCTTGAGCTTGGAATATTTTTCCATCTCTTTGTGTCTCCCTCCATTTCCTTAAAAGTGTTCTGTAGTTTTTAGGGTATAGATCCTTTACCTCTTTGGGTAGGTTGATTCCTAGGTATCTTATGTTGAATAGCAGGGGTGAGAGTGGCCATCCCTGCCTTGTTCCTGATCTTAGGGGAAAGGCTCCCAGTGTTTCCCCATTGAGAATGATGTTTGCTGAGCTGTTTCCGTAGATGGCTTTTAAGATGCTGAGGAATGTTCCTCTATCCCTACACTCTGAAGACAGGATTAGCTCGGTCCACTGCCAGAAGAGTGAATGCAATGGCTTCTTCTAAGGAAACTAAAACACTGTATTGAAACCTTCTCATCTGACCCTCTGGTAACAGGAGGCTAATGTATTTTATGTCCCCTTATCACCACAGGGGTGGGGTTCTTTTCCCATTAAAATGAGCACTTTTAATAATATCACCGTGGAATGGATTGTTCTCATCTCCATGCCTTTACTGTGCTTGATTTCTATGAAGTGGAGAGGCAGAGCTAAGATGTGGTCCATCTGTGGTGTCTTCTATTGGAGCAGCTGGTAATGGGATGATGCACACCTCACAGGAGGAGACAATCTCCCTAGAAGCTGTTTCCTGTCTCCTGCCTGAGCTCAAACCTGCCACGAGACACATGCCCTAGGATATCTCCTGTGAAAAGTCCTGACTTTGTTTTCTCCTGCTGGACAACAGAAAAGCTCAGGAAGGGGAGTCAGGTAATCCTTCTGCTTACATTCACCCACCATGGCCAGGAACCTACCCTCCTTGTCAAGCTCACAGATCATTAATTGGATGTGGCCTCCCAGATTAAACCTCCATATACTGCCATGGAATCTAGCCTTGGGGCTGTCCCCAAAACTCAGTTTCAGCCCAGATTTCTATTGTGAAAACAATTCCAGCCTGAAATCTTGCCGCAGGTTGATGGAGCCAGGACTCAACACATTGTAGCCTGGAAACAGGTATGAGGTCCACCTAGAACTCCATCCAGGATTGGCAATTCCAGTTTCCCAGGAAAGAACTCATGAATCTGGGGATCTCTGGGTGGCTCAGCGGTTTGGCGCCTGCCTTTGGCCCAGGGCATGATCCTGGAAACCCGGGATCGAGTCCCACGTCAGGCTCCGGGCACGGAGCCTGCTTCTCCCTCCTCCAGTGTCTCTGCCCCCCTCTCTGTCTATCATAAATAAATGAATGAATGAATGAATGAATGAATAAATAAATCTTTAAAAAAAAAGAACTCGTGAATCTGTTCTGTGGGTCGCTCTGCAGATTCTTTGGTCTGTCCTCATGACTAATAGATCTTGATATAGAGAGACACCCCTCGATTGACTAATGGATACCTGGACAGGATGAGCATTGACGTCCAGACACCTAACCAGAGAATCCATCTGCTGACTGCCCAGCCTCCACCGTCCCCACAGTGTGCTATCCAACCATCTCCCGTCATCCCTCCTAGGGGTCTCTGCTAGCCTTGGGCAGAGATGGTGTGCTTCTGGTTCAATCTACTCCTCCCCCTTAATTTCTCATACAAGCATCTTCCTGGTCAGAGCTCTCATAATTGAAGAGACCCTGAAGAATAATGTCCCTATGTCCCATTGCATTTCTTCTTAAATGGCTGCTGGCGCTTCCCCTATATTGAGCCAGTGAGTAGGAGTGAGAAATTCCCATGGGGGGAGGATATGAATTTGAGCTGCAGGTGACCTAGAGGTGGCTGTGGAATTCCACTCAGGGGAAGCAGGCAAAGAAGCCTCTGTGAGGAGCCAGCCTGGAAATAAAACAACTGTTTCAAGGTTCTGAAATACTGGGGAGAAAAAGCCTGCACACCAAATCATATGTGGGAATTTTTTATTAAGAATAAAAAACCACACAACTTCGTAATAACATTTTAGAGCAAAAACAAACAAAGCAGATGCAATATTCTGCATAACAATTTCAGAGAAATAATATCAACAAGTACAGAAAATGTCTTCTAGGAGAAAACATGGTGTAATTTGCAGAACTCTGGATGGGATCTTTTTCTAAATCAGAAATTCAGACATTTATAAAACAATTTCAGATTAACTTGTTAATTTCTGTTTACAACCAAGTTACAAATTGCCAGGATGATTTCCCTACATTTGTTAGAAAATGGATTTCACTAAGACAAACTTGACATTCCGGATTGGGAAGCATGCTTTGACAGTCCTATAGATTTACCTAACGAAAAACTGTAGCATCTGTGTAGTGGGGGGAGTGTATGTGTAGGCGCACAAAAGCAGGACACTCAGCATGTGGTGGACTTGACCGTTTCCATCCAGTTCAGCGGAGGAATTGCTGGTTCACCACAACAGTCCAGGTGGAGACATATCCTCATTCCCACAGACACCTCCTCAGGGTCCTCTGCTGTGGAGGACAAGTCCCCGAGTCCATGAGCTGTCTCATTCCCTATGACAGTCTTCAGAGGACGGGGATACCTGCAGGTCCTCTTACGGAACTCTTGGCAAGACATGCACACAGGTTCCCTCACTTTTTATGACACAGTAAACTGTATTGGTCAAAAGAAACACAATTTCCAGACATGAAAGAAACCCTGACACTTTATATCTCTAATCTGTTTTTGTTACATGAAAATCTAAAAAAAAAGCGTGATTTCTTCTGCACAGATCCTATTGTCCCTTACTCTCCAGTAAGGGTGCATGTCCAAGTTTGAATACAGAGTGAAAATAACATTATGATGTGATGTTACAACTGCACATCTACGGTCACACTCAGAGGCGTTTGCTGGTCATGCAATAATTTCCATTCTACAAAGAACTTGTCAAACTCCTCTGTAAGAAATGAAATGATAACACAGAACACCTATAACCTGACCTCAAAAAGCTTTTGCTAGATTCATGAACTTGGCACTGTTTTCCAGAGGTATCAACCCAGGTCCAAATTTGAAATTGAACTGGTCTGAAATCCAGAGTCCACTGCTTCTGGGTCAGGAGGTGCCACAGAGCAGATGGTAGCAAAATAGTCATAAAAAGTTATGTTCAGTGGGAGGCTGGGCATTTCCCTTTGGAATAAGAGTCCTTGTTAGTTTGCTTCTCTTCAGTCTTAATGTGGGAGAGAGTGAAGGGAACATAATAAAATCACTGTGGTTCAATCAGGTCTGGATGCAGTTATTGCCCCAAAAGTAAGCACTTAATTTCCTTCCTACAATTTCCAAGCATTGACCAAGACACATCGCTAGCAAGACCCAATACATACTTATGTGTTCAGACAAAATTCTTTCAATATAAATAGAAGAAAAGCATTGGGAAGTGGGGAGCATGATGAGAGGGTCAAACATACTGACTTCAACCCCAGGTCCTCAGCATCATATCCACTCTCAACCCTGACTGCTCACTGCCTCTCACCTGCAAGTGGCCCCCACTCTCCACAAGGCTGAAGGAGAGGCAGGTTCCTGGATTGACCCCATATGAAATCCACACTATCCCAATATAAGATCATGACAAAGACCCAGGTTTAAATATCAGTGTCTCCTAGTTTCAGTTGAAGGCCATATCCCATGAACACACCAGATAGATGGTTCTTCCATACATACAGAACACACACTTCACACAACACAAAATATTTCCAGTATGGGTCTGTGTTCGGGTTTGGAGTGTGTGAGTGACGCTGTGTGTGTGGGTGTGTGCGCCCATGTGCACCAAAGTTAGGAGACACATCCCTGGACTGCTTCCCCAGACCTCTGTCCCTTCTTGCTCGTCCTCTTGGTAGGTCGGGCTCTCCCTGGCACACGAGGGACTTTGGCCACGTCCCCGGCCACCTGAGGTGGGAGCATCCCAGCCGCAGTGGTGAGCAGGTCGACGGTCTGCTGAGGATGATTCTTCGGCATCTCAGGTCTGTATTTGGAGTGGTGAAGGATGACTGCGTTCGCAGGAAGAGCAATTTCTCTTCTCCTGACATTGAGTTCAGGCTTAGGGCGGTTGCATTCTTGGAGGCATCTCCACTGGTCTAATGTCATTTGTTGTCTGGAGGTCTCTTCCCCACGCTCCTCCAACTCAGGATGGTTCACGGAGGGATCCGTTGCCGGCTCTCCTGAGGCCTCACCCACCACCGTGGGGTCTGCCTCGGGAGATGCGAGTCCTCCCTCCTCGACTGACTCCCTCCCAAGGTCTCTCTCCAGATCAGTCTTCTGCATATAAAAGAGGACATAGGCAGGTTGGCGCAGCGCGCAAGTCACATCACAGGCGCTGACCTTAGCATCATCCATTTTATACCACTGGCCATTTCCTGCCTTTACGAAACAGAAGTAATGTCCGCTGTGGCAACTCCTCCCAGCGTGCACCAGCACGGCATAGAGCACATAAACCAAGGGTCCTGCCCTCTGCTCAGACAGGTAGTGTTGCATGTCAAGGCGCTCAGGATATTGCACCTCCTTAGTCATTTTGTTGCCTGTCAAGTCTGAGAATCGTCTCAAGACCAGGATGAGGACCTTCGGGGAAGTGTGCAAAGTCAACACCTTGGACGCAGGCACCTTCTCCAGACACTTACTACAATGGTAGGCATTTTCACCTTCCAGCAGTTCGGGCTTCACCAACTGCTCCAAAGCTTGGCTGACGCTGTGAGCATCCCCGATGTCCAGGCTGATGTCCAGGTAAGGTTCCAGAGTGCTCGAAATGCCTTGGCAGTGGAGACACTGGATTTGAGACCTCCAGTACCCCCCAAAGAGTTGCTGGATGAGGGTGCTGTCCTGAGGACACTCAGGGTCTGAGAGCTTGTCCTCAGGCAAGCATGCTTGCTGCATTGCATCCAGAATGAACATGAGATACTCATGGGCATCTTCCTGCTTGTGTCTGTGGAAGGCGGCGAGCAGGAGTGGCAGGGGCCGGAGCACACGTCCAGGATGGCAGAGAACCCGCGTCAGGTGAGCCTGCAGGGTACACAGCATGCAGGATGTCTGCCTCCTACAGGTGGTCCCGTGCTGCTGGGACAGCATGTAGCTGGCGAGGGGCTCTGTGTAGGTCAGACACTGTAGAGTCGCATTCACATAGCAAGTGTTGCCCATGTTCTGAAGCCCGGCTCCCACCTGGGAAAGGCTCTTCCAACTCAGAGGCGTCTTGGTGGGAGGCAGCCCTGCTGATGCGGGAGCCAACGGGTCAGTCGGGGAGGAGAGCGTCTTTGATGCAGGAGATGTCCTCTCGGGCACAGAGGGTCCTCCGTGGACTTCAGCACCGCCTCTCCTTGACCAGCATGACTGGGGTTTGGGAGAGGCGCTGAACTGAGGCTCCTCTGAGGGGTGGAGGTGGGCAGCCTCCATGTCTGCAGAAAGTGTCCACAAGATACATTCAACCAGGAGCTTCAGGTCGCAAAGGGATGCTCCTCTCACTGAGCCGTTTTCAAATGGCAGATAGTGAACCTCACCTCCACCTTTATGGTTTTTGGGCCCTGGGATAAGGCACAAAGTCCTCTAATCCACTCTAATTGCTTGATTGGATTACGGGATTTGGGTGTGGTCCCTCCCTGACGGAGACCATTCAGGTCAGCCCAGCTCCTATTCTTGCCTCCCACAACAGGCAACTTTCAGATTATTCTCAACCACCTCAACTGTCCCTGCACCTTTCTCAACAGAATTTGTTCAGAGTTTCTATGTTCAGAGGAAACCTTTTTGAATGTCCTTTCCTTTGAGTAACCCCAAGGGAGCCAAGGAGTGTTAGACGTTAGTGCTCTAGGACAGGGAAGATCACTTTCCCAAAGGAGCTCAGGTATCACATAGGAACTCGTTCTCCTCACCAGCAGAATGTTTGTAGCTGAAACCAATTATTTGGGAATATGGCATCCATTGCTTGGCTTCTCCACTTCTATCTCTCTGGACTATGATTCCAATCTACAAAGATTGTGAATGTTTTGATGAATACCAGTTTCTGCCTTGGTGTGGCCCGGGTCCACCACAACAGGAATTCTCTCACTGGTTTAATGTTTTTGGGAAACATTCCTTTGAAACTCCCTTTCCTACAAGAGTCTATATCCTAAATCCAGTGTTTATATGCCTCATTTTACCTGTACAAGACCGCGGGACCTTGAACACAAGGCACCAAGCACCAGATGCCCGGTAACACACTGGGGTGCAACCTTCCTTCCCCTTGCCTTGGGCTCCAGGAGGCTGAAGGAGAATGTGGAGCCGGGGAGTCAGCGGGACCAGCGGCACCAGGCTGGGCTGTTGAACCAGGCTGAGAGGGAGAAGGCAGGGAGACGAAGGTGAGGAATGGGGCTTGTGACCCAAACGCCAGGGCTGATACGACAGACCCCGAGTCCGTGTGCATGCACAGTGTGCAGGGCGGCTGCGGGCAGAGCCAGGCAGGGCGAGGCAGCCAGAGGAGCTCCCAGGCTAAGAGGGGCCACATTTGGGTGATGGAGCTGTCCCTGCTGATTTGGTGTGGGGTTTGTGGCTGGAGCAGTGTCCCTGCACCAGTGAATGTATGGAGCTTGGCACATGCCAAGGCAGACCCTTTCAGACTCTGTATGTAGAAAATGCCTGGACGACCTGTTCAGCTCCCTGTAGTTAGGACGAGGGGCAGAGGTGGGCGTAGATTGGCTGAGGACGGAAAGGACCAGGTTGGCCCAAGCCCCAAGCAGGTGTCCGGCTGGAAGCCAGGGAAGGGAGTTCCTACTCCTTTCCCTGCTTTGATTTCTCGTGCAGGCAAGAAGCCGAGCAGAGGAAAGGCCTGCTCCACAGGTTCCCCAGGAGACCCCAGGAGGGGCAGAAGCGCACCTGGAAGGAAGACACGGAATCTTGTGACTATGTGAGGGTGAGTGTGCGCTGCTTCCCGGGCTGTGCCCTTGGGGACTCCCTGGGCTCCATGGGCCTCCTGATGGAAGCGGGGCTCCACTTCCTCTCTGACCAGTGGCAGTTGAGTAGGGTGGATTTGCACCCAGTTTTCCCTTGGTGCCCATGATGTTGCCTCCCACCTTCTATGTGTGTGAACACTGGCTGTTTGACGTGTGAAGGTCATTGGCGGGCACTCCTGGAGCACATACCAACCTCAGAGAAGAACAGGCCGCTGTCCTTTGTGACACATCATCCCACACTGCCCATCCCCACTCAGGAGCTCCCACCATGACTCTCCAGCAGCAGGACTCCTATCTCCTCATGAGCAGAGAGGATGGAAGCGCTGGTCCAATGGAGGAAGCATCGCTGTGAGGCAGGACTTTGCGTGTCCCCCCCATGTCTCAAGGGCATCAACAGCATCCTGTCAGGCCTTTGTTCTGGACGAGCCCTGCAGCCAGATTCCCTACTCCTAGGTCAACAGATCCCAACTCTTTCTTTCCCTGTTCCGGGGGAGGGGGTGGTTACTAGGGTCCTGGCCATTTGTTGGTTTCTTTCTTTCTTTCCTGAATGTTCATTATGCCTTGGTGCCGGGGCCAAACTCATGGAGTCCTGTGTGTTCTCTTTTCCCACAGTGTCCACACATGCCGATGCCCGTCTACACCACCAGGAGGCCTTCTATCCCTGAGCCTGCCCTGCCGATGGAACCACGTACTCAGCCCCCTGACATAAGACTCCCGTCCCATTCCACCTCTCATCTCAGAAGCCCTAAAGTTAGCCTCAGCCCACCTGGTGGACCTCGAGGTGCCCAGCAAGTGCCGATCGCTGACACCCCTCTGCCGGCTCGCCAACCCTGTGTCAGGGCTGACAGCCTGGTTGTGCAGCAGAGAGCCAAGAGGCCCTGCAGAGTCTCCCATGAGGGTCCCCAGGCTGGCTCCAAGGGCCATGGGCTGGGACACACCCAGGCACCACCCAAGTATCCTGAGGAGAACACCCGTCCCGCTGTCAGCAACGCATTGGCAGACAATTCCCAAATGCCCCCCCAGACTCCAGGCAAGAAATGTGCCCAGATGCCCCTAGACGGGTCCTAGAACTCCCGAAAAAAACCGGGATGGAGGCCCTCCCAGCACACCTGCAGGATCATTGAGGAAGCCCCTCTAGGGATATTGGAGAGTCTGTGTCCTCCAGGAAGCAGACGTGCCCATGGATGCACAGCCCGGCCCCCGCAGACCAGGAAGACACCTGCCCTCCATCCAAGCAAGGGCCCCCAGCCCACACCTGCCACACCTCACCTGGGAACGCTGCAGCCGTGCACCGAGCCCCCACGGCCGCCCTCTGCGCGGGCCCCCACTCAGCCCCTGAGAATGGTCTTCACCAGATTGAACAGAAGCTGCTGGAGCTCCCGGTTCCTCGCAGCTCCCTCATTCCTTCCTCCCGAGAAGCCAGGCCCTGCTCAGGGCCCTCCTGCCCCCCACCTGTCGGACGGAGCCTGTGTCTGTGGTCCCTGGAGTGTCCTCCACGGTGACCTACAGGTGTCCTCATCCTCAGAAGACACTGAGAGCGAATGAGCCAGCTCCTGGCCTCGGACATTATCCTCCACCCCAAGCACCCTGAGGGGGTGACTGCGGACCTGAGGACGTGGCCCCTCCTGGACTGATATGGGGAATCAGCACTTGCTCAGCTCCTTTGCATGGGAATCCTGGGTCCACAGCCTGCTGCCTCTCATGCTCCTTGATAGGTTCAGGGGATACGTAGACATTGAGGGTCTCCTGCACACCCAGTGTTCTGCGTGAAGTACTAGCCAGGCAATGTGGATCCCTGAGCATCCAGTATGGGTGCCAAGTGCTCCACATGGGGCCGCGGTCGCACATGGTCTGTAATGGGATGAGTTGACAGTTTCATTCTTTATATATCCTGAAACCCACTTCAATGTTGGGTAATGATGCTTCCTTTCAGAGGCCTGAGCATGGAGATTTATCTCTCTCCAGATGATTTCCTAAGAAGGCAAAGTTTGACTAGTGGGCATGTAATGGTCCAAATAGCACAGGACCCAGGACTGGGTAGTTCCCTCTGACTGTCTGTCTTTCTCTCTCTGTCCCTCGTTCTCAGGCATATCTCTGAAGTGGGCCAATGGAAACAATACAACACCATGTGATACCAAACCAAATGAAACTCAGCAAAACCAAACCAACCCAAACGAAACCAAACCAAAGCACATCCATAGTTGTGTCGTGAGGATTTCTTTTTTAGGAAAAACATTGACTGCTCTTTCCTCACTCCAGAGCTCCTGTTCAAGGGTGTTCCCTCTCTCTGTGCATATGGAGGGTAGAGGAGCTCCTCGATGTGCACACTAGGCTTTTAAAAGTCAGAGGGCAGTAGAGAAGCCACGGTGTGGGATCCTTCTCCCACCCTCAAGCCCTAAGTAACTCCCATTCATGCAATCATTATGTGACCCGGGTCAGATTCTGGTCCCTGGAGCCTCAGGCCCCTGTCTCATTCCATGAAAGCTGCCCTATTGCTGCCTCATGGCTTCAGAGGAAAATGCAGCTTCCTGGGCACTCAAGGGATGCATGCCACAACAGAAATATTCCCTACTTTCTGGAAGCCTATGAGGATCCCAGGGGTCCAAGGGTAGGAAGGCCTATCCTCACAGGGGATGTCGGGATTGGAGCTAGTGAAGTAGCCTAAGGATCCTTGGACCTGCAGGTGTATAGGGCACAGGGGTGAGGATGCAGGCAGGCTTGAGCAAAGGGCCTTCAGGCTGGGCTCTCCAGCAGAACTGGCACTTCATGTGCTTGAAGGGGATTTGGTCCATGTGCCCAGGGAGACCAGGGAGAAAGGCTAGTGGAAGAAGGTCTGAGCAGGCCTGTGCTCTCCCCTCTAGTCACCTCACGTGTCTTTTCTTCCCTGCCATCAAAACACCAAACCAAAGCAAACCAGACCAAATCTATCTTCCCAATGGAAAATCCACTCTCATCCAGATATGGAGGAAGACAGAGTTATCTGGACAAGCTGGCATAGGTTATGGATATACCATGAGCCTGAGCTAAATCTCAAATTGTCAAGAAGCAAAACTTATATATGGAGAACAATAAAATTCATTCCCGTGACAAGAACCAAACATAAAGAATGTATCTATAAAATATGAGTGTAAAAAATTGAAGTTACCAAATGTCTTAAAATCAAAGAGTTGAGAAAACACGAAACCAGTGGAAAAGGGGAAAAAGACAAAAAAGCATCACGGAATTTTAAACTGCAGATATAGGAATCATTAGATGAACAGTCAAATTCTCTATACTGTGTTGTCCCCACCTGGAATACGCAGCCCTTTGATGTCCATACACATGGTGTTCATGGCATCTTGTGAGCTGATCTCCCGGGGGAGGGGCCTGCTGCACTGATGCTCAGGGTCTGTTCCTGGTCCAGCTTACACGTCCCCTTGCCTCGGGGCTGGGCTCACTGTGAGCTCTTTCTGGTTTTCCTGCGTGGCTTTGTTCCCTGAAAGCCCCCTGTGCCTCTTTAGGAGACCAACACGAAATGGCTGGAATCTGATCTCCAGCCTGAGAGCAGAAAGATCAGGGTCCCGCTCTTCAGTAAGCACTCAGGGCCAAGCAGGAGTCACTGGGGTGTGCCAGATGCTGCAGATGCCTGTGGTGGGCGCCCAGACCAGTCTGCCAGGAGAAGAGAGAGGGTTGCCCTGTTACTGTTCCTTCCAGGGTCTCTGCACTGAGACCTGTCCCCCGGGGGTGCACCTACACTCTCTGCCTATCCCAGGGGAAGGGGCAGGGTCCCCACTTCCCTGTCCTTTGCAGGATTCCCATGTGGAGAGTGGTCAGCCGATTAGGCAAAGTGGTTCCAGTTTTAGGGCCAACTGAGCTGTGAGGCACCTTGCACTCTTGTTGGCCA
This sequence comes from Canis lupus baileyi, assembly GCF_048164855.1. Lineage (NCBI taxonomy): Eukaryota > Metazoa > Chordata > Mammalia > Carnivora > Canidae > Canis > Canis lupus. Next base: position 4,912,067 of record NC_132852.1, on the reverse strand, counting down.
TGACCAGTGTCCACACCCCAAGGCTTGGGAACTCCACCCCCGTGGGCACCCCCATTCTTTCTGGGACTCTGAGAATTCTGAGACACTGTGTCCAGAGTAGTGTCTGCCCATTTCACCACCTGAGCTCATTTCAGGCAAGGTTGTGTCTCACCGGATCAGATTGCTAAGGCAGATTGAAATGTGGGCTCTGTGGCCCTTCCCTTTCCCGATTCTGGGGTGCGTAAACTGCCCGCCCTGCCATTCACCTTCTGATATATCACTTTGGATTCACGTCTCGCATCTCCCACCTTGCAGAGGGTGGTCGCTTTTCTACTGAAGAGTTCCAGCAATTCTTTTATTAAACGTCAGGTGGGATTCCTACCTTTTCACAACGATCGGATAGCATCTACCTACCGTCAAGGATCCAGCTGAGCGGAGGTCCCCAGTTTTCGACAATCTTGCCCCTTCACTATCTTATTTCTTTGCAATTGTAATTTTGCCAGTGTTTTACACAGTTGAGCTCACTGAATTTTTAAATATATTTATTCTTGCGATAACAATAATCAATTATCTCAGGTTCCTCGGGGAGTTGGTACATACACAAAGCCTAATATATTCAGTAAGTAATTATGAAAATACAAGTATTGTGATGAATCAATTTTGAGTTTATGATGTGCAGAGGAACAGGGTTAGAGGATGACAATACCTTATTTCAAATCCAACAGTACATACGGATGCATTTATCGGAAGCCGGAACGCCCACCGTCCTCCTAATTTCTGTTAAATGCACCGAATCCTATTTGGGAATTTTCAAATCGGATATAGAATACGCTTCTTGCTCAACTGTTGTTTAACTGATGTAGCAGGATCTGATGACTCTACCTTTGCTTATTTAATAGAGGATGCTCAGGCATAGCTGGTGGTTTTCCTATCCTGAGGAATCCACACACATGTAGAGAAAGTATCCTCTTCTCTTTTATAACGTAAAATAAATATGTGTCACTTGCTTCAAAAAGTTAAAATACATTGACACCAGACCTAATGAGGTATGAATACATGTGGAAAACCATTTGACTTTCTAAGACAGCATTTATAATCATTCCTTTATGTATGAATGTGTGTATTCTTTGAGTATCTGTGTGTGTTGGGGGTTTGTTTCAGGAAAGAGGGTCTACCTGGAGGAAGAGCAGACCTTGCCCATCCCACACCCCTGTCCTCCAAAGCCCCAACTACCCTGAAAATTCTAGTGATGAGTGACCTGTCACTCTTCCTGAAATTTTCTCTCTCCGACAACAATCATGTCTAAGTCGAGTTGTGACTCTGAGCCTGGGCTGTGGATCTCCTCCTAAATAGTTCCCTCTGTGCCCTGAAATCCTGTGTCAGTCATTCTGGCCGGAGCCGCTTTGGAAAACCAACCATCCTCTACAGCCCTGGATCCAGGAATTCTAGATGAATGAAGACTGACAAGTATTTTTGGAATTAAAGGGTTTAAATTCACAAAGTGGAGTTAGATTTTGAATGACTACATCCAATGAAGTGTCTTTTATTGTTGATTTGATCTGAACTGACAGGAATCTTAAGTGAAATGGCAATAGGGCAGGACACATGAATGATGAAGGAAAAAGCCACAGAAAAATCCACATATGCAAGTCAATGTGTATAAATTTCTGTATCCAAACCTCTGCTGGATTAACATCTGCATTCAGACACACACACACACACACACACACGCTCACACACCCACACTATGAAAACCCACAGAATCATCCATTCAGCTCCCTGCACGCTGTGGCCAGCACCTCCCGGATGACCTTCTCCCACCTGTGCTACCCACACCTGAGCAAGTCCACCCACCTATTCCCATTGCATAGGGGAGGTCACAGGAAGGAGCCTTGCACCGTGAGCTCAGACCAGCAGAGGGCGACGCTGGCCAGCCCAAGTTGTTCCTAGGCTTCCAAAGGACCCCACTTTGTGCAGCTGCTCAGGCTGGCAGGTGTGCAGCTCCACACTTTGGGCTGCAGCGTGTGCATTTGCTAGAGCTGCAGAGGCACGATGAGTATTGACAGAAGGTCTGGGGACGTGGTTCCCACCTTGCAACTCTAATGTTGCCACAGCTGGACACTGCCTGCTGAGGAAAGGAGAAAAATCTTTCCTGTGCTGTGCTTCCAATGCTCCGCAGTCCTTGCTCATCCCCTGTGCAGCCCCTGCACCTGGGGAAACCATGGCTTTCATTGGAAGCCTGGAGGCCCTACTGGGAGGTCAATATTGGTTTGGAAAAGAGTAGATCAGGTTGTGACCCTGTAAGTGCCAGGAAGTTTCTGATAATATTGCCCTGCGAGTAATGGGTCCTCCTGCTTCACCCCTGGCCAGGACCTTCCAAGCAGGGAAGGAGGGCTGAGGAGTAGCTCTCAAGAGCAATGTTACTCCCTATCTATTTCTCCATCGACTGTGTGTCCATCTATCGCTGACGAGCCTCCCTGTCATCCATCTCTCCTCCATCATCTCTCCATCATACACCTAGAAATTTCTCATTCCTCACAATGCACATATTGACTTTCACATAATAGGAGATGAGATGACTTTCCTGCCGCTCTGCACCTGATTTCACAGAAACTACTAAGGCAGGACTGTCTTGGCCCAGTACATGGTAGTTTTTAAACGTAACTGTCTCGTGTTTTCAAATGACTTAGCCTGTGAATAAATCCATTGAAAATGACATTGGCACAGGCATGTTGACTCCTCTCTCTCCTAGAAAGTCCTGCTTGCAAGGCTGCTGCTTCCTGGTGAATAGCTCCATGTCCAAGAGAAGAGAAAAAGGAAACACAGGAGCCCCCGTTTGGACAAACACCACAATGTCCTCCATTAACCTGGTCATGAACATGTCTGCACGTGGCCTGGCCCAGAGCCTGATCCTTTGTCCTCCTGAGCGCTTGCCCCATGGCCCATAGCCTTCCCCATCGCTGTGACACAGTCAGCACACGAGCTGCACTGGAGCTTCAGTTCTGTGAAAGCAAGCGTTCCAGAAGACATAGGACAACCACCCCCTTCTGGACTCTTCTAAATAGCACATGAGATAGTGAACATGCGTGTCAGCATAGATATCATTAAATTTGGAATAATTTGTGTGGAGTCAGTCTTCTTGGATGTGTAACTCATGAATCGAAAGTTGAGGAATAGATCGGTTTTCTGAAATAGCTGCAGTTTTGAACACCTGACCCAGGGTCACAGGGCACAGAGGGTCCCATTCGGGAGCAAATCCACAACCTGAGACTCAGAATCACAACAGGAGACCAGACGACACCTTCTGCAGGGTTTGCCTTGGATTCAGGAGCCTAGGATCCTGGGAAGCTGTTGCCCATCCCTGCCCAAGGGGACTGTCACCTTCTGGGCCTCCAGAATGAGGGTACCGGTGCCCACGTGTGTGCACAGAGGACCTCGTGGACCTGGACGCATGTACACACCAAGGAAGAACGTGTGGGTGGAGGTATGTCCTGCAGGTGACACCCACCTCCAAGGTCATAGATATGAGGCCACAGTGGCCTGGGGACATCTGGGGGAAGCACCCGCTAGGATACTCCCTGTCCCACAGTCAAGACGCCGACCATCCCCATGGGCACAACGGCTTGTTGGTGTCAAACCGGGGAAGACTGGACAGTCATGTCTGAACCCAGGCGTGTGTCCAGGCTGGGGTCCTGGGTGCACACACTCCTTCCCTGGGGCCTGTGGACAGGGCTGCGGTCGTGTCCCTGTGTGCACAGGCCATCGCCTGCAGGGAGGGGGGAAGCATTGGCAGCACGAGCACTGCCCCTGCAGCTTCCTCCAGGAGTGGGTCAGGGAGGGGGTCCCAGGGAGTGAGGTCACTTCCGTGTCACAGAGCCCAACAGAACTTGGAACCCCCGTAACCAGGCACCCGCATCCAGTGCAGCCCCAGCTCAGGCTCACTTGGCTGGAGACATCTGCTACTGGAGGATGTTCTCTTGCTGCCGGCCCACCTCTCGGGGCTCTGGCTCCCAGGAACCCCGGGGGAGCCGCTTGTTCCAATGCTGTAGGCATTGGCTCCAGGATAGATACCAAGGCGTCAGGGCGGTGATCCGGAGGCGCCGTCAGGTAACACAGCGCAGGCCAGGCCAGGCCCCCTGTGCCACCATCCTGGGAGCCTCATCCCCTCCTCCTCAGTTTCAGGGTACCAGGAATGTGTGGGCAGGTCCCATGCAGGCTGGGGGACGCTGCAGGGCGGCACATTCCCCGGGGATCCCTTCAGGGTCACCCTGATGTCACAGTGGGCAGGGGGGAAACAGGGTTCCTGAGGTCCTCTACCCCCCCCGGAGTCACCCCGAGGCCCTGCAGCCACATCCCTTTCCTCTCTCCAGGGGCGGTGGGTGCCGCCTGCGCTGTGGGGTGTCTGGGTGGAGGCAGCTGGGGGTGCGGCCCAGGCGAGGGGGCCAGACCAGGCGCTGAGGCCTCCTGCCTGGCTGCCGGGCACTGTCTCCACAGAGCTCCACCCGGGACGTGGGGCGCGAGCGGGAGGAAGGGGTCATCTGCCCCAACGCCTCCAGGAGCAGGGAGGTGCCCTGCGCAGCTAACAGAGGCCAGCGCGGGCTCAGGGTGAGTGCAGGGGCTGGGACCCCCGACACCCGGGCCCTGATGCGGCAGGAAGGGCACCGGGTCCCAGAAGCCAGCCTGCTACCCCCTGGGCCCCCCGACACTCCTGCTCCCACATGAGTCTGGATCCCCTCCTCCCCACACCTGTCCCCATGGCCCTGCCCCTGCCTGGGCCAGATGCAGAGTCCCTGCGCACAGATGTGTGGGAACATCAGAATAGAGCCCTCAGGGGAGGCCTGGTCCCCCGGGGGTTAGCGCCTGCCTTCCACCAGGCCTGATCTCCGAGGCCCGGGATCGAGCCCCACCTGGGCTCCCTGCACGGGCTGCTTCTCCCTCTGTCTGTGTGGCTGCCTCTCTCGGTCTCTCTCTCTGTGTCTCTTGAGGTCCTCGTATTGATCCAAATATTTTGAACATTTATCCTCTGAGATTGTTTCTTTATTGCATAGTTGGTCCTGTTTGTGTAAGAGACAGGCAGGGAGCTTGAGCGGGAGAGGGAGCCCCAGCTCCTCAAGCCCACGGGGCCCCAGCGCAGGGCCTGCCGGGGCGGGATCCCAGGTCTCCTGGCGGCTCCCTGCAGGCTGCACGTCCCCTCTGTCCCACCTCAGGGTGCTGGGGCCGCGGCCGGGAAGGGGCATCAGATTGTCCCGAAGAAGCTCAGCCGGACGGAGCTGCTGGGGCACGAAGACCGACAACTGCTGCTCGCCTTGCAGCGCAGGGACGTCATCTCCATTTGCAGCTTCTTAGACGACTATCGTGGATTCGCCACCACGGACGAGGTGCTGGACCTGCTGTTCACCGAGTGAGAGCACCTGCCCCTCCGCAGCCCAGGGCTGGGCCACCTGCTGCTGGGGAGGCTGGGGATGGTGTGAGCTTCCCGGCCTCGGGCTGCTCCCCCGCCTGGAGCAGGGTCCCCCAGGGCCTAGCGGGGTCCTGGAGGGCAGCCCCGGGGCCTGGCCTGTGGCGGGTCAGCCAGAGGGTCTGTGCCTGTGCTCAGCAGCTGTCTTCCTCCCCCATCATGAGGCCTGGGCCTCCTCCACCCCGTCACCAGGGTCCTGAGCGGCCTGTTTCCCATTTGAAAGGGAGGTTTGAGAGTCTATCGGGGGTCTGTGTCCTCGGGCAACCAGACCGGGGGACCCCGGGGCACCCCGGGCCCACTCGGTTATGGGCCATGGGCCTCGCCGAGCCCTTTCATGCTCAAGCCTTCAGGAGGCCCCAGCAGGTGCGGGCGCTTCTCCGGGAGCTGCCCGTGGCCCCACGCACAGAGCTGACGGCCCCCGGGGCTCCGGCCTAGTCAGGGGTCAGAGGGTGACAGCCCCCATTATGAGAGGTCACGTCCACAGGACGATTCATGGGATGCCCCCGCCCTCCTCTAGATATGGGTACATCGTAGCTGCATGTGGTGACGACGAGACGGTCCAGCGTTGGAAACTGTGAGTGACTCCGGCTCCTGCAGGAGGGCCTTCCCTCTCCAGGAGGGCAGCGAAGGGGCTGTGGGGCGGGGGGGCGGCTGCACCCTCACCTCACACATCTGCAATTCCTGTGACAGAGTAAAGGTCTAAGGCCCCTTCTGGAAAAGAGGGCAGGAGAGCCAGGATGGGGTGCGGTCTTGGTGGGAGACACTGGGACCCCTAAGGAGAACTTCTCCATGCCCCCCAACCCTCTCTCTGCCCCACACCTGGGGCCCAGAGCAGAGGGGGTGGGGAGCATCGCACTCCCCAATCTGGTGGCACCTGGACCTGGGGGCACAGCAGGTGCTCAGGAGGGCTGGTGAGGCCTCCAGACCAGGCGGCCCCCACCCTGTGGGAGATGAGAGATTAGAGTCAGTGGAAGGACACCCCCGGGGGCCCCTCTGGAGGGAGGCAGGCCAGAGCCACAGGAGGGAAGGTGGCGGTCCTGGGCGGCTCCTGGCAAGGCCTGGCAGGACACAGAGCCCGAGCCCTCCTGCCTTGGAGCTTCCCAGAGCGACAGTGTGTGCAGTGAGGGCAATGACAGGCCAGACGCCCCCAGTCCCCGGACGCCTGCCGGTGGACTCAAGGGGCAGGTGGGCAGGGACCAGGCTGAGGAGGGAGTCCCGCTTCCCCAGGAGAGACGGTGATGGTCACCCCGCTGGGCGTGGGCTCCCCAGAACAGAGGCTGCATATCAGCCCCTCCTCAGGGAGCAGGCCTGTGGCAGGCAGGACCGCCAGGTGGCAGGGGCACAAGGAGCAGGACTGGCCTCTGACACCCCGCACGGGAGGCCGGGTCCCCGGGTCCTGCACGGCTTCCCCGGGACACCTGCATGTGACAGAGCCCTGTCTTCTGACACCTGTGCCCGCCTGTCCCTCCACAGGGCCATCTCCTGCATGCTGGAAATATGGCTGGATTATTATGGGGACGACTTTTGTCAGCTCCCCGAATTTCCCTCCCTTATGAAAATTCTGCAATTCGTAAGACAGCACATGCCAGGTTCAGACGTGGAACTCCGTGCCCGGCGTAACCTCCAGCAATTCAGACGCCTCCATACAGTGGAGCCAGAGGCTGGGGGTGAGGAGGCCTGGGGGTGACTGAGCTGGGGACAGGGTGGGCCCCGCCGATCCAGCCTCCATGCAGCTGGGCTGGGAGCAGGGGGTGGGCTCACACTTCACCCCACGGGCTGCAGCCTGGGGACACCTCCCAGGGCTCATGCCCTCACGCACGTGGAGCAGTGGGAAGAGTGGTCTTGACTTGGGAGGCACGTGGAACGTCCGTCCTAATGGGGATACTTTGCCTTCCTGGAGCTACAGCTTCAGCCCAAGGAAAACACCCTGAAGCAGCTCAGGAGCGCGTCCCAGCTCTGACCGTGGGGACTGCTGCCCCGTCGGGGCCTGCGGGGATCCAGGCCGTCCCGGCCGCTGGGGCTGAGGGCTCGGCCCGCGCTGAAGCGCCCGCTGGGGAGGTGAAGCCCCTGCAGATAGTGGTCACTGCTCTAGTTCACTGCTCAGCCCTGGAGGAGCCCCCTGCACCCGCGGCCACCCCAGAGGAGGAGCAAGCCCCGGCACCTGCAATCGGGGTCCCCAGAGTGCCAGAGCCGCCACCTGCATCTGGAACAACTGGCTTCGACCCCTGAGCTCGCCCCAGCTCCCAACGCAGGGCTCGTGGTGGCTGCAGCCCAACGGAGGCTTGCCCTCCCCTGGCATTTCACTGTTTCTATATTTTCCATTTTTCTTTAACCTTTAACCTGTATAATGGCTTATGAGTTTTATTGTAATAAAGGATAAGTTAACTTCACACAAAATTGACTCTGATGGTTTTAAATGCTACATTGTACTTAGGTCAATCACAGTGTGGCAGGCTCGGAGCCCAGGGCACCGGGGGACACAGCCCAGGATCCGGTGCTCCCCTGGGAAAGGCAGAGGACGGGAGGACACAGGACATCAGGTCACTCCTGCTGCCGGGCCGCGGCAAAATTTTGAGGGTACTCAGGCCCCTGCTAATTTGTTTTCCAGTATTTTTGGATTGCAAGAGCAGTTGCAGGGCACCCAAATGACATTAGAAATTTTATGCGGGCTCTAGTGAGGCAAGGAGGGTTGTGTGACTCTCCCAGGTCTACAGGGAATGGTGCTGATCTCTGGACGGAACGTGTACATTTTTCTAGGATCTGCCAACCTGGGGACATTATCCACTTGGCTTCCCTGCCCTCATGGAGGGTATATGCCTCAGGAGAGGAATGTGGAACATGCTGAGAGGGTTTCCGCATGAAAGGAAACCAAGCAGTGGAGTGGGAGAACTGTAGCCTCGTTGTGTAAAAGTCTTCTGGGGAACAATCAGAAATGGTCTCCAAATATCAGACCCTCCTCTTGAATAGAAAATGTAGTCAGTGTTTTATAACAACCACCCATGAACAATCCATAATAAGAGACATAATAGTAAAAGTAATAATCAAGAGCAATGTAATGATTGGAGGACGATCACAGTGACTTTAACGCTATTAAAGCAATTAATACTGCCAAGTCTCCTACAACAAACCTAAGAAGTTGGGAGATTCCGGTACATATTTCTCAAATTCCTTGTCAAATCACAAGATATCAGGACCTTCTTCCTGGGGTATCTCAGGCTCTGAGCCCCATGTTCTGATCAAGAAAATTATTTCATAAGGCCAAAACAGGTAGCCTGTGGCATAGAAAGTCAAACCAACTAGGTCCAGGTAATGGGGGATCTTGGGAACTTGTGTGCACATACCAGTGGGGGAGCTTTAAAGAATGGAGGTGGAAGGGGGGCTGTCTGGGGCTGGCCAGCCACATGATACCCATCAGATTTCAAGTATTTGGCCAGCCCAGGGTGCATGCAGAGAAGGCAGGAGCCAGACTCACAGCCAGGGTCCATGAACCATGCTATGACTCCCACTAAACCCCAGCATTTTCTTAGCCTTAGCATCCCATTGCCCTTCTTCCACCTCTTCCATCCAACCACTGGAGGTCCAGGTAACCATATTTGCATATAGAGGCTCTGGGCTGTTGGAGTGTGAGCCTCTGTCAACCAGACCAGCAGGGGTGACAAAGGCAAGCATCTGAGTTTCATATTGCCTTTGGGTGAACCCAGGAAGTGCTGAAGTTGCTGGAGTAGGTGGGCAGTCACCACCCGGTGCCTTCAAAAGGCAAGTTCCCCTTTTTTGGAACAACGAGAGGACTTTAAACATATCCAGGGACTCAGGCTGGCTGAGATTGTCCAATGGTGGTTCCCTGACGCTGAGCTGAAGTACAAAATTCTAAGGATATTTGCGCAAGTGTCAGCTGAAACCTCTCCAGGAAGACAAGAGCTGCTCCTTGGTTCCCAAGTAGACTCGAAAACATTTGACGACTCTGGCCATCCAAGAACAAAATCCCTATGTCTTCCCGCTCATCACAGGAGGTATCTGGACCTACAGGAGCTCTCATAAAGTTTTATTAGAGATTCAGTTAGGTCATGGGAAGCCTGGTTGGATTTCAAGTTTTGACACTATCAGTTCTCAGGGTCTGAGCTGAAGCAGATAATTCTGAGGATGCTTCAGTTCAGGATAACTTTCTCCATCATCTTCACAGAGGCGAGTGATCCCTGGGCCCCCAAGTGTTCTTTAAAAACTTTGTGGAGGTTCTGGTGGACCAAGGATGCCCGGAAATGGCCGCAGCTTGCTATGTGGAGAGGGTTTCTAGGAGGCGTTCAGAGGGAAAACCAGGCATAGCCCAGTTAACTCCCTGAAATGAGGATGGAGTAGAGATGGAGCAGATAAAAGGGGAAGGGAGAGCTACTTGGGGAGGGAACCTGAGCTCCATGAATAGGGACCACCAACCCCAACTGTCAGAGTAGACAAGCACATCTCCCCACTCCTCACCCCTGCCCCCAGCCTTATCCCCTGGGTGTTCAGGCACAGCCGTGGTCAGTGCTTGCTTTGGAAGTTGGTGCTGTTTAGAGAGCGCTACAGAGTTCCTGTCCTGCTCGACGTGACATTCTCCCCAGGGCTCATTCTTTTCTCTTTTTTAATATATCTGATTTTGTTTCCCCCTTTTCTGTGTTTCAATCCTAAGCTCTCTGCCTTTTGTTCGACCCTCTTAAAAAGTTCAGTCTGATCAGGTATGTCCATCAATCTCATCATCTTGTAGAACTCTGTCTCAGAGATTTCTGAGGTGTCACAACCAATATTGTTGCCAGCTGTGTATGTTGCTCCCTGTCGCATGGAGATGTCTCTTGGCTCTCATCCTGGGATTCCCACCAGAGTGTTCTCTTGAGTTTTCCACTAGTTTTCTATTGTCACTGTAATGAATTACCATACACTTAGTAACTAAAAACAACAGAAAATATTTCTTTCTTTCTTTTTTTTTTTTACAGGTTTGGAGGCCTAAAACCTACAATGAGTCATTTTAATAGTCGTATGGTGGTATCTCACTGGAGAAACCCCTATGGATTCTCTATGTTTCTTACATACTTCATTGTCTCATTTGATGAAAATACTTTGCTGCAGTTTTCACAATTGGCCTTGGTTCTTTAAAAGCAAATAACTTTGCTTAGTAAAATTATATATGGAGAAAATATAGAAGTGAAGTATACATAATTGTTTCATTGAAGATCTAGTAGGTTCCTTGAGACTAGAGAGTGTGCCCCATTTGTCCATAAGTCTGCAATGTGTGTTAATAAAAAACTCCAGGACCACCGTCATCATTACTCTTCCCCCATTTTGAGTTACTACCATTGGTAATTAAGCACTGTTGTCACCTCTGTGTCTACTTCATACATTTCAGCAAACCCTAGGTTTCTGTTCATCAAAACAAATGAATAAATATCCTACCTCAAGTGTAATAATATCGCCTATTCCTCCTTGAATATACTTGGCCAGGACTTTTAGATACTGGCTGTTCTCTTTTATACTTCCAGTTCTTTCCTTGGTCAAAAGCAGGGAGTCTGATGCAGGCTATGGTAAGGCATGGTTGGACAGGATGGTTAAGACCTCTAGTTCCTGTTTCTACCCTAAATGTAGAAGGGCACATTCGGTTTGGGAGTCAGCTGGAATCTCAGGAGGAATCCATTTGAGAAGACCAGAGTTGAAAGGTAACAGGGGGAGCCAAGGGTGGAATAAAGCCATAAAAAATGACTTAAGCCCCAAAGATCAGTTGTATGGAGCTAATTTTCTTAGACTCAGTTTTCCTATAAGTAGATCCTTATCATTTCCCATTGCCTGGGCCCCTGAGCTGTATCATGGCTCTGTCATGCTATTATCTGAAAGTCACTAACTCTTGGAGAATATAAGCAGAGGAGGTTTGGAGACAAAAAACACTGTTAGGAAAATGCCCCATTTTCTGTTACCCATCTCCTGTTCTGTTTCACTGATGAAGTACAGATGGTTCTAAACACCTGGAAAGCCCCTGACTGCAGTTCATCCAAGTCCATCTTACCAGACCTAGGATGTGATGCACACAATCAGGAGGGAGCATTCAGGTACCAGGGAACTATGGTCTCTCAAACACTGACTATCCCATAGGACGTAGTGGGATGTAGGTAGTGTAGGTCGTGGAGTCTTTGGCCTATGTGTAGGATTCTCTCAAGTGCTCAGTTTCTCAAACTGAATAAGTCTTTTATAAACTTGTTTTGTTACCTGAGGAGACTTGGTTCAAAAAAGAATAGATTTGCACGAAGATAGTAATGGTTCTCATGGGTGATGGTGTCCATACAGACAGGTGGAAAATGACTTCATTTCAGTCCGCACTCACCAGGACTAGTAGAATGTCCCTGCATCATGAGGACATTTTAATACCTCCCTACAGGTATCTGAGGACAGGGGTGTCCTATGATAGCAGAACGGCCTTCAAGGGAGGACAGAGAGTCCTTGTTATTTTGGATGCTCATGGAAGTGGGCAGTTTTGAATGGAAGTAATTGTCAAATGGGAACATAAGCTACGGACACTTTGGCAATAAAATGGAACAGCAATCTTTCAGGTCAGTTAAAGTGATTTTGACTAGATTGACAAGAAGTTGGTTTGAACGAGGACAGGGTATTTTGTCTGAGAACTTGTTTCAGACTCTGCTAACTAAAGTGAAACTCAGTCATTCTGTTCTGAGCTCCCACAGGCTTCCCATCAGGCTGTGGAAACTGCCATGTTCTATGTTACTTTGCTGGACATGTATTTTCCAATGAAAGTCTGAGGTTCTAGGGCACCTGGGTGGCTCAAACGGTTAAGCATCTGCGTTTGGCTCAGGTCATGATCCTGGAGTCCAGGGATCCAGCCCCGTTTTGCTCAGCAGGGAGTCTGCTTCTCCCTCTGCCCCTGCCTTCCCACTTGTGTATACCAGCTCTCTCTCAATTGAAAAACAAACAAACAAACAAACAAACAAACAAATAAGTAAATCTATCTATAAAGTCTGAACTTCTCTTTCCCGAGCAAGGAGGTGAGCCATTTGTTATGTTCCTCTCAATATCTCCTTTTCAAAAAGTGCAGGACAGTGAAATACCACTGGGCTGAAAGACAGAACTTCTAGATTTGAGTTCTGAAGCTCCACTCTGGCTTCTAACTGGAAGTGTGGGACACAGAACCAGGGCACTTTCAAATCTCAGATGCTCCTCTGGTCGGTGATCTATAGTTGCCAAACATCACTATGCAGGAGATTTGATCGGACATGTGGTTTTAAAAATTCAGATTCTTAACTTAAGAATTCCGAATATGAAAGTGTGAGAGTCAGGAACAGACCTCTGATTTTCAAAAATATTCTAGGTGACTAGAATCAACTTTCTAAAAAAGATTTTTTTTTTATTTATTCATGATAGACACCGAGAGAGATGCAGAGACACAGGCAGAGGGGGAAGCAGGCTTCCTCTGGGGAGCCCGATGTGGAACTTGATCCCAGGACCCCGGGATCATGATCTGAGTCAAAGGCAGATGCTCAACCATTGAGCCACCCAAGCATCCCTAGGTGACTAGAATCCATTTGGCTCTAGAAACACTGATTTATATTACCTCCAAGGCCACTTCTAGCTCTAACATTTTAATATTCTAAGAATTCTTGTAAATCTGAGTGTGACACTTATCCTTAGTTTTTATGATTGAACAAGAAACCCGGTCTGTGGGTGTGTATGCGTGTGTGCATATATGCATAATATGTAGCATGAAATGTAGAACCATATCCAATCCCTAATTCTTGGTAAATGAGAACAATGTTAGTGAGGAGAGAGAAGGGAGGAAAAGGTATGGCACAATTTGCACATACTGGGGAATAATCTATGTACATTTATGCTGTGAGGGAATTGTGTGATTTGTAAGGGACAAGAAGCCTGAGGAAGTCATTTTTAACTTGAGTGCCTGAGTAAGTGGTAACAATATTTACTAAGATCTAGAACAGTAAATGAAGATCAGTTTTGGAAAGGAAGGGATAAAGTGCAATAAAAACTAGTTATTTGTGGGTGCCCATCAGAGATCCAGTTAGGGAAGACCAATGCCCTGTAAAACTTTAGCATGAAGTTGAAGTCGGAAATACAGTGTAGGATTTTTATCAGACAAAGCTCATTTAGGTCAACAAAAATCATGCTGGGTATTCAGAACACGAAATTTAATGCAAAGGATTGCTTACACAGGTAGCAGATGGTCAAATGTCCACAGAGATTAATAACTACGGGCCCAGAGGAGGAAATGGGAAAGGCGCTATCAGCGGCAGGGGTCCGAAATCCTGGTGTTAGCTACCTACAGCTGGAGGCTGGATGTGTGAGTATGGGACACAGCACAGCTGGTGCTCAGACCTCTAAGTCAAGAACAGCTCATGAATGATGCTTAAGACTTTAAGGAAGGAGTGCTCCATGGCTGGGGCCCAGACAAGTGGGGTGGAGACATCCTGCAGCCAATGTTCAGACTTTTGAGGAGAAGATACGGCCAAACAGGGGGCATGGAGAACCAGGGTACACAGCAAAACAGGTTGTGGCCCAGCCATGCCTTTATGGGTGCTGGGTGCTGTTAGTTCCTTCAAGGGTTATTGCAAGGCTGCTGAGAAAGCCAAAAGGAGTTGGAGCCTGGAGCCAACCATCTGTTGCTGTTGGGGTGCTGCTGGCCAGAGCTGGAAATGAAAGGGACTGTCTTCACCCTTCATCTTATTTTCCTGTCTACTGCCAATGTCTTGCATTAAAGGGGCTAATGGGAAGCAACTGGCCTCAAGGTCTGGAAGATGCAGTGTGCAGGGCATCCATGCACTGCCGTGGAGTGGAGTAGAGAATGGAGGCTTGGAGCCTGGAAAGGCTGGTGAGGAGATAATGCCACATCAACAGGAGAGGCTGAAACCACAGGAGCTCCTGGAATTGCTTAGAGACATGTGTAATATGAAGATGGATGAATCCAGGGTGTGTGCAATCGCAGGAAAGGGAGAACATAGGACAACAGGGAAGAAGAGAAAGAAAGTAGCTGGAAGACTTCTATCTTCAAGGGCAGAGGAGACAGGAATGAAGGAGGAGACAGACCACATTGTGAAATGCTTGCGATGTATCGAGGTAACAAGAGATACCAACCATAGATTGCCGAGGGTGCCCCTGGAGTCTTTACAAAGAGCATGGTGACCAACACATGTCTAAGAGGTCATGGTCTCCTCATTAAGAGAAATCCCAGCAGGCTGAAGGTGGTAGAGGATGTTTCTGTAAGTCGAGAAGCAGAGGAAGACACTATACACACCACTGTTAATTTTGCAAGGAAACAGGAGAAAAAAAAAAAACAGAAAGAACAGGGTATGAGGCCTAAATACATTTAGATTCTCAAAGGCAGTTAGTTTTATCTGAGGCCTGGGTAAGCAACTTCTGGGAAGACCCCAGGACCTGTGATACTTGCAAAAAGAGAGCTTCTTCCACCCACTCGTCTCTTGTGTAGTTTTCAGAATAAAAAAATCAGCCCATTAGCCATGAAGATATGTAGCAGCACCAGAACATTTTTTAGAAAAAATGTTTTGATTTCTTATTTTACAGCCTTTATAAATTGGCTCATCCTTGGAAGTAAGTTGTGTTTTATTCTGCTCTCCTTTATTTACATCTCTACAGAAAGCAGGCTTAGTCAAATAGGTAAGGACATTCTCCAGACTGAGCCAAGGGGCTGTCTTTCTTCTGTTCTGGAGCAGTGTGCTGTCAGTCTAGGATGACAGTGGCCTGTGACATATATATTGCTAGCCCTGAAAGCTGGGAGTCTGAATTTTGGCAAATAAGGGCAAAAGCAAACCTGTGTGCTGTTACCATCAGCCCAGACAAGCAAGGATCACAAGGTCACAGGAGGGATCTTGGAAAGTGTCCAACTCTTCTGCAGCTGTTTCCACTTCTTCTTCCACCCAGCTGCTCACCAGAGCTGCTAAAAATAATCCCTGTTCAGGCTTTTGCTCTCAGCCAGGGCCCCATTTTGTGGACAGGCTAAGAACATAAGACCAAAAGCCAAAGTGTTGCTGTGACTAAGCCGGCAACAGTGGCATCTTCTGGGGTCTCTATCTCCTCCGCTGTAATGAGGTGTTGAATTAGACTATCTCTAGGAACCCTGCTCTTGAAGAGGCCATGACTGCTACATTCTCACTACAAGAGGCCAGCATGAAGACGCTACCCAATCTTTGGCCAGCTTAAACTTGACACAGGCCCTTTTCTTTATGGCACTTGATGTTCCAGATTGAAGAGGGAGGGGAAGCCATGCTAACAGCTATCTGTGAAGGAGCCGGAGAAGCATGAGCCAGCAGGACTGCTAAGGCGGCCACAATTTGTGTCCATCACGTGGGCATGTACTATGTGGTTGAGTCGTCTCATATTACAGAGACCAGAGTCTGAACGACAAAGACCCAGGGTCACAGCTCTGTCTGAAGCCAGGGTTTTAGAACATTTCAACCATGGTCCCACCTTTCCATTCTACCTGTTTAATCTGTTAATCTGCTCACTCACTTTATCAATCCATAAAATAATTAAGGGGGCCTCTGCCAGCAAGTGAGGATTCCGAAGGTCAACATAACACAGTGCCTTCCCCCAGGCCCCTCACGGCCTACAGATCATATTTCTCTGCAGTGTCAGAAGCTGGACTGACCTCTTCATTCAAAGAATGCCCATGTTGGAGGTCAAGAGAAAAAATCCAGAGATGTTTGCCGCATGGAGCTCACAGCCAGAGGATCTTTGCTTCTCACTTTCTGGAGCTCCTGCTTGGCTTTTAATTATTCTTCCTTTTTTTGCAGCAAAGTGGTGTCAGTTCAGCTCTACAGCCCCCAATCTTATCTTCAAAGGAAAGGCACTCAACCTCACAGCGACCATCCATCTTCTGACACTGCATCCTTCTGTGTATAGCTCCATGGGCTGTGTGGAGAAAGTAAGGCCTCAGTTATCCAGTACTTGGTGACCAGAAAGCAACATAACATCACCCAGGCCAAAATCACAATTCCCTATTACCGAGTCTCCTGCGGACACCGAGTACACGCCTAGCGATCAAAAAAGCACATGTCACGTGAGCAGCTGTATGGGAGCTCAGATTCCCTGCACAACTTACACAGTGTCCCTACTGGGTATTCAATTCCTTTTGCCATATTCATTTCTAGGATATCTAGAAGCAGAGTATGTCTTCCTGGGATGGAGGCAGTCTACTTTCTATTTTCAATAACATTCCTTCCCAATGTGTGATTGTTTTCATGTCTCCAAATTAATAGTCTCAGATATATGATAAAAGGTAAAGATGGGTTTGTTTATACTGTAGGCAGGTCAACGATAGCCCACATGCAACAATAGATCACAGCCATGTGGCTGTGGAGTTTCAAGAGTTTAGGTGCAAAGATAAAAGAAACCTGAGGCTGATCTGTTCTGTAAGAAATATCAATGAATAATGGGTTTAATTCTGGAATTCAGGGTGATGTGGACAACAAGTTTTTCTTCAGAATAAAGATTAAGCTGAAAAGAGTAAAGGTATTTTGAGATAAATGATTGAAAAAAGTTTTTGGTGATAGATGTTCTCAGGAGAAATAATACAAAGAACTGGCAGTCACTCCCAAAGGGAGTTCTTGGAAAATACAGCTTTGAGGAGGAGAAAGAACACATATTGCTGTCGTATACCTGAGATAATGCCATGCTGAAGAAACACTGAGCCTGTTCGTACCCCAGTTAGGACTCAGACCAACAGAAAGGAATTGCACAGCCTTAGATTTCTGCTCAAAGTAAGAGGAAATTTTTAATAGAGTCCAAAGTTGAACTGGGGATATTGTAATAGACTACTGAAGTTCATCAGGCATCTAGCTAATCAACTGACATGGAATACTCATAAGGTGTTTAAATACTTAATTGAGGCAGATAATAAGAATGAGAATGATGATTTAAAAACAATGATAAGCAGACAATAATAATATTGTACTTTCTCAGGGCACAGAGGATGTGCCTGCCTTTGTTTAAGCAGATTATAAAAACAGAGGGATTGTTAAACCTTCCCAAACAGTTATTTCTCACTTCAAACAATGAGTAATGGAATCTCTGGATAACACAAGGAGACTCAGCAAAACACATCAGTCCCAGGCCCCATGTCTCTGTATGGTTGCATTGATAAGTTTGGACCAATGAAACAGGAATCAAATGATGCAGATGCTTCTGTGCAATATTTTTGATCAAGTGCTTTACTTACTTTTCAGCCCTTCCTGTCAGAGCATCTTTAGAACCAGATGGAAGACACATGTTTAGGACACAAAGTTGACCTTCCTCCCTAGACTCAAAGTAACTTGGTGGAGAAGAGTCTTCTTTCTAACCATAATAGTCAACTTACTTGTTTTTTGGATTTTTCCCTAAAAGAAAAATAAACTATTTTTTCATTTACTCTCTTTTTAAATGTCTTTGTTAAAATAAGTTTGCCTCTATTTAACATAACAAGTATCTTAATCTTTCAAACAATCCTATTGTTATTATTACCACTTCTAGAAAGGAAACTGAAGCACAATGGTTTACACAACTTAGAAGGATTAGACCTGAGATCCAACTTCAGGTGTTTTGGTGTAAAAAAATCTGTATTCATTTCCTCTTCTCAGTTCCAGCTCTGAGATTCTGTGTGGTTGTTGTGATTGTGGCGCTCCTACTTTGAGCCCACACTAGGCTTGTTGTTAGGATTCAAATGTACCTGAGCTGAGTTTGGGAACAAAGGACCCTTAATGAATCAGAGACTTGTTGAATGGGAATGGAGAAGATGGCTTAAAATGTGCTTCTCTACCTGGATCCATTGTCTGACCTCCAGGAAAAGACAGGAGCAGAAACCAAGTAAGTGACCTGATAAATGAGACTTTGAAATGTAAGGGCATGTTTTTATACCTGTTTTCAAAAGTGCAAGGTGAAGAACACTTCCCAAGAAGGCCCTTTGGATCCCACAGTTAGAACCACGGTTCTACTCCCATGGCTTTCCTTTATAGTCTGCATCATTTATGGCACTTCTGAGAACTGTTTTTGTGTTATAGTTTTTATGAATCTTCTCATATCACCCATTCACTTATTTGTACATTTGAATTTTATCAAATACTTATTTAGTATTCCAGGGAACCTATTTTTTACCAACACACAAATAATAAAATAGTAAACTTCAAGTAAATTAAGCATGAAGATCATACTCTAATTACATTTTTTATCTCCATTTTACCTGCTTTTTCTATAGTGCCCAAACAATTGCTTATTAAGTGCTATATGTATTGGTCTGGTAGGCCTATTAAGGCCCGATTGTGTAATAAGTAAGTGCAGAAATCCGGAAATCATGAAGTAGTAAAGTGCTTCATAATACATGAGGAACCCCCATTAGTCATGACTTAATAACAGAAGTATAGTTGAGAAGGGATGGATATAAAAGTTTCTTGGTGGGGGGGCGATGGCACCTGACTGTCTCAGTTGGGCATCAGACTCTTAATTTTGGCCCAGGCCATGATCTCAGGTCATGGGATTAAGCACCACATCAGGCTCTGCGTTCACTGGAGAGTCTGCTTGAGATTCTCTCTTTCCCTCTGCCCCTCTTCCAGCTCTCTCTCTCTCTCTAAAATAAATAAATAAATCTTTTTAAAATGTCTTAGGGATAGAGTCTTGGCAGTACTGAGCAAAAAGAGATCATTTCAAAGCTCTCAAACATGTAAAAGCAAACCAATCAAGATGTTAGTTGTTTAAATGACATAATTTTCTATTCGTATGTGAGAACTAGAAAGAAATTCTAAGTAATCTAAGATTAGGAGATTTAGACCAACTAATAAAACATAAAAATAGGAAAAAAACACAAAAAAAGAGACTAAGAATCTCTTATCATAAGTTTTTTTTTTTTTTCATTTAGGCTACAAAAGCTATACTTCTCTAAATTAACACGTGTGCTTGAAATTTGCCTCTGAAATTTTCTCTCATTTTAGAGCTATCACTTTGGCACACGCTGAAGCTGTGTGGATGATTACAGAAGATGGAAAGAGAGCTAACTGTGAAGAGAAGTCTGAATCCCTTGGTGGAGCTTTGAGGGAAATTAACCAGATACCCTTCTGGGTGGAGATAGTTCAGCTCAGTAATTTTGTATTTAAGCTCAAGAAAAGATTTCTAGTAACTGCTTTGTGCTGGGACATTTTTAGAATACAGGGATTAGTCATGCACTTTTCTAAAGCCTGAACTTTCTCTCAAAAGACAGATTGCCACCCTTACATCTATTAGGATTTCCCTCTTACCTGAGAAAATGTGAGCAAGGAGAATGAGAGCAGCAGAAACTAAGAAAAAAATTCTCATGGCTCCAGACATCAGTAGAGAGAGGATAAAGGAGGTATAGTTGCTAGAATCCAGCTCTTTTATCAAGGGAAGTTGATTAAAACAAGTTCTACAGCTCTGAAAGGGCTGGAAGTCAACTTCAGTTTGAAATGTCCATTAAAAGGAAGCTATTCTTCATGCTCCACTGAGTAACGTGTGGGCTGCTGGATCAGGTGTTACCTCAATGATGTCTATCGGAGAGTAAGGCACACAGCTAGTCCCCCTGCCTGCATTCCTACATTCTATGTCTCTGCCTAGGCATCTATTCTCTGAAGCCCCATCTCAGGTGCCTACACTTCCAGAAGATCTATAACCCCCACTCCTTTTCTTCTTCAAGATGTTACTTGCAACTTGGTCTCTTATAAGATTATCTTGGCAGTTACTAATGGGTACCTGTAATAATTGCTTTTCAAAAATTATAGTATGTGAAGAATTTTTATCCATCCAGTTTGACTATCAACTCAACGGAAGAAACCAATTCTCCTTCCATCCTTCTCTTTCCATTGATTCCTCATAAAGTGCTTTGCAGCAATAGCCGTTCAAAATATACAGGTTCTTTGACTTAATTGATAGCTGTCTAACTAGGGAAACTCCTGAATAGTCAAACAGTTAATTCACAAATCTTACTGAACTTTTAAAGATTTTACATTTGTAAATATTATTATTAAGGATAATGGTATTATGACAAAATATGACCATACCTCATATGTTATGGGAATAGCTTTCATTCAACAAATATGGGTTGGAGAACTATGTATATGTTTATTTCATTTTACTAAGAAATTTGAATTTTATCCTAAAATCAAGGGGAAACTATTGAAAGATTTTTAAGCAGGGGGGTTATTTGAAATATTAAAACTCAAATGAGGAGTTCCATTTCAAATAAAGCAAAGTGAGCTCCTGACAAGAAGACCCTCCCACTAATAACAAGTGAAACTGTGGGAAAAAAAATTACCTGAAGAATATGAAAGTTGAAATAAATACAGGCGTATTTAACTTTTTGGAAAAAAAGTTAGAACTTGGAAAAATTAAACAGCAAAGAGTACATTCTTTCTGATTGCAATGTGGCATGGAGAGGCTAACTCAAAACAAACAAAAATATCTATCCTCTTTCTGAACTTATAAAGGCAGAGTCAAGGAAGACCATGGCTGCTGGAAATGAAGACTCAGAGAAGGGAGCTTAGGTTCTTTGTATGAACTCTCCCCATGACTTTTGTTGACTCCCAAACCATGCATGCATCTAATTAAGGTAAAACAAAACAAGATAAACACACAAATACCTCTGATATTTGAGCTGCTGCTCATTACACACTAGGCAATACTTGTCAATTGAGTTTAATAGAGATACTTTCCTGTTAAAACAAAATGTCAGCCTTCTTCAGAGGGTATAGCAGTATTCATATCCTCTTCCACACAACATTCTCTGTGTCCAGGACTTCAATGATGTTGAAATAATCAGACAAATGACTTTAATATATTCACTTTAATCTGCTCCAATAGTAAAGAAAATATACTTGCAATGAGTATTAAACATGGGAAATGTCATTAGAGAACAGAAAATATAAAGAAATGTTGATACTGAAAGATATAATACCTGAAAAAGATTAACTGAATAAATTTGATAGCATAGCAAATATGACAGGATCAAGAGTCACTGAATCAATAAAAATTATGCAACCTATAGATCAGAGAGAAAAAAGATTGAGAAAAATAGACCTTTGAGGGTCTGAGGGATAATATCAAAAGCTAGAGCAGACAGGTCATTGGAGTCTGAGAATGAGGAGAGAAACCGAATGCATTAAAAAGTAGTTCGAGGAAATAATGGCTGAAAACTCTCAAATTTGGTGAGAAGCACAAACTGACAAAACCAGGAAGCTCCTTGAATCACAAAGAATATAAATACTATGCTCAGGCACATCACAGTCAAACTTCTAAAGTCTAGAAAAGGGAGAAAATTGTGAAAGTACACAAAGAAAAAAAAAACACGTCCAGTTCAGGGAAATAGCAATTGGCTTCTCCTCAGAATTGAAAGAGGTCAGGTGACTGTGCACACATCTTGCAGCAGCTGAAGGAAGACAAGCACAACACTGCCACAGCCCCAAACTCCATCTGCAGGAAAGATTCCTTTAAAAAGGGAAGATAGAATAAACATATATTCAGGGCAAAGAAAATTGAAAGTATTTTTCTCTAGGAGAGATTCCCTACAGTAACTATAAAAGGAAATTCTTCAGGCTGAAGGGAAATACCAGAAGGAAATGTGGTTTTCAAGGAAAATGAAAAACATCAGAAAAGATAAATATCAGTGTAAGTACTTAAAAAATACATTGTCTTTTAATTTATTTGAAATTGATGTGACTTCTTAAAGCAAAATCTGTAACATTGCCTTGTGGGTTTATACTGTATGTGGATGTGATACATACAAAAAATATAGCAAAAAGACTATGAGAATAGGAAGAAATAGGTCTACCTATATGATTACAAGCCTTCCAAATTTTAAGAACAATGGATTAACATCAACCCTAAGTTGGATGTGTATTGATAATACCAGTGAAGCCATTAATTATAATACATATATTTAATGCAAAATTTGACACAAATATCACAGTAATCTGAAGAAGATAAGAGAGAGAACAGAGGAACAAAATCAAGTAGAACAAAGATGTCAAAAATAGTCAATTGATAGACCAACATCCTACTAATCTATCATTAATTACGTAAAAATGTTAAGGGACTGAATATTCTCCTTAAACAGCAGAGATAATCATATGGATTAAATAGGAAGACAAAACTACATGTTATCCATAAAGGAATCTTCTCTCCAAACATTTTTTTCCTTTGAGATAATTATAGACTCACAATAAGTTCCAAAAATGGTACAGAGAGTTCTTAGGCACCCATCACCCAGCCTACTGCAATGGGGACATTGTCCATAATTGTGAATTGTCAAAGCTAGGAAATAAAGTGGCAGAGTAACCTCAGATCACAAATTATACGGAAAGCATTAAATATAAAAAGACAAAGAAAGGCTGAAAACACATGAATGGAAAAACATAAACTATGAAAATATCTAGAATAAGGAGGCTGGAGTGCCAATATTCATTTCAGATAAAAAAGAATATTATCAAATGGAGAGTGGGATGCTGTGTAACACTTTTACACAATAACTGGATGGATTAAAATGGGGAAACACAGTTCTACAATGAGAGCAGAAGATTTTGATGTCATTCTTTCCAGCAAAGGCTAGAACCAAAATTAACAAACACGGGTTTGATGTAAACAACACTACCACCACGTTGAGTGAATTGGTATTTATGGAATACAACCCAAAATGACTGCAAAACACACATACACACCTTTTTCAAGTACATATGACACATTCATCAACACAGATCGCATGCTGGGCTATAAAACACATATACTTTTGTTGAACTATTGATTTCTCTCTTTGGTGTGTCAGTTCCCACTTCATGTGTTTCGTGGCTCTTGTTAGGTTTGTACACGCTTATAATGGTCATGTGTTCTTAAGGGGTTGACGTGTCTACCACTATACGGGGTTCTCTTGTCTCTCGCTCCACCTTTTTCCATCTTCTACTTTTGACCTCTTCATTTCATTGAATCCAGTGTGTCCCTTTCACACAGGCACACAGCATATAGTTGGATCTTTAAAAACTTTTTTTAAAAACCATTCTGCTAGACTCTACCTGGAGTATTTAATTCATTTGCATTTAATAACATAATTGATGAGGTAGGATTTACATCTGCCATTTGCTATTATAGTTTTCTTTTTTATTATTATGCATTTATTTATCTATGGGGGGGCGGGAGAGAGAGAGAGAGCTTAAGTAGAGGGTGGGGAGGGACAGTGGGAGAGAGAGAATTCCAATAAGGCTCTGTGTTGGGCTCAGATTCACAATCCTGAGATCATGACCTGAGCCAAAATCAAGAGTCAGAAGCTTAACCAGCTAAGCCACCAGGTGTCCCTGCTATTTGTTTCCTAAATTTCTCCTCCACCCACCTTTCCTGCATTACTGACTTCTTTTGTGTTAAACAGATATTTCCTGAGGTACCATTTGAATTTCCTTGTCAAATATCAGTGACTCTTGATCCTGTCATATTTTCTATACTCTCACATCTATTCAGTGAATCTTTTTCAGGTATAACTTTCAATATCAATATTTCTTTCTATTTTCTGTTATCTACTGATATTTCCCTTGTTTAATTAATTATGGCACTATGTATGTTTATGTTGTAAATGAATTTGCAATTAATTTTTAACAACTAGATTCCAATGGTGAACAAAAGCATTATTCTGTATAGCTTGGTTTTCTCCTCTTTCTTTTGTGCTGTTAGACAGAAGTAGGAGTTTTGAAGTACAAGAGACACTCTGGGTGACCTTGAAGGAGAAATCTGCCATTTTATGGAAAGAGCCACAGGTCAGGGAATGCCAGGCAGCTTCTGTGTGCTCAGCATAATACCTGGCCGACATCCTGCAAGAAGACAGCAACCCAGTGCAGGCCAACAACCACAAGGGACACAATTTTTCCCCGACAGCCCCAGGGGGATGCAAGGGGATCTCTTGCCTCAGATTAGATCAAAGTCCCAGCTGACCCCATGCTGTCAGTCTCCTGACACCCTGAGCAGGGAGGCCAGATACACCATGCCTGGACTTTGGACCCACAGAATTGTGAGAGAGGGTGTGCTGCTTTAAGCAGGTAACTTTTGTGGTACCTTGTGACACAGTGAAATAAATGAGTCCAGCAGTCTTCCAAGGTAGATCTCTTTGGGGGAGCACATTTATGTGTTCTTGCAAGGTTTCTGTTGGTTCGTGGCATTGCACAGTTTCGTGAATGGTTGATGTTCTTTCTAGTTGATCTTATGAATTTCCCTCCACCCAAGCAATGTATCCAAAAATGACTTACTTCTGAGTCTCTTTGATTGAGCAGGTCACATTATTTGGGAATACTCCCTTTAGGATGGTTTCAGCCCTGCGGTCTTTTTTTTTTTTTTTTTAATTTTTTGTTTTCAATCACAAGAGACAGAGAGAGAGAGAGGCAGAGAAACAGGCAGAGGCTGAAGCAGGCTCCATGCAGGGAGCCCGATATGGGACTCGATCCCAAATCTCTAGGATCATGCCCTGGGCCGAAGGCTGCACCAAACCGCTGAGCCACCCGGGCCACCCAGCCCAGTGATCTTGTGTGGTATTCACCTGGTCCATGGGAGCCATGCCCCTTTTGCCCTACCTCATATCATAAGTTATAAGTGACCCCATGGCTGATCTTTCTGTCCTGCCACCGTGGACAACTCCAGCCAGAGTTCTTCACCTGTCAACACGTTCAGGTATAGAACCACAGGGTGGCAAGTTGAATTTCCCACATAGCCTCTTGAAGCTCACCTCAATCCTGAGTGGGTTGTGTGGATTGTGTATAAAAGTGCTGTCTTCCTCACCCGTCCCCCTTGAGAGCCACAGTGAGGTCCCAATCCCGGCTCACTAACACATTTTTCCAGAGGAATTTTGTCCTCTGCCTTCTCTAGCTTTCTTTTATACTCTCAAGGCATAGACACAAGGCTAAGTGTCTCAGAGCACATTTTGTGGTCAACTTCTTTGCTATTCCTATCCCTGGGGTTCAGTACTTCAGTTGGGAATATGAGAGAAGATGATTCTTAATGTTTTGTCCTCTGACATTTGGGAATTCAGAACAAACTTATCAATCTTGTTCTACAGACTCTGCCATTCCCTTTCCATTATTGTGAGGGGGTTTTGAAATGGACCCCGCATCAAGAAGGGACAATACATGGTGAGCATAGTAAGACCAGAGCCACAATTTCAAACTTAATGGAGGTAAAGTCATGCTAAGCAGGAGCATTATGTAGACTAGAGTGGAGATACTTCAGGGGAAAACCAGTGTCTCTTCCTGACCATTTCCCTCTGACCCATCCACCATATAGAAGACTTTCTTCTTCAGAAAATGCAGAAGACTGACATCCAGAGATCTCCACGAATTACTATGGAAATTAACAGAAATTTATCTGAGGAAGCCACGGGCAGCCACTTGACCCCAGAAAGTGCTGATTTTAATAAGAAATTGCTATGGGTTGAGATTTTATTATTTTATAAGGAGGATTGCTTGTCTCAGGAAGAAGGGGGATGGATAAAAAAAAAGTCCTAGAAAGAAGCCAAGTGAAGAAAAGAGGGGAGAGCAAGAGAAATAGAGAGGGGTGATTGATGAGTAGGTGAGCATCGATGGGATGCTATACATAGATGCTGTACATCTATGGGATGTTATTAGTAAGGAAATATCAGGGCCCAGCCAATGGTCCACTTCTCTGTATGACTGAGACATACGCATGAATCCTTCCATAAAAGAGACACCAGTTAGAGTCCAAAGTGTTTTCAATTTGGGTGATCAAGGAGTGTAGTGTTTGGAATGAGTAGGGAATATCTGGTCTCATGGTCCTCTCTAAACCATCCACAGTGCTCTTGCTGTGAAGAGCTGGGGAGGAGTACCCACCGACAGAGGATCATTCAACTGTAGATTCTTATGTTGCCCCATTGCCCACTTCCCTGAGTTAATTCCTGCAAAAATGAGGGAAGCAGTCGGGGTTGGCAGAGGTGATCACTCAGATCCTTTTGGAGAACAATTGAGCAAATGTAAATAGATCTGACAGTAAGACCAATGGAAAAGCCCTATCAGTCAGACTCCAAGCATGAAAATGGCTCCCACACCAGGTAGTTTGATGGAGAAGATTTAAATGCAGAGGAAGTGATAAAGTGTTGGCAAAGCTGAACATGCAAAAAGGGAGCAGTGAGGCGGCCCCCATGTTAGTCCTAGCTGGAGGTCCCCACTGCCCGATGGCAGGGGGAAAAGCAGGAGTCTGTAGTGTGAGCCCAGAGACTAGGACTGGCTGGCAGGAGCTGTGCCTGCAGCATCAAGGCTGAGGGAGAAGCAAGGACATAGAAGCAGGGGCTTTGCTATGGGAGATAAGCCACTGCTGGAGCAGAGAGTGTGGGAGAGAAATCTGCGGCTCTCCCTTCTTCCCATCTACCCTTTTGCCACCACACACTTGCATCAACTAAAATCAACCATAAGCCAGGATGCTTGAAGAACATAGTTTGCAAAAAAAGAAAAAAAAAGGAACATAATTTGCCGATAATTGTGCCAGTTACACAGAGCAAAGCAGAGAAAGGACAGGGAATGTATCTGTGCAAAATGGTACAATGGTAGCTCAAATGTAAAGCAAAATCATTATGTGAAATTAAAATCATATGTGAAAACTGAGTGATCAAATTTGAGTAGCTGCTGTAAGATGAATAATTTTCACTCTTGTTATATGAAGCTACAAATTTTATTTCATAAACAAAAGCTATAGATAGTCAATCATACATGCACAATCCATGCTGAGCATTTTAATTCGACCTCTAACATCTTAATTTATTGGCAAGAAGTACAAAGTTGGGGCCATGGGCATTAACTGAGTAGGTATGAGTTGCTTAAAAACACAGTGTAAATATTAGAATCAATGACTGATCGCTTATTGATATACCCAGAAATAACATGAATAATTTCTTGTATGGTATAGAATTGTAATTCCAAAAACACAGATGCAGATGTCATTTCTGTTTATCTATTCGGTTTAAATTATTATACAAAGATAGATACACAGAACAGGACAGGGGTGTGCACATCCATTTCCAGCTTCCAGGCTATGACCTTGAAGAAATGAAAGCTTCTCTGGGTCTCAGTTTCTTCAAATATAAATGGAGATAATGAATTCATAAGTCGATCTTGAGTCATATGAGGAAAATATGGAGGAAAGATTTATAAATTACAAGAGACTCTACAAATACATAGTAGTAGTATCCGATTAGGCTACTTGATGCCCACTTGGACCTAGATTTTTTTAAGGATTATCTTAAAAAATAAGCAAAGAAACAAAACCAAGGGAGAAAGACAGGAGAATGATTCTGAGACTCACTCACAGTGTGACGTGGGTAAGGCACACGACTTCTCTTGTCCTCCCTTGAATACCAAGTCCCACTTTGAAGGCCAGGGGAGGGCTGGTCTGGTTCACCTGATCCTCCGTCGGCAACAGAAAAAGTTCATCTTGCAATTTCCAACAACCTTCTCATCCTCGGTGCATATCCTCCTGCATTTGCCCCGGCCAAGCCAGCACGGCTCACAAACAGCAAACTCACCTAGTTCAAGAAATAGTAGCTTATACACCTTTCCAGGGACTCCCTGAAAATGAGGAGAAGTTTAACAGCCACAAAAGAATGAGGGTGGGGGTGGTTTGTACAATTGTAAAGAGTGTTTTTAAGAACCAGCCCCAGATTTTCAAAGAGCTTTGCTTTTTTCAGGATGGAGTTGGGGAAGAGGTATCGTTGAAGGAGGGATAAGCCCCATCTCTGTTCTCCACGTGGTTAAGGCCCTTGCATGAGTCAAAGTAAGCACAGGGGGATGAGGTGTCATGTATACGACAGAACCATAAAAATACACACCTGATAGTTCTGCAAATGTTACATGATGAAGGTGGAAGGGCTACCTTTTGGTTTTAAAAGATCCTTGAAAGTAGAGGTGAAGTTAGGTTTAGTTCTGGTTTGGGCCTGGCAGTGGTGGTGTGTCCTCAGTAAACTGCTTGTTTTCCGCTTTCTCATTTCTCATATAGACATTCTAGAAATGCTTGTCTACACTGTAAGCTATTCTAGTGGTCACATGGAGTAATTTAGGTGAGTCTATTTCACCAAACAGTATGTAGCCCATTAGTTATTTTTGTAGTTGTTAATGTTCTTCCTGTAGAAGATGAGAGCACAGAGAGAGATTGGGGGGCTCTTCATCGTGGACAGATCTTCCATAATGGTAATGAGATCTCCCTTTATTTGATCCTTCTTAGACCAATAGCAGAGATTGGGATGCATTTTATTGGGTTTGGGAGCAGAGCCGGTAGGAGATGGATGAGCATGTTCCCTAAACATTGCTCATTAGCTGGTACAAGCTTGATCCTCTAAACCTGCTTTAGTTAGCACCCTGAGCTAATGAGACCAGCTCCAAATCTCTATGGACAAAATTCCATTCCAGTAACAAAGAGATTTCTCTATAAAATGGCAAAGCAGGTATGATGCTGGCTACAAGAGGAAGAGAAGGCAGAGGCAGAAATCTGGGATTTCAGGCAACTCTATTCTCACTGTCATTTCCATCCCTCCTTGTCTCCGGAGGTCAGAGGAAGCTGACCAGCTAGGGGTCCTAAAGGTAGAAATTATAGGTGAGGGATTCAACTTACCTCCTGGAAATGGCTGGGAATATTCAAGTCCTGCTTGGCACCCTAAATTTAAATCATCACATTTTGGATATTAAAATCAGTGCAGGAAATAACACTGTGTAAAACAGTATTCCCAGCTCCCCCCATCTGCTGTCGAGGGACAGCAGAGCACAGAGACTGCTTCTTTATCCTATTTCTGAAGGCCAGCACTCCCAGGAACCAGGAGGGAGGTTTACAAAAGAGGGAAGGGGGAGGGAATAGCAGTTTGCTTAGAAAATGCCACCGCAGATTCAAGAAAATCCCATGAGAAGTTCAATGGGGAGCCGACCATTCCTGTCAGTCTTAGGATGGTCCACAGAAGAGCCGGCGGCTTGACCATCTGCCTCTTCACCATTCCATCCATTGGCGATTACCTGATAAAAATTGAGCCAAAATGAAGAAAAAGGCAAAGAAAAAACAAGACATCTTTCTGCTCAGGGTCATCTCTGAGGGAAGCCTCTTCAAGCAGAGGTTTGGGGCCTCTGAGAGGACAGAAGGCTCACTTATATTTGTGAGAAATGGGGAACGTTCTTGGTCAGTGAAGTGAATCAGTAAAGAAAGCACATTTATATGCTCCATTTCCCAGGATCAAGGCCCGATGTGATGGTCTCTATAAAGCCTTATCTTCGGAGAGTTCTGGCTGGGGGAGTGCAAGGAACACGAGGCAGGAGCTAGAAAAGCAGGCGCCTCCCACTGATCCTCCTGGCCCAGCAAGTAGGAGCCTGCTACTCCCCTTCTCTCTCACAATTCAGTTTTCTCCCCCAAAGAATAAGGAGCAACTATGGTTACTGAGAGACAACACAGTTCCTTCTGCCAGCCTCAGAGTTTGTGTCCAGTTCGAGTGATGATGATTGGGACATGCTTGGAACACAGGGATTGCCCTGTAAGAAGAGCCCAGAAGCAGGCACTTTCCTTCTCTGGCTTTCCTTTGTGCTCCCTGTGAATGTCCCCAGGAGCAAAGGGAAAGGGGTGGCAGTCATTTCACCAAAGGAGCTCTGCATCCCTGAGCCTGTACCACTGTCACCTGGCAGCACGAAGGCATAATTACCACATCGTTTTAATTCATCAAGAACCTGGGTATCAAAATTAACATTTATATCCCGGTACCCTCAAATGAGTCCCATCCTATTGCCTCTGCTTACTCAAGCCTCTGCTTTTCATTTTGGGAAGGCAAGATGGGGGCACTGAACCACGTAGACTAAAGTCAGATTGGTTTAGCAAGTATGTGACCTCGGTTGTTTAGTTTGTTGAACTTGTTTCTAAATCTTTAAATGGGGATGTAATAAAGGTTTGTACTTTATAGGATATTTAAAAAGACTCACTGAAATGAATATAAAGTGGCTACCAGACTGTTGGCTTGGACTAAGTGCAGATGTACCTAGAGATGGGGTTGAGGTATCTCAGGGCCTAGCATACCATTAACCCCTCCCTGGGATAAGCGTGCCATGGTGTAGGTGGGCAACTTGGCAGGAACAGGCCTTTCCCCAAGCCCCAACTCAATACTGACTGCATCCCAGCACAGGTGTTGAGATATCCTTGAAGAGCTTCCCGGTCACCATGGGTGAGAGTGGCAGGCTCCTGGAGGAAACACACCCGGCTTGGCTCTCTCTGCAGCATGGGATGCCAGTCCCTCAGCATCTGGCAGGAGGGGGCAACCCAGCAGACGTGGTGAACCACACACAGATGTGCAG
Source organism: Canis lupus baileyi (assembly GCF_048164855.1). NCBI lineage: Eukaryota > Metazoa > Chordata > Mammalia > Carnivora > Canidae > Canis > Canis lupus. The sequence continues at coordinate 4,881,311 of NC_132852.1, read as the reverse complement.
TGGCAGTGTGGGGATCCGCAGGCACCTGGGTAAGTCTGCAAGTGTCCTGCATGTATCCTTGTGCCTGAAGAATTGTTATATTAAACAGCAAAGAAAAATTTCTATGTCAGATTGAAGAACAGGTGCCTTTAATGGCACCTTTTTCCTGCTTTTTCAACATGGGCCTTTGCATTTTTATGATGCACTAGGTCCTGCACATTGTGGAGCTGATCCTGACCTGCAGTGAACTTCTGGCCTTAGAAAAATAAGAGGACTCTGAAACTCTCAAATTAAAGTGTTGGTCCTTGTTATGGGGCCACATCAATGGGCCAAAGATGCCTCTGTGTAGTGATCCCTACGGTGCTCACTGCTGTAGCTCAAAGCTCCCTGCTCCAAACTCAGATTCTTCCATACATGATTGCTTCGAGTATGATGCAAATAAGTATCTTCCTAGCCATTTAAGCCTATCTGCTTTGCACACGGCACAAAAATTCCCCCAACATCTGGCAACACAGATATGACAAATCCCATAGCTGTAACACTGCAAATTGCCGCTGCCTTCCTGAGGGCTGTGATCCCTGGACTCCTCACCTTGCTGCTGAGAGGTATCATGTAGACATATGAGCCCCTCTCTGATGCACCACTCCCCTGAGAGTTCCCTTCCCCCTTAGGGTGGATGCCTCATGCTACCATCTCTGGGAAGCCCTTCTTGCCATGGAGCCCTGTCCAGGTGCCCCCTGATGACACCTCTCCTGATCCTGCCTCTTCCTTGAGCAGCCACCCAACCCTGGAACTTATCACCCTCCTGCCCCTAGAATTCACCCACTCAAAGGCGTCTGCACTCTCCACAGTGAGGTGTGAACAGGGTGGCTCTTGGCCATTACAGCACTACGTGGCCTTAAGAGAGTTGGTTAGCTATTTGAACTGTAACCAGACAAGATCACATATGCCATGGTCTGAATGTTTGTGACCCCCCAACATTCATGTTGAAACCTAATCCCCATGCTGATGGTATTTGGAGGTGAGGCTTTGGAATGTGATTAGGTTAATAGAGTGGAGTCCTCGTGAATGAGGCTAACACCCTTATAAAAGGAGCTCCAGAGAGTTCCCTGCCCCATCCTCCAAGGGAGAACACAGTGAACAGTCAGCCGTCTGCAGCCCAGAAGAGGGTCCTCACCAGCACCCGGCCATGCTGGTGCCTGGTCTTGTACCTCCAGCCTTTGGAACTGTGAGAAATGAGTATTTGTTGTTTACAAGCCATCGAGTCTGTATTTTTGTGACAGTAGCTTGAAGGGACTGAGACATGATCTGAGTTTAGATGAGAAGCCATGTGAAATTCTGAAATTCCATGAAGTGGACTTCCTTTCACCTTACCAACATTTCTTTGTGTTAAAGGGTTCAACTTCTCTCATGTTTGCAACCTTCACTTCCTGACTAATCAGACCTACCTTAAGAAGCAGACATAAATTACATGAGACAATAAATAAGCCCAATGAGACCATGGGTAATTGAAAAGGTTTGGAAGGTTGTCTTTTCTTATGGATTGAAATCATTTTAATTGAGGATTGGAAAGGAATAGAGGAAATGTGTATTTTCAATCTATCATTCTTAACTGGATTATTCATGAAATATAATCAGCACATAGACACACGCTCATGCACACACGCACACACAGCCAACAAAAACCTCATGGTGACTGGAAGATGCATGGGATATTCCCTAATAGTTTTTTAAAATATCAAATGTGTAGTTTGGAACAATTTTAGATTTGCCAAAGAGCAGCACAGACAGTTCAGAGTTCTCACGCTCCCTTCCCCTAGTATCCCCAATGTTAACATTCAAGCTAATAATTATTAATATTATAACCATGATGTATTTGTCAAAACTGAGAAATTGCCACAGGTATATCATATTCCTTCTAGCCAAACTACAGATTTCTAGCTTATCTGATATGTTCTCACAACCAGAGTGGAGTTCTGGGTTTGGGAGAAGCATAGCACAGAGCTAAGGGTCTTTTTCAACCTGTCCTTTTATCAGGGGTATGTGATGAGGACACGTCTAGTCACTCCTGATGGTCACCCAGCTCACTCAGCTACGGTACCAGATTTCTCCACCCTCTCCTGATGCTGTAGCTCTCCTACATGCTATTCTTTGGAATTATGCTCCACCTCCTACAGGGGGATGTCTACTTGGATTATCTGCAATTTTTCTGTAAAAATGTGTCCCTTTTTTCAGAGTGATTTATGTATTTAACCGTTTACTGATATCACTATGGTATGAGGAATTAAATGGATGGTCTTGCCTAGATTGAACACAAAACAGTTCCTTCAATAACACAGCAAGCATTTGATGCTTTTGGGGAGTTTATGATTATTTTAACAAATGCTTCGAAGGTATTTCAGCATTTAGTAGCAATCATAATAGGGAGGTGATGATGAGGGAGGTTCATCTGCTTGTTATCACATTAAAGAGAGGTATTCCGCAAGAGAGAAGAATTAAAGTGGATAATTCTGGTCTTTCTACTACTTAGCTGATTTACTCCAGATTAGGAAAAAGAGGTAATCAAATTAGTGTGATCCCATGACATTCAGAATATACAGATATTTGATATATATGTGTATAGTCTTAGTCAAATATCCCATAAGCTCACAACTCTCTAGGGAGCTGTTTACGGATTAAATAAGATAATATATGTAGCACTTAAAGTGTGTAGCACTTTTTTTAAAGATTTATTTAGTTATCTGAGAGTAAGGGGAGGGGCAAAGGAAAAGGGAGAGAGAGACTCACAATCAGACTCCCCTCCAAGAGAGGAACCTGATGCAGAGCTCTATCCTAGGATCCTGAGATGATGACCTGAGCCAAAACCAAGAGCCAAGATGCTCAACTGACTGAGTAACCCAGGCGCACCTGTGAAGCACTTTTTAAAAAATAAAACATATGCTTCAGTTGAGCAACTTGCCACAGCTCATAAATATTGGAGGTGGAAATCAGACCCCACTGACTCCATTGTGATATTATATAGTTACTCTTATTTGCCTATGAGTGAACGGAAGCTATTAAGGAGCATAGTCAGGATTAGAAATCCAAACTTCCAGATTCCAGATCTTTTATTCCTGCTGGTGCATGTTTCTATCCCTGGTCATCAATGCACCCTCTACTCTATCCTACCTTCTTCCCCACTGTCATTCTTGGGAACTTTCCAGAGTCAGAAAAACAATGAGCTACAGACTGACACCCACTGATATATGTGGGCTCTACTTGGCAGAGCATGGACATGTCCTCATTGCTGAGATGCCTCACTGATCAAGATGTTCTTTGGTCTAGGGAAATGTATAAATGTGGTGTTTGCTGCTCTTTTATCATGGACACTGTGCTGACCTCTCAGGACCCTGTGAGTCATGAGGACGTTCCTCTTTCTTTTTGCTGTTTTCTTCCTTCTGGCCCCAGGTAAAAGGAATATCTTTTCAGGGAATTTTATAGAGGTGGCTCAGAGAAAGGGTCTGCTGCAGTGAGCTCCTGGGTGCATTCAGCCCTGTGGCTCTGCAAGGCAATATTTGCTATAGGAGGTGACTTTCCTCTGATGCCTCTTCTGGAAATCCCTTGCATTTCTTCATTATTGTCTAGGATTGGGTATCACAGGGTTGAAGAAAGCAAGCTATGCCAGGAAAGATGTCCTTTGGTCCCCAGCTCCATGCTCACTAACAAAACCAAATTTGGGGGAAGATGTAAAAGCAAGGGTAGACATCTATGGATCTTTTAAAAAAAATAGCTGTGATAGAGATGAGACAGGTAAGGAAAAGAGTCAGAGAAAGGAATGCTGGACAAGAAAAGAGAAAAAAAAAGAAAAAAAAGAAAAGAGATAGAAGTCAGACACCGTTTTGTGTTAGTCATGGCATAGATCAAATGGCACCCTGTAATTGCTACTCCTTCACCCTGAGGCTGAGTACTTGACAAACACATCACACCGTAAAATGCAAGTAGTTCTCCAGTGGGCCTTTAAGGGCACTTCTTGCTTTTTCTTCTTTTTAAGTATGTTCCAGTGTGGAGCCCAACTTGAGATTGAACTCATGACCTTGAAATCAAGACCTGAGCTGAGATCTAGAGTCAGTCACTTAACTGACTGAGAAATTGAGGTGCCCAACTGTGTCCTTCTAATTTAGCAAGATTCAGAGCAACGCTTTCAGCTTGGAAGGCCTGTTTTACATATATTTTTTCAGACACAGATAGGAAGCCTCAGCTGGGTTAGTTAGCTTCTCAAAGTCATGCAGATGAGTGGGAATAAAGCCAGGACCTGAGAGTTCCTATCATGACTCTTCGTCACACTCTCCTGCTGGCCAAAGCCTCCAATGGCTCCAGTCAGATCCTCCTCAAAATTAAAAGTCCAAGATTAGATTCATCCCAGGTTCCAGAGAGCTGAAGAAAGGGAGAAAGGTTATTTTTGAGAACCTACAATGAGTCCAAATTGGTGCCAAATGGTATTGGTGTCCCCATAGGTGGCTCAGAATCTTCACAACAGATACAAGTATCACTGGTCTATTTTGCAATAAGCCTGTGTGAGTAGATTCTGTGCCAGGTATACAGGGATCCAGGACCTATGGCAAGCTACTCACCCCACTGTCCTCGATGTACACATTGGAAAGTGACCAAGGACTCCTTTTCAGACCAGTCAAACTTATTATATAATTAGTCAACACAATATGTGATAATGTAAGATAAAAATGTCTAATAAAATCAAATGGAGCTGGCCTATTAATGTTCACATGCACACACACACACACACACACACACAGAGTTATATGAACCTCTAGGTGGGTGTGTGTGATGATCCATTCAAAGCCTTGTTCACACAGATGCTCTCACCCTCTGTGGAGGCTTTCTGTTTTTCGACCATCCCTATCAATTGGATGTAATACAAAGACTCTTGTCAACAGTGAGGTCCTGTACCGGCATCCCGGGCTGGCCTAATAACACTAGGAGGCCGGACAGAGTATTGTCTCCTGCAATGGGAACCATAGCTCACTGAGCTTTGAAATATTGGGGTATCTGTCCTTATGAACTTATATGCTGATGCTAGAAATAATTAGCGCACATGCTGGTACCGAACCACCTAGTTTTAATTTTACATATATGTGAATTAGCCACCTTTATATGTTGACATCAATTTCAATTTGTGTATATCCGACACTATCCTTACATATCCCTGGATTAAGTAAAACCCTAAAATGTTGTGTGTCTGATAAGATGTGTCTGTCCTTAACTTAAAGTGGGCTGCTCTTATGATTGCTACGATAAAGTTCTAAGGCCAGAGCTGGTATTCTGTGCAGAGTAGACAGAGGAGTCTTGGAGATCCACTCCCAATATACATCTCTACCTCTTGAACACATCTGATGAAATGTGGAAAAGGAATTTGATCAAGCCTTTCTAAGCAACCCGTTTCCTTTCACCCACCACGGCAAACTTTCCCCGCTCTAGATTTATCCTTGTTCACTCCGATCTTGGGCCATCTGCCCAGCCTCAGACCTGCTCTGCTCTCACCAAGTAGCACTTTGACAGTGAGCTGGTGAGTTACCCACCCTGGAGGGGTTTCAGGAACAAGGTGATCATTATGTCTTAGCTTCTGCTTCCCAAAGGCCCCACACGGCCTAACGCCAAATGCTGGAAGACAAATCTGTTCTTCCTGGTTTTTAAGTTCCTGTGACAAAAAGACAGAAAAATCAGAGAGAAAATAGTTTCCTGCCATCTCGTCTACTAGCAAGACGAGACACTACGGCAGCTCGTAAAGAAATCTTTACTAACTAGTTACATGACTGTACCTGGTAACTTGATCTATCTGAGGAGAGAATTAATCCAGGTGGCTCCTTCCCTTATATAGCCAGGAATGCATTTTTTGATGAGAAATGCTTCAAGCTTAACGGGAAGTGCGTGCATTCTTGCCAGAAAAATGAAGAACTGGTGGCTCTCTGCCAGAATTTTCTGAAATGCTGCCTGACACTCCAGCCATGTTGGATGAGTAAAGATGATAAATCTGAAGACTCTGGCTTTCTGGAGGGATATAAATGACCTAGTTTTTTTGTTGTTGTTGTTTTGTTTTGTTTTGTTTTTTTACTCTGGCTTCTTCAGTGAGAATATACTTCAATAAAAATAAATGACTATCTTTTATCAACTTGTCAAGTGCTTCACTTAGAAGGGAAATGTGAATAGCTAAACTCCCTGCCTACTGGCTTATTTTTCTGTAATTTTGTGGTAAGATAATTTCCCCAGAACCATGTGATGTTTCTTCTTAAAGGAGACTGGTAGAAACTCTAAGTTAACAAACCTCTAGCTTGCCCTCAGACAGTCAGCCCCAACCACCTGTTGAGATAGATGATAGGTAAATGGATGGGTAGAGAAATGAACATATTATACAGATAGTTATATTAATGACAAATAGATAGCTAGATACATTTAGTTATCAAGGACTCTCGTGTGTCATACACACAAATAAATTAATCATTTTGACCCCATGGCTTTAATTAGAAACAGTTAAATACTCCCTATGGATTTGTCCCCTATCCATAAGTCTAGGAGCAAATTTGCTGATGGGCAGAGGGATTGTAAATATCTATAATCGACTGTAGCTCCAGTGACCTGGATCCTGATCCCAGATTGACTTTCTACCATTTGTCAAATTATTTCCTGACTCTAAGCTTTCATATTACCTCCTTCAAATAAGGATTCCTGGTCATGTTCCCCAGGGCCTAAGGTCCAGCCTTGGTTCTCTGTTGGATCAGATATCTTTTTTTTTTTTAATTATTTTGTTTTGTTTTGTTTAATTTTTATTTATTTATGATAGTCACACACAGAGAGAGAGAGAGAGAGAGAGAGGCAGAGACACAGGCAGAGGGAGAAGCAGGCTCCATGCACCGAGAGCCCGACGTGGGATTCGATCCCGGGTCTCCAGGATCGCGCCCTGGGCCAAAGGCAGGCGCCAAACCGCTGCGCCACCCAGGGATCCCCTGGATCAGATATCTTGCCTTATTTCCCTCTTGATTCCTCAAGGTCAACGTATTTAATTCTGTTGGAATCAACAACTTTTTCTAATAATATTTTTCTGTTTTGAGACAATTATAGAATCATGTACAGTTGTACAAAAAACCCACACAGATACATCTCTACTTTTTAATCCCTTTTTTCCGAATAGCACAACCAGAGTGCAATATGACCGCTAGGTAATGACATGGATACAAAATGAGTCCATCACCACAGAGACCATGTTGTCCATTCAGAGCCAGACACTTTTCCCTCCTGCCTCCACCTCCACCTCCTTTTGGTACTACTAACCTGTACCTCACTTCTACAAATTGTCCCTTCATGAATGTCAAATAAATGGGATCATACAGAGGTACTATCTGGGGATTGGCTTTTGGCTCACTATAGTTCTCTGGAGATTCTTCAAGGTTGTTGGATACCTCAATATGTCTTTCCTTTTTGTTGCTCTGTGATAGTCCACAGTATGGATGTACCACAGCTTAACCATTCCAATGGGTACTGGAGGACAGCTGGGTTCTTTCCAGTTTGGTACTATTATAAGTCAAGCTGCTGTCAACACTTATGTTAATAGGTTTTGGAGCAAACAAAAGTTTTCATTACTGTGAGGTAAGTGTCTTGACATGCAATTTCCAAATCCTATGGTTATGAGTTTAGGTTTTTATGAGATAATGCCAAACTGTCTTCCAGGGCTGCTGCATTTTACACTCTTACCTGGAATTAAGTGTGGCCTGGCTTATCCACACTCTAGTTGACATCTGCTGCAAAGAATTGTCATGATTTTTTTCTCTTTCTTTCTTTCTTTCTTTCTTTCTTTCTTTCTTTCTTTCTTCTTTCTTTCTTTTTTTTTTTTTTTTTTTTGCCATTTGGTAAGTGTGTATTGACAGCTCATATGGGCTTTTAATTTGGATTTCTCTAAAATCTAATCACCTTGTCCTGTTTGCCATTTTCAATGAAATGTGTGTCTCACACTTATTTTGTAATTAGAAACAGATATATACAGAACAGTCCCTCCTAAAGCAGCAGAATGTACATTTTTCTCTAGTGCACACAGAACTTTCTCCAGAATAGATCACATACTAAGTCAAAATCAAGTCTGTTGAGTTTGGAAAGTGCTTGATATATTCTTAATATGGGCCATCTGTTAAAATAAATAAATAAATAAATAAATAAATAAATAAATAAATAAATAAAAATATGGGCCATCTGTTAGAGATGCAATTTCCAAATATTTCCCCCCACAATCTACAGCTTGAATTGTTAACCCCTTAATAGATCTTTTGCAGAGCAAATTTCTCTTTAGATTTTGTGAAGTCCAACTTATGTCTATGGATTGTGGGGGCTTTGGGGAGGTCAAGTATAAGAACTTTTTGTGTAGCCCTAGACGATTTTCTCCCATATTCTTTCTTAAAAGTTTAATAGTTTCACATTTACACTTACATCCATGAACCATCTTGAGTTAATTTTTTAAAAGCTGACAGTGGGTCAAAGTTTTATTGTTTCCATTTCTCTATCTGTGGGTGTTCCTCCAGCTGTGTTTGTTCAAAAGGCTTTGTTTTCTCCATTGGATTCCGGTTGCTCCTTTGTCAAACACTGGTTTGTAGGATTTGTATTCAACCAGTTTGAAAATTATGTCCAAACTCCTGCCTGAAATGTTTTTAGCAGCTTTTTGTCATAATCACCACAAACTGGAATCAACCAAGATGTCCGTCAACAGATGAACTAGTAACAAATTGTCATTCATCCAATTAATGGAATATTATTCAGGAATAAAAAGAGATAAACTATCAAGTCACAAACAGACACAGAGGAACCTTAAATGCTTAATGCTGTGTGAAAGAAGCCAGTCTGAAAAGGTTATATACTGCAAGATTCCAGTTATAAGGCATCCTGGAAAGGGAAAACCTAGAAATCCTAGAAAGAAGTGATCTTTTGCCATAGTTGCCAGGGGTTGGCCAGATGTAAAAACAGAGAAAGTGTTAGGGTGGAATATAAAACTATTCTATCCCTTTGTTAAACCCTGAGAACTTTGTACCATAAAGAGTGAATTACATTTCACTGTGCAAATTAAAAGAGTTAATTTAGGAAGTCAGGGCTACCACAGGATGGAATGTGACAAAGCTGTCTAACTGTATCATAAACATATAAAGCAATTTCACTGAATGTGGGGGAGGCAGTGATGCTGGCCTAGGTGATCTTGGAAATGAGTGTCATCTCTCAGTCTACAGACTAAAGAAACTGTACAAAAGCACAGTACTCTAGTCAATGATGTATTTCTTAGGTAACACAAACTTAGTGATTCAGATCCTATTACACGTATAGCTGGAATTACACAATTAAATGCATGGCTGGCAGATGCAGGAGCCAGGGTTGGAGAGGGAGTTTATAGATAAGCAAGAAAAAAATAGAATGACTCACATGGGGATGGATGAGAGGTGGAGACATGGCTTAGATAAAGATGGTAACATATACAAATATTTATTGCTATGTGTGTATGTGGGTTATTAAACAAATATGTATTTCCTTGCTCTGTCAGCTGAGAGGTCCCAGAAACAAGGACATTCCAGCAACTTTGAGCACACCCAGCACTCACATATTGGTTTTTAATTCCATTCACTAGTGAAAGGAGCCAGGGATCCTTGGAGAAGTGGCTGATTCTACGACTGGAGCAGAAAATGTACAAAATAATCCCAGAGCAATCAGTAGTGCCAGAGCATATTGAAGAACTTCAAACAAACACACAATGACAAGGGTATGCCAAAGGAACGCAAAAACTAAATTAATTTGAGCAAAAAAAATGTAGCCTTGGATCATAACCCAGAATATAAAATAAATATCCATGATCATGACTCCATCCTGCTGACAGAAACCCCAGTCTTGTCCTGGCCAGGGTGTCCCTGCAGTGTGACCTTCACAAACATTCCCTAGGTTCTCCCCAACAGTTGAGTGAGGAAACTGCATGGGCTGGTGGGGGACATGCCCTTTCCCCAAATAAAGCTCTAGTAAAATCATTTTCCCAGGAGAGTAAGTTCTTCTTGTGGAAATCTCTGGACATATGTCACATAATTACTTCCTCTTTTCCTTGCCAGAGCCACTGGGGGTTACTTCTTGGCTCTTCACCAGGAGAACCTCATGGGTTTCCTGGAATTAAAACCTAGGAAGGAGTGGGTCCCTTAGCTCCTGGTCCTCGGTAGTTTGGCTTAGGCTTGTCCTCGTTCAGCCTCTGGCAATTTGTCAAAATCACCACAAATGTTCCTACTAGTCTATGGCTCCAGAGACTTCTGCCCCAGTTTAGCACATCTTGGCTGTGACTCTCCAAATTTAGGAGCGGTGGTTTGCCCCTGTGACCTCAGTTCTCTATGGGGTTCAAGAAAAATCACAGTTTGTTCAGAGTTTTTCTAATTTTAAGGGCAAGAGTGATGACTTCCAGGTATTTTACCTGTAGAAGCTGAAACCAAAGTCCCAGAGCTCTGCAAAGGGGGCCGGATGCAGCCTAGACCCTCCTGTCCCCAGAGTTCTCTTGAGATCTGGTGCCTGCTGAGTGCAGGAGGCACCTGTCTGCAGAACCATCTCAAACACTGTTCTCTACAAGGGGACTCTTTGGATCTGCCATCCACGTCTCCCCTCCACATGACCGTGCTTCTAGCCTCTCCTGGCACTGCTGGGAGATGCTCCCAGCTGGTGAGGGAGCTGCAGGTTTAAATGCTACTTTGAGCTGCAGAGAGCACTCCCTGGGACTGTGAGTAGCTAAACCACATCTCCTGCTTACCGCTCTAAGCCAGGGGCAAGGTGAGTGGGGTGTATCCTCTCCTTCATTCTGTTCTACTCTCCCCTGCTCATGTTGCTTCTGCTTTATACTCGTCCACTCTATTGCACCATGCACTCAACAGGCAGTTGGTTATGAAGCACATGTCAGGCACCGGGTACTGGGCGGGCATATAATAGTGAGTGGAACATAAACATTGTCTCCCACTTGGGGAACTTAGAATTCCATTGGGAAGACCAAGTCACTAAAAACATATGTAATAACTTGGGAAAGATGTGATGAGAGAATTTTAAAGATTGCATAAGGAAGACAACAGTTCCAGGGCACTTCTAGGGAGATTCCCCAGCGTCATGACACTGAGGTCAGGGAGGTCATTCCTGGGTGGAGGAGAGGAGTATTCCAGGCAGACGGAGCAGGGCAAGTGAAGGCATAGAGAGCCAAGAGCATTGGGTCCGGAAGGGAGGCCAACACTACCACTGGGGAGGCTGAGACCCAGGGTCCCACATGAGGTAGAAGGGGGCCCAGAGTCAGGGCACCTCAGCTTTGAAGTCCTTGGTAAGGGGTGGACTTGAATTTAACCAAAAGTAATAGCAAACGGTTTTAGGGATTTTGAGAAGAGGTGTGATGAGTGCCAACTAACTTTTTTTTTTTTTTTTAATCATGCTGGAAGAGAATCAGATGGTGGAGTCCATGAGCTAGGACAGAGGCGGGAGGAGATGGTTGGGAAAACCACCACCGTGGGCCTGTTTTTCGAGTGCTCTAGGGCATTCTCTATAGTTGGTTCAGGTGCTCCTGCCAAACTGCCTAAGTCGCACCTCGCCGTCCTCAGACACAATTAATCACTCTTATTCTGTTATTCAGTGACAAGTGAATTTGAGACAGACAAGATATGTGGTTATGGGACTGCCCGCTGCCGGAGGAGTTGTAAAACAGAGGAATCCAGCATTGGAATATGCCCCAATGTCTATGCATGCTGTTTGAAAAAGATGAACACAACCCACTGAATCCTGTGACACACTGAAACCCAGTGGTGCCTGGTCTTCAGAACAGCCGACAGCTGGATCTGTGAGCCTTCCCTTCCTGAGAACTCACAGCTAGAATAGTCCCAGCAGCAGCCACTAATTTGATAATTGAGAATTTGCTGTACCTTCACCCAATGCAGAGCCAATGTAGGAGCCCCAAGATGGCCTTCTGCGGTTGGGATAAGGGAGAAAAGCAACGTGGGTTAAGTGAGAGTTTCAACACCTTGACAGTCAAACCAGAAAAAATACATTTCATTGACTACAAGCCTAAGTGAACATTTTTTTTTTTTGCCTGAATTGTATCAACTTACCTTGATAACATTAGTTTTCTTTTCTGATCAGAAGTTCTGCTCAGCAGTTATGTATGTCTTTTGTTAATTAAAATGGGGAAATAAATCAATATGAAGTTGCAATTCATTTGGCATACACTGTAATTCAAAGCACAGACTTCCAGGGAGCGAAACAGAAGAGATGCTATGTGATAACCAAAGGCTGACCCCCCTGGATGTCCCTAGAGGGTCACGTCCTGCAGACAGCAGCACAGAGCAGCTCTGCTAAGGGACATGCAGGGCTAGGGAGGGAAAGATGCGTAGGGGACTATCGGATCAGGCTCACAAAGATCCCAGAAATGTGGAGGTGAAAGGGAACCAGAGATAAAGAAACAAACCACACCATCCTGCCCTAGGTGTCATAGGTTCTTGTTAGAACAGCTACTGCGACCAACAAAGAATCACCAGACCCTAAAAAGGAAGTAAGCCATTGAAAGTGTTAACACTAGGCCCTTACTCAATGGCGAGATCAATAGAGGTGTGAAAAGGATTTAGGTTCCCTGGTTGGCTTTCAATAAAAGACCAGACCGGCCCTACTAGCCCTCAGGACAACACTGTCAGGATCCCTTTCACTCCTGAGAGTTCTCTGTATCCTTGCTTACTAAACTCCCCTCACTTTATTCACTCTCCTTTGTCTTCAGATTCATTCTTTGACTCCTCCCTGAGACAAGAATCTTGCTGGTCCTGCTTAATTGCCACCATGTAGACTCACTGCCTTGAGATCTGATAAACCAAAGGGAGTCATAAAATATTTGGCTTTCCTTTCCAAACCTTCTTTCAGGATGAGCAAATGGTCTGTGGGGAGAAGCTTCTCTCCATAAAAGTAGCCCGCCCCATAAATGACCAGGAATGCTAACATAAAGTGAACATAATTATTTTCAAACACCTAGAGAAATAATCATCTAGCCCATGAATGCCAATAACCCCCCTCACTAAACAAGAACAACCACCTGACGGCCACGTGCCCTCTGGGGATGTACACACAGCCACACAGGAGCGGTTAAGCTGCTGTCTTTTTACCAAAACAGTTCACCAAACCTTGGTGTAAATATCCCCCAGACTCATGTGGTTAATCTCATTCCCTTCCTAATGAGCTCCCCCTCACAGATAACTTCAAAGAATATTCAACATGCCATGTCACTTCATCTGAAAATACTTCAGAATATATAATTCAGAGAAAATGACTCTTTTGATATATATATATATTGCTAATTCTGGGGACAGCAGAATAAAAAAAATCTGACTTTGTTCTTCAGCTATTACTCCATATATATTAAAATAGTATATACTATTTTAATATATAGTATTTAATACTATTTAATATATAGTAATATATAGTATATACAATATAATATGATATATATTTATAATTATATATTTATATATATATAATTTTAAATACATGTACAAAACAGCAGTACTATGACTATACCTGGAAAAAATCAAAACAAATCCCCTATTACAACCAAATAGTCGATCAGTGTTCAAATGGTCCTGGTTGTTTCCTAAGTGCTTTTGTCAGAACTGATTTCTTAGACTTGGGGCACTAAAAGGTCCGTCCACACTGTGTTTGGTTGTCTGCCTCCGAGGCCTCCTTTGTGGGCGTCGTACCATTGCTGTTCCACCCGTAAAATTCTGTGTTGAACATCCCATGCAGAGATGAGCCCCTGATCTCACCAGGGCAGTTACAGAGGCAGGAGAGCCTGTAAAGCAGCTCCTGGGGAGGCAACACCCTAGATGCCAGGTTGCGGAATGTGCTTTAGGACAATCTAACATCAATTTTAAGTTGTTTCTTGTCCTGCGTTGGTGTCGCCCTTCATGAATTTCACACACTGTATTTTCCGAGGTACTTTCATGTGCATAATCTCCTTTGATCCTTGTGATAAGTTAGTGAGATAAGAGACATCACCCCGATCTTCTTTGGATGTGGAAACAAAGCCACAGAGAGGCGAGTGCTTTTCCCAGTTGGTCAGGATATTAGGCAGGACCAGGCAGGATCACTCCCACACCCCAGGCTCAAATCTGCAGCAGCACAGCATGCTGAGCTGGAATTCCAGCTCCCACTTAGCAGATCACCTCGGGACAGTTTCTACGTTGATTCCTCCATGGGTGATACGGCCACTCAACATGTACAAGCATAGAGTCACCTTCTGGCCCCTTTCTACAACTTCCTTTGGTCTCTTTAATTTTCAATTGGACATTTTTTTCAAGAAGAGAGTCCATGCTGTGCTTCCCTATGACAATAGAGAGACACAGACTTTTATTAAATCCACAAATAGTAATGGTCAGGGTGATGATAGCAAACAGAGGGAAAAACTATCTCACCATCAGGAGAGAAAATTAGAGTGACCTTACAACCTGGTTTGTCCTGAGGAGCCTCAGGTTTCACTTGCTGTCCTGGTGTCCCAACCTTTCACTTTGGAAAGGGACTGGATTCTGAAACAGCCCCCACCCTACACTCATGTATAATCCATATAGTCACATTGATGAATTGCTGCTCTAAGCACTGATGGAAATTACAAAGTCACACTATTTTAATTTCATGGAGTAATAGTCGAGGAACAAAGTCAGATTTTTTTTTTTATTCTGCTGTCCGCAGAATTAGCAAGAAATATTTGAGGTAAGATACACACATCCAGAAACTCAAAAAACATCACTACTTTTCTGAAGGGTGGATACAGAGTTGAAGGCTGAGGTTTAAAATGGAAGACCAATAATCATGTGAAATTAGCCTAATGAAGATCAACAGAAAGAATAAAGGAGCTCGAGGGGCATTTTGTAATTCTAATTTATATATTATGTATGATTTGAAGTTGAGAGAAAGAGTGGGGCAAACATCTGGATAAGCAGATCTGCCACTGGGTCCTTACCAGAAAAAAGAAGCATGCAAACAATCAGCCTTGGCCTATCCCTTTTTCGCCTCTCACTCACGTGGTGTTCCATAAAATCCTGTAAGACACGGATATGAGGTATGGGGGGATGTGCCCGCAGAACATCTCTGGTGATGTAGCCTCCACTTCATTTGGCCCATTTCCTTCATTCAAATGAATCAAGATTTCCCATACTAAGCAGTTTAAAACAATACTCTTCATTAGTTGCATGGACAAAAATAAATAATAATAATAATGAATGAGTATTTGGGGTTCTACTATCCTTCTCCTCGGGATAGATGTGGCTTTCAGTAGGTAAACTGTTTTATGGTTTTCCTAGAACACAGAATACTAGCAGAAGGGGATAGAGCCCAGAACATGGTCCTGTCGGCACAAATGTAACACCAACTGCCTTTCTAATGATTTCACCCAGCTTTGTTGATCAAAGAGCAGAACCAGCTTTTCACCAGTCCCTCCCTTTTAAGGTTGTTCTTTTACCAAGTATCGGGCAGGACTTCTTTTATCTTCAGATCTGGACACAGGAAGTGAGATGTGACTATCTTTGGCTTAATTTCCTCATCCAATTAGATGTAATGATTTTAATGAATTAGAGCATTCCTTTAGCAGAGTAATGGTTATCAAAATATTGTTATATGATTCATGATTCATCACTATTTATGTCTGGATATTTGACTGGGATTTCTTTTCTCTTCTTACGGGGAAGGCAAACATCTGTAGAAATAAGTTGTGTATATACGCTAAAATTTGCATCTTTGATAAGAGATTCCAATTCCTAGAAATAAATATAAATACAACTGTAAACATAACTTTAGGGCTAGAATATAAAAGTAATGGGGTACAGGTGAAGGGATAAGAGCATCTTTATTTGGAGTTAGGATCAGAGAAACTTCTCATCCCCTGCTTGATCATCTACTTTCTCCCAGCATCTAATTGTGAGCACCTGGTGGCCTTGGTGACTAGCGACTCTTATCAGGGACCCATTGCCTCCTGTCTCTACTAGTGTCTTCAACATCCTCTGTGAATTGAACATTTTCTAATGCCTAAAAATCAACAATGTGAATGATCTTATGCTAGCACCTCTGTGTTCTATAATATTGAATTTGCCCCAAGCCCCGGAGGAGAGGCCACAGCATGATGACCCTGGGGCCCCGTGCACATTTATTGGTAGCTCCAAACCTTCTCTACTTCCCTCTTGCTTTCCTGGATGCTCAAGCTCCTACTGGGGCCACTGTTGCCTTCTTCATCTGCATCTGTCTCCAGGGAGAAGATAATAATTTTCATTTACACTAATGATCTCAGACATTTTCTTTGGACCAAAGTGTGCCTGCAAATAAGACACATGTGACAAGCACTACCCTTTCCAAAATCTCTGGAGCTGTATCAAAAGTTTGATGGTTATAACACGGTCAAACCAAAGTCCATGTTTCTCTGGTCACATCCAGGACACACTTCCTGGGGTGTGTGCCCCTGAGATAATGCAGCAACATAAAACGCATGCCTGCTAGAAAGAAGAAGATGGAAGAGAAGAGGAAGAAGAGCCTTTGGGATAGTTATTACCAGAAGAGAAAACTCAGCATCAATTACAGCTTTTTTAATTTTAAGCAGAATTGAATTGGACCCCATGGCAGTAATAGCCAGGTGTCTGAAAATAAAAGAATGGAAAGGATTAAAAGCAAAAATGAGGAGGATAAAAAGAGATGAAGGAGAGGCAGAGGAGACCAAGAAGCAGAGGGAGACAAAAAACAAAGAATCCAGTCTAGAAGTGGGCAGAAGACATGAGCAGAGATTTCTCCAAAGAAGACCTACAGATGGCCAACGGGCACGTGAAGAAATGCTCCACATCACTAGTCACCAGGGAAATACAAATCAAAACCACAACACAATACCACCTCACCCCAGGGAGAATGGCTAAAATTAACAAGGCAGGAAACAACAAATACGACAATGATGTGGAGAAAAGGGGAACCCTCTTGCACTGTTGGTGGGAATGTGAACTGGTGCAGCCACTCTGGGAAACTGTGGGGAGGTTCCTCAAAGAGTTAAAAATAGATCTGCCCTACGACCCAGCAATTGCACTGTTGGCATTTACCCCAAAGATACAGATGCAGTGAACCTAAGGGGCACCTGCACCCCAGTGTTCATAGCTGCAATGTCCTCTATAGCCAAACTGTGGAAGGAGCGGACATGTCCATCTACAGGTGAATGGATAAGGAAGATGTGGTCTGTGTACACAGTGGAATAGTTCTCAGCCATCAGAAAGGATGGTACCTACAGTTTACAACACGGATGGAACTGGAGGGCATTATGCTGAATGAAATAAGTCCGTCGGAGAAAGACAGTTATCACATGGTTTCACTCATATGTGGAATATAAAAAATAGTGAAAGGGACCATAAGGGAAAGGAGGGAAACTGAGTGGGGAAAAAATCAGAGAGGGAGATAAACCATGCGAGACTCTTAACTCTGGGAAATAAAGAGGATCAGCTGGAGGGGAGGTGGGTGGCGGATGGGGTAACTGAGTGATGGGCATTAAGGAGGACGTGTGATGGGATGAGCTCTGGGTGTCACACTATACGTTGGCAAATTGAATTTAAATCAAAAAAGACACAGGGTGAGAGATTCAGGGGGACAAAGCAGAAATGAAATCTGGAATCACTTTGGAACCACCTGTACACCTTCAGGAAATAACCCAACGTGTTTTATGGTTTCTTGCCTGATATTTTACACCGAAATAAATGTCCAGAAGACAGGATAGAAGCACCCTGGCAGCCATATCCACGTCTCCATCTCGACACCTAATAACCCTCCAATAAGCACTTGAGGGAAGTGGTGCTTTTTTGGTTAAGAGCACCTGTTTTGACCTCTTCCCTCTTTCTGCTCCTCTTCTCTTGCCCTGTAGTTCTCATGCACCAAACCCACCCAGGGCACTCAGGCATGTTATGTACTTCCTGAGGGAAGTGGCTCCACTGTTTGTTCCGCTAGCAGTGGGAGAATAATGCATCCCCATGTGTCCTCTGTGACCCAGCGACTATTCCAGAATGCAGCTCTTCCCCTGCCTCAGGCCCCCTCCACACAGCTCAGGGCTATAAAGGGAGCCCTGCTGCCCATCCACCAGCACCTTCTCAGCCGGCAGTCCCCTTGGCGACATGAAGTCACCTCTCTCTCCCCTCGTCAGCTTTCTCCTCGTGGCCCTAATGTTTCCAGGTAAATGGGAATTGTGACCCGGTCCTGGAGCCAGGGTCTCTCTGCAGTGACCATGTCCAGGCTGGGTGTCCAGGCTGGGCAGTTAGGTGCTAAGCCCTGCAAGTGAGCTTCCTGGCAGAGTTTGGGGGTTTAAGAGTCTCTTGGCTGGGTTTGTAGTTTGTGACAATTTCAATATGCTGTTGGCACCGGCTTCCCAGGAGACCAGTTCCCAACCCTGACTACACGTTCTTATCCTTTTAATATTCACCTGCTCCTTATAAGGAAGGACAGGCTGCATCACAAGGAACCTTAAATTTTAGGGAGTCTCAACGACTATTTGGTGATAACCTAGGGGAAGGCTTCGCTTGGCTTCCATCAGGTACTCAGGCTCCATTGCCCACCCTCTTTGATCGTCACTCACCTCTCTCTTCTGTCTCATGCACACACACACAAATAACATTTGCCTCTTTCATCTCATTGTCCACTTGCTCCTTTTCTTTACAGCTTTATAGAGGTATAATTAGTGTACAAAAATGGGCTCATAGTTCATGTGTACAGTTCGGTCAGTTTGTTTGCAAACACCCATGGTACCATCACTACAGCCAAGGAAATAGCCACATGCAACACCTCCTACAGTTTCCTTGTGTCCCTTTGCATGGGTGTGTTTCTGTGTGTGTGTGTGTGTGTGTGTGTGTGTGATAAGAACACTTAACAAAAGATCTATGCTCTTAAACTCTAAAGTGCACAATACTGCATCATTACATGCAGGTACCATGCTATACAGATCTCTGACACACAGCCATGTTGCAGGATCCAAACTTTATACCCATTGAGCAGCAACCGCATGTCTCCCCTCCACCCTCCACGTTCCCTCACCTCCTAGACTGATGCACCACATCTTCCTGGGTCTGCTCAAGAGAGAGCTCTGAAAATGCTCTGCTGTGTATTTACTGTGAAACAGGACCATCCAGGGCCAGAAATATTAACCACCAAGGTACAGAGGGTCCCAGAGAACCTTGGGAAGAATCTCCTGGACAAGGAAAAAACGAGTCTCACTTGCTACACCACCGAGAAAAACGTCGCCTCTTACCACGCACACCCCCTTACCTGGGTAAGTAAAAAAAAGGGGGGGGGTGATAAGTCCCTCCACTCTGGGAATGTTTGATGAATGGATAGATGGGAAGGTGTCTGGGCAGGTGGGGAGGGCCACGCAGTGGTTGAGATAAGGATGGGCTGTGTTTATGCAAATAGGGGGTAGATGGCTCGGGCTGCCTCATCTGTTAGAAAGGTCTAGGAGTCTGACAGCCTCCTCTGAAGGATGACTGAGGGTCCCATGAGACTTGGGAGCATGAGGGCCAAAGAGGTAAAAGTATTCAATAATCTCTGACTTCACCCACACCAGATAGCCAGAGGAGATGATACCAAGCAAGACACCCTCCTCCTGCTAGGTGGGAACCTCACTCCTTTGGCCCTCAAGAATTTGCTGAATTCTTGCTAAGTGCCAGGTGAGCAATGAGCACATAGGGATTGCTCCAGGACAGGTGCAGAGGATGGGCTGCTGGGATGAGGAGTACAGGAAGTGACAAATCCAAAGAGCCCTCAGCCACTTTTCTGGTCAGTCCTGACTCCCCGTGTGGAACCAGCTTCCAATCTGTAGGGACCTAGAGGAGGCAACCATTTCCAAGATGCTTTCTTAATCCCAAACTCATTCCTGACCCTGAACCAGGGAATAGGAAGCTAGACACACAGTGGGCAAGAGCAGGGAACCCACATGAGGGCGTTGGCAAAGGGAAGCCAGCGATTCAAATCCTGCAACTTTATTCCCTGCGTTGTCTTCTCCTCACTTTGATCCCTTTGGAGGTGGCCCTGGGTTTCCAGGGACTCCCTAGTCTGGTTCTCCTCCCTAGGGAAGGGAACGAGAAAATACTATGATTGCACAACAAATGTGAACAGTACGAGGCAATGGTCCTTTATTCTAATAGCAAATCTATGAGATGGGGTTATTATTCCCACTTGATTTATGTGAGAGTTGAGGAGATGTAAAATAACTTGTCCGAGGTCAATGGTGAATGGTAGTCAAGGGTAGAACCTTCAAGAATTTAAGCCAGGCTTCCCAGTGCTTTCCTCTAGGAAGCTGTCCCCATGCATTCCTTCGAACACATACGCATCATACCCATTTCTCTCTTCCCTTGGATATTC
Organism: Canis lupus baileyi; assembly: GCF_048164855.1. Taxonomy (NCBI): domain Eukaryota; kingdom Metazoa; phylum Chordata; class Mammalia; order Carnivora; family Canidae; genus Canis; species Canis lupus. Next base: position 4,860,917 of record NC_132852.1, on the reverse strand, counting down.
CGTGCTCACTTCCTGCCTTGGTCTCTCACGGTGCATTTTTACTTGCTCTTCTTACTTGTAATTTCCATCCTGTGTATGGAGACTCGTCATGTTCACGCTGGCCCTGAATCTATCCCTTCCAGCCCAGTGCCACACACACGGAATGAAACACTAACCACCTCTGCCTCCTTCCCCGACTCAGAAAAGAGGCAATTAAGGGAGAGAATGTCCTCCACAACAAGTATTTTTGCAGTACAATTTTCCTAAACATTTTTATTTCCCTACTGGTTTTCTATTTCCCACTTTATTTGAAAGTGTTGGGAAAATATTAATTATGAAGAAAATTCTCTCTCTTAATTCCTCCTTCTCTGAATTGAGAAAAAAGAGTCTCATTACTTCCTATATTGGCATAATACCTCGATCTGCATCCAGAAAACACAGTATCCCCAAAGGATCCTTTTTTTAAAAGATTTATTTATTTATTCATTAGAGACAGAGAGAGAGAGAGAGAGAGAGAGAGAGGCAGAGGGAGAAGTAGGCTCTTCATAGGAGCCCGATGCGGGACTCGATCCCAGATCCCAGGATCACGACCTGAGCCCAAGGCAGCCTCCCAACTGCTGAGCCACCCAGGCGTCCCCAAGAGGATCTTAAATATTGATAAGTAAAGTAAGAGCATACATCCTAAAATGCTTAGTGAGCTGTAAAAGTCTCTGTTAGACTGGCATCAAGCTGTCTTAGCCACATTTCCCACCATTATCCATCATCGCCATAGTCCTCAAGCCGTGCCTATGATTCCTAGAAAACACTCCACTCTTTCATGTCTTTTTTCGAGATCTTATTTATTTATGTATGTATTTATTCATGAGAGACACACAGAGGGAGGCAGAGACACAGGCAGAGGGAGAAGCAGGCTCCCCAGGACCCCAGGATCATGCCCTAAGCCGAAGACAGATGCTCAAACACTGAGCCACCCAGGCGTCCCTCCAGTCTTTCACATCCTTGCACAGCTCTGTGGAGCATGTCTAGCCTTAGTTCAAGACCCATTTAGATGCCACATTTAACATCCATTTAAATTTAATCATCTCTGTGACCTTTTTTCTGTTCTCTATGTTCCCAGATCACTGTGCACACTCAACTATGCATTGATTACATTGAATTTAAATATATGATTATGTGTCTGTCTCCCTGCCAGACCAAGAGTCCTGATCCAGAGGATGTCCCCTAACTGTCATGGCAGGCTACAATGTCCTACATCATTCTGCCTTGAAGGAATGAGCAAGTGAATTAATTTACCAAGAGAATAGACATCTGTAGGGCCCCGTCCATCTGTATTCTTGTCTTTCTTTCTATGACCTCCTCTCTCTTTCAAGAGTTTTTAACCTTCCGTATGTAACAACATGTTTAACAAAGTAAGAAAACAGAATTTTTAGCTGAGAGTCAGAACACTGGTCAGTTGGGAGGCAGACCACCCCCCAGGGAGGAGGTAACCAAAATCCAGTGAAACAAGCCTTAAATCCTAGGGCCACTCACTCATGGAGAGGCCCCTCTTTCTTCTGAGGGCAAAGGCCTGGAGCCCCTGCTCTTAGGGAGATGGGTTTCAAAAGGCTTCTTGGAGGGCAGCCCCGGAGGCTCAGCGGTTTAGTGCCGCCTTCAGCCCAGGGTGTGATCCTGGAGACCCGGGATCGAGTCTCACATCGGGCTCCCTACATGGAGCCTGCTTCTCCCTCTGCCTGTGTCTCTGCCCCTCTCTCTGTGTGTGTCTCTCATGAATAAATAAATAAAATATTTTTTAAAAAGGCTTCCTGGAGAACTTACCATGTGTTTCCTGCTATAGGATGAGGCTACAGGAGGACTGCATTGCTTCTGCCTCCAAAACCCACAAGTAGTTGTTGCTCAGGTGAGCTTCACCAGCAGCTGGTGCTACTTTGGAATAGGCCTGTCAGTCGCTTGGTACAGGGTCTCAGTTATGCTAGATGAATAATTCTAGAAACCCGCCGTACGTACAAGTGCCTGTGGTTAACAATGCGGCATCGTGTGTTTGAAACTACGTGGAGAGGCTAGATCTTGTGTTAAGTCCTCTTATGACAAGAAAAACCAAAATCAACCAAAACATGGAAATGAAGAGACACAAAGAGACCTTTGTAGGTGATAGGTAGGTTTGCTGCCCTGGTGGTGGTGATGGTACCATGGGGCTGTGCAGATGTCCGAACGCATCCGATTGTTCACATTCAACCTGTGCAGGTTTTGTACATTTATGTGCATCTGTAGGGAAGGATGGCTACTGGTCAAAATGAAGTGACAAGAAAATAATTTTAATTGATCAATTGATTCATCAATCTAGGCATTTAATCCGTCTGAAGGTCCCAGCTCAGATCGGTGGCGGAGCTCGTGATGAGCAGAGCAGCCTCAGCGTGGGGTCCATCAGCAGCGTCCCCAGCCAGCCACGTACTGCACGTTGTCTAATATTGTATCTCTGCTTTCACGGTGTCCATCCATTTTTTTCTTTGTTTTAACCCTTGCCCCTTGCCTTCTCTATCAATTGTCTCCATAATATATAATTTAAGACAGGAATTCATGTTTAATAATCTCAGTACTTGAATTGGAGAGTGAGGTAACTGGCACATCTATGAGGCCCCAAATAGCCTCCCACGAGCTCCCTCAGGATGAGGGGGAAAGAAATCTTTTTTCACTCTTTACAACCTACCCTCGGCTACCTGTCACCTCCCTTACAGAGACGGCTCAGCCCCAAGCCACCTTGCCCAGAGGGCCATCTCCCCTACGTATGTGTTTGGTCGGGCCGTGTCATCCCGAGTCTGCCTCACAGAGTCCCCAGTGGTCCCCTTAAGGGACAGAATCCTAAATTGGTTTAAGTAGAACATTTGTACTGTGACGCATCTATTACTCTTTCTCTTCCCAACCACCTCTGAACGGGCAGCTCATTTTTTTTTTCAGGGAGAGTAAAGGTAACTTTTAAGCCAGAATCAAAGATCTGATTTTTGCATGGTCAGGATGGCTGCACGGAGATACGAATGCTCATTTACGAAAGAAACCCGTGTCCTACTTGTTGCTGGTCTCCATCATATCCCTTTGGGCTAAAAGGGCCCCCTTTCCATTCTTGAGATGGTCTTAAGATGCTAACGTTGGAAATTTCTTTACACAGAACCTGAACCGGATTTCAAAATTGTCAACTGCAAGAAAAGTGAAGGCTACTGTCAAGAATATTGTAATTACATGGAAACACAAGTAGGCTACTGCTTAAAAAAAAAATATGCCTGCTGTTTGCATCAGAACGTGTTGGTATAGAAGCCAAAGCTCGGTCCCTATGGCTGCTCTCTGGGGCCATAGCACTGACCCAGACACAGGTGTTTTTGGAGAAGAGGTTAAGCAAGCATGCTGCTGCCCTATCATTTGATCCAGACAGTCTGGACATTTTGTTGTAGCAAAAGAAAGGACAACAACCACCTCCGCCTGACTGTAGAGAAAGTGGCTTAGCAGGAGCTGGACAAAATATCCAAAAATCACACAGCTTTTAATGCAATAAACTTTCACAGGAAAACATTCAAGTAATTCCCTCTTTTGTTCAACAAATATTTGTTGAGTACCCATTTTTTCCCCCTAGGCATGGAGAAATGTAACAAATTGGAAATACAAATAGGGAGATAAACACCCAAATGAATAAAAACAATAAAATGCTACACATTGTATAATATGCATATATCCAAGGCAATAGGTGGAGCAGATAAATATAAGAGATTTAGGAAAAGGATTCCTGGGGAAATGTGACCAGGGTTTTGGAGGGCGACTAGGAGTGTGTCAATTGAAAGAGACTGGCAGAGATTCGCAGGCAATGGGCATGGTCTGAAGAAAGGCATGGAGACGTGAACGTGGTTTGCTAAGCAGATGGTGAGAAGTTCAATGTCACTGCGAAAGAGAGGGATTCGTTATAAGGATCACTGGTTCCTATGGTGTAGGAAAATGGTGTGAAGTTGTCAAAGACGACAAGTATGCTAAAGGTCTTGGGCTGCTAAGCAAGAAGAGATTATCAGGTGCTCCAGGGGAGTGACAGTATCATATTTTCAATTTCAAAAAGCTCCTTCTAATGAAAGAACTGGGGATGGATGGGAAATGGGTGAGGCCAGAGACAGGAATACCAGGTAAGAGCTGAAGGGAATGGGACAAGCCCAGGGACAGCCATTCAGTGATCAAGGTGGAGGTCCTCTCTAGGAAGACGGAACAACTGGGGACGGGGGGCCCCAAGGATGCGGAGGTCACAGGTTTGGTGAGGGAGAAAAAGGCAGGACGTGGCGCAGGCAAGAATAATGGTAACTAAGGCAGCACACTGGGGAGGAGGACAAGCAGGAGGGACGTGGACGAGACCTGAGATGTTCCCCAGGTCCACGGGGACTTGAAGAGGCCGACGCGGATTCCAGGAGAGACATGGAGAGAAGCAATCAGGGTGGAAGACTCGCCGTTTATGGTGCAGGGGCAGCTTTCGGGGTCCAGAGGGAGCACACTGAGCGATGCTAATGGTGCAGGGAGGCACAGAACAGGGGGAGCCACTGGGGGACACAGCGGGGCTCTGCGAGGGGACGTGAATGGCACGATGCAGCCTCAGGGCAGATGAGCACGGGGGAGGGAGGTGTTTGGTGGAACGGAGGGTGGGCAGTCCAGGAAAGGGAGTGGGGCTGGGACAACAGGCAGGACGCCGGGAGAGATCCTCACTGGGATTCGCTCTGGGGGAGTCTAACCAGCCCCTGAAGTGTTTCACGGGGGTTCAGGTGACAACGGGACTAGGAGGTCACCACCTCATCTCACCCTTCTTGCCAAGGTTCCTGAGTCTAGTCAGGGCTTCTTCCAGTTCAGACATTCTTGCCTTGCTCAGGGGCCACTGCAGAGCCCCCTCCCGGCACCCCCCTCCTCCTCCCCATCGCCTCCCCTTGGCCACCACCACGGTCAGGGTCCCACTGCAGGGTCGCCAGGGAGGAACGGCTGGCTTCCGTGTTGAGGAGAGAGGAGGGGGAGGCAGGAGCAGAAAACTCAACTGGAGGTTCTTGCAGTGACCCAGGTGAGAGCCGAGAGCAGCCGGGCCATGGAGGTGACAGGACGTCACATCCGCACAAGGCCAGGTAGGAGCTTAACCCCCTAGCCGTCCTGGAACCATCTTCCCCATCTGTCATCTCTCGCCCATATTCCATGTCTTTCCATTTTCGCTCAAAACTTTCCATTAATTTCTTTCTTTTTTTTTTTTTTTTTTTTTTTTTTTTTAAGATCACCAACCCCAACCTCTCTTTGGTAGTGCCTTTCTGTGTTTCACTATTTGGGGATTTTTCAGGTTCTGATATGAGATTTTCATTTATTTTGAAATATTACTATGTGTGCAAGTAGTCCTCCTCTTTGTCGAAGTATGTCTCTCTCATGGGATCTCGTTCTCATTCTATTGATCAAACTATGTCTTCTCAAATCTCATCAAGAATAAATACCCATTAACTCTAAAAAAAAAAAAAAATTCTCTGCATTTTCTCAGTTGAAATGGCACCTATTCCAGCTCAGTTCAGTCTCTCCTACTTTGTTGAAACGCTGGTTCTCCTTAAACTTGTAGTTTCATACCAGCCACTAACTCTACTCTCCCAACCCACAAGCCATAGAGGTCTTCTTGGCGGCTAAGTAGGAAGCGCAGGATGTGCTCCATGGAGGCACTCCCTCTGCTGTTTGTCCTAGAGTTTTATGTGGAGCAGCCCCACTCAAAAGCAGTTTCAGGGAAATCTTAATAGATCCATAATTGGGACGCCTGGGTGGCTCAGTGGTTAAGCGTCTGCCTTCGGCCCAGGGCGTGATCCTGGAGACCCGGGATCGGGTCCCTGCATAGAGCCTACTTCTCCCTCTGCCTGTGTCTCTGCCTCTCTCTCTCTGTATCATAAATAAATAAAATCTTTTAAAAAAATAGATCCATAGTGAAGAAATCAAGGAATTTGCTATGAAATATGTAGATGCGGTGATTATTTTTAGGCTGAAAGTAATTATTAGTAAGCTGCCTACTAATGCTACAAACTGTTTCTCATGTTACAAACTTTTGAGCCCTTACTTACTTCTCTCTGCATCTTTTTTTTTTTTAGCTTTCATGAGTTACAAATCCTCTATGCTCGTCACAAGGAAAAACTCATTTTTTTCTTTTCTTTCTCAATTTTTGGTCTCTATACAAGATGATGAATGTTAACTAAATCTGTGGTAATTATTTTATGATATGCAAGTCAGATCATTATGTTGTACACCTTCAATTTATATTGTACTATAAATTATACATCAATTGTACGTCAATTATACGTATATGTAAATTATATCTCAATAAAACTGGAAAAAAGAGAAAAAAGATCATCATTTCTGATGTCAGTTATATCTCAATAAAGCAGGAAAATAAAGGAGATGCTGTGTATAAAAAAATGAATAAATCTTTTGTACTGTTGTTGCATGTGGGTATCTATCTGGGTTACAGTCCAGCGTCCACAGCTCATACAGATAAAACTAGGTGCATAGATAGACATCTTTCCAAAATGCTGCATTTCTGGGCTTCTTTCCAGATGAATGTGCTTCATACTTAATACACACACACACACACACACACTCAATCTAGGCTGATACTTAAGGGGTAGTGAGGGCATGTTGAAAACCACATGTAAAGCCAGAAGCATTGTCGATTTATGTAACTTCTTTAGAAGTATTTTTTAAAATTATGTATGCAAGATACTTGTGCTTGTTGGCTCAGTTGTTCTGATTCTCAGAAATGACCCATCTTCAGTGGGTGCAAAGTTACGGTTATGCAAAATGAGTAAGTTCTAGTGAGCTGCTGTACAACACTGTGTCTGTGGTTGAACTGCTGTGTCGAGCACTTAAACTTTTCTTAACAGATTGAGTCTCCATTTACGTGTTCTTACCTCAAGTTAAAAAAAAAAAAAAAAAGGTAAATGTCCTAAGGAAACCATGAAAATATTTTGAGAAACTTTTTAAAATAAATCCAAATGTTCAGACTAAAACAGTTATCTTAGAAAACTATGGTATATCTTCTTATAGGGCTATTATATATCCCTTAGGTATAATAAACAGAAAAGCAAATAAAAACCATGAAAATGCATAAGGTAAAGATTTTTAAGACAATTTTTCTTAGAAGATACAAGGTAAAAATTTCATATGTCTGATGTAAAATTAATTGTGAAAAGCATGTCCAAAAGCAAAAAAAAAGAAAAGGATGCCAGATTCCAATACTAAAATTAGTGGTGATTTTTATTTTATCTTTGAAAATACTCTGTCAAGGTACTGCGTGACTCTTAAATTTTAAATGAATGTGCCTGAGGATAAGTATGCATGTACGTATAAACAAGGGTGTACTTTGATTGTAGGCGAAGACGTTGCACCAAGAAAGTCCTAAATCTACAATAAGACAGAACTTCTGGGTATTAAGACTATAAAACATTCAAGCTCATTCCCCAGAGAGATTTTGCAACCAACGTTGGAATTCATAAGCATCAGGCAACAACTGATATTTTTCTACCCCCTACAGTAATTTTTGCAGTCCTGCTTGGAGACAAGGGAATGAGCACCCTGGGCTCTCCAGGCAAGTTCTGAGTCATCAGCTCTGTTGGTTACACTTGTGTTGTTCTTTTCACAGAAGCCTTCTTCGTGCAGCACCCCGAGGAGGGTGAGACTTTATGGACACCAGTTGTACCCCTGGTGGGAAGACACCCTTGAGCCAGAGATTGCTTTAGATCACTACAGGGCCAGTCATACCATGCCTGGCTGCCTCCATTTCTGCTCTGCACACCCACTTGCACACAGAGCGTCCTGCATCCCACCACATCCCTGGACCTTCTGTGAGCTTTGATCTCTGAGACCTATCCATCCCACAGAGTGCCCCTACCTCAGGGGATCTAGTCTCTCCTTGACACTCCGGCTCTGCTGGGGTGGGCGCTGCGGGGGCAGGCTCAGTCAGTTGAATCCTATGACTTGACCTCTCATGACTTTAATAACAGCCACCCCAAGTGTTTTCAACCTGTCCACACATGTGGCAGCCACCACAGTGTGCAGGCTTGGACTGACTCCACTTATCTCTCGGGTCATAGCAAATTGCCTTACTAGACCCGGGGAGGCCCCTCATCATAAGAACAAAAATTAAAATTAATATGTCCAAAAATTAGTATGTCCAGTTCTCAGGGAAACTGAGATCATAAACACAGTGTCTGCCTCTTTCTTGATAGACCAAAAGGATTCCTGGGAGTCGGATGACCAGTATTAGCATTGCCTGTGAGGACAGCAAGGATAGGGATCAACCCTGGCTGCAGGGAAAGGACGTCCAGCCCAGTTAGGAGGCAGAGAAGTCTGATTAAATGTCTCTGTTGGGTCTACGTGCATCAGTGGATGCTGTGGTTAAATATGTGGCTTCCAGAAGAACTGGAAAGCATCAGGGTCTGTTCAGTCTCTTCCGTTTGCTTCCTATGGGTCCCCTCTGTGATTTGCCTTCATTCTGCTCTTCTTCGCTGGGGGCTCTGAGAACACCCTTAGAGAATCCAGTACTACTTCCTACCTATCTCTCCAAGGCACCTGTAACACGCCAGTCATTGTTCCTATTTCATTGTTGGACAAATTAATGGCAGAGAGCTAAGTGATCCAACCCAAATCAGGTGGTGATCACACGACACATCCAGGACACTAACACAGCTCCCTACAGGCAAGAAAAGTCCAAGTGTGGGCTTTTTTTGGTCTTACACAGCATTGACATTTTTAAGAGAACATACATCTGTTTTTCAGAATGTTTCCTAGCCACAACCTCAGAGAGATGGACGCTGGTCAGGACGGGGCTCCAGCTCTGAGGGAAGGCACTGTCCCTGTAGGTGGGCATGCGACTCTGTGAGTCCCAGATGCCACTAGATGTGGGTGGGTGAGCAGAGGAAATAGCACTCCCCAGGAACGCTGATGCTTGGATCTTAGCCCCAACTCTAGCAATCATTGTGTCTCTGGTTTGCATAACTCCTGATGAGCACAGTGGACAAACATGCCCTTCTAGACCCAAGCTCTTCATAACAATCAACAGGTTGTATTTATAAGAACAAAAATTAAAACCAGGGATCCCTGGGTGGCGCAGCGGTTTGGCGCCTGCCTTTGGCCCAGGGCGCGATCTTGGAGACCCGGGATCGAATCCCACGTCGGGCTCCCGGTGCATGGAGCCTGCTTCTCCCTCTGCCTGTGTCTCTGCCTCTCTCTCTCTCTCTGTGACTATCATGAATAAATAAATAAATCTTTAAAAAAAAAATTAAAACCAGTGTGTCTAGATGAAGGGAAACTGAGAGCTATTTCTGTACGTGACCCAAGTACAAGTAGACAAAGGAGTGTGACTGCAGGAGCTTGATGCTCTCTCCTGTGATGAATTATGTTGAGCCTAGAAGAGACAGTCCTGTGAAGTAAATGAGACAAGAATCTGGTGTAGGATTCTGGGAAAATGGCAAACGTTCTCCGTTGGCTTAGCCAAGGTTCTGGTGAGATTTTTAGCCACACAGGGGGCTGTCATATAGAGGCCCAACAACAGAATAGAGTTAGGATAGTGGAAAGAAAGTCCCAAAGGAGTTTCCAGATCTAGGAGGAAAGAAGGTTGGTTATGCTGATCAGTCACTTTTGTCTTTATTTGAAGCTGCAGGAATAAAGACAAGAGGAAGACACGTGAGCAAGGGCCTACATAGATTCTTGGATAAGAGGAAGTTGGTGGGAAGATCATTTCAAGGGGATATTGTGGTCAGAATCATTAGCCGAAGAGTAAGAACAATTACCTGCAGCCCAAGTTGGGTGATGGAGATCCAGTTTATTATTTCTTTTGGTCTAAACCCAAGGGCTGTGTTGACCTAATTCAAGTGGCTGGGAACCGTGCCTTGGTGAAGCCTCTAATGAATGGGGGCAGTGGTCTTACATTAGGCAATCAAGACACTCCCCTGTGGTTTTTAGGGAAGCAGGAGATGGTCCCACTGGGAGAGCAGAGGCTGAAAATTCTGTTTATTGCTCCAGGAATAAGGAAGACATGGATCACAGTATGTAGTGAAACAGACACATGGGGAGGAGGAAATGGTTCTGTAAAGTTGAGGAGCCAATCTGGCTTGAGGAAATGTAAGTATGAATGTTAAATATGACTTTGAGAAGGGAAAGGTAAAATCCAGCCAACCTGCTGTCTGCTTTTCACTAAGGGATGTAACTTTCGGAATCCACAGGATGGCAAAGCCACAGAGTCTTAACCTTTAAAGGGCACAGCCATGCTTTTGGTCCTTGGGACACATAAACATGGCTTTTAACATGGCAAATTTAAAGGAAGAAACTGGTATCTGGCATTCCTTAAAAAAAAAAAAAGGCAAAAAAAGACAACGTAGAATAGAAACAAATGTAAATATTACCATCTTTTCAAGAACGCATTTGGATGAAACATTTTCTGACTCCTTGAATATTTCAGGACGATTTTCTCCTTTACTTGTGAAAAATAATCAGCCATGAAACCAATTCTTGCAACACACTTTTCATCTTAAAGTGTCAGAAGCGCCATTCCTCATCTGGTATTTCGTGTGGCATAAAACACACACAAGGCAGGTCTGCTTTTGTTCTGTTGCAGGATACCTGATTTTCTTTTTGTTTATTCTTCTAACATTTCATTTAGTCATGTTTATTTTTTTTTCATTTAGTCATGTTTAACCATACTTCTCGTTTTATTAGTTTCATCTGAAAAATTAGAAAACCCTCTAATTGGCTTACTCTGATAACATTCTAATTTATAAACAATATAAAAAGTGTATTTTAACATTGTTTTCTTAAAAAGGGGGGGAGATGAGTTGGGGGGATGGGTGAAGTAGGCAAACTGAATTAAGAGGACACTTGTCATGATGAGCACAGGGTGATGTATGGAATTATTGAATCACTATATTGCACACCTGAAACTAATGTAATACTATATGTGAATTATACCAGAATTAATTTTTTAAAAGAAAAAAGTCAATTTTTAAAATTTTAAAAATAAAACTATGTGGGACATCTGGGTGGCTCAGTGGTTAAGCATCTGCCTTTGGTTCAAAGTGTGATCCTGGAGTCACGGGGTCGAGTCCCATGTCGGGCTCCCAACCGGGAACCTGCTTCTCCCTCTGCCTCTCTCTCTCTCTCTCTCTCTCTCTCTCTCTCTCTGTATCTATCATGAATAAATAAATAAAATCTTAAAAAAAAAATAAAAATATGAGAAGTGGTGAATCATATGGTCAAAATCAGTTGCAAAAGTACTAAGGCCAGAAAGTATTTGACAATTGAGACACTAACAGTTGTTGAGATATAAACATTGAGCCCAGTGCTAAGCAAACGTGCAGTAATAATTCAGTAGAAGTCGCTTCCTTTCTTCTGGTTTCCCCTATACATTTCTCATTAAAAATTATTTTGCATTTTAAAAATTTGTGATTGTATTGTCATAAGAACACTTTGTATGACATCCGTCCTCTTTGATTTTAAGGGTACATTATTGTTGGCTTTAGGTACAGTGTTACGACAGATCTCTAGAGCTTATACATCTTGCATACCTGAAACTTTATACCTATTGATCATTTATCCCCATTTCCCCCTTCCTCTAGCCCCTCATAACCACCATTCCACCTCATTTCTTCTTTGAAAACTTTGTTCTCACCTCAGGGATCACCTGCTTTTCTATGGTGTCTCATCTTCTCTAATAACTTTCCGACGGTGTCTTTTTCCCCTCCACCTGGAATACTAACTCAAATTTGACCGTCATGCCATGTAATTCAACTTCTAAAGTATCAATTTTGCCTTGCCATCATACTTTTTTTTACTCTTCCAATTCATTGTTTTTGTCATAGCCTTCTATTCTATTTCACCTTATTTGGTCCTTATAGACAATTGCTTCTAACTAGTAGATGCAATGGCTATTTTCTTCCTTTTTTCTTTTTCTTTCTTTTCTTTTCTTTTCTTTTTTTTTTTTTAATACATGAGACAGAATTTTCCTCTGATTTCCACAACTGAATCTTTTCTCCAAGACAGCTGGCTTGCTTAGTCTTTCCAGTAATATTCCCAGACCTCTATTTTGTACTTTTTTTTTTCTTATGCTTTGTGTTGATTTGATTCTATCTCTAGTGGGAAATGTTGGAGTTCATTCAACCACTATCCATTGAGCTTCTATTGTATGACAAGCACTGTTTTAGGTCCTAAAGATAAAGAACCAACCACACAAAACCTCTGCCTGAATGGAGCTTACATTCTCATGGGGTAAATAAGTGGAAAGCGTAAATGATTTCACTCACCGTTTATTTGAGAGCAGTGGAACCCTATCTCAGAGTCACAGGATGGCAGGTGGATGGGATTCCCAGCCAAATTCTAGCCATCTAGTACTCGTTTAGTGAAATAGTTAGACTGAATTTGGAAATAAATTCCTCCGAGTCGTTAGGTAACAACATCACTTTGCTATTGTTGTCATCATCATTATTATTCCAATGGACATCCTAGTGCCTGCCTGGGAAGTGGCATCTCTTGGTTCGAATTCCATTTCCTTAATGATTAATGATTTTGAGCACCTTCCATGTGGTTTTTTGGCCATTTGCATTTCTTCTCTAGAGAAATGTTTATTCAAGTCCTCTGCTCACTTTTAAATGGAGTTGTTTACCTAATTATTGTTGAACTGTATCAAGGTATTTTTTTTAATATATAAAAATGTTTTGCCACACTCAAATGTTTTCAAACCCAAGGGTATCTTTTATCTTTCCTAATGCCATCTTCTTCTGTATAAGTATAAAGCACACCAGGATAATTACCTTCTGTGCTGGGACAAACTGAGCTTTAGTTCCTTTCAACCCTGTAATTATAAGAACCAATGACCCTATGACCATATTAATGAGATTGTTCAATAAGCTGGATTTCCTAGTTTTATGCTGTTGGAATGACATGCCTGAGTCTCCAACACTATTTATGGAATTCTTCCTTAGTAGTTGCATCTGAATCTGTGACCTGGAAATAATAGATCTGCATGTAAAGAAAAAAGTGGGTGATAAATTCTAATACTGTTCATGTGTTTCTCTCCCAGGTGAGCTACTTTTCCAACACAGCTCATGAAATTTCCAAACTATATAGAAAACAATTTCTAAGCTATAATCTCACAACTATGTGAGTGCTGGCTAGACTGCTAGAAAAAATATATCATCCACATTTACCTTAAATCTTCTCTAAATCAAGTAAGTCTAAGTAGCAAGAAAGAACGCAAAGTACAAAACATGCTTTTATGGTTTCACCTACCAAGGTGACTTTTTAAAAATGGCCCATACATTTGGACACATACATGCTAGAGTTTGTATTGAAAGTAATTCTTGTACCGTAGAACTGTCCTTTTCCATCCATGGAGGTGGATTCAGAATTACAATCATTCATTGAGAATCATGAACTCAGGATGTGTTCTTGGTGTGGAAGTTCGTTTTCTCAAGGATCGAATCAAGATGCTTATGCCTTTTTCACAATGACAAAATCCATAGATGTGTTGAGAACAAATGCTCCAGAGAAAAAGAATTCCAAATTTTAACAGATTCCCTCTTTACTGTTTGACCCCCACATACGACACACCTTGATATCTATTTTATGATTGCTTAGTCATAGTTACTGATAGGGTGACCTTTTGTTGGCAAAGAGAGAAAAGCAACATTTAGTTCCCAAATAATTTCTCCTCAACACCTTCTGCCCACAGCCTTACTCAGTAGACCAGATAACTATGCTCATTCCTGATCAGTGTTCCCAAAAACCTATAAATGTCCCATTTTTGTGTCCTCTCCATACCACGCCACTGTCTCTTTGGCTTGGCTTTTCTGCACAGGAGGGCTGGCAGACCTCAGAGAACCTTGAAACATGAAGGCCCTCTTTCTTTTTGCCGTCCTCTTCTGTCTGGTCCAAGGGAACTCAGGTAAATGTCTCCTGGCCAGTGCAGAGAGCTGCTTGTGGTGACCAGGGAAGGTAGGGCAGGAACCCCGTGGATGACTGCCCATGTGGAGGGCTGGGGTGTCTTGTGTTGTTAATGGGTGCAGGTGGACCCCTCTGGGGCTCAGCTCTGGACCATGTGGATCTTCCCTCTGAAGAGTTTTTTTTTAAGAAGTGAAATATGGGTTACCAGGGTCATAGAATACAAGACAGAGGAGCACCTTAGTTCTGAGACACATAGGAAACACTCACCACAGTCTGATAAAAGTTTCCAGAAGGTAATGACGGACCAATATCAGAGCTGGAAGGGACTATGGGTCCCATCATAGGGGCCCATAGTCTTCATGGCAGCCCTGCACTCTCCAGGGAGAGGAAACCCAGCTCACAGCAGAGTGACAGTGTATGGCTGTGCACTTACCATTACAGCCTGAGCCGTGACTCAGACCTAGGCTAGTGTTCCTGCAGCTGTCTCTGGTGGTCAGTTCTACAGGAGCACACTGAGGCACGGCTGGTTAAACAAATTATCCAAGGAGAGCTGATTAGCTACTGGAGGAGATGAGGCTAGAATGCAGATCTCCAGGTTCCCAGGCTTGTGGTGCCTTCATTGCTGTGGGGCCCATGTCTTCACCTGGCTGCCCTCCCCAAGCCATGCCATAGCCCAGGTGATACGGGGTCACAGGCTAGGCCCCAGGTGTTGCTGAGATCTTGCACAAGGTTGTCTTTTAATCATGCAAAACCAACACTATGGGCATTTTGTGATTTTCGTTGGTTTTCTTACTCATCATAGGTGACATTTGCAGACCTGACATAAGAGCTTTCATTCAACCATCTCATTCCCAAATACAGGAAGTGCTTTTTTTTATTGAGACAGAATTGACATAGGACATTATACTAGTTTCAGGCATAGAACATAATGATTCCATATTTGTATGCATGGTGAAATGGCCACCACAGGAAGCCTAGTTAATGTCCATCACCACACATAATTACACTTGTCTTTTTCTTGGGACAAATAGAAAACACTTTCCATAAATGGGTAGTTGTGCTTGACTTACAATTTCACAAGTCATGGTGAAGAAAAAGGTTTTCTTTTCTTCTTTTCATCATAAGACATAAAACTAAAAATGAAGCCACAAGCTGGGAATCAGAGCTATTCCCAATTTTCCTAGAGACTGACATCCACCCCTCTTTTATTCCACTCTGTTCTCTGAAATTCCCTTTGCTCTCCCCTAATTCGCTAACTCTTGTCACCAGGAGGCTTGAGAATCCTGATATAATAATATGGGATAAAATATACACCTTTCTGAAAACATTTTGAGGTATAGATGATTGTTCCTGTTTTAAAGCTAAGAAACCAAAGCTTGGTTAAACTAGAACTTGTCCAAAGACCCCGAACTTTGGAAAAATATAATAAGTATTCAGAGTTGGGCTGTGGCCCGGGGTCATCTTTTATTCTCTGTACAATATGAATTCAACATCAACTCTATTCTATTGTATCAACAGGGGATATGCCACCTGGAATCAGAGATGTTATCTGCCTTACACAACATGGAACATGCAGACTTTTCTTCTGCCATTTTGGTGAGAGAAAGGCTGAAATCTGCTCTGATCCCTGGAACAGGTGCTGCCTACCAAGTACAGAAGCAGAAATTAAAAATAAACCAGAGACAAATGACAGAAACAATAAAGCTAAGACCTAACATGTAAGCTTCTGGAAGGCAGGAGGGCTCTTGAAGCATCCCAATGACTTAGAAGAATGTTGGTTTATGGCAGGTGCTCAATAAATGTTTGTTGAATGAATCCAGCAGCAAGGGTGATGGTCTGTTGAAAGAGTTTTCCTAAAAGCTTGCTTACTTTACCTTTTTCTGTTTTGTTTTGTTTTTCCTAAAGAGTCTCAGAATTTTATAAAATAGCCTACCTCCTTTCCTTGTTCCTGAGAGTCTCCCACTGACCCATAGATGGGAGTAGACTAGAGATCAAGCTCCAGGTTGATCTCATCCATAGATGGACAGAAATGCAGTCAGTCTGATGGCCCCTTTCCCACCAAATGCCATCCACCTTCTCATCAAACCCAAACCAGCCTCCACCTATGGATGCTCCAGCCCTGACGAGCCTTGTCCCCTTCTCCTGGCCTCCTCAGGTAATCATCACGATGGGTGACATGTCTTTAGGAGTTTAGTTTGCAAAAACCGAACCCAACCTTTACTCTTAGGTTATCCCACCTGATGAACACAACCCAATCTCATGGAGGATGGATAAGCAGCTCCATTTGGGGGATGGAAGGAAAATGAAAACCAAAAGGTTAAGCGGACTGCCCAGGTCAGCAGTTCGTTTGAGGGATTTCGATGCACTCACGGCACTGGCACTGTGTGATTTCTAAACATACTTCTAAGCACCTGCAGCGAGGTAGAGCTTCTGTTCATGAAGATTTTTTGAGCGCGTACAACTCACTGCCCTTTGCTTTTCTCTGGATCCCGCTCACACATGCTGTCTACACCACATCTTTGAGCCAGGCACCCGAAGAGCAGTGAACAGTAATCACAGGTAAGAAATGTCAGAAAATAGGGGTGCCTGGGTGACTCAGTCAGTTAAGCATCTGCTGTCAGCTCAGGCCATGATCTCCCTGCTTAGCAGGGAGTCTGCTTCTTCTTCTCCTTCTGCCCCCGTCCCCGTTCGTGCTTTCTCTGTCTCTCTTTCAAATAAATAGATACCAATATTTTTTTAAAAAAAGAAATGTCAGAAAATAAGAGAAGCAAATGTGCTGTTGGATGTGTGAAACCCTGCACAAAGGTTTTTCTAGACTAATAGCTTAAGAAGTGGCCTCGTTTCAGTATTCCTGCTCACTGCCTAAATGCAGTCTGTTCCTCAATAAGCTGAACATGAAGGGTCACCTGGAAAATAGACTCTTGGGTTCCTGTCTTGATTCCCAGGTCAAGTTTCAACTAACATTTGGAGTATTGCCTTGGTCCTCTCCTCACACTCCTTTTAACTCACTCTTGTTTTTTTTTATTTTCTAAATATAACCAGACAGGCTTGTGGGTGGCATGGACTGGAGCCTCTCTTGACCGCAGGCATCTCTGTGGAGCCCCCCATCAGAGGGTTGAGGTCCTGTTCCAGACCTGGTGTGAATGCCTGTCTGGAAGTGAGGTGGACTCCACAGTTAGCTTCTCAGTGAAACACAACAAAGCTTCATGCTTCAGACAAGCAGACGCTCTGCCAGGAGCACCAGCACCCCATGCTCAAAACATCTGTCCACCAGACAGTACCAAAATATTCCATAAATATATGAAGGAATGGGCCAGTGTCCAGAAGGCTGGGGAGCTGGAGCCTGCTGCTACCTCTTGCACTGACCATGTGCCCTGAGTCAGACAATCTCTTCTCTTGATCTGATTTTCCTCAAAAATAAAATGTGGGAGCTGCTCCGGACCCCTGAGACCCCATCACATCTCACCAGTCTGTGGGGGTCGAATTGATACTCCACCCATGATCCTAGGTGGGGGTTCTGCTCCTCCAAGTGAAGCAAGGAGAGAGAACCAGCCTTGCCTCCTTCCTCCGTGGTGTTGGTGGGTGACAGCCACTGGGAACCCGCAGCAGAGCCCAGGACTGGTCAGCAGGGGGTTTGCCCAAAGCCCTAAACTCTGCTCTTCACATTTTCCTGATGGAAACATTTTCTAGTGGAAACTGGGCCTGGTGTGGGGTGCCTGGGTGGCTCAGTCTGACTCTTGATTTCAGCTCAGGTTGTGATCTCGGGGTCCTGAGACCGAGCCCCATGTGGGGTTCCATGCTCAATGGGGAGTCTGCTTGTCCCTCTCCCCCCCCCCTTCTGTACCCTCTCTCTCTCTCTCTAAAATAAATAAATAAATAAATAAATAAATAAATAAATAAATAAATAAATAAAATATTTTAAAAAGGGAAATTGGGCCTGGTCTGGTTTCAACGTGGAAAATGTTATCTCTCTTGGATGGGAAATTTATGTGAAAGGAGGATGTATGAGATATGGGAGCGGAACCTACAGCATTGCCTGGCACAGAGCCGACTCCTTGAGCGTTTGCCAAGGCTCAGAGGGGCACATATGAGGGGAAGGTAAGGAGGACCCGGAAGAGGGTGAGGGGTCCAGGATGTCCTCGGTGGCCTCCCTTCACTTTACTTTATTCTGTGAAGATCGCCTCTGGGAGGCCTTGAGAAGGAAACAGTCCGGGCCTGCACAGGTGCCTGGATGTTTCCATGGACCTGCATTCAGGTTCTTGCTCTCCCTCTCCGAAATATTGAGCCAATTACCTCATCTGCATGGTCATTTTTGAAGTTACCCAGTTGTGCATGGTCCCTAAGAGCCGTGGTACGGTTCTGAGATGATGTGAGCTCCCCCAAATGCCATTTCCTTTCCAGAAGCCAGAAGCCACCTTGGCAGGGCAGGCAGCCCATCGATACCAGAACCTACCACGAGGTGGGGCGCTCCTGCCTTTGGTGGGTGCAAACCTGCCGACTCCCTAACCAGGTGTGGAGCTGCTCCCCTGGCTACACAAAGCAGCAGGTAGGAGTCAAATCTGGGCTGAGAACAAAGGGAGCCTGAGGGCCAACCCTTCTAGCCTGCATTTCTTGGCATTACTTACAGGGCCTCACTCACTCCTGCCCTGTAGTACCAACCACAGGCTGGTGGGGATTAGCTGAATGGATCAGGACAGGTACTCAAGCGTCACCTGGCAGCTCTTCCTTAAGGGAGGGGACAGGTGGTCCTAAGAACTGTGAATAATGAAAGCAGAGCCCGCCTGCCTCCTGCTGCCGCTTGTCGCCTGGAGTCTTGACCCAACAGTGGCTGTGCGCTGAGCACCCTCTGCTCTGGGGAAGCAGCAGAAAGGCAGGGCGCTCAGAAGAGGGTCCCTAGCTCCTAACCTGAGTCTGCCACCGAGCTGTGCTCCTTGACGGCCTCCCCCAGGGATTTATAGGAGACACTGCATCCTGCACGGTGGGCCCCAGATCTGTTCCAACCTGGGATTCTGCTCTGAGACACTTGCTTCACTCAGTCAGGGGCCCGGGGGAGGAGGTGCAGCAGCCTCAGGAGAGTGCAAGCTTCCTCTCTTGGTGGAATGGTGGTCAGAGCAAGAACCCTTTCCTGAGCCAAGGAGGGACCGAGTTTCCTGATGGTTGGGGACCCCAGGCGGCCAGCGGGAGGTGGGGGGGCCAGGCCGGATCCAAGAATCCAGGGTTTTGGCAACTCTTTATACCCTCCCCATAGCTCCTTTCCTGAGACAAGTATAATCTTCCTCACGGTAGCTCTTCAAGACTCAGCCCAGTACTTAGGAGATGACTAGGAATCACAAAAGCATTCCTTCCCTACAATCAAATAGGCTCAAATGCCACCCCCACCCCCAACCCAAGGAAGCTTCCCTGGCCCCTGCCCTGCATCCCATGGCTGCCCCTGTGTGCGCCCTCTGGCCGTTGGTGCCTTCCTCTTATAGGCTCTGCCCCCATCTGCCACATGTCTGGGTCTCCCTCTAGACTTTGAAATCCTGCACACAGGTCTGGGCCTTACTCCTATTTAAACCAGCCAAGCACAATGTGAAATGGGTGGGGGAAAATGAATAAACTAATACAACTGTCAAACACCCATCCTCAGTCCATTGCTACCATCCTTCCTGGCCCAAGGGCAGAACATGGGGCCACCGGGGAACTCGGATGCCCCCTGAAGCCTGCAGCCCTGTCTTTCCCATCACAGCCAGCCAGGGAGCAGGACGGAGCCCTTGCTAGCCCTGCTCTGTGACACTGCCTCCCAACTGAACTCCAAGCCCACTCCTTTTCAGGGCAGCAGGAGGGAAAGAGCAAGGGTTGGAGAAGCCTCAGGAGTCTCCACAAGGAGCATTCGTCTGCTGTCCCCTGTCTGTTGGCCAGAGAGCCTTAGACAATAAAGGGACCTGAGTGATCACCTAATAAAGACCGTGTCCTCTGCAAGGCAGCACGGTGTTGTGGGGAGACTCTAAGAGGAGGAACCAAAACAGCTGCGCTTGGTTTGGGTTCCAGTTCAAGATGGCAATGTAGGAAGACTCTGAATGCACCTCCTCCATGCCACACACCAAATTAACGCTGAGACCCGGAACAGATCCTTCTGCCTTGGGCACAGGAGAAAAGCCACAATTCAAAGAACTGGCATTTTAAAAAAATTTAAAAAGTAAAAAAAAAAAAAAAAAAACTAGAACTCTACCAAACAGTGCAGATAAGCTGCAGAGAAAGGTGAGAAGCCTGCCCTATGGCCACCTCTGAAGGTGAGGTATTGCCACCAGACCCTGTGCCATGACAACCCTAAGCAAGGGAGACAAGCAGGCCCATATGACCGCCTACTGTCTACACATCACCTCTCTGTGGAGGAATGAAACAGTCCAGGGACGGAATGGGTTTTTAACAAAACAAACAAGAACACCCTTTAAAAGAGTCCTTTGGAAAAGCCACAGGCCATACACTTAAACAATAATGTTGCAATCGCTCAACATATTAAAATTCCTCTTTTGGAACTGCCTTTGCAATCCTCCTCCATAAAGCTCAGAAAGAATCTAGTTCAACACAATTAGCAACTCCAGCAGCCAAGGAAACTAAACCCCTACCCCTGGGGCAGCTGGGGGTTCAGAAATCCACCCATGGTCCTGGGCTACCTCCCCCCACTCGAGGGAGAAGGAAGCATCAGCCAGACTCAGAAACCCTGAAAGGCAGGCGCATCTGCTTTCCTGAGTGTCCTCAGCGTGGCTGGATGCCAGGAGATCCTGTGTTCTGCAGGCTTCCTCCTTGCTGGAGGCCAGGTAGGTGGAATCTCACCTGCCTGCTGGGTATTCCCCAGATGACTCCACAGGAGACTGTCACATGTCTCATCTGCAGGGAAACATGTGCCTGCCCTGGCTAAGTCTGAGAATTCACGCAGGGGAGGGGCTTGTCGGTGAGGTGGTGATCACCAGGGTCACCCAGAAGGAGGCCCCTGGGAGGGTACAGACAGCATCAGCTTGGGGCCCCGGGGGGGATGCACGACTCAGGCTGGGTCTGCTTGGCATCCAGGTCCAGAAGAATTCTTGTGCTAAATGCTCGGAGACCCAGCTTTGTTCCCAAGGTATCCCTGGCTGTGAGTGAGGGACAGATGGGGCTAGGGAGGGAGAGATAGAGAGGGGGCTATGGGATCAGGCTCACAGAAATCCCACAAATGCAAAGGTGTAAGGGAACCAGAGATAAGGCAACACTCCAGACCACCCTGCCCTAGGTGATGAGGGTCTCCGGTGGTCCACAGAAAATAACCAGACCCTGAAAAGAAGTAAGCCATTGAAGATGTCATCACTAGTCCTTGTCAATGGTGGTATCAATAGAGATGTTAAAGGATTAAGTTCCCTGGTTGGCTTTTCAGTAAAAGACCAGCCCTACAAGCCCTCAAGGGCAGGCCTGTGGGGACCCCAGAGAGCTCTCTCTGTATCTGTGCTTACTGAACTTCTATGGCTTTGCTCACTCTCCTTTGTCCTGCAAGATTCATTCTTTGACTCTGTGAGACAAGAACCTTGCTCTCCAGCTTCTTTTTGGTGCCAAAATCCGCGATCACTCCCCCGGAAGGGTGAGGCCAGTCACAGGTGACTAGAGCAGTCGCTGGTCTTGAGTCTCAGGTGACAGGCTTCCCGAGAAAGATTTGGTCAGTCCTCCTTCCTCAAAAGAAGAGAATGTTGGCCTAACCCTCCCCGGTTCTGCTTTCTGTCCTCTGGCTTTTCTTGAACGACTTTCTCCCACCTCGGGGACTTGGTCTGTAGTAGGGACCTTCCAATCCCGGATGATCCGTGTGCCTTTTTAATCAGGGATTCATTTCAGGAAGAATGTTGCCTATGTAGATATAAGGCTTTTTCACTTAAAAGTGTTTTTCTTGAGAATTTAGTTCAGGAGTAAAATCTTCTCTTCATTTTGCAGATTAATGTATTAACCGATTAAGACTTACGTTTTTTTCTGTTAGATATAATTTAGGTTTAATTACAGCCAGGAATTAAAACCCAATTAATCAGCAAGAAGGATTAAAGCTATCTCTTTAATGACACGTTGGAGGAAGCCCAACGTTTCCTGGGCATTTTCTCCCCCTTGGAATACTTCAGGCATCAAGGAGGGAATTACAAACCCCCAGCCAAGTCTTTGACTGGTTGCATTAGCGGCCAAGACTTCCATGGGTCATGTAGTTGAGGCTTTCTTGTCCCAACAACAAAAATATGAAAATATGGTGATGCTAAATCTTGGGGTCCACATCCCTCAAAGGAGCCATGCTTGCAAATAGGACCTCAGGTATGTGGACAGAAGAAGTGCCCAGGGGGAAGGCAAGGAAGCACAATTGAAGTTGATTTGTAATTGGCCTGTCTAATCCGGCCCCTTGGGGCCAGGAATGCGAGTGAATTTACATGACCAAACACTGAGAGCTCTTTCAGGGGAGCTCCCAAGAATGAGGTCGTTGAAAGGGTTCCCTGCTTTGTTGAAGGTTCATCTGGGAGTGCACAGAAGGACAGACAATCCAGAGCTCTGAACCTGCCCTTTGGTTACCATTAGTGACCTGGGGGTCTCTGAGACACGTAGAAGATGGAGGCTGGCCCTGGGGTTCACACCCGGGGAAGCCTTATCCATAGGCAGCACACACCTCCTACTGGGGGACTCTAGCTGTTTTGCTCACATTCTTAGCTTTCTAAAGAGAATATCAAAGTTAAACTGTTAACCTCTGCTAAATCCTATAATTAGGCCAGACTTTTTTTTTTTTTTTTTTGGAAAATCCAGAGGAGACCAGGAGGATCAGATGACGGATGGGTAAGAGTGGCTACTCCCATTGGCCTGACGCCTCCCAACCCAAGATGTCGGACCACTCTTTGACCTTGGATAGGCAAACCAGGGATGCCTGGGTTCACAGGGGAGAGCTGAGCTGCAGGATGCCTTCCTATCACCTCTCTGTAACAGGTGTGGGGTAACAGACTCCCACCAGAATCTAGAGATGGGAA
Organism: Canis lupus baileyi; assembly: GCF_048164855.1. Classification (NCBI taxonomy): domain Eukaryota; kingdom Metazoa; phylum Chordata; class Mammalia; order Carnivora; family Canidae; genus Canis; species Canis lupus. The sequence goes on along the minus strand of NC_132852.1, from coordinate 4,837,989 downwards.
ACAGACCATCCTGTGAGGGGATTCCTCTGGATCAGGGACTGCAAAATGGGGTAATCTTCCCTTGTAAAACTCCTCTAGTGTTTTCCACGGGTTGAAAATGGCAGGTTCTTCAAGGCAAGGTAAAATAAGTCGTGACCATCTTTACTAACCTGAAACTTTAAAAGTTTTGCTTGGATGATAAATGGAATTAAATTCATTGGACATCTAGGTCTTTCCCAAATAGGATAAAGTGCTAAAGCATTGATTACTGGATGTAGGTTTGTGCTTTTGACTTCTTATTTCAGAGAAACTAAGGATATTTAAATCTGTTTGTAAACATGTTTTGTGCTTAATTGATTCATAAATTGCCATCTAAGGGACTCTGGTGTGACAGTTCACAACTGCGTAGTCTTCACTGGAGACTAAGGCTTCTAAGAGTTAAAATTCTGCTAAATGTAATGAAAACTGCTGGAAATAAGGGAAACAATGCTACATGCAAGAAAGATTCAAGGAATGGAAATACATTTTTGTTGAAGGTAAAAGAAGGTAATTTTACCCTAAATAAGACTGATTGTTTGGAAAGAAATGGCTTAGGACAAAATCTTAATGTAAAGGAAAACTGTAGAAGGTTTGTTGTAGGGAAATCTTTGGAATTTTACGTGTGGTCAGGACAGACTAAGGTTAAAATGAAGGGATTTTAAAAGTACACCGTTGGAAGATTGAAATTATGCTTTTCTCTCTGGTCAAAAGACAAGTTCTTTTTGGATTTTTGGTCTGCTCTTGATAAGAAAATTGTTTACATTTTCTCATCTGCCCAGAAAACTAGTTTGTATGGTTTATCTGCTGCTTGGTCACGGAGTTAAAACTTCTCAATGTTAAAGCAAATGAGTTTTGCTAACAACTTTATAAGCCTCCATAATTGCCTTTGGAATCTCTCCCTGTCACCTTGGTTAAATAAATTGTTTTGTAAATGACTTGTAATTTTATTTAGGCATGTGCTTTAAACCTAAGGTTTTAACAAACTTCCCAAGATTTAAATTGTAAATGAAATCTCTTTGGCTCATTAGGCCTTTTTATTTGATGTGTTAAGTTACTCTGGAAGCACTATTAAACAAATAGTAAGCCTTACATTTGGGTCAATGCTACAACTACTCTAGAGAGGATATGCAATTCCTAAAGTTTTAATATATTTCAATATAAAGTCATCACTTGGTATTTTGATCATTGAAGTGTTCTGTGTCACAGAAATAACCTAATCAGGTTATTTGCCAACTGTATTGTAAATTCTCATCAAGTCATGAACAATGTCCATTTCTGAGTCTTTGCCATGTATAATTGTTCTTACTGTCTTGCCAAATGAGTTTCATCTTCAAGGGAGTTCATAAAAAGGACTTTAGGACAAATACAGGCTTTTGAGATCATGAAGATCAAAATTGAAATGGGTAAGAATGTCCAAAATTAACTAAAGTTGCGTTCAAATTAAAGAATAGTTCCATGGGATTAATTGAATTGTGACTCTTGTTTGAAACACGGCTAATTCTCTAATGTTTGCTCTCCCAGACTAAGGAAACTTTCTCTTGAGATATCTATGACTCACAGAAATGTGATAAAGTATTCGTTTGTGAACAAATTGTAGCATTTAACTTTTCTCTCTTCCTGAACCCTCTGAAATTCTGAAGGTCTCAGTAAGTATTCTTTCTTCCATGGCAAGCATAGTCATTCGCCTAAGTTCAGTAAGAATCTGTCCTCATAGCAGGACACCATTGGAAACCTTGGTTGTTTTACCAAGACTTTGGCTACAATGTCGTATTTGAGAGACACGTGTAGGCTCAGATATGACCAGACAGCTTTAAGGAACTAAGGTTGACCTTATGAAACATGGAGCCATAAAGCTCCTTGAAAATGCTGGCCTGATACCTTGCTTATAGAGTTCCCAGCAGCCTCACCAGGTGGGTAAAGAATGTCACTTCCTGGCAGGTGTGGGAACCTCAAGATATATTGGGAACCTCGAAAAGAGGAATCCGCCCACATCTATAGGTATTGCAGACATGTCTGACGGTAAGTACTTGGCTTGGCTTCTGGCCTAAGGAGACTACTGAAAGTTCAACCTAGAGATCCCTTATGAAAAGTTCCAGCAAAGCAGATTCTAAAAGATCTATATGGTCAACCATTATTCTTGCTCAGCTTATGTAAATAGGCCAAGTTTGTTAAAATTGGACTTGTTTTGCAAATGAAATAGTCTTTATTTGGCTATCTCTGATTAAAAATGAGGATGATTTATGTTTTTAAAACTTTTTTTTAAAGATTTTATTTATTTATTCATGAGAGACACAGACTGAGAGAGAGAGAGAGAGACAGGCAGAGGGAGAAGCAGGCTCCATGCAGGGAGCCTGATGTGAGACTCGATCTCGGGTCTCCAGGATCACACCCTGGGCTGAAGACGGCGTTAAACCGCTGAGCCACACGGACTCCCAATGAAGAGGATTTTAGAGAGAAAAATTATGTTTCAATAAAATATCTTGGCAGATGTAAAATTCTAGTTCTGACTGTCTTCAAATGTTTGTTGTTTGCCTAAGCTAGACAGCTTGAGGTAAACTGCAGAGAAATTGCCACAATAGCTCATATACAGGCAGTCTTCTTGCTTCTTATTCTGTGGAGATTGTAACAGAACCCCATGGGCATGTGATTATTTAAACAACTAGAAAATTGGATTAATTACTCAATAATTCTATGACTCAACTAGCCTTGATCAATTCTGTGTGGCTGGGATGACAAAATCATTCCTTTAAAGCCAGAGTGTACCCCGCTGCATGGAGTTCACTATGGACTTAGGCAGATAATGGATGGCCCCGCTTTCTTTATTATTGGATTGGATGATGAACTTGGGGATGGATGCCCTTATGTCTTGAGACAAGTTTTCTTCTACTTGACAGTGATTCCTCATAATTAAGATATTGTTAAGGCTAGGGATGCCTTGTGGCTCAGTGCTTTAGTGCCTGTCTTCTGCCCAGAGAGTGATCCTGGAGACCCAGGATCGAGTTCCATATCAGGCTCCCTGCTTGGAGCCTGGTTTTTCTTCTGCCTATGTCTCTACCTCTCTCTCTCTCTCTTTCTCTGTCTCTCATGAATAAATAAATAAAATCTTAAAAAAAAAAAGATATTGTTAAGGCTAGATATCAAAGAGGGCTTCTTGATGGCTTTATCCCTTAATCATATTTATTCTAGAAGCTACCTCTATAAAGGCGTTAGCCAAGCATCTAACAACCCTCCTGGTAAGCAGAGACTCAACGCTTGCTACGGGACTTCCAGAACTTATGATAGGACTGCATCATAAAATAAACAGAACAGAATGCTTGCTGAGCAGAAATCTGAATGATACTTCCCAGGTACTAGATACACTCGGCCAAGAATTAAGTGAAGTCAGAGAAGGACTTCTCAAGAACCGCGCCACTATTGACTGTCTACTATTGCTACAACATTTGGGGTGTGAAGAGTTTCCTCGCATGTGTTGTTTTGACATTACAGTTAATTCCCACAATGTGTCTCAATTAATAGGGGACATTCATGACCAATTAAATAAGATCAAGATATCCACTAATCTATTTGACAGAATTGGTCATTGGGGATCTTATCTAAGGGATGTAATCATAATTTTGGGCCTCATACTTACATATGTTTATCTTTTTGCGTGTGCTAATGCATGCACCATTTGCTGTCCATCATGAGCCCCTGGAGCCATACCACAAGCCCTGGACTAATCCCTGGATAGATTCTAACTGTTGCACAGCCCACAGCCCCATTTCAGCAGGAAACAGCCAGAGCGGTCATCATCCCATTCCCTAAAAGGAGTTAGGGTTACTATTCCAGGGTGAGGAATGAGTAAGGGACAGACAAAGCTAGGTAGGGAGAAAGTAGGGCTATGGGATCAGGCCCACAGAAATCCCCCAAATGCAAAGGTGTAAGGGAACCAGAGATAAGGGAGCACTCCAGACCACCCTGCCCTAGGTGGTGGAGAGGGGGGGTCTTATTTATAACGGTCTTCTGTGGTCCACAGAACATAACCAGACCCTGAAATGAAGTAAGCCATTGAAGATGTCATCACTAGTCCTTCGTCAATGGTGATATCAATAGAGGTGTTAAAAGGATTAAGCTCCCTGCTTGGCTTTCAGTAAAAGACCAGCCCTACAAGCCCCCAGTGGCAGCCCTGTGGGGACCCCTCTCACTCCAGAGAGCTCTCTCTGTATCCTTGCTTGCTGAACTTCTATCATTTTGCTCACTTTCCTTGTCTGCAAGATTCATTCTTTGACTCCATGAGACAAGAACCTTGCTCTCTGGCTTCGACAGCACCACCTCGCAGCAGCTACTTGGTGCTTACTAAATGCTTCCTTGGTGCCAATCCCATGCTAAGGGCTCCACATGCACCTCTCTTGGTTCCTCTAGGGAGCAGATGTGAGTGTGCTCATAAAACAGAGGAGATGCCCAAGACTCAGAGGTGTGAAGCTGCTTACCCAGAGCCACACAGCTCTAAGGGAGGAAGTTCTGTTGGGATCTGCCAGGGAGCCAGCAGACTACGGTATATTATTTTGAGGTTTCTAATGCTCGCCTGAGGTCACGTAGCGAGTTGATGAAAGATTGATGATGGGCCTTTCCCCTCACCCCCATTCCCTCATCCTAGAAAATACAGAGGAAGCAGTATCCACCCACAATATCCCTTCTAGTTCTCCCTAACTTAATAAATAATGATGTGAGGATCAGTGTGGTCATAGCAGTGATAGTAGAAGACCACCCGTTACGAATGGCCTTTTATATTACACCCTCGATCTGCACTGAGGTGTGTGTCATTACTCAGATTTTAGAGAGGAAGAAACTAAAACTTACCTAGTGAAGAGACAGTTCCCAGACCACAGAGCTAACGAAGGGGCAGGAAGGGGCTGCTGGCCATAGTTTCTTCTCCTGCCCATTGGGTGACTATGTGAAAGGAGCCTGGGGTACTGCCAAGGCTCCTGTATCCCTAAATGTGGGCAAGGTAGGAAGTGAGTTATAGGCTTTACGCTGAACCATCTCCATCTCCCTGTCTCATCTCAGCATGAGCATGCTTCATGCTTCCCCCTGAGCATCCAAGGACACACTCAAATCTTGTTTGCATTTCTCTTCTTGGGAACCTGAAAGGAACTAGAGATGCAGACACTCTGGCTTGAGCCAACCACAGGGGTTGAGTGCGGCCCTCTGTTATCCTGGGAGTCCTCAGGAGCAGGTGTTCCTTCTGCAGCTCCGACAGCGGGTGGGAGGAGGCAGGTGGGTGCAAGCACCAGAGCCATCTGCCAGGACAGCCGAGGCAGGGAAGCAGCTCTCAGGGCCCGGGGTGGGGGTGTGGGGGGTGGGGGTGGGGTCTGCACAGCAGGTGCACAGATGGGGAAGAGGACAGACTCGAAGTTGGTGGAGCTGGGGGAGGCGGCTCTGGGTCCCCGGGGGGAATGGGGCCCTCTACAGCAGAACTGGATCCCACAGAAGATGGAACACAGTGATGGGAAATGACCAGTGAGAGAGTGAGTGTGTCTGGGGAGCAGGGGGAGGAAGGGTAGAGGAAGAAATGAAGGAAGTTAAGGATGAACCCACTCGATGGCATCTGGAAGGGTGATCAGACCAGCCTTCCAGACTGACTCTGCCTCTGGAGGAGGAGCTGGCTGTCTACACAACTCCCTCCATGTGCACAAAGCCTACAGAGGCAGGATGACCGGGAGGAAGGGCAGGAGGGCGTCCACCCGAGGCACCAGGGATGCAGCTTCACACCCCGGAGGGAGGGAGCAGAGGCCCAGCAGACGGGCCATGCGGGCAGCAGCCCGGAGCGCCCTGGTTCACACCTGCCTCGCGGAGGAGCCGAGTCCCAGTGACTCACAGAGCTGGGTGTCGGGTGATGCTCCCTGCTGGGTGCGGTGCCCGTCACAGGTGAACATGACCGAAGGAACTGGAAAAGCTGCACATTTCACTTGATCGTTGTCCCTGTGTCGCCACAGGGAGGGACGTGGAGGCGTGCAGGTGGTGAGCAGCCACAGGTGAGGTATGTCCCTAAGCCAGGGGAGTGGCCTCCCCTTGGGAACCGTCTTCCTCTAGAGCAGTGGTTCCTGGTGCCGTGCGGGCCGCGTTTCGTTTCCGAGTTACTCATCACGCCCCAGGCACCACCCGCAGGCATCTGGCTGGTCCTTTGCTGCTTCTGTGAAGGTCCTGGGTGACGCTGCTGTGCATTCAGGGCTGAGACCCAGGGTGTCTGCGTGAGGGGCACAGCCGAGCCCTCCGGCGCGCAGCGCCCCTTGGCCGTGGTCCCTGCTGCTGTCCCCTCCACGCCCCGGGGGATGCACATGAGCACAAGCACACGGCTGGCGGGGTCGTGGGCCTCCAGGCCCTCCCCTTCACCGACGCTCCTGCTGACCCCCTTAGGCTCTTGCAATGGACCTTTCAGGTACCAATAGGATATTTTACTCATGTTTCTAGAATTCTTACCAGAGAAAGGCAAAAAATTAAAGTCTGGCAAATTAATATTTTCCCCACATTCCAGAAGGAAAGTCCCTTCACTTAGATCCTTTAAAAAGCAGGTCTTGGGGCACCTGGGTGGCTCAAGTCATGACCCCGGGGTCCCGGGATCGAGTCTCACATCCAGCTTGGGGCCTGCTTCTCCCTCTGCCTGTGTCTCTCCTTCTCTCTGTGTCTCTCATGAATAAGTACATAAAATCTTAAAAAATGATAAAAAAATAAACTAAAAAGGGAGTCTTACTCCACTGTGCTCTTCCCACTCCAGCCTCAGTCTCCTGCACCCAGCCCGTCGTCCTCCCGCCCACCCTCAAGCTCTCCCCCAATCCTACAGCGAGGGGTGTCACTCTTTCCACCCATCACCTCTTCCCATTCCCCGGAACATGCTGGACGGGCTCCTTGGGCGGCAACAGGACAACCAGGGAGACTGGGGACACTCGTGCTCCAGAGAACGTTAAGCTGGGAGGGGCTGGGCTTCCCGAGGAGGGTGTGGGTGGCCGCACACCTCAGGCTTGGCTCTTGGCTCGTGGGTGCCTGCAGGGGAAGGGCACACAGCTAGTGTCCAGCTCCCGACCCTGTGAGACACGGGGCTCCCCAGGCCAGACATCAGCGTTTCAGGACTACGCAGGCTTAACTCAGAGGGAGGAAGGACACAGTTCCTTAATTGCTAAGATGTTTCTCACTTCCGGCGAGTCAGGAGCTCATTGTTCAACAAAGCAGCATTTGGTTTCTGCCCTGCTCCACCTCGACGCTCCCTGGGATCCGGGAAGAGCACCTCCCCTCCCTTCCTGTCCCAGGAAGTGAAGCTGGATTCTTCCAATCAGGATCCAACCCAGTGGGTCTGTCCTCCTGGAGAAGGTGAGGGGGGCACGTTGGGAACATTGGGAACTTCAAAGAAGAGCAAATAAAATAAGGGGGGAGGAGAATGAATAGCCGTCTTGTTTACTTGCACAGGTAGAAAGAAAAAATAGAAACAGATCTCTCACACTAGAGGAAAGGGCTTTCCTCTTTGTAAGAAACTATCTCCAAAGGATGAAGAAATGCATCGTTTTTGTTTGTTGAAAAAGTGGGTGCGGCTTTGTTGTGGGTCTGCAGGCTCATACTTGGAGCTTCCACATCTGTCCAAGGAAGAGGCAAATATTAAGTCAGTAAAGGGGGCACCTGGGTGACTCCATTGGTTAAACGTCTGCCTTCTGCTCAGGTCATGATCCCAGGGTCCTGGGATGGAGCCTCTCCTTGGGCTCCCTGCTCAGGGAGATCCTGCTTCTCCTTCTCCCTCTGCTCCTTCTACTTCTCACGCTCTCTCTCTATCTCTCCCAAATAAAATAAAATCTTAAAAAAGAAAAAAAAATGTCAGGGAACTGAACAAGGCAAACTGTGACTCTCGGCACCAATTTTCTAGAAGAAAATCTAGTTCCCGGGAAGCTACAGGGAACTGACGGAAGCAACGCTAGCCCTTTGGAAAGCTGCACCCCCCGTCCTGGCCACCCGGTCTCCCTTGTCCAGCGACCCATGATGTTCACAGCGCTATGAACACAAGGGTGGGTGGTCGCCAAATGTCAGTCTCCAGGAGAAATAAAATCCATTATCTAAGTTATTTTTCTCAAATATGTACTACGTGTGACAACAGCTAGATATTTTTGTTAGTCCGCCCCTCCTCACCCCCCAGTTTTGATACCTTGTCGTCGGGTGGACAAGTTCCGTAGCTGGGTAGGCAGGTCTGAGCAGGTGTCCTGAGCTATGTGTACCTAAGTAGCGTGCTAAAGCCAAGATTTGGCCCGAGGCCAGAGTGTTTCCTAAAACATGCATCTTGTGAAATTCTTATAACACAAACACAAATATGTCCTCCACACAAGATAAATCAAGATAAATTTTGAGTCATGGTAGTTTAAATCAGTAGGTACATATATCCATATCTGAGGTAGACTGTGCTTTTAATGAGCTGATAGTACCTGGCACTCAAAAGAGTGAGAATCCAAACACAGGCAACACAGAAAAATAGAAACCATGCGATTGTAAGAAGGTGAAGGGGAGGAGGCGGGTGGAGAAAAGGGAAGAGAGTCAAGGGTTCACAGAGATTGTGTCAGAGATAAGTGACATCAGGTAAGAGGGGCGGCGAGGTTCTGCATGAGGTGGAAGAAGGAAAAGTTGTTCTAACTCTTCTATGTCAAGAACAGGGAAATAGGGAAACGTAGCTTCTGAGTGACAGTGAATTCTACAATTGTGTGTAGGCGCGTGTGTGCACACACCTGAGCGCTGAAGAGTGTTTTTCCTTAAAGGCTGTGGGAGGGAGAGAGGTCTTCCAGATGTGGAAGGGAAGGGAGAGCGAAGGACAGGCGCAGAGGCAAACCACTCATACCTCATGCCCAGGCTCTGAGCTGGGCCTTCCCTGAGGCCCATGCAGCAGAACTTGTGGGCGTGGGCAGTGTGACACAGCCAGCATCGCACAAAGGGCCAATGTCCCAGACTCAAGACATGACCGGGAGGTAAGAGAACACCTTTGTTCTATTATAGGAAAGATCTCAAAGCAAGATCAGACTCATCAGAGCCAGGCATTTTGAAGAAGTGAGACAAACCAGTGAAAGATAACAAGTGGGGGCTCTGACTTAGGGGGCTTTGGTTCTACGGGAAGGGGCAAGAGATCTTTGGATACACCTTGACGTTCCCATGTAGGAATGTGGGCCCTAGTGGTGAAAATCACTAAGCTTTTCTAACGAAGCCAGAGATATGGAGTTTTATATAGAATACTCCTTTATTCTTTTTGTATTTTAAAAGATTTTATTTATGTATTTGACAGAAAAGAGAGGACAAGGAGGGGGAGCTGCAGGCAGAGGCAGAAGGAGAAGCAGACTCCCCACTGAGCAGGGAGCCTGATGTGAGGCTGGATCCCAGGACCCTGGGATCATGACCTGAGCTAAAGGCAGATGCTTCACCGACTGAGCCACCCAGGTGCCCCATCTTTACTCCTTTAAATGTTGCCCAGATGGGTAAGTACCTAAATTCGATTCACACAAACCCTGGCCCCAGAACACAGGCCTCTGAATGTCTTGTAATGTTTCTCCTCGAGCTCACTGTAGTAGTTACCCATTGCACAACAGCAAATGTTGAGTATCTGGGTTTCTGTGGGTCGTGGGAACTGTGCACAGCTTGGCCTGGCGTTTCTGGATCCAGGGACTCACGAAGTTCTGGTCAAGCTGTTAGCCACGGCTGTAGTTCATCTGAAAGCTCAGCAGAGAAGGATCCGTTTTGTGACGCTCGCTCAAGCAGTCGTTGGCAGAAGTAGATTCCTTGAAAGCTGTTAGATTAAGGGTCTCTTACTCCTAACTCTGGGAAACGAACTAGGGGTGGTGGAAGGGGAGGAGGGCGGGGGGTGGGGGTAAGTGGGTGACGGGCACTGAGGGGGGCACTTGATGGGATGAGCACTGGGTGTTATTCTGTATGTTGGTAAATTGAACACCAATAAAAAATTATTTTATTTAAAAAAATTTAAAATAAATAAATAAATAAATAATAAATAAATAAAATTGATATTTGCTCAATAAAAAAAAAAAAAAAAGATTAAGGGTCTCTTAAGTTCCTTGCTGGGTTGGCCAAAAGTTTCCTTTTGTTCCTTGCCAGATGGGCCTCTCCATAGGACAGCCGTAAATATGGCATCTAGCTTCCCTCAAAGTCAGCAAGTCAGAGAGAAGAGGGCACCCAAAATTGAATCTATTGTCTCTTTATAACCTAAGCCCAGAAGTGGCATCCATCACTACTGCCTTACTCCATGTGTTAGAAATGAGTCAATAAGGCTAGTCCACAAGGAAAAAGAGGGGATGACACAAGAACGTGAATACTAGAAGCTAGGAATCACCGGAGGCCATCTCAGCTCTCATGGTCTCACAAATGCAAGCCAGGGGTCCACCAGCCATGGTGCACTGGCTGAAGCCAGCTACTACCTGTTCTTAGAAATAAAGTTTTATTAAAACAAAGCCATGCCCCCATCTGTTTGCATATTGCTTGTGACTGCTTTTGCACCACACCTGCAGACCTGAGTAGTTACAACAGAAACTATGATCAGCAAAACCTCATATTTTTCTACTGCATAGCCCTTTACAGAAAAAACTTTGTTGTTTCCTTATCTATGCAACCAACCCCCCCTTTTTTTTAATATGGAAGAGGAACTTGAAATAGAGATGCTAAATTCATCATTTGCTTGCATTTCACTCGATGCTCTGGCATCATAAATGCCATGATGAACACTTCCATAGACACTTATCTGGGAATTATCAAAGCAGAAGCAGCTCTGTAGTCTGGGTCAAGTGGGTGAGGCATGGCTTCACTTCCCTCAGTCCTGTTGCATTCTTTTCTACCTCATAGCATCATACACTTTTCTACTGGAAACCCCACTCATGAAACCTTTGGGAAAAACAAAAACAAAAACAAAAAAAAAACGGAGAGTTATATGTAAGTGTTGGTTCACTAAATTGTACTCCTCAAACTAGTATTACACCGTATGTTAACTAACTGGAACTTAAATAAAAACTAAAAAACAAACAAACAAACCAAAAACCCATAGTTATAATGACCTCAAGTGGTAGAGTAGCATGACCGTAATTCAACATAATCTGTGAACCTGACGGATCAAGGCTCCAAGTACTGTACTAAGTTACTTCATTCCTCTTAGCCTCAATTTCCTTATAGATTATAATGTAGATTATATAAAAATAGGTTTATAGATTATAATATAAAAATATAGATTACAATAATGACCACACACCTTTTTGTCACAAAAATGCACTAAGGTGCCAATTACAAACATGTACATCCACTAGGGACATAATGACAGTTCCGTAGATGCCACTCGTTATTTATGAAACATCTGACAGTTTCCCATTGCCTATGGCAACTGTGGCTGATAGATTTATTTCAAAACATTGGTTCTGATTACCTAATAGTGGCAGGAGTCCTAGGTTTTTAATTTTTTTTTCCCCTGCGGTACCACCTCTTGCCTTTGGGTACATCTCTTCCTCCATCCCAGCCCCCAGCCCACTGATGAGTTGTAAGAGCCACCTGTACCCTAAAAGTCCTTCCCAAAGAAGCAGCCAGCAGACCGTGTAGGCTTGTTGCAAGAGTTGCTATGTGATGGGTTTTCACTGGGGCTGAGCATGAAATGCAGTCAAAGAATCTGATTAGAGTGTAAAAAATATAAACAGAAAGTAATGCATCATACACACATCATTCCATTTGGAAATAAAAAATTGCTGACAGATAGGTAGGAGGATGGTTGGGTAGCCTTTCATATGAATCTTTATGTACTTAATCCCTTCTTGATTTTGCCCTCAGGAGTCAGGAGATTCATCCCCTACCTTGTTAGGTGTGATTTTAGGCTCTGGGAAAGGCACACAGCACCACATCACTGCTAAGGCTTCAAATTCCTGAACTAGTTTGAGCCTGCTAAAAGGTGTCCTCTCTTCAGCTTGGCTCTCTCTCCAGAACATGCCTCCCTTCAGTGCCTGGGGGTATCACCACCTTAATTCTTTCCACTCATTATTTGGGTAAATGCTAGTACCAATCCCATTTCATTCTATTTGGAATGAATTTCTTGAGACAGATACCAGGAAGCAATCAACTGGAGAGCAATGGGTGGAGGGCACAGGAGGCCACATGAGCACAGACCACTCTTGAGAAATTTGGTAACGAATGAAAGAAGAGGGTGACATAATGGTTTAAGGAGAGAAGAAGGGTCAATTACAGGTTATTTTTAAATAGAGAATTGAGTGTGAGTGTGGACTACAGTGAAGGAGCCAAGAGTAAGAGAGTGGCGAAAGAAGGGTTTACGTAATGGTGTGTGGTTAAAAGCAGTGGGTTCAAAGAGCATGGAGAGAAGAGCCAAGGAAGGAGAAAAACTTCCTCTTAACCAAGAGGGAGAAATAAGAATAAGTGAAAAAAAGAAAAATTCAAGGGAGAGTCTGGAACATGGTGACCCACTAGGGAAAGGATTTGTTCCTCTTTCCTTCTATCCCCATTAGCTGGGAAGAACTAATTTTTAGAGCCCTGTATAGGTCTTTTACATCTTTGACTAAAATTGTGCCCTCTGGACCATCTGGGCATTTTCTTTCTCTGAAAGGGTATCATCAAGTTATGTAAGCTAGGAAGAGCCATCCCAACCCCCCACCCCCCCACCCCCCCAAAAAAAAGCTGTATTCATTCAGAAGACATTTTCTTCTCTTTCCTGCAGGAGTTGACCTGGGTGTGTGCTCAAGTGGAAGAGCCCACCCTTCAAGTCCCTCCCTGAATATGACGTGAAGGCGGTGGGCCCAGGAACTTGGCCACAAGGCGCTTCCAGCACAGCACACAGCAGGCTCTGGTTAAGGGCTTCCCTTTGGACACAACATAATCTTCTAACTCTAGTCTCCCGAGAGGTTCCATTTTACCACACAAGGTCTCTCATTTCTTCTTGTTCTCATAACAGTCTCAGATGGCATCAGGTGAACCTGGCACCCCCTCAAAGGACTGTCAAGGAGGGTAATTTGGGGGGATTTGGACTTACGACCCAAGGAAGCAATGACAGGGTCTCTCTGAGGAGAGTTGGTGCAGAATGTGGATATGGACTCACTTTATTTTATTCTCCCTTCCCCAGAGCTAAGCATCTCCCTGGGTCTGCTAGATCCATGAGTAATATCCTGAGGGATGGTCCCTCAGCATGGGCAATGATGGCGAGCCCGGGATCCTGGCTGGACTAGAGTGGTCCAGTTTGGGAAGAATAGGGATATGGCCATGGCTGTGTGAAGGTAAAACCTTGAGTGTGGGGAAAGTAGAAAAGCAGCACCGTCTCTTCAAAGCAATTTATTCTGCATCTAAAGAAATGGCAGTGTAGGACGATTTTGAGTAAGGGACAGGCAGGGCTAGGGAGGGAGAGAGAGGTGGGGGCTGCGGGATCAGGCTCACAGAAATCTCTGAAATGCAGAGTGTAAGGAAACCAGAGATAAGGGAACACTCCAGGCCACCCTGCCCTAGGTGGGGAAGGGGGTTGAGGGGAGGTCTTTCTTTTTTAAACGGGGGGGGGGGGGGGAGTCTTCTATTATGACAATCTCCTATGACCAAGAAAGAATAACCAGACCCTAAAAAGCAGAAAACCATTAAACATATTATCACCAGTCCTTACGCAAACCAAGACATCACAAGAATGATAAGGCCATAAGCTCCCTGGTCAGTCCTAAATACAAGACTGTCCTTGGAGGCCCCCGTGGGCAGCCCTGTGGGTCCCCTCTCACTCCTGAGAGGTCTCTTTGGATCCTTGCTTACTGAGCTTCTATCATTTTACTCGCTCTCCTTTGTCTGTGAGATTCATTCTTTGACTCCATAAGACAAGAACCCCACTCTCCTGCCTCAATTTTAATTTGTGGATGATATCCAGAGCCTCAGTGAGTCTCAGTGTGAGACCACGGCAGAGGTGGTATGCTCAGTTGGCTTCCCCAACAGGCTCTGAGTCAGAATTTTGGCACAGCTGATGTGGAAATGTTGGGGTTCGGAGACTCAGCCAAGAAAGAATTCCTGAGACAGTCTTTAGTGTAAAAAAGAACAGGACCCCTGGGCAGAAAGAGCTGCCCTGGAGTTGTGAGCAGTGGCTCTTTGGAATCAGGGAAGGTAAAGACAACGGGAAGTTTCCAAAAGGACTTGCATCTGTTAAAGAAGACTCACAGGATCCTGGAGGTCTGGCTATCCTCAAGCTAAGGCATTCATTTGAAGACAGTTGGCGTTCCTGGAGGAATGTCACACTTTGCCTGTCTCAAGGAGTTGTCGATGGGCTGCAGGTTGTCAGGAAAGTTAATTTTACCACATTCCCTCCTGCCTTTGTTCCCCACATCACAGCCTCTGGGCAGAGAAAATTGGCAGCGCCTCTTCGAGACCTTCTTCCTCCAGACTGTGTCTCGCTGCTAGAGAACCACACTCCTGCTGTGGTGTGGAGGAGCAGGGGACCCAGTGAAGGTGCCTGGGCATCAGTATCCACCTCACAGTGGCCGAGCTCCCAGAGCCATTATTGACACCGTTTGCAGAAAGATGATGTAAATCCCTTTATGACTCAAGAATTTGGGAAAGAGTTCCCACCAGGCTCATTGGCCGGATTGTATGTGCACAGCGTTCTCAACCCTTGCCCTCAGCCTTTCTTGAAGGAGCTGTCAGTGGGTGGTCAGCATGCTTGAGAAATTAAATCCTAGATCTAGTTTCTCATAAATCCATGGCATATCTCTCCAATCAAATGCAAACCTGTCCACAGGCTCGTCTGCTTGACTTTGGCCAAACTAGACTATTCACTGCTCCCTAACTGGCTCTATGCTTCACCATCTAGGTGGTGGCTCTGACTCTGTCCCACCCCATCAACCCAACCACATCCTGTGACTCCTGGTGAGACACTCAGGCCCAACTCCTGTCCCTTCTTTGCACACCTCCCCTTGCCTTTCTGTTGATATCCCCCCCCCCTTTTTTTTGTACAGTGGATAGAGCACAACAGAAAATAAAGTGTTCACAATACAGGGGCATTTACCAGAAGCTGAAGGAAGGACGAACTTTGTTCATGTCTGCTAGATATAAAAATGCCAAGAAGGACAAATACTTTGTGTCATCTTTGGCTAGCAAAGCCATGCTCTACACTCACAATATGTAAGTCCTGTTCATTCTTCTGCTTATGGTATTACTGTATCAATAAAAGACCAGCCCTACAAGTCCCCATTGGCAACCCTATTGGGACCCCTCTCACTGTATTGTGAGCACTTTATATTCTGTTGTGCTCTATCCGGTGTACTAAAAAAAGAGGGGGAAAATATCAACAGAAAGGCAAGGGGAAGCTGCAAAGAAGGGACAAGAGTTGGCTAGCAAAGATGATACAAAGTATTTGTCCACACTGGATGATTTGGTGAAAACAGACAACCCAGTTAGCCTGTGTGAAATCAAGCCTCTGCTTCTCCTAGCCCAGAGAGAAGTAGCTCTCTGATTTGGGTTTGGAGGGAAGACAGTATCTCCTAAAGCAGGAAGGCATAGCTCAGATGCCCACAGGAACTCTGCAAACGTTACCAAGGCACAAAGCAGGGCAGGTGGGACTACGTGCCCAGCTGTGCTTTAATACCTCCCTGGAGGCCTAATTCACCTGCAAAACAAAGTACCCCCATGGATGGTCCCCAACTAGAGGCCTCCAGTTTGCTGCCTTTCTGGAAGTAAAGATAATCTATGGTTACATAGCTGGAGACAGGTTTTCTTTTTCCTGTTTCCTTGCTTACATTATTTTGTAGAAAAATTAATCTAAAATAGCGGTGATAAATCGGAGTGCTAGAAACCACCTCACATACACCTACAGTGGAAACATACAGGGGTATGAGAACAGGTCAACGAGAGGCCATGACAAGCTGGCATCGACGTGCAACCCCCCACCACTGTCTCAAGGATCCTACTTTATGCTACATTTTGGGATGTTGATGAGGTATACAGGAGGACACTGCAGAGCAAAGCATTGTTCTAGCTGGTGACAATACCGTAATATCATAAGCAGAAGAATTAACAGGACTTGAATATTGTGAATGTAGAGCATGGACTTTGAGTATAATCAAGGGCCAACCAGAGAAACTGTAATAAATTTAAGAGCCTCAAATGGGGAGAACTCAATATAGACAGTTATTTACGAGAGCTAAGAAGCCAAATGTATGGTGAGTCACCTCAGAATTTGCAATAGCAGAAAGGCACTACTGTCCCTGAAGCAGGATGAGCAAGGTTCTCGTCTCACTGAGTCGAAGAACGAATCTCCTGGACAAAGGAGAGTGGGTGAAGTGATAGAAATTTAGTAACCAAGGGTACAGAGAGAGCTCTCAGGAGTGAGAGGGGTCCCAACAGGGTTGCCAATGGGGGCTTGTAGGGCTGGTCTTTTATTGAAAGCCAACCAGGGAACCTAAATCCTTTTAATGTCTCTATTGCTATCACCACTGAGTAAGGACTGGTGATAACATCTTTAATGGCCCGTTTCCCTTTTAGGGTCTGGTGATTTTCTGTGGGTCACAAGTAGCTGTTCTAACAAGACCCCACCTCTGACACCTGGGACAAGATGATCTGGTTTATTTATCTCTGGTTTACTTTCACCTCCATATTTTTGGGACTTTTGTAAGCCTGATCCCATAGCCACCTACTTATCTCTCCCTAACTAGCCCCACCTGCTCCTTACTCTTCCCTAGGACCAGAGGGGCTGAAGGAGGATGGAGATAATGTCTCCAAACCTTAGGATATGGAGCACCCAACAGGTCATGGCAGACCTGTTTGGTGGAAGTTAGGACCATGGATGAAGCAGCTTTCTGGTAGGATTTGGAGGCACAGAGGAGATGCCTCCTAACATAGAGGTAGAGGAATATCCTGGCTTCTCACCACCTCCTGCCTTCCCTTATTATGCCGAGGCATCTCTTTGGCAATGTATATGGTACCTTGAGAGCAGGGGTTACTGGAAAATGTATACAGTTCCCTGCAGTTCACAGCATGGCCTTGACTAGCTGGGTGGCCTAGGGCAAGTCACTCAACCAATGCCTCAGGTTCCTCAACTGTAAGACTGGGATAATGTGTCTCTTTGCCTGGGTGACTCCCCCAGCAGTGGTCATGACAAGACTAAAATGGCCATAAAGGAGAGTGGCTAGGCCACCCTTCGACTATGATAAGATAAAGAAAGGAGTGGATATCTGGATTCCCCTGCTGGGAGCCCAGGCCATCATCTTTAAGCTGCCCGAACATCACTCACCATCCCCTCATTGGTTACACTTCCTGAGGGCCACAGGGTGATCCTTGGGTCACCTGGTAATTTGCAGTTTCCAGTCAATTCCACAGCCTTCACTCCCAGGGCTTCCACCGTCGGCCAGGGCCACCGCTCCTCTCCGGGCTTACTGCTGAGGTGCAGATGCTCAGAGGACTAAGGCACTTACTCGGGGAAACCCAAATAAGCAGTGTACAGGGCTGACAGTTCAATTGCTAACTCCTCTCTCCAAACCCTGGTCCAGCACTCTGCCCTCCACCTCGTGCTGCTCCTGGACCCCAGACTTGCATCAACCAAATCTCTGCTTCATATTTTCAAAACAGAATTAAAAAAAAAAAAAAAAAAAGGCTAGCACAAAGTCTAACACAAAAAATGTTAAATAACTGACATCTCCCCTCGTCAACCTTATCAACATCGGGAAACTGCTGTCAGAGCTGAGAAAAAATCGAGCACGCCCGGCACCTCAGTGTGTGCGGCCTGCAGTTTTAAGCTCCATGACTCGAGGTTCCAGGGCCAGGCAGTGGCACCAACTCTCTCTCATGTGTCAGACACCACAGGCCCGAATTCATTATCAGCTGGGAGATCTGTAACTGCCAGGACTGGAGAAGCTAGAAGTATGTTTGACATTAAAAAAAAAAAAAAGGTATGATAAGCCAAAAAGAAGGCACACCATAGTTACCAGTGGCTCCCCCAGTAGAGGAAAAGTGAAGAACATTGTCTAACTCTTCTATTTGAATTTTTACCACAAACATTCATGACTTTTGTAAACATTCTCAAAATGCTCCTCAATGAATTTTTCATTGTGTAGCTGGGGAGGTGTGGGGAGCCACTGCCAGAGCCCCATCCCCAAGCCCCAGCTTCCAAATTAGCTGATGAGGTAAAGGGCTTCTAAAGAACTTCATAAAATAGTGGCATTGCCTTTAAAATGCCTTCCAGTCTTTGAAAGAACCAGTTAGACCAAGAGTTCACCGTGGAGATCTGTTTTCCATGTGGAAAAGTAAATCATCTCCAGTGACCTGATGCTCAGATGACTCCGAGCGCCCGGGCTGAGAGCAGGTTGTCTTTCTCTACAACACCCACCCCGCCCTCTCTTTTGTCCTATGGAAGTAAGACTGAGCAAGGCTGTCTGCACAGCCAACACCCATCCCGCCCCACACTCGCTTCCTCCCTCATTTAAAAATACCTTCTTTGGGGGCACCTGGGCGGCTCATTAGTTAAGCATTCAACTCTTGATTTCGGCTCAGGTCATGATCTCTGGGTCATTAGATGGAGCCCCGCGTGGGCTTAAGATTCTTTCTCTCCCTCTGCCCTTCCTCCCTCCTCTCTCTAATAATGATTAAAAATATCTGCTTTGTCTTAAATTCTGAACTTCTGAGGAAATTTTGCTTTTGAAAAGATGAAGTGTCTACAACTCCAGCCTTTTCTTAAATCATCTAAACCTGCCGTTCACTGTGAATTACCTTTCTTCTATGTTTCCATAGCCCTGTGCTAGAACCCTTACTATGACACTTGTCAAAATGCCCCTTCTATAGCTTATTTTATTGCATGCATATCACAGGTGCTTTCTGAGAGAAAGAACCCAATCTGGTCCCTCTTTGCATCTCACCCTCTTGCATCCCACTGACCCCAAGCACACGGCACTTGTCTATCTGTAGGAGGTGTGCTCAGATTGCTTACAGAACTCCATGGGTACCGTAGTCCTGGATGCACACTCCTAGAACTAATATACCTGGAACCTCGGTGGATCCGCTATAACTGCATTCACAGCCAGGCAACGTCATGGTGACTTCAGCTCCCAATTAAATTGTCTTTCAACAAATACAAACCACTAATGGATTCCTTAACATTTAAATCCAATATTTTTTTTTCAACATTGAAACTTTAAACACTGAATCTATGTCCAGTGGAAATTACCTGATCTCTGGACTTCCTTGAATGCTCCCAAGCCATGAGTAAGTAGCCAGAAGTCTTGAACGTACCTTCCTAAGCCCCTTATTTGTATAAGGAGTGTCATCAACAAGGAGGAGGTACCAGTCCACCAGATACATCATCCTAGCATTCTCCTCCTCTGATGAAGGAAAATGAGACACCTTGACTCATGAATCTGACAGTTTTCAGATAATGATGAAATGTAAGCCATGTTTCACCCATGTTATAGCCCACATCACACGCCAAGGAGCATAGGGTCAAGGACTCTGGAAAGTAGCCCATTTTTCCTCCCTTTCCTACTACCTAGAAGCTGATCCCATCTAATTTCCATTTCAGGCACACCTGAGGTGTGACCCAGCCTGAGTTTACACCTGGATTCTGAATATGTCCAAAGCTGGACTGCTATGGTCCCAGGACTTTCAGAAGATAGCTTAGAAGTACCACAATGGGGGCAAGGAGCTCTCAACTACATGCCCTAGGATTGCTCCCAAGAGGAAGGGGGTTTTCCCACCTACACCTATAGCGAGCTCTGAGCCAGACCTGGATGCACTCCTGGAGCCTAGAGGGCATCAGGATAGCTGTGTGCTCACATCAGGTTTGCTTCACCCTTTTGGTTTGCAATTAACTTGGGGTGAGTGGGTGTGGTCTGTGGGGTAAGAGACACTGGCATGAAGCATCAGGAAACAAGTCATATTGTCATCATTGTACTATTACAGGAATTGCAGCCGCTGCTTACTTGTACCTATGGCTGTGTGTCCTGCAACCTTATAAAGTGGACGAGTGCACGCACCTTGCCATCCAGTCTCAGCCTGTCGCGAAGCCTGTTGGTCATGAGGATCTATTACCTTCTCCTCCTGTTGCCCTTGCTGTTCTTGATGCCTGTTCCAGGTAAGATGGGGTGGGGAGGCCAGAGGGGTGAAGGAATCGCAAATATGTCATTCAGAGTCTGCCTTTCTCCATTCTTCAGGGAACTGTAGACCAGGTATATTTGTTGTATGGGAACAGATGTCACCATCTTCTTTTTTTCTGGTGAGACTCATCAGGGATCTTGAAGCTGTTTTTCCAATCTTCCCAGAGACTAAATAGCTCACAAAGACCACCCCTTTATGGAAAGACCATTTTACCTACTCGTGAGACATAAAGAAAGTGATACAAAAACTTTAACACCAACAGGAGAGATGGATTTAATCTGAGATCAGAAGCACAGACTTCCACTTACTAGCTTAGTGACTGCAAGTAGAGTCTTTGGCAAGCCCCCAAGGGACCACTGTGACCAGCCCCTGCACCTGTAGGCTCCAAGGCTTGGGCCCCAGGGTGGCCATGCCCCTCCCCCACCGCCCCTGTGGGGCTGAGCTGTGGCCTATAAAAGCCTATAGAAGCACAGTTGGTTGCATAGTCCTTTCTCTACTTTCTCATTTTACAGAAAAAAGAAAAAGTAATTTTTTAAAAAAAGAAAGAAAACACCCTAAAATAAAAGAAAAACAAACAATTCCCTTGAAGGATTAATAGTGATCAGAATAATATTTTATGTGTAAAGGAAATTACAAACTGGTATCTACCAAATCCTTTTTTTAAAAAATTTTTTTAAATTTTTATTTATTTATGAGAGTCACACAGAGAGAGAGAGAGAGGCAGAGACATAGGCAAAGGGAGAAGCAGGCTCCATGCACCGGGAGCCCGACGTGGGATTCGATCCTGGGTCTCCAGGATCGTGCCCTGGGCCAAAGGCAGGCGCCAAACCGCTGCGCCACCCAGGGATCCCTATCTACCAAATTCTAACCAGTATCTTTATACCATGTGTTTCCTCATTTCTTAATTTAAAGAAATGGATGTATGTCTTCATCCCTGTGAGGTGTACAATGAGGATTATAACTGAACTCCCTACCTGACCCTAAGGAGAAGTGTGTACTGGGGCTCAGGGGAAGAGTAAGAGAAAGGGAAGACATCAGATATCTGGGGAATTCCAAAAGCCTTGTACTCGGAGCAAAGCCTTCCTAAAGCTTTCCGGCACGTTCTGTTTTTTTCTTTGCAGGAAATGGGGGAATTATAAATACCCTGCAGAGGTATTATTGCAGAATAAGGAGCGGTCGGTGCGCCTTGCTGAGCTGCCTGCCAAAGGAGGAGCAGATAGGCCGCTGTTCTTCCACTGGCCGAAAATGCTGCCGAAGAAAGAAATAAAAAAATCCAGAAATGGGATGGGAGCGTTGTAAAGTGTGAAAATGCCTCCTGGAAGTTTATAGAAGAAAAACCGAATTAAATATTTTTTTTTTCAAAAGAATTAGAAGCTTGATCGTTCTTTTTAAAGTCTGGTTATTGTGGCAGTTGTTACCACGTGATAATTTAGAAAGTGTTCACTGACTCATCTTTAATTCAAACACAGGATAATCTCTGGAGGAATCTCCAAAGGGGCCTAAACTCATTTTACAAGCGTTATCAGATTTGACTCCTCTTTTGCAAATTATGTGCCCAGGTGAGGTTGGACTCCCTATTCCTCCCAAAATATTCCCCTTGCTTTCCTACCACCCACGCCCCTGCTCCTGCTGACCTCATACCTGGCATATAGTAGCCCTTCCAACTCTCACCCATCCCCCGGGGACCATCACAATCCTACCTCCTCCTTACAAAGAGAGCCGCTTTCCCAAAAGAATAGGAGCTTTCCCCTGATTCACTGCAGGGTTCTGACTGAGTGTTCCTTCTGTGAATCTGTTTGACCTCTGCGGTGTATATATTTGCATATTTCCAATCTCTTTATTCGATTGCATCATTTTTTAAGGGCAAGGACCTTGTCTTAATCATTGCTGGACTGCCTAGGAAAGTGTCTTGAGCATAAAAGCTGCGCAGAAAGTGTTTACCGAAGTACATTCCAGCGGTTTGAGGCTCTGCAGTTTAACTCTTCAGTGTCCTCTCTATGTGGATACTGAAGGACTCCAGGAGATGCCATGGGAGGCCCAACTTGCCCCACATCAGCCCTATGGAAAGACAAGAGAACCAGGCTCTCAGGAAGAGGGGAGTGAGCAGATTCCCAAAAAGAAGAACTTAGATCCCACTTTTTATCAAAAAAGCATGCACTTCTGTGGAAACTGCCCTCCAACATGATGCAACTAGGGAAGTAGAGATGTGAGACAAGCCTTCTAGGCACCGGCTGGCCAGCAGCATGGGACTGTGGCTGCCGGAACGGGGGCCACATGAGTGAGATCCATTGTCTCCAGTCTCCTGCAGGAAGCAGACTCCAGGCCAAAGCACAGGGAAGGAAAACCCAAGCAGACCAGCAATCCTTCTGAGTCCGAGAGATGGAATCAAAGTTCAGGCAGCATAACACCCCCATTCCCCGGGCGGAAAAGCAGAAGGGGGCATCTAGATGGGGGTGGAGCTCCCAAGTGCAGCACAGGGCTCCTTTGAATCTTGCCCTGAGTGCTGGTCTGAGCACGTCTGGGGTAAAACTTGGCAAATCCACAGGGAAACAAAAACACCTGAGGGATTGGATGGACAGTTCAAGGAACACGTACCAGGCTGGAACTTGTGCGTTCCCACAGCAACATGATGAGAGTCCTCAGAAAGGGCTTGCCTTTGTAGTAGCGCTGTTGAGCTCTAAAGGGAACCAGTCTGGAACTACTCCCAGGAATAATGATGTGGCAATATAGGTTTATCAGTTGTAAGTAACAGATCCTCTGGGAGGATATGGATCTTGAGGGAGGTGGTGCATGTGTCCAGACAGGAGGTAGACGGGAAATAGCTGTACTTTCTGCTCAGTTTTGTGGTGCACCTAAAACTGCTCTGAAAAATAAAATCTGAGAGTTATTTTTTTAAAAGATTTTATTTATTTATTCATGAGAGACAGAGAGACAGAGAGAGAGAGAGAGAAGCAGAGACACAGGCAGAGGGAGAAGCGGGCCCCATGCAGGGAACCTGATGTGAGACTCGATCCCGGGTCTCCAGGATCATGCCCTGGGCTGAAGGCGGCGCTAAACTGCTGAGCCATCCGGGCTGCCCTGAAAAATAAAATCTGTTAAAAAAAATAAGGTAAAACTTTTATTTTTTTTAAGATTTTATTTATCTTTTTGAGAAAGGCAGTGAGCAAGAGAGGGAGTATGAGTTGCAAATGAGGGAGAAGCCAACTCTCTGCTGAGCAGGGAGCCTGATGTGGGGCTCGATATAGGGACCCCAGGATCAAGAGTTGAGCTGAAGGCAATGGCTTAACTGACTGAGCCACTCAGGTGCCCAAAGGTAAAACTTTTTTTTTTTTTGAGATTTTATTTATTTATTCACGAGAGACACACACACAGAGAGAGAGAGAGAGAGAGAGAGAGAAAGAGGCAAAGACACAGGCAGAGCGAGAAGCAGACTTCATGCAAGGAGCCCCGACATGGGACTCAATTCTGGGTCTCCAGGATTACGCCCTGGGCTGAAGGTGGTGCTAAATTGCTGAGCCACCCGGGCTGCCCAAGGTAAAACTTTTTAAACAATAACAAAAAGCTAAGAAAATTCCTCACCAGACAACATCAACTATCAAAAATAATAATAATAATTCTTCAGGCAGAAGAAAAATAATGACAGTTGGAAACTTGGCTCTATAGGTTGCACAAGAGAGTGTGGCTAAGATTCTATCTCAAAGGAAGAGATTGCCAACTTCTTTTTTTTTTTTTTTTGAAGCTTAAAACTCTTAATTTTATTTATTTTTTTTTATTTTATTTTTTTTATTGGTGTTCAATTTACTAACATACAGAATAACCCCCAGTGCCCGTCACCCACTCACCCCCACCCCCCGCCCTCCTCCCCTTCTACCACCCCTAGTTCGTTTCCCAGAGTTAGCAGTCTTTACGTTCTGTCTCCCTTTCTGATATTTCCCACACATTTCTTCTCCCTTCCCTTATTTTCCCTTTCACTATTATTTATATTCCCCAAATGAATGAGAACATATAATGTTTGTCCTTCTCCGACTGACTTACTTCACTCAGCATAATACCCTCCAGTTCCATCCACGTTGAAGCAAATGGTGGGTATTTGTCATTTCTAATGGCTGAGTAATATTCCATTGTATACATAAACCACATCTTCTTTATCCATTCATCTTTCGTTGGACACCAAGGCTCCTTCCACAGTTTGGCTATCGTGGCCATTGCTGCTAGAAACATCGGGGTGCAGGTGTCCCGGCGTTTCATTGCATTTGTATCTTGGGGTAAATCCCCAACAGTGCAATTGCTGGGTCGTAGGGCAGGTCTATTTTTAACTCTTTGAGGAACCTCCACACAGTTTTCCAGAGTGGCTGCACCAGTTCACAGTCTCACCAACAGTGTAAGAGGGTTCCCCTTTCTCCGCATCCCCTCCAACATTTGTTGTTTCCTGCCTTGTTAATTTTCCCCATTCTCACTGGTGTGAGGTGGTATCTCATTGTAGTTTTGATTTGTATTTCCCTGATGGCAAGTGATGCAGAGCATTTTCTCATATGCATGTTGGCCATGTCTATGTCTTCCTCTGTGAGATTTCTCTTCATGTCTTTTGCCCATTTCATGATTGGATTGTTTGTTTCTTTGGTGTTGAGTTTAATAAGTTCTTTATAGATCTTGGAAACTAGCCCTTTATCTGATATGTCATTTGCAAATATCTTCTCCCATTCTGTAGGTTGTCTTTGAGTTTTGTTGACTGTATCCTTTGCTGTGCAGAAGCTTCTTATCTTGATGAAGTCCCAATAGTTCATTTTTGCTTTTGTTTCTTTTGCCTTCGTGGATGTATCTTGCAAGAAGTTACTATGGCCGAGTTCAAAAAGGGTGTTGCCTGTGTTCTTCTCTAGGATTTTGATGGAATCTTGTCTCACATTTAGATCTTTCATCCATTTTGAGTTTATCTTTGTGTATGGTGAAAGAGAGTGGTCTAGTTTCATTCTTCTGCATGTGGATGTCCAATTTTCCCAGCACCTTTTATTGAAGAGACTGTCTTTCTTCCAATGGATAGTCTTTCCTCCTTTATCGAATATTAGTTGCCCATAAAGTTCAGGGTCCACTTCTGGATTCTCTATTCTGTTCCACTGATCTATGTGTCTGTTTTTGTGCCAGTACCACACTGTCTTGATGACCACAGCTTTGTAGTACAACCTGAAATCTGGCATTGTGATGCCCCCAGATATGGTTTTCTTTTTTAAAATTCCCCTGGCTATTCGGGGTCTTTTCTGATTCCACACAAATCTTAAAATAATTTGTTCTAACTCTCTGAAGAAAGTCCATGGTATTTTGATAGGGATCGCATTAAACGTGTATATTGCCCTGGGTAACATTGACATTTTCACAATATTAATTCTGCCAATCCATGAGCATGGAATATTTTTCCATCTCTTTGTGTCTTCCTCAATTTCTTTCAGAAGTGTTCTATAGTTTTGAGGGTATAGATCCTTTACATCTTTGGTGAGGTTTATTCCTAGGTATCTTATGCTTTTGGGTGCAATTGTAAATGGGATTGACTCCTTAATTTCTCTTTCTTCAGTCTCATTGTTAGTGTATAGAAATGCCACTGACTTCTGGGCATTGATTTTGTATCCTGCCACGCTACCGAATTGCTGTATGAGTTCTAGCAATCTTGGGGTGGAGACTTTTGGGTTTTCTATGTAGAGTATCATGTCATCGGCGAAGAGGGAGAGTTTGACTTCTTCTTTGCCAATTTGAATGCCTTTAATGTCTTTTTGTTGTCTGATTGCTGAGGCTAGGACTTCCAGTACTATGTTGAACAGCAGTGGTGAGAGTGGACATCCCTGTCTTGTTCCTGATCTTAGGGGAAAGGCTCCTAGTGCTTCCCCATTGAGAATGATATTTGCTGTGGGCTTTTCATAGATGGCTTTTAAGATGTCGAGGAATGTTCCCTCTATCCCTACACTCTGAAGAGTTTTGATCAGGAATGGATGCTGTATTTTGTCAAATGCTTTCTCTGCATCCAATGAGAGGATCATATGGTTCTTGGTTTTTCTCTTGCTGATATGATGAATCACATTGATTGTTTTACGGGTGTTGAACCAGCCTTGTGTCCCAGGGATAAATCCTACTTGGTCATGGTGAATAATTTTCTTAATGTACTCTTGGATCCTATTGGCCAGTATCTTGTTGAGAATTTTTGCATCCATGTTCATCAGGGATATTGGTCTGTAATTCTCCTTTTTGGCGGGGTCTTTGTCTGGCTTTGGAATTAAGGTGATGCTGGCTTCATAGAACGAATTTGGAAGTACTCCATCTCTTTCTATCTTTCCAAACAGCTTTAGGAGAATAGGTATGGTTTCTTCTTTAAACGTTTGATAAAATTCCCCTGGGAAGCCATCTGGCCCTGGACTCTTGTGTCTTGGGAGGTTTTTGATGACTGCTTCAATTTCCTCCAATTGCCAACTTCTTAAAAAATAAGATACACAGGTGCCGGGGTGGCTCAATTGGTTACATGTCTTCCTTCAGCTCAGGTTGTGATCTCAGGGTCCTGGGATTGAGCTCCGCGTTGGGGTGCCCCGATCAGTGGGGAGTCGGCTTCTCTCTCTCCCTCTGCCCCTTCCCACCACTCGTTCTCCCTTTCTCAAATCAATAAATAAAACCTTAAAAAAAAGATACGTACTGTCTATAAGAAATCCACTTGAGATATCAAATGGAAAGACAAAGATAGATTAAAAATAAAAGACAGGAAGCAAGTATGCTAAGGAAACTATTTATCTAAAGAAAATGGAATTGGCCATGTTGGCGAATTGCCTATAAATCAGAGTTCATTTTAGAAGGAGCGTTACCAGAGATAAAAAGAGATACTTTCCCCAGTGATAAGGTGGTTAATTCCCCAAGAACATATATTAATGCTAAATTAGCATGCTCTGAATAACAAGGTCCCAAAAGTCTTAAGGGAAAATTGATAGAAATGAGAGGAAAAGCCAATACATAAATACAATTAGATATTGTCACTATTTCACTTGTAATGAAAAGAAAAAGCAGACAAAACATAAGCAATAATACAGAAGACATGAACAACGTTACCATTCAGTGTGACCTAATTGAAATTTATAGGACACTCTACTCAATAATCACAGAATCCATTAAAATGTTATGCAATACAGCTCATACTGGGCTGTAAAACAAGTCTCAAAAATGAAAACAATTTATTCAGTGTTACACAGATATACACTGTGTGTGTCCACAGTGGAATTTACAAAGATATCTTGAAAAATCCCCAAATATGTGGAAATTAATCAACATACTTCTAATGGGTACAGGAAGAAATCACATAGGAAGTCAGAAAATATTTTAAACTCATTAAAAATGAAAACAGTATGCCGAAATTTGTGGGAATGCAGCTTAAGCGGTGCTTAGAGAGAAATTTATAATACCAAATGCTTTTAAGGTAAACGGGAGTAAATCTCACAAATCAACCACATAAATGTCTACCCTAAAGAGCTAGAATAAAGGGAAGTAACCCGAAGTAAAGAGGATAAAAGTGAATAAAAAGAAAATGGACACCTGGTAATCTTTGAGAGGACCATGACATTGTTAGTTCATTAAGAGGGAAAAAGAAAAAAAGGGGGGAACTCATAAGATGCCTTGGATATACACACTCCCTTTAAGCAGGCAGGAAAATGAAAACATGTATGCATCTTGGGGTGAGTTAGACAAAGAGTTGCCACCAGGTGATGGTAATTCACACCCTCACCATTACCTCCTGCAAGGGCATGTCACGTCCCCCTTTTTTCTCTTACGTTTAAGACGTGCTTCCAAAGCAACTACACATTCAATGGAATCAATATCAAAACTCCAATGGCCCTTTGTACTTCTTCTTTGGAAAATGTCTATTCAGGTCCTCAGTCCATTTTAAAATCAGCTTGTATGTTGTTTTACTAATGAGTTGTATGTTTTCCTTACATATTTTGGATATTAAGCCCTTATCAGATATATGGTTTGCAAACATTTTCTCCCAATCTGTATGTCGTCTTTTCATTTTGTTGTTTCCTTTGCTCTGAGTGGTCAGCAGACACATGAAAAGATGCTCAACATCACTAATCATCAGGGAAATGCAAATCAAAACCACCTATCACCTCACACCTGCTGGGACGGCCAGCATAAAAAATAAAATAAAAATAAAACAGATGTTGGTAAGGGTGTAGAAAATAAAGGAACTTTGGTATGCTATTTTTTTTAAAGATATTTATTTATTTATTTATTTATTTATTTATTTATTTATTTGAGAGGGCACAAGAAGGAGAGGGGCAGAGGGAGAAGCAGGCTCCCTGGGAGCCAATGCAAGGCTCGATCCTAGGACCCCAGGATGATGACCCCAAGCTGAAGGCAGATGCCCAACCAACCGAGCCACCATGGGCCTCTGTGGTACACTATTAATAGGAATGTCAATTAGTACGACCACAATGATATGGCCATAGTGGAAAACAGTAAGCAGATTCCTCAAGAAAAAGATATACCGGGGGATTTAGCAATCCCACTTCTGAGTATAGACTCAAAGGAACAAAACCAGAATCTTGAAGAGCTATCTGTGCTCCCATGCTCATTGCAGCGGTATTTACAATAGCTAAGATATGAGAACAGCCTACGCATCCATCAGCGGATGGATGGGTGAAGAAGTGTGCTATACATTCAATGGAATATTATTCAGCCACTCAGAAGGAAGGAAATCCTGTCATTTGCAACCATGTGGACAGCATTGAGGGCATTATGCTACGTGGAATAAGACAGACACAGAAAGGAAATATTATTGCCTGTTGTTACGGACACGTGGAATCTAAGAGCTGGATACTAGAAGCAGAGTCAGATGGTGGTTACTAGGGGTGGGGTCCTGAGAGAAACGGAGATATTGGCCAAAGGCTACAGAGTGGTAGTTATGTAAGATGAGAAAGTCTAGTGATCCTGTGTACAGCATATGACCGGGGTTAGTAATACAGTGTTGAACCCCAGAAATTTGCTAAGAATATAGATTTCAGGTGCTCTTGCCATACAACCAAGAGACAGTAACTATGTGAGGAGATTCGTTAATTAGTTTGGCTGTAGTAACCATGTCACTATGGATACATATCGAATCATTTTGTATGCCTTAAATATATACCATTTTTTCTTTAAAAAACAAAATAGAATAGATTGAGGGCTATAAAATTGTGTTAGAAATACAGATTTCCCAACTTACTGAAAAAGATGGTCTGCAGCACTCAGGGATGTCTTTATGATCAAATTAATGTTCAGTCTTATTTCTACCTTATCAGGTGAGTATTAATGATGAATTTGGTTAACTCCAACAAAGATGTTATTCCTTTTCCTATGAAAAACGTGAATTAAACTTAAAATGATCATCTTTAGAAAAGTTCCAATGGCATTTTTTCACAGAGACAAAAACTATCATAAAATGTGTATAGAACCACAAAAGACCCTGAATGGCTAAGGTTGCCTGAATAATCGAGTAAAGTGGGGCTTACAAGCGTGTCCATGGCCACTCACTTCTGTGTGATCCTCAGGCTCTGAGGAGGTCCATCTAGCCATAGTCCCATCCTCCTTTCATCAGCCACACAAAAGATCCAAAGCTACGCTGTATAGTGGAGAAAAAAATTGCAAAAATTGTCAACATTTTATTTATGTATCTTTTTTCATAGAAATGCCCATGGTTCATGTGTCCGATTTCTTTCCCTGAGTAAGGGCCCTGCGCTCACCATTACAAAAAAGACCTGTTTATTTCAGATATGTAGTTTGTATTTATTTGGAAAAGGTGCACCCTGGTGGAGGTGGAGCGCATGCTCTGTCCTGCGATTTTACATCTCCAAGAAGATCTCTCCCCCCAAAAGCATTTCCTCGGTAGGTCTACACCACTGAAGCCTTGTTCCTATGATTGGAGGTTTAGTTATTAATTCATCACATACCCCCAGAAGGCTACTCTAAGAAAAACAAACTGTTGCCACACAAAACACCATGTTACCTTCAACATCTTCAAATGCCACTTGGGATCTGAACAAGAATGATCATACTCTACGAATAACCTGAAGTCACAAAGGCAGGTTCCTAGAATCCTCATTTGCATAGAAAGTGTCATCAAGAAGTGACATCAAGAAGTGACAATCCAGTTACTTTGGCCCGTCAGTATTTCTTTGAAGAGGAGAAACAAGATATCACCCTAATTCATAGTCTGTATCGTAATTGGTGGTGAATTTTAGAGGCTCTTCACATAAATTCAATCGTATATGAAAATTCAGGTGTCATGGGGTCCTTTGCCTGCTGAAGGTAACCTACTTTTCCTGTCTTCTCTCAGGTCCAATAGTTAACCTATTCTGTCCTGCCCAAACTCCCAGAGTATCCATAGAGATTCTCGGTCTGACCAAGTCCTGATTCACAGCCAGGCTTGACTATCCCCTAGGCATACTGAATTGAAAACCATTTTGGCCTCATTCTGCCTCCTGTCCCTTGCAGGGAGCACAGGAAATTGGGAGCTTAGAAGAACCACAATGGGAACAGATTAAACCCAGGCTCCGCATCCTAGGATGGCTACCAAATGGACACAGACCAGGCCTAGCTCCACACCACCTGGATCCACTGCCAGAAAGAATCCAATTGTGCATATGCTTTCTGCATCCCAAATGGAAGCATGATAGCAATTTCTGAGGCATAGTATCCTGTGGTTCAGGAGACATGTTATGTGTCTTGGCAAGACACAAGAGACAGAAGGAAAGATGCAACCTTTTCACTGTAGTGTAATTTTACTAGAATTGCAAACATTGCTTCTGCAAGTAACCAAGTTCCCTTAATCTTTACGAAAAATGAAAGAAAATCACCTTGCTCTCCATCCTTAGCTAGTCCCTGAGTTTGTCAACCATGAAGATCCATTGTCTCTTCTTCATATTACCAGTTTTATTCTCGTCACCTGCTCCAGGTAAGATGGACCTGAGAATTAAGAAGCTTGAAATAATTTGCAGATAGACTGAAATTTCTCACTAATTTTTTCCAGACTAAATAGATTATCTGAATCATTCATTCCAACTAAATACTCTCCCTTTACCATGAAAGGTGCAGAAGATCTTAAGGGAGTTCTCAGTTTCATTTTTTTCTCAACTCAGCCTAACGGACTAAATCAGTGGGTAACGCTCCACTGCTATTTCATGGCAAGATCAAAGGGTCTATGCTTAAAGCCTAAGTACCGTGCCTTCCTAAGTAGAAATAGGGTTCATTTTACTCCAAGGATAGAAATCCTGGCTGTCTTTTTTATCCTTTTAGAATCAGTGGGGTTTTCAGTCACCTGGAGAAACTCATAATAGGACTAGGGCTCCCATTATACATTTTGGAAGCTTTTGCCAGTGTGTGTCCCTGTGTAGTCTCTCCACAAGGGAAATCATCAGGAGTATATTGTTCACTGTCACATCTTTTTGAGTGTGGGCGAGCTTTAGCATCATTCACTTGGTTACTACTCCTTCCTTTAATTTGTCTTGACACTTACAGTCATTATAATAAAATTTTAAAAAAAAGAAAGAAATGAAAAAGATAAAAAAAAAAGATAAAGAAAAAGACAAAGAAAAGGACGGAAGGGAGGGAGGGAAGAAGAGAGAGAAGGTTTTGAGAAAACAGCAAAAATATGAAATAACACTGTAAATCTCGTTTGTATAACTTTGCTATGTTCATATGATAGCACTCAGATGACTAAATGTTTATAAAGCAATAATTACCCTTTCATTGCGTCTTCGCTTCTCACCTAAGCCCAAATGCTCAATGAACCAGATAATTTGGGAGAATGAAAAGCAAACAAACGGCCTCCGGGTTGCTTTTTCTGTTTGGTAACTACTGACCTTTAGTGGTCTCTAGTTTATTTTCTTGGGGTAGAGACACATTTGCACAAAACCCTCAACATTCTTCCCCTTGAACACATCCAGTGGCCCAAGTCACTCTGCCACAAATTAGAGTGTCCAGCCATCTGATTCTTCAAGAACAAGTATCCACAGAGACACAGCAGAGCCAGTACCTTCGTCAGAAAATTATCTATGAGAAGTCACACCCATGTCAAAATTATCATGGTCATAGAGCCCTGTTCTTGGGAAAGAAGATTTTGCCTCAAGGACTGATTGATTGATTGATTGATTGATTGATTGATTTCAGAGAGAAAGAGGGAGCACTAGCTAGGGGAGGAGCAGAGGGAGAAGTAGAGGGGAAGCAGACTCCCTGCTGAGCAGGGAGCCCAAGGGAGGGCTTGATCTCAGGACCCTGAGATTATGATCTTTTTTTTTTTTTTTGAGATTATGATCTGAGCTGAAACCAACAGTCAGATGTTTAACCCAATGAGCCACCCAGGTGCCCCTTCAAGGATTTATATAGGGATGATGACTCGTGCTTGGAGTCTTCCTGAAATGGTGTGTGAACAAATTTTTAACCTCCTTTTTCTTTTCAGGTCTCTCTGGAAGGGTTCTGTTTCCTTTATCTTGTATTGGGAGCAGTGGCTTCTGTTTTCCATTCAGATGCCCTCATAACTGGGAAGAGATTGGCAGATGTTTCTTCCCCATACAAAAATGCTGCAGAAGACAGAAGTAGAAATAAGGAAAGCCAACTGCCAAGACCATGGTGGAGCGGGAAGCCGCTCCCCTAAGATATGTTTGTAAAATGTAAAACTAGTTAAATCACTGTTCAGAATCAGGGAACCAATTTCCTGTAATTCTGGTTGTGTGGTGTTCCGGAGTTTTATGAACGCAGATTAAGATTAGACTCTAATAGTTATTCTCTCACTTCTATTATGGAAAAATAATTACTCTATAATGGGTCAAAAGGGGAAAAATGCAGATTTTTAGTAATTTCACTCATTCCTGGGTAACAGGTGAATGATTGACTTTTATTTATTTATTTATTTTAAATATTTACTTATTCATGAGAGACACGGAGAGAGAGAGAGGCAGAGACACAGGCAGAGGGAGAAGCAGGCTCCATGGAGGGAGCCCGACTGGGACTCGATCCCAGGACTCCAGGATTGTGTCCTGGTCCGAAGGCAGGCGTCAAACCACTGAGCCGCCCAGAGATCCCCATGATTGACATTTATTTATTTATTTATTTATTTATTTATTTATTTATTTATTTTTATAAATTTTTATTTATTTATGATAGTCACAGAGAGAGAGAGAGAGGCAGAGACACGGGCAGAGGGAGAAGCAGGCTCCATGCACCGGGAGCCCGATGTGGGATTCGATCCCGGGTCTTCAGGATCGCGCCCTGGACCAAAGGCAGGTGCCAAACCGCTGCGCCACCCAGGGATCCCCATGATTGACTTTTAAAGAGAAAATTGCTCTATGGTTTAAGCAAACACAATAGACATTTTAGTTTTGAAAGCAAAGCTTTTGGAAATATACATAATATGGAGATAAAGAAAAATAAGTGCTAAATGGATCTATGTATTGAAAATAAAAGTTTAGTTGTTCATTAGGACGCTGTTTAGACACCACCAGGGTCTCAGACCCACGGGGTTTAGAGGAAGAAAGACCCTTTCCCTACCTTCCTAGGTTCTTAGCTGAGATCCTAGAAATTAAACTGCTAATAGAGAGATTGACTCTCTATCTCATAAAAATGAGAAAAATATAATTTATTAACATGTACAGTGTGTATATGTGTGGGAGAAACCCAGGGGTGAGTAACTTGGAGGGAGGTTAGAATCTGGGACTTTTAGAACATCGTAACAAAGAGCAATAAATGCAGAGAAGTCACAAGAGGAAGGAAAAGGAGTTGAGGCTTTCAGGGCAGCAAAAGGTGGGAAAGTAACCAGATGGGGAGACTAACGGAAGACAAGAGTTATGTTAGCAAGTTTGTTCTGTGGATTCCTCTCCTACCATCTCTGGGCTGGTGAGTCTAGGTCTAGGCTTGCTTTTGGGCAAATGCTAGGGGAGAGCAGAGAGCTTTTTTTGGCATCTGTTATTTCTCAATTGCCTTCAGCTCAAAATAATCTGTATGTCTAAGTGGCATGTTTGGGGCGGCATATGCTGATGCCCAGGGGGACAGCAGGAGGAGGGACACCAGAGGGAGAGTCTGGAGGAGGAGGTGGCAGCAAAAGGCTGTCATGTCTACTGGTAATTTGTTTTCTGTTTTCTGCAGTGACTCACACCCCTGCCCCATCCACTGTTTCCAACATTCATAAAACCTTGTCACATACAATTGGCCTTTGGGGTGTGGGATCTCAGCCAAGGAACAAGGGACCATATCACACTGAGTCTGAGAAGCAAGAGACAGAAGTAGCTGCAGGATCCATACCTGGGATCCAAAGGCGGTGGTGATGTGGGAACAAAGGCAGAAGAAAACTTATTAAATATCCTTACTACCTACAGCCCATTGTCAAGTCATTGAAACAGGCAGAGGGATATTCCTCTAGGGACACAATCACCTCCATGCTAATACTTTGCTGAGGGCAAGGGGCAATCTTAGCCCCAACCCCAGGATCCTGTGAGTCTCCATTAACATATAAAAATTCCTTTAGAAATTTCCGTTATCTCTAAACCCCCAAGATATGTGTTGGTGATCATCCCCCAAGCACATGGCCCACCGATACACATCTGAAGGGTCTCATGACTCAGGGTTTAATAGACTGTAACAAATGACCTTCCCCATTAAGAGCTAGATCCCTAAAGGTCCGGGAAACCTTGCTTCCAAAATTTCTTAGAGACCTATGCTCTCCCTGCCCCCCTCCCAACTTGAAAGTATACAATGGGCCACTTCTCATGACCACAGGGCAGCTCTTCCTGCCCATGGGTCCTGTCTCCGTGCTTTAATAAAACAACCCTTTTGCACCAAAGATTTCACAGGAATTCTTTCTTGGCCGTCAGCTTCCAATCCTAATGTCTTTCCTACGTCAGCGGGAGATGTTGGCAGCTGGGGTTTGATGCCAGATGAGCACAAGCACACTTGGAAATCCTAAGAAATCTTAAAAAGGGATTTTACCTACCTGCATGTTGGAGGAGGGAACTTCAGGTATATGATTCTGATATAAACGAAAGGTTGATCCCAGGAGGTTGGCGGACTTGGTTTCGTGCCAGTTATATGGATTTGTTGGGATATGATTTGGGAAGAGCTACAGCACAGTTGTGGGCACTGAGAAAGGGATCAATGAATTGTAGCTATTGTATTACCATCATTATCATCACAATGATGACTCTGGTCAGATAAAGGAGTAAACAATGAATTGAGTTACTTAGAATCTTTAAAGCTCCCTCACCTCATCTTTTAAATGGATAAAACTATATATAGCCTATAGTGTTGTTGCAAGTATAGAGACAAAAGATAAAAGATATTAATTTTAAAGACTGCAGCCAATTCTTTCTTATTGAATCTGCTCGGCTCCTTCTGCTTTTTTTTTTTTTTTAAAGATTTTATTTATTCATGAGAGACACCCAGAGAGAGGCAGAGACACAGGCAGAGGGAGAAGCAAGTTCCCTGCAGGGAGCCCGATGTGGGACTAGACCCCAGGACCCTGGGATCATGCCATGAGCCAAAGGCAGATGCTCAACCACTGAGCCACCTGGGTGTTCCATGCTCAGCTCCTTCTTAAAGAACTGGTCCTGAAGGAAGAAAATCCTCACTGGGGCGAATGGGGGAGGAGGACTTAGGCATTGCCTATCTCACATCTGTAGAGCAGAAGGAAGAAGGGGCGCTCTCTGTACTGTTCCCGACAGAGGCCACAGCCCACAGCCCCAGGAGGCAGCAGGGAGGGGTAGAGCTGCCCTTGTTCTAGCAGCCAGGCAGGGTGGGTTCTCGAGTGGCCCTGTCATCTTTATTCCAGGAGGTCAAACCCAACTCCAGGTTCTTGCCAGGGCAGCGGGGCTGGTCTTAAATGATTTGGGAAAGACAGTTAACCCCTTTGGGTTTCATTTTGAAAAATGAGTCATTGGGGTATCTGGGTGGCTCAGTTAGTTAAGCGTCTGCCTACAGCTCAGGTTATGATCCTGGGATCAAGCCCCACTTTGGGATCCCGGCTCATCAGGGACTCTGCTTCTCCCTCTCTTTTTCCTCCTCTCCCCTGCTCATGCTTTTACTCATTTGTACTATCTCATATGAATAAAATAAAAATATTTTTTAAAAAATAAGTCATTATCTGGCACATGTGCCTCTGCTCTGCTTCTGCATGGAGCAGATTGTATTTTCCAAACACACTCTTCCAGAACCAAGTGGGTCTTCCACCAAGAGGTGCAGTCCATGTCCCCTCCCCTGGAACCCCAGCAAGGCTTTGTGATCTCATCAACTAAGAGAGTGGCCAAAGTGATGCTAAGGGGCTGCTGAGGTCACAAAGCCACACTTGGGCTTTTCTTTCTGAGGACACACACCGTAGGAGCCTGGAGGCCCTGTGTGAGAAGGCTGGTGGCTCTGAAACTGTGGCCTGAGAGACTACATGGAGACACAGATGCCCCACCAGCTCCAGCTGTTCCAGCCCCTGCAAGGAACCTTCCAGCCCATGTGCCAGGCATGTGTGTGAGCCTCCAAATGCTTCCAGCCCCATCTCACTGCTGACCCATGAGCATCTCTTAGCCCCAGACATCCAGCTCATCCTAATTTATCTTTAGAATCCCCATGAGTGGTAATAATAAAGTAACAAAAAAGAACTAGGTTTGGGACTGATTTGTTTTGCAGCAATACATAACAGGGGCACCTCTCCTTCCCCTCTTCACATCCACCTCCCAACCATGTAACCCATTGATGGTGGCATTCTTCTAGTTCTTGCTGAAATGGCCTCAGAGTCTTTCTCAACACAGCACTCCTGAAAGATTCAGTCGTTATGGCCAAATGACCAAGCTGTTTGACTTTCCTGAACTGGAAGCCCTTTAGTGTATCTTCCAGCTGTGATATTCTAGATTATCACCTCCCAAGCAAAGGGAGGAATTCACGAACTACAGGGAACGAACTAGAACCCGACAGTGTTAATAAACACAAATAGAAGATAGCCATCATAAACTCATTCCTTCACAAATACGAAGAGGCAGCATTGGGTCAGGCACTCCAATAGGCAACAAGAATGAGAAGAGAAGGCTGTGGGCCAGGAGAGGTCTAATCTTGAGGTCGCACTATATCGCTTTGCATCTAAGCCCGCATTGTCTGCTACAGTAGACGCTAGCTGCAGGCAGCTACTTGAATATAAATTTTAGTTAATTCAAAGTTAATAGAATTTAAAATTCAGATCCTCAGTCAGACCCAGTCAAGTGCTCAATAACCCCCTGTGGCCAGTGCTGCCATGTTGGGCCTCACAGATGGAAAATATTCCTATCAACACAAAGTCCTATGGGGCAGCTCTGGTCCCATTGGTCCCATTGCGATTCTCTCCCAGTGAAACACTGAGGCAGAGTTACATAATGTAATGAAAACGGAAATTCAGTGTCGCTTTGGAGAAAGACCTGCATTGTTACCTTCAATGCTTATGCTTACTCGGCACTTATAAATTATCATCTTACTTTCTCCCCAGTTGGAGAGAAGCTTCCTTGAATAAATGGTTTGGATTCTCGGTGCTGAATCACTATTCTGTTTTGGTTTTTGTCGTTGGTTTTGTTAAGATATTTAGGCCTTAAACTATGAAGTTTTACTTTACTACTTAAAAATTATATGTTTTGATATATATCCAGGGTATAGCACCAAAACCTGGATTTGTTTAATGAGCCACAGACAAAATAAAGGCAGAGTGCCACCATTGTGGAGAGGATCATACACATTTTTTATGTTTATTCACGCAAAAGCCCGTGGTGCCTCTGCCAACATCCACTCCCTCTGCGCATCCCTGTGTCATGTGCCCCTCAGAACACATATGAAAAGGAGTGAAATCACACCCTCAGAATCATACTCCTGTCACCCAGGGCCTCTTCGTCTGAAGGGCCGCATTAAGCTTTATCAATCTCTTACTTTGCAATAACTTGGGAGGGATCTTACAGATCATACTTTCAAACATTAATCTTCTTAAAACTCTTCAGCAGCTTTCCTTAGCTCAGGTTATTAACTGGAAACTTTCATCTTTTCTAGATCTCTCCTGACCGTCAATATTTTCCTTGGCTTCCAAAATCCTTAATCTTCTTCAAGTTTAAATTTTTCATTTTTGCTCCTGGCTCCGAATTCCTGTTCATTAATTAACAGCCACAAGCTTGTTCATCCTTTTCATCTCCTTGGTCTGATTTGTCATGTTGATATAATACCTCAGATGACTCATGTCTCTTTATTCTTTATTTCTAGCCTGTTTTATTATTGATTAGACTTCATCTGATTTTAAATGTGATTTGGTTTTACAGTTTATTGAAATTCTATCATCTTCTCTACTGGGATTTTGATTTTTAGTTTTTTTCTAAACTTTTAAGTTTTACCCTATAAATATATTAATGTTTTACTGCCATAACATTCCTACAAGTCTTATTATGACTCTCAGGTGGGAGGAATACCTTTCTGATTTCAGTAGCAAGAAGAGGATAGCTTTTCTATGTGGATTATGAATTAATGGGCTTGTGCTCTGGTCTAAGACCAACCTTTCCACTTGGGTCCCTCTTGTCCTTTCTCTTGCTTACTCATGAACAATACTCTCCCTGCTGCCCCCTCTACTGAATCTATAAAAACTAAAAACAAACACAGACATTTTCTTTGACACTATGTCATTGACCAGTTATTGCTTTTTGTCTTTGCTTACTTTCTCAGCAAAACTCTTTGGAAGGAGTGTCTACACAGTCCCCACTTCTCCTCTTCCTCTGGGGGTTTGATACCACTCAGATCTGTCTCATCCCCCTCCTCTCACCAAAGTGACTCCTGTCAGTAAAGGATCACAATGCATCCTGTGTGACCTCCCTCTGCCCATTGTTGATCTGACCCCTAATTATATGGCAATGGGCAGCCACTCCCAGATGCTGGAATGACAGGCAGCAGACAGCCTGTGAACAGAGGAGGAATCAACCGCAAAGTAAGTTTCCCAGGAGAGAGCCATCAGTGGTTGAAGAAGGGGTGGGAATATATGCATGATATCCGGGGAATCTACAAAAAAGGATTGCTTTCAGTATACAAGTATAGGAGGCAGGGCAAAAGGTTTCTGTCTATACATTCTTTTCTATTATTATTATTGCTATTATTAGTACTATTAGAAAAGTGATGTTCCTGGAGTCAAGGAAGTAAAACGCTCACAGTGAATGCACAGAATTAAGTGTGACTTGTTTAAACAGATTACTGCAAACATTCTATTTTTAGGTCAATATCACTAAACTGAAATAGATATCTACTTAGTGAAAGGTTCAAATGCAGATCACGGAATTCGAAAGCAGAACCATTTTATCACTAAGTTGTTTCTGCACAAACACAAAATGTCAGAAACAGATTGAGTTCTTTCAGATGGAAGAGAGGTGGGGCAGGGAAGGCTACTTTGGTGGCACACAGTGGATGGGGATGGGAGTCAAGGGGCGTGCTTGGCAGAGATACTATAGGATAAGGCTAGTTAATGGGTCCTCAGCTGGCCATCAGGTTATGCCTGGGCCAAAATATTAAATAAGTCATTCATTGATATCCCGACCTTTCTCCAAAAATAATTTGACCGATCTTAGTGTGATGAAAGCTAGAGGTGGTGGATCAATTTGTACCACGAAGAATGGGAAGCAAGAGAGCCCTCTCAGGTCTCCTCCCAGATTAATAATTGGCTGTGGTAATGCTATCTCTGTTAGCTTAGGATTGTGAATGCTACATGATTAGAAGTGAAAATGTGTTTCACCTTAGTATAAATCAGAAGAGCATAGTAATTAAGTTGATGTCGTTACTTCCAAATGTGTGGAGGGAGTGCTATCTCTTCCAAGGTTCATCAGCCCATAGCCTTTGACCTGAGAGAGGAAATGAGCAAAAGATGAGTAGCACAGATAAGCCAAGGCCATGAACAGTTACCATGACCTAGAAGCCCCTTGTGGCCAGGTGGTATGCTCTTGGTCATTCCAGAACAGGGATATGAGGGCGTTGTACGGAGGACCATCAGCTTCGAGGACTTCTAGCAAAGAAATGTGTGCTTATTAACACAGGTGATTTCTTAGAGAGTAACAATATCCCAAATCACCTGAGACAGTCCCAGTTTATGCCTGTTGTTCCAGCATACTTTAGTAATAAGTTCCTTGCATTCTAAAAAGTGTCCCAGTTTGGATGATGAATTATTTGGTCAACATGCTCAGGGGGCACCAGCCTGATCTGTGTCACATTTTCCTTATTGATAGAGGGAGGCTAATTTAGAAAACCTTTAATCAGGACTCTTCACTCATGCTTCTGCCCTCCCTCTACCCATGTCCTTCCCCTTCCCCCTCTCCTTCTCCCTTCCTTCCTCTTTCTTTCACACACACACAGACACACAGACACTTACACACACCCCACTAGTTTATCTCGCTATGGCTACATTCCTTCATCTGGCAAATGCCATCATGCTTACTTTAGCAGAAAAGATTGTAAAATAAACTCAAAGGGTTCATATCCAGACTTTATTATAACCATACAACCTGCATTTGTTCTGTTTGCTTTAAGAAAGTATCTCACATGACAGTTGTATGAACTCAGATATCATTTCTAAGATTCCTAGCACATAATAGGTATTCCAGAAAAATTTGTCCCATTCTCTTCTACTAGAGTGAAGGTCAAAAGTAGCTTAATATTATTTTATTAAATTATGCAAACTTAATAAGCAATAGTTGTGTTTCATAAATGAAATCCGAGGGAGAATTGTGTGTATGAACCTGCAATTCCAGGTTCTTTTTTAAGATTGTCTTTCTTGGAGACAGAACATGAGAGACTCCTAACTCTGGGAAATGAACAAGGGGTGATGGAAAGGGAAGTGGGCGGGGGGTGGGGGTGACTGGGTGATGGGCACTGAGGGGGGCACTTGATGGGATGAGCACTGGGTGTTACGCTTTATGTTGGCAAATTGAACTCCAATTAAAAAAATATGTAAAAATAAATAAATAAGTATTGGTAACTTAAAAAAAATATATTGTCTTTCTTCCATGCCAATAGTGGCCAAAGTTTCACTACAAGCTTTGAGATCCATGGGCTCAACAAAAGTACAATTAGCCAAATTCAAGTTTTTAAAAGGCAGTGTTTTTCTGAGACATCCCAGATGTTGATGGAAGAAACCAACATCTTGTGTGATTTCTGGAACCCTAAAAAACCCGCCTCACAATGTAGGTTGAAACCCCTGGCAGTGATCCTACTTAAAGCATGACTCTCAGCATAGAAAGATATTGGTCTACCACTGGCTTCCTCTAAGATCCTTTTTCTGAGACAGGGCTAGGAGGATGATACTCTATCCATCATCAAGTGTACAGAAGGAGAAACTGGGACTTGAAAAGGTTATTTCAAGATCGCTCAGCTAATAAGTGGCAGAGCAAAGACGTATACCGACAACATCTGCTGACCCCAAAGTTCTTTAAATATTAAGCGAAATTCTTTTTGTTTCTATTCCCCCAAAGATCCCTGCTTACTTCAGAGTCTGGATGATATCTTTGAGGTCTGCTCTTTTGACTCCTCAGCATTAGTGACCTGTGTTAGATAAACAGAGAAGTCTGGTTCCCTGTGTCCCCTTCTCATCCACCGCTCCCTCCCTCCTTCCTCCATCCCTCATTTATTTCCTCTCCCCATCCTGTTATTCATACACCCACATATTCGTTCTTCCATACAAGCACATATTCATCAGTGCCAGGGCACTGATCAAGGTGCTGAGAAATTGAGGTAACAAAGCAGGACTTGTTGCTTTAGAAATTCATAGTATGGTGAAAAAGAGAGACATATAAACAATACGAAGGAGAGAGGGAAGAGATGGAGAGGAATTTCAGTGTTCTACCTTGTTATGTTTCACTACTACTTAATTCCCTTCCCACAAGGATGTGTGAGGAAATCTCGTATTAAGCAATACTTTGGCCCTTAAAGTCTCACCGGGTTTGATCTATGCAAAGTTTGGTGTTGCAAAAGCTTGTCTAGAACGGATCAACTCTGTCTTTTAAATGGGTAGCAGAAAAAAAACCAAATTATTAGGAGTTAAAAAAAAAAAAAAGCAGAGAAGCTCATTCCCATTTAGATAGTTCCTTCTTTTTTAACTCCTAAAAAGGGAACATTTTTTGTATTTCTAAAGGGGAAGCTGTCAGGTGTAGAGACGTGCAGTAAAAGTGAATGGATAGATAGGTGATTTGCTAAAATAATTCCATATTTTAGTGATTTTTTTTCTCAAAAATAAAAAGCCTCAGAGTCATAAGCAGAAGTGAAAATCAACTAGAAAGTGCTGACTTACTGTAAAGCTCTTCCTTTGTGACAGGAGGAAAGCTGGATCTGTAATCATGTGTCCATAGTTGTAACAGTCTCCAGTAATACCCAGGCCCTAATGACACATCTGGACTAGGAATGCTTTTCTTCTCTAACCGAGTTTTTCACTCTTTCTCTAGGTCCCCTGCCCCCATTGATGCGCCCTGAGGAAAGAGCCACCATCAGACTTTGGGAGTTCTTCCTATAATCCCAAGAATTAATTTCCCATTATGAGGCTACTGTTCCTCCTGTTTCTCCTCCTTGTGTGTCTTGTCCAGATGACATCAGGTAAGCTGCAGCTCCTACTGGTCAGATGATATGACTGATGGTCATGGAGAGGAATAGGGCCACGTTGACACATGATCCAGTGAGGTACCAGAGTACAAAAACTGAGTGACAAAGTTGAAAGAAGCATAGCATGTACTACACATTCCATTTTACAAATAAGGAGAAGGGTAGCTTAAGAAAAATTAAAAGATTTTCCCAAGATTGCTCTTAATTAGTTGGTAGTAAACCCATAAGTCATAACGGTGGTAGATAACACTTACAGGATCTCTACAGCTTACAAATTATTTCCATATGAAGTAACAACAACACTAACAATAACAAAATATAATATTGACCGCTCCCTCTTTACCAAACATCACAATAAAAATTTTTAATGTAGTGTCCCCCAGGTACCTCATAACACTATGGGTAAGTGTTCTCTGTCTTGTAAATGAGACTAAAAAATGAAGTAACTCGTTCAAAGTCTTTTCAGGTTCTATGTAGGAGCATTTGACTCAAGCTTAAGTGGGTTTAGTCTCAGATGATGTTTTCACTAAATATTCAATAATCTCATAAAATAAATTTACTTATTGGATTATATGTAAACATTAAATACCTTTTTAGGATGAGTACATCCCATGCAATATTTGGAATATACTTATACATACTAAAAGAGTATGTTATTTATCCGAAATTCACATTCAGCTGGAAATCCTACATTTTACCTGGCAACCCTATGCATACTTCAGCATGCGCCAGGTTATGCTGTGGTCTGAATCTTGGCATCTTCAGAGAGTCATGATTTAATTGTTGCTCAAATGATACAAACCCATCATGGGTCTGTTTACTGCAGCTGCTCAGACCTAGCTGATGGAACAGCCACCACCCTGGATATTGCTGGTTGCCATGTCAAAGAAAAGAGCTCTGAGGAACCCAACATTGTCAGTGAAAGGCTCTAGCCCTGAAAGGACACATTACTTCTGATTAAAATTTATTAACTGAGCAAGTCTTATGGCCCCACCCAATCATACAAAAGATAAATCCTACTTTGTGAGAAGAACCTAAAGAGCCAGACCTATTTGGTGAACAGCCTAATGGACATAGGCAGTTGGATATAGATAAATAGAGAGATATAGATATGAATATAGGTGGATATATATTCATATTTTTATAAATGATATCAATCATAAATATACATGAACACAACACATTCACATATATACATTCTTATTTATAAGCATATGTATTACATATATAACTTGTAATTACATATATATAATTAATTTTACCTTGCCTTCTTATGAAATATTAGGAGAATCTGTGACTCTCAGAGAAAAACTCTGGTCCTGGTGGAACAGGAACCAGAAGCCAGGTGTCCTAATTCCTGGCCAAGTGTGCTTTCCATCACAACATAGTGCTTTTAGAAGCCATAGCCTCTGACTTATTCATAGTTTCCTTGTGGCTGATCATCATTGTCTTTCTTGCTCTCTTAATCTTTGGCATCATTCAGGCTGTCGCTACTCTCAAGTTTTTTCCTGAATTGCTATAGTCAACCAACTTGATCCTGTACCATGTTCTTTCCAGCTTAGCTCACAGAAGCCAAGAAGACCAGTGCTAGCTACATGCCATGGTGGTGGCATTTAAAATGTCCCGATGTATTCAACGACTCTCTCATAGCATGAGAGATGGGAGGGACAGTATTCAGGAGTGAGAATGCCCACTTATTGTCTAATGCTTATTGTCTAACTTGTGCTACACACTTGTAAGATTTTGCTTTTTTGAAAAAGAGAAGGCGATTGGGAAGCTTTTATGAAGAACATGTGGACTGTGTCCCTAACCATGTAGCATAACCAAGTCACTTGCTTTCTCTCATCTAAAGTTCCTTCATCTGAAAAAGAAAGACACTATGGTGCAGAGGTCAATAAACTTTTTTGGTAAATGACCAGGTAATATTTTAAGCTTTCTGGGCCATGAGGTCTGTCATGACAACTTATCTTTGCCATGAGAAGCAACCATAGACAATATGTAAATGAACAAGTTGTGAATGAATGTCTATGAAACTATTTATGGGCATTTGAATTTAAATTTCATATAATTTTCATATATCATCAAATATTTTTATTCTTCTGAAGTTTTTTTTTACAATTAAAAAATAAAAAGTGATTCTAAGCTGACAAGTCACACCAAAATGGGTAGAGGGTTGGTTTTGTCCCTGTGGACTGCAGGTTGCAGATCCTTGCTGTACAAGATCAATTCTGGTAGCTTTGGTTAAACATGCTTTATTGTTTTTTGTTTTTTG
Organism: Canis lupus baileyi; assembly: GCF_048164855.1. NCBI lineage: Eukaryota > Metazoa > Chordata > Mammalia > Carnivora > Canidae > Canis > Canis lupus. The sequence goes on along the minus strand of NC_132852.1, from coordinate 4,793,015 downwards.
TTTTCACCTCTCCTTCCTTTTCAGGGCGTGAAAAAAGGCGGAAATCTCTTGAATGTGAGAGAATGGGTGGTGTCTGTAAGCACCAAAAGACCCATGGATGCTCCATCCTGCCTGCAGAATGCAAAAGTCGGAATAAGCACTGTTGCCGAGTTTAGCTTTAGCCTCCAGTGAATCTTCAGAGCAGGGTCCAGACTCTCCACTGCTGACTTCTGCTGAATAAAACATTGCCACTCACGTGGGTCCTGCATCAGGTTTTTCTGAGGGCATGGTTAGGTGGCAGGTCATGGAACTAATGGAGGGCAGGGGCAGTGTGGGATTGAAGTTATAAGCTCAGTCCCCACCACTAATTACCTGATTGACTTTGGACAAGGCCTCTCCTTTTCTATGTCTCAGCTTCCATCTTCTGTAGTTACAGAATTCAAATGGTTCTCCAAGCCCCTTGTAATCTGTTCATATATACCTATCAATCAATTGATTGAGGATAAGAGCTTGAGTTGTGTGTGTGCGCACATGCGTGTTCATGCATATGTGTGTGTATTGACAATATGTGGGAAAATCCACTGAGATTTTGTTCTCATTTTCATACCCCTTAATGACTGTTGCGTATCAAGCAATGGCTCCCAGTTGGTTATTGAAGAACAAGGGAAATAAATGGATCAGAAGGGCCTAAGGGTGCAGAAAGCTCGAAGTTGGTACCCAGGCATCCAGCCATAGAATCAGAACTCAGAGATTCTAGAAACCAACCCACTGTTTCATAGGCAACCAAGATTTAGCAGGTAGTGTTAGTTTTCTCTCTCCAAAGATGCCTTTCCAAATAGCGGATTCCTTTAGATTCACTTTCTTAGAACACACAGAATGATTTTCCACACAGATAGGATTTGGATTGTGTAGCAGAAGCCTGATTAGAAGCTGATTAGAAGGGGGAAATGCCATCTTTAGCAGAAACTCTTTAATTTTGAAATAGAGTACAATTTTTCTTTTCTTAATGACTTTCTTTTGATAACAAATGAAACTCTTGGACACTGCTGCTGGGGATGCAAAGTTGTAAGGCTAGTTTGGAAGCTCATTTGGTGCTTTCTTATGAAGTTGGATGTATGCTTGTCATATCACTCATCAATCCCACTCCTGGGTGTTTACCCAGGGGAAATGGAAACTTACATTCCCATTAAAAAACCTGTATCCAGGGCAGCCCCTGTGGCGCAGCGGTTTAGCGCCGCCTGCAGCCTGGGGTGTGATCCTGGAGACCCGGGATCGAGTCCCACGTCAGGCTCCCTGCATGGAGCCTGCTTCTCTCTCTGCCTCTCTCTCTCTCTCTCTCTGAATAAATAAATAAAAAATCTTAAAAAAAAAAAAAAAATAAATAAATAAAAAATCTTAAAAAAAAAAACATGTATCCAAATGTTAGCAGCTTATGTTTGCTAAAAATAGTTAACAATACAGATGTCCTTTAACTAGTGAATTAACTGTGGCACATCACATAATGCAGTGCCATGCCACAATAAAAAGGAACAAATGATTGATTCCAGTAACGTGAATGGATTTCAAAGGCCTTCTTTTTTTTTTTATTTATTTTATGATAGTCACAGAGAGAGAGAGAGAGGCAGAGACATAGGCAGAGGGAGAAGCAGGCTCCATGCACCGGGAGCCTGATGTGGGATTCGATCCTGGGTCTCCAGGATCGCGCCCTGGGCCAAAGGCAGGCGCCAAACCGCTGCACCACCCAGGGATCCTGATTTCAAAGGCCTTCTGCTGAGTTCAAGAAGCCAGCTATAAAGACTACAGATTATTTGATTTCATCTATATAGCACTCGTGAAAAGCAAAACCATAGGGTTGGAAGCCAGGTCAGTGGTGGCCAAGGGAAGGGATCATCGGAGACTGACAATAAGGAATAAAACAAGGGGAATGTAGGTGATAGGACTATCATGTATAGATGTATGGTAGGGGACACTCTGCATTTGCAAATCCCTTCAAATGATGCTACACCATGAAGTTTGATTTTTAGTATATATATACATTTTTAAAAATAATCAGCTCGACGTGGGCAGAAAAACGAAATGCAGACTACAACAATTGGATCTAATGGTATTATACATTAATCATGACCACACGAAAGGCAGTGGAGAAGAAAGAACTAACCTAACTGATTTTGAGAAACTGTTTTGATCTGATAATCCGAGACTAAAGATGAAAAGACCTTACATGAAAAGTGGAGTTGGTTGTTTGATTTATTTTTCAAGGGTTTGGATTAGCAATTCTAAAACTACTTGTATATATCAGAGTTGAACAAAGGAGAAAATGCACTGTAAATAAGAGCCAGTTTTGTCACTGATGGAGGAAAAAAGGTTATAAATAAGGAATGAGGGAGGTGAGAAGGACCATCATGGTGCTGGATTGATGCTGGAGACACTGAAGAAGACCATGGGTTTTTAAAATACAGATATATTCAAGTGTGTGTATAAACAAGAGAGAGAAACAAGGATCAGGCACATGTCAGCATCAATGAGCATATCGAGTACTCAGATCTCTGTTTCATTTTTTTTTTTTTTTTACGTCTTTTTTTAAGGTAGGTTCTATACTCAGGATGGGGCATTAACTCACAACCCTGAGATCTAGGGTTTCATGCTGTATCAACTAAGCCAGCCAGGCACTCCTCAGATTTCTGTTTCTAAATACCGTTCTCTGTAGATGGAACCAAGGATCTTTGAGGAGCTAACTGGCTCCAGGACTGGGACTGAGAAAATGCAAGGTGAGGCCAGAAGAAAACAAAGTGCTCAGAAAATGGGGCATGTTGAGAGGACCCAAGAGAGACCTGAAAGAGCTCCCAATGGGCCAACCTGAAACAATTTCATCCAAAAAATGAACTGTTGAATTACAACTCAAACCTTAAACAGCCATGGGGCCATATTGGTACAAGTCAATCTCTCTTCCCCACTTCCATTTAAATTTTTTTGTTGTTTCCATAAAGCTTCAAAGATAAAGTAAAATTTCTTCTGGTAGATGGAATCTGAAGTCCTCCATCTATGGGCCATATATTCTCTAGTTTCATTTCATCACATTCTGGTTCTCAAGCTACCCCCTAATGTGAGGCCAGGCATGTGTGTGCTATAATGACCTCGCTCTCTTCACATTGGAACACATCACTTCTTCAACTTCCTCTTGCTAATTCTTACCCATTTTTTTAAGACTCAGCTCATATATGGCATTCACTGGGAAGACATCTTTGAACCACCCAACTTGGATATGATTTCCACGTCTGTGAGTTTTCTTAGCAGAAAACACCTTGAATCCATACTCCAGCCCCCCATACACCAGTACAGTTCCTAGCACAGAGTAGGTGGTTAAGAAGTACTAACAAGATTAATGAATCACTGAATGAAGAAAATGATATCACGAGGCCTCAGCCTTCCAGTTTAATTCAGGGTAGCTACAGTAAGCATGACTTTTTCAGTTTACTTAATTCAGGGTAGATTCATTAAACATGAATTCTTCCATTCATTTCATTCTTACGCAACAGAAGCTTCTTCCAGGGCACATCCCTGGCATGCGAGTCATACAATTTTTTTTCCTTCTCAGGCATACGCTTGTTTGTGAGTCACAAAAATGATACACTTCACCGTGCCTATAACCTGTAGAAAGAGCAAAAACTATTTATTTTGTGAAGAAAGTCTCAAGCCCCCCATACAGGGGAGAAATAATTCAGTCTAAGCAGAAACCCCGAGACTTTATTGCTCAAGAACCTACACTGTCACCTGCACCTCCTCCTCCCTGCCTTGTCACTCCTGCTTGCTTGTTAAACAGGAGGACAATGCCTCTTTGAGAGCTTGTTAAGAACAGAAATTTATGATGTTATTTGGAGGCTGAAATCAAAGTCCTCAAATATTCCTCTTGGGTTGACATACCAAAGAGTGGCAAGTGTGCCCCTAGTGATTGATTATGGGATTGTCAATGTCCTTCAAAAGACTTTGGTTTTTATCTTCCTGGGATAGGATTCCACTGAGAAGATGATAATACAGCCCTTCATCTGAGGAAGAAAGATCTGTATGCATATTTGGTCAAATATAAAAGTATACTCACACAATGTGCCTCAAAGTATTTAAGGGATGTCACCAGCTCTCTGAAGTTTACCCATAATTCTGAGGCTTAGAATCCCTGTCTTGGGATCCCTGGGTGGCGCAGCGGTTTAGCGCCTGCCTTTGGCCCAGGGCGCGATCCTGGAGACCCGGGATTGAATCCCACGTCGGGCTCCCGGTGCATGGAGCCTGCTTCTCCCTCTGCCTGTGTCTCTGCCTCTCTTTCTCTCTCTGTGTGTGACTATCATAAATAAATAAAAATTAAAAAAAAAAAAAGAATCCCTGTCTTTAGGGTTTATCAGATATGTCTTAAAAATAAGATTAAAGATCTAAAATCCAAGTCTCTGAAGGAAAAGACCCACAGGCACTGGTTGAGGTAAGAGAGGTTTCCAGAAGGGGAAAAAAAATCCTATGTGTCTCAAACTAGTCCTGAAGAAGTCTTCCTTTCCTGCCTCTTAGAAGGTGGGAGAGAGAAAACCTACACTCAGCCCCAAGAAAGAAGGGCCTTGGTGCTGCCAATTGTCCAGTTTGCCCACCATGGGTTATTAGCTAATTCACCAACTTTGGACCCAGGCTGTAGACGTGGAGCCTCAGACTAGCCATAGGGCCATGCATATCCTTTGTGGAAGAACTCAAGGGTCGAAGGCAGGTTTACTCCCTTCCTTCACTTCATTCTTGGGTCTCTGCTCTGTTTACGTTGTCTTTAACCTGCCCCCCTTCTACTGGGGCAAATAGTTAGAGCTGCGCATTTACTAGAGAGCTTTCATAAACCTGCTTATCATGGGCTTTTGCACCCTATCTTCACACCACATTGTCAAAGCTATCATGTAAGGCCCCCTGCCCATCTTGTCTTCATCTATGACCATAGCAGCTTGGGCATCAGGGCCACCCATCCTTAAGAACACTAGTATCTCTTTGCCCTAGCTCTGTCACCAAGAGTTACACTAAGAGCAGTCCTGTAATCCTCTCCTTATTCTTCCCCAAATACATTCTCTCATAGCCCAATATACTCTCTTCTCCTCTGCTCTTGGATTAAAAACCAGTTCAATGAGGAAGCTGAGGTTGGGTCATTATTCTGAGTGATGCAACAAAACCAATCATCATGTTCAGTGGGTCCACAGTGAACAGACTTGTTGACACAAAGCAGGAAGGAAGACAGTGTCTTAGGGCACCCTGCCCTACCCAGCTCCTGTCCCCTTGGCTCATCATCTGTCAGTTCTGCGAAGTGGTGCTCTTCTAGAAGGCATAGGAGCCCCAACCATGAGACACAGGAATGGACTATTTGGGTGAATTCATTTATATAAAGATAGAATATAGAGGAGGAGAAAAGTAGAGGTGGAAGATTCAGGTGGGTGAACACAAAGCACAATATGACAACAAAAGAGAATGGCTGGTTTTCTGGAAGAAGTAACGTTCAAACTCTCAGTGACCCATCAGACCTTCATGATGCTCACCATTCAAGCCAATTTTCTCCCCCCAAATCCAAGGAGTTATAATACCCTATAAAGCCCCTGAGCTGTTCTGTGATATTCAGTACTTCTGGGATGTCAGGAATGAACACCAGGCAGGAAGTGAGGCCCTCTCTACCTCTCTCCCTTTTTTCTTGCCACTCCCTTTATTCTTGCTTGGAAGAGCACACACCTTCAGGTTTCTTCCAAAATACCATGGTTTTAAATACATGAATTGCCTCCTTCTAGAAAACCTTTAAGATCTCTCTTTTCCTGCTCTTACAGCCAGTCACTAAACACAGTATCTGGAGAATGAGGATGGAGGACTTTAGTTCAAACACAGCTCAGCAGGTAGAAGCTTCAAGAAAGGAGAGCATATTTGTAGAAATGTCATCAGATTGGACAAGAAAGCAGGTCACAGCTTAAGCAGATGCCAAAGAGGGTTTACCTGGCATGACTTGAGAGATGAAGAGGACAACGAAAATGAGAAGGGAGAATAGTTTCATGGTGCCGAGTCCGTGGAGACCTCTTTGAAGTTCCTTGAAAAGAGAAGACAAATGACAGAGTAACGGGGTTGAATAAAAAGTCATTTAAAGCCTCCTCTTTTATAAGTCTGATCGGGCTGACTAAATACAGAAGAGAATGTCCATTGTAATCACAGAACCAACAGAAATACATAGTGGACAATGAATGCACGTAAAATAAACAAGGACGGCGATTAGCAACGTTTGGTTCAGAGCTGGAGGAATTTCTTTTGTTAGCACCTAATGAATTAAGGCCCAAGGAAGGACGGTAATGGCCGTCAAATAAACATGGGATTCATGCAGCATTTACTCTGAAAAACCTGGGACGGTTTGCATAACTTTTTTTCCCAGTTATTCTCAGGGAACTCGGAGAGTCTGTACTGCAACTCCGAGTAGAGACACAGTCATAAGAGGACCTCATATTTTTCCAGTCATCTCTCTAGTGCTTGGTAGAATGAAAACCGTCACCTACCTCTTATGACTCACCTCCCAAGGCCCTACTCCCCCTGAAGAGGTGGTCCTTCTGGTCTCTCGATCTGAAATCTACGCTGTGCTCGGCCATGCCACGTGGTCTTAATAAGGACTGGTCCTGCCCACTCTGCTCAGGGAAATTCTCCTGTTCCAGCGATGACCCTGCTGATTCTGGCCATGGTAATGTCTCATGACAGAAAACCTCGTGTTCTTGGCTCTTGTCCTGCAAAGCAAACATAATTTCCAGTGTAGGTGAAAGCAGAGGGGCTTTCCTCCCTAACCGAAGCCTGAAGAGTGACAAGTTCTCTTCCCAAATTAGGCCTTTGTCTTGAGGCAGGGTGATTTAAGGCAATCTACCCCTTATGTTTTATTTAACCTGCTGCCTCTCTTCTCTATAACTGGGGTGTGGCTAGCTGACCCTGACTCAGTGTCACGGAGCTGGGGATGAGATTTCAGTTATTCCTCACCGAGAAAATCTTGGGTTCCTCCAAAAACAATGATCTCCCCAGACTCTGGATGAACCCTTGTCTACAACAAGTGTCCTTGGGAGTTGTTGACTCAAGAATTTTCATACCTTTGCCTCTTCTCCCTAGATATGATTTATCTTACATTAATTTACCTTACCTTACCTTACCTTACAGTAACTTACCTTACATTTGTATAAGTAGTTAGAACCAATGAGGAAGACATACCGAAGGGGGTTATTACCACCTTCCCCTGTGGCCAGGGGAGAAGTAGCCCTACGTTATGCAGGTACTAATATGATCCCTAAATGTACACATGAGGAAAATAAGACTGGAGATACTTATTACAGTGATAATATTTGTATGTGGTGAAGTCAGAGTCAGAAGTGTGGTTCCGGATTCTGAGTGCTTTCTTACTGCAAGGTATTCCACTAATCTCTTTACATAAGGATTGGCTCTTAGGATCCAGTAAAAAGTATACATTTTAAAAGAATAATAAACTGGCAAATAGTAACTTTCCATAGACTAGTGATCATTTAGAAATTAGGGCTTAAAAATAAAGGTTTTTATGACATTAACCCAGGCAACGTAAACATCCACTCTATAGGGAAAATGTGTAAGAAGAAGGAATATTTTTATAAAGAGTAACAATGGTGACTTCCACTACCACTTATTATTGTTTAAAATGACAGTGAGGCTTGAAATATGCGACAGAGGCTCCAAAAAGGAAAAAACACCAGGACAGAGAAGCCACAAACAGACCATGCACACACTGACAGTTTATGATAAAGGTGACTTTATGTGAGTTGGGAGGGAAGGCCGTGGACTATTTCTCTGAAAAAGCATGTAGAGTTGACTGAATATTCATCTAGAGAAAAACTATTTGATAATCTAAGTAGAGGCATGAAAATAGGTTATAACTTTTTTCTACAGAATTTTGATTTTTGAGTGTTTTGTAGAGAACAAGAATGCATTACTTATATAACTGAAAAAAAATCAAGACTTAATATTTATTACCAAAATTCCTAAAATGTCAGAAGGATGAAACATGTCAAGGTTTTTAGAGTTATCTGAATGTGTCCTCCTAAAATTCATACTTTAATGCCTAATCCCCCAGTGTGATGGTATTTGGGTGGCCTGTGGCAGATGATTAGGTCCCTATGGATGAGACCCCAGAGAGCTCCTTGTCCCTACCATCACGCGAGGACACAGCAAAAAGACAACATGCATGGGCATGCTGGACAGCATTTTGAGTCAACATATTCCAGAATGTGCCTCTTTATTTTAAGAGACCTAACAATTCCTAGGGATTGCCCCAGAGTGAGCGCAGCCTCAGATTCGGGATAACTAACTAAAACCCATACCAGATGGAGTTAGATGGAGCAAAGGGATTTCATCAGCCACACGCTCCCCTGTGAGGCCGACCCTGCACACCTGCCCACACACCCAGGACTTCCTATCTCTTTTCCCTGATTTTTTCACATTTTGCACTTCTAAATATTTAAAATATTAAATGTTTGTGTGTCTATTGTTTATCTCCTCTATTAGAATATAAACACCACGAAGGTAGGGATTTTTTGTTTTGTTTTGTTTTGTTTTGCTTACTGCTCAATGAATACGAGTTAAGAAAAATAAATTAATGAAAGTTGATGTAATCACTGCATTTCCTCTGCACAGTTCAGCAGAATGGGCAGCCCGATCTGAACCATAATGTCTTTCGACTGTTTTGCTGAGAAAAGGATCGTCAGAGATCCAACATGTACAAACAAAATTTATATTTGGTTCTTCTTCTTTGCCTCTTCTCTTCCTTCCCTGTGACAGAGTTCCAGATTTCCCACGAGAGCTCCTATCCCTCCTCTGCCCTCTGATGCTCCGTGCTCATTCTGCTATCGCCAAGACAGTGCTTGACTCAAAAGCAAAAGGGAAGGAGGAGCAGGGAGTAGAGGCCTAGGGCTGTGCCTGGGGTTTTCTAGAGAGTTTATAAGACAGAGATGTCAATGAGTCTGTGCATGGTGGCAGATATATGAGAAAGTGAAGGATGTTTTTACTTTAGGTTGAAGAAATATAAACAAGAAAATGAGTAATTTTAAAATGACTCATGGGGAGGCGCCTGGGTGGCTCCATCCATTAAGCATCTACCTTCGGCCCAGGTCATGATCCCAGGGTCTTGGGATCGAGTCCCCCATTGGGGCTCAGTGGAGAGACCGCTTCTCCTTCTCCTCACTGCTCATGCTCACTCTCTCTCTCTTTCAAATAAATAAATAAAATCTTAACATGAAATAAAATAGAATATAAAATAAAATAAAATAAAATAAAATAAAATAAAATAAAATAAAATAAATAAAATAAATAACCCATCGGATCCTAAATTCCCCTGGTGGTCGTGGATCATTCTGTGACTGGATGGAGAAATCATTCCGACAGGGCACACTGTGGCCTCACGTTACAGACACCAGGAATGCTCCAGTCCTGTAACCCCTGTGGGCAGACTGTATGGGAGGCCCGGGCCGATGAAGAACACCAAGGAAACTAACATTTGCATCTGGATCGGGGTATCTTATATACGCTGATTTACAGCTGCTAATAATCCACTGCTCCTGTACAAACTTGCACTGGATGTTCTTTAGTTGTTCGTTGATGGGGCCTTGGTGGTAGAGAGGGTTCTCTTTGTTGCTTGTCACAATTCCTTTCACGCTCCTTTCTTTTTCCTGTGACCGTTTAGGTTTTGGAAGGGTGTTAGTAAAACTTATCTTTTCTCTGTGTCCTCCAGCTTCCCGGGACACCTGGCCCTACCTCCTGCCTCCTCTCCCCACTGCTTCCAAGTTGGCTTTGTAGATCATAGAAAGCCACAGTCATCCCTGGGTTTGCTCCCTCTGCAGAGGTGGGACAGTGACATTCGGAGTGGAGAGGTGCCTTACTCAGGACACTACAGCAGATACTGTGCCCCGAACAAGAAAAATGATCAAGAAAGACAAAATAATCACACGTCTCCCAGGCTTGCCCTGAGGTGGGGCTTCCCCTCTGGGTGGTCTCTCTGTACACCTGCGGGGCCAGCACCACACCCCTAGCCCTGGGCTCCCTCCTTAGCGCCTTCCTTCCCACTGGGCACTTGCCCTGCTGCACCAGCCAGTCCCGGGACCCAGTCCTGTCCTCACATCGCCTCGCCCTACTCTAGGGGACCCTTTCCTACCCAGAGTCCCTGCAATTGTTAAGGAAAACCATAACTTCCCTTGCATTTGGGTAGAGTACTATACACCAGCCAAAACAGAAGTGTTCATTACTCTCCTTTTACCGATGGTGTCATCTTGTTATTTAACTAAGTCTGGTTTCTACATCCACCAAGTGGGGTTGACAAACCAAAACCCTCTAAGGATTACACATTGTGCGAATGAAAGGATTTGCAAAATTTAAAGCATAACAGAGATTTTATTCTTACATCTTCTCCCTCTCACTGACTACCCCCCACCACACACACACACACACAGTACACAACTGTGCCTCCAATCAATCCTAAGGACAAAATAACTGATTAATTAGACTTGCACGTTGTTTGCAGCTACTTGGACAAGGGGAGCCGCGCTTTGGCTCGGGGAGCCAGGGTTCCTTGGCTGCTCCTCTTCCTGCCGCTCCCCTTCGCTTTGCAGCAGACGGTGAAGGCTCGGCAGGGGCCTCGGAAGGGCTCACAGTTTGGCGTCCCTCGCTTCAGGCAGTTTCCGCCCCGCAGGTAGCAGGGCCTTTCAAAATTGAAGGCCCTGGTGCTGTCTGGAAAATGAACGGGGGCTTGCATGAAGGCCGGAGAGGGCCCCTGGGGAGACCGCCCGGAGGGAAGCCCCCTCCGTCCCAGGCCGACACCCCACCGCCGCCCCTGTCACTCTGCCCCAAGACAGCACTGGCGGGGACACACAGTCCTTCCTGCAGCGGGAACCTCTGGGAGTCCACGGAGGGTAACCTGGGCCACCTGCTGCTCCTCGCTGGCCCCCCACCTGCGGCGCCCCGACACCCCGAGTCTGCAGGAAGCTTTGCCCGGCGAGATGCCAGGTCACCACCGCCACACAGACAGCAAGCAGTCCCCAGGCAGGGCCAGGGTAAAGGATCTTTGCCTCCAGCAGGTGATTCAACGGATTGTTCCCGATCACCCAGTTCATTCCTCCCCAGGGAAGGGGAGGGAGCGCAAGACAGCCCAGCAAGCCTTCAGCAGGATGCTTTACACCCCCTTCCAGGAATTTCTAGACTCATCGGGAAGTTATTTGGGGGGCGGGTTAGAGATGCCCTTGAGCAGCCCCCACCTCTACCCTTGGACTGTGGCGGCCTCGGGGGAAGCAGGGAGCAAAGTAACACGAACAGGCGGGTTGGGGGGGCTGGTATTTACCGGGCAGTACCTGGGAGAGGAGGAAGGCGGCCGTGAGGACCACATGGAGGAGTCTCATTGTGACAGAGCCGGGCTTCCTGGGGCTGATGGCGAGAAGCAGGACAGTCAGACGCCCAAGGCTCCGGGCCAGAGGAGGTCCGGGCGGCCCAGGGACCCGCGTGGGAACGAGCGCCCCTCCCCGAGCCCGGCTCCTCCGCGGCAGGTGCAGCCGCAGCTTCCCGGCCCTTCTGCTCCGCGGGCCCGGCTGCTCGTCACCTTTCCTCTCGGCCTGAGGGTGGACGCACCGCTGTGGTTTGTTTTATTTATTTTTTATAAATTTATTTTTTATTGGTGTTCAACTTGCCAACATACAGAATAACACCCAGTGCTCATCCCATCAAGTGCCCCCCTCAGTGCCCGTCACCCAGTCACCCCAAATCCCCCATCCACCTCCCTTTCCACCACCCCTAGTTTGTTTCCCAGAGTTCAGAGTCTTTCATGTTCTGTCTCCCTTTCTGATATTTCCCACTCATTTTTTCTCCTTTCCCCTTTATTCCCTTTCACTATTTTTATATTCCTCAAGTGAATGAAACATATAATGTTTGTCCTTCCCCGATTGACTTATTTCTCTCAGCATAATACCCTCCAGGTCCATCCACGTTGAAGCAAATGGTGGGTATTTGTCGTTTCTAATGGCTGAGGAATATTCCAGTGTATACAGAGACCACAGCTTCATAGGCCAATAACCAGGGAGGAAATGGAAGCAGTCATCAAAAACCTCCCAAGACACAAAAGTCCAGGACTAGATGGTTTCCCTGGGGAACTCTATCAAACGTTTAAAGAAGAAACCATACCTATTCTACTAAAGCCGTGGTTTGTTTTAGTTGTGATTCCAGTATCGTTAACATACACGTGATGGTAGTGGACGGTGCAGATTCAACACTTCCACACAACACCCGGTGGCATCAGGACAGGTGCAGCCTTCACCGCCACCCCGTTTCCCCCGCCGCTCCACCGTCCTCCCACCTGGCCACCCTCAGTTGGTTCTCTAGAGGTAAGAGTCCGTTTCTTGGTTTGCCTCTCTCTTTGTTTTCCTTTGCTCATCTGCCTTGTTTCTTAAATTGCACATATGACTGAGATCATATGATGTTTCTCTTCCTCTGACTTATTTCACTGAGCACGATAATCTCTAGCTCCATCCATGTCATTGCAAATGGCAAGATTTCATCCTCTTTATGGCTAAGTAATATTCCATTATAGATATTATTATAGCATATGTATGTGTATATAATATATATGGTATACCCTAAAATATATACCCCATATTTTCTTTAAAATCCACTCAGTGGGCACTTGGGCTCTTCCCGTATCTTGGCTTTTGTAAATAATGCCGCTATGAACATAGGGGTGCATGTATCCCTTTGAATTAGTGTTTTGCATTTTGGGGTAAATGCCAAAATGTGTAATTATCAGATGGTAGAGTAGTTCCATTTTTAGAGGCACTGCTATCTGACCACACTGAGCGAGGCTGGCATCTGTCCTGGCAAAGCCAAAGATGCAGTCCCTGAGGGTGAGTAGGAGGACGGACAGTCAAGCTGTTGCAACAGGAGAGTCAAGAGAGTTCCTTACAGGGAAGGATGTTCATTAGAAAAGAGTTTGAGGCAAGCTGACGGGATGGTGCAGGGCTTCTTACAGAAGCTCCGGAATGGTGGTGGCTTGGCTCTAACCTTCCTAGAGAATCCATGTTGAAGGAAGGGATAGTGAATATTGGTTAAAAATTTGGGGAAAAAAATATGCCCGAAAAAAATATTCCTAAGATTTGAATTTTATCTTTTACTTTCACTTCAACCAATTACTTTTCTGATTATAAAAAATAATACTTACACACTGGAAAACTGCCAATTAATAGAGAAATGTAAGAACTGGAAGGTGAAAAAAACAAAACACATAACCCTACCTTTCCATTATAACCACTGTTTACAATTCAGAGTGCTTCTGTTCTTCTCCCTTGTGAATTAAATCATGTAAATATTAATCTTTAACTTTAAAACATAGAATCATACTTCACAACCAGATCCATTGCAGTTTTTTCCCTCACTTGAATATTATCTGGGACATTATTTAATGTCTATGCAAATACATTTACTTCACATATTTGTATGACTATACATATATCTTTAGAAATTCATAGGACTCTTAACTTTTGTAAAAATCTCTAGACATGAAATATCAACCTCCCCAATATTATGGGTATTGCCCACCTGCCCACTTGAGAAACTGTTGTACTACTTACCCACTTACTGTGTATAAAAATACCTTTCTTTGACTGTTAATATTTTTATCAATACTGATTATTATTGATTGTTCCAATCTTTGCAAATTACATTAGTGAATAATAATATTTCCTGTTTGCTTCAATATATCTCTTTAACATCATTTCTGAGGTTGAGCATTTTCACCAACATTCACTGGTTATTTTTATGTCTTGTTACCTGTTCACACAGTTCACTTGTTTCCTCATTTTCCTACTCCTGTGTTCTTACTGATTTCTGAGAACTCTATGCTTATATAAGGTCATTAATCCTTTATCACATGTCTTGCAAAAACTATTTCTGGTTTCCTTTTGTTTTGCACCCACTCATCTAGTAGCCAGAATTGATGGCTTTTTTCTTTGCTCACGTTTAGTTTTTCTTAAAGATATTTGTTTTATCTGTGTGTTTACCTAAATTATGTCTGTATTTCCAGTTTCATCTTCAATTATTAGATGCAGAGATAGAAGCTGTTCTGAAAAGCTCTGACAGATGTGGGTCCCTAGCAGTGATAGGAAGACTGGTTCATGCTTTGCTAGGAAATATGAATTTCCCAAGCCCACAGAAATGCCTCCACTCTCAAATCATGTGCTATCTCAGGAAACGCACATGTCTGAGTTCATGTCTCTGTTCTCATAAAACACTGAGTCTTGCAGAGAAGAGAAACAAAACCACACATGATGGGAAGGGATGGACAATGACCAAGACTGCCCGGATGTGACAGTACCACAGGACACCCTGGAGAGAACAGACAGGGCATTTTTGCAAATGAGCCACAGCACTTAAATCCTAACTTTGTCAGATGTCAAATGCCCAAAAAGGCTCAGGTCATGGGGTGGATTCTGTTCTTGTCCATTTTTCTGTGTGTCTCTTCCTGTGCCATGCTGCATGATGTTAACTGGCATTCATCATCATGGAATATTACTTGGACATAAAAAAAATGAAATCTTGCCACTTGCAATGATGTGGATGGAACTCGAGGGTATTATGCTAAGCAAAATAAGTCAGAGAGAGAAATATCAAATGATTTCATTCATATGTGGAATTTAAGAAACAAAATAAATGAGCTAAGGGAAAAAAAGAGTGAGACAAGCCAAGAAATAGACTCTTAACTCTAAAGAACAAATTGATGGTTCCCAGTGGGGAGGTGGGGGTAGGGGAAACAGGTGATGATGATGAAGGTGTGCAGCTGTCCTGATGTTCTCTGGGTGTTGTATGAAAGTGTTGAATCACTACATTGTACAGCTGAAACCAATTTAACACTGTATGTTAACCAACTGGAATTTATTTTTTTTAAGATTTTATTTATTTATTCATGAGCGACACACAGAGAGAGGCAGAGACCCAGGCAGAGGGAGAAGCAGGCTCCCTGCAGGGAGCCTGATGTGGGGACTCGATCCCAGGTCTCCAGGATCATGCCCTGGGCTAAAGGCGGCGCTGAACCACTGAGCCACCAGGGCTGCTCCCAACAAGAATTTAAATAAAAATTTTAAAGAAAAGAAAAGGAAAGAAAGTTATAGGTTGATTTTCAGCTGTGTGGGGTCAAGGACCAACTGTATAATCTTCCTAATATATATTTTTTAATGTGACACTAAAGAAAGAAGTCAAGCCTACCTTATAGTCTTTGTCAGAATTCACAGGCACTCTCAGTGATTCAATCTTACAAAATAAGTTAACTCCTTAATCAAGTTAAAAACAAGTTATTGCTTTGTTAACTGATACTGCACTGAAATGACAGGTTTTATTAAAAAAAAAAAAAAACTGACTGTGGTTGATTGAGTCTTTCCAAGAACAAAGTTTCAGCTTCCACATTTTTGCGATTTTGGACATACCCTTTTTGTGTCCTTCAATACATTTCTTCATCTAGATCCGGAACACTTCTTGTGACTTCATTTCTAGATATTTTACGGTTTCTCTTTGTATTTGAGTCACATTCTTCTCACTTAGTATTTTAGAATTGGCTACTGTCTGCACAGAAAATGCAATTGATGATATACAATGATTTTGTCACTTGTCCCACTGGTAGGACTTTTATTGTCGTCTTGTGTGTGTGACTTCTCAATGGTTTTTCAAGCATAAAATTATAAACCTTCACTAATTATGATTTAACTTCCCTGATTTTAAGGTATAGACTTGCTATTTTCTCCTCTCATTGAATTGCAAAGACTTGTAATCACTGGAGGCTTCAGAGATCCCTTCACCCAACCTGCTTGCTTACCAGAGAGAGAGGAACTATGGTCAAGATGATGTCACGGCCACGCCTGCAGGAGATGCCCCTCATTCTCCCAGACTCCTTCCCAGTCACCACAAAGCGAATTTTGCCTTATTTCCTCCCATTTTCCTCTTTCTTATTCTTTTATTCCTCCCTTCCTGTGTCAAAGATCAACGTCCTTAATCCCCAAAACCAAACAAGATTTTTCAAAAATAGGGCTTAAAGAAAAGTTTTTTAAAAATAGACGCTTCAGTAGTTTTTTTTTGTTGTTGTTGTTACATGTGATTTCTTCCATGAAAGCCTTTGATTTTTCTTCCAGGGCTTGATTATGAATTTCAACTCATGCATTAAGCACAGGCTGTGGTTCAGCCCAGATGTCCCTTGGGATCAGAAACCAGTGAAGGGATTGAAAGGTTTTTAATAACAACACTATCATTCAATGCTTCTGTGACCCCTGGACTCAGGCCACCACTCTCTCAGGACCCAGAGTTGACATGATTTAGTTTATGTCAAGATTCCCATTTGACAAATGAGAGTTAGAGAAAGTCTACTTTGGGTCTAGGAATTTGGGCTACTACTGTTTATAAGCTCTGAGAGAAATCTCTGGAGGATTAGGGAAAGGGAGAAAAATTGTCAAAAGGAAGGGTGATTGATGTTTTTAAGGAAGAAAGTAGAAATGAAGGGAGGGAGGAGGACAGGAAGAGAGAAGGTGAGACTGAGAGAGAGAGAATGAGAGAGATCATGGGAATCTCATAAAATTCTCCCTGAACATTGGGGTAGTAAAGTCCCCTGAGTCTGCTTCCCTGGTAGGGTTCCTTCCAGAAGGGCAGGCCACAGAGCAGATGGTCCCAGTTCAGCACTTTTGTTCTCTTCTCTAAAGAGAAAACAAAATACTGGCTGCTGTGTTCTCAGCCCACTCTCTGGCCTACAGAGATCTGAGCTTACCAGCGCCACTCTGAGCAGACGGGTCTCACTAAACAAGCCCCCCATCCCCTTCTCACTAGAGAAATAGAACCATCTCCTTGATCAGGAATCAGCTGGATGTCCTATCACTTGTTGATCCATATGATACCTAAGAGACCACGAGGTCTTAAAAATTCGAGACTGGGTCTGTTAACTCTTTGTCTCCTCAGCATTGAACTCTTCAGTATGAACTAGACAGAGAACAACTTTAGCTTCAATAGGAATAAGAAACACTTTTCACAAAGCTACAGACCTGGAACTCATCTCTCCTCCCCGTGCTAACGTGTCACCTGTCTGCAGATGCATAGTAGGCTCTCCTGAGCCTTCCTTTCTCTGCTCTGAAGAGCCTCTGAACCTCACTCCCCAGAGAGGGGAATCACTGCCCACCTCTGAGTACACTCCACTTTGCTAATGTCCTGCTTCATGTGAGAATCCAGGCAGGTGGCCTTTCAAGCTCCCAATATTTTACTTTAGGTCAGTTTAAGTGAACTGTATTATCTTATACCTGTAGATAGGTGGCTTGTGGTCTTCTGCAACAGAGCTGTACATCTGAAAAGGAGCGCCCGATGGGCCCAGTGACAAGTAACAGACATTAATCCCTCACCACAAGCAAAGCATTATGCTACATTCTGTTCATGATCCTTGCATTTCATCCTTAAGACAACCCTTAGAAGTAGGTTCTAATGATGACTCGGTTCTAGAGATGAGGCAACAGGGCCACATAGTGGCCAAGTAAGAATTGAACTCAAGTTTGAGTCAAACCTATGCTCATAGCCATCGTGCAAATTCACTTCATGCAGCCTAGACTTTTCCACAAAATAGCTTCATGTGTCTCAAGAATATTATGCAGGAAATAAGCAGAACATTCAGATTTTGGATGGTAGGTTCTCGGTCCGGCTCTGCTTCGGACTTACAAGTAATGTCACCTCCATCCCTCAACTGTGAAATCACAGAACTGGGGTAGGCGACATCCCAAGGTCCCCTCCTGAGTTCTGAGATGAGTGGTCCTAGGCACTTCTGGGAGGTGTACATGGGCCCAAGGAAAGAGAGGGAAATGTGAGAAGGAAATGCTTGCTCAGTGGATGGATGGGACCTTCTGCTTGAGAAAGAGGGAACTTGGCCTTGAACACACACCCTGTCCCAGATCCTCCCCAGTCTGCTCCCTGCCGAGCACTCACCTCCTCTCCCTCCTGTGGGCAGCAGGGCGGCTTCCTCAACCTCTTCTTCATTCCCAGTGCTTGTACCTGGAGGTGCCCTTAATGGCCTGACCTTGTTCTGATCACACTGAGCTAGTGAACCAGAGAAACCATTGAGTGGATAATTTCCAGAGGAGCGGCATGCTCCTGGCTGTGACCCAAGGGCTAGGGCAGGTATTCCCATTAGCATTTGTAAATGTGGTTTTCCCCATGGAAGCCTAGGCTAATCCACAAAAGTTTTAGGGGACAGGAGCCCACGAAGGTGCCAGAGGACTTAGCACGGTCACTGCTTCTCAGGAAAGTCCCGGCAGAGCTACTTGCTCACACCAAGAGCTGAACAGGAACCCACCCTTGTGTAGGAGGCCTGAGGTGTGTCAGGGGCCAGAGCACTGCCTTGGAGAGCACGTTGCAAGAAGGGAAACAGACTGTGAGAACTGGGAGACGTGGAACAGATGAGGAGGGGAAAGATAATCTATGAAACTGTGGGACTTTGTGAGGGCTAAAATGGTAAACAAATGGAAAAGGTAAGATCTCTGTGCAGAAGGGAGTAAATCGAAAGGAAATAGTGACATGTACCAGGAGCAAAAAGAAATAAAAGTAGGTCTGGGGAGACAGATAGTGAAATGAAGCACTGAACTGTGCCTTGACCAAAGCTTTAGCTATGGAGTGAGCAGTGATGTCAGAGGGCAGTGGGGAGGGCGGTAATGTCATCTACCTGAGAAGGCGAGAAGAGTTTTGCTCCCTTTGGTGGCTTGGTCGGGGTATGGAGTGTGCTCCATAGGAATGCATTTTAAATAAATGGACAAAAACCGGTTTGGGTTGAAAACCACAGAAATCATTTGGGAATATTATTAAAAAGTGCCTCTCCCCCATGCTCGTGCTCGCTCGCTCTCATATAAATAAAATAAAATCTTTTTATTAAAAGTGTCCATAAAAGAAAATATATCACTATTGAGTCAAGTTTGGATTAACCAAGGGAAACACTGGAGTCAAAATACCTGGGTTGTGGCTTCAGGGACACCACCTGAACAGACAGTTTCTCGGTTATGGGCCTTAGTGTTTCATCTGGAAAATGAAAAGACTAAATCAGAATTTCTGAGGATATTTGCAGGAATAGCACAGCAGTCAAGTCAGAGGATTTATAGAGATAGAAGTCAAGTGGGTGCTATCAGCTCTCACCTGATTCTCAATTTGTATCTCCTCGCCCCATTTCCAAGGACACAGCATGCTTGGCTCAGCACCATTCATCAGGAAAACCAGTCTCTCTGCTCCTACAGTTTGCCAGTTACTTATCCAGAACCAGGGTACAAAAGGAACAAAATATGATCTCAGAACGTGAGGGGACTTGGGCTCGATTAAATAGATTCACTCTGTAATGGTTCATGGTTATAAAGTGTAGTAAGCATAAGGGATCTTACAGGAAAGAATGGTTGTTGCTCTTTTTGTGTCCTGGCAGGTGGAGGAGAGAAACTGGGAAATTT
Source organism: Canis lupus baileyi (assembly GCF_048164855.1). Lineage (NCBI taxonomy): Eukaryota > Metazoa > Chordata > Mammalia > Carnivora > Canidae > Canis > Canis lupus. The sequence goes on along the minus strand of NC_132852.1, from coordinate 4,773,528 downwards.
TTGCTAGGTGGTTTACACTCCATCTGTGTCCTAAGAGGTGAGTTGCCATATATGAGGCAGTCACAGTGGTGAAGCGAGTCCAGGAGAAAAGATCACGGGCAAAGATCTAAAGGCATAGATTCAGTGTGAATTTGGGAAATCATAAGTATGTCCTTCAGCTAAGGTACAGGAAAAAGGAACTATAGGATATATAGAATCAGATCTTAGTTGTTTGAATTTCTCCTGTAAGCAAAGAGAAGATGTTGAAGGATTTTAAACAAGAAGATGACATTGCCGAATGTGCAGCTTAGACATGACTTGGTGGTAGTATGTAAGATGGACTCTGGAGGCCCAGGTAAAGGACTATTATGAGCCAGAACTTCTTTTTAAAGTGGGTTAGTAAAAAAAAATTAAAAAAAAAAATAAAGTGGGTTAGTAAAGATCGTGATTCTCCTCTTCTCTCAGAAACTCCACAAAAACAAAAACAAAAACAAAAAAAACAAAAAACAAAAAACAAAAAAAAAAAAGAAAGAGAAAAGGAAGAAGAAATAAAGATGGAAACTTCATTATCTGCAAAACTAGTAGATATCTATTGCTCCAAAATAGGGTAAATAATAGTGAAGTGTCATCACATTCGAGATGAGGCCGGATGGGAGAGGAGAAAGGCTACGTGTATCTGGCGGTCCTGGACAACGCTGCAGAGCACAGTTATGTGAAATCATGCCTTCACCCTAAAGACAAACCAACAATCTCTTATCCGAAATGGTGGGATCAGGTGAGTGAGTGGGTAGTAGGAGAATCTCTGAATCCAGACACACACCACATTTCATGGGGTTGAAAGGACGTGCTGAAGAAGCAATCACACGAGTCCGTAGTTGTAGGAAACAGTCTGGTTATGAAAAGGAAGACGGCATATGGTATGTCACCCTGATTCATTAACCACTAACAGGACGTATTCTTATCTATAATCGTGTGTCATAGGGAGGACTCTCAGGTGTCTGAAATCCATTTTTGTCTGTTGCCCACAAAAACCTCTTAAAAATAGATAGTCCAGGAATATTTCACCAAACAAAGATGAGTTATCTTTAGATAAAAAAAGAAACTAAACAGAATCTCCCTAAAGACATTAGCAAAAAATATATATATATAATAAAATAAAAAAACAACAACAAAACATTTTTTAAAGTGATAAAGGAACAGGAGAAACAATTGGTAGAATAGAAACCCCCAGCTGAAAATATTGCCATGAAATGGACAAAGATTCTGGCCTAACAGAGCACGCTAAGTTGATGAAGATGATGAAGCAAGTATTTGTTTTAAAACAGAGATAATCCACAAATCAGAGACACTTTCACTCAGAAAAGATATTTTGAGATAAGAAGAGATAAGAAAGCTGAGCTTGTAGAACCAGGGGAGAAGTGAAAGAAGAAAATCAAACCGCGACCGAATGGAGGCATGCGGAAGAGAGTGCACAGTTTTGGCGCCAGAGCAGAGGACAACCAGGACGGACGGAGAAGAGCGGGTGAAATGAAATGGGAATACATCAGAGTAATGGATAGAGAAGCTGCGGTCTCTGTATACATGGAACATTCCTCAGCCATTAGGAACGACAAATACCCACCATGTGCTTCGACGTGGATGGAACTGGAGGGTATTGTGCTGAGTGAAGTAAGTCAATGGGAGAAGGACAAACAGTGTATGTTCTCATTCATTTGGGGAATATAAAAAATAGTGAAAGGGAATAAAGGGGAAAGGAGAAAAAATGAGTGGGAAATATCAGAAAGGGAGACAGAACCTGAGAGACTCCTAACTCTGGGAAACGAACTAGGGGTGGTGGAAGGGGAGGAGGGCGGGGGGTGGGGGTGACTGGGTGACAGGCACTGAGGGGGGCACTTGATGGGATGAGCACTGGTGTTATTCTATATGTTGGCAAATTGAACACCAATAAAAAATAAATTTATTTAAAAAAAAAAGAATACATCAGAGTTCACATGGTGGAGCAGGAAGGAACGACTGTCATGGTCAACAAAATGGAGTTGCCGTTCATATAATCAGTGTCTCTAAGAGGTAATTGGGAAAACTTTAAAGATAAAATTTTTAGAAAGATGTTCAGGCGATCAGAAGACTCCAGTCTACAAAATTAAAGTGGTATCCCAAGAAAATTTGGCACAGAACCATCAATAACAAATTCTATCTTAACATCTCCATAAAACTTCTGGATTTTTAATAGAAAGAATCTCCAGAACAGCAAGGCAAAACAGTCGAGTTGCCGATATTACCAGGAAGGTGGAGACTTGTACCAAGTACCTTCAGCCCTAGAAGACAAGGAGCAATGCCAGCAAAGCCTTCAAGAACAGGAACTGTGAGCCCATAAATTCTTTAAGTCAGACAACTGGCTTTTCATTTTATTTTATTTTATTTTATTTTATTATTTTATTTTATTTTATTTTATTTTATTTTATTTTATTTTATTTTTAATAATAAATTTATTTTTTATTGGTGTTCAATTTGCCTACATACAGAATAACACCCAGTGCTCATCCCGGCTTTCCATTTTAAAGGCAGCAGGCATCTTTCAACAAAAGGACTCAAGGAGTGTAGCTCCCATGGGGGGCTAGCCCGGGGAGGCGTGCTGGAGGACTCACTTCCGGGAAGGATACGGTGTAGGATAAGGCGTTGGGAGTATCAAGCTGGTATGATCCTAGAGCTAAAGAGGGGAATGCAATGATGATGGGTACAGAACCCAGTGCAAGTGTCACAGATGGTGAACTGTGGAATTCTACAACTAGCCAGTGATGGGAAGGAGGGGACAAAATGCCACCTGACACTCCTCCCCTCTGCTTTTATAGCTGGAAATCAGAAAACTTCATTTAAGCCTGAGAAATCAATGGACACATACCGAAGTAAAAGAAAAGTGATATTCACCACTAAAATTGGCTAGTAAAAGGGAACGGGGAGGAAGCGAACGTTGCTACGTAGGTCACTGTGCACTACAGGGAACCGACAGAGAAAGAGGTTGATTGATTCCTTTGAAATTATAGCGGAAAAAGATACCATTTATGATATCAACACAGAAAATATTTTGAAACCTAATAATGGATGTGTAAGAAATAGATGAATAAAAGTATTAACATTTAGTGAGGACACAAAATAAGATTTTATTTTATTATTATTATTTTTTTACAAAATAAGATTTTTAACAAATACAAAGGGATATCACAATCAGAGATTGAGAAATTCAAAATTATTTTAAGTCAAAGTTTCTTAAATTTGATATTATCTAACTAACATCTGCCTAGCTATCTTACTATCTCATAAAGCCAGTAAAGGACACCAAAAATGAGTAAGGGACAGATAGGGCTAGCTAGGGAGAGATAGACAGGGGCTATGGGATCCGGCTCACAGAAATCCCCCAAATGTAGAGATGTAAGGAAACCAGAGATAGGGAACACTCCAGACCACCCTGCCCTAGGTGTGTGTGTGGGGGGGAGGGGGTCTTTTTATGACAATCACCTGTGATGAACAAAGAATAACCAGACCCTAAAATAAGGAAGCCGTTGAAGATGGTATCACAGTCCTTACTCAAACCAGGACATCACAAGAATAAGGCCACAAGCTCCCTGGTCAGTCCTAAATACAAGACTGTGGGTGGAGGCCCCCGTGGGCAGCCCTGTGGGTCCCCTCTCACTCCTGAGAGCTCTCTCTGGATCCTTGCTTCCTAAGCTTCCCTCGCTTTGCTCATGCTCCTTGGTCCTTGAGATTCATTCCTCAACTCCGTGAAACAAGAACCTCACTCTCTCACTTCAAAAGGATTTTTTATTAATTAGGAAAATGGGTTTAATCAGAGTAAATCCCAAATCTTCACATATTCAGCTCTCATGTGGTTATTCTCACCCTCAACTGCCTCATGCTGGCTCCCACCACGCGGCCTTGGCAGCCTCTGCCTGGAACGCTCTTCCCCCAGGCACCTTCACGGCCCCGTGCCCCTGACCTCGTCTTACCCTTCTCCATTGCATTGGACATCCTATGACCTATTTGCTGCCATAAGGAAATACCACAGACCAGGTGACTTAAACAACAGGAATTTCTTTCTCAAGGGTCAGGAAGTTAGAAATGCAACATCAAAGTGTCCCAAGATTGGTTTCTCCTGAGGCCCCTCTCCTTGTCTTGCAGGTTGGTGGCCGCCTTCTTGTCGTGCCCTCCACGGCCTTCCCTCTGTGTGACATATCGCTTCCTGTGTCCAGAAGTCATACCTGATCCAGCCCACTCTAATGGCCTCATTTTAGCTGAATCATCCCTAAAAGGCCCCATCTCCAAACAGAGTCACATTCTGAGGTCCCGGTAGTTAGGACTTCAGCCTACGCATTCTGGGGGACACCATTCATCCCATAACACTGTTTTATTCTCCTGTCATCGTGTTTTTATTCCTGTCTTTCTCTCTCTCACACACTGAGATGTAAGCTCTGTGCTGGCAGGGACTTTTGTCCTGTTTGTTCTCTGCTATACCTCGAGGGCTTAGAGCTCTGGAACATAGAAGAAACTAGAAACGCAGTAAACATTTGTTGAAGGGATATATGATTCCTTTTTTCTTAACTCGTCCACGGAGCTACCTAATGGTTAGATTTAAGGTCATCACTTTTGTGTTTATTTCCTTTATAATAAAAATATCCTCTAAACATTATTTTCAAAAGCCCCAGACACCACAATTTGGGGCTCAAAGTCCTGTCATGTTTGCTGCCAATCAGCTCTCAAATCACCTCTTGGATCCTTCCCACTTGAAAGTGTCTTGAAATCTGAGCCTTTCTTTCTTTTTTTTTTTTTCAGTTTTAAATTTTGCATTTTTATGTATTTACTTTTTTGCATATATATATATTTTTAATTGGAGTTCAATTTGCCAACATATAGCATAACACCCAGTGCTCATCCCATCAAGTGCCCCCTCTTTACACCTGCCAGTTCATCTCTGGAAATGGTAGGCCTGGCCCCATCAGCAGCCCAGGGCCCAGGTTCCTGTTGCTAGATGTTGGAGAAACTGACTTTCTGGATTTCATGTCTCTAGGTTTTCCAGAATTCTCTAAGGCTGTGTGGAGTCAGGAAGACCTCCTTACTTTGCAAACCTGTAAGTCCAGCTTCTGCTAGGCCTACTACTGTGTATGGTCACCAGACACCAAATTCTGGTTCCAGAGATGCTCTTCGTCCACACACCTGCAGCTGGATCCCCCACACTTCTCAGAACAAACCTCTTGATACAGTGGAGTGCAGGATATTTCTTCTGACATCCTCCCTGGAAACCCTAGCGCAGCACGAGACCATCAGCAGCTCCTTTTGGCATCACTGTGAAGCTAGGAGTGAGGCCCCAGGAGAACAAGAAGCAGACAAGTCAGGAGCGGTGCCCTAAGCACCATCCCACCCCCCTGGACACACCTGGAGCCTCGTGATGATTCGGTTCCCCCTTCAGGGGGCCACGGCTGTGTCTGAGGTTTCACCCCGTGGGCAGGCCCACGTTTGCCTTCCTGCACAGCCTGTAGGCCTCTGGCTTGCTCGCTGCCCTCCAGGCGGGAGCCCCTGCCACGCACGTGGAAGTCGGTGCAACGACTGTACTTCTCTTCTGGGCCTTTCTCTGAGGCCAGGCCCATGTGGGGAGAAGGGAGGGTCTCTTTCCTTTCGGGACACCCCAGAGGGCACGCCTGGCTCCCTCCAGGGCCCCCAAGCTAGGCTGAACTCAATGCACACGTCTCGGACGAGACCAAAGCTCCCCAGGACAGAGTCGTACTAAAAACCAGGTCAAAGGGCCCGAGTGGAGGGAGGGGAGAAACAGCGGGAAGGAGGCTGTCTCGGTCTCATCTGTTAGAGAGAGGGGGATGCTACTTCCTGAAGCTGGGGAGCCCCTCCTGGAAAACGAGGCTTCCCACAGATAGACTCTGCACTTTCTGGAGCCAGATAATGTGCTTAAATATATATTATACATATTCACATACATATATATCCACACATGTAAGTAGTACATCTATTTTAGAGACGGACAGACAGGAACAATGTGAACCAACCCAAGCTGGCTTAAATGATAATTTGTCAGAAACAAATATCCCCAGTCCCTGGTTTATCCAGTCTTGATAATTTTGGTACACTACCGACTAGTTTTATAGTCTTATCAGGGTTTTGACCTTTTTGGCCAGTTTTTCAGAATTGTGAAGTGTCTTCCTCTTTTTTCTTTCCCTTTGCTCTCTTATTTCTTTCATTATCAGAGAGTCGTCCCTGTGTTAGTTGTAATAACAGCAAATTTTTAAAAAGGATACAAACCAAGCATCCAAATAGAGGAAAATGCAACAGATAAATCATCCCTGGTCACAGAACAGCATACATGGATATCACTTTACTGAACTACAATAAATATATACAGAACAGGGTCCAGAAGAATATATACGAGGTCGTTTAAATAGTATAAATAGATGGCAATCCTCCCAGAAGGGATGGGTTACAGGTGGTTGCCAGGATCCTCTTGTAATCTGTATTTTCAGATTTTTTTCCCCTATGTTAAGTATGAGTTGCTTTTGTGATAAGAAAAAAAGTAGAAGCAATAAAACAGCAAACAGGAAAAAAGAAAAGAAAGATCTGGGATATATCCAGGATTATATTTAATATGTCACCCCGAGCATGGTCAGCTACAGGGAGAGTGGATGTGGAAAGGGGACCCAGAGGAGGAGGGAGGCCCCGCTGGCTCCTGATTTCAGGCAAGCCTGCCCTGCTGGCTCCCCTCCATCCCAAGTTTGTGAGCACTTCCAGCTCCTGGTGGGGGAAACAATATACCACCTGACCAAGCCAGTCCTGACACCGAATGAGATCAGCCATGGAAAGTCGTCAGCGATTGCCTAGAACCCAATGTTAAACAATAGCTATTGTGAGTTAGGGCAGAAAACGCCCTCTAGGACTATTTATTTTGACCTGTTATTTCAACCCACGCTTTCTTTCCAGCACTTTGGTTTAGTACGTGTTATCATCTTCTTAATTTTTTGTTGCTTTTTACAATGATACAACTTAGTTCTGGGCCGAGGGAGCTGGGTGGGCGGAGGAAGGGAGTTTAAAATGATTCATGCTTTAAAAAAAATAAATTAAAAAGTTAAGAGAGTTTGAAAAAAAACTATAAGTGGCCTGAAATCCCAGGTAAATGTTTAATATCTTTTTGGACGCTGAGGGTGAGTAAGGGACAGGCAGGGACAGATGGGTAGGGGGCTATGGGATCAGGCTCACAAAGATCCCAGAAATGTGGAGATGAAAGTAAACCAGAGATAAATAAACCAGACCATCCTGTCCCAGGTGTCAGAGGTGGTGGGGTCTTGCTAGAACAGCTACTTGTGACCAATGAAGAATTACCAGACCCTAAAAAGCAAGTAAGCCATCGAAGGTGTTAACATTAGTCCTTACTCAATGGTGAGATCAATAGAGGTGTGAAAAGGATTTAGGTTCCCTGGGGGGCTTTCAATAAAAGACCAGCCCTACAGGCCCCCTGGGCAGCCCTGTCTGGACCCCTTTCATTCCTGAGAGCTCTCTCTGTATGCTTGCTTAATAAACTTCTCTCACTTTACTCACTCTCCTTTGTCCAGGAGAATCATTCTTCCACTCCCTGAGACAAGAACCTCGCTCTCCTGCTTCAAGTGTACTTAGACGCATATTTTCTGTGTGGTACCACAGAATATATGCTGATCGATACTTGCCTTATTCCTCCAATAACCACTCAAGGACAATTCTCTAGGACAATAGGTCAACATGTGCATATGTGTTTAGCTACATTACCATACCCACGGCTGCGAGGCTTTACCTCCTAAGACCATATCATGATTTATTTCATAATTCTCCTACAATGCACATTTGCATTGATTCCACCTTTCCACTATTATGAGCAATAACATGATGAACTTGGACATATTTTTGTGAACTTTCCAGTTTAATCTTTTGGCTGAATCTGTAGAATTGGTATTGCTAAGTCAAGTGGGGTATATATATATTTTTAAATATGTGTGTAGTCAAATGCTCCATAAGAAAATTTACAGGAACTCAAAATCCCACCAGGAGAGCATTAACATGTGTCTTTCTCCATATTCTCTCCCAAATTAGGTCTTCCTGATGAAATTTTGGAATCTAGATGAGGTTTGATGGGGTGAGGTCCGGAGCCAACAACCAAGAAAGAATTCTTGAGATGTCTTTGGTGCAAAATGGTGGTTTTATTAAAGCCCAGGGACAGGACCCGTGGGCAGGAAGAGCGGCTGCCCTGGGACAGTGAGGAGTGGCTGGTTATATACCTGGGAGTTAGGAGGGGTTTGGGGAGAGCTTACTCTCTAAGGAATTTTGGAAGCAAGGTCTCCACGCCCCTGAGGGGGCTGGCTGTTGTCGGGAGAAGGTGACTTATTACCGTCTAGTAAAACCTGAGTCATGAGACCCTTCAGATGTGTATCGGTGGGCCATGTGCTTGGGGGATGATCGCCAACATGTATCTTGGGGGTTTGGAGATAAAGGGAAACTTCTAAAGGAATTTTTATATGTTAAAGTAGACTCACAGGATCCTGGGAGTCTGGCTAAGATTGCCTCTTGCCCTCAGCAAAGTATGAGCATCGAGGCAGTTGAGTCCGTAGAGAAATGTCCCTCTGCCTGTTGTAAGGACTTGTCAATGTGCTGCCCCAGGCTGGTGCCTTGTCCTCAGCTAGCCCTGTGTTCCTCCATCATTGCCAAGCTTTTCCAATTTAGCCAGTCTAAATCTACAGAGGTTGAAAATTCTTTGTAACTCAAATATTTAAATTTCTGTGTATGTGTGTGTAGTGTAGCCTCTTCCTAAACACAGCGAAAGATCCCAGTCACAGTTGCAACTAACACCTCAAAGCAAACTGTGCCACCACACATAACCACAAGAACAAAATCCATAAAATACCTAGAAAAATCATAAAGTATATTTGCATACCTCAGATGGATAAAAGGATACAACTGACTCCAAATAATGAGGAATACTGACACATCAGGTGCACAATAGCAATAGCACATTGCTATTTTAACCAGATCTGACGACTCATCCTTCTGTTTTTCCTCCTCGAAAAGTCTCTGGGACACGCCTCAGCCCACTGGAGGGGAGTCCTGGAAGGTGGGTGCCCTCAGTTACCTGTTCTGCACAGCGCCTCCCTCTGCCTTGACTTGGGCCCTTTCCACGAACCTTGTCCTGCTGCTCCCTGGGGCAGGATGTCCCCAGCCACAGCCTCCACCTAAGCTCCAACCCATCCTACACTACGGCCTCCTTGGCGAATGAATAGTCGCTTTATATCCATGTTCTAAAATGCGGGTGTTATGATTATTCAGCTACGATAAGGCCAACAGATGAGGGGATGACTGTCACTGTAGACAGAATTTATCACTCATGGTCAGAGGGAGCAGGTCACACTCAGCCATGAGGAGCCACGTGGGTCAGTGAAGGAGGCAGAGGGGCTGAGGGAGGAGCCTGGCAAGTGCCTTTGTTGTGGTTTCGAGGGGAAGGAATTGGGGAGGCAGGCGGCTCGGGTTTAGGATCGGATGTCTGAGTAACCTGGGGGCTGCCCCTGTTGTCTGGCACCTGCCCTGGGGTGATTAGGGCAGGTGGAGAGCCGACCCCCCCCTCCAGTGTGAGATCCTGATAGACTGATACAGGAGGCAGTCGAGGTGTGGCTGGCTTTGGTTGGCTCCTACCGAAAGCTCGGGGAGTAGTCAACTATCTGCAGGAATCAGCTAACCCCGGGGCAGGGTCGGGGGAGGCAGGTCCTCCAGGGTCAGCCAGGTCCCAGACATCCAAGCACCAGGACACAAGGACTAGAAAGCGTGGTTTGCACCCCCCGAGGATGATGTGGAAAGCAGGGTTCCTCCTTGTGTGAGGCAGGGGACCGCCCGCCTTACCTCAGTGGCTCTCGGGCCCCGTGGGACCGCACAGGCTCCGCTCCGACCCAGACTCCGACCCAGACTCCGTGCTTCGGCTGCACAGCCAGCCCCCACCTTCCACGTCCGTGCAGGCGACGCCGCGGACTCTCGGCTCACCTCCAGAGACGACACGCGTGACCTGGGCCCAGTAAATGATTAAGCCCTTGTTTTCAGTGTTGACCCTAAGTCACTTTCAAGGAAATTTACAGAGTCCCTGTTCCAGGCCAAGCACAAGCAAGGTCACTGGTGCCTTCCTCCCCACCCCTGGGGACAGCCCGGACACAGGGCTTATCCTCCCAGAGGTCTGATGGCCACGGTGACGCCGAAAGTCGTGGGGAAATATTAGTTTAAAAATGAACCATGATGTGGAATCGAGCAAAAGTAGTTGACTGGCAAGGTGGGCCAGAAGATTAGGAAGTTTAAAAGTAGGGATCCCCGGGTGGCGCAGCCGTTTGGCGCCTGCCTTTGGCCCGGGGCGTGATCCTGGAGACCCTGGATCGACTCCCACGTCGGGCTCCCGGTGCATGGAGCCTGCTTCTGTCTCTGCCTGTGTCTCTGCCTCTCTCTCTCTCTCTCTCTGTGTATGACTATCATAAATAAATAAAAAATTATTAAAAAAAAAAAAAAAAGGAAGTTTAAAAGTAGTAGAGGAACTCTGGATAGGAAGACTTCTAGATCATCCTGAGAACTTAGCAATAGAAATATGGTTGTGGGCCTTTCGGTACCCTACCAGTGTTTTATGTAAGACCTGATTCAAGTAAAGCTTTAGACCTTGTTAGAGTCACTATAGGTAACTGCTAGTTATGTATTCATCGGTCTTGAAGTAATTTTATTATCTCTATACCCTGAACACTTAAGAGGCTTAGAATCAGATCAAGGTGTGCTGACCACTACTTCATGGACTACTGTGATCTGTAGTGTTAAGCTCTTTGCTTGGCAGATTATCCTTTATTATTGTGAAGCAACTTGGCTTGACCAAGTTCAGTTTCTAAATTGGGTTTTTAAGTTTCTGGCTTTATGTTAATAAAAATCCCCCCCCCCCCCCCCACACACAAATTAACCATGATACAAAGTCATGTGAGGGGACAGTTCAGCACTACTGCTATGGGGGACGCGGCTCAGTGGGCGAACATCTGCCTTGGGCTCAGGTGGTGATCCCCGGGTCCTGGGATGGAGCCCCCATCTGCTCAGCGGGGACTCTGCTTCTCCCTCTCCCTCTGCTGCTCCTCCTGCTTGTGTCTCTCGCTTGCTCTGTGTTAAATGAGTAAAAAAATAAAATATTTAAAAAAAATATGGGAACACATCTATCGGGATACAAAATTTGGGGTCTTCACCCTGCTGGGAACTTGCCCTGACCTCAGGGCCAGATCATGAGCAGAGTTTCTCCGGGTGGAGATGAGCTGGAGAGGGTCAGAGAGGAAGCAAGGCAACTCTGTGGCTCCACAGAGACATCCTGAGTCTCGACGGCGACATGGGTCACGCAACAAACTCTCCCAACTGAGCTCTTAGGACCTGTGCTTTTCGTGTTATGCAAACTCTGCTTCAATTAAAAGCTGTCAGATGCGAAGTATAAGCCTTGTAAGAATTGTCTAGAAATTTAAAATGAAGAAACAGGCCGCGGGGAGGAAGCAGGGAAGGGTCGCTTCTATTTGACGTCTCACCAAATTCTCTGGAGAGTTAAATGACTTTCTGAAACTGGGCTACAAATGCAAAGTTTCTTTTTTGCTTTTGTTTTGCCTGGCAGGGCAAGCCCGTACCCCAGAAGTCTTCAAGGTCATTGACCCCTTTGTTCAGACGCCCTGGCTGGCTCTGGCCTGGGGGTGAACGCAGATCCGCAGTGGATCCCCAGGGGAGCCCCGTGTCTGGGGAGGACCCTGGGCAGCTCCCAGACCACAAGTGTGTGCTGAGGAAGTGGTGTTTTGTCAGCACTCGCCGGCCCGGGCCACCTCTGAAGGTGCTGACCTGGTTCAGCCCGGGGACTGCCCCATGGAGTCAGGGGGCAGAGGTCACGTCAAAGACAGGGGCTGCAGGAGGCCCAGCAGGGAAGCTTGTCTTAGGACACCCACCTGAATAAGCACAGGTGTGTCCTCTCCATCCCTGCTCCTCAGGGACCCTGAGCCTTCCCTGTGCTCGGGGAGTCGTGTGTCTGAGCCCCGGGCACAAGCACATGAGAGCGCCCCTGCAAACCTGGTCGGGCTACAGTACTCTATAACACCATGGAAACCACCCTCCCCCGTGTGTCATCTCCCTTCCTTCTCTACACACACCCTCGACCGAAACACAGCCCAGGCACCGCTTCCGAGGAGACCATGCATAGGGTAAAGGCAAGGAATGGCAGGTCTCCCTGGAGCCCAGGTGCCAGCAGCTGCGGGGGTCCTGGCTTCCTGCACACCCCCTTCTCCAAGCACTCACCCCCCACCTAACTGATGGGAGGAACACAGGTGGTGACACAGGTGGTGCCCCTAACGTGCCTGGAACCAAGGTCTATATGTGCTCGGCGCTACAGGATCACTACGCACATCCTTCTCCCTTCTCAAGACAAGACAGTCCAAGGGGAAGCATAGGAAGGGGAGGGGGAGAGGGTGGGAAGGGAGAGAAGCAAGAGCAATGACAACCTAAATCACAGCGTCTACATCACTGCACTGGATACCACACTATTTAAAATAATAAGAAGGGCCGCCTGGGTGGCTCAAGAGCATCCGATGCATGATCTCAGCTCAGGTCTTGATCTCAGGGTTGTGAGTTCCAGCCCTGCATTGGGCTCCATGCTGGGTGTGGAGCCTACTTAAAAATAAAAACAAAACAAAACAAAACAAAACAAATAAAATAAAACTCCAAGGGGTCTTCAGCATGAGCCAACACAGCGACAGTCAGCCAGGAAGGTGTGTACCTCTAAGGGGATAAGAATGCCTTGCAAGTGAGAGGCATTGCTTACATAAGCGTCCTCAAGGTTACATATGGTATACTTGACAAATGAAAAAAAAAAAAAACTTTTTTGTATCACAACTTTCAAGGAAGTTTGAACTGAATCTTAGCTGATGAAAATACGCAGCAAATTCAGGGACTCCCAAGAATCATTGAGTGGAAGAGGGGAGCATATAAGTGTCGGGTTTTCATGTTTATCAAAAGGGACATGAGTTTTCATGTGAGAGAGGAAGGCAGTTGGTGGCCCAGGTGGTGGGGAGCCGGCACGTCTCGCACCCCTAGAGGACGACAGCGTGCCTGTGGAAACGGTCCCTTCGGTGCCCCTTGCCAGGGGTGCCAGGTGGCTTACCACTGTACCCACTAAAAAGAAAATAATTTTGGAGAAAACAAAAAAATCCACAACTCAAAGGGAGCTTCAATTGGAGAAACGATGCTACCATATATACCTGGCAACACCTGCCCCTCCTACTGGCACGACAAATCCCGGTTCGGCCCACTAACCTCCTCTTCCCAACCACATCCTTCAGAGCAGTGCCTCCCAGAAGTTCCCTGGTGAAAAAACTTTCTTTTGAGTGTGTGTGTCAATGTATCAATTTTTAAAAAAGATAACAACATGCAAGTTAGTCCTATTTTTATTATTAGGTTCAATAAGCATAAAATTACATTTCGATAAGTGTAACTTCTTAAAATATGTGTATTGTAATCAATCATGACATGTATTACTATTATTATCACAATAAATATAATTCTAATAGAACGAACATAACAGAAAAAAAAATAAAAGAATCTCTACACACAGACATTGTTGGAAGTGCATTTATGGGGATTGAACACAGGCATTGTTCTGTTTGTAGTGTTCTGTGTTTCCTCAATTGAGATTAAACAAAAGTTATGAGTGACATAATGATCACCCACGGCAAAGGCCTCTGAATGTTAGAACACAGTCCCCCTCTGGAGTTAAACTTTGCTTTTCCCTTGTTAATGTTTACATTAATATAACAATAGTTCTAATGGTGGGGAATACTTGGATCTAACCTATTACTTGGATCTAACCCATTTCTCTGCTTTGTGCCAATACACTGACAAAAAAAAAAAAAAAAGTCTCATGGGGGTATCTACAGGAAAGAAAGCAGAAGTGTCAAAAGTGAGCAAACCCTTCAACAAACTCAGAATCTTCTTTTTTAAATGTTTGTGCAAAAGGAAGGCAGTTACTCTGTGTTTTTAGATGCCTTCAACCCTTCCTCAGTTCCAGTAAAGTAATTATTTAATTTGAATTATCTTCCAAGAAATAAATGGATTCTGGACCTAAATATAGGACCTAAATATAGGTCCAGAATCCATAATGGAGATCTTACTTGAAGAACTGTAACATTTGAATGCCCTATCTTACACCATAGGCCGTTGGGTGATAACTTCTGGTGGCTGTGAAGTTAATTTATGGAAAACATTATAAGCACCTGTAGAAGTCTGTTCTTCCATGTTTAACTTGAATTTTTGCCCGTTATTCTCATAGCTTCATTGCCTGAAAGTCTTAAGTTCAGCATAAAAACACTGCCTTCACTGTGCAGAAGCTCGTTATTTTGATGTAAGCCCAGTAGTTTGTTTTTGCTTTTGTTTCCCTTGCCTTGGGGGACATATCCAGAAACAAAATGTTGCTGTAGCTGATGTCAGAGAAATCACTGCCTATGCTCTCTTCTAGGATTTTTATGGTTTCAGGTCTCATATTTAGGTCTTTTATTCATTTTGAGTTTATTTTTGTGTATGATGTGAGAAAGCGGCCTAGTTTCATTCTTCTGCATGTTGTTGTCCAGTTTCCCCAATCCCACTGGTTGAAGACACTGTCTTTTTCCCATTGGATATTCTTTCCCACTTTGTCAAAGATTAAGGAAACAGTCAACAAACAATCAACAAAACTAAAAGGCAACCTGCTAAATGGGAGAAGGTGTTTGCAAAAGACATATCCAATAAAGGGTTAGTATTCAAAATCTATAAAGAACCTATACAACTCAATACCCTAAAAACAAATTATCCAGCTAAAAAATAGGCAGAAGACATGAATAGACATTTCTCCAAAGAAGACATACAGATGGCCAACAGACATCGGAGGCTCAGAAAAGATGCTCAGCATCCCTATTGTCAGGGAAATGCGAATCAAAACCTCGATGTGCTATCACCTCACGCCTATAAGAATGGCTAAAAGCAAAACACAATGAACAACAGGTGGTGGCCAGGATGCAGATAAAGAGGAAACCTCCTGCACTGTTACTGGGAATGCGAACTGGTGCAGTCACCCTGGAAAACAGTATGGATGGTCTTCAAAAAGCTAAAAATAGTACTACCCTATGATCCAGCAATTGCACTACTGGGTACTTGCCCAAAAAGTACAAAACACGGATCCAAAGGGTTACATGCATTCCTATGGTTAAAGCAGCATTATTTACAACAGCCAAATCATGGAAGCCACCCAAGTGTCCATTGACAGATGAACAAATACAGGAGATATGGTGTATATACGACAGAATAGTACTCAGCCAGAAAAAGGAATGAAATCTTGCCATTTGCAACAAGATGGGTGGAGCTAGAGAGTATTATGCTGAGGCAAATAAGCCAGTCAGAGAGAGGCGGGTACTACATGACTTCATTCATATGTGGAATTTAAGAAACAAAACTAATGAGTAAAGGGGAAAAAAAAGAGAGACACAAAGAAACAGTTTTGACTCAACTAGAGAGAACAGACTGATGGTTACCAGAGGTGAGACGGCTGGGGGAAGGGGGGTCAAGGAATACACTTGCCGTGATGAGTGTGAGTGTTGTATAGAATTGTGCACCCCTGTACTGTACACCTGCGTCTGCTGTCACACTAAGTTAACAACATTGACTGTATCAGGTAAATAAGCCATTCTGGTTAATCTGTCAGTGGTTTAAATAACGTGACTTAAAAAAAAAAAAAAAAAAGGAACACCTGGGTGGTCCAGTGGTTGAGCATCTGCCTTTGGCTCACGTGGTGATCCTGGAGCCCCGGGATCGAGTCCCACATCGGGCTCCCTGCATGGAGCCTGCTTCGCCCTCTGCCTGTGTCTCTGCCTCTCTTTCTGTGTCTCTCATGAATAAATAAATAAAATCTTTTTTAAAAAGTGACTAAATGTGTTTTTTAACTTACAAAAAATGTAACTGTTCCATCGGTTAAGTGTTTTCGATGGATCATTTCCTCCTGAAAACTGTGATTTGCATGCAGTTGTTTATGACCACCTTAGATTCTCGAATTCTAAGGACAATGGTCTCAAACTTAGCACATGGGAATGCCATGAGTGCATCCCTAGTGAAACAATTGTCCTCAAGGGGGTGAAGCATTATGTTCCTTTTCGGCTACGAAGAGCTAGAGATTTCTGCTACTTCAGAGAGGACATGCTACACCTCAGAAATCTGAAGGGGAGATTGAGGCACTCTATACCACTAAGGGAAAAAAAGATAGTTTAATTTAAGAAAAGTGACATTATTGGGATCCCTGGGTGGCACAGCGGTTTGGCGCCTGCCTTTGGCCCGGGGCTCGATGCTGGAGACCCGGGATCGAGTCCCACGTCGGGCTCCCGGTGCATGGAGCCTGCTTCTCCCTCTGCCTGTGTCTCTGCCTCTCTCTGTGTGTGTGTGTAACTATCATAAATAACTTAAAAAAAAATAGAAAAGTGACATTATTAACTCCGGAAAGTGATGTCGAGTTGACCTTCTCTGATTGGTCTAATAGGAGAACCATATACATAAAAAATACATGATTCCAGAGCATGAGGCCAATCTCTTAATTAAATAATATTTCTTAGAAGTTTCCAGGTCCCTTGTTTTGTTTTGTTATGTTTTGTTTTTCCTTCTATAAGAGGAGAGTTTTGAAGTATAATTATTTTTGTTTTTCTATCACCCTGAACGAAATCCATCAGACACAGAGTAGTTTGTCTTTGTTTTCTTGGGCCTTTGTTTTTATTTTGGGGGGCTAAGCAAGGAGATTTATTTTTTTGAGGATCCAGAAGAGAACAAGGTCTGTGTTCTAAAAATGCACCTGGGATGTGTTTTAATCAGACGTGATGAGACGTGCAGACAGGATACGATTGTCAGGAGGGAGGAGGTCCCTTCTCAGGGCTCCCGAGCAGCGGGAGGCAGAGCGTGCTGTGGGAGCTACCTGGGGAGGCACCTGGGCTGCTAAGGAGGTGGGGAAGGCAGGGCATGGCCCAGAACCTTTACTGGGGTTCTCGTGGGAAAAAACAAGGTGTAGGGCGGGTAACCGGAGTGAGCCTAAGACTGGACGGCTCAATGATTCGGTGGGTTCGGGGCATTAGAGCTGATCCCTGGCTGCCTGGTACCTGGCCTCCCCTGACTGGGAGCCGAGGGAGTACCTGAGAAAGAGACAATTAGGTGTGTGGGCTCTGGGTGGGTGGGTTTGTACGTGAAGGATGTTCTCAAGGGGCCTCGTTTGCTCACTCTAGGCTTTAGCTAGCCCTGGGAGGGCAGCCTCTCCAGGATCAGGATCGCACACGCCAGATCATCAAGAACACAGAAAGTAGGAAAATGCAGTGAATAGATTCTCACTAGTAACACTTCCTCAACCCAAATTCTGCCAATCGGGGCCACTGAGGAAGCTTCACTACCTTTCCATCCTGTATCATTCTGTTAAGCCTGGGGCATAAAAACGGTGACACGAGGCTTCACTGACGCATTCATTCATCTTCTCCATCATCCCCCTGGGATTTGTTGAGCCGCTGTGATGGGTAAGGCCGATGGGCTCCTGCAGAGGAGAGGCCCACACCTGCCTCCCTAGAGCTTCTGTGGGGGCCACCAGGACCGTCTGCGGCTCCAAAACTGCCTGGTGAGTGCTTACGAGCGGTATGGGCAAGTTGAACCGAGGGGCCCCTAGAAGAGACACTGAGCTGAATTCTGAAGGACACGGAGCTAAGTTGGGGGTACGCTTTGCACACAGTGAGAGGCTGCAGGTGGAGATGGAGGGCAGGCGGCGTGAGCTCAGCTGTCCTTGTTCTCCAAGTCAGGAAGACTCTCACTGCCCACATGGAGGGGAAGGGGCCGTCTCCTCGGGGACCGGGCAGCTGAGCTGAAACCCATTACTTCTCTATTTTCTCTACTGCAATCCAAAACACTGTCTTTTGTTCACACTGATTAAAAAAAAAAAAAAAGTATCAGGGTCTGTCATGTATCAGGGACTATCCAGCTGCTGGCGATACTCTGACGAGCAAGAAGGTTGAGCTTCCTGCCCTTTGGAAGCTTACATCTTGGTGGGAAAGAGAAACAATCCAGAAACCAAGAAACCTCTGTCCTGTGGGACACACATTCGGGTGGAGAAAGGAACACTTAGCAGTTAAACAGGGAAAGGTCTAACGTAAACAAACATAAAATTCAATGTTCGCTGCAGATACAAGCTGCCCAAACAACAGAGCGGGTCAAGGATCCAGAGGGTCATGAGGATGAGTCATCCCTGAGGTTCAAGGTGTGATGCACGGTCACAGGCGGGGCTGTGGAGCCCTGGGCTGATGTGCCGGTTGCAGGTGGTCGGGAAAGCTGTGCCCTGGTCTGAGTGATGAGGGGCCCGTGCACAGAGAGCTGCCAGCAGACAGGCACCACGGAGGTAGAGGTGTGTGCAGAGGGTGACAGCCTGGGCGCGCCCAAGGAAGAAAGGGCAGGGTAGGAGACGAGCTCCAAGACAGAGGGCAGGGCCTGAGCATGTTCCGTCTTGTGTTTCTAGGCACCATGAAAAGTCATAGGTGAGTAATAAACAGGGAGATTGCATGATCTGATTTTCACCCCAGAAAAATCACTTTGGTTGCTGGTTGGTTTAAAAGGGTCGAAGAGAGAGAAAGGATGGAAGTAGGGTGATCAGTTAGGAGGCTGCTGCAGACCAGGAGGACGATGACACCTGCACTCAGACCCTCTCCCACAGAACGGAAGACAGAGTCCACCGTGTGTGGGAATCACAGCCATGATGCCACACACCTGCAAGCAGCAGCACCCAGTTCAGAGATCCCATTCTAGAATGTTCTGTTTACACATCCCTTCCAAAACTTCTCTCTCTGGCCTTTAGCTTAGGGTGACTAAGTAAAAGTCAGCAGTCCATACTGGGTGGCATGTTCAGTGGCTTGTGTTGGGTGGCCCGTGTTGGTGGCTCATGTCCAGGGGCCCATATCTGGTGGCCTATGTTCAGCAGCGTATGCGTGATGATCCTTGTTCACTGTCTCAAGTTCAGGGGCCCCCGTCGGTGGTCTGTGTGCAGCAGCCTATGGTTGGCAGTCCACGTTCGATGGTCCACACTCAGTAGCCCACATTCACTGGTCTGCTTCCATGGTCGATGTTCAGTGGCTCACGTGTCACCCTGAGAAGTGAGCTGAGAGCCAGAGGTGTTGCCAGGACATACTCTGATAAAGGACAGATGCAAGGATAGAGTTGGACAGGGCTAAGGTCATATTCCAAAGTCCAAGTACGTAGAGCTTTGGTCAAGTGGTATGATAAACAGTAACAAAACAACAAGTTCATGGATTCTGTCAATCAGTTTTACTAAGGGGGCTGGTTAAGAAAGCAGTTTTTATTTTTTAATTTTTTTCCAAAGGTTTTATTTATTTGACACAGAGAGAACACAAGCAGGGTGAGGGGTAGAGGGAGATAGAGAAACAGACTCCCCTCTTGAGCAGGGAGCCCAATGTGAGGCTCAATCTCAGGACCCTGAGATTCTGACCTGAGCCCAAGGCAGATGCTTAGCTGCCCAGGTGCCCCTAGAAAGCAGTTTTTAAGATTTTATTTATTCGTCAGAGACACGGAAAGAGAGGCAGAGACACAGACAGAGGGAGAAGCAGGTTCCCCTCAGGGAGCCCAACACAGGACTCAATCCCAGGACCCCAGGATCATGACCTGAGCCAAAGGCAGGTGCTCAATCACTGAGCCACCTAGGCGTCCCAACAGAGGTTATATTTAAACACAGGTTTCTACACTACTCTTTCTCTATTTTTAAAAAGTTAACCCACTGTTCAAAAATAATAGTAAAATATGTACATACCACAATATTGTAATACTGCCAATAGGTCATGGGGGATCATAATAACATTTTTTTCTTTAAGTTGGTTGCACCTCAGGTTCTCATTAATTTTTTAGTAAAATACTTTTTGGCTGTTCAGCCATCAAAAATTTATAAGCACCATAAGAAATCATCTTGACCATTTGCAACAATGCAGATGGCCCTAGAGGGTGCTATGCTAAGCAGAATAAGTCAGACTGAGAAAGACAAATACCATATGATCTCACTCATATGTGGAATTTAAGAAACAAAACAGATGAACATGGGGGAGGGGAAGGAAAAATAAAATAAGACAAAAACAGAGAGGGAGACAAACTATAAGCGATACCGAACTCTAGGAAACAAACAGGGTTGCTGGAGGGGCTGGGGGCAGGTGGTTGGGATAACTGGGGGTGGGCATTAAGGAGGGCATGTGATGTGATGTGCACTGGGTGTTGTATGCCACTGATGAATCACTAAACTCTACCCCTTAAACCAACTAAATAAATAAATAGATAGATAAATAGATAAATAAAAGAAATTGTCTTGACCTAACCAGATATTTTTATCAGAGGCAGAAGCAGGAACTCAACAGCATAGCTCGTTTCAATGTCAGCTGCATGCACGTCCATCCCCCCGACGATTTTAGTGACCTAGGAATCTGCACCGTGCCTGCAGAAGACCCGGTACCTAGGAGTTTTTAGTGAACAATCATGAATCGGTTGACTCGACCAAAGTGATAGGGTGTGTTTCCAGCAGAATTACAGCGTCAGGACTGGAGACTCTCAGCTCCACACCTCGTGACCTTGACGTGGCCTTTCGAGCATTCCGCAAGACGAACTCCGCTCGCAAGCCCCTTGTGTGCTGAAGGTGGAAGAGGCAACAGAGCTGTTTCTGAAACTCTGTTCCTAGTCCCCGGATCACTGGTACCCGGCAATAACTCTCAGGTATGCCAGAGGAAGTTAGAAAACGTTATATCAGATTATACCAGAATTATTTAAATGATAGCAGTCTCGGCAATTGGATGTCTACCTCTCGTGAAATGATACGGTTTTGATCGGTTTTTACTTGGTGCTGTTTGGATTACGTGTCCTGAGAGTAAATGCAAAAATATAGTTGACCCCTGACGTCCCTCTCTTCTTCCTCGTGGGCTCTCCCCACTTTGCAGTAACTCCTAGTGGAGGGTGTGGGCTTCACCCTCTCCACCGCTCCCTTAGGACAGCCTGTCATAGAGCCCAGTACCTTTGGGATTTGACCATTTGCAAATTCTGGAAAGATGTGTGGGGTGGTGCAGGGTGTGGGTAACGGGGGTCTGCGAAGGAGGGGATGTTCCTCCAGGCATGTTCCATCTTTCTTTACTTGGCACCAATCACGTAAAAAAAAAATGCCCAAAGGGTATGAACCCTCCCTTACGAGGTGCCTAAGGTCTGGGGATGTAATGCGCGCATGGTGGCTGAGCTGAAATTTGCCAAGACGGTAGGCCTTAAATGTTCTCAGCTCACAGCTGTGTGAGCTATGGGAGGTGATGGAGGTGCACTAATCAGCTTGGTTGTGGCGCCCACTTCCCAATGTCTGTGTATATTAAATCACTACCGTGTATACCTTAAAGGTGAAACAGAAGAACCGAAATAGGGTGCGGTCCCAGCTTCCAGGAGCTCTCACGTGCGTCCCTCAGCCTCTGTCTGCAAAGGTCTCTATTAAGGCGCGGGGGGAGGGGGGTCTCACCTGCTTTTTCCGCCAGAAGAGAGGCTCCCTGGTTGAGCCCACGCTGCCTGCAACAGGGAGACCGAAATGCACACACCCCATTACAGCTGCCCCGGGCGGGGGCCATGAAGCGGGTCCCCCCAGATTTGCATTCGGTGAAAGCATTCTCCTGTATCTTTCGCCATCTGCTCTCAGGCACGGCAGGTATTGTGTTACCGTAAAGGAAAATGAGAGCAGGGCAGGTAGGTCTCGTCCCTCCGGTCGCGCATCTGGTAATTAGTGACTCAGGGTCCGGGTCTCACCATCCCGAGCACCGAAGCCCAGGGCTCTGGCCGCAACGCACCTGGAGCCCGGCCGGAGGGACAGAGATGGCCAGTGAGGCCACGACCGCCCGCCCACCAGGCCACTCTCTCACTCACACGGGGAAGGAAGGCAGAGGCCTGGGAGGACAGGCTCCGGACAGCACCTGCTGCAGCGCCCCTGCCCTCCACGCACCCCTGGGAGCTCTGCCTCCCGCCAACGTGGAAACGTCCACTGGACGGGCTTCAAACTCCTTTTGTTCCATTGCTAGGAGCTGTGGCCAGTGCTGAGCAGAAGGCAGGAATGCTCGGAGGGCCTGCGGCAGGAGACCTAGCCTGCACCCACCGCTGTACCCCATTCGCTCAACTCACAGGTCCCCGAGGGCAGGTGCAGGCTGGAGGCGGTGGGGCATGGAGCGCAGGGGGTCCTGGGTCATTAGACCGGGCGCTCCATCCAGTCATTCTTCTTCCACCCCCACGGCCTCCCCTTCCCCTAGGTATCTGCCCAAGCCTGGCTCTCATCTCCGCCTGGCCTCCCCTTAGCCAGCCTATAGCAACAACCCCAGGCCCTGTGCCCTCCTGCCCTCCAGCCCCGAAACCAGGCTTTGCACCAGGCACACCATGGGGGGACCAGCGTCTGCGGGCGCAGTGAAGCGGAGGGCACTGCAAAGCTGGGGGAAAAGGAGAAGGCCAGCCGGCTGACCTGGATGCACACACATGTGCATGTGTGTATGCGTGTGTGGGGTGCACCTGTGTATGCTTGGGTGTGTGCATAGGCATGCAGAGGTGTGTGCACGTGTATGACCTTGGTGACTGGGCCCTCGCAGAGCTCTGTCCACGTTCTGTTCAGGTTTCAGCTGAAATACTTCCTCCTCGGGGGCACCTTCGCTGGCCAGGCCTCTCAACGAACTCCTCCTTCATCTCATGCTGCTTAATTTTTATCACACGCCGATCCTTGCCTGCACATCACACACACACACACACACACACACACACACCTGTGTGTGCATGTACTTTGTGCGTCATCCCAGGTTAATCTCATGCACTAAAATAAAACTTCGAAGAGACCAGGGGTCCTGGATGTCCTTGAATCCATGTGAGTTGAATCAGAAAGACAGCAGGGAATCCGCTCGAGCTCATACACGTAGGGGGTGCCGGCGGGGTGTCCTCCACGAGCCTGCAGCCCAGGATCCCAGAAACGTCCCTCACTGCTGCAGCCTGAGCTGTGGAGGCTGAGAAGGCCATGCTCACTGGGAGCCTGGGGGACCGCCAGGCTCCCTTCACGTCACCAACACCTCCCAAAGCCCACAGGAGATCCCCACGGTGGCAAAGCTAGACTCAGGCCGCCCCTGGAGGGGCCACAGACAGCCGGGCACCTGCAGCTCACCGCCGATGCCCCAGCCTAAGCGGGTCTGGGACACACCCAGGGCGGTCCGTGGACACCTTTGAGTGAATGGGCCAACTAAGGAGAAATGGTGATGTGCAGAATGATTAAAATACACCAGGGAGCCCCCAGGGGGCTCAGTGGGTGAAGCATCCACCTTCAGCTCAGGTCATGATCCCAGGGTCCTAGGATGAGCCCCACCTGGCGGTGGGGTGGGGGGTGGGGGGTGTCCTGGCCCAGCAGGAAGCCTGCATCGCCCGCCCTCTGTCCCTCCTCCCACTGGTATGTGCGCTCACTCTTGCTCTCTCTCTTTAAATAAATAAACTCTTTTAAAAAATAAAATAAAATGCACCAGAAAATGAGAAGAATATGACTTCCGACAACTAAAAATTGCATTTGGCTGTTAAAGAGTACCAGAGGGCATGTTGGTTTGAGCAGAAAAGCTCCTTGGTAACACAGCCCGCACCATTTCCTAGCAGCCCAGAACATTCCGTGTAGGAGACTCCTCGTCGGGCTTGTTTGCAAAGCCTGGCTGTTGCTCCTACGCTGGGACAAGGGCAGGAACGTGCACGTCACCTTCCCGAGCCCCCACCTGGCCGCGCGGCGGGCACACTTCGTTTCCGTCCCGGGCCCCCGAGGCATGGACCGCAGCCCCGGCCCAGGCAGCACCGGGCAGGGGCCCTGCGGTTGCTCAGTGAGTAGAAGGAAAGCCAGCGCGTGTGGTCGCTCCCCTGCGAGTCGCCCTCGATAGGACGGAGCCTGCAGCCTGCCCAGCTGTTCCCACTGCAGGGACCTGGGCACACCCTCCTGGAAGCAGCGCCGGCCACAAGCCTGAAACCGGGTTGAGACTTTCCTCCGGGGAGCAGAGCTGCTCAGCCCGAGCGTTTTGCCCCTGGAAGACATGGGACACCTCTGGGGACAGTTCTGGGGACGAGTCTTAACTGTGGGTGCCCCCGGCATCCAGTGGAGGGGGGGGCTGCCCAATGTCCTACAACGTACAGGACGGCCCCCCGCAGCAGGAGGATCCAGTCTAAAATGTCATCGTGTGGAGGGTGCGAGACGCTGCCCTAAGGCACAGGGTTCAGCCCAAGCCCTTAGCCCGGGACTGACCTTTGGACGTGCTCCTGTCGTGGCTCCTCTCGGCTGCTGGCACCCACGCAGGTGTGGCCTGGCCGGAGCGCGGGCTGGTCCTGTGGAGGGGAGGAGGCTGGGGAGGGAGGATGCTGTAGGAGGTGGGGTTCAACCAGTCTGTCCAGCTTTTTCCAGAACCACCAACTCTGAGGCACTTGTGCAGCTCTGCCCGGCTGCGTCTGGAAGAGGGAAGCCGGCGCTGCCCCAGGGCCGGGTGCTCAGCCCCAGGGTGGGTGCTCGGCCCCAGGGAGGGTGCTCGACCCCAGGGAGGGGTGCTCGGCCCCCAGGGCGGGGTGCTTGGGCCCCAGGGTGGGGTGCTTGGCCCCAGGGTGGGTACTCGGCCCCAGGGAGGGGTGCTTGGCCCCCAGGGCGGGGTGCTTGGGCCCTGGGTGCTTGGCCCCCAGGGAAGGTTGCTTGGCCCCCGGGGCAGGTGCTCAACCCTCAGGGCAGGGTGCTCAGCCCCCAGGGAGGGCTGTTCAGCCCCCACAGTGGGGTGCTCAGCCCCCAGGGTGGGGTGCTCGGGCCCCAGGGCAGGATGCTTGGCCTGCAGGACAGGGTGCTCGTCCCCCAGGGAGGGCTGCTTGGCCCCCAAGGAGGGGTGCTTGGCCCCCAGGGCGGGGTACTTGGGCCCCAGGGTGGGATGCTTGGCTCCCAGCGAAGACTGCTCAGCCCCCAGCGAAGACTGCTCAGCCCGCAGGGAGGGGTGCTCAGCCCCTAGGGAGGGGTGCTCGGCCCCAAAGGAAGGCTGCTCGGCCCCCAGGACAGGGTGCTCAGACCTCCCGCGGATGGCAGTGCCTGCAGACCTCCCCTGCCCAGTCTCCTCACTTAGGAAACGGGAGTTACACCAGAGCCTGTCCCCTTGGCAGCACGGGGACGAAATTGGGTTTGAACCTTGCGGCAGGCTGTGCCAGGCCTGTACCCCCTGGAGCCAGGCCCCTCCCGGGACACTGGCCCTGGCTGTGCCTGCGGCGGCTTGTGGCAGCAGCTGGGGTCGGGGCAGGCCCTGGGGGAAGCTCACGATGCCCCCTCCCCGGGGGTCACAAGTCGCTGGACCCCACACCACAGCCCAGACGCCCCGGCGATCCGTGTCGGGCGACAAAAGCCATTCACTGAATAAGGCGTGGGGCGTGAGCACTTCTCACGAAAATCTACAAAAGCGTGTGCACACTCACCGACGTAAATGCGGAGCAAAAAGCCCAGAGCCTAAAAAGAGAATCACCACATGTGAACTGTATTTACCTCCAGGAAAGAGAAGGGGGCTCGGATGGGCAGGTAGCAAACAAATCTTACCTGCACGCATTCTCTACGTTTTTATTCTATTTTATTCTATTTTAAAGATTTTATTGATTTATTTGACAGAAAGAGAGAGAGAGAGGAGAGAGAGCGCACAAGCATGGGGAGGAGGAGAGGGAGCCCAACACGGGGCTTGCCCGAGGCCACCCAGTTCCTCTGGAAGGGTGGCAGGAGTCTGACGTCCTGAGTCTCCGGGCCCAGCACGCTGTGCCGTCCTGGTTGGTCCGGGAGCCAAGGCAGGAGGACCAAAGGTGACGCATAAAGTCCGCGGGAGGGAGGTGATCCGTCCCTGAGTAGACTCCAAATGTAGACCCTGAGATCATGACTTGAGCCAAAGGCAGACGCTCACCCACTGAGCCACCCAGGGGCCCCCTGTCTGATTATTTTAAAAGCAGAGCAGTCATGTCATATTCTAAAATTTTTAACGTCTAAAAAAATGACTTTTTATAGGCAGGGCTCCGCTCTGTGTAACTATATATTCCCATGAGCAAATCCTACAATCAGACACAAATGAAGACAATCCACACACGGTATTTGCATTTGAGTGCAAATGCCCCGAGAGTCAATAACTGATACCCAAGGCCAAGAATGGGGTCAGACAACTTCCTGAAAGCCACTGGGGCTCCAGAGGAGCTGACCCCCACTCTTGGCTTCGGATAACAGTTATTTAACCGTGTTTCCCCATTTCAGGGTTAAAGGCACCCTCTGAGCCCCCAGGGACTTTAACTCTGAAATGAGGGTTTTTGGTGGCCTGGAGTAGAATGAATTCAAGCAACCTCAGCTCTGGCGAGCCCGGTGGGGACCCCCACCCCGGAAAGATAACAGGAGTCCCCCCTTCACGGAAGCTGAGGAGGCCAGACACCTACATCTAGAACAAACCAGTAAGGCCCACCAGCCCTCACTGAGTGCCAGGTACTGTTCTAATTCTATAGTAACATTTATTTCTTAACAACGACCTCAGGCAGTAGGTACTGTTATTACCACCACCTTACAAGTGAGGAAACTGAGGCAAGGAACGTAACTTGCCCGAGGCCACCCAGTTCCTCTGGAAGGGTGGCAGGAGTCTGACGTCCTGAGTCTCCGGGCCCAGCACGCTGTGCCGTCCTGGTTGGTCCGGGAGCCAAGGCAGGAGGACCAAAGGTGACGCATAAAGTCCGCGGGCAGGAGGTGATCCGTCCCTGAGTAGACTCCAAATGTAGAGGAGGGGAAGGACCCTAGGAGTCAAACGGTTCAAAGTCACCTCTCTGTGAGCAGCCTACCAAGGCCCAGGGAGGACCTGGTACGATTTGGTGGGGCCCTGGTGGGGAGGCCAGCTGGGTTTTCTGGAAAATGGCATGAAGTACCTGCTTGTGGAGACAGTACAGTTTGCCAGGACCGGACAGCCGGGCTCGGCCCGGTGTGCTCACGGCAAGGGGCAGGGGTTTCCTGAGGCGCAGGCACCCGGCACTCGGACCTCAGCCCCGAGCCAGGCCTTCCCCGGCTTTGTGGAAGGGGGCCTGCACCCCCTTCCTCCTGCAAAGACAGCTGTCCATCACCGTCTGAAACACTTCACTCTCAACGCGGTGAAAACGCAAAACCCACTTTGGTCCTGAATACGTGGCGAGGAGGTTGGATTTTGAAGTCCGCACATGGAGGTGGAGTCGATGTGCACAGACCTCATGCAAGACGCCCGGCCTCCCGTGGGCCCTGGTCCCCAGCTCAGGGGGGGCTCGCCGCCCACCAGCCAGCCTGGCCAGTGTGGGCTCCGGCAGCGGAGACCCGACTGTGCATCCACGTCACCAGCCCAGTGGGAACTCCAGAAGCCGCGTATCCTGTGCAAAGATCATGCCTCTGATCCTTGGAGTCCTTCTCCTCTGCCCACTGTGTCTGGGCGCCTCTTCCCCACTTGCCATGTCCTCACCTGTGTATTTCTTGAACGTTTTTTCCTACCCTGAGGAATCACTGGACCAGAAACCAGAAGACTGAGCAGCCAAACAACCCGGGAACTGTGAAGTCCCAGGTAAGGCAGCTTAACGTGGCTGAACTCGTTTCCTCATCTAGAAAATGGGAATGTGGGGATAGTGGACCTGCTGGACTCATGTCAGGGGCTGAGGTAATTACCAAACAAGTGCAGGTCTGGCCGTGCATTAGAAGCTTTCCGAACAGGGGCAGCCCGGGTGCTCAGCGGTTTAGCACCTGCCTTTGGCCCAGGGCCTGATGCTGGAGACCCGGGATCGAGTCCCACAACAGGCTCCCTGCATGGAGCCTTGCTTCTCCCTCTGCCTGGGTCTCTGCCTCTCTCTCTGTCTCTCATGAATAAATAAAATATTTTTAAAAAGAAGCTTTCTGAACGGTGCAGACACACCAGGCCAGGATGACCGCTGGCTGGTAGGGGGCATCCAGAAGAAACAGGTGGCTACTTAATGGGATGACTTTCCCAAGATAAAGTCAGTGAAACACCTTATTCTCCATGGTAACGCTACACCTAGCATGAGACCTCACGATGAGACCTCACGAACACTGCAATGATCCGTGACTGGGTCGATGTGGGCAGGAGCAAACCCAAAACCAGTTAAGGGTGGAGGCATTTCCAACCAACGAGGGGCCTCTGAGCTTTTATTATGTGCCAACTATTGTCATGGTCTTTGTTTGCATGAAACTTGAAGGCTAGTTGTTCCTTATTTATCTATTTGAGAGAGAGAGAGAGAGAATGAGCAGGGAGGAAAGGGAGAAGTAGGCTTCTCATGAGCAGGGAATCCGATGCGGAACTTGATCCCAGGACTCTGCGACCATGACCTAAGCCGAAAGCAGACACTTAACCGACTGAGCCACCAGGCACCCCCTACTAACTGTCCTAATATGAAGGGGAGAGATAGACAAACAACTTTAATTCAAGGCAGAGAAACAGCAGAACCAAGAGAGAAGGATGAGGTGCAACAAGGATCCACCAGGAGGAAGATGTTACAGCGGTTGGGAGGTCAAGAAAGGTTCACGAGCCTTGAAGGATGCGCGGAGCTTCACCTGCGTTGCTAGGAAAGGGCCTCCTGGCCCAGGAAATAACGCAAAGGTATGACCAGCAGGAGAAGCAGGAGTTGGAAAGGAGCAGGGACGCTACAGACGGTTGGGAGCACAGCGGAGAAATGGAAGATAATCCAGGGAAAGTTGCTGAGATCCAAGGAATGGACGTCTCTAAAGATCTGCTAAGGATTTCAGGTTTTCTCTAGGAAGGAAAGAGCAGCTGGGGCTCCGTCAGGCATTGGCCTGCTCAACTGACTCCTTTTGCAGAGGGAACAGTCAACTATGCAGTCAACTATGATTTAAATTCATGATTCCTTACCTGAACCTTATTTACTGAGTGGTACGAACGTGCTCTCTCCCACTCCAGCAGGTCACTGGCCTCCAAAACCTACACCTCAGCGTCCACTCCATGGGATTCACAGTACCCGGACCAGTTGTTGTTGGGGGAATTAATGTGACAATAGCTATGTGAGTCCTTGGCTAGGAGACATATCTTTCTGTCCAAGGCATCGTCACGACCTTCTCGGTAGGGACTTCTTTGCAAAACAGACACACCTGCAATAAGGAAATGCATTGCAGCATCATCTCGCTGGAGAAGAATCCAGCTGGCCGATTAGGAACCTCCGAGGTGGGAAGCAGCGGCTTGCCAAGGCCGCGGGGCCAG
Organism: Canis lupus baileyi; assembly: GCF_048164855.1. NCBI lineage: Eukaryota > Metazoa > Chordata > Mammalia > Carnivora > Canidae > Canis > Canis lupus. Next base: position 4,744,186 of record NC_132852.1, on the reverse strand, counting down.
TCTCCCACAGACCAGAGCCTGGTCTCCTCCCTCCTGTCACTGGCTTCCCAGAAACCAAACACCAGAGGGTGACAACTACCTGAGCTATTTCTCTGCAGCGGAGGAGGCTGGCCCTCCATGTTCATCCTGCCTCCCACCCCCTAGGGTCCAGGGGACAAGTGTTGAGGATACGTGCCAACTCCTCAAGAGTCCCGCTGCTGTTGGCTTGCAGGGAGAGCAGGGAGTCAGGTGCAAGGTCAAGGAAGTCGTCTTGTGCTGACAGGACTTCCCGTCAGCTCCAGCGGTGGCTCCAGCCCGTCCACCTACCACGCCTGAAAGCACAGCTGGGATGAGCTGTTGCATGGCTTTTGAACATTTTGCAGATTTGGAAGTAAAGGCTCAGAGAAGTTGAACAATTAGACTGAAGACACGGAGCTGGTAACCACCCATTACCTCCAGTTCTCCATCAACCCTTGCCTGGCGGGCGTCCCACACTCCATATCCACCGCCTTCCTATCATTGCCTCTCCTGGAAGGACGGGCTGGAATCGACGGGCACTCTTCAGTCTTCGCCTCACTCAACACCTTCTTCCTGAAAGCCCTTCTTCTTCCCTGGGGTTTTCTGACGCCACACTCCTCTGGTTTTGTCCCCTCTGAATGTTCTCTCTCGTTGCTTTGGGTCGGCTGATCCAACTCTACTAGACCATAAACATGGAAGTTGCTCATGGATCCTTTCCTGGACCTCCCCGCCCTCTCTGCACTCTCGCTCGGGGGCCGTTACATGTATCCATTTGGCCTCGATGATCACTTCAGGGCCGGTGACTGTCCCATCTGAGCCGCCAGCTTTCCCCTGAGCTCCAGACTGAGAAATCTCTGCTTGGAGGGCCCCATGCTTCCCAGACCCCACATATCTAAACCTCAACTCTCCATCTGCATCTTGTCCTCTCAAATGGCAGCCCCGTCCACCTGGGATAATACTTGCCTGACTCTCTCTCCCTGGCTCCCCCCACACCCAAACACACTTTTTGGTTCCTCCTCCCAGGTAGTTCTTAAACTTTCCATTTCTTACCATCGTCACCACCACCTAATCCTCTTAGGCGGGATCCATGCAACCTTCTCCCAACTGGGAGACCTACTCCCACCTGCTTCCAAATCAGCCTCCACAGAGCAACCGGGTGGATCTTCACAAAACATATGTGGAACCATGGTACTTTTCTGTCTTTCAATAGGTCTCCAACATCAGATGAATAGATAAATAAATTGTGGTATATACATCAGATGGAATAGTATCGGGCCTTACAGAGGAAGGACATTCCGACACAGGCTACAATAGGCATGAACCTTGACAATAGGCATGCAGAGTCCAATGAGCCAGTCACATCAGGCCAAATACTGCATGATTCCTTTTCTGTGAGGCTCCTGAAATAGTCAGACGGGTAGAAACAGGGGGTAGAAAATAGCTCACCGTGGACTGGGGGAAGGAGGATGGGGTGCTATTGTTGTATTTCAGGTTGGGTAGAAGAACTGCTTTGGAAATGGATAGTGGCGATGGCTGTACCACACGGTGGATATGTTTATGCCACACTGCACACTGAAAAATGGTTAAAAGGGTGAATTTCATGTTGTGTATGCTTTACCATAATGTATATTTATATTTTAAAAAATAAAAGGGATGCCTGGGTGGCTCGGCGTTGAGTGTCTTTGGCTCCGAGGGCATGATCCTGGAGCCCCGGGATCGAGTCCCACATCGGGCTCCCTGCATGGAGCCTACTTCTCCCTCTGCCTGTGTCTCTGCCTCTCTCTCTGTCTCTCATGAATAAATAAATAATTCTTTTTAAAAAATAAAATAAAAAATCTTTTTTAAAAATTATTTTTCTACAGTTTCCTATTGTCCCCAGAGGAAGATCCATAATACTTTTTTTTAAAAAAATACAGATTTTATTTATATATTTGAGAAAGAGAGAGAGCAAGCGAGCACAGTGGGCGACGTGGCAGACGGAGAGGGAGAAGCAGACTCGGCCGAGCAGGGAGCCCAACGCGGGGCTCCATCCCAGGACCCCGGGATCGTGAGCTGAGCCGAAGGCAGACGCTTCACCGACTGAGCCCCGCAGGTGCCCAAGATCCACAACTCTTAGCAGTGCTCCGAGGCATGAGACAGGGCCTCTCCTGCCCCTGCACTCCTCCTTCCCGCCGCCCTCGGTCTTTCAGCTCCAGCTGTGGCGCACTGCTGGGGTTCCTTCCGTGGAAGGCCCGTAGGGACCCTCTCTCCTCGGCCTAGAAGGCTCTTAATCCATCTCTCCCTGCATCACTCCTTTTGCCTGGACTTCTGCTCATCTCTTAAATCTCAGCCTCAAATCCCAAGCTCTGAAGGGACTAACCTCACAGCCAGATGAGACCAGGGACCTTGTCTTGTACGAGTGCTACTGCACATGCTCCTCCGTCAGAGAATTTAACACTCGCAAAATTTTTAATATTTGTGTGCCATGCTCAGATCGAGAACGCATACCTGTCTCGTCCATCTTCGTGTGTGCCCAGCACAGCATTGATGAAAAAGCGTTCCGTGCACGTTTGTGGGATAAATCAAGTAGTGATGTGCCTGGAGTCAAACCCTTTCCTCTGCCTGGTGTTGCCCCTGACAAATCCCTCAGACTGTGTGGGGCTGGGATACAGAGCAACAGTGGGAAGGAGGGGAGGATCCCAACCCCCAGTCAGAGCCAATCCTTCTGTCCCCGCAGCTCCCGAAGGGGCTTTTAGGGCCATAATTCAATATAATTCAATCCAGCCATGGGTATAACTATGTCCCCATGAGCCTGCGAGCTCCCTGAGGACAGAAACCAGGTCTTTATTCATCTTTGCAACCCTTTAACCTAGCCTGGCACCTCTCCTAGGGAAGATGCTTATTATTAATATTGATTGAATAAATAAATAAATCAAAGAATAACCTGTCTAACCTACTCGAGCCTGCTTTTTCTATGAAAAGGGAATAATTTATTCCTCGAGGCCTACTTCCTAAGACTACCATAAAAATGGAAATGAGATTAGGTGTTTCCTTAATATAAAAATGCCAGTAAATGTAAGATTCACATTTCTTTTTTTTTTTTTTAAGATTTTATTTATTTATTTATTTGAGAGAGAGAGAGCACAAGCAGGGGGAGGGCGAGAGGGAGAGGAGAACCAGACTACCTGCTGAGCAGGGAGCCTGACGTGAGGCTCAACCCCAGGACCCTGAGATCATGACCTGAGCCAAAGGTAGACACTCAACCGACTGAGCCACCCAGGCGCCCTAGATTCATATTTCTTTACCTACTTTTCAATGGAGGGGAGACCACATTAATTATCATCATTATTATTTAGTATACTTTATAATCTTACAGACTTTTTATATTAAAATTATTATGATTAACTATAAGATTCACCCCAACTTTAAAAAGCCACAATGAAACAGTGTGCATTGACAAATCAAAGAAATGCATGAAGATACGTGAGAACATAGAGCAAATGGCATTGCATGATCTGTGTTTATTGGGGGAGCATATTTAAAAGACAAATTCTAGACTATTGCTGTTGGCAATTCTAATTCGGGGGCTGTTTCTAAAGATGCTCCAGGTGATTGCAATGGGCTGTCCAGTTTGGAAACTGGTCTCTAAAAATCCCATAAAATTCCCGTGGTTTGTTTTTGCTGCTGTTGTTGTTGTTTTTCTTCTAGAGAGGAAACTAAGAATGGTAAACAGCCTGTAATTTGTCAAAGATCTCACACAGCCGGCTGTACCTAAGCTCTGACTCAGGACTGGCCTTCCGGCACTTTTTCCCGGAGGCTTCCCACCTGACCATCCTACCTCCTGGCTCCAGCCCAGGCTTTCCCAGATCCTCATGACCCCGACAGTTCCAGACTTCTGACATCATTACCTACTTACAAGAAGGAAAGTCGGTGTTCAAATCACCAATGGGAAGAGCTGGTTACAGCGGGAACTGGTCTAGGGGATTTCTGTTGGGGAATGAAGTTGCACACTCAAAACTGGTTTTACTTCCTTTGGGGTCTAGCAACTCTTTTGCTTCACATACCAAAATAAATTCCCCCCTGGGTTTCTGGTATTCTTTCAATCGCCTCTGTTTTCAACAATGTCAACATTAAAAATCAACCCAGCAGACATTCAGCAGCAGGCAGGTGTGGTTGTGGTTGGCTTTAGTGTGAGACAAAAAGCAAGTCCCTACAAATCAAGGATCTCAGAGTCCCACGTATGCTCAGAATCAGAGATTCTGGAAATGAAGGCCTCACGCAAGGGTGAAGAGAGACCGGCCGGACCTTCTGGGCAGCATTGCCACCCTAGCCAGGCCAGAGGGGCCAGGTCCAGGGGCCGGGACAGACACAGACTCGCTACAGACACCTCCAATGGTCCCCATTTCACGAAAGTGTTAGGACGTTGCAGACATGCCTTCACTCTGCATTTGGTCTCTGTATCTGCAAAACATCTGGTTGTGTTGAGCTAGACTTGTTTGGTCCCTTCCTTCCTAACTCCCAGAAACCCTTTGTCGGACAGAAGCTCATCCTCAGCCCTGACATAGAGAGTGGATGTATCTGGGCTGTTCTGGGGGAAGCAGGGCAAGGCCCAGAGCGTGGGACTTGTTGGTACTTGGTAGAACCATCATGTCTCCATGGAAACCAGGGACTCTGCAGAGGAAATGCTCACGTCCTTTCCTGCTCGGATGCCATGAGGCTACGATTCTACGGGGCCGTACATGGCAACTCGAGCATCACTGTGGAAGTTGGCACCCACGCAGGGCTCTGCTCCGGTCCCGTGCCTGAGCTGGGACAGGCAGGCTTGCAGCTGCCTGAGGGGGATCAATTGGTCACGACCATGTGACCTTCATGGAGTGTGTTTACATTTTAGGGGGGGACACTGTCCAAGCATCAGTTCTGGTACAGAAATCAGAGGTATTAACACCTCCCGGGAGGATCACTGGCAGCTGGGGTGCGGGCTGATTACCTCTAGGGAGGCTTTGCCCTACTAAGTACAGGGAGACGGAGGGTGAGCAGAGAAGAGGGTCCTGAGTTAGGGACTTTCCTCAGCTGTAGAATTACTACTGATCTTGTATTTCTTCAAAGCGCCCTGAAACTTTGCCCAGCCTTAAGAAGGGAAATTTTGACACCTGCCGCAGCATGAATGAAACTGGACGACTTGTGAATACCGCGTGATCGCACTTACGTGAGGTTCAGAGCGGTCGGATTCAGAGACGGGAAGCCGAGTGGAGGCTCCCAGGGGCTGGGGCCGGGGAGAAGGGGTGTTGGTGTTTAACGGGCACAGAGTTCCCCTCTCGGGAGAAGGATGCTTCTGGGGCTGGATGGCGGTGACGGTTGCACAACAGTGTGACTACACTTAACCCCTCCGAACTGTACATTCAAATGGTTAGCTTGGTAAATATTATGTTTTATGTATCTTACCATAAGTTCCAAACAAAAGTTATTTTCTCAAGAATATCCTGCCGAAGGGGCACCTGGATGGCTCAGTCCGTGGAGCGTCTGGCTCTTGGTTTGGGTGCAGGTCATGATCTCAGGGTCGGGAGATGGAGCCCCGTGTCGGGCTCTGTGATGAGCTGGGAGTCGGCTTGGGTTCTTTCTCTTTCTCTTCCCCTCGCCCCCACCTATGTGGGCTCACTCTCTCACTTTCTCTTTCTAAAATAAATCTTTTTTTTAAAGTATTCCATCATAGATGGAACACAGGTGCAGTGTAGGTGCATTATAAAAATGATCCAATGATATTTAAAAAAATGCCCAAATGAACATCGGAAACGAAGCACGCTCCACCACAGTAATGGCATTTTGCTTTTTAAAAAAGCACTTGCAGGGGATCCTCGGTGGCTCAGCGGTTTGGTGCCTGCCTTTGGCCCAGGATGTGATCCTGGAGACCCGGGATCGAGTCCCACATCGGGCTCCGTGCATGGAGCCTGCTTCTCCCTCTGCCTGTGTCTCTGCCTCTCTCTCTGTGTCTCTCATGAATGAATAAATAAAATCTTTAAAAAATAAAAAAAATAAATAAAAGCCCTTGCACGTGTGAAGACGTGCACGTAGGCAGCGCTGCAGCGGCAGAGGGAAACACCGCGGGCGGAGAGAAACCAAGTCGCCAGCAATCCCTAATCTGCAGGAAGCAGAACGCAAGGCCGCGGTCCCGTTCAGGATCCGCAAGCAGAATCGTCTTAGCTTTTCACAAAAATGTCTGTGGTTTGTGTGAAGAACGCGGGCAGCAGGGAAGACGGCTGAGACCGGCCCCCTCCCCACGGTCCGTCCACCTGGGTTCAATTCTGGGCCCTCGCTCGGTACCGGTGGCGCTGCCAGTGCAGGTGTGGCACCCGGGGCGGCGGGGACAATGCGGAGCCGGCCTGAAGCAAGAGCTGCGAGCAGCGGTGCTGGTCGGACGCCTCTCACCATCTGTCACTTCTTCATCTTATACTTCGGAGATGCACACGAGCCTCTGGTGGGGACTGTGGGGTCTCCCCGGCAGCGGGGCAGCAGCTCAATGCCATGTGCACAGGGACCTTGCCCCTGGCTGGAGGCGCAGGATCACAGCCCAGTCTGCTGCCGCAGGGGCCACTTCATTGCCCCCCGTGGCCTCCGAGGCTCCGCACGTGGGTGCATGCACAGGTGTGGGGTCTGCCCCCGGCCCTGCCCTGGGGAGCTGCTGTCAGCCTCTGCCCTTCTTTCCCCTGCACCCCCGTCCCGAGGAGTGGCTCCCACAGACCCGTGGAGACCAGGCCTCGGGGGAGCCCGGGTTCGGCCTGAACCGTTCAACCCCACAGTGGAAGGCAGCATCTCACCTGATCCCGGCTGTGGGGCCGCGAGGCAGCTGCGACCCACCTGCCCGGCCCTCCCCACCTGCCCGCCCTCGCCTCTGCGCACAGGTCTCATGCTCCCAAGGTGTGACAAGCACCTGACCCAAACGGCTCCTGCCTCCGGGCAGCGGCCAGCACCGAGGCCTGGGAGACGGTGTCCTGGAGACCAGCCGGCCAAGGAGGTGACCTGAGCAGACCACAGTCAAGGTCTGGTGCACATGAGCGCAGCCAGGGGAAGGTTGGGGACTGTGCCCACTGCTCCCGGGACACGCACAGCCACAGAACAGCACGCGGCGCCCATTAACCGAATGATCACCCCGAATAAAAATGTGCAGAATGAATACAGGCAGGGTTGGCTCACGGCCCGCCCCTTTGAGCCCCCTTCCCCTTCCCAGACCTAAACACTGGGCTTTTCCGTTTAGGCTCTGGGCTCTTTGCCTCTATGACTATGAGCACACACGCACACACGCACACACGCACACACAGAGATTTTCTTTTCCTTTCTCCCCACAGGAATGTCCTTAAATCTTAGGTTCCTCCTTGAAGAGACCCTGACTCATGCTTTTCTATCACAAAGTATCCCATGACTACCATTCCCCAGAAGGCGGTAAGGGCGTAGGGGCTGCCCTCCCGACGGAGGGAGGGCCGGAGACTGTAAACCCGAGGCCTTTCGGGTCAATCACTTCTGTTCGTGCATTTCTTCCGGACGGTGTCTGGTTCTCTCTGCCGCACACTGGACCCTCCTGGTGGGAAAGGAAGGGGGTTCCCACACAGCCCCTCGCTCAGACCTCACTGACTAGGCCGGGGGGTGGGGGGTAGGGACAAGCAGGGAGAGCACGTGACGGTCACTGTGATGGGGAAGGAGGGTGAGACGGAGCAGCTCAGAGGTCCCCAGCCACTTTCAGGGTGATGTGTGGAAGTCAGGGAGGGCTTCTCAGAGGAGGTGATGGGGAACATGAGCACAGCTCACCGCCAGGAACTTCAAGCCCCCAGAGGCAGGGAATGTTCTTCACCCCTGCGGTGCTCAGCATACCGTTGTTACGTCGTTAAGTATTGAAATGCCATCAAGTGGATCTGTACTGAGGAGCCAGCCAAGTTACACATCCAGCCCAGTGCCTGTGAGCGGTCCGTAGATGTGGCTGTTCGCATTCCCCTCCATGCACCCTGTATGGGGGGCAACGTGAGTCCAGCCCCGGTCCCTCTGCCAGTCTGTGTGAACACCACAAACACCAGCACCGTTGACCCCTGGGAATGCTGTCCCCCCGTTTCACACATGGGGGAACAGAAGCCAAGAGTGTCCCAGGCAGCAGGTGCCAAATCCAACCGGCTGTGAACAAAGAGAATGGGCGGGAGAGATCGGAAGGGCTGGGCCTCACCGGGAGAGGTGGCCCTGAACTTGGCCTGCAGCTTCCGGAGGGCGGATGGCTACGCGAAACAGAAGCTGGAGGCTCCGCACAAGCCTAGACACGATGGGTGCATCCCAGCCTGCCGCCCACCCTCCCTTAACCGGCAGGCACTGCAGCATATTCCCCCCAAAACGGAGCCAAGGAGCCGGGGTCTCTCCTCACTTGGCCATCTGTGACCTCGCCTCCCGGTCAACGAGACGGACAGCTCGATTTTCTTGATGCTTCTTAGCAGCACGAGCCGGGGGCTGGGAGCCGTGCGGCTGCTGTCCCGTTTCCAACGCTGCCCGCCCGCCCGGAGGCTCTCTGGTGGCGGTGCCTTCTCGCCCTGGCTACTTGGGACCCCACCGCCGCCGGGGGCCTTGGGCCACACAGCGAGGCAGCCTGCCCCCCGACACCACCAGAACCACGCGGGAGGCCTGGAAGCATCGGGAGCCGGTGTGGATACAGAACCGAGGGCAAAAGAACGGAGCTGGCACCGTCAGGTGCCGGAGATTAAGGAGAAAACTGCTAGTGGGGAAGGGAAATCGAGTCAGCGGGAGGCAGACTGGACCCCGGGGGCCGGAGGCTGGAGTGTCGGCGACTCGGGCAGGGCCGGGGCCCCTCATACCTGCTACAGCCACCTGGAAGCCAGCACACCTAGGAGTCTGGGGCTTGCTCTCACAACCTCACCAGACGGGCAAACACTCTGTAATGCTTGTTCTCACGCAACGTTTTCTGCATTTTCTGCATTTCTCCCTCTGAAAATGCCCCCTCCCCAGACTTCCACGCACTATCCCCACCTCCCCCCCAACCATGGTTTTCTTTCATGCTCCCTTCACCGCCCATCTTCTCTGGGATTTGTTAGAAGCCTTCTTTCCCTCCAGATCCCATTCCCCGCCAGGGCCCCCGCAACCATTTCTGTGCAATCACCTGCCCCCCGAGAGCCGACACCTGCCTCTGCCACCCGTGAATGCCTAGGGATTAGCTTCCTGCTCGGAGCAGCTTTAACCAGTGAGTGAGGGTGTGGGGAGGAATAACCCCAGCTCCCACATCCCCCCTCCTGGGGAGTCCTGGGGCTTGTCTCCCGGGGCTCCCCACGCAGTTCAGCGCGGGGTGTCCCCTGTGGCCTCACGCCCCCAGGGAAACCCGAAGCCAGCCGCTCCTTACGCTCAAACATTCCCGCAACCGCCGTTTCCTGAATCAGATGCACCTCCCCTTTAGCCCATCTCCACGTACAATGCAACTTGGACCTAGTCCGAACCGGAAATCTAGCGCCTTCGGTCTACTACCAGGCGGGCTGGCTTTGGCTTCTAATTATCCCTCGAGTCTGTGTCCCTTCCCTCCTTCTCAGGACCTCAGCTGGGATCCCAATAGCTCCACCTGCCTCGCCTGGTCTTCCCGCGGCCAGTCCCTTCTCCATCCACCTTCCACACTTCCCTCCGGCTGTTCCACTTACTTCCCCCGATTCCAGTCCTCCAAAGCCTCCCTACTGCTAAGGACGTGCCCCAACACCGACCGGCGTGATGTACGCGTACATACCCTTCCAGCCCCAGCACTGGCACCGGCCTGGCCCAGCCCCCGCCCCAACCACGTCCCCATCAGAGCACCTGCCGAGTGTCATGGTAACCACCTGTGTGCCCATCTGCCTCCCCAGCCAGATGTGTGCAGGCGGCCTCCAGAGAGCCCATTCCTCGCTGCACCCCAAGCCACCAGAAGACCTCCGGGCACATAACGGGAATTGAATGAGTGCACTTGACCCGGCCCGTGAAAGAATCAATGCATTTGAATGTAATAAGCCCTTGCATATGTTTCTATTCACCCGGCATCTTAACCCTCCTGGGTGTCTGGGGACTGCGCTAACTCCAGAGCTTCGTGAAAGGCAAGGACACCCTGCGGCAGGTGCTGAATACGTGGCGGCCTTGCTCGCCCAGGCTCCCTTGCAGCTAGGTCTGCGACTGAAGCTCTGCCAACCTGACCCAGGGCTGGTGGGACAGCGGGACCGATGGTGGGGCCCAGGGTGAGAAGGGCAGGGGAGGGAGGCCCCTGCTGCCCAACCCTAGCCTGCCTGTCTGTCTCTGTGCATCTCTATGTCCCTCTCTCTGGCAGGGCTGCCACGGAATCATCTGGAAGGTGCTGCATTGGCACAGATGGCGCTTTGCCGGTGGTGGTGAAGGCCAGTAAGCCTGGTGTCTCACACACATGGCCACGGCACAGGGGTCCACATCACACCAGACCTCAGGCACAGTTTGCACAGTGTCCCTGGGAGCTGAGCTCCCGGCCCAGGCCCCTGTGAGCTACCCACCGTCCCCCTGGGAAACTCCTCCGTTGCCTAACCAGCCAGAGCTGCTGCTGTTGCTCATGAAAACTGAGTCACTACGAAAGCTGCTTGCAGAATTATGAAAATTAACGACAGACAAAACATGTTTAAATCTTTAGGATTGATGGGAACTCGAGCTATCCTCAGATATTAGCTAACACCACGCCTCAGCCTGACAACTGAAGGACTGAGACTCCCCTCCTTGTAGGCTGGGAAGACTCAGCCCCGTCTGGAAACCAGGCCTTCGGACTCCCAGAGGCCCCACCAGGGGCTCACTTCCCGGGAAGCCGTAGCTGAGAGCTTCCTAGGAACATGCATCGAGGTGGAAAAAAAGGAAGGCTGGACAAGAAAAGGGGCTCCCCATCGCATGTCGTCAGGGAGATGCAGCTGAAATCGAGGAGACAGCCCTCCCCACCCGCGAGCGTGGCCGAAATCTGGAGCCGTGGCCACACCGGGTGCTGGGGAGGCCGTCGGAGCCACAGGAGCACTCAGCCCTGGGAGGGGGGGGCTGCGGAACGGGCCGCCACCCCAGAGGAGCGGTGGGCAGTTTTTAATCAAACTGAACCTCTTACCATATGACCCAGCAATCGCCCCCCTTGATACCCACACAAAGGGTTTCGCATCCACACAAAGCCTGACCCAGACGTGCACGGCAGCTGTGTTCAGATTCGCCGCAGCTTGGAGGCAACCAGGAGGTCCTTCAGCCAGTGAACCCTGGTTCACCCAGACAGTGGAACACTCACTACCCGGCGCTCAGAAGGGATGAGCCATCAAGCCATGAGGAGACGGGGAGCAACCTTGAGGGCAAATCCCCAGGCGGAAGAAGCCAATCTGAAAAGGCCACATGCCGTCTGGTTCCACCTACGTGACGACCTGGAAGAGGCAAAGCGATGGAGGCAGGAAAGCGATCAGCGGGCTGAGAGCCGAATCCAGTCGCAGCCAGACAGAGAAACGTGTCCACGTGACTCGCCGACGACTCGGGGCAAGTGGCACGAGAGGTTATTTATTAGAATTTCACTCTGCATTGCGACACCGCCCTTCAGATCACCTCTGCGGTTGTGCAATCCCTGCCCTATAAATACCGAGGCACTCCCGCCTCTGGCAGCCCCTGGAAGCCTCCAGAAGCCTCAGGAAGCCCGGCCTGCGAGGAGCCTCTCTCCCTTCTCTGGGCATCCCGGCCCAGCCTGCGGCCGTCATGAGGCCTCTCTACTTGCTGCTGCTGCTTCTGTGCCTTCTCTTCTCCTACCTGCCCCCAGGTGAGCTTTGAGCTTCGCCCTGCGCCGGGGGTCCAGGGTCTGAGCTCTGATGACAGCCGCCTCTGCTGTCCCGGGGTGGGGATGTGGCAGGAAACCATCCCCGAGGTTGAGCAGCCGGTTTAGGCAGCCGGCGGTGGGCAAGCTGCTGAGCCTGGGACCTGAAGAGCGACCCCCCAGAGCCCAAGGGCCCAAGCCTGCAGGGAGCACCCTGGGTTGATGCTCCCAGTCCTGCAGGGAGCACCCCGGGCGTAGGCTCCTGGGCCTGCAGGGAGCACCTGGGGTTGACGTCCCAGTCCTGCAGGGAGCACTCCTGGCTGATGCTCCCGGGCCCACCGGGCAGCCCAGCGGCCGGGGGACAGACTCAGGGCTCCATCCCTGACTGTGTTTGGGGCCCCTTGCCCTCAGGGCTTGGCCGGGATGCGCAGCCAGTGTCAGGCAGCCCGGGCATCTCCTGTCCCCTCCGTCTGTGTCTGGGACGTCTAGGAAGTATCCTCTGTGGAAGGGGACCAGTTACTCCATCCACAACACGGCTCCTCGCGTCCAGAGGCCAGCCTCCCATCCATCCGGTTGAGAGACGTGTAGGCTGTCGGCTCCGGCTCACCCCGGTCGCCGGGTGGGGCCTCCCAGGTGGCCTGCAAGCAGGTGCCACCTGCCCCTCCCACGAAGCCAGCTCACCCTGCACCTTTGACTCACCTCACGCAGTCAGGGTGCACAGGTGGTCTTCAGCCTTCCTTGGGAGGCCCTCCCGGCCTCTGCAGAGTGGGAAACCTCCCCCGTGCCCAGGAGGGAGCTTCCTGTGAGGCCAGAAATGCCAGCTCCCCTGGGTCAGAAAAGCAGCGTGCCTGGTGGAGGAGGATGCGGGACGCTGCACATTGAACCAACCGGGCGACACGTTTCATCGTGGCCTTGAGCAAATCATGCATCTCGTGCCCGAGCTCTTTCTCGGGTCACGCTGGGTGGGGGGACACGTAGAGCACGAAAGCTCCAAAATCCTCTGAAAGATGCCACTGTGCTTCTCTGCCGCCCGCGCTGGATCCCGCAGACGTGCCACAGCTGCTCCGAGCGTGACTCAGTCCCCCCTCCTGGAAAGTGGGCACGAAAGTGTTGCAACGCAGCGTTTGCACGTCTGCAGCCTGGCCCCACTCGAGGGGTGGAGGAATCGGTGTAGCGAGTCGCCACCACTTTTTTTTTTTTTTTCCAAGACAATGGAAAATACGGGTGCCTGCCACACAGGGAGCGTACACGCTGGTTTCAGCTGCGCGTGGGCACGTGTGCGTTAGTCCGGAGCGGCCCGGCCCCACTTCTGACCGCAGGTCAGCGCAAGCTCGGAAAAGCCAGGGCCCCCCTGGTAGCTTGAAGGGTTCCTTGCAGCCTGCCGCCGCCTCCTCGGACGATAAGCATCTCCCTGGACGCAGAGAACGTGAAAGGGTTGCCAAGGCTACTCAGGGGCAGCCAAATGTCCTAGGCATTCCGTCCAGGAACAGCAGCGAGCGGAGGGAGGCGGAGAGCACGCAGGGCCCACTCAGCCGCCCCAGGAGCAGCCTCCCTGGCCGCCCTCGGGGGGCTGAGTGCTGCTGCCCGCAGGTGCTGCCCTGGGACGCACCCCGAGCCCTCTCAAGGGATCACTTCACCCCCTCCTGGGGGACCCCGGAGGGCTCATCCCCTCACAACACGGGGAAGCCAAGGCTCACACACCCCAGTGAATGACAGCGGGGTCACAGCAGGAGACCAAGGCTTGACATTCTCTTTTAGCAGTTTTTGTCTCTATCAGGAAAAAAAAAAAAAAAACAAAAAAAAAACAAAAAAGAGTTGCCCCCTTTTATCCTATAGAGATCTTCTTTCTGTGAACACGGACTGATGTCTCATGACAAGGCCACGTGAGTCCCCTGCATCAGCTGGATGAGAACCCAGGTTTAGAAATCAGGATGGGTTGAGGCTGTGCCCTCACTGACTCAACAAATATTTATTTGTTTATTTTTAAAGATTTTATTTATTTGTTAGAGAGAGACAGAGAGAGAGAGAGAGCACAAGTGGGGGTGGGGCGGAGGGAGAAGCCGACTCCCGGGGCTCAGCAGGGAGCCCGACGCAGGGGCTCGATCCCAGGGCCCTGAGATCATGACCTGAGCCGGAGGACAGACGCGTCACCCACTGAGCCGCCCAGGGCGCCCCTGACGCAACAGACATTTAGTTAAAGCCACTTACCGTGTGCAGGCATTGCCCTGGGAACAGGGGAAGAGCCAGGAAAACACAGTCCTGGATCGCATGACCTGACGTTCTAGAAGCAGAGCATGACAAGAAACCCAGTTTTATAATTAATTGTGTAATTACCACTGTGTTGTGACATGCCACTAAGTACAGGGTGCCGAGGGAGCACGTGGGGGGGGGGGGGCACGGAGCTGCTCTCGAGGGGCCGGAAGGCTTCCTGGAGGAAGCTGAGAAGGAAAGGAAAGATGGAAATCATTCTGGTGTTCATGGCATTTGAGAAAAAAAAATTTTTTTTTTTTTTACTTCCTTCTTGCCATTCAAAACTCAGGATGCGTCACATAACATTCGGATTTGTATCTTCTGTTAAGAGCACAAGCAAAGGAAGCCACACTCCCCCAAGCAGCAGCAGCGAGCTCCCGCGGCGGCTCCCCGGACGGGCGCTTGCCCCCAGGTCCCCGCAGGCCGCACCGCTCCCTGTCGCCCTGCCTCAGCCTACTTCACCGACTTTCCGGGCGGCCTGGCCGCGGTGGCACCTGCACATGCTGCCCCGAGTTACCCGAACTAGTGCCAGGACGTAGGGCGCGTGGGAAAGAGACAAACCACATGGAAGGGATATCAGGGGTGAGAGCCTGGAGGGGAAGAGCAGCAAACCCCGAAAGCTCTCATTTTAACTTCACCCCACCCACCCTCTCCCCAAACTGTGGGGAAGGATAAATCATTATCTTCCTTCTGCGCATAAATACCTCGGCCAGACCCACAGGACAGCTAACAGGCAGAGGGAGGACTCGAACCCGGGCCTTGCACGCCCTCCAGGCACCGAGTGTGGGGACAGAGGGGGTCGTGGGGCCGGGAGGCTCTGGGGCCGCCCCGAGTGAGGTCTTGTGCGGCAGGAAACCGCAGGTGTGGGTGGGCCCCAGGCTTTGTAGACTGGGAGACTGACAGTCAGGTGGTTCGTGGGCTGGAGGCGGGCCAGCCGACAGCAAAGTGGCCCCGGGGTCACGGGGAGGATGTCCCGCAGCCGCTGCGCCCTCTCCCAGGGCTTCGCGCCTCGCTCGAGCACAGCTGACCAAACCCGGGGGACGGAGGCACAGGCCACTCCTCAGGATCCTCCCTCCTTCCCTTCCGGGGTACTGAGCACCCTCCCGGGTGTGTGGGCCTCAGTTTCCTCACCTTTAAAATGAAGATTTAGGCAGTAGGACGCCCCGCTCGTGCACCCTTGCTCACACCTGAGTGTCTCACTCCGCGGTCCCCACCCCAACCTGCTTGCCCAAATTCCTTCCACCTGTCTGACCTCTGGCACCAGCCACCAGGAATGCGCCTGCTGCGGCCTGTGGGTCCCGTGGAGGAAAACGCCTTCCCCCTCACCTCAGACACGAGGCCCCGCGGCCCCCAAACCAGGCCCCGCAGAGGCACCTGCTAAGGCACCTGTCCCCACAAAGCAGTTGTGCAAATGTCATCTGTCCAAAGGTGCCAGCATGTCTCGCACGCACACGGGGGCGGCTGTCCCCACTTTGCACATCTGTTCGGAGCTTTTCTTTTTGGCGGCGAGTCTCAGAAAAGTCACCTTTCAAGTCCCCGGGCAGCCTGGAACAAGAACTGGATCCCAGATGTGGCCCCAGACCCCGTATCCTCCTGGGTGTGGACCGCAAGAACCACGGAGGCAGGACCTGGATTAGAAACCCCCGTGAACTCACACCGGGCGTTGCCGACGGGCCGAGCAGGCCGTGGCCAGCAGAGACCCCGTGGGCCGCGTGTCTGTGGAACTGGGCCTCGGGCCTTTGGTCCCGTTCCAGCCCCGTCTGGAGTTTGGTGGCCTGTCCCGCAGGAGTCCCCGTGCGCTGCTTCCGTCCCCAGACAGCCGAAGCAGCCCCGGAGAGGGCGCCTGCCGGCTCGGGGGCCTAGGGACCCGACGCCTGCTGTGCACTTGGGTCCTGGTCTCGGGGTCCCGGGCTGGGATGGAGCCTGGTGGGGGCCGGGGGCGGGGCAGGCTCAGCCGGGAGTCTGCTTCTCCCTCTCCCTCTGCACCCCCTGCACCCCCGCTCTCCTCTCTCTCAAATAAATAAAATCCTTAAAAAAACGAACCAAGGAAGATTCCCAGAGCTGAAGTCAGTCCTGTAGCCTCCAGCGCAGGCCTCCGTGGAGGGCCCATCTGCTCGAGGGCAGGGCCTCCCCGGCAGGACAGAGCAGGGGAAGAGCCTCCGCTCACCCACCGTGACCCCCCGGTGACTCCGGTAGGTCGTCCTGCCCCTGGGACTGTGTTGCGCCGCTGCCCGCCACCAGGTGCCCGTATGCCCCGCCGTGGGCAGGGGTGTCTGCAGCCACCGTGGCCGAGCCGGAGAGGCCTTCCCTGGCCTGCGTGTCTGCTCCTCACCCGCCGCAGCCGGGGCGCCCAGGCAGCTGGAGGTCCCGCTGCCGACCTGCCCGCAAGCCCCCTCCGGCAGCAGCGTCCTGGGCAGGAGCGCCCGGGGCGGGGGGGCCTCCTCCTTCGCAAAGCCCCTTATCATTCTGGCCACTCGCTGTCCTCTCACCCCAGCCTGGTGGCGTTTTAGCCCAAGCAACTGACAGCTTGAGTCCACAGCTCTCCAGTTTTGCCTTCCAGCTCTGCTGGGGGCGGGGGGGCCCACTCGCGCCGCTGACCGGCGCCCACACGTCCAAGCAGAATGACAGCCTGAGCTCATGCCATGCATCCGCCCCATCCCCTCACTCCGTCCCCCTTCTCTCCCCTCCCTGTCTCCTGTTCTTCAAAGGCTCTCGAAGAAGTTTTCTTTCTGTGGCTCTTCTATGCAAAGTCTGAAGGCCTCCCTCTGTGTTGATCTTCTTCAAAAAGAAAAAAATTGTATTTATTTATTTGAGAGAGAGAGAGAGAGCACAAGCAGGGGGAGGGGCAGAGGGAGAAGCAGACCCCCCAGCTGAGCAGGGAGCCCGATGCAGGACTCGATCCCAGGGCCCTGAGCTCGTGACCTGCACTGAAGGCAGACGCTTCACCGACGGAGCCACCCAGGCGCCCCGCTGATCTTTATGGTTTCACCTACTGCTCCGTGAGCCACCAGCGTCTGGCCTGCGCAGGGTACGTTCCCTGAGTAGCGTGGAAAGGCGTGGTCCCTGCTTTATGCAGATACATCTTCCGATGACCCCCAAAATCCAGCCTCTCCGTGCTCGTGCCCAGACCCACTCCTTCCCTTCCCTGCCCTCTCCCGCGACGGACCCACTGAGCTCCCCGCCACCGAATCCAGCCTCCTTCCTTCAACCAACACCTGTTACTGCCGCCAACTAGAGCAGTCGTTGGTGTTGCAGCTGCATGGACGCGGGACGACGGACAATCCAGCCGTAGTGGGTCAATAAATGTACGCTTGAAAGAGGCCCTGCTTTGGGGCAAGCATAGAAACCGGCACACGCCTGCTTTCCCAACGGGCCCGCCCCCTCGGCTCCGCCTCACCCCTCATTCTTACCCAGAAGCGAGTTTTCTCTTTTTCCATGTTCCTCTGGTTTATGGTGACCGTCACAGGATGAGCTGGATGGCATTTCCCAGGCCAGCTTGGTGAGGACCTAGACAGGAATAAGCCCCAAGTCCCGGGGAGTGCTGTCGCCCTCGGGGAAGGGGAGAAGAGCGGGTGCGAGTCACCCCCGAGCCCACGGGCAGGGTGCACTGCACCCACGTGAGGACGGGGCAGGGCACCAGCGGCTACACGCACCGTGGGGCGTGCACGGCTCCGGAAATATGCAGACCTTTCAGAAGCAACTCTTACTTGTTTTCCTTTTTTAACTGCAAAACATCACATGCATCCAGAAAAGAGCATAAACCAGGAATGTACGACTTAATGAGTTATTATGAAACAAGCAGCCGGGGACCAGGGTTTAAGTCAAGACGTAGGACCTGGCTGGCACCTAAGAAATACCCCTGCAGGCTTCTCGGGCACCCGCCCCTTGCTCCGTCCCCGGGGGAAATCCTCGCTTGACCTTTCTGGTAACGACTTCCTATATTTCTGGTACTTTTGCCACCTCGGCACTCGTGCTGAATAGTACAGCTCGGCTTGTGTGTGCTTCTCAGTTGGCTAGGTACATGCGGGAGGGGCTAGTGTATCCTAGGTTATTCACATATTAGATAGATAGATAGATAGATAGATAGATAGATAGATAGATAGATGATAGCACAAGAAGTTGGGGCACCTGGGGGCTCAGTCAATTAAGCATCTGCCTTCGGCTCAGGTCATGGTCTTGGGGTCCTGGGATCGAGCCCCATGCTCGGCTCAGCTGGGGAGTCTGCTTCTCCCTCTCCCTCTACCCCTCTGCCCTGCTCATGCTCTCACTCTCTCTCTCTCAAATAAATAAATTTTAAAAATCTAAAAAAAATAATAAGAAATTTATAATTTTGATAGATAATGCCACATCGTTAAGCGTAAAGTTATTTTTTTTTTCAATATGAATATCCAGGTGTCCCAGAACCAGCTCTGAGGAGGCCACTCCCCACTACTATTCTCCTAAGTGGATGGTCTACACTGATTCTGCACACATGCACCTGGGTCCCTTTCTCTACTCTTTACTCTGTTCCATTTGTATGTTTTGTCCTTGTGTCTTTACCACACTCTAATTGCAGTGGATCTATAATTAGTCTCAAATCCAGTAAAGCAAGTCCTCCTACCTTCTTCTCCAAGAGTGTCTTGACTATTCTTGGTCCTTTGAATTTTCACATAAATTTTAGAATAAACTTGTCAAGTTTTACTGCAAAAATCTTGATATTTTTGTGGTATTGAGTTAAATCTACAGATTAATCTGGAGGAAATTAACATTTGAGAAAAAAAATTAATCTTCCAGGGCTTAACCATACCACTTCCACTTATTCTGTTTTTCTTTAATTTATCAAAGAATATTATATTTCTTGCATATAGAAGTATTGTATTTTCTTAGATTTAATACTAGGTATTTGATATTTCAATATGGTGATTCATTTTAATTTCATTTATTTTCATTTCAATATGGTGATTTATCCATTGGTTGCCAATACACAGAAGTAAAATTGATTTTTTTATATTGATCTCATATACAGAAAACTAAATTTAAATTAAATTTGCTTTTAATTCCTTTTAGACTGTCCACATATAATCATAATGCCTGCAAATCGTGACAATTTTATTTTTCCTTTCAATTTTATATCATTTTTCTTTCCTTCTGTTATTTCCATGGTTAGTATCTCAAGTACAACGTTCAATGCAATTGATGATCGAAATTAGGCTGGTCTTGCTGGGTATCTCAAATGAAAAGTTTTCAATGTTTGACCATTACGTGTACTGCTGGTTATAGGCTTCTGCAGATTTTCTTCATGAAATCAAGGAAATTCCGTCTAAGTTCTTATCATACATTAGTGTTGACTTTTCCCAATGTTTTTCTGCATCTGTTGGGATGATCATAGGATTTTTCTATTTTAACCATTAACAGGCACAGGTTGATCTTCAAATGTTCAATGAAAGCTTGGATTTATGAAATAAACTGAACCTGGTTTTATTTATTTACTTATTCTGTGTGCTGACATTTTATATAGGATCATTGCCTCTCTGCAGGTCAGGGAGGTTGAGCCGTAGTTTGCCTTTTCTTTCCTTGCTCATCTCTTTAGATGGTGATATTAAGACCATGTATGTTGGTATCATACCATGAGCTGGTGAATGTTCTTTCTCTTGCCATTCTGAAAAACAGTGTGCTGTGTAGACACTATTTCTTATTTGTTGCTTGGTAGGATTTGCTACCAAGCCATCCGAGCCAAGAGTCTCATTTATGGATTCGATTTCTTTGATAATTATGGGACTATTTATATTTTCTACTTCTTGTTTATTTTAGTGAGTTGTGTTTTTCTAAGATTTTTTTTATCTCAACTAAATTTTCAAGTTTGTTCAAGTCTGTTCTATTTTGTTCTATATGGATAGAATATTTCCAATTTTTCTATTTCCATGAACTATTCAAATTTCTAAATTCCTAATAATTTTAATTTTTTATATTACTAGAAGGCACTGTCCTTGCTTCCTTCCTGTCTGCCTTCAGTCTTTTTTTTTAAGATTTTATTAAAAAAAAGATTTTTAAAAATTATTTATGCATGAGAGACACAGAGAGAGAGAGGCAGAGACACAGGAAGAGGGAGAAGCAGGCTGCCTGTGGGGAGCCTGATGCAGGCAGGACTCGATCCTAGGACCCCAGGATCCTTGCCCTTAGTCTTGACAAGGGAATTCTCTACTGTCAGTTCTTTTTTTTTTTTTTTTTTCTTTCTACTGTCAGTTCTGACTAAAATTTGAAAACCAGTGGCCCAGAGACCCTCGATTCTTTACTGGGCATTAGATGCATCTACGATTTTTTTTTTTTTTTAATCTTAGCACATAAACTCTACAACAGTACCCTACAACAGTTAAGTCCCTATTTTTAAGAGTATCTCAGCTGACTGAATGTGTATGCAGCATGGAGAACCACTGGTCTACACCACAATCTCTCAACCTTGGTGCTACTGACATTTAGCACCAGATAATTCTCTATTACGAGGGCTGTTCTGTGCATCCCATTCTCTGGCAGCACCCCTGGCCTCCACCCACCAGATACCTGTAATATCCACCCCACATATCCCACAGTTGTACAACCAACAATGTCCCCAAACATTGCCAAATATCTAGTCATGAGACACTCACAGTTCTAGGTCAGATGAGATAGCTGCAACAGGGATATGGATTAAGTAAGAGGACAATCTCAATCGGTATGAAAACCATCTTTCTGATAAGTAGAGACACATGACATTTGAATGGACTGTTCCCCAGGATGGTGATGGCCTGTTGTGTTACTCAGCTGGAGCGGACATAACAAAATAGCACAGGGTGTCTCCCTCAGCAACAGAAATCAATTCTCTCCCAGTTCTGAAGGCTTGAAGTTCAAGGTCAATGTGTCAGCAGGTTAACATTTCTCCTGAGGCCTCTCACCTTGGCTCACGAGCAGCCACCTATTGTCATGCCCTCACGTGGCCTTTCCTCTACGTGTACACGTCCTTCTTTTTGTCCAAATGTCCTCTTGTTATGAGGATACCAGGCCCATTGGATTCGAGACAACTTTTATGACCACATCTAACCTTCATCAGCTCTTGAAAGGCCCTGCCTCCAAATGCAGTCACATGCTGGGGCGCTGGCCAGTGAAGAAAGACATCAGCATGCACATTTTGGTGGAGGCGACACAATTCAGTCCATAAGACCTATCCATGGAGGCAAGCAAAACGGTGGCTTGATAGTCACTTACTGGGAAGAGCGTGGGCAGTTCGTTCTCTATTGGATCGAGTAGAAGACTCATCTAGACACCTTCTGACGATGAGATTCTGAGATATTGGGAAGAAAGCAGAAACAGTGAAACCGGTTCCAATGAAAGCGTTACGGCGTGGCCATACTCTCAAGGTGACCTGAAAGGATCCCAGATTTCAGCAAAGATGTGGAGGGGATGGTACAGCGAGGCAGCATGGGAGTGGGGTGGGTAGTTTAGGAATGCTCCCAGAGTCGGGAACACACTTCAGCATTACTGAAGCAAGATGTGTGTCTGGGCTTTAGTACGATGTAGTAGGATACTTCTTTGGGGACTAACGTGAATTCCCCGCACACCCTAAAGCTCCCTGGGCAGAAGGGAACTGCACCCACCCAGAAGCCCACTGCTCATCATTGGCTTCCGTTTGGCCACAGCTGGCAGGGACCTCAGAATGAGGGCCCCGTGCGATGCCTTGTCTCTGGAGCAGCCCCCGAGATACACTGAGTGCAAAGTTCTTGGAAGAGAAGGCTCTTCGACGTGCTTCCCAAAGGGTCACTTTATCAAGTGTTCTAGAGTCACCGTGGCCGCAAGCCATGAGTCTGAAGTGTTTTCTTTCTCTTCTCACAGGTGCTGGCTTCCTTACGGGTATCGGCCAGAGGTCTGACCAGTACATCTGTGCCAGGAAAGGAGGCACCTGCAACTTCTCCCCTTGCCCGCTCTTTACCAGGATCGATGGCACCTGTTACCGCGGGAAGGCCAAGTGCTGCATGCCTTGACTCTGAGCTGGGCCCGTTGGAGAGAGTGTGTGGAAGTCCATTGAGCCCAGTGAAGTATTTGTAATCGTTGTTTTAATAAAAGAAGACTTTTTTTTTTTAAGCATACCTCTTTCAGACCAAAATGAATCTTATCTCCTGTTGGAAGAAGTTGAGAAATTATGGAGGTCAGAGGGGCAGAGCCAGGGCAGGCCCATAGGGCTGGGGGTGCTGACCAAGCTTGAGCGATGTCACCTACATACATGTCATCACCAAACCAACGTGTGGGCGATGCAGGGTGTGCACATGAGATCCAGGACACCCGAGGAGGGGACGATGCACACGAGGCCCTCCCTGGTCCCAGCAGCAGCTCACCCCAAATGCCGCAGCCTCCACAGCCTCTTCTGTGAAACAACCCATCTGCAGGGCCCGGAGCTGCTGCCTTTCCTGCTTCCGGGGCCCACAGCCGTGGGTTGGTCCACCGCAGCCCTGCAGAGCCTCCGCTATGGCCATAGCACTCGTAGCTCCCATTCGCCAGGCCTCGTGCAGGGGCTGCCGCTCCACAATCCCACAACCCGGCCAGGAGTCAGCGACGGAAGCACCGCTCACGGCCGCTGCTCCTCCTCCCACTCCTCCAGCCTCTAGACCCCTGTTGGTGAGCCAGGATGGCTCACTTTCCCCCTTCGCCCAATAAATGTTTTACGACTCCCATGACACACGTGGTTCTGCTGTGTCCTTACTCTGGCAGCGACGACTTCATGCTCCACGTTGATAAATTATCAGCACAAATGAAAATCACACATTCTGAAACCTTTGCCCCCCTCCCCTAGACACAGTTTCCATCATTAACAGCCCTCTCTTGTGAGAGGAGGCTGGTTTGTGGTGTGGACGTGAGCCCCCACCGGGCCTTCTCTGTGACACTCACACAACAGGTGGTTAATTCCAGCGCATCTAGGCCTTTCCCTCACCCCAAAAAAGCTAAGAAATAATCCAGGAGAGTTCTATTTTGAAAAGAAACCTCGGGGGGGCCTGGGTGGCTCAGTCAGTTCAGGTCTTGAGCTCAAGGTCCTGGGATCAAGCCCCGCGTCGGGCTCCCTGCTTCTCCCTCTCCCTCTGCCCTTCCTCCTTCCCCCCTCCTCCCTCCTCCCTGCTCGTGTCTCTCGCTCTCTCAAATAAATAAAATCATTAAAAAAGAAAAGAAAAGAAAAGAAAAAGGAAATCTCAGGCACGCCATCCACTTGCCTCTTCAAGATATGGAAGTCCTCCCTGGGAGCGTTCCTCCGGATGTTAAATCAAAAAACAGATTCCCAGATAAGCCCTGCCACTTAGGGCTGCCAATGTTTAGGGTTTCCCAAGACCCCAGTTCCTCGGGCAGAAAAAAAAAAAAAAAAAACACATTCTGTGTTTATCTCACATCCGTTGGTGTTTACGAGGTTGTGGCGACTCCACCGGCCCTGCCGGGAGGACTTCAGGTGATCACAAGCAAACGCTCGTAGACCCAGGAGGACGTCACCATCGTCACCATCGACAGCGCCGCGCCCAGAAACAGCAGGCCCGGAACCAAGAGCCGAGCACGACGGTGGCAGCCCATCCCCCTCAGGGACCAGGGACGTCTGGTCCCAGGGCTTCCGTTACTGGGGTCGCCAGCCTTGAGTGCCCAGTTTAAAGGCTGCTTGCCCCCAGCCCCTTGCAAAGCCATGCCTGCGCCCTCCGGCCGGACTCTCCTGGGCATTTGCACTCACCGCCCCCACCTGCCCGAGGCATTTGCAGGCTTGCAGCTTGCAGAGCGCCGGCACCCCCCAAACCCTGTCCTCTGGTGACGAGGCCCTTGCCGCTGGCCACTCCCCCCCCCCAGCAGGACCAGCGAGGCCAGCCCGCTTCTCTGTCTCCCCCAGGGATGCACCCTGGGCTCCCGGGTCACCGCCACTCCCCGCGTCTCAGCCTCCACCTGCGATCACCGGGACGCCGACGACGGTGCCCCAGCCACGGCGGAGGGGAGATGGCCCGGGGCCCGGGGCAGGGCTGGCCGGTGCCCGCGATCCGCCTGACTTCGGACCAGTGACAAGGCCAGTTCTGGCTCCGACCATAGCATCTGCTTAACGAAGAGCAAGTACTGCTTTGAGGCACCTCCGGACACAGTTCCTGGCCCCGCTGCGTCCCCGCGTCCCTGAGGAAGGATGAGGCACATGCCCTCAGGGTCGGTCAACACGCCGACCCCCGGGTGAGGCGTGTCCACCAGAGCAGGTCGGTGGGCTGTAGGGACAGTGCGTGGGCGCTGTGGTCAGACAGGGCTTGCACGCGAACGTGAAACAACCAGCGAGGACCTGTAGCATCTCTGCAGCGCGTCCGCAGAGCCAGACCCTGCGAGCCGAATCCCTGGGAAAGGGGACCGTGTATCACCCCTCGGGCGCGACAGAGCCACGGGGAACACCGTGCGCCACACACGATTCGGCCTGGCTTTGCTTCAGCAATTTTTTTTTTAGGATTTTATTTATTTATTCATGAGAGACACAGAGAGAGAGAGAGAAAGAGAGAGAGAGACGGGCAGAGAGACAGGCAGAGGGAGAAGCAGGCTCCATGCCGGGAGCCCGACACGGGACTCGATCCCGGGACTCCAGGATCACGCCCTGGGCCCAAGGCAGCGCTAAACCGCTGAGCCACCCGGGCACCCATGCTTCAGCTTTTGTTTTTGTTTTTGTTTTTGTTTTTGTTTTTGTGTTTTTTTTGTTTTGTTTTTTTGGTTTTTTGGTTTTTTTCCATACTTCAGCTTTTGACAGCAAAAACACATGCAGACCAACGGCCTCCTGACTCCTGACTTGCGTCGCTGGGGAGCGCTCAGGGCGTGCCACCCTGTCCAGTGAGGGAGCTGGGCTGCAGCTGCAGGGAGTGCTCTTGTTCTGATCTCACTAAGAGCCGGTGGTGTTCCCGGCTGTGTCAGCTTTCCCGGAGCGGGACCTCCCTGCTACTGGAGGGAAGAGGAGGCTACTCCAAATGCTCCTCCAACATACGTGCAAGAACAGGAGAGAACCCAAGCCCCTCGTGCACATGGCCACCCTCAGAGGTAAGGCTCCCGGATCAGTCTGTGGTCTTCAGAGAAACAGAACCAGCAGGAAGTGCATGTGTGCGTGTGTGCGCGTGTATATACGGCGAGCAAGAGCTTAAGGAACTGGCTCAGTTGGGGCCTCGGCGAGTCCAGACTCCAACGGAGGTGCGCCGACAGGCTGGAGATGGACACAAGAGCTGCTGTGCACGTCCAGAGGCTGGCTGGCTGCTAGGACAGGTCCTTCTTCTCTCTCGGGGGGGGGGGGGGGGTGTCAGTGTGAGCTGGGGAGGCCTTCGACTGATTGGGCGAGGCCCACCCACATTCTGGAAGCCCATCGCTACCCTCAAGGTCCACGGATTCCAATGTTGGGCTGTATGCATGTTATTTGCTGCTTATTATGTTTTGATGCCTTTTAAAAAATATGAAAAAACAAAGAGGTCTTTCCTGTCTGGGGAGAGACGGCCCCGAGCAGGGCTAGCCGACCCTTAGAGCACAGCCCCAGCCAGGAGCGCACCTCCAATGTGTAGACTACCCCACCTGGAGCCACGCTCCTCGGTGTGACCCGTGCACCCCGGCAGACAGTGTTGTCCTGACTCAGTCATCCCAGGGCCAGGGACCCGTGGGCTGCAGGCCACCCCTCCAGCCTAAAGCACAGCAGCTCCACCCATGCTCATCTTCCTCACGTGGCCCCTAACCAGGGAGGGGGGTTCCTGCAAGGGAAGCCCGCACGGCACCCCAGGTGGGCCGACCCCTCCTCTTCTGCACATCTAGTTGCCGTTGCTTTGGCCACTTGGGCCCATGGGGCGTCATGGCTCCCTGGAGACTGGTTCAACACTTTAAAAAAAGGGGGGGAAGAAGGACTAATTTATTGCATGCCCCCCCCCCAAATACTTCAGTTTTCCTGGCTGAATAAATCCCCCCCCCCCCAGGGTCAGTAGGAGGACTCAGGAGATGCCTGATGCTGGGCAACAGCAGGACGGGCATTCCCTGTCCTCTCTGTCCTCGCTCTGGGAGGTGCGCACACGCCACCTCGTCCCACGGCAGGTGCCCAGGGGCCTGGCTGGCCACCCGCACAGGGCCCCCCACCAGCTCCTTGTCTGCCTGGCTCCCGAATGAGCTGGTTTTTCTGCTCCTGTGGGTTGAAGAGCCTCCATCGGTGACACGGAGTCTGACTCAGCGGCGAATGAGCAAATACGTGCAAGGACAGAGGAGATCCCTGCAGTCGCTGGAAGCATCGCAGCTGACAGTGAACAAGACCTGGCAAGCCATCCCCCGGCTCCGCTCGTCCCCACCACCTCTGGGACCCTGACTTTGCCTCCCTTCAAATCATACCACACGTGCTCGTTCAGCCATGGAATATTTTGGGGGAATTCACTCAACAAACTATCCCCGGTTTGGAGGAAACATCTCAGCTCATCAGGTCACAAACCAAATGCCACTAATGGTGTCTCAGTCCCAGTGCATGACTTTTTGGAAACCTTCAATTATTAAAGCATCTCCTCTGCTCATGAAGATGTAGGCTGGGCTATTTTTAAACTCGAATCTCACATCCTATTGGACATTCCTGCCCCATGTATAGGCTACACCTGGGGGGGCGGTGAGGGCTGGGAAGGGGGTCCTACCTCTGCCCCTTGCTTCCCTTGACTTAGGCCTTTGGATGGGGGGCTGCGTCACATCTGCTCTTCCAGAAGAACACACTTTACCAGATTAGCAGGATTTCTGCTCCATGGGCTGCTTATCGATGCCTCCCTACACTGGCTGCTTCCTCTGCGTCCCACGTACCTGACCCCAGCTCTCTGTGGGCTGCATTTGCTGGTCCTCTGAGGGCTCTGTGGAGCTTTCCCCCTCCATCCCAGGCCCAGGACATTGGGTCCAGGCTCAGACTGTCCCCACCAGCCTCCATCTGGCGCAGCCTTTGCCCCTGTCTTTTGATATCACCCAGTAGATGGCCCTCTGGTGACAGGCAATGAGGCGACCTGAGTCCAGCCATTTCCAGAAACGTCCAGACCCTTGAATGTAAACAGTGGGTCTCTGGAGTCTCCCACCAGCACAGCACCAAGGTCTCCTGGTCTTGCTGCGGGCCCCAGGGGAGTGCACAGCCTCTGCAGTTGTAACTCAGCGGTAGCTGCACCTGCGATTGTCACCTGCCACCACACCTGCAGAAGTAGGGAGGACACCTTGGGGGCTTGGGGAGGAGAGGAGAGGGTGAGATGGTGCAGCTCTGCAGAGGGTTGACCCTGGGGACGTCACAAAGATGGCAAGATGGCTAATTTCCTAAAAACACAGTTGTCAGCCGCAACATAGGAAAAGGAGAATCTGAAGGGACAGAGTGATTGTGCATGAAGCAATTTGGACTGTTATGACATTGAAAACCAGACACGCTTCACTGAGGTGTCGTAACGCGTGGACCGTGTCCATGCTTGGCTACTGTAGACCATAAACACGGGGTGCGTGCGTCCCTTTGAATGAGTGTTTTGTATCCTTTGGGTAAATACCCAGTAGTGCAATTGCTGGGTTGTGGGGTAGCTCTGTTCTTAGGTTTTTAAGGAACCTCCATACTGTTTTGCACAGTGGCTGCACCAGTCGGCATTCCCGCCAACAGCGCAAGGGGGTTCCCCTTTCTCCATACCCTTGCCAACACCTGTGGTTTCTTGTGTTGTTCATTTTAGTCATTCTGACAGGTGTGAGGTGGCGTCTCACTGTGGTTTTGATTTGCATTTCCCTGGGGATGAGAGATGTCGAGCATCTTTTCATGTGTCTGTTGCCCAGCTGAGCGTCTGCATTTGGAGGAATGTCTGTTTGTGTCTTCTGCTCATTTTTTAATCGGATTATTTATTTTTTTGACTGATGAATGGATAAAGAAGATGTGGGATACATACACAATAGGATATGACTCAGACATAAAAGAATGAAATCTTGGGATCCCTGGGTGGCGCAGCGGTTTGGCGCCTGCCTTTGGCCCAGGGCGCGATCCTGGAGACCCGGGATCGAATCCCACGTCGGGCTCCCGGTGCAAGGGGCCTGCTTCTCTCTCTGCCTCTCTCTCTCTCTCTCTGTGACTATCATAAATAAATAAATAAAAATTAAAAAAAAAATGAAATCTTGCCTTTTGCAATGACAGGGATGGAGCTAGAGAGTATAACACTAAGCAAGGTAAGTCTGTCAGAGAAAGACAAATACCATCAGATCGCACTCGTATTTGGAATTTAAGAACAAAACAAATGAGCAAAGGGAAGAGAGAGAGAGAGAGAGAAACCAAGACACAGCCTGTTAGCTACAGAGAACAAACAGTTGGTCCCCAGAGGGGAGGTGGGTGGGGGTGGGGAAGAGGTGCACCTGTCGCCGTGAGCACCGGCTGATGTAAGGCAGTGTCGAGTGACTATATTGCACACCTAAAACTAGTATCGCGCTGTATGTTAGCTACCTGGAATGTAAATAAAAACTTTCAAAAAGAAAAGATGTTGCAACACATCAGGAAAAAACAATGAGGTCATTCTAAGGGAAAAAAGAGAGAACAGGCGTGAATTTTAGACCAAAGTCTTATCATTTCTACCACGATTATTCTTTCCTTCTTTTGTAAACAACAACACAGCTGGGCATTTGCCACAGCAAAGAAAACAATCGAGAGGACCTACGAAGTCCCTTCATCAACATCCTCGAGCTCCTGCCGCAGTTCTGAGCCAGGAGACCTCTGGTGCGCCCGGGCCGGGCTTTTCCTCAGGTCGGGGAGGGTCCGCACGGGCAGGAGGCGCGTCTACGCACAGCAGCATCAGCCTTCCCTGCTTCCATTCCAAATGACAACTTATGAAGTTAGGCTCTTGAAATATTTGAATTAACCTGCCGCAAAGTTAGACTGTTCCTGTGTGGCTTTGATGTGAATCTCTTAGAATCGTCTCCCTTTCTCTCCAGGTGCCAGCGCCCAGGCCTCCTGCCAGCCGTCAGCTAACCGCCCGGCTCCGCGAGGCCCGGGCACAGCCGTTCTGAGCTGCTGGGGGGCTGCTCCTCCAGTGGCTCCCCCAATGCACCCCCCCAAACTTCCCCCGTGACTCTCCATAGTAAACTGCATTGGCAATTCGTTTTTGCACGTACTTTTAAAGGAGGGAGCGCTAGGTCTTGAATTCCGCCCCTCAGTTCACCCCGCAGTTCCGAGGGGCACCTGCATCTCCCCGGTGAAGGCAGAGAACAGCGGCTCGGGGCCTCCTGCGACGGACGGAGGAGCCTGGATGGGGACTTCACCCTCAGGTGGCCGACGGGGTAACACGGCGCCCGGTCCTGCTCCGGGCTGGGCCCAGCGCCCCACCCGCAGCCCCCCACAACCGCCTCTCCAGGAGCCGAGTTTCCCAAACCAACTCGCTGAAGACACTCTTCTTGTGGTGGCCCGAGGGACAGCTTCCCAGCGCCTCCAGCTCCACCTGGGCCCTGCCGTTGGACGGGAAAGGGGAGGAATGGGACTGGGGGGTCGCAATGACTGGTCAGGCGCCAGGACTGGGAGGGGTGTTGGGGTGACGGGGGAGGAGGTGTCGGGGTGACGGGAGAGGGGTGTCGGGGTGTTGGGTCAGGTGCCAGGACTGGGAGGGGTATTGGGGTGACAGGGGAGGGGGTGTCGGGGTGATGGGGGAGGGGTGTTGGGGTGTTGGGTCAGGCACCAGGACTGGGAGGGGTATCGGGGTGACAGGGGTGGGGTGTCAGGGTGACGGGTCAGGCACCAGGACTGGGGAGGGGTGTCGGGGTGATGGGTCAGGCACCAAGACAGGGGTGGGGTGTCGGGGTGAGGTGTCAGGCACCAGGACAGGGGTGGGGTGTTGGGTTGGTGGGTCAGGCACCAGGAAGGGATGGGGGCAGGTGTGAGGACAGACAGTGGGGCAGGAACAGCCATGTGAGCACATGTAGAGTAGAGGCAAGCATGACCTGTGCACTAGGGGTCAGGACCTACATTTCGGGGGCCCCCACATGCTGCTATAAACGGCAGCTAAAGAAATGAAAACGCAGACCTTGGAACTGTACCCTTGTGTGGGCTTAGAGGGCGAGGGTCTAGAGATTTCCGGGAGGCTCCGATGGGACCGTAGGGCAGGGAGCCTCTTAGGCCGAAGCAGCCCTACCTTCCAGGAAGCAGAGCATTGTAGAAGCACCACAGCGAGGCTGCAGGAAGGCCTGAGGCTGTCTGGCCTGGGGCTTGATTTTGGTGAAGGGAAACTGCAGCCCCCCCCCCCTCGCTCTACGGGTCCCCTGCGCGGTCCAACTCTCTTCCCCCTTCAAGACGGTAGATTCTTCAGCGGTGGCTGCTTCTACGACAGGGTTTTTGCAGGGCCGGGGGCAGTCCTCACCGCCTCTGATTAAAGCAGTGCGAGCCCTACAGCAGACCCCACGGGAAGCGCGAGTGCCCTGGCCTCAGGGACGGTGGCTGCAAACTGCCCCCAAAGGAAACGCACGAGTGCTCCGGGGAATCGCCCGCCCGCTCGGGAGTCCACACCCCGCCTCCCCCTCCCCGTCGCCGGCCGCACCGCCTGGGCCCGAGGCCGGCGGCGCAGGTGTAGGGAGGCATCGGGAACCTTCCCGCTCACCTCCTGCGCTTTGCGACCCCCGTTCATCCTCGGGCCCTCGGGCCACCCTCGTGGGGACGGGGACCGGGATGGATTTGCGGGCGGGCAGCAGGGCCAACGCCCTCTGAGGAAGCTCGAGGAGGCGATGGGCGCAGGCCTCGACGCAGCTGGTCCGGGGCACCGACGGGAGGTCCCAGAGCTCGGCCCTGCGCACCCGGGGGCCGCCTGCCGGGTACTCCCCCCCCACCCCCCCAGACCCCCGGGCTGCCCGGCCCCGCCCACGCTAGCCCCGCGGGGTAAACCGGGAGGGGGAGGGGAGGAGGGGGAGGGGAGGAGGGCGCGGTGGGGGGTGGAGGAGGCGAGAGGGGGGTCGGGAGGCGGGGAGGGGGGGTGGGGGCGAGGGCGGTGGGGGCGGGGAGGAGGAAGGGGGAGTGGGGAGGGGGGTCGGGGCGGGGGGGGCGAGGGGGGAGGAGGGTCGGAAGGCGGAGACAGGGGGCGGGGGGCGGGGAGAAGGAAGGGGGAGGGGGACGGGGGAGCTGGGGGCAAGGGGTATGGGGAGGCGTGGGGGGGCGGGGGACGGGGTATGGGGAGGCGGGGCGGGAGGAGGCTGGGGGAGGGGAAGGGGGAGGGGGCCGGGGAGGGGGGTCGGGGAGACGGGGGTGGGGGGCGAGGGAGGAGGAGGAGGAGAGAGGGGGAGGGGAAGGGAGACGGGGCCGGGGAGGAGGAAGGGGGAGTGGGAGGGAGACGGGGAGGCTGGGGGCAAGGGGTATGGGGAGGCGTCGGGGGGCGGGGGGACGGGGGTATGGGGAGGCGGGGAGGGGGAGAAGGCAGGGGGAGGGGAAGGGGGAGGGGCCGGAGAGGGGGGTCGGGGAGACGGGGGTGGGGGGCGAGGGAGGAGGAGGAGGAGAGAGGGGGAGGGGAAGGGAGACGGGGCCGGGGAGGAGGAAGGGGGAGTGGGAGGGGGACGGGGAGGCTGGGGGCAAGGGGTATGGGGAGGCGTCGGGGGGCGGGGGGACGGGGGTATGGGGAGGCGGGGAGGGGGAGAAGGCAGGGGGAGGGGAAGGGGGAGGGGCCGGAGAGGGGGGTCGGGGAGACGGGGGTGGGGGGCGAGGGAGGAGGAGGAGGAGAGAGGGGGAGGGGAAGGGAGACGGGGCCGGGGAGGAGGAAGGGGGAGTGGGAGGGGGACGGGGAGGCTGGGGGCAAGGGGTATGGGGAGGCGTCGGGGGGCGGGGGGACGGGGGTATGGGGAGGCGGGGAGGGGGAGAAGGCAGGGGGAGGGGAAGGGGGAGGGGCCGGAGAGGGGGGGTCGGGGAGGCGGGGAGGGGGAGGAGGGAGGGGGGGAGGGCGGGGGGAGGGGAAGGGGATTGGGAGGCGGGGGCGGGGCGGGAGGCGGGGCGAGGCCGGCGGCGGCGCGGAGGATGCCGGCGGGGGCCCTGGGGCTGTCGGCCCTGCTGCAGGCGGCGGAGCAGAGCGCGCGTGAGTGCCCGGCGCCTTGGCCGCGCCCGCCCCCCACCCCTCCCCCCACCCCGCCCCCTCCCCCGCCCCCGCCCGCCGCGTCCCCCGCGGCCTCCCAGGACCCGGGCACCTGCCCTCCCGCCCGCGCCCCCCCAAGGCCGGGCCGTGCCTGCGCCCCGCGCCGGAGTCCCCGTGGGCCCGGGTCGGTGGGGGTTCGCGGCCCGGGTCGCCCGCCGGGGCCCCGCCGTCCGGCCGCACGTTGGCAACACGCTTTAGCGCCCTTTCTGGTTTGAACTCGGTAACCCTTTCGGTGCCGCGGAGGAGGCCCCCGCCCGCCCCGCCCGCCCGCCGGGCTCCCTGCTGCAGGGTCGGCCTCCGCGGGTCCCGGGCGGGCAGGGGTTTGCTGAGCCTCACCCCCTCCCCCCGCGCCCCTGCAGCCCGTGTTGGGACCCGGGCCCTGCCCTCAACGTTCCCCCCGGAGTGACCTGGTGCCTGGGCGCTGGGGTCTCCAGTTGGCACCGCTGTCCCCGTGGGTGCCCGGGGCGCCCCGCAGGGGGTTCAGAGGCCCGGACCACACAGGACCCTCCCCGTAGCACCCGCCCAGAAGCCCAGAGGCCGCGCAGACCTTGTCCTCTCCATCTCCCCCGCGTCTAGCACCGACTAGGGCCTCCTCCTCGCTGCTTGGCCTAGGCGGGCGGTGACCCCACAGGCTTCTTGTGCCCAAGACCCTGCTTTACCTCGGGGAGGGGGTGTTGAGGGGAGGGGAGCAGGAAGGCCGGCTGGCCAGCACTCCCAGCACAGAGCCTGGCCATTCCCGGCCCTCCGTCCAGACCTGCAGGGTTCCTACTGGGCAGTGCTGTTTCCACTACTTTCCCAGCTTTATATGCCCATAAATCCATTTTAAACTTTAATATTGGAAACCCCAAGCGATGATCCTATGAAAGGAGTACAGTGATTCGTGCATCTAGCAGTGCTGCGCGCCCACAAGCCCCCCCCCCCCACTGTCACGGATTGGGAGTGCAGATCCTAACCTACATTTGTCTCTGTCCACTATGTTACCCTGCCCTAGCAGCCTCACAAATTAAAAAAATAAATCCCCAGAGAGGAGGATTAGCGTTTTTAAATGCACGTACCAGGTACCAGGTACTTTTTGTGCGTGCTATCCTACGCAATCCAACAGCCCCTGTCTGCGACGGTGGTGTCTGGTGTTTTGGGACCCCCGGAAAGCCCTGGCGCCTTCATTCCACCTCACACCCGTCTAGAACGCCAGCTGGCACTGCCTGCTTCTGGGCTGGGTCAGTGGGAGCCCAGCTGGTGCTGGGGGGG
This sequence comes from Canis lupus baileyi, assembly GCF_048164855.1. Classification (NCBI taxonomy): domain Eukaryota; kingdom Metazoa; phylum Chordata; class Mammalia; order Carnivora; family Canidae; genus Canis; species Canis lupus. The sequence continues at coordinate 4,710,850 of NC_132852.1, read as the reverse complement.
CAGCGTTGGCAGGTCCCTCACTGACTGTCCCCTCCCGCCTCCCGCTCACCCGCTTGTCTTTCCCGTCTCGGCCCGCAGGCCTCTGCTGCGTGGTTCACTACTTCACCACGGGACAGCTCCTCTGGGGCTGGCTGGCCCTTGCTCTGCTGCTGCCGGGCTGCCTGGTCCAGGTTCTGAGCTACCTGTGGTTCCGGGCAGATGGACAGCAAGGTCATGGCTTGTTGGTCGTGCTCCACCTCCTTCAGCTTGGCGTGTGGAAGCGGTAAGAGCGCGCAGCCTCCTCTCACCTGCGGGGCGTGATTTCCTAAGTGCAGTAGGAGCACATGCATCCTGCCCCGAGGGTCATCAATGTTCAGGGTGGGAAGAAAGCCCAAAGCCCCCACGTTGAACCCCCGCTCGCATACAGGCATCCCCTCTTCCTTGAGCATTTCTGTCATCAGGAAGCGCCTCCCAGAAGCAGCTGTGACCCTTCAAAACTTTTTTTTGTCTTTGGCCAAATTCTGTCTTCCTCTTGTTTCATTTTATTGGTCAAGGCTCTGGAGCCATAGAAAGTGCCTCGCTTAGGGCAGTTGTATTTAAAGTCCTGCTACCGGTTGAAGAAGGTGACATGGATTTAGCACAGACTAGGCCATGGAGCTGGCCTGGTGACATTTGCATCAAGGCCTTTTTTCAGGATGAAGCCATCTAGAAGCCAGGCCCATTTTTTTTTTTTTTTTTTTTTTTTCATAAACAGAGCAGCCTCAATGGGCCTAGTGCCCAGTCGCCTTACCTGTGGCTCACCTCTGTAGGTACGATCCTGTTTTCACTGGGAGAACCTGGATCCCTGGTACCTGGAGTGTCTGGAGAGGTCTGTCAGTGAGCTTATTAAATGGCAAATTTCAGCTCTAAGCCACCTCATAATCCCATAGTTGTCAGCAATAAAAAAGGGGAGAAGAGTTTGGGGATTATTGAGGCCATGCCGCTCACGTGTTTGTGAAGTCATAGATGCCCAGGATGGGAAGGGTGTTCAGGAAGTCGGCGCACATTAGCTCTCAGGCTGTGCTATCAGCTGTCTTGGTGGCTTATGCCTTCAGCCTGTCCCAAGGCTTTCTCTGGAGGAACTGAAATAAGTTTTCTGGTTTCTTAGCTGAATCTGAAGAAGGAATGACTCCTTTCCATACAGCGTAGAATCTCAAATAGGAGGTAGAGGACGCTTCTAATAAAGACATCGGGCAACCACCCCAGATTTGACTGGGCCCCTCAGAGCTGGAGCCCTCCATCTCTTGAAGGCACCAAAAGCACATCTGTAACCACAACAGTTTTGCCCAAAGCTGGGCCTTTGTGTCCAAGCAGTGTGGCTCCTCTGAAAAGATGGAACTCTTACTTGTGGGAGGAGAGCAAGGATGGTTTTTGCCTCAGACTCATCAAAGATTTGAGGCCCTACTGGGCACCTTCTACCACAGGAGAGATTGTCAGCCCCTTCCCTCAGCCCGGCCTAGTAGGAAACCCACTAAGGGCTGGGGTGCCCTTGAGGACAAATAACCAAACATTTGATAACTCAAAAGGAGAGTTGAGTGGATGCTAGTCACTTGAGAGAAGCTTCTAGACTAATTGCCCGAGAAGTCTGCCTTCTGGGACTATATAAGGGCCCTTCTGATCCAGTGCCTTCCGCTGGGATGGGGCTGTCTCAGGCCTACAATTCACTCTGTGGTGTCCACCTGTGACTCCACAGTCTTTTCTTCTCCATGCTCCCTCAAATTTAGTAAGTGGTGCTGTGTGTTGCTGATATGTATTAACACTAAAGTTGGATAAAGGAAGAGAGTCATGAAAATTAGGCCTCAGGAAAAACAACTAGTCATCTGTATCTCTTTTTATTTTAGAAAATTAGGGGAATTTAAAAAAACCACATAATTTGAAAGGGAAAAAAAGATGAGAAAAGTCAGAAACAGTAATGATATGTCAAAAAACAGGATAAAGTGAAAATACACAGTTGTTCACAGCCACAAATTTGGTTCTAAGTTTTTTCTTAATTCAGTGAGTTAGCATACAGTGTATTATTAGTTTCAGAGGTACAGTTTAAAGACTCATCATCAGTTGAATGTAATGCCCAATGCTCGTTCTATCACGTGCCCTCCTTAATGCCCAGCACCCAATCACCCCATCCCCAAAGCACAGCAAAGGAAAGAGTCGACAAAACCAAAAGACAACGGACAGAATGGGAGAAGATATTTGCAAATGATAGATGAGATAAAGGTCTAGTATCCAAGATCTATAAGGAACTTCTCGAACTCAACACCCAAAACACAAAGAATCCAGTCAAGAAATGGGCAGAAGACATGAACAGACATTGCTCCGGAGAAGACATACACATGGCCAACAGACGCATGAAGAAATGCTCCTCATGACTCAGCACCAGGGAAGCGCAAATCAAAACTGCAATGAGATACCAGCTCACACCAGTCAGAATGGCTAAAATGAATAAGTCAGAAAATGACCGATGTTGGCGAGGGTGTGGAGAAAGGGGAACCTTCTTGCACTGTTGGTGGGAATGCAAACTGATGGAGCCACTCTGGAAAACAGTGTGGAGGTTCCTCAAAAGGTTGAAAATAGAGCTACCCTCCGACCCAGCAATTGCACTGTTGGGGATTTACCCAAAGGATACAGTGATTCAAAGGGGCACCTGCACCCCAGTGTGCATAGCAGCAGTGTCCACCACAATAGCCAAACTGTGGAAAGATCCAAGATGTCCACTGATGGATGAATAGATAAAGAAGATGTGATATATATACAATGAAATATTACTCAGGCATCGGGGCCCTTGGGTGGCTCAGTGGTTGAGCATCTGCCTTTGGCTCAGGTCATGATCCCGGGGTCCTGGGATTGAGTCTGCATCTGCCTATGTCTTTGCCTCTGTGTGTGTGTGTCTCATGAATAAATAAATAAAATCTTACAAAGAAAGAAAGAAAAGAAAAGAAAAGGGAAAAAGAAAAAAGATTACTCAATCTTCAAAAAAAGAGAAATCTTAACATTTGCAAGGACATGGATGGAACTAGAGGGCATTTTGCTAAGCAAAATAAGTCAATCAGAGAAAGACAATTATCGTATGATCTAACTCATATGTGGAATTTAAGAAAGAAAACCAAAGAGCATAGGCGAAGGGAGAGAAAAATAAAATATGGCTCCAAGTTTTATAAACAGCCCAGCAGGCACAAGAAGCTACATGGCTTGCAGTGTTTCTGAAATTTTAAAAGTGAACCAAACACACAAACAGAAATCCACTGCCTTAGAAGAAAGCTTTGAAATCTGAAATAGAAAACAGCTGATCTATTCCTCATCCAGGATCTGGCCGTTTGGGTTCCCACCAAGAAAACTGGGTGACATGCTGTCTTTAAGCAAATCCACCCTGAATTTTGCAAGACTTTTCTTCAGGGCCTGCAAAGAGGTTTCAGGAAAGTGCAGTTTTGCAAAAGCACCTGTAGGAGGAGCCAAAACAATTGCTTTTTGCACAATCCTGACTAACATTTAAGAATGGATCACTTTAAGTGACTTTAATGCAGAAGCAGCTACTAATAATAGAAAAACCAACAAAACATGAACCTCTTGAGGCACAGTGGCTTATGAAAAATATAAGCACTGAAAACATGTATTTTTATTCCAAATAATATGTAGATAATAATATATATTTTGCTATATTATTATATTTATTCCAATAATAATATTTATTCCAAATAATATATATATATTAAGTGTGACTCTATTCAACTGACCGTGCCATTAGTGACTACTTGTTTAAACAAAGTCAGCTACTTTTCTCCATGTGGTGTTTATATTTCCACTATAATGCTACATGGTCCCAGCATCTTTTAAAAAAAATATTTAAGCCTATAAATTCATTTGGAACCTCAGCATGAAGTGATCAAGGAATACCCAATTCATCCCAACCTTAGGACCTGCCTTGGTTTAGAAATTTTTCTTTAGCGGAAGCTGAAAGTTCTTAAAAAGAAAGATGAGGTGAACGTTAAGGATCTGTAAGGAAGGCAAGCTGGCATAGATGAGGAAAAATTTAATATTTAAGAGTACGTAAAATACTTTTACCGTGCTCAACGTCACTCGTTCTCAGGGAAATACAAATCAAAACCACAGTGAGCTATCACCTAAAATCAACAAGGCAAGACACAGCAGGTGTCGGTGAGGATGTGGGGTGGGAACGCAGACCGGGGCAGCCACTGGGGGAGGAAGTAGGGCCGCTCCTCAAAACATGAAACAGAATTACCACGTGATGCAGCCATTCCACTTCTGGGTGGAATTCCCTAAGGACTTGAAAGCAAGGTCTGGAAGAGGTATCTGTATACCCATACCCACGGCAGCATGACTCACAGTAGTTAGAACGTGAAGCAAAGCGAGCGAAGCAAATCAGCAGACGAATGGATGAGCAAGATGTGGTCTGTGCACACAGGGGAGTATTACTTAGTCTTTAAAAAGAAGGAAATTCTACAAACGTGCTACAACATGGGTGAATCTTGAGGACTTTATGCCAAGCAAAATCAGCCAGTCCCCGAAGGGCAACTATCGTATCATCCACTTACATGAGGTCCTCGGGGTACTCAGTGTCACTAAGAAACTAGAACGGTGTTTGCGGGGAGGGGGGGTATTTCGATCTCATCGTGATGTTAAATACGAGTGTGTGAGTCAGGGCAGGAGGACACTAGGTCCTGGAGTGTGGATGGGGAGAAGGGGGTGGAGAGTTGATGTTTGATGGGTGCAGAGGGTCAGGGTTATAAGAGGAGAAGAGTTCTGGAGATGGTTGGTGGGCCTGGGTTGCACACCGCGGTGAATGACTACAAATTATTAAGGACCTATTCAGTTGTAGTGTCGATTTAAATTACGTTAATTTAATAAATCATAAATACCGCTGAACCGTACACTTAAAATGATGAAGATGGCAAATGTTATGGGCATTTTACCATAACAACAACAACAACAAAAAAAAAATTTAAAGAAGGAACAGCCATAGCCAAGACCTCGAGCTGTTCACTATCTCAGGTTTAGCATCGCGGAAAAGCGTGAGGATGGAGGGGAGTATATGCGTGTTCTTCAAGCTGTGGCCTGGGGTAGACTGTTCTGGATGAAGCGGGTACGTGTGGCTTTTTGCTTAAGCCATCGGTGAGGACGAATCAGAGCTTGCTGAGGAGCTTCCGTCCAGACTTAGGTTAATTACTGTGTTTCCAAAGGTCCGTTTAGAGCGTGTGTTCCTAATGCAACTGGAAGTCTTACACCCTCATCCCCTGGTGCGATGTGCTCAGCATGCCCCCCCTTTTTTATTTATGAGAGACACAGAGAGAGAGAGAGGCAGAGACACAGGCAGAGGACAAGCAGGCTCCATGCAGGGACCCCAACGTGGGACGCGAACCCGGGACTCCAGGGCCACGCCCTGGGCCGAAGGCGGCGCTAAACTGTTGAGCCACCTGGGCTGCCCTCGGTATGCCCCTGTTCACGCGTGGAGATGTGTGTGGCAGAAGGGCCTGGAAACACGTGATGGAGATGTGGTCCTGAGTGAGGCCTAAGTGGGGAGGGACACAGCTGAAAGGGAACTCCGCAGAGCAGAGAAGAGGTGTTCGCAGTGCTGAGGGCACAGCCTGGGGTGGTCGGGGACCAGCCACCCATCATTCTGGACCCGTGTCGGGCCACAGCAGACTTCCCGTGATCCTCCAAGTGCATCGGTGGAACCAGAAGTTCTGGGCCTGGGGCCCAGCCCCTGTACTTAGCACAGGCCTCCGGGTGACTAAAGCTCAAGTCTGGGAGGGAGCCCTAGCACGGGGGGGTGGGGAGGGCACGGCCCACCCAGCAAGCAGCCCCCCTCCCCCCCACTGGTGCGGAGGCAGCCAGGCTCACAGAGCCAGCGTGCTTGGTTCACTGGGACTTTGCTGCAGGGGGAGCGCAGGGTAAGAATTCTCTAGATGGGAGGAGGGCAGCTGGAGACAGATTCGGCTGGGTCCTGCAGGGGGGCCTACATGCTGCCGGGAGGAGTTTGGGCGTGGGAGACCCAATGGGAAGGTTCAAGCAAAGGATAACAGTCAAATGAGGCCCCTCGGGAGATGGCCGTGAGGACAGTAGAGGCAGTGGGCACAGTGCGGAGAGCGCAGGGGCCGGGCAGGCAGCCAGCAATGCAGGCCGGAGTCGGTGGGGACGCGGAATGAGACAGCACCCCCAGGAGCCAGGGACCAGCCCTCCCCCTTCCCACACCCCCCCCCCCCCCGGGCCCCCCTATGAGCCTGACCCAGTGATGTCAGCCTGACTTCCTCTTGCTGCCGTGGGGTCCAGATGGCCCAGTCACAAAACCAGGTGGACTGCATCCCCCCACCCCACCCCACCCCATCCCCGGCTCTTTGTTTCCTAGAAACGAGGCCCAAGCCCCCGTTCCTGAGGCTCATTCCTGAGGCTCCTGCCCCGACCTCACTGTCCCCAGCGGGGACCCACAGTTCAGCCCCGCCCGCCCCACACGTGCTCCCCAACACCTTGCTCCCGTCCGCCCATCCTCTCCTTTGCCGGGAGCCCTTGCTGACCACCTCCTCGGGCCCCAGACTCGATCCCCCGGGATCTGCGGCTCCGTTAGATCCGATTTTCTTCCTGCTTAAACTTCAAGGGCGTACGGTTTCTTCCCCCCGCGGGCGTGGGGCTCCCAGGCCAGGCTCCCCTTTCCTCTGGGCCTACCTCTGTGGTCTCCAGCAGGTGGCAAAGCCCCCTGAGTGGGCCAAGGCCTCAGCAACCTTGGGAGAACACATGGCTCGGGCCTGGAGGGAAAGCTGCGGCCCCTGATGCTTAGTCGGGACCTTCTTTGTTGTCCTCATTGTTGGGGTTTTCTCTTGACATGATGTTCGTGTCAGAGATCACGGCTTCAAAGACTCAGCAAGAAAACTGCTCCCTCTGGGATTCCAGGTCATGAAAAAGGAACACTCCTCCTGGGGCATCTTTCCCGAGCCCTGGGAACCAGGGTTAAACCCCTTTCAAAGGGGACCCCCGTCCGCGCTGGCCCCTGACCCGTTGGCCCGGGATCAGAGTGGGGCCTGTCGCGGGCAGAGCCAGGGTCCAAGGGGGACCCTTGGGGGGAGCTTTCCAGGTGACCTTAAGGTGCAGCTTGCTCTGACTCAGGAGCAGGTGACTACAGTGACCTCCCTCCGGTTCTTCTTCCCTGGGAGAAGCAGGGCCAGGTGTGGTCAGCAGCCCTGGCCCTGCCCCGAGCGCGCTGCCGGCCGGGGGCGCACCGGGGAGGAGCCTGCGCCACAGCCCCAGGTCCACGGCGCCGAGTGGGCCTGGCGGTGGTTTCATCTTGGCGGACGCTACACGGCTCCTGGGGCGGCAGGGGGTGGGGACCCACGCCCCTTCCAGCAGCCTCGGGAGCCCGGCCACAGGTCCCTGGGTGGGTGCATGGGAAGCAGAGTGAAACGGGAACCTTCCCAAGCTTCCCTGGTGTTGAGTCCTTCCCTCGGCCCTAGGGAGGTGGCCCGGCCTGGGGGGGCTGCTGCGTCCCCGTGGCGCGTGACCGCCGAGCTGCACCGCTGCGGACTGGCCTCTGGGCCGCCTGCCTCCGGAGACGAGGCCCTGCACGCCCCAGCCTCCTGTTGGCGTCGTGCACGTCACCCGGTTCCCGTGGCCCTTGATGAGGGCCCCACGCCCGCTCCCTGCGTCCTGCGTCTGTCCCCCCAGCATCTCCTGCCTCTCCCTCTCCTGCGGGCCCCTGAGTGGGGACGGTCCCCGGGCTCTGTGCATGCGCCCCCACTGTCCCGCCGCGGTGTCCCCGGGCCACCCGGGCCTACGCACAGCCACAGCCACTGCCTGCCCGTCCCCGAGTCTCACACGTCACCGTCACCCGGGCCCCTCTCTGCCTTGCTTCCGAGGACGCGTGTCCTCCCCGCCGGACCGGCTCCCACACACGAGTGTGCCGCAGAGGCTGGAAGCCCAGGTCTGCTTGTCGGCCGCCCGGTCCCCGTCTGCCTTCACCTGCCCCTTCCTGCCGTCCCCGCCGCTCCCTCGTCGCCCGAGCTGCATCACTTCTTCCTTCCTCCAGCACACGCACGTGGTGACACACGCGTAGGGATGTGGCGTGTGCACACGCACACACGGCGGACGGTACAACAGGCAGGGGGCTCGCGCCCCGGAGGACGGAAGCGCCCGGGACCTGGGCTGCAGACGGTGACCCTGCCGGTGCTCCCGCGGCCTTCCCCGGGCGTGTGAGCGGGGGCTCGGAGCGCCAAGGGCGGCGGCCGCTCTTCCCCCTCAGACGGGTGCTGCTCCCATCAGGGGACACCTGCTGCCCTCACCCAGCCCCGCTGACCCCCCAGAGCCCCGCCTCCTGAGGCCGTCCCCACGTCCCCGGAGCAGAGCTTCCCAGAGGAGTTTAGGAGGGGGCAGCCCCGGCAGGCCTGTCGGGCCGCTCCGTCCCCTGCCCTCCCCCCGACGTGGGGCACAGTGGGCCTCCGGCCAGCCCCCCGCAGCAGGATGGCCCTGGCACAGCTGGGCTAGGCCTGATGACTTGAGGGTGCAGCCCGAGGTGGGGGCCCTGCTGTGGAGACAGGGCAGCTCCTGCGGTGCGACGCCCGACGTCTCGCAGCCAGGAGGCAGGCAGGGGTGTGGGGCCTCCCGTTTAGGCTGCACCCGGCCCCGTTCTTCCTCAGGCATTGGGACGCTGCGTCCTCCGCTCTGTCGAAGGAGGGGGAAGCCTCCCGCCGCGACCAGCTGCTGCTGCAGGAGGCCGACCTGTCTGCCCTCCGCCTTCTGGAAGCCCTGATGCAGACCGGGCCCCACCTGCTGCTTCAGACGCATGTTTTCCTCGCCTCAGACTTCACAGAGCTGGTGCCAGGTGAGAAGAGTTCACCCCCCGCTCCCCCCCACCCCGAGGCCAGACCCTCTGACCTCTGGAGGGGACTAGAAGTGGGCGCCTGACTAGTGAGGCCTGGGCTTCCAAGACGGCCCCTGCTTGGGACAAAGAGGGCAGCCCGCGCTCAGCAGCACGAGACGGTGGTTGGGATCAGCCCTTGCGTGGGGCCCGTCCACACAGCAGAAAGTGTAGGTGGCCGCGTTGCCTTGAAAACAGCCTGGGGAGGGGCCCACGCTGCTCCTTACCGGGCCAGTACGTCCCTTTCTCCCCTGCCGTCTGGGCGCAGCCAGGCGCTGGGCCCCGAGAGCCTCGTGGACATAGAGCGGCTCTGGCCCGCAGACGTGGGTCCAGCCTGCATGTGCGACGGCGAAGGCTCGCTCTGCCTCTCTCTCTCTGTTTTCTTTTCTCTTGGGCACTTCCCGATTCTCCCCCATCCTCCTCCTCCTCTTCCTCCTCCTCCTCTTCCTCCTCCTCCTCCTCCTCCTCCTCTGTGCCGAGCGTCCGCTCTTGCGTGCGCTTACACGACATACGTAAAAGTCACGACTGCGCGGTCCTCCTGTCGTCCTTACTGTGGGGCCTGGCACCATTTATGTCCTGGTTTTATTTCTGGGACTAAAGCTCCTGTGTAGGCACCTGGGGGAGGGAATACGGTGTTCAGGGCCGTCCGGCTGCTTGGGCCGAGACATCGGGGGCCAGGAAGGAAGCGCTCCCCTCGCTTGCTGGGGCGCAGCGCCCACCGCGTTGCAGAGGAGGGACCTCCCCCGTGTCCCCGCGTCTGTGCACAGAGTTGTCCTGCTACCCGGCCACCCGGGTGCTTGGTGAGGGACGCCCCCTGCGATCCCGGCGAGCTTAGCCGTCCGCTTCCCTTGCAGGGGTGAGCGCCCTGTGCTCCTGGGCCGCGCTGTCCTGGGCTCTGGTGTGCTACGCTCGCCTCGCGGGCCTCCTGAAGCCGGGCCGCCTGCCCGCCCCGTGGGCCGCCCTCTTCTGCCAGCAGCTCTGGAGGATGGGCATGCTGGGGGCCCGTGTCCTCAGCCTGGCCCTCTTCTCCAGGGCTTACCACGCCTGGGTCCTGGTGGTTGGAGGTAAGCGGCGCTTCCGGTCGAGCTGTCACTTGCGGAGTCACAAACCGCCTCCCAGAACTTCATGCCTTAAAGGCACCGTTTGCAACCAGGAACCTCAGGTCTGGGGGGCTCACCGGGCACCTGGGGGCATCGCGGGTGGGTGCAGTAGGATGCTGGCTGTCTGGACTCCTGGGAGGCTGCCCAGGGCTGCCGTGCACACGGTGTCTCGGCTCCCGGGCCCGGTGTCCCGGGGCGCCTCCTGGGCCCCTTCTCTGCAGCAGAGTCCGCGGGGCTGCGACGTGGCTGCTGGGAATTCGAGGGGGACGCGACGGGAGGCTCCCAGTCCCTTCACACTGGCCCGGCTGTGGGTCAGCACGGCTGCCGCCACCCTCTGCCTGTCAGAGCTGTCGGGCCCAGTCCAGACTCAGGAGCGTGGGGTCGACTGCAGCCCCACGGGTGTCCAGGGAGGCGACTGTGAGTACCTGTCTTTGGGGATCTGCTCCCATAGCTTTTTACTTTTTTTTAAGATTTTATTTATTTATTCATGAGAGACACAGAGAGAGGCAGAGACCCAAGCAGAGGGAGAAGCAGGCTCCCTGCAGGGAGCCCGATGCAGGACTCGATCCCGGGTCTCCAGGATCACACCCTGGGCTGAAGGCGGTGCTAAACCGCTGAGCTACCTGGGCTGCCCACTTTTTATTCTTTTTAAAGATTTTATTTATTTACTCATGAGAGACACAGAGAGAAGCAGAGACACAGGCAGAGGGAGAAGCAGGCTCCCTGCAGGGAGCCCGACGCGGGACTCGATCCCAAGACCCCAGGGTCCCGCCCTGAGCCGAGGGCAGACGCTCCACCGCTGAGCCCCCAGGCGCCCCTGCTCCCATACCTAGATAGCCCAGCCCTCGGCGCCCTGCCCGCCCCGGGGCCCCCCTGCAGCTGCCGTGGGGCCTGCTCGGAGACCCTGCTCTGGATCACGGGCTGGAATCTTTCCTGTAGAGAAACAGGCACAGGGTCCTGCCTGTCCTGACCCCATCCAACGGCAGATGGCACGCACTGTAGCTTCTGAGATCCCTCCAGGAGTCCTTCTGAATGCCAGATTTGGGGCCTCCTCTCTGTTTCCAGGAGGGCATCTCCACCCAGCCAGCCCCCCGTCCCCAGCTCAGTCTAGACGCACGGGGTACAGACAGCAGCCCCGCAGGGGTCCGGGTGTCCCCTGCCACGGACAGCTGTCTCCTCTGGCCGTCAGGGAGTACGCTGTGCAGGAAGGAACGGTGTGCTCGTGCTGCGAGAGGACAGGAGGCGTTGAGAACTGTTCCGACGTGAGCCCCGAATGAGCATGAATACACCTGTCGGCAGAAAGGAGAAACTCCTGAAACTGTGCTCCCAAAGAAAGATTAGCTGTTTTACCCATTTTTAAAAAAATTCAGCTCAGACTTCAGGGAGATATTATTCATCTTAAAATACAGGAATGAACATGACAGCTGGCCCACGTGCAGCCTGTTCCTTGGGACGCAGAGGCCGTTGGCTCTCGAAGCGGTGACTAAACACCTGGGGAGCCTCGAGGTTCGGTCTCCTCCGGGAACTAGAAGTGCTGGGCGCCCGGGAGCGACGATGCAGAGGGGTCACTGAAGCTAGTCTCTGTTTTCTCGTCCCCAAATCGGTTCCCTGCCCTTTATGAGGCTCAAATGGGATAATCGGGGCAAAGATAAAAGGTATTGGTTTGCCGTGCTCCTGGAATCTCCTCTGGGCTTTGAGCGGCCTTCCTGGAGGCCGAGTCAGGTGTGGTCAGAGCAGAGAGGACCGTGTCCTTGCCTCGCCCCCTCCCCGCCTCCCCTCCCGCACCCTGACGCCCTCGGCCCGCCTCCTCCAGGTGCCCACTGGCTGGTGATGACCTTCTGGCTTGTGGCCCAGCAGAGTGACGTCGTCGACAGCACCTGCCACTGGAGGCTGTTCAATCTGCTCGTGGGGGCCGTGTACATCCTCTGCTACCTCAACTTCTGGGACAGCCCGTCCAGACACCGGATGGCCATGTTCTATACGGCAAGTGTTGGCGAAAGCGAGAAAGTGCTTTCTTGATGCCTGATTTTACTGGTTTTGTGCGTTCCGAGTGCATGTGTGTGTGAGTGTGTGTAGTCGTGCACGCATATCTCTGTGACCAGCAACAGCTTGGTCTTAGGAAAAATTCTAAAAGGAATTACTGTCTTGAACAGAGATGACAAGCTCTGAATCCATGAGTACGCCCTTTGGGGTAAATTGTGCTGTGCTGGCAAAGAGAAAGTAGTAGTAGTAGTTGTTGTTGTTCTAAAAGCCAAAAGACTGCAGAGTATTTGGAAATCCACGTTCTAAGGAGGATGGGGCTGGAAGCTTGGAGCAGCTCTGCTTTTAATGGTTAGTGGCTTTGCTTAAATAATGGAAACCGTGTCCCCAAGGTCAAAGCGGGAAGGTCTGGGCTGCTTCTTTCACTGATTCACTCAACAAAAGTATGAAGCATGTGAATTTCTGTAGGTTCTGTGCTAGGACTTATCCCTACCCTCCGGCGGCTTCTTGTTCTCGTCTTCAGGGCCTGGGAGTAATGATGGAATCAGTAGTAGATTCTAACGTTCTGGGCAGGATCATCATGCACCAGACGCCGTCCTAAGCTCATCAACTGTCTTATTTCTCACAATACTCAGTGAGATGAAACCCATTTTACAGATGCAGAAACTGAGGTGTAAAAAGCCAGGCATCCACGGAGAAAGGGGAACCCTCTTGAACTCTTGGTGCGGATGCAAGCTGGTGCAGCCACTCTGGAAGGCAGTGTGGAGGGTCCTCAAAAGGTTGAAAATAGAGCTACTCTATGACCCAGCCATTGCACTACAGGGTATTTATTACAAATGTAATGATCTGAAGGGGCACCTGCACCCCAATGTTCATAGCAGCAGTGTCCACAATAGCCAGACTGTGGAAAGAGCCCAGAAGTCCATCAAAAGATGAAAGGATAAAGAAGATGTGGTCTATATATACAACGGAATATGACTCCGCCATCCGAAAAATGAAATCTTGCTATTTGCAATGACGTGGATGGAACTTGAGGGTATTATGCTGAGCGAAAATAAGTCAGTCAGAGAAAGACGGTTATCATATGATCCCACTCATGTGTGGCATTTAAGAAACAACACAGAAGATCATAGGGGAAGAGAGGAAAAAAACGAAACAAGATGAAATCAGAGAGGAAGACAAACCAAGAGAGACTCTGTAGGGAACAAACAGAAGATTGTTGGAGGCGAGGGGCTTGGGGGGCTGGGGTCGCTGGGTGACAGGCATGAAGGAGGGCATGTGACGGGATGAGCACCGGGTGTTATATAAACTGATGAACCAGTGACCTCTACCCGAAAGTAATACTAAAAAATTAAAAAAAATAAATAAATCTAGGACCTCTGATGTTTGGAACACATCGGTTTATAACTGTTACATCTTCTTGGTGGATTGACTCTTCTATCAATAAAGTCTTCTTTGATTCTTGTCACCACAACCACCACCAAAGTCAGGCATCTAGTGAGACAGAGGCAGCTGGTCTGATGCTGCGAGTCCAGCCGTAACCAACAGGCCACGTGGCCGGGCAAGCGCAGCCAAGCGTGTTCCAGCCGGGAGGGCCCCGGGGCCCCACTTCTCAGCCTGGCCGGGGGTCTGAGGCACTCAGGGAGCTTTGGACGTAGATCACAGGTGCCTTGCCAGTGATTCTGGCCCAGCGGGTCTGAGTGGGGCCCTGGCATCAGTCCTTCAGAAGCAGTGCCAGGTGGTGCCCACGGGCAGCCTCACTGAGAAGGCCTCCCCTTACCTTCTCCCTTGCAGCGGGGGAGACCGGCCTCGGGATGAGTTGGGAACACCCTGGAAAGCCAGGTTTGACCTCTTGCCCTTGTTACCAGCTCCCTCGTGCATGTACAGCCTCCTGAAATGGATTCAGGGACTGGAGTGTGGGCAGATCGAGCCTCCGTGGCCCTAAAGACATAGACCCATGAATGCAGCCTCTGTGACCAGAGAAGTGATGGTCCCAAAACCCCAGGAACATAAGAGGGTGAGAGAGGAGCATCAGAGAAGGCTTTACAAAAGGGGACATTCGAGCTGGTCTCGGGAGATGAGCCTGGTTGGCCTGAAGGAAGGGTGGAGAAGGGGGAAGGGGCATGTCAGGCAAAGCTGCAGAAGCAAAATAAAGACTCAGGGAGCCGAGGGGAAGTAGTGCACATGCATATCTTGATGATGGGGGGCAGTGTTCTTGCAAGTTAGAGCAAGGTGCTCCCCACGGCCACCCCCATCCCAAGCGGGGAGGGTGATCTGGAATGTTTGTGCTTCAGAGAGACAGCCCGCAGGTCCTTGAGGAGGCAGGGCTGGACGGCAGAGGAAGGATTTGTAAGCACAAGCTTTCTAACCTAAGGGGTCTAAGGGGGTTCACGGCCTGTCTGTCTCTCACCGGATTTCGGCTGGAACAGAGTGAATCTTCCTGGCAGTGCTACCTTTCTTAGGCAGAGGCTTAACTGGGGCCAGCTCATCACCCTAGGGATGCAGCCTTGAGTTGTTGGGAGCTGTGTGACTGTTCAAGTCTCTTAATGTGAGCGGGGTGGGGGAAGGGAGGCCGACAAAGGCATTCGTGCTGCGTGACTGCAGTTTTTAGAGGCCAGGCTTGAGGCCGGGTCAGGAAGAGGGCTTAGCGATGCCTATCTGCGTCAGGCTTGGTCAGGGAGTCTTCATCGGTGGAACGTCCCTGTGTTGGTCAGGGTTCTCCAGGGAAACAGAACAAACAGGATTTATAGACAGAGGTAGGGGGAGATCTATTAGGGGAATTGGCTCATGCAATTTTGGAGGCTGAGACAGGCCATGGTACCTGCCTCCTGCAAGCCAGAGAACGAGGAAAACGTGGTGTGATTCAGTCCGAGTCCAAAAGACCAAGAAGCGGGAGCTCCGATGACCAAGGTCAGGGGAAGATGGATGTCTCAGCTCAAGAAGAGAGAGAACTTGTCATTCCTCCACTTTTTTGTTCTATTCGGACCCTCAACAGATTGGACGGGGCCCCCCTGTACTGGTGAGGGGGTGAGGGTCATGTTCTTTACTCAGTCTGCAGATTCGAATGGAAACACCCACACAGACACACCCCAAAATAACGTTTTACCAGCATCCGGGCGTCCCTCAGCCCAGGCGGGTTGGCCCGTGACGTTAGCCCGCACAGTCATCGTGGGGGCAGCATGTTGGAAGAGGACGGACTCTGGAAAGGAAAATTGGGGACTCATTGTAAACAAGATGGCCCGCACCGTCAGGGAGCGGGGTCTTGAGCACCCCAAGGTGAGATGGGGCTACGTTCAGGTGTGTTAGGGATGACAAGGTCTGACCTGAGGGGAAGCAGGTCATCTGGCAGTGGCGTGGAGGAGGGATTGTGGGCAGGGAATGGAAGACAGAGGAAACCGTAGGACCCAGGCAGCAAGCGATAGGATCACGACTATGAAAATGGCAAGAGGTTGCAGACGAACTTAAGAATGTGACTCAGCGGGACCAGATAGCTGATGAGCTGCGCAGTTGATTTAAAGAGTAGAGAGGGATGGGGCCGATGGAGAGGGGCATTCAGTACTGAAATAATGCCTGCCGGTCCTTCGAGACGGTGCCGCCCACGCCCCAAAGGCCTGGGGAGAGTGGGCATTCTTAGGATGGTTAAGTCGCTTTCATAATGCTTTTAATTCTCTCCTGGTTTGACTGCAAGGTCATGACCTGAGCTGAAACCAAGAGACAGACACAACCCACCAAGCCACCCAGCTGCCCCTGGTTTCCAGTTTTTATACATATAAGAATATTTTTCAGAATAAGGAAATAAAATGGGCATAATTAGAAGATGGTATGTTTAGGGCAGCCCGGGGGGCTCAGCAGTTTAGTGCCACCTTCAGCCCAGGGCGTGATCCTGGAGACCCGGGATCGAGTCCCACATCGGGCTCCCTGCTTGGAGCCTGCTTCTCCCTCTGCCTGTGTCTCTGCCTCTCTCTCTGTGTGTCTCTCATGAATAAATAAATAAAATCCAAAAAAAAAAAAAAAAAGAAGAAGATGATATACACCATGTATGAGGCATTAAGAAAAACTGAATTGTCACGCCCTTGGGCCAATAGTCTTCGAAAGCCTTGCGTGGTTGTTCATGGGCACCATTTTAACTCCAGGAAAGTCAAATAAATAAAATATAAAAAAAAAAAAAAAAAAAAAGAAAAGAAAAAGAAAAAAAACAGCCGAGCTAGAAACCCAAATTAAGAAGCCAGCCTAGCCGAGGGGGGCCAAGAGCCTTCTGTAAAAGCTGCCACCGTACCGTGGTGGACGGCGGGCGAAGGCTCCGGGCTCGGCCAGCGGGAGAGCCTCCCAAATTTACCTTTAAAGCGGCAAATAATCGAAAAAGCAATACCAACACCGTTCGGGAAGTTTGTGACGCTAGTTTACTGGAGCGCAGTGGCAGGGTGAGCCCTGCAGATACGTGCGATGATCGCATTATAAAACTGGTACACGGGGACAGTGAAGGTGCGGACGTGACATGTGTGCGGTTGGAAGTGGCCGTCTCCTCCCTCCGCCCTGCCTGACGCGGGGAGGGGACCGCCGTGGCCTCGGGGGCTGCGCCCGTGCATCCCCCGTGCATCATGACTCTGCGGATGCTTTAGTGACCTGCTCTGAGAACTGGGGCCAGAGACGCTCCTTCAGACCTTGGCCCTGCTTCTGGGGGGCCCGGTGGGCCGTGGGCATCACCCCAGGGGACATCGCGGACAGAGCCTCCAAGGCTGAAGGACACTGTCCCCGAGGCCACGCGCACCCGACCAGGGTGCTGACTCTCCCTTTGGTCCCGTAGATTATGCTGCTGGAGAACATCGTCCTTCTGCTGTTGGCCACCGACTTTCTCCAGGGCGCCTCCCAGACCAGCCTGTGGACCATCGCTGGAGTCTCGTCTGGATTTCTGATTGGTAAGGCCCGGTGTCGCCTTCCTGCTCCCCCTCCTCCGGCCAACTCTACAGTGCACTAACTCTAAGAGCGGGAATGTGCTCAGGGGGGTCAGGGGGAGGGACGGGTCAGGTGCGGAGCACCGAAGGGAGCTGCAGGATGTCCACACCAGGGCCTCAGAGCTGAGCCCGGCCTTCCTGTGCCGTGCTGGACTGTGCTCGGACCCGCTGGACCCAGACTGTCCACTTCTATCCTAAAGGACTCGTGGGTGGGGCCTCCTGTCCCCGGGGTTCTGGCTGGGGTCAAGCATGCGACTTCCTGTCCCTTCCACCCCAGCATCCTAGCCCTGGGGGAGAGACAGAGCAGGGGTCCCCAGAAGTGACACCACGTGCTACCTACCAACAGGAGCCCTAGGACATGGGTGCTGCATTACGCCCAGGTCAGACCTGAGGAGGGTGGCACAGAGGAGGTTAGGTAGTGTCCCCTAATCAGACGTTCTGTGGGCGGCGGACGAGGGATTCACACGCTGCTCCCGTGCGGCATCCAGGACGGTGCCTGGTGGGCTTGGATACTTAGCTCAGTTTTATGAATGAAGGACTCCGGGTGCCGAGCCCCCTGTGCCCCCCCAGCTGACAGACGAGTGTAAGCTTGAAAGGGAGCCGCCCTCTGCACTTGGGGAACAAAAATTAAAGAGGGAGGAGAGATGTTTTCATTCTCAGTAACCCAAGGCAGAGGGAGCAGGGAGCCGGGGGCAAGGTCAGCTGGGGGCCCAGACGGCCTGAGATGGTGGGTGAGCTACCGTCAAGGTGCTCAAGCTCTAAAGCAGACAGCCCTGGTTCACATCCTGAGCCCCCCTTGACCAACATTTATTGAGCACCTACTGCATGCCAGGCTGGGTTTGCAGCCCAGAGCCCTGTGAATGACGCGGCCTCGCAGAAAGGCTACTCATTAAATGCATGTACTTGGACTTGCCTGAGGAGGGGGGTGAGTTGCCCAAATTTTTGACCTTGGGTGGCTCATTATAAAAGAAGGGGCCGTCTCCCCACCGGCACGGTGAGAATTCAGAATCATGTGTGGAAGCGGTTGGAGGGGTCACCGCGGAGCCAACACTCCTCCGCGGGAAGGCTGTCTCCATGCCCCGCTGGAGGCCTGCTTTGTCACCCCCCCCATGCCTCATCCCCCCAAAAGTCCTCGGGCAGGATCGGAGGGATCATTGTTCGGGGCCCCCCAGCTCCACACACAGCAGTCTGCCAGCCCCCCTGCGGCTCCTGCCCGCCTCTACTTCAGGTAATTCAGCAAGAAATGCTGTTTATAACGAGCGCCCTGAAACCAGGCACTTGATCTAGTACAACAGGAAACTGGAAATAACGTGGGAGGTTACTGGAATGCTCTGTTAAAGAAATTATTGCCGTAGTCAACACTTCTGATCAAAATAAATTAAACTGACAACAATGTGATTAAGATGTTTATGCACAAAGGAAGTGTTGTTGCTGCTCATGGAAATTCCTTGATATGGGGTTTTTGATGGATATGTTTGACCTTTCCTTGGGTCTTGTTTTTGAGGTTATTCCTTACCTCCCCCCCCCCCCCAGTTTTGGACTCCATCAGCTGGCGTGTGGATGGCTGCATTCTGAGTATTTGATCCAGTTATTTGAAAGCAAAATCAGCATTTCTACTGGACATCACACACACGCAAACACACGCATACACGCACACATGTGCACGTGTGCCCACAGGCACCCAGAAGGCTCAGCTACAGCTGCCCTAAGAAAGAAGTCATGGTATCAATAGGATTAAACTTTGTTATTACTTGGTTCAGTTTAGAAACATTTGCAGCTTGTAGAAGCTGGAGCCTCCTTAACTTCCCCCCAGATATCCATTTCTGATGCTCCAACAACAGTCCTGGGGTTTTTTTGTTTTGTTTTTCTGTTTTTAAAGATTTTATTTGCTTATTCATGAGAGAGGCAGAGACACAGGCAGAGGGAGAAGCAGGCCCCCTGCAGGGAAGCCCTTACGGGACTGGATCCCAGGACCCCGGGTCACACCTGAGCCAAAGGCAGATGCTCAGCCACTGAGCCACCCAGGTGCCCCCAACGGTGCTGTTGCGGATCCCATTTATATTCCTCTGTCCAGGATTCCAGACTCTGGAATTCTCCAGCCGCGGGGAGGATGCGGGGTGCAACACAGCGTCACCACGTGCGCTTCTCTGTCTCCTTCTCCAGGCAGCGTGTCGCTGGTAACTTCCTACGGGCTGCTCCGTCCTCCGTCTGCAGGCGGCCGGCAGGGCCGAGGCGTCGCCGCGGGGGATGGAGCAGACGCGGAGTCCTGTCCCCGGGGTCCGGCTCCAGCACGGGGAAGCCCGGGCGCAGGCCAGGAGGACGGCGGCGAGTTCACCGCGCTGGGGAGGGCCCCCGGCCCACAGTGGGGACCCCCAGAGGCCGGGCTGGAGAGCCTGACCGCTCGGGAGGACCCTTTCTTCAGTCACCATCACTGGCTGTTGCTGAAACTTGCCCTGAAAACGGGGAACATGTCTAAGATCAACGCAGCCTTTGGGGAAGACAGTCCTGGCCGCTTTGGTCCCCCTGCGCGGGGGGTGGGCCAGCACTCCGCGCAGCAGGGGACGCCCCTGTTTCCCCAGCAAGAGCTCCCCCCGTCACCCCCCGGCCCCCAGGCCTCGGAGAAAGGCTCTGGCATTCCAGGTGTCCTGAGCGCAGAAGCCGACCTGCTGGAAGCGTCCAGTTTCACGTCTCTGGCCGGCGACAAGCACAACCAAGCGCCCGGCCAGAAGCGGCCACCTGCCCCGACGCAGGGCCGCCCGGGGGAGGGAGCCGGCGCGGCTTCTCCGCTGCAGGGCAGGGCTGCGGGGGCGCGGACAGGAGCGCAGGGCCTGGAGGGCTCCACGCGGGACTTCAGCGCCACGGCCGAGGGGGGCCCGTCCCCGCAGCAGGAAGGCGGCCAGGCCACTCCGCACACCTGCGCCCCGGGCAGGAGGCCACGGTCCCCACCTCGGCCGGCCCCTCGGCCGTTTCCTGCTGCCATGGCCGACATCAGCCCGATCCTCCGCCCGGGCCTCTCTAGAAGCTTCGTGGGCACAGCCCCGGGCAGCTCGGAGCGTGGGGAGCAGCGGGAGCCCACGACGGACCGGAACCTTCCAGAACTGCTGTCCCTGCCAAAGCGGAGCCTGTGGCCCGCAGACCAGCCTTGCCTCACGTCCACTCCCAAGTGTGAGCCTGCCCGCGGGGCTGCAGCCGGAGGCCCGGCTCACCACCTGGCCGGGTGTCTTCATCTGAGCCCGGCCCGGCGGGTGGGACAGCAGGCCGGCCACCCGCTGGGCCTTGAGACCCGAGAATCCCATTTCTGACACCCGAACCCCCAGCGCATCCCCTCTGGACCTCAGTTTGCACAACTGGAGCCCGAGGGACTGGACCAGGCCATTTGTGAGCTCCCCTGCAAACACACACACGTGTGCACAGGCACACGCGCCCGTCAGAGTCGGGGGAGGACACACAGCGGCGTCCCGTCAAAGTTGCCTGCTTTCTCTTAGGAACCGTATGATCCCATTGTGTTTTGTTTCACTTTACTTTTGCTGCTGTGGCTTCTAGGAAACTCAAAGGCAAAGCCAGAGCAGAACTCTGGTTCTGTTTCCATCCGGCTTCTTACTCCAGCTCCCTTCTCCCGACACTGAGTGGTCATTAACCTCTTGAAAACGTCTTCTTCCTGCATTCTTCCATGAAACCTCGTAGGAGGATGATGCAGAGGAGAAAGCGGTGCTTACAATCATAGGCCTACGTGAAAATGCAAATATCCTGAGACTCCTCTAGCAGGAAAAAAAAATTAAAATTTTTTTTTTTTTTTTTTTTTTTTTTTTGCTGAATACGCAGGCCTCCTTCCCCCAGGCCAGCCGGCCGGCAGCTAAGTCAGGGGGCTCCTCTCCTCCCCTGACCCCCACACGGTCCCCCCACTCTGGTCCATGTGCGAGGCTCCCTGTGAGCTCAGCTCTCCCCTGAAATGGGTTCCTGAGGACGGGCGTTTCCGTCCTCTCCGTGGGCCTCCTTCTGAGCTGGTTCGAAAAGCACAGTCCCGACCCGCAGATGCAGGAGGCCGTGCAGACACGGACGGCGGGGCGCTGCCGGCGGGTGGTCCTTTCCGCCTTGACCGAACACCTCTGGGTCCAGGGACACTATTCAGGCCCCAAGAGGCCACGTAGGGGGACTTCACAGTGAGCGGCCAGGCTGTCGTCGTCCCTGCTGCTGGCCACAGACGCCAATGGGGGATGGCAGACGGTGGCTCAGGACTTCGGGGACAGCAGGTAGCCCTAGGAGCCCCGGGCCGCTGCCCGGGAAGGGGTGTCGGAGAGAAACCAGAGCTGGACAGCCTCAAAACTAGAAGCTACCAAGGACTATTGCAGTAAGGGGTTAAGAGGAAAGCCCACATGGGCCTCCGTCCCGGGTACGGCGTGGACGGTCGGGGCCTGACGGCCAAGGAGCAGGGAGGGGACCTGGGGGTGGAAGTCTCCTGAGGGGTAAGGGCCAGGCTCTGGCTAAAGCAGCCAGAGAGGATTCGGGTGACGGCAGGCCAGGGGCCCCACATCACCTGGGGACGGCCCGGGGAGCTGGACCAGGTGCGCATGGTGGTCGGACCTCCAGTGCGAGGCTTCTGCTCACGTCGACTTAGGATTCTTGCTAAGTTCGGGTGGGGGGGCTGAGTAGGGTTTGCTCAAGGGGAGGCTCTTTGTCAGGAAGGCGTGGGTTACGGCCTTGGGGACTCTGCCCAGGACGGGAGAAGGCGCTTCTCTGAGCCAGGACGTCTGGCCTGTCACCCCCCGTGCGGGGGCCCAGCGGGGACCGAATGCCCTCGCTACCTTGAATCAGCGACCGGACAGACGGTTCCACCTCACTACACCCCTTGTCTCAGTCTTTGCGGTCGGGGTCTTTGGGGCACCAGCGAGACACACAGAGGGAAGGGCCAAGGCCCTGGAGGCCGAGAGCCCGGGGTGGGGGGGGTGCCGCACGTGACCCCTCACAGCCAGGGGGCGCGAACCCCTGCAGGCGGCCCAGGGACCCGTCAGAGAAAGGGCTCGGAGGGTGTGGGCTTCCTACCTCCGTCTCCGCATGGCCTCGTCTGCGGCAGGTATTCCGACCTCGTGTGCTTCCGACAGAAGACGTGACCTGACTGTGGGCACCGGCCCAGCTCCCAGACGTCAGAGGCTACGCGTCTCTCCCTAGAATATTAGTAATCGCTTAAAAAAATATTTTATTTATTTATTTGAGAGAAAGAATGAGCTGGGAGAGGGCCAGAGGGAGAGGGAGAAGCAGGCGCCCCTCTGAGCAGGCTCGATCGCAGCGCCCTGAGTCTGACCTGAGCTGAAGGCCGACGCTTCACCGACCGAGCCGCCCAGGCGCCCCTCAGTAGTAGCTTAAAAGCCGCTGGCTCAGCTCAGCACCACATTGTGCATCCAGTCTGTTGGCAGTACTGCCTCCGCGAGTCGCCCTCCCCAGAACTTCGGGCGCCAGTGTCACTCCGTGGTTTCAGCCCCAAGGGTCTCTCTCTTCCGTCTGCTGTTGCACCTGCCCGCATGGTTTCCTTCACTTAAGGCTGCTTCCCTTCCTTTGTGCCCCAGGAAGCCACACGGGGTGCAGGAAAGGGACTCCCGGCGTCCTTAAAGAGCTGGGAAACCCAGGCTCTCCAGAACCTGCAGGGAGTTAGGGCTGATGCCCGTGTTTGTGCAGCAATTGCACGCTGCTTGTGGCAGCATGTGTCTTGGGGACTGAGTAAGCCGGTGGGCGGCGCGTGGCAGGTAAACACCCAGTGAGGGCAATCGAATTTCTAGTTTTTTCCTGGATGGCCAAGGATTGTACTTCCATAAGCAAAGCTTTCCGAAGTCCCATTTTGCTTTCATTTCTTATTTTGCTTTTTAAAATAATCACTGCACCCCGACGTGGGGCTCGAATTCACGACCCCCGAGATCCAAAGTGGCACGCTCCACTGACTGAGCCGGCCAGGCTCCCTCCGAACAAGCCGTCCTGGAAGCAGGTGTCCGTGGGACTGCTACGTGCCCCCTGCCTTTCTGGCAGGACAGCCTGTCCCCTGCTCACGTGGGGGAATCGTGAGTCCTGCTGCAAAGTTGTGGGGTGGAGTTCTGGAAACCGAGGAGAGGCACCCCAGCTGGCTGCATCTGCCCCCCCGGGAGGGCGGCTGTTGGGCCCCGGAGAGCCCCTCTGTGCTGCTGGCGAGGACGCAGCCAGCCGCGGGGTGACCGGGGTGACCGGCCGGCAGCCCCAAGGAAGCGAGCGCCTGGCCCCTGCTCTCCTCCTACTGCTGCCTATGCCCGAGGACGGGAGGATGCGACCGAGTCCTGTGCAGAAGAGGCTCCCGCGGCCCAACAGGTGCAGACCCCCGTCCGAGGGGAGCAGAGTGACGCCACCATGAGCTCCCCTCGGCCCTTGTCTCTGTAGGAGTGCCCCCACCCCACGGCTGTGGCCACTTAAATATGCGTCTGCTTCTCATTGTCTTGCACCTTCTATCTACAAAGTCTGACTGCGAGGGGACAGATGAGATCATAACGGAGGCGAACGTCAAATCACCGTGATGTGCACCTGAAACTGATAAAACGTGTGTCCGGTTATAGCTCGATGTTTACGAAAGCACAACAGCTTTGTGTCTTCCCATGACCTCAGGAGGGAGCCTCGGACAAGGGCAAGTGTGGAGCACCTTGTCACAGCTGCTCTGTAACACGCGTGGAGCGCTACACCTGCAGAGGGACCCGATTTGAGGAGGTGCGGGCAAGTTCGCACGAGCCACGGGTGCCGAAGAAACACGGGGGCGGCCTAAAGCAGCAAGCACTTGGGCTTCCCTCCGGGGCCCGGGGGTCCCCAGCGCTCTGCTTCAGGCTGCCGGTCAGAGGCCGTGTGCCCCACGTGCCCGGGGGAGGGGAACAGTGGACGCGCTGGCCAGAAACTCCCCAAGGACCGGGGGCATCGTGTGCCCTGCCAGTCCTGCCCACGCTCCATGGCCTCAACGAGCCGTGTGGCCAGGCCCAACGTCCGTGGGGCGGGGGGTAGCGCGGCGGTCCCCCACTGCTGCCTCGTGTCCCAGGGTCCTGAGCCCTGTGGCTGCAGCACTGACGACAGCAGAAGGGGTTAATGCACGCCTGATGAGGCTCTGGATTTATTTATCTTTTTAAAATATTTTATTTATTTGTTCATGAGAGGGGCAGAGACCCAGGCAGAGGGAGAAGCAGGCTCCCGGCAGGGATCTCGGTGCCACACTCGATCCCAGGACCCCGGGGTCACGACCCGAGCCGAAGGCAGATGCTCAACCCCTGAGCCCCGCGGGTGCCCCAAGGCTCAGAATTTATAAATCCAGAGGCAGATGCTCTGCATATCCCAAACCTCGGTGTTAGCGACTCCGGAGAGAGGTTCGATAGTCGTGTCCTGGAGAATCTCTTGAGAAGCCAGAAAACGAGGTCCCGCACAGCTTCCCCTCACCTCACCCCAGGCCCGCCCGGGGGTTCCAGACCCAGGTCCTGGCCCCACGTCCTGGCCCCACCGCGGCCGCGTTGGCCTCAGTTTTGACGCTGTGTTCCTTCCCTCCCCTTGATCCCAGGCAGCATACCAGTCCCGAAGGGCGGTTTTCAGAGCCCTTGAGGAGGCAGCCAGAGCAACTGCGGGAGGATCCAGACGGGGCCTCGGGGAGGGCAGTAGGTGGGGGCTCAGGTAGCGAACCCCAGCTCCCAGCTCCCCCGGTGCGCCTCCGACTGCCTTCTCTCCCGCATCCCTCTTGCAGAGACCAGAGGTGTTTGCAGAGCAGCCAAGATACCGTGCAGAGGCCCGGGGTGCCGGAACCCTTGGCGGCAGCCTCCTGGGGGGGCCGACATCCCCGTGCTGTGCCTCCTTCTGCTTGTGCCTCCAAAAGACCAGAGGAAAAATTAAAATAAATAAAATAAAATAAAATAAAATAAAATAAAATAAAATAAAATATAAAATAAAAATAAAATAAAAATAAAATAAAAATAAATAAAATAAAAATAAAAATAAAATAAAATAAAAATAAAATAAAATAAAATAAAAATAAAATAAAATAAAATAAAATAAATAAAATAAAATAAAATAAATAAAATAAAACCGGAGGAGAGGTTAAGCTCTGAAGTTGTTAGCCAGCATCATAGTGGTTGGCGTGGTTTTTCACATTACATCGTGCCGCACAGTCAGGACATTCAAATGCTCTTTTTGGCTGTTTCCTGAATAAACAGCTAAATGCTGATTATACTTAGATATTTTAGGCATCAAGAAAGGATTGTACTTCAAACCTCTGTAAAACAGGCTAGTACTTTTCTGCCCTCCTGAATTTAATTCAATTTTCCATACTATTTAGGATGACCAACCATCCTGGTTTCCCTAGGGCTAGAGGGTTTTCTGCGATGCAGGATTTCAGGGCTGACACCAAACCGCCCCCAGGCCAGTTGGGATGGCTGGTCACCCTAATACCCTTCAGCCCTATTCACTTTTTGTCCTTGAACGTAGCCACCGGCCCAGAGAGCAGAGTCCACCCTCCCTGGCTAAAAATCTGGGAGATGGTACAAGTTTCCTGACACCAAATCCCTACCCCCTGTCCTCATCAATCTTGCCAAAAAATCATTTTGACTAAGATCCCCTCTTGCCCATCATGATCACCAGAGTCCATATAATCACCAACTTCAAGGTATCTGGATGCCAGGGGAGATCCTGCTCTAAAGTCAAAGCTATAATCCAGATTTCAAGCTCACATCTCTCAGGGAGGAAATCTCCCATGGAAAAATACCATGGAAAAATCCGTGACTTTGACCACACAGATCCATTCATTATGGCAAGGCTATAATCACAACATTGCCCGTCAGGGTTTCCATTATAAACGGGGTCTGAGTCCTGGTGGAGCACAATTCTTTCCAGCTGGAGTAAACCGTGGACAGGTTTTCAGCCCATTGGGGATTTTTCTGATTTGTTTACAAATTGGCAAGGCTGGGGTGGGGGCGGAGGGGGCGAGGGGGAAGCTGAGGCCAGGAACGGAATAAACACTATGGACTTTTGTTCTTACTGTGTTCTTTAAACTGAAACTAAGAAAACACAAACAGCAACCCACCGAGGTCAACTAAGGATGTCGTGTAGACCTGATAATTGTGCATTTAGAGGCAACACTTAAATTCACTTTAAAAGACAGAATGTTTGATAAAAGAACAGAGATTTGCCTTTTTTTTTTTTTTTTTTTTTTTTTTTTGCTTTTTGTCCTTACACCTGAAGTTTCGTCCAGCACAGACGTGAGCTTTGGGCTCTCTGCACCTGGAGCGACGCAGCGTGGTGGGGGGACCGGGTGGGAGATACTCGACGGGGCCTCCGTCTGGACTCCTTCCCTAATTCCCTGACCCTCAGGCTCCTCTCCTGTAGGGGGTACCATAGGTTGGCCTGGCTAGGTTATAGGATTCTCACTCAGGCCCACCGAGGCGCAGGGTGAGCCATCCTGCCCACGGACAGGAGCCTTCTGTTCCTTTCCATCCCTCACGCAGACGACCTCCGGAGAGTTGCACCCAGTCTGACAGGCCTCCTGGGATCACGGACCACGAGAGCCCCCTCCACCCCCATCCTGGGTGTTGACTGGTCCCCAAGCAGATGCATCCTGGATCCTGATGAAGAGGCACGCTGGTTTTCACTAAAAGCTTCCCTGTAGTTGCTCCAAAGCCGTAACATCGTTTGGGGGCCTCTTGCTTTGGTCTCGTGACCTTGCTTGGCCCAAGAGGCAGAAACCTCATCGGTGGCTAGAGGGTGGGCCAGAGACCCTTCCCAGGCCCTGCAGGCCTCACAGGGAGAGAAAGTGGCCCTGATTAGATGAGCGGCACGCGACAAGGGAATCCACATGGTGTCAGGCGCCTGTGCCCCCCGCGTCGCCGGAAGCTCTGGGAACACGGAGGGGATCAGCTGTAGCTGTGGACCACGGAGGCGGCTGCTCGGGATGCCAGCCACCCCGGAGGGGGCAGCAAAGCTTCGGAGACCCTCGGGCTCCACCTCCCATCCTCAAAGGTCTCAGAGTCCGGGGGCCGATATCTATTTCCACCCAGTGGCCAGGGAGGAATGGGGCTCCTCTGAGTCAGGCAGACACAGGTCCAGGGTGCATCTTGTAAGGTGCTAGAAACTTCCAGGATCTTGGGGCGATCTGTCTTAACTGCCTGCCAGCCGAAAGCTCCGTCTGGCTCGGTTTCGACTCGGGTTTGAAGTAAGTGGCCAAGGGCCTTCTTCTCTCACTTCCCCCCAAGGTGACCCTGTTGGGCCACAACCAGGGATGCTGGGTGGGAACCTGCAGCGCGCACAGGTGAGCGCCCTGGGAGGCCGCGGGCCTGGCTGACCCTGCGGGCGGAGGCGTTCTGTGCACCTCACAGTCCCGAGGCACTTGGGGTCCCCGAGGGGGGGGAGGGGGGTCTGACCCCGACCCGGAGCCCAGCCCTGGGCGGCCCAGCCGCGGCCCCTGCAGGTGCACTGCCCACACCCCCCACTCCACCCCCGCACGCAGGGCCGCGCGCTCAGCAGGTGGCGCTGTGGCCCCTCCAGCCGCTCCAGGCTCGCCACCGGTGCTCCCCCTGCAGCATCCTCCAGGTGTCAGCGCCTCACCTCCAGTCACCCACCCAAGCACCCCGGGGCTGCACCCCGACCTTGGGGGCGCTCAGGGCGCTGGGGGCCTTCCGCGGGGGACCTGTCTTTGTCGAAATCCTGTGCTTAAAGGTTGATTGAGATAATGAGGTGCTCCAAACCGCGGTTATCCATTTCCCAGGAAAGGAGTCCAAGGAACTTCCAATTTCAATAGCCAGTGCCCTTGAATTTGAAGTCAGCATCTGTGAAATACCCTGCAGGCCCCTCAACTCGTGGAGCTCAGCGTGCTCAGTCTTGATTCCAGACGTGCGGGACAGCGGCCTGCAGGTGGGTGACCTGCCCCACGGGGTGCGTTATTATCACGGGGACCTGTGGATCAGGCGCCCATTGCTGCTGCCACTAAGGACAAAAAGTCATTTTCCATGTCTCGTTAGGGACAGAGGAGTCCGGAATGTGCCCGCAGCTCTAGGGCGTTTCTGGCTCCCACGTTTAGTCTGAAGTCCACGGAGCTAGAGGGTGCTTCCCATTTCTGCAAGGGGAGACTTATGCTCTTCTTAGCCGACGGTGCTGAAGACAAATGAGCCGTCAAGCCCTGAGGAGACACAGGGAAACCCGAAGAGCAAATCACTAAGTGGAAGGAAGAAGCCACACACTGCGTGATTCCAACCACAGGACGTTCTAGAAAAGGCAAAACTATGGAGACAGTAAAAAGATCAAGGGCTGCCAGGGGTCTGGTGGGGAGGGGTTAACAGGCCGAGCACAGAGGACGTTTAGGGCAGCGAAACTCTTCCGTATGATACTATATGGTGGATCCACATCATTAGACCTTTGTCTAGACCCGTAGAATGACGACATCAAGCGTTGTCCTGCCCTGATGGAAACTCTGGCCTGGTGATGGTGATGGTGATGAGTCGGCGTAGGTTCATCAGTGGTGACACGGTACTATCTGGCAGGGATGTGGAGAGCGAGTGAGGTTGT
The DNA here is from genome assembly GCF_048164855.1 of Canis lupus baileyi. Lineage (NCBI taxonomy): Eukaryota > Metazoa > Chordata > Mammalia > Carnivora > Canidae > Canis > Canis lupus. Next base: position 4,682,414 of record NC_132852.1, on the reverse strand, counting down.
GCATGGTGGGGACAGGGGACGTGGGAAGTCTCTGGACTGTTCCCCAATCTTGCTGTGAATCTAAAACTGCCCTAAAAAATAGTCTATCAAACAACAACAACAACAACCATCTTAATTATGCTCTCTTCTCAGCAATGGACCAAAACTTAATTCCTTTTTTTTTTTTTTTTAATTTTTTATTTATTTATGATAGTCACACAGAGAGAGAGAGAGAGAGAGAGAGAGAGAGAGGCAGAGAGAGAAGCAGGCTCCATGCACCGGGAGCCCGACGTGGGATTCGATCCCGGATCTCCAGGATCGCGCCCTGGGCCAAAGGCAGGCGCCAAACCGCTGCGCCACCCAGGGATCCCCAAAACTTAATTCCTATCGAAACAATAGATCAAGCACCTGTAAGTGCCAGGTGCTGGAAACATGAAGTCCAGCTCTTGGGTATGGAGCCCAGCAGAAGAGGGTTACACGAGAGGCAGAGGCTTCACCTCCTCTGTAGGCTCGCCCGGAAGATCGGATGTGGCACATCACGAACAGGTTCCATTAACTCATCACAGGTGCTTCGCAAATGTTGGCTGGGAACCCGAGGATCGTTGGAAGAGAATCCTGGGTGAATAGGATACAATCCTGAAAAGCCCTCAGGAGTCACACCATCCTCTTTGGGGGTAAGGAGGCATCTCCGTGGAGGCCCGGGCCGGTGGGTAGCTGGAGGCCCAGGCTGGTGGGTAGTGCACCATGGAGGCCCAGGCTGATGGGTAGCTGGAGGCCCAGGTTGATGGGTAGTGCACCATGGAACCCCAGGCTGGTGGGTAGCTGGAGGCCCAGGCTGGTGGGTAGTGCACCATGGAGGCCCAGACTGGTGGATAGCTGGAGGCCCAGGCCGGTGGGTAGTGCACCATGGAAGCTCAGGCCAGTGAGTAGCTGGAGGCCCAGGCTGGTGGGTAGTGCACTGTGGAGGCCCAGGTCGGTGGGTAGTGCACCATGGAGGCCCAGGCTGGTGGGTAGCTGGAGACCCAGGCTGGTGGGTAGTATACTGTGGAGGCCCAGGCTGGTGGGCAGCACACCGTGGAGGCCCAGGCTGGTGGGTAGTGCACCATGGAGGCCCAGACTGGTGGATAGCTGGAGGCCCAGGCCGGTGGGTAGTGCACCATGGAAGCTCAGGCCAGTGAGTAGCTGGAGGCCCAGGCTGGTGGGTAGTGCACTGTGGAGGCCCAGGTCGGTGGGTAGTGCACCATGGAGGCCCAGGCTGGTGGGTAGTGCACTGTGGAGGCCCAGGCTGGTGGGTAGCACACCGTGGAGGCCCAGGCTGGTGAGTAGTACACTGTGGAGGCCCAGGCTGGTGGGCAGCACACCGTGGAGGCCCAGGCTGGTGGGTAGTACACCATGGAGGCCCAGACTGGTGGATAGCTGGAGGCCCAGGCCGGTGGGTAGTGCACCATGGAAGCTCAGGCCGGTGAGTAGCTGGAGGCCCAGGCTGGTGGGTAGTGCACCATGGAGGCCCAGGCCAGTGAGTAGCTGGAGGCCCAGGCTGGTGGGTAGTGCACTGTGGAGGCCCAGATCAGTGGGTAGTGCACCGTGGAGGCCCAGGCTAGTGGGTAGCTGGAGGCCCAGGCTGGAGGGTAGCTGGAGGCCCAGGCCAGTGGGTAGTGCAACGTGGAGGCCCAGGCTAGTGGGTAGCTGGAGGCCCAGGCTGGAGGGTAGCTGGAGGCCCAGGCCAGTGGGTAGTGCACCGTGGAGGCCCAGGCTGGTGGGTAGCTGGAGGCCCAGGCTGGTGGGTAGCTGGAGGCCCAGGCTGGCGGGTAGCTGGAGGCCCAGGCCGGTGGGTAGTGCACCATGGAGGCCCAGGCTCGTGGGTAGCTGGAGACCCAGGCTGGTGGGTAGTGCACCGTGGAAGCCCAGGCTGGTGGGTAGCTGGAGGCCCAGGCTGGAGGGTAGCTGGAGGCCCAGGCCAGTGGGTAGTGCACCATGGAGGCCCAGGCTGGTGGGTAGCTGGAGGCCCAGGCTGGAGGGTAGCTGGAGGCCCAGGCTGGTGGGTAGCGCACTGACATTCAGCAGCCTCCCTGAGTTGGAATCCCTGCTCCCTTCCTGGTGAGGTCCATGACTTCACCTTCCTGGGTAAAGTCTCCGTCTCCACAGCAGGGGTGACAGTGACAGCCGACATATTAGGATTGTGTGTCAAATCAAGTAGGCTAAGACCCAACATGCTTTTGGCCAAGTATTTGACACAGATTACAAGCACAGCGTGTAGTGAAGATTATTTTTCCAGGTGGCAGATATGTGAAGAGATGTAAGCCATGACCTCCTGGTCTTTGTGACTACATGTAATGACACAACTTTCCTCCGAGACGTGCGAGTCCCTCAAAACTTACCATACCCCGTCGGCAGCCTTTGCCTGCGCTGTCCTCTGCGGGAGGGCATGCCCCACGGTAGGGACAACGATGACACCAAGCCTCCGTCCCGCATCTTTCGGGGCTCACTGTCAACCATCTGGCGGGCACGGTCAGACTTTGCTAAGGCAAACGTGAAAATCCTATGGGACCTTTTTGGGCCAAAGGTAACATCAAGGAGCAGCTCTCATAGAACTTTCTCCTAGAAAGAAAAAAAAGGTTACAGGGTTTCTTGGGGGGTTTTTTTGTTTGTTTTTTTCCTGGTTTAGAGAGTTCCTGACGTGCTTCTTCTTGTTTTTCTTCATACTTGGGGACAGGAGAAATGATACACAGCCTCCCCGTAATTGTGGGGCGCTATCCGCTGGACCGTGATATATTTACTGAGAAATTTTTAATAAATAAACTACAGCCATGAACCCGTGTGCCCTTATAAACCAGCCGTTTCTCATGGGGAGAGTTCAGGAGTTTTTATGGAGCAATACTATGTTCTCATGAGAATTTTATTAGAAATCAGAGACTTGAAATCCATCAAGCAGGAAATTTATGAGGTTACATGGGAACTATCCTTTCATTGTGTCATTCTGGGTTAATTTACTTCTTCATATTATGTTGATTTACTTCGTAAAATTCGGCCATGAACGTTGTTCTGAATTTCTCAGCAGATTCAAGCCAGCTAATTGATTTCTTGAACTTTTCACTTTCCATTTTTATCCTTAAAAGAAGATAGATAATTATTGATGGTCTATATAAGAAAGCCCCCAAATCTGTGGGAAATGCATATTGCTGGTCAGAAACGTGTCCCAGCAGGTCTTTTCAAATGCCAAGGAATAAACAGAGCTTAGTGGAAAACATTTTTATAACCACTTGCAACTCTTAACGTCTCTAACTTTTCCGCTCAATGGTTTCTCCAAATAACTTTCTTTTAATTGTGTTTTGTGAAGTGCCCGGTTAAAATTTCACTTACCAAAAAAACCCAAAAAATAACAACAACAAAAAAAAACTTGTTTATCATCATGTAACCCAGCTTGGAAAACAGCCCAAACCCAGAATAGATGTTTGTGCCGGTGAAGTGGAGAGGAAGTGCTCTAAACAAGTGTTTCGTCTGGGCCTGGTCCAGCACTTCATTAATTGTCGTGTTAATGGTGTGAGGAAGGAGGCCAGGCCAGGGCTGGCCTTGAGCGGAGTCGAGAAAGTGAGTAAGAGCCACAGGAACCCGACTTCCATTAACCAGCTGACCCCTCTGCTGACATTTCAGCCAGACTCCCGGGGTGAAGTCCCAAAATTAGCTTAATTTCTCTTGCTCTCTGAATTTAATTCTGAAATTATAACTTGTGTTTTTCCAGCAAACGCTCGCTTTGGGAGTTAGACTGCGGTGAGCTGCCACCATGGCGTGTTTTTTTTTGTTTGTTTGTTTGTTTTAACCTTTTCTAGCCACCCATTACCCAAACGCTCCTAGGCCGCCTCTTTTAGGAAAAAAATATTTGTAAGAAAACAATGCAAGAAATCACCCCACTTGCCGGCTTCACGTTTCTTGGTATCGGAGAATGGTATCGGCTGCCCTGGCTCGGCTCAGCTCTTCTTTGAACTCACAGAATTTAGGTGTTCTTCCAAATAACGAGCCATCAGCTTGTCCTTCCTGAGTGTGGCCCACGTGCCGGGCTCCGAGCTACGGTGTGTATATTCTTAGCAAGCTCTCTAAAGTAGGTCCTGTTATGCTCCCGTTTCCCAGATGAGGGGCTGGAGGCTCAGGTTGGTGAAGTAGTCTGTGACCACACAAGCAGACACGGCCCAGAATATTCGGGCCCAAGCTGCTACCTAGGCAGGAGGTACAGCCTCTGTCTTCAGGAAGCTCTTGTACTAATTTCAGGAATGGAGAATTTGAGAACACGGCCAATATCCAGGTCCCGGTGACGGCCCAGGGCGACTCTGTCGTTGCATCTGCCTTTGTGTGGGGAAGAAGCTGTCCTGATGGCAAATAAGCCATGTGAAAAGACGCTCCACGTCGCATGTCGTCAGGGAAATGCCGCTGAAATCCAGGAGACAGCCCTCCCCACCCGCAAGCGTGGCCGAAATCTGGAAGCCGTGGCCACACCCGGCGCTGGGGAGGCCGTCGGAGCCACAGGAGGGCTCAGCCCTGGGGCGGGGGGTGCTGGGGAACGGGCCGCCACCCCGGAGGAGCGGTGGGCAACTTCTCACAGATTACACACGCTCTCACGGCGCCACCCAGCAGTTGCCCTCCTTGGAACGTACCCAAAGGGGTTTTCAGCTTACGTCCACACGAAACTCTGCGCGTGGGTATTTATAGGAGCTTCGCCCACAGTTGCCCAAACTTGGATGCAGCCAAGATGTCCTTCGGGAGGTGACGGACACAGAAACAGCGGTCCATCCAGACAGGGGAGGAGTGTTCCCGCTGCAGGGAGGTGAGCGGTCGGGTCATGAGAAGACACAGAGGAGCCCTAACCGCAGGTCACTGCGGGGAAGAAGCCCGTCTGAGAAGCCACGCACCGCGTGATCCCACCTCTGTGACAGTCCGGGAAAGGTAAAACGATGGAGACGGCAAAGAGAGCAGAGGCTGCCGGGGTCGGGGGAAACGAGGAGTAAGTAGACCCAGCGCAGAGGGGTTTTGGGGCAGCGAGACTGCTCTGCATGATACCATGATGGGGGGTACGTGTCTTCATGCCTTTGTGCAAACCCAAGGAGCGTGCAACGCCGACAGTGGACGCGAATGCACACCAGGGACTCTGGGTGATGGTGACGTGTCCACGCAGGTTCATCGATCGTAACAAACGAACCCCTGTGGTTCAGGACGCGGGTGGTGGGGGAGGCTGCGAAAGCGGGTATGTGGGAAATCTCTGCACCGTCCTCTCGATTTGGCTACGGACCTCTAAGGCCTCTAAAAAATCAACTCTGTTAAGGAAACAAAACAAGGAAACAAGGATGTCCTTGACTTTAGGAAACGTTCCCTCCACTGGCTCGGGAGCAGGGCCCTTGGAAACGGGGTTTACCGTCTCGAGAAACGTAAAAACAGATCAGAAGGACAGATCTGGCTCATTGGCATGGAGGACGTGTCCCGGAGGGGAAAGAGTGCTGGTGACAAGGTGGAGAACAGCAGGAAGGCTTCCTGGGGGCGGAGGCCTGGGAGGGCCGGAGGGTGAGTGTCGGACTCGTGGCCAGACAAGCCGGCGCAGCCAGGGCCTCTCGCGGGGCCTTGGGCTTTGCCTTGGGGTTTTGCCTCTAGATTCTTGCCCTTCCCTCCTCTGGCCTCTTTTTGTGACACGTGTTGACCAGTTGGTTAACCCAGGCAAGCGGTGTTGGGTGACGGCCAAGGAAACCCCCGCGAACACGAAGCACCCCCAGAACAGGCCCGGGAAGGTGCGGCGGCCCGTGTTTGGCGAGGGCCACGGCAGCACCTCCCTGCCCTTCCTCGGGGCCCGAGGACCCCAGGGGACACACAGGACACACAGGACACACAGGAAGGACTCAGGTCTAGGCAGCGCCTCCGTCCCCCTCGGTCGGGACCTGGGACGGTTCCAGCATCACACCCTGAGAGAAGTCCTCGGCCCTGGAGGAACTCCGCCCACCCCCCACCCCGGAAGAGCTCCGGGGCGCGCACCTGCCAGCCCGGGCACCGCCCGCTGGCCCCTGGCCCCTGCTTGCTGGCAAGGCGAGGCCCGCAGGTGCGTTCCTTCCGTCTACAGCCAGTTCTGGAACCTTTGAAAAGGCTCTGAGTCAGCAAGAGGCCAAAGGACATGGGGGCTGAGCAGCGTCTTCTAAGGTGCTGACTCACCCTTGATGGCCCGTTTCCCCCCAACACCCTCTGCCCTTTGGTCCAGAGGGTCGAGCTGAAAGCGGGACACGGGTCAAAGCCACTGCACCTGACGCATTCTGACCAAACAGAACGTGGCACAGGCACAGGCCCCAGCCCAGCTGGGGGCGACGCGCTGCCGCTGAAAATCACGCTGACTCCTTAAATACGCTCCTGCTCCGCCAGGAGCCAGGGCCGGGCACTCAGGGCAGCGGGTTTAAGAAGGTCCTGCCGTCCGTGAGCTGCTTTGCTGCGCAGATGACCGTCGTGGGGTCCCCTCTCCCCAGAAGCTTCTGGCACCAGGGACCCCGAGGGCCCTGCACCCCTGCACCCCCAGGGCTTATGCCGTGCCCGGGTACCCTGCGTCCTCAGTACATGTTCACTGAATGAGACAATTTTAAAAAGATATTTTATTTATTTATTCATGAGAGACACATACACAGAGAGAGGGAGAGAGAGGCAGAGTCACAGGCAGAGGGAGGAGCAGGCTTCATGCGGGGAGCCCGACGTGGGAGTCGATCCCGGGGCTCCAGGATCACACCCTGGGCCCAAGGCAGGTGCTAAACCGCTGAGCCACCCAGGGATCCCCTAGTTTTTTAATGCCTTTGTCTCTGCAGTGAAATGGGAAGGAGCCTAAGCTCTTCCTCCTTCATGAGGCGCTCGGAGTGAGGAAACCCTGACCCTGCCGCCAGCTGAAGGTCCCTGTGGGCTGGTGGCCCGGCCCGGGGGCTCGGGGCTCGGGGGGTGGGCAGCACATGCTACCCAGGGGCCCGTCCTCCCCCGTCCCCATCCCTCCCCCCCACCCCCTGCCTCTTCCGGGCCACCGGGGGCCCAGCTGACTCAACATGCAGGACAGGCGACGGCAACACGGGCCTTCCGCTCGGCCATCGGCACCGTTGCCTAGGCTCCTGGGGAAACCAGCAGAGCGGAGACCAAGCTCACTAGAAGTTCACCCTCTTGATTCCAAGTGAGGATCTTGGTGCTTTTTCGAAAATGCTTGATCCACCTCCCATCAGACCCTAGGACGTGGCCCAGGACGTTCACCCCAACACCTTCCTCTGCCCTGAAGATAGAACGGGTCTGTGTGGAACCCCTCAGCTCCCCGCGTCTTCCCGCTACAAAGGGTTTGAATTTTCGCTCATCCTCTCCTCTCTCTCCTGTCCCTCCTCCTTAGGAAGACCCCAAACCCGGCTCCCACCCTGGCACTTACTTCACCCCTTCCTGCTTCCTCCCTCCCTCCCTCCCTCCCTCCCCCAGTGACCCCGCTTCTCTCCCTCCAGATGCTTCCCCTACGATCCCCGATCCCCCGGCTTGTCCGGCTTGTCCGAGTGTCCACCAGGAAGAAATCTTGCCCTAGGCCTTTCCCCGGGCCCCTGCCCCCTTCCCCGGCCTCACCACCTCCGGCTCAGCCCCTGCCTCTGTCTCCATCCCGGGGACTCACCCAAGCAGGGGGGCCTCGGGCTGACACCCAGAAGAAACGAGAGGCCACGGAGCCCAACCCTCTCCTTTCCAGGCTGAAGGGCGGAAGGAGGGGACGGTCCTGCCCAACCCGAGGTCACAGGAGTCAGGGTGAGCCCGGGATCAGAGCCCTGGCCCCCTTTTCCCATTCAGAGCCCCTCGCTGGCTCCCACAGGGCTGCCCATCCCGGGGGCCCCCAAAGGCCACACGCTCGCTCCCTCCGTCGCCCGCAGCCCAGCCCAGCTGCTCCTCTTCCTGCTCCGACTTGGGCTGAGTTCGCACGGCCTGAGGCGCTGCCCTCTGTGCACAGACAATCCTTCACTCCCCCAAAGGTGCCCTGGGTCGGGCCTTCCGACCCCCCTTCTTGTTCCATTCCTGTAGGAGTTACGAAGGCCGTGTATACAGATGGCCCCCGTGTTACCCACTCAGTGGGGAGAGGGTTGAGGCAAAATAATCCAATATCCAGTTATGGGTTTGTTGCGCATGAGTATTTTCATGATTTCCTTTAAGCGGCATACGGGTCTCCTCCGGGAGGGCAGGCTCGGCAGTCCTCACCAAGTGCTGGCAGCAGCCTTCCAGAGTCTTGAGTTACAGGAGCCCTCTGGGTTAGTCCCGTGGAAGAGGGAACTGAGGCAGTAGCATCTGATTGACAATTAGGGTCAAGACCCCTACAGAAGCAACGCCTCAAAAAAAAAAAAAAGGTAGCAATGACTCTGGTCAGTTGCACCATGTTAGTCATTCGTTTTCCATTTATTTCTTTAGCAAGTTGTGTTTCAGGGGGTTGGTTTCTGTCTGGGTGGAGCACAGGTACGTGCTGTACACACCGTGGACAGCCCCTGCCTGGGCAGCTGCTCAGAGAAGTCCCTTCTTCCTTTCCTTTCCGTCCTGTCCACAAGTCAGTCCTTATGCAGAAAAAGGAAGAAAAAACCCAATTCTAGAACCTGTTTACTGCATCCTAGTAACAGGAACCATCAGCCTTTGTGGGATCAGCTGTAATGAAGCCTTTTGCAATATCATCTTTGCAAACACTTCGCTTTTTCCAAGATGCTTTCTTCTACTTTTGCATCTCACAGAAGGATGCTAATTTTTTAAACATTTACATAATATGTATAAATGCAGGGTGGAAAATAACACAAGTCAGTGAGCAGCAGAGACCTCCTTGGGCAGGGGTGGGGGTGGGGGAGGCGGTGGGGGTGGTGGGGGTGGTGGGGAGCAGACCAAGTTCTCAGCTCTCCGGTGAGGGCCGTGGCCAGGTCACCTTCCTTGGGCCTGAACCTCCTCTTCCACAAGGTGGGCGTCATCAACACCTGCCCTGCCACGAGGCTGTCAGCAATTTTGAGATCACAGAAGTAGGACACCTACCATGGGGCTTGGTGTATTAGATTCATAATAAATAGTAGTGACTGGAAAAGAAAAAAAAGAGAAGAGAAAGAAAGAAAAGAAAGAAAGAGAAAGAAAGAAAGAAAGAAAGAAAGAAAGAAAGAAAGAAAGAAAGAAAAGAAAGAAAGAAAGAAAGAAAGAAAGAAAGAAAGAAAGGAAGGAAGGGAAGGAAGAAAGGAAGGAAGTGAAGGAAGAAAGAAAGAAAGAAAGAAAGAAAGAAAGAAAGAAAGAAGATGGAGAAAGAAAGAGAAAGAAAAAGGAAGGAAGGAAGAAAGGAAAGGAAGGAAGAAAGACAAAGACAGAAAGAAAGAAATAGAAAAAGACAGAAAGAGAAAGAAAGAGAAAAGACAAAGAAAGAAAGAAAGAAAGAAAGAAAGAAAGAAAGAAAGAAAGAAAAAGAAAAAGAGAAAAAGATAGAGAAAAAGACAGAAAAAGAAAGAAGAAAGAAAAGAAAAAAAGAAAGAAAGAAAGAAAGAAAGAAAGAGAAAGAAAGAAGGAAGGAAGGAAGGAAGGAAAAGAACAAATAGACCCTGGGAGACTCCTGACTCTGGGAGACAAGGAGGGGAAGAGGAGGCAGGCAGGGGTTGGGGGGGACTGGGTGACAGACACTGAAGGGGGCACTTGACCGGATGAGCACCAGGTGTTAGACTATATGTTGGCAAATTGGATTTAAACAAAATATGAAAAAAAACAAAAACCCACTGAGGGATCCTCCCAGCCGGAGCTGAAGCCACCTGATGGCCACCAAGGGACCAGCTCAGCCAGACCCTCGGCTGCCGAGGACGCTCCCTCCACACCCAGAAGGGTGTAAATTTGACCCAGCCTGTTACTGGGCTACGTCTCAAAAAATGTTAGATGCTGAAATATTTGAGAAATTCGAGAATTGAGATTTTAGACAAAGATTCAATTATCTGCATCCCTCCCCAAAAAAGGTTTATGCACCAAGTGTTTTTTTTTAAGATTTTATTTATTTATTCATGAGAGACACACAGAGAGAGAGAGAGAGGCAGAGACACAGGCAGAGGGAGAAGCAGGCTCCATGCCGGGAGCCCGATGCGGGACTCGATCCTGGGGCCCTGGGGTCACGGCCTGGGCTGAAGGCGGCACTACACTGCTCAGTCACCCGGGGATCCCCAGATGGTGAAACGTTTCAGAAGCTCTTTCTTGATTGAAGTTATATCATTTAAGAAATGTAAGGGACACCTGGGGGTCTCCATGGTTGAGCATCTGCCTTTGGCCCAGGGTGTGATCCTGGAGTCCCGGGATCGAGTCCCGCGTCGGGCTCCCTGCATGGAGCCTGCTTCTCCCTCTGCCTGGGTCTCGGCCTCTCTCTCTGTCATGAATAAATAAATAAAATCTTAAAAAAAAACAAAAAAAGAAATGTAAGCCTTAGGGATCTTCCATCTTAGACGACGGAAAACGTCTGGAGGGGCTCGCGGGGCATCTTGGATGCATGTCACCAAGGGGACGACGCCAGCCTGCAGGGCTTTCCACGCCACGGCTCCAGCCACGCGCCGGCCGGGAGCAAGCAAAGCCGTGGAGACCTGGCAAGGCCACAAGTTGCCAGGGGCAGGAGGAGGGATGAACGGCGCCGTGCGGGGGGCTCCGACCGGGGACAACGCTCTGTGTGGCACCACGATGACGGATCCGTGTCACCGGGCACATGTTCACGTGTCACAGCCACACGGAGCCCTGACGTGAATGCGGACTCGGGTGATGATGACGCGTCACCGTTGGCTCCTCGGTTGTTAACACATGTCCCGCTCTGCTGGGGGGGGTGTTGATCCGGGGGGAGGCTCTGCGTGTGGGAGGGCAGGGGACCCCTGGGAATCTCGGTGGCCTCTGCTCAACCACGCTGTGAACCTAAAACTCCTGGAAAACGTAACGACTTTTTTTATTTTTTTATTTTTATTTTTTTCGTAACATCTTTTTAAAAGGGGGGAAAACAGTTTCTGGCGATGGGCAGTGATGCAGAACAGCGGGACGGTGCTTGGTGCCACCGAACTGTGCCCTGAAACGTGGTTAAAGGGGAACCCACACAGCTCAACGGCAAGGGAAAAAAAAAATCTCATTTAAAAACAGGCAGAAAAAAAAACAGAAAAAAAAATAAAATAAAAAAAATAAAAACAGGCAGAAAAAAGAATTTAAAAATAATAAAAAATAAAAACGGGCAGAAGCTAGACCAGTAGCCCCGGAGACAGAGCGGCGAGGACGAGTACGGGCCGCTAGAATGAGAGCCGTGGCTGTCCGCGTACCGCAGAAACGATAAGGCACTTCACCTTCTACCCTAAAAAAAAATAATAATTAAAAAAAATTAAAAATGGGCGGATGTAAATAGGCATTTTTTCCAAAGAAGGCCTGCGGACGGCCAACAGGTCCGTGAAAAGACGCCCAGCGCCCCTCCTCACCAGGGGAAGGCAAGTCAAAGCCACGTGAGGTCTGGCCTCACGCTCGCGGGGCTCGTGTGGAAAACACGAGAAGTTACAGGTGCTGACGGGACGCGGAGAAGGAACCCCTGTGCCCCGTTGATGGGAATGCGAATTGGTGCAGCCACTCTGGAAAAGAAAATAGTGTTTTTTGCATGGAGGTTCCCCCAAAAAACTAAAGATAGAGCTCCTGTATATCCCGGCAATGCCCCCCCGTGTATTTGTCCCCGTGTCGCTCAGCGCCCCCCAGTGAAGGGGGAAGTCATGCCTTCAGGACAACAAGGATGTGATGCCGAGCAACCGAGGAAGAGCGAGGCATGTATGGGGGCAGCGGCGGTGCTTCCGCAGAGCACCCCAAGAATGGGGTCAGGACAGTCCACGGCCACGGCTCATGGAAGGGGAGCCCCCGGCGTCCCCGGACAGCCCTGGTGTCTGCACCGAGTCTCCCCTTCGCTTCCACGGTCGCGTGTTTATCGCCGTCTGCGCGGCCCGGAGGGTGGGGTCCCAGTGCGCCCCTCGGGGGACGCAGCGCAAAGGGCCCTCGGGGCTCGCCGAGCAGCACTGCAGGCCTGAGGACGACGGCCACCGGGCAGTGCCGTGTGCCACCCACAGCAAGGTGGGCTGCCCCGGGGCCTGGCCTTTGCCGAGGGGGGAAAGCGGGGCGTGGCGGGGGGGCTGCCGCTGGGGGGTGGGCAGGGAATCGGGGCGATGGGGCTGCAGTGGGGACAGGGCCCCAGTGCCTGAGGATGGGGATAGCCGGGGGCGCTGGAGGGGGCAAGCCGAGGGCGACGCGCATGTCGGACCCTGGGATTCTGGAGGGGTGGCTCCTATTACCCCGACAAGGCCAGGGCGTGCCGGGCGTGAGTGGCCGAGGAGGAAGGCGGACCCGCGGAGAGGAACGAGGTGAGGGGCCCGGCCTCAGGAGCACTCGAACAGTGGGCACCCACGTAGGCTCTCATCCACACGCCCCCCGCTTGCCGTGCACGAGACGTAGCCCCCGAGGGCAGGGACCCGGCTGTCACACCCGCGGGAGGCTGGCACACCTCCCGAGACACGAAAGGAGTCGGACGCGTGCTTGTCGATTGAATGAATGAAGTTCGGTTAAACAAAAGCCAGGTCGGGTGGAGACATCGGCCTCCCCCGGTCATCAGGGTCCCCTTGGCTGGTGCGCCCCCAATTACGAGTTGAGTCGGGTCCCGAGAGCAGTCATTTGATTGTGGTGACAAGTGTCTATTGGCACAGGAGGGAGGACATCCAGATGGAGCTGGTGTGAAAACTCTCTTTGGGGGGGGCCCTGGGTGGCCCAGAGGGTCAAGCGTCTGCCTTCGGCTCAGGTCATGACCCTGGGTCCTGGGATCAAGCGCAGCATCGGGCTCCCTGCTCAGCGGGGAGTCTGCGTCTCCCTCTCCCCCTGCCCGCCCCTCTGCCCACTTGTGGTCTCTCTCTCTCAATCTCTCTCTCTCTCAAATAAATAATAATAAGTAAATAAATAATAATAAATAAATAAAATATTTTTTTTAAAAAAATCTGTTTGACAAGATGAGTTCTAGCTGGTGGGCCCCATCAGTCTCCCTGGCGTTGGGGCGCCCGCGTCGAGTCAGGGACAGGCCCCAGATGGAGACACGGAGGCCGTGCTGGAGGGAGAGGGGAAGGGCAGCCCCGAGGGGCTCACCGCGGCCCTGCTCCCCTCCCGCCTGCCAGCATGGGGGGTGGCTCTTTGCCTCTCGAGAAAAAGCCAGGGTCGTGTCCTGAAACAAAACTAGGCGATCCTCGGCCACACCAGTCACTCCCCCGCCCGCAGCCCGCCTCGGAGCCATGTGGCAATCTCCCGGGCTGGAGCCCACGTTGCCCGGCCGCAGCGTTCCTACCCAATGTCTAAAATAGGACGCAGGGACCCCAGGGAGCCGCGCTTCCCCCGAGGGCCGGTCGTCACCCGCGGCCTGCACCCTCCTGCCGCAGACGACCCTGCGTGCCCACGGCATGCTTATCCTGCCTTTGGTTTTTACTCTTTTTCCAGTTGCATGAGCAGAAGTAAGTCTTCGGGAAAAGACACTGATTGCAAAGGACAGCTCTCGTGAGGACACACGAGGACTCGTGAGAAGGAGGAAATGCCCTACGGCACGCGGGCCGGGCTGGGGGTGAGTGAGGTCCTCAAAAAGGTAACAACGGCCCAGGCGTAGAAACAACCCCAGTGTGCATCCAGGAGGGAAGGACGAACGGAATGTGCTGGAGCCGACCAACGGGGTAGGGACGAGCCTCGGAAAGGAATGGTCCCCCCTCCTGCTGCTGCGGCTGCGCAACGTTAGGGCAGGCGACAGGGCCTGGAAGGGCCAGGGCCACGTGGGGCCCTTCCGCGACGTCCCCAGAGTGGCCACGCAGATAGAGCTGTTTCCAGCAGCTGGTGGAGGGGGGTGCAGGGCCAGTGTCCAGGGGGACGGAGGGTCAGTTTGGGGAAAAGGACACGTTCTGGCGGTGGACGGAGGTGATGGCCAACCAACAGCGCAAATGCACTGAATGCCACTGAACCGTACACTTTTAAAGATGGTTAAGGGATCCCGGGATGGCTCAGCGGTTGAGCGCCTGCCTTTGGCCCAGGGCGTGATCCTGGAGACCCGGGATCGAGTCCCGCGTCGGGCTCCCTGCATGGAGCCTGCTTCTCCCTCTGCCTGTGTCTCTGCCTCTCTCTCTATGTCTATCATAAATAAATAAATAAAATCTTTAAAAAAAATAAAGATGGTTAAAATGGTAAATTTATGTTACGGATTTTTTTTTTTTTACCATAATCTTAAAAAGTAAATAAGAGAAGAAACAGGTACGCAGGGGGCGGCCCACACTCCCTGGGCATTGACCACAGGCAGCGGGCCTGTGCCAGGCCCCACACGGTGCCCACGCGGGTTCCGCACGCACCCCTCCCGGGGTGGTCTGGGTAGCAGGCCTCCATGGGGGTGTGCAGACCCGCTGATCTCCGCTGCCAACCTCCCACCAGGTGAGGGAGCGGAGATGAGGGCGCCGGAGGCTTCATTAAGAGCAGGGGCTGGGTGCTGATGGGCTGCTGGTGTAATGGAAGCCGGTGCCAAGGGGGCCCGTCCCGTGTCGGGGGCTTGATGTTCATGTGAATATTCAACACAAGCCTGCAGGTAGTGTTCTTAGCTCCCACACTAGGCTCCAGGCTGAACTGTCCCCCCTACACTCGTAGCTTGGAGGCCCGACCTCCAGGCCCTCAGAACGTGACCTGATTTGGAGAACGAGTCTCTGCAGAGGGGGTCAAGTTCAAATGAGGCCGTTGGAGTAGACCCCAATCCAACATGACCAGCCCCGTCGTTTCCCGGGGCCACGTGACGCCCTGCCACGACGAAGGCCGGGGGCTTACACGGCCGGAGTGCATTTGTCACGCTTCTGCGAAGTGCGAGCGTAAGATTAAGGTGCTGGCTGACTTGGTTCCCTGAAGGCTGTCTTTTCAGCTTGCAGGCGGCGGCCTTCCTGCCCTGTGCTCACACGGCTTTTCCTCTGTGTGCATGCATGTGTGTGGGTGCAGAGACAGGGAGCGAGCTCTGGTGTCCCTTCTTAGCGGGACACTCATCCTATGGGATCAGGGCCCCACCCCTACGACCCCATTTACCTGTGGTTACTTTCTGAGCGGACCCATCTCCAAATACAGTCACCCAGGGGGTTGGGGCTTCAACACGTGAATTTTGGAGGGACACAGCCGTTAGTCTGTAACACCGGTGTCCTGATTAAAAGGGGGAATTTGGGCAGAGAGCCCAACACTCAGAGGGGAGACTTTGTGATGAGCTATGAGCCAGCGACAGGGGCCCACGACAGATCCTTCCTCGCAGCCCTCAGAGGGGACCGAGCTCGCTGGCCCCTCGAGCGCACGCCCCCGGCCTTCAGAACTGGAATTTAAACCCCAGTCTGCGGTCCCTGGTGGTGGCAGCCCAGCAAGCTGGGGCGGGGGACGGGGTCACGGCGGGGCCCGTCCCGTGATTAGCTGAGGATCGTGGGGCGAGCAAGGGGCAGGCGGCCCGCTGTGTGCTGGCAACACTAAACTACGGGCTCCCGGGCGGGGTGTGGGGAGCCCTGCCCCGCGGCTTCGGCCGGTCGGCGTGGCCTCAAGACCGCCACCTGCTTCCAACGACACCACACTGACCAGGGCGCTGGGGAGAAAGGGGGCGGGTGCTCCCAGCGATGCGTCGTGGGTGCTGTGGTGCTGCTGGCGCCTCTCTGCCGGGGATCCCGCTGGTTTGCCCAGGCCGTCCTCTGCAAGTGCTTTTGGTTTTTGTTTTCTGTTTTTTCTTTCACAAAAATGCTTTTATATGTATGGGCCGGATAGGGTAGAGATTGGGATAAAAACCTGGAGACTATTTTCCCATTACCTCCCCTTACACCGTGTTAAAACAAGAAGGACTTTGGGACGCATGGGGGGCTCAGCGGTGGAGCGTCTGCCTTCTGCTCCGGTCAGGATCCCGGGGTCCCGGGATCGAGTCCCGCAACGGGCTCCCCACAGGGAGCCTGCTTCTCCCTCTGCCTGTGTCTCTGCCTCTCTCTGTGTGTCTCCCATGAATGAATAAATAAAATCTTTTAAAAAAATAATAAAAGAAGAAGGACTTTGGCAGCTCCAAGGCTTAATTAACATTGAGACTTTGTGCAAGGTCTTGAATATCTTGTAGCTTTTCTGGTCATTTATCTAAAAAATAGGGTAGGGGGGAAATGGGGAGATGTTGGCCGAAGGGCACAAAGTTCCAGTAATGCCGGAGGAAAGAGTCCTGGAGATGCTACAGAGTGATGACGATGGTTAGCGATACCAGATTGTGTACCTGAAAGTTCTCTAAGATTTAAGAATTAAGATCCTGAATGTCCACACACGTGCACCCATGCCAGCTGGGCAGAGGTGATGGGTCGTGTGACCGTGGTGCTCATGTCAGGGTGCGAACTGATGTCAAAGCATCACACGGTACACCTTAAATACGTACACTTTTCCTATGTCGAAGATATGCCAATAAAGTGGCTTAAAATAAGATAGTAAAATAAGGCAATGGGGGGGCAGCAGTAGCAATTGTTAAGATAAGTGGGTGAGATAAAGTCTGCCCCTTGTTTTGGAAATACGAGATAAATTAGCCACTTAAGAGTGTCTCTGAAGTCTAGTCTACCCCATGCACACGGGGTCCTAGCATCATGAATCCCTGCCTCCATTGTGTCAAAACGGCCACATCAAGACGCGTGTCTAAAGGCTCCTGGCAGCCGCGTGGCTGTGTCCCCCGGCACCCAAATCACCAGGAGGGGCAGGTTCCCGTTGTCCACTCAATAGCACCACATCTCCTGCAGGTCTGCACCATCATTTCCGTAACAGCTATGTCTCCTCCCGAGCTGTCCTCACCGGGGGGACAAATAGTCTGGAGGCTGCATGACAAGGCCCATCCGACACGTAGAGGACCTTGTCGGCCACCTCTGGGGGACCCAAGGACCCAAAGAATGTCTGTCCAGACAGGATGGAGACATTGGGGGAAAGCCATGTTTGCTGACCCGGCTGGCCCACAGTAGGTCACTAAGTGGCCACAGAACAGCCCACTCTGGCCTGCAGGTGCCCAGCAAGGATCTCCTCAGGCTTGGTGGCATCACAAGGAAGAGAAAGGAATGATCCGGTGCTAACACGGTACCAGGCTTGGCAGAGAAGTTGCTTAGGAAACACCAGCTGCGTGAACACAGAGCGGGGTGGATGAGTGCACGAGCCATAGACTTGCAGGGTGACGTAGAAGGTGGCACCGCTGACGGCCCTGGGTCCCAGGGGTGGGGCTCTTCCGAAGCCGTGCGGAGCGCACCTGTGACCCGTGGCGGAGCATCTCTGGGGATTTTCCTGCTGCGTGTTGCAGGTGAATCCTCATCTAGGGCCAGGACTCTATTTCCCAGGAAAAGTCATCATGGAGCGATGGAGTGTTCCACTTGGTAGGAAAAGATGCAGCCTGCCAGCTGGAGGTGTCTGCCGTCCGCGTGCCCGTCCTGCGAAATCTCTTCTCGGTCTGTATCAAATGTGCTTAAAAGTGAGGTTTTATGATTAGTGTTATCATAATAACAGGAACCAAAACAATTCAGTTTTTCCTGAGATTAACAGGGAGATGATCTTCAGGGATGCAGGAAATGTTAGAGGGGACATGTTGAATGAACTGGTTTTTTTCTAGGAGGGCGAGCAAAACACTCATCAGATACATTTGCCGTCTACGACAAACCCACGCTAGACTGAACTACTGATTTTCAGGTAACTCATATAATATAGTTCCTGTAATTCATATATATTTACGTCACAGATATGCAACTCACATATTTGTATAAACAAAATACTATTGGTAACAAAGTAATCTAGAATTCTTTAGCAAGGTTACTATTTAAAGGCTTTCCACTCGGGGCGCCCGGGTGGCTCAGTCAGTTGGGCGTCTGCCTTCGGCTCAGGGCATGATCTCAGGGTCCTGGGATCCAGCCCCTTGTCGGGCTTTCTGCCCAGTGGGGGCATCTGTGTTTCCCTCCACCCCTCCCTCTCCTCATGCTCTCTCTCTTTCTCAAATAAAATCTAAAAAAACAAAAAACAACAACAAAAAAAAAAACCTAAGGCATTCCAAACATTTTTAAAGCAAATGTTGGTATTTTGGAAGGAAATGATGATTTTTCTAATTTACCTGTTTCCGCTCACCCCGAAAACTACGTATATGTGAATCCTGCTACTTTACAGGTTTTGGTCTGAGCAGCCAAATTGCAGGGCTTTATCTATTGTTAGAAACCTCCCCTGAAGACTGTGTTAACTGCATTTCAAAGTAAGTTCTTCGGTCCAATAATTTGACTACCCAGAAATGTTCCGGAATTGTTCATCGGACCTAAGAGAACCTCAACTTCTCCACTTAATTTTCTTCTCTGAAGAGTTAGAATTCCTGATCAAATTCTGAAAAGGAAGCCTGTCTCAAGATGACACGGTCTGTGAGCAACCCGCAGGGCAGCTTGTTGCCCGTGCAAAAGCGAACGCCTACTCATCCTGGGAGCAGCGGGCACGGTTTGCACGAGGAACATCCACGCGGCCAGCGCTGGCCCACCGAGTCCCATGGCCGTGGTTGGGGAAACATTCGAGTTCTATCAGATGGACTCTCATGTTTCCAACAGGGTCAACGGTCCTGTGGTCAGACTCCGGGGAAATGAAGTAGGAAATGCTTCTGACATCATGACGTGCGGAGGACTCCAGGGCTGTGATCTCTGCCATTCGATGCGGTTTTTCCATGTGGAAAGAAAGCAGTCACCTAGTCACCAGCCTCAGATTGCTCGGTGGCCAGTGGGAACCATCCTCACAGCACCGCAGACGTCACACGTGGAAAATCGTCCAGTCCCAGGAAGGGCATCTTGAATGACTCCACGGGTTGGGGCGATGAAGCAATGGGCTTCCACCCTGTCCCGAGGGAGGCCTGGAAATTTAATGACTACCCGCAATTGTACATTTCCTCTAGTTCATTTGCCTGTTTACGTTTGGGAAGAGGGTTTTGTGTTTTTGGGTTCTTTTAAAAAAAAAAAAGCCAAAAGGAATTTTTTATTTTATTTATTTTATTTTATTTTTTATTTTTTTATTTTATTTATTTTAATTTTATTATTGTCATTATTATTATTATTATTTAGCCTAAAGGTGATCGTTTCTCATTCATAGAAAAACATACCAGCTTAAAATTTGTATTGATCTCCTTGGACTTCTTTCAGTGACTTATACCGTCTTCAGGTAATAATGGCAAATTTTTGCCATTATTTGTGCCAAGCACTTGTTATGCGTCAGATGTAAGGCCGCGATCTCTCAGGGAAGGAACACTTACCTTTTCTCGATGCTGCAAATGAAGAAACCAGAACTCAGGGAGACTCTTAGCAGGACCAAGCCGCAGGGGCCAGAAGCCCGCGCTCGTGACCGCAGGACACGGGAGCCAAAGTCCACACTTGGTCACCTCCCTGCCCATGTCGGCTTCGATCAAGCTGGGAACGGGCACATTTTAATCGTGACCCTAAGAATTATGAATTACGTTGCAGGTTATACTTGGGCCCCTACCCTTGTTTTAATGACATTCTGAAACGCTCTTCTGGCCACGACCTGCTTCAGACCTCGCCACGAGCTTTCGGCGGCGAGATGCTCCACCGTTGCGTGAAAACAAGGGGTGACCGGTCGGGGAACAGGCTGAGGCTTGTTTCTCCTCCGGGCCGCTGGCCTCTGAAGTCCCCGTCCACCCCAGGACTCAGAGGCCGGGCTCTCTGTCATCCCCTCTTTGCGACTCTCGGAAACTGGCCTTTGCTTTCTATTTCTGGCGAATAGCTTTCCCCTGAGGTCCAGAGAGAAAGCACATATATCTATTTCTGGGTATTTTGCAGTGAAAATCTGTCCGTCCCCCACATGTCAGCGGGACCCAAACCAGTTGTCCCCGCAACGAGCAGTCTCCTGCTAAGAGCAGAGAGCCCCGGGCCCCCCACAAGGCAGCCCTCCCATCCCCCATCCTCCGTGGAGGCCGGGTTCCCGGGCTGTGAGATGATGGACGTGGCTGCCTGGGGTACAAAGTGTGAGGTGGACAGACACAAGCCACCCCTGTTCAGCACTGTCCTTACGGTGGGGAGCCATTCCCTCCTCCACGCCACCTGGGTCAGAACCACCTGGCAGGTGCTTACGACAGACAGGTGGTTTCTGGGAGCCTCCCAGACCTAGTGACGCAGCCTCTGCAGGATGGGCCCGGGGGGTTTCGTGGCCAGACCGTCAGGGACACTAACTCCGTCCTGTCCCTTCCGCGGGCAGGCCGGGGAGTCGCCCTCTGCGGAGAGCAAAGCTGATGGAAAACTCTGCCTCTGTTCTGGCCGCAGCTGGGAGGCAGGACGGAAAGGGGAGGGATGCGGAAAGGCTCAGGTCCCCGCGGGTCAAGCCAGGGTCTCCCACCCACGGCTTCTCTTTAAAGCGGGGCCCACGGGGTCTACACTGCTGTCCCCACCCCAGTGCTGGGCTGACCCATGACCCCATGGCCTGAGCCTGGTGCCAGCCGCCCACCAGGTCTTGTGATTGTAACTGCTTTTGTTTTGCACCGCACACCTTTGTATTTAAACTCGTGGATAGGGATCCCTGGGTGGCGCAGCGGTTTGGCGCCTGCCTTTGGCCCAGAGCGCGATCCTGGAGACCCAGGATCGAATCCCACGTCGGGCTCCCTGCATGGAGCCTGCTTCTCCCTCTGCCTGTGTCTGCCTCTCTCTCTCTCTCTCTCTCTGTGTGTGACTATCAAGAATAAATAAATAAAGTCTTCAAAAAAAAAAAAAAAAACTCGTGGATAAACACCTACTTCATTATTTTCCAGCCGGGCTTCAGCCTCAAGAGACCAAAAGGCGGGGGGTTGGGGTGCCTGGGTGATGGGCACTGAGGGGGGCACTTGGCGGGATGAGCACTGGGTGTTATGCTATATGCTGGCAAATTGAACTCTATGAAAAAATAAATAAATAAAAAGAGAGACCAAAAGCAAAAGCGGCGCCTCTCCGTGCACCACGCCACCTCCACCGGGTGGGGCCCCATCCCCAGGCTGGAGGATCGGGGGGTGAGAAGCGAGAGGGACGTCAAGAGCAGACAAGATTGTTGGCAGGAACAAGGGGAAAGGCACCAAATACAAATGCACTAAATCTGGGGGCCCCTCTCGGACGGCCGCTGGGATGCTTCCCGTGAAAACCAGCACAGACTTAAGCCCCCCGCCCCCCACCCTGCAACGTGCATGAGAACCGGGGTGCTGGGAACCTGCCGCTTTCTGCCCAAGGGCCCACATCAATGGTGGTTGTTTGTCTCTGGGCCTGGCCTCTCGGGTGCTCTGTCCCCCCGCAGGAAACCCCTCAGTCCCCGGGAGGGGCTTTTCCCCACCGGCCAGGCGTGGGCGCTGCGGTTACGAGGCTGGTTGTAAATCCTTCGGAGCCAGTAGGCTGGGCCCTCGTGGGGCAGAACCTTGCCACCCTTGCCCACGGTCCTTGTGGGCTTGCTGCCGTGACAACTGTCCACCCAGGCCAAGCAGAGCCGAGTGGCAGCCGCCTGCAGGGAGCTGGGCCGGAGGCGGGGGCTCGGACGCCGTCCCCCACCCTCCGCCCCTGCAGGCCTGGGGAAGGGTCTACAGAAGCGGTCAGCCACCCTGCACTTTATCCCGGTCACCTTTGATAACGGTCTTCTCAAAGGATAGGGGCCTTTCCTCGCCCCCTAAAGTATCCCCAGTTTGTTTGGAAGTAAAAGGGGCTGCAACCGTAGCCCCAAGTTTCAATGCCATAACCTCCTAGGTTGCTTCAGGCCTGTGGGCCTGGCGGATCCCGGGCATCCCGGCAGCTCGGCCGTTCCCCTCCTGCTGGGGGGACCCTCCTGGGCGCCGAGCTGTGCCGGGTGCCGCATGCGGAGCCCCCTCCGGGAGACCGCAGCTCACCTGGAAGCACGCAGCCTGTGTCCACAGGCAGTCGGCTCCAGCGGCTGTCACAAAATGCCACCGACCCGAGGCCTGAACAGCAGGCGTGTGTTTGCCACAGTTCTGGAGGCTGGAAGTCTGAGGTCAAGGGGCCAGCCGATCCGGTGTCTGGGGAAGGCCCGCACCCTATCTTCCTGCTGTGTGTCCTCATGGGGTGGACAAAGCCAGCCCTGGTGTCTTCCTCTTCTTATCAGGATGCCAGTTCCAGCCCTTGAGCCCCGTGCTCGTGGCGTCTTCTCACCCAAGCGCCTTCCAAGGGCCCCGCCTCCGAAGATCACCACACTGTGGGTTCGGTAGGGCTTTCACATTAATCTCAGGGAGATGCATTCAGTCCATAGCAACCTGGTCATCAGGTTGGTTTTTTTAAAGATTTTATTTATTTATGCATGAGAGACACAGAGAGAGAGAGAGAGGCAGAGACACAGGCAGAGGGAGAAGCAGGCTCCATGCAGGGAGCCCGACGTGGGACTCGATCCTGGGTCTCTAGGATCCCACCCTGGGCCAAAGGCGGCGCTAGACCCGGGCTGCCCATGTCATCATGTTGTTTAACAAAGAGTGATCGTGCTGAGGAGGGGCTACTGGGCTCAGCGGGGGAAGACGAAGCCCTGAGTTGGGTTTTGAGAGACGTTTAGGAGTTTTCAAGGATGTCGTCACAGACCTCATCTGTAATGTATGGGGACCCCTCCCAAGGCTTCAGGTAACAGCGATTATTCTTAATTGTTCAGAGTAGGGACACCTGGGTGGCTCAGTGGTTGAGCATCTGCCCTTGGCTCAGGTCATGATCCCAGGTCCTGGGATCGAGTCCCACTTCTCCCTCTGCCTGTGTCTCTGCCTCTCTCTGTGTGTCTCTCGTGAATAAATAAATAAAATCTTCAAAAAAATTGTTCAAAGAGTTAAGATTATGAACAAACCCCTCCAATAAATCACAGCTCTGCAAAGCATTTGATTCACTCAAATGGGCATCCCTCAGTGAACAGCACCGGTAAGGGAGTCCTTATAGACTCTCCAGAGCAAGCGCTCTGCTACAGCGGACCTTAAGAGGTCTCCAGATGGACGGACAAGTATTCAGAATGTCAGTACTAAGAGGTGTATAGATCCCGTGGGGCACCTGGGTTTTGATCTGGGGTCCTGGGATTGAGCCCCATGTCGGGGTCCCTGCTCATCGAACAGTCTGTTTCTCCCTGTCCCTCCAATTCTCTTCCTCCCTTGTGCTTTCTTTCTCTCTCTGTCTCAAATAAATAAATAATCTTTTTTTTTTTTTTTTTTTTTTTTTTTTAAAGAGGAATATAGATCTCAGTGATTTTAGGACGGCGGGGAAATTTGAAAGCCTCAAGGCCGTCTCAGTTCACCTGCGCCTGACACAAGCTCAGTGAACAGGTGATGTGCCTGCAGTGGTGTCCTCAACCGGTAACGTGGTAGGGGTGCGGAGGGAGCACGGCACCGGCAGACACGGAGAGGGGCAGGCCAGCCCCCAGGGGCCCCAGCAGCCTCCAGGGAGGACGGGGCAGGACGGGGTGGCACGCTGCTTTTCCCCTGGAACACAAACATCTGGGGCGTGAGTCCCACCTCCAGACTGCGGGTCCTCCTCTGAGCCCGGGGTTGATTTCTCCTTGACCTCCGTCAGGCTGCTCGGGCTGCTGCGCTCACAAAGCACCACCCACCTGGAGGCTTAAACTACAGGCGGCTGGAGGTCCGGGGTCAAGGTGTGGGGCCTCCGGAGGCCTCTCTCCTTGATGCGTAGATGCTGCTTCTTGCTGTGTCCCTGCTGTGTGCCCCCCACCCCCGCCCTGGGTGCACACGCATCCCTGGGCTCTCTTCCAATTCTTACAAGGACACCAGTCAGACAGGATTAAGGCCCAGCCCTGGTGACCTCATTTTACTTCCGTCACCTCTTTGAAGACCCTATTTCCAAATAGAGTCACATTCTGAGGTTCTGGGGGTTCAGACGTCAACATATGAATTTGGGAGGACACAGTTTGAGCCATAACAATCCCCACAAGGCCGGAAGCACGTGCACGCAGCAGGCACATTGGTGGGGGGAAGGTTGAGGCATATGATGCACTGAACCCAAACAGCTTTCTGCTCCCACTGGACTCCCCTCGGCCCCAGAACAACGGGCTGCCTTGTCAACAGTGGGTTTACAGACCCTGAACATGAGGGGACACTTTGCCAACAGGGAGATCTGCGCTGGACCGACATGCGGGCAGGCCTGAGAGCCAAGGAAGGAGGCAGGCGGAGGTGGGGGTGGGGGAGCTCCTTCTGGAGAAAGTCCTGCCTGGTGTCCCCCCTGCTGCTCAGCCCCCGGGGTTCACCTGGACCGAGCCCGCAGAGTGAGCCCACCCAGCAGGCAGATGCCCCAACCTGAGCGGGGATGGAGGGTTCACCGTCCACCCCAAATCAGTCTTGGCCTCTGGCGTCACCTGCGGTGGACAGAGAGGGAGCCCACTGTCTGGGCATCGTCCACACTCGCTTTCTTCCAGATCCGCGCACCCCCTGTCCCCCTCCAGGGGCCCGCCTGGCGACACCAGAGCCGCTCACAGCACAGGAGCCCTGGAGGAGTGGGACCCGCGCGGCCCGTCCTTTCTGGGTTTCT
The DNA here is from genome assembly GCF_048164855.1 of Canis lupus baileyi. Lineage (NCBI taxonomy): Eukaryota > Metazoa > Chordata > Mammalia > Carnivora > Canidae > Canis > Canis lupus. Next base: position 4,657,908 of record NC_132852.1, on the reverse strand, counting down.
GGCTGAGCCAGGACAATGAGGTCATGCTTTCTGAGTCACAGCTCCCCCCGCCCCCCCAAAGGAAGACACTTGGTAAACAGGAAGAACAAGTCGGAAACAGGATGAACCGCCGGAAGAATCAGCTGGGCTTTGGGGCGCGGTTGGGCCGCCCGGCAGGTGCGCCCTGGGGCCGGACAGGTGAGCCTCCCCGCCTCCCCCTTGGTTGTGCGCGGGTGACCCGCCCACGTGTCCGGAGCCGCGCGAGCCCCTGCGGATTAACCGCATAGGTGGGAACCGACCCGGTCGGGGCGCTCGAGGAGCGGCAGGAAGGTGGGGGCAGACCTGCCTCTGCAGGTGGGGGGTGGTGGGGCTTGAGGCGGCACGGGCGCCCCGGGGAGCGTGGGGAGCCCGGGCTGCGGGGCCGCAAACGGGTGGCCTTGCCGGGTGCCCGGTCCTTGCCCGGTGTGCGTCCGCGTGCTCAGCAGCGAGGCCCGGGTGGGCCCCTGGGGTGGGAGCAATGGGCAGGAGCGTGCGCGCAGGGGCGCGGGGCCGCGCAGGTGCCGCACCACGAATGCCGGGGCGTGGCTCCCTTGCTTCTCCGCCCCTGTGCCCGTGGTCCTCTCGTCCCCCCATCCCCGCAGTCACATGTCGCTGCACCCCTGGACCCCCAGACTCTGCCCACGGAACCCCTAGCTGGAGCCGCCCTCCCTGTCTGCCCTCGGCCTTCCTCTAGGTCTACGCGCTGGTCAGGCAGGTGGGGGTGGGGGCGGGGAGGCTGTCCCCTGCCAGGTCTGGGGCTTGGTCCTCTTGGCTGCCAGGTGGGAACCACCATGCCTACTTCCTACAGGGGCGCAGATGCGGTGACACGTGTGAAACACTTGCCGCGCGGGGGCTAGGGGCCTGGTGACCTGGTCAGCAGGTGCCCTTGCCAGTCAGGTTCAGCTCAAGATCCATGTGGCCTACGAGCCGGATTTCTTTTATTTTTTTTTTTTAAGATTTTATTCATTTATTCATGCGACACACACAGAGAGAGGCAGAGACACCGGCAGGGGGAGAAACAGGCTCCCTGCAGGGAGCCCGACGTGGGACTCGATCCCAGGACACCAGGGTCACGCCCTGGGCCGAAGGCAGGTGCTGAACCGCTGGGCCACCCGCCCCGAAGCCAGATTTCTGCCTGGAAATTAGAAGCCCCTAGATGCAGTCCGACACTCACAGGTCGGGGGCACACCCCAGGCCGGTCACACGTCTCCCGCTGGGCTGTACGCGGGGTGCAGGGTCGGTGGCGGCGGGCGCAGGTGGCTGCACTTGAGATGTGAGGACGTCGCCACTCGGGGCCCCGCAGGCCAGATGAAGTGTGGCCATCAGCAGCCGGCCTGTCACCGCCACCCCCAGCAGCCTCACCTGTGGTACCTTCTCCCAAGGGGGCCGCCTGAGGCCTCGCTATGGTTTTGAGCGGACTTAAAATCTGGTGAGGAGGCATCAGAGCCGCTCCTTCTGTTATTCCGGAAGGTGCCAGACGCCAACCATGGAGTCGACCAGAGTTCGGCTGGGGTTGTCCCTCAGGGAGGACACAGGTAAGGCCACACCCGGGCTGTGAAGGCTTAGGCATCACCTGCGCCCGTCCCTGGGCCTTCCCCGCAGGGTTAGCCCAAGGACCAGGTCAGTGCTGGGGAAAAGCTGCCGAGGGACAGCCTGGAGGACAGCCTGGAGGAGGATGGCCTGGAGGACAGCCTGGAGGACAGCCTGGAGGAGGATGGCCTGGAGGAGGATGGCCTGGAGGACAGCCTGGAGGACAGCCTACAGGGGGACGGGGGGCTGGAGCCGCAGCCCCCGGGGGCCCAGCGCCTGGACCGGGCAGTGCCCTGTGGGGACCGCCTCCCGGGACAGCCCCGCCAGGCCCCGCTGTAGCTCCTGCTGGAGAGGGAGCCGAGGAGGGCCCCGAGCGTGGCAGGAAGGCCCTGGGGAGCACGGTGTCCCCGCCCAGGGCCCCGGAGCCCCTCCTGTGCAGACCCAGGGCAGGAGCTTGGGCTGGCAGGGGGCCCGGGCCTGGGAGGCACCGGCTCCTTTCTCGGGGCGCTCGGAGATCTGGGGCAGAGGCCAGGGTGCGGGGACACGGTTGCAGAGGCCCCCGGAGCTGGGGGGTGAGGGCCTGAGAGCGCATCCGGCCCGGGGAGGGGACAGAGCCTTGGGGGGCAGAGGGGGGTCCTGCGGGGCAGCCGTGTGCTCAGGGTGCCACCCACCGCTGCACCCCTGTCCCTCGTCTGCTGCCTTGGTCAGGGGGCGACGGGCCTGTGGGACGGGTGCTGAGCATCTGCGAGACCCTGCTGTCCCTCAGCCGCCACCGTCCGGGGGACCGAAGCTCAGGGTCCCCACGGTCGTGGCTGTTCCACTACTGTCTCAGGCCGGGCGGAGGCCTCCCCTCTTCCTGCTGCTCCGAGATGGCAGTCACCTCGTCACACGGCCTAAGAGGGGACCCTGGCTCCAGTCCCCCCCGAGGAGGGGGCCCCAGGCCAGCGTCTTCTCCACTCTGGCCTCAGCCTCCTCATCGGGAAGTCGTGGCCCAGCTCCAGGATGTGGAGCGGCTGGGTGGCCGGGGGAGGGGGTCAGGTCCTGGAGGGTGCAGGACCTGGGAGCAGGTGCTGGGGGGCAGGTGGGGTTGGGTCCTGGGGGGTGGGGGCCGAGTGCTGGGGGGCCGGGGGCGTGTGTGGAGAACAGGCCGTGGGGCTCCGCAGCCAGGCGCAGAGCGTCGTGTCACCCGGGCCTCAGGAGACCACAGCCGCACCTGCCCGCACCTGCCCAGATGCAGAGCCCTCCCCGCGGGTCGCTGCCCCGCCCCAGCCAGTGAGGATGGTGGAGATGCTGCCCCCCAGCCCTCCAAGGGTGTCTGCAGCTGGGGGGGGCCGGGTCCCCAAATGCCCCCGAAGGGGATGCGGCCCCAAGAGAGGGACGTGGTCCAGGCAAGAAGCTGTGGGTTTGGGATATGCCTGCAGGGCGGCCCGGCCGGTGCGAGGACACCTTTAGGGCCACCACGGCAGCAAAAGAGGCTAGAGGTCCTTGGGACCGCACGTGAGGTCCTTCAGGGGGCGGGCAGGGCGAGAAGCCGCGGGGAGCAGCTGCTGTGTGTCCCATTATGCGAGGGCGCTGCAGGAGGCCTGCGAGGGTGCTCCCCCCCAGGAGGGTGCTTCCCTTCCCCCACGAAGGTGCTTCCCTTCCCCCCCCTACAAGGGTGCTTCCCCCCCCACGAGGGTACTCCCCCTACAAGGGTGCTCCCCCGAGAGTGCTTCCCCCCTCGAGAGTGCTCCCCCCACGAGGATGCTCCCCCCACGAGGGTGCTCCCCCCACGAGGGTGCTCCCCCCAGAGGTCTTTGTCTCACTCCGAGCCCTTCGCTGCCCTGAAGCGGCCACCAGGGGGTGGCAGACAATCGTGGCAAAGACCTGGATCCAAGGACATCCGCGGGGTCTGGGCTGGGGCTCCTCTGGGGCGCCCACACTCCACCTGAAGCCCAGCCCAGCCCCGCCGAGCGCCCGCGCCACTCCCCGCGCAGCCTCCACAGACACGCCTCGGGGGTCCCCTCCCTTTTGCAGAAGTTAGTGGTCATGGCTCTGGGGGCGTCCGTGGTCCTCAGCGCCCCCGCCCCGGTCCTCGCAGGAGGGGCAGCCGCAGGCAGTCTTGGGGCGCAGCTCCCGGCGGCCCCGCCCCGGCCCGGGCAGCGGATGTCCCAGAGGCCGCCCCGGAGCCCCCAAGGGCGCCTGCAGCTCGGGCGGGGGTTTTAAAACCAACCACTCCCCGAGGGCCGCCTGGGCCCCGTCCCGACTCGCCAAGGCCATCAGGAGAAAGTGGACGGCGCGGGGCGAGTGGGGCAGAGGGACCGAGCGCGAGGGCAGAGGTTGGCCCAAGCCTGCCCGTGGCCGGGAACACAGCGCAGCAGCCTCGGCGGCCACCGCGGCCGGGCCTCCGCCTGGGAAACGAGAAGGCGGCGCTCAACAGCCTGCAGGAGCCTCGCGGTCAGCGGGAAACATGTTCGCACACGCACACGCACACGCACACGCACGTGTGCCTCGTATGTGAAGGGGATTTCCGAATCGTGCGCCTTCTCCCAGCCGTAGTCTGTCCTTACCACAGAGTCCCGACCCTACTGGGTGGTCGCCTTCAACCCGCTGAGCAGCGGCAGGGCCGGGGCCTCCTTGGGTCTCCACGGCCCGTGAGATCCTAACCAAGCCCCATTTCCGTCTGCTGCGCCCGCGCGTCTGCATCTGAAGGTGGGCCCGGCCCGGCCGCCGTCTCACCCACGTCCTCAGGTTGTGGGCCCCTGGGCACCTGCCGGGCTGACCCACGGAGCGCAGGGGTCCCCCAGCTTCCCAGGCACTTCTCGGGGTTATTAGCTGCTGCCTCGCGGAAACTCTCGTGCTTGTGCTGTCACCATTTTTTTTTTAAGATTTTATTTATTTATTCATAACAGACACAGAGAAAGAGAGAGAGAGGCCGAGACCCAGGCAGAGGGAGAAGCAGGCTCCATGCAGGGAGCCTGATGTGGGACTGGATCCCGGGACTCCAGGATCAGGCCCTGGGCCCAAGGCGGAGCTCACCCGCTGGGCCACCCGGGCTGCCCCTGCTGTCACCGTTTTTAATATGCCTTCCGAGGCCACTATAAACAGTCTTGGCTTTCAACGCAGTTCATCCCAAGCAATTTCCTTTGGGAAGGAATGAAAGAGGCAGAAGGAACAGGGCTTTAGCCCTTTATTGCAGGCAGACACAACAGCCAACAAGTATCTGCATTAATCATTGGGGATCGTAGAACCAGGGAACAGCCATTCAGATGCCGCAGCGTTCTCCGTCGTCCGCACATTGGAAGACTCTGCTCATCCCCTTCACGCGTGGGCGAGGGGTCAAGGAGGAGCGGGGGTGACTTACTGAGCCAGCGGTGCTGCCACGCTACGGAATCGTCTTCATAGATGACATTGCTCCAGCAGGACCACCTGTGGGCCTAGATTTAACTTTTTTTTTTTTTTTGACTTAAAATTCAATTTAAAACGCAAGGATGCAGAAACAACAGAGACTCGTACGAGGTAGGGTCCGCTGTCAGCCCATCCGAAGTGACACAATTCAGTGTTTGTCACATTTCTTCAGATTCTGTTTCTTGGTTGCACTTTACCGTCGTGCACACCAGTAATTCCTCGCTGATCCTTCTGAGTCATGACTTCCACATCGCTTATTAAACATTTACTGTGTACACCGTGTACTTTTAAAAGGGATTTGTTGGCATCAGAGTGTAAAGTCAAAGCATCCTTCCTTCAAAAATCTGTAATCATTTATTCTGATAAGACGGTTAATCTAATCATAAGATGTCGGGCTTCATATTTCGAGCTATTGAATCAACAATAGGCTCTCCTGTTGGGAGCCTGACATGAGCTGGGAATTGTGGTTAAGTCTCCGGGCAGGGAAGCCCAATAGAAATATATGCCAGACGTCTATGGAACCTTTAATTTTCTAGTAGGTGCATTTTTTTAATTTTATTTTTTATTTCTTTAAAGATTTTATTTATTTGTTCATGACAGATGCACAGAGAGAGAGGCAGGCAGAGACGTGGGACTCGATCCCGGGACCCCAGGATCGTGCTCTGGGCCAAAGGCAGGTGCTAAACCGCTGGGTCACCCAGGGAGCCCCAGGTACATTTTTTTTTAAAGGCGAAATTTTAATACATTTAATTGAACACAATATATCCAATGTTATTACAATAATGTGTAAGCAATAGAAGTTACTAATGAGCTACCTTTTCTTCTAATTCAACAAAGTCCGCTGTGCATTTTACTCTTCAGCACGGCCCACATTCCAAGGGCCACCGCGTGGGCAAGTGCTTGTGGAGGGGAAGTGGGGGGCTGTGTCCTGGCCTGGAATCTGGGGGCCACGGGGCCCGGGGGTGGGGGGCGGTGCAGGGAGGCGGTGCAGTGAGGAGAGATGAAGCTGCTGGAAGCACGAGGCAGCCACCGTCAGGGGGACTCTCCTGAGGACACAGGTGGTGGCGCATCAGGCCCAGCGGGCTGGGGCCGCGTGTGTGAGGGTGACAGGCGGAAAGGGGGAGGCTCGGGCAGCCGGCCCCGTCCGTAGAAGTGACCCCGCACCCCCGCCGCAGCTCCGGGACCCGCCAGCCCCCTCCCAGGTGCGCTCGGCCCAGCAGCCCGTGCGCTGCGCTGCCTTCAAGCCAAGCCCGGCCTGGGCCTGTTGCCGCTGAGCCCGGCGGGGCCCGGGGTCAGCGGTGGGGCCTCCGGGGTCAGAGCCGCCACCAGGGGGTGCGGCCCCCCAGCCTGGAGCACCAGGGCCGGGACACGGGGTGCAGGGGTGGAGACACACGGATGTGCGGGTTGCCCTCAGGGTTTTTAATCTACTTTAGTTCATTTCAGGCGTCGAGGCTGCGTGGGTCACATGGCGAAGAGCGCGACGCACCCAGAAGCTAAAACAAGAACGTTCCTGGTTCTAGGGCAGAAGGCGCAAGTGAGGTGGTTCACGGCAAAGGCACGGGGGTGCAGGAACCGGCCCCAAGGGGACCCCGACGCCGGCTCATGGCCTTCGTCGGGGCTCAGGGCGCCAGGGGAGCGCTTCCCTCCAAGTGGCAGGTGCGACTCGGGTCCTCCAGGTGCGTCGCTCCATTTAACCCTCCCGGCGGGACAGGCCACCAGCATCCGTGGCTCGTGATGGACAAATGAGAGACGGGCCAGAGCAGGTGCCCGGGCTGGCGGGCGCCGGAGAGGGATTCGAACCCGGGGCCGCACCCCAGGGCACACTCTCGCCTCCCCACGTCTCCTTCACCAGCGACAGACAGTAAGGGGTGGGACGACCTCGGGGGAGCCTGGCTTCCAGCAGCGGGGCCACACAGTGGCCCGCGGTGGGGCCGTGCTGTGGCTCCGCTGCGCCCGCATCATCCGGCAGTGACCGCGTGGGCTCCTCGTGGCTGCAGGTGACAGCCACCTCCCGACCACGAGGGTGCTGGGCACGGGGGTCCCCCCGATGCGGGGGCTCCGGCAGGCCCACCTTTCACCTCCTCCCACCTGGGCCTGCTGGGCGCCCCAGGGGACCCCTCGGGAGGGGCTGTGCCCCCGGCTGGAGCAGCCACGTGGGGGCCGGGACACCCAGACACCCAGGACGGCCAGCGGGGGGCGGCTCCCCCAGGTGCTGTCCAGGCGGACACGCTCCCGGCTCCTCCGGACGCTCCGCTGCGACCCCGAGGCCCTGTCGTTCATTTCTCCTCCCCGAGGGTCCCGGGCCGTGCTCCTCGAGCTCCTCGTCCGGGCCGGGCTCCTGCTGCCCCGTGGACGGCAGGCGGCCCCGCCGGGCTCCGCGCGCTCACTGACCTCCCGCGGCACGGTGCTCCGGGCCAGTGGGCCCGGGGTTGGGGACCGAGCCGGGACCCGGACAGACAAGCCTGAGCCGTGGGACCCGAGGCGCGCGCAGGGCCACGGGCAGAGCCGACCACGGAGGCCCCCCGTAACCGCTCACACTCCTGCTGACGGGGCATCAAAACACATTTTTAGGACCATCACCTCCAAGCAGTGTCCCCGACCCTGGGGTCGCTGCCCTCATCGGCCCGGGTCGCCAGGGCACCTGATGAAGGAGGGAGCGGAACAGGTAGAGCGTGCTCCCACTCCCGGCTGGGCTCCCCCGACAGGCCCCCGTCCCATGGGCTGGTTCCAACCTTACCGCACCCCTGCACCCCGCACCCGGCGTGGAGAGACCTTGGGCCCTGCCGTCGCACGCCAGCCCTCGCAGGCCGGGACCGCGCGACCCCCCAGCCCTCAAGCCCACCTGGGGTCCGTTTGGAGACTGTGACTTTTTTTGAAGACTGTGACGCTTTTGAAACAAATACCGAAAATCTGTCCTTTTGCAACCTCTGTGTTGATTTAGGTTTTATTTTATTTTTTTTTAAGATTTATTCATGAGAGAGAAAGGCAGAGACACAGGCAGAGGGAGAAGCAGGCTCCATGCAGGGAGCCGACGTGGGACTCGATCCTGGGTCTCCAGGATCACGCCCTGGGTTGAAGGCAGGCACTAAACCGCTGAGCCACCCAGGGATCCCCTGATTTAGGTTTTAAACAAAACATCTCTGCGTGGCCACGATTACAGTCACGACCGAGGCCCTACAGGCACCCGGGAGTCTGAGACACCGCGTCTCCACACCTTGGTTAAGAGGAAGAGAACGGGCACGTGTTTCTGCTAGAAGAATCAGCGTGACTTTGGGTATTTTATTCCAACTCTCCGAGTCCCCGTTTCCTCACCTGCTGGGAACAGGAGAAGTTGAAGAACAAGGTCTACTTACTAGCACCTGCCACATTTCACGAACTACAACCTGTGCTTTCGTAACTTACTGAGTCACCAACGACCTTTTGAGGTAAATGCAATTATCGTCAGTGATTTACCGATGAGAAAACTTAAACAGAAACAGCAAGCGGGAACAGAAACTCTAAGTAACTAGTCTAAGGTGGAGAACCAGCTGGGAGGACCAGGGCTCAAACCCCGGCAGTGCACTAGCGCCCGGGCTGAGCGACAGGACCCGGGGTCAACGTGTGTGGAGGGCGGGAGACACCTGGGAGGTCAGCACACGGCCCGGCACACGGCAAGCACCCAACAAATCGCGGCAAGTTATCAAAAGAAAACACGATTCTAAAATAACGCATCTCCAATAAAAAAATAAAAAAAATAATGCACCTTGCAGCTATTTGGCGGTAAAACATGCACATGCACAAAGCATACGCACGTTTTCACATAGATGTGAAGTAACTATCACCCAGTAGATCTTTTGCCATCGTGTATCACGAAGTCACTCTTGAGATTTATATTTTCCTTTTTTTTGCTGGATTAATGAAGCACCAGTAAAGCCAAGGACGTAAATCAGAATTTATTCTGAACATACCATAAGGAGACAAGAGGCTGGTCCAATATTCTCTCCTCCTGAACACAAAGGATGTATCAGTAGTATCTTCTTCTTTTTTTTTTTTAAGACACAACGATTTATAAAACTGCAGAGCAGGTCTTAAATATTCACATATAAAATCATGAACCAACATTAATCTGGATGGAGTAACTGGCCATCAATAAACATTAACTGAGCGTGTTCTACAGAGGGTATTTTCTTTAGGACAGAATCAACGGAGCTTTCTATTTGGAGGGGCTGAGAAATGCCGCTCTTCTCTCGCCCTGCTTGGGAGAAGGGATGAGTCTCTGACCTCACCTCACCACACGGAGAACGACTCCCCAGTTAGTAAAAGTAATGGATTTATTTTCTTGTCCACAGACTGGAAAAGGGATCAGATGAAATCCTGGGCATAATGTTGATTCAGGGCTACTGTAAACGGAAATAATTTATATACCTGGGACTTCAAAATATCTGAATGAAGCTTTAAATTCAACTACGTGGGTATTTTACCCACCCAGTTGTCAAACATCTCCATGTTTCCAAATTACTGGTTTGAGTAAGGCCCGGCTCTCGTTCCAACGCTTGTGTTAGGTTAGTCTGTTTATAATGACAAAATACTAAATGGTAACGCGACATTCCAAGGTAGCTGATCTTTCATCTAAAAGTAGGTATAACTCATCATAAAGAAATGGTCTAACCCCCTCCCCCCCAAAAAAAAATCCTACTGACGGGTGACCTCCTGCAAGGTGGCATTGGACGTATCTGCCAAGGCAGCCTTTTCTTCAATCCAAGACGTTAAGGACAAATACTATTATGGTTACAACCTACGATAGACATTCCTCTGTCTTCTTAAGTGTGAGTCAAATGTGTATCGGCAGTTACTTTGTGTCTGTAACCTGGTGGGCAAATTTTTTATGTACTGTATTTTTATAATGGTCCATTTTTTTTAAATGGTCCATCTACTTAAAAGATCACTTTATTGAGGCAGATCTTTTCAGTGAATGTAATAATAAACCATGAAACTTTACAAAGGAAAAACAAAGCCTATGTCGTCGCCGTCTGGATATAAAGGAAACTTGGTACCACTGTAAATGAAACAAAATCACATGGAAATGGAAGACAAGAAAAAAAATCATTAGTATGTAGGAAGCAGGCATTACCCAGATTGGCACGTACTTAGCGGCCTGGCTGATTTTAGGCACTGGCCAAGTCTCAGTGGGACAGCCTCGATTACAGAACCGTCAAGCAGCTAATACTCGCTGCATACGTCGTCTAAGATACACAGATGAGTTTATATAATGAAACCAATATATTGCTTTGCGATTATGAGTACTGTAGTGTATTTTTTAAAACTTGCTCAACATTTACAAAAAAATATCATAACTTTGTAAGCTCAGAATGCAGGACCAGCCACAAAGCCTATCAAAGGAACAGAAGACCGCTGGGGAATTTCTGGGTCGCAAAATGTTAAATAGCACAGACATGAGAGACAGTGAAAGATTTTATTTTTTCTTTTGCTTTCATCCAAACACACCCTTTTCTGGAAAACGTAAAAGCATGCACATTGATGGCATTCTTATAAAGAAAAACTAAGTAATAACTAAGCTGCAAATCAACAATAATAGTAAGACAAAGGCTTAAATGATATGTGAAAAGATGTACAGGTAGATACAGGGCTCTTAATTTTAGAAAATAATAATTCAAGTCATATCAACACATGTTAAAAAGAAGCTTCTAATTTTCCAAATATTTTGATACAAAATTTTTAAACTAACAAATATATTTTATAGAACTTTTGTGAGAATATAAGTATGTTTTTAAGAAACATGATGTTCAAAGTGATCTTATGCATTTCACTGTGACTCCTTAAAATCAGTTATAATCAACATAATTCCAATGGTATTTCTTCTTAAAATTTAAATTTAGAGCATATCCATGATATTCAAAGTAAGTTATGCAACTTGCATTTACTTTGGTCTAATTAGAAATAGGTTCTAACTTTAGGGTTGTTTTTTTTTTTTTTTTTTTTTAAAAGTATTAACAGAGACACGGGATTGATTTAAATTTCACCTTACAAGTAAGAGAAAACGACAATTGGCATGAGAACACTTTTCAGTTTTACCGACCCCGCCACACTTAACCAGGCCGGCCGTATCCCGTGGGGATGTGCACACACACACACTAACTAACGTATGTACAATTCCCGCCACCCGGCTCCGCAAAGGTGCCGACACGGCCTCCTCTCTGGGTCTGGAGAACCCGTCAGACGAAATCTCCCTTATTTATTATTTTCATTTTGTTCATCATGATTCAGCTGGTGTGTTTCATCTGGGGACACGGATATAATTTTACAACAAAAATCCATTAAGCAGAAATGTTATCTTAAGGGACTAGTAGGCAATCACGTTTAAGTTGTGACATAAAAACAGAGCAGATCCACAAAGGCCGTCCTCCCGCACAGGACAGATTTTATTATTTTGAGACTGAAAACCCAATCGCGTGATTTGGTTCCTGAAACACAGCTCTTGTGTGGAGGTGACGTGGACGGTGGTGTAGCCCCACGGGGACTCATGACAACTAAACACATCCGTCCAGGCCTGACGGATGCAGTCTCCCCGGCTCGTGGAAGGTGACCTTCTTGACGTGCGACAACCGCAAACCGTCTGCCGCAGCCAGCGAGGCCGGCCCCGAGAGCGTGGAGGAAGGGCCTCTGCCGCAGCAGACACTCCTCTCCCCGGCGTGTGTCCCGTGCCAGGCACCGAGCAGCACGCTGCCGGGAATCCAAAGGAAAAGAATCCAAACACGGTGGGAATCGACCGTGATGACATTAAAAAAGTGACTTCTGAATTACAGGTTTTGCTAAACTCAAGAGTTACAGGCAAAAGGCACATGCTAGTGAATCTAGTCAGACGTCTGGAGGCTCCCATCACCTCAAATATCTGCGGACTCAGGTCCAACAACGGTTCACACTGATTATTTTGATATAAAAAATGATAGGAAACCTGCAGGTTTTCAAGTAGTTATGGCACAGATGTCGGGAAGCACTAAGAGCTTCGCTGAACTCTTCAGAAAGCCGGGCAATGGAAAGTTCTGCCACAAAGAATCAGGGTCACAATTCTAACTTAAACTTAATTCTCATATTTTATACATTATTCTTTTGTATACAATACAGGGTGTGCAAATTAAGCTGTTTCAATAAATATTAGAAATGTTAATTACTCTGCAAATATAAAGTAAAATCAGCTAACGATGCAGTCCACTAAAAGCATGCGCTACCCAGAGCTTCCTCCCCACGGACAACTCCTCGCCCTTTACCTTGTATCCCTCTTATATTTAAATACAATTTCTTTCACTCACGTGGAGAAATTAAGCAAACAGCAAAATATCACAGAGCTCCAAGATACTAAATACCGTAGCGAGAAAGGCTGGATTAGTCAAGTTGTAAAAAATTAAAAATAACAAATACAGTAAAATATACTGCAAATTAATGTTCATGAATGCAGCTATTTGAATTACAAAACAATAATCATACAATCCTATTAATCTTCTGTAGATGACGTTAGTTCACAGGAGATGCCAAGTGATAGCATACACTGCTTAGCTTTTCCCTTTCCAGCAGCTTCTGTTCTAAAGTCGTGAAACCACGTTATGTTTGCCCAAGACCAACTGCGTATTGGCTTTAATCAGAAATTCTATTTTATCCAATGTTCAATCAACAAGGCTTTATTTACACTTCTTATTAAATTCGGGAAACAATCTGACGTAAGGTGTGGCTGCCAACACTAAACCATGCAGCGCATCCCACTGCCTGCAGACGGCTGCTACCTGTTCACGCCTTTATACTAACCCACAAGCAGCCAATTAAGGTTCCATAAATCCACGTTCTCACATAGAGTTTCCTTCCAGCCTCGGTCATGAGCATTCCAGCAGTCAAGCCACTTAAGATCAACAACGATGGTAAAGTCTTCTTGAGACTTAATTTAGAATTAACACTTTCCCCAGGAAATTTGTTTCTTCTTTCTGGATCCAGTGAATCATAAAATTCAATAAGCAACCTGTGGCCAGAATGGAAAAAAAGAATTCAAGTTCAGGCTTAGTCATTTAATATTCCAACTAAACAAATAGCTACTGGATGCCTATCACATTCTGGAGAAGCTAGAGGTCCTTGGCGGGGGGGGGGGGGGGGGGGGGGAATGAATAAGGAAATACCCAGAGACTTGATTTAGTTAGTTTCTGGAATTTAAAAATACCTTTAATATTCTATTGTATGTAATTCTTTTTAAAACATGGTTTAAAGTAATTTTATGGAGATGATTTTTTTAAGCTTTAGATTTTTAATAATTTTAAACAACCAGACTCGCACAGGGTAATAGCCCATCTCACTTTGTTTCCACCTTCCCCATCTTTACTCTTCCTTCCTATAGCTCTCATTCCATCAGAAGTCAAAGAAAGAGCAGCAGCTCTTGTAACATACATGGGGTTTCTCCCCAAAAGCCCCTATTTGCATGGAATTATAAAAATAGGTACAAGAAGAGAAAAACAGCATAGTTACTTCATTTTCCTATCTAATTTTAAAACTGTAAAGTTATAACAGCAGAACAGACTCGGCATAAAACTCCCAAACCCAAGTACAAAAGTGGAAAGTCCTTCTATTACCTTAACAGGTTCCCTAGAGAGAACCACTGTTTTAAAAGGTCCAGACTCGTCCTAAGTATGTGTTGGCGCCTATAACACGACGTACATTGGATATCAAGCATACTGCTCAAGCTTTTTTTTTTCTGAGAACTGATTTCCATGTCAAAACACATGTGTTTTACTTTAGAACTTTCTTCCATAACCACAGTGGGTAGCACTGAGCGGCTGGTGGAATTAGGTCACGTACATCTGACGCGACGAAATACAGAAATGCAGCTCCTTGTCTATACACTTCATAAAGCTTCATTTTCAATGCAGCACACTTTTAATAATTGTAACTCTTTAAAGTGAACTCGCAAGGGTCAATGAGGAAGTAATTTTACTGTAATACAACCACGAAAGGGAGAACAGAGCAGTCTGCTGAGAAGCACATTTGAATAAAACAGGAAAGATTTCTGAACCTAAACCTAATTTTGGAAGTCTTACTTTTGAGTCTGTAAAAACTCCACACTTTTCAATGTGGTTTTAGTAAATGATGCATCCTATAATTAATGGATCTATTTTTTTTCAAAAAGAGGATAAATAGTAGAGTTGTTTAAAATATTCTTTCAAAAAACAGGATATGCATCAGAAAGGATAAAACTCCCATTGATAGCAAACAGTAAATAATAAATCCTGAAGTTTTCATCCAAGAGAATTCAATTTCTAAGTATCATATCAAAACCTGACATCTACTTTTTATCTTCCTAAAAAGAGAAGAAAATTCTAAAATGTTTTCCTTTGGAAAATTGTATTAAATCCAGGGGGTTCTAATATCCTCTGCGGAGGGCACCAGCTTTGCTGGTTTCAGGTTTGCTCTTCAGTAAGTGGGACATCACGACCCCTCCCTCAGTTTGACCTCTTTAAGCTGTGCCTCACCCAAGAGGTATCTCAAGACACCTGTAATTTGCTTCCAGGCAACGCTCAGCAAGGGTCAACCCTGTTGTTCACAGTGTTGTTCGCTCTGAAGTGATGTTATTAGCGTGAACGAACTCAAGGTCCGTCCTAGAAACTGGTTAGGCCCCAAAGAACTCACAGCAAAAAGACCCTTTGGTCAGAACCACGTCACCTGCCCTTTCCTCTTCCGACACTTTCCACACGTACATCAGACACTCCTCCAACCACAGCCTCGCCTTCTGGGCATCGGGCGGGGGGGGGGGGGGGGGGGCGGGGATGCCAACCAGGTCTCAAGCACGCACCACGTGGCGGGACCTGGGGCACCTCACAGTGGAGTGTGTGTGTGTGTGTGTGTGTGTGTGTGTGTGTGTCTCTCCTCTAATTTCATATCTCACCAGAGTCCTGTCTAGGAACTACTGCGAATAAAGCAGGGAGCCCTCCTGTAGTGAGTTCTCTCACAGACTTTGTAACAGTGAAGTTTAAAACATGAACAGATTGGACCTGAGTTTATTTAAAAAAAAAAAAAAAAAAAGCATTCTTAAGATAATAAGACTGCTTACATTAGTTTCAAATTGTTTATTTACCACAGTGAAATTTAGCTGAACTCAAGTTTTTGAGGTAGGAGAACCGCTGTTACTCACTTATCTTTGATTTCAAAACGCTCATGAAGCCATCTTCTCATATATGCTTGTTCTTCGGGAACATCTTTTTTGTCTATACGGTCAATGTGGATATGAATTTTTGGACATTCTTTGCAGAGAAATTCTAACAAGAAACAAAAAAAAAATTCATTTTTTTTGTTATTTTGGAACTCACGGGTTATGTAAAACAATTCAAAATGAGGTAAAAAAATACTTTTAAATGATGAAAAAGCATTCTTCAGCAAAAAAAAGAAAGAAAAAAAGCTAAAAGAAAACAAGAACTATAAACTGATTCAAGCTGAAGTAGAACCGTGTGTTAGAATTTCCAGTCCACTGCAACTGCCCGCGTGGTAAGTGGAGTCAGCAGCCGGGAGGAGAGGCTGGGCCCCGCCAAGTACAAGCCCAGCCTCTGAGGGGTCCCCGAACGCCAGGCGCCCTGAGGCTCACTGGCCACCGGTTTCCAAGCACATCACTCTGCGTTCCCACTGGACCGTGGGCCCCAGCAGGGCGGAGATGGAGCCTGTCTGGCTCCCTCTGCCAGAGCGCTGGGAGCGCGGAGGCGCGTAGCCCGGCACCGACCGTCACACACCCGGACCCGGACGTGGGAACGACGGCCCTCGCTCCAGGACGAGCCACTGGTGTCCCCTCACTGCTGGCCTCGGCCGCACAGTCACATACCACCCTCGGCTTAGGAACCAAAGTTCCTGGTGGAAAGCCGCGAGCTCTCGGATGCCAGTCCTCCGGCGCCCTACCTTGCGCACAGCCGGCGGTCCCTTTGCAGCCTGGCATGCCCAAGCGACGAGGCCAAGATTTACTCCAGGACAGGAAACCCTGAGCTGGGAAACTCCCTTCCTTGGAGGCGGCTCTCGGCGAAGAGGCGAGGTCGTTCACATCCTTCATCCCTCGGAGAACCAGGAGGTGTTCCCGAGGGACGAGAGGAGACTAGGTTCCCTAGGTGAGCGTGCAAGGAGGCGGCGGAGGCCTGCTGCCTCAAGAGGACGTGTGTTCAGCCATCTAGAAGCGGTGACTCACAGGCTCTGCAGTTGGAGGAAGACCTTGAGCTCAAAGAAGTCCCCGTTCTTCGGACTCCGCACACAGCCCCTTTTTGCTACGTATTCTCTACCACGGTTCTTCTCCACCACTGGGGTCATCAAGCCTTAATACCACGCGGCCTTTCCGTCGTCAAAACTCTCCTACTGTCACATACTTTCCAGAGCGAGCTGGCTTTGATGATAAATGTGCAAAAGGCACTGCCAGAGGGAAGACTTCACCATTCGGTATTTTTGTCTTAGTTTTCCCCAACTTCTGTTTTCATGAATGTCATCGAATTGCCGCCGAAGAATATTTTAGCAGCGGAACCGTGCAGAGGGCAAGAGCCGGACAGGTGTGGGTGGCCCCTGGTCAGCCCTGGGCAGACGTGTGAGCTCTCGGCGTGCGTCTCCCGGTGTGTGAGCCGGAGACTCAGAGAAGGGGGTGGGTGGGGGGCAGCTCCCGGCTGACAGGGCTGCTGAGCCCGGCCTGCTCCGGGCGGGGCGGCGGTGCCAGCACACCAGAGGCCCGACGTGCCCCTCCGCATCGACGGAACCACACATGCATCTACCCTGACAGCGCGGGTGCGAGGAGACAGAAGTGAGCAGACTTCAAAAGTCAGAACTGGCACGCGTGTAAACCACGGTGCCTGGGAAGTGACAGCAGTGTCCTTCGTGGGACGTCAGCTGAGGAGGGCAGAGGCACAGACCCTGTGAGTAGGACTCCCGGCTCCAGAGGGGTGCTTTCAGGGTGTGCCCCCTAACGTTTACGGGGTACTCTGGTGTTTACAACCATGTCGTGGGCGTTATTCCATCCCACGTCTGGGAGCCATGGAGCCAAGTGCTACCACGCTTGGCTCAGAGAGGACCCAGGGCGCACGGCGCTGGAGCCCATCAGCCGGCCCCTGTGTTGAGGACCCAAATGTAAACCATGACAATCATCAGATAAACACTACATGACTTTCAGGAGACATGAAAGAAGTGACATAAGTGGGGATCCCTGGGTGGTGCAGCGGTTTAGTGCCTGCCTTTGGCCCAGGGCACGATCCTGGAGACCCAGGATCGAATCCCACATCAGGCTCCTGGTGCATGGAGCCTGCTTCTCCCTCTGCCTGTGTCTCTGCCTCTCTCTCTCTCTCTCTCTCTCTCTCTCTGTAACTATCATAAATAAAAAAATTAAAAAAAAAAAAAAAAGAAGTGACATAAGTGTTTTCTTCAATATTTAATAAAACTCATGTATCTATACTTGTAAAAACTATTTTAGTTGAAGGTTATTTCATATTGTGTGAGCAAAAAATTTTCCCATAATATTTAGAAATATATGGTAAAAGTGTTCTAATTAAGGTATACTGTTTTCCTCCTCAGAACTTTCCTAGTAGAGCCCCAGAGTATACTGACATGCTAGGGTAATAGGAGTCTTCCAGGTACTCCCATATGTCACAAGGACTAGTCTCTGGAGAAAATGAGCTGCATTTGCTCTGTGCCTGGGGAGACGGGAGAGAAAAGCCGGGCTCAGAGAGTGGAGCAGAGGACATCCATGTGCTGACCTGGGACAACCTGCACACGCCGGGACCTCACCTGGCCCCCACCCTGCTGGCTGGCTGGCTGACAACCCCTGCCCTCTCTTCCTCTAGGGCAAAAAGATGACCCAAATCCCAGAGTAGAAAGCTGGGTAAACTGTTGTAAAGTCACATCAAGGGGCATGATGTGGCATTTTTTGAACATTATAAAAGTGTATATACTGATGTGTAAGGATGTTTATGAACACCCTACTAAGCAATTAAAAGCAAGATATAAAGAAAACTATACAAATGACCTCATCAAAAAAAAATATCCAAAGGCACAAACATACTGCAACATGGAGACATTATAAAAAGGAAGATTTTGAGGAAAATATCTCATTTGTTAACTGCATCTGGACGGGTGAGCCTGTAGCATTTCATTCCTTCTTTGGGATTACCTGTAATTTCCCCCTCTAATAAGTCTGAGTTTCATATAAGAAAATAGTAACAGAAAAAAGCTACCCAGCACCCTATTAACTGATTTAACAGAACCTTAGCTTCACAATGTATTGCGCATACCACCCACTAGAGAAATGGATTTTAAATAAGCCAATGATCATCAGACTGGCCTCTCTCTCCTCTGCCCAATGGACATGGTCCAAGGAGGACAAAGACCTGATGACAAGACCAGAGGAACCACAAAGTGCATGCCCAGTGGGCTCTGGTCAATACTCCCCTTACAAGGAAAGGCACCACGAAGTGAGAAGCACAAGCGGCACTACTGCCTCTCTAACAGGACGCCTCGTTAAGGCCCAAACTGGAAGACTCGTGAGCACAAGAGTTCACGGACACTGCAGCTTCTGCCCTCACCTGCAGCCCGTCCACCTTAGCAGTCTAGAGCGGAGCTGAGGCCCTGCACGCTCAACAGTCATCCCAGGTGACTCCGATGGAACTATAATACTTCTACCCTGCGCTGAGAAAGGCTGGCCTGGGGCATATAAACGCACAATCGAGCAACCACGGGACTTAGCCAACTATGGAAATAATGTTTTTAATTGGGGTGTCAAATACGAATCTTAAATGACAGTCCACTATGTATGGAGATAATATTCAATACTAATTATACTCACCCACCAAGTACTTACCATGTTCTAAGGTACGGAATTTTATACCTAATGCAACTTACATCATAAATTTAAAGTGGATCTTAATCTACACTAGATTAATGTAGGGCAGACTATCAATCGATTTACAAGGTAACGGGAGCAAGGACTTTCAAGCTACGGGTCTCAAACTCACAATTAAAATCAACACGGAACACGGAAAACCAGATGTCACCTCTCATGTGCACAGGTACATTGGTGGAGTAATTTCTCAGCAGTGGAAATGCACGAGCACTTGCAAAGCGGGCACACGCGCCAGGGCAACTTCTACAGAGGCTGCACTGTCCTACATCTCTAACAGCAAAGTACAGACGTGACTCTTCTACTTGAAGTTCACCCACAGGGTCTGTCTTCAAACCTGATACTGGGATTTTTGCCAACGTGATAATAAAACATGTTATCTTGCTAAAAATTTTAATTTGCATTTTTCTTATTATGAATGAGATTGAGCACTTTTTTATGTGAACTATTATGCAGTTATTGATCATCTTCTTATCAATTTGTAGAAGCATTTTATACATCAAGGGAGTCCGGCTTTCTTTCCTGTGATCTAAGTTGCAAGTATTTTCCCACTTTGTCTTCAGTCTTCTGATTTTACTATGGTGTATTTTTCCTCGTGGAAATATTCACCCTTAATTGACTGAAATGACAAGATTTATTTTCCACATGGCTTCTGGGTGTGATAATTAGAAAAGCTAACCTCCTCAAAAAGAGACAATTTGTAAGGAAAACACAAAGCCACTGTCAGCTAATGTGTATGCAGTAGAGGAAGCAGAGCAGTGGGAGGGGGTGCTGGGTTGGAATCTAGACAATGCAACTCTAAACTGGTTTTCTTCCTCAAGGCTTCTCACCCCGTTGGGGGAGGTAAAGAATCACCATATGCTGCGTGCTAGCCTTGTGGCATAAGCACGTAATGCCATGGGAGAGCTAAAGCAAGAGAAAGCAACTGAGCTAGGGGAGAGGAATGCTGGGCGGAGGGCAACAAAGGGAAGGGGTTTCACTTGGAAAGGAGGCCTGGCCTGCACACAGCCTTCATTCCAGAAGGCGAGGGAGTGAAAGAGAGCGGACAGCTAGGATACAAAGTCCTCGGAGGGCAGGCTAAAGAGGTGGGACTTGGCCCGTGAGCACTGCCCAAGCCAGGAGCTCTTACGACCGGGACGGTGGCATAATGAAAGCATTTTGCAAAGGTTATTATGGGAATTATATGTTTCTCATGAACAATAAAAACATGTTCAATAAATCTCATTTTTTAAACAATGATAAACTAGTGATAATATTGTTGAACAAGTAAAAGCATGTCAGTTTTCAAATGTAAAAATAGGTCACTGACTCCTTGGATGGTTGAATAAAAGAAAAATATTAACACGTTGCCTTTTTTATAAGAAGGGAGGGACTACAGGGTGAGAATGTAGACTTAATTTTGAACATATGATACACAAAAAAATTAAGAAAAGTGGTTACCTCTGGGCTGGGGAAGGTGGACCCAGGTGGATGGGGACTTGGTGGAAAGCAAGCCATTTCACGGTATGCTTTATATAGTGTGGTTTTTAAACTGTTTGATGTATAATATATTCCAAAAAATTCCATTTAAAGTGAAAAAAATCTTCAGCTTCCTACGTGACAACTGCTCTGTGTTAAAGGCAAGTGTGAGAGCAATCAGTCTCACTACTTCAGATTTGTATTTCCAGCCACTGTGACCACTGTTCACCCCATCTGGCCCCCACTCACCCCCATCAGTGCTTCATCCCTGTCCTCTCCCCTGACCTCCTGCTCCGGGCAGCTACTCTCTGTGTCTTCTAGACAAGTCTGAACATCATCGGCCTTCAGGAGGACCTACTGACCGAAACACTCGGATAGACCTGGTGTTTCGACCTTCCACAGCCACCAATGTGGCACGGAAAAACCCTGTTCCCTCTCTCGATCACAGCTCTACTGGGCACTTCCTTGTCTCCCTAATCCTAAATTTAAATTCCTCTACCAGCCGAGCGTATCTTTATGTTTAACTAGAATACTCTGCTCACTTAAAATTCTATTTTTTCTTGTTATATCTGACATACACATAGACAATAGCTAAAAGGTCTTTAAAGCCCAGCACAGGTTGGGGGAGCCCGAGTGGTTCAGTCAGTTAAGCCTGTGACTCTGGATCTCAGCTCAGGTCTCAGATTTCAGGGTTGTGGATTCAGGCCCCTCCACACTAGGCATGAAGCCTACTTAAAAAAAAACAAACAAAAAACCAAAAACCCTAGCACAGATTTGAAAAAAAGAGTCACATTTACCTGTTTCTTCTTGACAAAGGTACTAAATTTTGTAAGTATCATGTAAAAGTACATAAAAGATGAATGCTGACCACTGCAGAGGTGAGCACTCTCTTCCTCATTCCCTCCCTTTGATTTGCATAGCCTTCCATTCTTATGGGTAGAAAGAAGCTAAATTAATGACAATGGGCAAGTCCAAAGGCCTAAAGACAGCAACCAGAAAATACCAAACTTAGCAGGACTCCTGATATTCAAACTGGTATGGATCAGTAAAAACTACCTGAAAAATAGATCAAATATATACTTAGAAAGTATATCAAGTAAATGTTATGAAGTACACTCACCCATTAAAGAGAATAATTACACATTCACAAATAAATGACATAATTCAAAATTTACACTCACCAGCCATGGATGGCGCTTCTTTCCGCTGCCCCTTATCATCAACAGTCCCTTCAAAAGCCACTGTCACATCATAAATTGCATCTAAATAATTCTTCATAGAATCAAAAGCAACATGAGTTGCCTTTATTCTTGGTGTCAGCACATGTTTTAATACTGCAAAGCCTAAAAAAGGAAGTGGATTCAGTGTGACCATAAATTAGTTACAAAACTCTTCATTAGAATATAATACCCAAATTGTTTTTAAATTCCCAGGAATAGACAAGAATATATTAAAAGCCATAATCTCCTACATACAAGACTTGAGGTTTAGAAAACACTCTTATGACTTGATCTATTTGAATCAACATTCATTTATTTATTAAACATCTATAGATACGAGATGCTGGGGAAAACTCAGAACCCAGGCCCTCAGGAAGCTATGACCTATGAGAAACCCTTCAGTTTGGTAAACCCTGACAAGGGCGGGTATTACAATCCTCATCTCTGGCAACAGAATAAATGGCATCCTGCCCTTCGCCACTTCAGATTCAGGAGAACGATGTGTAAGTTTTGACTCCTAATCCACGATTTAATTTTATTTCTATTTAAACAGGGAGGTTGGGCTGCAGGAGCACCTAAATGACCCCCGCTGTGTAGAGAACCTGAAGTAAGAGCTGATGTGGTCTATATAATGTGGAACACCGGGCTTGATACCTACAATACTGCTTATTTAAAAAAAAATAAATTAAACCGAGAAATAATTTACACACCATAAAATTCATCATTTCAAATTGTGCAATTCAGTGGTTTTTAGTATATTCATAAAGCTGTGCGGCCATCACCACTATCAAATTCCAGGCCATTTTCATCTCTCCAAAAAACACCCTGGACCTTCTGCAGACACAGGACATTCTCCTTCCCTGGATTTGCGTGTTACGGATATTTCACATAAAGGGAATCAAACACCATTGGGGGCTTTTGTGTCTGGCTTCTTTCACTCGGCATAGTGTTTTTGAGGCTCATCCATGCTGAGGTATGTTATCAGTGCCTCGTTACTTTTTGGAGATGAGTAATACTCCACTGTATGGATATACCACATTTGTTTATCTATTGATCATTTGGGTTGTTTCCAACAGGTGGCTACTATAAATAATGCTGCTACGAACATGCACATAAACCGTATGGGAATGCCAAACAAGTTTCCATATGAACATAGGACTTCAATTCTCTTCGGTATATTTGAGACAGATACATACACACATATACTGTATATACTTTTCAAAGTTTCTGTAACTGAGAAAACACTGCACTTTATATAGGATAATCAACCGTATCCGAGTGCTCCACTAGTGTTAAGAATTTGTCTTTCCCACCCCCTTCCTATTTCCCACTGTCTCCCTTTCTCTTGATTAGAATATTTACTGACAATTTAACAGAATAGAGTAGCTTTCTGAAGTGACATGAGAACAGACTGGCCTAAACTTGATTTGGATTTTCTCCTGCCTCTCTCCAGGGAAAGTTAGCTGCATCAGGAAGAACAGCTATAGTATGTTCAGATCTTCCTGCAGAAGAATTTTTAAAATGTGAAGCGGTGTGGGAAAGGAAAAGATTCCCACAACCACATATCTGACTGAAGTCCCTAGGGCAGAGGCAGCTTAATTTATTCACAAACTTATAACAAAATGCTGAATAGTATACCAGGCTGGGAAACATCCACTTGTCGATTAAATTAGTTAATACTTCCTTCTTTGCTACTGGAGTTCATCCAATTTTATGAAGTCCAAAGTTCCACAGATTCACCCTGCGGTATTCAGTGAGAACAAATGACCAGAATCCACCAAGTTAAGATAGGAAGACAGAAAAATACTAGTTAAAAAAAATAACGAAAGCCTGAATAAATCAGCTTTGTGACAGATGAATAAGAAATGCCCGTCACTAATACATAAGAGAAGCTAAGAAAAAAAATCTCACTGAGGAATGCACCAGGAGCCTGACTCCTCTAAACATGTTTTCTAGATCCAATCCACATCCTGCGTATTTCAGCTTTTATCTTCCAACTCTTGAAACAAAACAGCCAAGGAGGAGGGAGAAAAACAAGGAGACCGGGTGACACAGAGGACCCCCGAGAAGAAAACATCTCAAGAAGGAACTGGTCAAATATGCTGAATGAGAGACAAGGAAAGACCCAGAACCGAGAAGTGACCACCTGGCCAAACAAAGGTCACGTGTTACCTGGGTCAGTATTTTCCGAGGAATGGTAGGAACGGAAGCTCAGGGACGGGGTGGAGTGAGGTGAGAAAACAGCAACAGCCCATCCTTTCTTGTGTGGTTACTAACACGAGGTCCACTGACCTCCTAAGGCTCAGAGGCACACAGGACACCCTCACTGTCGCAGCAGACAGAGGCCGGCCCTTCTTGGGTTGGAAATCACTTCGTGCTCCTAGTCTGAGCCCACGAACTCCTCCAGTCCACGTGGGGAATAACCTACCATCTCTGACGGAGGGGTCTTCAACTCTAAACCATGAGAGGGTGCTCACTATCCCCAAGCCCCGGGACATTATCATAAAACCAACTTCTAATGAACATACGGAGACCAAGTAGAATTTCAACCGAGAGCGCGTGCCAGGAAACGGGTGCTCACGATCAACTGCTGGAGCTGGAGCTGGAGCCCACTGTCCTGAGACCTGACTCTGCCTCCGGGGATTTGCACAAAGACCCAGAGCCCCACACAAGAGGAACGCGGGGCTTCATTAAGTCTCCTCAAGATTTTTTTCAATCACTTGTCTCTGATTGGTGAAAGCCTCAGGAAAAAGAAGAGCCTGGAGAGAGGCCAAGAGGGAGGGACGCAGCGTAGGAAGTGGGGCCGAGACGACCCGGGGACGGGGAGGAGCGGGGGCCCGTGCGGTGCGCGGAGCAGGGGTTCGGAGCCCGCGAGGAAGAGCGCTGAAGGGCAGGCTGGCGTCCCGGGAGAAGAGCTGCACGTCCACAGGCGCTGGGCCCACCTGGCCTCTGGGACTCCTCCACGGATTTTAGACCAAAGCAGAGACAGAATCTAGGTGCTGAGAAGAACATTTAGGGTTCTGAAATGCCTTGGGGCAGCAGGTCAGAGGCAGTCAAGTCGTGCAACCTGAAGAGAGAAAATGTCGCCAGGTGAGGTTATAAAAGCCAAATGCACAACGATTCAGCAACTGACCGAATGTGGTAAAAAAGGAGTGAAACACAAGCAGCCTCTGCCCCAGAAGACCCGTGCAGGGCGTGCCGTGCGCCACGGGAAGGGCCGGGGGAAGAGCTGCGGGGATGTGTGCGCTCGCTCGCCTCGAGGCACCCGCGTCCAGCAGCAGCAGCGACAGAGCAGAGGCAGGGACAGAAGAACAGAGGAGTTCAAACTGGGCACTCTGAGGTTGGAGCTGGAACGAACACTCTAGAAGCACTGAGAAATACGGTCTGTAAAACGGCAAGAACCATCCAGAGACAAATGGATCATCTGAATAGACACACGGCAGCGGAGGTACTGGCTGTGGCTGAGATGAGAAGACGGAGGGGGACAAGGCCGTCCTGAATAATGTCAACGCTGCATGTCCATGAATAGATACGAGGTGTGACAAAAACGATGATTGTCTGGCAAGTTGGAAAGGACTAGGTAAACGAGGAAGGTGGGAAGGTGGAAGGGGAATAAACTTCTGGGGAGTGGAAGGAGTTAAATGGGAAGATAAAAGGGGCCCAAACTTCTCCTTCGGCATCGCCACAGGTGGGCTGCCTGTGGACACAAGCAAGCACACACG
This sequence comes from Canis lupus baileyi, assembly GCF_048164855.1. NCBI lineage: Eukaryota > Metazoa > Chordata > Mammalia > Carnivora > Canidae > Canis > Canis lupus. The sequence goes on along the minus strand of NC_132852.1, from coordinate 4,632,697 downwards.
GTTGGTTTATGTGACAATCAGACTGTGTCGGCAAGCCGGGGGACACCCAGCAGACAAGAGCGTGGGGGTGAGGTACGCAAAATAAGTTATTAGAGCGATAACATGAAACTCTTGAAACCAAGATACACATGATTGTATGATGCAATCTTATCAGGAAAACAAAACTTCAAGCAAAGACACCCTAGGATGTGAGGAGAAAAAAATCTGAAAAAAAGAAGAGCTAGTCCAAAAGGGAAACTAGAACTGCTAAACGTCCCCAACTGGCAAAGAAGGGAGGAGGTAAAGCAGGTGACACAGGGCTGAGAACCAGCAAGGCTAACACACATGCAGGAGCGGGGGCTGCAGGGCCGGGCAGACGAGGGCTCTCAACACCTGGAAAGCTAAGGAAGGGCCAAGGAAAGGGAAGTTCAAGCTGAGCCAATAAACAGGCTTCGGGAAGGAAGAGCGAGGAAGAGGCAGGAGCAGAACCGTCAACATAATTTGCAGGACCTAGGACAATTTCGAGACTGTGAATGCACAGCTGCAAAGCAAGCCTCCAGAAAGGCCTGCAGGCCTCCGCTCACTCTGACTCTAGCCCGGTGAGACCCAGGTCAGACTTCCAGCCTCCTGAACTGTGAAAGAACACATCTGGAGTGGATGTGCCTCAGCAGCCACCTCAGCTCCTAGCTGAAGGGACAGTGTTCCAGCAAGTCTGGGTCAACACTGGCCAGTAACTTTCTTTTTTAATGTCTGCCAGGTTGAGCTGCAGGAAGGAAGAACGCTTGTTCATGTGTATGGACCATTCTTATCTCTTAAATTTCCTATTCGTGCACTTTCCCCGTTTTTCTAGTTTCTATATTTTCTTAACTAGCAAGCACTCTTTTTATACTGTTATTAATCCACCATATATTGCAAATTCTATTAGCTTGCATTTGCCACTTAAGTTTGTTAATATGGCATTGCAGGTATAATTATAATTTTTATTAAGTCTACAAAGGAAAAAAAAATTACTATGTTTTAAAAGGTCAATTACACCTACACAATAGGGACGCCCGGGTGGCTCAGCAGTTTAGCTCCTGCCTTCTGCCCAGGGTGTGATCCTGGGGTCCTAGGATCAAGTCCCACATAGGGCTCCCTGCCTGGAGCCTGCTTCTTCCTCTGCCTGTGTCTCTGCCTCTCTCTCTCTCTCTCTCTCTCTGTGTCTCTCATAACTTTTTTTTTTAAAAAACCTACACAATAGCCAGTGTTATTTATAGGATAAAAGCTAAATTTTACCCATAAATCCTAGAGAGTTTTTTTTTTTTTTAAAGACTTTATTTATTTATTCATGAGACAGAGAGAGGCAGAGACAGAGGCAGAGAAAGAAGCAGGCTCCAGGCCGGGAGCCCAATGTGAGACTCCAGGATCATGCCCTGGGCTGAAGGCAGACACTCAACCACTGAGCCACCCAGGTGTCCCAAATCCTAAACAGTTTTAAAACTACAAGGATCTTTTTGCTTGCTTAATATGAAAATTTGAGGTATTTGGATATATCCCTAAATTTAGGGTTACCAAGTCTAAATATGTCATCTTGGTAGCTGCTATAGTTAAACAAAAACAAAAACACCATGGGGCTCACTTTGATAAGTTCTAGAAGATTTATATTTGATTCCTAATTCCTTAGTAATCACTGAAAAGCAGTATATCTAAAGCGACTCTAAGGAAACTTAATCAGAAAGAAAACACTTTGCATACGTGAGGGGGCGTCAGCTATTCCAGCAGCGGTGCCTGGCTGTTTACAGGGCCCACATGGAGAGCCTCCCGGTACCGTCTAAGTCTCCTACAGTGGCATATAACTGCTACCAAATTGCCCTAGCTTTTAGTGAAACCTAAATATAAAATGAAGGCTTACCAATAAATATTAGATCTGCATGTTTTAGAAAACCCAAAAAACTGACCCAACTAACCTGCTGAGCAAATGACTAATCTTATTTAAAAGTGATTTGAAAACTTTATGATGCATCAGAATCACGTGGAAGACAGCAGAGCCCTGCCCCTGGAATGTCTGATGTAGTAGGTCTGGGTGGCTCCTGAGAATCTGTATTTCAAGCAATTTCCAGGACAATGCTGACACTGCTGGTTCAGGCACCACTCACTTTAAGAACCACCAACTTAGAACTTAGACCGTAGCTTGAGCAGATCAAGATTTCACAAATGGGCTGGTGAAGGAGTGAAAAGGCTGGAGGAATAACGGGTATTATTATTTTGGTAAAAAAATGTAAGTAAATGGGATGGAAATGGCCTCCAAGAGGTAAAACCAAACCCTCCAAGTCTCTGGACATTTGCTATGTCCAAAGCCCTCCATGAGCATTACGGTGGTGCCTAGATTCTCCCAAGAGCATCTACCCCCCACTGCTCCCCATTGTCATCTCTAAGGCTGTGACCTGACCTCGGCGCCAGCTGGAACCATGCTACTGAAACAGGGGAGAAGAGTTGGCCAAAGGAAGAGAATGCAGTACAGTGCTAATCCAGACACCGATGGAGAGGTCGGTATGCAAAGTCAACCAACCAGTTTCTTGAGCATCACTACAAATACAAATATAATTTGAAAGCTTCCTCACTCCCTTTATTCATCCCAACTCTGTTTCGAAAATGCCTGGCATACACGAATAAAAGAATTCTGGACCGGGGAATACCAGTCCCATTGTGGTTTTGAGTGGGGTCTTCCAATGTGATTCTTTTCTGTTTTTTTTTTTTTTTTTTTTTTATAAATTTTTATTTATTTATGATAGTCACACACAGAGAGAGAGAGAGGCAGAGACACAGGCAGAGGGAGAAGCAGGCTCCATGCCGGGAGCCCGACGTGGGATTTGATCCCGGGTCTCCAGGATCACGCCCTGGGCCAAAGGCAGGCGCCAAACCGCTGCGCCACCCAGGGATCCCTCTTTTCTGTTTTTATATCCTGAACAATCTGTGATCTTTCACTCCAATGTAATCAAGGCCCGTGAGATTTAGTTTGCACCTTCCTAGCAACAGGCAGCATCTACACCCCACAAATCACTGCAAAGATTAACAGATGACTAACAAAACTGCACGAATAGCTAAAAAACTGACAAAGAAAGGAACTGCCAAAGGAGGTCAGAAGAGAAGAGGTCATTCCTCAGTTTGTTGGATTTAAATTAAAATCATCTAATTGGTCACTTAACAAAACAAACATTTTAGAAACACAATTAGAGAATTTTACCAATGATACCATTTTATTTATATTTATATATTATATAATACTGTTATATTTACATATTCTGTTGCAGCTTTTCTTACTGTATCACTACTGATTATATTTTTATTTGAGAGAGAGAGAGAGAGAGAGAGAGAGAGCGAGCGCACATGCACCCATGAGCAGGGGTGGGGTGGGCAGAGGGAGAGGGAGAAGCAGCCTCCCCACTGAGTAGGGACCCTGATGTGGGGAGGGGGGGGCTCCATCCCAGGATCCTGAGATCATAACCTGAGCCCAAGGCAGATGCTTAACCCACTGAGCCATCCAGACGCCTCTCACCACTTATTTTTTTAAATGACAAGTTCCATGTTAGCCTTTCTAAAAATAAAATTCTCTTTTCCGTAATTTGCTATTACAAAATGGAGCAGCTTTCAATATATACCTTGCTTACTTAACATGCAATAGTTTCTTGAAGACTCTACCCATATTTCAAGACCTCTCAAAATGTTAATTTTTGTCTTGGAGAGATTGTAACTAAAAACAAAATCTTGACTAATTGATTTAGAAATATAAATAAGTCTTCTTTAAAGAGATAACTAACATTCAGTGTGAAGTGAGAAGGAAATTTAGAAAGCATTTCAATGACAACCTTTGAAGTGAACAATATTAAGAATTCATTATACTATAACACAGACATTACCTTAAATAACAACCCTAATACTGAATGGACAGTTTGTGGTTAATGTTTTTGTTAATGTGTTAATGTTTTTGAAGTAAAACACTTCTAGGAAATAGCAATAACCAGAATGTTAAAATGTTTAGAGTTAAGACAGCAGACACACCCATTCCCATCACTGTTACTTTTTAAGCCAGCCAATACCACTGCCAGCAGAAAACTGAAGAGTATAAGGTATAATTATTTAAATACATGAGCACATACCAAATTTTAAAAATCTAAATTAAAAAGCTCGATTTTGGTGTTTGTACTTATTTTTTAGGTCAGATGCAAAGGAAGGTAGTTTAGGAGCAATATTAATGTTTTAAATACCACAAACTAACAAGTGCTATTAAGTTTCAATTTTCTTGATGAAAAATTAGCTTAACAGATGGAGAAACAAGTTCTTTCATTTTTATTTTCAAGTTATCTCAATTAGTTGTGACCTAAGAGGAAAGAAAACAGGAAATACTTCTTCTAGATACATAGCTCACAAATCAATTTCTTTTGTATATGGTAGAAAATAATCACCTTTAGAGTCACAAGAAAATACAGTTCTAGTAGAAAACAATAATTTTTCCAGTTGTAGAATTTAAAGAAAGAACAGTTGGCAACTAAAACTTATATACCTGTTAAGACAAATTATTCATTTTTTCCCCCTTTTGGTGACTTTAAGATCTACAACTCACGGAAAAATGACAGAACAATAAATGATCAATTATAGGTGAGTCGAGTATCAACAGATTAAAAAGCTAGAGAATATATCATTTTTTAAGCTACTTTAAGAATTATTTAAAAATACTTGATCTAGCATTACAAAATTAGTGTGGATTTTTAAAACTAACTTTTAGAAACTATATTAAACAGTCATCTCAGTGAGACTGGATAATACAAGGTAAATACTCATCTTAAACGGTTTTAAAAACGATGAGTTAAGAAATACTGGTATTAAATATAATTACATACAGAAAGATAATTGAAGAGCCTGTTATGGACTGAAGTGAGTCTTGCCCATCCCCCCCAACTCACGTTGACGCCCTAACCCCTATGTGACTGTATCTGGAGAAAGTAATTAGGTTACATGAGGTCCTGAGCATGGGGCCCTCATCCAATAGGACCGGCATCCTTATAAAAAGAGAAACAGATATTAGAGACCTGTCTCTGCGAGCATACAGAGAAAAGGCCATGTGAGGACACAGCAAGAAGGTGGCCCTCTGAGAGTCAGGAAGAGAGGTTTCACCAGAAACCAACACTGCTGGCACCTGATCCGGGCTTCAGAACTGTGAGAAAATAAAGGTCTCTTGTTTAAGGCCCCAGAGCGGTGTCTGGGTACGGCCCTAGAACTTGGACTGAAATTACAACTCTGAGTAAGCATCACATAGTAAAACATTTATTTGCATATAAATGTTTGTTTTACCCAATTGAAAAAAAGTATGTATTTTTTTTAAAGATTTATTTATTTGAGAGAGGGAGAGAGAGAGAGAGGGAGAGACAGAGATTGAGTGGAGAGTGGGAAAGAGGGAGAGAATCTCCAGCAGACTAGCGCTGAGCATAGAGCCTGACAGCAGGCTCTATCCCACAACCCTGGGATCATGACCTGAGCCGAGCCGAAACCAAGAGTCGGACGCTCAACCAGCTGAGCCCCAAAAGTATGGCAATATTTAAATAGGAACACACACAAAGGTAAAGTTTACAGAAGAAGTCAGAAGTCCTTAAATTCTAAAACACACAGTAATTCTACATTACTCTTCACATAAACACAATAATCTGGGACGATACTCATTCTGTAATGCGAATTTATTATAAATTAACAAGTAACTAGTGATTTGTCCAGCAACAAGATATAATAAAATGTCCACGGCTAATTCTGTCTTGCTTAATATATTTAAAATTGAGGAATTAACCCATCAGACATTATAATAGAATTAAAGAGGCACCTGGGTGGCTCAGTGGGTTTAGCATCTGCCTTTAGCTCAGGTCCTGATCTCAGGGTCCCGGGATCAAGTCCCACATTGGGCTGCCGGCTCAGCAGGGAGTCGGCTTCTCCCTCTCCCCCAACTTGTGCTCTCTCTCTCACTATCTCGGTCGCTATCTCTCTCTCCCAAATAAATAAAAATCTTGGGATGCCTGGGTGGCTCAGCAGTTGAGCATCTGCCTTTGGCTCAGGGCATGATCCTGGAGTCCTGGGATGGAGTCCCACATTGGGCTTCCTGCATTGAACCTGCTTCTCCCTCTGCCTATGTCTCTGCTTCTCTGTGTCTCTCATGAATAAATAAATAGAATCCTTAAAAATAAATAAATAAATAAATAAATAAATATCTTGAAAAAGAAAAATAGTATCCTAAAGTTTTTGGAAACTGGATCATTACTGTGAAGCAGAATCGGAACCTCAATCAGTTGGACTCCTCTACTCTTACTATCATTAACCTACTATTAATCACGATGAGGTCACTTCTACAGTTAGGTCACAAGAAGACTGTGACTTCTGCCTTGCTCCACACTACTCCAGGTGCTCACTGTTCCACTACCTCTCCCATGCTGTCTCTCCACCCCATCTCTGCTCAGCAGATCTCCGCTGTCATGTCCTGGGGAGCTAGCCCTATGCAGAGGCCCACGTGGCAAGAAACAGATTCCAGCCAAGAGCAGTGTGAGCGAGCTTCTAACAGACCCTGCCCAGGGGAGCCCTGAAATGACTGCAGCCTGTGACAGGCACCAGCAAGAAGCTCCTGGCTAACCCACACCAGGACTCCTGGCCCACAGAAACTGTCAGGTAGTTAACTCTTTTTTTTTTAAGCCACTAGGGTTTGGCATCAATAGACGATAAATACAATCCTGTTTCATTTCTCCTATTAAATTACAAATTCCTATGAAACATTAGAGTTGCTTCTCCCACCTTAGTGGAACGTTTTACATATTAGATATCTGACAAACATTTGTTAATATTTAAAGGTAGAATATTGTATTATTATTATTTTTTAAAGATTTTATTTATTTATTCATAGAGACACAAAGAGAGAATGAGAGGCAGAGACACAGGCAGAGGGAGAAGCAGGCTCCATGCAGAGAGCCCGACATGGGACTTGATCCAGGATCTCCAGGATCTCCAGGATCACGCCCTGGGCTGCAGGCAGCGCTAAACCGCTGCGCCACCGGGGCTGCCCAGAATATTGTATTATTTTAAAAATAAAATCAGCAGACTCTGAGGATCTAAAGCATTTTAGTAAACCTTTCCCAAGGCCAGCTCTCTGGTCAATTAAAAAAACACACGTGTTTCAAGATATAATTGATTATTTAATAACAATAAAATTCCTCAGATTTTACAGTACACATGAAAAGTAGCAAAAAAAAAAAAAAAAATCCCCGTATGTTTACTATTTCCCTTTCACCTTATCTAATCTAAAACTGTAATTTCTGGGCAGCCCGTGTGGGTCAGCAGTTTAGCACCTGCCTTCAGGCCAGGGTGTGATCCTGGAGACCCAGGATCGAGTCCCATGTCAGGCTCCCTGCATGGAGCCTGCTTCTCCCTCTGCCTGTGTCTCTGCCTCTCTCTCTATGTGTCTCTCATGAGTAAATAAATAGAATCTTTTAAAAAAATAAATAAAACTGTAATTCCTAAACAGAATTAAAGTGCTATAAGAGATGACACCAAAGAGTAGCTGAAAATACATACACTTTAAGGTCTACACTCACATTTATTGAGAATCCCACACACAAAAAAAAAATCCCGTAACTAATTATAAGCTATTTTAAGCTTCAGAGTAAAGTCAGAGCTCGGCTATGTAGAATCTTTAGAGAAGGAATCATTTCAGAGAGACATAATTATCTGGAACCCTAAGGATTTACCCCACAAAAAATCCCAAATTTTATTTAATAATTTTTGATCACTGTTTTCTTTCTAAAATATATAAAATCAGAAAACAGCTTAATGAACAAAATCAGACCTCTTAATAATTGGACCTGAGACTAATACATAAATGTGAACTGTACCTCCCGAAGGGAAGGAAATCAACATTCACTAAACACTTTTGGACATAAAACCCTTAAAAAAAAAGATCACGGGTTCTGTTGTAGAATTTTTTAAATTTTTTGTTTTCGCTTGATATCATTTTTTTCAAGTTTTTATTTTAATTTCAGTTGGTTAACATACGGTGTTACATCAGTCTCAAGTGTACGATATAGTAATCCAACACTTCCGTACATCTGGTGCTCATCACAAGTGCTCTCCTTAATCCCCATCGCCTCTTTTCCCGATTTCTCCACCATCTCCTTTCTCATAACCATCAGTGTATTCTCTAGAGTTAATAGTCTGTTTCTTGGTTTACCTTCCTCTTTTTTCCTTTGCTTGTTTCTTAAATTCCACATACGAGTGAGATCCGATGGACATCTGGGCTCTTTTCATAACTTGACTATTGTTGATAATGCTGCTATGAACATTGGGGTGCATGCATCCTTTTTAATTAGTATTTCTATATTCTTTGGGTAAATTTCCAGTAGTGCAATTGCTGGATCATAGGGTAGCTCTATTTTTAACTTCTTGAAGAACCTCCATACCGAGGTTTTCCAGAGTGGCTGTACCAGGTTGCATTCCCACCAACAGTATGTTGCATTCCCACCAACAGTTCCCTTTCTCCACACCCTCACCAACACCTGCTGTTTCACGTGCTGTTGATTTTAGCTATTCTGACAGATGTGAGGTGATCTCTCATTGTGGTTTTGATTTGTGTTTCCCTGAGGATGAGAGATCTTGAGCATCCCTGGTCTTTGGGCCAGGCAAATGAAGGTCTCTCCTGGGCAGCTACACCTACAGGTCTAGAGTCAGACAGATATGGGTGGGAGAAAGCTTTTTGTGAGTCATCAGCAATCAAATAAATGGTAGCTAAACCTATGGATCTGGATAGAGGCTACAAGGAAAAACATGAACATGAAATGAAAGAGCGAAGTCAGACAACAGAAACAACATACATATGAAACAGGACAGAATGAAGCAGCAGAGGAGGTTAGAAAAGAGCCTGACCAGGAATCACCAGGGGTGGGGGAGGTCTAGGGAAAGAATTTCACTAAGGAAAGTATCGAGAATTTTGTCACAGTGAATTAAAGTTAACAAAATTAAAGACTTATTTCCCCTGATGTACCAGCACGTGTGCGCAGGAGCTACGACGCTGGTCAGAGCAGGTACAGAACACTACTATTGCTGCAGCAAGTTCTCCTAGACAGCACTGCACAGACCCTGGTGTGAAGTCATCAACAAGGCATTTGTTCAGTAAGCGCCTGGTGATCAATGTACGGAGATGGTATACTAATTCATAGTTAATATTCAGGGCAACTTTGAGAACGCAGCACAGCCACTGTTTTCTGTTTCTATCCCAAATTGGTGAAACTGAATAGCTTATAGGTGTATTAGTTATCCAACTTCCTAAAATATGGACAAAGGAACATTCCTGTCATTGGGGACTTTTGTTAACTTCCAAGTACAAGTAAGCCAACTTTGTGTCACATTCTCCAAAAGCAACTTCACACACTTCTAATGTATTTCTTACACAGAGCTAGGTATAGGTATGCCTAGGAGGTACACATGTCTTCAGAGATGAGGAAACAAGCTCAGTTCGTGAGGCAACTCGCACCCACACAGCTAAGAGATGTCAGAATTTGGATTCCACCCAGGCCTGTCAGCCCACAGAACGGAAACTCTTTCCATCACACAAAACCCACAATGTAGAAAAAGGCTCCATCTACAAAGTCAGGTACCCAGCCAATTTTAACTAAATCCATGGGACTGGAATATGGATTTTAGCAAGCATTTGAACTTAATCTCTCAGATGTATATAATATGCATATGAATTAATGAAGAAACTTTCCAAGAGAGAATACATAAACTGAGGAAATGAATACATTTATTCATTCCATTGTTGTCAAACATAAATATCCTCTCCAAGAACAAAAACCAAAAAGGTATTTATCTTTAAAAACTATTTTTTCAAATACAGTCAAATTTTTACTTACCTTCTTGAGCAGCAAATGTTTGACTAGCTGAAATGACTTTTGTTAGTTCTGGATTATACCTTGTTCCCTCTGGAAAAATCACAAGATACATCTGTGAAACATAGAGAAACTTGGTTTGTTTCGTGTGAGCTTTTTTTGTTGTTCTTGTGAACTTACCAGTGCCAACCCTATTAATGCGAAGAGACTATTTCCTAAGGTGGGAAAAATGTACATTCATTTTATGTAGGACCTTCATTTCAAGTGGAGCAGCCAAAATGCAAAAATGCAATTAAATCTTTACATCAATTATATTTAAAATGCAGTCTCATGCACTCACTAGGTCAATTGTTACAATTCTAATGTTTCTAATTATACACTAATATTCATTAATTAAAAATTTACCCATGAAATGCTAACTTATATAAAGCCTCAATTAATTAAAGAGCTTTTTTCCCCTAAGATTCTGAAAAATGACACCTTTAAAAAGGTGCAAATTTTAGACATCAGTCTGTTAAGTTTCAATAATAAAAGCATATTTCACTCAAAACAATGTCTACATTTCCACAATACAGATTACAGTAAGTATACATATTTCAAAGATTCCCATATTCTTATTTTACACAGCTCATTTAGTGCATTTTACATAATTCAATTTATAAGCAGCTTCATAAACTGAAATAATGCACTTATAAATAAAGGAGAAAGCTAGATGTTTACTACGTAATCAATTAGCCTAAGTTTTTACTTTAATCTTCTTGGGAAAATAAAGACAGAAATAGCAAAACTATAATAATGAGAAACTTTAGAACTGAGTTACCCAAACTGCGCCAGCATGGTTCCTTGATAGCCAAAATACACAACTAAGGCATTCATATCAAATCTTATCAAATGCAAACAGAATGCAGGAAACAAAGGGAGAGGAAGATAGCAGGAAAGAAAATTATGTTCATTTTATCCAACCTTGTCTGATCCCAGGTAATGCTATCTATACATATGGTACAGAAAAATCCCCTTATCTAAATGATCTATGATTTAAAAACTCCTACGTAATAAACCTATATGACAGTTCATATTTTTCATTAGACAAAATTGTGATTAACCTCTTCCAAACTTTCATCTGAAAAACTTGTATTAATTGTGGCTCTACAATTCTGCATTTTCAACTTCCCTGAAAATATATGTTTTTTATTCATCCAAATAAATTGTCTTTGCCTATCTCAGAAATTAACAGATTTCTATGTATCCTAATATTTGATAAGATTCATCAGAGCTGCCATGGAAATGTGGAAAAATGGATACAATTGGAAAAAAAATGGAATTAGTTCCAAAACCCACAAATTCATTATCATGCGAATATATTGCAAATCAGCTTATGGGGCACCTAGCTGGCCCAGTCAATAGAGCATGGGACTCCTTGTTGTGCGGTTACAGCCCAACAATGGGTATAGAGATTACTTAAAAAAATAAAAATTAAAAAAAAAATAAAATCTTTAAATCAGTGAAGTTTTATTTGAAACCATGATAGCAATTACTGATGATTTTTGGCTTCTGTTTAGTACAAGGATTCAAAAATAAAATGATACATAATTTGATTGGTTATTAATAATTCATGTGGTATTATTTTCCCATCTCTTACATATTTAATTAAAAAGAAAAACCACTGATGGTCAATAAGAAAGCAAGAATGAATGTTCCTTCAGGGTTCTTTTTTTTTTTATTTTATTTTTATTTATGATAGTCACACAGAGAGAGAGAGAGAGAGAGGCAGAGACATAGGCAGAGGGAGAAGCAGGCTCCATGCACCAGGAGCCCGATGTGGGATTCCATCCGGGTCTCCAGGATCGTGCCCTGGGCCAAAGGCAGGCGCCAAACCGCTGCGCCACCCAGGGATCCCTCTTCAGGGTTCATTTAAGAAGTATTTCTTATATACGTTTATGTGCCAGGAACTAGGATAATGAACTAGATATGGTCTTTAGAGATAAGTGAGAAAAAGTACATTAAACAAATTTTACAAAAAAAATAAAATAAAAATAAGCAAATTTTACAAATGCAATTATACTTATATGATTGTGAAGAAAAAGACCACAACGTTACAAAGGAGAATAACAAAAGAGTAACTGGAGTAGATAATGGGTCTAAGATTCAAAAACTGGTAAAAGAATGAGTGTTTTCACCAACATATGGGGAACAAAGGAGGGACACCACTCCCACCAGTTCAAGGTTGTACTAGAGGTTCTAGCCAGGGCACTTAGGCAGGACAAAGGAACAAAAGGCATTCATATTAAAAGAAAGAAGTACAACTGTATTTATACACAAATGACATGACTGTCCATGTAAAAAATCTAAGAAATATTACTATTTTTTAATGTTACTAGGTAATAAGTCTAGCAAGGTTACAGAACAAAAAAAAGTCAATATACTGCATGTTAGATGCTAACAACAATCATAATATAAAGTCTAAAAAATATTGCCATCTACAATAGCATCAAAAAATATGAAATTAAGAATGTATTTCAGCAAATGCGGAGACCTTTTGCAAAAGATGTGTAAACTAACACATTTATAAAAACCATAAAACGCTGCTGAGAGACATTAAAGAAGTCCTAAGTAAAGACTGTGTTTGGGAATCCAAAGATTCAATACTGTTGTAACAGCAGTTCTTTCCAGATTCATATATTCTATAGATTCTATAGATTTCTATAGATTCAATGCAATCCAAATAAAGAAAACCTGTAAGCTTTTATGCAGAAATTGACAAGCTGGTTTTAGAATTTATATGGGAAATGCAAAGGACCTAAAACAGCCAAGTGACTTTGAAAGACAACAAATTCAGAAGATTTAACTACACCAGATTTCAAACCTTATCATAATAAAGCAAGAGTAATCAAGATAGTGTGAGTACAGGCATGGAGATATCCATGTAGATCAGTGGAACAGAATAAATGGTTCAGAAACAGACCCATATATATGCAATCAATTTATCTGAAACAATGGGGAAAAGATAACTTTCTCAGTAAGTGGTGATAAATGTCCATATTTAGATACACAAACACAAACCCTGACCTCACACCATATACAAAAGTTAAATTGAAATGGGCCGCAGACCTAAATGCAAACCAAAAATTTAAAACTTCCGGGAAAGCAAAAAAAGAAAATCTCAGTATCTGACTTTGAAGCCTGCTAAAATAGGACAGAAAAAGTAGAAGTTTTATGAGAGAAAAATCAATTAACTGGACTTAGGCAAAATTCTTAGAACTTGTGTTCTTTAAGACTGTGTTCTGATATGAAAAGGCCAGTCACAGATGCAAAGAAAGACTCAAACAGGAATATTCTTAGGAGTTGTATTTTAATAGCCCCCAACTGGCCATTCATCTTCAAAGCAGGTTATTTTCTACAGGAAATCATATATACAAGGACTGTAACTAGAGAAAGAGCACAGAACAGCGTGAATACTTCCAGACTCCACTTACAGGCCCTGATAACCAGGATAAACTTCTTACCCTCTCGGTGCCTGAAGCTTCTTGTTGACAAAATGAAATGACAGTGGTACCTATACCTCACAGAGATACTATAACGATAAAAGGTGATAATTTATGTAGTCTAATTAATATGGCACAAAATTATAGTGCAGTTTGCTGTTATTAAAATTAAAACAGATCTGCTTTGGAAATGTGAGATGACGCATCCGGGGCAAAGAACAACAACATGACATGAGCAGCTGTGACTCGCCTTCCCCAGAATCGGTTCTGCATGCTGCGTTCTCAAGAACAACGGCCTCGGCCTCGGCAGGCTATGGGACCAAAGCAGTTCTCCTAGTTCTCTCTCAAATGTGAGCTGAGCCGAGAGAGAGCACAGATGGAGAGTCAAGATTTCAAAGTAAAACTTTTTTCCTCCTTCAGCTGTTCGCACCTGATAACTTCCCCACCATTGCTTTCACACTGCTGACCGAAAAAAGGCAGCTATCTTCTTTAGTTCCCATGGAAATGGAGAAGGCAGCGACAGAGGAGGGAAAGGACTAGAAATGGAGCGTCAGGGCAAGAATTACTCCAGGGCAGTGTGTCATCTCTGGACCCACTTCTCAATTAAGGAAAATCCCTGCTCCAGTACAGGATGACAGGAAATAACTGGCAAAGAGTCACAAGCAAACCAAATTACGTACAAGATTATTGCTCCTATTCATAGAAATCTTTTATTCTGCTAAATTTTCATTTGGAAGAAACCAGCTTCTGCATTCTTTGATGAGGGCTGACTTTGCATAGAAGATCTATACTCAAGATGTGGTGTACCATTTAAAGCACAGATACTTCAGCCTCGAGTGGAAATCGGCAAGCGATTTCATATTAAGATTCTATTCAAAAAGAAAAGAGCTATTTAAGACTTTAAAATATATTCATATTGCAACCAGTTATGGAACGGATGACTTTCCGTTAGAAACAGCCTTTTCTCCATGCTTTGGATAAGTTGATTTACTTTTAATTGAGTCTCAGTTTCATTCCCAAATGAAGACTCGGGGTAGCTGTGAGCATTAAAGGATGTGAAATCATCCAGCGCCGTGCGGCAGGCACTTTGTGTTGTTTCCTTCCCCTCTGGTTTTTAACGATTCTGTGTAGTTCACTAAAGAGTTTCAAAGCAGGCACATTTATATGGAAATAATATCTCAGAACTTAATAAACTTTGATTAGCTAGACATCTTTTAATTACCACTTTCTCTTTTAAAAGCCATTTCATATTTAGATGCACAGAATATAAACAAGATAGTTCATCTCTGCTTTCTTCCCCTCAAATTAATCCAGTCTAGCAAATCACAACTGCTCAAAAGGGTTTTTCTACAATTACAATCAGAAACATTCAACTCATTAAAAATTCCATCATACATTTACAGAGGGGAAAAAATGCAAAAAAGTGGTGGGATACAAAGTAAGAATCTCTTTCCTCAAAGAGCTTATTATTTAAGTATGGAAATGCTACATGAATGACCAGAAGACAATTACGAAGTCACACAAACACATCCGTGAATGTGGCAGGGAGAGTAATGCCCCTGCCCAAGAGGTCTGCAACCTACTCCTCGGAGTCTGTGGCTACATTACTGAACACGGCAAGGGGGATTGAAGATCGCGAGCACTGGACTGCAGGTTGAGGAGATCAGCCCAGAAGTCCAGGTGGGCCAAGGTAAACACCAGGGTCCTCAAGAGGAAAGAGGAGGCAGAAGAGTCAGGACCAGACGATGGGTGCAAAAAAAATAAAAAAATAAAATAAAATAAATAAAATAAAATAAAATAAAATAAAATAAAGCCCAAACCAGCCATTGCTGGCTTTGAGGACAGAAAGCAGCCACAAGCCAAGGAATGCAGGCAACCTCTACAATCTAAGAAAGGCTAGAAAATGTATTCTCCCTTCAAGTCTCTAGAAGGGACTTCAGCCCCAGAGACACCACGATGTTAGTCCAGTGAGACCCACCTGCACTGCTCATCTCCAGAATGGCTAAAGTAATAAATGTACATTGCCACTTCTCCTAGCTTTTTAAGGGTATCTTTGACAAAAATTGTACACATTGGAGGTATACAATGTGGTGTCTTAATAGTCATAGACATTGTGAAATGATTGCCACCATTATCATTATGAACCTATCCATCACCTCACATAGTTGTCCTGCTTTTTGCGTGTGGTAAGAACATTTAAAATCTACTCTTTTAACAAATTTCAGTATGCAATACAGTATTATGAACTACAGTCACCGTGCTGTCCCTTCTGTCCTCAGAACTTACTCCTCTTAGGACCGAACGTTGGTACCCTTTGCCGACATATTCCCACTGCCTCCACCACTAAGGCCCTGGTAAACCACTGTTCTACTCCCCAGTTCTAGGAATTCAACTTTTTAAAATTCCACATGCAAGTGAGACCACGTGGTGTTTGTCGTTCTGTGTCTGTTTGTTAGTGTGATGCCCTCGAGGTTCATCCATGTTGACATAAATAACAGAACTTCCTTCTTTTTTTGACACTGAAAAATATTTCATTGTGTATACATACTACATTTTTTAAATTCACTCATTCATTGATGGACATTTAAGGTTATTTCCATACCTGGCTATTGTGAGCAATTCTGGAGTGAACATGAGTACAGGAAATAATCCTATTTCCTTTGGACATATACCCAGAAGTGGTATTGCTGGACATATTTCTATTTTTTTTTTATCTTTTGAGGAAACTCCATTCTGTTTTTGGTAATGGCCATACCAATTTATATTCCCGCCAACACCGACTAAAGGTGCTCTTTTCTCTAAATTCTTAACCAATCCTTAACTTGAAAACTATTCGAGAACAGTCATTCTAATAGGTATGAAGTGTTAACCTCATTACAGTTCTGCCCAGCATTTCTTTGATGACGAATGAGGTTGAGCGCCTTTTCATATACTTATCAGCCATTTATTTGTAGGTCTTCTTTGGAAGTATGTCTATTTGACTCCTTTGCCCATTGCTTAAATTGGGTTATTTGGTTTTTTGCTGGTGGGCTGCCTGTTAATTTTGAAAATTAGCATCGGATATGTGGTTTGCAAATATTTTCTCCTGTTCTGCAGGTTTTCATTTTGTTGATTATTTCCTTTGCTGTGCAGAAATTTTTTAATTTGGTATAGTCCTACTTATTTATTTTTGCTTCTGCTGCCTGTGCTTTTATGGTCAGTGAGTTTGTGGTAATCTGTTACAGCAGCAATAAGAAACAACTATAATAAGCAGACTTTTCAAACATACTATTTAATCCTAGCTACCAAATGAAATAATTATTAACAGATTTAACATATAAAGAAAACAAGCTTAGAAAAGTCAAGTGACTTGGGCAAAGTAATAAAGTTTAAATGGCAGATGTGAAATTTAAACCCAGATCTGATCTGGCCTCAAAGTGACAACCACTTATGGCACTGCCAATCTATAATTCAGCATTCTTGCGTAAACACCCAAAAGCTAGACTCCGGTCCTTGAAAAACAGAGAGGTTCTCTGGTAGCCCAAGTAAGAGACCAGGTTATTTGAACAAGCCTTCCCACTAAAAACTTTAAAAGCTGGATATAACGTCATAACCTTATAAGTATCAAAGAGCTGAAAAGATAAAAACATAAAAGAGCCCCAAGACCTTCTATTAAGAGTGGAAAGAAGTGAAGGGAACCCCAGAGACTATACTCTTAGGGCAAAAGTAAACCAGAAGCCAAGTGGTCTCACAAGGACTTGTAACCTTGGTCCAGTGAACCTCACACTTAGAATTCGGCTTGGGTGGGCTCACCCTGGAGAAGCCTTTAGGGGCCCAGCTAAAACAAATGCAAATATTGTGTGGAGGAAGGTACTTTCTATGCTTTGAGTTGATTTCTACAGATAATTTTCCAAATAGAATCAGCAGCAAATAAAGATAACCAAGTATATAAGGAAAGAAAGTACCATGAGCAAGAACTGGAAAAAAAAAAAAAAAAAAAAAACAGGCCTTCACATACTGAGATCACTAAACACATATTTACTCAATACATCTTTTAAATGATGCATTCAATATTTGAAGAAACAAAGCTTGAAGATTAAAAGAAAAATAAGAGACCTGACAATAACCACACAGTACAGCATACCATGAGAAATACAATAAACATAGGCATTAAATGAATTTGTGGTACAGTGGATTGCATCTTGAAACCAAAAAAAGGACATCAGTAGATATGAATAGTTTGTAGAGTTCAATTAACTAGTATGACACCAATGTTTCTTTCTTAGTTTTGACCAATGTACCATGGTTAGGAAAGACATTAACATTAAATGTTAACATTAAAACTAGGTGAAGAATAAATGGGAAACTCTGTACTATTCATGCAACATTTTTGTAAATATAAAATTATTCTAAATTTTACAACACATTAACATACAAACAGGAGGAGGCTTCCATTTAGGACAAAGAATATTACAAGAGTATCGCTCCCAACCCAAGAAAAACAAGTGGAGAATCTGCAACCTGAACCCTTCAGAGTTGAGGCCGCAAGGTAACCAACTTGCTTGAACATCTAAGGGAAGAAAGGCAATTTAGGAGAGAGGAGATTCGTGCACTCATTTACATTCACTTGGGACACATGCCTACAGATGGCAATAAAAAGATTTACGTAAAATTTTAACAAATTGAAAAAGGCTGAGTGTGGGCTCATTCAACAGAAGAACCCCTGGGGCTATAGAAACAGGATCATTTACCACAATTCACAAGCTCTACTCCAGGGACCACTCTTTGTGTGTGCATGTACACATACCACACATGCACACACACCCCACATACGCAAACCAAAAAGAAAAAAGAAAAAAAAAAGAGAGAAAGAGAAGAAAAACCCGAGTCAGAGGAATGTCCTGCAAACTCATCCTGATGATGATGACGACGATGCAGGCTTGGGGGAGTACAGAAGCCAGTGCTGGGAAGGCACAAAGCCCAGCACAGATCCTTCCCCTCTGTCTCTCCTATGGAACAACATTCTTAAACTCTCAGGTTGATGAAAATCCAATGCAGCTGGGGGAAATGAACAGAAGGTTAAAACTCCCTACAGAGGATAGGGCAGGAACACCTCTAGGCACAGACTGGAAGCTGAGAGCAAGGAAGGATCAGAGAAGGCTCCACCCCAAGACCCTCCCTGAGATTTAGAACAACAAACCACCCCACCTCTCTGCCCTCTTTACCCTCCCGACTCCTCCTCCCCACCAAACTAACAGGACTTCAGGAACAAGCACCAGAGGACACTGGAGAAAGAGACATAACATAGAGAAGCAAGGGGAAACTGCATAGAGAACACTAAAATCCACATAGAGAGGGCCCTGTATGCATCTGTTTGGCATATACAATATCTCCAGAATCCCCAAGAAACCTCATGGCAGCTACCCTGCCTGGGTGACTGAGAGCTAGAGGGCAGAAGAGGGATGGACTCTTTAATGTAAGTCAATGCTGAAATTTTAAACAATTTTTTGAAAAGACAGTAAATATATATATTGCCAAACTATTCTGTCTTGTGGAGATCTGCAAACAGAGCCCCCCCTTCTGCCCAAAGATACCAAATTGTTCAGTAAACAGACCCTTCCAAAGAGTACACTTTGTTCTCAAGGGTAAAAAGTAGTAACGGGATAAAGGAGCACTGTTTATCTCCCTACATTCTACCCCAGGTCCCCAAACAGAACGCAATTTCCTAACGTCAACATGACTAGAGTCATGTCAGCAAAGCTTGTAAGCAAAAATCTTGTAGGACACTTCATCAGCTGACTGTGGAAAGCTCGTCTTTAAACATGAGCTCTGGCTGCCACCTATGAGCCCTGGTGAGGAGAGGAAAAGAGAAAGGAAGGCAGAGAAAAACGAGGAGGAGGAGGAGGAGGAGGAGGAGGAGGAGGAGAGAGAAGGAGGGAGAAAAAACTCCCTTGTAGCCAATGAGCTAAGTTCTTGAGCACTGGTGACCAAAGCTCAAGCAGTCACTGCGATGGGGTGTGCTGCCGGGAAACAGGGCAGCAATTAGCATTCTTCGAAGAGAATACCAAGATTCCTTTTTCAGGGAGCAAAGTTTTATCAAACAATATTTACGCTGAATGACTTTTCATTTGCCAATATTCATACTTTTTTTTTGACTTTTCAAATAACTCAATATAGACAAGAAATCCAAATTTATATGGACACACTGAAAAGTTGTTTCTTCTGAAACCATACATGATCCTGAGGACGAGGAGTTAGCAGTTGAAGTGCAAGGTCGAGATGCACTTCCACTCCCAGAGCACAGACTCCCACTGTTCCTGCAGCTCCCTGGAGGTCCTTAATGAGGCCTCCACCGGAAGACTGAATCACCTGCACCCTCTTCCTGATGGCAACAACAACTGCTCACCTTTATCGAGATAGTTTTTACGGTCTCAACAAAGCTCTCAAGTATTTATTACCCATGGAATAATACATTTTCAAAACAATTCTTAAGTTCTAATTTAGTTCTTAAATTAAAAACTGGGGATTGATAAGGAAAATAATAAAAATGAGCATGTTCTTACTGGAGTTCCTGCATTCATGTAGCTCTGCAGCTTGCTTCTCATTTCCTTTTCATTAAATTTGGCACTTCGCTTTACATAGATCCCTCCGTGCTGCCACATTTAAAAAAGAAAATGGGGGGGGGGGTAGTATTTACTATTAAAATATCCAATGGCCAGTCATCAAAAAGGTAACTTTTCTCCCCAAAAGTAAAGAACAAAATTACATTTTAGGAATTAAACAATATTTAATACATTCAAATATTAGTATCTAATAAACATTTAACTGAAAACTCTCCCAGGTTTCAATGTAACAAATAAAAACTGCATGCTACACTGTAGCGGAAAATACATGATCATTTACTTAAAAACGCTTTCATTTTCTAAAATAAAAAACTCGGTTGATAACAGTTTTTAGCTCTCAATTTTTCCAACAGCATAGAATCACTAACGGTGTCCTTCAACGGTCAATATTCATGATCTTTAGGGATTTTTAAAACTGACCCAGCTATAGATGTTTATGTGGTATTGTTGTGAACTCAGCTGTGTTCCCCCCAAATTTATATGTTGAAGCCCTAACCCCCAATGTGATGGTATCTGGGGATGGGGCCTTTAAGAAGGTAATAAGGTTAAACGAAGTCATTAGGGTGGACTCCAATCCAGGAGAACTGGTGCCTTATACAAAGAGGAGATGAGGACACACACAGGCACGTGTGCACAAAGGAAAGACACTGGGAGAAGGCAGCTGACTGCAAGCCAAGAAGATAGGCCACAGCAAAAATCAATCCTGATAACACACTAATCTGGAACTTCCAGCCTCTAGAACTGTGGGGAAATAAATGTCTGTTATTTAAGATCCAGCTTGTTAGGGCAGGCCCAGCCAACAAACACAGGCATTGTCATAAGAGTTAAGGTATCCTTAACTAAACTTTGGAAGTGTACTTCACCAAAACTTTGCATCAAGTCCCCATATTATTTGCACTTGCTTCTGCTAATTTGAACTCATCTGTACAATAAACTTACTGGCTGAATTTGACTTTGTCTTAACTAAGACTCTGAGTAAAAGGAAATACACAGACAGAAGGAGCAGACAGTATAAGGAACACAAAGAGGAGAGGAAGAAGGTGGCCTTCCATCCTGGTTGTGGTTCCTTCCACTGTGGTTCCTACCCTGGCTTGCCTGAGTGCAGAGGAAAAACTCAAAGTGCTCTACAGGATGTATGTCACTGTTTACCCAAATAGAGGGGACTGATGAGAATGAATCCATTCTTGGCTAACTCTTTAGAATTAAAAGCCACAGCACACATATACCACAATGTAAAATTTCAGCCCAGCTGTAGCGGACGTGATACCTACTCTTTACACACTAGTTCTCATTTGTCATGTAACATGCTTATTAAGGTCTATTTTAATTCAAAAACATCTGGGTACTTTCCCAGGTATATGGAAGCTACAGAGGTGAAGACCAGGTATCTTTCCTTAGGAACTTAAAAATTAGTGGGGAGGTGAAATATGTATAGAAGTGTAATTTCAAGAGAATTTGATAAGCGTAATAACAAAGACAGTCCAAGACAAGAGCAAGGTGGAGGGAACCACCAGGCCCAGGAAGGGTTTCATAACAGCATCTAAACTGGACCCTGGAGGTAGAGGAAAGCATATTGCTTTGAACTAAAGCAACAGCTCCAAGGATGATAGGAGGGAGAAACCAATTCAGGCTAGAAGGAGAAAGGCAGGTTTTCTAGGGAGATAGGAGATAGGTCACAGCAGACCATGAATGCCGCACACGGGAACTGGCACGTGATGCAGCTGAGAAACACATACTTTGAGCAGATAAGTGGCTGGACCAAATGTCTGCTTGAGAAACAAATTAAGGGCATTTTGGAAAATATCATATAGTAAATGTTTATTATGGGCTTGACACTCATGCTCAACACTCTGCATGATAACCACACTTTTATATCCTAAAATCAACTTTTACTATTAGTTTCTTAAGGTAATCATCTGTCAGATTCTATGCCTGTAAATTTTCCTAGTCCTTTGCTTTTTGTACACATGTACTCTTCCTATTTAACTACCCGAGTGATCACACAGGTACACGAATGCACGCTACTAAAAATGCCCAAGGAAAATCACTTCCGTTTGGAACAAGTCAGTCAACCATGAAAATAAAACAACCTACACAGTCATATTAAGTGCATGTTAAATCTCCAAATCTAAAGTTTTTATAAACTACATATATAATGAAGCATGGAAAAAGTTACCTGAGAAAAATAACACCCATACAGTGGGAGCCACTTTAACCCGTCTTTCAGGACGTAGCGTACATGTCCAAGAGCATTCTGCCTCACGGCTAGAATATCAGCAATAATCCAGTCAACTGCAAAGACACAACCCAATTAGTGCGAAAATGATCTGTATGTGAACTCTGGCATTCCCTTCACAGAAACAGAGAAAGCCTCTTCACTAAGAATATACTTTTGGAAATATGAGTAAGAATTCTAAAATTTCTTTATATCAACTGCAGACATTTAAAAATTACAAATTCTATAAAAAAAACTTTTGTTGGTGTATTTTTTTTTTTGCATTTCTTAAAAGGCCTTCCAGAGGGTAAAATGCAAAAAGTCAAAACCACCAATGATATGAAAGTAGCACCAACAAAAAAATAATGCACCTCTAATTCTTAGTCTAAAAAAACCTAACAAAATTATAAGCAAAAAGTGATTAAATGAAACTGTCGTATGCATCTAAGTACTGTGTATATGCTAATATGTTCAACATAAAGCAAAGACACTTCATCTTTACTGAATTTCAGGACAGGACCCCACCCAGGTTACCATGTATGAACAAAGATCTCCTGAAGCTCACAACTGTGCTAGACAGATATGTGCCCCTTACAGGAATCAGACCACGTGTACCCAGGTGGCTAGTAATAGTCATTACATGGGTATAATTCTACTAACGAGTCACAAAAGCAAAAGCAGGAAGACATGAGCATGTTGCTAATAGCAACAACAGTTCTACAAGAGAGAAGGAAATCTAAATGGGCTAGAAGAACTAGCCCACACGGAAGCAAAGAACCAGACACCAGGCAACTGTGCAGAAGGCCGCAGACAGGGGAGATGGTTTAAAGAGTCAGAGGAATTGATAATACAATGAAGCGTGCAAATAGTAAAAGGTCTTAAAGACCAGAGACGTGGGTTTGAAAGCAAATGGCTATAACCTACTCCATCTCTTTGATAACACTGAAAACTGACCTGGGGGGTGGGATCCTTGGAGAGGGGGAAAAAAAAAAAAAAACCTACTGATAAGAATCTCTGGAAAAAAAAATAGTCCTATTATAACATGTGTATCCAGGGGCATAGAAGCCAGAACAAAAGGACTGAATTAGAGGGGAAAATGTTAAAATAAAATCTAAGGAAAATAAAAGCCTGGAAATTAAAGCAGTTAACATAGCAGTTTAAACCAAAATCTTCTGCAGGATTACAGCTCTGTGACATCCTTTAGACAATACTAGAGAGAATATCCCAAAGAAGTCTTAGCCAGCTAAAGACTAAAAATTGTGAAAAATCATTTTACAAGTTCTTTCTGGATGTGTTACACTTACACACATTATTTGTATTACAACTCCTTTTAAGTAGAGTGATGCAGATACTCTTCAACCAGGGATCCCGAGAAACTGCACCTGTCAGCTGGAGACACTTACGCTACAGAATAATTATCACTTTACTCTCAAGTATGTAACTTCCTTTGGAAGCCACCTCCTTAGCCCCTTCCTTCTAATTCAAACCACCTCAACAATACTGAGAAAGGCAGCTCTTTCTGACGGTCTTGGAAACCAAATGATCCAGCCTGTTATAGCTGTACCTAACGTAAATAAATTGTGAGAACTAAATGTGTGGGTCCTAGACTATCGCACATCCTAGAACATAGCGGGGTACAAGGCTAAAAACAAGCTATAGTATCGTTTCCTGGAACAATTATTTTTTTAAAGTTTGGAGGAATTTTTAATAACGTATTTTTATATTGAAAGAAGCACGGCTACACATAGTCTGGGATGCATCTTCCAAGAACTTTTAAGATTAAGTGCAAAATATGTCATGTTGGTATTAACTCTCCTGGGTTATGACCCTAAACCTTAAACGTGTGCAAGTTTTAGTGGAAAAAGCTTAAGAACTAACTTAAGTAGTCAAAACACACACACTTTGTGCCATCCATTTTTGCTACTCAATTACCGTTACTTTTCTTGTTTGTTCTCAACTAGGTTTCTGATGGGAGATACCAGACTACAGCTGAGTTGCTGACAGCTGAGATGGGAATATGCACCTCGACAGTAATTATTCACAGTCTGTGTTCCAGCAGGAATACTTTAATTAAGAGATCAAGGAATGTGGCTATGTAAGACTTCTTCAATGGTAATCCAGCTACAGCAGTGTCATTGATGCCATTAGCTCCGAAGAGAGGAGAGGGCTGTGAGGAGAGACAGCAGAAAAAGCAAGGCTTTCCTCATCTATGTTATTATGTAACACGAGTCCCTAAGTCACCAGGGTACTGTGTAGTGGAACAGAGATCCTGGGCAGGAAGCACTTTAACACTGCCTGCTCCTTGTTAGCCACCACCACCACCCCCTGCTGTTAAATGCCCCCCATAAACCAGGCACACTGAGAGACGAGGGCTAGCCTCTCTGTAAATTGCCTAAAAATTCTGAGCAGTAGACATTACTCATACCTATGAATAAGGCTAAGAGATAAGCTGAGTAATCTGCCCACTGTCTCACTGCCTACTGCAGGACAGCAGATGAACCACAAAGCCCGCACCGTTTTATGATAATCTACTCACCACACATTCTGTAAGTCAAGATGAGTATCAATGAAACCAAGAAAACGGTGCATTTCATGAGATTAAGGTAAACAGTATCAAAAGTAGGTGTTTGAAAAGGGCGAGAGGAAGGAACAAGAGCCACTGCATCCCCACAGCAGAGAAAGAAGTTCGAGGAGACTAAGAATACAGAGACAGCAAGGACACATTGAGTGAAAACAACAGGGAAGAGAAACTAGAACATCAACCATTTGGAATGTGAGGCGTAGAAGGGACATGTACTCTGGCAGGCCTCGTAGAGGGCGAACCACAAAGTCTAAGTTGAACGGAGTCCTAGAAATATTCTTTCTGCTAATCACATTTTTAGACACTCATCTGTGGTTCTTAATATCTTAGGAGGGTCTTAGGATAGGGTACCCAGACAGCACTGGCCAAGGCCCCGTGACCACGTAAGCTTCACGGGCCTCTGGAGCCTACAACTACACACAAATTTGTGTGCACCCGTTTTTCTGGCCATAATCTCTCATAGTCTGGCTACAACCCGCAATTCTAAAGTAACTTTAAGTCACCATCTAGTTATGTTCCTAAGTCATGGGCTTTTTAAACGGCATTCAAAAAAGCACTTGCTCAAATCCCAAAGGCCAACTGGCACAGGTCCTGGTATCAGAAAGTCCTGGCCTTTGCGGTGAGGTAAAGGGCCGAGGAGACGGCTCTGGAACCTAAGAAGTGAGACACGTTCAGGTTATAGTGGACTGACGATGGAGCTCTACTTCCCAGTACCTTCTAGTTCCATACACAGAAGTGGGAAACAGAGTGAAACTGTTTTCTTCCAAATGTTTTCCCAAAAGTCCTCCCTCTGAAAGACTGTATATAAAAGCCAACATGTAGCCGACACACAAATGACAGCAGCATCCTCATGCTATTGCTGATGTTACTACCACCACCTCCAGCAACGTCAGAGTACTCATCCACATGGGTGGACTGGATCCATAGCTCTGGTCATACAAGTATTTCCACACTGAAACCTGGCAGAAAGAAAGTTGGCAGGGAGCCTGAACAAGGAATTTTGAGAGAGAATTCTCTTCAACACAGAGAAGACTTCTATAAAGAAACTTTGTGTTGTCATGAGCCACTCCCTTCCCTGGACCCGTAAATCCTCTGCATTTGGATATTGGAAGCCTGATAGAAATAGGCCATCAGCAACAGGACTCTTGTCAGTAGTTGAAATCCAGTATGTTTGCAGAAATAGTCAAAATACAGGAAGAAGTAAGGTGCTTCACAGGCCTGCGCTGAAAGCAGACACTGACCCTGTCGGGCTGGTTGCTTTGCTAAAGTCAAATGTAATTAAATCGTCTGAGGAGGTCACATTCAGAGAGGCAGGGAAAGACACAGATACATCAAAATTCCTATCAATCCTTTGTAGAATCAACTCTTGTCCCATAAAACTGAATGTAATCATTAATAAGCTAAATTGAGAAAAATATATGTCAACTTCTTTTACTTTCTCTACTTTTCCTTTGGTGCAGGTGGTAATAAAAGCAATAAAATCATGAAGAGATACAGTTGACAGGAGGAAGATAAAAGCCACAGGCTTAAGTGATTTTTCCATTATCCTATAATCCATCAGGTTGTTTTTAGCTTTAAATTTCTGGGTATTCTATTTCTTAAATAAGAACGGAATTTAAGAAGAGTGTATCAAAAGCAGTTAAAGGTTTGAAAAAAAACATGAAGTGGGATTTTCCTTGGATTGAATAATTTGTAGAACTAAAGAAGTACTTTAACCAATGTCAGTTTCTTGGGTTTTGATACTGTACAACAGCTTTATAACATGTCATCGTTAGGGGAAAATTTAGAGGTCATGGGACTTCATAGAGTATTTTTGCAAATTCTCGAGAATCTATAATTATTTCAAAATAAAAAGTTTTTTAAAAAGTGCCTTAAAGTATAGACTGCACTATAATTGAAGACCAGAGTCTTCTGTGAGTCTTCTGACAGAACAGCAAGCTATAATTAAACCAAAATATTTGATGAGGCAAAAGGGACTGCAGACATTAGAGACTGACACTGCCTGTAGGCAAGGAGTAGTCATGAGGACAACTTGCCTGCTTAACAATCAGAAAAGTAAAATGTGTATACACTTTGACCTAATTTTACTTTCAGAAACAGAACTCACAAAAAGAATGCATAATTCATTTAAAGAACTCTACAAGAAACAAAATAAAGACAATGGCTCTTTTTCACCCATCAGGGGGAAAAAGGTACATTTGGGAAATTTGTAGGTTTACTTTTCCTGACTTTCCAAAAAAGTAAAATTACAAAAATACCAGGTCATGATTTAATACCTGCATTGAAAATTCATGTTTTAACAATACCCCCCAAAATTTCATTTAAATAAAAACATTACTTTGAATGCCCATCTACCTTCTGTAGAAAACCTAAGTTTCATGCAAATGAAATACAAACCTGTGCTTTGATGATTTGCTAAATATATTATATTTTCTTTATTTTTTGGCAAATCTCCATATAGCAATATCTAAAAGATAAAACAAAAAGAAACATTATTTTAACATTTCAAAACATGCACTATTGTAACAAACAAAATAGGACGATGTCAAAAAATTGACAATACCATGAATATTTCCATCCATGATTAACAAAAATGAGATTTCTCTCAGAAGCATCAGAGACCATCAATGGCGCATGTTTATAAAGTAGTTAAGTTCAGGGCAGGCTGATGGTTAGAAAGTGAAACAGAATGATCAACATCCTCATGAGAAAAATACGACAAGCATTTATTTACTGACTGTTTACAATATCTGAAGCTCTTTCTGTAAGATGCATTTTCCTTCAAAAACCCTACAGTGCAGTGGAAGAGACAGCCATGTAAACAGTAACCGTATAAGACATAACACA
This sequence comes from Canis lupus baileyi, assembly GCF_048164855.1. Classification (NCBI taxonomy): domain Eukaryota; kingdom Metazoa; phylum Chordata; class Mammalia; order Carnivora; family Canidae; genus Canis; species Canis lupus. The sequence goes on along the minus strand of NC_132852.1, from coordinate 4,605,104 downwards.
TTTTCACATTACGAAAATAAGGCACACTTTATATTAAAGAACTGTCAAGGGCAGAGCAGAAGCAGTATTCATTAGGTGTGGTTTCAGCAGATGAGATGAAGGAAGGATGTTCATGAAGAGGTGGACAAAGAGATGGAAGTGGAAGTGTCTGAGGCCCGTGGAGGTACCCCCAGCAGGATCACAGTCAAACCACGGCTGCATGCAGAGTTGGTGAGCTGGAGCAAGGAGACCCCAGGGAGATCTGGACCAGAATGGGAAAAGACTTTTGAATACCTGGACCAGAATGGGAAAAGACTTTTGAATACCAAATTGAAGATTAAAACTTTATCTTGTAAGTAATAGGGAAACATGGCTCACAAACAGGACTCTCTATAACTCTGTAAAGAACAGAGAAAGTTCCCTGAGGCATCTGGCTGGCTCAGGGTTGTTAAGTTCAAGCCCCATGTTGGGCATAGAGCTTACTTAAAAAAATAAACACAATTAGAAAAAAAACACAGAGAAAGTTCAGGATATAGGTGACCTGTAGGATAGGGGGAGGATGTGTCTTGGGAGGGGCACATGGTGGTTTCAACGCTAGCGGTCATGTTTCATTTCTTAAACTGGATGGTGCGTACACAGGTATTCATTATAGGAGTCTGCAGTTCTGTGTGTCTTATATACTTCATACAAATTATTTAAAGGAAAGACTTTTTAAAAAGATTTTATTTATTCATTTATTTATAAATGAATAGAGAAAGAGAGGCAAGACACAGGCAGAGGGAGGAGAAGCAGGCTCCATGTAAGGAGCCCGATGTGGGACTCGATCCTGGGAATCAGGGATCAGGCCCTGAGCCAAAGGCAGACGCTCAACCACTGAGCCATCCAGGCGTCCCAAGGAAAGAATAATTTTAAGGATTTTAAAGAAAGGACTGTTAACAGTGTTTTGTTTTAATTCAGGGCATTTTAGTTTCTGTATCTTGTCATCATGGATTATGTAAGACTACGAATTAACCAAAGGTTTTCGGATCTGTGTTTTTAGATGTCCAATCAGATCTTCTGGTCACAACACTCTTCATTAACAGCCTAACAACTGAAGAAAGAAAATGACATTAATGCAGCATCTCTGTAGAAAATTGGAACTAGATGACACAACATTCCGGAGGTCAGGGACTCAGACTGAGGTCTCTATTATCTTCCTTAGAACACTATTCAGTGCTAAAGATGTAGTATGTCTCTAGATCCTTGCTCATTTTTTTACTAACAAAGTCTATCAGTACCAAAAAACAAAACCAAAAGGCAAAACCCTAAACCAATCGCTTGATCTATGCAGGATTAAAAAGGGAGTTCTTGCTTGTGAACGATCCCCACTCTCTCTCCAGAGCACTGGGTACAACGCACTGCGCTTCAGTACTGCAGCTACACAACCGTCCGTGTTTTGGCTTAGGTTCCCTGGATGTGATATTCGCATTTAAAGTCTCAGTCTAATTGATTCAACCTGTCCACCACTCTTTGGAGACCTGCCTGCCCCCAAGCTGAAGCCAGCACTTGAACCATCCAAGGAGAGACTCTCCTTTTCCTTCCTTGCTCTGAGCTTGTTAATAGACTGTCGGGCTGCAGCCTTTGAAGGCAGATAACAGGTTATTAAAAGGCATTTTTTAAAGTTTGATTACAGTTATGCATATTCCAACTGCATAGTGGTCGGCAGCACTGGCTCTGAAAGAAATCGCCCAGGGCAGAGCGTAGGAGATAGAAGTTTATTGAACACACCGCAAGATAGGCTAGGCATGGGTAGGACGGCCAAGGAGAGACTGTCCGCCTGGAGGCAGGGGTGAAGGGTTGTAGCTACAGGGTGGAAGCATGCAGACACATGCAATTGTCCCTCTTTTGGTAACAGTGCCAGGTTGGAAGCGGCCCTTTGGTAGGTGAGGGCCCACGGCCATTTTCAGGTGGGTGGTTTAATGAGCCTGTTTGCACTCAGCTCAAAGGTCCCAGTAGGCTCTTGGCCTTGCTCACGTTTCAACTCCTCAAGCCTGCTGCCTAAATGTGGGCAGTATGTAGAGAAAGTAAGTAATGAATTTAATTGCGCAAAGCAGATAGAGAAAACTGTTCTATGGCTAGATCACTGTGAAGATAAAAATAACAGAACACCTAATGCATAGCCACTGAAAGGGAAAGACACGCATACATCTTTCATACTTTTAAAGATTATTCAATATGCATAGTATCTCACTGAAATAAAAGGTATTTCCTAATAAAACGCAAAAAGATGGGGGAAAAAAGAGGGTAGGCCTTTCACAAAACATTATTTATTTATTTATTTATTTTTTACAAAACCTAATTTAGTATCTTAAAGTAAATATTTGGATTGATTGGCTATTTAGATTTTTTCATTTGCCACTATAACTTGGTTGGAATTCAACAGAAATAAGAAGTTAGAAAAAAGTAGACCTTCGTAATTAAAACCTGAAAAGATCTAAAAGCAAAGTAAATGAATCTATGAACTATAAACCTTACTGTAATAGCTGTAAATCATTATTATTTTGAAAAAATGTTGATTAACCAACACAAAGAATGCATAATTACAATTTTAGGTATCAAATATATGCAGTTCTAAGGTCCTTCACTTGGTTTATTCCCAAGGTTGCAAAGAAAATGCATTTCATTCTAATTTTAAATTGTCAAATTTCTTTCATTCATTCAAGTGGAAAGTTTGTTTTTAAATTTACTATCATGGAGGGGAAGAAAAAATTTGTATTCTTTTAAGAATGCTGATTCTCAAAATATTTAATCATTATTACTACCTTATTAACAGATATGTGGTTAATTAGATAGCTGTAGTTTCTAAATTAAAAAAAAGCTAAGAACTTCCAGAATACCCATACATATAAATTCTTAAATGATTCTGTAGGGGCCAAGGGCAGGCTGCCCCTGGATGGGCCACTTTGGCATAAAGATGAAGTTAGAAGTAATCAGAACCCAGCAGGAAAAGTTCTCCGCCTGGCTCTCAAAGGCCTAAATTTGCATTGAAAAGGAGAGCCTATACCAGGAAGAGATCTCTTACCAGACTTCCCTCTACCTAAGAAACTTATCTGCATAATAGGGCACTTCCTTTCACTTTCAGCTAACAGCCTTCTCCTGGTTGTATCCTAAGGACGCCTCTTCTTATCTCTCGTGAGCTTCCTGTTGACTCAATGTCCTGGACATCTCCTGTGTGTGGAGTCCCCATACATACATCTATTAAACTTGGTTATCCCTGTGAATCTGTCTCATGGCAATTCTATTCTAAGTCCAGCTAGAAGGACCACAGGGCAGTGCAAGGTCTTCCTCCCCGACAATTATAGGATGACCTATAAGTCTACAGCACAGTCTCACTATAATCATCTTACATCTGCTCATCCTCAGCACGTATTTACCTCTTCTCTTGAAGCCTTCCTGCCTTCTAACCCAGAGCCCAGAATTAATCACACACCCCCGCCTTTGCTCTGGGACAAACCCTGTTCACACTCCTACGGGAGCATCAACCATGTGTTCTGTACACTCATCTACAAGTTGAGTTTGTGTGCATATCTCCCTACCCCTCGGGTTCATAAGCTCTTCTGTGGCAGGGTCTTCATAATTTTTCTACTCCCTGAGCCTAGCACTCAGTTTTCAGCACAAGTGTACTGAATCATTAAGTTGCACTCTTATTTTTCACAAGTAAATAAAGCTATGTCATTTCCAGCAGTAAAAGGTTTTGGAATAAACCTAAGTAAAATACTCTAAGTGTACCAGTGACTTTTTAATGCATTCTGTGAATCTTCTAGTATGTTTGTAATCACATTAATCAGGTTTTCTGCAGGTAATCTATTTGTTCCTTCAAAACAAGGCCCATGAAAAACATGGCTTTTTTGTTCTTCCTAAGTCTTTAATTTTAGGTTCATTATAATTCCTCATCCATTTTGTAAAAGCTCATGTAAAGTCCCTATTAAAAAAAAAAGTTTCCTTTTTGTTAATTCAGAAGAAGACAATAAAAATGGTCTTTGAATAATTATCTTCATTGCAACTGATCCTCTAGTTACTATTCCTCATTAGTCAAGCAAACTTGTTTAACATGCAAAAATTGCCTCAGAAGGCAGCCTGACATACATGTGACTTCTTTCACCTCATTTTGACCATATCTTTATATTTTTTGAAATTTTCTCCCGTGATATGCAAACAACCTAGAGACTCTTTTGTACCCTAAAACAGGTAGTAAAATGGAATCTATAGTAATCACATGTTTAACACAGTAGAGCATCTAAAGACTACCAGGACAAAAATGTACAATATTCTTTTTTTTTTGTGGAAAAAATAGATGGTTAAAGATTTTATTTGTTTATTTGACAGAGGGAGAGCACAAGGAGGGGAGCGGCAGGCAGAGGGAGGGAGACACGGGCTCCCGGCTGAGCAGGGAGCCCGACTTGGGGGCTTGATCCCAGGACCCTGGGCTCAGGACCTGAACCGAAGGCAGACACTTCACTGACTAAGCCACCCAGGTGCCTGAAAAAAAAATAGATTCTTCATTTACCTCAATGATATCCATTTTCTTTCAGCATGCAAAATGAAATATTTTTTAAAAAACTTTTTCACTGCTGTTAAATAGAGACTTTGTTGAGGGCGATCAGAGTATGCTGTACCCGAAAATATGCCACATTGGCATAAGGATATTTTGAGATGAAGGCAAGTGAGAAACAGCAGACACAGGAAGACCTCTCTGGCCTCTCCCTTTCTGTCTGAAGCATAAGCTTTCCTTTGTAAGGGTGACCTTAATACCCATTCCTAAAGGTGTTCCCTTCTGGAGTGCAAGGAAGACCAGAGGTAGCACAAAATATCCTTATCTATCTATCACCCATTCCCTAGTGACCTGCCCACAGTTTACCAGCCCTAACAGCACAAAGTCCTTGCTCTGTCTAGTTATGTTTCCACAAGTTACTGCTCCTTGTTAAAATGAATTATATATAACCCGCTCCCGCCCCCCTCCAGGCTGATTCTATTCACTTCTTTTGGTTTTCACTTCTTTTCTGTGAGGCACTAATGCATAGAAAAATATTAACATGAGCAAAATGTTTATGTCTTTTCTGTTGTTTATCTGATTTTTGTCAGTTTAATTTGCAGACCTCAGCTATGAACCTACGAGAGTAGTTTTTCTTCCCCTACATTCAATACAATAGTCACTAAGAGCACAGGTTAAAGCAAAAAAAAAAAAAAAAAAAAAGTCTCTTACCTCTCCACATCTATTTCTCTACATGTAAAATCAATGTCCTAACAGCAACTACTGCCTAATTAATAAGACCAGTTAAACTACTTCACACAATGCCTTGAACATAGTAACCATCCCCCCAAAAGCTAGTTGTTATTACTGTCCAATAAGGTGAGATTTTATTCACAACTGTGTTAAGTGGGGAAAAAAAAAAAAAAAAAAAACCAACTGTTAAGTGATTAACGGTAAGAGAAAAAAGTCTCTGATTACACACAAATGCAGCTATAAAGAGTTGTTTTTAATAAGGTTACATATATAATTTACACTGTATGTTTATAATCATTTGAAATGGATTTTTAAATGTATTTTGATGCCAATGAAATATATAACAAGTTAAACAGTACAAGATTTCCACTGTAATGCATACTAACACGATGCTCTTTTTCTGCCCAATCTCAAACAACACTTCACTGAACAGGAAAATTACAATGCCCTCTGAACCAAGATCAAAGTACAGACATAGTCATTTGTCTAAGAGGCAGTATGCTAAAATGATAATCACGCAACATTTAAAAGGAATCTTACAAATCACAAAGCTTTCTCCTTTTTTAAATATTTTTAAAAAATTTATCTATTTGACTGAGGGAGAGAGAGAGAGAGAGAGAGAACACGTAAGCAGGGGGAGTAGCAGAGGGAGAAGGAGAAGCAGGCTTCTTGCCGAGCAGGGAGCCAGACATGGGACTGGATCCCAGGACCCCAGGATCATGACCTGATCCGAAGGCAGATACCCACTGACTGAGCCACCCAGGCGCCCCCAAAGCTTTCTTACACATTCCTCATGCTTGTCTCCTTGCACTGTCCTTCTCTATACGGTGTTTTGCTGAGCACCGACAATGTGCCAGTCACTGAACCCTTGAGCTGAGACGCTGACTTATTCAAGTGAATACATACTATGGTGGAGAACTAGGAGTTACACTCAGGTTTCTCACACCAAGGTCCAAAACTCTTTTGAATGTTACACAACTATTTTCTGCAAAAATTCCAGATACAAACTTCAGATGAGAAAATTTCCCATATATCAGAAGGTTATGTGATTTTTTTTCAGTCTGATACTAAAGAGAAAAGAAACTCATGAAAAACATTAAATAGACATAAAAAATTTTCCTCCAGAAATACAAATGAAGACTTGGGGGAACGAAGCAATACGCAGGCCCAGGAGAGCACAGGCTCCCTCCTGTGAAGGCCCTCCAGGGAAGCCAGCACTAGGAGGCAGCTGCAGCCCTCCTGTAGCCCCTGGCTCGGCATTCAGTTCTTTCTCTTAGAGCTTATCTCATACACGCTTTAAAAGACGTCCTTCTACGCTGCTGAACTGTGTGTTACTTGAGGTAGAGACTATTTTCTCAGGCTAAAACATGCGTGCCTAGCATGTGGTTGGCACTTTAGGTGATGCCTGGAAAGGAGCACCTAGTTTCTTTTTGCTCCTGAAATTCCCACCCGGAAACCAGGCAAAATAAAGCTGTCTTCCAAATGCCACTTCCACTTCTACACACAGACAGGCCTCTAAAATACCCAAGCAACGCTTGCTCATTCGGGGTTTCCATTGCTGGCTCCCACAGAGAAAGAGGAAACAAAACAAGCCTTAGAGAACTGCTAGGTTCCAAAGTAGCAATAAGTACAGGTTTTTATTGACAAGCAAACAAAGGTTTCTCTATATTGCTGGCTGTCTCAGAACTCCCTCTTTTATAAGGTCTCTCTCTCAGTCTTACTTCTGAGGGGTACAGTTCGTGTTTCCTTCCCCCTTATCTATTTAAGTAAAGAATACAGTAAGAATCAATTAGACTCACTAGACCTACAGTCTCTAATGAATCAAAACCTGTCAATCAGTAAGCTCATTCAAGAACCCACCCCCCTAAACATGAGATTCATCTATATTTCCACAGAAACTCGGACCAATCTCCCCTGTAGACTCCTCGGCCCTTTTGTTAAAAGAGAAAAATTAAATCATGCTCTCCTTTACTGCCATCTCTGAAAGGTTACAATCGTAAAGGGGACAACACAGACATTAAAAGATGCTGTTATGTTAATATTACATAGGTTAATTCCATGTGTTAGGTGACCCTAACACCCAGAGGGAGTGAGGGAAGGCTGGGGCTTCGGCTGGAACAAAGTATACAGAGAACAGTCCAAAGGCACACGGCTGAAAATACACTGGTGACTTGGGGGGCTGGGGAGGAACAGCAGTTGGGCTACAGTGAAACCAATAAATGGGAAAATTAGCCAGGGCAAAATCTGGACAGCTTTGAAGACCACACTTAAGAGTTCTCATTTCCATTCAGTTATCCACTGAGGGCGGACTCTTCCTAAACATTCCACCGCCCTCGCTTCTGTTTGAAGTAAAGATTCAAAGCAGTTCAGAATAATTGATACAGCCTTCTTGAAGAATCCAGGCAAAGTTATTTTATCTTTCGGTCGCAAAGCTAACAAACACAAACACTCCAATTTCAGTATCATCTTCTACCGGAATTGTTTGTTGGTATTTTTCCTAGTATGAATAAATTGACAGCAGGGATCTCATTTCAACCAACATAACCACACCACTTAGCAAAGCATCTTCCGAAAATGAAATTTTTTTTTAGGATTTTATTTATTTGATGAGGGGGGCAGGGCGGGGAGAGCACAAGCAGGGGGAGCAGCAGAGGCAGAGGGACAGGGAGAACAGGCTCCCCACTGACTAGGGAGCACGACGCGGGGCTCCATCCCAGGACCCCGGGATCATGGCCTGAGCCCAAGGCAGATGCTTTACCGACTGAGCCACCCTGACGTCCCCAGACAACAAATCTTGAAGCTAGACTAGGGTGCCTTGTACTGAATCCTGCCGAAACACCTACAAATGTGAACTACTGCCTCAGCTGTCATCCATAAAATGGAAAGAATGGTGCCTACCTTGTATCGGTGACATGACCGAACAGCATCTGGCACACAGTCCGCTCTCACTAAATGCCAATTGGTCATGAACCCCTTCTGCTCCTTTTCCTTCCACATCCAATCACAAAGCCCTCTCAGCTACTTCGAAAATAGCTCTGGGAATCTACATTCTGTCCGTGTCCACTCTGCCCATTCCTCTGACCAAATTCTCTTGCCTGAGTTACTACAACTCCTCCATGGCCCTTCTTCTGAGCTCCATGCAAATGTCACTTGTCGGGACAAACGTCCTCAACCCCCCCACCCCCAGTCTAAAATCTCACAGAGCACAGTACATTTTAATTTTCCTGCTATCATTTGTGTCTCACTAGAAGGTGAACTCCAGAAGGGTGGGAATCCTGTATACCTCATTGTATCCCCTAGTGCCCAGCTAAGGATCTGGAACAAGGTGCATATGCCAATACTGAATGAATGAAGGAATGACCAGGAGTTTCTAGGGTTTCCTTAGAAGTTACTACTTAGTTGTGGATTGTATTATCAACGTGTTTAAGAAACCACAATAAAATAAGAAAATATTGGGATCCCTGGGTGGCTCAGTGGTTTAACGCCTGCCTTTGGCCCAGGGCCTGATCCTGGAGTCCCAGGATCGAGTCCTACATCGGGCTCCCTGCATGGAGCCTGCTTCTCCCTCTGCCTTTCTCTTTCTCTCTGTCTCTCATGAATAAATAAAATCTTTAAAAAATATATTAAAGGAAAACTTAACTTCTAATTCCATTTAGGAAGAGTCAACTCTCAGTTCATTCAGCTCCACAAATTCGGACAAATTCACAAAAGAGGGAAAGTAAATTATGTCTATAGATTAAATTTTCCTTTCCCTATCATAACAGCTCAGAGGTGTCCCCATAGGTCACAGACATAGTGGGTGTAACTATAAAACCCATCCGAGAATTTAATTTGTTGGAGGAGTCTTCCTGCAATTTACATTTATTTAAAAGCTCTTAAAAGAAATCTATAGTTACACACCAAATTGTTGCATACCTGGGAGACGTGTGTGTAGGCAGAGGGACCTTTAATTTTCTCAAAATATTTTGGCAGTGTTTGAATGTTTTATTGGATCTGTGTTTTAAAATAGAAAAATAAGACATTAAAAAGAATCCTACACCAAGGCAACCAAAAAAAAAAAAAAAACTTGCTTGCTCCATCAGGGATTTTTATTTATAGAAAGTATGAAAACAAGGTTCTAATTACAGTTCTCTAAGATTTTCTTATAAGCCTATTCCCTAGTCAGATTTAAATGTGTTAGACTGCAATCCTATTTGATTTGGGAAATGTTTAATTTCCTCTATGAAAAGCTGGTGTCATTCTTAAACATGCACACACAGAAGCACAACCAAATCTGCCCGGCTCTGCTGTGCTCCAGCTAAACTGAAGGAAGTAACTTAAGGTCTTTTAAGGTCTTCACATGGTTGATAAATAACCAGAGGAAAAGGAAATTAAGGATACAAAGTATTTATATCCTTTTTAGGACTACTGACATTCAACTCTGGGCAACATTTTAGAAGAAATGCAGACAGAATCCAGATGTGGTAAAAAAAAAAAAGGAGGTGGGCTTGAAGGTCTCTTCTCCCATTTTTAAATAAACATGTTTCATTGGAAAAGTTTAGCTGCCTTTAGCTACAAGATACAGAATACAAATTTAACTAAGAGTCTAGAACTATGTTTGATGAAAGTGCTACAGAAAGAACCAGTTACAAATGGTCTCCAGATATGAATGCCTTGGTTGTTCCTGAGGAATTTGAAACAATGTTTCAATTAAATGTGTGAATTATTAGAGAAGTTAAGAGTATTCTAACTGAACACATTAAAAAACCATCAAAATCTTAGGCTTTAATTCTGTATCTTATTTCCAGTGTTTTTTGAACTATTTCATACCTGAAGTAGGTCAGTTGAAAAACTAAATTTATCTTTTCTCAAAGTCCACATTTTGTTGTTCTATCACATTAGCATTTGCATTTGAGGAAGAGCAAATTAGAAGATAGGGCCATTAATGCGAAGTACATTTGAAAGTAAATTCCAAGTGTCACAAAATGATTTAGGCAGGAAAAACAATTGACTAAAATATTTATGAGTGTTAATGAGAAAGTATGTATTATTAATACTTAATGTTTTTGTCCTACAAATATCAATGATCAACTTTTAGTGCATTCTGTTTGAAGGAAGGAAAAGAGCAGAACTTTTTATTGAAAATGAGAAAAGAACTCTGACATTTAGAAAAAAAAATTTCATTAACTTTTAATAGCTTCCAAAACCACATGTTAAGATTTTTCATTACCTACCCTATTACATACAATTATTGTTTATGCAAGAATCTCAACACTGAGGGATAGCATCCTGGGATAGAACTATGGTAAATCTGGTTCCCCCCAACCTTCCGCTGGAGTCCTCACTGCTGCCTCTACCAGTATGCCCCACTTTCTTTTTAGCTTCCTACAGGTTTTCCTTGCACTCCAGCTCCAAGAATAAGCAGGACTGAGTTAAGTTACTAATGTGTGGGGGTTGAATAGTGATCCCCACAAAAGACTGTCTATGTCTTAAGCGTGTAACCTATAAACGTGACCTCACTTGGGAAAAGGGTCTTGGGTTAAGGATTCTGAGTTTTGGAGCTCATCCTGGATTATCTGGGTGAGCCCTAAACCCAATGACAAGTGTCCTTAGAAAAGAAAGGCAGAGGGACATCTGACACAGTCAGAAGAGGGGGAGGCAAAGAGAGCATGGAGGCAGATTGTGGAATTACATGGCTACAAGTCAAGGAATGCCCACAGCCACAGGAAGCTCAAAGAGCCAAAAAGGAAAGACTCTGCCCTAGAGCCTCAAGAGGGAGTACAGCCCCACAAACACCTTGATTTCAGACACTGGCCTCTAAAATTGGAAGAATCAATTTATCTTGTTTTAAGCCACTAAATCTGAGGTGATTTGTTTGGCAGCAACAGAAAAGAAGTACAATTATTTGAATCAGTGCCCCCCAAAATAATAAAGAGGTGTGTGTTGGTTGTCAGGGGTCAAGGTAAGAGAGATATGTGAAACTTTTAAAATCCTTATCGCTTATTCCAAAGTAAATGGTGAAGGTACCCTGTTGAGTTTCAGTACTTATAAGATTCTAGAACCTAAAGGGATAAATTATAAAGTCATTTTAGCAACAGTGATTGAAATGCTCCCGTGTCAGAAATGCACGTGAAAATAAAGTTGTAGAAATAGGAAAGAACAGATATTTACCTAGAATCTGATGGAACATTCAAGTGTACCTGTTGGAACAGGTTTACTTGTCAAGCACAGATCACGAACTTCCTACTTCTCTTCAGCTTAAAAATTCTATACATAAAAAAATATTTTGTTACCCTACTATGAACCATTTCTTTTTTAAACCTAGACTTAAAAAGCATTAAAACTGCATTTAAAAAATTCTACTAACTAATCAACAGGCAAATGCAAATCAAAACCACAATAAGTTATTACCTTACACCTGTCAGAACGGTTAGCAGGTTAGTATCAAAAAGACATTTGGTGAGGATGTGGAGAAAAGAGAACCTTCCTGCACTGTTGGTGGGAACAGAAATTGGTGCAGCCACTGTGGAGGTTCCTCAAAAATCAAAAACAGAAATACCACCTGATCCAGTAATTCCACTATTGGGTATTTACCCAAATAAAACAAAAACACTAATCAAAAAGATATGCACGGTACTGTATGTTTATTGCAGCATTGTTCACAATAGCCAAGACACAGAAGCAACCTAAATGTCCACTGGTGGATAAAGAACATGTGCTACACACACACACACACACACACACACTGGGATATTACTCAGCCATAAAAAGGAATGATCCTGGCATTGGGGACAACATGCATGGACCTAAAGGGTATTATGCTAAGTGAAGGAAGACAGACAAATACCATACAGTTTCAATTTATATGTGTTATCTGAAAAAAAAAAAAAGGAACAGGCCGATAAATACAGAGATCAAACTGGTGGTTGCCAGATGGGAGGGGATGGAAAAAATTCTAATTTAAATATACTTCTACAATGTATATTATTTAATGGTGAACTTCCTTTCATTCAAATTGCTAACACTTCTTCAGAAATGAATCAACATTCTTTTATACAGAACAAAGCTGAGGATCATCTCTGGTCTTTGCAAATTAGAGGTGATAAACAATTCAAGTACAGAAAAAAAAAAGAAGTCCCCTAGCAAAATAATTTTTTTTTTTAAAGGCTAAAATGTTAATCAGAACTTTACACGGACAAAGTCAGTGATGAAAACTAGTAAGTAAAACTAAGAATAAGGTGACAGGATACCATCGTTCATGCATTTGTAAAGGGACATCTGATGGCCCTCAAGGACAATTCAAAGTTTTACTTGGTGTGTGTTCTTTAAAATTTATTAGGAATTCTAGAACTGATTGCTCACTGACCATCAACAGATTGAATTTTTTAAAAACCCGTGTGCGGAGACCTCAATAATTAAGTTGGAGATCTACCCTGAACAGGGTACAAGATAAGACATACAATTTAGAAACACTGAATTTTACAATCATTTCGAAAATAAAAAACTTGCTCAACACATAGTACTTCGCTGGTGTATGTTATACATTATATTGCATGGGACGTGCTATATTCTTTGAACAAAAATGAAATAACCCACCAGAGGTAGTATTATTTTTCTAAAAGGAAGCCCGCCCACTTTGTCCTATATTTTGTCTGCATCCTAGCTCAGGTCAGCTGTCACAGGACGTGAAATTATTTAATCATGACAAAACCCTACATTTAAACGAACGCAGTGAAGTAAGAGCACAGGAGAAAAGGAGTGGTCTGAATTCCTGAAAATCTTAAACGAAGCCCCTCTTAAAAGTCAATCAAAAGGAAACAACCATCTGGAAGAGTGATCTTTCTTTTCTAGGAAGCACTTACAGATACTGGTTTAAATGTAGGCCCTGGCTTCTCCTACTTCCCTTCCCCCAAACAACTTCCAACTGGGGCAAACTCAGTCATCAGGGATCCACAGCAGTGCAACTGCAAACTGAAAATAGTAGCTGGTTGACAACAGGGTGAAAACAGCTGCTCAGGGGGGAAAAAAGGCAAAAAGACAAATCCAATGCCATTTCATTCCCTTCAACTCAACCCCACTAGGAAAAGAAAAGGGGAGGGGGGGAGGGGGAGAGGACTAACTGGAGATAAGGAATAACCAGGAATCCAGCTATCTTTTTATTTTATTTTTTGCAAATTTGGAAAAGGAAAATTCAAAATGGCTATTTTTGTCAAATAACTAAAGTGAAGGGGGTCTTCTACATTTTCTTTTTCTTTCTTTTCTTTTTTCTTTTTTTTTTACAAATTTAATCTACAGATCCAATCTCTACAGATACAGTAACAGAAAGTAACCAGACCAAAAAAAAAAAAAAAAAGAGCCACTCATTCAAGCCTGGAGGTTGGCAAGAACTTTATCTACAGTAAGGCTTCTACAGTAACAAATGTATTCATTTCCTCGCCCAGCTTTCACTTCTACTGCCGAAGAACGCAAAGCAAAGTTGTACTTCTTGTCCAGACAGCGACATTCGATAGTTTGAAGAGGTCTCCGGTTTTTGAAAGCGCACTTCTGACTTCAAACACTACCAACCCTGCTTAGACCAGACGCCAAAAGCTTGTCAACCGCTTGCCCTACTTAGGCATTCATCTGCACCTATTTAAGCTGAGCTCCCAGATGGGGGGGGGGGGGGGGGGGGGGGGGACGGACCCCACGTGTGGCCTCCACACGGGAACCGCAGCTTCTCGGTGACCGGGGGTACCTGCCAGCGAGCATCCCGGACCAAACCCTACCAAGGTCGCGAACCTGCCCTCTCGGTGGGAGGATGGGACCATGGCACGTGTCCTCCCGCCACATCTGCGGGGCAGAGCGGACCGATCCTAAAGTACCCTGGGGGGAATGGGGCGGGGGGCGGGATGAAAGGTGCCCAGCGCGGACCCTGCTGGGGTGGGGCTGTGGGGGGCAGGTGGAGATGGGGGGCAGGTGGGGATGGGGGGCGGGGGGGCTGGGAGGGCAGGATGAAACGTGCCCAACGGGGACCTGCTGGGGGTGGGGCTGGGGGGGCAGGTGGAGATGGGGGGCAGGTGGCGCTGGGGGTGAGGGGCAGGTGAGATGGGAGTGCTGGAGGGGGCTGGAGGGGGCAGGTGAGATGGGGGTGCAGGTGGGCTGGAGGGGGCAGGTGAGATGGGGAGGCAGGTGGGGCTGGAAGGGGCAGTTGAGATGGGGAGGCAGGTGGGGCTGGGGTGCAGGTGGGGCTGGAGGGGGCAGGTGGAGATGGAGGCAGGTGGAGATGGGGGGCAGGTGGGGCTGGAGGGGGCAGGTGAGATGAGGAGGCAGGTGGGGCTGGAGGGGGCAGGTGAGATGAGGCAGGTGGGGTTGGAGGGGGCAAGTGGGATGGGGAGGCAGGTGGGCTGGGGGGCAGCTGGGGGTGGGGGGCAGGTAGGGCTGGGGTAGCAGGTGAGATGGGAGGCAGGTGGGGCTGGGGGGCAGCTGGGGGTGGGGGGCAGGTAGGGCTGGAGGGAGCAGGTGAGATGGGAGGCAGGTGGGGCTGGGGGGCAGCTGGGGGTGGGGGGCAGGTAGGGCTGGAGGGAGCAGGTGAGATGGGGAGGCAGGTGGGGCTGGGGGGCAGCTGGGGGTGGGGGGCAGGTAGGGCTGGAGGGAGCAGGTGAGATGGGAGGCAGGTGGGGCTGGGGGGCAGCTGGGGGTGGGGGGCAGGTAGGGCTGGAAGGGGCAGGTGAGATGGGGAGGCAGGTGGGGCTGGGGGGCAGCTGGGGGTGGGGGGCAGGTAGGGCTGGAAGGGGCAGGTGAGATGGGGAGGCAGGTGGGGCTGGAGGGGGCAGGTGGGATGGGGAGGCAGGTGGGGCTGGGGGGCAGGTAGGGCTGGAAGGGGCAGGTGGGGCTGGCGGGCGGGCAGGCGGCAGGGCGGCGCGGGGCGGCCGTGGCTCACCTGCACGCCGGTGTAGTTCTCGAAGAAGAAGAGCACCATGCTCTGATAGACGCAGTAGAGCCGGTCGTCCACCGCCTGGTAGAGGCGCGCGGGCAGGAAGGCGGACAGCAGCCGCCAGGCGCCCCAGGCCAGCACGTAGGTGGGGGCCGAGCCCAGGAGCACGGCGGCCGGCAGCACGCAGCGCATCGAGTACATGTGGAGCACCAGGGACAGCAGCATCCTCCCGGCCGCGCGGACCCCGCCGCCCGCTCCCCGCCGCCGCCCGCTCCCAGCTCCCCGCCGCCGCCGCCAATCACCCGGCCGGCCCGGGCCCCGCCGCCGCCGCCGCCCCCGCTGCTCCCCGGGCCGCCCGCCGCCCCCGCGACGCCCCCAGCCGCATGGGCCGCGCCGCCGCCGGACGACACGCGGGCCGCGAGTGCGGGGCCGGGCGCGGGCGCGGGCGCAGGCGCAGGGGAGGCCGCGGCCGCCGACGCTCCCGAGCTCAGCAGCGCTCACACCCCATGACCCTCGCCCGTCACCCAGCGCCCCGGCCGGGGGGCGGGGCTCCGCGGCAACAACGCGCCGCCCCATTGGCCTGCGGTTGCCATGGTCCCCCACGGGCGGGGCTGCGTGGCACCAACGCGCCCCCTGATTGGTCGAGCGCGTGACAGCGGAGGCGCCCCTGCCGACCCGACGGGCGGGCGGCCCGGCTCCGTCCACTGCGCATGCTCCAAAGCTCGGCCTCGCTGCGGACGCGGGAAGCGGGGTCGGCGGCGGCGGGAAGGTGGGTGCGGGCGGCTGGAGGAGGGCGCCCGGGTGGCTGCGGGGCCCTGGACCCGGGATGCGCCCGGGGGCGGAGACGCCCCGTTACTTGGGGTGCAGAGAAACGGCGCTGTCTCACCTGCGCTGCACCCTCCCATCTCCAGGCGGCGGGACTCACGCAGCTTAGTCCGGGAGGCGGGAACGGCGAACCGGGGCGGCACCGACGCCTTACCTCCCGCACTCTCCGCGCCTTTTCGCGGAGACCCCCAGGGCTGCGCCTCCGCCGGTCCCCCCCGCAGGTGCACAGGACCCCGTCCCTCCCTTCACCGCCCCCCCGCAGGTGCACAGGACCCCGTCCCTCCCTTCACCGCCCCCCGCAGGTGCACAGGACCCCGTCCCTCCCTTCACCGCCCCCCCCGCAGGTGCACAGGACCCCGTCCCTCCCTTCACCGCCCCCCCGCAGGTGCACAGGACCCCGTCCCTCCCTTCACCGCCCCCCCCCCCCCGCAGGTGCACAGGACCCCGTCCCTCCCTTCACCGCCCCCCCCGCAGGTGCACAGGACCCCGTCCCTCCCTTCACCGCCCCCCCGCAGGTGCACAGGACCCCGTCCCTCCCTTCACCGCCCCCCCCCCCCGCAGGTGCACAGGACCCCGTCCCTCCCTTCACCGCCCCCCCGCAGGTGCACAGGACCCCGTCCCTCCCTTCACCGCCCCCCCCCCCCCGCAGGTGCGCAGGACCCCGTCCCTCCCTTCACCGCCCCCCCCCGCAGGTGCACAGGACCCCGTCCCTCCCTTCACCGCCCCCCCGCAGGTGCACAGGACCCCGTCCCTCCCTTCACCGCCCCCCCCCCCGCAGGTGCACAGGACCCCGTCCCTCCCTTCACCGCCCCCCCGCAGGTGCACAGGACCCCACCCCTCCCTTCACCGCCCCCCCGCAGGTGCACAGGACCCCGTCCCTCCCTTCACCGCCCCCCCGCAGGTGCACAGGACCCCGTCCCTCCCTTCACCGCCCCCCCCCCCGCAGGTGCACAGGACCCCCATCCCTCCCTTCACCGCCCCCCCCCCCGCAGGTGCACAGGACCCCGTCCCTCCCTTCACCGCCCCCCCCCCGCAGGTGCACAGGACCCCGTCCCTCCCTTCACCGCCCCCCCCCGCAGGTGCACAGGACCCCATCCCTCCCTTCACCGCCCCCCCCCGCAGGTGCACAGGACCCCATCCCTCCCTTCACCGCCCCCCCCGCAGGTGCACAGGACCCCGTCCCTCCCTTCACCGCCCCCCCCGCAGGTGCACAGGACCCCGTCCCTCCCTTCACCGCCCCCCCCCGCAGGTGCACAGGACCCCGTCCCTCCCTTCACCGCCCCCCCCGCAGGTGCACAGGACCCCGTCCCTCCCTTCACCGCCCCCCCCCCGCAGGTGCACAGGACCCCATCCCTCCCTTCACCGCCCCCCCGCAGGTGCACAGGACCCCATCCCTCCCTTCACCGCCCCCCCGCAGGTGCACAGGACCCCGTCCCTCCCTTCACCGCCCCCCCCCGCAGGTGCACAGGACCCCGTCCCTCCCTTCACCGCCCCCCCCCCGCAGGTGCACAGGACCCCATCCCTCCCTTCACCGCCCCCCCCGCAGGTGCACAGGACCCCATCCCTCCCTTCACCGCCCCCCCCCGCAGGTGCACAGGACCCCGTCCCTCCCTTCACCGCCCCCCCCCCGCAGGTGCACAGGACCCCATCCCCCCCGCAGGTGCACAGGACCCCGTCCCTCCCTTCACCGCCCCCCCCCGCAGGTGCACAGGACCCCGTCCCTCCCTTCACCGCCCCCCCGCAGGTGCACAGGACCCCACCCCTCCCTTCACCGCCCCCCGCAGGTGCACAGGACCCCGTCCCTCCCTTCACCGCCCCCCCGCAGGTGCACAGGACCCCGTCCCTCCCTTCACCGCCCCCCCCGCAGGTGCACAGGACCCCGTCCCTCCCTTCACCGCCCCCCCCCCCGCAGG